>NC_137136.1:17995295-20660381 GCF_949319135.1 Squalius cephalus | reverse complement strand
ATGGGAAGCTATTCAGGGCGTGTCAGAATGGGTGCAGAATACTATAAAACACGGCTATTCGCTTCAATTCGCTTGTCGCCCCCTGCGCTTTCTAGCGCAGGCGGAGACGAAAGTGAGTTTAGAAGCAGCGCACCTGCTTCAAACAGAAATAGCGAAGCTGCTGCGCAAAGGGGCTATAGAACAGGTTCATCCTTCTCTGAGCGAGTCGGGCTTTTACAGCCGTTACTTCCTCGTACCCAAGAAGGACGGAGCACTAAGACCTATTTTAGATCTGAGACATTTGAACAAAGCCCTCATGAGATGACCGTTCAAAATGATCACAACCAGACAAATCCTCGCGCAGATTCGCCCAGGAGACTGGTTTATCTCTCTCGATCTGAAGGACGCGTACTTTCAGATCCAGATAACTCCCCATCACAGGCCATTCTTGAGATTCGCCTTCAACGGTCGAGTATATCAATACACAGTCCTGCCGTTCGGCCTGTCTTTAGCACCCCGTACGTTTACGAAGTGCATGGACACGGCTCTCGCTCCCCTGAGAAGACAGGGAATGCGCATACTGAACTATCTGGACGATTGGCTTATTCTAGCGCAGTCAGAGACAGAGCTTGTGTCTCACAGGACAGCGCTTGTCAGCCATTTGGAAGGTCTGGGTCTCTCGGTCAACTGGACCAAGAGCTCGTTATCGCCCCGTCAGTCAATTTCCTTTCTTGGAATAGAACTGGACTCGGTGGCTATGACGGCCAGATGGCCGCTGGTCAGACCAGGAGAATCTCCTACACATAAACTGTCTAGAGATGCTCGCGGTCGAGAAAGTGCTCAAACACTTCCTCCCATTCCTCCTAGGTCACGATGTTCTAGTCCGCACGGACAATACATCGGTAGTGGCCTATGTGAATCGCCAGGGCGGTGTCAGATCCAAGATGCTCTGCACCCTGGCGGAACGCCTCCTCGTGTGGGCTCAGCACTCTCTGCGCTCGCTGAGAGCCGCGCATGTGCCTGGCCACCTGAACGAGGGTCCAGACAGACTGTCCAGGGACAACGTTCCCCCTGGGGAGTGGTCTCTACAACCCCAAACAGTCCAGTTACTGTGGCGCCGTTTCGGCAAAGCGAAAGTCGACCTTTTTGCGTCAAAAGACAAAGCTCACTGCCCAGAGTTCTTTACAAAGAACGAGGACGCGCTGGCCCAGACCTGGCCCAGCGGCCCGCTATATGCTTTTCCCCCGGTCTCTCTGTTGCCTCGGGTCATCAGGAGAATCAGGGAAGCGCGCCACACAGTGCTCCTCATAGCCCCGTACTTGGAGAACCAAGCTTGGTTCCCGGAACTAATACAGCTGGCAGACACAGTCCCCTGACCGATACCGGCAAGGAGAGACCTTCTCTCTCAAGCCCGCGGCTCGATCTGGCATCCCCATCCAGAGCGCTGGTCTCTGCATGCATGGAGCCTCAACGGTTACCCGTTGATCTGCCAAAAGGGGTTATGAACACGATCTTACAACTAAGATCTTACCTCTACGAGGCGGCTCTACCTCTATGAGGCGGCTCTACACATCTAAATGGTCTGTGTTCAGCAAATGGTGCACTGCTAAGGGGCTCAATCCACAGGCATGTGGGGTATCACAAATATTGTGTTTCCTTCAAGAGCTACTGGACGTGGGCAGGTCCCCCTCCACGCGCAAAGTTTATGTTGCGGCCATCTCAGCTTTCTCTGACTCAGAGCTGGGCCGCGCATTAGGAAGGAATGAGTTCGTCATCCGCTTCCTTAGAGGAGCCAGGAGGATGAACCCCCCTCGGTTCCTATGTGGGATCTTTCACTGGTCTTGGAGGCCCTGAAAACGCATCCCTTTGAACCTTTGGAAACTGTGGATATGAAATACCTCACGCTCAAAACCACTTTTCTGATAGCTCTGTCTTCAGTCAAACGTGTGGGAGACCTTCACGCGTTATCTGTTAACGCCGCGTGCCCCGAGTTCGGACCTAACGACTCTAAAGTTATTCTCAAACCGAGGCATGGTTACGTCCCCAAAATATTGGGCACTCCCTTCAGAGCGCAGGTCATTTCCCTCTCTGCCCTGCCAACTTCTGGCAGCGAGACCGATGGTAATCTCCTCTGCCCGGTCAGGGCGCTGAGATATTACATCACACGCTTTCACGCCGCTTTCAGGCGCTCGGAGCAGCTTTTTGTTTCGTTTGGAGGGCGCACCAAAGGTCTCACCTCCTCGAAACACAGCCTGTCCAGATGGATAGTGGACACTATCGCAGCTGCTTATGCGTCTTAAGACCTGCAGTGCCCACTGGGCATTCGAGCTCACTCCACCAGAGGCATGGCCTCGTCGTGGGCGTGGTCCAGCGGGATTTCCATTCACGACATTTGTACAGCTGCAGGCTGGGCCTCCCCCTCTACATTTGTTAGATTTTACAATCTGGAAGTTCCCGCCTTGCAGGCGAAAATTTTATCAGTCTAAGTCTCGCGTAGATCGGCCCACTATCTGTGTGCGGGCTACGTTGGTTGATTTAGCTCTACTGGTTGAGCTACACTATGCAGGGAATTATCAGTTCGGACCGGCTGCGCCGCTCCGTGCTCCCTAGTATGTGCTTGTGTACTGCGCTAGCCTTCTTTTGGCCGCCCGGCTCCCTGCTATCACGTTCCCCGGGCTCTCCCTGGGACTCATTCAGGGAGAGCTGGGCGCGCACGGTGTTGACAAGGGAGTTCCCGCAGCGTAAGCTACTTACGCAATTCGAGAGAACCTCTCGTAAGAGAACGTATTGGTTACCTATCGTAACCTCTGTTCTCTCTAGAAGAGGGAACGAGTATTGCGTAACCCGCCATGCTTGTGCCACGAGCTCATTCGCTTCAGCGACAGAAACCAGTGAAGCAGCCTCTGAGCCTCGCTTATATACGCTAAGTCACACCCCTTTTCGCGGGCTGTGACGCATGAAGCGCGCCAAGCGCGCTCATTGGATGTGACATCACGCCAAGGCTCAGCGATAGGCTGAGAAAGAAGTCTCGAGAAAGAAGACTTTCCCGCAGCGTAAGCTACTTACGCAATACTCGTTCCCTCTTCTAGAGAGAACAGAGGTTACGTTAGGTAACCGATACGTTTTCATTGCCAGGTAAATATTTCTATAATTTGTAAACATTTGATTTTATTCTGACTGACTCTGAAATTGTTTTCCCAAGTAGATTAAACAGATTCGTATGTTACCGCAAGTTTTGCGTCATATTAGTGACGACTAATATTTGGCATCAATTCAAGTGTACTTGGTTTGCAAAGACAAGAAGTGAATTTCCATTTAGAACAGCAAATGCTGCTTGACCAATCTAAATTTGGGTGTGTCTTACCTCTGTTTTAATTTAATGTTACTTTAGATAAGTGTACGTGGGAAACCACGGCATGGCCAATCCAAAGCTATTATAAGAGAAGTAATGTTGAGAAATATAGCAGCACCTGCTATAGGTTTTATATGGCTTTTTAAAAAATCTGCTTTATCTGTTTTATTTGAAGAAGCATTTACGAACTATCCTTTCACACCTGCACATAAACTGTTGTTACTCCAATAAATTCATGAGGTCATGTTTGGTTTAGTGACTAGCTGTTTTAGTAGCAGCTGTGTTTAGGTTCATTTGTAAATATCATTAGATTATTGAACCTGTGACACATGACAATTCTGTTGGGTCATTCTAAATAAATACTGGCAGTATTTTAGCTGCGTGTAGCAGATATTTACTTCTCTCTGGGCTTTAGTGACACACCTCTTCCATAGTAATATTATCGGCCACATTGCTTTTTCTATCATAACGATGCATTTACACTGCTGAGGAGCGAGAAAAGGGGTGTTTTCAATTCATTGCTATGAAAGAGCAACACGCTTGAGTGGTGGATTGTGGGATTAACAGCAGACCGGAGATTGAGAGTATGAAAAAGTGATCAACTTTATGCAAATGTAAAGAAAAAGACTGCTGTGCAGGTAGTAACACATGTCATGAGCATTTAAAGGGGTGGTATAATGCCCCTTTTTACAAGATGTAAAATCGCAGATGTCCCCAGAGTGTGTAAGTGAAGTTTTAGCTCAAAATACCCCACAGATATTTTTTTTATAGCATGTTAAAATTGTCCCTTTTTGAGGGTGATCAAAAACGCATTGTTTTGTGAGTGTCCATTTAAATGCAAATGAGCTGCTGCTCCTGGCACAGAGGGCGGAGCTACAACAGCTTGTGTCCTTAGCAGCTTGTGCGCACTAGAATGTCAGAAACTGTTCTGCCTTTTATGTTCAAACTGAGTCGGACAATGATGGAGAGACTCAAGAAGAAGTGACAACATGTAGAATGCAACAGGACATTTCTGAATGGTTAGTTGATGAATTTATGTAGCTGATGTGGAGTTAACTATCTTCTAGTCATTGATTAGCATATTCTGTCATTATAATCTATACATCACTCGTGTGGGAACTGTTGTAAGAGGCCTTCAGAGTGACATGCTATTGCATTTGTGTTACGTACTGAATTGCAATAAATGTGAAAAGACGGATACGACAGCTTGAGCACAACTCTTCCTCTTCTCATATCTCACCCCATTTGTTTTCAGGGGCAGGGTTAAATTTGAAATGTAAATTTGAGGGTTTGTGATGTCACTAACCCGAAAGGAAGCTTGTGTAGTCTCTATATCAGTCGTTTGTTAGTCCTTAAAAAGCGATTTTTGTAAAAGAAAATATCTCTCTTTGCTTTGAACTTTGAGTGTTGTAACTTTGCAGGTGTCCTTTATGCTCAAACAGCAACTTTACACACTAACGAAAAGTGAAATCATAATCAACCACCCCTTTAAAGCAAACATAAAAAGAAAATAGATAATTCTTATTTTTTTATGGAATATTAATATAAATTAGACATAAACAACAGACAAAAAAAGTTGTTTTAAAAAAAGCAACCCAACAGTCAAAATAATTTTTTTAGGTTTAAAGGAACTGTATGTAAGATTGTGGCCAAAACTGGTACTGCAATCACTTTCAAATTACTGTAGAGCAGTGTATCCCCTCCTCCTCCCCCCTGACTCGAGGTTGCCAGATAGGCTGCAGGATCCAGCAGGAACGTAGGCTGACACGTTTGTAGCTGCAGCTGTGGTAACTAGAGCAGAGCTGGCAACCCGTATGCTGAAACACAACTGACTTTGTGATTGGTAGATAGGTGGAGGGTGGGGCATCAGGCCAAAACACAACATGACAACATCAACATCAGTTGAGGGCTGCAACTATCACTTTTAAATGACAATATCCTGGCCGGACTACTGTTGTCAGTGATATAAGTATTTGAAATGAACATGATTTCTTAATGTCTAATGACATATCAGGGCCATTTTATTATTAATTGAAATACATTTCTTACATACAGCTCCTTTAAAATTGTGTTTCTCACCAAACAGCTAATGATTTTTGACTCATCACATCTTTACAGTTTTTCTCAATCGCTTTGGCACATTTTTTCTAAACAGTCTTAACATTCTCTAAACTGTAAGGGCAATTGTCAAAACTGTTTTCTGGAACATCAGAACTCCATTGCATGTCTGTAAAATGTAGTATAACTCACCCAAAACATTTCATTCATGCTTCAAAACCTAGTTATTGTGTCAGTAAATTGGTCAATGTACCCAAAACAAAAAGTGCATTTATTTTTGAACAAATGTGTTACATGTAAACTGACTAAACTTTTACTTGTCCAATTGTATTTTTCATTTTACAGTAAATTTCATGTTACTGTAAATACTAAACAGAAAATTGCCTCAAAATGACATTTATGAAAAAAAAATCTTGGTGGAAATCCTGTCACTCTTGTTGGTCTGGCCAAAGATTTTCATCAACATCACATCTGATGTTTCCCCTTGCCATGCACCGGGGAAAAAATCTCCTTGAGTGATCACCTGTGATGTCCTCACAAGCAGCGTTCATGGTATCTAACAGAGACATCTGATCTTGTGGTTGATGGTCATATATTTTCCACCTCCATGCTGAAAAAAACTCTTCTATCAGATTCAGGAATGCAGGAATCCCCTGCAGTGATCACCTGTGATGTCCTCACAAGCAGCGTTTATGGTATCTAACAGAGACATCTGATCTTGTGGTTGATGGTCATATATTTTCCACCTCCATGCTGAAAAAAACTCTTCTATCAGATTCAGGAATGAAGAGTATGGTGGAAGGAACTACATTGTTATCCTTTCATGTGCAGCAAACCATTCCCTAACAATGTTGGTTCGGTGGAAGCTGACATTATCCCAGACAATAACATAAATTGGCAAATTGTCTAACTAAACCTTTTTCATGTTCATGTAGGTCTCTGTAAAGTGTGTTAAGGAAGGCCAGAAGAAGTTGGGTGTTATAGGGCCCAATGTGTGGGATATGTGTGCTCACACCATTCTCTGAAATGGCAGCACACATTGTAATATTACCCCCACGTTGGCCTGGTGTGCCAATTGTTGCTCGGTGTCCAGTGAGATTGCGGCTGCACGTCTCTGACCTTTGGCAAGACTGAACCCAACCTCATCCTCAAAAACTAGAATGTGGGTTGTTTCATGTCTTTCTAACTCCATTATTCTCTATAAAGTAAAACAGAAACAATATAAAGTTAATTTTACATGGCTTATTCTAGACAGATTAGCAAATGTTTTCTATTCTAATGGGTATCTAAAACTTTTAAGAAATATATACAGGTATCTTAAGTACAGTAAAACGCACTGGACAATGTACTAAGTGCACACCAATGGTTTACCTGGACATACTACCACAGCTCCTTTACACTTTTACTATTCCTCTCAAATGGTACCTTAAAGGAACACTCCACCGTTTTTTGAAATAGGGCTTATTCACCTTCTTTCCTACATTTAGATAGGTGGGCAAATGCATTTTTTGTCTCAGTGCATGCATTGTTTTAGTTTGACAGGGTCGGCACTAGCTTAGCTTAGCATAATGAATGGAATCCTTTGTTGCCAGCTAGCATGTCCTGAGTAAAAGTGATATAAAAAATAGAAAAAACTCACCTAGTTACTTCTTCAACAAGAGAGAGAGCTGCGCAAAAACACTACGTGAACCAACTCAAGGCCCAACTCAAGACCCTTCGCCTTGCAGCTCAGCTCTTTCTTCACCACGACAGACCGGTACATCGACCGTGTTACTGCAGAAGCTGCACCGATCCGTCTGTCAATCTCCCGTTCCATCCTTCCCTCACTTGTGAACAAGACCCCAAGATACTTGAACTCCTCCACTTGAGGCAGGAACTCTCCACCAACCTGAAGTGGGCAAGCCACCCTTTTCCGACTGAGAACCATGGCGTCGGATTTGGAGGTGCTGTTTCTCATCCCAGCCGCTTCACACTCGGCTGCAAACCGTCCCAGTGCATGCTGAAGGTCCTGGTCTGATGGGGCCAGCATGACAACATCATCCGCAAAGAGCAGAGATGAGATCATGTGGTCCCCAAACCTGACAACCTCTGGCCCCTGGCTTCGCCTAGAAATTCTGTCCACAAAAATTATGAAAAGAACCGGTGAAAAAGGGCCCTGCCGGAGTCCAACACGTACCGGGAACAAGTCTGACTTACTGCCGGCAATGCGAACCAAGCTCCTGCTCCGGTTGTACAGGGACTGGACAGACCTTAGCCCACAGGACACCGTGAGGGACAGTCGAATGCCTTCTCCAAATCCACAAAGCACATGTGGATTGGTTGGGCAAACTCCCATGAACCCTCCAGCACCCTGGAGAGGGTATTGAGCTGGTCCAGTGTTCCACGACCGGGACGAAAACCGCACTGTTTCTCTTGAATCCGAGGCTCTAGAGTATTGCATTTAATGAAACTAATGCTTTTCTTCAGCAAGGGAGCATTAAATTGATCAAAAGTGACAGTAATGGCATTTATAATGTTACAAAAGTTTTCTGTTTAAAATAAATGTAGCTCTTCTGAACTCTCTATTCATCAAAGAATCATGAAAAAATGTATCATGATTTTCACAAAAATATGAAGCAGCGAAACTTGATAATAATTGGAAATGTTTCTTGAGCAGCAAATCATCAAATTCAAATGATTTCTGAAGGATCATATGTGACACCAAAGACTGGAGTAATGATGCTGAAAATTAAGCTTTGCCATCACAGGAATAAATTACATTTTAAAATATATTCAAATAGAAAATACTTATTTAAAACTGTTTTTACTGTATTTTCTTTCAAATAAATGTAGCCTTGTTGAGTATAAGAGACTTCTTTCAAAAACATTATTAAAAAAACGTACCGACCCCAAACTGTACCTTAAAATTAAAATGTTATAAATAGATATGTGTTGATTGAATACAAACATCAAATGCATAAATATGTATTTAGTAAAATGTATCATTTTCTCACCTTTTTCTTGCATGTAAAGAGTCACACCAATATATTTGTATTTCAAAATATGAAGAAAAAAAAAATCCTGTTATATAATATAAAATATTGTTAATCCAGTCTTTTTCCTAAATTTCACCAGTGTAAGAAATGTTCTCCAGGGACATGTTTTCTCTCAGGCAAGAACAGTGTGAGTTCAGTGAGTTCTGTGAGTTCAGTGAGTTCAGTGATTTCAGTGAGTTCAGTGAGTTCTGTGAGTTCAGTGATTTCAGTGAGTTCAGTGAGCGAGTGCAGTGCTCTACGACCATTCACATAGTGTATCACTACTTGCATACCAGCCTGTACCCACCACAGAGATGGTGAACTGTTGTTTTTATCGCACCTTTGTGTCCCGAAGGAAAGCGATGTTTGTTATTAGATAACATTATGACCCATTAACTTGTATTTATCTAAGACTCCCTCCCTTCCTCTGCTCCCACTCTCACTCCTGCCTTTGCTTCAGAACCGGCTGCATTTTTAAAAGAGGTATTGTTTTCTAGGCAGAAAGTTTGCGCTATCCTGTCTACGTGGCTCATTCTTTGCGACCAAGAAATTAATTTTGTTGATTTACCTCTCAGATATCTCTCATAATCATTTCCAAGCTCAAAAAATATCTGAAGCCAGTTGGGTTTGAGTCTTTTCAGTAAAGAAACACTGAATTTGTATATCAGTGACATCTGTTCTTGTTTAGGTATTTCTAAAGATCTACTCATTCAAAGCCCAAGTTGATCCGTTGAACACCCAAAGGCATAAGATGTTCATTAAACATTTGAAAACACCTTGATGTCGGTAAACACTTGCATTAGAGGGTGTTTCCTTCCAAATCTTGTGGCACAATTGTTGTTTCAAATGACTGACGAGTCAGCCTGTTTGATGCTTTGCACCTTCAGGAGAGAGTACAGCGTATTTTTGATAGATTGTTTATTATGTTGTCATTTGCAATATGTTTAGATTCACTACAGTGACATGAAACCACACTCACATAACAATGTTACTACAACACTGCATTATTACGGCTTTTGTTCACACAGCGCGCGTTCCTGCTGCGTCACGTGATTGTTGCGGTACGTTCAAATACAGATACTTATTTTAAAAAAGACAAGTTATTTCGAGTCATTTACCTCAAGTCCGAGTCAAGTCTCAAGTCATGAATATCAAGTCCAAGTCAAGTCTTTTATTAATATTTGTCAAGCAAGTCTCAAGTCCTAAAATTTGCGACTTAAGTCTGACTCGAGTCAAGTCATATGACTCGAGTCCCCCATCTCTGCATAACATCCACAACAACTATAGGCTAAATATCTAGTCTCAGCAATCCTTGTAATTTGCTTTCAATGTGGGCACATTGTAATTAGCTCTGACAAGTAATCCAATAAATGTGCTCTTGAAATTCCTGGAATAGCACAGAGAAAATCCCTGTGCTAAAAGAAGGAACAGTTGTGTATGTCTGGTGTTTCCAAGGGAGTTAAATAAATCCAGGGTGATTAAAGTCAGGGCAGACCTGTATCAAAAGAATGTTTTGGAAATTTCAAATGGAGCTTAAGATTTAAATGGGGAAATTTATGGGCACAGGGGGAAAAATCCAGACGAAGTGTGAAATGTTCCCTTTTTTGTCCTGTCAGCACTGTAAACAGTTTCATTTTTTGTCCTGTCAGCACTGTAAACAGTTTCAATTGTATGCTAAATAAACTGGGGGCCGTTTACAAGACACCGTTTTCAACTAAAAACGAAAAACTTTTCATGCGTTTGGGCCGTTCATTTACATGACAACGGCATTTTGGGGGCCTGAAAATGCAAGCTTTTGAAAATGGGATTCAAAGTGCACGTTTTTGAAAACGATGCCGTTATTGTCTCTGTGTGAACTAATAAAAACGTGAATTTTGTGAAAACGGTGATGTCATGTGCATGCGTATTACGTGTTCAGTCTATAGGCACATGGTGTTACTTAACAAAGTGACATCGCCAACTAATGGGCTGGCAGCATAATACAGTGTTTTTAATTGTCTTTGTGGATCCATGTGAACAGGGATCTTTTTGAAAATTTTGTCATTTGTCCACGAAAAATGCAAAGGAAAAACGTTTCCGTTTTTAATACATCGTTGTCGTGTAACTATACCAGATATTGCAGATTTTAATGATTTTTTTTAAAACAATAGGCCTAAGTTCAGATCTCTGAACAATTAGTTTCTTGTTTACATCAGATTTGAATTTATTATTAATTTGCAAGATGTAAAAGGAACACTTGCAAAGGAAATTGCAAGTGTTTTGGCACATGTGTGCAAAAGTACAATTGTCTACAATTTGCACAATAACTAAATGCACATGCTTGTTGATCAAAACTGATGAGTTGATTCTCAGTGAAACTTCTAAATATTCTTTCATCATGTAAGCCATCACATGCAAAATGATCCATTCAGTTATCCAAATCTGACAGACATACATGTATTTTCCATAAATATCTGGCATGGTATGTTTGTAATGTCTGCTAAATTGGCAAATGACCTGCCATTGAAGTAAAATAGGAATCACAATCAACCATTTTGGAGGCATATATATGGAGTTTGCCTATAACACGATCACTACCATTTTTGAACATGGAGGACCTTAGTTTTATTACAGCATTTTTTTATACACATCAATATTGTAAAGGTAAATTCAAGTCTATTTGTACATTCTACATACAGTATATCTGCACAACAACCTCATGTTGGTGACAGAGCAGCAGTATTTAGCCATCAGCAACAACAAGATATTTGCAACATGGTCATTGCCAACAATTCCATCAGGCTAAGAGATCCAAAGTGCGACAAAAATGACAATGATGTCTTTGCAAATATAAATTCTGTCAGCATTTCCATATAGACAGAGTTTTGAAAAGACATCAAATGACTATGAAACAACTATTTAAGGTGCCATTTGAGAGGAATAGTAAAAGTGTAAAGGAGCTGTGGTAGTATGTCCAGGTAAACCATTGGTGTGCACTTAGTACATTGTCCAGTGCGTTTTACTGTACTTAAGATACCTGTATATATTTCTTAAAAGTTTTAGATACCCATTAGAATAGAAAACATTTGCTAATCTGTCTAGAATAAGCCATGTAAAATTAACTTTATATTGTTTCTGTTTTACTTTATAGAGAATAATGGAGTTAGAAAGACATGAAACAACCCACATTCTAGTTTTTGAGGATGAGGTTGGGTTCAGTCTGGCCAAAGGTCAGAGACGTGCAGCCGCAATCTCACTGGACACCGAGCAACAATTGGCACACCAGGCCAACGTGGGGGTAATATTACAATGTGTGCTGCCATTTCAGAGAATGGTGTGAGCACACATATCCCACACATTGGGCCCTATAACACCCAACTTCTCCTGGCCTTCCTTAACACACTTTACAGAGACCTACATGAACATGAAAAAGGTTTAGTTAGACAATTTGCCAATTTATGTTATTGTCTGGGATAATGTCAGCTTCCACCGAACCAACATTGTTAGGGAATGGTTTGCTGCACATGAAAGGATAACAATGTAGTTCCTTCCACCATACTCTTCATTCCTGAATCTGATAGAAGAGTTTTTTTCAGCATGGAGGTGGAAAATATATGACCATCAACCACAAGATCAGATGTCTCTGTTAGATACCATAAACGCTGCTTGTGAGGACATCACAGGTGATCACTGCAGGGGATTCCTGCATTCCTGAATCTGATAGAAGAGTTTTTTTCAGCATGGAGGTGGAAAATATATGACCATCAACCACAAGATCAGATGTCTCTGTTAGATACCATGAACGCTGCTTGTGAGGACATCACAGGTGATCACTCAAGGAGATTTTTTCCCCGGTGCATGGCAAGGGGAAACATCAGATGTGATGTTGATGAAAATCTTTGGCCAGACCAACAAGAGTGACAGGATTTCCACCAAGATTTTTTTTTCATAAATGTCATTTTGAGGCAATTTTCTGTTTAGTATTTACAGTAACATGAAATTTACTGTAAAATGAAAAATACAATTGGACAAGTAAAAGTTTAGTCAGTTTACATGTAACACATTTGTTCAAAAATAAATGCACCTTTTGTTTTGGTGACATTGACCAATTTACTGACACAATAACTAGGTTTTGAAGCATGAATGAAATGTTTTGGGTGAGTTATACTACATTTTACAGACATGCAATGGAGTTCTGATGTTCCAGAAAACAGTTTTGACAATTGCCCTTACAGTTTAGAGAATGTTAAGACTGTTTAGAAAAAATGTGCCAAAGCGATTGAGAAAAACTGTAAAGATGTGATGAGTCAAAAATCATTAGCTGTTTGGTGAGAAACACAATTTTAAAGGAGCTGTATGTAAGAAATGTATTTCAATTAATAATAAAATGGCCCTGATATGTCACTAGACATTAAGAAATCATGTTCATTTCAAATACTTATATCACTGACAACAGTAGTCCGGCCAGGATATTGTCATTTAAAAGTGATAGTTGCAGCCCTCAACTGATGTTGATGTTGTCATGTTGTGTTTTGGCCTGATGCCCCACCCTCCACCTATCTACCAATCACAAAGTCAGTTGTGTTTCAGCATACGGGTTGCCAGCTCTGCTCTAGTTACCACAGCTGCAGCTACAAACGTGTCAGCCTACGTTCCTGCTGGATCCTGCAGCCTATCTGGCAACCTCGAGTCAGGGGGGAGGAGGAGGGGATACACTGCTCTACAGTAATTTGAAAGTGATTGCAGTACCAGTTTTGGCCACAATCTTACATACAGTTCCTTTAAACCTAAAAAAATTATTTTGACTGTTGGGTTGCTTTTTTTAAAACAACTTTTTTTGTCTGTTGTTTATGTCTAATTTATATTAATATTCCATAAAAAAATAAGAATTATCTATTTTCTTTTTATGTTTGCTTTAAAGGGGTGGTTGATTATGATTTCACTTTTCGTTAGTGTGTAAAGTTGCTGTTTGAGCATAAAGGACACCTGCAAAGTTACAACACTCAAAGTTCAAAGCAAAGAGAGATATTTTCTTTTACAAAAATCGCTTTTTAAGGACTAACAAACGACTGATATAGAGACTACACAAGCTTCCTTTCGGGTTAGTGACATCACAAACCCTCAAATTTACATTTCAAATTTAACCCTGCCCCTGAAAACAAATGGGGTGAGATATGAGAAGAGGAAGAGTTGTGCTCAAGCTGTCGTATCCGTCTTTTCACATTTATTGCAATTCAGTACGTAACACAAATGCAATAGCATGTCACTCTGAAGGCCTCTTACAACAGTTCCCACACGAGTGATGTATAGATTATAATGACAGAATATGCTAATCAATGACTAGAAGATAGTTAACTCCACATCAGCTACATAAATTCATCAACTAACCATTCAGAAATGTCCTGTTGCATTCTACATGTTGTCACTTCTTCTTGAGTCTCTCCATCATTGTCCGACTCAGTTTGAACATAAAAGGCAGAACAGTTTCTGACATTCTAGTGCGCACAAGCTGCTAAGGACACAAGCTGTTGTAGCTCCGCCCTCTGTGCCAGGAGCAGCAGCTCATTTGCATTTAAATGGACACTCACAAAACAATGCGTTTTTGATCACCCTCAAAAAGGGACAATTTTAACATGCTATAAAAAAAATATCTGTGGGGTATTTTGAGCTAAAACTTCACTTACACACTCTGGGGACATCTGCGATTTTACATCTTGTAAAAAGGGGCATTATACCACCCCTTTAAATGCTCATGACATGTGTTACTACCTGCACAGCAGTCTTTTTCTTTACATTTGCATAAAGTTGATCACTTTTTCATACTCTCAATCTCCGGTCTGCTGTTAATCCCACAATCCACCACTCAAGCGTGTTGCTCTTTCATAGCAATGAATTGAAAACACCCCTTTTCTCGCTCCTCAGCAGTGTAAATGCATCGTTATGATAGAAAAAGCAATGTGGCCGATAATATTACTATGGAAGAGGTGTGTCACTAAAGCCCAGAGAGAAGTAAATATCTGCTACACGCAGCTAAAATACTGCCAGTATTTATTTAGAATGACCCAACAGAATTGTCATGTGTCACAGGTTCAATAATCTAATGATATTTACAAATGAACCTAAACACAGCTGCTACTAAAACAGCTAGTCACTAAACCAAACATGACCTCATGAATTTATTGGAGTAACAACAGTTTATGTGCAGGTGTGAAAGGATAGTTCGTAAATGCTTCTTCAAATAAAACAGATAAAGCAGATTTTTTAAAAAGCCATATAAAACCTATAGCAGGTGCTGCTATATTTCTCAACATTACTTCTCTTATAATAGCTTTGGATTGGCCATGCCGTGGTTTCCCACGTACACTTATCTAAAGTAACATTAAATTAAAACAGAGGTAAGACACACCCAAATTTAGATTGGTCAAGCAGCATTTGCTGTTCTAAATGGAAATTCACTTCTTGTCTTTGCAAACCAAGTACACTTGAATTGATGCCAAATATTAGTCGTCACTAATATGACGCAAAACTTGCGGTAACATACGAATCTGTTTAATCTACTTGGGAAAACAATTTCAGAGTCAGTCAGAATAAAATCAAATGTTTACAAATTATAGAAATATTTACCTGGCAATGAAAACGTATCGGTTACCTAACGTAACCTCTGTTCTCTCTAGAAGAGGGAACGAGTATTGCGTAAGTAGCTTACGCTGCGGGAAAGTCTTCTTTCTCGAGACTTCTTTCTCAGCCTATCGCTGAGCCTTGGCGTGATGTCACGTCCAATGAGCGCGCTTGGCGCGCTTCATGCGTCACAGCCCGCGAAAAGGGGTGTGACTTAGCGTATATAAGCGAGGCTCAGAGGCTGCTTCACTGGTTTCTGTCGCTGAAGCGAATGAGCTCGTGGCACAAGCATGGCGGGTTACGCAATACTCGTTCCCTCTTCTAGAGAGAACAGAGGTTACGATAGGTAACCAATACGTTCTCTTACGAGAGGTTCTCTCGAATTGCGTAAGTAGCTTACGCTGCGGGAACTCCCTTGTCAACACCGTGCGCGCCCAGCTCTCCCTGAATGAGTCCCAGGGAGAGCCCGGGGAACGTGATAGCAGGGAGCCGGGCGGCCAAAAGAAGGCTAGCGCAGTACACAAGCACATACTAGGGAGCACGGAGCGGCGCAGCCGGTCCGAACTGATAATTCCCTGCATAGTGTAGCTCAACCAGTAGAGCTAAATCAACCAACGTAGCCCGCACACAGATAGTGGGCCGATCTACGCGAGACTTAGACTGATAAAATTTTCGCCTGCAAGGCGGGAACTTCCAGATTGTAAAATCTAACAAATGTAGAGGGGGAGGCCCAGCCTGCAGCTGTACAAATGTCGTGAATGGAAATCCCGCTGGACCACGCCCACGACGAGGCCATGCCTCTGGTGGAGTGAGCTCGAATGCCCAGTGGGCACTGCAGGTCTTAAGACGCATAAGCAGCTGCGATAGTGTCCACTATCCATCTGGACAGGCTGTGTTTCGAGGAGGTGAGACCTTTGGTGCGCCCTCCAAACGAAACAAAAAGCTGCTCCGAGCGCCTGAAAGCGGCGTGAAAGCGTGTGATGTAATATCTCAGCGCCCTGACCGGGCAGAGGAGATTACCATCGGTCTCGCTGCCAGAAGTTGGCAGGGCAGAGAGGGAAATGACCTGCGCTCTGAAGGGAGTGCCCAATATTTTGGGGACGTAACCATGCCTCGGTTTGAGAATAACTTTAGAGTCGTTAGGTCCGAACTCGGGGCACGCGGCGTTAACAGATAACGCGTGAAGGTCTCCCACACGTTTGACTGAAGACAGAGCTATCAGAAAAGTGGTTTTGAGCGTGAGGTATTTCATATCCACAGTTTCCAAAGGTTCAAAGGGATGCGTTTTCAGGGCCTCCAAGACCAGTGAAAGATCCCACATAGGAACCGAGGGGGGTTCATCCTCCTGGCTCCTCTAAGGAAGCGGATGACGAACTCATTCCTTCCTAATGCGCGGCCCAGCTCTGAGTCAGAGAAAGCTGAGATGGCCGCAACATAAACTTTGCGCGTGGAGGGGGACCTGCCCACGTCCAGTAGCTCTTGAAGGAAACACAATATTTGTGATACCCCACATGCCTGTGGATTGAGCCCCTTAGCAGTGCACCATTTGCTGAACACAGACCATTTAGATGTGTAGAGCCGCCTCATAGAGGTAGAGCCGCCTCGTAGAGGTAAGATCTTAGTTGTAAGATCGTGTTCATAACCCCTTTTGGCAGATCAACGGGTAACCGTTGAGGCTCCATGCATGCAGAGACCAGCGCTCTGGATGGGGATGCCAGATCGAGCCGCGGGCTTGAGAGAGAAGGTCTCTCCTTGCCGGTATCGGTCAGGGGACTGTGTCTGCCAGCTGTATTAGTTCCGGGAACCAAGCTTGGTTCTCCAAGTACGGGGCTATGAGGAGCACTGTGTGGCGCGCTTCCCTGATTCTCCTGATGACCCGAGGCAACAGAGAGACCGGGGGAAAAGCATATAGCGGGCCGCTGGGCCAGGTCTGGGCCAGCGCGTCCTCGTTCTTTGTAAAGAACTCTGGGCAGTGAGCTTTGTCTTTTGACGCAAAAAGGTCGACTTTCGCTTTGCCGAAACGGCGCCACAGTAACTGGACTGTTTGGGGTTGTAGAGACCACTCCCCAGGGGGAACGTTGTCCCTGGACAGTCTGTCGGGACCCTCGTTCAGGTGGCCAGGCACATGCGCGGCTCTCAGCGAGCGCAGAGAGTGCTGAGCCCACACGAGGAGGCGTTCCGCCAGGGTGCAGAGCATCTTGGATCTGACACCGCCCTGGCGATTCACATAGGCCACTACCGATGTATTGTCCGTGCGGACTAGAACATGGTGACCTAGGAGGAATGGGAGGAAGTGTTTGAGCACTTTCTCGACCGCGAGCATCTCTAGACAGTTTATGTGTAGGAGATTCTCCTGGTCTGACCAGCGGCCATCTGGCCGTCATAGCCACCGAGTCCAGTTCTTTTCCAAGAAAGGAAATTGACTGACGGGGCGATAACGAGCTCTTGGTCCAGTTGACCGAGAGACCCAGACCTTCCAAATGGCTGACAAGCGCTGTCCTGTGAGACACAAGCTCTGTCTCTGACTGCGCTAGAATAAGCCAATCGTCCAGATAGTTCAGTATGCGCATTCCCTGTCTTCTCAGGGGAGCGAGAGCCGTGTCCATGCACTTCGTAAACGTACGGGGTGCTAAAGACAGGCCGAACGGCAGGACTGTGTATTGATATACTCGACCGTCGAAGGCGAATCTCAAGAATGGCCTGTGACGGGGAGTTATCTGGATCTGAAAGTACGCGTCCTTCAGATCGAGAGAGATAAACCAGTCTCCTGGGCGAATCTGCGCGAGGATTTGTCTGGTTGTGATCATTTTGAACAGCCATCTCATGAGGGCTTTGTTCAAATGTCTCAGATCTAAAATAGGTCTTAGCGCTCCGTCCTTCTTGGGTACGAGGAAGTAACGGCTGTAAAAGCCCGACTCGCTCAGAGAAGGATGAACCTGTTCTATAGCCCCTTTGCGCAGCAGCTTCGCTATTTCTGCTTGAAGCAGGTGCGCTGCTTCTAAACTCACTTTCGTCTCCGCCTGCGCTAGAAAGCGCAGGGGGCGACGAGCGAATTGAAGCGAATAGCCGTGTTTTATAGTATTCAGCACCCATTCTGACACGCCCTGAATAGCTTCCCATGCTTTTGCACGCATAGCTAGGGGTCGAATGGTCTCTGGGTTCAGATCGCCGCGCTGCGCGGGATGGGGAACCTGTATCAGAGAGGATGGAGCGGTGCGTGCGCCGCCGGTGCTCGAATACGGGGGCTGGTAAACAGTGCTGACTGGTGCTGCACAGCATATGATGGCTCGATCCCTAAGGATGGAGCGCGTTTTGCTGTTGAACACCCGTGGCGCGAGAGCGGCGTGGGGGATATATTGTGTCTGAAAGTGAGTGCGCATGCTCGTGAGCGGGCGCTGAGTTTACACTTATAACACGGCCAGTGTTTGGGAGCTTTAGAAGGTCTGTAACCCGAGGTAACTGAGTGGCAGAGCGAGCAGCGGGTAGGCGTGAGCACAGAGTTGTGGGCACATTTACTACACTTAGTACTCGAGCGGCGTGTGTCCGCTTTATGAGAGTGCGCCCTGAGCGCATTACCATGGGGACCGTGTTTGTGTGTAGTGGTGAGCACATGGGAGTGGGCACATTTTCTACACTTATGACACCTTCGGCCAGAGCCGGAAAACCCGAATTTATACTCTTTCTGAGATTTATCTGAGCCGCAGTAAAAACGGCGTTTGTGTGCAGGCGAGCGAGTAGTGTTACTGGCTCGTTGGCTGCGGTGTAAGCTGCTGCAGTAGCCTGATTTAAGGGGACTGACAGAGCTGGGCGTTTTGATGGCGGTCCGGCCGCAGCGGGACCCAGCCATCTTTTCCTCCTTACAGGTGCTAGGAGGACTTTGCGGGCTCGGGCTTCAACGCTATTTTAGGCCGCGGTCCCCGGGGGGGCGGCGGTCTGTGACGGCTGGTCGAGCGCGACCTAGGGCGGCCGCCCTGACGTCGCTCAGAAGGAGCGGTCCGTAGCGCTGCGCAGATCCGTTAGGGCAGTGTGATCTGAGCCCTTCTCATCCAGCTCGCGGAGGAGGTCGGCTTGTAGGATCTGAAGCACGGCCATCGAGTGTAGGGCAGAGGCAGCTTGGCCGGAGGCGGCGAAAGCGCGGCCGGCGAGAGCTGAAGTGGTCCTGCAGGCTTTAGACGGCAAGGCAGACTTTGAGCGCCATCTGGCAGACGGCGGGCAAAGGTGCGCTGCCACAGCTTCCTCTACGGAGGGGATGTTAGCATATCCCTTCTCGACGGCCCCGTCCACCTGGGAGAGAGCCGAGGAGACTGAAGAGCGGAGTCTAGCGGAGAAAGGAGCGTTCCACGACTTCGAAAGCTCCGTGTAGAGCTCAGGCAGAAAGGGTGCTGACCTAGAGGCTGGCGCTTGGCGGCGGCTAGGCAGAAAACACCCGTCGAGTCGGTTAGGTGCAGGCTCCTTCGGTGGGGACCAGTCAAGTCCCAGTCGGTCGACCGCTTTGGTGAGGAGGCAGAGAAGTTCCGCGTCGACACTGGCTAGTGTCCGGCTAGACTCCTGAGTAGAGGAGGCGGAGCGGTGAGAACCCGACCACTCCTCGCTGTCTGAAGCAAGCAGAGAGCAGCTGTCATAGACAGCAGCGTCATCTGCTTCATCCCCTGAGGCGACGGCAGTGCGGGCAATGGCCAGCCACTGCGCGTCGGGGAAGGGCGGGGGAGAAGGAGAGAGCGAGGCCCGCGGGAGGGGCTCCGGCGAGCGCTCAGCTGTTCCATCCGGCTCGGGAGGCCTTTGAGAGCGCCGTTTCTTCTTTCGCAGCCCGGTAGAGGCAGCCGGAGAAGGGGGAGGATCGTCAAACATGGCGAGTCGAGCCCGCAGGGTCGACATCGGCATATCCTCACACTGTTCGCAGCCACCCGTGGAGAGGGCGCGGGCTGCGTGGTCGAGGCCCAGGCAGAGAGCGCAGATCACATGGCGGTCTCTGTCGCTGAGCGGGGCTCTGCACGAGCCACAGGATGAGCGAGGCATTTTGAAGCAAACGCCTCGCGCTCTTTTAGATGCAGAGTGTGTCGCGGAGCGAACACACAACAAACAACACAGAGCAGTAAAAAGGATATAATCGCCGGATAGCGAAGCAGGCAGGGAATGCTGAAGGTGGCGAAGACGGCAGGCTTCCTCAGGTTGAGATCCTCGGCTTGCTGGTCGCTTGATTCGACGGCGGCTTCCTCAGAGTTCAGCGATGCGGAGAGCTTCGCTGAAGAGACAGAAATCAGTGAAGCAGCCTCTGAGCCTCGCTTATATACGCTAAGCCACACCCCTTTTCGTGGGCTGTGACGTGACGTCACGCCAAGGCTCAGCAATAGGCTGCTGCAGTTGCCGCAGGGCAGCCAATGGGCACGCTAGCTAGCCTGCCCTAGGTCTGCATGCTGCTGCACTGCGTTGACAAGATTATTCAAAAATAAGGATAATTTTTGGCTTCAGTATCTCGAGAAAGAAGACTTTCCCACAGCGTAAGCTACTTACGCAATACGAGAGAACCTCTCGTAAGAGAACTATCATAACTGTCATCTATTTGTCTAATGTGCTGCTCCTAGTGGACACTTACCAAACTACAAATGTATTACCAAACATTACATTTTAAATAAATGTTTTAATAATCCATCAAAGAAAACTTTAGAATGACAATGGCACTCTTTAAAATTATAAAGCCTTTATTATCGGATGGCTACATACAAAAACATCTAAACACTTTTCAGCGTTTCGGCCAATGCTCTCCTCAGCAGCACAACAAACTCAGCAACAGGTGAAAGCAGTATCATTTACTATGTCTTCTGAATAGTTAAAGAGGTCATCGGATGCCCATTTTCCACAAGTTGCTATGATTCTTTAGGGGCTTCATGTAAAGTTTGTAACATACTTTGGTTAAAATTCCTCAATGGTTGTGCAACACCCTTTTTACCTCCTCAAAAACAGCTCTGTTCACAGCGACCCGTTTCGGTGCATGTCTCTTTAAATCTCTCTTCCATGGGGTGTGTGGACACAAGACATGTAAAGTGCAGTATACAAACCAGTATACAAATGGCTAAGGGCGGAAATATGCTAATATGGAACAGTCCGTCAGCGGTTGTGGGCGGAGCATGAGCAATATGACATCATATTGCTAAGAAAATCCAAACGGCTTGATTATTGAGTATTTCGGCTTTTTGTGGATTAAGAAAAGGGTTGAATGGATTTTTTTTTTCATTGTATGGTGGTTGTGTCCACACACTGCAAAGACATATGTCACGGTGTGACAAAAACAATTAGAAAAGAGATTAAAAACCCTCGTGAATAGTGTTATTTGGAGACCTCCTGTGGATACCCGTCTCATTACACCGCAAATCTGTTGCTATGGCAGCGAGGCCAATTGCCCGATTGACAGCAGGTGTGGAGTAATTAACAGAGAGCGTTGGGAGAGGAACACAGATTCAGATGGGGCTTTAAAAAGAGAGAGGAAACAGACTGTCGGGGTGGTTCTCCTCCCGTGAGATACTGTGTTTGGTCGGCGGGTTGTTTATATTTGAAGCTGGACTGTGCAGCAGGGCGAAGATTGAAGCTGAGAAATGGAAAGGAGAGAGTGAAGTTTTGTCAACGAAAACCCAAGGGATATCGTCAGCAGTGGGAGAGACGCAAAGTGATGAGTATTTGATCCGTTGTTTATATGCACTGACACTGAAGTGGTGTGGAGAGTCTGGAAAGCGTGTGGCACGAGTGAACTATTACACCGAGTGAATTATTGATCTGTCTCCAACCTTTGTTCTTCCTTCACTGAATGTGACGATTGCTACATCCGTTTTGGCTGTCTCTGAGAGAAGTTGAGCCCGTGGGAGAGACGAGAGTCGATCTGGTGGGAGAAAGACCGGTGGGTGAGTGCTGGCCCGAATGCACGGTGTGCGAGTGGAATGCAGTGCCTGAAGTGACGATTCACACGGTTTGTGTTATGGAGTGAAGTTTATCGTGTGGAGAAGTATTAATAGTCTGCTGTGCACTCTCTTCTATAGTCTTTCACCCGCTGTTTCTGAACAGGGTTTGTTACATCAAGCGCCCCAACTTACCATTCGAGACAGCCCCGCTCTGTTAATGCTGCTGATCCATTAATTCCTGTTACATTGTTGCAGCGTACAGCTGAACTGGAGCGTCTTGCTCAAGCATCCTTCCCGTCTGGTGGTCCCCACACGTCCCTATCGAAAGCCGCTGCCCTGGTTCGAACAAGAGAAGGTATTGCCATTGGATGTTTCATCCACTGTTGAATGGTCAAATCCTGTTGCATTGTTACAGCGCACAGCTGAACTGGAGCGTCTTGCTTAAAGCATCCTTCCTGTCTGGTGGTCTCCACATGCTCCATCGAAAGTCGCTGTCCTGTTCGGAAAAGGTATTTGAAATGAACGTTTGATATGCTGTTGAATAGTTAAACCCTGCTACCTGGTTACAGTGCACAGCCGAAGTGGAGTGTCCCGCTCAAGTGTCCTCTTCGTCTGGTGGTCTCCACATGTCCCATTGAAGGCTTGTCCTGTTCAGAACGAGAGAAGGTATTTCAATTGAACGTTCCATATGCTGTTGGAAAGTTAAACCCTGTTACCTGGTTACAGTATACAGTCAAGGGAGTGTCTCCCTCAAAGTGTCCTCTCCGCTTGGTGGTCTCCACATGCCCTATTGAAGGTTTCCGCCCTGTTCAGAAAGAGAGAAGGTATTTCAATTGAACGTTCCATATGCTGTTGGGAAGTTAAATCCTGTTACCTGGCTACAGTGTACAGTCAAGTGGAGTGTCTCCCTCAAAGCGTCTTCTCCGCCTGGTGGTCCCCACCTGTCCCCACTGAAAGCCTCCGCCCTGTTCAGAAGGAGAGAAGGTATCACTGAGCGTCGCATCTTGTTGAACCATTGAACCCTGTTGTATTGTTGCAGGGCACAGCCAAAGTGAAGTGTTCTCTTGCCGGGTGGCCCTCCGTGCCCGTGTTGCAAATTGTTGCCGCTGTTCAGAAGGAAGGAGAATAGCTGCGGCACGTGCCTCGATCAAAGTGTCGTCCTGCTGTCCACGGTCCCCTCCTGGCCCGGCCCGCTCGCCACCTGCGTCCCTGTGACCCGTCTGAGTTGAGGATCCCCGTCCTCTGGATACTTACCTCTGGGCAGCCTCCAGCACTCGTTCCATCCTCACCGCGAGTATTTACCTGATTCCAGTCTGAATGGGGTCCGGGTAGCCAAGACTTCCTTGTGAGCCCTGTAAAGAGTACTTACCCAGTGACTTACCTGGATGGTGTGCGTCCTCCTTTGATTCCTCCCCGACGAGCCGCAGGGTGTTCACAAACGTCCATCTCGCTCCGGTCCAGGGGGCCCATCGAATTGCTTCTGGCGACAAGAAGGAAGATTTTAATTAGGACTTTTCAAATTATCTGCTTTTAACTCAATGAAATTGTTATTCCTTTATCCTCTGTCTGCTGTTTGGTTCCTTGACACGCTTCTCGAGGCGGTACCCGGTCTCCAGGGGTGGGTGCAGTCTGGCTTGGCCCACCCCGACCTGTGATACATATTTGTACGCAAACCATATAAAAGTGAATTTTGCATCCGATGACCCTTTTAACATATGTCATGTGACCAGCATCTCTTTACAGCATTTAAAATTCACCAATACAATGTACACTCACCTAAAGGATTATTAGGAACACCATACTAATACTGTGTTTGACCCCCTTTCGCCTTCAGAACTGCCTTAATTCTACGTGGCATTGATTCAACAAGGTGCTGAAAGCATTCTTTAGAAATGTTGGCCCATATTGATCGGATAGCATCTTGCAGTTGATGGAGATTTGTGGGATGCACATCCAGGGCACGAAGCTCCCGTTCCACCACATCCCAAAGATGCTCTATTGGGTTGAGATCTGGTGACTGTGGGGGCCATCTTAGTACAGTGAACTCATTGTCATGTTCAAGAAACCAATTTGAAATGATTCGAGCTTTGTGACATGGTGCATTATCCTGCTGGAAGTAGCCATCAGAGGATGGGTACATGGTGGTCATAAAGGGATGGACATGGTCAGAAACAATGCTCAGGTAGGCCGTGGCATTTAAATGATGCCCAATTGGCACTAAGGGGCCTAAAGTGTGCCAAGAAAACATCCCCCACACCATTACACCACCACCACCAGCCTGCACAGTGGTAACAAGGCATGATGGATCCATGTTCTCATTCTGTTTACGCCAAATTCTGACTCTACCATCTGAATGTCTCAACAGAAATCGAGACTCATCAGACCAGGCAACATTTTTCCAGTCTTCAACTGTCCAATTTTGGTGAGCTCGTGCAAATTGTAGCCTCTTTTTCCTATTTGTAGTGGAGATGAGTGGTACCCGGTGGGGTCTTCTGCTGTTGTAGCCCATCCGCCTCAAGGTTGTGCGTGTTGTGGCTTCACAAATGCTTTGCTGCATACCTCGGTTGTAACGAGTGGTTATTTCAGTCAAAGTTGCTCTTCTATCAGCTTGAATCAGTCGGCCCATTCTCCTCTGACCTCTAGCATCAACAAGGCATTTTCGCCCACAGGACTGCCGCATACTGGATGTTTTTCCCTTTTCACACCATTCTTTGTAAATCCTAGAAATGGTTGTGCGTGAAAATCCCAGTAACTGAGCAGATTGTGAAATACTCAGACCGGCCCGTCTGGCACCAACAACCATGCCACGCTCAAAATGGCTTAAATCACCTTTCTTTCCCATTCTGACATTCAGTTTGGAGTTCAGGAGATTGTCTTGACCAGGACCACACCCCTAAATGCATTGAAGCAACTGCCATGTGATTGGTTGATTCGATAATTGCATTAATGAGAAATTGAACAGGTGTTCCTAATAATCCTTTAGGTGAGTGTAGTTCCATACTCAAAAACATCACTTCAAATGTAAAAAAAGAAAAATAATATATATTTTTTCTTTTTTACATTTGAAGTGGATTTAACTCATTTTTATAATATTTTAATCATGTAGGTATTTTTATGTAAAGCAAACACTTTAAAAGTATAGCTTAATTCACGATTATATTGTCTGAGTGAAATGTATTGCAAAGGAAACTTCGACTAAATAAACATTACTCAACCTTTAACTAGCCAAGTTTCTTAGTTAAGCAGAGTTTACTTAATTCCATATGTGAAATTTACTTAAATATGCGTGTGAAATTTACTTTAAAAATATTTGTGCAAAAACTTTAAGTAAAATTAAGTAAATTTGACTTCTTTTTTTTTTTTCCAGTGTGATATTCACATGATCAATACAGTTTTAGGGTAGATGGACTACCATTATGCATTACTTTTTAAATGTTTTGCCATTTGATATTCTTCATTTACCTTCTTGGTGGCATATTTATGTTCAGCCAATCGATCCAGTAAACGTATTTTTGTTCTCCCAAACCTTACATTGAGGACATTCCAATTTGCACATACCACAACAGGTCTAAACATTGGGTATAGCCAGGTGAAAATGTCTTGTTGAATCTTGTTGACACATAACAGTAAAATACTTAATGTTAAGGTCTAAACCCAATGTTTAGACCTGTTGTGGTATTTATGCAAATTAGCACATACGTAATTAGATTATGCACCGTTTGTCCATGTTAACAAACGATTTCAAAAAACTTGTAATACAATTTTTATTTTTCTTGATGTAAGTAATCAACTCTATAATTTTCATGGTGATATCTAAAGGTTAAAATTTTTACCCTATTCAAGTAAGAAAAAGAATGAATAGGCGTATGAATAGGCTATATTTGGGTCTTTTTCAAAACTTTCCCCTAATGGGATTCTTCGGGACTTTTTTTTCCTTACTCAGGACATATTGAGGATACAAAATCAGTTGAGTTTGCTTCTGTTGCAATTTGTTCAAGGTTGACCCCCATTTTGGCTTAAAATGACTGGACTATAGGAATAACATCAGTAGTTTGGCAATTAATAAAATGTTTAATAGAATTTATCTTGTTTATTTTTACATATAAAAACGTTTTACCTTGCACAATATTATATCACAGTGATTACAATGGTGACATTTAAAGTAACCCTTAGGTTTAACCCCTAACCAGGAGCTTTCACGGTGGTAAATATCTATACTAATTTGTCCACTAAGGTTGTACTTAAAAAAAAAAAAAAAACTTATCATTGGGAATATATTTATCTTATCTGGGAATATATTTCTCAATAATTCATCACTCTGTAATATATATATATATATATTACAGAGTGATGAAATAAAAAAAATTAAGTTATATTGTATGCATTAAAATGTATGCATTAAAATGTTTTATAAACAGGCTACAAAATCAAAAGTTGTAATATCTCTCTCTCTCTCTCTATATATATATATATATATATATAGAGAGAGAGAGAGAGAGAGAGAGAGAGAGAGAGAGATATTACAACTTTTGAAAAGTTGTAATATCTCTCTCTCTCTCTCTCTCTCTCTCTCTCTCTATATATATATATATATATATATATATAGAGAGAGAGAGAGAGAGAGAGAGAGAGAGAGAGAGAGAGAGATATTACAACTTTTGATTTTGTAGCCTGTTTATAAAACATTTTAATGCATAAAATATAACTTAAAATGTTTATCAATATAAAAAAAACAGGTAATGTTGTTTATAGATACATGTTCTGATTATAATTTTTACTGTTACCATTTAAGATATAAAAGTCTTACTATGATATTGTTTGTTGTTATACAATGCTTTCATTTATAAATATCACATTTTGCATGTCAAAGTCTTATGCCTCATTTTCATTTTTTGTTTCTTGCCTTGCTTGTAAGATGGTTTCTATGCATTCTACATTTAGATGATTAGTAATAGCTGTCATATTCAGAATTCTGGGTTGAGTTGCACAAAGCTAGCAGTCTTCCAACATTCTCCTTCAAAGTATTTATGAAGCCTGGTACACCCTGACTATAAAGGAGCCGATTCTCTCCAACATTTCCTGCTGCCTTTATCACATCTTCCATGCACTTCATCACAGGCCCAGAGAGGATGAAACGCTGAGTTTGCTTCTCCAATACAGTGGCTCTTCCACTAAGAACACTCAGAAGTTTCACAGCTTCCCTGGTTAATTGCTGATAATCAGCTATGAACTCTAGACGCTGCTTCACCTCTTCAATCTCCCTCTGAATTTTATCCAGCACCTTCTCAGTCTCTTTTATCTCATTCTGTATGGTAGAGATATTGGATTGGTAATTAGACACCTTTATGCTGTTGTCATTCACTTGGGACTGATTTTTTTTTAGCTCATCTTCAGCATCGCGTATAGCCTTTGAGGCATCATCACGTACACATGCTCCCGTAGCCATCATTATTGGCCCTAAAGGAAAGCAAGAAATCATATCAGCCACCAATATGGTTAGTTTTACTCATTAGGATGATAATATATAATATATAATAGTGAATCCGAGATGATTTCTCACCAACAATACATCCGCAAACTGGTATTGCAGTCACTGCTGCCCCTGCAATTGCTACACCTTCACCTGTGTTCTTCCTATCTGTCTCTCTATTTATTTCATCTTTTCTTAATGCTACAATTTTTTTAGCCTGCTCCAAAGCTGCTTTAGAATTATTTAATGATTCTTCGGCAGATTTCTTCTTGATGTTTAATTCATCCATGGCCATGCGTTTTTTTTTTTTTGTTCCGTTGCTCAACATTTTGTCTTTCGTTAGTAAGTTGCTCCATGCGTTTATCAAAAGATTTCAGTTTTTCTTCCATCATTTTCTTTGATTTTTTCAGGCACTGCTCAGCGTGCTGAATATGTTTCCTGATTTGTTTGTAATTGGAGAATTTGCCAGTGTTGGGATCTACATGTGCATCCAAGAGGGACTTGCAGATGTTGCAGATAGAGACAATTCCCTCATTTAGAGGCCCAGGAACTGCCTCCATGTCCTGCAAATCCATTACACTGTGAGTTCGAAGATATGGAAAGAAAAAAAATATTTTGACACCTTGAATGGCATTTACAATGGAAATATTTGTCATTTTTAAAGTACAACATCATATCAATAATTGATCATTCAATTTTAATACCAGCAACACTTTGTGAAGAGATTAGATTAAAAAAAGCTTACCGTCTCATTTTGACTGCCATACTGAAACACAAAATGAAAGAAACTTAAATGTATAAAATATCTGTGGTCTACACTGAGCCAATTAGTGAAAGGATTAAATAACAATATCACACAAGCGTGCAGTTGTTCTCAGGCACATAATGATAATCTTCTGTCACAAATTATGTATTCCTTGTGCTTTTGTTTTGTGATCTTTTCGTTAGTTCTGTCTTGTGCTTTGTGTTCCTGTTTCCTGGTTCCCTTGCCTGATCATTCTCACCTGTTTGTTGTTACCCTTATTATTAGGGGCCAAGCACTGAAACCACTTACGATAATTTTTTTTAGTAAATTCAATGATTTCAGTAAATTCATTGAATTTACTAAATGTTTTTATCGTAAGTGGTTCCACACAATTGATTTTAGCTACATTTAAACAAATGCATTAAGCTGAACTTAGTTCAACGTAATGCATTTGTTTAAATGTAGCTAAAATTAATTATGTGGAACCAATTAACATAATTTTTTTTAGCATATTCAACTAAGTCAATGAATCATTTTTTTCAGTGTAGACACGCTCACTCCGAGGGGTGGGATAAACGGCTGTCTTTCAAATTCCCTCTGCACGCAATAGGACAGCGCTTCAACCAACCAGAGCGTTTTCCCGACAGCGGAGCTAGTTGATAGATTCATTCAACTTTTGCCATATCTGGCCGGCAGAACGACGAACACATCTTCCTTTTTTAAAGAATGACTTAAGTGCCATTCTTTGCTCTTTTCTCAAAGAAAAACTTAACTCCAAGTCCTCCAGAGTCGCGGACAAAGCCAATTCGAAAGACTGTTCTCCAGCAGCCGTCATTCTTTTTTTTAATGTCGCAGGCAGGTAACCGTCGCAACTCTGTCGTCATATGTTAAGCCCGCCCCGCCTACTCTATAAGCGACGTGATTGGCCTGACCCAATTTAGGTTTTTGCAGCTAGAAGGTCTATTGAGAGTTGCTAGACCCACCTGGCTGCAAAATACATTTTGCTGCCTCTAGGGTGCGTCTAGATTTCTAGGCTAAGCTACAGGCATATACAGGCACACATTTATTTTCCTGTTGGTTCTTTGGTTGGGACATATGCTGGCAAATATAACCTTACAGTTGACTTGCCAAATCACTTCCATTTGTTTTATTAATAAAATTAATATAGGAAGTACTGGAAGTAAGTTCGTTATGGGTCATCATAAATACTTTGCTATATAAGTACCAAGTAGTAAAAAAAAAATCGTTAATAATCGATAATCGTTACCCTCTGAATCGTAATCTAATCGAATCGTGAGGTGCCTAGAGATTCCCACCCATCAATCGTCGACGAGAAGAGATGATTTCCACAGATGCAATTCCACCCCCACACAATTAACAATAATTTACTGTTTATAAGCGACGACATGATGATGAAACTTGAATGGTGGAATTCAGAAAGAAGTGCATTGTGTCCTTTATGCACAGTATAAATAAATGAAAAAAAAAAATCATTAAAGGAACACTCCACCGTTTTTTGAAATAGGGCTTATTCACCTTCTTCCATACATTTAGATAGGTGGGCAAATGCATTTTTGTCTCAGTGCATGCATTGTTTTAGTTTGACAGGGTCGGCGCTAGCTTAGCTTAGCATAATGAATGGAATCCTTTGTTGCCAGCTAGCATGTCCAGGTGAATAAGCCCTATTTCAAAAAACGGTGGAGTGTTCCTTTAAGTCTGAGAATCCTTTTATGATGGCTTGTTCCAGCTGCTGGTGGTGCCACAGCCAAAGCCAGAATGCGGTGCCACTCTGGGCTGGATGTGATCCAGAGCAGATGGAGCCTGTCTTGGTGTGTCACACCGGTCGAAGACTGCAGGTGAAAATCAATGTCTCATAGTTTGGCAGGGATGTTTCTGACCATTCGCTTGAGATCTTGGGAGTATCACTTCATTTGTCGTTTCAGAGTTTGTCTGAATTAAACCTTTTCCTCTGCGCCTGCAGAGGCTCTCAGGACACTGGCGGGTGACTGTTGAGGCGAGGGTTTGACTCCTCCCCCCTTTGTGCAGGGCTGGGGGAGCTTACGCGGCTGATGTGAAGTTTAGCAGAGGTGGGCGATACTCCAAATTTTGGTATCGATCCGATACCAAGTAAATACAGGGCCAGTATCGCCGATATCGATACCGATACCAATACTTTTTAATTTTAAAAGCATGCACTTGAACTTGTATGCACTTTCCTGTGCTAGAGCAGTGTGTCATGATTTATGAGGTGAATGCATCATTAATATGCTAAATCTGAAAACGTTTTCATTACTACTTAATATTTTGTGATTTGTGCTCTCAACTCGCCTGTAATTATTAGTCAGTGACTTTTACAAAACTACCCTAATTATAGTAAAATTACTATTGTACACTAGCCTACTGTTCAAAAGTTTGGGGTCTGTAAGATTTTTAATTCTCTTCTGCATTTATTTGATCAAAAATACAGTAAAAACTGTAATATTACAATTTAACATAGGCTATCTGTTTTCTATGTCATACTAAACTGTAATTTATTCAATTGATCAAAGCGTAATTTTCGGCATCATTACTCCAGTTATGATGATAATTAATTTAAATATGCTGATTTACAGCTCAGAAAACATTTCTTATTATCAATGTTGAAAACAGTTTCATATTTTTTTGTGGAAACCATGATGCAGAATTATTTGATGAACCAAGTTGAAAGAACAGCATTTATATGAAGTAGATTTTTTTAACAGTGAAAAACCCTTGACTGTCACTTTTGATCAATTTAATGCATCGATCCTTGTTGAATAAAAATATTAATTTCATTAAAAAAATCTTACTGTCCTCAACATTTTGAACCGTTATATACACTTTTGCTTTGTTTATTGCAAAATAACTCCCGATTGTTTCTCTGTCATCTAAGCAAGGCTTCGTTTCCCAAACGTGCCTGTGAGCTCAGTGAAGCACCAGCATCGAACGCTCTCTGTGATTGATTGGTTTCGTCTTGTATCCAGATGACTAGGAGAAAAAGTTCTATCCTACACAATTATCCGCTAACATTCGCTTATTTTTCCACTTAGAAGCTTATTTTACGCACTGAATTGCGTGCTAAATTAATAAAAATGACTGGTAAAAAAAAACATTTGGATCGATATTTTTATGTGAGGATCGATCCTTTTCGATACCACTTCAGTATCGAAGTATCGATATTTTAGGATCGATCCGCCCACCTCTTCAGGATACATCTTTCTTGCGGGGTCCGTTTGCAGGTGGTTGGAGACTGTTTCAGTTCTGTTCAGGACCACATTGCGTTTGTCTATAATGTTGCAGCATTGCTGAGTCAGTGTTTGGACTTCAGCTCTGGCTGGACACTGATGGCTTCAGTGTCTCTCTTTGAATTTAAAGCACAAATCTATTATTAAAGCACAAACTAATCACACATACATATCGAAGTGTACATACGTTAAAGGGATATTTCTATCCTAAGTTACACACAAAGGTGTGTGTGTGTGTGTGTGTGTGTGTGTGTGTGTGTGTGTGTGTGTGTGTGTGTGTGGGATGACTCCTCAGTCTCCCGGGGGTGTTGTAAAGTGTTATCCTATAGCAGGGGGGTCAGGTTATAAGACCATGTTTCTATTTGAGAACATTACGGTAACACTTTATATTACGACCCGCAAACAACTGCGTAAGTAAACCGAAATTACGGTGTACGTTTCTGTAATTATAGTGTACTTGCGTGTAGGTATAAGGGAACAATATGTTAAGTTTTGGGTAATAAAGGGGTAACAAGCAGATATACAACCTGCAAAGAACTTTGTAAGTAAACCGAAATTACGGTGTACGTTTCTGTAAATATAGTGTACCTCCGTGTAGGTATAAGGGAACAATATGTTAAGTTTTGGGTAATAAAGGGGTAACAACCAGATATACAAGCAAATTATTTATAATGTAATAATTTTAAAGTAAAATAGTAGTAATGTTATCATTTGTGATAATGTTATATCACATTATGATATGTGTTACTTTGTTGTTTGAGTATTCTGTAGAAAAGACAATGTTTTATTAAGATGAAAAAGTGTTTTGAAATTTTTTTGTAAAATAAAAGTCAGAAATTAAATGGGATCCTTTATTGTATATTTACTGCACTACAAATCTATTATTAAAGCACAAACTAATCACACATACATATCGAAGTGTACATACGTTAAAGGGATATTTCTATCCTAAGTTACACACAAAGGTGTGTGTGTGTGTGTGTGTGTGTGTGTGTGTGTGTGTGTGTGTGTGTGTGTGTGTGTGTGTGTGTGTGTGAGATGACTCCTCAGTCTCCCGGGGGTGTTGTAAAGTGTTATCCTATAGCAGGGGGGTCAGGTTATAAGACCATGTTTCTATTTGAGATCATTACTTAGGAGAAACACTTCCAAGTTACAAATCAGAAAATCATAACTATGGCATGAAAGGCTAACCATACATGCAGGCCTTAATACATCATCTTAGTAATGACTTACATGATGAGTGTAAAGAAACGTTTGTGTGTGTGTGTAGTCTGTCTATTGAAAGTTTCGTTATCTCTCCGGCTGAGAGATAGGGGGTTTGAAATTCTTTTAAGCTTTGCAAAGCTAGGATATGGTGTTGTGTTGTTCTGGTTATCCTCCAAGGTGCAATAAAGTGTTGCGAAAGACCATTTGTTGCAGACTAGCTGGAGCCAACACAAATGATTTGCATTCGGGGGTTCAGAGTGTGAAAGCAAGAAGGAATGTGCATGTGCAATTAATGATCTGCTCATCCGCTACACTATTTACATTTGCACAACAGTTAGTTCAACCTCCACAACATTTAGTCATTTGTGCACATCATAGTAGCAGTTTCTCATTCCTTCCAACAAATTGCAAATGCTTTTGGACATGCATCAATTGCTTTCATACAGCTCTCTGCTGTTTTATAACATTATCCTTTGCTTATGTCATGTCAGTCAAAATTAACTATACTTGTGAATGCTGAATAGTCATTCCATATAAAACTAATAGTCCAACAAATTTTACACATTTTTTAAAATATATATATTTTTTTTTTCTTCTGAAAATGTCTCCTAAATTGAACAATTTCTCTCAGGTGAATCTTAGCTTTCACTGATGAGGAACATCTGGATGTGCATGAATGATTACAGTACTATGTATGCTGTATGTTCAGTTCCAATATGTACTGCAATATTGTTTACAGTTGTGCACAGCTCTACCCAAAGGGAGTTTATGTTTGTTGTAAATAAGGGTGTATTTTTTCTTTTGCACAATGCTGTGAACAAATTAGAATTGCAAAGAGCATATGCAGTAAAAATGTGAAACATACATATTCTCAGTGTCTTGTACTCAGTTACCTCACTAAATACAGTAATGTGTAACTTTACTATATTTTTCAAATGGCTGTGCAAATAGTAGGCCTATATAGTGCTGTCTTGAGCATTTTCAGGTAGTGTCACCAAGATCTGACTTTTTTGCATTGGAAAACATTTACAGAGTAAACTGTCATAATGAAAACATGACAAAGCCATTTGACTATCTTGTTCATAAACAATGGTGTCAGGACTTTTCATCTTGATGACACTGACACTTTCATTGACATGAATACTTGCTTTTGAGGAGTGAGCTATCCATTTTGAGCAAGTGACATGCTTTTGCAGGTTATCAACTAGGTTTTGCAGTTTGTACTAATTGTTTTGAGAACTGCATTAACTGTTGTGCAAATGTAAATAGTGATGTGAGAAATGCACCAAAGCGACTGAGAAAAACTGTAATCAGTATGATGCATAAATAAATTGATAATTGGTTAAATATGCGATTTGGAACAATAGCTAGAAATTGCACTACAATGCAATGTATACATTCATAAACACACCTATAGTATAAGGACTAAAACCTTACTTATTTGTGCAGTTTTCTTGATTTCAAGCCAGTTTTGCAATTTGAACATGTTAAATAAAAATAACATAAGAGTAGTTATTGATACCATGTGTCAAAATGATTGATGGCTTCCGGTTGTAATTGACCTTTCCGGTTGACCTTCCGGCCTGTATTGTTATGGATTGACCTATTGACCCTTCCTATCTGTCGATCATGTGGTTTTGACAGTTAGTTTTTGACCTATTGATCCTTCCTATCCCTTCGATCATGTGTTTTGACAGGTTGGCCTTCCGGTGTCTTTCCGGCATATGTTGTTATGGTTTGCCCTATTGACCTAGCTAGTCCTAGATCATGTGGTTTGACAGAAAGTGTTGCCCTATTTGAACCTTTTTATCCCTAGATCATGTGATTTTTGAAGAGGATGTTAAAATCATTTATGGATTTGACAGAAGCTTTGGGTGTTTGTATGACAGAAAGTTTGAAGTTGGTGTCAGGTTCAGTTATATGGGTTTCTGTCTGGGTATATGTTGTCACAGGCGCTCCCTCCCACCCTTTGCATGTGAGCTCTGACATCTGAAATGTGCTGTTCGGTCACTGTGATGTTGCTGATGGTTTTGAAGGCGCTGTTATATATATATAGGATATGTGTCAGCATATCCTCCGCATTCCAGAGCATTGTGGGCCCCTTTGGAAAAGTGAGAAGAAAAAGACTGTTTTTCCTGAATGCCTCACCAGCCAGAGTAGTGTGTGTGTGTGTGTGTGTGTGTGTGTGTGTGTGTGTGTGTGTGTGTGTGTGTGTGTGTTTGTTTGTTTGTGTCTGTGCGCACGTCCTCTGACATGATCCCCTCCACATTCCTGAGGTAACAGTGAAAGTGAGAAAAAGAAAGTTGCCCTAATAATGTTTTATATTTCACACAAATAATATACAATAATATCTTACTAAAAATCTACTGAAACCATTTAATTCAGTTTTAGACAAAATAATAAAAAATCATATTACATAAACATTCCGTTCTTTAGGCCTATAAATGTATAAAATAAAATAGTTATCTTGCTAATTTAACTAAAGTTGAAAACCATTCAGTTCTTTATAAAAGTATATAATGAAATGCTTATAAAATAAATATCTTATTGATCCAATTGTTTTAGATAAACAAAAGAATAAAAATCATATTACATAAAACATTCTGTTCTTTAATAGTATATACAATTAAAAATCTACTGAAATTTCATTTTTAGATAAAAATAAAATTAATCTAAGTCTGCTAACTGAAGACTTCATGAAGCACCAGCCAAATGGTGTGTGTGTGTGTGTGTGTATGTGTGTGTGTGTGTGTGTGTGTGTGTGTGTGTGTGTGTGTGTGTGTGTGTGTGTGACAGGTTCCGGTAAATTAGCGTGCCGCCATCTTTCTGAATTTATTTCAAAGCATAATCGTAAATATGATCTTTTAAAAGACTGTTTAAATCTTTAAAGTTTGAATACATACACATCTTCTATTTAAGATTGCTGTAATGATTTTGTTTAACGGTGACCTAAATTATAATTGTTATTAAACAATGTCTGTTCAAAAACTTTAGATGGTTGAAAAACTGTACTTAGGCATCTTAAATCTCATTTATATGAAAAGATTCAATCAGCATTTTTTGTCCATGTGGGGTTTAAATTTTTATGGTGGGGGCTTTCCATAGCCATAATGATTTTTGTACCGTAACTGCATATTCAATCCCGTAGGCATACACCTAAACACAACCATCACAGAAAACTACATTTGTACATTTTCAAAAATGAAATAAGTAAATAAATAATTTAATAAAATGTAAACAAAGTTTTAGCTAAATAAATATATAAATAAAAAACTTGCATTTCCAGAGAGGTGAATGAACTGAAGCTTCAAGATATAGGGTGACAATGTCACAGTAAATCTAGTCTGCGTTCCAGAGTACATCCAGAGTTTATACTAAATTCATTTAAAAGTTTAAATGAGATATTTTAAAATTAAAAGACTGTTTAAGTCAAATCTTTAAAGTTTTATTAAAATCATATCTTCTATTTATCTTCTTAGAAGACTTATGTATTATTTTTACTAAACATCGTCTGTTCAAAAACTTTAGATTGTTAAAAAAGTGTACTTAGGCATCTTAAATCTTATTTATACAAAATATTTCAAACAGTATTTTTGTCCATACAACATGTTTGTCACAATGCTTTGTTGTTGTGTTGTTTTTAAGAAATCCTAGGACTCCACGTTGCTCTTATTTAGACTAAGTTGTATCATTTGAAAAATCACCACACAATTTCAGAGACGCGATGTGTGATAAGTAAAGTTGGTCTTGAGCGAATATTTAATTTTACTCGTCTTCAAAGCATGATCTTACTGGTAGCTATGATCTATTACACGTATAAGATCATTTTTACTTGTATCTCCCGAACTATCCTTAATCAGTGCGGAAACATTTATGAGAATATACTATCGGTTATCTACTCAAAATATATGTAGAGGTTTAAATCCGGTGTTTAAAATCTGTCTGGTGGCTGCATGAACAGTCTTTGGGTAGAGCTATGGCAGGAAACATGCCCTTTGACCTCCTCGATTTTGTAGGCTTTTTTTTTTTTTGTTAAAGACCCTACAAGTTAGTCCTCCCAAAAGAATTTCTCCCATCTAGCGGTGAAATTCTATTTTGCATTTAAACGAATAGTGCTCTCTAGCGCCTCGCTTTTTCAAATGCGGTAGCAGATCATTGAGTTTAACTATACATGTTCTACCGTTATGCTGCCTATATAATGATTTACACAGCCAAGCAATACAAAAAAGCTTGTCATTTAGACCGTAACTTTGACTTACCTGTCGAGAAGAAAGCAGGCACCCTTTCATTAGCTCTTTCCACCTGGGAAAAGCTATCCCGATATTTATTTACATCCCGGTAAATTAAATTTTTGCTTTTTGGCGACGAGGATTCCTTCTCCTGCATAACTATGATCCATCATTATATTGTACCGTGCAGTGCAGCCTTTCAAATGTGCCGGGGCAGTATCAATGCCTCTCATATGGTCTAGCGGTTAGGATTCCTGGTTTTCACCCAGGCGGCCCGGGTTCGACTCCCGGTATGGGAAGACAATTTTTTTTATATTGCCAATAAAATTCAAGTTATTCAAGTTCATCAATAATCATTTTTAGTTATTCATAGTCTTAGAGGCCTACACGAACTGCAGAAACAAGCAGAATATATGTAAAAACTCATAAATGCTGTTTCAGTACTGAATCATTTTCACAAATACAATTATATTGAATTCAGAAAATTTCACTATGGAATATCTATCATAATTTCAATTTAGTATGTCATCATTTAAATTTTCCATCTCATAATTATCTATCATAATTTCAATTTAGTATGTCATCATTTAAAATTTCCATCTCATAATTATGACGCATAGTCATAATTTTAATTTCAACTTTTTAAGTCATAATTTCAACTGTTTAAGTCATAATTATTACTTAATTCAGAATTACAATCTTTGTCAATTACGCCTTTTTAATGTAATACTTAAAACGTTTTTAAGTCATAATTTGGTACTAATGTACTACCAAATTGTCATTTCACTCTACAGATAAGGCGTTGTCGGGAAAATTCGTTTCGCGTTCCTACCCCGAAGTGACAAAATAAAATAAAATTCTTTATCAAAATTTATAAGGAAAGACAAGTACTTTGTTTAGGCTTGGCTTTGTAGGGACTTCCAAACCTGCGCACATATATTCAAACGCACATAACTATAGAACCAATTCTAAATGCGCATGTGAACGCCATTAGCATTTCTCACAGGTTCGCGTTTAAAGTCTGTGTAGACTTAAATGATCGTTGCGACTAACTGTAAAGACTATGTGTTGCGACTAACTACAGTGTTGCGACAAACTGTTAGCTGGAAAATAACTTTATTAAAGAACCGCTATAAAGCCAAAACAATCTCTGTTACCTTAAATTATACGCTTATCTCTGTAAAGCTGCTTTGAAACAATATACATTGTTAAAAGCGCTATATAAATGAAGATGACTTGACTTGACTACTATTTTGATGGCCCTTTTGAACGTGCTGTTGACTATAGTAGTGTCGCACCTGCATGTCCACTAACTCGCTTATGAGAGTCAGAGTGTGTAAAGTAAACTCTCATTATTGTTAGTAGACTATTAGTGGACTGGTAGGGTTAGAATAAGTTGAGATATAGTTGAGTTACTTATAGTCAGTAGAATATCTGTTTGGGAGCATCACAATAAAGAGTTAGCAGATATTAAGCACAGTCTATTTTTTCAGATGTTTAAATGACAAAATACCATTTTTTCAACCGAGTGAATCTAGGCCTTCAGAAGTCATAACTTCAGGGGTAGGCCAGTTGGCGAAAACACTGCGCGTGTAAAAAATCAAATACTCTATTGCACTTTTCAAAGGATAATCTACCTTTAAAGTTAGAATAAAAAGTTAAGTGTCACAAAGTCTGACACAAGGCCATTAACTGGTTCTTTTTGTTTTATAAATGTATTTTGCTTATTTCTACAAATATCAACCTGAAAAATGAAAAATCAGAAAAAGAAGAAAAAAAAAAAAACAGTGTTTTAAAATACAACTAAACCATGATAATGTTTAGTTTAGATGTTGATGACTAAGCTTCTGGCATATAGTGCAACCACGCAACAAGAAATCTAATATTGGTGTAATCTTTGCTAGGTCTCACTCACGACGCACAACTTTGTAAATAAAATGAAATAAAATATTATGGAAGTCATTGTACTGTAATTTAACCATATTTTATTGATTAATATTATGGCTTCATGTTGATTTAAAGTTTTTAATTGTTATTAACTAATACCTTTATCTTTTAACATCCGGCACAAAATGAAAGAGATGTATTATTTAAAAAAAAAAAAAAATGGAATGTTCACAATCACTATGTGTCAAAAACAGTATGCGTGTAAATAGTTGTGCAAAGTTCCACACCCTATGGACTAACTTTAAAAAACAAAACAAAAATACACATACATAAATATATATATATATATATATATATATATATATATATATATATATATATATAACATACACAAATCATTTCTTAACTAAGCAACTGTTTCTTAAATTATCATACACTCACCGCACTGATGTTAACATCACCATATTGTGTTTTCTACCATGAGTGTAGTAACTATTGTCCCACCATTCTTCTGGGCAATTGTTAAGTTAAGCTGATTAGGGTTCTGAATTAATGGCTGTCCCAATGATGTAGAAATATTATGCTGTCGTCATTGTGGAAGGTTGTTAGGCTGTTGATTTGTCATGTTTCCAGAATGTGTTTGAACGCTCAGCGTTTGAACGTCACCATCTGTTAAAAAATTAACAATTAAATACACAACTAAAACCATGTAAACATTATAGTAAAGCTTATTGAAGATTGAGAAACATATTGATTACTAACAAAGTAAATTATACATATTTCCTACGTTTGATATTCTTTTTTCTGATTTTTTTCACTATGGACTTGATCCTTTTTAATGCTGTTTTCTCTCCATATTTATTCTTTAGTTCCTCTACTGTGTCTTCCAACCTCCCTGTTGTTCTTCTCCAGCTGTGTTAACCAAAGACAAACAGTTAGAAGAATAAAATGTATGTACAATAGCAAAAATAATGTTGGTCATTAGTTGTTAGGGTTAGATACACCTGTAGACCCATTCATACGCCAGTTCAAAGTTAGTCAGGGGGCCAAAACTGATATTAAAACTTTGTCGGACACTTTTTGGTACAAGTATACAACCTATCCAGTATTAATATTTATCCCCTCAACATGTGTTCTAGCCAGGTTGTCAGCTTAGAAAATGTTTTTTTGTCCATTTTAACACCATATTCTTAAAAGTAGTAAAAGCGGATTTTTTTCCCCAAAGTGCTTCCATTTTCTTCCATGTTACCTATTGTAATTTTGGGCAAATGTGCAATATAATCCAACTTATGTGCAAGCATGATCATTAAAAAATAATAATCAATAAATACCACAAGAGTATCACACCACAAGGGGCACTGTTGTGTCAGCGCAGCTGTGATTTGGCAGCAGATTGAGGCAGCAGATCCAGAGAAGATGATCACAGCAGGTGTCAACAGTACAATCTGAACAAAACTTTATAAAGTAGTGAATCACACAATCACACAACAGATTAACTTGATATATTTGTCTACACAAACATTTACCTCAAGATTCTACCATTCTACCATCAAATGTTGCCAGAAACAGGTAAGCTAAACTGTTTTCCAACTAGCTATATACTTACCAGACATACACTCACCTAAAGGATTATTAGGAACACCATACTAATACTGTGTTTGACCCCCTTTCGCCTTCAGAACTGCCTTAATTCTACGTGGCATTGATTCAACAAGGTGCTGAAAGCATTCTTTAGTAAGGGTGTCACGATTCTCCAAATCCTCGATTCGATTACATTTTCGATTCTAAAGTCACGGTTCGATTTGATTCTCGATTTTAAAAAAATAAATTGAAAGCACAAGCTATGCCATTTTAAGACTTTTATGCAATATAATAATATCTGACCTTTGTTCGCAATACCACACACTACATTGTCAAATTTAAAACATTTATTAACAACATAATGTAACAATAACTTATATCTTCAGTCAATTGGAAACTTAAACAATATAACCTATTACCTGGCTATCATAGTCCCGGGGCTCCCTGGACTCCTCAGAGCAGTCACAGGCGAATAGCACGGTGTTTTAAATTGGGTTCCCACAGCGTTTGCAACGCAGTACGAGAGAACGTTCTCGTAAGGGAACGTAGGCTACTTGGTTACTTGCGTAACCTTGGTTCCCTTAGAGATAAGGGAACGAGTACTGCTTTGCCTTGCCGTGCTATTTCGCTCATATCAGGTACTTCGCTTCAGTCGATTTAAACCTAAAATCCTTTGGCGAGTATTTTTGTAAATTATACTCTCCAGCCACGTCCAAATTGGACCGTACGCCACTGCTAACTCGCCATAGGTTCGTGCAGTTGCCGCAGCACAGACAATCAGCTCGCTCAGACGAGATATGCTCTCGCTGTGCAGCTGCAATGCGTTTTAAAATAAAGGCTTCAATATTCTCGAGAAAAGGAGATTTACCTATTACAGGCAAGCCAAGCTGCCGTGACATGGGGGCGTGGCAGCATCGACAATTCCATTTTTTGATTCGATAATCGAGATTGAGCATTAATTTCGATCGATTTCGATTTAAAATCAGAACATGGTGCATTATCCTGCTGGAAGTAGCCATCAGAGGATGGGTACATGGTGGTCATAAAGGGATGGACATGGTCAGAAACAATGCTCAGGTAGGCCATGGCATTTAAACGATGCCCAATTGGCACTAAGGGGCCTAAAGTGTGCCAAGAAAACATCCCCCACACCATTACACCACCACCACCAGCCTGCACAGTGGTAACAAGGCATGATGGATCCATGTTCTCATTCTGTTTACGCCAAATTCTGACTCTACCATCTGAATGTCTCAACAGAAATCGAGACTCATCAGATCAGGCAACATTTTTCCAGTCTTCAACTGTCCAATTTTGGTGAGCTCGTACAAATTGTTGCCTCTTTTTCCTATTTGTAGTGGAGATGAGTGGTACCCGGTGGGGTCTTCTGCTGTTGTAGCCCATCCGCCTCAAGGTTGTGTGTGTTGTGGCTTCACAAATGCTTTGCTGCATACCTCGGTTGTAACGAGTGGTTATTTCAGTCAAAGTTGCTCTTCTATCAGCTTGAATCAGTCGACCCATTCCCCTCTGACCTCTAGCATCAACAAGGCATTTTCGCCCACAGGACTGCCGCATACTGGATGTTTTTCCCTTTTCACACCATTCTTTGTAAACCCTAGAAATGGTTGTGCGTGAAAATCCCAATAACTGAGCAGATTGTGAAATACTCAGACCGGCCCTTCTGGCACCAACAACCATGCCACGCTCAAAATTGCTAAAATCACCTTTCTTTTCCCATTCTGACATTCAGTTTGGAGTTCAGGAGATTGTCTTGACCAGGACCACACCCCTAAATGCATTGAAGCAGCTGCCATGTGATTGGTTGATTAGATAATTGCATTAATGAGAAATTGAACAGGTGTTCCTAATAATCCTTTAGGTGAGTGTATAGCTAGGCTAATTTACTTTCATAATTACTAGCTTACTTACTAATAGGTAAATTAAGTTTTGTGCAGATGTGTAATGGAAATATTGTTTTTAATTTATTTGCTGCACAGCAGCCTATTTTACAGTCTGCTATAGCTAAAAGCGTTAATAAGTTTGTTATAGCAAAGCCCTTAGCTAATGTCAGAGGACATTGTAGTGATCCACTCAGAAACCCATCAGACTAGTGTAGTGAAAAATGTATTTGCCTTCAGATGAGATAACATGGATCCAGAGGAAGCTGTAAGCCTAGCGTCCAAAGAAAAACAAATAGGAAGAGATATTGATTGGGAACAATGTTTCATTTGTCAAGACAAATATGGAAAATACAGCCAAGATAAAGCCCTTTGATTGAAGTGATTTTTCAGGAAGTGGTGTCTTTGTGCTCTTTCTGGAGATTATTGTAGTATAATATTGTGCAATATTTTTGCAATATAATTGACACACACCATTATTTGCATTGCCCTTAGCTTGACCTTGCTTATTCAATCCATTCAGTCTCAAAGGGATGAGACTGACAACCTGAGAGCCAACCTCTGCCAACCTGAGAGCCACTGCTTTGATGGGGAAAAACATACCTTTGCCATACGACTATTACATAGTTATTACTACTAACTAGTTACTAACCCCTAACCCTAAATAAGTGAGAGAGCAGTTTTGTTAGGATGGAATTAATAACTATAGTGATATGTGAATGTAATATAATTTGTGTTACAACCTGGTACACTAATTAAGTCAAATAGCACCATAGACCATCATCTACAGTTCTAAATTTCCGCCTTGACATTAAAGTATTATAACTTGTGCAGCATTGCACTGTCTCTCCCTACAAGCTTTAAACTTGGCTTGACTAATTCCCGTAGATATGGGTACTGATTGATAGAGGTTCTGGGATACTAGGTTATGTTTCCAAGCTGATATTCACTTTGAAAACTGGTTCTCTTTAGGCGGAGATAGTTTTTTTCATGTTCTAGTTCTGTTGTCTCTTACACTGTACAATAAATGTTCATTCTGACACGTCAGCAGACATCCCATGAGTGTTGGCTTTCATTTGATACCATTTTTATGAATATGGTCCTAGTGGTTGTGGAGATATTCAACATTTACTGTTGGCATGTCGTGTTGAGCAGGAAACCAAAAAATTGGCCTGAAATTGCTTGTACAAGTCACACAAAAAAAATTTCAGCTTGACAACCACCCTAATATCTTACCTATGGGTGTCTTCTAACTAAAAAAATAGGGTGACAGCTTGTACCAAAACATGTCTGCAAAAGTCTTAACGGAAGCCCTTTTCAGAATTGGCCCCCTGACTAAGTCAATGAACCGGCTGATGCTGCAGGTGTTAGAGCACATGATGGACAGTGAACAGATGCACAGCAGGTTAAACCAGAGTTAAAACAATAGTCTATGTTAGGACAATAACAATAATAGTCTATGTTAGGACAATAACAATAATAGTCTATGTTAGGACAATAGTATGTTCACAGGAGCCGCTGAGAGCGAGTTCCAGCTGATAAAGTGCGAAATAAGGTGCAAGTAGCTAAACTAAACATTTCATATTTGACAGCTGTTTTGATAAATGTTAAACAATGACAAAAATAATCAGCCAAACTAATCAACTTTTTTTCTAATTTCACCATTTTGAACTTAAAATAGACCTATATAATACATGTGATTTAATGTGAGAGGGGAAGAAACAAATAACAGCCATTTTCAGCATATTAGGCATAAGATTAATAATGAATGTGTACATATTGTGAATTAATTTAATAAACATTTACCTAACATCCATAGCCTTCAGTAAATTAAGGTTAGACAAAGTTCCTTTTTAACTCTGCCCCCCTGCTCTAGTTAGAGCTTTGGAGCGCTTAAAAGTGTGGGGCTCAAAAATAAGTGTCATTTGGAACTCTTTATAGTTATTTTTATCAAAAATATGTTGATAATGATTAAAAACTTCAGTGCCCTTCGAAGGCACCATTTTAGATAGTTTGGCACGGCATGGGATCTTTACACTTTCCCCCGGATATCTGTTTCCTACTGTTAGCTGTAATGTTAGTGAACTCTAGGTCTTCTCTTTGCTCATATACGACAGTATTCGCATGAATTGGCTTGATTTCATAAAATGATGGTTTAAACCATCATCTTCATGTGAGACATTTACATTATATTATTATACCGTCCTAGTTTTAAATAGCGCTAAAATGTATATTTTATATCTTAACTAGGGTTGGGAATCGTAAGACATTTTCCGGTTCCGGTTCCGATTCCGGTTCCGCCAAACGATTCCGGTTTCGGTTCCGGTTCCCATTCAATACAAATTATTAAAACAACTAATAAAAAAATAGTAGTAAGGCAAAAATCCTTTTAGTGTTTATTTCTTATACTTGTCAAATGAGTTTAACAGACTGGTAATGTCAACAAATTCAACATATTATTTAGCAATTTTTGCAAAAATAATTAATTTTTCTGAAGGAAAATAAATATTTCTGCATTCTCTAGGATAATTTGGGACCTCTCCTATAGCTTAAGCCGTATTGTATCTCCAGCAGTGGAGAATACCCTCTCAGAAGGGGTAGAATATGATTGAACACACATGTAAGATCTAGACAGGTGAAACATAATATTTCGATTTGAATGATTGATTCATAAAGACTTCACTTCATTACTGGATGAATCAGCGCTCTAGCAGTTAAATAAACAGAACGTTTTGCGGAAGAACATTGTAGCCGGAGCTACTTCTCTGTTTATTTCTATGACGCGGGTGAGTCACTCAGGCACTGTGCTACTCCGCAGCGGTGCTGGTGTAAAGTAGTCCAAGTATAAACGCTTATTACAGGCTTGCTGTAGTGATTCAGGATAAGACAAAAACACGGTTTGAAAAAAGGCATTCATGATGTACTCGCTCATTATATACATTTAAATTCTGAAGCATATTTTCGCTATTTGACTTTCAAAAGGTGATTTGTTTTGGTTGCTACCGTAGATATCAGTGTTTATTCTCGAACTATAAACTTTTATTTCAGTACTTCTGTGATCATTTGAATATTTGTAACACCGAAATACCGATACTGTGTTGTTGAAAAGATTGTGAAAGTAAAGCTGTTTCATATTGACAACTGCTCTCTCAGCGACAGCGCAAACAGATTTGAATGTTCCAGTGTGAAGTTTTTGTCATTTAGGAATAAGATCGCGTGAGTGTTTGAATCGAGATCCTCTCTCTCTCTCTCTCTCTCTCTCTCTCTCTCTCTCTCTCTCTCTCAAAACGTATATGAGTAGCGCGAGTGCTTTCATTACTATTTTAATATTCATGAGGTGAGTGTGAGACGTTGCTGAAGGATAAGCTCCCAGCACTTCGCCCAGACATCGCCCCAGAACCGTTTTTGGAACCGAAACTAGGAATTTCGCACAGTTCCGGTATTTTTCAAAAAACACTACCGGTTCTGGATAAGAACCGGTTTTCGGGTCCCAACCCTAATCTTAACCCTTTATGCGGATATAGAATGGCGCACAAGGTTCTCTGTTCTCTGGTTCTATGTTTTTAAAAATACTGCGAAACAAAGACAAGGACGCCTCTTTCTATAAGCGACCCTCAAAATCTGTGCATACAACAAAACACATGTATGTGTCCATATGCTAGTGAGAGAGAAATACATTCTACATTGATATAAAAATATAAAATATGTCTTCATTAAATGCCTATTTTGGCTATTCTACTAATGTCTATTCTTTAATCCATACATAAATTGTAAGCGAATAATATCACCCGCTCAAGTACTTCTTGATGAGTTTCTTCTGTATTACAGTTTTTCTCAATCGATTTGGTACATTTCTCCAAACTCAGGTAACTGCTCTCAAAACAGTTAACACAGTGATCTGTACACTTTGTAATTGTCCTAAACAGATAGTAAATGCTCCTTCATTTCATACAAATTACAAATCAAAAGCATAATTTTCTCAAAACACTGTGCACAAAATTCCCTAATGTTATCACAGCAGTTCATACAGCCAACCAAATCTTTAATATATCAGGAAAAACATTTGCAACTTTTTCATTGGTCTTCACAAAGATCACAAGCATTTTTGTACCATTTTCAAAACACAACAAACAAAACTCTGTGAATTGTAAAATAGTCAGTTGCACACCTTATGTCCTCAATTAACCCAAAATTGATATCTGATGAGTTAGTAATCCACTTAACACAGAAAAAGCCAATTTCCTAATTGTTCACACAGCTGTCTTAATTACAACAACTACAAAAGGGGAAGAGAAAAACAACAAAGAAGATGAATGTGGAGAAAAGACAATAAAAAAGAAGAAAAATGAGCAGTGGAAATGGAAGAGGTGTAAGAGTGAGAGGTGGTGGACAGGGTAGAGGGAGAAGAAGAGGAAGAGGAGATGGAGAAAGAGCAAGAAGAGCTGAAGATGTAGGAGAAAGAGAAAGAAGAGCTGAAGATGTAGGAGAACGAGAAAGAAGAGCTGAAGATGTAGGAGAAAGAAGAGCTGAAGATGTAGGAGAAAGAAGAGCTGAGGATGTAGGAGAAAGAGAAGGAAGAGCTGAGGATGTAGGAAGAGGAGAAAGAAGAGCTGAGGATGTAGGAAGAGGAGAAGATAGAGGAGTAGAGGGAGAAGAGATGGATAGATTGGAGGGCAATGGTATAGTGGAAAGAGAAAGAGTAGAAAATATAAGAAGAGATGGACCGAGAGGAAGAGGAGGGCAAGGTGTTAGAAGAGGGCAAGGTGTTAAAGGAGGGCAAGGTGTTAGAGGAGGGCAAGGTGTTAGAGGAGGGAGAAGAGGTAGAAGGATAGGGTACACACATGTTTCAAATGAAATCAGAGCCACACTTATTGACCATGTCATAAATCATGGTCTCTCACTGAGAGAAGCTGGGCAGAGAGTTCAGCCCAATATAAACAGATCCACAGTGGCTTCAATTATCCACACATTTCAGAGGGAAAACCGGTAAGTAACTATATCATTCAACTTCTACAATGAGAGTCCATGTAGTCTTGTTTGACACAGGTCTAGATTTCTACAGTAAATGTTCCTGCTTGTCCAAAAATTTTTCAGAATTGAAGTTAGAGAACATTCAGGTGGACGAACAAGACTTTTTTCAATTGAACAAGAGCATGCCATTGTTGACATGGTGGTCCAGAACAACACCCTTCGCCTTAGAGAAATTCAGCAAAGAATAACAGAGGACAATCAACTGTTCCACAATATCCACCAATGCAGTCTCTCCACAATTGATCGTGTTCTAAGGAGAAATGCAATCCGAATGAAGCAAGTATACAAAGTGCCCTTTGAGAGGAACTCTGTTAGAGTGAAGGAGTTGCGATTCCAGTTTGTTCAAGTATGTGCAACCCAATTACTGCACTTTTACTGTCAACACAAAGATATATTTTTCCTGAATTTTAAGTGTCCATAAACTATTCCATGCTACTGTAAGTGAAAAGATTTGATTGCACATTGAAAAGAACATTGATTGCAGTCAATACTACTGTGAAACTGTTGCTGAAGTTTGAGTTCACACTTTGAAGCAGCAGTATACATAGATATGCCTCCATTACTGTAAAACACTAACTTACTGTATTGTACCTTGTGTTCTTTTTACTCTAGAGAATCTTGGAGTTGGATAGCAGTGCAACTCATTATGAGTACCTGTATATTGATGAAGCAGGCTTCAATCTTCACAAAAAAAGGACAAGAGGGAGAAATGTGATTGGCCATCGTGCTACAGTCAATGTCCCTGGACAACGAGGAGGCAACATCACTCTCTGTGCCACGATTTCTACAACTGGTGTTGTGGCACACAATGCTGTCTTGGGACCATACAACACAGCAAGGCTCCTACATTTTTTAAACCTCCTCAATGAAATCCTATTTCCGCAGGGTGATCAGGAGCAAATGGTGCAGAATTTTGTAGTTGTTTGGGACAATGTCCAATTCCATCATTCAGCACTGGTGCAAGAGTGGTTTGAGAATCACCCACATTTCAGGATGGTGTTCCTTCCACCATATTCTCCTTTCCTGAATCCAATTGAGGAATTATTCTCCTCTTAGAGATGGAAAGTACATGATCGCAACCCTTACAACCAAGTAAGTCTTCTTCAAGCGATGGAAGAGGCCTGTGGAGATATTGGGGCACAAGCATGTCAAGGATGGATACAGCATTCAAGGCGTTTTTTCCCACGATGCATGACTCGTGAAAATATTTTTTGTGATGTTGATGAAATTCTCTGGCCAGATGTAATTGAGAGGCATGATCAATAAATTAATTGATTCAATTAATGCAGGTTTTTTTTTTTTTTTTTTTTTTACCTATGTACTTATTTGCATTAAAAAAGAAATTGTGCGGTGACAACTCATTGTTATACACCTGAACTCCTCATTAAATAACTTGATGAAAAACATGTATTTTTAATTATTTCTTTGTGTATCTTTTGCTGAATTTGTTATCAAATCAACAGAGAACACACTTTTAGTTTTGATGTTAATATTGAATTTTAATAAATGTATTACTAGAATAAAATGCTGTGTTTAATTGTGCAGTGAATACTTAACTGTTTCGTCAACATAAGAGTGCATTTAGTTTGCTGTGTTAACTGTTTTGAGAGCTGTTACCTGAGTTTGGAGAAATGTACCAAATCGATTGAGAAAAACTGTAATTAATTCGCAAACGAATATCTCATTTATTTCAAAACACGTGACTTACAGTAGGCTAGCTAAGCCAAGGAAGGTGGTCCTTTAACACCAGGGGATTTCTGCATGTTGGTTATAAAAGTAGCCTATATCTAGGACACAAACACTCACAAAATGCTCACGAATGACGAAGCATAGCCTACCTTTGAAAAGAAGAAACTGCAGCACTAAGCCTGTGTATCACTTTCAGGTAGGCAGGCTTGTTTTAAAACTGATGTTTTAATGTTTTAAGATGAGAGCTGGCCATTATTTTTTTTCTACTTATTAGAAATCAGGTATTTTTTTATATGCCTCTGAAGTGTAATAATGTGACATAGAGGAGAGCGGGGCACAACTAACGCGGGCCTCATTGTAACACATGTATCTTGTTTTAAATAGCCTACGTCCACATGCTAGCTTGATGAAACTTATATTTAGGCTACTAGATAGAACACTATATAGAGAAAAAATTGCGCCGAAATTCTGAAATGTCTGGAAGATATCACTGAACATTTATTTCTACCAAAAAGACTCAGGAGGATTCTCGAAAGAAATAGAATTTATTTTATGAAAGGTTTTACAGACAAAATAAAAATAGATGCACGACAAGCTCCGTCTCAGTTCTTTGGCCAGGGCTCGACATTAAGGCTTGTCCGCTTGTCCGGGACAAGTGGATTTTTTTCTAGGACAAGTGGAAGAGAAAATTAGTTGTCCCACTGGACAAGTTACATTTCAAACAAAATAAAATGCCATGTTACTTCACGTTATGTGCCACTCATTACGTCTATAATTTTACAAATTTAATTTTACCGATTTGAGACGTCGCACAACTGCCAGATTCAAACTGTGCTTTCGCGCGTTGCGTGGCGCTGAGCCAGAGTCGGACGCGTTCAGCGCTGTCATATATCACAAAGCAGTGTTTTCAACCTCATAATTAGGGCCCGAGCACCGATGGTGTGAGGACCCTCTTGGAATTGCTCTGTTTATTATTATTAGGGCCCAAGCCCTGAAAGGGCGAAGGCCCTATTGTTTTCGGTAGGATTATTATTATTAGGGCCCAAGCCCTGAAAGGGCGCAGAGCCCTATTGTTTTCGTTAGGATTATTATTATTATTATTATTGTTCTTCAAGGGTTCGGGGGCTTTGGGGGCCTTTAACATGCTCAAAAACTCATGAAACTTTGCACACAGGTCAGAACCCGCGGCCATTAGGGCCGGGCTGAAGCTGGTAACCGGGCGTGGCAGGGGTGCTCAACAGCGCCCCCTAGAATGCAATCTGAAATCTTGGACACATACAAGAACATATTTGTATGAAACTCGGTACACATATAGATCTCATCGGGCCGAACAACTTCCGCACTCTATGTTATTAGCTCTGCCCAACAGGAAGTCAGCTATAATGGGTTGTTTGAAAAACGTTTGCAATGGAATTTGAAACACTCCTCCTAGAGAATTCATCCGATCACCACCAAACTTGGTCAGCATGAAGTCAAGACATTGAGGATTCTAAATTGCCAGCGGATTTTTGATATCTCGAACGGTTTGGCTGTGGCGAGGAAACGAATTTATGGTAAGAAAAGAGAAACAGGAAGTGTGTTATAACTTCTGCATACATTAACTGATCTTGATGAAACTTCAGCAGTGTGTTCGTTGTAAGAGGCCGATCACATGGATGTGACTATTGTGAGTCAAAGTTATAGCGCCACCAACTGGCAGCAGGAAGTGTGTCACTTTCAAAATGCTTTGAAATCACCCTCTTATTTTTACCCGATTTGCTTCAACCTTTATGTGTATAAACATTTTGATTCTAATGAGAGGGTTACGTGAGCCCAACAGTGCTTACTTTCGTTTTAATTTTTACATTAAATTTAAAAGATTTGTTGTGGGATATTTTGAGTGTATCATAAAATCAGAATAAGGTAATAAGGTTTCTGTCTTTTATATATATATATATATATATATATATATATATATATATATATAGCTGCGAGCAGCGATGAAGGGCCAAAGCCGGTGGCACCGCCACCCCGGTGCCTTTAGGTAACTAAAGGCACCAGGGTGGCGGTGCCACCGGCTTGGGCCCGTAATCGCTGCTCGCAGCTATATTTATTATTATTATTATTATTTTGTCAACCTTTCGGCCACTTTTGGGGCCCTTAACATGCTCGAAAACTCTTGAAATTTTGCACACAGGTCAGAACCCGCGGCCATCAGGGCCGGACTGAAGCTGGTACCCGGGCGTGGCAGGGGGGCTCGACAGCGCCCCCTGGAACGGGATCCGAACACTTGTCCATAAATCAGACACGCTTGCATGTAATAATATGAAACTCGGTACACATATAGATCTCATCGGGCCGAACAACTTTCGTGCTCTAAGTTTTACGCCAGCCCAACAGGAAGTCGGCTATTTAGGGTTGTTTGGAAACGCATGCTGTGGAATTTAATGTACTCCTCCTAGGGAATTCATCGATTCGCCTCCAAACTCGGTGTGCATGAAGTCAAGACATTGAGGATGCTAAATTGCGGACGGATTTTTGATATCTCGAACGGTTTGGCCGTGGCGAGGAAACGAATTTATGGCGAAAAAATGAAACAGGAAGTGTGTTATAACTTCTGCATACATTAACTGATCTTGATGAAACTTCAGCAGTGTGTTCGTTGTAAGAGGCCGATCGCACAGATGTGACTATTGTGAGTCAAAGTTATAGCGCCACCAACAGGCAGCAGGAAGTACATCACTATTAAAATGCTTTGAAATCACTGTCTTATTTTTACCAGATTTGCTTCAAACTTTATGTGTACAATGTAGACACACGGCAGATGTAAACCTGTGAAAGGATTATTGATATCTTAGATACTGTTGCCGTGGCAACGCATCAAACTTTAATATTCTTTTTTTATGCTTTTGAGACTCTTAACATACTTGAAATTGCATGAAACTCGACAGACACATCACATTTATTATCCAGTAGACATGTGCAAAGTTTCAGAAACGGGCGTGGTGAGGGGCTCAGTAGCGCCACCTTTAGTCATAAGTGGGGGGGTTAGTTTTATCAACAGCAACAAAACTTGGTATGTGTATTGTTCTCATCAAGCCGGACAACTTTCTAATTTACATTCAATAGCTCTGGCCATCAGGAAGTCAGATATTTTGGTCTGAATGTGATTTTTTTTGCAAAATCAGCCTCTGAATTTTTAGCCACTCCTCTTAAACTATTTATTTTATTCGTACCAAACTTTTTCAACATGATGAAACTACATTAAATATGCTAAATTGTGAATGGATAATAAATATCTCAAACGGTTTTGCTATGGCGAGGGATTAAATAATGTCCAAAAAGGAAACACTAAAAATCTTCTAAAAATGTAATTATAAACCATTTATTTCTATATAAAAGTATACAAATATCACAACTAAACCCATTTTATTCTGTTTTTGCAATTCAAGAAGAATGAAAAAGTTAAAACAGGCTATTTAGTGCTATTTGGTTCAACAAAAAAGCAAACATAGGGCTATACTGCCCTCTTGTGTCCAAAAGGACATCAAAATAGTATATAAAACTTTTTACCAGGTAGGCCAATATTGTATTTAAATATACATGTATTAGGTATGTGTCTGAGGATATTTTTCCACCGGTTAATCGACGTGTGACACGAGTGGGTGCTTTTAAATCGCTAATATAATAGTGTAAGAAAAATAATGATAATGTTGCACACACAAATCACACACATGTGGGAAAGAATGATGCTTTTAAACAACACTAAACCGCCATTAGGTGTCGCCAGGCATCCATCTTAATAAGCGAGTCATTGATTCATTCGTTCAAACGATTTGTTCGAATGAGTCGATCATGATTAAGACAGATGTTTATGGATTGATCATTCAATCTTTGAGTCAACCGATTCGTTAAAAATGCTGAATCGTTCAGTTATGAGAAAACACGTGATGCGTGATGGTTCTGCCGTGATCTTTGTTTAACTATTTTCGCTGCTGAAACAGAACAAAAACAGTCAACATTGCATCTAAAATGTAAGTGACTTAATTGTAACTGTTTATTAACCTGTTGTATGAAATCTAGGGGTGGGAGAAAAAATGTATTCTTAGATGCATCGCGATGCGGACGTGGACGATTCTGAATCGATTCACAAATGTCAAAAAATCGATTCTCTAAAAAAATATTTTTCTAATAACGTAATATTGACGGAAGGCAAAAGGCGGAACTCTAAGCGGACGTGCGTGCAGTCTGTGGCGCGCACATAACAGAGAAGTTTCTTCTGCTCACCAAGGCTGCATTTATTTGATTAAAAATACAAACAAAAACAGTAATATTGTAAAATATTATTCCAATTTAAAACAGCTGCTTTCTATTTTAATATATTTTAAACTGTTATTTATTCCTGTGATCAAAGCTGAGTTTTCAGCATCATTACTCCAGTCGTCACTGTCACATGATCCTTCAGAAATTATTCTAATATGATGATTGATACTCAAGAAACATTCATTATTATTTTAAATGTCGAAAACAGTTGTGTACAGTCTTTGATGAATAGAAAGTTCAAAAGAACAGCATTTATCTGAAATCTAAAGCTTTTGTAACGTTAAACACTACCGCTCAAAAGTTTTGGGTTAGTAATAATTAAAATTTTATTTTTTGGGGAAATAAATAAAATAAATCAGTACTTTTATTTATGAAGGATGAGTTAAACTGATCAACAGTTACAGTAAAGACATTTATAATGTTAAAAATATATATATTTGAAATATATGCTGTTCTTTTGAACTTTACATTCATCAAAGCATTTTGAAAAAAAAAAATCTGTACACAACTGTTTTCAACATTGAAAATAATAATGAATATTTATTGAGCATCAATCATCATATTAGTATGATTTCTGAAGGATCATGTGACACTGAAGACTGGAGTAATGATGCTGAAAACTCAACTTTGATCACAGAAATGAATTACTATGTAAAATATTTAAAAATTGAAAACAGCTGTTTTAAATTGGAATAATATTTCACAATATTACTGTTTTTGTTTGTATTTTTAATCAATAAATGCAGCCTTGGTGAGCAGAAGAGACTTCTCCTAAAAACATTAAAAATCTTACTGACCCCAAACTTTTGAACAATAATATATATATATATATATATATATATATGTATATATATATATATATGTATGTGTGTGTATGTATGTATGTATGTATGTATGTATATATATATATATATATATATATATATATATATATATATATATATATATATATATATATATATATATAAATATAGCTGCGAGCAGCGATGGAGGGCCAAAGCCGGCGGTACCGCCACCCCGGTGCCTTTAGGTAACTAAAGGCACCGGGGTTGCGGTGCCACCGGCTTGGGCCCGTAATCGCTGCTCGCAGCTATATTTATTATTATTCTTCTCCGCATTTAATTGCATTTTTGAGGGCCTAAACATGCTCGAAAACTCACAAAACTTTGCACACGCATCAGAACTGGCGAAAATTTACATCTGATATAGGTTTCAGAATTGGACGGGGCAAAATGGCTCGATAGCGCCACCTATAAAATTTCAACGGAGTGCGCCTCCCGCAACGTTCCACGTACGTGCACGAAATTCGGTACATACATGTAATGACCTAATACCTACAAAAAAGTCTCTTGGAGCATAGCCCTAAACACAACAGGAAGTCAGCCATTTTGAACTTCCTCTCAGATTTTTGTGCAGTTTTTGCCATTTTCAGGCCTCGTACTTTAACGAACTCCTCCTACAGTTTTAATCTGATCATCTTCAAATTTGGTGAGTGTAATCTTAAGGCCTTTGCGACGTTAAATTGCGAAGATCTTGAGTTTTCGTCAAAGGGCGGGTCCTCGGCGGCCTGATAAATTTCGATGTTTCGCCATGAAACAGGAAGTTGTTGTAACTCAGGCATGGAATGTCCAATCTGCCCCAAACTTCACACGTTTGATAAGAGTTCTGTCCTGAACACATGACCATGCTCATATTCAGTTATAGTCATAGCGCCACCTGCTGGCAACAGGAAGTGACATGTTTAACACTGTTATGGACTCCTAATAACATATAAAAAAGTGCCAGCAAGTGCTAAACATGCTAACAACATACTAGAAGCATGCTAAAACATGCTAGCAAACTCTTAGCTAAGTGCTAAAGCATGCTATTATTGCAATTAAATAGGAATTTGCTGTAACTCAGGCATGGAATGTCCAATCTGCCCCAAACTTCACACTTTTGATAAGCGTTCTGTACTGAACACATCTACATGAGAATATTCAGTTATAGTAATAGCGCCACCTACTGGTAACAGGAAGTGTCATGTTTAACACGTTGATGCCATTCTAGCAACATGTTAAAAATGCCATTGACTTCTAAACATGCTAGAAACATGTTAAAACATGCTAGCAATACTTAGCTAAGTGCTAAAGCATGCTAATTCAATGAAACAGGATGTTGTTGTTACTCAAGAAGGCAATGTCCAATCTGCGCCAAACTTCACACTTTTAATAAACGTTCTATCCTGAACACATGACCATGCTCATATTCAGTTACAGTCATAGTGCCACCTGCTGGCAACAGGAAGTGACATGTTAAACACTGTTGTGGACATATAAAAACATATAAAAAAGTGCCAGCAAGTGCTAAACATGCTAACAACATACTAGAAACATGCTAAAACATGCTAGCAAACACTTAGCTAAGTGCTAAAGCATGCAAATGCTGCAATTAAATAGGAATTTGCTGTAACACAGGCATGGAATGTCCAATCTGCCCCAAATTTCACACGTTTGATAAGAGTCATGGCCTGAACACATCTACATGAGAATATTCAGTTATAGTAATAGCGCCACCTGCTGTCAACAGGAAGTGACATGTTTAACACTGTTGTGGTCTCCTAATAACATATAAAAAAGAGCCAGCAAGTGCTAAACAGGTTAGCAACATACTAGAAACATGCTAGCAAACACTTAGTTAAGTGCTAAAGCATGCTATTACTGCAATTAAATAGGAATTTGCTGTAACTCAGGCATGGAATGTCCAATCTGCCCTAAACTTCACACGTTTGATAAGAATCATGGCCTGAACACATGTCTATGCTCAAATTCAGTTATAGTAATAGCGCCACCTACTGGCAACAGGAAGTGACATGTTTAACACGTTGATGCCGTTCTAGCAACATGTTAAAAATGCCATTGAGTTCTAAACATGCTAGAAACATATTAAAACATGCTAGCAATACTTAGCTAAGTGCTAAAGCATGCTAATTCAATGAAACAGGACTTTGTTGTTACTCAAGAAGGCAATGTACAATCTACCCCAAACTTCACATGTTTGATAAGAGTTATCTCTTGAACACATGTCCATGCTCATATTTAGTTATAGTCATAGCGCCACCTGCTGGCAACAGGAAGTGACGTTTAACACTGTTCTTGACTCCTAATAACATATAAAAAAATGCCAGTAGATGCTAAACATCCTACCAACATACTAGAGACATAATAAAACATACTAGCAAACACTTAGCTAAGTGCTAAAGAATGATATTACTGCAATTAAATATGAATTTGCTGTAACTCAGGCATGGAATGTCCAATCTGCCCCAAACTTCACACTTTTGATAAGCGTTCTGTCCTGAACACATGACCATGCTTATATTCAGTTACAGTAATAGCGCCACCTGCTGGCAACAGGAAGTGACATGTTTAACACTGTTATGGACTCCTAATAACATATAAAAAAGTGCCAGCAAGTGTTAAACATGCTAACAACATACTAGAAACATGCTAAAACATGCTAGCAAACTCTTAGCTAAGTGCTAAAGCATGCTATTATTGCAATTAAATAGGAATTTGCTGTAACTCAGGCATGGAATGTCCAATCTGCCCCAAACTTCACACTTTTGATAAGAGTCATGGCCTGAACACATCTACATGAGAATGTTCAGTTATAGTAATAGCGCCACCTACTGGCAACAGGAAGTGACATGTTTAACACGTTGATGCCGTTCTAGCAACATGTTAAAAATGCCATTGAGTTCTAAACATGCTAGAAACATATTAAAACATGCTAGTAATGCTTAGCTAAGTGCTAAAGAATGCTAATTCAATGAAACATGACTTTGTTGTTACTCAAGAAGGCAATGTCCAATTTGCACCAAACTTCACAAGTTTGATAAGAGTTCTGTCCTGAACACACATCCATGCTCATATTCAGTTATAGTCATAACGCCACCTACTGGCAACAGAAACTGACATGGTTAACACAGTAATGCAGTACTAACCACATAATTATTGTGTACTAAGCATGCTAGAAACAGACTAAACATGCTAGCAACACTTAGCTGAGTCATGAAGCATGCTATTATCACCATTATACAAAACATTTTGTAACTGACTTTGACATACTCTTACTATATATACCTCCTTAAATGTACATTTCCCAACCATGCTCTGTCTTCCTAAAGCCACCGAGTGTTGATGGCACGGGTGCGAGGGCCCTTTCATCGCTGCTTGCAGCTTTAATGTTTATTTTAGGTTTCAGATATTTAAATACACATAAGCACGAGTAAAACAATAGATTTGGAGTTTGTAAAATACACACTGATGTCTGTGGAAGCAGCAATAACAATCTATTCAAATATAGTTTGCCGACATGTGTTATTCATATTAGACAAACATAGTGGAAGTAACTATAGAGTTTACTCTATTCTTCTCAGTTCACCGGCCGCTTTCTTGCATTTATTTCGGGAGAAACTGATGAATTCACGTGCTGTAAATCCGACTGACAGGACAACATTGTGGCGCCCATCTCATGTTACAGATCAATATTATTTATAAAGGTTTTAAAACACACTCACTTACACGTATTTGAGAATCGGAATACCAGATAGGCTAGTCGATGACATGGTAAGCAAGTTTGTGAATATTTTGAATAAAAAAGGAAAATCGAAATAAAAAAAATCGAAATAAAAGCGACACATACAGTATTATTGTGGCTGCGGTGTATCGCGTGACGCGTCGCCATGGAAACATTAAAGGGAATGTTTGTCAGTTATAATATTTTAAACTTATGCGTGAAAGGGTTCAAGAAAAGAACAAAAATAAATATTTGTGTGTGCTGTAAACTGGTTAGAAAAAAAAGAAATCGGAATCGGCAGGTCAAACTCAATGAAAAATCGGAAATTGGAATCGGCCTAGAAAATTGTAATCAGTGCATCTCTATGTCTACAAAATTATTTTAGATATAGTATACAGTAAGTCTAGCTAGCTTGCAAACACTGAGGATACCTACAAGAGTCACCACTTCTTCTGGTGATACACTGCACACCAGCGTGCAAAGTATTATGGAGTCTGGAGATCTGGAGTCTGGAGATCCTTATTTCTTGAAGGGGATCTCTGTTCTTGGGAGACGTTCCTTTCTACTGTTTCAACTGAATTGTATTAATATTGATAGTGTTTGGATGCTTTCAATGGTTTGTTCGAATTCTGCATTAGCAAAACACCAAAAAATAAATAAATGATAAAATTATAAATCTTTATCCGGACAAGTGACTTTTGTGCATGGACGACTGAGCCTGGGTTCTCCCAAGGTTTTTTTTTTCTCCATTAGGTCACCTGATGGAGTTTTAGGACACCATTAGGTCACTTGATTGAGTTTTTCGGTTCCTTGCCACTGTTGCCTTTGGCTTGCTCAGTTGGGGATATTTTGGGGATATTTAATTTTATTCTATCAATCAATAAATTCCACTAGAAACAAACTTTGTTGTATTATTTTATTTTAATACTGTGAAGCTGCTTTGATACAATCTGTATTGTGAAAAGCGCTATACAAATATACTTGATTTGATTTGACAAGTAAAACATAAATTTACTTGTCCGAAGGACAAGTGCCTCAAAAAGTTAATGTCAAGCCCTGCTTTGGCGTAGGCCCCGTCCTCCGTCCGGGTCTGAAAGTTAGCTTGTAGGTCCTGCCTGATGATAGAGGCAGGGGCGGAGCCTACCCCCTGACGAGTGGACGGGAGCCATTCTGGTGGTGGTGGGGAGGATGGGGGAAAACTTTTCTACGACACCTGCAGGCAACAAAATGGGACGGTAAGAACAGTCTTTTATATTTGATGTCAGGCTGTGATTGGTAGCGTGTAATTGTGAATTAATGACGTGACAGTAGAGTCTTTCTAGTAGAACTTTCGCTTACGCTTTCATTTCTACCAAAAAGAATCAGGAGGATTCTCGAATGAAATAGAATTTATTTTATGAAAGGTTTTACAGACAAAATAAAAATAGATGCACGACAAGCTCCGTCTCAGTTCTTTGGCGTAGGCCCCGTCCTCCGTCCGGGTCTGAAAGTTAGCTTGTAGGTCCTGCCTGATGATAGAGGCAGGGGCGGAGCCTACCCCCAAAAATAAGGAATATGAGATTAATTCCGTACGTACCTATGAGGATTCTGGAAAGCATGCAGGAGAATTAGTAAAATAGGAAAGGCAATTAGACAGCTTCTTTAATGCTTATTTAATGTGAATATCTGTATGTGAGAAATTATAACTATGAGATACACTGAGATAAAGATGATTGATTATAGAAACTTAACCAAGATCGAGTGTGGAAATGACACTATATGTGAACTGAGCTTATCATCTTTAAAACAAGAACAAAAGCCACGTCTGGCCGCGAAACTTGAGGTGGAGATTTTAAACGAAGCCTCGATAGGCTGAGATTTTAAAATGCATAGCCTACATCCGAGGTATTCCCCTACTACGCCCTAGAGAGAAAATAAAATATAAATGAGAACAAAATTCGATAGCATATGCATTAGACCCCATTTTACTTAAAATTAGGACCGCAATTGACCTTGCATTAATAAATGATAAGGCTGTCGCTTTACGAGTAGCCACGATAGGCCGGGATAACATAATGGGATGATGCAATCAGGGAAGCTACGATGTGCGTTAATATAAACCCGCGATTGCCATGAATATTTGACTTGGAATGCAATCATAAACTCGTTCAAAAGTGATGCCTCGATCGGCTTATACCTAGGTTAGTGCCTCGATAGGCTAATGCCTCGATAGGTTAGTGCCTCGATAGGCAAATGCCTCGATAGGCTAATGCCTCGATGAGTTAGTGCCTCGATAGGCAAATGCCTCGATAGGCTGAGTTCATACGTCGGAACCGAGATTAAATGTAATTTGCATTAATGAATTAGGCCGTGATTGGCCGTAATAAACAAATAAACAAATAAATAAATAAATAAATGATTGTAGAGTTTCAAAAGCCGCGATAGGCTTAGACATATTGCAGTTATCAAAAATAAAAGTCAAGATAGACATAAACAAGCAGAGATACGAATAACCTTGAAGCATTAAATAAGGTATTTTCGTCAAGCTATTCTACAATAATCAGCTATGGACTGAGCTGACGTAAAAATAAAGCAAGAAAGCCAAGATTTACTGCGTGTATAACTTACAGATCAGCAACGAAAATCGAATGTATGACAGATGTATGGATCGTTAACCACCACCAGTAGCTAGCGAAGAATTACCTTGATTATGGGTTGAGAGGGCTTGTTGAGCATTTAGTAGGACATGGGTGTCGGATCTGATGTAGGTCTTGAATGCTGAGGACGACCATCTGCCGAGCATTTGAATAGTAGTCGGGAACGCCACATTCAGCGGCTGTTGTAGCGGCTCCGATCCGAAAGGAATGCCCAGTTTATAGATGTGGAGAAAGACCGAGGAGCATTAAGACAGAAGCTAAATGAGTTCTAAACCAGTGCTTTGTCATTGTAAGACCATTCGGTAATATAAATAAAGGAAAGTTTAATAAAGTGCGTGGTCGTGCTTTGAGAAATCTAACCATAGAGGTATAAGGGCAATATGAATTATTGATTTTAGATATAAAAATATTAACGCCTGATCCAGAAGAATCTGTTTTCGAAAACTTAATAAATAAATTGAAAAAAGAAGGGGAAAGACGTAAATCAGAAATAGCCAAGCCACGAGCAGGATTAAAATGTTTTGAATCAGATTTGAATTCTCCTGATCGCATAAATCCTTAGAACGCGGTTAAAAACACTGCTTCTAAAAGAATGTTAACATACTCACAAAACAGTCCATTACTTAAAGAAGATACAAGTTTGTGCAGAAGGCTTAGTGTAATAGGAAGACGTTTGTCTGGAATCTTTTGGGCAGACTTCTCTATGCCTTTGAGTAAAAGCCGAATTGTAGGCATAGAGAATAGGCTCGGAAAGTTAGGTTTATGAATTCGTGCGTGAAATTGAATGCCGGCCAGTAATTTACGTATTGTGGCAATCTTCAGAGACCGAGAATCAGAGCAATGAACTAAAAAAGCACAAACTGTCGATATTAGAATGGGTAGTAGGGGAATTCGAAACGAAAAACAAAAAATGGAAAACCGAGACCAAGCAGAATTGTATTATTTAAGTGTAGATGGCGAGACTCCTTGAGTGATATAAAATCTGGCAGAATTCAATAGGGTATTAAACTTAGAGCTTAATCGAGGATTAACTCGGCTAGGTTCGGGCATGGTGTTGGATCCTGGTTTGCTGCTGGGCAAAGACGTCTGAAAGCCTGCAAATGAGAGCGAGAGAGAGCAATGCCATTAAAATGTCCTGGAATATGTATTGCTTTAAGGATGAAATTGTGTGTAACGGATTGCCAAGTTAAGCGACGAAGTAGAGACATGATTACCGGGCATTTCGAACGTCCTTTGTTTATGATATCGACGGTGGCTTGATTGTCGCAGTACATATCAATACGTTTACGAGACAAAGCTGTACCCCAGAGAACGCAAGCTACGACGATGGGGTATAATTCGTAAAGAGCAATTGAGGATGAGTTCGCAATCAGGGAAAGAAATGCATCCGGCCATTTTTCTGCGAACCATTGTCCTTGAAAGAAACCCCCAAAACCATTAGAGGGGGCTGCGTCTGTGAATAGCTCGAGTGTGGCGGATGATTCGGAATCATCATTATAAAAAAAGAGATGCCGTTCCAGTTATTAAGCAGGTGTGACCAAAACCTGAGGTCTGATCGACACCCATCGTCTAAGAGGATCGAGTCGTGCAGACTGTCAACTGAATGGGCCAGCGTAAGCAGGCGAGAAATGAAGGAGCGACCTTGGGGAATTATTCTCATGGCGAAATTAAGATGCCCAAGTAGAGAGAGCATGTCGCGTTTTGAAACCGTGTGGGCTACGATGAAAGATTCCAGGACCGACCATATTCTAAGAAGTTTGTCGTTAGGAAGAGAGGCTTGCATCTGAACTGAATCGAGAATGATGCCTAGAAATTCAAGAGAAGTAGAAGGACCTATGGTTTTCTCAATAGAAAGGGGCATGCCTAAGTCATTGAATAGTGATTTAAGCGAGTCCAGTACTGTACTTTGTGGTGAAGGAAAATCTATTAGCAAAAAATCATCAAGTAAATGTAAAACGAACGGGAGCTTACAAACGTTCAACAGGATCCAACACAAAGCCTCAGATAAGCAATTAAAAATATTCGGACTACTTCTACACCCGAAAGTGAGTCTCACTGCAAAGTAGAGCAAAGATTCCCATTTAACACCAGTCGGAAGGGTGAATGGGTATAATTTTGAAAGCATCAGTAATATCTGCTTTGGCTAACCAAGCACCGTACCCTGCTATCTTAATTAGTTGAATAGCATCGTCTACCGAGGCGTAGTACAGTGAAAAAGGCTCTGAAGGAATGCATTCGTTGACACTTGCGAGGCTATTAGAATGGGGAGAAGACATATCAAAGATCAGACACTTTTTTCCTGAATATTTGCGTGTAGCGATGCCTATGGAATTAATTCGATACAAGGAAAAAGGAGATGAACTGAAAGGGCCAATTATATATCCTTTATTTAACTCCTTATCTAGAAGGCTTGAGACTGTGTCAGGTTCAGCTAGCGCAGACTGTAGATTTTTAGCTACATAAGAGGTAGAGAGGGGGGAACAAACTCCGACCCGAAATCCTTGAGAGAGCCCAGTAATTAAATAATCGACGAAAGAATCAGGGTGGGAGGAAAGGTAGCTGGAGAGTGTGGTTATGTTGATAGGAGTAGATGGGTGACCGTTTAGAATTTTTTCTGAGGCAGCGCTCTTCCTCTGGACGCTGGTCTGAAGCGTCTGGGGCAGACAGATTTTGGGTGCGGGTCTCTGCAGAAGCTGCAAATATGCGAAAACTTACACTTAGCATAGTTACAAACAGATTCGTTAAAGTTATTACATAGAGGGGTGCCATTGAAAGCAATTATAGGTCTGCCTTTTACATCAAATGGGGCGTGTGAAGGATCAGCACCATGGACAGCGGTTGATTCACGTGTTGCGAGTCCTTTGGGGCAAAAACCAGCTGAGTGACCGTGCGATCCGCACACAACACAAGCCAGAGCTCGTTGACCAACCGAAATGACGAACCAAAAGTTCGGAATCAGTGACAGACCAGTCCAGTCTAGTATTGAACAGAGTTGTGAAAGAAGCGGATTTTGCCGAAAAAGATTTATGATATTCGTAGAAGAGCGTGCCTCCGTATCTCTGATTGAAATCTGCCAGCATAGCCAAGTATAGATCCAATTCTTCCCTGCGGTCGGGAAAAACTTGACACAATATGTCTCTAAAAATCCCGAACGCGATGACGAATTCGCCGAATGACAAGTTGCGTTGCAGTCTGGGATCAGAGGATTTCAGGAAGACTGCCACATCACCACAGTCAACCAATTGCTTATCAACTGCTGGCGAAGGAAGCAGTAGAGCAGCTAAATTAATATCCTTGCCTAAAATGATATCCGATCTCAGTTTAGGAGACACAGTAACTGCAGCAGGAGGAACGAAGCGCCTACCGAAGTTTTGAGCTTGTGTAGCTGTGGAGAGGTTGAAGAGTGGCGTAGATGCTGACGTGGCAGCGTTCGAAAATGGCGCTCGATCTGAGAGTGGGACGAAACCCGAAGCGGCGGACGTGGAGGGACCCGTCAGCTGATCAGTCACACCGGGAAAGGTGGAGAAGGCAGAGCATAAGTCTGGAGATGAAGATGGCATAGGTAATCCGTTGTTTTCGAGGCAAAAGCGGACTCAAACACTCCTAGCCTACTTTCGAAGCCTTTAACAGTATCGGTGCGACCTTGGATAGCTTTTACGAGCTGCGTGTTGAATCCTTCTGTTCCAGGATTAGGCAAAGTTGTTGGTGCAGAGGTTTTGGCCTTTTGGCTTGAGCTGGTGAAGAGGACTTGACGGAGCGCTTCCTGCCTGCTGATTTGGGTTGAGAAGTTGAAGCCAGAATGGCTGGAGGATCACCTTCGGGTGAGGCAGCAGAGGTGCCCAGGGTGTTTGAAGCCAGGAGAATGAGATCGTTCCTTGAGAGGTCATTACTGACGGGGAACCCACTCTCTTCCAAGATACTGACAATTTTCTCAGAGGGCAGTTGGGACCAGGGAGATTCCCTAGTTAGAATGCGTCTGCTTCTGCACACTGACTGAGGAGAAGGTGGAATTTCATTATCATCTGAATCAGAAAAGTCAAAGTCTACGATCGGTTTTTGAGTCATGTCGAGCTGCGTGACGGAAGCGCGTGAAAAGAAAACTTTTCTACGACACCTGCAGGCAACAAAATGGGACGGTAAGAACAGTCTTTTATATTTGATGTCAGGCTGTGATTGGTAGCGTGAATTAATGACGTGACAGTAGAGTCTTCCTAGTAGAACTTTCGCTTACGCTTTCATTTAACTAGCAAAAGTAAATTGCTTATTTATGTAAATTTTTCATCTCTATTTTGGTGTTTATTTTATTAGACAAATCTGATATTATTTTAATCTCCAATATGTTATTTAACAGTTGATATGATTCTTTAATGCTGATCTAACCAGCAGAAGACACTAACAGGGTTTAAATCCCAGTTGCACAGGTGGGGCATGTTGTAACACTGCGTTACAATGAGCCCCTATTATAAATATGCTATTTTCTATTCTATACGTTTATGAATTCTTTTGAGAAAACATGAGAAAAAGGTGAATAAAGACTTAAAGTCAATGTTCAGAAATGATTAATTATTATTATTATTATTGTTTTGAACTATGTTGTATAGCTGTGTTTCCAGTGTGTTCATTGTCAATTTAGTTTGTCTTGTATATATATTTTTTGATTAGATCAGATTACATTTTAAGCTGTCATATGGTCATATTAGCTTACTATGTGCCCCTTACATGTTACAATGTAGCCCACCTATGGGGCATGTTGTCACATTTCACTTCCATTCTTTCGAGGTATATCAAGAAAAATGTATACACTGTATTAATAAAACAAAACCACATAATTGTACTAGACGTGGGAAATTAATGTGGGAAAAAATAAATACTCTGAACCCTAAGTAGATTTACACAAACTGAGAAAGTGACCTTTAAAGAAAGAAAAAACATTATTCAAAGTAATACAACACTTATTACACTTAATTCTTTATTAGGTATGTGTGTATGTGTGTATGTGTTTTCTAGGAGGGAAAAGAATAAGGGATACAATTAGCTACATAATGCCACAATACAAGTCCACAATCAAACATTTGTACAAGAACTTAGAATGCAGGAAATTAGCTAGGTAGCCTACAAACAAAGTCAATACATAAGTTTTCTCTGCCCCGTAACTAATAAACTGGTAATGCCTATAAATACTCAAATGCACATATTCTTACAATTACCACAGTGAGTCACATGAGCAATATAAACCAAGTTAAACTGTTCAATCTAACAGTAGAAACGTATGGAACTTACATAGTTCAATAACGCACACAAGGCAGGAGACACAGCATTTCCAGCAGCAACACAAAGGGATTCCTCCATGTGACATGAACAAAAGGAAGGGGCTGTGTGTACAGGTGCTGTGTACAAGTCTGTGGCTGATTGAGGCTAATTAGTTGAAGGTGTGGTGAACTGCTTGGGGAACTGAGTGGCAAAGAAAAATGGGACGTGGCAACTGCAGGACGTAACGTAACGTAACCTTGGTTCTCTCTAGAGAGGGAACGAGTGTTGTGTAAGTTTAGCTTACGCTACAGGAAAAACTCCTTTTTCTCGAGAATACTGAAGCCAAAAATTATCCTTAATTTGTAATAATTTAAAACACATTTGCTACAGCAGCAGCCCTAGGCTGCTCTGCGGCAACTGCTGCAACCTATCAGTGCGTCTGCCATGACTTCAGCGCCAATGGGAAGGCTTCCCTGCGCCACGTCATGGCCCACCAATATGGGTGTGGCCTAAGCCTATAAATACCCATCGCTCAGGTTGCACTATGATTTCAGTCGACTGGAAGAGAAACCATAATGCAGCACAAGCACGGCAGGTTGTGTCTCTAGAGAGAACCAAGGTTACGTTAGTAACCGAGTATCGTTCTCTTACGAGAGTACTCTCGTGTTGCGTAAGTTTAGCTTACACTACGGGAACCCAATGTAAAACGCTGTGCGTGCTAAGTGTCCAACACAAATGTCCCAAGGGCAGAATGCCCAGGGCTCATGTATGAGTGGAAAGACGCATAGCGGCAAACGGGGCGTGACGACTCGGTAACATGAAGATTACACATATATACAGTTAAGACAATATATCAGCCTTGAACTGCATAGGCCCACAGGACATTGCAATATATATCAACAGTCTAAGCAAACTGGGTTGGGTAGACATAGTTAATACTGCATAATTAGACTGAGAACAGCCTAGCCTGTAGGGCAGGCACTTCCAGGTTGTAAAACCTTATAAATATAGACAGGGAGGCCCAGCCTTCGGAACGTAACCATGTCTTGGTTTGAGGTCGCTCACCCGTTTTACTGAAGCCATTGCCAGCAGAAAAACGGTTTTGAAGGAGAGGTAGTTTAGCTCCACCGCATGTAAAGGTTCAAATGGGCTACCTTTCATGGCCTCTAGGACCGTAGAAAGGTCCCAAATCGGAACTGATGGAGGTCGAGGATGGTTCAGCCTCCTAGCACCTCTGAGAAAACGGATTATGAGGTCGTTCTTTCCCAGCAACTGGCCATTTGCAGACTTTGTAAAAGCTGCTATGGCCGCCACATACACCTTTAGCGTGGATGGGGTTCTCCCACTGTCCAGCAGCTCTTGCAAGAAGGAAAGCACCACCGTTACCTCGCCACATAGCGGGTCCAATTCATGAGCTGAACACCATTCTGCGAACACCGACCATTTAGACACGTAGAGCCGTCTAGTAGACGGAGCTCTAGCCTGCGTGATCGTGTTCATCGCTCGGGGTGTGGGTGCCAAATCGCGCCCTCGGCCTGAGACAGCAGGTCCTTCCTCAGCGGAATCGGCCATGGGGGTGCGCTCCCCAGCTCCATCAATTCTGGGAACCAAACTTGATTCTCCCAGCGTGGAGCTATCAAAATTATTGAGCATTTGCACTCCCTGATTCGCTTGATTACCTGTGGTAACAAGGCGACCGGGGGAAATGCGTATAGAAGACGTCTGGGCCAGTTTAGGGCCAGCGCGTCCCTTTCTTTCGAAAAGAATATTGGGCAATGAGCGTTGGCCTGTGACGCGAATAGGTCTACCTCCGCTCTGCCGAAGATGCCCCAGATGTTTTGTACTACCAGGGGATGCAGGGACCATTCCCCTGGGGGGAGCTTGGCCCTGGACAGCATGTCTGGGCCCACGTTCACGGCGCCCGGAACATGCGCTGCTCTCAGCGAGCGCAAGTTGTGCTGGGCCCATATAAGGAGGTGTTTTGCTCTTGCAAAAAGGCTCCGGGACCTGAGGCCGCCTTGGCGGTTTATATATGACACCACTGACATATTGTCTGTTCTGACTAGAACATGGTGACTCCTCAGCACAGGGAGGAAGAACTGCAGGGCATTCTCGACCGCTTTCATCTCTAGACAGTTTATGTGTAGGCGCTTTTCTGTGTTTGACCACAGGCCCATCGATGGCCTCCCTTCGTAAAGGGCACCCCAACCCGTGTTGGAGGCGTCTGTCGAGACTACTTTGACCACTGAGGGTAAACCCAGATTCACGCCGGACTGATACCAGTCGGCTCTCATCCATGGTTTCAGTGACGCCGCGCATGTCCGATTCACCGTGAGGCCAGATTCGAGCGAGGATTTGTCTGGTTGTGAGCATTTTGAACGAGCGTATCATAAGAGCTTTGTTCAAAAGCCTGAGATCTAGTATAGGGTGGAGCCCGCCATTCTTCTTTTGGACTAAGAAGTAACGGCTGTAGAACCCCGACTCGCTCTCTGCTACCGCTCCTTTCCCTAGCAAATTCGCTATCTCGGCGCGAAGTAGGTGTGCTACTTCCTGATTCACCGAGGTTTCGACCCGTTGTAACGAATACGACTCTGGGTTAATTTGAATTAGCTCAAGAATATAGGGAATTTTGGAAATATTAATAATTATGACTCATGGTCATAATTCATAAGTCGCATGTACATTTATTTTATCAATTATAGAGATTACCTTGTTCTGTAACTGGTCTGATAGTTATTCGTCCCGCGAATAAATGTGAGATTATCACAGTTAAGAAGGGGTATCCCTTTACAAACTCCAAGAAAGTTTTATCTTCTGGCCACGAACATCAAACTTTCTGAGTTTATTAATTAAAACTACTCAATGTAGTCTATATATATCAAGCTTGTAGCTAGATCTTTTGTTTCATTGACTTTATAAAAGTGGGCTTTCAAATACAGAGACAGTTAAAAGGATATATGGATTTTAATAAATGTAAAACTAGAGATTATATGAGCTACAAATACACACGTACGTAAAAATACAAACAATAAAAAAAACACACATTTAACCAAACAAGAAAATACGTGATCAGAATAAAATGAAATGAAAGAAAGAAAGAAAGAAAGAAATAGAGAGAAGGGAAAAGCTAGTAATTATTACATACAGAAACCTAAGTTCACGAGACACCTGGAACAGCTTTTGTCAGATATACTTGCGAGTTTGTCTTCTGTTCGGGTGATGCTGAGACTGAGGCAGGACAGCGTGGACAGTGTCGATCCTGTTTCTGCTGCGTCTTCCGGTGCCGCGGAAGTTTAAAAAGGCTCACTGAATGTAACGTTACCGAGAAAGTTCAGATTCGTCTTCCGGGAGGGAAGAGGCCGGAAATCTTGGTTTCTAAGAGGGAAATCTATGACTCGAACATGCGTTCGTTCGATAGAGAAGGCCAGGGCCTTCTTCAGATGTTCCTGGAGAAACGCTGCGCCGGAGAGGAGGAAGGCCGGCAGCAGGAGGTGAGAAGGAAAGAGCCGGAGAAGAGAGAGAGCGACCGGAGAAGAGCGCAAAGAAACTGAAGGTTTGGACTTTTATCAGTGTCCCATGTACCGCCCCCTTCTTCGTGTAGGACGAATCAGCGGTCGAGATTTTTCTAGCGGGAAGATCCCTTTGTTCGTTTGGAACGGTCTCCTGGCTCGAGTTACAGTGACGATTGACTTAACCCTCTAAGCGCCAAAGTCGCAAAATTGCGACAAGACGTCATACTTAATAAAACAGGCTGTAGATCCTAATATGGTGTAATATCTCATTTGTATTCCCTACCACTAGATGGCAGACATGTAATACTTTGATTCAAGACCAAAATGACGTCATGTTTCTATTCAAAGTGTTGGAGGAAACAGCAGAGCAAGTGAGCGATCGTGTCATTTATGCGGAAGCAGTTCAGTTCAGAGCGTCTGAGTAAATTGTGAGATTTGTGAGACAAAATCGTCAAATGGCTAATAAAAACTTGTACCTTGAGGATGTGTTGCAAATGTTATTCGCCGATTCTGACTCTGAATGGGAATATTTGCCTTTTGGAAATGACGATCGGCCGTCTAATGATCGCGCTTCTCCCGGTACATCTTTGCCGCGCAATGGTGCCGCCCGCGCCTCTCCCGGTACATCTTTGCCGCGCAATGGTGTCACGCGCACTTCTCCCAGTACATCTTTGCCACGCACGCTTTTTCCGGTACATCTTTGCCGCACAATGGTGCCGCGCGCGCCTCTCCCGGTACATCTTTGCCGCACAATGGTGCCACGCGCGCTTCTCTCGGAACATCTTTGCCGCGCGCGCTTCTCCCGGTACATCTTTGCCGCACAATGGTGCCGCGCGCGCTTCTCCCGGAACATCTTTGTAGTGCATGTGCCGCCGCGCAAGGCGCGAGTGTTCACGAAGCACAAACAGATCATTTTGACCATTTGCCCAACGTGGATGGGGCTGGCAGGGGTGGACGTGGTCTTAGTGTACATATGAGAGCTATTGCTAGAGGTAAAGGCAGCAGAGGTAGAAGAAATAGTTACTTATAGTTTTACTGTTGATTTCCTCTTTTCCTGATCATTTGGAATGAGGATAAAAAGACCAAAAAAAAACCCCACTCCATATATATTTTTTCCTGAATATTACTGATGAACTGATAAAAAAAAGTAGGCTACTGTTCACATGCGTTTTACTACTATATAGTATAGTAATAATTTAGTACTTTCTCCTGTTATTTTTGGTTTCCTCTTTTCTCATCATTTAGAATGAGGATAGAAAAATAAAATAAAAAAAACATGCAAATAAGTTCAAACATCAGTTCAATGTCTACTATTTCCTGAATATTATGAAATTCAAGAGGGCCGCCCCTGATGACGTCATAATATGTAAATTAGATGAGTATATTTACACCCCACATAAACTTCCAGTCATCCCCAACATTTTTCTAATTTACAGTAGATCTCTATCTTTAAGCCCTTTCAAGCCACAAGCTTTTGAAATTTTGATGTCAAAAACCAGCATTTTTTCAAAAAAACCTTGGCGCCTAAAGGGTTAAGTCTTTCAATTCCAGACATATGAAATGTGTGAACAATGTATATTACTGCATTCTGCTATTGGAATTTGGCTCTGTTATATTGAGAGAATTCCATAGACATCAAACACATCACATGAAGGTTGTAGAAATGCGAAGTTACAGGAGATATGCAGAATTACACACATTTAAAGTTTTGATTACCACATGACAAAATCGTAGACACCCCAATATGACATGGTCATAACAAAAGGCACCTCAGAAATATATCAACATTTTGGTAATGTCCTATGTGGGTAAATCAATGGGAAATCTGTGTGTGTGTGTGGTGCGTTTGGGACGTGACTCGCTTGGAATGTCTGTTTTCCTGGGTCGTAAAGTTTTATGGTCTGAGGTAGGGTTAAAACAAGACACCACTGAGGAATTCCTTTCAATGAACATTTAGGATTCAAACCTATACTCTAGCAAACCACACTTCTATTATAAAGTAAAGCTAATCACACATACATATCGGAAGGTATACATTCCAGAGCCATATTTCTATATGAAGTTGCACTCAAAGGGCTTTTGTGTGCGTGTGTGTGTGTGTGTGTGTGTGTGTGTGTCACGAGGCTGTGAAGTCGGGGGGTGTTCAATTGGAAAATGGCATTCAGCAAAGACAATGGTAGTTCTGTGGCAAAAGTTACTTACAGCCTGAGGTGTTGTAGAATTGATGCTGCGGTAAGCAGATGGTAGTGGAGAACTGAAAGGAGTCAGTCTTTTAATTTGCCTTCAGTACACAAAGAACTAACGTTAGACACAGTAAGGGAATTGTTGTCGCACCACGTGATAGCTTGAGAAACACTATGGACCTGTTCGTTTATTTCATTAAGTCGTGGTAAACATTAACCAGCGAGATCTGCTGGCACACTTGGAGACATGCTACCAGGCCACATCATTCAATGCTTTCTGAATAGGACCTGTATATGCTCATATGTATTTTAGCATGAGAGAAACAATCAGGATTCGCTAATTCAGACCATCTGGCCGTCATTGTTGCTACATTGTGCTGTGAAGCGTGGTGATCTGCGAGCGAATTGTAGCAAATAGCCCCCATTTTACTATTTCTAGCACCCATTTCGAGACCCCTGGAATCGATTCCCATGCTTTCGCGTGAATAGCCAGGGGTAGAATGAAATCTGGGTTCTGGTCGCTGGTATTCAGAGACTCGGGGTCCCAGCCATGATGACATGCTTTGTTCATCAAGCTCATATTCAATGGGGCAGTCAGCACTTCGTGCAGCGGCTTCGTATCTAGCTTCACGTCCGTGGAACCGGGAAGGTGTTGTATTACAGACGAAGCTGTGCGAGCTCGTGGCGGAAGGCGCAGAGCGCTTAGCAACACAGATACAGTCATGTTCATAGGTAGGGGTGGGCACTGTACAGCGGGCACATTGCCTACATGTAAAACATGAACGGCAGAAGCCGGTTTGACTGATATGGACCCCGGGGTGGTGTGAGACACTGTGTTACCCACACAGTGTCTCACACCACCCCGGGGTCCATATCAGTCAAACCGGCTTCTGCCGTTCATGTTTTACATGTAGGCAATGTGCTTATGTGTAGGGGTGAACACTAGGCAGTGGGCACTTTTCCTACACTCATAGGTCGAGCGGCATGAGCCAGCTTTATTGATTTTAACCCTGGATGAGTGTGACACACAGAGGGGGTAGTGTTTATGTGTAGGGGTGGGCACTGGGTAGTGGGCACATTCCCTACATAGCAAACACCTTCGGCGTGAGCCGGAGAAAGACCAGACATAATGCTCTTTTTGAGATATGTGTGGGTTGCCGTGAGAAAGGTGTTTACGGGAGGGAGGCGGTCTGCGTCGGCTGGTGGAGCGCGAGCGCTGACGTTCCTCTCGAGCCTGGCGATGCTGGGTGGCAGGCGGCGGAGGCAGTAGGGGGCGCTGGTTTCCGAGCGGACGGCTGCTTCTTATCGCGGCCCGCCACAGAACTGGAACGTCGTGGCAGAAAATGTCTCATGGCCTAAGACGCCTTCTGCACCTCAGAATAGCACTCCGCGAAGCCCTTCACTGAGGGACCGAAGAGACCCGACGGTGACACAGGAGCGTCCAAGAAAGTGGTGCGGTCAGAATCAGACATGTCGGACAGCGTTAACCACAAGTGACGCTCCGTAACGGTGAGGGCGGCCATGTTACGTCCGATGGCCTGGGTGGCGGCTTTGGTAGCTCTCAGAGACAGATTCGTAGCACTCCTCAGATCCGTTACACGCTCCAAAGTCGGGCCAGCCTCGTCCAGCGAGCGGAGAAGGTTGGCCTGGTGTATTTGCAAAATCGCCATAGCGTGTAAGGCGGACGCGGCTTGGCCGATCAGCGCCGAGGTGGTCCGGCATGCTTTTGTAGGCAGGCTCGACTTGGACTGCCATCCCACAGAGGGCGGGCACAAGTGAGTCGCCACGGCTTCCTCGACCGGAGGAATGGAAAGGTATCCTCTTTCTTTGGCGCCGTCAACCGCAGAGAGCGCCGAAGAAACAGAGGATCTCAGCCTGGGCGAATACGGGGCTCCCCACGACCTGGAGAGCTCATCATGAAGTTCAGGGAGGAAGGGAGCGGGCCTCAGAACAGGCGAAGAGCGGCGTCCAGGCAGAAAGCGGCCATCCAGCCTCTTTGGCGCGGGCTCCTGGGGCGCGGTCCACTCGATGCCGAGGTCCTCCATGGCCTTCGTGAGGAGGCGGAGAAGCTCAGCATCGACCGAAGCCCTGACGCTGGACTCACGTGTCGATGGGGCGGGGTCCGGGACAGATCCCGACCATTCCTCGCTCCCAGACGCGATGAGAGAGCAGCTGTCATCCTCCATGGCACCCCCGTCCATCTCGTCAAGCACCGCTGAATCGGGGCGCTGACCGTCAGTGAGGGAGACGGGGGACTCTGAGAGAGAGGCTCGCAGGGAAACCGTCGGCGAGAGCTCTTTCACCGAAGTTTCCGGTGGCCTCTGCGAATGGCGCTTCCCACACAGTGTCTCACACCACCCCGGGGTCCATATCAGTCAAACCGGCTTCTGCCGTTCATGTTTTACATGTAGGCAATGTGCTTATGTGTAGGGGTGAACACTAGGCAGTGGGCACTTTTCCTACACTCATAGGTCGAGCGGCATGAGCCAGCTTTATTGATTTTAACCCTGGATGAGTGTGACACACAGAGGGGGTAGTGTTTATGTGTAGGGGTGGGCACTGGGTAGTGGGCACATTCCCTACATAGCAAACACCTTCGGCGTGAGCCGGAGAAAGACCAGACATAATGCTCTTTTTGAGATATGTGTGGGTTGCCGTGAGAAAGGTGTTTACGGGAGGGAGGCGGTCTGCGTCGGCTGGTGGAGCGCGAGCGCTGACGTTCCTCTCGAGCCTGGCGATGCTGGGTGGCAGGCGGCGGAGGCAGTAGGGGGCGCTGGTTTCCGAGCGGACGGCTGCTTCTTATCGCGGCCCGCCGCAGAACTGGAACGTCGTGGCAGAAAATGTCTCATGGCCTAAGACGCCTTCTGCACCTCAGAATAGCGCTCCGCGAAGCCCTTCACTGAGGGACCGAAGAGACCCGACGGTGACACAGGAGCGTCCAAGAAAGTGGTGCGGTCAGAATCAGACATGTCGGACAGCGTTAACCACAAGTGACGCTCCGTAACGGTGAGGGCGGCCATGTTACGTCCGATGGCCTGGGTGGCGGCTTTGGTAGCTCTCAGAGACAGATTCGTAGCACTCCTCAGATCCGTTACACGCTCCAAAGTCGGGCCAGCCTCGTCCAGCGAGCGGAGAAGGTTGGCCTGGTGTATTTGCAAAATCGCCATAGCGTGTAAGGCGGACGCGGCTTGGCCGATCAGCGCCGAGGTGGTCCGGCATGCTTTTGTAGGCAGGCTCGACTTGGACTGCCATCCCACAGAGGGCGGGCACAAGTAAGTCGCCACCGCTTCCTCGACCGGAGGAATGGAAAGGTATCCTCTTTCTTTGGCGCCGTCAACCGCAGAGAGCGCCGAAGAAACAGAGGATCTCAGCCTGGGCGAATACGGGGCTCCCCACGACCTGGAGAGCTCATCATGAAGTTCAGGGAGGAAGGGAGCGGGCCTCAGAACAGGCGAAGAGCGGCGTCCAGGCAGAAAGCGGCCATCCAGCCTCTTTGGCGCGGGCTCCTGGGGCGCGGTCCACTCGATGCCGAGGTCCTCCATGGCCTTCGTGAGGAGGCGGAGAAGCTCAGCATCGACCGAAGCCCTGACGCTGGACTCACGTGTCGATGGGGCGGGGTCCGGGACAGATCCCGACCATTCCTCGCTCCCAGACGCGATGAGAGAGCAGCTGTCATCCTCCATGGCACCCCCGTCCATCTCGTCAAGCACCGCTGAATCGGGGCGCTGACCGTCAGTGAGGGAGACGGGGGACTCTGAGAGAGAGGCTCGCAGGGAAACCGTCGGCGAGAGCTCTTTCACCGAAGTTTCCGGTGGCCTCTGCGAATGGCGCTTCTTACGGCGTGGTCCAGCAGGAGGCATCTGGGGGACAGACCCGGCGGAAAATCTCTCTCCCCCTTGAGAGAGGCAGCGCTTCTCATTCACGGCAGCCGCCGTTGGCAAGCACGAGATCCGTGTGCTCCTGGCCCAGGCAGGAAGCGCACAGCGTGTGGCGGTCCCCGTCGCTGAGCCTGAGTCGACACGAGCCGCAGGACATGGTGGGCATTGAAAAATTCCTTTTAGCTCTTTTAGAGAAACGTGCGTGTCGTGGCAGCGAACACATACGGAGCAGAAAAAGGATATAAGCACCGGATAGTGCAGCAGGTACGGTGAGTGAAGGCCTCAGGCTCAAGCTCGTCCCGCTGAGATGCTCTTTCCACGGCGTGGCTTCTTTTTCCGAAGGAAAATCCAGCGATGTGCAGACAACGCTGAAAGGAGACGAAATCATAGTGCAACCTGAGCGATGGGTATTTATAGGCTTAGGCCACACCCATATTGGCGGGCCATGACGTGGCGCAGGGAAGCCTTCCCATTGGCGCTGAAGTCATGGCAGACGAACTGATAGGTTGCAGCAGTTGCCACAGAGCAGCCTATGGGCGCGCGAGCTGCCTCGCCTAGGGCTGCTGCTGTAGCAAATGCGTTTTAAATTATTTAAAATTAAGGATAATTTTTGGCTTCAGTATTCTCGAGAAAAAGGAGTTTTTCCCGTAGCGTAAGCTAAACTTACGCAACACGAGAGTACTCTCGTTAAAGAGCCACAGATTTGTCCCACCGCCTAGAACGCAACTGAATGCTTTTTCAAGCGTCTCCTTACTTATTTTAAACAGGAAATGACGGAATATTTACGTACATATTTACAGTGGTTCTATTCGCACGGGATTAGTAGGCTAGACTATTAACGTTACCTGAGGTCATTTTCCTCAGTGACATTCAAACGGGACTAAAATCACTGAGAAGCTCCTGGTAATAATTAGCCTACATTACCCCACCTCTCCATGTTAAACTAGTCCCGTCCAAATAGGGCTATAGACACTACGTATAAAGATGAACAGAAGTAGGCTACCTACACAACAATCTCGAAACATGGCAAGCGCAATCTCTCTCTCTGCTGTTCCTGAAATTACCATAATCATAGTAGGCTAATACGCGCTAATTGTTTTTTGTCGCGGCTAGCTTGACCGTGAATTTTCAGTCAGCGAACTGCATTTGAATTGGCAATATGCCTATATCCAACATCATTCATCCTCAGTTTCAGAATACTGGACTGCAAAAACACAAATTTTAGTTAGTCTAAATCACTGGTTAATCTTATGAATGCCTGTGCATCAAAGATGACAGACCTTAAAGATTATTATAGCCTACATTAGTGGTTCTCAAACTTTTTCAGCATGAAGGTGTAGGGTGCCTAACTTTGGGGCCCTCCAAAGAAAATTCATGACACAAAATAACCTCAAACTTACAATTTTAATTAAAGCAAAAGCATATTAAATTATACAATGCTGGAACATCAATTATGTTGGTTGGTAGCCTTATTTCTCCAATGTTTGAATACACTATTTATGATACATTTTATAAATTACATTATAGTTATCACGCTGACCGACACAGCCATTAACAAAAGTGAATACTTTTAATCATTAATTTACTATTCACAGTAAATGCAGATGAATATCATTTCAACATTTATTAACAAATTTTCAATTCAAGTCTTAAAAAAACAACAACTTCTGTGCAGCCACCAGTTTGAGAACCATAAAGCACAGTTATACATTGATTCTTATTAAAGCTACTATTAAAGTTCTCAGTCAAGAGCAGTGAGTAATATTCTCTTTGTGTTTTGTTGTTTTCTTAACATTAAAGGGATAGTTCCCCCAAAAATGAAAATTGTCATAATTTACTCACTCAATTTGTTTTAAACCCGATTAAGTTTCTTTCTTCTGTTGAAAATAAAAGTTATTTTGAAGAATGTGGGTAACCAAACAGTGCTGTCCTCAGTGACTTCTATAGTTTATTTTTTCCTATATGGAAGTCAATGGGAACCAGCAACTGTTTGGTTAGCCACATTCTTCAAAATATCTTATTTTGTGTTCAGCACAAGAAAGAAATTAATACAGGTTTGGAACAACATAAGAGTGAGTAAATAATGACAGAATTAAATTTTTTTGGGTGAACTAAAAAAAACTCCTTTAAGGACAAGCGGCAGCATGTTTACAATTAGGCTACTGTCACTTTAAGACTGGGATGCATCTAATATACACACATATGACATGCACCAGATTTTCTCTCAAATGATTGCTTTCACTTTAGACATATCCAACTGTGTTTATGTAAACCTTGTGTGTATTTGACAGTATTGGCACAATAAGACTCGAAAGATAACTTTGTCCAGTAACCAGGCGCTGTCTGACAGGCTTTTAGTACCTGTGCGCTTCGGGTGTATGCTCTCAGAAAAGCGCCTGTTAGAACAGCGCATCAGCACACAATGAAATGTTTAACCGGCAAGGCTTTAAAGCACATGCAAATAATGAACTTTTGTGAATTGCAGAGTCCCGTGAGTACCGCTACCTCTACGTTAACATGTAATGTGAATGTATGTCGTGTTGTTGAGACGGAGGGACCAGAATTGCAACTGATATAATGCACTGTAGCCCGATACTACGATATTTCTTAAAAAGCAGAGCGTGCAGACATTTAAAAAATCATGGCCCACGCCCACTTCATCCTACGCTCTTGATGTTTTTTAAATTTCCTGTTACGACTCTGTGTGAGAAACCGCTTCAGACCATTCAGTTTGTGCAGGGAACTGAACAAATAATTCAAACTGATTTGTGAACCAATTTAGACAGTTTTGCCAACTTGTTTGATCAAGTCTTTGAACAGAATCAACTCAAAGGAGTGATTCATTTGTGATTCATGCATGCTTACACATAATACTAACGTAACCTCAGTTCCCTGAGATGAGGGAACGAGTTTTGCAGAAGGCTAGCTTACGCTATGGGAAATCTCCCTTTCTCGAGAATATTGAAGCAAAAATCTTTAAAACGCAGTGCAGCTGCACAGCAGACACAGATGAGCGTCCAGCGCGGTCATTGGCTGTGCTGCAGCAACTGCACAAACCTATGGCGAGGCGGCTCAGACGCGTGAAGCGTCAACGCGTAAGCGGGTACACGAGGTTTCAGCCAGTGCTGAAGAGGCATGTTCATTAGTCCTAGCTGGAGTACTGATGATGCTAAAGCCATGAGACCCAACATCCTCTGAAATCTTTTGAGGGGGGCGCACGCACCCACTCTGAAAGATGCCGCTAGGCATTGAATGGAGAGCGCGCGCTCTGGTGTAAGATGCGCTTTCATTTGTATAGAGTCTATCACTATGCCCAGGAAAGAAATACTTTGGCTGGGAGACAGTGTGCTCTTGGCAGCGTTGATCCTGAGACCCAGGCATTCTAGATGGCTGAGGAGCCAGGATCTGTGCGTTATCAACTGAGTCTTCGATTGAGCTATAATCAGCCAATCGTCGAGGCAGTTTAACACTCGCACTCCCTGCTGTCTCAGGGGGGTTAGTGCTGCGTCCATACACTTCGTAAATGTACGAGGTGCCAGTGACAGGCCGAAAGGTAGTACTGTGTACTGGTAAGCCTGCCCCTCGAAGGCGAATCTCAGAAATGGCCTAAGATGAGGCAATATCTGGATGTGAAAATAAGCATCTTTCAGATCCACTGAGAAAAAACAAACCCCCGGGCGAATTTGCGCGAGGATCTGCTTGGTTGTCAGCATCCTGAACGGACGCGTAATAAGCGCTTTGTTCAGGTGTCTGAGATCTAGAATGGGTCTGAGACCGCCATCTTTCTTTGGGAAGAGGAAGTAACGGCTGTAAAAGCCCGACTCGCTTTGTAAAAGGGGAACTGGTTCGACAGCTCCCTTTTCTAACAGTTTCGGGTTGAATGAAAACTGGAGACGGGCAGCTGTGAGATAGGGACTCGACCATCCAGCTATCTTGTGCTTCTAACACCGTGTGAACAGCACTCATGTGCAGGGGCGCGCGCTTTACCGCGGGCGCATCCTTTATCACATCTCGAGCGCGAGCTGGGGAACAACTGATAATGTGGGAACAGTTTTCATGAGTAGTGGTGCGTATGTTACAGTGGGCACACAATCTACATTTAATATCTCTCCCGCGCTTGCTGGGGGGAGAGTTGATACTGTGTTGGCAGTGTTTGTGTGTAGGGGTGCGCACATCATAGTGGGTACAAAAACTACATGCATTACACCTACAGCGTGATGCGCTGAGAGACGAGGCCCGCTGCTCGAAGAGAGGGGTGTTGGTCTGCCTGTGTGAACAGGACCGGCGAGGGAGTTTCCTCAGGAGAGAGCGAGGCACACAGGGACTGGGCCGGCGTGTGCTCGCTCGTCTCCGTCCACTCTGGCATCCTTTGTGAACAGCGCTTCTTTTTGCACAGCTCGAGCAAAGGGAGAGAGAGAGCAGGAATAGTGTCGTCGTCGGTGAAGACAGCTAGTCGGGCCCGCAGGGTGGTGAGATCCATCACATCACACTCAGGGCAGCCGCCCTTAGCGAGTACAGCCTCTGCGTGGTCACGGCCCAGACAGGAAGCGGAGAGAATATGACGGTCTCCACCGACAAGAGGGCCTCTGCACGAGGCGCAGGCGGTGTGAGGCATTTGCAACAATGCCTGAAAAAATTCTCTTTTAGACAAAAAGTGTGACGCGACGGCGAACACACTTGCGTTTTAAAAGGATATGTGCGCCGGATGGCACAGCAGAACAGCGGGCTGAAGGCGGCGACAAGAAGCCGGCGTCCTCAGAACTGCGATGCAGCTGCTTGTTCCGCTGAAGGCTTTTCGACGGCAAAGATTCTTCTATTCCGGAGATCAGCGAAGTGGTGATTTCGCTGAAGGATATAATATCTGGTTGTCCTAGGCGAGGTATGGGATATTTATAGGCTAAAGCCACACCCATTTTGGCGGGCTCTGACGTGTCAGGGCAGGAAATGCCCTGAGTGGTTCACGCGTCTGATCCGCCTCGCCATAGGTTTGTGCAGTTGCCGCAGCACAGCCAATGACCACACTGGACGCTCATCTATGTCTGCTGTGCATTTTTGCTTCAATATTCTCGAGAAAAGGAGTTTTCCCATAGCTTAAGCTAGCCTTACGCAATACGAGAGACCTCTCGAAAGGGAACTCCCTTTTCTCTGATTTAATAAAAGTTTCTGAGTCAGTGATATAAGATTGTCATTGATCATTTAAAGGGACAGACACAAAAATGGAGCGTTTTTGCTGACCCTCAAAAAGTGACAATTTTAACATGCTATATAAAAATATTTGTTTGGTATTTTGAGCTAAAACTTCATATATACACTCTGGGGACATCAAATAATTATTTGACATATTGTAAAAAGGGCATTGTACCACCCCTTTAATAGTTTTAGCTTTACTTGCCTTGAAACATGTAAGCCCAGACTTAAACATCTTTTTGGTATAAAAAAAAACAACAACTGTATAAATGCATAGATATGTACCCTGTAATTTTAAAAAGCCTATATAGTATGTATTGGTAAACTAGCCTGGCAAGCCAGACCTACATCAAGATGTTAGATCTGGCAACTCACCATAGACACGGCTCAATCCGAGGGGCGGGATAAACAGCTGTCTTTAAAATTCACTCTGCACGCAATAGGACAGCGCTTCATTCAACCAGAGTGTTTTCCCAACAGCGGAGCTAGTTGATAGATTCAACTTTTGACATATCTGGCCGGCAAAACTACGAACACATCGTCCTTTTTTTAAGAATGACTTAAGTGCCGTTCTTTGCTCTTTTCTCAAAGAAAAACTTAACTCCAAGTCCTCCAGAGTCGCGGCCAAGTGTATGCTCTCGCTAAATTGCTCCCAAATGTAAGATTGTTGGATCATAATAGTATATTATGTACCCCTTAGTTCTATAATACTAACAGTATAATGATTTTTTAAATCTCCTGGTTGTTACCCCTTTTTTCCCTAAACTTTACATATTGTTCCCTTATACTTACATGTAAGTACTTTATAGGTATACTATAATTATAGAAAGTTACGCTGTAAATTTGTCTTAATTACGCTGTACTTTCCGTGCTGTAATCTAAAGCGTTACCAAAATATGATTTAATGGATTATCACTTTCGACCAATAGGTGGCACAATTACGAAATGTATGTGGTGAGGTCACAGTGAGGTGACAGTGATACAAATTTTGGTGTCAATATGTCAAGGCATTGTAGAGATAAAGCCTGAATAGCCATTTTGGCATCATGCCTCAACTTTGCTGCTGTGGTATACAAAAACGGTTTCGTCTATCGACACGAAATCCAGCATCTTTAGTATGAGCAGACGGGCCTCGCCCTTTCTCTCCCTCCCTCTCCCGAGCACGGACGTGGCATGCCAGTCGAGTTCGCACATGATTATTTATGCCCCAGCCTGGGAGCACGCGAGACGGTTTCTTTCGGGCTGGAAGACGTAATTTATACTGCAGCTTCCGACTCCGAGGATTCCGGGCCTGCTTTAACCGACGACATTATCCCGCCTAGCGGCCAGGAAACGCGGCCTACGGCGGCTTACACGGAGCTTATGGACGTGCTTTTGGGCGCTACGGAGAAGCGCGCTATCGACTGGCCTGACGAGCCCCGCGAGTCACAGTCGTCTAAACTCGACAAGAGATTTCTTAGTGGCCCTAATTCTAGGCCAGAGCGAAGAAAGCTGCCCTTTTTCAGTGATCTGCATCACGAGATTTCCAGATCCTGGAAGCAGCCTTTCTCTGCTCGTCTGACGAATGCAGCAGCCGCTGACTTCACCAACCTCGTGGGTTCTGTGGAGCAGGGTTATTCCGCCATTCCAGCGGTCGAGGACACGTTAGCTAATCACCTCGCTCCGTCGTCTGCGCCATCATGGAAATCGCGTCCCCTCCTTCCCTCTAAAGCATGTAGGACTACTTCCTCCCTTATCGGGAAATCCTACATGGCAGATGGTCAGGCAGGCATGGCCCTACACACTATGGCCATTATTCAGGCCTACCAGGCGGACGTCCTGAAGGAAATGGACGAGGGAAATGGAGTGACTGCTGAAGCTGTCAAAGAGCTTCGTAAAGCCACGGATCTGGCCCTAAGAGCCACCAAGCACACCGCACGCGCTGTAGGCCGTTCTATGGCGGGTGCGTTTGCAGCGGAGCATCATCTATGGCTTAATCTCACAGAGATCTGCGACAAAGAGAAAGTTTTTCTCCTAGACGCCCCTATTTCACAGTTTGGTCTGTTTGGGGAGGCGGTCAACACGGTGGTTGAGAAATTCCGAGCTGCTAAGTCGGCTGCATTTAAGCAATTTATGCCTAGGAGGGTTAAGGAATCTTCCAACCCCTCCCCTTCTCAACCCAGAGAACGCCCCTCTCATAGAGCGGAGTTCCCTACTAGGAGGAGTGACCCGGCTCATCTCCCACCAACCACGGTTTGGGGAGCCCGCGGTCGCCCGTTTCCCCGCCAGCGACCTCACAGACGTCTTAAGCTGAAGCGGTCCAGCTTCCTCGAGCCGTTCCTGACCCTCTGGTCAGAAAAAGAAGAGCTCCTCTCCATCTACGAGGTTGGGACAGACTGTGCAAGAATTTCTGCCCGCCTCTAACCAGCTCTCCTTTTCCTACCCTGTCACCTTCGCCACCCAGCGTGTTTCGAAGTGCAGTCCCTATTTTACCATTTTCACTCAGTCCGGCGCGGGAGGAAGGAGACGCACTTTGCTCTCTCCCCTCACCACCGACGCACTTTATACCTGCCGATCGCATCCTCGGAGGCACATTTCATTTTCCTCAGGAGCAGGCAGACCCAGTCACTTTGATCCAGGCAGTGGTACCTCCCATCACGTGTCAGGACGCCAGGTGCTCTCCTCCACGGACAACCACGCCACCCCACGAGAATCAGCACAACACCCTGACTCAGGTATGTCCTCTGCACTGCAACACCCCTCTTCCTCTATCACATTTCTTTCAAGAATGTGAGCGCCTACCAGGGGTATCGCCTTAGATCCTTCACACAGTTCGACTCGGCTACACGCTTCAGTTTTGTCGCAACCCCCCCTTTCCTACTGTAGTTGACAGCGCCGCAAAGGCTTCTGTACTACAGCAGGAGATTTCATCCCTTCTACTCAAAGGGACGATAGAGGAGGTTCCTTCGGGGGAAATCGAACAGGGCTTCTACAGCCGTTATTTCCTAGTCCCGAAGAAGGGCGGTGGCCTGTGACCCATACTGGACCTCCGCCGACTAAATTTCTCCCTTTACAAAGGGAAATTCAAGATGTTGACGCTGAAAACTATCATATCTCAAATTCGGTTGGGAGATTGGTTTGTGACAGTAGACCTCAAGGATGCCTATTTTCACATCCAGGTCGTACGGCGACACAGGTTCGCCTTTAGAGAAAGAGCGTACCAGTACAGGGTCCTCCCTTTTGGCCTCGCTCTAGCACTGAGGACGTTCACGAAGTGTATGGATGCTGCTCTGGGCCCGTTGCGGCTCCAGGGCATCCATATTCTCAATTACCTGGATGATTGGCTCCTTTTAGCCCACTCCAGGGAGTTAGTGACTCACCACAGGAACATTGTCCTTCATCATATTCAGTCTCTCGGTTTGAGGTTAAATACAGAGAAGAGCGTTCTTACCCCAGCTCAACACACTGCTTTCTTGGGGGTACACATGGATTCCGTTCTTATGCAGGCCTGCTTGGCTCCTGCGCGGATTTCCAGTTTGGTGACATGTTTGGCCTGCTTCACGCTACGCCATCATGTTTCTGTGGGCACTTGCCGCAGGCTTCTGGGCCTCATGGCCGCAGCCTCCCCTGTGCTACCCCTAGGTCTGCTCCACATGAGACCTTTTCTTTGGTGGATGAAGCTCTCAGGGGCTTGGCCCACGGGTCCAGCCCTTCGCCTGTTGAAGGTGTCGCGCAGTTGCTTCCGCGCCCTGTCAATTTGGCGGGAACCCCTCTTCCTTCGGAAAGGGGTCAGCATGGGTGCGGTATTCCGTCGCCAGATGATTACGACGAATGCCTCTCTGACCTGATGGGGAGCGGTTTTCGAAGGCAGACCAGCTTGTGGGATATGGACTGGCGAGACCCTGTCTTGGCACATAAATAGCTTGGAGCTGAGAGCTGTCTTTCTGGCTCTACACCACTTTCTCCCTTTTCTCAAAGGACACCATGTCATTGTCAGAACGGACACGGTCGCACACCCTGAACAGGCATGCGTGCCACCTCCTCCTGTGGTCTCAGGACAAGTTCCTTTCACTGAGGGCAGTCCATGTCCCTGGGATCCTGAACCTCGCAGCGGATTTTCTGTCGAGGCAGAAGCTCAGGTCGGGGGAATGGGGGGGAAAGTGCGAGAGCCCTTTCCACGAGAAGGCTGTATTCCTCTAAGTGGAGGGTTTTTGAGTCATGGTGTTCAGCACACACTAGGGACCCAGTTAGCTGCCCAGTGGGTTCAGTGCTGGAATTCCTAAAGGAGAAGTTTGCTTCTGGAGCGGCCGCTACAACTCTGAGAGTATACGTTGCTGGCTCTCAAGGTTACTCTTTTGTTAGCTTTGACTTCGTTGAAACAGGTAGGGGATTTCCAAGCTCTTTCTGTCAGCGAGTCATGTATGGACTTCGCTCCTGGTCTGGTCAGGGTTACTTTGAGACAGAGACCAGGATATGTACCCAAAGTATTGTCCACAGCATTTCGCTCTCAGGTTATTAACCTTCACTCTTTCCATCTTCCTCCTTTTGTTTCTGAGGAGGACAGGAAACTTAATTTGCTCTGCCCTGTCCGAGCGTTGAAGTTCTATGTGGATCACTCTGGCGGTTGGAGAAAATCGAACCAGCTCTTGGTATGTTTTGGTGCTGGTCGCCGCGGGCTTGCCGCATCAAAGCAGAGAATTTCCCACTGGGTTACAGAGGCTATTTCACTGGCATATGAGGTGCGCGGTCTGCCTTCACCTCTTAGCATCAGGGCACATTCCACCAGAAGTGTGGCTTCCTCTCAAGCTCTTTTTAGAGGGGCCCTCCTGGAAGACATTTGGCTGGTCCTCTCCACACACTTTTGTCAGATGTTAGAAGTCATAGTTTTCTCCCTCTCAGCCATGTCCAGAGAACAGTTCTGTATGTTCAAGATTCCTTTGTAAGTATGTAATGCACATCTGTTATCTATTAAGTGGACTCGAGTGTTCGGCTGTAGAGAGAGCCCTCTATGCTATTCTATTCTATGCATTGTGTGGAAGCCTTCGGACCACAAGGCTCAGAAGGAAACTTTACCGGATATTGACCATTTATAGATTTGTTATACAATGTATATGATGTCATGTATGGTATCATTGGTTAGGATGGTCAAACTCCCCTTAGTCTTACACTATATATTCCAGACATAGAGTTTCATGAGTTTGAGCATTGTCTCCCCAGCTGGTTAATTGTTCATTCATATGCCTGAATAAAGACGAAGGCTAAAGGCACTTTTCGTGTTGGAATTCTTAATTTCTAACAGCTTGGGGGCTCGTCCGGGATATCCTCCAGACGGTAAGAATTAAATTTTTCTCTGATTAATTCTTACTGTCTGCTGAGATACGTTTTTGATAAGTGCCGTGATTTTTACCATATTTGGTAAAATCAGATATGTAGTTTACCTCGTGTTTGAATGCGGGAAGAACGATAAAGAGAACTAATCCATCTGTTTATTGTTATATGGTTTACCTCGTGTTTTAATTAATGCGTGTTTTAATTAATGCGGAAAGAATGACAAGAGAAGTGATCTTTTGTCATTAATTGAGTGTACCTTGTGTTTTAATTAAGACACAGGAAGAGCGTGAGAAAAAACTGATCACTTTTCTACGTTTTTTGGGATGTCCTTGCTGTGCAAGAAGGAAAAAGGCTTTCGAGTTGAGAACTTTTTTCTCTCTCTCGCAAAGATATTTTAAAGAGCTTCGGTCTTTTGGGCTATGAATGAATAATACATAGGTTACTTTGATTTTTTTCTCTCTCTCTTTTCTCCTACTCTCTTTGTCTCTGTATTTTTCTCTTTTTGGCTAATGTACTAACACAATTAATTAAAACTGCAGATTCTTTCTTCTTTGCTTTCTATTTGGTTATTTCAAAATTGGTCTTCTTTGAAAATTTGTTTTAGTTGAATTGGACTAGAGGAGAGATTTTTGTATGATTCACAATGGGGAATAAAATTAGTTCGCCGTTAATTAATGAATCTCCAAAAGATAGAAAATAATATTTCTCCCTCGCATATTGAAGGTGAGGTTCCTAGTGTTTTCCTTTTTCAGTCTGGGACAAAAAAAAGTCTTTGTAGACTGAGGGGGAAAAAGAGCTCCAACCCCTCCCCTCCCAGATGTGAAAGTATTCCGGCCCCTGTCTGCATTGAACCCACTAAAAAACAGATTGTATCTGATTTAAAGACAACGACTGCTTTTCCCTTTGTGGAAACTTCAGACAGATTTAAAATTCACCTTCTTAATATCTCAGAAGTGATGCCAATTTGCAAAGAATTACCGGATCCGGCCCGATCTCCACATCATTATGTGTCGGTATTGAAACGGTTAACAGCATACAGTCAACTGACTGGTAGGGATTATCGCTTCATTTTAACTAAAACATTACCTGCTGAAATTACGGAGGAGGAATTAATTGAGGGGTTCGATCTTCTAAACCCAGTTAAAGATGTACCTCCCATCCGAATTCAGAACATTGATCTGTCTAAACCTTTTTGTGGACTTAGAGTTATGAATGATGATAACAATTGTCTGTTGTTTGTGAATGCGTTCCATTGTCCAATAAAAAATAAAAAAAAATAAAAAAATACAAAGTCAAAGTCAAGTCAAAGTGCTATTGTTGTGGATGTTCCGGTCATACTGCAAAATATTGCAGGAGAAAAGCCGAGATGCAGCAGGCTAATGGGAACCAGATGTGTAGGCGCTCTGATGGCTACGGTCCAAAAAGCCCCCACCTTGCTCTCTCCCACTCAGCAGCAAAAGAGCCGGCCCAATGGAGCCAAGTTTTTCACTGATTTCAATGAGTTATTCCACTGAGTCAAATGTTTTGCTGTTTATTGAATTAAATGTTGATTATAATCCATATGCATTTCTCGTCGACACAGGGTTTTCTCGCTGTCATCTGTCATGAACTCGGTCTTCATCACGGGGAAGAAAGTAACTCTGTGTGAATCGATAGCATCCCCGTGAAATTTGAAATGACGTCAATTTTATCTGTTACTTCTAATGATGTACCATCATTGTTCAAAATGCATGATTTTGCAATCAAACCGAATTCTCCATTCTGCCTGATGGGTAGAGACTTAATGCATAAACTTGATATGAAATTGGATTTTGACTCTCTGACACTTATGTTTCCTGCAGCTTTTTCCATTACGACTGACACAGGAAGTGCTCTCATCGACGATTTACCTGCAACTGTGCTGAGACAGGACATACCTGATGTAAATTCTAATTTGTGGGCGGTTCACAAGGATGACATAGGCTTCTTCAATGTACCTCCCTACAGGGCAAATTTGACAACTACTAGGCCTGTTTCAAAAGCAATACCAGCTTTCAAAGGAAAAAGAGGAGGGAATTAAACCCCTCATTGATCAATTACTGGCTCAAGGCATTCTGGTTCGCACTCATTCACCATATAATACACCAATTAACCCTATAAAAAAGGCAAATGGTTCTTGGCGTTTAACGCAAGACCTGAGAAAAATCAACGATTTGATAAAACCACTTGCTCCTATTGTAGCAGATGTACAGACTATAATTAATTCTATCCCTTCGGACCATGCATTTTATTTTGTTATTGATTTGAGCTTCGTCTTCTTCAGTATTCCTGTTGATCATGAAAATTCAGCCACTGTTTGCATTTTGTTTTCAAAATTGTCAATACATGTGGACCAGACTCCCAAGGGTTCAGAGATTGTCCGGCTGTTTTCTTTGCTTTAGTGCACGCAACGCTGAAAGATGTCAACCTCCCTCCAGACATCTGCCTGTTCCAGTACGCTGATGACATTCTAGTCACTGGTGCTTCAGAGGACATGTGTGCTGCTGCCACTACAATTGTTTGCAACATTCTAGCTGAGGCTGGTTTCAAGGCATCTAAAGAGGAACTTCAGTGGGTGCAGAGAAAAGTCACCTACTTGGGCCATGAACTGTCACAAGGCCAAGTCCGCCTGTCTGCTGACAGGGTCAAAGCCATCGGTTCATTCAAGCATCCATCAACACGGAAGCAAATGCAAAGCTTTCTGGGACTGGTAAATTATTGCCGCTTAGTGCCTAATTGCTCCATGTATGACAAGATCCTGTGAGAAGCTACACTAGCTGATAAAGAGGACATTACATGGATAGCTGAAATGGACCAGGCATTCAGACATTTGAAATCCTCTCTCTTAAGGCCTCCCGCCCTCGGCCTACTATGTTACTCTCGCGAATTTCATCTGTGCATGCATGAGGCTTTAGGAACAGCCGCCGCAATCCTGGCCCAAGATCATGGGGGTACCTTTCGTCCAGTTGCTTATTTATCTAAAACCCTTGATTCAGTGGCTAGGGGTCTCCCTGCCTGTCTGTGCGCAGTGGCTGTTACGGCGATCATAGTACAGGATGCTGAAAGAGTTGTGTTATCACATCCACTCACTGTACATACTTCTCATCAGGTTGGAGCCATTATGCATAATATTTCTGTACAACACATGACTGCTCAACGCCGTTCAGGCTATGAGGCCATATTGTTAGCTACTGCCAATTTAAATTTGAAAGTAACCCTGTTGTCCATGGTCCAACTGTACATTTGCACAGGTTACTGACGCAAGGTGAATTTCAGAGTGACGACCATGACTGCCTGACCAGGATCCAGACTTCGACTGCTTGCAGGCCAGATGTGTCTACATCTGTCCTGGAGGAGGGGAGGCATTAGGGGAGGCATTCGTATATCGATGGATCCTGCTTTAAACCAAATGATAATTTATACCTGTGTGGGTACACTATTGTTGAATTACCTGATCGTGTAATTGAAGCATATTCGCTGCCATATAAATCAGCACAAGTTGCAGAACTAATTGCTTTAACGAGAGCTTGTCAATTGGCAAAAGGTCAGTGTATCAACATATACATTGACTCAAAATATGTGTATGGCATAGTCCATGATTTTGCTAACTTGTGGGAGGAAAGAAATTTTAAAACCTCCGATGGAAAACCAATTTCGCATCATAATATTGTGACCAAGCTGATTAGTGCAGCACAGCAACCATTGAAGCTAGCTGTCATTAAAGTAGCTGGTCACACGACAGGTGAATCTGATGAAGCCAAAGGAAACAGATTTGCAGATGAAGTAGCAAAATGGGCACCAAAAGAAGCGATACGTAGCCCACATGTAAATGACCAAAGCACTGAAGTGCCAATGATGAATTCGTCATTGATTAATGATTTGGACATAAAAATACTACAAGCGAATCCTACTCAAGATGATTTGAATCATTGGGCAGCCAATGAAGTAAAACCAGATCAAGCTGGTATTTTGAGAGATAAACAAGGTAGAATAGCACTACCTGCATCCACCATTGTAATGTTGTGCAGGCATTATCATGGTGTATCGCATGTGTCAAAAGAGAAAGTGATACAAAATTTGAATCATATTGCATAGCAAATGTTCGAAGGAAAACTTTGTTGATATTGGATGCTTGCCTGGTGTGTGCCAGAACAAACAGGCACAAGGCAATCCCCCATGATGCTTTACCGCATCCTGAACTTCCTTTCCAATATTTACAGATTGATTTTACACACATGCCTCCATGTGGAAATAACAAATATCTGCTCGTGATTATTGATCGATTTTCTAAGTGGCCAGAAGTTTTTCTGTGTGTCAAAGAAAATGCAAAGACGGTAGTAAAGGTTCTTGCAAAAGAAATTATACCGCGGTTTGGCATTCCCACCGTTGTAGCGAGTGGCAAGGGAACTCTGTTTGCCTCAAGTCACACGATTATTAGCCAAAGAGCTTAATATTAATTGGCATATGCGCCGCAGTCCTCGGGGAACATTGAGAGGGACTAATAATACGATAAAAGAACGTCTTAATAAAGCGTGTCTAGATACGGGCAGAAATTGGGTTGATTTTTTGCCTGCCGTATTGACAGAAATGAGAATGTTTCCATCAGCCACCACAAAAAATGTCTCCATTTGAAATTCTCATGGGTAGACCTTTCCCGACCCCTTGGGTCAGAGGTCGCGCTGGCAATCTTTCCACAGGTGACACGGAGGTGATCATCGCAGATTATATGGATTCCCTTGTTAAAACTTTAAATGGCATAAATGGTGATGTTTCTCTGTCTCTCCCTGTTCCCTCAGAAAAGCCAACTCATCCTTTCGTTCCAGGACAACAGGTGTTGATAAAGTGTTTGAAGCCCACAAGACTTGGGGAACCAAACTATCTGGGGCCTGCCACGTGATTGCTGTGACGAGGCCAGGTGTTCTGACTGACCTCCAGCCGCAGTAGATCCATGCTAGCAGAGTGAAGGCAACTCCATCCTTGGGGAACGCATAAGCCTATGCGGAAGTGGACACCCAGCACTGATCGAAAGGAGAGCGAGGCAGAGAAGTAGACGAAGAACGAGATTGCTGATTGAGAAGTAGCAATAATTATCATTGAATCTATTAAGACATGTTTGCAAAATTGACAGTATACCTGTTTGTGTTGACAAACGTACTTAGTCATACACAAGCCATTATTAGCAGTGGTAATGAAACCTGGCTGAATCAAGAACAATTAGACTGTCCATTATTCATTAGTGTATGAATACTTTTGTATCTTCTCAATATGCTTTAATGAACCGAACTGTAAAATATCCATGATTTTGAAGGAAATGTTTGATTGAAGGATTTTTCATGTATAAGAATGGACATGCTGAGAAATATATGATATGATAATTATGTTATATGATAATTATCTTATCAAAGGGGCCATTGTTAGAAGTCATAGTTTTCTCCCTCTCGGCCATGTCCAGAGGACAGTTCTGTATGTTCAAGATTCCTTTGTAAGTATGTAATGCACATCTGTTATCTATTAAGTGGACTCGAGTGTTCGGCTGTAGAGAGAGCCCTCTATGCTATTCTATTCTATGCATTGTGTGGAAGCCTTCGGACCACAAGGCTCAGAAGGAAACTTTACCGGATATTGACCATTTATAGATTTGTTATACAATGTATATGATGTCATGTATGGTATCATTGGTTAGGATGGTCAAACTCCCCTTAGTCTTACACTATATATTCCAGACATAGAGTTTCATGAGTTTGAGCATTGTCTCCCCAGCTGGTTAATTGTTCATTCATATGCCCGAATAAAGACGTAGGCTAAAGGTACTTTTCGTGTTGGAATTCTTAATTTCTAACATCAGATTTTACAGTTTGGATCATTCCCACTGCGTCTTAAGCTACGCAGCGTTGAGTGAACCTATGAAAGAGAACGTCTCTGGTTACTGATGTAACCTATGTTCTCTGAATAGGGAATGAGACGCTGCGTTCGTTGCCAAGCTCCTCGCGCTGCCGACAAGCTTCTTTTTCGGCAGAGAAATCTGAGGAGCAGATGGCGCGCGCGCCTGTATAATGTGACAACGTAAGACCGTTGGGGCGGCGCCCGCGCCATCAGCCAATGAATTGGCGTGATTCTATAAGGGCTTCAGACCAGTGGCGGTTCTAGGATTTTTCTGTAACAGGGGCCATTAAGGGGCCACTTGTTACATTCAGGGGCCAAATACAGGGTACATTCAAGCACACAAAATAATTTATTCAGTAGGCTATGGTGCAAATACATTTCGGCAGTCATTCCTTTTTCAAACACTCTAATAAAAAAATATGAGCCAGTAAAGTTCTTAATGATTTTTTTTTTCATTTATTTATACTGTGCATAAAGGACACAATGCACTTCTGAATGTTATACAATGCACAATGCACATTGTATAACACTTTCTGAATTCCACCTTTCAAGTTTCATAATCATGTCGTCGCTTATAAACAGTAAATTATTGTTAATTGTGTGGGGGTGGAATTGCATCTGTGGAAATCATCTCTTCTCGTCGATGATTGATGGGTGGGAATCTCTAGGCACCTCACGATTCGATTAGATTACGATTCAGAGGGTAACGATTATCGATTATTAACGATTTTTTTTTTTTACTTCTTCGTACTTATATAGCAAAGTATTTATGATGACCCATAACGAACTTACTTCCAGTACTTCCTATATTAATTTTATTAATAAAACAAATGGAAGTGATTTGGCAAGTCAACTGTAAGGTTATATTTGCCAGCATATGTCCCAACCAAAGATCCAACAGGAAAATAAATGTGTGCCTGTACTAGTAGCAGCATACTTGTAGTAAATTAATACACACTTCAGCATATTCTAAATCTCTAGCATTTAATAATAGACTTCTAACCAACATCCTCTTATTTCCAATGAGCAATATAATCCTTCAGACAAAAAAAGTATATCACAAACAGTTTTCGTTCATAAATATAGAATGATGTACCAGCAGCTCGCATATTCTGAATAATTAGTAACAAACAAAGCCGCTCTTATTCAAAACTAAATAATAAAGAGTTATGACTTGAAATGTTTGCAAAAACAGCTTATACAGTGAATGAACATCTGCAGAGAGCAAAGTCAAAATGTAACTTTGTGTGACTGGCATTGCACTGATAACACTGTGAGTGTTGAGGGCAGTAAAACGTTCGTATAACAGATCGGTTTACACAGCATATTGATGTGAAAACTAAATAATACAGAGAGCAGCTCTCATACAAAAAATACTAAATAGGTAACAATGAAATTGCCAATTTTCCATATGTTAGCTTTTAACGAAGAGGGTGCCGTTCGGATTTGGCGCTCAGCCATCATGCGTCTGTTATGTGCGCGTCTCTGTTATGTGCACGCCACAGACTGTCCGCGCACTGCACATCCGCTTTAGAGTTCCGCCTTTTGCATTCCGTCAATATTACGTTATTAGGAAAAAAATATTTATTTTTTTTAGAAATCGATTTTTGACATTTGTGAATCGACTCAGAATCGTCCACGTCCGCATAGAGATGCATCTAATAATCGATTTTTTTCCCCCACCCCTAGGAACGGGGGCCAATCAGGGGCCAATCAGATTTCAGCAGGGGCCAGGGCCCCTGTGGCCCCACCTCTAGAACCGCCCCTGCTTCAGACAATCGGCACACCCAGATGGCGTTCCCACTGCGTCTTAAGCTACGCAGCGTCCCCTATTCAGAGAACATAGGTTACATCAGTAACCAGAGACGTTTTAAAAGAAAATAAAGATTGCGGACAGGAAGTTTGGCTGACTATGACAAAATTGGTAACTATGTTTTTGGCATAACCCAAGAAATCTATTAAGACCAGTGTCATTACAATATGCAAATTTATTCAAAAGTTATTAGTATTTTTGGAAATTTTGTTATAACTTTTTTACCACATGGTGGCGCTGCCCCCAAATTTTTGAGTACCTTCAAGGCATGGTGCCAATGACTCATACCGAGTTTCGTAATGATACGCTAATGCGTTCATAAAGTATAGCATTTTATATCATAATACTGTATTGAAGTCAATGGCAATTTCCTGTTTTGTTCTATTATAGCGCCAACAAGAGGCACAATCCCGTTATTTTGATTATGTGTTCTCAGAGTGAGCCCATACATGTGTGTGTCAAATTTGGTGAAAATATCTCATTTTGTTTTGGAGCTCTAAACATTTATATGTATAACCACATAAAAAATCTGTGTATAAAAAATTCAGGAACCTAAGGAAAAATAAGTCAACCACACCCAGAGTTATAAGCATTTGAAAAATGTATTTTACTACTAGGTGGCGCTGGTTCGAAACTTCTCTGGCTCCTTCAGTGCATCGTACTGATGACCCATACCGAGTTTTGTAACGATGCGTTCATGCGTTCATAAAATACAGCATTTTGGTACAAAATTCAAAATGGCCGATGCCTAAAATGGTCAATATGGAAAAATTGGATATCAGTCGACTCTGCATGATATCCTGAATCTAACGAGACCACTATTATGATTTTTGGACAAACCGTTCAAATGTTATAAGCTAAAATAGCTAGTTTTCGTATATCTCCGGACCAGAGGGTGCCACTGCGCCGAAACTCAGCATGTAGCCTCAGGTCATGCTTGTGATGACGTACCAAGTTTGGTCTGAATACGATAAAGCATTGCGAAGATACAGCCTTACGTCTGTTTTTGCAAGCACTACGTAAAATTAGTGTGCGCAGTATTCGAGAACGTTTGACGAATCAACATGAATTCCATAACATTTTGTAGGCATGGTCTGAAGATGATCTGGTTCAATTGTCATGAAAATCGGAGCAACGGCCTAGGAGGAGTTAGAAAAAATAGGGTTTTCAGAGAATTCAAAATGGCGGACCAATTTTCATGACGGAAAAGACATCAAAGGGTGCAAGCCTGAATTGTCTTGAGCCAATGAATTAGAGGAAATGGGAATTTTGTTTCTAGCCCTTACAGTTCAAAAGTTATTAGCATAAACATGAGTGAAACTTTGGACAGATGGTGGCACTAGAGGGATTGACACTCCAAATTTGCTATGGTGACAGTTCAGATCGTCCTCTATCAGTGTGCCAAATTTCATAACTTTGGCTTAACCATTGACTTCTCTAATCTCTTCACAAAGTGTTGCTGGTATTAAAATTGAATGATCAATTATTGATATGATGTTGTACTTTAAAAATGACAAATATTTCCATTGTAAATGCCATTCAAGGTGTCAAAATATTTTTTTTCTTTCCATATCTTCGAACTCGCAGTGTAATGGATTTGCAGGACATGGAGGCAGTTTCTGGGCCTCTAAATGAGGGAATTGTCTCTATCTGCAACATCTGCAAGTCCCTCTTGGATGCACATGTAGTTCTACCAGAAAGACTCGGGAGATAAAATGATATAACAAGAGTAACTTTATTAATAGCTCAGCAAGCATAGTCTTTGGCGTAGGCCCCGTCCTTAGCAAGCAATGTGAGGGTAACGGAATCTGCAAATCCCGCCTGAAGATGAAGGCAGGGGCGCAGCCGACCCCCTGGAGGTAAAGGAAGGGACCATCCTGGTGGTGGTGGGGAGGATGGAGGTAATTGGCGCCGTCAGTATCTGCAAACTCAGACAGGTGTAAGTACAGTTCTTTTATACTGATAGTGTTAACACATGATTGGTTAGAAGTGAGTTAATTCATGACGCGCTGATTGAGTCTTCCTGGCAGAACTTAACGCTGAGCTTACATATCCCAACACTGGCAAATTCTCCAATTACAAACAAATCAGGAAACATATTGAGCACGCTGAGCAGTGCCTGAAAAAATCAAAGAAAATGATGGAAGAAAAACTGAAATCTTTTGATAAACGCATGGAGCAACTTACTAACGAAAGACGAAAATGTTGAGCAACGGAACAAAAAAAAACGCATGGCCATGGATGAATTAAACATCAAGAAGAAATCTGCCGAAGAATCATTAAAGAATTCTAAAGCAGCTTTGGAGCAGGCTAAAAAAATTGTAGCATTAAGAAAAGATGAAATAAATAGAGAGACAGATAGGAAGAACAGGTGAAGGTGTAGCAATTGCAGGGGCAGCAGTGACTGCAATACCAGTTTGCGGATGTATTGTTGGTGAGAAATCATCTCGGATTCACTATTATATATTATATATTATCATCCTAATGAGTAAAACTAACCATATTGGTGGCTGATATGATTTCTTGCTTTCCTTTAGGGCCAATAATGATGGCTACGGGAGCATGTGTACGTGATGATGCCTCAAAGGCTATACGCGATGCTGAAGATGAGCTAAAAAAAAAAATCAGTCCCAAGTGAATGACAACAGCATAAAGGTGTCTAATTACCAATCCAATATCTCTACCATACAGAATGAGATTAAAGAGACTGAGAAGGTGCTGGATAAAATTCAGAGGGAGATTGAAGAGGTGAAGCAGCGTCTAGAGTTCATAGCTGATTATCAGCAATTAACCAGGGAAGCTGTGAAACTTCTGAGTGTTCTTAGTGGAAGAGCCACTGTATTGGAGAAGCAAACTCAGCGTTTCATCCTCTCTGGGCCTGTGATGAAGTGCATGGAAGATGTGATAAAGGCAGCAGGAAATGTTGGAGAGAATCGGCTCCTTTATAGTCAGGGTGTACCAGGCTTCATAAATACTTTGAAGGAGAATGTTGGAAGACTGCTAGCTTTGTGCAACTCAACCCAAAATTCTGAATATGACAGCTATTACTAATCATCTAAATGTAGAATGCATAGAAACCATCTTACAAGCAAGGCAAGAAACAGAAAATTAAAATGAGGCATAAGACTTTGACATGCAAAATGTGATATTTCTAAATGAAAGCATTGTATAACAACAAACAATATCATAGTAAGACTTTTATATCTTAAATGGTAACAGTAAAAATTATAATCAGAACATGTATCTATAAACAACATTACCTGTTTTTTTATATTGATAAACATTTTAAGTTATATTTTATGCATTAAAATGTTTTATAAACAGGCTACAAAATCAAAAGTTGTAATCTCTCTCTCTCTCTCTCTCTCTCTCTATATATATATATATATATATATATGTGTGGCAGGTGGAATATATATGGCTGGGCTTAGACCCAGACAAATAGCAGACTACGCCACGATGGGACTTACACCCAAAGACTTAATGGTTTTTCGCTAACAAGGCACTCAGGTTCGTGAAGGGATCAGCCAGAGACAGTGGTCAAATACAAAAATATAATTTTATTATTATTAATTTCTCTTCTTTTACTTTTTATAAAAATGCACCACAAGGGAAATGATCACATTTGGTGAACGCACGAGAAGCCTCTCGCTGCAACCTGCGGTGGACATCCAACCCGGCCCACATCCAAGTGTGACGTCAGAAGCCATTAGGCCGGCACGCCCATGCCCAAATTGGACACATTCTCATTAACGAAGAAGCATCGAGAAGAGAAGACAAGAAGACGAAGGTAACTGCGAAACAAAATGCACAAAACACGCGGTTTTAGTATAAACACTGTTCAACATTATACGAATGAGTTGTATGAGAATGAAATGTTACCTGTTGAAAGCAGCTCTTATTACTTTAATAATAGTTTATGAGGTCAGTGCACGTGCGACTGATCACTTGACTAGCATGCCTGCTCCGCAATTAGCGCGAAAGTCCGCGATATGTAATAAATTGTCAAAATATGGATGTAATTCGAATGAATAAGATTTGATGATGTTGTTTTAGAACTATGAATTATCTTCAACTTACATATTTGGTCATTTAACTCTCCTGTGATGTCTCTTAACTGAGTTGTGTGTTACATTGGCTGAGTGTATTTCGAATCGGCAAGTTAACGTTAACTAACGTTAAGGGTAGATATGAAAATTATATTATTTCAGTGCTTATGTGTGACATTACATTCTGTAAATCTTATTCTGCTTCTAGAGAATTTGAGAATTGATTGTCACTCTGTCAGTTGTAACTGCATATTGAAAAATTTGAAGTTGTTCAGTCATTGCTATGTAAATAATCTATGTTCAGTCATTGCTATGTAAGTGTATTGCTTATGTAAATAAGCAATACACGTTTAGATAATGTAATGTGATGATAAACTGTTGTAATATGCATAAGTTTTATTAATGATTCATAGTAAATACAGTGACAGCAAGCCAGCCATCACATCAGCAGTCTTTTAACTATATTATACTTCTTCTTTCAGGAGTACTACAATTTTGAAAGCAAGTGATTGTTTGTCATGTCGGTAAGTAAAAATAAACTTTGGGGTTTGTATCCTAAGTTTGTGTACTGTTAACTGTCGGGACAAAGGTTAGTCTGAAATGGAATTAACAATTTAACGATAGCTAGGTTAAAACGTTTGGTCTGATCACTTATCACTTACAACCCTTGCAAAGTAACTTGATAGAGCAACTGAATCATTTCACTACATCTTACTTGATAACTGTGTGCGTGTGGCAAATGATCTGTGTATTCTTCTATCTATTCTAGATTAATGGAAAGATCACATAATTACTGTCATTGCCATGTTTTACAGCATCCTACACATTTTCAGTTCAAGCCTGATGCAGATCAATACTGCCTGCATGGGGGGTTTGAATGTCCATGCTGCAGTTTTATGACTAAAGAGAAATTCTCATTTTCTATTCATCTTGAGAACCATATAAGTCATGCAGTGAAGCATGGAGGTATGGTGGAGCATTTCTCTAGATATTGATACATTTGTGCGGTTTTAAATCACAAATATGTCTGTATAATCTAAATATGTTCTTGCATCTCAAAACAAAGACAAACAAGATGAGCTGTAGTTTCTTGAAGTAGAAACACTGAAGTAGGGCAGGTCTTTTATGGCAAAAAACTAAAATCTTGATTTTTCCTGTTCAGAATTATTGACCGATTCGATTTCTTAATGTTTAACTAGTCAACGTAAAAATCACATAGCCCTACACTGAAGCCCTACAATGTTGTTACGTTTATTTATCTATTTCTGTGTTTTGTTAAACTTACTGTGTACACTCTGCACTGTTGATAACATAGTTGCTATAATTTTGCAGGTTACTTCATCTCAAAATGCAACAAACTATGCAGGACCACAGCCCATTTTCACTGTCTGTACTGCAGCCAGACAGTAATACGGAAGGAACAATTCATAAGCCATGTCTCCAAATGCTCTAAGACAGAAGTATTTTCAGCACCTACCCTATCTCCAGCTCTTTCTGTAGCTGCATGCCCGACACCCTGTCCCCCAGCTACATTAGTTACCAAGGCTCCAGTCTCTACCCCCCTTTCCTCTGATCCTTGCTTTGTACCATTCCCACCCCCACAAATACAAAGAAAGAGAAAGATGTCTTTAGTTTCTAACTCCCTTACCTCTGATCCTGGCTCCTTTGCACCACCCCCACCAAAAATTGAAAAGAAGACAAACACAGTCATGTGTCCTCATTGTGGACTGTTACTTAACAGACGTAATGTAAGGCTACACATTCTGAGACGACATACACCAATAAAAACGGACATTAGCGCTCTGAACCACCTTACATCACAGTGTGTGGATTATAGAAATGGTGTCTATGCAGTAGCCAAAGCATTTTCAGCACCCAACACTCCAATACACATAATCAGAAAGACGTGGGGCTCAGAACAAAGAACAGCATGTGAACTTGATATCTGCAGAATTAATAAAGAATTTGCAGAAAGATCAAACATCCGTTCCTATGAGTGCCATCACCTTCGATCACTTGCATACTGCCCACCCGCCGGAAGGGAGATTTCCTTACTGACAGAGCAAGGTTTACAGGCCATGGTTGATGATAGGTGGTTTGGAAAGGACAAGAAGAAGAAATGTTTGGCACGCCAGAGAGAGGCAATTGACGCAGGAGTCCCTCTCTCCTGCCTAGTGACCGTTTGTGGGCCCAGCCATAAAAAATACATTTCTGTGTTCGAGCCCACCATTTCCTACTACAGCAGGCTTGGTCGAGTCATGGTTTCCTATGATGCCAAAACAATTTCTTGGCATTGTCCTTGTGCTAAACCAAGGCAGTCATGCCTTCACAAAAATGTTGCAAAGTGGCACCTATTTGAAGTGGACAGGGCACTCTTCCGGAAAACCAGAAGTGTGGAGGAGGATAGCATTGCACAACAATTTCCCACCAATGTAGAAGGTTTTGAGGCAGAGGACGGAGCCCAGTACCCACCCGAAGGCCAGAATCTGTCTCGGATGGTTAGGTACATCTTTGATAAAAAGAAACTACCTGCAGTCATCCCCTCAGATGTGTTAAACTCTTGTAATTTTCCTCTGAGCTTCACACCATCTGAAGCCTTTTGCACAGAATGTTCTGAGGTAATTCCACTGAGTGAACCATTGATCATCACATCAAAAGCCAAAATCCTGACGATGACCAGTGTCATAGAAGGTTTGTTATGTTTTATTTAAATTTATCATTAATTTAACATTTAATTCCTATTTACATGTACTGTTAAGTGTTGATGACCATGATTGTCAGGGTCTCCCTCTCCACTTGTAGGCTTAATAGCATCTCCATGCACTCATTTTAGTGTTTAATGTATTAGGGTTGTACGGTAAATCAGTGACAAAAAAATTGGTAACCTCTTTATTGGCACTTGCTTTTGGTAGGAATATCAATGTACAGGAAACAGTGCTATAGATGTGGCATGGTATATCGATATCAGGAGTGGTGCGATGGTATCTATAATTTTGACGACCACATACTTCTGTCGATACACTTGTGCCATTTTCTGCGCAACAGTCTCCAGGTAAAGAACCTTGTTGTATTGAATTTGTGGTATAAAACAACAACAAAGAATTTTGCATGAATATGTATTGTAAAGTTTACATAATGTGACCTCTATTTGGCAGACTCACCAGGCTGTAGGAAGTGCAATTGAGGTCTTAGAGAGAACCTCGGGTAAAGTCTTTCCTTCAAAAACAAGGATCCTGCATGCCTACTTGAGTTTTGAGGCACTATCCGACCACACCTACACTTTTGCATGCGTAACATGTGGTTACCATCCAGTGTCTGTCGTAATGGATCTTCATAAGAAGGGTGTTTTTAGTATGCCTGGTAAGTCCACACATTTATTTATTTTTTTACTCGTTTGTTATGTCATGTACATTGCATGTCCAACTTAGGTAAGACTTGTGTTTAGTAAAGTCTTGCTTTTTAGTGAGCAGCATTGAGGAACCACCAGAGGATTTTGATGGAAAGGTGAATGCTGAAGATTTCTGGGAACATGTTTCTCTGGAAATGATCAGCCGTGGCTTGGTTCCAAGTGAGTATGATTCCCTGATACAGCTGGTATCACATATTAGTGTTTGCTTTCTTTACTATGGAATTATGATGGAATATTCTATTAACAATTTCTTATTCAAAGACAATAAGGCAAACCCCTTTGTGGTTCGTCCGAGCTACCATAACTGGGCTCCATGGATTGGTCCTCACACAAGAAGCGGGAATCATCTTCTCAATACAGAATATCAGAAGGTGCATTCTCCTTATAGTGTAAAGGAGGAATCCGAGTTTACCCTCACAGAGGACCGGCTAACAGATGAGCTTCTAAAACTCAAGGTATTTGAGTCATTAAATCATTTACTGTGAGCTATGTCAGTTAATATATGTGTATTACTGAATCATACTATGTGTTAATTATTCAAATATGCTAATGTTCACTATAGATAGAGGCAGTGCGTTCCTTATGTAGGGAGTGTGGCATCGACCCCAAGGGCTCGCGAATGGACTTGGTTGGACGACTGCAGCAAGAAATGAAAAACAGAGCCAGTTACGACAAGGTGTTTTCACAGATCTGGGGAGCATCTGGTATGTTATGTTGTATAACAGAAAAAACTTTTCACACTTTACAAGCAGTTCTTTGTTTACGGTTCTTTCAAACGGGCCTGTGATTTGTGTTTTCCTTCAACAGGTGGATGGGCTGTGGTCACCTGTCCTTGTGCTGTGGTCTATGGGGTAAAATTTAACATCAGAGCTGAGAGCCCACGGGACTTCACAGACCTTTTGTTTTCAATGAAACATTTTCCAAATATTTCATTGTATGATTTTGCCAGAGGGTTGGCAACACACACTAACATTAGAAAACCCGAAACCTTCCATCCTCATGGGGGCAGGCTGCTAGAGCCTACAGAGGAAAACATTCAGCTTGCAAATTCTGGGCAGATTAAAGTGAACTTACCGTGGCTACTCACAGAAAAGTCAGTGCCAGATGTAAATGGCCACCCTATAACAGGATCATCTGATCATTATGCCCTATATGATCGTTTCCATGAGGCTAATTCTAAGGACGCCAGGGATACCTTGCGTAAGGTGGAACTGGTCCCGGAGTTGTGTGGTTGGCTCAATAGCCAGTGTGCCGAACAGCTCTTCTCTGGAATGAGAAAAAATAACCATTTTCTTAATATGATGACTCCCTCCTCACACATCTTTCTGATGCGGAACATCTTGCATCACCACAACATCTACAGAAACTCCAGAACCATAGAGAACATGAAGACTAGACTGGGCATGGGAGTGGACATAGCGTTAAATTCCAATGGTCAGACAGTGTTGGGTATGTATTCCACCCTCATTATTAAGTCTTAGTGGTAATGATATTATTGTGAATATTATATATTTATATATGCGTCTGTTTTATTAAGGTGAGGATGTTTGTTTATGTGTGTTTTAGGTGCAGCCATGGCTGTGAATTCTCAATCCTCCTCTGTTGATACTGCAGCATGCAGTCAAATTCCAGGTACGAAGGTGCAGTTGTTGTGGTCGGAAGATCAATCATCTTTGATTGTGAATATTATATATTTATTTATGTATTTTTTTTTATAAGAGTGAGGATGTTTGTTTGTGTTTTAGGTGCAACCATGGCTGTGAATTCTCAATCCTCCTCTTTTGATACTGCGGCAACTGGTGAGTAATGAGGGACTCATTCTGCTTTTCTTTTGTCAAGCTTTTCATTTTGTTTTTCTGTATGACAGAATGCTTATTTTATGGGTTTATAGGAACCCTTACAGTCATTTTCTGTTTTAGTTACAGCAGAGTCAGTGCCCAAGCCATCGTCCCTCGCTGCGCCCAGTCCAGCGTCCCTCGCTGCGCCCAGTCCAGCGTCCCTCGCTGCGCCCAGTCCAGCGTCCCTCGCTGCGCCCAGTCCAGCGTCCCTCGCTGCGCCCAGTCCAGCGTCCCTCGCTGCGCCCAGTCCAGCGTCCCTCGCTGCGCCCAGTCCAGCGTCCCTCACTGCGCCCAGTCCAGCTTCCCTCGGCTTCTCAGGACTGAGTAAACCCTGGGAAAAAGAATTGAATCCTATCCAGGACAAATTGGTAAGCTAATTATTAAAATGTGATGTGTAGTGGTGCAACGGATCATCATTGATCCGTGATCCGTTTGGATCAATATCTTCGGTTCTGCACAGTTATGGGTGTAACCGATATTTGATCTATGATCTCTACAGGTTACACCCCAGATTGTTCATGTTACCCACTCTATAATTGATGTTAAGAAAGAAAAAAAATCCTCTGGCCTTAATAACTTTAGAAGCTTTTAACAAAAAATGCCATGTATTTTGCTCTTGTACTAATAATAGTCATTTTCAGCTCAGCTATGTTCTGGACACGAGACGGCCTGGAGCGGAAATTATTATAAAAGAAGGGCCCATATGTGTTACCCGTGAAGAGTTTTGGAGCCTAGGGCTACAAAGATACATGGATTCCCAGGTGAATAGTGGGAAGTTTGTTCAAAATAGGAGGGGGGAAAGCCCTGTTTGTATTAGTTTTTTAATGATTACTGATATTTGGAGACAATTAATGATAGTCTTATATTTTATTTGGTTGTTTGTTTGTAGATTGGGAATGCCTGCTTTAAATTGATCCATGAAGCAGCTCAGCAACACGTATGTAACTTCTATATATGTATTATATATACACTAGACCAAAGCCTAAATTCAACATAATTTATCAGTTACTATATTCTTTCATTTTATTGTCTACTCTCAAAGTAGTTATAAACTTTTTACTTAGAAATATATTTACTTTTTTTTTGTACTTTAGGGAAAAGACATATATATAGAGAACATGTACGTAGTTCCTACATGGAAGCGTACACCAAATAATGTGGTTGTCAACTTTCCAGTAAGTATGCAAAAAGTACAATGTGTATGTTGTTCCAAAAATTTAGATCTGCATAATTACAAGACATTTGATTAATGTTAGGAGGATGTTGACATGAAAGACTTGTTGGTGTTTCCGGCATGGACAGACTCAATTGGGCCAGATCACTTCGTTCTCTGTGTAAGGGATTGGTACTGTTCTAAGATATTAGATTGTACATGTGGCGGTTAGTGTTAAATCATGTAAATTGAAATTGTGAATTCCATAATTTTTTTTCTAACGACTTGTACAATGTTGTGTATCTTTATCTTTTACCAAATACCACATTATAGGTCATGAAGCCACTCATGAGAGAGATGTTATTTTTAGACTCCCATTACACATTGCATGAGTCTGGATTTGGTGATGCTGAATACAGAGCCATTTTTAGGTTCACAAATGAGGCATACTGTTTGACATGTTCATATAGCAATTTATATTTCGGCTACGTTCTTATAGCCTGTACTGATATATTTCGGCTACGTTCTTATAGCCTGTACATACATATTTGGCTACGTTCTTATAGCCTGTACTGATATATTTCGGCTACGTTCTTATAGCCTGTACATACATATTTGGCTACGTTCTTATAGCCTGTACTGATATATTTCGGCTACGTTCTTATAGCCTGTACATACATATTTGGCTACGTTCTTATAGCCTGTACTGATATATTTTGGCTACGTTCTTATAGCCTGTATTAATATATTTCGGCTACGTTCTAATAGCCTGTACATACATATTTGGCTACGTTCTTATAGCCTGTACTGATATATTTCGGCTACGTTCTTATAGCCTGTACTGATATATTTCGGCTACGTTCTTATCCTTTTTTTCTTTTTTTTTGTAGAAATCTTGCACAAAAAATTGATCCTGGGAGCTGGACTGAAAAAACTGGACATGATATTGTGGTGATTAATAAATGCATATTTAGCTACAAATATTATTAATTTCCATAATCTGCATATCATAGATGTCATAATGTAACCGAGATGGTAATGCTTTCATCTATTTGACATGTATGTTACCTTTTTTTGTTGCTTTTTAGGGATTGCCACACCAGATCTGTGGAAATGACTGTGGGGTTTTCATGCTTATGGTAAGGTCAGTTTATTTGGCAAGTCTGTACAAGTTTCTGTCAACACTGTGAATAAAATGTTTTCTGTCTTTTATATTTCAGTATACCCTTTGCATTGTGACAGGTGTGGGGTTTGACTTCGAGGAGGTTAGTTGATTTTAAAAAAAATGCAAAAGGAAATTTCTCACTTTACATGTTGTCTGAGTGCACACTCTTCATCATGAAGAAAATGGATACATTATGAACTAAAGATTCTCCTCGTCACTGTCACACATCTTTCAGATGGACATGTCTTCCATTCGAAAGTGGTGGTGTCTCATTCTGATGGAGCGCTTCAAAATAGAAGGGTATGACGCCACTAAACAATGTGTATATTCATTTCTGTAACTTTTTCTGGTTTTAATACCTTGTGCTGTTTTTTATTACATTTATGTTTCCATTTGCAGTCTATTGTTCATTTTGTGCCTTGGCTCATTTATTCAAATCGATATAAATCTGTTCACTAGATATGAATAATGACTATCATCCATTTAGCTACATGTAACTTAAGTAAGGTGAATGGGTAATGTTTACAATAGTTTCCTCACTCTGTATGCAGCTGCAACTATATGGTACCATTAGTGATGTAGGACCGGACTCGAGACCAATTTCTGCTTTCTCGGGCTCGTTCCTTCAAAGACTCGGTCTTGACTCGGTCTCGGACCACAGTCGTAATTTCGGAACGAGTCCTTGAGATTTTTTTTCCAACGCATTTTTTTATGTTCAAATAAATAAACACACAACACTTAACAGTAATAAATAAATGCAATGTTGACAGGCAATCATCACTCAATGACGGTCTCGTCCCCATCACTAGGTACCATGGTCACAATTGTTTATAGGTATTGTATTAATTTTGGTGAACAAACAGACTGGAACTATCTGTGGTTTAAACAGTTTTAAACCACACCTTCCACTTAATCAGACATTTTGTGTATGCTTTTGCCTATGCAGTGCTTTAGATTTACCTTCTTAATGTTTGAAAGGCATGGTCAGCGGTTTGCCTTCTGGACTGATGAGGCCAGAAGCTTGTTACAAGGAACTCTTCAGCCTGTCTACAGAGTGCCAAGACAGAAAGCTATCTCTGAGAAAGTCCCAGCCCACATTGAAGCTGTCAATGTCCGCACAGCTGAAGAAAAGAAACTAGTGGACTTTATTGTGAAGTTACAGGGATCCGAGGAACACTTGGTGGTACTTTAACAATGTTCACATTTATTCATCTTTAAAGACTAACTCCTAGTAAAGATTCTCCAAGGGCCAATGTTTTAATTAGTGACTATGCAACTATGCTGCAAATTATTGTATCTTTATCTTAAATGTATTAATTCCTTAAATAATTGTTTTTGCACCATGGTTTGACCCTAGGGTGTACTCAACGGGAAGCCATCTAAGTGGTTACGTAAGGTAACTTCTTCCCGGGTGCCTGTCTACCTCGACAGTGAGGAACAGCAGGACATCTTGTTTTCATATCTGAGAGGATTGCTGGATAGGATACCAACACAATTGAGCGTTAAAGATGAAGTGCAGTTCATCTGTGGTGTTCTTTTTCCAGAGGTATGCTGAACCATGTAATGTGTTTGTGTGTCCTGCTCCTGTGCATATAAAATGTACTGTATAAACTGTATGCTAGCACTACTATATAATGGCTGTTTAATACTGATATTATTGTATATTTATATTAATGTTTTTCATAGGCCATCATAAATGCCCTGGCTGTCCTCCGGGATATCTCCTTACAGGAGGCTGAGCAGGTCTTCCTTTCTGGTCCGAATTATCATTGCAGGTCAGAGTAGATTATTAATTATTTTTGCACAATGCCCAGTGCTCCCTTTTGCTACTGATATTTCTGTTAACACAACAGTGACTGTTCTCTGATAACTATTTCAGTGAAGTGGAAGATTTTAACAGACAAATAGACAAACAATTGAGGAAAGAAGGGAGACCATTCAATTGGTGGGTATTGCTCGTTACATTTACACAAATTAGGCGTCAGTAACATTAATATTCTATTTGACTTTCTCTCTCTACAACTCCCAACGTTCCATAAGTGTTAGATCAGAGAAATATATTTCAGTTGAACATGTTAAACAACTTTCTATTTCTTCTCTCTCTCACTCTCACAGAGTTGAAGCCTACAGCCATTCTTGCAGCAACTGAAAGGGGGATCTTTTTGGTGCTTTTGTTGTAGCACAATATTTTGTTCTTCCACAAATAATTTTTTCATATAATATAAATAAATGCATGTATATATAAATAAATTCATTCTTGAATCATTCTCGAGTTTTTCCTTCTTATATCTGGCCATATCATTTAGTGACTGCATATGATGATTGCATCATCATTTTACCTGATAATGAGCAAATTAGTTAAACTTAAGGAGGTTAATCATTACAATTCAATAAACTAAGACTCACTCCAATTTTTCAGTTGTTTAAAGATTGATATACATTTTTTAATTGTTTTGTGTAAATTAAAATTTACCCATGTGTGTAAACTTGATGTATTAACACAAAATATTAATTTGTGACCAAGATATTTTAAACTGATGGTATTTTGATATGTTAAACTAGCTTACTAAATAAGTGAGGGATTAACTGGTTTTTATGTGTTAGAAAATTGTGCAAAAGTTCCTTTATTTTAGTAATTCAACATAGCTGTAAGCCATAATAATCAAATTTAGAACACATAAAGGCTTGAAATATCTCACTTTGCATGTAATGAATCTATATTATATATTAGTATCAGCTTTTAGTTGAATTACTGAAATGAACTTGCACAATATTTTTTTTCAAGTTTCACCATATTGTTTTTTCAAAACCATGATTATTGATTACCATTTGTGTAACAGAAATACAAAAATATTGTTTTAACGTACATTGTTTACTTGTATTACCATGTCATTGACTTACAAAACCAGTGAGCAATGCAGATGGGCCTACCATTTTTATTATAAACCAATAACTATGATAACTGTAAACATTTCCTACAGGAAGTGCAGCGCCATTTTGCGCATGCGAGTCACGTGCCGTATTTGGATATGGGCGTGTCTTCTGACGTCACACTTGGATGTGGGCCGGGTTGGATATCCCCTGTCGGTACACGATCCGTTCAACCTGCACGATCCGTTTCACGCATGCGCATAATTACGTACGTTAAATAACAAACGGGTTCTTATGGACGTATTTTGTTATTCTGTGCCGTGATGAAGACAGAAATATTATGTCGGTGCCTGTAACAGTTTTATACACTGTCACGTTATTTGAGCTGTTTCTGGATGAAGGCAGACTTATGGACGTATTTTGACAGTGAGTCGTGTTGACACGAGTTCAGGGAAAACTTCCTAATGTCAAGTTTAAAATGAATATGCGCTTAAGGTGCGTGACAAAAACACACGCGCACTTCAGTTAGTGCGATTAAAGTGTTTACATGACCGCATGCTGCGATTTAAAACAGCGTACGCCGCCTGTTTTAATACGATTATAGTTTATGCAATTATGAGCTTAATCACATTATTAGTATTGTGTTTACATGAGGTAAACTGGTAAAGTATAATCGCAATATTGCTAAAATCCCATTATACGCATGCGTAGAACGGATCGTGCAGGTGGAACGGATCGTGTACCGACATCCCCCGCGGGAAATGAGTCACGTGCCGTATTTGGATATGGGCGTGTCTTCTGACGTCACACTTGGATGTGGGCCGGGTTGGATATCCCCCGCGGGAAATGAGTCACGTGCCGTATTTGGACATGGGCGTATCTTCTGACGTCACACTTGGATGTGGGCCGGGTTGGATGTCCACCGCACGATGCAGCGAGCTGTACTTGGAGAGCACCGCCACTGCACACACCAAGGGACCCACCACCACAAGGGGCACTGCTCCCACTGGCGGTCTTCAGCACCTAGACAAAAGACAAACACGTGAAAATCAACCAAAACTACACACAACAATTGTAAAACACTGTTAAACCCAAGATGGTACTAGAGTTAAAGATATGGGTAGCAATTAAATCACAAATCGAAATACAAATTAAACAAACAAAATATCATAGCCCATCCAGCACAATGGGGCAAAAATGCCCTCTGGCTTAACGATCTTTGGTCGGGGTAGACAAAGCAAAACAAATAAATAATCAACCCAAATAAATCAAAATAATGCTCTTGTATATCAGCAGCAGACAAAAGCCTCCATACAAGAGTTTAAATAAACAAACAAAACAACACTGAGCCTATAAAATAAAGACCAAAATAATTACAGTTAGTGGTGTCAGTCCATCCAACACTCCACACTTAAACCATGAAACTGGCCATATGATGCTGAATGAAACCAATTCACGGTATAACAGGAGGAACGAGATCACCAGGAAGCTGCCGATTAACGTGAGCAAACCACGGTTCCACTTATTCTAGGTCCCGGGTGAAAAAGGCAGCCGCAGTTGTTGACATGAGCATATTATATCCGCAAACAAATCGTGACGTTAAAAACGTAAGCAAAGCAGCAGGCGTTCGGCGCTGATGTCGCCCACTGGCCGCTACACCCCGGCTATAAAGCCTTCCCTTTGCTAAACAGCATCCAGTCACGGCCCCAGGCTCTGATCACCAATAACCGGGCACAACTTTAGCTGCTAACAGGGCTACTACAGCAACGGGGATTCTGTAACGCTAGGATAGAATAGATGACCAAGGCAGAACAAGACAGACATCAGACGGATAGGCCGGTGTGGTGAAGTATTCAGTAACCGTATAGTATACGGTAACCCTGAGGACCCAATTAGTATGCCAGTAGTATGCCTGATCTAAATCTGTTCTCGCGATAACTTGTAGCTAACGTGAGCTGTTTAAGTGTTATTATGTGGTAGCTTTATGTAGAATGCTAAATCCCGCTGCTATATGCAAGGTAAAATTAAATTATATAAATTATAATTATTAAATTATATATTGTATATGTAAATTGTGTATAGCTAGTATTTACAATCTCAAGTTGCGTCAATAGCAGGAGAAAGACCGCAAAATTTAAAAATACTACTGTTATTGTGTCACGAAATGTATTTTTAAGAGTTTTTCAGTCGAGAAAGTAGTTGTTTTAATCTCAAATATGTTGTTTGTTTATACAGACAGCGCCTATTTCAAATTTTGATCTGACGTTTTCGGAGACGGGAGATCCAAGGGATCACCGGGCGCTCAGCGCTCACGTATCCCGCCTGAAAAAGCCTTATCTCGGCAAGTGCAGCAGACGTTACTCGCTGAGTCTAGTGGAGTGGTATAATTCGTCTTGTGTAGGCTATGTCTAACGGACGATCTTTGATCTCATTAATCTATCATTTTCGTTTTGGCTGGGGGCAAAGTTTAGTTTTATAACTTTATATAACGTTGAATTGTTTAGGCTATTTATCTTTAACGTTGTGCCTGCTGACTTATATTTGACTGAATCGTTTAATTACTTTATTTCTTGACTTGTATGGCTACTTATACTTTCATAATTGCTATTATTGATCAATAAAACTGAAATTTAACAAAAAGAGACAGGGTTGTGTCATTTTATTTTATATAGCCTATGTACGAATATTTTAATATATATATATAATATGATATCACCAACACAGCATGTATTTTTTTTTTTATGTATGGGATCATGGGAAGTATTTCAGAGTATGTTGTCTTGAAAGAAATCAAGCATCACTGACAAAGGCTCAAAAGAGACCATGACTTTCTAAAAGATCTTTTAAATATAGATTGTTTGTGTTTTTGTTTTACTTTTAGGACTGGAGAACATCTGGTAATGAGATGTCACTTTTTTCTGTTTGTTAAATGCTTAGTTAGGGTTGGGATCTCTGCAAAGGAATACCTTCTCACAACATAGCAACACTTTATAATTAACTTAATGAATTACTAGCGTAATGATAGCAGCTGACATAGTTGCACATCATCCTCTTCAGTGGACCCATCCTGGTACATCATCCTATATATTTCAACCAAGTGGCAAGCCGTTGTGTTTTGATTTTTCAAAAAAAATGAAATTGTGTTTTGTGTCTCTCCGTTTCTGAAGTGATGTGGACTCCGGCCGTATCCAGACTAGATGGTGGACCTGCACGTGGACCCAACCATGACGCATCCCTGAAGTGCCGGCCTCGTCGACACGACCAATCTGACTTCTGATCTGTAATGCTGCCTGGATCATAATCATACACTGTTCGCTCGTTGGCCAGAGGAGAACTGGCCCCCGACTGAGCCTGGGTTCTCCCAAGGCTTTTTTCTCCATTCTGTCACTGATGGAGTTTTGGTTCCTTGCCACTGTTGCCTTGGCTTTGGCTTGCTTAGTTGGGGACATTTAATATTCAACAATATTATTGATCTGCTTAATTAGGGTGGACAATGATGCAATTTTCTTCTAGAAACAAACTTTGTTGTATTATTTTCATTTTATCAATGTGAAGCTGCTTTGATACAGTCTGTATTGTAAAAAGCGCTATATAAATAAAGGTGACTTGCCTTGACAACATGAATTTACTTCAAACTAAAGATTTGACTTTTCATACAGCAAAATACACTGCATCTATTTGTCTCATTAGCTCTCAAAAAACTTTAACCTTACAGTTCATTAAATATTTTAACACAGCTAACTCAACATTAATTGTTTTTAAATCTTCACAATGTATAGCCAGAGGACTATCACAAAAGTGTTTAGGAAAGTAAAGACATACTAGAGTATGTTTGTTTAAAGCTGCTTTGTATTGTTGTGTATTTTTAAAAAGCTCTATAAATGTCCTAAAACGATGTGCATTTTGCTTGTAGTTTTGTGTTAATAAAAATGTAATATATTACATCTCATAATTCAGTTTCAGAATTCATTATGTATTGTATTGTGTAATTTAATAAATTTTTTATATAAGTTTTGATTCTCTAATTTTATTACATTAAATGTTATTGTGTTGTATGATGTTCTGTATTAATAATTATTATGACATAAATCATATGCATTAGTACACAAATTACATGCTTGTAATAAAAAAAGCATATTATGCCCTATTGCTTAATAACAAATAACTTTGTCACAAAACATACTTTAACATGTTATTTCTTTAAAATAAAGATTATTATATGAATTAAGGGGTTTGATTAATTACATTAAGATTGTGATTCCATAATTATATTATAGTGTTCTTTAGTCAAGGCTAGACAACCAATTAATATTTATGCCCACAAAACATAGCTAGCATTCTGTAATTTATTTAAATGTAATATTAAAAATAGTAATATACACAAATAAATATTATTTTATGGCTCTTTTAATAAATAAAAGTGTACTTGTAACATATTGCGCTGATTATTGAGGATAAAAAATAATCACATAATTATAATTGCATTACGAATGGCTGTGAATACGGTAAGGCAGTATCAGTGCAGTTTAAGCTCATAGCACGATCATCGGATAACGTTAGCTGTATGCTATGCTATTATCTAAGCTAACTAAAAAACACACGAACAACGAGAAATGTTTTAATTTCACAATCTATAGCTTCGGTTAAATACTAGTATATGAAACGTATCATTTAAAATACATTAAATACATTAATGACTCGCTAAAACGTAGTACAAACGTCTTCTATAATAAAATTATTTTGTATGATTTATAACCAGGCACTAAAGCGATTACCCATAAAACGGACTTTGAGCCAATCGGATTGCTTGGGTCCTACGCCCGGACCCAATACACCGAGTGACCATATTATTCACCACACCGGCAGGTACATTTCTATACATGTCTATGGGCAGGTAGACAGGACAACAGTCGCGTGTCAATGACGTAGCTTGTCAAACGAAAGGTCCCGATTTATATAGGGACTCGACCATCGCGGTTGGCTCAAAGTTAACTGCCCAGAATCACTCACAGCTGCAGCAAATTAAGCGTCACTTAGGGAGGCATGATCCAAACAACTGCATCCTGCTACATATATATATATATATATATATATATATATATATATATATATATATATATATATATATATTACAGAGTGATGAATTATTGAGAAATGTATTCCCAGATAAGATAAATATATTCCCAATGATAAGTTTTTTTTTTTTTTTTTTTTTTTTTAAGTACAACCTTAGTGGACAAATTAGTATAGCTATTTACCACCGTGAAAGCTCCTGGTTAGGGGTTAAACCTAAGGGTTACTTTAAATGTCACCATTGTAATCACTGTGATATAATATTGTGCAAGGTAAAACGTTTTTATATGTAAAAATAAACAAGATAAATTCTATTAAACATTTTATTAATTGCCAAACTACTGATGTTATTTATAGTCCAGTCATTTTAAGCCAAAATGGGGGTCAACCTTGAACAAATTGCAACAGAAGCAAACTCAACTGATTTTGTATACTCAATATGTCCTGAGTAAGGAAAAAAAGTCCTGAAGAATCCCATTATGGGAAAGTTTTGAAAAAGACCCAAATATAGCCTAATCATACGCCTATTCATTCTTTTTCTTACTTGAATAGGGTAAAAATTTTAACCTTTAGATATCACCATGAAAATTATAGAGTTGATTACTTACATCAAGACAAATAAAAATTGTATTACAAGTTTTTTTAAATCGTTTGTTAACATGGACAAATGGTGCATAATCTAATTACGTATGTGCTAATTTGCATAAATACCACAACAGGTCTAAACATTGGGTTTAGACCTTAACATTAAGTATTTTACTGTTATGTGTCAACAAGATTCAACAAGCATTTTCACCTGGCTATACCCAATGTTTAGACATGTTGTGGTATGTGCAAATTGGAATGTCCTCAATGTAAGGTTTGGGAGAACAAAAATACGTTTACTGGATCGATTGGCTGAACATAAATATGCCACCAAGAAGGTAAATGAAGAATATCAAATGGCAAAACATTTAAAAAGTAATGCATAATGGTAGTCCATCTACCCTAAAACTGTATTGATCATGTGAATATCACACTGGAAAAAAAAGAAGTAAAATTTACTTAATTTTACTTAAAGTTTTTGCACAAATATTTTTAAAGTAAATTTCACACACATATTTTTTAAGTAAATTTCACATATGGAATTAAGTAAACTCTGCTTAACTAAGTAACTTGGCTAGTTAAAGGTTGAGTAATGTTTATTTAGTCGAAGTTTCCTTTGCAATACATTTCACTCAGACAATATAATCGTGAATTAAGCTATACTTTTAAAGTGTTTGCTTTACATAAAAATACCTACATAATTAAAAAAAGATGATAAAAATGAGTTAAATCCACTTCAAATGTAAAAAAGAAAAAATATATATTATTTTTCTTTTTTTACATTTGAAGTGATGTTTTTGAGTATGGAAATACATTGTATTGGTGAATTTTAAATGCTGTAAAGAGATGCTGGTCACATGACATATGTTAAAAGGGTCATCGGATGCAAAATTCACTTGTATATGGTTTGCGTACAAATATGTCTTTGCAGTGTGTGGACACAACCACCATACAATGAAAAACCCTTTTCTTAATCCTCAAAAAGCCGAAATACTCAATAATCAAGCCTTTGGATTTTCTTAGCAATATGATGTCATATTGCTCATGCTCCGCCCACAACCGCTGACGGACTGTTCCATATTAGCATATTTCCGCCCTTAGCCATTTGTATACTGGTTTGTATACTGCACTTTACATGTCTTGTGTCCACACACCCCATGGAAGAGACATGCACCGAAACGGGTCGCTGTGAACAGAGCTGTTCCCCTTCGAGGGAACTCGCACTGCGTCGTCGTCGTGACGCCCCCAGCGTAACGCATCTGAAGCATGAATGAAATCTGTCCAATCCTGATTGGTGCTGCGTCATGACGTAGTAGATGACGGCATACCCGGAAGATACAAAGGGACGCCGGCTCAAACACACGTTAGCTTTTTGCTCTTCAGCTAAAGCGCTCTGTGTTTCTGTGAGTCTTATTTGGTGTTGTTTGTCCAAGTTTTCACAAGCATTATTAGCATGGCAAGCGAGCAGTTTAAAAGGTGTGTGCACCCGTGTCCACGTTACATTTCGGGCACGGACACACACCACATGTGTGTGCATTGTCTCGGCGCGCAGCACGCTAGAGCGGCTCTCGAGGGAGCCGCTTGTAGCGAGTGTGAGAAGCTGCCGCTGAGGGTATTGCGCTCGCGGCTCGCTACATTTGATCAGCTCGGCCAAGCTCGCGAGCCTCGCGGTTCTGGGCCCGCTGTTGCCGAGGCAGCGCAGCGCCGCAGATCGTGGGGTTCGCAGATGGATCTTTCAGCGGGACATGGGACTGATTCGTCATCTTCCCAGTCCTCGTCTGAAGATCCTGACGCTCTCCCGCCTCGTGTGGAAGCCCGCGATGCGGCTTCTTCCCGCGAGGTAGAGGCACCGATGCTTCAGCTATCTGGCTCTGAGGGGTCAGATGCTGTGAGCATCGAGGCGGGTGTTATGGAGCCCCATCCACCGCTTCATACACCCACTCAAGAAGAGCTGGTGGAGGTTTTGACCCGCGCTGTGGCCAAATTAAATATTACATTGGCCACAAGAAGAACCTGTAGTCCAGCCATCTAGTAAACTGGATGAGAGGTTCTTTAAGCGCCGGGCTCAGCCTCCACGCCGGGGCCTTCCGTTTTTTCCTGACTTGCACAATGAGTTGTGCAAGTCATGGGAAAAACCTTATTCAGCCAGGCTCTCCAATCCCCCAGTGCTTGATTTCGCTAATGTACTGGGGACGGCTGAGCGCGGTTATGGGAAGATCCCGCGGGTAGAGGAAGCTCTCGCGAGCTATCTTTCTCCCGAGGCCGCATCTTCCCTGAAGGCCCCGGTATTGCCCACCAAGCCATGCCGAGAAACATCTTCTCTAGTGGGCAGAGCTTTTATGGCGGCCGGGCGGGCTGGTAGCTGCCTGCATACCATGGCGGTATTGCAGGCTTATCAGGCTGATCTCCTCAAAGAGCTAAACGAAGGCGAGGGTCCTTCTCCTGATGATATTTTGGAGCTGAGGAAGGCTACTGACTTGTCTCTCCGCATCACCAAAGAGACGGCCCGTGCAATCGGCCGCTCTATGGCTGGTCTGGTATGCGTAGAGAGACATCTCTGGTTAAATTTATCAGGGATGAAGGAGAGGGAGAAGCATTTTCTTCTCGACTCTCCGATTTCGCCTTCTGGCCTCTTCGGCAGCGCGGTTAATTCCGTAGTCGAGAGGTTTCAGGAGGTGAAACAGCAGTCGGCTGCCTTCCATCATTACCTCCCTCGCCGCCCTGGCTCCTCGGGGAAGACTGCCGCAAAAGGGCAGTCTCAGCCGTCTACCAGCTCCATGCACCGTCAGGTGCAGAAATAGAGTGTCGCCGCCCGCGCCCCTCCTGAGGGAGCCTGGCAAAGGAGGCGACGCTCTCGAGGTAAGCCCTCCCAGCCTAAGGTCGATCTGAGGACCGTCCTTCAGGCGAAGAAGGCTTCCTCTAAGCGGTCCTAGGCGTGGCCGGACCACTGAGAGCTGTCCCCCCCGGGATGGAGCGATTGAGGTCGCCTCCGTCCCGGAGCTCTCGGGGAATCAGTGCTGTGCTCCCGCCGTCCAGTACGCTTCGGGCCACACTGATTTCCCGCGCACGCATGCCGCTCCAGCCGCCTCAAGTAAGACCTGCGGCTGGGCAGCGAACGCGTACGCACACCGAAAATCATTCTCGACTGCTCCCTGCCGGTCAGCCGCTTCAGGGGGTCGGGAACGAGGCTCGGTTGACACCCGAGGCCAGCCTCGAGAGGCTGGTTCCCTTAGTAGATTATCTCGGCGCATGGTCATGCCTTCCGAATATATCTGCGTGGGCCCTGCGTACTGTAGAGCTGGGTTACAGACTGCAGTTCAGCTCCCCTCCCCCGAAGTTCAACGGGGTGGTCTGGACTGTGGTCGGCCCAGAGCAGGTTCGGGTTATGGAACAGGAAGTTCAATCCCTGTTGGTCAAGGAGGCCATAGAACGTGTTCCTCTGCCAGACAGGGAGTCCGGGTTCTACAGCCGGTACTTCATAGTTCCCAAGAAGGATGGGGGGTTGCGTCCAATAATAGATCTCAGGCACTTGAATCGTTCTCTGAGGAGATTCAGGTTCAAGATGCTCACAATTCCAGCCATCGTGAGTCAGATCCAGTTCGAGGACTGGTTCGTCACGATAGATCTGAAGGACGCATACTTCCATATCTCCATCCTTCCATGTCACAGGAAGTTCCTGAGGTTCGCTTTCGGGGGCGAAGCGTACCAATATCGGGTTCTTCCCTTTGGCCTAGCTCTTTCCCCTCGCACCTTCACCAAGTGCATGGATGCAGCGCTGGCTCCGCTGAGACTCCAGGGCATTCATGTACTCAATTACATCGACGACTGGCTAATATTAGCCAAGTCGTACGATATGGCAGTTCAACATCGAGATGTCGTTCTCGCTCATATCAGGTGCTTGGGGCTGAGACTCAACACGAAGAAAAGCGTGTTGACGCCCTCCCAGAGGACTACGTTCCTGGGAGTGGTATGGGACTCCATGACGATGCGGGCACAAATGTCTCCTGCTCGGGTGGGTTCCATACAGGCGTTGGTCTCCAGAGTGAAGCTAGGCCACAACCTCACTGTGAAGCAGTTTCAAATACTGCTGGGGCACATGGCAGCAGCGTCCAACGTCATACCTTTTGGCCTGCTACACATGAGACCCCTACAGTGGTGGTTGAGAGCCAAGGGGTTTTCCCAGAGAGTAAATCAGTTCCGTATGATCAGAGTAACGCGCAGAGGCCTTCGTTCTCTCGTCATATGGAGGAAACCTTGGTTCCTGTCCCAGGGACCAGTGCTGGGAGCATCATGTTGCCGGAAAACCGTTTCAACAGATGCCTCCCTCACTGGTTGGGGCGCGGTCATGGACGGCCGCTTTGCGAGAGGTCTGTGGGAGACCCGGCACTCTTCCTGGCACATCAATTGCCTGGAAATGCTGGCGGTCTACAAAGCTCTGAGGAGCTTTTTCCCAGACCTCCGCGGCCACCATGTCCTGATACGCTCGGACAACACTTCCGTTGTCGCGTATCTGAATCACCAGGGGGGTCTGAGGTCGCGCCCTCTATGCAGACTGGCACACCAGATCCTCCTGTGGTCCCAGGGGAAACTGTCGTCTCTCAGAGCGATGTACGTCCCCGGGGACCAAAATCAGGGAGCAGACGTCCTGTCAAGGCAGGGGCTGAGGCCCGGGGAGTGGCGACTCCACCCAGAGGTGGTGAAAGCCATATGCGTGAGATTTGGCCCGGTGGAAGTGGATCTCTTTGCGTCTCAAGAGACGTCCCACTGTCCACTGTGGTTCTCTCTCAGGCATCCAGCTCCGCTGGGGCTGGATGCCATGATGCAGACGTGGCCGAGGCTGCGTCTGTACGCATTTCCCCCGATCGCTCTGCTCCCGGGAGTCTTGGAGCGGGTTCGCCGAGAGGGGATCAGTGTACTTTTAGTAGCACCCCGTTGGCCGACCCGAGTTTGGTTCTCGGACATTATAGCTCTGCTAGACGGCCTCCCGTGGCAGGTCCCTCTGAGGAGGGATCTGCTGTCTCAGGCAGGGGGCTCAATATTTCACCCCCGGCCAGAGCTGTGGAACCTTTGGGTCTGGCCCCTGAGGGGGCTCGGTACCTAGAGGCTGGCCTGTCAGCAGATGTTGTCGAGACCTTACTCAGCTCCAGGGCTCCCTCTACCAGGAGACTGTACAGCCTGAAGTGGAATGTGTTTTCCACTTGGTGTAGAGAGTGTGAGGTGGACCCAGTTAACTGCCCAGTGGCTTCAGTGCTGGAGTTCCTCCAAGATCGTTTCTCCGCCGGTCTAACCCCGTCCACACTTAAGGTGTATGTGGCTGCCATTGCGGCTTTCCACTCGTCTGTAGGTGATGGGCCTTTGGGGAAGCACCATCTGGTTGTACGTTTCCTCCGTGGGGCTCGGAGGATGAGGCCTGCGGCTCGCTCCAGAGTTCCAACCTGGGACCTGGCGGTGGTACTTGAAGGGTTGGCTGAGGCCCCCTTCGAGCCACTGAAGTCGGCTGAGGCAAAGAACCTGACCCTTAAGGTGGCCTTTCTCCTTGCTATCACCTCTCTGAGGAGAGTGGGGGATCTCCAGGCCTTGGCTATAATGCCAACTTGCCTGGAGTTTGCCCCTGGCGGAGTTAAGGCCATCTTACACCCTAGACCGGGCTATGTGCCCAAGGTGCCATCTAATGTGGCACGGTCAGTGGTTCTTCAGGCATTCCATCCTCCACCTCACGTGACGGCGGAAGAGGGGAGACTTCACCTGCTCTGTTATCAAGCCCTGAGAGTGTACCTTGAGAGGTCCTCTCAGTGGAGGAAGTCAGACCAGTTGTTGGTGTGCTTTGGTTCACCCAAGAAAGGGCTGCCTGCATCCAAGCAGACAATCAGTAATTGGATTGTTCAGGCTATAGCCACGGCTTATCAGGTGCGCAATCTGCCTTCACCTATAGCTGTGAGGGCTCATTCTACCAGGAGCATGGCCTCTTCGGTAGCCCTCCTTTCTGGAGCCTCGCTTCAAGATATTTGCGAAGCGGCTGGGTGGGCCACTCCGCACACCTTCATAAGATTTTATAGTCTGCAACTCCCTGTGACGCCTGGCGCCAGAGTGCTCGCGTCCTAAGTGTGCCTGGTCTTCCAGCTTCATACTAGGGTGGCGTGCTTACGGTGTGGCATAGTGGGCATTGCGTTCCCATAGTGTCGTCACAACGATGACGCAGTGCGAGTTCCCTCGAAGGGGAACGTCTCGGGTTATGACTGTAACCCTTTGCTGAGTCCCAATTCGCATACTATCCGTCCTAAATAGTATGCGAAACTAGAATTAGTACGTCCCAAATCGTAGTATGTTGAAATGAGTATTCCAAAGATACCCGGATGGTCTACTATTTCCGGTTAGAATTCGAAGTGCAGATCAATGCACACTCTAACGGCTAATATTGCCCACAACCCATCGCGTGCGGGAGGGAGGAGCTTTGCGGTGATGATGGTGATGTAAACCTGGCAGTCGGATGCAGCAGCGGAGATGCGCCCTCAGTTTTTAAGTGTAAGAATTCAAATGTTTAACCCTAATTAAAGTTATATTTTATTGTCTCGTAATATTAATGGGTTTATGTTGTGCCAAAAAAGTACCGTGTTTATCTTGTAGGGTCCGATGAAGATACCGAGCGCCTCATTGCAGGCTACAAAACAATAAATAAAAAGGCTCTTTTTTTATGTATTTCTTTTGATGTTTCTGTCTGACTTATTTGTAGTAATACTGTGGCTGTACATATGTTAACTTTATCAGTCCAACCAAAGAAACATGGTTACTACACTTTTACTATAGTAAAAGCATGGTTCATTTTCATCGGGGTATTTTTAAGTATTATACATAAGTATAAGATTAAGTATAAAATACGTTAAACAATAGTTACACTATAAACTTTAAATATTTTAACTCAGAAAATAAGTAGCGCTAGCTTTCGTTACACACATTTGCACATGAACGTCAGAACCAGCCGCCTCACAAACGACCTGCGTTTGGTTGATCTACGACGACGCCCTGCTTCACTCCTCAATTTGGTAAACACATTGTAAATGTATTGTGAAAAAAAAGATGGGACTAGTAAATAAAATTATATTAGATATATAAGAATGAATGAAATGTTAAATGTTTTGTTAACAGTCGCGGTGTGCGTAACTAGGCAACCACGTTCAAGTTCACGTTGCATGACGTCATCGAAGTATGTCCCAGAACGTGCATACTTTTTTGCTACACACTCAAAAGTATGTACTTTTTCATCACAAAAAAAGTACATACTTTTAGGTCGTAGTATAAGTAGGCGAATTGGGACTCAGCCCTTGTTCCCCGAGAAGGGAACGAGACACTGCGTCTCGCCGCCACACCTATCACGTTCAGAGCGCTTGCTTCATCGCAAAGTAGCTAACGTGTGTTTGAGCCGGCGTCCCTTTGTATCTTCCGGGTATGCCGTCATCTACTACGTCATGACGCAGCACCAATCAGGATTGGACAGATTTCATTCATGCTTCAGATGCTTTACGCTGGGGGCGTTCCCATAGTGTCGTCACGACGACGCAGTGTCTCGTTCCCTTCTCGGGGAACAAGGGTTACAGTCGTAACCCGAGACGTTTTTGAGGAGGTAAAAAGGGTGTTGCACAACCATTGAGAAATTTTAACCAAAGTATGTTACAAACTTTACATGAAGCCCCTAAAGAATCATAGCAACTTGTGGAAAATGGGCATCCGATGACCTCTTTAACTATTCAGAAGACATAGTAAATGATACTGCTTTCACCTGTTGCTGAGTTGTGCTGCTGAGGAGAGCATTGGCCGAAACGCTGAAAAGTGTTTAGATGTTTTTGTATGTAGCCATCCGATAATAAAGGCTTTATAATTTTAAAGAGTGCCATTGTCATTCTAAAGTTTTCTTTGATGGATTATTAAAACATTCTATTTAAAATGTAATGTTTGGTAATACATTTGTAGTTTGGTAAGTGTCCACTAGGAGCAGCACATTAGACAAATAGATGACAGTTATGATAGTTCTCTTACGAGAGGCTCTTGTCTTGCCAAACTACTGATGTTATTTATAGTCCAGTCATTTTAAGCCAAAATGGGGGTCAACCTTGAACAAATTGCAACAGAAGCAAACTCAACTGATTTTGTATCCTCAATATGTCCTGAGTAAGGAAAAAAAGTCCCGAAGAATCCCATTATGGGAAAGTTTTGAAAAAGACCCACAAATAGCCTATTCATACACCTATTCATTCTTTTTCTGACTTGAATAGGGTAAAAATTTTAACCTTTAGATATCACCATGAAAATTATAGAGTTGATTACTTACATCAAGACAAATAAAAATTGTATTACAAGTTTTTTTAAATCGTTTGTTAACATGGACAAACGGTGCATAATCTAATTACGTATGTGCTAATTTGCATAAATACCACAACAGGTCTAAACATTGGGTTTAGACCTTAACATTAAGTATTTTACTGTTATGTGTCAACAAGATTCAACAAGCATTTTCACCTGGCTATACCCAATGTTTAGACATGTTGTGGTATGTGCAAATTGGAATGTCCTCAATGTAAGGTTTGGGAGAACAAAAATACGTTTACTGGATCGATTGGCTGAACATAAATATGCCACCAAGAAGGTAAATGAAGAATATCAAATGGCAAAACATTTAAAAAGTAATGCATAATGGTAGTCCATCTACCCTAAAACTGTATTGATCATGTGAATATCACACTGGAAAAAAAAGAAGTCAAATTTACTTAATTTTACTTAAAGTTTTTGCACAAATATTTTTAAAGTAAATTTCACACACATATTTTTTAAGTAAATTTCACATATGGAATTAAGTAAACTCTGCTTAACTAAGTAACTTGGCTAGTTAAAGGTTGAGTAATGTTTATTTAGTCGAAGTTTCCTTTGCAATACATTTCACTCAGACAATATAATCGTGAATTAAGCTATACTTTTAAAGTGTTTGCTTTACATAAAAATACCTACATAATTAAAAAAAGATTATAAAAATGAGTTAAATCCACTTCAAATGTAAAAAAGAAAAAATATATATTATTTTTCTTTTTTTACATTTGAAGTGATGTTTTTGAGTATGGAAATACATTGTATTGGTGAATTTTAAATGCTGTAAAGAGATGCTGGTCACATGACATATGTTAAAAGGGTCATCGGATGCAAAATTCACTTGTATATGGTTTGCGTACAAATATGTCTTTGCAGTGTGTGGACACAACCACCATACAATGAAAAAAAATCCATTCAACCCTTTTCTTAATCCTCAAAAAGCCGAAATACTCAATAATCAAGCCGTTTGGATTTTCTTAGCAATATGTCATATTGCTCATGCTCCGCCCACAACCGCTGATGGACTGTTCCATATTAGCATATTTCCGCCCTTAGCTATTTGTATACTGGTTTGTATACTGCACTTTACATGTCTTGTGTCCACACACCCCATGGAAGAGAGATTTAAAGAGACATGCACCGAAATGGGTCGCTGTGAACAGAGCTGTTTTTGAGGAGGTAAAAAGGGTGTTGCACAACCATTGAGGAATTTTAACCAAAGTATGTTACAAACTTTACATGAAGCCCCTAAAGAATCATAGCAACGTGTGGAAAATGGGCATCCGATGACCTCTTTAACTATTCAGAAGACATAGTAAATGATACTGCTTTCACCTGTTGCTGAGTTTGTTGTGCTGCTGAGGAGAGCATTGGCCGAAACGCTGAAAAGTGTTTAGATGTTTTTGTATGTAGCCATCCGATAATAAAGGCTTTATAATTTTAAAGAGTGCCATTGTCATTCTAAAGTTTTCTTTGATGGATTATTAAAACATTTATTTAAAATGTAATGTTTGGTAATACATTTGTAGTTTGGTAAGTGTCCACTAGGAGCAGCACATTAGACAAATAGATGACAGTTATGATAGTTCTCTTACGAGAGGTTCTCTCGTATTGCGTAAGTAGCTTACGCTGCGGGAAAGTCTTCTTTCTCGAGATACTGAAGCCAAAAATTATCCTTAATTTTGAATAATCTTGTCAACGCAGTGCAGCAGCATGCAGACCTAGGGCAGGCTAGCTAGCGTGCCCATTGGCTGCCCTGCGGCAACTGCAGCAGCCTATCGCTGAGCCTTGGCGTGACGTCACGTCCAATGAGCGCGCTTGGCGTGCTTCATGCATCACAGCCCGCGAAAAGGGGTGTGGCTTAGCGTATATAAGCGAGGCTCAGAGGCTGCTTCACTGATTTCTGTCTCTTCAGCGAAGCTCTCCGCATCGCTGAACTCTGAGGAAGCCGACGTCGAATCAAGCGACCAGCAAGCCGAGGATCTCAACCTGAGGAAGCCGGCCGTCTTCGCCGCCTTCAGCATTCCCTGCCTGCTTCGCTATCCGGCGATTATATCCTTTTTACTGCTCTGTGTTGTTTGTTGTGTGTTCGCTCCGCGACACACTCTGCATCTAAAAGAGCGCGAGGCGTTTGCTTCAAAATGCCTCGCTCATCCTGTGGCTCGTGCAGAGCCCCGCTCAGAGACAGAGACCGCCATGTGATCTGCGCTCTCTGCCTGGGCCTCGACCACGCAGCCCGCGCCCTCTCCACGGGTGGCTGCGAACAGTGTGAGGATATGCCGATGTCGACCCTGCGGGCTCGACTCGCCATGTTTGACGATCCTCCCCCTTCTCCGGCTGCCTCTACCGGGCCGCAAAAGAAGAAACGCCGCTCTCAAAGGCCTCCCGAGCCGGATGGAACAGCTGAGCGCTCGCCGGAGCCCCTCCCGCGGGCCTCGCTCTCTCCTTCTCCCCCGCCCTTAATTAGCATTTTACTAACAGAGACATTTGCGAAAGCTTGCAAAATTGTACTCACCAACTTCAACATATTATGATGACTGATCGGTAACGTTAGGCCTAACGTTATAACGTATCCCGCGATCAACAACTATTCAAAAGCCTAGTTTGCATATTCTTCTAGAGTCAAAGAGTGTGGTTCGAGTCCCTCTCCGTCTAAAGAGACAATTGATCTCAGTCATTGCAGTCAAAAACTATGCCGAGTTTTTTTGTTTTTTTTAAACTAAGTTAACGTTAGCTGACAATATTTACACATGCTAGCAACACATAACATTAGCCTAATACATTGAAACATGTACTAATATCGATATAGCTCTAATCGCGTTTAGATTCTCAATTTAACACACTATTATTTTGATGTAGCAGAATTGTCTTTATAAAATAAAAAGTTATTTAATGTTACCTTCCGCAGATTGCAATATGTCCGTTACGTTGTTAAAATGCGTTGTCCATATTCCTTGTTTGTTCTTCATTTACATCCCGCAACTCACTCAAAATAAAAATTTACCAGTCCGATGTAAAATAATCCATGTTTTAAACAATATTTGCCACAGAACCGACGAGATCCCGAGCGAGCAGCACACACACACCCCCAACAGACGTATTCAAACTTGACCTGTAAAAGGCGCGCATAGTTGTCATTGGCCAGATTCCTGGATGACAGTCTGAATAACCAATCATGCTCAAAACAACTCGGAGAGACAGCCAATAGTGTGGTAACATTGCAATTACAGGAAAAGATGACATGTTTTGAAAAAATATACACGTGCTATTTATTTAGCTGTATTTGTAGGCTGGCTGTTATATTTATTCAATTGGTTAAATGGTGTTTTCATTGCAGTGTATGATTAAAAATTAAACTTAAAATAACTTGTATAACAACATATATTTACCACTGCTCTGCTAAACAGCAATTTAACAGAGCAAACAGATTATATATTAAACCGTTGGCCTGCTGTCTGACCAGCAAGGTCAATTTAACAATAATTGTGCAGTTTGCTTGTATCCAGAATTACAGAGTTTAAATGTAAAAATACACTTAAATCTAAAAATAATAACATTTACTTTAAAATGACAAGGAAATATGTTAAATTGTTAGTATGGATATAAACCTTTAATATAATGAGCTACATATTTAATTACACAATTTGATTGTAATTTTACACAACTTTGTATGTAATTTAAAAAAAAAACAGAAAAATACTGTATAAATAATACAGTAATTGTCATGTGAAAAAAATAAGAATCACTTTAATTTGTAATTAATGATATAATCCTTAAATTAGCAGTCAATTAATTAATTTACAGATATTGTTTGTAATTTTACAGAGTTTTGAATATAATAAAAAACAGAAAAATACAGTATAAATAATACAGTAATTGTCCTGTGAAAAAAATAAGAATCACTTTAATTTGTAATTAATGATATAATCCTTAAATTAACAGTCAATTAATTAATTTACAGATATTGTTTGTAATTTTACAGAGTTTTGAATATAATTTAAAATAACAGAAAAATACTCTAAAAAAAATTTAGAGTTATTCTCTGTAAAATTAGGATATACAAATTCAGTGTTTCTTTACTGAAAAGACTCAAACCCAACTGGCTTCAGATATTTTTTGAGCTTGGAAATGATTATGAGAGATATCTGAGAGGTAAATCAACAAAATTAATTTCTTGGTCACAAAGAATGAGCCACGTAGACAGGATAGCGATTGAAATGTCAAAAGGGTAGGGGAAATTTCATTCGAAAGAAAAAACAAACTTTCTGCCTAGAAAACAATACCTCTTTTAAAAATGCAGCCGGTTCTTAAGCAAAGGCAGGAGTGAGAGTGGGAGCAGAGGAAGGGAGGGAGTCTTAGATAAATACAAGTTAATGGGTCATAATGTTGTCTAATAACAGACATCGCTTTCCTTCGAGACACAAAGGCGCAATAAAAACAACAGTTCACCGTCTCTGTGGTGGGTACAGGCTGGTCTGCAAGTAGTGATACACTATGTGAATGGTCGTAGAGCACTGCACTCGCTCACTGAACTCACTGAAATCACTGAACTCACTGAACTCACTGAACTCACACTGTTATTGCCTGAGAGAAAACATGTCCTTGGAGAACATTTCTTACACTGGTGAAATTTAGGAAAAAGACTGGATTAACAATATTTTATATTATATAACAGGATTTTTTTTTTCTTCATATTTTGAAATACAAATATATTAGTGTGACTCTTTACATGCAAGAAAAAGGTGAGAAAATGATACATTTGACTAAATACATATTTATGCATTTGATATGTTTGTATTCAATCAACACATATCTATTTATAACATTTTAATTTTAAGGTACAGTTTGGGGTCGGTTGGGGTCCATTTCCAATTATTATCAAGTTTCGCTGCTTCATATTTTTGTGAAAATCATGATACATTTTTTCATGATTCTTTGATGATTAGAGAGTTCAGAAGAGCTACATTTATTTTAAACAGAAAACTTTTGTAACATTATAAATGCCATTACTGTCACTTTTGATCAATTTAATGCTCCCTTGCTGAAGAAAAGCATTAGTTTCATTAAATGCAATACTCTAGAGCCTCGGATTCAAGAGAAACAGTGCGGTTTTCGTCCCGGTCGTGGAACACTGGACCAGCTCAATACCCTCTCCAGGGTGCTGGAGTGTTCATGGGAGTTTGCCCAACCAATCCACATGTGCTTTGTGGATTTGGAGAAGGCATTCGACTGTCCCTCACGGTGTCCTGTGGGCTAAGGTCTGTCCAGTCCCTGTACAACCGGAGCAGGAGCTTGGTTCGCATTGCCGGCAGTAAGTCAGACTTGTTCCCGGTATGTGTTGGACTCCGGCAGGGCCCTTTTTCACTGGTTCTGTTCATAATTTTTGTGGACAGAATTTCTAGGCGAAGCCAGGGGCCGGAGGGTGTCAGGTTTGGGGACCACATGATCTCATCTCTGCTCTTTGCGGATGATGTTGTCATGCTGGCCCCATCAGACCAGGACCTTCAGCATGCACTGGGACGGTTTGCAGCCGAGTGTGAAGCGGCTGGGATGAGAAACAGCACCTCCAAATCCCACTTCAGGTTGGTGGAGAGTTCCTGCCTCAAGTGGAGGAGTTCAAGTATCTTGGGGTCTTGTTCACGAGTGAGGGAAGGATGGAACGGGAGATTGACAGACGGATCGGTGCAGTTTCTGCAGTAACACGGTCGATGTACTGGTCTGTCGTGGTGAAGAAAGAGCTGAGCTGCAAGGCGAAGCTCTCGATTTACCGGTCAATCTACGTTATACCCTCACCTATGGTCATGAGCTGTGGGTCATGACCGAAAGAACAAGATCCCGGATACAGGCGGCCGAAATGAGCTTTCTCCACAGGCTGGCTGGGCGAGATAGGGTCAGGAGCTTGTCACTTGGGAGGAGCTCAGCATAGGTACAATTACATAATGTCTATCCAACCAACTCCCAGATTTCTACTTCTGTTGATCTTTCTAACATATGTGTATTTTGCAAAGTTGAGGAAGAAACTTTGCTTCATTTATTCTACCATTGCAATCAGGTTAAATCTCTTTGGGATATCTTAAAGGGTTAGTTCACCCAAAAATGAAAATTATGTCAGTAATTATTCACCCTCATGTTGTTCCAACCCCGTAATACATTCGTTCATCTTCGGAACACAAATTAAGATATTTTTGATGAAATCTGACAGCTGGATCACTCCTCTATAGGCTTCAAAGGGAATGAAACTTGCTGGCCCAGAAAAGTTAAAGAGATCGTTAATATAGTCCAAGTGACTACAGTGGCTCAAGCTTAAGTATATCAAGCAACGAGAATACTTTTTGTGTGCAAAAAAAAAAAAAAAAACAACGACTTTATTCCACTATTCATTTCCTTCTCTCTGGGCCTCGAGTTGGTTCACATAGTGTTTTTGCGCAGTGCGTCAGTGTTGTTAAAATGTGATTTAAACTTTCATAAAATGTGATTTAAACTGACAGATATTTCTTTATTTTTCTAGGAGTGACTATGCTATAATTGATCTTGTTCTTAATTTCTGTGTTGCATTGCAAAAAAAAAAATATTCACAAAAACAGATGTCCCTGTCACGGTATCAAATGAGGAGAAGTATTTGCAGGTTAACAGTGTTTAATAAAAACATAAGACTCACAGCCGTACACAAAGTGATAATCCAAACAGGTGACACAGAGAAGGCAACAGAACAACCAGTGACATCAAACAATGAACCAGCAAAAGACACACACAAAGACACAGCTTATATATGCAGGTTAATGGGAAACAGCTGGTGACAAATGATCAATGATTAACAGACAGGAGTATGGGAAATGCAGTTCATGATACATATGACAGTGAGGGGAAGAGACATCTGGTGGCAACTCAGGGAACAACACTAATACAATACAATAAACACAAAACACAGTCTCACACTGTGACAGAACTCCCCCCTAAAAGGAGTGGCTTCCAGACACTCCATAAGACCAAGCACAAAAGTTCAGGTGGGTGGAGGAACGGAGGTGGATCTGGGGGAGGGATGGAGGGTCTAGAACCCCAGGGCGGGGCCGCAGGCGGTGCAGGGAGCCAGGGCGGGGCCGCAGGCGGTGCAGGGAGCCAGGGCGGGGCCGCAGGCGGTGCAGGGAGCCAGGGCGGGGCCGCAGGCGGGACCAGAGACCAGAACGGCGCTGGAGACCAGGGTGGTGCTGCAGGCATCTCCAGACACCAGAGCCGAGCTGCAACCCATGCTGGTGCTGGCGGTAACAGGAACCTGGGCAAAGAAGCACAAGAGGCCCTATGGGCCAGGTTAGCTAGGGCAGACAGTTCAACTAGCTTGGGGTCGGCCATCTTGGGCCAGGCAGAGAGTTCAAGGAGCTCGGGGACGGCCATCTTGGGCCAGGCAGAGAGTTCAAGGAGCTCAGGGACGGCCATCTTGGGCCGGGCAGAGAGTTCAGGGAGCTCAGGATCGGCCATCTTGGGCCAGGCAGAGAGTTCAGAGACCTCGGAGTCATCCATCTTGGGCAGGACGGAGAGACTTTCAGTCGTGACAGGAAGTGCAGTAGACTCAGGTTCAGACCTCTCTGCCGTGACAGAAAGTGCAAGAGATTTAGGTTCATATTCCTCAGCCGTGACAGGAAGTGCAAGAGACTCAGGTTCATCTTCCTCAGCCGTGACAGGAAGTACAGTAGACTCAGGTTCATATTCCTCAGCCGTGACAGGAAGTACAGTAGACTCAGGTTCAGACCTCTCCGTCATGACAGGAAGTGCAAGAGACTCAGGCTCAGACCTCTCAGCCGTGACAGGAAGTTCAAGAGACTCCGATTCAGACTTAACGGCCGATTCAGGTTCATGGGCTTGAGACATCTTGCTGAACAGAAGAGCAGAAAGCAGACCACACACACCACAGAGCCATGGTAAACACAGGAAATACTGAGTCCAATGAACATACCTCTGGTGCCTTCCTGAGAACAGGTGCAGGCATGATGATAGCCCTCCTTAGAACAGGTGACGCTGAGACAACAGCCATCTGGAGTGTAGGGGCAGGTATAACCCCAGCAGTCTCAAAAATAGGTGCAGGCATAGTGACAGCCATCTTGGGTACTGCTGCTGGCTTGGCGGCGGCCATTTTGAGGACGGGTGCAGGCTTGGCAGTGGCCCTCGTGAAAACCGGCATCGGGGTTGGAAGGCCAGCCCTCCGCACTGACCTTAATGGAGTCTCTGCCAGACTAGACCTCAGACGCTGGGTTCTGGCATGGATAGGAGAGAAAGGTGAGGCAGCCATCCTGTGAAGTGGCTCTGATGCGGCAGCCATCTTGTGAAGTGGCTCTGGTGCGGCAGCCATCTTGTGAATAGGCTTGGGTCTCCTCTCCATCTCCCTCTCTCGTGGCCGGCGCTCGGGAAAGAGTGAAACAATCATGTCTCTAGCACTCGCTACATCCATAATTGGCTCGGGTGTGGCAGCCATCTTGTGAAGAGGCTCAGGTGTGGCAGCCATCTTGTGAAGAGGCTCAGGTGTGGCAGCCATCTTGTGATATGACTCGGGTGTGTATTCCCACAGGCCCAGAGTCCCAACACACAACGACCGGTGCGCACTACCTCCCCTCAAAAAAATTGCTTGGACGGGGTCTCCTCCCTAACCTCCGAGAAGAATTCACCTTAGTCTTGGAAAAGACCCGAATCATCTCCCCGGTAAGTGCCTTGAAAGAGGCACAGCATGGGTCCCGTCTCTCCCACACCTCTGTTCCCCATGTGGCTGCTGGACCGGTCAGCAGCAGTAGCACGAACGCTACTTTCGATTCCTCAGTTTCGAAAGTCCTGTGATGCATATCTAGATGCAGAGAACACCGATTAATAAAGTTTTCACATAACTTAGGCTCACCAGCGTATCTCTCAGGGAAGTCCGTGCTAGGCTCCGGCTGACCACTCGACTCCGTGGGGTTGGGGGAAATGGATGGTGTGGGCGACACGGAACCACTCTGCAACAACAGGAGCTGTTGTTGCAAATCCGCCACCCTGGTACTCAGTGCCTCTCTCACCCGCTCCAAGTTGCTCTCCTGTGTCAGATCCATAGCAGTGATACAAAAATAACTCCGGCTACAAATAACTCCTGTGACTGATAACCCGCTCCTTCCTTAATGGCTGGTTCATTCTGTCACGGTATCAAATGAGGAGAAGGATTTGCAGGTTAACAGTGTTTAATAAAAACATAAGACTCACAGCCGTACACAAAGTGCTAATCCAAACAGGTGACACAGAGAAGGCAACAGAACAACCAGTGACATCAAACAATGAACCAGCAAAAGACACACACAAAGACACAGCTTATATATGCAGGTTAATGGGAAACAGCTGGTGACAAATGATCAATGATTAACAGACAGGAGTATGGGAAATGCAGTTCATGATACATATGACAGTGAGGGGAAGAGACATCTGGTGGCAACTCAGGGAACAACACTAATACAATACAATAAACACAAAACACAGTCTCACACTGTGACAGTCCCAAGATGTCCTCTCTCTCTCTCTCTCTCTCTCTCTCTATATATATATATATATATATATATATTAGGGGTGTAACGGTACGTGTATTCGTACCGAACCGTTTCGGTACAGGGCTTTCGGTTCGGTGCACGTGTGTACCGAATGACTGAATGCAATATTTTGTGTGCGGAACATAGGTACATTTTCGTGTTTCCACACGAACATATTAAGTGGCGGAAGTCTCCGCGTTCAGCGCAAATCCCGCCCTGCAGCTGATTCTAGATTCTAAAGTTTTATCCGTCGTCACTGTAACCTAAACCAATGAAATCAACTGCAGGGCGAAAAAAAGCTTTTCCGCTCCGTGTGCGCCGCCGCACTCTCCGCGCGCGCGCGCGCGTGTGTGTGTGTGTGTGTGTGTGTGTCGGCCCGCTGCGCTCTCTGCTCAATGTTCGAGTCACGCCGGTTTCACGCCGGTTTCACACTGCACGCGATAGCAGAGCGTAAGCAGCGCAGGAGCAGTGCATATGGTGAGCAGGAGCAGGACAGGAGCGTTTTGCTTTCACACTAGCAGCGTTTGTCACGCGCGGCTGAACCGCAGCGTGTATAGACAGAGTACTCTCTATAATCAGGGTAAGTTGGCATTGCTTTATTTCGTTTTCAAATACATTTAAGAGAAAAGACTTGTCAAGAAGCTTATTTTATTAATCATTTCATTTATATAACTTTTGGTTTGTCTTGTTTTTATTGTTCGGGCAACAAGTTTGTTTTTGGACATTTGTTTTCTTTTTAAATTGCTGTTGGTCATTTGAGTGACTGTTTAAAACACAATAGATATCATCAATGCGCTTTTGGGGTAAAACTGCGGTGTATTTTGGCCTTGATCAATGCGTGTCACTTTAATTCAGCGTAAGCGGCGCGTTAAAAATAGACTGGGCGCCACACCGCAAGCGTGAGCAGCGCGTATTTTTTTCGGCGTCCATGTTATTCAATGAGTGCATTCACATCGCACGCAGAAGCGGCGCGGCAGCGCGTAGCAGGAGCAGAGCAGGAACAGCAGTGCCGCGATAGTTTCGGCGCCCAGTCTATTTTTAACGCGCCGCTTACGCTGAATTAAAGTGACACGCATTGATCAAGGCCACACCGCAGTTTTACCCCAAAAGCGCATTGATGATATCTATTGTGTTTTAAACAGTCACTCAAATGACCAACAGCAATTTAAAAAGAAAACAAATGTCCAAAAACAAACTTGTTGCCCGCACAATAAAAACAAAGACGAATCAAAAGTTATATAAATTAAATGATTAATAAAATAAGCTTCTTGACAAGTCTTTTCTCTTAAATGTATTTGAAAACAAAATAAAGCAATGCCAACTTATCCATTATAGAGTACTCTGTCTGTACACAAGCCGCGGTTCAGCCGCGCGTGACAAACGCTGCCAGTGTGAAAGCAAAACGCGCGTGTCCTGCTCCTGCTCACCATACGCACTGCTCCTGCTCTGCTCACGCTCTGCTATCGCGTGCAGTGTGAAACCGGCGTCAGTGTTTGCGCTGCGCGTTCTGCTCTGTCGTTAACGGCCCAAACACTCCAGTCATGTACCGATCACGCACTGGAAAAGCAAAGTCCGCTCAAATAAGGTGAAATTTCTCAGTAGTACACTTCTGTTTGCTGAGCTGTATAGTCATGCTGGCAACAATGGTAAAATGACCTGCTCTGATCACATGCTCTGGTAATAATAGCTTCGTAGGCTACTATAGCTTTGGACTATATTTTATTTTGATAATTATTAAAAAAGTGGAAAAAAAAAATCTTAAATTGATTATGTTGATTGATTATTGAAAAATAATAATACATTGATATATTTATGCTTAATATTATTTTAATATAGGGCTATTTTCTGTTCCTTTTTTCCCCATGTTTCATTTAATTAGGTGATTATAAGTTTAATTATTGATGATTACAAGCTTGGAGGAATTGCAATTAATTACAGCAAATTGGTTCTTTTTTTTTATCGATTCCCAGCCTTAATTTTTAAATATGAGCAGGCCTACAAGCTGGGATTGGTAATGCTGCACTGTAATCATAGTTATTTATATTTTTCATTATATTTTATTATGTGATATTGGTTTGAGACTGAGAGTATTTTATTTAGTGGAGAACTTTGCAGCATTATTTTATTTCTTATTCTTTTTTTTAATTGTATATCTATTTTATTATATTTTATTAAAAAGTGTTTAAAAAAGTGCAAACAAATAGTTAAAAAAAGTTTATAGTAATAAACAACCAGCAGTTTAATGTTTGCATTTCTTTCCCTTACTGTACCGAAAATAAACCGAACCGTGACTTTAAAACCGAGGTACGTACCGAACCGTGATTTTTGTGTACCGTTACACCCCTAATATATATATATATATATATATATATATATATATATATATATATATATTAGACTTGTAGTCAAGACCGCCTAAACCGAGACCAAGACACTACCAAGACCAGAGGGTATCGAGACCAAGACAAGACCAAGACCGACCAAGTCAAGACCAAGACCAAGTCGAGACCAAGACCGAGACAAAGTCGAGACCGGAGAAAAAAAAAAAACAGACTAGTGTTGAAGCTAAGCAATAACTATGAATTCAAGAACAGCAGCATACTAGGGTTCAGCCGCAGTTTACATTCAATACATATTAGACGGTATTACTTAGCACTATTAGAGGATTGAGACTCCCTTAACTTTTGTGTACTGTTGAGGACTAACATGACTGGTACTGACTGGTTCATCTGACAAAACATCAAACACCTCCAACCCCATCTTGCTCCTCCAACAACTGTCTAAAGAATGAGAAATATGTAACCAATTGAAATTATACTTAATGTGTAGATGAAATTGTAACATCAAATTAAAGATCAATCAAATACACAATTATAAACTTGGATTAGGCCTAATGTTTAGTCAACACAACGGAGATATGCAGATGATATTTAAAAGACCATTTATTTAGTCTAACACCACCATCCTAAATACAATACTGTAATCAAACACCACACACACACACACAGAGAGAGATATCAAAGACACAAATTCATCTAAGCAAATGCCTGCCTATCTCTGCCGATTTCGGAGTCTCCAAATGAATCCATTCTGCGACTTAATAAAATGTTTAAAAACGAAATTATAGGCTTAAGTGCAGGATCCGAAAGTTGGTCGTTCTGTCGCTATGGTTACACACACACACACACACACACCGTTTGCGGTGCGCTCAAAGTCATCTGTCAGTTGTGCAGTTACCCAAAATCTCCTGAATGAAGTTAAAACCCATCATGTCACTGATTGTGTTTTTTAAATCAAGTGATCAAAGTGCTCGTTGCCGCTGCGATCAGTGGCGCAGATAAGTGTTTTCTCGTGTGACTCGCGCACACACCGCACCGTCTTCACTCGGACGCGCGCTTCAATCTGTTCCGTTGCGGATAATAATATTGCATTACCGAACGTTGTGTCGTCGTGGATATTGTAGTATTGTATTGCTAAATCCCCCGACCACTATGTCCGATGTCGGTCTGAGACAGCGAGACCTAGACAAGACCGAGAGGTCCGAGACCAAGACAAGACCAAGACCGGTCTCGAGACATACATCACTAATATATATATATATATATATATATATATATACAGGGCTGGAAATGGGGGGGGGGGGGGGGGGGGACGCGGGGGGGGGGGGGGACGCGGGGGGGGGGGGGGACGCGGGGGGGGGGGGGGGGACGCGGGGGGGGGGGACGCGGGGGGGGGGGGGGGACGCGGGGGGACGGAGTGGGGTGAGTGAATTTCGGCGTTCCAGTTGAAAAAAAAAAGGTTATATTATTATTATTATAATTATTTTTTTGTGGACATTGTAACGATTACTATATTTTATCTACAATATAATAGCTACATAAACGTAGAACATGATAATAAAAACTTCGAGGGATATTGATATTTATCAATGACATTCTGTAAAATTGGCTGCGCTATGTCGTCTTTTGTTATTGGCCAATGCCTGCAGACTGCAGCCAATGGAAATGCTTCTCTATCAGTGCGCGTCTTTCTTACTACTCACAGAACTTCACAACAGACCGCTTGAGGTAGGCTAAATACATAATCTTGGATGATGAACTGTAATATTGTTCGAAAATCTGAATAGAAACCGTTACTTTAACAGATGTCATAACAGAAACTTTCATAAGCTGTATTAGCTGAAATGATCCGGTCTAAAATAATAAAAAATGGCCATCTTAAAATTAACCGGTTGTTTTGTTAGAAAAGAGCTTTTCGGGTTTCGAAATCGAATTTCCGTTACACGTATCGAGTAAAAAAAAAAAAAAAAAAAAAAGTGACAGATCCAGAAACGCACACTGTAGGCTAATCCAGAAATACATGCGTGAGATGCACAAAACAGGCACGGCGCCAGGATTCCAGTTTTGGATGGGTCAAACCAATTGTGGTAGGCCTTAAATTAAAAACGTTAAATTAAAAACGTTATCCAATCACTGTTTAACCTAAGAAAAATTACTGACTAATATACTGTTATATTATCTGTGAGTACATAATATAGATTTTAATAGCTTGATGCTCTTTGAATATTTTGTTGCATTGTAAAAAGTTTCGGTGCATAGGACGGACCGATCCACGATCGCTCTCCATGGTTCTGACCAAAGAAGAGCGCTTTGGAATCTCAATTACGCATCGCATCATACCTGGCGTTGTCTCTTAGTGCGCTACGAAGACTCAGTCTTGAGGTATAACTTAACTAAAGGTATGCTACCACTAAAGGTATACCATTGCTAGGCGTCTTCAGGGCTATCATCCACTCGCGAGGCAGAGGCGCTGGCGCCCTCCTAGCAACGGCACTGGTCGCGAGACAGATGACATGGATAAGAGTTTTTTTTTTTTTTTTTTTTTTTTTTTTTGTAGAAAGACTCTTTTTAAAAGATTTTCGTTTAGTATAAATTGTATCTTAATTTTGATCAATGTTTTATCAAACAATTAGGCTACCTGTATTTAATAAATAAGAAACAAATAGCCTATATAGCAGACAATGTAATAAGATGCCGGCACGATCACTTGCATTTCACGTGAATGGAGGGCGCCGAAACTCAACTTGTGCCTCACAGATTTTAGAAATATAGGCTATCTATTATAGAAAGCTTGAAATGTCTACTTTTAAACGAAAATATTCAAAACCAAAAGAAATAGGCTACTCTCTGATTATAAAATCCATATGAAGTGTGCATTTCTCTCTGGCGTTCATGGCGAGTCCGCATCGTCAACTTCATCTTTGCAGCGACACAGAAAACACCAGTTTATTAATAAACAATTAAATGTCTCCTTGCTAATTATACCGGTTCTTTGTGACGCTCATTATCCTGTGTAGGCTATATAGCCTATTTAAGTAATTAAAATAATATACGATTTGTCCACGAATGGCTTTATGAAAAACTCGACTAGAAATTTTTTTTTTAGTCGGAGGCAGCCCATATTCCTCATATTTTCGAGCCAGGCTCAGGCCATTCTGGGTTGAGCGAGCGACCCTGCGGAATGAGCGAGCGGAGCGAATATTCAGAAATGCGCTCTCCGCTCACGAGCTCTGATCGGAACAAACCCGAAACTCTGCTGCACTTGCGCAGAAACATCACAATAGACATAACCAGCTTTTTAAATATGTTTTTAAAACTAAACATTTAGACTATTTTAGCACAATGATGAGCTTATTGCCGAATTTTTATAATTGTTGACAAAATTAGAATATATTATAAGTTTTTTTCTTTTTGAAGAAAGAATGGTGAAGCTGCTCTCTCTTACATAATTTGTTAAAAAAAGATAAATCAGCTACATCAAAAACAAAATTGTATTGATATAATAATGATTTTAGAAATGTCTAAACTTAAATCTAAAAGAGATAAAACACATTGAGTAATCCTCTGGAGCCATATGGTTGTAGGTAAAACTAGTCTTTGATCATAAAAGTTTTTGTTTTGGCAAATAAATAATAAAAATACCATAAATCCCCATAAAAGACTGAGTGGCAGCATTTGTTTGAAAAACACACAAAAAGGGAAAGAGCTTTATGATTGACTGCACAATTAGATTTGACAACAAATCTGAAGTATATTCTTTACAGAATGGCGAAAGCTACGCAAATGGATCACTGCAATTCTGAATTCCAGGCAGTGAAAGGTGGATTTGCAGTTATCATTTTGAAAAAAATATGGGTATTTAGGGGTAAATTTATGAAAAACACAACGTTTTGTTTTTATTATTTGCAATAGCCGACCCCAGGGGGTAAAATGAAACATAAAATAAATAATTTATATAATTTAGTTATTATAGATTATAAAGGTTTTTAAACATCTGAAAGGTCATCTAAAGCCATGACCTCTATTTATTTTTTATTTTTTTCAAAATAGAGTCCGCCCAGTGAATTTTGCCCATTTCCACCACTGTATATATATAAATAATATTAAAAAAAACCAATAGATTTGATATCTTCATCGCTGAGATTTCCTTATTGTAAAATCTCTTAAATCATTAATAACAAGAACAACAAGTGCCTTAAGAATTATGATCATATTTTTCTCACTGGGTGAGATGTCATTGTTATTTATCTGTATTTTTTTCTTTACTTTATATTTTATGTCAATGTATCCCCAAGTTTCACCGAAATGCTTTGCAACTTTTTAAGGACCACCCGACCACTTAAAGTTTAGCTTTGATGATTTACGTGATTTTGTGGTTTCAGATTCGGTTTTATGTATTTGGCAGGTTAATTAATTCGCAAACGAATATCTCATTTATTTCAAAACACGTGACTTACAGTAGGCTAGCTAAGCCAAGGAAGGTGGTCCTTTAACACCAGGGGATTTCTGCATGTTGGTTATAAAAGTAGCCTACATCTAGGACACAAACACTCCCAAAATGCTCACGAATGACGAATCATAGCCTACCTTTGAAAAGAAGAAACTGCAGCACTAAGCCCGTGTATCACTCTCAGGTAGGCAGGCTTGTTTTAAAATTGATGTTTTAATGTTTTAAGATGAGAGCTGGCCATTATTTTTTTTCTACTTAGGTATTTTTTTATATGCCTCTGAAGTGTAATAATGTGACATAGGGGAGAGCGGGGCACAACTAACGCGGGCCTCGTTGTAACACATGTATCTTGTTTTAAATAGCCTACGTCCACATGCAAGCTTGACGAAACTTATATTTAGGCTACTAGATAGAACACTATATAGAGAAAAAATTGCGCCGAAATTCTGAAATGTCTGGAAGATATCACTGAACATTTATTTAACTAGCAAAAGTAAATTGCTTATTTATGTTAATTTTTCATCTCTATTTTGGTGTTTATTTTAAATCAAATCTGATATTATTTTAATCTCCAATATGTTATTTAACAGTTGATATGATTCTTTAATGCTGATCTAACCAGCAGAAGACACTAACAGGGTTTAAATCCCAGTTGCACAGGTGGGGCATGTTGTAACACTGCGTTACAATGAGCCCCTATATGCTATTTTCTATTCTATACGTTTATGAATTCTTTTGAGAAAACATGAGAAAAAGGTGAATAAAGACTTAAAGTCAATGTTCAGAAGTGATTAATTATTATTATTATTATTGTTTTGAACTATGTTGTATAGCTGTGTTTCCAGTGTGTTCATTGTCAATTTAGTTTGTCTTGTATATATATTTTTTGATTAGATCAGATTACATTTTAACCCTCTGGGCTTTATAGTCACACTTAGCTTCCTCCCGCCCGAAAACGGGCGAAGCCTTAAAATCTTACTTTACTTTTTCCCAGGATAACCAATCAAATATATTTTGTTCTATAATGTTTTCTGATTATTATTTAGAATTTTTGGAATTTTTTATGATATTTTGCATTAATTATATAATTTTTATGAGCTATTTTTTCCATTAGAATTAATATTTATTTTTTTATTTTTTTATTTTTTTTTATTTTTCAATAAATGCAACATTTCACATCAAAATAGAGTGCAGGCCTAAAAAAAAAAATTTTTCAACTGAGAAGAGCGCCATCTAGTGGCTTCAAAATGTATTAATTTGTGTCATGTCCTATAACCGCCTATAGGCGGCCTACAGCTTTTTTATTTATTTATTTGATTTATTCCCATTCGGAAAGAAAAAAAATTATTACTAAGCAACCACTGAATGGAACAACACAAATTATATATCATTTTAAAGCTTAGGATCTCAGCTTTTTAATGCATTTATTAACTCCTAACGAGTGCTGAGTAATCCCTCTAAAACCGAGTGTACCGCCAGCAGGCGCCACCTAGCTGCGAAAATATTCTTTACCATATTTTTTAAAAATCTTGCCTTGATTAACACAAAGTTGATGTCATTTGAAAGCTTAGAGTCTGAACTTTACAGTGAATGTATCCACTTTGAAAAACTCTTAAAGGGACACTTCACCCATTTGCATTAAGCTTTGTATTGTTAGAAACCCAGTCATATATTATAATGATCGTGGATTTTTCCTTTATTTTTCCCTGAGATGGGAGAAATAAGGATTTAAGTGTTTTACTTCCTGCTTATTCTGACGTAAAAATCGTCATTTTGCGTCATAATAAGCAGGAAGTCACATTTCATTGAAAAGTGTAGAGACTACAAACACTAGCTCCTCATTATTCCAGGGGGCGCTCATGCTCACGCTACAGGCCTATCACAGATCAGTGGGTGGGACTTTACTCTCTGAAACTGAAAGCAATATCCTCCATCTTGTTTGAAGCTAAGCTAACAGGCGCTGTGGAGACAGATGTAAAGTTATGACAATAGCGGAGGGTAACGTACAATATGATGTAGAAGAAGAGGATTTCGGAAGTCTGATGCTCGAATCAGGTGTTTGTGGCTATCAAGCCGCATTATAGCGAAGAGCAGCCGAGGCAGAAGACCTGCCTGCCGCGGACGAGGAGCCCGGACCGGCTCGAGTTAGGGCGGACTGGTGGCGCCGGTGATCTCACTACGAACCGCTATGAACACAGAGATAGAGTCCGTCTGCGGCAAAGAATTTCAACAATGACAATTTCTCATGCACGAAATCTCTGAATCAGACGAGCACACGGGCGTTTGTGTTGTGAATCAGACGAGCACACGGGCGTTTGTGTTGTGAATCAGACGAGCACACGGACGTTTGTGTTGTGAATCAGACGAGGACACGGACGTGTGTGTTGTGAATCAGACGAGGACACGGGCGTTTGTGTTGTGAATCAGACGAGGACACGGGCGTTTGTGTTGTGAATCAGACGAGGACACGGGTGTTTGTGTTGTGAACCATCCTAGTTTCGCACCGCATCTGACTGAACATCCAGGTAACGTTACCATGCATGCAATAATTCACCACTTCGAAAGAAATACAAATGAGGAGTAATTCACTATTGAGTTCGCCAACTAACTACGTTAGATATTTTGTGTGAAATGAATTTCAAGCTCCGGTCCGGTGGTAGCTAGCCTTATAGACGGAAGAGTGATTCATGCTGTTCTGGATTAGTGGGAGTGGCTTGCGCAGCTGTGCAATGTGGTGCATTGTGGGAGTTGTTGTCTTTCATACAAATGCGTCCTGAAGTTTCTTTCTTTCTTTCCTCGGTCAAGAAGGCACCAAATTCAAAATTTATTTTACATTTCGACTACATATATGACCCACTTTCAATAAAGATCAATGTTCCCATGGGTGAAGTGTCCCTTTAAGTATTGCTGAGTTATTTGCTGATAAATAGAATTTCTTTTTTTTCATAATCTATAAAATAATATACTGCAATGTGTCAAAAACATCATACAGCTCATGAAACATTCTCAGATAATTGAAAATGGCACTTAATTTTTTACAGCATATTATTACAATTAAAATGAGCCCAAAATTAACATAATCTATTGCTTTTATGACAAGATATTCTTCATGAAGAAAAAATTGCCCATGAGGGGGTGTCAAAGACTGTACAAAAAGGCTATCTCTTTTCCAAATGCTGTAACTTTTGATTCCTTTGTCCAAAAATTATAATTTTTTTATCCAGATGCAGCTAACATGTAGGGGGACTTCACTAAAAAGAATTTTCCTCCTACCTTATTTCCTTCCTGAGTTATTCCATGACAAATAAGAAAGATATGCAAAATCATAATAAAAAATATATATATATATTGTCTTTTATCCGCTGTTTCTTGGCAGGACAATGTCCAAATGTAATGTAATTTATATTTTCAAAAAAATTAAAAAGAGTTCTTTCAAACGATACCTACCTTTTGACTCTCCTTGCTATAGTTTTGGAGTTATTATGATTATATCATTTTTATATAGTTTGGGGCAAAATTTGCTGTTTCAGTCTTACCAGTTCATTTCTCTCTCTGTGTGTGTGTGTTTGTGTGTGTAGGTGTGTGTGGGGGGGGGGGAGGGTGTCTTATTTGCACTCTTGATGTTCTAGAGTGTCACCCCTTCATTGCTGTACACTTTTTTTCAGCACAGTTGCTGATCTGTAGCTTGTACCACCAAAAGTTTCTCTGAGTTTTCCTATTTTTTCGTATTTCCCATTCATTTCCTATGTCGCCTGTTTTCGGGCGGGAGGAAGCTAAGTGTGACTTTTTTTTTTTACGACCCTTTAACATATCAGAATCATCTCCTTGATTTTTTTGTGTGTTCATATAGGTAATAAAACAAAAGTCACCAAGTTTCACCCCCATCCGATGAAGCAAAAAAATTAAACAATTCGAAACGTTCATGTTTTCGCCCGTTTTCGGGCGAAGAAGCCCAGAGGGTTAAGCTGTCATATGGTCATATTAGCTTACTATGTGCTATGTTTCGAGGTATATCAAGAAAAATGTATACACTGTATTAATAAAACAAAACCACATAATTGTACTAGACGTGGGAAATTAATGTAGGAAAAAATAAATACTCTGAACCCTAAGTAGATTTACACAAACTGAGAAAGTGACCTTTAAAGAAAGAAAAAACATTATTCAAAGTAATACAACACTTATTACACTTAATTTTTTATTAGGTATATGTGTATGTGTGTATGTGTTTTCTAGGAGGGAAAAGAATATGGGATACAATTAGCTACATAATGCCACAATACAAGACCACAATCAAACATTTGTACAAGAACTTAGAATGCAGGAAATTAGCTAGGTAGCCTACAAAGTCAATACATAAGTTTTCTCTGCCCCGTAACTAATAAACTGGTAATGCCTATAAATACTCAAATGCACATATTCTTACAATTACCACAGTGAGTCACATGAGCAATATAAACCAAGTTAAACTGTTCAATCTAACAGTAGAAACGTATGGAACTTACATAGTTCAATAACGCACACAAGGCAGGAGACACAGCATTTCCAGCAGCAACACACAGGGATTCCTCCATGTGGCATGAACAAAAGGAAGGGGCTGTGTGTACAGGTGCTGTCTAATGAAGTCTGTGGCTGATTGAGGCTAATTAGTTGAAGGTGTGGTGAACTTCATGGGGAACTGAGTGGCAAAGAAAAATGGGACGTGGCAACTGCAGGACAGAGAGGAAAACATCCAAACAATATCTATATCCTTTGAAGGCTATATACAGTATAAAACAGTTAGCTCCGGTCGTTATTAAATAAATTCAGATTGTATATGTTGGTAAAAGGCACTTATCTAACACTAAAAGAAGTTTTGTGCCTCTAAAAAGTGCGTTCGACCTTCTTTTTGATCTGAATGGTGTGTGGAAAACAACACTCGGTTACTAACGTAACCTTGGTTCTCTCTAGAGCAGTGGTCTCAAACCGGTTCCACGGAGGGCCTAGTGTATGCAGGTTTTCTCTTTTACCTTGAACCAAACTGATTGAGTAGGTCACTAATTGGTTAAGATCTCCCCTCACCTGGTAGTCTAGGTCTTAATTGGGCACTAATTGAAGGGAAAGACCAAAAACCTGCATACACTAGGCCCTCTGTGGAACCGGTTTGAGAACTCTGCTCTAGAGAGGGAACGAGTGTTGTGTAAGTTTAGCTTACGCTACGGGAAAAACTCCTTTTTCTCGAGAATACTGAAGCCAAAAATTATCCTTAATTTTTAATCATTTAAAACGCATTTGCTACAGCAGCAGCCCTAGACGAGGCAGCTCGCACGCCCATAGGCTGCTCTGCGGCAACTGCTGCAACCTATCAGTGCGTCTGCCATGACTTCAGCACCAATGGGAAGGCTTCCCTGCGCCACGTCATGGCCCACCAATATGGGTGTGGCCTAAGCCTATAAATACCCATCGCTCAGGTTGCACTATGATTTCAGTCGACTGGAAGTGAAACCATAATGCAGCACAAGCACGGCAGGTTGTGTCTCTAGAGAGAACCAAGGTTACGTTAGTAACCGAGTATCGTTCTCTTACGAGAGTACTCTCGTGTTGCGTAAGTTTAGCTTACGCTACGGGAACCCAATGTAAAACGCTGTGCGTGCTAAGTGTCCAACACAAATGTCCCAAGGGCAGAATGCCCAGGGCTCATGTAAGAGTGGAAAGACGCATAGCGGCAAACAGGGCGTGACGACTCGGTAACATGAAGATAGGTGCTTACACATATATACAGTTAAGACAATATATCAGCCTTGAACTGCATAGGCCCACAGGACATTGCAATATACAGTGAGGAAAATAAGTATTTGAACACCCTGCTATTTTGCAAGTTCTCCCACTTAGAAATCATGGAGGGGTCTGAAATTGTCATCGTAGGTGCATGTCCACTGTGAGAGATATAATCTAAAAAAATAAATCCAGAAATCACAATGTATGATTTTTTAACTATTTATTTGTATGATACAGCTGCAAATAAGTACTTGAACACCTGAGAAAATCAATGTTAATATTTGGTACAGTAGCCTTTGTTTGCAATTACAGAGGTCAAACGTTTCCTGAACACTGCAGGAGGGATTTTGGCCCACTCCTCCACACAGATCTTCTCTAGATCAGTCAGGTTTCTGGGCTGTCGCTGAGAAACACGGAGTTTGAGCTCCCTCCAAAGATTCTCTATTGGGTTTAGGTCTGGAGACTGGCTAGGCCACGCCAGAACCTTGATATGCTTCTTACAGAGCCATTCCTTGGTTATCCTGGCTGTGTGCTTCGGGTCATTGTCATGTTGGAAGACCCAGCCTTGACCCATCTTCAATGCTCTAACTGAGGGAAGGAGGTTGTTCCCCAAAATCTCGCAATACATGGTCCCGGTCATCCTCTCCTTAATAAAGTGCAGTCGCCCTGTCTCATGTGCAGAAAAACACCCCCAAAGCATGATGCTACCACCCCCATGCTTCACAGTAGGGATGGTGTTCTTGGGATGGTACTCATCATTCTTCTTCCTCCAAACACGTTTAGTGGAATTATGACCAAAAAGTTCTATTTTGGTCTCATCTGACCACATGACTTTCTCCCATGACTCCTCTGGATAATCCAAATGGTCATTGGCAAACTTAAGACGGGCCTTGACATGTGCTGGTTTAAGCAGGGGAGCCTTCCGTGCCATGCATGATTTCAAACCATGACGTCTTAGTGTATTACCAACAGTAACCTTGGAAACGGTGGTCCCAGCTCTTTTCAGGTCATTGACCAGCTCCTCCTGTGTAGTTCTGGGCTGATTTCTCACATTTCTTAGGATCATTGAGACCCCACGAGGTGAGATCTTGCATGGAGCCCCAGTCCGAGGGAGATTGACAGTCATGTTTAGCCTCTTCCATTTTCTAATGATTGCTCCAACAGTGGACCTTTTTTCACCAAGCTGCTTGGCAATTTCCCCGTAGCCCTTTCCAGCCTTGTGGAGGTGTACAATTTTGTCTCTAGTGTCTTTGGACAGCTCTTTGGTCTTGGCCATGTTAGTAGTTGGATTCTTACTGATTGTATGGGGTGGACAGGTGTCTTTATGCAGCTAACGACCTCAAACAGGTGCATCTAATTTAGGATAATAAATGGAGTGGAGGTGGACATTTTAAAGGCAGACTAACAGGTCTTTGAGGGTCAGAATTCTAGCTGATAGACAGGTGTTCAAATACTTATTTGCAGCTGTATCATACAAATAAATTGTTTAAAAAATCATATATTGTGATTTCTGGATTTTTTTTTTAGATTATGTCTCTCACAGTGGACATGCACCTACGATGACAATTTCAGACCCCTTCATGGTTTCCAAGTGGGAGAACTTGCAAAATAGCAGGGTGTTCAAATACTTATTTTCCTCACTGTATATCAACAGTCTAAGCAAACTGGGTTGGGTAGACATAGTTAATACTGCATAATTAGACTGAGAACAGCCTAGCCTGTAGGGCAGGCACTTCCAGGTTGTAAAACCTTATAAATATAGACAGGGAGGCCCAGCCTTCGGAACGTAACCATGTCTTGGTTTGAGGATGACCTTAGAGTCATTAGGCCCAAATTCCAGACATGTAGCACTCACAGAGAGCGCGTGTAAGTCGCTCACCCGTTTTACTGAAGCCATTGCCAGCAGGAAAACGGTTTTGAAGGAGAGGTAGTTTAGCTCCACCTCATGTAAAGGTTCAAATGGGCTACCTTTCATGGCCTCTAGGACCGTAGAAAGGTCCCAAATCGGAACTGATGGAGGTCGAGGATGGTTCAGCCTCCTAGCACCTCTGAGAAAACGGATTATGAGGTCATTCTTTCCCAGCAACTGGCCATTTGCAGACTTTGTAAAAGCTGCTATGGCCGCCACATACACCTTTAGCGTGGATGGGGTTCTCCCACTGTCCAGCAGCTCTTGCAAGAAGGAAAGCACCACCGTTACCTCGCCACATAGCGGGTCCAATTCATGAGCTGAACACCATTCTGCGAACACCGACCATTTAGACGCGTAGAGCCGTCTAGTAGATGGAGCTCTAGCCTGCGTGATCGTGTTCATCGCTCGGGGTGTGGGTGCCAAATCGCGCCCTCGGCCTGAGACAGCAGGTCCTTCCTCAGCGGAATCGGCCATGGGGGTGCGCTCCCCAGCTCCATCAATTCTGGGAACCAAACTTGATTCTCCCAGCGTGGAGCTATCAAAATTATTGAGCATTTGCACTCCCTGATTCGCTTGATTACCTGTGGTAACAAGGCGACCGGGGGAAATGCGTATAGAAGACGTCTGGGCCAGTGCGTCCCTTTCTTTCGAAAAGAATATTGGGCAATGAGCGTTGGCCTGTGACGCGAATAGGTCTACCTCCGCTCTGCCGAAGATGCCCTAGATGTTTTGTACTACCAGGGGATTCAGGGACCATTCCCCTGGGGGGAGCTTGGCCCTGGACAGCATGTCTGGGCCCACGTTCACAGCGCCCGAAACTCAGCGAGTGCAAGTTGTGCTGGGCCCATAGAAGGAGGTGTTTTGCTCTTGCAAAAAGGCTCCGGGACCTGAGGCCGCCTTGGCGGTTTATATATGACACCACTGACATATTGTCTGTTCTGACTAGAACATGGCGACTCCTCAGCACAGGGAGGAAGAACTGCAGGGCATTCTCGACCGCTTTCATCTCTAGACAGTTTATGTGTAGGCGCTTTTCTGTGTTTGACCACAGGCCCATCGATGGCCTCCCTTCGTAAAGGGCACCCCAACCCGTGTTGGAGGTGTCTGTCGAGACTACTTTGACCACTGAGGGTAAACCCAGGTTCACGCCGGACTGATACCAGTCGGCTCTCATCCATGGTTTCAGTGACGCCACGCATGTCCGATTGACCGTGAGGCCAGATTCGAGCGAGGATTTGTCTGGTTGTGAGCATTTTGAACTAGCGTATCATAAGAGCTTTGTTCAAAAGCCTGAGATCTAGTATAGGGCGGAGCCCGCCATTCTTCTTTGGGACTAAGAAGTAACGGCTGTAGAACCCCGACTCGCTCTCTGCCAAGGGGACGGTCTCTACCGCTCCTTTCCCTAGCAAATTCGCTATCTCGGTGCGTAGTAGGTGTGCTACTTCCTGATTCACCGAGGTTTCGACCCGTGCTGTGAAGTGTGGTGATCTGCGAGCGAATTGTAGCAAATAGCCCCATTTTACTATTTCTAGCACCCATTTCGAGACCCCTGGAATCGATTCCCATGCTTTCGCGTGAATAGCCAGGGGTAGAATGAAATCTGGGTTCTGGTCGCTGGTATTCAGAGACTCGGGGACCCAGCCATGATGACATGCTTTGTTCATCAAGCTCATATTCAATGGGGTAGTCAGCACTTCGTGCAGCGGCTTCGTATCTAGCTTCCCGTCCGTGGAACCGGGAAGGTGTTGTATTACAGACGAAGCTGTGCGAGCTCGCGGTGGAAGGCGCAGAGCGCTTAGCAACACAGATACAGTCGTGTTCATAGGTAGGGGTGGGCACTGTACAGCGGGCACATTGCCTACATGTAAAACATGAACGGCAGAAGCCGGTTTGACTGATATGGACCCCGGGGTGGTGTGAGACACTGTGTGGGTAGTGCTTATGTGTAGGGGTGAACACTGGGCAGTGGGCACTTTTCCTACACTCATAGGTCGAGCGGCATGAGCCAGCTTTATTGATTTTAACCCTGGATGAGTGTGACACACAGAGGGGGTAGTGTTTATGTGTAGGGGTGGGCACTGGGTAGTGGGCACATTTCCTACATAGCAAACACCTTCGGCGTGAGCCGGAGAAAGACCAGACATAATGCTCTTTTTGAGATATGTGTGGGTCGCCGTGAGAAAGGTGTTTACGGGCGGGAGGCGGTCTGCGTCGGCTGGTGGAGCGCGAGCGCTGACGTTCCTCTCTAGCCTGGCGATGCTGTGTGGCAGGCGACGGAGGCAGTGGGGGGGGCGCTGGTTTCCGAGCGGACGGCTGCTTCTTATCGCGGCCCGCCGCAGAACTGGTACGTCGTGGCAGAAAATGTCTCATGGCCTGAGACGCCTTCTGCACCTCATAATAGCGCTCCGCGAAGCCCTTCACTGAGGGACCGAAGAGACCCGACGGTGACACAGGAGCGTCCAAGAAAGTGTTGCGGTCAGAATCAGACATGTCGGACATCGTTAACCACAAGTGACGCTCCGTAACGGTGAGGGCGGCCATGTTACGTCCGATGGCCTGGGTGGCGGCTTTGGTAGCTCTCAGAGACAGATCTGTAGCACTCCTCAGATCCGTTACACGCTCCAAAGTTGCCAGCATCGTCCAGCGAGCGGAGAAGGTTGGCCTGGTGTATTTGCAAAATCGCCATAGCTTGTAGGCGGACGCGGCTTGGCCGATCAGCGCCGAGGTGGTCAGGCATGCTTTTGTAGGCAGGCTCGACTTGGACTGCCATCCTGCAGAGGGCTGGCACAAGTGAGTCGCCACCGCTTCCTCGACCGGAGGAACGGAAAGGTATCCTCTTTCTTTGGCGCCGTCAACCGCAGAGAGCGCCGAAGAAACAGAGGATCTCAGCCTGGCCGAATACGGGGCTCCCCACGACCTGGAGAGCTCATCATGAAGTTCAGGGAGGAAGGGAGCGGGCCTCAGAACAGGCGAAGAACGGCGTCCAGGCAGAAAGCGGCCATCCAGCCTCTTGGGCACGGGCTCCTGGGGCGCGGTCCACTCGCCTTCGTGAGGAAGCGGAGAAGCTCAGCATCGACCGAAGCCCTGACGCTGGACTCACGTGTCGATGGGGTGGGGTCCGGGACAGATCCCGACCATTCCTCGCTCCCAGACGCAATGAGAGAGCAGCTGTCATCCTCCATGGCACCCCCGTCCATCTCGTCAAGCACCGCTGAATCGGGGCGCTGACCGTCAGTGAGGGAGACGGGGGACTCTGAGAGAGAGGCTCGCAGTGAAACCGTCGGTGAGAGCTCTTTCACCGAAGTTTCCGGTGGCCTCTGCGAACGGCGCTTCTTATGGCGCGGTCCAGCAGGAGGCATCTGGGGGACAGACCCGGCGGAAAACCTCTCTCCCCCTTGAGAGAGGCAGCGCTTCTCATTCACGGCAGCCGCCGTTGGCAAGCACGAGGTCCCACCGCCTAGAACGCAACTGAATGCTTTTTCAAGCGTCTCCTTACTTATTTTAAACAGGAAATGACGGAATATTTACGTACATATTTACAGCGGTTCTATTCGCACGGGATTAGTAGGCTAGACTATTAACGTTACCTGAGGTCATTTTCCTCAGTGACATTCAAACGGGACTAAAATCACTGAGAAGCTCCTGGTAATAATTAGCCTACATTACCCCACCTCTCCATGTTAAACTAGTCCCGTCCAAATAGGGCTATAGACACTACGTATAAGGATGAACAGAAGTAGGCTACCTACACAACAATCTCGAAACATGGCAAGCGCAATCTCTCTCTCTGCTGTTCCTGAAATTACCATAATCATAGTAGGCTAATACGCGCTAATTGTTTTTTGTCGCGGCTAGCTTGACCGTGAATTTTCAGTCAGCGAACTGCATTTGAATTGGCAATATGCCTATATCCAACATTATTCATCCTCAGTTTCAGAATACTGGACTGCAAAAACACAAATTTTAGTTAGTCTAAATCACTGGTTAATCTTATGAATGCCTGTGCATCAAAGATAACAGACCTTAAAGATTATTATAGCCTACATTAGTGGTTCTCAAACTTTTTCAGCATGAAGGTGTAGGGTGCCTAACTTTGGGGCCCTCCAAAGAAAATTCATGACACAAAACAACCTCAAACTTACAATTTTAATTAAAGCAAAAGCATATTAAATTATACAATGCTGGAACATCAATTATGTTGGTTGGTAGCCTTATTTCTCCAATGTTTGAATACACTATTTATGATACATTTTATAAATTACATTATAGTTATCACGCTGACCGACACAGCCATTAACAAAAGTGAATACTTTTAATCATTAATTTACTATTCACAGTAAATGCAGATAAATATCATTTCAACATTTAATTAACAAATTTTCAATTCAAGTCTTAAAAAAAACAACTTCTGTACAGCCACCAGTTTGAGAACCATAAAGCACAGATATACATTGATTCTTATTAAAGCTACTATTAAAGTTCTCAGTCAAGAGCAGTGAGTAATATTCTCTTTGTGTTTTGTTGTTTTCTTAACATTAAAGGGATAGTTCCCCCAAAAATGAAAATTGTCATAATTTACTCACTCAATTTGTTTTAAACCCGATTAAGTTTCTTTCTTCTGTTGAAAACAAGTTATTTTGAAGAATGTGGGTAACCAAACAGTGCTGTCCTCAGTGACTTCTATAGTACTTCTATGGGAACCAGCAACTGTTTGGTTATATTAGCCACATTCTTCAAAATATCTTATTTTGTGTTCAGCACAAGAAAGAAATTAATACAGGTTTGGAACAACATAAGAGTGAGTAAATAATGACAGAATTAAAAAAATTTGGGTGAACTAAAAAAAACTCCTTTAAGGGCAGCATGTTTACAATTAGGCTACTGTTACTTTAAGACTGGGATGCATCTAATATACACACATATGACATGCACCAGATTTTCTCTCAAATGATTGCTTTCACTTTAGACATATCCAACTGTGTTTATGTAAACCATGTGTGTATTTGACAGTATTGGCGCAATAAGACTCGAAAGATAACTTTGTCCAGTAACCAGGCGCTGTCTGACAGGCTTTTAGTACCTGTGCGCTTCGGGTGTATGCTCTCAGAAAAGCGCCTGTTAGAACAGCGCATCAGCACACAATGAAATGTTTAACCGGCAAGGCTTTAAAGCACATGCAAATAATGAACTTTTGTGAATTGCAGAGTCCTGTGAGTACCGCTACCTCTACGTTAACATGTAATGTGAATGTATGTCGCGTTGTTGAGACGGAGGGACCAGAATTGCAACTGATATAATGCATTGTAGCCCGATACTACAATATTTCTTAAAAAGCAGAGCGTGCAGACATTTAAAAAATCATGGCCCACGCCCACTTCATCCTACGCTCTTGATGTTTTTTAAATTTCCTGTTACGACTCCGTGTGAGAAACCGCTTCAGACCATTCAGTTTGTGCAGGGAACTGAACAAATAATTCAAACTGATTTGTGAACCAATTTAGACAGTTTTGCCAACTTGTTTGATCAAGTCTTTGAACAGAATCAACTCAAAGGAGTGATTCATTTGTGATTCATGCATGCTTACACATAATACTAACGTAACCTCAGTTCCCTGAGATGAGGGAACGAGTTTTGCGTAAGGCTAGCTTACGCTATGGGAAATCTCCCTTTCTCGAGAATATTGAAGCAAAAATCTTTAAAACGCAGTGCAGCTGCACAGCAGACACAGATGAGCGTCCAGCGCGGTCATTGGCTGTGCTGCAGCAACTGCACAAACCTATGGCGAGGCGGCTCAGACGCGTGAAGCGTCAACGCGTGAGCTGGTACACGAGGTTTCAGCCAGTGCTGAAGAGGCATGTTCATTAGTCCTAGCTGGAGTACTGATGATGCTAAAGCCATGAGACCCAACATCCTCTGAAATCTTTTGAGGGGGGCGCACGCACCCACTCTGAAAGATGCCGCTAGGCATTGAATGGAGAGCGCGCGCTCTGGTGTAAGATGCGCTTTCATTTGTATAGAGTCTATCACTATGCCCAGGAAAGAAATACTTTGGCTGGGAGACAGTGTGCTCTTGGCAGCGTTGATCCTGAGACCCAGGCATTCTAGATGGCTGAGGAGCCAGGATCTGTGCGTTATCAACTGAGTCTTCGATTGAGCTATAATCAGCCAATCGTCGAGGTAGTTTAACACTCGCACTCCCTGCTGTCTCAGGGGGGTTAGTGCTGCGTCCATACACTTCGTAAATGTACGAGGTGCCAGTGACAGGCCGAAAGGTAGTACTGTGTACTGGTAAGCCTGCCCCTCGAAGGCGAATCTCAGAAATGGCCTAAGATGAGGCAATATCTGGATGTGAAAATAAGCATCTTTCAGATCCACTGAGAAAAAACAAACCCCCGGGCGAATTTGCGCGAGGATCTGCTTGGTTGTCAGCATCCTGAACGGACGCGTAATAAGCGCTTTGTTCAGGTGTCTGAGATCTAGAATGGGTCTGAGACCGCCATCTTTCTTTGGGAAGAGGAAGTAACGGCTGTAAAAGCCTGACTCGCTTTGTAAAAGGGGAACTGGTTCGACAGCTCCCTTTTCTAACAGTTTCGGGTTGAATGAAAACTGGAGACGGGCTGCTGTGAGATAGGGACTCGACCATCCAGCCATCTTGTGCTTCTAACACCGTGTGAACAGCACTCATGTGCAGGGGCGCGCGCTTCACCGCGGGCGCATCCTTTATCACATCTCGAGCGCGAGCTGGGGGAAAAACTGATAATGTGGGAACAGTTTTCATGAGTAGTGGTGCGTACGTTACAGTGGGCACACAATCTACATTTAATATCTCTCCCGCGCTTGCTGGGGGGAGAGTTGATACTGTGTTGGCAGTGTTTGTGTGTAGGGGTGCGCACATCATAGTGGGTACAAAAACTACATGCATTACACCTACAGCGTGATGCCCCGAAAGAGACGAGGCCCGCTGCTCGAAGAGAGGGGTGTTGGTCCGCCTGTGTGAACAGGACCGGCGAGGGAGTTTCCTCAGGAGAGAGCGAGGCACACGGGGACTGGGCCGGCGTGTGTTCGCTCGTCTCCGTCCACTCTGGCATCCTTTGTGAACGGCGCTTCTTTTTGCACAGCTCGAGCAAAGGGAGAGAGAGAGCAGGAATAGTGTCGTCGTCGGTGAAGACAGCTAGTCGGGCCCGCAGGGTGGTGAGATCCATCACATCACACTCAGGGCAGCCACCCTTAGCGAGTGCAGCCTCTGCGTGGTCACGGCCCAGACAGGAAGCGCAGAGAATATGACGGTCTCCACCGACAAGAGGGCCTCTGCACGAGGCGCAGGCGGTGTGAGGCATTTGCAACAATGCCTGAAAAATTTCTCTTTTAGACAAAAAGTGTGACATGACGGCGAACACACTTGCATTTTAAAAGGATATGTGCGCCGGATGGCACAGCAGAACAGCGGGCTGAAGGCGGCGACAAGAAGCCGGTGTCCTCAGAACTGCGATGCAGCTGCTTGTTCCGCTGAAGGCTTTTCGACGGCGAAGATTCTTCTATTCCGGAGATCAGCGAAGTGGTGATTTCGCTGAAGGAGATAATATCTGGTTGTCCTAGGCGAGGTATGTGATATTTATAGGCTAAAGCCACACCCATTTTGGCGGGCTCTGACGTGTCAGGGCGGGAAATGCCCTGAGTGGTTCACGCGTCTGATCCGCCTCGCCATAGGTTTGTGCAGTTGCCGCAGCACAGCCAATGACCGCACTGGACGCTCATCTATGTCTGCCGTGCATTTTTGCTTCAATATTCTCGAGAAAAGGAGTTTTCCCATAGCGTAAGCTAGCCTTACGCAATACGAGAGACCTCTCGAAAGGGAACTCCCTTTTCTCTGATTTAAGTTTTAATAAAATCACGCAGTGAAACTGCATGAGCCAATCGTCGTCCCGCAGAGAGAAACAAACCAATAGCCATGCAGCATAACTGCACAAACCTATGGTGTGGAAGCCAGAGCCTGCCGAAATAGGCGGGGCCAGCTCTCTATATAAGCGGGCATTAAAACTTAAATCAGAGAAAAGGAGTTTTCCCATTGAGTCTAGCAACGCAGAGTGAACCGTATCGATAGGGAAACACACATTTCTTAACATGTACTGCATCAAAATAAAGTAATGAGAGGAACGTCGCCCATCATAACAAAGTAAATGAACAGTTGTTTCATTAATAATATACTTGAGTTAAAGTAAATTTACGTACTCACATTTAAAGGTACAATATGTGAGAATTTTGTATCAAAATATCTAAAAACCACTTGCACAGTGTTATATATTTCTTTCAATTGTGTACTTCCATTATCCTAAATGTTTCCAAGAATTTGTAAATTCAGAGAAATTCACAATTTTAAAAAGTGCCCGTCCCTGTTTACTTGTAGCCTGTCAATAACAATATCCGCGTTATCCCTGGTTTCCGCTTGTACTGCCATAGTAACCATGATGACAGACGTGGACAACTGCGTAGTGGGTAACGTCTAGCGGCACGCTGTTGTTGTTTCGTTCAAACATTATGGACCATGGCAAGCAGACTTTGGGACAAAAGGAGAACTAAAACGAGGATCAATATCAGCATGGCATACTCTAAGATGTATACGACTTTCCTTCTTCAGATTAACACGAATGAAGGGTTTTAGAAAAGAAAAAAAAAACATCTCTGGGAATACATATAATGCAAACTCATGTGTTCCTAAAAGTTGGAGCATCAAACAGCGCGTACTGCAGTAATCCATACGGCCCCCAATGGATGGATCAATGTCTTCTGAAGTGAAACAATAAGTGTTTGTAAGAAAAGTTGCAATATTTTATACTTTTTAAACTTTAGACTATCACTTCAGACCAACTGTAATAAGTTGTTTTTCAAATAAAAGTTTCTGAGTCAGTGATATAAGATTGATCATTGATCATTTAAAGGGACAGACACAAAAATGGAGCGTTTTTGATGACCCTCAAAAAGTGACATTTTTAACATGCTATATAAAAATATTTGTTTGGTATTTTGAGCTAAAACTTCATATATACACTCTGGGGACATCAAATAATTATTTGACATATTGTAAAAAGGGCATTGTACCACCCCTTTAATATTAGCCTTGAAACATGTAAGCCCAGACTTAAACATCTTTTTGGTATAAAAAAACAACAACAACTGTATAAATGCATAGATATGTACCCTGTAATTTTAAAAAGCCTATATGGTATGTATTGGTAAACTAGCCTAGCAAGCCAGACCTACATCAAGATGTTAGATCTGGCAACTCACCATAGACACGGCTCAATCCGAGGGGCGGGATAAACAGCTGTCTTTCAAATTCACTCTGCATGCAATAGGACAGCGCTTCATCCAACCAGAGTGTTTTCCCAACAGCGGAGCTAGTTGATAGATTCAACTTTTGACATATCTGGCCGGCAAAACTACGAACACATCTTCCTTTTTTTAAGAATGACTTAAGTGCCGTTCTTTGCTCTTTTCTCAAAGAAAAACTTAACTCCAAGTCCTCCAGAGTCGCGGCCAAGTGTATGCTCTCGCTAAATTGCTCCCAAATGTAAGATTGTTGGATCATAATAGTAGATTATGTACCCCTTAGTTCTATAATACTTACAGTATAATGATTTTTTAAATCTCCTGGTTGTTACCCTTTTTTCCCTAAACTTTACATATTGTTCTCTTATATTTACATGTAAGTACTTTATAGGTATACTATAATTATAGAAAGTTATGCTGTAAATTTGTCTTAATTACGCAGTACTTTCCGTGCTGTAATCTAAAGCGTTACCAAAATATGATTTAATGGATTATCACTTTCGACCAATAGGTGGCACAATTACGAAATGTATGTGGTGTGGTCACAGTGAGGTGACAGTGATACAAAGTTTGGTGTCAATATGTCAAGGCATTGTAGAGATAAAGCCTGAATAGCCATTTTGGCATCATGCCTCAACTTTGCTGCTGTGGTATACAAAAACGGTTTCGTCTATCGACACGAAATCCAGCACCTTTAGTATGAGCAGACGGGCCTCGCCCTTTCTCTCCCTCCCTCTCCCGAGCACGGACGTGGCATGCCAGTTGAGTTCGCACATGATTATTTATGCCCCAGCCGGGGAGCACGCGAGGCGGTTTCTTTCGGGCTGGAAGACGTAATTTATACTGCAGCTTCCGACTCCGAGGATTCCGGGCCTGCTTTAACCGACGACATTATCCCGCCTAGCGGCCAGGAAACGCAGCCTACTGCGGCTTACACGGAGCTTATGGACGTGCTTTTGCGCACTACGGAGAAGCTCGCTATCGACTGGCCTGACGAGCCCCGCGAGTCACAGTCGTCTAAACTCGACAAGAGATTTCTTAGTGGCCCTAATTCTAGGCCAGAGCGAAGAAAGCTGCCCTTTTTCAGTGATCTGCATCACGAGATTTCCAGATCCTGGAAGCAGCCTTTCTCTGCTCGTCTGACGAATGCAGCAGCCGCTGACTTCACCAACCTCGTGGGTTCTGTGGAGCAGGGTTATTCCGCCATTCCAGCGGTCGAGGACACATTAGCTAATCACCTCGCTCCGTCGTCTGCGCCATCATGGAAGTCGCGTCCCCTCCTTCCTTCTAAAGCATGTAGGACTACTTCCTCCCTTATCGGGAAATCCTACATGGCAGATGGTCAGGCAGGCATGGCCCTACACACTATGGCCATTATTCAGGCCTACCAGGCGGACGTCCTGAAGGAAATGGACGAGGGAAATGGAGTGACTGCTGAAGCTGTCAAAGAGCTTCGTAAAGCCACGGATCTGGCCCTAAGAGCCACCAAGCACACCGCACGCGCTGTAGGCCGTTCTATGGCGGGTGCGGTTGCAGCGGAGCGTCATCTATGGCTTAATCTCACAGAGATCTGCGACAAAGAGAAAGTTTTTCTCCTAGACGCCCCTATTTCACAGTCTGGTCTGTTTGGGGAGGCGGTCAACATGGTGGTTGAGAAATTCCGAGCTGCTAAGTCTCAGTCAGCTGCATTTAAGCAATTTATGCCTAGGAGGGTTAAGGAATCTTCCAACCCCTCCCCTTCTCAACCCAGAGAACGCCCCTCTCATAGAGCGGAGTTCCCTACTAGGAGGAGTGATCCGGCTCATCTCCCACCAACCACGGTTTGGGGAGCCCGCGGTCGCCCGTTTCCCCGCCAGCGACCTCACAGACGTCCTCACAGACGTCTCAAGCCGTTCCTGACCCTCTGGTCAGAAAAAGAAGAGCTCCTCTCCATCTACGAGGTTGGGACAGACCGTGCAAGCATTTCTGCCCACCTCTAACCAGCTCTCCTTTTCCTACCCTGTCACCTTCGCCACCCAGCATGTTTCAAAGTGCAGTCCCTATTTTACCATTTTCACTCAGTCCGGCGCGGGAGGAAGGAGATGCACTTTGCTCTTTCCCCTCACCCCCGACGCACTTTATACCTGCCGATCGCATCCTCGGAGGCACATTTCGTTTTCCTCAGGAGCAGGCAGACCCAGTCACTCTGATTCAGGCAGTGGTACCTCCCATCACGTGTCAGGACGCCAGGTGCTCTCCTCCACGGACAACCACGCCACCCCACGAGAATCAGCACAACACCCTGACTCAGGTATGTCCTCTGCACTGCAACACCCCTCTTCCTCTATCACATTTCTTTCAAGAATGTGAGCGCCTACCAGGGGTATCGCCTTGGATCCTTCACACAGTTCGACTTGGCTACACGCTTCAGTTTTGTCGCAACCCCCCCTTTCCTACTGTAGTTGACAGCGCCGCAAAGGCTTCTGTACTACAGCAGGAGATTTCATCCCTTCTACTCAAAGGGACGATAGAGGAGGTTCCTTCGGGGGAAATCGAACAGGACTTCTACAGCCGTTATTTCCTAGTCCCGAAGAAGGGCGGTGACCTGCGACCCATACTAGACCTCCGCCGACTAAATTTCTCCCTTTACAAAGGGAAATTCAAGATGTTGACGCTGAAAACTATCATATCTCAAATTCGGTTGGGAGATTGGTTTGTGACAGTAGACCTCAAGGATGCCTATTTTCACATCCAGGTCATACGGCGACACAGTGAAAGAGCCTTTAGAGAAAGAGCGTACCAGTACAGGGTCCTCCCTTTTGGCCTCGCTCTAGCACTGAGGACGTTCACGAAGTGTATGGATGCTGCTCTGGCCCCGTTGCGGCTCCAGGGCATCCGTATTCTCAATTACCTGGATGATTGGCTCCTTTTAGCCCACTCCAGGGAGTTAGTGACTCACTACAGGGACATTGTCCTTCATCATATTCAGTCTCTCGGTTTGAGGTTAAATACGGAGAAGAGCGTTCTTACCCCAGCTCAACACACTGCTTTCTTGGGGGTACACATGGATTCCGTTCTTATGCAGGCCCGCTTGGCTCCTGCGCGGATTTCCAGTTTGGTGACATGTTTAGCCTGCTTCACGCTAGGCCATCATGTTTCTGTGGGCACTTGCCGCAGGCTTCTGGGCCTCATGGCCACAGACTCCCCTGTGCTACCCCTAGGTCTGCTCCACATGAGAACTTTTCTTTGGTGGATGAAGCTCTCAGGGGCTTGGCCCACGGGTCCAGCCCTTCGCCTGTTGAAGGTGTCGCGCAGTTGCTTCCGCGCCCTGTCAATTTGGCGGGACCCCCTCTTCCTTCGGAAAGGGGTCAGCATGGGTGCGGTATTCCGTCGCCAGATGATTACGACGAATGCCTCTCTGACCGGATGGGGAGCGGTTTTCGAAGGCAGACCAGCTTGTGGGATCTGGACTGGCGAGACCCTGTCTTGGCACATAAACAGCTTGGAGCTGAGAGCTGTCTTTCTGGCTCTACACCACTTTCTCCCTTTTCTCAAAGGACACCATGTCATTGTCAGAACGGACACGGTCGCACACCCTGAACAGGCATGCGTGCCACCTCCTCCTGTGGTCTCAGGACAAGTTCCTCTCACTGAGGGCAGTCCATGTCCCTGGGATCCTGAACCTCGCAGCGGATATTCTGTCGAGGCAGAAGCTCAGGTCGGGGGAATGGGGGGGAAAGTGCGAGAGCCCTTTCTACGAGAAGGCTGTATTCCTCTAAGTGGAGGGTTTTTGAGTCATGGTGTTCAGCACACACTAGGGACCCAGTTAGCTGCCCAGTGGGTTCAGTGCTGGAATTCCTACAGGAGAAGTTTGCTTCTGGAGCGGCCGCTACAACTCTGAGAGTATACGTTGCTGCTATTGCCGCTCATGAGAGTCGGATGAGATCCCCCTGGGTACACTAAGGTTAATCTCAGCATTTATGCGTGGGGTTAGGCACCTGAAACCAGCACGCTCCCCTGGCATTCCCTCTTGGGACCTGTCGGTCGTCCTGGAGGGCTTAACGGAGGCTCCCTTTGAGCCCTTGGAGTCAGCTCCGGAGCGGATTCCGGCTCTCAAGGTTACTCTTTTGTTAGCTTTGACTTCGTTGAAACAGGTAGGGGATTTCCAAGCTCTTTCTGTCAGCGAGTCATGTATGGACTTCGCTCCTGGTCTGGTCAGGGTTACTTTGAGACCGAGACCAGGATATGTACCCAAAGTATTGTCCACAGCATTTCGCTCTCAGGTTATTAACCTTCACTCTTTCTATCCTCCTCCTTTTGTTTCTGAGGAGGACAGGAATCTTAATTTGCTCTGCCCTGTCCGAGCATTGAAGTTCTATGTGGATCACTCTGGCGGTTGGAGAAAATCGAACCAGCTCTTGGTATGTTTTGGTGCTGGTCGCCGCGGGCTTGCCGCATCAAAGCAGAGAATTTCCCACTGGGTTACAGAGGCTATTTCACTGGCATATGAGGCGCGGTCTGCCTTCACCTCTTAGCATCAGGGCACATTCCACCAGAAGTGTGGCTTCCTCTCAAGCTCTTTTTAGAGGGGCGCTCCTGGAAGACATTTGGCTGGTCCTCTCCACACACTTTTGTCAGATTTTACAGTTGCATCATTCCCACTGCGTCTTAAGCTACGCAGCGTTGAGTGAACCTATGAAAGGGAACGTCTCTGGTTACTGATGTAACCTATGTTCTCTGAATAGGGAATGAGACGCTGCGTTCGCTGCCAAGCTCCTCGCGCTGCCGACAAGCTTCTTTTTCGGCAGAGAAATCTGAGGAGCAGATGGCGCGCGCGCCTGTATAATGTGACGACATAAGAGCGTTGGGGCGGCGCCCGCGCCATCAGCCAATGAATTGGCGTGATTCTATAAGGGCTTCAGACCAGTGGCGGTTCTAGGATTTTTCTGTAACACGGGCCATTAAGGGGCCACTTGTTACATTCAGGGGCCAAATACAGGGTACATTCAAGCACGCAAAATCATTTATTCAGTAGGCTACGGTGCAAATACATTTCGGCAGTCATTCCTTTTTCAAACACTCTAATAAAAAAATATGAGCCAGTAAAGTTCTTAATGATTTTTTTCATTTATTTATACTGTGCATAAAGGACACAATGCACTTCTTTCTGAATTCCACCTTTCAAGTTTCATAATCATGTCGTCGCTTATAAAGAGTAAATTATTGTTAATTGTGTGGGGGTGGAATTGCATCTGTGGAAATCATCTCTTCTCGTCGACGATTGATGGGTGGGAATCTCTAGGCACCTCACGATTCGATTAGATTACGATTCAGAGGGTAACGATTATCGATTATTAACGATTTTTTTTTTTACTTCTTGGTACTTATATAGCAAAGTATTTATGATGACCCATAACGAACTTACTTCCAGTACTTCCTATATTAATTTTATTAATAAAACAAATGGAAGTGATTTGGCAAGTCAACTGTAAGGTTATATTTGCCAGCATATGTCCCAACCGAAGAACCAACAGGAAAATAAATGTGTGCCTGTACTAGTAGCAGCGTACTTGTAGTAAATTAATACACACTTCAGCATATTCTAAATCTCTAGCATTTAATAATAGACTTCTAACCAACATCATCTTGTTATTTCCAATGAGCAATATAATCCTTCAGACAAAAAAAGTATATCACAAACAGTTTTCGTTCATAAATATAGAATGATGTACCAGCAGCTCGCATATTCTGAATAATTAGTAACAAACAAAGCCACTCTTATTCAAAACTAAATAATAAAGAATTATGACTTGAAATGTTTGCAAAAACAGCTTATACAGTGAATGAACATCTGCAGAGAGCACAGTCAAAATGTAACTTTGTGTGACTGGCATTGCACTGATAACACTGTGAGTGTTGAGGGCAGTAAAACGTTCGTATAACAGATCGGTTTACACAGCATATTGATGTGAAAACTAAATAATACAGAGAGCAGCTCTCATACAAAAAATACTAAATAGGTAACAATGAAATTGCCAATTTTCCATACGTTAGCTTTTAACGAAGAGGGTGCTGTTCGGATTTGGCGCTCAGCCATCATGCGTCTGTTATGTGCACGTCTCTGTTATGTGCACGCCACAGACTGTCCGCGCACTGCACATCCGCTTTAGAGTTCCGCCTTTTGCATTCCGTCAATATTACGTTATTAGGAAAAAAATATATTTTTTTTTTAGAAATCGATTTTTGACATTTGTGAATCGATTCAGAATCGTCCACGTCCGCATCGAGATGCATCTAAGAATCGATTTTTTTCCGAACGGGGGCCAAGCAGGGGCCAATCAGATTTCAGCAGGGGCCAGGGCCCCTGTGGCCCCACCTCTAGAACCGCCCCTGCTTCAGACAATCGGCACACCCAGATGGCGTTCCCACTGCGTCTTAAGCTACGCAGCGTCCCCTATTCAGAGAACATAGGTTACATCAGTAACCAGAGACGTTTTAAAAGAAAATAAAGATTGCGGACAGGAAGTTTGGCTGACTATGACAAAATTGGTAACTATGTTTTTGGCATAACCCAAGAAATCTATTGAGACCAGTGTCATTACAATAGGCAAATTTATTCAAAAGTTATTAGTATTTTTGGAAATTTTGTTATAACTTTTTTACCACATGGTGGCGCTGCCCCAAAATTTTTGAGTACCTTCAAGGCATGGTGCCAATGACTCATACCGAGTTTCGTAACGATACGCTAATGCGTTCATAAAGTATAGCATTTTATATCATAATACTGTATTGAAGTCAATGGCAATTTCCTGTTTTGTTCTATTATAGCGCCAACAAGAGGCACAATCCCGTTATTTTGTTTATGTGTTCTCAGAGTGAGCCCATACATGTGTGTGTCAAATTTGGTGAAAATATCTCATTTTGTTTTGGAGCTCTAAACATTTATATGTATAAACACATAAAAAATCTGTGTATAAAAAATTCAGGAACCTAAGGAAAAATAAGTCAACCACACCCAGAGTTATAAGCATTTGAAAAATGTATTTTACTACTAGGTGGCGCTGGTTCGAAACTTCTCTGGCTCCTTCAGTGCATCGTACTGATGACCCATACCGAGTTTTGTAACCATGCGTTCATAAAATACAGCATTTTGGTACAAAATTCAAAATGGCCGATGCCTAAAATGGTCAATATGGAAAAATTGGATATCAGTCGGCTCGACATGATATCCTGAATCTAACGAGACCACTATTATGATTTTTGGACAAACCGTTCAAATGTTATAAGCTAAAATAGCTACTTTTCGTATATCTCCGGACCAGAGGGTGCCACTGCGCCGAAACGCAGCATGTAGCCTCAGGTCATGCTTGTGATGACGTACCAAGTTTGGTCTGAATACGATAAAGCATTGCGAAGATACAGCCTTACGTCTGTTTTTGCAAGCACTACGTAAAATTAGTGTGCGCAGTATTCAAGAACGTTTGACGAATCAACATGAATTCCATAACATTTTGTAGGCATGGTCTGAAGATGATCTGGTTCAATTGTCATGAAAATCGGAGCAACGGCCTAGGAGGAGTTAGAAAAAATAGGGTTTTCAGAGAATTCAAAATGGCGGACCAATTTTCATGACGGAAAAGACATCAAAGGGTGCAAGACTGAATTGTCTTGAGCCAAGGAATTAGAGGAAACGGGAATTTAGTTTCTAGCCCTTACAGTTCAAAATTTATTAGCATAAACATGAGTGAAACTTTGGACAGATGGTGGCACTAGAAGGATTGAGACTCCAAATTTGCTATGTTGACAGTTCAGATCGTCCTCTATCAGTGTGCCAAATTTCATAACTTTGGCTTAACCATTGACTTCCATGATGGAAGAAGAATAATAAGAATGCCAACGATTTCAAGAGTTGCCTACGCACTTTCAGTGCTTGGCCCCTAATAATAAGGGTAACAACAAACAGGTGAGAATGATCAGGCAAGGGAACCAGGAAACAGGAACACAAAGCACAAGACAGAACTAACGAAAAGATCACAAAACAAAAGCACAAGGAATACATAATTTGTGACAGAAGATTATCATTATGTGCCTGAGAACAACTGCACGCTTGTGTGATATTGTTATTTAATCCTTTCACTAATTGGCTCAGTGAAGACCACAGATATTTTATACATTTAAGTTTCTTTCATTTTGTGTTTCAGTATGGCAGTCGAAATGAGACGGTAAGCTTTTTTTAATCTAATCTCTTCACAAAGTGTTGCTGGAATTAAAATTGAATGATCAATTATTGATATGATGTTGTACATTAAAAGTGACAAATATTTCCATTGTAAATGCCATTCAAGGTGTCAAAATATTTTTTTTCTTTCCATATCTTCGAACTCGCAGTGTAATGGATTTGCAGGACATGGAGGCAGTTTCTGGGCCTCTAAATGAGGGAATTGTCTCTATCTGCAACATCTGCAAGTCCCTCTTGGATGCACATGTAGATCCCAACACTGGCAAATTCTCCAATTACAAACAAATCAGGAAACATATTGAGCACGCTGAGCAGTGCCTGAAAAAATCAAAGAAAATGATGGAAGAAAAACTGAAATATTTAGATAAACGCATGGAGCAACTTACTAACGAAAGACAAAATGTTGAGCAACGGAACAAAAAAAAACGCATGGCCTTGGATGAATTAAACATCAAGAAGAAATCTGCCGAAGAATCATTAAAGATTTCTGAAGCAGCTTTGGAGCAGGCTAAAAAAATTGTAGCATTAAGAAAATATGAAATAAATAGAGAGACAGATAGGAAGAACACAGGTGAAGGTGTAGCAATTGCAGGGGCAGCAGTGACTGCAATACCAGTTTGCGGATGTATTGTTGGTGAGAAATCATCTCGGATTCACTATTATATATTATATATTATCATCCTAATGAGTAAAACTAACCATATTGGTGGCTGATATGATTTCTTGCTTTCCTTTAGGGCCAATAATGATGGCTACGGGAGCATGTGTACGTGATGATGCCTCAAAGGCTATACGCGATGCTGAAGATGAGCTAAAAAAAAATCAGTCCCAAGTGAATGACAGCAGCATAAAGGTGTCTAATTACCAATCCAATATCTCTACCATACAGAATGAGATTAAAGAGACTGAGGAGGTGCTGGATAAAATTCAGAGGGAGATTGAAGAGGTGAAGCAGCGTCTAGAGTTCATAGCTGATTATCAGCAATTAACCAGGGAAGCTGTGAAACTTCTGAGTGTTCTTAGTGGAAGAGCCACTGTATTGGAGAAGCAAACTCAGCGTTCCATCCTCTCTGGGCCTGTGATGAACTGCATGGAAGATGTGATAAAGGCAGCAGGAAATGTTGGAGAGAATCGGCTCCTTTATAGTCAGGGTGTACCAGGCTTCATAAATACTTTGAAGGAGAATGTTGGAAGACTGCTAGCTTTGTGCAACTCAACCCAAAATTCTGAATATGACAGCTATTACTAATCATCTAAATGTAGAATGCATAGAAACCATCTTACAAGCAAGGCAAGAAACAAAAAATTTAAATGAGGCATAAGACTTTGACATGCAAAATGTGATATTTCTAAATGAAAGCATTGTATAACAACAAACAATATCATAGTAAGACTTTTATATCTTAAATGGTAACAGTAAAAATTATAATCAGAACATGTATCTATAAACAACATTACCTGTTTTTTTTATATTGATAAACATTTAAGTTATATTTTATGCGTTAAAATGTTTTATAAACAGGCTACAAAATCAAAAGTTGTAATATCTCTCTCTCTCTCTCTCTCTCTCTCTCTCTCTCTCTCTATATATATATATATATATATATATATATATATATATATATTACAGATATATATATATTACAGAGTGATGAATTGTTGAGAAATATATTCCCAGATAAGATAAATATATTCCCAATGATAAGTTTTTATTTTTTTTAAGTACAACCTTAGTGGACAAATTAGTATAGCTATTTACCACCGTGAAAGCTCCTGGTTAGGGGTTAAACCTAAGGGTTACTTTAAATGTCACCATTGTAATCACTGTGATATAATATTGTGCAAGGTAAAACGTTTTTATATGTAAAAACAAACAAGATAAATTCTATTAAACATTTTATTAATTGCCAAACTACTGATGTTATTTATAGTCCAGTCATTTTAAGCCAAAATGGGGGTCAACCTTGAACAAATTGCAACAGAAGCAAACTCAACTGATTTTGCATCCTCAATATGTCCTGAGTAAGGAAAAAAAAGTCCCGAAGAATCCCATTAGGGGAAAGTTTTGAAAAAGACCCAAATATAGCCTATTCATACACCTATTCATTCTTTTTCTTACTTGAATAGGGTAAAAATTTTAACCTTTAGATATCACCATGAAAATTATAGAGTTGATTACTTACATCAAGACAAATAAAAATTGTATTACAAGTTTTTTGAAATCGTTTGTTAACATGGAAAAACGGTGCATAATCTAATTACGTATGTGCTAATTTGCATAAATACCACAACAGGTCTAAACATTGGGTATAGCCAGGTGAAAATGTCTTGTTAAATCTTGTTGACATATAACAGTAAAATACTTAATGTTAAGGTTTGAATGGGACCCATTTAGGCTACCCATGAGCTGCTTAACTAAGTAATTTTAACTTGGCTATAGTTAAAGGTTGAGTAATGTTTATTTAGTCGAAGTTTCCTTTGCAATACATTTCACTCAGACATTATAATCATGAATTAAGCTATACTTTTAAAGTGTTTGCTTTACATAAAAATACCTACATAATTAAAACAATAGATATTGTGTAAGAAAGTATACATGGTAGACAATACACAATGACGGTAACATTTGATGGATCGTTTAATTTTGTTTGAATGTGTCATTTTGATTAGAAAATAAACTCAAAATGGCACAAAATGGCACGTTACTAATCCTAACAACAAAAGCAATGATAAACCAGTGTAAATACAGCTGGAAAACAGTGAAAAATCAACCTCATTAATTATTCAAGGCCCAGTGCATGATGGGAACACCAGTATCAGAAAAGTTGAGTAATTTTACTTGATTTTATAACGTTGATATTTACACTTTCATTTCTACACGCTTGAATTGAGTACTAATATAGAATTTACTTAGATTTTTTTTATTCTTTCCTGAACTAAATTTTTCATTTAAATGACATTGTTTTTTTTTTCTGTAGTATTTACTTCATCATTTTTATCATTGTAGGCCTACTATTAGGAAAGGGAACAGAGAACTTAAACTGAATCAAAGAGAGACGTTTTGGATTTATCAACTAAAGGCTAATCTGGGATTGAATGAGGACTTGGATTTAACTCATTTTTATCATCTTTTTTTAATTTGTATATATACAAATTAAAAAAAAATGATAAAAATTAGTTAAATCCACTTCAAATGTAAAAAAAGAAAAAATATATATTATTTTTCTTTTTTTACATTTGAAGTGGTGTTTTTGAGTATGGAAATACATTGTATTGGTGAATTTTAAATGCTGTAAAGAGATGCTGGTCACATGACATATGTTAAAGGGGTCATCGGATGCAAAATTCACTTTTATATGGTTTGCGTACAAATATGTCTTTGCAGTGTGTGGACACAACCAACATACAATGAAAAAAATCCATTCAACCCTTTTTTTAATCCTCAAAAAGCCGAAATACTCTCAATAATCAAGCCGTTTGGATTTTCTTAGCAATATGATGTCATATTGCTCATGCTCCGCCCACAACCGCTGACAGACTGTCCCATATTAGCATATTTCAGCCCTTAGCCATCTGTATACTGGTTTGTACACTGCACTTTACATGTCTTGTGTCCACACACCCCATGGAAGAGAGATTTAAAGAGACATGCACCGAAACGGGTCGCTGTGAACAGAGCTGTTTTTGAGGAGGTAAAAAGGGTGTTGCACAACCATTGAGGAATTTTAACCAAAGTATGTTACAAACTTTACATGAAGCCCCTAAAGAATCATAGCAACTTGTGGAAAATGGGCATCCGATGACCTCTTTAACTATTCAGAAGACATAGTAAATGATACTGCTTTCACCTGTTGCTGAGTTTGTTGTGCTGCTGAGGAGAGCATTGGCCGAAACGCTGAAAAGTGTTTAGATGTTTTTGTATGTAGCCATCCGATAATAAAGGCTTTATAATTTTAAAGAGTGCCATTGTCATTCTAAAGTTTTCTTTGATGGATTATTAAAACGTTTATTTAAAATGTAATGTTTGGTAATACATTTGTAGTTTGGTAAGTGTCCACTAGGAGCCACTACTGAAGCCAAAAATTATCCTTAATTTTGAATAATCTTGTCAACGCAGTGCGGCAGCATGCAGACCTAGGGCAGGCTAGCTAGCGTGCCCATTGGCTGCCCTGCGGCAACTGCAGCAGCCTATCGCTGAGCCTTGGCGTGACCCTGCGGGCTCGACTCGCCATGTTTGACGATCCTCCCCCTTCTCCGGCTGCCTCTACCGGGCCACGAAAGAAGAAACGCCGCTCTCAAAGGCCTCCCGAGCCGGATGGAACAGCTGAGCGCTCGCCGGAGCCCCTCCCGCGGGCCTCGCTCTCTCCTTCTTCCCCGCCCTTCCCTGACGCGCAGCGGCCGGCCATTGCCCGCACTGCCGTCGCCTCAGGGGATGAAGCAGATGACGCCGCTGTCTATGACAGCTGCTCTCTGCTTGCTTCAGACAGCGAGGAGTGGTCGGGTTCTCACCGCTCCACCTCCTCTACTCAGGAGTCTAGCCGGTCCCGCGCCAGTGTCGATGCGGAACTTCTCCGCCTCCTCACCAAAGCGGTCGACCGACTGGGACTTGACTGGTCCCCACCGAAGGAGCCTGCACCTAACCGACTCGACGGGTGTTTTCTGCCTAGCCTAGGTCAGCACCCTTTCTGCCTGAGCTCCACACGGAGCTTTCGAAGTCGTGGAACGCTCCTTTCTCCGCTAGACTCCGCTCTTCAGTCTCCTCGGCTCTCTCCCAGGTGGACGGGGCCGTCGAGAAGGGATATGCTAACATCCCCTCCGTAGAGGAAGCTGTGGCAGCGCACCTTTGCCCGCCGTCTGCCAGATGGTGCTCAAAGTCTGCCTTGCCGTCTAAAGCCTGCAGGACCACTTCAGTTCTCGCCGGCCGCGCTTTCGCCGCCTCCGGCCAAGCTGCCTCTGCCCTCCACTCGATGGCCGTGCTTCAGATCCTACAAGCCGACCTCCTCCGCGAGCTGGATGAGAAGGGCTCGGATCACACTGCCCTAACGGATCTGCGCAGCGCTACGGACCTTTCGCTCCGCGCTACCAAGACCGCTGCACAAGCCATCGGCAGATCTATGGCCGCGGTCACCATCATCGACAGACACCTTTGGTTGACACTGGCGGATATGAGTGAGTCAGAACGCGCTGTGTTCCTCAATGCCCCGCTCTCGCCCACTGGCCTCTTCGGCCCTGCGGTCAGCAGAATTGTGGATCGCTTCTCTGAAGTGCAGAAGGCGTCGCAGGCTATGAACCTCTTCCTGCCCCGCCATTCGAACCCAGCTGCAGGCCGCTCTCAAACTCAGCCTCCTGCACGCAGCTCTACACAGCGCTCGTCTCGGCCTCCTCCTTTGCAGCGACGTCAGGGCGGCCGCCCTAGGTCGCGCTCGACCAGCCGTCACAGACCGCCGCCCTCCCGGGGACCGCGGCCTAAGATAGCGTTGAAGCCCGAGCCCGCAAAGTCCTCCTAGCACCTGTAAGGAGGAAAAGATGGCTGGGTCCCGCTGCGGCCGGACCGCCATCAAAACGCCCAGCTCTGTCAGTCCCCTTAAATCAGGCTACTGCAGCAGCTTACACCGCAGCCAACGAGCCAGTAACACTACTCACTCGCCTGCACACAAACGCGGCGGCCCAGATAAATCTCAGAAAGAGTATAAATTCGGGTTTTCCGGCTCTGGCCGAAGGTGTCATAAGTGTAGAAAATGTACCCACTCCCATGTGCTCACCACTACACACAAACACGGACCCCATGGTAATGCGCTCAGGGCGTACTCTCATAAAGCGGACACACGCCGCTCGAGTACTAAGTGTAGTAAATGTGCCCACAACTCTGTGCTCACGCCTACCCGCTGCTCGCTCTGCCACTCAGTTACCTCGGGTTACAGACCTTCTAAAGCTCCCAAACACTGGCCGTGTTATAAGTGTAAATTCAGCGCCCGCTCACGAGCACGCGCACTCACTTTCAGACACAATAACCCCCACGCCGCTCTCGCGCCACGGGTGTTCAACAGCAAAACGCGCTCCATCCTTAGGGATCGAGCCATCATATGCTGTACAGCACCAGTCAGCACTGTTTACCAGCCTCCGTATTCGCGCACCGCTCCATCCTCTCTGATACCTCAGCGCGGCGATCTGAACCCAGAGACCATTCGACCCCTAGCTATGCGTGCAAAAGCATGGGAAGCTATTCAGGGCGCGTCAGAATGGGTGCTGAATACTATAAAACACGGCTATCCGCTTCAATTCGCTCATCGCCCCCCGCGCTTTCTAGCGCAGACGGAGACGAAAGTGAGTTTAGAAGCAGCGCACCAGCTTCAAGCAGAAATAGCGAAGCTGCTGCGCAAAGGGGCTATAGAACAGGTTCATCCTTCTCTGAGCGAGTCGGGCTTTTACAGCCGTTACATCCTCGTACCCAAGAAGGACGGAGCGTTAAGACCTATTTTAGATCTGAGACATTTGAACAAAGCCCTCATGAGACGGCCGTTCAAAATGATCACAACCAGACAAATCCTCGCGCAGATTCGCCCAGGAGACTGGTTTATCTCTCTCGATCTGAAGGACGCGTACTTTCAGATCCAGATAACTCCCCGTCACAGGCCATTCTTGAGATTCGCCTTCGACGGTCGAGTATATCAATACACAGTCCTGCCATTCGGCCTGTCTTTAGCACCCCGTACGTTTACGAAGTGCATGGACACGGTTCTCGCTCCCCTGAGAAGACAGGGAATGCGCATACTGAACTATCTGGACGATTGGCTTATTCTAGCGCAGTCAGAGACAGAGCTTGTGTCTCACAGAACAGCGCTTCTCAGCCATTTGGAAGGTCTGGGTCTCTCGGTCAACTGGACCAAGAGCTCGTTATCACCCCGTCAGTCAATTTCCTTTCTTGGAATAGAACTGGACTCGGTGGCTATGACGGCCAGATTGTCGGAGCAGCGCGCGCCACATCCGTCACCTCGCCACATCCTTCCAAGTAGGCAGCCAGGTTCCGCTGAGGACATTCCAGCGTATCCTGGGGCATATGGCTTCAGCTGCAGCGGTGCTCCAGCTGGACTTATTGCGCATGCGCCCACTTCAACGCTGGTTGAAAGCGCGCGTGCCCCACCGAGCCTGGGCGGCCGGCGGCTCGCGAGTCAGAGTGAATCAGGGTTGCATTTCAGCCCTGCAGCCCTGGCTGGCAACCGAATGATATCACACAGGAGTGACTATGGGAGTGATCTCACACCTGGAAAGTGGTCTCGACAGACGCTTCCAACCTAGGTTGGGGAGCGCTCTTCGAAGGCAGACCAGTCTATGGCCGCTGGTCAGACCAGGAGAATCTCCTACACATAAACTGTCTAGAGATGCTCGCGGTCGAGAAAGCGCTCAAACACTTCCTCCCATTCCTCCTAGGTCACCATGTTCTAGTCCGCACGGACAATACATTGGTAGTGGCCTATGTGAATCGCCAGGGCGGTGTCAGATCAAAGATGCTCTGCACCCTGGCGGAACACCTCCTCGTGTGGGCTCAGCACTCTCTGCGCTCGCTGAGAGCCACGCATGTGCCTGGCCACCTGAACGAGGGTCCCGACAGACTGTCCAGGGACAACGTTCCCCCTGGGGAGTGGTCTATACACCCCCAAACAGTCCAGTTACTGTGGCGCCGTTTCGGCGAAGCGAAAGTCGACCTTTTTGCGTCAAAAGACAACGCTCACTGCCCAGAGTTCTTTACAAAGAACGAGGACGCGCTGGCCCAGACCTGGCCCAGCGGCCCGCTATATGCTTTTCCCCCGGTCTCTCTGTTGCCTCAGGTCATCAGGAGAATCAGGGAAGCGCGCCACACAGTGCTCCTCATAGCCCCGTACTGGGAGAACCAAGCTTGGTTCCCGGAACTAATACAGCTGGCAGACACAGTCCCTTGGCCGATACCGGCGAGGAGAGACCTTCTCTCTCAAGCCCGCGGCTCGATCTGGCATCCCCATCCAGAGCGCTGGTCTCTGCATGCATGGAGCCTCAACGAGGCGGCTCTACACATCTAAATGGTCTGTGTTCAGCAAATGGTGCACTGCTAAGGGGCTCAATCCACAGGCATGTGGGGTATCACAAGTATTATGTTTTCTTCAAGAGCTACTGGACGCGGGCAGGTCCCCCTCCACGCTCAAAGTTTATGTTGCGGCCATCTCAGCTTTCTCTGACTCAGAGCTGGGCCGCGCATTAGGAAGGAACGAGTTCGTCATCCGCTTCCTTAGAGGAGCCAGGAGGATGAACCCCCCGCGACCCCCCTCGGTTCCTATGTGGGATCTTTCACTGGTCTTGGAGGCCCTGAAAACGCATCCCTTTGAACCTTTGGAAACTGTGGATATGAAATACCTCACGCTCAAAACCGTTTTTCTGATAGCTCTGTCTTCAGTCAAGCGTGTGGGAGACCTTCACGCATTATCTGTTAACGCCGCGTGCCTCGAGTTCGGACCTAACGACTCTAAAGTTATTCTCAAACCGAGGCATGGTTACGTCCCCAAAATATTGGGCACTCCCTTCAGAGCGCAGGTCATTTCCCTCTCAGCCCTGCCAACTTCTGGCAGTGAGACCGATGGTAATCTCCTCTGCCCGGTCAGGGCGCTGAGATATTACATCACACGCTCCAGTCGCTTTCAGGCGCTCGGAGCAGCTTTTTGTTTCGTTTGGAGGGCGCACCAAGGGTCTCGCCTCCTCGAAACACAGCCTGTCCAGATGGATAGTGGACGCTATCGCAGCTGCTTATGCATCTAAAGACCTGCAGTGCCCACTGGGCATTCGAGCTCACTCCACCAGAGGCATGGCCTCGTCTTGGGCGTGGTCCAACGGGATTTCCATTCACGACATTTGTACATTTGTACCCTCTACATTTGTTAGATTTTACAATCTGGAAGTTCCCGCCTTGCAGGCGAAAGTTTTATCAGTCTAAGTCTCGCATAGATCGGCCCACTATCTGTGTGCGGGCTACGTTGGTTGATTTAGCTCTACTGGTTGAGCTGCACTATGCAGGGAATTATCAGTTCGGACCGGCTGCGCCGCTCCGTGCTCCCTAGTATGTGCTTGTGTACTGCGCTAGCCTTCTTTTGGCCGCCCGGCTCCCTTCTATCACGTTCCCCGGGCTCTCCCTGGGACTCATTCAGTGGATGCTGGGCGCGCATGGCGTTGACAAGGGAGTTCCCGCAGCAGAAGCTACTTACGAAATTCGAGAGAACCTCTCGTAAGAGAACGTATCGGTTACCTAACGTAACCTCTGTTCTCTCTAGAAGAGGGAACGAGTATTGCGTAACCCGCCGTGCTAACGGCACGAGCTCATTCGCTTCAGCAACAGAAACCAGTGAAGCAGCCTCTGAGCCTCGCTTATATACGCTAAGCCACACCCCTTTTCGAGAAAGAATACTTTCCCGCAGCGTAAGCTACTTACGCAATACTCGTTCCCTCTTCTAGAGAGAACAGAGGTTACGTTAGGTAACCGATACGTTTTCAGGCATGCTTTTTTAATATTGCTGTAACTGTAAGTGGAGCTTCGTCTGCTGCAACCAAATAGATCATCTTTTGTTTTGTTTTTACAGCTTCTCATTTTTGTCTTCATACGATTGCACACAGATGGATCATTTGAACATGAAAATGAGAAAAGTTAAGGACTTGCATTAAACATTAATCAAAGAAAGCTAATATGCTAAAATATAGGCTACTTTAATCATGCACAGCTTTGCACTGACGTTGGCAAGTCCTTATCTTTTTTCAGTGTTTGCATGAACGTGTATATATAAATATGTGTAATTCATTAGTTTGAGTTTAAAAACGAACTATTCAACAGTGATGGCAATTTGTTTACAATAACACTAAGAAGAACTGATTGTAGCCTTTTGATATGTGCTCAGAGAATATTTGTAAACAGCGGAAATTCATTTGTGTTTATTTTGAGAATTTTTTGTAACAAGACATTTGTAATCTTTGTATATATCAGTTTTACAAAAAAAGAGAAAGAAGAGGAAATAACATAACAGTAAAACTTTCAACTTTACTACTGCGTCTGCCCTTTTCTGACTCCTGTTAGCTATCTGTCAGTGTTGCGTAGATGGAACACGTATCTAGGACAGAATAGTTGTCATTCTCATCTTTCCTCATAGGGCTGTGTCAGTCATTTCTATACTCCATATAAATGATACAAAAGCACAATTTACATCAGCATAATAGCCTATGCACAGAAAATGACATTGTGTGATGTTAACAAATTAATTTATAAATTATAGAAAGATTAAGTGAATCAATATACACGCATGAAAGTGCACATCAACTTTAGAAACAGTGATTGTTTTTTAGCTCTTTTTGTAAGAATTAAATGTAGGCTATGTTGTTCTGTTAATCATAAAAAATTATATTAAATATCAGTATCTTGGATAGTTAAAAAATTTATCATTAAGTGTCATATGAAGTACACTACCATTCATAGGTTTGGGCCCAGTAAGTTTTTTTTTAATGAAACTGTCAGCAAGGGAACATTAAATTGACAGTAAAGACATTTATGTTACAAAAGATTTCTGTTTCAAATAAAGTCAGTTATTTTGAACTTTCTATTCATCAAAGAATCGGAAATGTTTCTTGAGCAGCAAATCATCATTAGAATGATTTCTGAAGGATCATGTGACACTGAAGACTGGAGTAATGATGCTGAAGATTCACAGGAATAAATTACATTTTAAAATATATTCAAATACAAAACACTTATTTTAAATTGTAATAATATTTCACAATATTACTGTTTTACTGTATTTTCTATCAAATAAATGCAGCCTTGGTAAGTAGAGACTTCTTACAAGTTAAAAATATTAATTACAATAAATAATCAAGTAAAAATATTCATTACAATAAATAAAAATAATTACAAGTTAAAAATATGAATCAAAGCATGCACACACACAGACCGCAGGAGATGCGCGCAGCCAGAGTCCATTAAAAGCTGTGCACAGCCACAGTCCACTTCATTGCGCGGGAGGAATCCAGTGTTAAGTCCCTTTTGGTCTGTTTGTGTTTTTATACTGTTGTGGGAGGTGTTTGTTTTTATCCAGGAAGAAGACCGGATTGGTTCCTGCAGTCTGATTGGTGCCACGCCCTGATTGATCAGCTGACACCTGGACGTGTATAAATGCCTCCTTTGTTTCTGCTTCATTAGCCTTTTGTGCTCACGTGCTGTGTTTTGCTTGCATGACTTTGTTACCTACTTCTAGAGTGTAAAGATTGTTGAGAGTGTTTATCTTTGGAGTGTTCATTTGAGTGTTTGGACCACCACCTGTTTAACGACTTTGAGTACAGATTACCCTTAGTGATGGCCAGATCGAGGCCTCGTGAAGCAATGAAACAGTTGAACCAAATGTGCCATATTGTTTCGAGGCTTCGAATCAATCCGACACCCGTCTCAACGGTGACACCTAGTGGTCACTTGCAGGTGTTGATCTAAAACAACCCTGACAAGCCATTAAAAAAATGTGTTGTTTTTTTATTATTGTATTTTTCTAATATGTGAAGCTTGTAACCTATAGGCTCCTCACTGTGCATAATGTTATTTTGGTCCTGCAAAATGAATATTAATAAAAGAAATCAAGCCACAATGTCTCACTTTTTTTAGAGATTTTTTTTTTCAAAAATATTATTTCTCTGCTGTGGAAGGACTTAGCCTACTTCTTTTTTTACAGATAATTTCTCCACCCTTTGAAAAAATTCTCTCACAAGGGACACTTGTTGCTGGCATGCAAAGATATTTTTTAGCTAGGACATACAAATGAGGAAAGATTACTGCTCTCTCTTTCCAGTAAGTTAGTGGATCATGAGTTCTGGGCAAATATGCATTGCTGATGTATTTTTTCACTTCCACTGTGGCATCAGCTGTAGCATTGTGTGTCTCATATGTAGACCTATAAAATGTATATTCACACAATATTATATTATATTATATTCACATTGAAGCTATTTTTAACATGATTGGCAGTTGTGATTGGGACATTAGATTGTAGGGCATAGGGCTATGGACTTTTTAAACAGTGTCCCAAAAGTTTGTAATTATATTTCAATTATAATTATATTTCAAACAGTGCATTGCTTAGATGGCCCAGCAGTGTCAGTTGCAGGCCTTGGGTAATGATACCATCCTCTGCACCCTGCACAATGGCAGGATGAGTGCTCCTCAAATGGCGCATCATGGATGATGTATTGTTGCAGTAGGCTAGCTGCCGATCACAATACACACATCTCACTTTATTTGGGGTTTCTAAACGGAAATGCTCCCACACCACAGATGTACGGCATCTCTATACTGCGGAGCCTCCATTTTATCTATCTATCCAAATCTATCTATCTGTATCTATCTATATGAATCTATCTATGTATCTAGATATGTATCTATAATCTATCTATGTATCTAGATATGTACCTAGATATAATCTATGTATCTATATGTATCTACCTATAATCTATCTAGATATTTATATATGTAGCCTATCTATAATCTATCTGTATCTATCTATTAATCTAGCTGTCTATATTTATATTTATGTATTAATGTGTCACTATATACTCTGTCAGTATCTAGCCTATCAGTCAATGTGTTGTGTAAATTTAAATGTAAGCCTAAATAGCCTAACTAATCAAATCTCACTATGTCACTATATAATAAAATCCGCTATCTCAAAATCAAACTCCCAAACAAAAACCCACGAGGTCAATATGCGTTGATTTCACTTTTATACAGATGTGCGATTGTGTGGTCTGTTCCCGACCGTGTCAATCAAACGCTGATTCGGCGGACCACACCTGATGAAACACTTAGTGAAACACTTCGAGGCTTCGTTTGGTCATAGTCACGTGACATGGGTGTTTCGAATCACGCTTCGGATCAGTGTTTCGAAACATCTGCGCTTCGGGATCTCGCAAAGCTTCGGAACGACTGTTTCGCGTCAGCCATCCTTAATTACCCTTGCATTTCTCTGTTAGCACTTATAATTGTGTATATATTGTACATAGTAATTTGGGAGGTAGGGAGACCGACGCCACCTTTTAGTTTTTTTTAGTTTTTTTGTGCCTGTTTTGGATTAGGAGTTAGGTAGTGATTGTGAAATGAAGCTTTGTGAAGCACTGGGGCTTTCCCCCTTGACTGTATCATAATGGTTCATTACTCGAAGCTTTTCAACACATTGCACACTAACGACATCTTGTGGTCAAAAGGTGGAAAAGCTGCCTTTCTTTACTTTTTGCTCTGTAAACCACAAAGCAATACAATTAATCCTCATAATTCATGTGTTAGTGTTGTTGTAGTTCTTATACAATGTATGAACAAACAACTGTAGGCTATGAATTAATTTATGAAAAAAATAAAATAATAATTGGGATTAATTTACTTGTACAGAAACAGTTCTTATGAATCTGCTTTGATCTACAAATGCAGCCTTATTTACATAAACTTTAGCCTCAGTCCTAATCCTACGAGTTCTGAGGGTTGTTCCATAAAAGACGCTTAGAAAAGCGGGGATTAAACTCCAAAACCGGACTTGAATGAGCCCAGAGCCATCTGAATGAGCCTAACAAATAAGTTGGGGCTAAAGTGGTTCCATAAAAGGTAATTGAAGTTCACGCAATCTCACTAATTTGATCCAGGTTTATTAAGTCTAGATAATTGCGTGTGCACGCGTTTCTGAAGCAGCCCTAGAGGTCGATCGTGGATCAAATCGATCCACCAACAAACAGCGTATATTTTGTGCTGTTTTATGCGTTTGTGACATGTTTTTCCCCCTCAGTGCAAAACTTACATTTTACAGTTATATTCTCCATCTGTAAATGTTAGAAAGTCGAGCAAATGTATCCATTTTGCTGCTAATCTTCATATTGAACGAGCGCTGCTGCGCGCATGCGCGCAAAATAGGAGCGCAATAATTCTGAATAAAATATACATTTTGCTTGGAAAATTAATATGAGATATTTTATAACACTAGAAATATCTTCTAATTTTAATAATTTATCTTTGTTGGATAAGTTGCAGTGAACTTCTAGCGAACAGAAGTACTTCAGTGAACAGAAGTAGCCTAATTCAGGGAAGATTTTTTTTTAAGAAACTAAATATATAAAGATACAAAATATAGTTTTGGGTATAGGACCTATGCTACTTAATAAAGATGATGTATACTTATTTAGAATGCTGACAAAATTCTTATTTAGAATGCTACTTATTTACAGCTTTTAATGCAATATCTTTTTTGGAGAAAGCAAGAATCCCCAGTTTTAAATGAGTGGTTAGATTTAGTTTCTAAAGTACACTATGGAGAGGATAACATGAAATTAAGAGCAAATGTATACATTTTGAAAAGATATGTGCAACTCTAAAATCAAAGAATATTCCATAAAATAAAGGAATATATATTAGCCTACATTAACAGGATGTGTATGCGCGCATCGAGTTTATATGCAAGTGTTTATAGGTGTCTGCGTGCAGCGAGTGTATATGTATGTGCGAGACGAGTGTTTATGTATATGCATGGAAGTTTATATGTAGGCTATATAATAATAATAATAATAATAATAATAATAATACATTTTATTTAGAGGCATCTTTCATGGCACTCAAGGACACCTTACAAAATTCATAAAAAAGACATTAAACAATCAAACCAATACAGCAAAAACATTAAATCACATAAAAGCCTGCCTAAACAGATACGTTTTAAGACGAGATTTAAAAACTGAGAGACTAGAACTGTTGCGAACTTCTACTGGAAGAGAGTTCCATAAATGGGGAGCAGCATAGCCAAAAGCTCGTGAACCCATAGAAGTTGTCCGAGTGCGTGGCAGAACAAGTGAAAGTGCAGAAGCAGATCTTAGAGTGCGGGAAGGAGTATGTATATGAAGAAGATCTTGAAGATATGAAGGAGCCCAAGTTGTTAAGTGCTTTGTAAGTTAAAAGTAAAATTTTAAAATTCACACGGAATTTAACTGGAAGCCAATGCAACATCTGTAAAACAGGAGAAATGTGTTCAAAGGTGGAAGTTTTGGTAATGACTCGATCTGCAGCATTTTGTACTAACTGTAATTTATGAAGAGATTTGGAGGGAAGCCCATAAAACAAAGCATTACAATAGTCGATTCTTGATGTTACAAGAGCATGCACAAGCGTAGCAGTACTCTTGAGTGAAAGGACAGGACGCAGACGATTTATATTGCGAATATGGAAGAATGCAGAACGGGTAACTCTATTAATGTGAGATTCAAAAGACAGAGTTGTGTCAAAAATGACACCCAAACTTTTGACCTGATTCGACAGAGGAACAGAACAGTTATCTATTTCCACAGAAGAGATATTCGACTTACTTAATGTATTTTTTGAACCAACAAGAAGAATTTCAGTTTTACTGCTGTTCAATTTTTTTAATTCACTTAAGCACTCACCAAGAGCAGAAGAGGGAAACTTTGAAGAAGGTTTAGAAGACAGGTAAAGTTGGGTGTGTCGTCGGCATAACAATGAAAATGGATGTCATATTTCCTAAAAATGCTGCCAATAGGTAAAAGATAAATAATAAACAGAAGAGGTCCTAAAACAGAGCCCTGGGGAACACCAGTGACAACATAAGTGGGTTTTGATTTAAGCTGTTTAAGTTGTACAAATTGAATGCGATCTGTGAGATAAGAACGAAACCAGCTTAAAGCCATACCAGTAATTCCAATAGATTCCAGCCTGCTCAGAAGTATGGGATGTGAAATGGTGTCAAACGCTGCACTAAGGTCAAGTAGTACAAGTATTGATAGAAGACCAGCATCAGCCGCTAGTAATAGATCATTAGAAATCTTTACAAGTGCAGTTTCAACACTGTGGAAAGCACGAAACCCTGATTGTAACTGCTCATATAAACTATTGCAAGAGAGATGTTCGCGAAGCTGAAGAGCAACAATTTTTTCCAGAATTTTTGACAAAAACGGCAGATTTGAAATAGGTCGAAAATTAGCAAAATTCTTTGTGTCAGTCCCAGGTTTCTTAAGAATAGGTGTTAGGTGTTATATGCGAGTATTTATAGGTGTATGCGTGCGTCAAGTTTATATGTATATGCAAGTTATTCACAAGTGTATATGCATTCATTACTAACATAATATGTATTGGTATGGATTTCATATTAGTGTGCACGTGTATTTTATATATGTATTTTGAACATCCAATAGTATAAATGTATATGCGAGTAATTTATAATTGTATATGCACGTGTGTTATGTATGTATTGATAAGCGAAGTTTGATTTAAATCCTACGTGGCAATTGTCACTTTTCACACGCTCTCACTACACATCCATTTTCTCACGCAACTTACCGAAATGTATATTCCTCATACATAATATCGACCAATCAGTGTTTTTCAACCGCGCAAAGGTCGATATAACAGCTGGAGAACAATTGTCACATAACATTTACCTCAGGAAAGCCATTTAATGACCATGATAGGCTATATAGCACGTTATTTTGGCTAGAAAAAAGAGCTATAGAGAGTATTTTGATAATTATGTGTAGGACTACTATATTACATATTTATTATATTTTTTACTTGTATCATTAAACACAGTTGTTATTATGATAAAAAATGCATTATATTTAATTACATTTTTTATTTTTATTACATTTTTACTGTTGACGGTGGGCCTCCCTTCCAAGCAATTTACTAGCGTTGCCATAGGAACACTTCGGCTTTTGCCACCCGGAAGAACGTCTATTACTGTTGTGACGTCATGGTGAATTGTTGTATTGCAGTCCTGAGAGGACTACAGACACTTGATTTGTATACTCTCTTTTTCAGAGTACTTACATTTTAATTATGTATTGGTATATAAAGACAGTTTAAACAAATTTGGGAAAAAGTTTTTTTAGAAAAATCCTGCCTACCCTGCCTTTAATACCAATATATTCTTTTGTCATCTCTGCTTCCAACATCCTCTGATCTTTATCTTGTCTTGATTCCAGTGGCGGCTGGTGATAATTATTTTTGGGGGGGCGCTTTTTTTTGTGTGTGTGTGTGGGGGGGGGGGTATTTAACCCTCTGATTATCTTCATTTGGGACGACACTAGTTATCTTTGGGGTCCCCAGACAATAACATTTAATTTTGTAACAGAATAATAGTTTTTTTTTGTTTTGTTTTGTTTTTTTACAAATGTAATTTTGCTCAACATTTGTGCAGTTTTTGGAAGATTTATGATATATTTTAAATTTCTTTAAATAAATAAATATTTATTTAAATAGGCTTTTTACAAAAAACAGCATTTTATGTAAAATTCATAAAATTCAAATTCAAGACCCATATTTCTAACTTTCATTCATGGGGCTAACATGGATCATTTTATACATGGTTTAGTGTAAACTTTTTGCCCATATTTTGTAAAAAAAAAATTCATTTTAGCTACTAGATGGCTATAGGCTATAGAACTGAAAGTTATCTTTTCACAAGATTTTCCAGTTGGATTCATATCTAAATATTATGAAATCACAATTCTAACAATAATTTTTTTTTTTTTTTTTGTACTGAAATTTTGTTTTTTCAAATAATGTTACATTATGATTAGAATCAAATCAGTTGAAATTTTAGAGTTTATGATCTACACTTCAGTTACTAACTGTAACAGAACAGATATGTACAGTTAGATTATATTGAGTACAAATACATGACATGAACATCAAAATGCAATGAATTGAACAGCATAACAAATAAGCAAATAAAGCCAGCCACCTCCGTTTCTCATAACAAGCACGGGTGAAGCTCTGGGTATAGCTTCGTCCTCTGTCACTGGCCTGCTGCTGGATCTGTAAATCGGGTTGGTCCGGTCGGAGATCCTTTATCATTTTTTTTCTTCCAGCGAACGCCTCGTGAAAGGTTTTTTTTTTTGGTTTTTTTTGTAAATCAGTGACAGAATTTAGTTTAAAGGGATAGTTCACTTTGAAAATAAATTTTGGTATGTTTTAGCTTACCTCAAGGGCATCCAAGATGTAGGTGTCTTTTTTTCCGCAGTAGTTTCAATTTTGATATTTTTAGGTCAAACCGTTCTTGTCTGTCAGTCATTTCATGCAGGTATATGGTCACTGTCTCAAAGAGCATGCACAGAGTCCAAATTAAAACAATTCCCCATCGTCCAAATTAAACAATTCCCCATCGTAAGTACACATTGATGGCCTAAGACACGAAACGAGCAGTTTGTGTGAGAAAACGAACAGTATTTATATCGTTGTTACCTCTTGAACACAGCCGTGTCCAAATGATCTGAGGGCGCGGGCGGGTATAGATATATACACTAGATGTCGCCTTGGCTACGGTTTCGTTCCAATGAACTGCAGTAGCGAAGGCGACATCTAGTGTACATATCTAACTGAATTCATTCCGATTGGTGAATCTGAATGTAGTGTTTACATTAACGCTAAAAAAGTGATCGGTTGATGTGCGTTTTACCATTGCTAAGAAAATACCCGCTCCTCCGTGAGAGATACGAGACCAGTGCGTCTCACAGGTGTCGCTCATCAGTAATCACGCCACCAGCCTCGCGTCATTCTCCCTCGGCCCTAGTCTCGTCCTGCTCGCCACAGTAAACACAATGAATGGCGACTGTAGAACGCAAAAGCCGAATCCCGGACATTTTGTGCGATATGCGATCTCAAAAATCCGGGCAGACTCACGGAGACTACTAGTAACTTAGCTTAGCTTTATTGTTTACAACTGCTCTCTAACCGGTAGGCGTGGCTTGGGAGTGGCCTTGTAGAGCAGCGAAGCAAGTGCATTCTGGGAGTTGTTGTCTTTCATCCACATGAGCCAAAAATACATTTTCTGGCTTTTCTCAGTCTAGAAAGCTCCAAATTCCAAAATAATTTCACATTTCTTCTACATAAATGACCCAATTTAAATACACATTCATCTTTCCAGAGGTGGAGTGTCCCTTTAATAATCCAACCAAAACTGTTAACTTTCCCTTTCCCATGTTCCCAACATGCTTCAAGTATACCTTTTGTTGGATGACTATCCTTCTGCCCTTTTACGCTTACATGCCAGCATCAATTGCTTCCTTCTTAAGTGAATTGGCATCTCCACCCGTAACACTGGAACAGGAGAGGAGGGATAAACTCCACAACATATTCTCAAAGCTTGTGATTGAATTCGTTCTAATTTTCCTAACTGTGACTTACACACAAGGATTCCTCCATGTGGCATGAATAAAAGGAAGGGGCTGTGTGTACAGTACAGGTGCTGTCTAATGAAGTCTGTGGCTGATTGAGGCTAATTAGTTGAAGGTGTGGTGAACTGCATGGGGAACAGAGTGGCAAAGAAAAATAGGGCGTGGCAACTGCAGGACAGAGAGGAAACCTTCCAAAAAAATATCTATATCCTTTGAAGGATAGGCACTTATCTAATAGGCACTTATCTAACGCTAAAAAAAGTTTTGTGCCTCTAAAAAGTGCGTTCAACCTTCTTTTTGATCTGAATGGTGTGTGGAAAACACTTGAGTTTTGCCACAGATTTGTCCCACCGCAGAACGCAACTGAATGCTTTTTCAAGCATCTCCTTAAGCATATTAAATGATACAATGCTGGAACATCAATTATGTTGGTTGGTAGCCTTATTTCTCTGTAACAAGTTAGGTCAAAGGGGAAATATTAATAATAACTCATAATTATCAGTTATGATTAATTATTAATATTTGGGTCAGTTAATTGGATTAACTTGAGGTAGCTAAATTAATATTACAATCAATTAAACAGTTCCAACGAACTCTTTTGATTATTCATTTATTCTAAGAAAAGCGTATCTTTGTAGCATGTACAATGCTTAGAGCATGTAACAAGATCAAGATCGTAAAATGGACTTTGTTGCAAGCAGAGAATCAGAACCAACTACATATTGTGCACAAGTTTTATTAACTAAATCACAAACATAACTAAACTAAACAAACATACATACATGCATATATGCATAGGTAAATTGGTGAGTGATAGAATGGAACTGGAAGCAGGAAAGGAACTATGGAAAGAACCATCAGCTTATCATTTTCAGAGCACCTCATTAAATTGATACTTGCATGGTCTGTGCAGTGGACACAATTCTTGGAAGTGGATGAAAATTGAGTTTGTTGATGGGTCTGTGAGTGTCAAATGTCACTGTACAAGTTGCAATTGTTTTCTTCTCTGTTGGATGGAGAAGATATGATGAACTTGCATGGTTATTTCGACGCTGTTCTCATGGCTGGAGTGCAGATTGTGGCCTGCAGGCTCTGGGCCGGCAGGACATGCAGAGCAAATGGTGGGAATTTGCGATGGACTTCGTCCGCATTGAATGAAGACATTGAACTCCTGAGGTTGTCCTTGATGCTGTTGTGGTTGAGAGAGTTCTCTCTCTCCTGAGTGAGCACATGGCTGTGGTGAGTCGAAGCCTGCTGCCCTGGGGCCTGCTGAGGCCACGCTGGACAGCACGGCACCCTGAACATACCGAGAAGCCAAGAGTTGATCGTTGCAAGAGTGATGGTAAGGTTACAGTTTTCTTCTTGGTTGGATTGAAGAAAAGACAGTCTGACTCCTTTGGGAGCGTGAAAGGATGGCAGGCAGTGCTCACGGCCTGCTGGGGCCCTTGGGGGCCCCACAGTATGAACTTGAAGAAGTAGCAGTTGAGGCCAGAAGAGAAGAGAGAGAGAGTCACTGTGGATTTGTCTCTAATAAAGCCTGAGAAAGGCCCCACCTCTCCGGGTTTGCTTGACCAATGAGAAGGGTGGAATTTCCAAGCAGAAAGATTCCTCTATGGTTGATTTATAAATCTTTGTTCTAAGCGTGCTCATTTGCAATGGCAGCTGGATTGGTTTCTGATGACGAAACTAAGAAAGATTCTTGTAATACTAATATGTTGCGCGGCTATCGGCATATCATGTACACAATAATTTCAATCATCAAAGTACCAATTTATAGAGACCAAACATGGTATGGGTGAGGTTACGTTGACCGTTGGCTCTATAATAAAATACATAGTATCAAAGTATCAAAAGATAATAGTATTAAAAGACACAACACAAGACTGTAAATCATTCACAAACAGTTCTGGGATGCATGTTAATTTCATGTTAATCAGTTCATCGATAAATTAATGCAGGAGAGTCTGTTCTTTGAGTTTCACATTGCTAAGAGTCATAAAACCAACTTATCTGATCGTGGTCATGGTAACTAAGACCTTCTTGCCCTGTTTGGGGGGATGGGGCCACAGATCCCAGAGTGAGTTCTAAATATAATTTGTTAAACTATAACAAATACTTGTGTCTGACTTGTCTCAGTCGTTACATCTCCAATGTTTGAATACACAATTTATGATACATTTTATAAATTACATTATAGTTATCATGCTGACCGACATAGCCATTAACAAAAGTGAATACTTTTAATCATTAATTTACTTTTCACAGTAAATGCAGATAAATATAATTTAAACATTTAATTTAATTGACATATTTTCAATTCAATTCTTTAAAAAAAAAACTTCTGTGCAGCCCCCAGTTTGAGAACCATAAAGCACAGTTATTAATTGATTCTTATTAAAGCTACTATTAAAGTTCTCAGTCAAGAGCAGTGAGTGATTTTCTCTTTGTGTTTTGTTGTTTTATTAAAATTAAAGGGATAGTTCCCCCAAAAATAAAAATTGTCATAATATACTAGAGTCCTGCACGGGTTCGGATAGAAACACATCTACAAAAATATTCCTGTATTTCAAGTTGATAAAATAATTTAAAATCCACATCAGTTTATTTGTGCGATTGTGCCCATGCAGCATGCCCTCCCAGGATCTATAATGTTACATAGGCTACTTTCACTTTTAAAAATGTATCATAACCACGCGCGCGATCTGCTTACAGTCGTCGAGATGGATGCTGAGGAGTTGAAGAAAAGAATAGTTAGTGGAGATTGTAAAGTTGTCGACAATACGTCATCAAAAGTCAAGTCCAGTGTCTGAGAGAAATTTGGAGTTATCTGAAGAAAACAATATTGTGAAAGGCTTTGCTGCATGTATTTTCGTGTTGGATAGCCGCAAATGTGGAACTTCATCGCCGAGGAAGCACGCAGATAACTGTGGTAACAAACCAAGCAGTTCTATCGAACAGTATTTTTCAAATTTAACACTGTTGTTCAGTATGTGTGGTGTGTAGGGCGTGTTTGAACCCAAAATTGTCAGATGTAGGCTAGACGAAATTGCGTGGCAGATATATTGTTGTAGCCGTGTCTGTTAGGTTGCTACTCCGTTTTGTGGTAACGTTAGCCATGTTCTTCATGTAAGTTACCGGCCTTTTGACCTTGTGTTAATTGTCGTTATAACTTCTGTATGACCTGGCAATAAACATTACACTACCCATTTCTGAGCATAGAGGCACCTAGTTGAAGGTGCTCTTGCTTCAGTGATGTTTTTCAGCACCCTATCCGGGAGACACCCGGGTACCTAGGGCCCACAAGTTGGGACTGGGGTGCCAAATCATCCCGTTCGCCTCCGTTCGCCTCTCCTCAATGGTATCGGCCATGGGGCTGTTTCCAGCAGTAGTGCCAACTCGGAGAACCATAACTGGGTCTTCCAGAGGGGGGCTACTAGTAGCACTGCACACTTGCACTCCCCAATCCATTCGATGACCTGCGGTAGCATCGTGTCCGGAGGAAATGCATACAGCGGGCGGCTTGGCCAGTCGTGGGCAAGCGCGTCCCTGCTCTTTGTAAAAAATGTTTGGCAATGAGCGTTGTCTTCTGAGGCAAAGAGGTCGACCTCTGCCTCACCGAAGATGCTCCATATCAGCTGAACCGTCTGTGGGTGAAGAGACCATTCCCCTGGGGGAACTTTGTCTCTGGATAGCATATCCGCACCCTGGTTCAGAATGCCTGGCACATGCGCCGCCCTCAGTGAATGAGACTCTTGGCCATGGTGTGCAGGTTGTATGACCTGAGACCACCCTGGCGATTTATGTAAGACACCACTGCCATGTTGTCCGTCCGGACCAGGACATGGTGGTCTTTTAGATATGGGAGAAAAGCTTTCAGTGATAGAGCCACCGCTCTCATCTCTAGACAGTTTATATGTAGGCACTCTAGACACAGGTTTTCAGCCAGTGCTGAAGAGGCCGCATGTTCAGTAGTCCTAGCTGGAGTACTGATGATGCTAAAGCCATGAGACCCAACATCCTCTGAAATCTTTTGAGGGGGAGCGCACGCCCACTCTGAAAGATGCCGCTAGGCGTTGAATGGAGAGCGCATTCTAGATGGCTGAGGAGCCAGGATCTGTGCGTTATCAACTGAGCCTTCGATTGAGGTATAATCAGCCAATCGTCGAGGTAGTTTAACTTAAGTCTTGTGCTTCTAACACTGTGTGAACAGCACTCATGTGCAGGGGCACGCACTTTACCGCGGGCGCATCCTTTATCACATCTCCAGCGCAAGCTAGGGGAAAAACTGATACTGTGGGAACAGTTTTCATATGTAGTGGTGCGTACATTAGAGGTCTGCATTCCCGCGGCTGTGGGATTAAATTTCCGACTAAAAAACGGTAGCGGTCGGTAACTCTGGTGTAATTTGAACGGGAGCGGTCGGTCATTCAATATCACGTTCCCGACGCCGACGTTCTTTAAGAACAGCATATCTTCGCTTTACCTAATCTTAATCTTATCAACCACCCGGTATAGGCTACAGTCTGCCCTGTACTCAGGACCATTATGCACACGCTGCACGCACGGACCAGTAACGGTTCTTTCTGTCATGCATTGTATTTGCTGGATCATTTGTCAATGACATTCTTTTCTTGCATGGATATTTAAAATAGTCTGGAAAAAGCTGATTTTTCCAAGTAAGTAAACAGCTTTCGTTCATTTCATATTGCCTACAATTTTGAGTTGTTAATTTTTTTTTTAGTTATTGTTGAATTTATATATTTTGTTGGAGAGACGTACGTCAGCACATTCTTCTCAGGGATGAGAAGGTTAAGGCCTACATATTGTTCGGTTAAGGCCTACATATTTTGCTTAATGACATGTCATATTTTCTTTCTTTCTCTGACACTTTTCCTGTGTTGACAGCAAAATGTTACGAATTTTGATAATACAAATAAAAATAATAGCCTACCCCTACTGTCTGCAGCAAAATGTTAAATTTTGTATATTGACAAGGCGAATAAAATAATAATAAAAAAATGTTTGTGCAGACTACATTTTTATTTTCTCTGTGAAAATGTACATGTGAAATTCTGGGAGATCTATATTAAGCGGGATGGTCGGGTCGGGAAGAAAATTATTCTAAGCAGACAGCGGGTGAACAAATAGTGTATATTTAGCGGGAACGGGTGGGTGCGGGATATAACCCCAGCGGGAGCGGGCGGGAGCGGGACTTAAAAAACAGTCCCGCGCAGACCTCTAGCGTACATTACAGTGGGCACACGGTCTACATTTAATATCTCTCCCTCGCTGGCTGGGGGAGAGTTGATACTGTGTTGGCAGTGTTTGTGTGTAGGGGCGTGCACGTCATAGTGGGCACACGAACTACATGCATTACACCTACATCATGAGGTGAGGGGAAGCTTGAAACTGTGGGAACAGTGCTTATGTGTAGTGGTGCGCACTTCATAGTGGGCATGCGACCTACACTTATTGCATTCGCAGCGTGAGCTAGAGGAATGGTTACTGTGGGAACAGTGCTTGTGTGTAGGAGTGCATACATTGTAGTGGGCACGTGACCTACATATGACACAGACAGAAAAGGGCTCTTTTCGTGCTTTATTTGTGTCGCCGTGAAAACAGTGTTTGTTTGCAGGTGTGCGTGTTTTGTTACAGACCCATTTACTGCAGTATTTACATTTGCAGCCGCCTGAAAAGAGGGGACTGGGGAACGTTTGAGAAGTTTTCGGGAGATTGGTCCGGCCTCGGCGGGACTCAAATTCTCCCTCTTTCTCCCTCTGGTTAGAAAGGCTTGCAAGGCTCGGGGTCCAACACAATCCTGGGTCGGGGTCCCCGCCTCTCAGCGAACTGCTGGTGCTTTGCAGAGCATGAGCGGTGACGGACTTCAGCCGCTGGACGGGGCCGAGAGACCGTACGCGCTGATTTTACCTGCTGAGGAGGTGGCGCCTTCTTGTGGCAGCTCGAAGCAGAGCTGGAATGCTTCGGGAGTAAGTGACGCATAGCCTGCAACGCTTTCTGTGCCTCGGTATAACGCTCCACGAAACTCTTGACCACTGGGCTGAACAGACTGGTGGTGGAGATAGGGGAGTCAAGAAAAGCTGCCGTCTGCCTCCTTCATGTCCGTCAAATTCAGCCAAAGGTGCCGCTCGAGCACCGTCAAGTTTGCCATGCTTCGTCCGATTGCCTGGGCTGTCGCTATTGTGGATGGCAGGGCCAAATCTGTTGCGCTGCGCAGATCCCTGAAAGCTTCCGGTTCAGGTCCAGACTCGTCCATTGAACGGAGAAGTTTGGCCTGAAACACCTGGAGGACAGCCATTGTGTGAAGCGATGACGCAACTTGGCCAGCGGCGGCATATGCGCGGCCGGCGAAAGCTGAAGTAGCGCGGCAAGGCTTGGACGGGTGTGACGCCTTAGCCTTCCATCCTCTAGCGGTGGGCGGGCAGAGATGGGCGGCCACCGCTTCCTCGAGGAGAGGGATCGCCTCGTAGCTTTTTTCGCTCGCGCCGTCGACAGTGGAGAGCGCTGAGAAAAAGGAAGGCTTCAAGCGAGCTGAGTGAGGAGCTTTCCACGACTTCCTCAGCTCGTTATGAACTTCTGGGAAGAAGGGGGCGGGTCTCTGGTGAGGGGCCTGTCGGCGAAACCACTCATCCAGCCTGCTGCGCGTGGGCTCCTCGGGCGAAGACCACTCGAGGCCACTGGCTTGTGTTGACGGTGCGGGGCCGGAAGCGGAACCCGCCCACTCGTCACAGTCAGATGCAGCGATGGAAAGGCTGTCATCCTTTTTGTCCTCGTTGTCCGATGCCCTGAAAGAGACGAGGCCCGCCGCTCGAAGAGAGGGACGTTGGTCCGCCTGTGTGAACAGGACCGGCAAGGGAGTTTCCTCAGGAGAGAGCAAGGCACGCGGGGACTGGGCCGGCGTGTGCTCGCTCGTCTCCGTCCGCTCTGGCATCCTTTGTGAACGGCGCTTCTTTTTGCGCAGCTCAAGCAAAGGGAGAGAGAGAGCAGGAATAGTGTCGTCGTCTGTGAAGACAGCTAGTCGGGCCCGCAGGGTGGTGAGATCCATCACATCACACTCAGGGCAGCCGCCCTTAGCGAGTGCAGCCTCCGCGTGGTCACGGCCCAGACAGGAAGCGCAGAGGATATGACGGTCTCCACCGACGAGAGGGCCTGTGCACGAGGCGCAGACGGTGCAAGGCATTTGCAACAACGCCTGGAAAAATTCTCTTTTAGACAAAAAATGTGACACGACGGCATTTTACACAACACACTTACATTTTAAAAGGATATGTGCGCCCGGATGGCACAGCAGAACAGTGGGCTGAAGGCGGCGACAAGAAGCCGGCGTCCTCAGAACTGCGATGCAGCTGCTTGGTCCGCTGAAGGCTTTTTAATTCTTCTATTCGAAGATTCTTCTATTCCGGAGATCAGTGAAGTGGTGATTTCTCTGAAGGAGATAATATCTGGTTGTCCTAGGCGAGGTATGGGATATTTATAGGCTAAAGCCACACCCATTTTGGCTGGCTCTGACGTGTCAGGGCGGGAAGTGCCCTGAGTGGTTCACGTGTCTGATCCGCCTCGCCATAGGTTCGTGCAGTTGCCGCAGCACAGCCAATGACCGCACTGGACGCTCATCTGTGTCTGCTGTGCATTTTTGCTTCAATATTCTCGAGAAAATTAGTTTTCCCATAGCGTAAGCTAGCCTTACGCAATATGCGAGACCTCTCGAAAGGGAACTCCCTTTTCTCTGATTTAAGTTTTAATTAAAAAAAACTGCATGAGTCAATGGTCGTCCCGCAGAGAGAAACAGACCAATAGCCATGCAGCATAACTGCACGAACCTGGTGTGAAAGCCAGAGCCCGCCGAAATGGGCAGGGCCAGCTCTCTATTTAAGCGGGCATTAAAACTTAAATCAGAGAAAAGGAGTTTTCCCATTGAGTCTAGCAACGCAGTACGAAGTGAACCATATCGATAGGGAAACCCACATTTCTTAACATGTATTGCATCAAAATAAAGTAATGAGAGGAACGTCGCCCAGCATAACAGAGTAAATGAACAGTTTTTTCATTAATAATGTACTTGAGTTAAAGTAAATTTACGTGCTCACATTTAAAGGTACAATATGAGAATTTTGTATCAAAATATCCAAAAACCACTTGCACAGTGTTATATATTTCTTTCAATTGTGTACTTCCATTATCCTAAATGTTTCCAAGAATTTGTAAATTCAGAGAAATTCACAATTTTAAAAAGTGCCCGTCCCTGTTTACTTGGAGCCTGTCAATAACAATATCCGCGTTATCCCTGGTTTCCGCTTGTACTGCCATAGTAACCATGACGACAGATGTGGACAACTGCCTAGTGGGTAACGTCTAGCGGCACGCTGTTGTTGTTTCGTTCAAACATTATGGACCATGGCAAGCAGACTTTGGGACAAAAGGAGAACTAAAACGAGGATCAATATCAGCATGGCATACTCTAAGATGTATACGACTTTCCTTCTTCAGATTAACACGAATGAAGGGTTTTAGGGAAAAAAAACACCTCTGGGAATACATATAATGCAAGCTCATGTGTTCCTAAAAGTTGGAGCATCAAACAGCGCGTACTGCTGAAATCCAAACGGCCCCAATGGATGGATCAATGTCTACTGAAGTGAAACGATAAGTGTTTGTAAGAAAAATTACAATATTTTATACTTTTTAAACTGTAGACTAACACTTCAGACCAACTGTAATAAGTTGTTTTTTAAATAAAGGTTTCTGAATCAGTGATATAAGATTGATCATTGATCATTTAAAGGGTCAGACACAAAAACGGAGCGTTTTTGCTGACCCTCTAAAAATGTGACAATTTTAACATGCTATATAAAAATATTTGTGTGGTATTTTGAGCTAAAACTTTATATATACACTGGGGACATCAAATAATTATTTGACATCTTGTAAAAAGGGCATTGTACCGCCTATACAGTATGTATTGGTAGACCATTATTACAAAAAGGCACCCAGTGTATGTTCTCGCTAAATTGCTCCCAAATGTAAGATTGTTGGATCATAATAGTAGAATAAGCAAAGAGTATAGAAGTACCAAGAGGCGAAACTCCGTTGCAGTTTTGACAACAATCGCTAGATGGCGCTGCTGTCGCCATTTTGGACTGAACCTACGGCTTTACCATTAGCACAACTACCGTATACAGCATTAACATTATGTCTGGAAATAATTGGAAACAAAGAAAACAGTGTTCTGCCATCAACTGCAACAACTTCCAGTGTACAACCAATCAACTAGCATTTCATAGATTCCCCAAAGATCCAGAGAGGTAAAGTAGAAAAGGTTTTTATTAACGTTAAAGTGAGCTAACGTCAACGATAGCAGGTGCTGTAACGTTAATGTAAGCTATCCCATAACTGCAGTAACAGTTTGCTAACGTTATGTATTTGTTCGAAATTGAGTCAAGACTCGAAATGGGCTTTTTAAATCACATATTTTCAGAGATATATGAACACCTAACCTGGCAACTGACAGCTTTATTAATTAATTTATTAATTCATTGTTATCACTAAAATAACCCTTTAACTGTCACCCCCCCCCCCACACACACACACTTTTTTTTCGCATAAACTTCTCTGGCTCCTGCAGTGCATCGTACTGATGACCCAACGATACGTTCATGCATTCATAAAATACAGCATTTTGATACAAAATTCAAAATGGCCGACGCCTAAAATGGTCGATATGGAAAAATTGGATATCAGTCGACTCAGCATGATGTCCTGAATCTAATAAAACCACTTCTATGAGTTTTGGACACACCGTTCAAATGTTATAAGCTAAAATAGCGATTTTTCGTATATCTCCGGACCAGAGGGTGCCACTGCGCCGAAACGCAGCATGTAGCCTCAGGTCATTCTTGTGATGACATGTACCAAGTTTCGTCTGAATACGATAAAGCATTGCGAAGATACAGCCTTACGTCTGTTTTTGCAAGCACTATGTAAAATTAGTTTGCGCGGTATTCGAGAACGTTTGACGAATCAACATGAATTCCATAACATTTGTCGGCATGGTCTGAAGATGATCTGGTTCAATTGTCATGAAAATCGGAGCAACGGCCTAGGAGGAGTTAGAAAAAGTAGGGTTTTCAGAGAATTCAAAATGGTGGACCAATTTTCATGATGGAAAAGACATCAAATGGTGCAAGACTGAATTGTCTTGAGCCAAGGAATTCGAGGAAATTAGAATTTTGTTTCTAGCCCTTACAGTTCAAAAGTTATTAGCATAAACATGAGTGAAACTTTGGACAGATGGTGGCACTAGATGGATTGAGACTCCAAATTTGCTATGGTGACAGTTCAGATCGTCCTCTATCAGTGTGCCAAATTTCATAACTTTGGCTTAACCATTGACTTCCATGACGGAGGGTAACAACAAACAGGTGAGAGTGATCAGGCAAGGGAACCAGGAAACAGGAACACAAAGCACAAGACAGAACTAACGAAAAGATCACAAAACAAAAGCACAAGGAATACATAATTTGTGACAGAAGATTATCATTATGTGCCTGAGAACAACTGCACGCTTGTGTGATATTGTTATTTAATCCTTTCACTAATTGGCTCAGTGTAGACCACAGATATTTTATACATTTAAGTCTCTTTCATTTTGTGTTTCAGTATGGCAGTCGAAATGAGACGGTAAGCTTTTTTTAATCTAATCTCTTCACAAAGTGTTGCTGATATTAAAAGTGAATGATCAATTATTAATATGATGTTGTACAATAAAAATGACAAATATTTCCATTGTAAATGCCATTCAAGGTGTCAAAATATTTTTCTCTTTCCATATCTTCGAACTCGCAGTGTAATGGATTTGCAGGACATGGAGGCAGTTTCTGGGCCTCTAAATGAGGGAATTGTCTCTATCTGCAACATCTGCAAGTCCCTCTTGGATGCACATGTAGATCCCAACACTGGCAAATGCTCCAATTACAAACAAATCAGGAAACATATTGAGCACGCTGAGCAGCGCCTGAAAAAATCAGAGACAATGATTAAAGGAAAACTGGGATCTTTGGATGAACGCATGGAGCAACTTACTAACGAAAAAGAAATGTTGAGCAATGGAACAAAGAAAAACGCATGGCCATGGATAAATTACACATCAAGAAGAAATCTGCCGAAGATTTATTAAAGAATTCTAAAGCAGCTTTGGAGCAGGCAAAAAAAAATGTAGCTTTAAGAAAAGATGAAATAAATAGAGAGACAGATAGGAAGAGCACAGGTGAAGGTGTAGCAATTGCAGGGGCAGTAGTGACTGCAATACCATTTTTGGGATGGATTGCTGGTGAGAAATCATCTCTGATCATCTCTGACTATTATATATTATATATTATCATAATGAGTAAAACTAACCAGTATTGGTGGCTGATATGATTTCTTGCTTTCCTTTAGGGCCAATAATGATGGCTACGGGAGCATGTGTACGTGATGATGCCTCAAAGGCTATACGCGATGCTGAAGATGAGCTAAAAAAAAAAATCAGTCCCACGTGAATGACAACAGCATAAAGGTGTCTAATTACCAATCCGATATTTCTACAATACAGAATGAGATTAAAGAGACTGATAAGACGCTAAATAAAATTCAGAAGGAGATTAAAGAGGTGAAGCAGCATCTAGAGGTCACAGCTGATTTTCAGCAAATAGTCAGGAAAGCTGTGAAACTTCTGAGTGTTCTTAGAGGAAGAGCCACTGTATTTGAGAGGCAAACTCAACGTTCCATCCTCTCTGGGCCTGTGATGAACTGCATGGAAGATGTGATAAAGGCAGCAGGAAATGTTGGAGAGAATCGGCTCCTTTATAGGCAGGGTGTACCAGGCTTCATAAATACTTTGAAGGAGAATGTTGGAGGACTGCTAGCTTTATGCAACTCACCAAAAAATTCTGAATATGACAGCTATTACTGATCATCTAAATGTAGAATGCATAGAAACCATCTTACAAGCAAGGCAAGAAACAAATAATGAGAATGAGGCATAAGACTTTGACATGCAAAATGTGATATTTCTAAATTAAAGCATTGTATAACAACAAACAATATCATAGTAAGACTTTTATATCGTAAATGGTAACAGTACCTATTACCTGTTTTTTATATTGATAAACATTTTAAGTTATATTTTATGCATTTATGCATATATATATATTAGTGCTGGGAAAAAATTAATCTCCAAAATAAAAGTTTGTGTTTGCATAATATATATGTGTGTACTGTATAATTATTTTGTATATATAAATACACACATATGCATGTATATATTTAAGATTTTTATTTATTTATATATAAATTATTTATATATAATATAAATTATCTATAAATGTATATACAGTATATACATGCAAATATTTCTTAAATACATGCATGTGTGTATTTATATAATTATACACAGTACACACATATATATTATGCAAACACAAACTTTTATGTTGGATGCGATTAATCGCGATTAATTTTTTCCCAGCACTAATATATATATATATATTACAGAGTGATGAATTATTGAGAAATATATTCCCAGATAAAATAAACATAATCCCAATGATAAGTTTTTTTTTTTTTTTAAGTACAACCTTAGTGGACAAATTAGTATAGCTATTTACCACCGTGAAAGCTCCTGGTTAGGGGTTAAACCTAAGGGTTACTTTAAATGTCACCATTGTAATCACTGTGATATAATATTGTGCAAGGTAAAACGTTTTTATATGTGAAAACAAACAAGATAAATTCTATTAAACATTTTATTAATTGCCAAACTACTGATGTTATTTAGGCTATAGACTGGAATGTCCTCAATGTAAGGTTTGGGAGAACAAAAATACGTTTACTGGATCGATTGGCTGAACATAAATATGCCACCAAGAAGGTAAATTAAGAATATCAAATGGCAAAACATTTAAAAAGTAATGCATAATGGTAGTCCATCTACCCTAAAACTGTATTGATCATGTGAATATCACACACACAAAAAAAATCAAATTTACTTAATTTTTCTAAGTTTTTGCACAAATATTTTTTAAGTAAATTTCACACGCATATTTTTAAAGTAAATTTCACATATGGAATTAAGTAAAATCTGCTTAACTAAGTTAAGTGAAAGTAACAAAGAAAATAAGTCATTTTAACTTGGCTAGTTAAAGGTTGAGTAATGTTTATTTAGCCATACTTTTAAGCCATACGTGAATTAAGCTATACTTTTAAAGTGTTTGCTTTACATAAAAATACCTACATAATTAAAACAATAGATATTGTGTAAGAAAGCATAAAAAATGCTGGGTTAAAAACAACCCAATTTGGGTTATCTGGCAACCCAGCGCTGGGTAAATATTGGACAGAACACATGCTGGGTTATTTTGACCCAGCAGGTTGGGTTTTTATACATTAACCCATCTGCTGGGTTGTTTTTAATCAGTGCTGGGTCAAACAACCCCCATGCTACAGGTTATTCATTTTAGATAATAATATTAATAAAAAAAACGAATAAAAAAACACACAAAAATATTAATAACAATAATAACACTACTGTTTATTGATTCAATTAATGTGTTTATTCCAGGAAATTAATATAATCATAAATACATTCATGTTAAAAAAAACAGTTAGACATCTGCAACATAAACGGAGGCCCACAAAAATCATTTGTGCTAAAATGTTGGTATGTTAAAAGATTATAAAATGGTAAGATTCTCAAAATTCAAAACTCTATATTTACAAACTGTAAAATAGCCTATAGCTAAAGATTCTCTTCACAATGAATACAATAAAAAACACATAAGTACATACATTGCAATTCACTTAAATAAGCAATCATTTAGTCCTGTGCAGCAAAAATGGGAGACACATAAAAACTCTGCGTATAAACAGTAAGTACATACATTGCAATTTATTTTAAATAAGCAATCATTTAGTCCTGTGTAGCAAAATAAAAACATGAAACTCTATAGCTATAAACTGTAAAATAGCCTAGCTAAAAATTATCTTCACAAAAAGATAAAAAAGTCAACTGAGTCAACTGTTCCAGAGTTTCCCCATTCACCAAAAAACTGTCCAGCCATTCCAAGCTCCAAGACAAAGGGGAAGGGTTTTGCTTCTCTCTGCCTTTCCAGGTAAAGCACCATGTTGGTTTCAGACTAAATGAGGGAAAGACAATATCAGGCACAGATAATTATGTGTGTAATAAGTGTGTCTTATAGGTTTTCATAAGGCTTATAGGCTAAGGCGCACGCACCCAAACACAGAGAACATACTGCAGCATAATAAAATATTTTATGTAAAGCTACCTTTCGAAAATGACTAACAAAAACAGTTAAATAATAGGTAACGTTAGACTTACAGCTTCTTTAGCATATCCAGCCACTAGCCAGTGACGTTACACTGCATCCATCCAACACCGCCGAGTCAAGTAACCCGCAACATTTCTGGAGATAAAACAGACACCAACAACTGTACTTAGACATTGTGACCGTGTTATAAGTGGAATAATTGATGACAGACCGTGTAAAAATAATGAATGTTATGTGTAACGTAACGTTAGCATAACGGTCGCTAATTCGACAGATGCAAAATCTAGACTAGAGCATTTGGTCCGTCGTCAATAATTCATAGTTCATTTCAACATAACTTCTTGTTGACTTTCTGACTTCTTTGACTAACGTTACTTAATGATAGGATAGTTTTAATAAAACAGGGTTGCTCACCTTTACGCTCGCTCGGACTGCTTGAACCTCTCGTCCTCCTGTTGACGTAGTGATTTGAACAGTGTGGACAAAAGCGCGCGACTCGCGAGTAGGTAAGCGCTGGGTCAAAATTTCCAAAACAAACCCAAATGCTGGGTCATTGTCAGCTGATTACGGAGAAAATAATCCAGCAACATAGTCAAAATGCTCAACCCAGCATTTGGGTTTAAAAAATAACCCAGCATTTTTTAGAGTGTGGTAGACAATACACAATGATGGTAACATTTGATGGATCGTTTTTTGTTTGAATGTGTCATTTTGACTAGAAAATGAACTCAAAATGGTACGTTACTAATCCTAACAACAAAAGCAATGATAAACCAGAGTAAATACAGCTGGAAAACAGTGAAAAATCAACCTCATTAATTATTCAAGGCCCAGTGCATGATGGGAACACCAGTATCAGAAAAGTTGAGTAATTTTACTAAATTTTATAACGTTGATATTTACACTTTCATTTCTACACGCTTGAATTGAGTACTAATATAGAATTTACTTAGTTTTTTTTATTCTTGCCTGAACTAAATTTTTCATGTAAATTACATTGTTTTTTTCTGTAGTATTTACTTCACCACAAAATCATTTTTATCATTGTAGGCCTACTATTAGGAAAGGGAACAGAGAACTTAAACTGAATCAAAGAGAGACGTTTTGGATTTATAAACTAAAGGCTAAGCTGGGATTGAATGAGGACTTGGATTTAACTAATTTTTATAATCTTTTTTTTATTTTTTATATAATATATTTTTTTTTCTTTTTTTACATTTGAAGTGGTGTTTTTGAGTATGGAAATACATTGTATTGGTGAATTTTAAATGCTGTAAAGAGATGCTGGTCACATGACATATGTTAAAGGGGTCATCGGATGCAAAATTCACTTTTATATGGTTTGCGTACAAATATGTCTTTGCAGTGTGTGGACACAACCTCCATACAATGAAAAATATCCATTCAACCCTTTTTTTAATCCTCAAAAAGCCGAAACACTCAATCATCAAGCCATTTAATCAACACTCAATAATCAAGCCATTTGGATTTTCTTAGCAATATGATGTCATATTGCTCATGCTCCGCCCACAACCGCTGACGGACTGTCCCATATTAGCATATTTCTGCCCTTAGCCATTTGTATACTGGTTTGTATACTGCACTTTACATGTCTCGTCTTGTTGACAGGCCCCATGGAAGAGAGGGGTGGGGTGAGCAGTTGCTCATTATCATTTAAAGAGACATGCACCGAAACGGGTCGCTGTGAACAGAGCTGTTTTTGAGGAGGTAAAAAGGGTGTTGCACAACCATTGAGGAATTTTAACCAAAGTATGTTACAAACTTTACATGAAGCCCCTAAAGAATCATAGCAACTTGTGGAAAATGGGCATCCGATGACCTCTTTAACTATTCAGAAGACATAGTAAATGATACTGCTTTCACCTGTTGCTGAGTTTGTTGTGCTGCTGAGGAGAGCATTGGCCGAAACGCCGAAAAGTGTTTAGATGTTTTTGTATGTAGCCATCCGATAATAAAGGCTTTATAATTTGAAAGAGTGCCATTGTCATTCTAAAGTTTTCTTTGATGGATTATTAAAACGTTTATTTAAAATGTAATGTTTGGTAATACATTTGTAGTTTGGTAAGTGTCCACTAGGAGCAGCACATTAGACAAATAGATGACAGTTATGATAGTTTTCAGGCATGCTTTTTTAATATTGCTGTAACTGTAAGTGGAGCTTCGTCTGCTGCAACCAAATAGATCATCTTTTGTTTTGTTTTGTTTTTACATCTTCTCATTTTTGTCTTCAACCGATTGCACACAGATGGATCATTTGAACATGAAAATGAGAAAAGTTAAGGACTTGCCAACGTCAGTGCAGAGCTGTGCGTGATTAAAGTAGCCTATATTTTAGCATATTAGCTTTCTTTGATTAATGTTTTTTCAATGTTTTTTCTACATTGTATAACATATTTATGTAACATTGTTCATTTTCTCACTAGTATTAGTGATAAAAGCATTAATGATAATACTATTATATAATATAGCAATAATCATTTATCACCACTACTGCTAATAATACATATCATCATCATCATGATATAAAAAAGAATAATAACTTGATTATTTCAGTAAATATACATCTTTATGAGAGGCAGTATAACGTTTTACAGTATGAAGTAAATCACTGCAAAGAATAATACAAGTGACCAGCAGATGGAGACAGATATTAACGTTTTTACACTGAACAATTTATTTGTAAAGTTTCAAAGATGTTTTAACATGTTACACAAGTTTGTCTGTTACTGTAAATTTGCCTACCTAATGATACTTAAAAGCAAGAAAAAAAAATCTTTGAAGTCTGTTCAACCATTTCATTGTTACAATTCGTTCATTTAATTTACAATTCATTTAAAATAGCACTGGCACATGGTATAAAGTAAAATTATTAGTAGTAAGAATAACAATGTTAAACAAAATAACACTTAACAACAGGCTTGAAAAAAATCTGTAATGTCTTTTTTGTAGTGGATCATTGTTTATAAAATCCACCTTGTGCTTTCAGAAAAACATTGATAAATGACTCAAATAACACATACAGTGCATGCATATGTAGAAAGGCAGTGGGTTTACTCAATCACACAAGCTGTTAACAATTTTAGATACCCCATACTGTATATTGCTAAACTATGCAGATGTGATTAATTTGGGCCTCTTGTCATTTTATTGACAGCATTTGGCAATGAAGAAAATGTAGTTTATGTAATATATTGATATATCAAAATAAATACAAAAATGGTTTCAAGGGCTTAGGTTTAAAAGTTAAAAAGCTGTGGAATAATATGAATTCAAACTTAAATTAAAAATGTAAGTCTAATAAGAGTGGTAAATAAACTGTTTTTAATAAATACACACGAATGCATAAAGAAATGTCTCTTGAGCGTTCTGAAATCACACAGGACATAGCCAAGTGTTTCCTGTAACAGTGAACCCAATGAATTTCCTGTGACATTCCTACATGATTAAGCAAACTGTGATGGAGAAAAAGAAGGATGAAGTAACAGGGAGTCTGACTCATTCAACGAGAACAAAACTGCTATGTATTTTTTCTCTTCACTGCTCTTTTACACCGTGACTCTTTTTAAAACAATCTCCGCATAATCATTAACCAACACTAAATTTGCTTCTGCCCTCTCTCTTCTGGCCATCATTCTTCTCTTTTTCATTAAGAAACGGAGGACAAAGATCACGGCTACCAGACTCAAACTGGTAAGCAGCAGTACCAATCCAAGAGCCAGAAGGTGTGACAGACCACTGTTCTTGTACTCCAAATGGTCCCATAAACCCAATGACACAATACTCAAACCAACCAGAGTGCCCCAAACCCCAAAGGCCAACATACAGGTGCCACAGGACAGCTCCGCTCCCCCCGTCACCACCGTGACACCGGCCACAGAAACCAACCCATTTGGTAACGTGACAGTTTGAGACTTTGGATCATATTTTACGGTTTGGGACGGGTTAGGCTGGGATGAAAGGTCCTCGGATGTTGCCATCATTAATGTGCTCCACAAAAGTAATATCTTCCCGAAGTTGCCTGCCTCTTCTGTTGATGTGTGATTTTTATAAACTCCTTAAATATTGATGATTTTAACACAATAAATATTTTAGGAAGCAGTTGTCCACACAGACTGTGCTTCTTCTGTGGTTGTCCTTATCTTTCCTCATAGGGTTGTGTCAGTCATTTCTATACTCCCTATAAATGATACAAAAGCACAATATACATCAGCATAATAGCCTATGCATAGAAAATGACATTGTGATGACAAATAAAGTTATAAATTATAGAAAGACTACTATTAAGTGAATCAATATCCATGTATGAAAATGTAGACCACATACATTTTAGAAATATTGATTGTTTTTTTAGCTCTCATTATAAGAATTACTTATGTTGTTCTGTTAATGGTCAAAATTAGTATTATCTATCAGTATCTTGACTAGTTAAAAAAAAAATCATTAAGTGTCATATAAAGTACACTACACTATTGTAAGTTTGGGTTCAGTACGGTTTTTTTTATGAAACTAATGCTTTTCTTCAGCAAGGGTGCATTAAATTGATCAAAAGTGACAGTAATGGCATTTATAATGTTACAAAAGTTTTCTGTTTAAAATAAATGTAGCTCTTCTGAACTTTCTATTCATCAAAGAATCCTGAAAAAATGTATCATGATTTTCACAAAAATATGAAGCAGCGAAACTTGCTAATAATTGGAAAAGTTTCTTGAGCAGCAAATCATCAAATTCGAATGATTTCTGAAGGATCATGTGACACTGAAGACTGGAGTAATGATGCTGAAAATTAAGCTTTGCCATCACAGGAGTAAATTACATTTTAAAATATATTCAAATAGAAAACACTTATTTTAAATTGTAATAACATTTCACAGTATTACTGTTGCTGCATTTCTTTCTAATAAATGTAGCCTTGTTGAGTATAAGAAACTTCTTTCAAAAACATTTTAAAAAAACTTACCGACCCCAAACTGTACCTTAAAATTGAAATGTTATAAATAGATATTGATTGAAAACAAACATATCAAATGCATAAATATGTATTTAGTCAAATGTATACATTTCTCACCTTTTTCTTGCATGTAAAGAGTCACACCAATATCTTTGTATTTCAAAACATGAAGAAAAAAAATCTTTATTTTAATAAAATATTGTTAATCCAGTCTTTTTCCTAAATTTTACCAGTGTAAAAAATGTTCTCCAAGGACATGTTTTCTCTCAGACAAGAGCATGTTAAATGCGAGTGCGGTGCTCTACGACCATTCACATAGTGTATCACTACTTGCAGACCAGCCTGTACCCACCACAGAGCCGGTGAACTGTTGTTTTTATTTTCCTTATCATTTGTTTGTTTCCATCGCCCCTTTGTGTCCCGAAGGAAAGCGATGTCTGTCATTAGACAACATTATGACCCATTAACTTGTATTTATCTAAGACTCCCTCCCTTCCTCTGCTCCCACCCTCACTCCTGCCTTTGCTTAAGAACCGGCTGCATTTTTAAAAGAGGTATTGTTTTCTAGGCAGAAAGTTTGGTTTTTCCTTCGAAAGAAATTTCCCCTGCCCTTTTGACATTTCAATCGCTATCCTGTCTACGTGCCTCATTCTTTGCGAGCAAGAAATTAATTTTGTTGATTTACCTCTGAGATATCGCTCATAATCATTTCCAAGCTCCAAAAATATCAGAAGCCAGTTGGGTTTGAGTGTTTTCAGTAAAGAAACACTGAATTTGTTTATCAGTGACATCTGTTCTTGTTTAGGTATTCCTAAAGATCTACTCATTCAAAGCCCAAGTTGATCCGTTGAACACCCAAAGATGTTCATTAAACATTTGAAAACACCTTGATGTCGGTAAACACTTGCATTAGAGGGTGTCTCCTTCCAAATCTTGTGGCATAATTGTTGTTTCAAATGACTGACGAGTCAGCCTGTTTGATGCTTTGCACCTTCAGGAAAGGGTACAAAGTATTTTTGAGATTGTTTATTATGTTGTCATTTGCAATATGTTTAGATTCACTACAGTGACATGAAACCACATAACATCCACAACAACTATAGGCTAAATATCTAGTCTCAGCAATCCTTGTAATTTGCTGTTAATGTGGGCACATTGTAATTAGCTCTGACAAGTAATCCAATAAATGTGCTCTGGAAATTCCTGGAATAGCACAGAGAAAATCCCTGTGCTAAAAGAAGGAACAGTTGTGTATGTCTGGTGTTTCCAAGGGAGTTAAATAAATCCAGGGTGATTAAAGGCAGGGCAGACCTGTATCAAAAGAGTGTTTTGGAAAGTTTCAAATGCAGCTTAAGATTTAAATGGGGAAATTTATGGGCACAGGGGGAAAGAATCCAGACCAAGTGTGAAATGTTCCCTTTTTTGTCCTGTCAGTAAACAGTTTAAATTGAATGCTGAATAGACTGGGGGTCGTTTACAAGACACCGTTTTCAATTAAAAACGGAAAACTTTTCACGCGTTTGGGCCGTTCATTTAACGGCATTTTGGGGGCCTGAAAATGCAAGCTTTTGAAAATGGGATGTTCAGTCTATAGGCGCATGGTGTTAGGCTACAAAGTGGCATCGCCAACTAATGGGCTAGCAGCATAAGTGTTTTTAATTGTCTTTGTGAATCCATGTGAAAACCTTTTTGAAAACGTTGTCATTTGTCCACGAAAAATTAAGAACGTTTCCGTTTTCAGTACATCGTTGTCATGTAACTATAGCACAAATTGCAGTTTTTAATGATTTTTTAAAAAACAATTGGCCTAAGTTAAGATCTCTGAACAATTAGTTTCTTGTTGACGTCGGATTTGAATTTATTATTAATTTAAGGAAATTGCAAGTGTTTTGGCACATGTGTGCAAAAGTACAATTGTCTACAATTTGCACAATAACTAAATGCACATGCTTGTTGATCAAAATTGATGAGTTGATTCTCAGTGAAACTGTCAATCTCTTCACAACTTCTAAATATTCTTTCATTGTGTAAGCCATCACATGCAAAATTATCCATTCAGTTATCCAAATCTGACAGACATGCATGTATTTTCCAAAAATATCTGGCATGGTATGTCTGCTAAATTGGCAAATGACCTGCCATTGCAATAAAATAGGAATCACAATCAACCAATCAAGTTTGGAAGCATATATGGAGTTTGCCTACAACACGATCACTACCATTTTTGAACATGGAGGACCTTAGTTTTATTACAGCATTTTTTTATACACATCAATATTGTAAAGGTAAATGCAAGTCTATTTGTACATTCTACATGTTGGTGACAGAGCAGCAGTATTTAGCCATCAGCAAGAACAAGAAATTTGCAACGGTCATTACCAACAATTCCATCAGGCTAAGACATCCAAAGTGCGACATAAATGACAATGATGTCTTTGCAAATATAAATTATGTCAGCATTTCCACTATAGAATAGTGAAAGACATCCAATGACTATGAAACAAATATTTAAGGTGCTATTTGAGCGGAATAGTAAAAGAGTAAAGGAGCTGTGGTAGTATGTCCAGGTGTGCACTTAGTACATTGTCCAGTGAGTTTTACTGTACTTAAGATACCAGTATATATTTCTTAAAAGTTTTAGATACCCATTAGAAGAGAAAACATTTTCTAAACTGTATAGAAAAAGCCATGTAAAATTAACTTTATATTGTTTCTGTTTTACTTTAAAGAGAATAATGGAGTTAGAAGGACATGAAACAACCCACATTCTAGTTTTTGAGGATGAGGTTGGGTTCAGTCTGGCCAAAGGTCAGAGACGTGCAGCCGCAATCTCATTGGTCACCGAGCAACAATTGGCACACCAGGCCAGCGTGGGGGTATTATTACAATGTGTGCTGCCCTTTCAGAGAATGGTGTGAGCACACATATCCCACACATTGGGCCCTATAACACCCAACTTCTCCTGGCCTTCCTTAACACACTTTACAGAGACCTAATACATGAACAAGAAAAAGGTTTAGTTAGACCATTTGCCAATTTATGTTATTGTCCGGGATAATGTCTGCTTCCACTGAACCAACATTGTTAGGGAATGGTTTGCTGCACATGAAAGGATAACAAGGTAGTTCCTTCCACCATACTCTCCATTCCTGAATCTGATAGAAGAGTTTTTTTCAGCATGGAGGTGGAAAATATATGACCATCGACCACAAGATCAGATGTCTCTGTTAGATACGATGAACGCTGCTTGTGAGGACATCACAGGTGATCACTGCAGGGGTTGATTGCATCACTCAAGGAGATTTTTTCCCCGGTGCATGGCAAGGGGAAACATCAGATGTGATGATGATGAAAATCTTTGGCCAGACCAACAAGAGTGACAGGATTTCCACCTAGATTTTTTTTCATAAATGTCATTTTGAGGCAATTTTCTGTTCAGTATTTACAGTAACATGAAATTTACTGTAAAATGAAAAATACAATTGGACAAGTAAAAGTTTTCAGTTTACATGTAACACATTTGTTCAAAAATAAATGCACTTTTTGTTTAGGTGATATTGACCAATTTACTGACACAATAACTAGGTTTTGAAGCATGAATTAAATATTTTGTGTGAGTTATACTACATTTTACAGACATGCAATGGAGTTCTGATGGACTACAACAAACAACGGATAGGGACTACACAAGCTTCCTTCCGGGTGACATCACAAACCCTCAAATTTACATAAACCCTGCCCCTGAGTCTATGAGAAGAGGAAGAGTTGTTGTAGTAGAGCTCAAGCTGTCGCATCCATCTTTTCAACTTTAATTGCAATTTAGTACGTACCACAAATGCATGGGGTATTTTGAGCTAAAACTTCACTTACACACTCTGGGGACATCCGAGATTTTACATCTTGTAAAAAGGGGCATTATACCACCCCTTTAAATGCTCATGACATGTGTTACTTTTTCTTTACATTTGCATAAAGTTGATCACTTTTTCATACTCTCAATCTAGTCTGCTGTTAATCCCACAATCCACCACCCAAGCGTGTTGCTCTTTCATAGCAATGAATTGAAAACACCCCTTTGCTCGCTCCTCAGCAGTGTAAATGCATCGTTAAAAGCAATGTGGCCGATAATATTACTAAAGAGGTGTGTCACTAAAGCCCAGAGAGAAGTAAATGTCTGCTACACGCAGCTAAAATACTGCCAGTTTTTATTTAGAATGACCCAACAGAATTGTCGTGTGTCACAGGTTCAACAATCTAATGATATTTACAAATGAACCTAAACACAGCTGCTACTAAAACAGCTAGTCACTACCCAAACACGACCTCATGAATTTATTGGAGTAACAACAGTTTATGTGCAAGTGTCAAAGGACACCATGGGCAACATACAATCAGTGAGCAGGATAAAGTCATGTTGCTTATGAGTTTGACGCCGAACTAAAAAAAACGAAAACCAGCACCAGAGATGACAACAGACCCAATAAAGGACAGATGGCAAGAAAAGTTGTAGAGAGGTGAGGAGTACAGGAATGAGATTAAAAGAGGGATTGTTCCTGGAAATGAAGGTACGGCAGATGTCAGGTCCAGGGTTAATGATCCCCTGATTACAACTTGCAATTGAAACACCATCAAACAAAACCCAGAGGTGTTTCGAATTAACCTCAATGAACTTGATATTGACGTCAGCAAAAGCTGCTGTCACTGGATTCACGCTCAGTGAAAGTGTTGACAGTTCGTAGATGCTTCAAATAAAACAGATAAATCTGATTTTTTAAAAAGCCATATAAAACCTATAGCAGGTGCTGCTATATTTCTCTTCTCTTATAATAGCTTTGGATTGGCCATGCCGTGGTTTCCCACGTACACTTATCTAAAGTAACATTAAATTAAAACAGAGGTAAGACACACCCAAAGTTAGATTGGTCAAGCAGCATTTGCTGTTCTAAATGGAAATTAACTTCTTGTCTTTGCAAACCAAGTACACTTGAATTGATGCCAAATATTAGTAACATACGAATCACACGGTAACATACGAATCTGTTTAATCTACTTGGGTCAGTCAGAATAAAATCAAATGTCATAGAAATATTTACCTGGCAATGAAAACTACACACGGCGATCGTGTGGGAAGTCTACCTACAGACTCCTCGAACCTTTTGCCAATTTTCCTTATAAACCCAGATAATTCAATAAGCTTACCAAATGGTGGAGTCTGTCATTATAATTAGATTTTGGTCCCCTATTGAGGGGTTCACAACAATGAGATCAGAATTTGTAATTGAATATGTTCTTGATACCTGTAGAAGAATACTTATTTCCATACAGGAGGTAGTTTTAATGGAGGATCTGGGGGAGGGCACACCTTTTTTCCACCACCACATTTCTCATATTTTATAACTTATTTTAGCTTTTCATTATGGCTGGGAGAATGAGACCATTTTACCAGGCACACTTAGACACTTTAAATGATACCAAACATGTATAGTTACTTTTTTGTACACACTTAACATTGGTTTTTGGTGAGCTTTAAGTGAGGAGGAGAAGAGGGGGAGCAGGGGGAGATGATGAGACTGTAAAAATGAGGTGTGAGCTGCACTGTGTGCTGCATCTCAGATGTTGCTGTTACATTTGCAAGAGAGAGTTCAAATGGTAATTCTCATGAGAGTCTTTTGTTTTCTCAAGGGGTAGCCCAGACTTGCTGGCACCCGCCTTACAGTCACAAAAGGTCAGTTTGGTTGTCTGGATGTTGCTTTCTGTGCCAACGTGCATGGATGTCTCATTAAGAGGACTAAGACTGTCAATTGAGGACATGACTGCATATTCAGGACTCATTGTTAATGACTTTACCACTGCGCTTTTGCAGCTGAAATGATTTGGAGTCATCTTATTCTTTCATAATAATAAACATTTACTTGTTTTGTGAATTTGTTTATGTTCTATACAATTGCCTTATAGTATTTCTTGATATCAGTCAGATGTGAGCCAAACAAAATATGTCGCCCACCTAGAAAGTTCTGTAAATAAAGGTTCTCTGGAGTTTACCTGCAAGGTTGATTAAAAGAAAACCAAAATTACTACTATATCACATATTTATTTACTGCCATTTTTAATCAGTATGATGCATAAATAAATCGATAATTAGTTAAATATGCGATTTGGAACAATAGCTGGAAATTGCACTTCAATGCAATGTATACATTCATAAACACACCTATAGTATAAGGTGTGAAACCTTACTGATTTGTGCAAAGTTTTCTTGATTTCAAGCCAGTTTTGCAATTTCAACATGTTACTGTAAATAAAAATGGAAGTTAGCTAGATAATGTTAAAATTGTGACATATTTAAATGAGCAGAATTCAAAATAAGGCTTGATACGTCACACAAACTAAATGTTTATTTTGTGTGACGTAAAATGTTTATCATCAACAAGCTTAAGATGTAGGCAAGTGACAGTTTTATCAACTGGCCCAGAACTCATTTACACAAACGATAGATAGATAGATAGATAGATAGATAGATAGATAGATAGATAGATAGATAGATAGATAGATAGATAGATAGATAGATAGATAGATAGATAGATAGATAGATAGATAGATAGATATAGATAGATAGATAGACAGATAGACAAATAGATAGATAGATAGATATGAGATGTTGTTTTGATTGTATTCAGGGTTATTACTGTAATAATTAATGGAAGGGGATAGTCCCGAGCTGTTGATTTGGGGCTCAGAGGCTCAGCCATGTCAAATCCCTCTTTAGCGACTTAAACCTGCATTCAAAGGTAATAGCCTAAGTTCACCTGCCCCACCCTCACTCACTCATTTACTCACTCACCCATCCATCAGCAGCCACCGTCATAAATCAGTGGTCATTCTTCCCTGTACATTTGAGAGCTTCATTACAACCGACATTGTTCTTTCTCTGCTAACTCTTTGGAGTAACATCTATAAATCCATCATTTTTAAAGGAGTTTTGAGGGACATTTTGGGGACATTATTACAGGCACCCAACTAAAAAAGAGATTCTCTGAGAACATCTCAACAAGAGCAGCTTCAAAGTAGAGCGTTTCTCTGATTGGGAAAGGAGGACCCGACAAACAACACTTCCTGAACCCCTACCTGTGCCCTCCACCAGCTGCCAAAAATGGGGAATGCCAAAAGCAGTGCTATGTCCAAAGAGATCCTGGAGGATCTCAAACTCAGTACCAAATTCTCAGAGGATGAACTGGCACAGTGGTACGAGAACTTCCAGAAGCAGTGCCCGTCTGGCCGTATCACACCAGACGAGTTTAAGAAGATCTACGAACGTTTTTTCCCAGAAAGTGACGCCGCATCATATGCCCAGCACGTCTTCCGCTCCTTTGACACGAATGATGATGGAACGTTGGATTTCAAGGAATACATCATCGCTCTACACATGACATCAACTGGAAAGACGGAGCGGAAGCTGGAGTGGGCCTTTTCACTCTTCGATGTTGACAAGAACGGCTACATCACCAAGTCAGAAGTGAGAGAAATCTGCCAGGTAGGTCAAATGCTATCTTCACAAATATGAAACGTTTGTGGCACTGTTGTGTGGCTTCCCTTCAAAATCATAGCATAAATGAGTGAGTGTATTTTTGTAGGGAGACTGGGGCTAGTTGTCACACTATTTTACTGCAATTTCTCAGAGTATCACATATTATTGAACATTTCACCCTTATTCCCCAGGAAAAAATTGACCTTTAGTGAAAACATGCCCCAATATGCAGGGTATGTTTCACACAGGGGCAAGTTGTCATAATGGAACCTGCCAGTAAAAAGTAATGTCATTTCAGTAAAACAATTATTAAATGAAAGAATTTAAAAAGAATGTAGGAACAATGTTGTACAATTTTTCAATGTATAACAAACATTAAGCGACAACATGCTAAGATGCCAACTTACCCCAACCAGTCATTTATAATAAATATGTGTCCTGAAAAAAGTTCAACTTTTCGGTTAAACTCTGTCTTCATTATAGCTGACTCTTTTCTGAATGTATCCCAGTGTGGTTTTAGAGTTCACTTGTTACAAATGATAATATTAACATTTTAGAGGACAAAATTATTCTGATTTAAGATGTTTGAAACCATTTTGAAATACATTAAACTCAAATCCTTATAGTTACTGAAATACATCCCTTATGCAGTCTTAATACAAACCACTTCCCCCATGTGACAACTTGCCCCTGCCCCAATATAGTGCAGATGCATTCTAACCTTTCTCCTGATCAATGAAACAGACTTTAAATATTCTCTCTATTCTCATTCTAAGTTTTGTTTTGTCAGCAATGTACTGAACACAAAGCAAGCACAAGGCATCATTAAAAAAGAAGCCAAATGTCTTATCCTGTAACTTTGACTTAATAAGCCAGTGCCTCGGAGCATGGCTAATGGAATTGGCCGATCCCAGAATAATCCATCTGATACATGGTTTAGCTTGAACAATAAATGCACACAGAGGCCTTTTCAGAGGTGGACAGACAGGTGGCTGGGGGGATTACAGTGTGAGAGACTTTTTTTAGAAAGACTGGATCAGTGGGTCATAGAAGTCACAGTAAACAGTGGGAACATAAATTGCATATTAAATGTCCAGAAGGACAAACATGTGAAAAAAGCAAGAAAAGAGTAACGGAGATCGGTACAGTAATATAGATTAAAGCATTGGAAGAGAGTACACCACCACGAAAACTTAAGATGCAATATGGATACTATTGGACAGGAGATACACTTACCTTTTTGATGCATTGTTTATGGCATTAAGGCATTTGTGGATGTATATTAAAATGGTTATTCTCACACAGCTAGTGTCAGATAAGCATTGACCTCATATTCAGGCTTTGTGATCACTGATTTGGTGGTTTATAAGTGTAAATGTCTCTGTCGTCATGCCAGTGACTAAATGCCAAAGAGTAGCTGATTAAAGACTGGGCTTGTTGAGGCCAGTGAGTGGTTTTGGCAGGCGCTTTGGTACTGCATCTAATCAGTATTATTCTTACGTGTCTTATGTGTCAGAGATAAACATCTCCTCAGATCACTGAACCGCTCAGATCCAGGTCAGCTGTGGTCAGGCAAAACTAAAGTCTATGTTAATAACCCTTGGCATTAGTGGTCCTAATCTATGATTACCTCCAGACAAGCATCATCGGAAGAGCAGATGGTCATTCATTGACACTCCCAATTATGGCTGATGACTAAAGGCTGTGGTTTTCACTGTCTCAAAATGAATAATGTAATAAAATATTACATCAATATATATATATGAAGAGTTCAGATGCAAAAGCCTCTAAATGCCATCTGAAATTTTCTTATAGAATGATCTTTTTTATCAAGCTTGTATATTTAAATTCAATAATTTCACTTAAATGGCAATGAAGGTTACCTATTAATTGTCATTTAAGTGAAATTACTGAACTTAAATATACAAGCTTGATAAAAATTATCATTTTATAAGAAAATTTCAGATGGCATTTAGAGGCTTTTGAATCTGAACTCTTCATATATTAATATCAGTTAAATTTAAGTCGTTGTGTTTGGATATAAACCAACATTTTTCAAGTTGATTGATGTGCAATTTTCTTTGAGTTCCAAGCCCGTAATGTGTAAATGAAAGAGAGAGGTTTTAAAAATGATTCAGGTTACACTATATTTCCACTTTGGACATTCTACTAAGTAACTTTGCAAGATTGTCAACTAAGTCGCATTAATTTCCAACTACATGGCAACTGACTCTCATTAGAGTATTAGTAGAGTGTTAGGTTAGGGTTAGTAGAATAAGATGACATGTACTTATAGTCAGTAGTATGTCTGTTAGGGGAGCATCATAATAAAATGTTAGCAGATATTAAATAGACATGACTGGTATAGTTGATATAGTTGCAAAGTTACTTTAGGTAGAATGTTTAAAGTGGACTATCGAAAATAAAGTGTTACAAGTATTCAACAGAGCATGAACATTAGTCTGTTATTTTTCCTCCCTTCTCAACTTCACTTTTCTTCCATCTTGTTGATCTTCAGGCTATCTTTAAGCTGATCCCTAAAGAGGCCCAAGAGGATCTTCCAGAAGACGCGAACACTGCTGAGAAGAGAGCAGACAAACTGTGGTCGTACTTCAATAAAAAAGATAATGGTAATGTCTTTGTTTTTATATTTTAGTTTTTAAATAGGCTAACTGTTTAACTATTTGTATATCTTTTAAAATAATACAATGGATGTATTATTATCAAATATCTGCCATCCCTGGATACATGGTAAAAGTTTCAAGTCTGTTACTTAAATATAAATTTTCATGATGGTAGATGGTACCATGGTAATGTCAAAAAGCTGCTGTTAAAAGCTATGTAATATTGTCCAGTAACATTGAGGGTTCTCACCCTCTCTTTCTCTTTTTTTTTCAGAGCGATTGGCTGAGGGCGAGTTTATTCAAGGTGTTCTTGACAATGAAGACGCTATCCACCTTATTCAATATGAGCCTAAAAAGTAACAATAAAACGAGAACAATAACACTGTATTTTTATTATCATGTGGTGTCCTTTTGTGCTCCCCCCCACCCCTTTCTTTTTCATTTAGTTTGTTTTTAACTTTTACCCCTTTAATCTGGCCACATCTGTCTGTTTCTTGTATTAGTGTGAAATTATTTTGTCAATATCTGAAAGCCCATTAACTGCAATATATTTGGAGCGAGTCATGATAGATGGAGTGAGGGTAGGTTAAAGTGATTATTATTAAAGATTGCAAACTGATAGTAAAGTGTCACTGCTGGGAACATTAACTGTGTGAAAAACACTTTCTGAAAGATGAAATTATAACGATATACTCTTGAGCTGTAAGCAATCTTTTTTTTCTTTATAAAATGAAATGAGAGCTAGATAATTCATGTTCCTCTTGTAAAAGAAGTAAAATGCAGATGAAGGCCAACTAAAAAAAAACTAAAAAAACAAAAAACTTTATCATCCAGGATGATTGCACAATATATTCAATAATGTTTGTCATTTAAATTGTGCAAATCTGTTTTTTGATGTCCATAGCTGAGGAATAAGACTAAAACAATAAAAGGCTACCATGAGTCTCACTATTCTGTGTCAGTATGAGTGAATTTGTGTGTAATTGTTTGGGTGAGGTGAAGAGTTCAAGTGAACCGCTGGAATGGGCAGCACATTAATCTCTGATGGTCTGCTAGCGGCCGAGAGGTTTAACATTCTCGTGGCAATATTTACCCGTAATCCTAGATTATCTTTGTGTGTGTCAACGCATGGCAAATTTGGGCCAGATATATACTTCATGCACAGCACACAGGTAAATGCGAGTCTGTATGTGAGTACTTTCTAATATTGTGTTGAAGAAAGTCCTCATTATGCTCTTTATAACACTGTTTACTAACCGTTCCTTTCCTCACTGTCTTAGTCCAAGTCAGGATTACTAACATAATCGCCTGTCCAACATTGCAAAGTAGACATTTCAAAATCTCCAACTTCACAGTCCATCCTCTCTCTCCAGTCTCTTTAACTCTTTCTCCGCCATTGACGCGAATTTCCAGTGTTATGCTCAATTTCAACTCCTTGCAAAATTATTACCTCCCTCGTTGACGTCAGTACTTGATTATCTAATCCTAACCCCACCCCTAATCCTAATCCCTCCCCCACAACTAATTCTAAACCTACCAATACTAGGGGGGTAATAACTTGGCGGGGATCAGAATTCGGCACAACACCTGATTTCCGTGTTTTCACTGTTATATGGTAAGGGGCGCTATTACACATCATCTGAAAGGGTAGGCTACTGAATCTCCTGATCAAAAACACACTGGGCCCTATCATACACCGGCCGGGTGCAATGCGCGACGCAAGTGTTTTTTGCTAGTTTCAGCCTGACGCAGTTATCATTTTCACGTCCTGCGCCACATTGTTTAAATAGTAAATGCATTTGCGCCCATGGGCGTGCTGGTCTGAAAGCAAGATATGTTCAGGCACATTGTTGGTGCGTTGCTATTTTGAGGCAACTGAAATAGACTGCACCATTGACCAACAAAAACCTGGTCTAAAGTCAATGGCGCAGGATTTATTTATTTTTTGTTATTTAAAGGGCACATTAGTAATATGAGCCTAGGCGGGTGCACAATGTGCGTACACTCTGCTTATTACACACACAGGGCACAGCAGCACACAAACATGCAAAATATTACAAATAAAAGGATTACAGTGTAAAAGATTATTATTGTGTACATAAAGATATGGTGGAATCCGGCTCGTCCAGTAGATGGTCTGCTTGCACGCTTTAACGTTGCGCACGAGCAGATCCGTTTTTTCCTCTCTGGAGACGCGTTCAGTTTTTCCGCTTGCACATTCTGCCATGTAAGTATAGCGAATCGCCATGGCGCGCGCACAACTGGCTTTTAAAGGGAATGGGAGATGAGACTCTGATTGGTTTATTGCACGTTATGTCCAAAATACACCCATTACTCATTAAGAGACTAGGGACAACCCTTTTAGACCACGCCGACCATTTTTCCCGTCGTTAAACTAGCAAAAGTGAATTTCGACACGCCCTAAATGCACTTGTGCTGTGCACTTTAGACCATGCGCTTAGATCGTTAAAATAGGGCCCACTAACACAGGTGAAGGGAAGAAGATCAAGAGATAAGCAAATGCATAAAATAACGCGATCATCAATATTAAACAGCATATAAATCAAAACTGCTTAATGTTATATGAAATGCCGACCCATGACGAGCTATGACTGAGCAAGCATTAGGGGTGTTGATGGACTCGATCTACTCCATGTTTTGATCATCGTTCTGAATCCGATCCAGACGTAGTCTGACAAAATCACGATTTTCTCAGCTTTTTGCTCAAAATTTTCTTAATGAAACTTACCCACATTCAAGTATAAAAAAGAATGCATTAAGCTAGAATAAAGTGTTTTTTGGTTTGTTTGTTTGTTTAAAAGCAGAGGGTCTGTTCTTTCTTTTGATATATTACATGTTCAGATATTTATACAACAAAATATTCCAGGGGCCATGAAACTTGTGAATATACTTTTTTCAAAAACGCTGGCGGGGAAAGAGTTAATATAGGCTATCATTTTTACCTTTGTTTTGCCATATTGAACATTTGTGATAATGAACTTGAGCCGTTAGAAATACAAGGAACACAAAGAATGTCACATTGGACAACAGTGAATGTAAGTTACAATATCATTTACAGTATTGACTATACCATGCTCTACTCTCAGAAGTAGTAGAAAACCCCTTGACACAAATTGATGGTTGCAACAATTCCACATTTAGTAAATATTTCAAGCATTTTAGATTTTGTTAGTAATAATATTCTTTTAAGCAAGTCTGTACATTAGCCAGATGCTTTTCTGAGCAACAGAGTTATTCAATAACACAGATATAGCATAAAAGATTAGATATAACAGAACACATTTTTGTTTAAAATATAACAGATGAGATGCATAACTAAAAATAATACAGGCTTCGTGATCTGACACAATTTCAATGTAATCCACTCAAGAGTTTCATACCTTTCAATACATAAATAATATTTCTTGGAATTCTCACACTTGGAAATCCAATCACTGAATGATTTACACCTTTCTCCTTTCTCACATCTGCTGTGTGTCTACATACAGTATCTCTCACTCATACTGACTGAATTTCAGCCACACACATACCTAAACAAAATCATCTATAGGGACATTTTGCATAGACAATTTTTGCAAGTCAGTCAGTTAATCAGACAAACGAAACATACAAGGCCTTTGTTGTAAAAACTCTTTAAAGGTATATTTCACCCAAAATGCAAATTCTGACATCATTTACTCACACTATTGTCGTTCCAAACCCGCATGACTCAAAAGTAGATATTTTAAGATATGTTGCAGTGTTTTTTAATGGCAACCAAAACTATTTCATTACCAACATTCTTCAAAATATCTTCTTTTGTATTCCACAGACAAAATAAATGAATCGAGGTTTGGAACAACATGAGTTTGAGTAAATCATTTTTGGGTGAATCAGCAAGGAGAATCCATTCCTTTCATGGCCTCCTTCATCTCATCTATCTCTCTCTCGCAGTCCTCACACGTATCCGGTCTGCATCCCCCAACCAGTACCAGGGTTGGCACATCTTCCTCTTGCACCATTCTCATGCTCCCATTGGATGCCCACACAGAGTCCATCATCCCATTCGGGCACTGTAACAGGCCACTGACGGAGTAGAGCCCGCCCCCTGGGACCACCTCATCGTAGGATGGAGCGTGGGTTGTAGCGCGGGCCTCTTCTAATCGAAGTCTCTGGCGGTGATGCATCTCAATGACTGTTTTGGTGTAAGAATTAAGGGTCATAACCGCAGCACCCATGCAGCAGCTGAAAGACACCCATGCCAACCTTGGAGTTGAGAAGTGAGAGAAAGGACCATGCAAAAGAAAGAGGGAGATTAACAAAGATCTAGACAGGATTTACAGGCTTTTGTCAACAATCAGTGAACTATTTCTCAAAAATATCTAATTTTTGACATTCAAGTGGCATTTAACATCATGGACAAACCAGGGCACAACATGTCTTCTATATTTGGATATATACTGTATGTATATCATAGCTTTGACGTTCCATAAAGTTGAACGATATTTGATATCTATGGCAAAGGGGAAGCGAAAAAAATCTTTACAAATATTATATTATATTATATATTTGTATAGTTACATCATGTTACTATTATTTGGATATTTTTAAATAAATGGTGATGTTTAAATTATGACAGAATTTTCATTCACTATGAACATTTTAAAGGCTTTGTTAAAGTGATGGAATCATAAACAAATCTTTGAACACATTCAATTAATTTCACTGATTAAATACATAGAAGCAACCTATTAATTCCATGAACTGAGAAAAATTCCTAAACATTTGTATGTTTCTAAAGTTTATTCCTGACCTGGGCCTGCTTCGCTATTTTTTTTTTTATTGCTGCAAATTGTAAACTATATTATCGCAAAGTATATTCAACTTTATATCTGCTCACATACAGTACACTCAAATAAAGCAATATATACTACATAAATAGCAAATCCCGACTGCTTGATTGCTAGTATCCTTGTAAAACATCAACTATATTAGGCGATCACCCAGCTCTAATCTGCTAAATGCAACTAAAAGGCATGAAAATACTTAAGATATGATAACATCATGATTTCCTGTAAAGCTGCTTTGAAACAATATATATTGTAAAAAGTGCTATAAAAATAAATTTGACTATACTTAAAATTCAAACTACACTTTTAATCGGATCCCAACCCAATCAAAATGAGATATTGTGTAAACATGCAAGTGTACTCACGCAAATGACCAACCGTAGTCCCAGGTCTGAGGTCTCCAGTCTTTGGGCCCAACAATCACAGTCAGCTGAAATACGGTGGTGTACATCATATGAGCCACCATCCCTAACAGTCCTGAAAGATAGAACTAGAGGGAATTAGGACAATATAAGATTGTCTGGTATCTAGACAATGTAATGCAAATGATCAAAATATAATTCAATATAATATAATCACCAAAAACTGCAATACCCAAATGTACCACAAGAGAGAAGCAATCTCTTACCTGAGAGCACAGTGCACATGGCTGCAAAAGCGTTGATTTTGAGCGCATGCATTTCTTTATGAGCACACAAAACTTCCACCCACATGAGTAGGAACCCTATCCCCAACAAACTGATGTACATGAACTCAGCAATCATTGACAACCACAGAACACCTGCAGCAGGCACAGAGGAACACATGCATGGTACACTTATATGAGCATATACTGTACAAAGAGAGGGAGACTTATATAATTTCATGAACACACACATGCACTGCACTCTCACCATGAGTCTCTCCAGGAGTAAGATCTAAGAACCGGCGACATCGTTCTCCTGTAATGTAGCAGAATGAACAAGTATACCAATGAAATCCAATGTCTGACACACAACAATACAATTATTTTAATGACATATAAAGCATTTTAAAATGGGTGTGCCATTTTGGTTTTTACCATTTCTTTGACACAAATTTGGCACTAATTTTTCAAAACTCAAGACATTAAACTCCCAACCAATGATCAAAATACACATTTTTCATTCATTGCAATGATCTAACTGTCAATTAACACAACTGCTCAAAATGATAAGTAATTGCTGCATTACTACATAAAGGCATAGCTTTATGAAAATTTATGAACATTCCACGTTATGATCAGAAGGTTTCTGGATAATGAAATCCACTTATACCAATTACTGTGGAACATGAACCAACTGGTCTACATTATTTTGGATGTAATACTTCATCACAATTCTTTTTCAGACACGGTTTCTATGGTCCCATGTTCCACTTTTCCATACCATGTTTTCAGATTTGACATTACTGTGCAGGCCCTTGTTGAGAATCCAAAAAAGGGGGGTGAAAAAATGTTTTGAACATTAGATAGCCCGTTACAAGTGATTGTTTTGTGTCTAGATTTTGAAAAATGCCATCAAGGTCTTGAAATTAGTATTAAAGTTATTTAAATAATAATAATAATAATTTGTAAAAAAAAAAAAAAAAAAAGTCATTTACCCTCATGTCGCTCAAAACCCCTATGACTTTCTTTCCTCCATAAAACACAAAATAAAACATTTGGCAGAATGTTCATCCAGCTCTTCCATAAACTCATGCACTATTGCAAGTCTTCTAAAGATTTGAAAAAAAAAAAAATGCATTGCTGCATCTCTGAAATCTTGTACACATTTGGATAAATTCAAACATAGCGCAAACTCTGCATTCAGTTTCATTTTACGGGAAAGAGCAGTGTGAAAGTCCAGCCTAACATCTCCTTCTGTGGTCCATAAACAGAATGACATAATCGACATTGTGACTTGACGGTGAGTAGATCATTTTAGGGTGAGAGAATTTCCATTTTTGGGCGAACTACCCCTTTGATGTCTCTCGATGAGACTTTTTCTTACCATCAGCGTGTTTTTCACAAGACTCCCAAAATCCTGTGTGGAAATATCTGAAGGTGTACTTGTCTTCTCCCGTCTCCCAAATGTAGTGAACTGCGTTGGCCAATTGCCTTTGACGAATCCTAGCTAGTTCCTCCCTTCGCTTTGGTGGTAAAGTGCCCCGTGGATCTGGGGTGGGGCTTTCTGAAAAGAAAGAAAAAAGACAACCAATTAGCCTGTTAGTTACTTAAATACGTGCACTGTAACTTTTCACTGCTTGTATCACTCCGCCTGTCTGTGTTCCAGAATCCAGACAGTCTGTCAGTCACATTGGAGATTATCCATTGACTCTTTCTACAGACTACATTATTACACCAGTAGGTGGCGACCATCAGATTACTTTTTAAAAGTAACTAAAGTAATGCATTACTTTTAAATTTACAACAAAATATCTTGGTTACTTTTTCAAATAAGTAACACAAGTTCCTTCCCAAATCAGGACTAATGTGCAGGGGTGCGTTCTCCGAAACTACCTTAACGCTACGTCGTTCTTAAGTTGTACCTTAAGAAGTACCTTATCGTTAATACGTGGTTTCCGAAACCTTCTTAGTTAAGTATACCTTCTGTAAGTCATACATTCGTAAGGTTGGTCTGGAGCGCTCTTAGCTATACCTTATCGCTGCTGACGGTTCATACCGCTAGTGGCCACCACTACGCAAAAAGCTTTTTTACATCGCAGTTTAATTACACATAGAAAATTGATTATGAACATTTAATATAAAATCTGATTTAGTATTAAAATTACATTTTTACTTTACTTTAAAATTTTACACATAAAATACTTAAGTTGTTATAGCCTACACCCAGTGTATGGAAGTGTTTTCATTAATAAAGTTTCCATACACTAATGGTTGTTAGTTTTTTTAATTACTATCCTAAGGCACATCAGCTGGCGAACTATTTGACAGAAAAGGCTTAGGAGTCTATATAAAGAAAGATGAGTTGCACAAACTTTATAGCTATGGCAGCGAGACAGCGAGTACTTGTTTTAAATCAAAGACGGCGCCGTCCGCGGAGCCAGTTAGTGTATGTCAACTACATGGCTGGTGGATAATCAGCATACGTTGTGGAGAACATTAACACACTTATGGCCGTGAGGGTTTGGGATTGCACACTTGCTAAATTATAAACACATAGGACTACTCATATTTATTTCTGCATGTACATATTTCAATGAGCCCGATAAATGCAGTTTGTACTATTTCTAAAACACTTCTTTATAAAGAACATTGTTTTCTCAATACTTTACCTATACCGCTGTGAAGGAAAGAGCGCACAATCGATCATCGAGGCATCGATATCAACCTATTCAGCGCCTCCACCATGGACAGCGCCTGCTAAGGTCGAACTTAAGAAGGTTTACCTTAAGCAACATCCTAAGGTATAGTTCGGAGAACACACGTAGGAAAGGTATACCTGTAGTTAAGGTGTACCTTTTGAGTCTTCGTAGCGCGCTAAGAGACAACGTTATCGGAGAACGCACCCCAGAGCTGTTGTGTGCGCCATAAACATAGTTATTGTAGTTCTAGACTAAATGTGAGCATGTGTTTACTCATCGCACTTGCATAAAGACAGACTGAGTATTCCTCAAAATAAATAAAACAACAGCGAAATCAAAACTCAGAATATTACGCAAACCAGCGATAAATAAATGTGTAAAAAACACAAATATATTTTATGTATTTAATCTCACTTTATAAACCAGTGTCTTTGCTGCTGACCTTCCATGATACAACTGAATTAAGAAAAGCATCACATTTGTGTTTAATTTTGTTTTTATTGCTGAAATGAACTGTTTGTTTCAGCTCGCCCTACTGTACAGCCGCGAATTTGTATTTCCTTCATCCTGAGGCTTATTCATTTCACTTTTGGTGCGAAAGGGCCTTTACATTTGCCAAAAATATAACTTTTTTTTTGTTTATGAATGAGTCATTGAATCATTCACTCAACCAATTCATTCAAAACACTGGCTCATTCATTCAGGAGCGAAAAACTACTGTTGCTTGGAGATACTTTCATTTAATTTGGGACTATTTATGTTGATGGGTCAAATATGCAGAACAATATTGTCTCTAAAAAGTAAGTTACTCAGTCATAACTTCTTGTAATATCACACTCTCAATAGTTATGTTGGTCTGAATATCAGCACGATTGTGATTTATCACACCGGTAAAATCAAACCAGAAGATTAAGGTGCATGTGATATATCATACCTGTAGTGTAAGGCTCACTATTGTTCTGGCCGCAGTTCTTCATCTTGACAGGTGAAAGGCAGAGAGGTTTGACCACCTTGTGCGTTCCTTCACACCAGTAAGACGTGCAGAAAGCCAGCACAGATAAAGCAAGGGCAAGGGAGGTCAGGAAAAGAGAGAGCAGGGAGCGAGAACGCCTGGACATGTGGTCCAACATGCTACCCAGAGGTAAGGAAGGACAAACAGGGATGCCAGTGTCCACGCACAAAAAAATCTTTTGGGATGAGAATGAAATTGAGAAAATTATATAAAGCAGAAATGAGAAAGAGATCCCTGTGGCAGATGGTAGGATAAATGAAGATGTGGATTTATTAAAGGAGAGGGTCAGATAAGGAAAGAAAAAACAGGGGTATGCATTTAAACTTTGTTCTTGGCAGGTTTATTAACCAAAGCAACAAATGAAAAAAATCTTGAAGAGTTCTAAAAGACAGATTGCATTAACTACACAGACACATCTTACTACTTTAGCACTATGTGTTATGGTTTGGCATTATGGATTTTGTTAGCTAACAGATTTATTATTTGTTTGATATTTTTATATGAAATAATTTATTATTATTTTCTATCGCCAAATTCTGTAACGCAAATCACTTCATGTCATAATTTTGTTTTTTAAAGAATTCTTAAAATATTAAAATATTTTTTATATTAGTTGATCTGTTATGTTGCTTTGAAAACCAAAGGCAAATAAATGTACTAATTACTTCTTCCAATATGAATCATATACATTTCTTCTCATAGGGTTATACCCCTTGCAGAATATGTAAGATGTTAATAATTATAATAAAATAAGAGGGATCATAAAAAATTGCATGCACTGTTTCACATTAGAGTCAAAATAATCACTTAATTTACACAAATGAACCAGTTCAAAAGTTTACATAATACTGTGTGTTGTTACCTGGATGATCAACAATTTTATGTTTTGATAGTAGTTCATGAGTTGTTGTCAGGAGCAGTTAAACTGCCCAATGTTCTAGTGTTATTTTATTGAGATACTATTACAGTTTTTTTTTTTATATATTATTATGTTTATATTTTTCATTTCATTTAAAGTTTTGTTTAATTTTAAGTCATTTTGTTGTGTTTTTGTCATTTTTATAAGTTTTTATACATTTTTATTTCATTTTTAGTTTATTTTGTTCTTTAAACTAAATGAAAATGAGAAATGTTGCAGCTAGATGAGATAAAATACGTTTGTTTAAACTTTATTTTATTTTAGTTGTTTGTTTTATTTTAAGTAACAAACATGTCTGTTTAATGGTTTTAGTTTTAGTTAGTTAGTTACAATAATAATCATGCACTGTTCTTCAGAAAAATCTAATTATTTTGTTATAGCATCTTCTGCTTTCCAGCAGAGACTGTATGATTTTGAGATCCATCTTTTCACACTGAGGACAATTGAGGAACTTACAACTATTACAAAAGGTACAAACATTCACTGATGTTCAAGGCAGCACCATGATGTATTAGGAACCTATAGGGTGTATTTTTCTTATTTAGTTTAAAGATCATTTCATTTAGTACTGCACTTCAGAGACTACATAAGACATACTTCCCAGAATACAAAATAATCTAATTCAAAAAGTTTACACCCCCTGCACCATTTTGAACATCAGTGAATATTTGCACCTTTTGTAATAGTTGTGTAGTTCCTCAGTTGTTCCTCGGTGTGAAAAGATAGATCTCAAAATCATACAGTAACTGTTGGAAAGGGTTCAAATATGCAGAAGAATGTGCAGGACCTGAAGAACAGTGGGAAGTTTTACAGCCTGTTATGTTTATTCAGAACAGTATTAAAAAAAACATGCAATTTTGCAAATTTTGCACAAGGGGTATGTAAATTTATGAGCAGAACTGTAATTTAAAGGTAAAACATGTTTATGAAATGCAGAATAAATGATACGGAACTATTTCTGATATTCCCTAACGCATCATCCAGTCTAACACTGAATGGGATTAAAAATGAGAAAAGGAAAGAGAGGGAATTCAAAGGATTACGTTTGAAGTTACGTGATGAAATTATTAGTTAAGCTCTTGCATTAAGTCTAACTTTACTTGTAATCCTCTAATAATCTGTTTTAATCTGTTTGGGCTTTGTAGGTGTGCATGTTTTTTTTTTATTATGCTTTTAAGGATTCCTATGCATTATTTTTATCCTTAAACTCACATTAAACTTGAGCTATACGAGCATGTAACATAAAAACTATAGTTTAATATATCTGAATAAACCAGACTACATTATAGATTACATCAACAAAACTCATTTTCAAGTCAGATCAACTAAAAACAGTTCTTTAAGGCAACATTTGCACATTTTACAGAAAAACAGATCCTAAATGTAATTTTATTTTAATGTGTTTGTAAGCGATACAAAAAGCATTATGTGTGCTAATCAAAAGAAATGCTTGAATCATTCATTTATTGTTTAAGAGTAGTACCAGTTATATCTGCAGTATCGAGAATTAAACGTAGCTATATTTCACAAGAAAATCAACATTATTCTGCATTAAAAAAGCTGATTTTTACCTGTGCACATTAATCTTCTTACATCATGTCCATCGTAATAATTCCCCCCTGTTTCGATCCATTCATTTTCATCGTTTTCTTCCTTCTGTGCAGTTGTTAAACAACTCTTTGGTTCAGCATGCAGTTTCCCTCCTTACCCTTCTGCGATTATTTCTGCTTTTCCCCTTTTTTGGTACAATCCTGCCCAAATCTCCTCCTTTTCCTGCCTTTCCTTGGAAATTGGTGTCACACTCTACCAAGAGCATCCATAATCCCTCTTCAGTCCATCTGTTAGAGCCATCTCCATCTTTCTATCCTGTCTTCTTTTACATCACTCCATCCCACCCTTTTTAAACAACCCCCTGTCCCACCTGTTCTTCACACCCCTCTGTGTCTCCACCGGCCCTTACGTGACCGGTTGTGTCCTGGGGCATTACCCACCCCTCCTGTAAAAAGTAATCACTCTGTACTACTGAGAATCACATATTGTCCTTGTCCCTGTAAATCACTTCAACACGAGCTTAAATATAAAAAACATTCATCAGAATTTGTTGCTCAAGGTATTTGGTGTTCTTATGATTTCCACCTATTCCTCCCACCTCCACTGCGCTTTAAAAAAGTCCCAAGAGATGATGCATTGTTTTATAATATTATTTACACTTTATTATTTACAAAAAAAAAACAAGACATGAAAAATGTATACGTTATAAAAACAATGATGATGCGTATGGGATGTTTTTGTTACTGTATGTGTACAGATGTATAAATGAAAGGCGGAAACGGGGAAAAAAGAGAGCTGCACGGTCATCCCCAGGCCTGGGACTTGCAGTAATGGAGAACTAGTTTCCCATCACTTCCAAAACACTGTAAAACAGAGTAGAAGAACAAGGTTTACCTATTAAATCAGAGAAACACATTGTTCCTTCACAGAAATCCCCACCAAAATTGCAATAACCTATTATATATTCATTATACAGTATTACACAGGTCATGTTAAAAACAGAAACTTGAAACTAGTCAGTTGCGTATAGAGGAGTGTTACGAGTTTCAGGTCTTCTGAATAATGCTGAATTTGTCAGCAAAACAATGTTAGATGTAATTACTGTAGTAATGACAGTAAATTATGCATAATTACATCCAACTAAACCAAACCATGCTTCTAATCCTAACCCTATAGTAAGTACCTGTTAATTGATATTACTCGATACTTCTTAAATGTATAATTACACTGTGACTAAGACACATTAAAATAAAGTGCAACCAAATGGACATCTGAAATGATTTCAGTCTACTTTCAATTTCCTTAAAAAGTCAGATGAGGGCAGAGTAGCATTGCACAACACACACACACACACACACACACACACACACACACACACACACACACACACACACACACACACACACACACACACACACACACACACACACACACACACACACACACACACACACACACACACACACACACACACACACAAACCATACCTCAAAAAGCACAACCACACACAAAAAACATACCTCAAAAAGCACACCCACTTCTTGGTCTGGTGATGGAGCAAATGACTGATTGACATAAATGAACTGGTGGAAGAGCAGAAAAATAAAGATCAAGCATTCAGTACAGAAGAGCAATACGAAAAAAACTAGTTCATCTCATAATTCTTTTTTCTGTTTGATTTCATGAGTAAAATTACTTTGATTATATATATATATATATATATATATTATTTATTAATAATAAGGTTAATACAAATGTATTTATTAAACATATTTATGAAAATAGACAACAGATATTTAACTTAACAAAATGTATTGTCTAGGAATGTAGATCTAAAGCAGTGGTTCTCAACCGAGGGCCAGGGCCCAATAGCACAGTGCATGGCAGCTCTAGTCCTGTAGTACCGCAGCACTGCACAGTTTAGAAAAAGCCACTTGAAGGCAAGCCTGCAACTTTAGGCGAAGAAGAAAAAAAAACACGGTACGCAGAAAAGGAGACAAGAGGCCTTTTTTTAATGGATGTCAATAAGAGAGGCTTCACTACGCTGAATAAACCGCTTTTGTGAGGAAATAGCTTATTTAATAAATCTTCAATGTGTTTTATGCCAAACAATACTTTTATTGGTAACCGTATGTAGATTTGACTATAATAGAAATGTTATTTTACAAGAGAAGGCAGAGTAGGGAATGTCACGACAGGTAGGACTCATATACGGCATTACCAACAGCAGATGTGTAGTTGTATTTAATAATTGTTGCGTAATATTGAGTGATATTGTATATTGTCTAAAGAAAATAAACAAAACATTTTTGTGGGTACAGTGTAATATCATATAGTTATAAATTCCTTTAATTGATTATTAAATTGTTTAATTAAGGTTTATACATAGTTTCCATGACAGAGTTTAATATAAATGTTTTCATTACTACAAGATGCCAGTTTGCTTCAATTTCAAATGATTATTAAACAGAAATCACAAACTATGCAAAAGCGGCAACCCTTCCGGCGCACTCAGTGTCCGAATTCACGGACTCGTTTTCTTTCACTCCCTCAAGTGAACTATATGGAGTAATGTAGGGAATAGTGAATGACGGTATAGGTGGCGATTTAAAACACAGCCCATCTCTGATTTAGACGTCTCCCTAATCAAACACGCCTGATTCAACTTATCAGCTCATTAGTAAAGACTCAAAGGGTGCGTCTCAATCAGCTCCCTAGCTCGTGAATCAGTATATCGTGTACACAAATCCGGCCGCTGGTAAGGACCCTGGTTCCGGCAACATGACTACATACCACATCAAAGTATAACATTGTATAATGTTGCAATCTTGCAACATTTCAGCTGAATATTAATAATAAATGCTAACTAGATGTGTTCACTTCCTGTCTAGTGATGTGCGTTTATGCTAACATAAATGTTCTATCACGTGTCATTATATTTATTGAGTTGGCTTGTGCGTTTTATGATTTGTGCTTCAGAAATGCGATGAATTTTCCAGTAAGGGAGCATCAATGCTCCCTGGTTTTTGCAGTGTATTGTGGGATTTTTAGGGGGCGAAGGTTTCAGTGCACTGAAAGGATTTTGCGATTGAGACAGCCCTTATAATGGCCGTCAAATATTGTGTTGGACAACAACGGGAAGCATACGAGTCAAAAAAGTTAAGCCCACTGCCCGAACATACTTCATTTTCTATGTTCCGTGTCCGCACAGCTTTCAGAAGTACACTAACTCAACAGGATGAGCGCAGACGGGCATGTTTGACACAATTGCTTTTCCAGACTCTACAGGATATCATAGGGCAGCACTGAGTCATGTCATATACAGGATGTTCACTCAGAGGGATAGAAGAAGAAAAGTAGCTTGCATGCAAAAGTAAAAAAATAAAATAAAAATAAAAACAACGGAGAATGATATACTGCTTTGTTTACTGTTCTTGCAACAGTAAGTTGTGTTGTATCGCTCTGTACAACAACTGTACAATATATGCACAGTTGCGTATTGCCACCTACTGGACTCTTCTGTCTCAACATTCACCTTGCGCATGTGCTGTTGTACGTGGACCCTCCTGATGGCGAAAATTATGTCTCAATATGAATATCTTTAAGAAGCTTTCAAACTGGGAAAAATTAGTGGTTGTGTTCTTTTGTTGATGGCACAGTGGTCTGGCAGAGGAGGGAGAGCCCACTCTGCCTTACACTGCTTTTTAATGAAGCCAGTTGGTCATGGTGGGGTGAATAACATACCAATTGTTCACTAGGCTCCAGTTTAAGAAAGCGTGAGATGAATTGAGCGAGTGACTGTACGGTCCTCCCTTTCTCCACGGACCATTTTTTGGTCTTCATGATGGGCGTATCACCGACAGCCTTCAACAGCACATCAACTGAAAGATAAAATGAGAGTAAAATAATTCACAACATACTCAGAAAATCTTTATGGACCATACTTATTAAGAAGCTGAAACTTATTATAGATTGCTCTTTTAACAGTGTACTTAAGTGTGTTACGAAACACGAAAATGTACTCTTAAAATGAACAAACACACAGTCCAACTTTACATTAAGTGTCATTAACTACTAGTAACTTTAACATGTATTATTTCTGTTTATTGTGTACATGCATTTTTTACATTGAACTTATATTTAAAAAAGAACATGCATGTAATTACAGCTGTAATTAATTTAATTACATCTATAATTAAACTGTTGAGTTTCCTTATCTCTTAAACCCACCCTTAAACAAAACCAGACCATCAAACCTGTACCAAACCTTACCAGTATCCCCCCTCAATAGAAGCTAAAGTGTTTTGCAATACAACATAAAAAACAATGAGTACATTGTACCTAAAAAGTATTTTTATGCAAGACATACATAGTAGCTAAAGCCACCTAATATAAAGTGACACCCAATAAAATGAACTGCATTTTTTCACAAGGGCCAGCCAATTACTGTTTGATGTCAAACTACTTTGTTTGTAAAAATTTAAAGCAAGTAAAGTAGAAATGTATAAGTTATATTAAAATGTATAAGTATATTACTCTGTTAATCAATAATGGTGCTAAAGGATCTGCAATAAAACATTATATAAATACAATAATAAGGTACGATATGGCCATAGTCTCCACAAAGGGGTTCCCAACGTCACAATAAATTGTGATTATAGTCCTCTGTATTATCTTGTCACCTGTTGTTTAATGATTCAACAAAAATGTTTTAGGGCATTCGCTTAATTAAAATAGCGATTATGCCTAATTTTCTTTAAAATCTTAACAAAAATACAACTCTTACAAACACTTTCATGGTAAAGAAGCACATGCCTGCTTGGCCAGCCATTGGCTGCCTACATACAAACGAGAAGTTCATTGGCTGGCAGAGCTATCAATCTTTGCGAAAACACGGAAGTAGCTCGCGGATGACCTGCCGAAATAAACACTGCAGCAGCGTTTAGAAATTAATTTATAACAGTTTCTCAGGTCATGTATATAACTCATACTCTTTTTCTTCTCATCCGATAATCCAGTGTGTTCAGTGACAGTTTGTTGTATCGAAGGTTCATCTTTTTGATTTTCTGTAGGAGATTCTGCGTTGTCAGACATCCTCCGACGTACACGGCTGGCAGCAACACTATAAGACTGCGCATGCGTGCTGAGCTGAGCTGAATTTTCAAATTAAAAGTCTCTGAGGGCGTTCTGTTTTTAAATAGGCTATCATACAACGTACATTTTATCTAGTTTATATAATTAGCATCCATTCAGTTTAGTAAATTAAATTCGTTTTAATTTAGTGCCAGCAGATTATAAGAAACCGTATTAATCCAACCACAAGATGGCAACATTTCCATAAGAATGGTTATAGATAGTTAAGAGTTAAGATAAGAACTCCTGGAAAGCTTTTTGTTAGTGTGTAGGTCTGACAAGTGATGAATAGATATTTATGCGTGCTGGTATTAAAGAGATCTACTGTGCTGCATTCATTGCACTTCAAATGTAAGTAGCCAACACTTCTTGACTCCACAGACATTTTTATCCCTTAACATTTTTTTACTCACAGTACAACACAAGGCAAGTATTCCATTCAAAAGATAGAGAATTCACAGGGGAGCAAATATAAATCCATGTATAAATAGGGCCTATTGTTCAGACTTATTTTGGCATTGTAAAGATAAAAATGGATTTTGTTTCATTCTTGAAAATGGATATTCTCTAATCCAGTGAACCACTCCTTCAGTAATGCTGGGTTTTATATGTGACCTCATGCACTGACAACACTTCCAGCCATTCATCATTGTATTAGTAACCCTAGTGATAGTGTGTGACATAAGCTGTGCTAAGAAAGAGGAAGTGATGTGATGTGATTCATGGCTCAGCTGCAGCATCCTTGAATTCTCTTTCCAGGCAGGATATGTAGGCCACCAAAGCAGAAAGAATGTCAGTTGTAGCCTTTAATCTAATTCATTCAAAGATCTCAGTTTCCTTAACCCTATAGCATCATATTTGATGCATGAAAGGAATCTAAACTGTCAACAAAATTAAAATTTTGCTGAAAGACCTGTTGTATACAACCTTCTATCTTCTGATTGATACATTTATATAATTTAGCCTATAAAATGTATAATTTATAGGCTATATAAAAATGTATAAAGGCCTATTTTTTTATATTGTGTCTAAAGGTTGAATAAACTGTTCCATTCTCAAATATTTATATTATTTCATGTCACGCTTTTAACACAAAGAAATCAAAGAAATCAAACATTTGTACTTCTATTATAATATTGATGGTGAAAGTGATAGGCCCATACATGGAGATACAAAAACAAAACAGAGCATTAGAACAGGTTCTGCTTCGACAAGCTCTGTGTGCAAAATGTTGACAGACGGGATTCCAAAATGTGTTTTCATTGTGATTCACCCATGGCAATAAACTCAAACACACAATGTACAAACAGTCCTACACAATGGTATAACAATAACTCTTATATTTTAAATAGTCTCCTCTCCTCACAAAAAAAAAGTTCATTACTTTTTTAAATGACCAATTGCCTTGTTCAACTTTTCATTTTTCACTTGTTCAACCCTAACAAGCCCCACTTTTACTCCTGATTCTACACTTGAGTGAGGTTTAAAATTCAAAAAGAAAACTCATGTGAAATCATTGTGAAAGGAAAACAGTGCAGCGCTGCGTCAGTCAGTAAATACTACTTTCATTCACTATTACAGCTGTTGCCAGAGCTCTCCCATGTAAAGCATCACGTCACTTCCTTGCCCATCCCTAAAGGAAAAAAAAAAAAAAGAAATATCGGAGAGAAGAGCGACGCCAGAAAAGTCTGTAAAAGAAGGAAAGCGATATTTAAAGAATCATTTGGTTAAAAGTGGAGAAAATAGGTACAATCCCGTTGACAAGCACACGGTGATCAAAGTAAGTCTAATTCCCTCGTTTGGAAGGAAACTGATTCGGTAACTCAGTTGGGCGCGTAACTTTTGCAGTTAACGTTACTCCCACTTTAAGAAACCTTCATTGCATTAAACTATAAATAATATTTGATACACACGTTGATTTTTGCTCTATTACAGCTTCATTGGACAGGGCGACGCTTTCCTGGGCAACAGGCAGGTCTTCTGCTTAAAATTTTAATAGCACTGGTAAGTTACTTGGCTGCAATTACTTTATTTCGTTTTCATCGAATGTGTATAAAATGTGTATAAAGGTGTTTTACTTCAGAAAGTACGTTAAACCTAAGATTTTTACTTTATACCCGTGGTTAATAGATCTGGTAAAGACGACTAGAACTGATACCCTTTCCAGCTGTTGCAGTTGTTTATGAAAAGGTTAGGAGTCTATGGTTAGGACAGACATTTCGATAATTACTCTTTATATATATATATATATATATATATATATATATATATATATATATATATATATATATATATATATAAGCTTCTCGGATGATGCAAAAAATGGATTTTAACAACTAGGCAAAGAATAACTTTTATTTAATTATTAAATAATTTTGGGAGTTAATTATAAACCATCCCTGGGCTTCAAAGGTGTTCTAGCCTATAGGCTCCAGAAACGAGTGACATTTCTGTCTGTCAATTAATTAATAGATTTAATTTTTTAAAAGATGTAGGCTAACCGTGGGCGCGTTTATAATGTTTCTCAGACTTTGCGTCTCAACCATAGACTGTAAAAAAAAAAAAAGGTCTCAACCTCGCGAGAATGCTCGAGGCAAGAATGCATTTAAGCACGCTCTTCACATACAAGTCCGAGCTTGGATTTGGCGTCTGTCAACTCCTCTTTTTCACTACCTTTACGCAATCATAGCTCTTTTTTTGTGCAACGTAATGATTTCAAACCTGTTTATTGATCAAATCTGGAAATATACAAATTGAAGAACATGAGTCTTATACTGTAATCTCACCTCACCCAAAACAGAGCAGTTGAGTCCCACTGGACTGAAACTGAAGCTTTTACAGAGAAAACAGTCTGAGGAAAGAAATGTTGGAAAGTCAGTAACAAGCAACATTAAATTATAATTAACTATAATATAATAAATAAAGTGATATAATATATTCTATTTATGATTTAGGGAATTTAGAAATGTGGATATCAAGCAACATTATATAATTATAATATAATACCAGCATAAGACAAAAAGTTGCTGCCTTAAATTTTTACAGTAAGTACAATCAACTTGGTTGTTTAAGTCATTTAAACTTAAATGACATTAAACTGACTTAAAAAATGAGCTGAATCTTGTATGAAAATATATTAACTTATTTTGATGAGTTAAAGCAATGTAAAACATATGTTGTCAACTCTTTGATCATATCATTTTTTTACTGTGTTATTATATTATATTATAATACAGTTAATACAGTATAATGAGATTTAGGAATGTGAATAACTAGCAACTTTAAATAATAATTAACTATAATATAATATAATACACTGCCTGACTAAAAAAAAAAAAAAAAGAGGATTTAAATATGTAAGTGACTTCCTACATGGTTGTTTAAGAAATGAAAAGCTACACACTCCATCAATTAGGGTTTGAAGAACTGTTGCCAAACATATAACATGCTAGAAACATAATCACTGCAATAATGATCCAATCATTGACTCTTAAGCAGTTGCCTATATAAAGCTAAACAGCGACTTTTTTTGGGCCGGCCAGTGTATAATAATATATCATATAATGGAAACCATTTAGTTGTTTAAATGTTTTTATTACACCTTTCCCTTCATCTTACTTTGCAATTTTGCTCCTCAGTTGCTACCATGCCACTCCACAAATCATCTCGAGCCCCTCGTCTGGACCCCACCATGATCTCTGCTCCCCTGGGTGATTTCCGTCACACCATGCACATTGGTCGTGGTGGAGACGCTTTTGGTGACACCTCCTTCCTGTCCAGCCATGGCCCCTCTAGTCCTGATCCCAACTCTGTGCAACCAGTCGGGGAAGCCACTGTAGAGACCACAGACATTCAGATGAACCATAATGATGATATTGAATATGCCAAAGAAGATATCGGTCCAAGTGAGCTCCGGCACGCCGATTCAGTTTCCTCCTTTGACCTCGACTTTGATTTAGGGCCTTCGATTTTAGGAGATGTACTGGGAGTGATGGATGGACTGACCATGGGTTTTCACAAAGACAGCGAAGAGGTGTTTAGTCCCAGCAAGAGCACAAGAGATGTGATGATGTCGCCAAGGAGTGCTGCCAATGAGTTGAATGAGAGGATGAGAATGGAAAGCGTGACCAAAGAGGTGAGCCAACAAGATGAGCAACTGAACGAGATGAATGGCGTGAAATCAAAAGGGCTGAGGCCTAAAGTGCGATTCAGCGACAAGCGTGATGAGATCATCGGTCGGCAGGAAGCAATTGAGGGGCTGGACGTGGAAGGTGAAGAAGAAATGAGCTTGAGACCAAATAAGGAGATGCAGGAGATTAGTGGGAGAATAGTTTACGACAAAGACCCAAGACAAGCAGAGATGGTTAATCGGAAGGAGGACAACTCTCCAAGCATCTCTTCCTCAATGAGCTCAGAATATGAGGGAGTCTCACCGTTGGACCGGAGGAGAGAAAACCAACATCTTTCAGAAACAGATTCAGAGGAGGAGGGCGTCAATGGAGAACAAGGATACACTTTTGAGGACGAGTTCGATGATGAGATTGGCCTATAAGAGGACATTACGAGCGATTTGAGGACCAGAAATAAGCAATTAGCAGAATTGATGGATCATGTGAACAGAATCAATCTTTAAAAAAAATCCAAACACAGAGAGTTAATGAAAATTTCCTTCTTGAGGTAATAACTGGACTATTTGGAACTCTCTTTTCCACACTTTTGAAGTTTATGATGGTGTTTGCTCATTTTCAAGTCTATTTTATGAAAGAAAGACAAATTTTGAGAGTCTCCCATGGTCAGTGTCGTCTTAAAGAATAACCCAAGAAAAATTGTCTGCATATATTCCCAAGGTATATAAAACTGTTTAATATTTCCACTTAATAGTTCCGTTATAGGGCACTTTACCTTCTTCAGTTAACTGGATACAGCTTTAATCTCAGTGGAGAGTGAACACCTGCAGTACAGACTCTTTTTTTTAAAGCCAAACACCACATTAATTATTGTTTATATTATGGTTATATACAGTGCCTTACAGAAGGCACTGAAGATGTTTTCCATCTTTGTCTTGCTTAGTTTCTCTGAAAAGCCAGCAAAGAAGCTTTTCTTTTTGTGGGAAGTTGCAAGGTTGCTGAATGCATTCACAAATGCTGGAATTTTCTCCTGGGAGTTTTCATTATTACATATGCATACATACATACATACATATCCTAAAATGCAATAAGGAATCAGATTGCTTTTTGTTTTTGGAGATGTAGTCTTTTAGAAAGTGTAAAAATGAAATGCACACAATATAGTTACACACTACAAAATAGTCTTAAAGCTAAACAAGTGCAAAATGCATAGTTTTTAAACTGTGAATGACAAACAAAACTCATATTCTGGTTGATCATGTAGGTTTTGACCAGATTCATAAAGGGAAGTATGAAAAGCTTTAATAGGTTGGGTTTATTTTTTTAAAGCAATTGCTTTTATCTTGCTTTCACATTTGTATGATTTGAATACTATAACGGACAATCAGTAATTATTTTACACTCAAAACCACTCTGCCAATTGAAATAATGTAGATAGACCAAAATGTGTAATTAAAGTTTTATAAAACTGCAAACTAGCATTTTGTATTCTTTGAATGTGCTGATGGAAGGTAAATGCATTTCTGTAATGCTATTTTTATTGATATATAATTTTTATTTTAAAATCAGGTAAATAAATGAATTCTTTACTATCTTTATCTCCCTCCCATTTTATTTTGATAGTATCAGTGAGGGATAATTTTTCCTGATGTTTTTATTTATGTATGTGTAGGTGGACGAATGGATGGATTTTTAGTTCCACACAAAACTTTTCAGAATAATTCTAAATGACGTGTCATGTTATTTTTGTAATTCCTGTTCTCCATCTACAAACATCACATTCATGACCATCATCAACCAAGGATCAAAGGAAAAAGCGAACAATTGCTGGAAGTGGAGTACTTGCAATTTGTTTTTTTCTTAATTTGTTAAAACCGTAAACAAGCTATTTCTTCATACTTGCACTGGAGGGCATCCTTTATATTAAAACCATTTCCTCTTTCCATCAAGAATCACTGAATTCATTAGATATTAGTTTTCATTTCAGCCTTGAGGGAAAATTCAGAGCACTCATTGGCTGCATAAAAACCTAAATTGTATTTAAAACTTGCATATAATGTGATTTTATCTAGTTAAGCTTATCAAATTTCCTTCAGTACTCTTTACAATTGTTTTGTGCAAAACTTATAAAAGGAATTGAGGAGTTTTCTAATTTTTCCATGAAGAAATAAAGACTAACAATACATTTTTCTCTTTATATAATATGTGAAAAGGCTACTATGGTTTTTGAAAATGAACCTTAACAAAAACCTGCAGTCTGCCTTCAGACCGAAACATCTTCCTGTTATGTCCATTAATTTGCCTGAGAAAACAATTCTAAACTTTTTTTTTTTTTTTTTTTTACTGAACAGATACCCAAGGAAATGTGGCTCTTTGGAAAATATGCTGGTTGTAAAATAAATGAAGTTAACAGACAACCAATAGACTTGATGATTCAGAACGGAGTTTTAACGAATTAGTAATTTGTCACATACAATTACATCATTTCTGTCTCAAAGGTTGAAAAATTGGTTCCACAAGTACAAGAAAAGGGTGGAAAAATGATAGAAATGCATACAAGTCATGCATACCGAGATGTTCCATTCATCCATCTATGTATATGTACATTAAAAATTATACACATGCACACCGTTTCTGCCTGAAACAAATCTGTCTGTTTCACTCTCTCTCACACACACACACACACACACTTAAACCGAAATAGTTCTGAAGATGTTGAATCCTGACAGCGCTGTGGAAATGAGAACTCCAGGAATCTGTGGGTGCCAGTGGACCTCCTTCACTTCTTTCTGGCCCTGGTGAAGGAACAGTAGCTGTGGTGGTAGCTGTTTTAAGCCCTCTGCCTGTCCTCCCACGTCACATGATTCCACTGACAGATCCCATTGGCTGATGACGTCATCAGCTCCAGAGGCGGCAAACACACTAGAGTCAACAGGGCTCCACTGGACCGATGTCACGGGTGCACTGTGCTGCTTAAAACTGGCCACTGGATGTCCAGACTGAAAAAATAATAATAATAATAATAAAAAACATATCTATACACTACTAGTCAAAACTCTATGATCAGTAAGATAAAAAAAAAAAAATCATTTACCAAGAACCAATTAAATAGATAAAAAGTTACATATTTTTCTAATGTTATAAAAGATTTATATTTTAAATAAATACTGTTCTTTCGTACTTTTATATTCAACCAGGAAGAAACATTTATCCTTTAAAAGAATGCATCATGTTTCCCACTAAAACATTAAACAACACACCATTTTTTCTTGTGCACTAAATCAGCATATTAGAATGATTTCTGAAGGATCATGTGACACTGAAGACTGAAGTAATGACTGCTAAAAAATACAGCTATAATAATCACAATAAATTAAATTTCTAAATATATAAAACAGAAATTGAATTGAAATAATATTTTACAATATTACTGTAAATGCAGCCTTACTGGTGGGCATAAGAGTTTTTTGGGGGTTTTTTTTTTCCAGAAATCCTAGAGACGATGAACAATTAAAAGCTATACATTTGAAAATATCCGAACTTAACAGCATTTTTCAGAGTACTGTATTTTGCAGGTAGGTTGTTCCAAACATCCTGGAACAATATACCAGGCAAACAGTTCCCACAGTTCTGCTATGGGTTTATATGGCCTCAATTGCGTTAGTCTCTTCACGTGATCCCAGACTGACCTGTTTCACTTTGCTATTTTCCTTTAGTTGGATAATAAAACCTTATATTAAACCTTATATTTGGTTTCCTCTTGCTCATGCTCACCTGGAACTGCCTTAAATCCCAGACTTTCAGGAGGCCATCATCTCCTCCAGACAAAATAAATGGTTCAGTCCGGTTCCAGCTGATAACATTGACATCTGAAGAATGAGCCTCATTGGCTGAAAGCATAGAATTAGGTGGTGCCCTTAAGTCCCAAATGCGAATGGACTGATCCACTGAGCACGATGCAAAAACCTGGGGGTGGGAGAGAAACACTCATTTAGACATTACATCCATCAATCAATATCCATTCATATCATCTTACTCTGTAGACTGACACACCGTGGCTTCAGTAGGTGACCACTGTAGGTCCTCAACAGACTTGCTGTGTGAGCTGAAAGGCCGTTGGTCAATCTTCCAAGTTCCACCCTCCTGTGGCTCCCAGACATGAATGTTCTTCTTGCAGTCGCCGCTTACCAGGCGTCCTAAGGTAGGTAAACATTAAATTATTTGAATCTTAGTAGTTCCTTTAGTCGCTAGACATCTATTTATATAGAGATAAGACTCTGTTCTGTCTTTCATATACACTGCGTTCCAAAGTATTATGCACGTGACATATCAGTGGGATTTCAGTACAATAAACATTTAGTTATACAAAGAAAGTGTTTGTTTTATTACTCTCTAGATAACTGGTATCAATCTCAGACAGGTTTGTTAAGTAGTTTGCCAGGTCAACTTAGGTAAATGGAAAACCTTCTTAAAGAGGTTGTTTCACATTATTAAGCAAGTTACAGTTCTCATGCAATATGGGGAGGAGGAAGAAAGATGTTTGAGACTTGCTTAATAATGTGGAACAACCAGAACAAGACCTGGCAAACTACTTAAAAAAACCTGTCTGAGATTGATACCAGTTATCTAAAAAGATATGAGAAACAAAACAAACAAGCACTTTCTTTGAAAAACTAAAATCTGAATGTGTATTGTACTGATATGTCCCTTGCATAATAACTTGGAACAGTGTATAAAGTCACAATCCATAGTTGTGTTCAACTTGAAGCGGTGCTGCGCAGACAGATGTATAACAGTGTATAACATCAAAGTACCGCGAGAGGGATTAAAAAGCATATGGAGCCGTCTGCTCTCTAATTGATCTCATGGTACTTTGATGTCATACACCAGTTGGTCAGCGCTGCGCCACTTCAAGTCGAACACACCTCATATTACCCACCTGGTACCTTGGGTGACCAATCAATGGCAAATCCTTCTGACATGTGACCAGTAAAACTGAAAAGGGGCGTGGCTTCCTTCTGTTGCTTGATAAAGGCCGACATCACTGATGAACTATGTACTGCCTCAAGCTGAGGTCGGAGGTCAAAAATCTCCACCTGGCCTTTCTCTGACCAGACAGCAGCCAATGCCTGTTCCCCTCGCTGGGTGACCTATTCAAGTATTAAGATAATAAGAACTTTAGATGAGTGAGAACATTAAACGGGTTAGGCTGGATTAAATTTCTGATATCTGCTCGGCAAAAAAAATCATTTTTTCACAGCAAATTTTTTATAAGTAAACATTTGTATGAACAAACTGATTTCGACAAACTGAACAAATTTCACAGACTTTGGACAAACAGAAATGAAATGTAGGCCTGGTTTCACAGACAGGGCTTAGATTAAGATCGGATTAGTTAATTTTAGACATTTAAAAAGCTTTTATACACATGCCTTAGAAAAAGAAAAAAACATTACTGGTGGTGTGCATCTATTTATTTATAGTTGCTTTCAGTTAAAACAGCTCAAACACGCATATTAGTCTGGGACTAGGCTTAAACCTTGTCTGTGAAACTGGGCAAATTAGTCCCTGAACAAAAGGAAGGGTCAATATCAAAAATAGCAGTCCTCATTGCAGTTTATCGCACTGTTCACCTCTGCAGTCCTCATGCGTCCTGCAGCAGGATTCAGGTTTTACAGAGTCAGTACTAGAAAGGTCTCTTTAATGTCCCAAGTTATTGTAACTGTGACTTTAATTGTCTACCACCTGTAAACTGTTAGTGTCTTGAGGACTGATCCACAGGTGCATATGCTATAATTGTTTATGGGTCATTGAACAAGCATGAAAAACATTGTCTAAACCCTGATCTAAAGATCTGTAAATCTTGTTTGGATTTTACATAATTATCTTTAAAACAAAGCAGACTGAAAAAGGGACGTTTCTTTTTTGCTGAGTTTATAAATAAGTAGATTAAATATGAAAGCAACTTGACTTACTCTGACTCTGTTGATCCCACCGTAATGTGGCATCATGGCCAGTTCCAGCTGTGGTTTCTTATCCTCGTCTTCCTCATCTTCGTCACTTTCTCCATCACTGCTTTCATTTTCATCTTTTTCTTTGTCAGTTTCATGAAGATTGTGCATGCGCATGACAATAAGCCTGGATTGAGATTGAGAACATTTCATTATCTTTAGGTCTTTGTAAGAAGCCAGACATAATAAAGGTATTAGATGTTTGCTGAAGTTAATGAAAAGTAACAAGCTCTGCCAGTATTGTTGCCAGTTTACCTGTTGCTTAACGCAGTGTCCGCCTGTGTTCCAGCACAAAGCACCATCGAGAGAGGAAACTGCTCCCTCCCCTCTCCTTCACCATCACGCACCACATCAAAACTCAGACATGGGGCACCTGCAGGGGAACGAGAAGTTCACCTATTATATATGTATTTAAGAAGAGAGCAAGTATGGTTTTAAAACAGATACAGCTGGTTATTAACGTAAAACTTCTATTTTAATTCACGTTAATAAGGCTTCAAAACATTCTCACAAAACCGGTCAAGAACTCATTTTCACTAAAATGAGTATTTCATTCATTTTAAGAATAGAAAAAAAAAAATCTAAGTAAGAAAATAAAAAAAGTTTTGCTCAAAGAATAATCGGTTTGATGAAGAACACCTTAATTTTCCCCCAAATTCCATTCTCACTATCATGTGACAAAAATGATAAAAAAGTACCATTAATGACAATACAATTTGTTTGACTAGCTTTTGTTAATTTTGTAAAAATAATAATAATAATAATTGTTTAGCATTATTGTTTTATTGTGCAAATTTTTTACTGTAATAATATGTATTACGACATGTCAGAATGCATTCGTGTAATGAGAGTTTGTAAATGGTCCTAAAAATAATGCCTCAATTCAAAATATTATAATAATAATAACAAAAACAAAAACAATTATTATTATTTTGAAAAAAACAAAGCCTACACTGCCATTAGGATATTGTGACAGTATTTTCAGGACAATTGCACATAATTACCTGACATTTTAATTTTCAATGATGATATACACATGTGAAATACACTTTAGGATCACATACCCAGACTCTCTTAGCACAGATGCAAACAAAAAACTGTGGCAGTTTCAGGGTATTGTAGAATTACAAACAGACTGTAATACAAACACCATGGTCATTCTCTGGACAGAACTTCAAACTGTACCACGACGACACTAATAAAGTTACTACATGTCCCAAATGAATTGCCATAGTACTTTATTTTGTTGGTAGATGTATGCAATATGGTGCATAGAGCAAACTACATCTATGAATAAATGGCTCATGCTTGTCTATGTCTAGTGGTCGGACATGTTCAGCAAACTGACCGGTCTGGCACTCGTGATACATGCGGTAAGCGGAGCGGTCCATCTCGAGCTCTTCTCCCGGCTGAAGCGCCTCCAGACCGGGGACATAAACTTTTTCCTCTACGTCCCCGTTCTGTCCACCTCCCTCCACATCATCCTCGTCGCTTCCACTCGCCTCCATGTCCTCAAACTCATCATCCTCCTGAGGCAACGTGTCTTCATCGGCCGCGGACATTTTGAGAGAACGGACTGTTTCCGCTTCACATCACGTGGTTTAAAGCGCACGCCGAGCCCTGTACAGAGTTGGAAAGCACCCAATTCCCCGGGCTAGCGGGAATTGTTGTCCCAGACAGAGTGTTTTCCAGAAATCCTTCTTATTCTTATATCTCTAACATTTAAGTCATTTTCTAAAAATCTGGTCATTGAAATATAATCTATGCGATGGCATTGGTTAAAATGAACTAACAATGAAAAATTCTAGTAAAGCATTTAATGTCAGTTTCAGCATTTACTAATAGGCTACATTATCTAAATCAAAAGTCGTATCTGTTAATATTATTTAGGCTAATGGTCTAACATGAACTAACAAAGAACAGTTAGCTTATATAGCCTACAAACTAATGTTAAGAATAATAAATTCTGTAACAAATGTATTGTTAGTTATAGTAACTGATTATGTTAACTACAGGGACCTTATTTTAAAGTCTTGGTCTAAGTCTTCTAACCTGGCCATCATAATCTTAAAATGGCCAGCATTCTCTTTCATAAAGTCCAACTGAAAAGTGCCCAAAATCCATCTAAATCCATCTAAGTAGAATTAAGATTGGATTTATTTTACCCTCCAGATGGGTTGGTGCTAGTTTGCATGTGGTTTGGATAAATATTGTGCTAATACAAACAAATGCTGAAATGTAACGGGGCAAAATCCTGCAACATTATGAACAACCTAGTTTAATTTCAACAATATGCAACTGAAATGTAAATTATTGTGTGTTGAAATTGTGTTTTCATGCGTGTTTTCGAGATGTGTCAGCCCTAGGCTATTGTGGTAGGACAGCAGAATTGTGTGAACAATAGGTCTCTGTGCTGTCTTGCTATTTGTGCCCTCATTTGCAAGTCCCTCCTTCCAGCTGATACTAGAGAGTCCTCATTCAAACACTCTGACAAACAAAAGCGTATAGTCTCTTTCAAAAACAATCGCAATAAATAGACAGTTCAGGCAAACACCGAATTAATCTTAAGAAGATTTTATTCATGTATAAAAATCTACATGTAAAAACAGACAACACATGTACACCAAAAAATGTTAAATTCATTTGAGTAAAACATTGCTTATAGTAGTAACCTTCTCTATGCAAGACAATACTTGTAAACATGACTTGTGTAACCCTTTTGTAAATGTCTTTTCTTTTTCAGAAAGAAGCAGGTGCTGTGGTTCCTATGCTACAGTTGTATTTAATATGGATTGAATTAATTGTATTACATGAGTGTAGTTGTTCGCTCTTGAACACTGAGCGATAAGCAGAGCTTTTTGGCTTCATCTATTCTTTGCTTTTTCACAACATTCAATGTTAAAACATTCAGTCAACAGGTTTTACCTGAATTATCATGGATGACACACAATTCACTGTATAAGATGATAGAAATACTGGATAAGTGATAGAAACAATCAGTGCAAAGACATGATGGAGGAGAAAAAAACATCATTCACATACTGTACATAAAAGAGAACCTCATATTAGCCATGTGCCGGTTTCCAAAATATCCCCTTTCTCCAACAGAACTGATAACTGCATCCAGCCACTTTATCCAGAGAGCATTTCTTCGAAATCTCATGCAAATGCCAAGCTTTATTTATCAGTGTAAAACAAAATTAGCATCCAAACTGACTAAAATCAAGGCAACACAGTAGCTGTCCTTTCAAAGTGAAGCCTTCTTCTGGGCAAGTTTTGAGGCATATTTAAAACAGATTTCTTGACTTTCACCAGATCAGACTTGAAATTATCCATAGAAAAGATAAGCTCCAGTGAGTGAAAGCTGTGCAACGTGTATAGCTGTTGGTCGGACCCCGGTCGAGCTGTATTTTACCCGTCTCTCCTTCTATCACAGGCTGTTGCTCATCCACCGGTTCACGACTCTCCACATTCTCTCCCTCCTTTGGATTTTCTTGATCCTCTTCACTTGGTGTGGGGAAGATGCAGTTATGCTCTCCGAAAGCACAATTCAAATCGAGCCATCGTGTGAAGAAGGATGAGGTGAAGGAGAGAAGTCCTTCAGGCGATGACTGAACAGATGGGAAATCAGAAAGTTCTGGACGATCCGGGAATTTCTGTTTACAAAAAGATATGGAAAAAAAAAAACCCACTGACTTCAGATGACAGAATATGTTCAAGCTGTCAAGCCTACAATAAAGAATGAAAAACTTACTACAACATCTGATAAAACAGTGTTGTAGCAAGAAGTAGGGTTTGATCAAAGTGTGTTAGAAAGAAATAGCTGTATATGATGATATACCTCTTTTGCTATCCTGTCCAGCGTGTAAATCAGCTCACTGATGAACCTGTACTTGAGGTGAACTCTACTGAGGTGCTGGAAGAGCTGACTCCAGGAATTTGACAGGAACACAGCAGCACTGAACACACAGCACTAAACACACACAATGTAATCTTGAGCAAAATTGGTTCTCTGTAACAAACAATGAATCATAGTAAACATTTATGATGTTTGACAAAAATCATAAATGTTTGTTGTCATTGTGACAAACAAGGATGGCTGAGATGATAAATCAGGAGAAATTCTAGTTTTAAAAACATGTAACAAGTTCTTAGAAATGTAATTTTCTAAGAACTTTTTTTGGTACTTTTTTTTATCATTTTTGAGACATGATAGTAAGAATGGGATTTGGGGGAAATGTTTCTAGGGGGGGGATATATACCATATCCAACAGATCATTTTGATTTAATGATTCATAATGACAAAAAATGTCAAGTGTTGTAAAATTCAAGTATAATGTATCAAAATTGAGCGTCACGTCAATGACCCGTACAGAACTGTCATTCTTACCGGCTCATTGCACAGCGCGCTGTCGTTGAAGTAGTGAGACACGACGTAGTTCTTCGGAAACACTTGTGGCTGCAACACATTTAAAATGTCATTTTACATCCTTTGATCTTTACTTTAGGTTGCATGGGCTTCTCAAGCGTTACCAAAACCGCAGAACAACAATAAGGTCAGTGCAAAATGACACGGGAGAGATACACGAGATTGTGAACTTTCTAATAAACAATGAGCAGTTTTTTAAAAGGGCGAAACTCACGAATCCGTTCGTTCTTTCAATGTTTATAGAGTCCTGCAGATTTCTGATCGTCGTCTTCATAAAATCATTGCACCCACTTCCTTGAACAGTCAATATTGATAGAAGTAACAGCACTGAAAGGCAAAGGTAAACAAAGGTTCAGAGCATTAAAAGCCGTAAGATTTTTCAAAACAACTAGGCATTTTAGTGTCGCGAACACCATACACACTGTCTGATTATACAACCATTTTAATACGCGCATCAATTGATGGACCTTCGTCAGTGCTGCGCGCGTATCACGTTACCTGTTGGTGACATGCTTCTACCGGCCAATGCGGCCCATATTCCCCATGTTCTTCTTAACCAAGTCCTTTTGCGCGACAGATTGTTGCAGGAAAGTTATGGAAGAATCTCAGTCTCGGTGGGTTTCCCAGCTGCCTCTTTCAGAGACTACTAACCAACGTCTCCTCTTCCTCTTACTGCTGCGCTTTCTCCTCGATCCCTCATTGACAGCTGCACTGCGTTCTGCCCCTCTCTGGCTCAATCCCAGTCACTCACTTGGAAACTCCCAAGTCTTCTGGGGGGAAAATTCTGATGGAGAGCAAGATATTCCTCTATTTCCTGTGAGATGATAGTTTCCTGTTTATTTTACTCTTACTTTCCTTCTTCCTTTATAAATCCCTTGGTTTTGAGGCTTGGCAAGCTAGTGAGCAGCACATTTGATCTGTTGTTGTAGGCTACTGGAGCAGACTGTGTGGAGGCTGTTTGCTCACTGAAAGTGAAAGTCCTGGTGGTTCAATCTCTCTCCCCGCTCTCTTTAAAGCTCCCCACCCCTTTACCTCATTAAACAGCATGCACTCCCCCTCTTCTCCTCTCTTTATCTGTACTCAATGCACGGCCTTTCCCGGGCTTAGTCATAGTCATGCACTCTGGCAGTCTGTTTTTAATTTCCCTCCTCCCCACTCAAGTATCCATGTCTGTTGCTTTCTCAATCCCACAACTCATCAAGTGAAATGATGACTAAGCACATAAGCTTTCACGTCTGTAATAAAAGGATGTTATATTTTAACATGTTTATGTAATTCATGCTGTTCTAGATTAGTCATTTAGGCATGTGATGCCTATAAAATGAGAAGATTCAGCTATGCCGTCATTTATATAGACAAAGCAGTCAGTTTGTGGTGCATTTAGTTCAAATAGAGTTACATGAGAGATGGCATCAAAGAAAGAATTGTTCTTAGTGCATAATTAATGAGTGAAATAAAACACTTTCTGTATTGGGAATTTTTTTTATAGTGTGGTAATGTTACAATGTAACGAGTAAACAAAAAACAAAATGAGAAAGTTTTATGCAAAGTAAAGCTTGCCTTTTACCATCTGGAATAAATAAATTCATGATTATCTATGTGAGTAATAGATATCGTGGCAATGATCCAGCAATTCCTACTATGCCATCATCAATCAACCCGTGCAGACAGGAAAGAGTATCTTGCAATCCTCTTAAGGGTGACATTCACACCTACACAACACATTTAGCTGAATTATTTTTAATTATTATTTAACCTGCATTTATAGATTCATTACACATTTTTAAATCTAAAATGATTTTGCACATCCAAAATACCTAAATATGTGTGTGTGTGTAGAGTGATATATCACTTCTGCTCTGCACGGTGTACAGTAATACAGGAAGAAATAACCTGATCCTTTGAGTTACGCTCATGCAATTGTGAAACACTAGTATGTCCTTATGTAAGAGGTGCTTATGGTAGGGGTACATGTTAGAAGTGTTTATTACAAAACTTGAGGTCCTGTAGCACTTTGAGACAAGTTGTAAAAACTTTAATGGGTTTAGGGTCACTGCTAAATATTTCAGAAATGTTCAGCAATTAAAGGGCCAGTTCACCCAAAAATGAAAATTCTGTTATGATTTACTATCATGTCCTTCCAAAGAAGATATTTTGAATACATGTTTAATAATGTTATTATTAACTATTTTTATAGTTAATAATAATGTCAATAACTATTTGTGTCCATACAATGGAAGTCAATGGAGTCCAAAACAACACTGGACCTCTTTTTTTTTTTTTTTTGCATGGCGAGAAAAAACATTGAGACATTTATCAAAATATCTTCTTTTGTGTTCCAAAAGAAATGTGAAAATTATTCGCCACAAGATGATCACGATTGTGGTCAGTAGCTAGAATAATCACATTCCACTAATGAATAATTACATTACTTAAAGTAGCACTTTACAAAGATTTACAAACAGCGTACAGTCTTTATTTAGCATGTGTGAGTTTAAAATCCATTTATTTAAAATAAGTTAACAAATAAGGATAAATAAAATTGCTGATAAAACAGACAGTTTCTCTCAGACATGTCAGATGAACAGAGATATGTTATGATGACGTGAATTATAATGGACATTAACAGCATCATGTCAACTGATACTCTGCATAGTTCTCATGAAGTCAGTGTACCATGTGCTATATTAAACACAGTGAAAAAGACAGTGAATGGACATGTCTAGTCATGACGGTAAAAAAAACATTCCATTTAAATGCACATGCCTTAAGTAAAAGGTTTTTTTAGGTTTCAATCACTATGGTAGCTTTTACTTTCTCTCTGTACCATGCAGATTCTCAGGCTTGGCCCCTTTTTCCCGTAATTGACTACAAACACACACACACACACGCACTCACACATTCCTTTCATCTAACTCTAGCAATGGGTCTATTGTCCCCTTTCTCTTTCTCACTGGCTCAAAGTTCTTTCTCCACCTCTGACTGCAGTCATCAGATGGCTCTTGTAGAGCTTGCTGAGTCCTGTCATCCAAAACTTAAGAAGACGCACATTGTCCTCTTCCCCGGGCCCCGTGGCCCCCAGCAGGGCCAAAACCTTTTGAGTGTCCTCTTTACCTCTGCCATCCACCTTGGAGAACTTAAACAACACTTTTACTTTGCTGTAACAGAGAAAAAGAAGAGCATGTGGTGAGAGGAAGCACAGAAGGTTAGCAAGGGAACAATAAACAGACAAGACGAAAACAGGACAAAGAGGAAACTGGAAAGAAGCGAGTAAGTGAATAAGAGAGAGAGAGGGGGAAAAAGGAGAATTACAGGAAAAAGGAGAACTGGCAAAATATTTCACTTTGTGAATGCTACCTGACTTTTCAAATAAATATAATGGCACATTCCACAAATGCAGTATATTTTGGTAACCGTTCATTCATTGTAGTAAAAGCTATTTTTAATGATTCATTCATTTTAACTACCAAAAAAGTATTATGTAACAGTGGTCCTAAATCTTTGGCGCAACCAAAAACTCCCACATTTCAGGCCCTATTTTGTAAACAATTGTGGAAAGTGCCGTATATAAATACTGTAACAGTACTTCAACAGTTGCAACAATTTTTTGAAAGAAATTAATACTTTTTTTTAGCAAGGAAGCATTAAATTAAACAAAAGTGGCAGTAAACATATTTACAATGTTACAAAAGATTTCTATTTCAAATAAATGCGGTTTATTTCTATACCTCTAAGAATTTTGATCAAATATATCTTGCTTTCCTCAAAATATTAAGCAGCAAAACTGTTTTCAAACTTGATAATAATAATAATAATAAATGTTTCTTGAGCAGCAAATTGCCATATTAGAATGATTTCTGAAGGATCATGTGACACTGAAGACTGGAGTAATGATGCTGAAAATTCACAGAAATAAATGACATTTTAAAGTATATTAATATAGAAAACAGTTATTGTAAGAATATTTCACAATATTACTGTTTTGCTGTATTTTTGATCAGATAAACGCAGCCTTTATGAGCATAAGAGACTTCTTTCAAAATCTTACTTATTCAAACTTTTGAACGGTATATATATATACACTACCGTTCAAAAGTTTGGGGTCAGTAAGATTTTTAATGTTTTTAAAAGAAGTATCTTCTGCTCACCAAGGCTGCATTTATTTGAAAAAAACAGTAATATTGTGAAATATTATGACAATTTAAAATACTGTTTTCTATTTTAATATATTTTAAACTGTAATTTATTCCTGTGATCAAAGCTGAATTTTCAGCATCATTACTCCAGTCTTCAGTGTCACATGATCCTTCAGAAATCATTCTAATATGATTTGATGCTCAAGAAACATTCATTATTATTATCAATGTTGAAAACAGTTGTGTACAATTTTTTTTCAAAATTCTTTGATGAATAGAAAGTTCAAAAGAACAGCATTTATTTAAAATAGAATATTTTCATTCATTACATTATAAATGTCTTTACTGTAACTTTTGATCAGTTTAACTCATCCTTGATGAATAAAAGTATTGATTTATTTTATTTCTTTCCCCCAAAAATAAAATTAAAATTCTTACTGACACCAAACTTTTGAACGGTAGTGTTTAATGTTACAAAAGCTTTAGATTATAGATAAATGCTGTTCTTTTGAACTTTCTATTCATCAAAGTGTGTATATATATATATATATATATATATATATATATATATATATATACAGTACAGGCCAAAAGTTTGGACGCATTACTATTTTTATAGTTTTCGAAGAAGTTTCTTCTGCTCATCAAGCCTGCATTTATTTGATCAAAAATACAGAAAAAAATGCGATATTGTGATATATTATTACAATTTAAAATAATTGGTTTTCAATTTATTATACTTTAAATTATCATTTATTTCGGTGATGCAAAGCTGAATTTTCAGGATCATTACTCCAGTCTTCAGTGTCACATGTGACATCCAGTCAATCACATGATCCTTTAGAAATCATTCTAATGTTCTGATTTATTATGAGTGTTGGAAACAGTTCTGCTGCCTAATATATTTGATGAATAAAAGGTTAAAAAGAACTGCATTTATTCAAAATATATATATATATTTTTTAATATAAATCTTCTTTATTATCACTTTTTATCAATTTAACACATCCTTGCTGAATAAAATTATTGATTTATTTAAAAAAAAAAAAAAAAAAATTACTGACCCCAAATTACTGACCAGTAGTGTATATTGTTGTTATAAAAGATTTCTATCTTGAAAACAGTTACTTCTTTTTTTTTTCTTTTTCTTTTTTTTATTCATCAAAGTATCCTGAAAAAGTATCACAGGTTATGAAAGAATATTAAGCAGCAGAACTGTTTCCAACTTTGATAATGAATCATCATATTAGAATGATTTCTAAAGGATCATTTGATAGACTGGAGTAATGATCCTGAAAATTCAGCTTTGCATCACCGAAATAAATGATAATTTAAAGTATAATAAATTGAAAACCAATTATTTTAAATTGTAATAATATATCACAATATTACATTTTTTTCAGTATTTTTGATCAAATAAATGCAGGCTTGATGAGCAGAAGAAACTTCTTTCAAAAACATTAAAAATAGTAATGTGTCCAAACTTTTGGCCTGTACTGTGTATATATATATATATATATATATATATATATATATATATATATATATATATATATATACACACACTGTTTATATACAAATGTAATAAATTAGACAAAATTATATAAATCAAAATGAAAAGCAACTCTTGACTCTTGAGCAAGCATTTTTGGATAAATTAGTTGATATTTGTATGGAATACAGACTGTCATCTGCTTCTAAAAGGATATATTTTAATGAAATAGTGGTATATCTAAAGAAAAAGTGCTAATTTACTTCATCCACTCCTCTTTCAGACAGAGGAGGCAGAGAGAGACCACCTCCACCGACAGATTCTCATTAGAAAGAGCCACTTCGATCTTATTCAACAGAGTTGGACCTAAGAGAAGGAAAAACCAGGAAGGAAGCCACATTATATACAGTATATAGTACAAATGCAATAAACAGTGTGTCTGTTTGAATAGGGGTATACATCTTTAAAGATTGTGGCAATCCTACATTTGCCCATGTGTTTACCTTTATCCGTTGGTTGTGTGTTGGCACTGCTAATGTTGAACTGGTAAAGTGAGAGAATGTCATCATCCGAAACAGGATTTACACAACCGCGCTCAACGTTAAGTACATCCACCAGCAGAGAAAACTCTGGAAGACAGATTGAGAGAGCGAGAGAAAGAAAGAAAGAAAGAGGGAAAGGGGTTTCACCATTAGGATTCTTAATGAGTGTTGAACTTTGAGATGAACCTGACACTGAGTTATGAAACAATTTCACTATGTTTAGTAAGAAAACAGTCACACAGAAGTTGAGAAATATGATGTAAATCACATTCCGACAAAGAAAACACCAAAACACTTTGTTTGAGGCCTCTGCTACATCCATGTGTGTTTGTCTTGATTAAAATAAAATACAATCATGTTATAAAAACAATATGAATCTCTGAATTGATGGATAAAGATTACGAGAGCACTGCTGCCATTTCTCAGTGTCACTTATGCATAGTGTTACTGTTTGTGTATGTTTGACCCAAAGTGATCTCAGCTACGGCAGCACTGCAAAGATGGAATCAGAATACAATAGGTTAATGGGGCTCAAATCCCTCAGGGCTTGGATCTGAAGTGTCTTTTAATGTGGTGTAGACATACGAAAGTTAAACGAACTAGCTGTGTCAAGCAAAAATATACAAAAGGGGGTTTGCAGTGAAACAGAAAAGAAACAGCAGATTATTTTACAGTACAGTACCTGAAGAGCTGACATGGGCTGGGATTGGTACATCAGGGCTAAGGCCAAGGAAGTTGCATCGATATGCTTCCTCATAGTGAGGACTGTACGGAACTGCTCGGACACAGCCAACTGGAAGCAAAGCCTGTGAAATGGTCAGAAAACTGAATTCAGGATACGTTTTTAAAGATCATAAGAAACAAATTCAGTCAAGGGTGTCCAAACTTTTGACTGGAAGTGTATAGATATAACCAGGGCCGGCTCTGTAAATCTGGGGGCCCTAAGCAGGATAATTTTGGTGCCCTGCCTTGCAGTGAATAATGGAGTATTAAACCAGCAACTGTATACAATCTAACCCTTACACATTTCATCTGTACCTCTTTTAACATGATTGCCCACAATTATTTTACTGCTTATTAAAGTACACTCACAGAAACAGTAAAAGTAAAGATTACAGATTTGCCAAATTTCTACATCTACTTTATTACTGTCTGAATGCTTTGTAAATTTTAAAACAGCACTAACTGTTTTTGTCCACTAGGCAGCTTAGAACCTTTAGTATTAAAAAATCTTCAATAAAGTCATCTTTGAACTTCTTTTCCCTTTTCCACACTTTAAAAAGAGGGAGAAGTTGGACCAGTAATTTCTTTGCTTCCTTCTAAAGTGATTTAAACATATTCTTCTATATTGATGTATCAAAGAGATTAAAAATTCTGCAAAAGATTCTAGTTTGAGTTGGTATTTATTTTTAATATATTCCAACTACAAAAATACTACTTCAGCGAACAAGCATTAGCCAAATGTGTATATAAAATGTTTAGTTATAAAATAAATACATAAATCTAATAAAAACTCTAGGTAACACTTTTTACATTTTACAGAGTCATTGTTGCACATTACATGTAGTTCATACAAAAATAATTCTACAGTTAAAACTGCTTAAAATGTGGATTTCGTTGGAGTAGTGCCTCTACTATAATGGGATAATGTCCAATTTAATGCACCCTCCGAGGCTGCTGTGAAATAGCACCGCGAATTGTGCAGAAAATGCAATAGGTGGCTCTTTGTGCATTGTGTAACGTGCCAAGTTCAAAAATTCATGCAAAAATAATTCTACAATAAAAACTTCTTAAAATTTGGATTTCGTTAGAGTAGTAGCTCTACTATAATGGGATTTTTTTCTCCTTTTTTCTGCACCCGATTTCATTTTTGCGGTCAAATTTCCAAGTCCAGGGAAGACAACGATTTTACAACGATTTTACGATTTTGGTTGACTGTTAAACCGCGGCGACACCGGCGAGTACCATCTGTAGTTAGGGGGCCCCCTAGTGGCGGCGGGGCCCTAAGCAGCCGCTTAGTTCGCTTATAGGGAGAGCAGGCTCTGTATATAACACAGATGTGCTTTATGGTGTAGACCTGGAATCACTTGATTAGTGTGATGGATATAGGTATTTGGCTAACCTTCAGCACATTAAAAGCTGACTGGATAAGACCAGGGTCTGCACCTCTCCATATGACTTGGTTTCCCATGAGAACGTGCCATGTCAGTTGTCTGAAATCTGTAGTACCAAGGACCTGCCAATTAATCCAAAATAGCATTGTCAAATGTAATATTTATATATATTTTTCAAATTGATGTTGGTAACAGAGTAAACATTTATTTGCCTGTCTTAAATGTCTCAATGATTTGAACTTCGGCCCAATAAGGTCCTCTTGTCTTCCATCGTCAAATTGAAAGTCTTTAGTCTGTACACTCTCTGATTGGCTGGCCTGTGAGTTAGATCCGCCCCCTTCAGCACCATCCCAGCCACTCATCTCTTCCTCTTGCTCTGTGAGAGAATTGTACACAATGTTGCGGTGAACCTTTTTTAATGCTGAAGTCTACAGTATAACCTTAGGTTATGCAGAGTCATTGCTATCATTCAGACTATAAAAGATGAGCAAAAAGCTGAACAATTTCTTGAGAGCTGTTTGTTTGTCAGTCTCAGGAGCAGAATGTTGGAAAAGGAAAATCTGGGCCAGACACCCAGTTTAACAGTTCACAAATCAATTTGTTTAAAAATCAATTTAGCAGACACACTAATTAAAATATTCCTACGGAATCAATAGTATCCTATGCTAAAAAACAAAACTGAGCTGTGAATAGAAACATAACATTTATCACATTTTTAACTAAACAAAATTTCTATCTTTATTTCTTCAATGTTTTTTTGAATTATTTTACTTTGTGTATTCATTTTACCAGTTTGTCTTTCAATGAGAACGAGTGTGTCTTCTGTTGGTGCTCCTTCTAAAAGCTTCTCAGTCAACCGACTGCCACAAGCTTTCAGCAACCTACAGTATAGACAATTAACAAAGTAAGAGGAATTATTATGATTTAAAAATACAAAATAGATAGGCCTAAATTGTATGTGTGTTTGCTGTGGTGTTTGCCAAAGAAAAGAATCACTATTACTATTGCTCATACACATTTAGGGTTAGGGATCTGACCAAACTCCTAACCCCAAATGTTAAATGTTTGTCACAGGTACATGAATGATACCTCAAACAGTGCTGTGAAATAAAGTGTAAAATAAGAAATAATGTCACATATTGTGAGATATAAAGTAGCAATTTGAGTTATAAAGTCACAATTATACAAAATAAAGTCGTAATAATGAGAAATAAAGTCAAAATTATGAGAAATGCATACATTTTTTTGAAAAGTCACAATTATGATAAGTTGTAATATTGAGATATAAAGTCACAATTGGAAGCAATAAAGTCGCAAGTAGGAGAAATAAAGTTAGAATAGTGAGCTATAAAGTCACATATGAGAAAAAGTTGTAATTGTGAGATATAAAGTAACAATTATGAGAAATGGACACAATTGTGAGTCTCAATTAAGAGAAATAAATTTGTAATTGTGAGACATACAATTGTGAGACAAATTTGAAATAATGAGAAAAAGTCGCAATTATGAGAAAAAAAGTTGTAATTGTGAGATATAAAGTTACAATTGAGAGAAATAGTCACAATTGTGAGACAAAGTTGCAATTATGAGAAATAGTAATAATTATGAAAAATAAAGTTGTAATTGTGAGATATAGTTACAATTGTGAGATATCAAGTCACACTTATGAGATATAAAGTTGCAATTGTAAGATATCAAGTCAGAATAATGAGATAAAAAGCGACAATTGTGAGATAAGTCACAATTATGTGAAATGAAGCCACTATTTTGAAATAGAAAGTCACAATTGTGAGACGTAAGGTGGCAATTATGAGAAATAAAGTAACATTGTGAGATATTAAGTCACAAAATGAGTTATAAAGTCAAAAATATTCAGAATAGAGTTTTACGCACCAGCTGAATGAGGAGTGCAGACTAGCCCACAGGTTTTGGTGCTGGGTTAGAGATGTGAGTGAGCGGGCTGCGTTGCCGCTGCGCTGGTGGGGGAACACTGCCGGAGAAAAGGCACTGTTCATACGCACAGCCCTCTGAGGACACACACACTGCTCACTGTCAAACACCTGCAGGGTAACAAACAGGACAAAACATTGTATTTTCAACACTGCAAGCAGCTCATCACTCCAAGAGGCACTCCATCAGTCACGGTACTAAAGTGGGTCTGCAGTCCAGTACCTTGAGTGCTGTGTTCTGTAGACTCTGAATGGTTAGCCGCAGGTGGCGCAACAGGAATGGCCAGGAGTTGATGAGGTAGATCCTGTCCATAGCTACCACGACAATGCTGTACCAGCGCTGGAAGCCCCGTGCCAGGCTGTCTTTGATGAAAAACGTATGAGAAAAAACAAATCCATGCTGTTCGTCTCCAAAGAAGATGGGCCCCTCTCGACCAGGACAAACCTGCAAAAGCAGATGATATAAAAAGTATCTCATAGATGCATTTTTTTGTTTATTCATTGATGCAATCAAGTGTATACATACCTCACAGCTGAGGCTGCGCACACACGCCTGACGCACCACACTGAAGAGCTGTGGCTGGCGGGGATGCTGATGGCTCAGATAGCGGATTCCTGTCTCACTGTCCACACTCACAAAGCCTGGGTGAGATGCAGGTAGGGAGCGACAGCCCTGGTGAGAGAAAGTCAGAGATTATACAATATTAGAGAGAAGGACATTTTTTTATATATTTCGGCTGTGACAAGAATACTTTCTCACTTCACACATGTCTGCTCTTTGTGTGGCAGAGCTGTTGGCTCTCATGGTGAGACCTTCGCCCTCTCGGTCCCCATCTCGGTCCCTGTCACCAGGAATGGCTGAACCAGGAGATGGGGATGGAGGGTGGACGGCCTCTGTACAGAATAGCGTCCGAGGGCCATGGAGTTCACAGAAGTGGCAAAGGGCAACTAAAGCGTTCATCTGGAGGAAATTGAAAGGTTATATATGAGAAAATGCAATATCATAAAAAAAAAGAATATATATATATATATATATTACATTTTGACTTTGATAGAATAAGGGTAAGTTTTAGATTAGGGACCTAACAGTGATGCCAATGACTATGGCATTAAACATAACTAATTAAATATAACATTATCAACTGTACAGGCAAAACCATTGTACATTTTGAGATTTTGCTTCCATAACATATCTTCTTCCAGACTAGTGGAAAACATCCAAGTGCTACACTTTCTCTATTTGTGTCTGTAGATTTCAATAAAACATGTTTAAAGGCTGTTTTCTCAAAATGAGCCAGAAATCTCCACTTCAGTAACACACATAATTATTTATATATGTTATATATATGAATTAATTATATCAGTTTGATTCCTATATACATTCTGAAGTTTTTCACAGAGGGGTTTGTTCATATATACATTCGACTTATTTATATAATATTTGATTCCTAAAAGTATGGTGATTTTTTTTCTTGAGTGATGAAAAGATATCTTAAATCCTCTCTGTAAAAAGTGTCAACAAAATGAAACAAAATCCAATGTTCAGATTTCTGTTCTGCAAATTAAGGCATTTTTAATTAGATAGTGCCTTATTTGCATTTTTAAACATAACATTTCAGGAAATTTAAAGTGTTAATGTGTTGTGATCAACTGGGGAAGTATGGTGACATATTCACATGTGGTACCATGACTAAATCTAAATGCAAGCAAAAATTATATATAGAAAAAACAACAACACAATATCCTTACCTTTATCAGCTGGGTAGAGCTTTTGCGCCGACTGGTACTGCCAGTCAACTATTAACAGCAAAACATTGCAATGGAGTATTGACAATAGCAACTCTCTAATGTTACAGGTTTTGCATGGCTATTTATCAATGTCGCTTAACGTTACAATGTAATTTGTTACAAGTAAACATAAATGGCAAACTATCCTCGCCGATGTACAGTTTACTAAATAGGCGCTGAAATGCGATCGTAATAATAAGTTTTATCGTGTTTACATTGTTAGGTCCATCCTTTTTCAGTCTTATGCATCATGTGATGGGGAAGTCACGCGCTAAGATCACAACAACGTGTGCGTGACTCACACAGCTGCTCTTGTCTCTCAATGGTCATCGGTACAGGCCAAATAATCCACGAATACGGTTTTCTGTTGTAGTTACATGGTGGCAAACATTTATATGTTTGTTATTTCGAGTAATTTAATTAATTATGGGCTCTACCGTAATCCGCTGAATGCCTTTTGAGAACCCTGGTCAATGAAAGAATCTTCTGATGAATCGGATCTTTTCGACGATTCAGTTGAACCGGTTTACAAAACCGGTCTGAATGAATCGCTCATGAATCATAGGGACAGTTCACCCAAAAATGAAAATTATATCATCATTTACTCTCCTCAAGTTGTTCTAAACCTGTGTAAGATTCTTCGTTTTGCTGAACATAAATATTTTGAAGAAGGTTAGTAATAACCAAACAGTTGTGGGGGTTTTTCCATACTATGGAAGTCAATGATGCCCCACCACAACCTTTTGGTTACAAACATTCTTCAAAATAGCAGAAAAAAGAAATCCATACAGGTTTAGAACAACTTAAAAGTGAATAAATGATGACATAATTTTCATTTGAAGGGTGAATCATCCCTTTAACATCTCCAAAATTTCTCCAAAAAAACTCCAAAAGTTCAGGCGAGATATGTAAATTAGTTTTGTTCATTGTAAATGCAATTTATATTTAATGTTTTTTTATGAGTGTCATGGCTGCAATAGACTGACCTGGGACACATTAAATGACAACACATTTATTATTAATAAAACATCTGAATCACGAATACACCGTAGTATGTGCTGGAAAATTGAGTATTTATTATGCGTTTGAATCAGGTTTGTATGAACAAAAGTGTTCGAAAGAATCGATTCGCGGAAATGAATCGGACATCCCATTAATAATGCTTTTGGAAAAAACTACAATACCCATGACCTGAAACCGGAAGTTGTGTTTGTGGACATTGCCCTAGCAGCATAGTAAGAAGAATTGAAAATAATAAAGAACTACATTATAAAATGTACAGTGAATGTTACAGCCAACAATAAAAACAGTATGTTCAGACAACAAACATTGTTTTGGCGTGTAATGTATTTGGTTAAATCATTCGCGCAAGAATATGAGTCATTACCAGATGATGTCATCATGTACAGGTCAACATTAACACTAACCAGTCGACTCGACTTCGAACCTAGTTTGTCTTACTCTTTATGACTTGAGGTAGGATGGTTCATGCTCTTCATTATACCAAAAAGCTTTTATACATATATTGTCTTACCGACTACAGTACAATATGGCAAAATTATTGGTGTTAGGTTGCTTTCTAAATGACTGTTAATGTAACACATTTTTTTCATGAAGCTCTGTTGAAGCTGTCAAATATGGAGTTTGAGGAAGAGAGAACTCAGGAAGACATCACAGAGGATTCTGGCAGACAAATCCTCATAGGTAAGACATAAGTTACATTACACTTCACTGAGTTACACATGTCATCGGGAAATTAAGTTGATAAAATATAAAAACCATGTAATTCTAAAGGTTATATTTAGCATTTTATGGTTTGTAGTGCTAGTAAACTGTTTCATTTGTTGTTATTTTTACTAGTTTAAAAAATATATTACTTCAAAATTAGCTGAAAATTACAAATTGATCTACTTTGATAATAAAACTTTTATGTCACCGCCTATAACAAATACTGAAGAGGTGGAGGCTACAATGCAAATGACCTGAAGATGGCAGTGAAAAGCCTTTTTAATTTATTCATGATTTCTCGCTAAGTATAGGTTTGTTTTGAACAAAATTGCTGTAGGCTTACTCTAAGTGGAGAGTAGAGAATATAATTTTCACAAAGAAAGCTCTGCTTCTACACCACAAGTCTTAAGAGCACTTACAGGGACACGCCATTATTGTGCTATTTTCAGTTAAAACCTCCTGGTCCAAAAGCTTTCAAAGGGGAAAATTGTGCTGTGTTTCTGTTGAGGCAACCAAATTGTCATCTTTTGTTACATGAGGAGTTTTAGTTCGTAGTCTGTACCAACCTTTCAGGTAAATGTTGTACATAGAATACCGTTCAAAAGTTTGGGGTTTCTAAGATCTTTTTTTTTTTTTAAGAAATCTCTTACGTTCACAAAGGCTGCATTTATTTGATCAAAAATAAAGTAAAAACTGTAATTTTGTGAAATATTATTACAATTTAAAATAATTCATAATAATTCCTGTGATGGCAAACTGAATTTTCAGCATCATTAGTGTCACATGATCCTTCAGAAAACATTCTAATATGTTGATTTGCTGCTCAAGAAACATTCCTTATTATTATCAGTGTTGAAAACAGTTGTGCTGCTTTATATTTTTGTGGAAACTGTGATAAAAAATATTTTATTTTTGATGACAAGAAAGTTCAAAAGGACCAGCATTTATTTGATTGTAAAAGTTTTTACTGTCACTTTTGATCATTTTAATTTGTCCTTGCCAAAAAAAAAAAAAAATATTAATTGAACTGACACCCAACTTTCGAACTGTAGTGCGTCTGTTTATTTTGCCACAACGGGTGTGTAAAAGTAAAAGTGTAGGTGGTGGGTGGAGTTGAAGACATGACTCATGAGTTCAAACATGCTGCACTGAAACCAACGTTTGGCCTTAGACGTTTATTCTGTCCCTTGCAAACTTGCCTGTTTACCTCCATTTACATCTTCACAAACCACTACATGATGTCTACCTTAACTGCTCTGGGAGAACTTAACTTCTATTGTCCAAATAGTTATAAATTAACCTTATCTTGTGTTATCAGTTGGTGCATGAATGTATTCATAATCATACTGCTGTATATTCACTTTGCTGTGTGAATGATTTTACTGAACCTTTTTTTTCCATTTCCCTTCGTACCAGATGAGATGAAACAAGAAACTAGCCAAAACATTTGCCAGCACTTCCTCTTGGGCAGATGTCATTTTGGAGACAGATGTCGACTGTCTCACAGGTCTGTCAATCACTCTGGATCATAGAGATGCAACTAGTGAACTAGCCTTATGGTAGACATGCTTTATTATCTGTATATTTTCATTTAAACAACAGTTGGTGTACAGCAGTTGTCGTCTTGTAGCTGCCATAAAAGATGTAAAATTTGATAGATGTTGGGCATACTCATTGAAGCTTAGTGGATAAATAATGCATTGCTCTTTCCTGACTTCACAGCATGCTTGACGTCCCTCAAAGCAAACACTCAGAGGAAGATGAAACAACCATCACAGAAAAGCAGAGCAAGAGCCGGAAAAATGGAAAAAAGATTAATGCTGAAAAGCAGCATATAAAAACTGAGAGGGAAGGTGTGATGATAGATTTAGTGAGGAAGTGCAGACACACTTTACCTTCCAAATTCACTCTTCATGACTACAAATAGATGCCTTTCTGTCTCAGGGTGTAAGAAGAAGCCACGCATGCGTACAGCCGATGATGTCATCTCCAGAATTATATGGGACGCCTCAGTGGACCCAGCTGATTTTGTAGTTGGTCACCTGGACCGCTTCCTTGGGGTGCTGGAACGCCCATTCTCTGACTTCTCATGGGACACTCAGGTGTGTTACATCAGTACTAATGTGGTTCACTATCATGTGTCATGTATGGTCACACCCAGCCTTAACACTCATTTGTTCATCTTTAGGTGTGTGACTGTGACTTCTCTGAGGAGTTAGCTCTCCCTCGTCACAGGATCCAGTACTTCACCTACAAAGGCCAGCGGTTGTGGGATAGAGACAGTCGCACTGACAGGGTGTTCGGCTCCACTGGGCAGACTATTTTGCCCCCTTTTGGCGGTGAGGATCAGCAGCAAGGTGAGCGACAGTAGGGACTTTAAGCAACATCTGCTGAGGGAATGGCAACGGCGAACGGAAGTAAACTGTTAACTGCCGTAGCCAAAGAACACATAAATCACTAAGCAACAATAAAGAGGAGGGCGTAACGGATCATTTAATTATATGTACAAAAAATGTCATAAAAACAGCAACAGCAGGATTGCTTTTGGAATTAAATGATATACAGATACCACATAACCATAAAACAGAACATTTAATGATCTAATCTGTCACATGTTAATGACTATGGCAAATCAGCTGTTCTCCTGTCGTAGACTGTTACAGGAGAATGTCACGAAGTAGCAGTTAAAGTCGCGCATGCGCAATAGAATGGCAGAAAGCCATTGCCGTTCCATCAGCAGCTGTTGCTTAAAGTCCCCTACTATTATTTTGTCCTAGAAAACAGGCTCTTGGGCAGATGTCATTTTGGGGACAGTTGTCGACTGTCTTACAGGTCTGTCAGTCACTCTGAGTGGTAGAGACTCAACTAACGAAGTAAACCTCATGCTAGACACATTCACCAGTATTTTGCTCTGTATTGTCCAGCAGTTGGTCACTGGGTCAATGCCATATAAGAATGTCCACAATAAAAAATAAAGTCCAGTTAAAAAATCCAGTTTAAAACATGTGTGCCAAGTTCATAGAGATGTCAGTTTCATGTCAGTTTCTTATGGTTATGAATAACTTCAGTACCATTTTCAAGAAAGGTTTCAATGTAATGACTGTTAGTTTGACCATGTGTTTTTTTTATCGCACCACATGACTTTTTATGAGTGGAATCATGGCTCCTATAGACTAACCTGGGACACATTATATTACAATACTTATATTATTAATAAAACATAGCAGACAAACATTTTTTAAATATGAATAAGCAGTAAAACAATAAAAAATAAAATAAAAATTAACAGTAATAATAATTAAACTACTTAATAAGGTTTTCTTTTCAAGAATAATTTTTTTTTTCTTATTATGATATAAGGACTTTATGCCTTAATTTTAATACAGAAATTAAAACCATGAAATTTTTAACAAATATAGGACAAAAAAATAGCATCATGCCACTTAATCGTAATATATTGGAATTATTTAATTCTCAGACACACCTGATACTGGACAACATGAAGAGACCACCAACACAGCAGATGTTTCAAATGACCTAGAGCAAGCAACTGACTTTTCTGAAGAACAGGATGAGGTTGTAACTACAATTACAACAACAAACAATAAACAAGAGCTGGAAGATGCCATAGATCACTCATTAACCGAAAATGCCGAGGAAGGAACCAGTGATGACGTCTTACCATTGCAACAAGAATCTGCACCAGAAAACAAAAAGATGGCAGATACTGAAGATCTCAGTTTGAATCATTTGGCAGAGGAGCTATCCATCACTCAGAAAGAAGAACCGGCTGAAATAGTGGAGGAATGGAAGGAGAGCTGGGATGGAGTGAGTGGTCCAGAACCAGAGCCGGTATCATTCGTTCAGCCACAACCACAGCCGAGGCGCCCACCACCACGCAGACCCACTCACTTCATCTGCTGCCGTGTGGACTCTCCCGCTGCTCTCCTGGCCTTCCAGCGCATTCAGAGGAAGGTCCTCTCCCACCTTCCTCAGTCAGAGCCGCTATGGGTGACCCCGGAAACTTTACACATCACTCTCTCTCTGCTTGTTCTCAATAGCCCAGAGGAAGTCAGCGCTGCTGCTGAGCTCCTGCATACCACAGTCAGAAACTCCCACAAACCCCCTATATCTGTGTCTTTCCCCCTAAAACTAAGGCACTTTAATGGGACTGTTCTCCACGTGACCCCACAACCCCTGTCAGATGTCCAGAGCCTGAATTCCCCTCTCCAAGAAGCCTTCCAGGAGAAGGGCTGGCTTCACCGCCATTCCCGATGCCCTTCGTACCATCTCACCCTGGCCAAAGTGAGGAAGCCCATGACAGACAAGATATTTGAAGGGATAGGGGCTATAAAACTGGCCAAAGACGTGAATTTCGGCAAGCTTGAAGTAAATAAACTCTATCTTTGTGTGAATGGTCACACAAACACAGAGGACGGTTTCTATCAGGTTGTATGTGATGTGCAGCTGCCCAATGTGTAAATGTGTCAGAGATGATGGTTATTAAATAACTACATCAAATACTCAATGTATTTTAATAATGTGTTTTAGACAAACAGGTTTCCTACAGCATGACTGATTATTTTAAATCTAATAGTTGCAAAGACAATGAATTTTAAAAATATGTTTACAATAATTTCTAAATTATCTCTGTTGCAGTGAGGAAAGCAGACACTATTCTTTATATTCTTTCTTCACAAACTCAATCAAATTTCGACAACACAAGCATTACCGACATTGAATGTTCTTTATATTTAGTCATCTTTTGATATCTTGTTTTATGTACAGTAGTCATATTTCAATGCAGAAGCTAAATTGAATGGCCAAATAACTGAATAGCTTTGACACTTGAATTTGAAACGGTTTATTTTATTGTAGATTTCTGTACAAATATAACAAGGTCTTCTCTTACTTGAGGTTTGTGTGTGCATTTCTTAACCCTCGTTTAGGTAAAGACATACCGCATTCACTTAATACTATTTCTTCACGTCCTTGTTCAGTCATTCATTGAGGGCGAGTGTGTAATTTTTTTTGTTGTTGAAAGTGGACTGCATATAAATAAGTAATACACCATGTATTTCAGCTATGTTTTTATAGAATAAGCTCTCAATTATTCAAGATCAAACAAACAACTCAGCCGATCATTTAGCCCCTGGAATGTCTTGAGACCTAGTATGTCCAAACAGAGACAAAAAAAAAAAAACCCTAAATGACACATTTTATTAATATTTTTTCTTGCATGTATGCGTGTTACAGTAGCAGCTCTGTCTGAGATGTCAGTGAGGAAGTCTTGCATACATAACATAATTTTCTTTCCTCCTGGATACATGCCCACATATATGAATGCTTGTGCAGTCTCTCCATCCCTCCCTTTTGTGCTTCTCTATATAGCACCCTTCCCCCATCCTCACTCGCTTTCTCTTTCAGTGACACAGAAAAACCAACGCCACCCTCCCTCTTTCATGCATTCACATATACCCCCCCACCCCCCATACTCCCTTGGCACACAAATACCCATCTCTCCATCCCTCTCTCGATCTGTTGTTTTTATTGTATTTTTTAAATCCTCCTATCTCGGTTAAACCTCTGGGGCCACCGAGAGTCTAGCATCCCTTCAACCCTTTGTTTCACCACCCATCACCTACTTAATTTCTGGTAAATAATCATAAGCATTTTCGGGAATTCCCTGAGAGTTTGTGCTAAACTGAATGGATAACATTTGCAAAACCAATATTGTCTTTTTTTTCCCCCACAAAATATAATCCTGTATATGGAGTACATGTGGTTTTCTCACAATCAATCACCTTTCTTTTACTCTCTGTCATTATGAGTTGTTGTGCACTCAAACTACAGTACATGTGTAAATCCCTCCATCCCCTTTTGTCTCTAGCACACAAACACCCACACACTCACACTCACACACACACACACACAGAGAGAGAGAGAGAGAGAGAGAGAGAGAGAGAGCCAAGTTCAGTCCTGATCATTGGGACCCTCAGGACCACACCGGTTTTTTGTCATTCACTTACTTAAATTAGACTGTATTGAGTTTTAAAATGGCACAATTAAAATAAATACACCATTTCGCACCCAAAATATTTAGCCATTTTTTTAATAGCCATAGTTAGCTAGTATTTAAAGCGAACACACTGAATGGATTTCATTTGCCCTGGATGTTATGGATTTGCTACTTCTGCAGACTGAACATTTATTTTCTGTGGAAACGACATCGACGACATAGTTGTGGATTGTTTGAACGCGAATTCTGACTTGGAACAATTAATTTCAGAAGTTTTTTTTTATGACTCTGGGCGTCTTTTCGCGCGACTGTGGACGGTGATTCAAGTTCTCAGCGGGTTTCAAATAAAGAGAGTGAAACCGACGGATAGGCGTCGGGATTTGAAGGATTCATCCCTCTCTCTTAAAACATCCCTCAGGGATTCTCGCCTCGATCTCTCTCTCAAGACCTGTTTCCCATCTATCAGCGAACACAAAGACTGGGCGCACACTGGAACTGAAAATACATAGTTTTCTCTTGAAGCCCAATACAACAGATCTCATCACTCAGGATGCAACCCGTTCTAACGGTCAGCTGTCTCAGTAATAGCATCTAATCGCAAAGTAAATCACACGAGCGTGAGAGACGTGGAAGCACCACATTAGGCTGCTGCAAATTAAGGTGGGCAACCCTTTTTAAATGTGCGATATAAAATTGTATAGCCTGCTGTGCGGTTCATTTGCCGTGTCAATTGGTCTGTGCGAAAATGTATGACAGTTAATTTATTATGCGAGGGAATCATGAGTCCATTCAAACAAAAGATCCATGTAATGTATCTTGGCGCCCAGACAAAGCGCTAGCGTGGTTAAATATGATTGCCATAAACAAGTAAAGTCAGTCAGAGAGAGATCGATTGGTCCAGTCTCGCACCGGGTCAACTCACATAAGTGCAATCAATCAGTTCTGGCCTATTTTGTTTCTGGTCATTTTGAAGGTTTCATCAATATCTATTTGATTAGGATCAGTTCTGTTGTGTGTGGATTGTTGTATATTTACATACGTTATACCTTCATAATAGGCTCCTTTAGTTATTGACACTAAACACAAGTGCATACAAACACAAACAATGGCCTCCAGTGACCTTTATGAAGTTCCTTTGGACCCTCCTTTGGGCCATCCATCTGTTCTGAGCCACAGCAGCACTAAAAAATGTCCAGTAAAGCAGAAAAATAATGATCAGATGTGTATAAAACACATGATTAAGAAATTATTTCAACAGAGTACTATAAAAGCGTTTTTAAATGTTAATGGTGTGTGACAAACTATATTATACCCTCATCATTTTCTTTTTATTGGACAATTATTTCAGATTTATTGCTTTCAAGAGATATTCTAGGCTTTGGATATTCATGGAGTTATAAGTAATTAAAATGCTTTTATTTATTTATTAATAGCATAGTTCAGTATTAGTGACCAATGATCAGTTCATTCATTCTTTATTAAATCAGACTACTGAATTAACGACACTGGCAAAAATATTCTGGGAAGTGCTTATATTTAGAATTTTGAATCTCTACTGTTATTAAATTTTTGTTGGGAAAATATTTCAAGGACATGGTACCATTTTTAGGATACACATATATATCATTGTCATACATTTATGGTTTATTGCTCATGAAATGTCATAGGCTAGAGCTAAGCCAAAAATGAATGCTTCCTCATAGTATCATGAAATGGCAATTCCAACAAATCGAATGACTTTTCAGTGAGATTAAAATAGCTTGCTTTGGATGACAAACCATCATAATTAATCCTGGAAACCATTTTAGTTTTTTATTTAGCATAATTCTGTTGTGGTTAATTACAGTGAAGCTAAAGAATGGACGATTGATGTTAAGCATTATTCAATCCAGAATAGAAAAGAATGAAAAAGAAGATGGAAGATGTTTTGTCCCTCTATTGTTCTGCACAAAATTGTTCTTCCTTGCTCCATTTCCAAACTCACATTATTTCCCTTGCGTTATGCAATGCGAACCATCCTTATAACAAGCTGACAGAATGCATCATGTTCAGATGTGCTAGCGTTCCAGTCTGAGTCACAGTATGCATGTTTAACCGTTCCATAACACCGTTTCACTTTAATTTTGCTTTTATTCACATATGCATTTGAGAAGAGGACACTTGTGATAATGTGTACCAACCATATACCACAATTCACCAGCTTATTGTCTTGACCCACTGCATGCTGGTAGTCTTCTCTAAGAGTAAATCAATAGGCATAGCCTACAGACATCATTATGAACAAAAACACATCAGACACTATCGTTAGGGATATTTGTGATGGAGCCTGCAATTTCTTGTTAATTTATTGATGTGAGATGTGAACTGTTTTGGTGGGATTAAGTGGTCAGAATCAGATATGACAGACATACATTTGACAGACATGATTTTTGGAAGGTTTCTGTTAACCAAAAGATCTAGACAACTGGGGCAGGGTCAGCTGTTTGTCCAAACAATGCAGGACAGGGGGTGGTGCAAAAGGCACGGTAGTGAGTTTGGTAGTAGACACTATGTCATAGTGATGTAGTAATGCATAAAACCTAGCCAGGTCATTTGAATTTTACAAATTCAAGTTATAAAGTCATTGGAATGCATTCCATAAATCAATAAAGGACTTGGTCTATGATGAGTTATTACTGAAAATCTAGATGAAGTCTTCTTGTTTTATCATGAGATCATAATTTAAATACAATGTAAAAACGACCCTTATGATATCATAATGATTTTTCCCATCTTGAGAACAAGATTTCAAAATATAGCCCCAGATGAGGTCATAATTATTGTGTATGTCTGATGAATTGTATGATTTTGTGTGTAGCACCCACTCGCCCCCCTCCAAAACCCCATAGTGATGTTTCAAATGTATCAAGATCTAACAGTTGCTCAAGTATCCTCTTAGAAACCTCTTCTCTTAACATTGATGATCTAAGCACTTAATCCATGTTGTTTCCCAGTGGACCTCTATACTGGTAATGAAAACATTTGTGTGTGTGTCTCTACTTAACCTACTTTCAACCCATTCCTTGTTTCCCCTGTTATTTCTGCATGTTATTCCCTTTTCCTTTTTGCTACATTCTCCTCCTCCTTGTTCTGGTTTGTTCAGAGACTTCTAAATGATTTTTCCTCTTTTTTTCCCCACATTAAAAGATAAAAATCAAGTAAATAAATCAAATCACTTTATAGTCATTCAACCTGGTGAAAACCTGTGGTCCACACACTGCAGTTATTCACATACATGTGAACATAATATATATAATGTACAGAATTAGTCACCATGAAATCAAAATTGACAATTTTTATTGTCTATGGAATATTACAGTTTATTAAAAATAACCCCTCGTAATCTTTAATCAAATTAACTTCACCCTCTTGCAGCGACATCTTTTCTCTGATGATGTGTTTGCTGGTGTGACCTGTCACTCACATGACATCACTGCAATAGCAAACCACAACCATCCAATGAACCATCCCATTTTTTTGTTCGAGAAGCCACTTCACTCATAAATGTCACGCAACTTCTATTTCATGCTGACTTTAATAATATATGTAATATTTATGCAATACACAAATTTACAAAATGTTCGTCTAAAAATAAATCAGAATATAATATAGTATAATATAGAAATGAATTTCACATTTCAATAAATATTAAAATAATGTATGTTTATTTCAGTCTTTATTCAGTTAGTTTATTTTTCTTTAAAAAAATAATAATACATTTATATTTTTATAATAGATTTAAAAAAAATTTTTTTTATAGTGGATATATTTCATAATCTAGGTTTAGGACATTTATGAGACTAAATGTAATCTATACATAAAAGTATCAAAATAAATGATGTGTAATTAGTTTTTGAGGTAGTTTTAATGTGACTTTCATATAAAACAGATTTCAGCTTCTTTACTATATATAAGTAAAAAAGCTGAAATCTGTTTTTAATTAAAAAAAAAAACCTTTTAAGTGATGTATTATATAGCTGGCTCACAGTCCAATCTTGGTGTGTTCTCTTAAAGGTGCAGTAAGCGATTTCTGAAAAACACTGTTGATATTTGAAATCAACCTAAACAAACACACTCCTCCCATTTTTGCTCCGCCCCCAAAATGCACAAATACACAATGCAAGATAATGTTACTCAAAAAATGAAACAAAGATTACGAACAAACGACAAGGAAGAACAAAAAAACATTGTACACAAGAATATATACATTACAAGCAAGAGTTTGTTGTTTATTCGCGAGCAGCAGACCAGCTCCAGACCAAAAATGATACTCAAAACTGTCCTGTTACTATAGTTAACATTACAATAACAGCAAAGTTATGTGAAACATAGCAAAACCAATGTTTCTCAATATTACTAAGCGGCCTTCCCGTATAGTTTATTCCAGCGCTGGAAAGTTTTTCTAATATTAACGCGGGTCCTAAAGCTCTTGCCTGATCATAACCCTTCTTTTTCCAGTGATTTCTCTGTTGTAATGTCTCTCAGCCATCTTGCTTTCTACAGTCTTTCTTCAAATCTCCTTCTCACTCACTCTCTCTCCTCCCCCAACATGAGTGTATACGCCCCCTACTGATTGGCTCCAAGTGTGTTGTGGTTCTCGGTCCAATACACTTTTAACAGCATTTCTCAGAAATCACTTACTGCACCTTTAATAATCACATGTTTCTCAACCATTACAGACATTTGAGAAAACAGAGGTGATTTACTGCATTCATGGCGGCCATAGCAACTGTCCCCAACTACACCCCATCGGTATGGGTACGGTTATGCCATGCTATTCCTCGCTTGGACTTGACCCTGCAGACCCGAGACAGCGTGTTCACTCCAGACAGCTGGGAGTACCAGCAGGTAACCCTCTCTCTCTCTCAAGCACACTCAATTCTCCTCTGCCCTTTCCTTATTTCTCACTCTCAGATACAATTTTCACATCTGACAGCTGGCGGTAGGCTTGTAGAGACACACATATATTTTTGTCTCGCTCTTTATTTTCTCTCCTTTGTTTGCAATATGTAAGGAATAATTGACGATGGGCCGTTGAATTATTAGAATAATAATGCATACCTGAGGTGGTAATGCATTATTTTTCAATAATTCAACGGCCCGGAGTCAATTATTCCGCTTACACTACGGTAACCGCACCTCAAAACATTGTTCAAATGATGTATTTCAAGACATTTGTCAGGTTTTTGTCCTTAAAATGCTCTTGTGTGTGGCACTAATTTCTTACGCATTGCTAACTCCAAAACATAATTTTAGAGCTAGTGACGGAGGCTTGAGCCATTGATAGCAGGCTAATGCAGTTATTAATGCAGTTAATAACATATATATATATATATATATATAGAGAGAGAGAGAGAGAGAGAGAGAGAGAGAGAGAGAGAGAGAGAGAGAGAGATTAAGCGTTTGTGAATTACCTGAGTCTGGTGCGTCTCTCAACAGTGTTCGGCAGCAGCGTCTCTACTAATAAGGAAACTGTAAGTTTATCTACTTCGCTAGTGAGAAATTCATGTAGCTTTTAAGTTGTCAAACTATCTTAATGATAAAATCATCAGAGCAGCGCTGACAACACGTTTCTGTGCGGGTGTGTGTCCATACTCTATGTGTGTGCGTTTGAGTGGGAGAGAGAGCTGGAGAAAGAGAGTAGCCTATGTGCTTTCCGTACATAATAAAACGTAATTTTGTGGCAAAAAACATGGACATAATTTGTCATTTTTATCCTATGTTTACTATATTTATTTCCTTGGTCAGTGTCATTGTGGGTTTTGGTTCTTTTGCTGTTGTAGGCTGTAAGGACTTTTAAAATACCTGCCTGGAACTACTTTAGCCGTGCTTTTCCTTGAAAATAATTGCAGAAATGTCTTTGTTCATGCTGTCAGAAATATTTACACATTGACTCGCATGACATACTCTCTCTTACACTCTAACACACTCTCAGAGAGATTAAACTGGAGTGTCATAGTCAAAACCATTAAAAGCACTTTTCTGTCTGCAGTTTAAAGATGAATTCAAAATTGTATCTCAAATTATCTAATGTCAGTCGCTAAAGAACCATAGATTTGCATTATCAGAGACTAAAAGCATGATGGACTGATGTAAAAATGAGATGCAAAAACTCCATTATGACAGAGATCCGTTTACTTAAGTGTATGTTTCCACATCACTTACATTTTGATAAAAGATATGACTATATATGTCCGACACATTAGAAAAGGAACCATGAAGCAGTGACTGTGGCCTAAATGAGGATGTGTACATTACATTTTGGTTGAGAAAATATTAAATATGTAAAATATTAATAAATATGTAGCTTTTTTTTATGTACCATTAGTTTTGGTTCTCAAATTTGAATCCAAGTCCGTGATTCAACCATTTCAGACAGGCTCTTAGTCTATGGAAGTACTTTCTCAATAACATGCATACGTGTGGTGGTGACAAGTAACTTTATGACTGAGTCACTGATTCATTTATTCAACAGATTCATTCAACCACACCGATCAATGCCAGAACAAAACATGTGACAGTCTATATGAATGATTCATTGAATAATTCACTTAACCGAATTATTCAGCCTTCAGGAATGAAACAAAACTAGTGGTGTGTTGTGCTGTGGCTTCGTTTGGAGCTTTTCTTTGTTGACAGAGCAAAAAGCATAGAAAGTAAATGGCAATATTGTGCCTACAAGTTACTAATTATTAATATCTTGTTTATTGAACTCTTGTATAAAAGCCGCCTCCTTGTTGCTTTAGTAACTTCTCAAAAACATTCTAAACTATCGCTGTTAGTTCTAACATGACATGTGAACTTAAAGGCAGTGGCACACTATGTAAGATTTTTTGGATCAAAATATCCAAAAACCACAAGAACAATGTTATAATAAAAAATTCACAGACAACATATGTTCACATTCATGGCACAATTCAAACGGGACCAGAAAATAATTATTTTCTCACATTCACTTGCATTGACGATTTTTCAACCTAGAGGTCCAGTGGGGTTTTACGGATGGGCGGGACTTACCAGCTCTATAATGTAAGAGACGCTGGCGGGACCACAACATTGTCCGACATCAAATGGCAAACGTAATGCAAGCGGAACGAAACTGAGCTACTCGTTATTGTGTGGTTGACGGACCGTTGTTTATCAGTTTGGACCAAAGGAGCGCGAGCCGATCTTGATCAAGAGATCCAGTAAATAAATCATTTGAATTCGCTACTTAAGTAATAACATCGCTGCGAGATCTAGTGAGAAACATTCACATTTCTCCGTTATTAACGGATCAAACAGTGCGTAAGCCAGGAAGAAACATTCTGCCATGAATGAACTATCCAGTGTCCACAGATCTGCAAAATTTACCATGGATTTACTGTAGTAAAACTAACTGCAACCATGGAAGTTTGGCAGGAATAGTAGGCTATAATGCTTTCAAGTAACATTACGTTGGTTTTATTTTGACATTATGAATAAAATTGCTGCCCTCAAATGTTAATCTGAACTAAAAATAGACCTTTATTTATAACTACTACAATATTAGGCTACATTTCATTTTTTCCAAGGAGCTGTTTTCTTTTATATGCTCATCAAAGTAAAAAAAAAAAAAAAAATCATACTTTATTATGTTAGTTTTATAAAAAAAAAAAAAAATCTCTGCCATTTCTTCACAAGTTCTTTTAAATGTCACTTTGTCTTTAAGAAACACGTGCCCTTTAGTCATTATTTGGGTAGCACACGCATATTCTGAATGCCTTCGGGAGAATTCAAATGAGCCATTTTAATCTAGATTAATCTAGATTAATTCCAAGATTACAGTGAGATAATCTAGATTAAAAAAATGAAACTATGCCCACCACTAATTTATATATATATATATATATATATATATGCTATTAAAATTTGTCTCAGATTTGTCTAAAACTTATAATTGCTAGTTAAAGGCACACTATGTCATTTTTCGCCACTAGAGGTCGTTTATTTAAAAAAAAGGCGTAGCTTGATGACGCCTTGATTTCGCGGAATCATGGGAGTTGTTGTCTTCACCTCTACAGCTTGTGGAGAATACGACGGGACTCGTTTTCATGGATGACCGGTTATGAATTTGACAGTATATTGTATGATTCTTTGTCTAGCAGTTGTGGAAAAGACATAACGAGAAAGACTACATGTCGCCATGTGACGTCACCCCATTACACATTTTCTCTCCACTTGTCAAATCACGGTGCTAATGCTGCGATAATCTATGGAGACAGATCGAGATGCCTGTGTGTTTTGTACCCAAATGTCACCATTCAAACCAAATGGGCTGTTCTTTCTTTCTGTCTAATCGTATCAAGCTTCTACCCGCTAAATTGTAGCATTCTTCACACGAAAAATTATATTAAAAATTCACAGACAACATATGTTCACATTCATGGCAAAATTCAAACGGGACCAGAAAATAATTATTTTCTCACATTCACTTGCATTGACGATTTTTCAACCTAGAGGTCCAGTGGGGTTAGCGGAAGGGGCGGGACTTACCAGCTCTATGAGCGCGCTTGCCACACGCGACCCGCCTACATTTGAAATAACGAAATTTTGGTCAACAGGAAAAATGGTCCAACGAACCGTTCGGTTTGAAATTGCTTACCGAACACCGAACCGAATCCGCGCTAAAATATCAAGGTGAAAGTCATCATAGCTTGCTTAGTATAGACCCAGCTCCCAACCCAACTTTGAGAATAGATTAACAGCGATATTTTTTTTATCGCCCGATAACAGCCCACCACTAATATATATATATATATATATATATATCTGCATTAAGAGATTAAATAGAAACAAAAATGATGCATGCTGTTTGATGCTTTTGCTTCAGTGTGTAATCTTTTCTGTTAAAATGATACTTTCTCCTCTCCTGATCTAAGTATTCAGATTTGCAAAGACAGTTATAAGTACGTCACACTGAAATTGTAGGTCGACTGCCCACAAAAAGTGCAAACACTTGTTGATTATAAGTAAAATATTAGTAATTTACAAATCGATTACATCATTTGCAGTGCTTTATGGTAGCGGGCGATCAATGCAGTCGCCCATTTGTTTGTTGCAATTCTTTGATTGGTGGATATTTCTCTGCAGCATCATGGGTAATGTATTTCTTCACCAGGAATTCCACTGTGAAACAATAAGATAAAATAATACGAACCAATGACTCTAACAGAAGAATATATCATTGATAAACAGCCTCAGAGTTCATGGTTGATCTGTCTTTTCAGGCTAGTGGTGACATTATCAATGCAGAAACTAAACAGCTACAGTGAGATTGCTCTTAGGAAAAGAAATAGCTTCACCACAAATGGATAAAGGTGGAAGAGACAAAGCCAGATTATGCTTGATGCCTGAATGGATTTACAGGATAAGATGCAGATGATAAGAGACAGATGTGCTTGAAAATAACGGACAGCGAGAGAGCAAGAGAGATGGTTGAGAGGAGAAATGAAAGAGCGAAATACTTTTGGGTAATAGTGGGAATTGTGAAGAGAGGAGAAATCAACGAAGAGGAGAGAGAGCAGGAGATAAAAAAACAAGAGAGAGAGAATCAGAGGGAAAAGCAGTGAATGTATTTAAGTAGGTCACAGATTATTAATAGAGATCCAGTGGCGTGGATAAAAAAAAAAGAAAGGGGGAGAACAGTAAGGGATGAGTGAGCGGAAGCATGGAGAGAAACCATGGGGAAAGGAGAAGGGGATCATGGGGAGAACATGAGGAAAATGGATTGGGACCAGATTGCAGATGTATAGTATATGTAACCTGAATGGACAATGTGTGTATGAATCTGACTGACTTTAATTATACCTCCCCTTTCTCTCTCTTTGAGTGGAGCATCCATGCTGTATTAGCCAATAAGATTAAAGAGACATCCTCCATTTTATGTCACACTGGTTTCAATATAGTACATGCATGTGCTTTAAAGGTATGCAGCTATGCAGTATGTAGGCCTATATTCTGCTTTTTTTACACTGAAAACAATTTGATGTTTTCACCAAAGTAAGATTTACTTTTAATTTAAACAATTCGTACTCAGAAATTGCTAGTAAATTTCACAAATAATTTCGAAGAAAAAAGTCAAATAACACATTGTTTTAAACATGACATTTTGAAGTGGAAAGACTAAAATAGTATTTTCTTGTAAAAAGTAAAACATATTTTTTACGGTGTAACTTTATTTGAAATCTTTAAGTAATTCATTTTTTGACAAGTCTTAAATGAGTTTAATGATGATCAGATTCAAGACTTGATTCACAATCTTGATTTCTTAGACCAAAGACATCATCTAAAAAAACTGATGTCATGCGCTAAACCAGCTAGTACTTAAATGAATACGTAAGAAGTATTTTCTTCCTACTCTTTTTTTCCATCTTCTCTTTTCACAGACTCTCCTGGTCCTCTCCAGCTTCTCCGCCATTGCTCTCGTCCTCTCGTTGCTTGTCGTTCTCTCCTTCCTCATCCACTACTGCTGCTGCCATCGTGGTGAGGGGGGCAGGGATGCAGAGGAAGAGGAGGAAGACGATGATGCCAGCGGTGTCCATGGATACAGTGGCAAAAAAGGGCGGGGCATTTGCTGTGTCACATGGGTATCAGTTGCAGCCGTCACATTGTGTTGGTAATACCTGTTAATGACAGTCATTTTAATATGCCAGTGATTAGGCTACTGTCTTTTGAGGATATTTTTTTAATTCAAAAGTCAGAATTCTAAATTTGAAGTTCTATTTTATATTTTGTGGCACCATAATCATGCAATACAAAAAATTATATCTATATTGTTTGCGTAAAAGTGCGGTTACACTAGACTTTAGAGACACATGCAGATATGGAGAATGGAAACACAAGCACATACAAAGTAAAAATTTTCTCGCGTAGCAGAATACCAGAGAAAAGTTTGGTGGACTGCAATATTTGTTCCATACCCGAAATTTTGATTTATTAAGTCTATAAAGTCAGCTTATATATATATATATATATGCTCCTCCAGAATTTCTGTGTGTATTGTGTTATATTTTTGATGCGCAACAACAGGACTTCATCTGTGTCTTGTTTATGACTACTTCAGGGATCAAGCAATTTGCATCATTTAAAGATTAGATGACATTTAGCACCTGACATCATCTATTCAGTCCCTGTGGGAAAGTACTGATGAGTGAAAAAGAGAAATGTTCCCCACTGTATTTAACTCGCGCCATGTTGTGCTTTCACACATCAGAGTGCAGAACCAGTAAACTGTTCAGGGCTTCTATTATTAGCAAATGCCTTTATCTGTATAAGCGAAATATTATTCCCTCCCCCATTTCTAGACTTGCATTAGATAAAGATATCATGATTTCTTCTAAGCTCATTCATATGCACAATTGCAAAGGATGGTTGGTTTCCTTCAATTATACAGAAACATCCCATTTATCATATTTATGAATATGAAACCCAATGGTTTTTCAAGCCTCATTGATCTGAACCATCAGCATGATGTATTAATGCTGTTTATGTCACACATAAAATGCTTGTGTAAATTATCATTGTTTCTGTAAGAGTTGGTTTGGTTTGCTCTGTGCGTGATTTCATGATGCAAACGTTCTGATGTGGCACGTGTTTCGCCCCCCATGACATCACCCCCTTCCCATCCATGTTGACCTCTTTTTCTGAGGGATTCAAAAGCTACATGCTGATTTACAGCGAGGACTGCATATAGGCATACAAACACCTTTACTGCTCGCATCGCAATATTAATTATAGTTTAAAACACATAAACACACTCTTTTGCTTTCTTTGGCTTAATCTGGGTCAAACAGCGAGAGATTGGGCTGTGCTATTTTTGGCAGGTTGGAAAGGATTGGACAAGCATCTGGTCTAAGCATTAATCTGAATATTTGAATGTGAAATAGATATGTAAATGAGTGGATTTTCAGTGTTGATGGTTTAGATTCCAGTACTCTTTTTTTTTTAGTATGTTTGCATGAAAACCATTTAATATGTTCACTATCATTCAAATGTTGTTGTTTTTTTAAGAATAGGCAAGGATGTATTAATTTTATCTTATGTATTTAATTAAATCTATAAGATTTCATACTCAAAAGCTTTTTAACTTTCTTGAAATGTATCAAAAATATATTTAAAAAAGCATTTTAGAATGATTTCTGAGGGATCATGTAACACTGAAGACTGGAGTAAAAGCTGCTGAAAATTCAGCTTTGCACCACAGGAATAGATTACATTTTAAAATGTATTCAAATAGAAAACAGTTATTTAAATTGTAATAATATTTTACAAAATTTCCTGTATTATTGATCAAATAAATGCAGCCTTAGTGAGCATTAGACTTCTTTCAAAAACATTTAAAAATCGTACCAACCCCATATTTTTGCAGGGTAGTGTATACGTGTAACTAGATTAAACATGTCTCATTTGGTTTTCTCTTTCTCTCTTTCATTTCTCTATTTATGCTGTCTTTCCTCCCTCTCACTTTCTCCTTCTTTGTCTCCTCTCCTTGTTTCCTTGTTCATATTTCTGCTTTTTGTAGTGTTGCCATAGGCATTGGTTTCTACGGCAACAGTGAGGCGAACGATGGGATGTATCAGTTGACCTCATCCTTGCTCACTGCCAATTACACGCTGGCTTCCATCGATCTTCTGGTGAGAACAGAAATGCACACACACACACGCTCATACATACACAAAAGCTTATTCCATCCATCTCCTTTTGAAGCGCCAGGGGACCAAAAGAAATACAGGATGTTCAGCAAACACACTCCATGATTTTATTACACTGTGATTGCCGAACAGGGGGATTCAGATGAGTCTTATCTGTTTTGAATGTGTGTGTGTGTGTGAGAGAGGGAGAGAGTGTTTGAATGCATTTATGTGAGATAAAATCCTCTCCGTGTATTGATTTGGCTGGTTGCTCAAATGGTCAATCGATGAATGTGTGTCAATCTGATTAATGACCTACTTTACTTCTACTGTACTTTTATAAGACCCTCTCCATTCATTCCCACTTTTTCCACTCCATTCCATTGTCCTCTATATCCCACACATCTTTTCCTCTACTCTTTTCTTGGTAACACTTTACAATAAGGTTCCATTTGTTAACCACATAAACAAAAACACTTGTAAAGCATTTAGTAATCTTAGTTAATGTTAATTTCAACATTTACTTTACACTATACATTTACTATCATTAAAATCAAATGTTGTGATAATAGGGGCCTAAGCTTACATGAACTAACAATGAACAGTTAATAACATTAAAGGCCCAGTGAAATCAAATTTGATTTTGAATTTGAATTTTATAATGGAATATTGCAGTATTTATTATAAATTCATGTGCCGTCGTAATCTTTAATCAAAAAAACTTCCCCTCCCTCTTGCAGCGACATCTCTTCTCTTCTCTGATGACGTCACTCACATGACATCACAGCAACAGAAAACCACAACAGTCCAACGATCCAATCAAATCCCGACGAACAAAATCAAGTCCCGCCCTATATTTTTTCTTGTTCGAAAAGCCGGTTTACTTGTACATGCGTCACAATAGACTATCACAACTTTTGTTTCATGCCGACTTCAACAAAGGTTAATAAATACTGTAACTGTATTGCTCATTATTAAAGTGATAGTTCACCCAAAAATTTAAATTCTGTCATTAATTGTTCACCTCCATGTTGTGTTCCAAACCCGTAAGACTTTTGTTCATCTTCGTAACACAAATGAAGATATTTTTATTCAAATCTGAGCGATTTCTGTCCCTCCATTGACAGCTACGCTACTACCACTGTAATGCTTCAAAAAGTTCATAAAGAGATTGTAAAACTAATCCATATGAATTGAGCGGTTTAGTCCACATTTTCTGAAGAGACGCAATCGCTTTATATGATGAACAGATTGAATTTAGGATTTTATTCACATTTAAATATTCATGAACTCACACATCAGTTGTGATAAACGGAAGCTCAAGCATGTTCGCTTGACGTGCGAGAATACAATGAGGCTCATTCTCGTGTTACTCAGCACTTTTGAGCTTCCTCAAGAACCAATGAGGCTCATTCTCGTGTTAAGGCCCGTTCACACCAAGGACGATAACTATAAAGATAACGATAAAGATATAATTCTAAAAATCGTTCTCCATATTAAAGAATAACAGAGTTCACACCACAACTATAACGATAAAGATATGAGGAACGATATCGTTGGGATCACTTTCAGAACGATTTTTTTCCAGCTGTCGAACGATAAAACACTGACAGCCAATCAGAATCCACTCTAATTTAAAGGTCTCGCGCATTTAAAATGGATCTGGATCATCCGGACGCGCGCGTGCTTAGAATAAAAAGGCCGTTATTGGTCGTTGGTGTGGACGCATATATAGTTATCTTTATCGTTATCTTTATAGTTATCGTGCTTGGTGTGAACGGGCCTTTACTCAGCACATTTGAGCTTCCTCAAGAACCAATGTGGCTCATTCTCGTGTTACTCAGCACTTTTGAGCTTCCTCAAGAACCAATGAGGCTCATTCTCGTGTTACTCAGCACTTTTGAGCTTCCTCAAGAACCAATGAGGCTCATTCTCGTGTTACTCAGCACTTTTGAGCTTCCTCAAGAACCAATGAGGCTCATTCTCGTGTTACTCAGCACTTTTGAGCTTCCGCAGCAACCAATGAGGTTTGTTTTCACGCTTCAAGCAGGTTTGGTTGAACCTGTTTATGTTCGCTGATCAATGTTTATATGTGAAAAAAGGCCTAAATTGAATCTGTTCATCATATAAAGCAATTGACTCTTCAGAAAATTTGGAATTGACCGCTAATCCAATTCATATGGATTATTTTTTTACGACCACTTTATAAACTATTTGAAGTATCAAAATGGTAGTTGCATTGCTGTCAATGGAGGGACAGTAAGCTCTCAGATTTCATCAAAAAGATCTTCATTTGTTTTCCGAAGATGAATGAAAGTCTTATGATGACATACTTTTTGGGTGAACTAACCCTTTAATGTTAGTTAATGCATGAACTAATGTCATCTAATGGGACCTTATTGTAAAGTGTTACCCTTTTCTTTTGTATTTAAGCTAGTATGTTCATAAATCAGATCTGGGTACAAATGCATTGGGTTCATGCCATTCAAAGTGAAATATTTCATTATAATCCTCTCCTCTTGAATGTCCAGGTTTCAGACACCGTGGCTGGGCTGCAGCAGTCTGTCTCAGGACCCTTGACCTCTTTGGAGGATGTGTTTGGCGGACATAAGCCGGCGCTCGTGCCCACACGCTCCTGCAGGCGTCTTTCAGAGCGGGTCGTGTCTATCCTCTCCAACCTGACTCTGGGAAGAGGTCTGATTCCCATCGGAGATGGATTTTACAGGGCGAATGGAAGTGAAAGTATAGTAGGAGCACTTACCCCAGCCCCACCTTCTGTAGCCAACACTCTCAGTCCATCCGCCAACAGCATTCCTGCGCCCTTCTCCCCAGGCTGGGCAGCCAACACCCTCATGGTGAATGAAGACTATAGGTGAGGAGATGTCAAAAGCAGATTTGTCCAGATTTGTGTGTTCAGTGTTGATAGATGTTGATCTTTAGTTGATAAAAATGTATCGTAAAACATTATGCTCAAAAGGGCCATATTCTATGCCTTGAAGAATTTTATTCTTAGTCAAGATTTTTGAAGCTTAAACTGTCACGGTCCATAAAAGTTATTTATTGTAAAAGAGCAAAGAAAATCTTTTTTGTCCATAATACAATCCTTTGAAACTGATTCAAATATTGTAGTGTAAGAATGATACTCTGACCTGTGCTGTTCAAAAGTTTGGGCTCAGTAAGTGTTTTTGAAAGAAGTCTCATCAAGGTTGCATTTATTTGATCAAAATACAGTAAAAACAGTAATAATGTGAGATATTATTAATTTTTATTAATTATTAATGTTTTCTATTTTCTTGTAAAATGTAATTTATTCCTGTGAAGCTCAAAAAACAGTAATATTGTGAAATATTCTTACAATCTCAGTTTTCTATATTAATATATTATTAAATGTCAGTTATTTCTGTGAATTTTCATCATCTTTACACCAGTTTTCAGTGTCACGTGATCCTTCAGAAATCATTCTAATATGATGATTTGCTGTTCAAGAAACATTTCTTATTGTTATCAATGTTGAAAACAGCTAGATATTTTTGTGAAAACCATAGAGTTCAAAGTTCAAATGAACAGGATTTATTTGAAACATAAATATGTTTTTTAACATCATAAATGTATTTCCTGTCACTTTTGGTCAGTTTAATGCATCCTTGCTAAATCAAAAAATAAAATAAAATAACTTACTGACCCCAAACTTTGAAACAGGATGTGTGTGTGTGTATATATATATATACAGTTGACAATATGAGGAATTAATAAATAATAAGAAAATAAATAGTGGCAAATTAATTTGGTTTCTAGTGTTATTATTATTATTTTATTTTTCATTCAGTTTATTTGCCATTGGCAGGTGTTGCTAAAATGTGGTGTATGTTTTGAGATTTCACTGTCTGAAAAGCACTGTATTGAAGATGTTCTGAAAATGTCTGTTCTGTGTTTGTTGTTTAGGTGGCTGTCGTACGTGCTGCTGCTTTTACTGGATCTGGTGGTGTGTTTCTTTATTCTTCTGGGTTTAGCCAAACAGGCCCGCTGGCTACTTATTCTGTGAGTTACACTCATTTCTGAACTGCTTTAAGTGAGTGTCTGGTAGATTTGATATGCACACAGCATTCCTGCATAATGTAAAAAGAACATAAACATTCATAGTAATGTTTTATTATGTATATTATGTTTCTGAATATGCTAAGATAGAAAATGCGTACAGAAAAAGGGTAGTTTTATTTTTGCGTACTGACCCACTCAGCCACAGAGAGGCAGATGGTAAAAATGTGTGTGTGTGTGTGCGTGCATTTGCAGGATGACAGTGCTGGCCTGGTTGGCTCTGTTTCTGAGTTGGGGTTCTCTCGGCCTGGAGACGGCCACAGTGGTGGTGAGTATTCAAGCAACATCTAGCCCGAAAGAAAAACAACAGCTCTCCGCAAGCGGACATCCAGCACAGAATACCGCCATCTGTGTGTGAATGAGTGTGTGTCAGCTCGCTTTGCAGAGGCATTTGTGTCCAGCCAAAGCTCTGTGAATGTGACTTTAAGTTTTCAAAGGTCACACCAGCCAAGATGCAGTCACTTATTGTCTGCTTATGAAAGAGGAAGAGAGGAATAGAGTGTGTTTGTGCGTGTTTTATAATGAAAACGGTTTTCCACTCTGGGAACTCAGCAGTCATGGCACAATCCCAAAAAGGGAGGAAAATAGGGCAGAGATTAAAGCTTCAATGTGTGTGAATCTGAGTGTCTGTGTTTCTTTGTAAAAAAAAAAAAAAGGAAACATGGATGCTGTGTTGAAGATGAGCATAAGAGATCTTAAAAGCAATAGGAAAAGAAAAAGAAGCGAGTGAGAGAGTGAGTGTGCTGAAAGGAATACAGCAGTAATGGTCAGCTGGACTTCAAAAATATATGAAAATATAAATGTAAAACTACAAATGTAAATACTCTGTTCAAAACGGTATAGGGAAGTTTGGGGAAGAAATTTATAATTTTATTCAGCAAAAAGGCAATATGTTACAAAATATTTCTATTTTCACAAAAATATTAACTTTGATAATAAGAAATGTTTCTTGAGCCCCAAATCAGACAATTAGAATGATTTCTGAAGGATCATAGGACACTGAAGACTGGAGTAATGATGTTGACAATTCAGCTTTGATCACAGGAATAAATTACATTTTTAAATATAAATTATAATATAAAATATAAAGAGTTATTTTAAATTGTAAAAAAAAAACCACAATATTATTATTATTATATAAATGCAGCCTTGGTGAGCATAAGATACTTCTTTTAAAAACTAAAACTAAAAAGTTCACCAAGCTTAGATATTTGAAGGGTAGAGTATATATGAAGGATAAATATTATGGGTCACCAGTAAGAACCTCAACCAAAATCTTTAATGGCCATACCGATGATGTGAAAGAAAGAAAGAAAGAAAGAAAGAAAGAAAGAAAGAAAGAAAGAAAGAAAGAAAGAAAGAAAGAAAGAAAGAAAGAAAGAAAGAAAGAAAGAAAGTGACAGGACGAGATGGCAGTTGCTGGCCTTCAAAACAAGAGTTTCATTGTCCAGTTCCAGCCAACGGGAACAATCGCCTAGTGCTTCCCCTTTATAATATATACACACACACATTCTCAGTTTTCCTGTCCTCTCTCCAGCGCTCACTCTCTCTCTTTCTCCTGACCCTCTTTAGTCCTCTTGTTAATCTCTTGGTAATATGAGTGCTATTCACTTTGATTAATTAAAGTGTGTGTTAAAGAGACAGACAGTGCAGAGTGGACAAGAGGAAAGATCTGAAAACTGGTTGAGGGATGAGAAAAAAGATGAGGATTTAGGGGCAGTTTGCATATGTGTCAGTGAATACTGTAGATCAATAGCAGTCTGAGCAGTGGGACGAGTGAGACTGAGGGAAGTATGTCACTTGGTCACTGTGCCACACTGTTAACATCTCTCTTCTGTATTTGCTTTTGCTCAATTCCCTTTCTTGCTCTTTTTTTATCCCTCTCTCTCTCTTTCTCTCTCAGGCCCTGAGTGATTTTTGCTTTGACCCAAACACATTTGTGCTTAACTCCACTCACTTCAACTCTAGGACAAGCACAGGTGCTGTAAAGCTCTTTCATACGCAATTGCTCTGTTTCAAAACTTATTGAGTTGCCTACATGGGCAGCATTGTAGGGCATCAGTTATAGTCCCAATGTGAAGGCTGTTCAAAAAAGCACAATCTGTGTCATTAGCAAATTTTCAACTGAATTATGGCTAAAAAATGGTCCAAAGGTCCAAATTCTGTAGGTTGACGTGACAAATCATTGTGACCAACTTGAACCCATTGCAAAATCTGTGTGGAGAAATGGTTCACCTTCATGAAAATATCTTGATCCTGTGGATTCCTAATGAAATGACTGGATTCGTTGATTATTTGCAAAAAACACTTTGTTCTTTCAAAATGATATGTACTCATTAATGTGTAATTACTTCTACCAACTAAGCAAGTATTCTCGTAAGCGTAGAATCTGCCATTTAGAATACAAACGAGCAAGTCGTTCGAATGGCGGCAGCCATGTTGCGCCTCCATCTTGAAAATATATTAGCCAAAGAGGGACATACCTGGAAATTCAAGCTTCGCCTTTCGCGTTTTTACACTCAGTGGCGCCGTGACGAATGCGAGGGGGAGATTACTCGCGACTGCCGGCAGATTTGAAATAATACGGCCACCGTAGGAGTTAAAACGCCCTCGGAATGGGAGGGGCTAGAAAGTACTATTCAGTTGGTAGTCATAAACAATTTCACCGCTAGATGGGAGAAAATCCTACACAGTGTAGCTTTAAATGTAAACATATTTTTAGCTGCCTACTAAAATATCTGTCAAGCGTGTCTGTCTAGTTAACATTGACATAGAAAACAGTCAAAACACAGAAAAGTGGAATGCAAAATTGTGAAAATTCATCAAACAACAGTAAATGTAAACTCTGCATGCTAAAATATCTCTGTCAAGCGTGTCCGTCTAGTTCATGTTGACCAAGCGGCAACCATCCGGTCTTTTTCTTGAATCAAAATGCAATTCATCGATTGGCCTCTAGAGACAGGCTCCAAAAGAGAGTCAATCCCATATACCCCCCATGTTAAAATGCCCAACTTTGCATCAGAAAAAACATATGTTTATAGCCTGGTACAAAAAGTGGTTTTGGTCTATATAACTAATTTTGCCCTTCATGACAACTGTGAAGGGGGTGAATTTTTTTATAACTCATCCGTTTAAAATATATTAAGCCTTAAAGTTCTGCATAATTAAGGGCGTGGCCACTTGAGTGACAGGTGGATTGCCGCTGATAGCCGTTTATCTGCTGTCTGTTAGCTGTCACGTCACCTCAGCTAATCCCGCCTCTTTGGCCATTTTCGGTTATCCGGGAGTGACGCGCATTGACGCAGCCAAGATGGCGATGGCCGGCTCCGCCCACTTTGGGCTTCAAAAATGCTCTTGAGAAGCCTATGGGTAACGTCACGGATACTACGTCCATATTTTTTTACAGTCCATGATGTTGTCATAGAAAACAACGGAAAAGTAGCACAGTGGAATGCAAAAAATGCTTCCGTGTGAACGGCCACTTGGAAGGCAGCTGCATATGTAGGCAGAGAGGCAACTCACTAAGTTTTGGAACAGAGCTACCTGTCCATCTGCCCTCATCTCTGACGCACACACAGTCTTACCCACGCCTTGTATCTTTTTTTATTTTCCTCGCTCTCTCTTTTCTCTAAATAGAAATCCTGGATTATTACCTAACCTGCAGCAGGAAAATGAGCAGCCCTTTTCAACAGGTGCGCAATCTTGTTACATGGCAGTGATGTCATAGAGGTTACTAAAGCAGCAAAAAATAGAAAGTTGATGATATCACGTGGCAGAATTCCCCAAGTATAAAGAATTATAATGATGTCACAAAGCACAGATTAAGATTAAAAAGCAATGCCATTTATGTCACGGTGGGGATGAACAGAATAAAGAGGATTATGACATTGTAATCAAGATTTTGTAATCAAGACCTAGACTGACAGTGTATTTAGAGGGACTGATGAATGAAGAAAGGAATTTGATGTCATAAATGAAATTATAAGGACAGTGAAATAACAATATTGATGTGAAAACGAAAGGCCAGTTTCAAACTGACTGTGTAATAGAACTGCTGCTCTAGTGAAAAGAAAATGATTTCTGAGTTACTGTGTTGAATATTTCCTTTAATATAGTCCATAAATGATACAATTGTTTTTTAGCCATTGGAAATTATTATATTGCTTCATAAATCCATTTGAGTAGGTTCTCTCTCATAAAGAGGCTGAAATGCAATCATGCCTTAAGACCAGAATATGCATTAAAAATGCAGTTACAGGTTTTAGCCTGTGAAATTCTGTTAAATCAGTGAAATTCTGTTTGTTGAACGGGCATAAGATACTGACCCAGTCCCAGAGAGCGCTTTCCAGCATCCACTCTCACCTTTCCAGTCTGGAGAGAGACGCCCTCCCACGGTTCCCAAAGGCAGAGGTATGTTAACACTGCTTTCAAACTGAGAGGAAAGATCAATAGCAGCCGTACAGTTAAGTGGATCACAACACACTGCTTAGCTTCGGTGTTATTTTCCCTTGTAGAAGTCACTCAGGGAGGTACAGCAGATCCTCAACACCACTGAGGGAAACTTCCACCAGCTGGTGGCACTTCTCAACTGTCGAGGGCTGAACAAGGTAAACATGGCATCCTGTTTTCACCTCAGCCTGACTGCAAGTGAGAAACTAAAACTATACTTTTTTTATATTAAAACAAACTGTCTCAATCTCCTCCCTTTGTTCATGTCGCTCTCTCAGGATTATGTTGACTCTCTGAAAGGCCTGTGTTATGATGGGATGGAGGGCTTGCTCTATCTTTCCCTGTACTCGTTTCTCTCCGCTTTGGCGTTCACAGCTATTCTTTGCTCCCTCCCTGGAGCCTGGAGGAGTTTCCACAGGTTAGGTGAACTTCATCGCTCCACCCCGTCTATCATCCCATCTGCTGTTATTTTCAGAAATGGCATTTCCGATTATATTCATGCCGACAGTTAAGATGGATGAGCTACATAAAACAAGTAGTGTTGCACTTGAAGTAAACATTAGTTTATACAGCCTATATCATATGGTGATATATATTTACATTTTTTAATTGTTATTAATTTTATTATAGACGTTATTTATTTCTATTATTTCTAGAAAGCGTGTAATAAATCAAGAAACAGAAAACTGCTTAAAATGCTTCTATTTTGCATTTTTCTTAAAATTTCATTACATGTCATAACATATCATAACTATTTAATGTTTACATAAAATGTTTTACATTAATTTCCTAGTATCTTGTATATAATGAAGCTTGTTTCTGCCACTGAGTAAAAAATAAAAAAGGTAATTGCAATTTGTCTTACTTTTTTCCTCGGAATTGCTAGAAAAAAAGTCAGAATTCACAATGAATTACTTCTTTTTTTATATATATATTCAGTGGCGAAAACAAGCTTCCATTGGTATATCCACCTTTTGCTTTAATTCAGGGATTCCCAAACAAAAATATTTTTTTTTTTAAGCCAAATATTTACATGGGATGAGATTTAAGTTAATATTTCAATAATTTACACATTTGCATGTTCATGGTTCTCTTATGTCCGTTAAAGGTCACATGACATCCAGGTAAACAAATAAAATATTGCATCTTTTTTAGTGTGTTTTTTTTTTAAATAAAAATTATTTATTTACTTTAATTTTACATTTACATGATTTAATTAATTATTTGCTTCATCAACTCACAAACCCCAGTTTGGAAAACCCTGTGCCCGAGCTAATTTTGATCATTACGTTTCTTTGTTTTACATTTTTCAAAAACATTATTTGTAGTTGCAGTTTTAATTAGATTAGATTGAATACCAGATTTTCATTGTGGTCTTAGACTTTTTGCAGCCCACTGTGTTCATGAATGCAGAAGGTGCTTGATGAGAATGAAAAAGCACATTTTTTATACAGAAAAATGGGAATGCATAGGAATGCATAGTCTATGTCGATGTATGTGTAATGTGAATATAGAGACTAATGCTCGACAGGAATCTGAAAAACTCCAGATTTTTTATGCATGATTCCATCATCCTCAATTACAAATGCAGCCGAGCATTAATGGAGGTCCAGTATGGTTTGACTTAAATGGGCCTGTGGTAACAGAATAAACACTGACAACTGCTCTTATCAGCAATGCACAGATGAGAGAAATAAGATCTCAACTTAAGGGCATTAGAGCTTAAATGCACTTCACTCCTTTTATCTGGATATGGTATGGTATTAATGTCGCTATTACCATTAGTTCAGAAAGCTCAGTCACTTACTATTGATTCAGCCTGACTTGGTACACTCCCTCGAAGTGCCTGATGTTGGAAAATCAAATTGTTTAAAGTAACAGAGGTGACTGCAGTTCTTAATTGCAGTAAAATTGTGTTCAGAGCACAAACTCCATTTGCACAGACAGTAGATGGCAGATGCCTAGATTACTGAAATGGCGAAGAGGAGCGGGACAGATTAAAGGATTACCTTCTAGACTGGGATTATTTTATTTCATGACAATATCAACATGTATGTAGTTAAGAGAAATTTTTCAGTAAATGTCTTTAAAGCCTTTGTTTTTAAAAAATGCATACATAACACAAAGCACATAAAGCATATACTTATTTCATGACGTTTTTTTCCCACTTTTTTTATGTTTCCATAATTCATACTGGGTGGCATAGTGATTCAGAGGATTACGAGGACTCCGACAGCGAAAGCGAGGACCCCTTCACTTCTCATCAGGCACGTAGACCGACGGCCACGGGCTCCCAGCGAGGGGCCTTGCCCCCCTTCTATAGTTACCAGGGGGCCGGCTGGACTCCCCCCTTTTCTAGCGCGCCTCCGTTACCGTGAGTAACACATGCACAGACACACAGACAGACAGACAGAATGACCCTACCCATAAACCAACACAAGGTTGTGTACATCACTCACACATAGCTCAACAGCAGAACCTCAATTGTTCTCCTTAATTATTTTACTTAAGTATCTGGAGTACTAGGAGTGCCACTCACATTTTAAATGAAGGAATCAAATGTCAATTTACTAATTTAAAATAAAAATGCTAATAAATAGTTTTCAGTTTATATATAAAATGTAGTTAAATGTAACAATAAAACAATAAAATTAATAACTTTTCATACTGACAATTAAATGGACATATTTAAAACTATGTAATTAATTTAAGTTTGAAATGTTAGCTAAATGTAATGAAATAAAATAATATTTCAGTAGCTTGCAATTAGAAAAAACATTGGCCAATTACATTTTCTAAATGCTTTTCTTTATCCATTTTTCAAAGTTTAAAACATAATACATTTTTTGCAATTTGTCACTACACTACCATTGTATTATATTCAGCTAGGATGCAATAAATTGATTAAAAAAAAATAGAAAAGAAATGTATAATGTAAATTCTAAATGTTTTTAGATATCTATTTCATATAAACACTTTTCTTTTGTTCTGTTCCATTCATCAAAGTCGTGAAAAAACTCCTAGCCTCCACAAACATTTCAACATTGATAATAATAAGAAATGTTTCTTGAGAACTAAATCAGCATATAATAATTTCTGAATGACGATTAATCTCTATTAGGACGATTTTAAGTGCCCTTGTCAGACAGGGGGCTCGTTCGGCACTATTGCTGTGAAAGTACCCAAAAGTGACACAAAAGTAATGCAAAAGTAACACAACACATTATTTTCCATAAAAAGTAACTAAGTAGGGAGTAATGCAATTTAAAAGTAACTTTCCCTAACACTGATCATGTGACGCTGAAGACTGTAGTAATGATGCTGAAAAATTCAGCTTTGCATCACAGGAATAAATTACATTTGAAAATGTATTAAAATAAGAAACACTTAATTTAAAGTATAGTCATATTTTACAATGTTACTGTTTTTTATTGTATTATTGATTAAACTTGGTAAGCATAACAGACTTACTGATCCCAAACTTTCGAATGGTGCATTTTTAAACCTGAATTAAATAAACACTTTTAAACGTGTATATTTATTAGTCCATTTTGTACATTTCTATTTTTGAAATCTTAAATTGATTATTTTTAAGTGGCACTTCTAGTCTTCCATATTTGTCTAGGCATTAGAAACTCACATATTCTAGTTCCTTGCATTAGCAGCTATGCATCTAGGTTGTGTATGAATGACCTTTGCACTATAAAATATATACAGGCATACATGCATACAAATATAGAAAGTGTTATGCAGGCAGACAAACACATAAAGCTCCAGTCACACACAGACAGGTAGACAGGTAGGTGTTAGATGGAGCGCACAGACAGACAGACAAACACAAACACATGCACACACACAGACAGACACACAGACAGGTGTATATGTCACAGTCCAGCCAAAAAAACAGACATGAGTCCAGAGGTCTGTCTGTCTGTGTGTCTGTCTATCGGTCTGTCCGTCATTGCAAGACAGACTTAGATCCACCAATCAGAGACGATCCACAATATAGGTAAAGTCCCGCCCCCTCTGATATTTCTGTCCGCTGTCAGAAATCATGCTGTCCAAAATACATCGCTCTTTTCAAATCTATGGCAATCTGCCTTGCAGTTTCTCTCTCCCTGCTTTATTACATCCCCTGTTTCTCTCTCTTTCACCGATTCTGTTTGTAAAGATCATGTGCTATTTTCATAACATTAGATCTGACGCGAACACTTTTTCTCACTTCATTCACATTTCCATATGCTTTAAAATGAAATAAATCCAAATTCTATATGCTAAATTTATATTTATATATATTTCACATTCACGTCTCCTTTTAAATATCCTTCTCTGTCCTCTTAGATTCTAAAGGTTCTTAAAAGTGAAAATGTCACATCTCTCTAACTCTCTTCCACCTTTTCTCTTCCTGTTTCCACCCTGGATCCTGGCTCTCGTCCTTCCCTGCTCTGTGTCCCGTACTGTGGCATGTCATTCTTCCGTCTCTTTGCTGTCCGCTTCCTTTCCTCTCCATTGTCCTTTACCTTGTTCCTCTCTGCACCTCTCTCTTTCTCTATGCAGGACTCCAAACGTTTCCTCCAATGGCAACCCTGGTTATGAGAACCTGCCTTTGAGTGACAGGCAGTCCCCACCCCCCTCTGTGAGTTCCCTTGTCTTTGTGACATCACTGCAATCTGTGGCATTCTCATGAACAGACTGACGGACAGATCAGACCGAATGACCATTCGCTAAGCCCCGCCTCAAAACGTTACTGACCAATCGCCATCTGTCCATATTATCAGACAAGCTTTTGCTCTTTTTTAATATAATCCTATAAAAGTCCTGCGTGTTTTGTGGAACACGTACACCACCGTTCAAGTTTGGGGTTGGTAAGATATTTTATTTTTTTTGAAAGAAGACGCTCATCAAAGCTGCATTTATTTAATCAACAATACAGTAAAAACTGTAATAATGTGAAATATATTATAGTATATTTATTATATAAAATATATATATTCACATAATAAAGTGTAATTTATTCCTGTGATGCAAAGCTGAATTTTCAGCATCATTACTCCAGTCTTCAGTGTCACATGATCCTTCAGAAATCATTTCTCATTATTATCAGTGTTGAAAACTGTGGAAACCAATATAATGTTTTTCAAGAGTCTTTGAATAGAAAGTTCAAAAGATTAGCATTTATTTGAAATAGAAATATTTTGTAACATTATGAATGTCTTTAATGTCACTTTTAATCATTTAAATGCATCCTTGCTGAATAAAAGTATTAACTCTTTCCCCGCCAGCATTTTTAAGAAAAAAAGTTGCCTTTTTTGATAATTTTCACAAAAGTTTATGGCCCACAGAATATTTTGTTGTATGAATATTGAAAATGCAATATATCAAAAGAAAGAACAGATCCTCTGCTTTAAAAAAAAAAAAAAAATACTATTCCGGTTTTATTCTAGCCGGAAATTTCCGTCAATCTTACGGACCCCAAACTTTTGAACAGTATTGTTTAAACATAATTTAATAGTTTACAGAAAAACATTTGCATTGTCGTACAGAAATAATTTCCGGTTCATTTAAATCAGTTTTAGTAAACAAAAATGTGCTGTTTATAGAAGCTTGGCTGAGTTTGCAACATTGTGAAAAAAATGTGAAAAAACAACTGTAGGATAAATAGGATATTGATTAATTAATTAATATTTACTTTTCTTTCCTTTCTTTGTGCTCCTCCTCTTGTGGATCTGGCTCCTCTTCCGAATACTTCCATGCGGTTCTCTGAAAGTACAGTACTCTCCCAGCATGCTGACCGGCTACGGCGCCAGTCAATCACACCCCAACCCCTCCCATTCAAGAAACCTGTACTCGCACTAATTATTTTTCTGTATAGTAGAAAAAGAAAGATATATAGCAAGGTTTAGTTTTCATATGGATGGACACTTTATGAGACGAGAGACTAATTTAAAACTCTAGATGTTAAATATCTGTGTGTAACGTCAGTACCATTGAGTCTTTTGGGTGTAACAAACTTACAAAGTGAGTGACAGATAAAGCCATCCGCTTCATTTAGTCGTACGCCCCTGTCACTTCCTCTCCCTCTAGTGTCATGCTGTACATATAGCTGGTGGAAACAAGATGGTATTGACGTTACAGTAGTGGTCTATTTTTAAATGTATAACCACTTTATTTTGGAGTTTTTATATTGTTATATGTAGTCACAGATGCATAGTGGCGATGGCACAATTTCTTTGTATGATTATGCAGTTTTCTCTTCACCTTTCTTTCTTTTGTTTTTTTACTATTTGACAGGACCCTATTTTATAAGTGGAAATTCTGTATTACCTTGTATACCCTCTGATACTATATAATTATTTATTTATATAATATAAATATATGAATATATATTCACTGTATAAACGTTTGATTGTTAATGCATTTTGATGATCAAAAAGAAAAGAAAAAAACCTGTAAAAAACTGTTGAGGGCTAGTGTGTGTTTCCTCTGCTGGCTCTGAGCAATACAACTGCGTTTTGCCAATTGCAATGCAATGGCCACAATGTAAGCAGCAATAATCATCAGGACATCTTGCAAACACCATCTGTGTCTGTGTGTGCCAGAGGTCTTCAAGACATTATATATATATTGGAAATTACATTGGTCCCTTCTCTTGGCTATCAACCTGTTGTTAATCCTTAAAAAATGAGTTTCTATGGTTTAATGCTCCTTTTGAATGGCATCCTTTTTCACTACAGAGTCTAATATAAATGAAATAAAAATAGAGTAACAAAAGTGGAATGTCTGAAAATGTTTTTGTTGCAAAGCACTACAAGCATCTCGCTATATAAAACTATAGTGGGTTTAACCTATATAAAACTTTTTTATATAAAGGGCAATATTTTCAATCATAATATTCATTTATATATTACACAATATTAATTTATAACAAAATATTTAATTCACATGATATTTAATTTATTGGTAACACTTTACAATAAGGTCTCATTTGTTTGCAATATATTCTTACAGCATTTATTGACCTTTGTTAATGTTAGTTATTAAAAAATATTTGTTCACGGTGCATTAACTGTTAACAGATACAAGTTTTAAATGTTGAGCTTAACATGAACTGAGAATAATAAATTATGTAGAAGTATTGATCATTGTTAGTTTGTTAACTAATGTAGTTAACTAATGTTAATGCAACTTTATTGTAAAGTGTTACCTATTTCTTATATTAAATAATATATATAAAAAATTAAATATTAAGCAATTTCAGCTAACCATATAAAAAACAGCATGCTGTCCATTTATGTCCAGTACTGAATCATTAAATGAAATAAATTACAGCTGTTTCCTATAAAATTAAGTCAATATTAAGCCTATAAGATATTATATAAATACGGCGATATGTTACATTCTAAAGATTAAAATCGTTTTTGTTAAATTATTTGTATCTAATTATTTTAATTAATTAAAAATATAAACATAAAGCAAATTCAATCTGTATATAAATAATACTAAAACATTGTATAAAGTAATATATTAAAAAAATCTGTTTTGGAGTGTTTTCTTCACATTCTGTAATTTCAGTGATTTTTTCCAATTAAAAAAACCTTCATATTATCCACACATTCACCACCACAAATATCTGACAGCTATAGGGGGGGGGGGGGGGGGGGAGGGGGGGGGGGGGAATGTTTTGAATTCATATTTATTTTATAGCCTACATTTTTCGTGCATTTTTGTGGCCTATTTGCCCTAAATTGTGTTTAAATTCAGAACCTGCTCTGCACTTAATGTGATCATTTCTGTGAAATTCAACTGAGTGAATCATTGACTTGGATTAAATATCATTTATATGACATTAAAATCCAGCTCGGACAACATTAATCAACAAACATTAGTAATCAGACAAAAGCAACAGCGTTTGTAGCCGTAATGACGATTTCAAACAGCTCTTCCATTTTGCTACACTACCACAAGCACTGCATGAGCAAAAACAGTCAAAGTAGAAATTCAATCAAATTCAAATAAATAACACAAATCAAATGTATTCAATCTCCCTCCATTTGGTGGTTTTCACTGAGTCGATGTAAATGAGGCAGTTTGCAATCAAGCTTGAAAGAGTAAAGGACGTGAGATAGAGCTACAATCTCTTATCTCCCTTGTTTATGCATAGTAAGACTGTACACTGATGTCTAAAAGGCAATGAATGATACATACTTGAACACTAGAGTACCCTTTCTGTGCATAGTTGTAACAAAGACACACAAATTTTTGATCTACTTCAGCAGTGGAGTGCATAGATAAAGATAAAGAGAGAGATGGTAGTTCCTGAGAGAAAGAGAAAGAGAGTGAGAAAGAGAAGAGTGACTGGCACAGATATAGTAGCGTCTCCCCACAAGCACACAGCCAGTGTGACTTCAGATAAAAGGCTCCTTCATATGAGAAAACATGTCCCTTTAAACACTAGATCATTCTCTCAGACTTCCCTTAGTGTGTGAGTGTCTGTGAATGAATCTGCCATCTTCCTGTAGTGTCGCTCTCTCCACAAAGCTTTTCGGCGCTCCAGTGTTTCTCTTCCACGATTACGCCGCATTGAGAGAGAGAATGTTCGGTTGAATCACTTCCTGGTGTCATCTGGTTTCAGCCACGTCCCATCGTCGTCTACTTCCTTTTGAACGACAAGCAGCATCTCTGCCACATCCTGAGAAAGCTGTTCAATGAGAAATGACCTGGGAGGAAGAAGAATGAAGATCAAGATTTATTGGGATTCATTTGCTAATAATTGCATACAGGTGTCTGTACATTTCTAATAATAATATCCATAAAATTATTTTTATGGTCCTACGCCTTCCACAGACGATATATATACACATATAAATACATTTAGACCATTATTGCTATCAGGATGTGAAGAGTGTTTCAACCAGCATAACAAAGAAATGTTTCTGGAACAAATCACCCACCCTGCCTTTCATTGCCCTTTCTATGTGATAGTGCCCCGCCTTTTGAGTCATTTAGTTTTTGTTTTATTTGAATATTTCTAAATACTTTTCATTTATTTTTTATTACGGTTTTAGCTTTAGTCTTATGCCAGTTCCTCAACTTAAACGTATTTCAGTTAGTTCCCAAGGCAACGTTTCCAAGTTTTTCATCTAATATTTATATTTTCATTTCAGCTTTCTTTCAATTAACAAAAATTATTTCAATAGTTTTAGATAACGATAACAACAATACAAGGTTACTCTTAAACTTACTGCTTGTTGTGGGTTTTATTGAAGGTTAGAAGGTTCGCTGTATAATTTAATTTCTTACACATAAAATAGACAGTGTAGAAGAATCAAATCAAACTGAATCAGTATCGAATCAAGAGCTTGTGAATCAGAATCGAATCTGGAAATGTGGGTTTTCGTGTGTGGTTCCACTTTCAGTAACTTAAAGGGATGGAGATATGAGCTGTGTGTTAGGCTTGCTTCGATAGTCAGTGTTACACGGTGTTCAGCCGCAACACCAGTTTCATTACTTGCCCACCGCGGCACCGTCCCCACCATTGTTTTGATTTTGTATAGTAATAAAAATAATTTAGTTCAGTTAGAGAACAGACAGTACAATTAAAAACTGAACCCGTCTGCTCAATGCAGCGTGTGCCGATTCTGCCGAATGAGAGTCACAGCACAGATCAGCAGCAGGAGTCAGATTTCACTTATCAAGTGACAAGAGTGAGGCGAGCTGACTGACAAGACGATGGCGGAAGATTTTATTTCAAAGCGAAATCCCTTTTCAGTTAATTGAAAACTCTCGCTCCGCTCCGCGCCAGCACACCGTTATGAATGCCCATGTGGCTGTGCGCATTTTACTTTCGCTTTCGAATGGTGGGCACCATAAGCGATTTAACAATCTCAAAAAACTTTAGATGATGCGATCACCGCGATAAATACAAGGGTAAATGGAGTCCGAGAGATCATATGATCTGGTTTGACTGTATGTCTGTTGTGTCCTGTGATATTTTCCATGGACCTGCCATTATAATCCTGCTCTTTTTCTTATTAAATTACCTTATTATAGTTGTGTCTGGGTAACAGTACACTGATTATCAGTGACATCTGGAAATACATGGCTCTTTTTTACTCAGTTGTGCCCTTGAGAAAGGCACCTAACCCTCGGGCGCTGCTCCGGGTGTGTGTGTCCACAGTTTACAGTGTGTGTGTGTGTGTGTGTGTGTGTGTTCATTACTCACTATTCTTATTGTGTGCGCACCTAACTTGGATGGGTTAAATGCAGAGGACAAATTCCGAGTATGGGTTGCCATACTTGGCCTTTACATGTCACTGTCACTTTCACTTTTTATTAAGTAGTTTCGAAGTAGTAGAAAAAGAACTAATTCTGAGTAAAATTCTCACCTGAGTTCAGTTTCTCCACCTATACAGGCAGGCCCCTTTAATTTAGAGTCTAGGTTATAGAACTGCCCGTTGACGTCCCGTACTGCCAGCCAGTGTCTGCGTCGCAGTGGGAGAGACACAAATCCCAGTGACACCCTTGATGGGACATTCAAAATGAAGCCTTCAATTTTGTCCAGGCACAAATTCTGTATCGACCTATAGTGTGTGACAGAAATGGAGAAAAGTGAATGCACCTTTCATGATCATCGTGAAGCTCATGATTAACAAAGTCACACTCACTTGCGTTTGTCCCACCAAACTGCAGCGAGCCCCCGACTCTGCAAAGCTGCCATGATGACATTGACGTCATAGTTTCCTGTGCCCAAAACTGAGCGGTGTGGGTTCATCACACATTGTGGGGCAAGCCTGCAAGAAACAAATCAGACAACTTCGATTTTGAGAAGATAGCACAAGACTGAGAAGAGACAACAGACTTTTCTTCCCTATTGTCACGTATACGTATACTGACGTCTGATTGCATTATTATTGCAGTGATTATTGCCGTTTCTAAAATGTTATATGTTTGGCAACCATTCTTTAACCCTAATTGATGGAGTGTGTAGCTTTTCATTTCTTAAACAACCATGTAGGACGACAGATCATGGCCATATTCCAGCAACTTATATATATATATATATATATATATATATATATATATATATATATATATATATATATATATATATATATATTCGAGTGAAGTGGCTTCTCGAACAAGAAAAACTGTAAGACAGCCTTGATTTTGTCCATCAGCAATTGATTGTTTTTGATTGTTTGATTGATTGTTTGCTATTGCTGTGATTTCATGTGATTGACAGGATGTCCCACACTCGCGCCAGTAAACACGTCATCGGAGAAGAGAAGTCATTGCAACGGGAAGTTATTTTTAATTTAAGATTACCAGGACATATGAGTTGTACACGGATAAATATTTATATATATATATATAAATTGTGTTATTTTTATAATAAATACTGCAATAGCACATTAAAAGTAAGAACGGTAAATGTTAATATCCTGATGGGGACTATAAACGAAGTGAAGCGCGCGCTCACCGCTTGCAGATGTCATCTGCGGTCTCCTTGGTGAAAACTCTCTCCTGAAGCACGTTGTTCAAGGCATGGATGGCGCACAGCTCCAGTCTCTGTTTCTCATGAAACACCTCGCCCTCGCTCATACTCGCCCTGCCATTACAAGTACATTAAGCCCGTCGATTAACATATAAACACGCCCAAGAAAGAACACATGATGTAGTCACTCGTTCACGCGAGCTGACAGCACATGACTGAATACAACATCATCATAATCATACCTTCTGGAAGACAGAATCCGCAGTGTAATGATTTATCCACAGTAAAACTATTACCACCGAGATTAAACTAATCTTTATTGTTCCATTAAACCTCCCCTGTTGATAACTACACCAACAATAATCTCTGACAGGAGGACGCTATCGATTGTTGTCCGTGAGGATCGGCCGGAAGTTGTGTTGTTGTTGAGTTGAGGGAACGCCCCGTGAAGTCATGGAGGAGTCATGGGAGCTCCACAGTGGGGCGCTGTTATTATATATACTGTATAAATCTTGACTCTCTGTATAAATACTGCTATATAAATAAAAATCCTCTTTTGCCTACGCGAAATGATTTTTTTTTTTTTTTTAAATACAAATGGGATAGAATAAGGAAATGCATTGAGGAAGATCTATATAGTAAAATATAGTATATAAAATAAAATGGTCTGGCTCCAAAGCATTTTTTTTTGTAAACAATACTGTATACATGTTAAAAATCAGTTTGTTATTAAATATAATATTAATAGATAAACTATGCAGAACTTTTAAAATGATAGAGTCTACAGCGGTGCCTTTATTTATATATATATATTATTATTATTTATTTTTTTATTTTTATTTTTTTGCTGTATAATTTAAACTGTTTATATTTTGTAAAATGTCGTGCCTTATATGTTGTAAACAATCTACAAAGTGTTTTTACGACTAAAAGAATACAACACTCAAATTAGCGCAAACAACGAAGCGATTGCTCTCTAGCGGCCGTTAATTAGTACTACAAACATTTGTATTGTCTGAATGTTTTGTGGGTTCTCAGTCACTTATTTATTAGCAGGCTTGATTAAATCAGTAATAATGATGACTGATTAATGGGGTAAAACACTAGTTTTAACTAAATTTTAGTGGCATTGGGTAAGAGAAATGCATATATCTAACTGATAATGTAAATGATCAATATTAAGCATGTAACTTAAAAAACTGTAAATCGTTTATATAAATAGCTTTTACAATCAGTTTTACATTTACTTTTTTGGGTGGATTTTACCGAAGTACTATCGCGTTCGAATTATGTGATTCACAACACACTACAAGAGATGGCTCATTATAGCAGGTTAGATTCACAAATAATTTAGGTTAAACAACATTTTAGCAGAGTGACACAACACGCTGAAGTCTTTCATTGGATCATCAATCGAAACAACATGTGTTCCTGCCTTTGGGAGGGCACGAGTTATTCAAACGCACCTATTACCAAAGAGCATTTTTCGCATTCTCAACTTTCTCTGGTCCGTGAGGTCTCCAAGGGCTGCTACGTCAGCGCAACAAAAGCTTCTGATTGGTTGGATGAATTTGCTCGTTGAGCACATGCAGTCTTTCTCGCGTTCTGATTGGTTAAACCTCTTTCGAACTGCTTCTTAGACGAATTGTATTTTTGTTCCTGTGTCAAAGACTGCTAGCTGGTAACAGGCTACAGTAGCCGTCTGTGACAGTTAGCCATCGAACAAATCAACTTTATCAGAGACGAAACTGACAACCCATTGGACTTTAAAACATCTACATGGCAGATTTCGTATGAGGACAACATCGGATAGCAGTTTCACAAGGGAAAGCTCTGAAGAATAGCCAGACATCTACATTACTTAGCAAGCCCACCGTTAGCCTAGCCTGGTTTGATAGCTACACTAGCAAGCCGACCGACATTATAGAGAAATTTAGATTTAGCGCATTTGCATACTCTTTAACCGTCTTAATATATTTCGCAATCTTGATTGGTTGCAACTTTTAGATTCGTTATAAGTGGTTTCCGTATATTTAGCTCTAGATCACCAGATCAGTCTAGTCGCTGGTTTGGTAGCAGTTTCCTGAGCTTTCTCATTTGAGGCTATCAGAAAACCCCACACAACTGGAAATGGTACGTTTAAACTGTGCGACGATGAGTGATGCTTTCAACTGTTTGGTTAATATAAGAAAAAATATTTTCTGTTTATTTTCATTACTTTTTAGCAGTTTATCTTGTTCATTAGCAGACGTTACAAGCTTTAACTTAATGTGCAACTGAAACTTGATTTTGCATACATGGTTGATTTTAATTTCTTGTAGATTGTTTACTTTTATTTAAACTATTATCACTGTCTTGAGTTAACGGAACAGATTTCACTGTACTGGTGTCAAACTATCTGTTGCTAGCTAAATTTCACTGATCGTGTGCCATTCATTTTCAGCGAGTTATTTTTGCGGTTTGTGTTATGAAATGTACCACAAATTAGTACAAATGTTATAATTTAAAGGAATAGTTCACCCAAAATACAAATTTTGTCATTTACTCACCTTCATGATGTTCCAAACCTGAATGAGTTTCTTTTTCCTTTTGAACACAAAAGAAGATATTTTAAAGAACGTTGTGAACCAAACAGTTGACGGTAGCCATTGACTTCCATAGTATTTTTTTATTCTTACAATGGAAGTTAATGGGTGCTGTAAACTGTCTGGTAACCAACATTCTTCAAAATATCATCTTTTGTGTTCAACAGAAATAAGAAACACTTACAGGTTTGGAACAACTTGAGGGTGAATAAGTAATGACAATTTTTTTTTTGGGTGAACTATCCCTTTAAGCCGTCTTTTTCTTCATGTCATGAACGTGCGTTGCCTTACCAGCAAATGTCGATTTGTAGCAACTAATGCTGTAATTGTTTGTGAGCTGTTCTTTTGTTTTTTCCTTGTAGAATTCAAACGTTGAGAACTTGCCGCCTCAAGTGTTGAGACTCGTGTATAAAGAGGTTTCCGCCTTGGCAGCAGACCCTCCGGAGGGGATCAAAATCTACCCCAGTGAAGAGGATATCACAGAACTGCACACTGCCATTGAGGGACCAGGTGAGAAGTGCAGTTTATAAGAGGTCGTTTCTCGTTTTTATAAGGTCCTTGGCTTACATTTAAACTTTGTTTTCCCCTTTTACACAACAGAAGGAACTCCCTATGCAGGAGGGGTGTTCAGGATGCGTTTGGTCCTTGGGAAGGATTTTCCTGCTGCACCTCCCAGAGGCTATTTCCTCACAAAGATTTTTCATCCTAATGTTGGGCACAAGGGTGAGATCTGTGTCAATGTACTGAAGAGAGACTGGAAGGCAGAGCTGGGCCTGAGACATGTATTGCTAGTAAGTGCTGTTTTACTCTTTTTGTAAAGGGACACTGTCCCTTTAAACCTAGACTAAACTGCTAAAACAAAATGCCTTAAATATAACCAAGGATTTTTTTTTACCTCTATAACATCTTGGCAATACCAATTAAATCAGGGATGGGCAACTTCGGTCCTGGAGGGCCAATGTCCTACAGAGTTTAGCTCCAACCCTAATCAAACACACCTGAACAAGCTAATCAAGGTCCTCAGGATTACTAGAAAGTTACAGGCAGGTGATTTTTTTTTTTTCAGGGTTGGAGCTAAACTCTGTAGGACAGTGGCCCTCCAGGACCGAAGTTGCCCATCCCTGAATTAAATGATTACTTTCTGAAATGTATCGTCTCTGAAGCTCTGCCACATTATTCGATTTTGTGTCTCACTGTGTGTGTGTATAAAATATTTGGTCATTAAAGGATTAGTTCACCTCAAAATGAAAATTTCCTGATTATTTACTCACCCCAATGCCATCCAAGATGTTCATGTCTCTCTTTCTTCAGTGGAAAATAAATTTAGTATTTTGAGGAAAATATTTTAATCCACACAATGGACTTCAATGGCAACCAGAATGTTGAAGTTCAAATAAAGGGCTTTGAAGTGTTTCAAAGGGCTCTGCACAATCCCAGTCGAGAAATAAGGGTCTTATCTAGAGAAACGATTGGTCATTTTCTAAATAAAATAAAAATGTATATACTTTAACCACAATTGTTCGTCTTGTGCTGGTCTGCGACGTATCACGTTGGAAAGGTCACAAAAAAAGAAGAAAATAATAATAAATTAAAACAAAGATGTCGGACGATTTTGAAGTTGGAAGAGAAAATGAGATGGAATTTTTCGCCCTTCCCTACCCTTTTTGAACCGGAGTACACACAAATAACTTGGATGATGTGACTCGTGACCTTTCCAACGTGATGACGCAATGCGTGGCGCATCGCAGACCATCACAAGACGAACAATTGTGGTTAAAAAGTATATACATATTTATTTTTTTTAGAAAATGACAGATCGTTTCGCTAGATGAGACCCTATTCCTCAGCTGGGATCGTGCAGAGCCCTTTGAAGCACTTGAAACTGCATTGATTTGAACTGGTTGCCATTGAAGTCCACTGTGTGTAGAAAAATCCTGAAATGTTTTCGTCAAAAAACTTAATTTCTTTTCCACTGAAGAAAGAAAGACATGGACATCTTGGATGGCATTGGGGTGAGTAAATTTTCAGGAAATTTTCATTTTGAGATGAACTAATCCTTTAAAGGGATAGTTTACCCAAAAATAAAAGTTTTGTCATTTACTCATCCTCAAGTTTTTCCAAACTCATATGATTTTCTTTCTTCAGTTGAGCACAAGATATTTTAAAGAATGTCGATAACCAGACAGTTGACGGTAGCCATTGACTTCCATAGTATTTATTTTCCTATTATGGAAGTCAGTGGCTATCGTCAACTGTCTGGTTATCAACATTCTTTAAAATATCATCTTTTGTGTTCAACAGGAGGAAAATGATAGTTTTAAAACTTGAAGGTGAGTAAAGGATCACATAATTTTTCCGTTTAATGTTATGCTCACCACAACTGAATTTATTTGATCAATTTTATTCTGGTCTTCAGTGTCACATGATCCTTCAGAAATTATTTGAATGTGCTGATTTGGGGCTCAAGAAACAAGCAAAATAGCAATCATTTAAATAGTGCTATTTATAAACCTTTTATTAGTTCTAGCAGACATCCCATTGTATTTATAAAATCCTTTATGTATTTGGACATTGAATCTTCCTTTCAGTTCGGTTTGCTTGACACTGTTGTAACAGACTTGATTGTCATGGTCAGTGTAAATATATAAAAAGAGTATTGATATTTCAAGAGTAGCTGTATTGTATAACTGACCACAATTTCAGCCAAGGCTAGATGTGGCCATGGAAACAGGCATTTTGTCATCATCAGATCTTCGAAATATTTAGAAATTTTGAACTTCTTATTGTAGGACTTCATATATGTATTATGCATCTCTTATGAATCACCCACACCCCTCTAATTATCCGTTTCTGTCACAGACCATCAAGTGCCTTCTAATCCATCCTAACCCAGAGTCGGCTCTGAACGAAGAGGCTGGGAGGTTACTTTTGGAGGACTATAAGGAGTATGCATCCCGGGCTCACCTTCTAACAGAGATCCACGCTATGGGAGGCACTTCAGGGGCCCCTCAGGAGCCCGCTGATGGACCCCAACCTAAGAAACATGCAGGAGACCCAAACAAACGTGTAGCCGGGGCTGGTTTGGCTACAATGGCTGCTGGCGTCAACAACTCAAACGGCAGCTCCAGCGGCACAAGTAGTAGCAATACTAATATAGTTGCAAAGAAGAAAACAGATAAAAAACGAGCTCTGAGGCGGCTATAAAAGAGAATGAAAATGTGTTTTTTGTGTACATATAAATATTGAAGTGTGCAGACCCCCTTTTCACCTCCTTAAACTGTTATACCGTTTTAGGATAGCACATTAATTTTCTCATGCTCCTACCAGATCACTCCTCTCGTTTTTGTTCGGATGTCTCTTTTCAACTTACTCTCAGGACTTGAACTGTCCTTGTGGCAATTATCTCTGTTTCACTGACAAAAAGGGTTTTTCATCTGTCTGTCAAATGTTTTACAATTGTTCAGAATATGAAAAAAGTAGTAAAAGTTTTTGGACAAATTAATTTGTGGCCTCTAGCATTATGTAATGACCATCAGCAGGATTTTGATGTAATGTATTTAGATAGCGGGTGTGACGGGACAGCTACTGTAATTCTGTCCTATTGCATTTGGACTGAACCCATTACGTTACAGATGAGGATTTTTCAGGGGTTTAATGAAGAATAGTACATTGCACAGGATATGATCGTTGTGTTTGTGATGAAAGATGCAAGATCAGGAATAACAGAGAGGGGGTTCAAAATTGTGGTCTGAATATTATTCATGAAAAATCTGTTTTTTTTTAATGTCTTTTTTTGTGAGTGCATATTTGTGTGGTATTATTTTTTTTTTAATTTGTTTCCAGTTTTTACTCAATTTGTCTGTTCTTTTATATTTTGTAGTTCACTTTTAAAAAGGCCTTTTTTCCGTTTTTAAGTGAAAGGCTGATTTTACCCGACACTGATGCTTGAGAGAGAATTCTTAAAGCCTTTATGCCAGCTGAGGTAGAGCAATGGGGCAAATAGTTAATCATGAAATGAGCCAGAAGGGGTGTTCAATCTGTCTCATCTTTGAAATAGATTTGTTTAGTTATACTTGTCAATAAGAACATTTACCCGCTGTTATATGACCACAGCTGCATTTACCTCTGGCTCTACTGGTCTCTCAATCAAAAGGCTGTTAAGGAATCTTCTCTGGTAGTCTGTTGTTGCCCATTGTTACACTTTATGGGGCCTTCGGTTCCAAAAGATCCTCTCTAACATAAACTTTGGGCAGGATGTTGCTGAAACAGTTTGCCAGTGTTTCGAAAGCTTGTGGATAAACAATGGGGCATTTTGTGGCCATTAAGTTATTTAAATTAATAAGAAATAAAAGAATTTTAGGGAGCAATTTGGTTCATTCTTTCATTTGGCAAAAAAAAAAAAAAAAATGTATATCCTTGTGTGTGCATGTTGAACAATTGAAACTGGTTGAGAAAGTTTGAATATCAGGAGTTATCTTTGGCATTGTGTGTTGGAAAATGTTTGCAGGATGTTTTCAGAAATCAATTTAGATGTAAGTGTTTTTGCAGAATTGCACTTTTATTCCATATCACTCACTGTAAAAAGTGATCAGTTGACTTAACTTAAAAAAATGTTTTGAGGAAACCCGTTGCTTTAAAATTAAGTAAATAAACCATGCGTAATTAAAACGTTTAATTACGGTTTATTTACATAATTTTAAGGCAACGGGTTTCCTCACTTTTTTCAAGTTGCCAACTGCACTTTTCACAGTGTCTTTCCGTTTAGGCTGCGTTCACCTAGCACAACAATATTTGCTTTTGAAGCATTGTATATTGATGGAGACGTTCAAAAACAAGATATTAGTGTATTTCGCCCCTTGAAACATTTTATGCCATACTCAGGTTACCTCCCACCCCCCAGAGAGCGCATTGCGGGCTGTAATTTGCGCGGGTTATGAACGGATGGTAGGTTCTCGTCGCAGGTTGCCTGAGCGGCCCACCCACCTGTATAGGAATAGCTAAGTGCACACCGGCTAATTGCTGTCTGTAGGAAGAAAAGCCGATGAGGGGGAAGATATTAGTTTGAATTACATATATACAACAATCGAAAAAATTCAAATAGTTTTATTTATAATTTTTTTTAATTATTTATTTTTAAAAAAGGTTTTAAAATCTCTGTTGCACATAAGGGCCTACTAGTCTGCAAAACAGATCGCGCTTCTCACCTGTGAGAATCTGTGTCAAGAAAAACAAATGAACTGCACCGAGTAGGCTAGTTAATATTTCATGTCCTCCGTGGATTGTGTGCTGTGCTTAGAGTTGATTGCATCGCTCTCCATGGTGCTGAAATGGTTATTGACGGCTGTCGTTTAGCCGGCGGCAGAGGTTCAGCATTCTGCACCGCCGCAGAGGATGTGTGATTATCAACTCCAACTCATTTAGATTAGGAGTATATTAAGTAAAGACATGTATTGCCGATTTAATCATGCATTCATTTGACTCGATGAGTAATCTTAGTTAACTAAGGACTAATTAAAACAAAGTTGTATTTATTGAAAAGAAACCCACGATGAGTAGCCTATCTTCGTTTGAATTAAGGAAAATCTTTACAGCCACCAGGTTGTATAAATCATTTGGCAACGAGCAGTATGTATTTAAATCATTGGGCATCTTTATTATTATTTTTTCTATTAAGTATTATGTGAAGGTTAAGCTTTTACCATAGTCTGTGGCAAAGAATAGGATATGGCTGTGTCATCATGCAGGGTTGGCTTTTTTTTTTTTTTTGGTTGCATTTTTTTATTTGCATTTTCTTTGCTAAATCCGTCACTGCCACATTCGGCAAACGCTATTATGTCTTTATTTCGATGCCTTACTGTTTTTCTGCAACCCATTCTTGTTTAAGGGTGTAAGGAATCAAGATTATTAGAGTCACAAACCAAATGACATCGTTGCCATGGCAACCGATCAGTGTGTCTCCCCTCAACACACACACACACACACACCATATTGCTTAGCCAGCCATAATCGTGGCAAGGATGAGAAGTAGTTTGAGAAAGGAAACACTTGAAGCGGTCTGGAATCAACGTATCAAACCCTCATCAACACCGTCTCGCGAAACCAATAAACGCACTATTCAGCGCAGCGGACCTCTGTGAGAACACCCGCCTCATTCCACCGGTGTTTCGTGACAGAGTCGGAATGTTCTTGTGTGCACACTTTGCAGGCGGCGTCGATTAACGGCAACGTTAAGGAGCAACACAGAGGGGGAAAACATTCATGGCGCACGTCATTCTGAGCGTTATAAAAAATATATGAGGGACTTAGGCAAAGGTTATATCACCTGGAATACTTTCATAGTAGGCTACATAACGTTAACGCGCAAATAAGTTGTGCACGATCAGATAAAAATCGATGTTTTCTCTATAGTAGCTACGAACATGGAAACAACCGGGGTAGGTGAGAGAAAATCCTTGAAAGAAATTAGTGACTGTAACTGTTGTTTTGTTGCCAAAAGACGAGACTATCATCAATAGAGGAGTGCTGCAACAGTTTGTGGAAATAATTTCCCAGCCGTCATCGTCGCTCAGGGTTGAGTAAGATGCGAGACTGTCGTGAGGATCAACAGAATTCAGCTCAGGTAAGTCTCTCAAGTTGAACTACATTGCTGCATGTCATCTAATTGACTGATCAATCGTTCACGCGCATAGGCTATGATTCACGCGCTCTATGTTTATCGAAGTTTCGTGGTTTGCGCTGCGGGGAAAAAACAACAAAATAAATGTTCGACATGTTCATGTCACATTTTATGTTTTCAATCATTTGCAAGCGGCCGGAGGAAGATGTTCGCACATATGTGAGTGTAATGTGGCTCCACATCACCCTTCGTGTAAACATGCATTCACGCCTACGCAGACGGCCATTCATTGCTCTCGCGCTGGTTGTCATGTCCACCTACTCACCCTCGTGCGAATTACAGCTCCAGAGACACTTCGATGTACGACCGTTTCACATTCAGCAACCAGAAATATAACAAAAAACTGTTATTATTGGGGAATATGACTGTAGCGAGAGCAACAAAAGTTCGATTTGTTTGGTGGGTTGCGCAGAGGACTTTTCACACAGGTTATGTTACGTTGACAGAACCACAGCCTGATGGCATTTTTTTCACACAACAATAGCAACTATTAAAGTAGAATGCACAGATGTACTAAACTATAGGAAATTATGACAAATCTGAGATTATTTTATCTTTATGAATTATTTTATATACAACGCCTCCTTGTTTGTTTAGTTTAAAAGAACAGAAAAAAGGGCCAAGGCCCTGCCAAACAGTTTCAGAAGTAATAAGTTCAGTAATGAGGTGAACCTTTGGTAAAGATAATGTGCTAGACCTGCAGATGCCATGTTTATAATTTAAATAGCATTTAAATAGCATAATTTCATCACTGCACTGTAAAAAAGTATATGATACATACGTTACGACAACATATGCTTTTACATTGCTTTAACTGGTCAAAATAATTTAAGCAATTTTCAACTTTATTTATAAGTTAAACCAGATTCAACTCATTTTTGAGTCGGTTTAATGTAATTTAAGTTGGAATGACTTAAACATCCAAGTTGATTGTACTTAAAAATTTAAGGCAGCAACTTTTTTTCAAGGCAGCGAATATTTATTATTATTAGTTTTAGTAATATTATTTTTATATTATAACTGGTTTCTTTATTTCAGCTCATATAAATAAAGCTGGTTTTCTTGTTTGAAAATTGGCGCAAGTGAAATTTGCTGTCCATAAGGCACCATGACAGAAGCCTTAGGCTCTCTTATTCTGTCCTGTGATAATTACTCATCTCATTCCTCTAGATCTACAGAACTAAACATGGTCCATGATGCAAACAAAGGGCCTTTTTTTGTCTCTTTCACTTCTCATTGCATTCATTTGACAGCCCTTTAACCAGATCAAGACCAAGGTAATACATGTTATAAATAATATACATTTTTAATATGAGAGAATGTTATAGATGCATAAAGGCTTTAGGACGTGATGGATTGTCCATGAATAGCCCAGAGTGTCACAGGGGTATGAACGAAAAGGGCAAACCATTTGTCTTTTGAGAGAGAAGAGCGGGTTTAGGGGGGTAAAGGAGGTCTATTCATCCTATCTATCTATCATTCTCTTTCTCCTTCTCTCCTTCTATACAAGTCTGAACTACTGCAGTGCTATTCTGAGAGAGAGTGAGCTGCCTCAACCCACGCACTGAATATCACAGAGAGAGAGAGAGAGAGAGAGGGGGGGAAATGGAGGGAGATAAAGAGAAGTCGAGAGAACATTCAAAACAGACATGTTTTGCAACAGGAACACAATGAAATAGATGGAAAATAGCACGATTTCCTAAAATCAGATGAATCGCCCATGATTCCTGTGTGAACAAGCGTTTCTGACTGTTCTAGAAACTGTTTGTGAATGCGCCACATCTTCAGTGTCACATCTCTTAGAAGTCGCCCACAGTGCCTTGCTGATTGGGTGCCGTGTTCAGGAAAAGCTAATCCAGTTTGTAGAGGCGCATACTGTTTCACATAGACAAGAAGGTGTCGAAATGGCCTACGCTTTATTATAGACATGCAAATGAGAGGTTACTGTTTTTAATGTCATATAGGCTGTTCTTAGGTTTGCTCCTGTGAGGCCCACATGAATCACTCAGCGTCACACCTGTTAAAATCGCCGTTCCGTGTCTAAAAAAATGTCTTCTCTATGAACTGTTGACACTTGTGCACAAAATACGATGGTGAAAAATGGACAAAACATTCTTCCCACGTATAGGTCGCTTGTTGCACTGTATGTGCAAAATTCGTAATTGCACATCTGTCAATGCAAAGTCCTTTCTCCATATTAATTATGCGCAAAATGGGGGCAAAACCACAAGCAGGTTATGTTCTGCTAATTAGAAATATTTTGTTATCAGCAGCAGCCATTAAGAGAATTAGTAAAAGCCTTTTTGCAACATTCATCAAGTTCCCAAGCATTACATAAATAAGAGAATATTCTGACCATATTTTTTTTAATTGATCAAAATGTTGTATCATATTTCAGTCATCACAGTAACTAAACCTGTTTTTACATTAAAACATTTTTCCACATATTTAAATGCAATGAATAATATAATATAATATAATTAATTAACTTTAATCTTAGCAGTTCTTGTACCCAGATTTACGGTCTTAATATTATGTTTGTTACTTTCCAAAATAGCTTATGTTGTTTTATTTAATAACTGAGTTTCTCTTTTTCAAATTTTTCTGGATTTGAGCCGGTGTACCAGTGTGTATTCCTGTGCCTATGTGTTTCGAAATTATTCTTGCATTTAGTTTTTTCAATAGTTTAATAATTTAGCAGAACCAGCTTGATGCCACACTGCCACTGTAGACGTAATGCATAACCACTATTGCTAAGATGAGAGCGCAGCCTGCAGCAGCCAGGCACATGTATAATTTCATGGCTAATGCTGTATTTCTTGCAGATTTTTATGCGGCTTCTATCTGTGCAGTTTTCCTCGGTGATATCTGTGCCTCATTACATCAAAAACGTGTTGTTGGCATTAACTTATTTGATCTGCGACAACAGATTTTGTGCATTCACTCTCTTCAAGGGCTGTACTATATTTATTTTATATACCTGTAAAATGCATGGTTGAGAGCGTGTTAATGTTCCTGTGTGAGCCAGCATACTGTCTATGTAGCACTGTATGTTCTCGGTGTTGTGTATTGTGTGTACTGTGTGCCTATGTGTGTTAGTAAGTGCTGTCACTGAATGCTCTCCATTCTCTTCCACCCACACACTGCCCTCCCACATACACACACACAAACACACAAAAGCACCTCTCCTCTGTCATACCTCTGGCTCTGTGCACTTCTGTTATGCTGTGCTCATATTTAAATCTCTACCCTGCATTTATCTCTCTTTTCTTTCGTACTTTTCCCAACCTTCTTTTATCTGCTCGATGGTTTTCAACGGGCTCCTACAATTGTGAAAAATAAAGCATATAGGTATTGATTACAGAATAACTTTTGCATAACACTGTCTCTTTTACTTCCTCTCAAACAATCTGACACATAGACATACAGTGTCAGTAAAGCATCTCTCTCTCTCTCTCTCTCTCTCTCTCTCTCTCTCTCTCTCTCTCTCTCTCTCTCTCTCTCTCTCTCTCTCTCTCTCTCTCTCTCTCTTCTGTCGCTCTACCCCCTCCCTTGTGTCATGCATCATGCATCATGCTATGCTCTCTGAAAAGGACTGATCACTATTTGTTCCGATTATTGCTACTATTCACTTCTCTCAATGCTTCTGATTCATAGTGACTTGTTGTAACACGTTAGACAAATGGTCATCACACCATCTCTTCTTTTCTTTCTCAGTGTCATGAGCTGAAATCTGCAGCTGTACTGCATTTAGTACAAATGTTAGATTTAAGTTTAAGATTTAAGGGGTGTAAATTAAATGCAATCTATCTTGCTTGAATTTAAATGTAGATATTAAATCTATATCTAAATGTTAAAGTCACTATGAAATCAATATTTACAGTTCTTGGTTTTTTCGAAACGTCTTCTCTGATGACGTGTTTTTCGGCGCGAGGATGGGAAAACCTTTCACAATTCAATGATCCAATCAAATCCCGAAAAATAAACACCTGCCATACATTTTTTCTTGTTCGAGAAGCCGTTTCACTCGGATATACGTCACAATAGGGAAGAAAAGACTATTGCAACTTCTGTTTCATGCTGACTTTAAATGTATCTGTATTCAAAGTATATTACTTTTACTGTAGTGAAGTATGTTTTTTTAAGAACTTTTACTTCTGTGCTTAATATCTTCGATCAGAAAATCATAGCATTCCTCATTATTTTGACGTAAAGAAATCAAGTGCGCTTATAAATGTGGTGATGAGGTTTTTTTTTTTTTATGAGCCATTTTAAAAAATATATTTTTGGACCTTTCAAACTGTTGCTGAATTCATAACTGTATACTAACATAGTACATTTACTATTTCTGCCATAGAAAGATATTGTAAAAAGCTAAGCATAGTATGCAGTTCCGAATTCAGCTTGGTTCACAAATCGCAAGGAACGATTTATTCATGAATCTGGAATGATCCATTTGTCGCAGTTCTCTGCAGAATCTCACTGATTCAGATTTCCGGTGGAAACAACGACGTTTGGCCAAATTTGATTCAAAATGATCAAAGAACCAGAACTAATTTGATGCTCAGAGCGTATGTAGAGATGATTTTACCGATAAGGCTAAAACGCAAGTTAGCTTGCTAGTTAGCCTTTTCTGTTAAAATTGGAAAATGTGGGGTCCCTCAAGGTTCCATTCTGGGACCAGTGCTATTTTCATTGTATATGCTTCCTCTTGGTTCTATTTTTAAGAAATATAGCATTTCGTATAATTTTATGCCGATGACACCCAGATGTATCTGCCCATAAAGTCTGGAGATGATAAATCCATTAATTCACTTTTTGAGTGTCTAAAAGATGTAAAATGCTGGATGAATAATAACTTTCTCCAGTTAAATAAGGAAAAAACAGAAATGATTATATTTGGCCCTAATAGCTGTGCAAATAGCTGAGAACCTAGGTCCTCTGTCATCCAATCTGAATACACATGTTAAGAATCTGGGTTTTATCTTTGACAGAATTAAAGTTTGATAGACAGATCAATTCAGCGGTGAAGAATAGTTTCTTTCAATTGCGAAATATCGCTAAACTTAAATCTATCCTATCTTTCAGTGATCTGAAGAAAGTAATTCATGCTTTTATTTCTTCACGTCTCGATTACTGCAATGTTCTGAATCTGGGTGCAAGTCAGTCTTCTCTGTCACGTCTTCAGAGAGTACAAAATGCGGCAGCAAGATTGCTGACAAACACAAAAAAGAGGGATCATATATACCATATTCTGGCCTCGTTACTCTGGCTACCAGTTCATTTTAGAATAAAGTACAAGGTACTCTGCATGGACTGGCACTAAAATATGTTTCTGAGCTTATACATTTTAGTTGGTCACAGAGAACCAAAATCAGCTGCTCCTTGAAATTCCTCGGTCACGCTTAAACAGTAAAGGAGATCGTGGTTTCTCAGTTGCTGCTCCTAAGTTGTGGAATGGGTTACCAATGTTTATCAGATCCTCTACCTCTGTAAACATATTTAAAGCTTGACTTAAGAGGCCTTTGCTACTTTGTAAGGACCGTTAGGCTTTGATTTGATGTTTATATTAGTATTATTATTATTTTATTTTATTTTTTCATTTTTATATTGTATTTCTTTCCTTGTATTTTACTGTGTTTTATCTAATCCGTTTGAAATTGTACAGCACTTTGGTACACACTGTGTTTTTTAAGGTGCTTTATAAATAAACTTTGATTTGATTTGATTTGATTTGATACTGTTATGATGAGATTTTCTAATGTGTATTGAAAATGCAAATCATATTTAGGCTATAAACAACTCTAAGATGTTTATGTGCTAAAATTATGTAAGTTGTTTAAAAGCTTGTTGTATTTAATGTTCAAGACTCATTTTATCGACATATTTTGAGGTTGTTTTCACGTTTCACAGACTTAGTAACTTCGATTGATATCGAAAGTTCAATATTTTGATTGTGTACAGCAATTTTGTTCATAAAAACAAATATTAGCTTTTTTGCAGATATGCATATTTAACCTCTTAACTGTCAGTGTCCCGCCAGCTTTTTTTATTGCCTTTTTTTCCCCATCACACCGTTTTGAAATCGGACATTGCGTTTCCAAAACAGGAAACGGTACTTTAAAACCTTTTAGGGCTCCTCGTCTCGGTGTCGGTGTCATGTTTATAATCAAAACATTTTCTAATCTTGACAAAACACATATTTGTTCCATATTTGGCGAGTGTTTTGTGATAGAAGTGATATTGTGACAGAATTAATTAATTTGTTACAGGAGAACGCATTTTTTTTTAAAAAGTCAATGGAATGCCGGTGGCACCCGGTGGCTACTTTTGGTATAGCGCCTAAACAAAATCTCATAGGAACTTCAATTTAAAAATAAAACATGGTTAGACATCTGGCTTTGATTTTATAGCAGTTTTAGAGTAACAATTATTTTGTTTAGTACAGTTCATTTGTTTTACAGTAAACCTAACCCAGATAGCATGTAATCATTGAGACAATGTTGAGTCAGTGTTGATGCGTTAACACTAATTACATTGAATTAACCTTACAAAGTGATGTTGTTTTTGCATCACTCTTGCACCCTCAGTTAATGGTGAGATTTCAACCAAAAATCAATGGTAATAGTATTGATTCAACATTACAAAGTGATATTTTATCAACATCACTTTTGCACCGTCAATTAATGTTGAAACTGTTGAACAAAAAAATCAATTGTAATGCTACTGAATCAACATTACACTATGCTTGATTCTACCTCACCGATGCTGTATCAATACTGAATTTAACAAAAATAATCAATGGTAATATTGAATCAACGTTACACTAAGATGTTGAATCTACATCATTGCTGTTGAATCAACTCTGAAATTAACAAAAATAATCAATGGTAATATTGTTGAATCAATGTTACACTATGATGTTGAATCTACATCACTGCTGTTGAATCAACTCTGAAATTAACAAAAATAATCAATGGTAATAATGTTGAATCAACGTTACACTATGATGTTGAACCTACATCACTGCTGTTGAATTAACACTGAAATTAACAGAAATAATCTTTGGTAATATGGTTTTATCAATGTTATAACATGATGTTGATTCTAAATACATTTTGTTGAAACACTGAAAAAACAACTGAAAAGGATGTCAAACATTGTTGCCATCTGATGTACCAAGTTAATGTTGAAACAACATTAATATTTCAACTACACTTCAATGATGCGTCAACAAATTTGGCAAAAACCTTTTAAAATATAAATGACACCTTTCCAGCAGTTGAGTCAATTTATTTTATATAATCAATCAATGACAAAAATATATTAAAAGATGATTCTTTAAAAAAGAAAAGGGGAGAAATAGGACAAAAGCATTTCAACCTTTAAAAATAAAATTGGCTTCAGAAGTCTGATGTCATAACTACATGTGGTCCAACGGTTCAGGTTTTTAAAAATCTGTCTTACATCAGACTATGCCTCTTTTCCTTTGGGTTCTCTGAAATCTGAAAAAGAAAGCATGATGTTACTCAAGAACAAGTCAATTCAGTTGCCACATTCAAGAATGTTAATCTACTAAACAATATGATTCACTTTTTAAAAAAGTTGCTGAACACAAAATATTCTAACTACGATTAAAGTATTGTTAAATTATGTTTATTTAATTTATTTTTCTAAAATCTATTAATGCTTCAATATCAAAAGCACTATGGCAGGGATGTCCGATTTTATTTCCAGCCCTAATTAAACACACCTGAGGTAGCTATTAGGATCAATGAAAACTTCCAGGCAGGTGTTAGAGTTAAACTCTTCATGAAGAGGAACAAACACCCATGAGCTATAGCCATTAATTATATCTCAGTTCATTTTCTGTGAAACTACATAGCATTCGAGTAACAAGTTTATCTTGTATGTAGAATAAAAGAGCTTATGTTTTTTCAATGAAAATTTCTTTAAAGGGACGGTTCAGCCCGAAATGAAAATTCTGTCATCATTTACTCACCCTCAAGTTGTTCCAAACCTGCATGAGTTTCTTTCTTCTGTTAAACACAAAAGATAAGATAAGATAAGATATTTTAAAGAATGTTGGTAACCAGAAAGTTGAGGGTGGCCTTCATGGAAGTCAATGGCTACCATCAACTGTCTGGATGCCAACATTCTTCACTCTATCTTCTTTTGTGTTCAAAGAAAAAAAGAGACCAACCTTAGGTCTGTATTCCATACTCTTAATGTAGATTTAATGTGTATAAACTGTGAAGGATTTTTTTAATTAAAAATAACTAACATTTCTTTTTCTTGCAGGAATAACATTTTCTATGCTTTTGAATACTATGCTTTTAGACAGCTGTATGTATCGCCTCATGACCCTAACAACAAGCTTGAAGTATCCAATTTTTTTTTAACCTAATAACAGAGAATTATACATGTGAGGAACCAATCGTTTTAGAGAAAAATTATGAAATGAATAATGTCACCTTTGCCATGCTCCTATTTTTTTAAATCTCTTGTATTCTTTATGTCCGTGATTAAAGCATATTGAAAGGGATTGTCTGGAGTCTGTCTGGTTACTGCTCCGCAGCAGGTTAGTGGAACACCAGAGACCTTATTCCCAAGTGATCGTGTTCTTAATGGGGCGACACTTTGTCCGACTCAGCAAGACCTCGATTAGGAGCTGCGCTCGAGTATAAATTTGCAAGCGTCGATTAGGAGACACTAAGCTTGGGTGTCGATTAGGAGACGCCCCAGGTTAACTTAAGTCAAGTGCGTAGGGGAATTTCTACCACAAAACATGCAGTCCAACCCCATTAAAATCTCTTTTGTGTTGAATTCTGTGGATTCTATATTGATTGCATTAGTTGCCGCATACCTTTTTTTCACTTGCCATATGTGTCACAATGAAAATAATAGGCTGCCATGCAGATGACAAGCTAACTATGATCTTTCAAAAAATTTCACTGATCTCTCTATGTGTGTGTGTGCATGTAGGATGTAACATCAGTGTGTTGATTTCTTTTCAGAGGCACATCGCTTGATAACTGAACACTTCATAACTGCCAGTGGATTCCAAGATCAACCCTGCAAAAATCGTGAGGAAACAGCCATGTCCACACCATGGGATTTTAAACCATTTCACCAAGAGCAAACGATTCTCAATGAAAACTGGGCTTATCTTAAAGGCATATCTGCTGCGTGAATCTTAAGAAACTGGAAAGAGACTGGAAGGTTTACATAGTCACTCTCCTTGGAAATATTGTAAAGACAATCAGCCCTGAAAACGTTTTACGTCTTTACTGCCATCATCAGTTTTTGTGTGTTTGTCTGTGTCATCGGTTTATTGAACATTCTCACCTAAAATACGTGAAGAAGGGCATACATTTGATGACTCAATTCATATCTGATTTCTTTCAACTATTTTAAATTTGCACACCGGATTATTCATTTGGTCTTTCTTTACATGCTGAATGAGGATATGCACATTCATTTTAGTTCAGTAATGTAGAGGTTTGCAGGCAGAGATGCTGATCAAACTCAAAATGATTCCTCATCACACTGCCCTCAAACCCTCAGAGGAGTTCACCATTCTGAGTAGTCCTGTTAACACGTAAACAAGAACAAGAAGATTAGTTTCTGAGGTTTTTTTTTTTTTTCACCAAGTGTATGGAAATTGTTTATACTAGTTAATAATAGTAAACATTCAGGGAGCATAACAGGTCAGGGAAATCTGCTTAAAGACTAAGTGCCATTGCTGAATGTAAGGAGTGCCCAAATAAAATAAAAAAAAATTTGTGAAGACAAGCAAAACTTTAGTTTACATTTTAAAGATGTTTACAGTTGCCCCTTTCTCTTAAATGAAACTTTCATCCTGATAAGTGCCAAAACAGAGAATTAAACCTAAATACTTTTAATGTACACAGTTATACTATAACTTAAATGCCTTTATGTGTCATGAAAATATTAGATATTGAAGTAATAGGAGGACAGTAACGAGAAGCCATTTTGTTTGTCTGTGGATATGTGAAATGTATACTTTTGAAGAAAGCCACAAAAGGGAATATTTGCCTTGTTAATGCATTCAATACAGACAATTTGTTAAATATTCTTTCATTTCCGGTTTAGACAGAAACTAGCCAATTGTACGTTGCCTGCTCAGAATATTGTCAGCATTTGGATTGTTTTGCATATTGTTCAGGTTTTCCAGCTATATGCTGGATGGAAACTCTGCATGATGAGAGAATATGTGTTGTATAACTCACCTTGAAGCTGAAAGCACATCAAAATAGTTTTTTTTTTCTCTCAGATTGTGACCCTTCACATCGTACACTTTTATCAGACTTTGAGAACAGATTTGTCTTTCAAGACTGTTTTGATATAGACTCAGATTTCGTTCGTCGGAGGGCTGCTACAAGAATATTTTACATACAGCACCAAGCAGGCTGTTATTACAAAATTCGCCATTGTGCGGTGGGTTGAGTCAGCGAGAGAAAATAGCAGCATTAGTCATGTAAAGATGATGCCCACCTTGGAAGCTCGAGTACGTGTCATTATTCTCTTCCTGCTAATCGCTGTCCCACTTAACGTTTCCTCGGCGAGCGTCCCGGGCCCCTCCAGAAACGGAACAAATGGGCCCATCACCATCACCCCGACGCCCAGCCCCAGATCTCAGGGTAGGGGCTTTCTTTACCCCCTTTCTAAAAGCGGTGGGAGTATGCGAGGGAAGTCCATGAATCGTCGGCCAAAGCAGCCAGCTGGGGTGGCAGAAATGCCCCTCCGGCCGCTGCCTCAGACAATGCTGCCAAAGAATGTAACGACTGATGCACTGAAGGCCCCTTTCGGAGCAGCGAAGGTAGCTCCGCCTCCTCGCAAACTGGTGGAAGTGGACGTGTGTCGAGGTTATTATGATGTCATGGGGCAGTATGACCTCACCTTTAACTGCTCCAAGGATGACTTCATCTACTGCTGTGGGACCTGCCATTATCGATTTTGTTGTCCGGACCGCACTCGAAGGCTGGACCAGAACACCTGCCACAACTATCATTCCCCTGTGTGGGCCAATACAGCGCCCCCAGCGACTAGGCCCCCACTGCCTGCTTATCCGGACCTCAGCCGTATCGAACAGAGCAACAACACCGTCTACGTCATCGGTGGAGTCATCTCGTTTACTGTGGCAGTGGCAGTGGCCATTAAAGTGGCGTTCCACAAGGCATCACGGCAGCCTAGGAACCGAGAACTCAACATGCCCAGGTAAGACTTCATGACTAAAAGGATGTCAGATTGACCTTAAATTGTATTCTCTAGATCAGTGTGGATTTCAATCCTGGTCCTGTGGACCCATCGCTCTGCACATTTTGTATGTCTCTCTTATCTGTCACGCTTCAGTTCATGGAGTTCTCACCTAATGAGCTGATGATCTCAATCATCATGTGTGTGTTCAATAAGGGAAGACATACAAAATGTGTAGAGCGGTGGGTCCCCAGGACCAGGATCGAAAACCACTGCTCAACAGACTAATCATTTCTACATCCTTCCCTGTCAGGGCTCTTGTGGAAATGTTGCGTCACCAGTCGAGTCCAGTTCAAGAGGGAGAGAGAAACAACAGCGTAGCCTTGGGAACTGGAGGAGGAGAGGGGACACTAGGACGACCCCCGAAAAATCTATATCCCACACTACAGAGTAAAGATAACAGACGTGAGTGGAAAACTCCTTAATCTCCATATGCTGGGGAAGACGCTCCCTTTAAGAGCAGTGTGCATTTGTGCGTATAATTAACTATGAAGATATGTAATATATAAGTAGCAAAAAACTATTCATTCAGACTGATGAGTTAGCCTAATTACCCTATATATTATGATGAATAATGATGAGGTTTATACATTATTATTAATAATCCAATAAGTCCATCATAGTTAGAATGTTGTTAGGGGGTAACAGTTTAGGACCCAAGGACCAGATGTTTGAAAGTTTGACCCGGAGTCAGAATTATAATAAATTGAAGAAATGTTTTACTAAAAATAGTTTGCAGTTTCATCAGCAGAAGTCAGCTTCAAGAAGACTCACACAGGAGTTCGTAGGCCGCCCAGCTTACAGTTACAAAGATCACAGCAGTTATACCCTACACCAAGGTCTAAGCTACGTCCTTGCTTCGGGTTGCAGTTTCTGATTGGCTGAGAAATAGATAAACATAGTAATTTTCCACACATATAGAGATAGTCTGAAGCATATCTCCATCGATTAGGCAGCTGACACTCGGACCCTGAAGTTAGTCACGTTGTGACCACCTTCCAGGTTGCAGATTTGGGTTGCTGGGCGCTAACATGTCCCGAACAACAACTCAGGCAATCTCCAATAATGCCAGTGGTTCCTTAACCTGTAACCAAGAAGACTAACACACACCGACACACAGATTTTCCAAGGTTGGATTTGGCTAGGCTCTAACTAACTATAAACAGTAGAGTCGTCTCAAAACATCAAGATAATACGTTATTTCTCTCAAGGAGAGCTACACTTTAGTCTAACTGGAAAGTAAGGCTTTAACAAAGAAATTGTCCCTTAAACTATTGGCTTCAATGACCCCTATATGTTTTAACACGTTTAAGACTTTTCTCAAACACAAAACAAGTCCCTATTTCATTTCTGGAAGCCGGGCTAAATAAGCAAGCACTGTTATTGCATTCAGATATCAAATACAGACATTAAAGAATACATGAAAAGAACATTTCAGTAATCACACTGGTAACTTCTATAACAAAGTAAAATCTTCAGAGAAGTCATTTAACTCATTTGATATTTAGAAGGAAAAATATTGATTAATACCTTGATTATAATCACTCATAACATATACATTGAAGCAGCAGTGGATTCCAATCCACTCCCTTCAATGTTAAGACTCGATTGAATGATTGAATTAAATTATAAAACAACAGCAACAACATGCCACTGTGGGAGTTCTGCCCCATATTTCAGGGGGACATTTTACCCCAAAGGGTTCACTTTAACTTTTCATTTGAAAATGAAAGCAAAACAAAAAAAAACAAAAAAATATTTGTTATCGTACACACCATCATGCTGAATTTGTGTATCCACATATCACCCATTAACAAAAAAGCCATAAAAAACTTTAATATGAAAATTAAATTCACAGGTGACCATAATTTAGTGATAAAAAGTAGGCACTCCAATAACTGTTCAAATGTAAGAAAACTCACAAATAGTGATGTTCAGATGAAATATCAGGAATAATAATCTGCTATAGCATCTGCTAAATGTATAAAATTTTCACTGTAAAAAATGATATGATCAATAAGTTATACAAAAACATTTTTACATTGCTTTAACTGATCAAAATAAGTTAATAATTAGCCATTTTCAACTTTTTTATGTAAGTTATAATAGATTCAACTAATTTTTATGTAAGTTTAATGTAATTTAAGTTGAAATAACTTAAACATCCAAGTTGATTGAACTTATCAACCTTTTTTTTCTTTTTTTTTTAGTGTTGTGACATCTGTGGTTTAAAAGAAAATTAAATGTCTAATGTTTTATCCAGGTTTCCTGTGACTTCAAATCAGCAAATTGCAGTCATTTCAACTCGTTTTGTCTAGTTGAATCTTGTATAACTTAAAAATTAAATTGATATTGGTTAGTAGTAGTACAATACTGAATATCTCCATACAATAATGTTGCCATTATTACAGTATTTGACTTTGCATGAAATCATATTTCTACATGGATAAAAAGCCAATTAGTCGCATGTCACCAGCTATAATATGAAATAAAATGTCTTGGTTCAAAAATTCATTAATATTCAATGATTTTATTAAATTTGCACAAATTTTACCCTCATGGACCTTGTTGCAGTTTGCAGGTATTGTTGCATTATATGTCATAGTGTTCCTTTCATGTTTCCATCTCAGCTTGAGTCTTCTGAACGACAAACTGTATAAATTCAGGACAACAAAGGAACAGGGAAAAAGCAAAAGCCAAATGATGAAAGGGCATTTGTTAATTATTTAGCACGAAGCTGTATATGATGGCATTAGAATGAACAGACGGCGAAAAATTTTCAACACATTGTGGAGCTAGAAAGAGCTTAATAGGGCAACATTTATAGTATTAGATGGATAAATGTGTTTTGTAAATTAATCCTAAATGTAAATTAGTCGCAAAGACATGCACATAAAGGCAGAAATCCATAAAACACTATGCCTTTTTTCTTATTCACAGTGGGGAATATACAGCATAACTTCATCCATACCACAGGCTCCAGTCCCAAACATACAGCCACCATCGGTAGGTAAAATCAGCAATTCTACATAGTTGTATATTCTGAACTGCTGAGTTTGAAATAACCTTAAGGTCCATCATTGCATATGTGTCTTTAAAGAGCGTGGATCACGTATGAACAACATGCAGATGGCCACCGGTGGCACATTGAAGCCCAGTAAGCATACTAACGCCATGAAGCCCCAGCCGTCCTTCCATCACTCCCTACATAACCTGGCACAGCTGCCACCCTCGTATGAAGCCGCCATGAAGCCTGAGATCAACAGATACTCATCTCTCAAGCGTCTGGGTGAGTGCTTTATTACCATTGGAGAGGAAGATTCTTATCTTAAGGAAATTATGTTTTGTAAGAATTACATAAAAGGTTGGCATGATTGCTTTCTTATTATAGCCAACATAATTTTAAAGGCATAAAGCCAATTTAGAAGCAATAAGGAGAAAAAGATGGACGAATATCAAAAACAGTGTGACATTTAGTACTGTTGTGTTTTGAAGGAGAAATTACCTGCTCGATGATGAGGACATAGTCTCATGTGGGGCTCAGAATGTTGCGGAAAATTATCCGTACGCTTGGGTTTTTATTTAAAGCAATGTCAGTGTTTCACTGGATAGCTTGGGAGATATAAATGTTTGTGAAGGTCATTTTAATGAGGGCAAACCATAGCAAAGCACCCGCAATCTTGTACAGACGCATAAAGCCTTAAGGCCTCTCTCTCAGCTAGACATCAAACCTCCTGGGAAGTGTGAGTTACAGTTGGATGACAAGAAAGTTCTGCACAGGCGAAGGTTATACAGGCTGATACAATGACTCAGACTTAATCAGCCGAAAGATTAAATGGCTCAAGGTACAGGATAAAATAGGATTGTATTAATATTGTTAAATTAATGATTCACATTAAACACAGTCCTGGGATGGACGTTGAAGAATTTATATTAAGAGTTAAGTAGGTTGTGATGAACCTTTTAATGACATTCTAGCTTGTAGCTCAAATCCTGTAAACATTTTTAGCTGCTTATCCATTTTTATTTGGGATACACAGTATATTGATACCATATTGGTTATTGGCCAATATTAGAGAGTAATTAGTTATCAGTATTGGTAACGTTATTCTTCCATCTAGATTATGCTTGCCGTCATCTAAGTTAATCTTTAAAAACATTGATAATTTACTTAGTGTAGTGTGTTAATAATAAACACTTTAAAATGTATTCTTAAAGGGGTGGTTGATTATGATTTCACTTTTCTAACTTTAGTTAGTATGTAATGTTGCTGTTTGAGCATAAACAACATCTGCAAAGTTACGACGCTTAAAGTTCAAAGCAAAGGGGGATATTTGCTTTAAAAAAAAGAAGCTTTTTAAGGACTACAACAATCGGCTGGTAGGGACTACAAGACATTCCTCCAGGGTTAGTGACATCACCAACCCTAGAATTTACATAAACCCCGCCCCCTGAACACGATTTATAGATTATCAAGACAGAATATGCTAATCAATGACTAGAAGATAACTACACATAAGCTACATAAATTCATCAAATAACCATTCAGAAATGTCCTGTTGCATTCTACATGTCGTCACTTCTTGAGTCTCTCCGTCATTGTCTGAATCCAGTTTGAACATAAAAGGCTAAAAGTTTTTGAAATTTTCAGTGCATGTCTGTGTGAGGTAATCTTAGCTGCTAAGGACACAAGCTGTTGTAGCTCCGCCCCCTGTGCCAGGAGCAGCAGCTCATATGCATTTAAAGGAACAGACACAAAACGGTGCATTTTTGCTCATCCTCAAAAAGTGACAATTTTAACATGCTATATAAAAATATTGGTGGGGTATTTTGAGCTAAAACTTCACATACACACTCTGGGAACATCAAAGACTTATTTTACATCTTGTGAACAGGACATTATACCACACCTTTAAGCAAATCTCAAAATTAATAAATAAATTCACATTAGAATAATTGTTTTTAGTATTTTCTCATTAATTAGAGTCAATGTGAAAACACTAAAAATGAGAAAACAAACAAATAAAGTCTTGATATTGGACAGATTTTTGATTTTGGTCATTTATTGGTCAGTATCAGCTATTTCAATGACTGAAAATGTATTACATTTTTACTAATTATATATTATAGAGATTATATATAATTCTATATATAATTCTATCTTCTCTTTTCTTGTCTAATTTTCGGATCTTTTTAAACATATTTTCCTCTACCTACAGAGAAAGGAGGATTGGAGGAATATTCAGGTTACTGTACCACCAAACGGAAGCCCAACAACGCCCCTCCCTCCTTTCATTCCTCCCAGCATCACCTTCCCTGGGGTGGCGACTACACGCTGGGGGGAAGAGGCACACTTCCCAACCGTGCCACTCGTCCTCGAATACCTCATCCGCAGTCTGCTCCAAGCCACACCCCGAATCCTTACCCTCTGGAACCCCCGGAATCAAAGCAAAATCAGAATTACGATACGCTTTCCAAACCACCACGTCGCGTCAAGTCAACGGACCAGCTCCTTGCCCTTGCTGACGGCAGCACCTTATCAAGGCTCTCGAAGAACCAGCAGCATCAATACTACAAAGCCATGGCCACTGCATCAAAGAACTCCAATAACCAGAACACCCTGAAGAAGTCCAAGGAGAGGCTGCTGATGTCACCAGACCATCTACAGGAGGAGATAGGCGGGGATGAGTATGGCGGAAGCGGGATGGGTCTGGGAATGGGCGACTACACGGGCGGAGGGGGAGGCGGAATGGTGCCCACCCTGCCCCGCGTCAGCCACCAGAAAGCTCAATCGCAGCAGAATGTTTGTGCCACGCCATCACTCGACCGTCACCACATGATCAAGATGAACTCGCACCCGACGTCGGGGCGAGAGCAGGAGCGGAATTCTGCTGCGATGTCAGGTCACCTGGGAGGAGGCGGGGTTGGAGGAGTGGCATGGGGCGACATGCCAGGAACAGGAGTTGTCATGGGAACAGGGACTCTTGGTGGACACAGTGCCAGGAGGCTTGCATTTGCAGCTAAAAGGCAAAATACCATTGAACAACTTCACTTCATCCCCGGTGGAGGGGGAAGTGGAGGAGGAGTGGCATCCAACCAAGGGGTTAGAACAGGAAGCAAGAATGAGGTTACTGTGTGAGCAAGAGGCTGGAGAGGGTAAGGAGGGAATGGAGAAGATGGGTGAGAGATAGACTGTGTGAAGAGTTGGAGGATGGTAAAGGGACTGTGGGAGAGAGAGAGTGGGCGGAAGAGGGAGAGAAATAACGAGAGAAGAGAGAAAAGGAGTAGGAGGATGGTAAAGGAATAAGAGAAACAGATTTTGAAGTAGGGGGCCACGAAGTGGGAGAAACTACGCAGAGAGCGAAGTGGCACCATATTTTTACATATACATATTGTATATAGTGGCAAATTCACAACATAAGATTAGATAACAATAGTTATAAGTCAGGTTTGATAGAGCTTCAAAGTTTTTGTGCTTTTTACGTTCATGAAATTGCCGCTATAATTATGATCAAAGCTGCCATATACAACTATTTATTTGTGTACATTTTGCCTATAAATCTACCGCATAGAATATCAATAGAGTGTAATATAAATTCCACATGATGTGGACATTTTTTTCAAATCTTTATGTCATGTTTTTATCCTCAAATATCTTACATTATTACACATTACAGATATAGCTGCTATGGAGCCATATATTTCAGAGAATGGCTTTTATCTTATAACTATGATGGAACTACTGGGAGACTAATAATTAACATCTGCATAAGAGGAACCAGTTGAACGTGGAGCGCTCATCCCAACTGATGAATTGCAAAGCTACTTACAGTTGGACAAACGTAATGCTGGATCTTATCTCTTTTTAAACCCTAATCCACTTCTTCATAATGAGGAAGTGCGGCAGGGTTTTTACAAGGTATGTCAAAAGGAATTATGAAATTGAACAATTGGAGGAGCATATCCAAAAACTCTGAAGAATTTGATGAACTCATTTGATGAATTAATTTTGAATACCGTAAGATAAACAAAGTAAGCCTTACGTTACACCTGCATCTTATTCAGTGTGAATTTAATATGGATGTACCAAGTGAGTTTCTTTTCAATTTGTTTAGGTGGAATCCTGAAAATAGTACACAAGAAGTTTCCTCAAGTTTGCCCTTCAGTACATCACTGGAGATTGCTTTGAACTATCGATGAAAGCCATTCTGGGACACAATTGGGCAGAAAAGCCCAGATGAAAACCAAGAGAAATGTCTGACAATCATCTTTTTTCTCCATCTTAAAAAGACTCATTAATGATCAATGGCACTTTGTTTGGATTCTGAGCCACCACTTTCTACAATGTCCAAGTGCTGGGATTTGCAAGGGAGATTCATCATAAGGGACGCTGGACTACAAAAGCACAAGAATACATTCGATTTATGTAATGCTGGGTACATACACATTTATGCTCCTCTTAGGTATACTGTGTAGAAAAATGGTTCACCTTAAGCTATTAAATATGGATCTGTAATGAAGACGACGACTCAAAGAGTAAGGGCACTCATCAATGTATTTGTATGTTATGATATTCTGGCATAAAATTAGTGCATAACATGGCGGTACCATTATCTCGCTCAGGTGTTGGTTGGCATTTGCATAAAGACAAACCTCCTGGACTGCTTTTTGAATCTCCATGTTGAAGCCATGTGTATATGCTGTTAAAACTGAGACTCTGCGAACAGTCTGAAGATACGGGCATGCCAAAACAGCTAACCTGTATTTTTCGAATCTGCTGTTACCGAGATATGACCACGACACGTCATACCTAATATCTTCATAACCAATAACGCTTATCAATATTAAGGGCTATACAACACACTTGCGTTAGTGGTACAGCTGTTACCCACAGCTTAATCATTATTCAATGATAATAATCTCATTATTTACCAAAAAAAGATATTAAAATAGTAAGTAAATATTGTGATGAAAAATGTAAAGTGAGATTGTTCGCAGAAGAGCCAGATAAAATTTACTGTATGGTTCTGGCCTCTGAGAAATAGAGCTCATTTTACCAATGAAAACTAATCAATTTACATTGTAAAACCACCAACTGTTTTTTTTTTGTTTTTTTTGTTTTTTTTTGTCATAGACCTCTTGGTTAATTTTCAGTGTAATGAAATTGAACAGTATAAGTTACGGAATATTTGAATATTTATGCCTCCCAGTAAAAGTGTTAAGGAGTAGTTTATATCACATCAGCATCAGGATTGGTGGTAACACATTCATTTAACTTTTCACTGGAAATAGTGTGTATCTTAATGAATTATGAATACAACTTAAAGACAATCTTCCTAACAGCTCTGTAATACATTGGTGTTTGTTATTGTCATTACTATGACAGTTAATATTATGGTTATTGGTGAAATTTCTTCTTGTTGTTATGGTTATCTTATGATTATGATGGTGATTTTTTTCCTCTGTGGTTTTAGTGTTTACTTGTTTTAGATATCTTTCTCATTAAATTCTTTTGAAATTATGAGTAGAAAATAGAAAGCACAAACATCAAAGCCACTCATTGTTTGCCAATTCTTCATGCATTCCTGATGATGAGGAGTGCCTTCGAAAATTTCTCAGTGTGATGTCACATTGTAATTGTTCTAAGCCTGCAAATGTCATTACTTGTTGCAGAGACATCACAAGGGGTTTATAAATGATGTCATAGGATGTATGTTGTATGTGTGTAACCGAATGTCTTTTTGTTAAGTGAAATTTCAACTTTTTAATGTTTCTTTCAGGGACAATTAGAACAGATGAATCAATTTAGTATTTTCTTTGTCATAAAAAGTCTGTAGCAATGTCTGTTTTGTATTCACAAGCCATAATTATGAAAATGTTTATGAAATTTATTCACAAGGCATATTACTGCAGAAAATAACAAACATTGGATGTGCAAATAAAGCCCTGAAGCATTTTAAAAGGATGGTAGCTTACAATGGAATGAGCATTGGTTGCACAAGCAAAGCGGGACAGTGAAGACTGCAACCCTTTGGGAAAACACCACTGAGTTCATGTCTTGAAATGTTTAAGCACAAACATAGAATTAATGTTTGGGTATATCACTTCAAATCAAACATTATAATTATTATTATGTAACTATTATAACAAATGCCCTGAAATAATAACATATAGGCTACACTGCATTCTCAACTTGATTTCCATACAGGTTAAATTTCACCTTTGTAAAATAAAGTCAATGATGAAACTGTTGCCTCGAATGTCTGATGACACAGGTCAAAAGAGAAACAGAACGTTTAAATTATTCCTAATGTAAGCATTTACTATATAATGTTTACAAACTTATTTTCCATGAAGCATCAGACTGGATATAAGCAATTCCAAGGCAGCCATTTTGATAAGGACCAGCCTTTGAATTTGAGCTGCCAGGATGTAATAAAATGGCCACTGTAAGAGCGTTTAAGATACAAACAAGCTGCTAAAGAAATCATAGAATATATGAATAACGAATTTAGAACATTATATCAGGTATATATTCGCCGAGTTGTAATTTGAATTTAACTCATATTTTACGAGCTGGCTAACATGCCAAATTTGACTGCGCAACAACACCGAAAATGCTTACTTGAAAGCTAACCGCAAATATCATACAGCTAAAAGGCAGACAAATGATATCGTTATTAGTAGCTCCTATTATTAAGGACGCTGATATTATGAGTGCGCTAGTTTCAGACACAGTACTGCCTCCACCACAAATACAAAACATAGCGGACTGAAGACGGGGTAGGCGGAAGTGTTCCCAGGTCCGGAAACGACTAATGTTAAAATCACACACGTCACTCGTTCCTCTCTAAAACACCAACATAGACCGTGCAAAATATTTTAGCCGACAAAAAAAAAAAAAGCAAACGCAAAATAAAAAAGTATTCGGTCGTAATACCGTTTGATGCATTTTTCACAGGATATAAGTACGATAAGTGCATCTGTTTTAAATTATAAGGGACACTCGGTCTCATGCTATCGCACCACGGTTGCAGTGGAAACAGAGTCTGCTAACTAGCTGTAGCTAGAAGGCTAACCACTGGAAAACAGCGCAGAGCTGCTGGGGTACATGAACGAGGGGGGCAGGGTGGGAGAGAGTATAGCAGGCCCCGTTCATCTTGACCAGGCTAAAAGATGGATGCGTAGGTAAAATGGCCTATTTTATTGTCTCGACTATTATTTAATTATGCCTAATTTACTTGCACAATAATACAGTTTTTCTCATGCATTATCTGGCTTGCTGTTAGGTCGCGCATATAACGACGGCAAGCTAAGCCGTATCCCTTTGCTAAATGTGTAGTATTAGCCAGCTGTTTTGCATGCTAGTTGTTTCACATAGCCCCAGCGCTAAAAGATTTCGTGTCCATTAATACGCTGAATATATATTTTTTCAAGCACTATTGACTTTTGAAGTGCATTTTCCCCATCGTAGACAATTTTCCATTACTCCCAGGAGTCTGTCGAAATGGACCTTTTCTTTAGTGATACGCGATGCAATCGGAGGATGTAATAATTGCATGAAATTCACCTCTACCCCTGACGATTCACACTGCACTCAGCATCTTTTCCGCACAATGCTAACTGCTCAGAATGTAAGATGAAGTGATAGAAAACACTTGCAACGTTTCAATATAAGAAAACCGTGTAAATATTTGGATATGTGTCTTAACTTACTGTTTTTATTGCGCATATCGTCTGAAAATATTTTACAGTAGCCTACTTTTGTTTAGTATCGTGTTGTGACTGTAAAATGACATTCGTCAAATAATGCATCGATACTAATCAGAGAGTATCATTTGAATTGTTGTTAATATCTGTCATTTAGATGATGCTGATTGATTAGATGAATTAATGTTTTATATCTTGAATACAATGTATTATTACAGAATGACTTATGAATGGTTAGATGTGGTTCACTAGAAATAAATATGGGCTCTGGTTTCATTTTTTTAATTGTTTCTGTTATTATGAGTTCTTTTATTTTGCGATTGAAGAATGCAAATGGACAAAAATGAAAACATGGAAATGTATTTACAATGTTTTAGTAAAGGACCAAAGTTTTTCAATGATTTGCCAATACTTTCATAATTATTCACACACACATAAGCTTTTATGTGTATTAAAAAACAAACAAATATTAAAACGTCTGCTGTAATAAACTGTCTGCCTGTTGTTGTTGTTTTTAATCAAAAACATTTAGCCTATGTGTTTTGAGGTTTGATGGATCATGTTGTTTATTAAAATAATTGTATCAGAGTTTTTATTTAAAATAAGTAATTTAACATGTTGCTCCTTTTTTTCCTCTCACAGTGAGAAGAGGAGTGGCAGAAAGAACATTTTCACAGCCCCCAAGAATGGTAGTGGAGGATTTTGCTTCCAACTATGGAAAAAAAGAGAAAAATATACTAATTTAAACTTGGAAACAGAGATGTAAGCCGCATGTGGATTAAGAATGAATAGATATTCAATGTAATAAAACCTGCCCATGGGATTTGAATGGATCCATCCATGGTCATGAACTGAAAAATGTAACCAAGCAAATGGAACTATTTCAATGAACTCAAACTACATCAAGCACTTTTAGTGCAATTGCCAAAATGTGAAAACATAATTGCATCCTGTGCAATTGTGGCATTTTTCTACCAGTCCATATGTCTTTGCTCTCTTATGGAACATTCAGACTGAAATATTGATTTTGAAGGTGAACTATCCAGAATAACTGTGATTATATGGATTCCAATGTGAAGCCAAAAGGGAGTTGAAGTTATTTCATAAGTGACAAATCCAATGGAAAACAGCTTTTTGCAAAAATAACACATTCATGTTACAATGAATACAAAATTTCCTTCTCAACTACTTGCCCAAAGAGTGAAAAAGTGGGTGCCCGCTTTAAATGAAACAACACCAGTGGCATAAGGAACATGTGAGATAGCACTGTTTTTGAAATTGCTTCTGATTACAACTAGTAGGAAAGCATCAAATACATTTTGTTGCTGCTCACAGAGCAGAAGGTGTTGCAACTGCGCACCCATGTATCAGTAACTGGGAGATGTTCCAGTTTGGAAAATACAATGTGGACATCATAGAGATGCTGAGTGGACACCAGTCCCATCAGTTCAAAGGTCTTGGATTAGAGCGACAACTTCAACACCAACAGCAAGTGCAGCTTCACCAACACCAGTTACAGCACCAGCAACAGCAGCAAGGTGAGACATCTGGGTCAATTTTGTCTGGACTTGGCTTAGGCCCACTACAAGGATCTAGAGGGAGTGCCTTTACAGATTCTGCATCAATTTTTGCAAAAATGAGTGCACCTCCTCCACCTCTACAACAGCAATCCCTAACTTCATCGTCTCAAAGTTTGAGGAAATCCGGCAAAATGTCTGGAAGCAGTAGCAGTGGTGGAAGTCATTTGAGTGGATACCCTCAGTTTTTGCGCTCATTCCACCCAACTGAGGCGACCCTTGCACAAGAGCAGTTACATTCAGGAGTAGGACGATTTGATCATTTTGCCAGCAGTAGTGCAAGTGGAGGACTGGTTTCATCTGTTCCACCACCACCCCCGTTGCATCCTGGCCTGTCAGTACCTCAGGCCTCTCCTGGGCCACCGTCCTCTTCCCCATCTACTTCAAGTTCTGTTTCAACTTCCAATAACCCTCCCAGCAGTAGTGCAGTGACTACCTTGGGTCATCAGTTGGCAGGATCTCAGTCTGACGCCCGAAGCCTACATCAACAGTTTAGCTGCATGTTAGCCGCAAATCAGTATTTTCTTTCTGGAGTACCGGCCAATTCCAGTCTAGAACAATTTTTAGTTCAGCAAGGTAGTCATAACCATCTTGGTCTTGGTCTGGGCCAAGCAGCAGGAGAAACAAGTTCAGCCCTTGCTCCACCCCCCGCTCTTCATTCTTCACACACTCATGGCCATTCAACCTCTCTATCACAGCCTCATCAGCCACCAACACAACAACAGCAACTACCACCTCACACTTTGTCTCACACTCATCCACATCCAAACCATCCACTGCACTCCTCCTCACAGCATTCTTCGCTTGGAGGTTTTGACTTTCAAGGAATCCCAGTACTCTCCTCTAACCAGCTAGCATCTCTGATGCAACAGGAAGCTGGTTTGCCACTTCCTCTTCCGCTACATCTTTCTTTATCAAAAGATGAGGGAAAAGGGGATAGTGGTGTCGGAGGAGGTGGTAGAAGAAAAAAAGCTATGGCTGGCTACCTGCCACAAAGAAAGACTGAAAGCAACAACAACAATGGCAGCAACAGTCACATCTCTACAAACCCTAACAGTGGCACTTCAGGGGGACTGAACCAGGATAGCACACAAGGCTTGGATGGAGGTGGGGGTGTTGGTTTGTCAGGTATTGGTGGAGACCCTTCTTCCCACCTAACCTCTTCATCTTCTACTTCTGTTGTCTCATCATCATCTTCTGCATCCTCTTCTGCAACAGCATCAGTCTTGGTTACAAACGGCTCTAAAACAGCCAGCCATGGTTCCATGCCACCTCAATCTCAGCCTGAACAAGAGCCCCTTTATCATTGTGGCGAGTGTGGCAAAACTTTCACACATCTCTCTAGTCTGCGCAGGCACCTACGTAGTCATGAACTAACCACAGCTGGCACAAGTGGCACGAGAAGTAACATTGTAAACCCAGTTTTGCATCCCTCCGATCCAGGTATTCCCCACTCTACTCAAGACAGCTCAGCCTCATCTTCGTGTGGCAGTCATGACAAGACTTTTCATTGTTCTGAGTGTGGCAAAGGTTTCAAGAAAAAAGGGCACCTCCTTCAACACGGGGTCATCCACTCTGGGTCTCGGCCCTATGCCTGCACTACTTGTAGTCGTGCTTTCAATCGCCGTGAGTCACTCACCCGCCATGAAAAAATCCATGAAGAGAAACCATTCCGCTGTCCAGCTTGTGGTCGCTGTTTTCGGGAAAGTACGTCTCTTTTGAACCATGCAGCCTCTGGCACCTGTGGCAAGTCAGGACGTACAGCGAGATCAAAGCATGAAAGTAATATAGTTGATGGCAAGAGCATTAAAGCTGGGGGCTCCCAAGATGGAATAGCGACTAATGCAGCGGGTGAGTAACGTCTAGAGTAGTGTTTATTTTTAGTAAACCCAGTCAAAGTCAAAAAATTTCAAAGGCACTGTGAAATTTGTGTGCATAGCATTATTACTGTTTAGTCTGTTGTGCAGGTTCTTACCGGAGTGATGATTTCAGTGATGACTACAAGGACCAGCGCTCTCAAGGTAACATGTATTCTGGAACAACCCCATGTGGTGGTGGCAACATGACAGGGCTTGCACTTAGGAAGGCACCATTAGCTCCTACTCTGCATCCACACCCACAAAACCAAAGCCAGCAGCATCATCAACAGCCACATCTCCCACTTTCGTCCCTGTTAGAGGATTCTGAAGATGATGTCACTAGCTCGGTCAATAATGCCATTTCTGCCATCACTGCTGCAGCTGCAAATTGTATGAGCGGGGATCTTGCCCATAGTGGAGGTAGAGGGGATGATCGCAGGGATATCATTGGTGGATTGCTTGGAGGTCTGGGTCTAGGGCCTCTTGCTTCGCCTAGTGGTCCGTTATCAACATCTGGCCTGGAAAAGTCCTTTAGAGGTGATGCTAACCCAAGTGCAGTGGGGCTCAACCAGCAAACAAATCAGCAGACACCTAGTGGAAAGCCCAAGCGTCCTCGTAAGCCCCGCAAGAAAAAGGAACCTGGTGTTGTTGGTGTTGAGCCCCCTAAAAGAAGGCAGTCCTCTCACAGACCAGGAGGGCCTGGTGGGGATATTAGACCATATTTGTGCAGTGTCTGTGGTCGAGGATTTGCAAGAAGAGAGACTTTGCGGAGGCATGACAGAATACACACTGGAGAAAAGCCTCACCATTGTACTGTGTGTGGCAAGTACTTCAGAGAGGCATTTCATCTTAGCAAGCACCACACAGTGCATTCTGGAGAAAAGAACTACAAATGTATTTTGTGTGGAAAGGACTTTGGATATGCTCAGAGCCTTAAAAGACATGGCAAGCTACACCAGAAAGGTGAACTGGAAGAAGTGCCAACAACGCCAGGTGGGGAAAACCTTAACAGCTATCCTCCATCCTCTGGTGGCAGCTTGATTCAAGGGGGCCAAAACAGCTCTTCTTCTTTCTATTCATACTCTCAAGATGTTAAACCACAGACATCAAACACTCAGCCCCCTCCTAGACTGTACACATGTGCTATATGCTGGAAATCATTCCGCCATCACTTTCACTTGACAGCACATCACCAAACAGTTCACGAGGGTGGTGGAGAAAAGCTGTTTTCTTGTGAAGTCTGTGGGAAGGCTTTTGCATACTCTAACAGCCTTACACGGCACAGGCTTTCTCAGCATGGATTAACACGGACTGGCCAGCCAGTTGCTCAAAGAAGCACAGGTGAAGGTAACAGTGTTGGGGGTTCGATATCAGAAAGTGAAGCTGCTACAAATGCTTTGCTTCAGCTTGCGCCACCTAGTGGCACACATGGCGAACAACATGGACTTCTTCATAGCCAGCAGGCTCCTCCCCAAACACAAACTGGCTACTCCTCTCTGTTCTATATACCCGATGCCAATATTACACACCCTGCTTCATCTAATGCCTCATCTTATTCCCATTCTCTGCCATCAACTTCCTCAGGGCCTCTTCTTTGTAATCATCAGCATCAACAACACACTGGGATAAAGGGTGAACCCATTTATCACACTGGTCACAGGCATACTCTTACTCCAAACATACCTGTGCATTCCCTTGCTTTGCCTCCATCAGAGCCACATCAGCAACACCACAATCCCCAGCAGCATTCAGCTGAGATTCAATCTACACAGCACCACACTTTTCAAAGCCAAGAAGAGTTGAGGAGACGAAAAAAAAAAAAAAAAAGACGGCAAGAGAGAGAGGAGATAGGCTACAAATGGACCCCGGCTGCAAAAGTAGAGAGAGAACAGGTGGAAGTTTCCCTTGGGGAAAGGCAAAGAAATCTTCTTAGAAGAAAGATTTTTAAGAGAAAAAGGAGAGCAATTCACAGGACAGAACATAAAATTAAGAAGCGCATGGCTGTGCTCGTAAGAATCAGACGTGGAAGTGGAGGAAGTGCTGTGTATGAACTGGGCCTTCCAGGTGGACTGAGGCTTCACAGGCTTCGTTCTCTCAAAGTTCCTCTGAAACGAAAGTCCTGTCCCCTTTGCCTTGGTGCTACCTTCTCACAACAGGTAGCACTTAAAGTTCATATAGCAGCTAGACATTGTCCCAAAGTGAGAGGCCTTCAACATCGTTTGAAATGTCCAGTTTGCGGAAAACAGTCTCGCAAGTTCCTCTCAGCTCTCATTCACAGAAGCTCCCATTTAACCAACAGAGCATTTTCTTGTAAACATTGTCCCTGTCGTTTCTGGAATGCAATGCTCCTCACACGGCACAAGAAGGTGTGTCGAGGGACGTTGGCTAGGTTTCGACAAGAGAGGTCTCTTTGTGTTAAATTAGTCATGGGAGCAACATACAAGAGGTTTGAGTGCAAAGGAAACTCTTCAACCATGCATATGGAATACAGTCACTGAGTTATGTCATTAAATTAATTTTCATATGCACTTTAAGAAGAGAAGTGTTGGGATTTTCATGACAAAAACTGAGATACCTGACTTTGCTCATGTAGACTTTGACTTGTGTGTCATGAGACCATTTTCTTTTCTCTCTCAATCATTACATTTCTTCTCGTAACTTGGACCCCTAAAAATGCACACCTTCAACAAACTCACAGATGTATCAAAGGCATTTGTATTGAAAAAATGCTTAGGCTCTCCATCTATCCAATTCCACACCGGTCTTCTAAGATGAAAATTCTTGTTCAGATTGAAATGATCCTTGGATGGCAATAGATGAAGATTCAGTGATTTGGCTAATATTGTACTGTGCCCTAACAATAGGCTATTGCTCACTATTCCTCACCAGATGCTCTGTAGAATTATTCTGTCTTTGATATATATTGTGTTGTTGGTGTTCACTTAGAGAAAGTGTGGAGGTGTGATTTTGTTCATGTAAAAGTGCATTCAGTATCCAAAGGAGAAAAGGGGGTCCTGTTAGGAAGTTGAGTGTTTTATTTTAAAGAGTATTTAAATTACTGCATGTTGGACATTGCTGTCCATGTATTGAACGGTCAGCGTGAGTGATGAGACTGTGGGCTTACATGGTTACATGACAAATCCAATTGAAAATGTACCTTAAATCTAAATAGAGGAACCAAAAGAAATTAATGTATAATAATAACAAATGTTGATTAACACTTTGTAATATCAAATGTGAGCCCTGTTTTGATTTATTTACTCTTTTGAAAGAAAACTAGCATTAGGATGGTAACGCCAGCACTTAAACAGGAAGAATATGATTTTCCACATAACCAGTCAAAAGACTAAAAAAAATGTAAGATGTGAATTCACAGATTGTTGCCCTAAAGGCAAAAGCCTTACCAAATTGTGACAATTAATACAACACTTATTATGGGTAGTACAATGTAGCGTTTATGTATAGAGTTTAAGGGAGGAACTGAAAAATATAAGTGTACTGTAATGTAAATTGTGTCAATATTTTATTATGTTTTTTTAAGCAAAGGTCAATTATCTTTGTATCATAGCTACACTTCAGGTAGTTGGAAGAGTGATTGTAAGAGTTATCACTTTAGATCAGGTTTTGATTAAGTGTATTAATGTGTGACATTCTGTCCATTTGCCAACTATAAACGTATCCCATGTACTTTTCTCACCTTTTAGAGATGCCATACTACTTATAGCCTCTCTTTTTTGTTTCTTTAAAAGAAGAAAAGTAATACGTATGTTTCTATCACTTTATTTACACATGATAAGCTGGTTGTTGATGATACCCAAGCATTTAATAAAATTTCAAAATGTTATATCCTCATTAATTCCATCTACACATTTATCATTTTGTTACTTCAATGTTTCAAATGTATTTGCTTGTATTAAAATACACAGACATATTAATTTGACATATTCCTGATGTTGTTATATTTAAAGTTTATTATTTTATTTATTGCTTCTGTTAGTTTTTGTTACAACGCTTAAATATTTATTATATTCTGTTGCTGTAAGGTCATTTTTACCCTGTAGTAGTGTGATTATTACGGAACATTTGTGTCTGAGTATATATCCACACAAATACCCTAAATTTTGGTTAATTTTGATGTAGCACACGACAATGAACAGTGCTGGGTAGTAACTGATTACATGTAATCTGGATTACGTAATCAGATTCCAAAAATTAAGTACTTGTAAATAAATTACATTACTTTTTGAAATAATCGTAATCAGACTACAATTATTTTTATATTGATTACATGTTATGCCCAAAATGGCAGTAAATTAATCATAATTCATTGATTCATTAATTCACATCATTTCGTATTTACATGCAATGCAGGGATTCCCCCTCTTTTTTCTTTTTTTGTCTCTTTGACCTAATATGTTTACTTGAAGTAGCCTACCTCCTGAGATTTTAAGTTAATAAGTTAGGTTAATAATAAAATTAAGTTCATAAAAATAAAATTAAGTGCACAGTTCTCTGATGTCAGTTAATGGTTACATGACATGCAGGTAAAATTAAAAACTTTTTTTTTTTTTTTTTTTTAGTAAATTGTTTACATTTTAATTGTTTTTATTTTAAATTATTATTTTTTTTATTTAAAATCATGATTTAATAAATAGCTTTTCATTAAACTCACGAACCCCAGTCTGGGAAACCCTGGTGTAATTAAACATTTAATTCACTTTATGTTGTTGATTACAAAGAATGGAATATATTTTCAACATTCAAACGAGTTAGATGAAAAGTAACCTAAAACTAGTCAGATTATATTACCGTAAATGTGTAATGGATAACTTTACTACAATTTTTTGTCATGTAATTTGGAATCAGTAAACAACTACAATTTGTATCTCTACCCAGCACTGACAATGAACTACAAAGGATGTGTTAATACCAGACAGAAAATGGCTTTTTTAAATGGCAAATATCATTTAGTAGCCTAATGCTAGAATGCATGTTGCCCATAAAAAAGATTTTATCCACTGAATTGTAACTGTATTGAGTGCCCTTTTTTCATCATTTGATCTGCACTTGGACATGTTAACCCCAGATTGTTTATTGAATTATATAGCCTACTAGTTGTTGGGAATTCATTTATATATTTTGTAGATTTTATCAACTGCACTATACGGCTGAATGATAGCTAGGTGATGATGTTGTGAAATTAACTCAACAAAAATAATTAACCGTTTAGAGTGCTGTATTCATTCTAGCACTTAACGTTGCTCTTTCACATGTTGATCAGTTGGTGGCAGCAAGGATCCCACAACCTACAGCATGAAGCTGGGAGCCCAGCAGAACAACTGTCACATGGAATTAAACGCTGATAGTGGGCGGAACAAGTACTCCGAGTCCTCGAGTGTGTGTGTGTGTGTGTGTGTGTACGAGGGAGGCATTGAATTAAAATGAGTCCAAGAGAGACAGGGATGGTTTATTCGCCTATTGTCTATGGGGAAAACAAATAAAAATGTCCCTGTTAGATGCCTTCTAATCTGTATTTTACATGTTCACATTCTTTGCATTCTACTGTCCTTATTAATTAGTTTGTTGTATCCTTAAAGGCAGACATATAGCCTATAATGTATTGAGTTGTTATCTGCATTGAGTATTATAATACTTTGATACTTTCGTGAGGTTGGGTTCATCAGGTTCGACCCAAACAAATCTATTTCCTTTATTTCTGAATCTGTTGTGTGTGTGTGTGTGTGTGTGTGTGTGCGCGCCACTATTCGCCTGGGTTCATGCGGTTTCTGTATTCTCACGCGGCTGTAGCATGGGTGTGATGAATAGGCGGAGCGCTTTTCTCCACGGCAGCCAATGGTTGGGCGAGCAGGGAGGAGCCTCTCTTCTCTCAGCCAATGGCAGCAAAAAAGCTCAGCCGTGTCTCCGCGTGCGGACACCATGTGCACTGGAGAGCGCGTCTGTGTTTCTGAGACACAACGTGTAGCTGCCATCTCCTCTCGCATGATGTGATCACGTTTCCCCCGGATTACTAGTGAAGTGAAAAAGTGTGCCATTTTCCTGACAGGTTTTTCCCCAAAAGGTTGCTCTCTGATAGGACTGTGTAGAAACTTGACAGGCTGTTAAATAGACAAATCATTCCATATTTTCACTGATAATTCTAATGCTCTTTAAAACGGCCCACTTTCTAACTTAGTTGCTAATTATGTGGCCGAATGTTCATGCTGTTCCTGGGTGCCGAACATAAGCGTCAACGGGACAGCTTGGAGTGAAATTATTGAACAATTTGTTTTTAATCAGTGCTTCCCACCCTGAGGAGCGTGCCTGTCACGAGGGGCGTGCCTTATTAATATTAAACAGTGATGCGCCTCTTCGTGCAGTGTTCGCGCTTCTACTCGGGGAGGTGTGACGTCACGTGAGCGGCCCGTGTTCGTTCCAGCTGAGCGAAAAGATCGGACGGTTCAAGCTCAAAGCGTGCGGCAACTCACATGCAGAGAGAACTGAACAGAAGGGGGTGACCACAGGGAGAAAAAGCGATTGAGCGACTGCATGGAAAAAAACGTCAACATCCCACCAATCGCACTACGCAGCAGAAATTGACTCAGCAACACTTTCTTCGTTTTGTTTTCATTTGTTATTTTGAGACGACGCATTCAGGAGTTCAGCGCGCTCAAGTTATCGTTTGCATTATTGGATTTTTTTTTAATTCTCCCAGATTTTTCCATTCTCCACTGTTCTCTACTGGAACCGTTATATCCGGTCAATTGCTTCTTTTTTTCCCACGTTGGACTTGGACATAACGCTATTCTGGACATTCTATCTATCTATATTTTTTTTAAAGTTCCAACATAAGATAAGCTAATTTTCTGGAAGTACTGGGAATGTGTATTTTTATCCACTCGACCAATCTACAATCAGATGCAAGCAGAATGGCACTCTTTGTTTAAACATCTTATTTTCAAATAAAGGTAATTTAAAGTGTATTTTTCTTTAATGTCAGATGCTCTGGTGCACGTGAGCCGAGCAGGTCTTTCCTCTGTCTCTAAAGTAAACACGGTCTCGTGTTGCATGACTTCACAACTTTATGTGTACTTATATAGTAGCCTACTCTAGTGATACGAACTCAATGCAAATGCATGATATATTATTATATGCTCTGTTTGAGTACGAACTTATGCTAATCCTTTATTTTTGTTTGTTCGTTTCCTCTATGAATTGTCATGTGATTGATTTGACGGCTGCACAATAGTACTGAACCACTCAAGCATCTAGCGGTCAAGGGAGCTCAATCCGGCAGACGTTGGATGATGGCCAGGCCGCTTTCACAGCTCCTTCCCCCGGACCGTCCCTCTGCTGGAGCCAGTCCGCAGTTTGGCAACAGTAGCCAGGCAGGAGGCTCACTTAACGGAGGACACTTAAACTCAACAGCAAATTTGAAGTCGCTCCTGCAGCTTCCCGTGAAGGGCGACCAGCGCGTCAAAGACTGTAGTGAAATGAAGGGTGAGGAAACGCACCTGCTTCCCTGACACTCAGTGTGTATTAGAATATACAGGCTCTCTATCAACCTTTTGTGTGTGCTCCTTTAGACAGTCAAAATAATTTGTTAATAGTCCCCATTCCAGGTTGTTTCCTGATTATTACGATTAGTGTGTTTTTTTTTAATGCTTGGTTTCACATGTCAAATGGCAGAGCCATGTGCAATTGTGCGTATCTCTCAGTGAGCCAGACAGTACATCACATGTGACTTAGTAGAAGAGATAAACAAGGCTAGGCCATTCAGCCACTTAGCTCTCTACCCAGGTACTTTGAGGTCAGCTATTGGCTAAGCCATTTTAGCCATTACAGACCTGCATAACCACACAGACAGAAGTTTTCCATTGCCTGCAAATACAACGTGATTATTGGAAAAGCTTCTTTATTGACTGCTGTCAGTGTTTTGTACTGATTATCTAGTTACCATTAATGCAAACTGACCCTGAATAGTCAAGTAGAAAATCTCTAATCCAGTGTCAATCCATTTTCCATGTGCATGCTTGGGAATCATATGATCTAACATCAAAAGCACTGCCATTACTTTTGAACATGTTTAGCTCTGAAACTGCATTTCAAATGATTCAAGAACAGCTTTTGCTCTTTTTGTGTTTGTTTTTAAGCATTGGTATTTTACGCGACAGTCTGCAGTTTTTTCATAGATAAAAGAACACAAACTTAAACAAAACATTTTTATGGTTTGTTTTTATACAGTATAACTAAACCAGAAATGTCTCATTTCAAACTGCCTTTACTGGTCCTGGTTTCCACACCAATGCACCGTGTAAAATGCCTGATTTAGCCTAACTAGTGCTGTTAAGATTTTAGACCCCACCTAAATAGTTTTAGATGGAAACCTTCAGCCGCCATGTCCGAATTCAAAATGTTTTAGTTTCGCATTGTGCCTGTCCATTAGAATTGTTTTTATACCAACTAAACTTCACCAGTACCACTCTACTCTATATCTCAGCCTATACCACAGCAGAGCAATGTAGTATTGCAATGTTACACTAGCGTAATGTTGTGGTATACAATACGCGTCTGCCTGTTGTGTTACGCCTGTTGCCTTTTGCTATTTGCGTCATGGCTTTGGTTTAGCCATAATACAGTAGTTTTGTAACGTTTAGCCATTGTTCAATGGTATTGTTGCTGTAACACAGAGTTAAGCAGTGTCACTGCGGTGTAACATTGTAATCGCTTTACCATGGTCTTTCAGGAATGTCAAAACACATTAATCTTTAGCAAGTTTAAAGGAAGGTTTTTCAAAGGTTCTTCGTTTTGCATTGATGCACCGAGAGTCAGAGCTATTCACATGTGTTGACATTGCAGAGGTAGTTCTCCCAGAGGGATGTGAAAGTAGCTGGGAAGTGCTATTCTTTCCCTAACTACGTAATCTTAGCGCCATCAGAAATATTGCTCTCTTGAAATCAAGTCAAGTCAATAGATGTGTTCATAAGAATAGTTAGTATGTCTTTTTACATTGCTCGAGATATGACAGTAATATTTTCTGCAGATTAAATTGGATTTCACTTTCCTTATAGGTAAGGACAGGTTGGATATGGATGAGGACTCTCTTGGCCGTTGTCCTATGCGCAACGGCTGCAGCAATGGACTAGCCACTGACAGCAATGGAGCAGGCACTGGCAGCTTCTCAAACAGCAACAACAGTTCCTTCCTGGGCCCGTTGCTATGGGAACGAACATTGCCATGTGATGGCGGGCTGTTCCAGTTGCAGTACATGGATCTCGAGGAGTTTCTGACAGAGAACGGGATGAGCAGCATGCACAGTACCTCCAACTCCACCTCAGCTCAGATACCCTCGCAAAGCTCTCAGTCGGCCATTCCCAACCAGGGCTCCCAGTGCCTGCCCACCTCGCCCCCACACTGCTCCTCTTCGTCCTCACCGACATCCTCCACCTCCTCTTCCTCGCCCTCTCTGCTTGGGCTGGACATGCATACGCCGCAAAGCATGATGGGAACGGCAGACTGCTTGCACGGTGAGTTTTCTTTCGCAACTTGCTGCTGCGGAACATAAGCTAGAGAGGATGTTAAAAACCCACGAGACGAACGGTCTGAGGGCAGGCCGTCGAGATGAAGAAAGGAAATGCCGTGGGCCGAAAATGAGGTCTTACTCGGTTCAAACACTTCCCCAATTCTGCTTACAAGAATTCCCCGGGATTTTTGTCCGTTTGCGAGTCGTAAAAAGCACAAGGCTTGTCCCTTGGGTGTGTGTTACTGTGTAGTTTTAGTATTAATGGTTTGGGTGTGTGTGTTGTTATGAGTGTGGATAGATGCTATTTCACTATTTGGATTGTCAAGAGGTTTGGGCGTTTTTTTGGAGTGAGTGTTAGAGGGTGTGCAGCTGTTGTATTCTATGTGAGTTGTGTTTTATAGGTAGGCTATGTGTTAACATTGGTTCTGTCAAATCGATTAATCGCGATTAATCGCATCTAACATAAACGTTTGTAAATATGTGTGTGTGTATGTTTGTTTGCATGTATGTGTATATATATATATATATATATATATATATATATATATATATATATATATATATATATATATATACACACACACACAAACACAAACACACACACATAGGCTATATTATATTTACAAACTTTTATGTTAGATGCGGTTAATCGCAATTAATCGATTTGACAGCACTTTAATATTGCAATATTTAATCAAAAGTGAAAGGTTTGCGTGCTTGTTTTTGGATGCTACAGTATATGAAAAGAATGGGCTGGTTAGAACTGTATAAAAATACTTGCAGCAATAAAAAAGGGGATATAAAAAGATAAATAGGGATGACAGCACGTGAAAAGAGAGGAAAAGATTGTGATATAGAGCTGAGAACATGATGGCGATTGAAAGGCTGGTAAGTAAACAGTGAGAGACACACAGGTGAGCCAGAAGCAAAGAATGAAAGGAAGAGACGGCGTGTTTGTGATTGTGCTCGCATGTTTTTAAATCTCCTCCTCTTCTCACACGCTTGGTCCATGTGCTCTCGCTCGCTCACGTGCCGAGGCAGGCAGAGCGAGGACATGGGAGGGGCAGAGGAGAGGAGGTATGTGTGTGTGACTAACAGACAGGGAGAAACTGAAAGATTGAGATGGAATGACTCAGGGCGAGTTGATGCTGTACTTCCGATTAGATGTTTGTTTACGTTTCTGTAGTGGCTGAGAAGAGATAGAGAGAGATTAAAAGTGCTGCTGGTAAATATTTAGAATGTTCAGGGCGATTAAATAGCACATGCAGAAGCCATCACATCACATATTTCCACAGATTTGATCAAGCTCTCTCAAAAAAAAAGAGGTCCTGTGTCAGTGCATGTGCCGCAGTGGACAGTAAAAAGAGGATCATTGCCAAATGGGGTTAAAGTTACACTTAAGGGTACTTTACAGATTTTAGATTAGGTTTATGGCTCAAACAGATTTTCAAAACATAGCAACAGTAGTTTTGTTGTGCTGTCGTGACAGGGTTCACTTTAACCATGTATGTATATATATATATAATATTATTTTAATGCAGGTGTGTATGGGGTTGTAACTTAGTTAAGTTTTTTTTATTAGGAAAAAAATATGTGTGTGTTTAGATTTGTTTTCTTTTTTTAATCAGTTTAATATAAATGTATATATTTTGTTTATCGGGGTATGGTTATGAGTATGTGTGTGTGCGTGTTTTATCTCTAGCTCATATTATTTCCTTGCAAATGTGTATGTTGTTCTAAGTTTAGTCTATATTACATATATTTGTGGAAAAACAATAATATATGTATGTATATGTATATGTATATGTGTGCGTGTGATTCACTATCAGTTCACTATCAATTTATTTGTGGAATGAAAGTAAGCATTTATAAAATGAAACCACCATTTCAATGTTCTGAAATCCAGAGATCAGGGTAGAAATATTGGAAAATGGAAAAACAAGAGACGGATTGGTGGATTGAGTTGTTGTTTGCTGCCTGTTACTGCCCCCTTGTGGCTCCTCTGGGTACAGTTTTGAGAGACCCATTATTCTGAATGCATACATTTAGCAACGTGACTTAATCAAGGGATCTACTTTGTGTCTACCTTCAGGCACTCCACCAGGCAGCTTGGAGCCAACACCCTCACCATCTTCCACTACATGTCCACCACTCCCTACTCCACCCAATACTAACTGCAATGAGGTGGTGCCGTCCTTTGACCCTGATCCCGCAGACGTCGCACTGTCGAGTGTGCCTGGACAGGAGGCGTTTGACCCACGCAGGCATCGTTTCAGTGATGAAGAGCTCAAACCTCAGCCCATGATTAAAAAGGCTCGCAAGATGCTTGTCCCTGATGACCTGAAGGTGAGAAGAATCTCAGCACAGCATCATTTTATAGACATAATTCATATCATTTATCAGATATACAGAGATCCTAAGAGATTTATGTTCATAATCTTGCCAGCTGTGATGGTACATGTTTTCCTTATCTCTTGGTCATATGAACATGTGGATTTTGTGAAACATGTACTTTTTGTTATAACAGCTTACAGTCAATATTATTGTGTAGCTGTCTATCTAAGCTCCACTAGTCATCTATCACAGTGTAGTTTTTTGCGAACGGATTATTTGGCAGAAATGTAGAAATAGTTTCTGCCCCACTTATTGGATGAAAAATTCCACTCTCATTTTGTCCAACAGGCCTGGCGTTCTTCATGCCTCTATACAAATGCAGTAATGCAGATGTCAGGCATGTTTGCATCAGTACAGATGGTGACACTGTGACATTGTCACTCACTGATAACAACTAGATTTCAAAATTAAAATAAGACATATTCAAAATCATCATTAGTTCCCCAAACCCATTACTAGAATAGTTTTAGTGTTATGAAGTATAGTGTTATTTATAAAGTATGTCATTGACTTCATTAGGGAATGGGTGGTACCATTATGCGATCATGTCTCAATTCTGAGGCAGATGTCTTGGAAACCGAGGTTCTCAAATATGTCAGATATGTCAGCTTTTTTGTTATAAAGGGCACAGCAGTCAAAAGCGGAAATTCCTTTGTAATCACTGTGACCTCTCCTCTGGGAACAAATAGATGTTTTGAATACTTGGAAAGGAAGCAACATTCTTTAATGAGTTTATATATATATATATATATATATATATATATATATATATACAAAATAAGTTTTTATTTATTTATCTTGCATTAGCACAGATTCACTATCAAATTATTCACATTTATAAAAGGAAACCAGGAGTTTTAGTGTTCTGAAATACAGAGCTTATGGTAGAAACATTTTATGTGCTTAAAAAGAAAGAAAGAAATTATTTAGCTTTTATTTTTGCTTAAAAGTTTTTTAAGTTTAAGTTTTTTATCTTATATTTATTTTTTATTTAATGTCAGCTTTACTTTTATCATTAACACAAATTTTAGCTTTAGCTTTAGCTTTGGTTTTTGACACTGCTTCAAAACAACACTGGACCCCATTGACTTTTAATTGTATGAACAAAAAGATTTAGACATTAAAAAACAAACAAAAAAAACGCAACTTTTTTTCGTGAGGGAACTGCAGGAATTCACAAGTTGATGAAAAGCTGATAATTAATAAAATCATAAAAATGCAAAATTGAAATAAAATGCATGCTAAAAAATATATTTTGTTTACCTGCATGTCATATGACGGCTAACCGACAGCTTTAAATGAATAAATCCGTAAAATAATTATTATTTTGAAAAACTGAAAAAGTAAATGGCATAATGGGAATTGACACTTTTATGAGAATGTATTTAGTGTTTTTAAAACAAGATTTGTTACCGTTTTTTTCATGACATCAAATTTACTGTTCCTCACCACTACTGACTGAGTGGTGTGAACCACAAGCCTGCGTCTGGCACTTTGAGAACAGTCACAGAACCTCAGTCAAACCTCAGACAGTTTGCTGGTTCAAAGCCATTTCTAGCTGGAATGTCACTCAGAGTTGCTATGGAAAACCTCGAACACTTACATACGAACACACACAAATCCCAGTCGCACATCTGGCAAAGCTCCACACCTGCAGTTGTAGACATGTTCTAATGTATACTTTTCTTTTTTTTTTTTGAAGGATGAGAAGTATTGGAGTCGGCGTTGTAAGAACAACGAGGCCGCAAAACGTTCTCGCGATGCTCGTCGACTCAAGGAGAACCAGATCTCTGTGCGCGCCGCCTTCCTCGAGCGTGAGAACGCTTCACTCAGACAGGAAGTAGCCGACATGCGCAAAGAGCTCGGCCGGTGTCGTAACATCCTGAACAAATACGAGAGCCATCACTTGGATCAATAAGAAGGAGAGGAGGAAAACGCAAAACGAGATGATGGATGGAGAACGCAATGAATGTTCCTATGATAGTCACGCTAAAAGACAGATGGAAAGTGCATCAAATATATGGAAGGATGTCTAAAGACGGCACAAAAGCTCAAGTTTCAAACTGGAGTGAGAGAGCATGTCACCTCTCTTAACTTTTTTTTTTTCCCTAGTAAGGTACAATGGCAAGATTTTAATTATGGAGAGAAATGTATATTTTTATAAGGTAGAACAATGCTTAATGGTGAAAGGAAAATTTTGAAATTAATTTTTGTATATTTTCTATAGCTATTTTTGGGAGGGCTGTAAAGTATAGATGGAGGGAACTGGTTGAGGTATCACTGTAATTTAAAATCAATTCATGAGGTATTTTTGAAGCGATCAACTCTTGTGAAGGAGAAAAATTGAAGCCTAGACTTTCACAGAACTTTAAAGATTTAGAAAATAACTTTCTAGAGAAATTAAACTGTAAAATACGGAGAAAAAAATATACATTTAAATTTGTATAAAAATGTTAATATAGATTTATTCAAGCACTTAAGTTGTGATAAACCTGTGTGTAATATTTTGGCAACGGTGACCGAGGACAACCAAGGATGAGGGGAAACGACAGGTGCATCTCAACTCTTTGGGGAAAAACATTGTTTATCAGTTTACTGCTGATATTTGTTTGTCATTCTCAAAGGACAACTAAACATGTAATGATGATAAGGAGATGGTTCAGAAAGACATGCATTAATTGTCACATATTTTATTGGCATTTTTGTGTTTATTTCCTTGGTGAACTCCGTAGGATTCTTCTCCTGTCTACAATGTACTCATCTTTTTATAGGAATCTGACTCACAGTTGCAAACAAAAAACAGCTTTTTAGCAACAGCACACATCCACAACGTGCAGATCGTAAGTGAACTTGCAGAGGCTGTTCTTGCTGTGCAAAAACACAATTTGGACCTCTATGGATTGAATATATATATATATATATATATATATATATATATATATATATGGGACATGACTTTCATCTGATTGTACAGAATGATTTCTTACATTGGAAGCACGGGAAATTGCATTTCAAAACAGGTTGACATGTAGACATTTGGCTATGTCTGCGCTTTTGCTGGTTTTGCACCTGTATATGCAAACACATTGAAGCCAATGAGCGCTCTTACTTTTTTTGAAACGATATTGAATTTTTACAACCTGTTTACTGGTGTCAGTACAAATGTTTCAAAATCTATTAGTTTTGTGGTTCCTCGCTGGTTCTCCAGTCATGTCTGTTTCTTTCCTTAACGACCATTAAAGTAACTTCACTTATTATGAATTATTATTGATCTGATCATTATTATTACTATTGTTGTTGATACTACGAATGAATTATTATTTTTGTTGTTTTATTTCCTTGATATTGTCTATTTTATGTTCCTTTAAAGAACCCCCAACCCACACACACACACAAGTCTCCTCTCAGCTGTGGAGATTTTGTCAGTTCCTCTTTGTTACAGCATTCATCGTCAACACCAGTTATAGAAGAAGTGTTGCCCTGACAGCCAGGTCAATTTGTGTATCAAAGGAACACTGGGAGAAAAAAAACTGGTGCCCTTGGTGATCACAAACTGCTTCCCCGAAATAAATGGATTTTTTTCTCTTTATTTCTGTGCACTAGCATTATAAAGACCCATCATACCATTTTCTCTGTCTTTCTCTTTTTTGTGCATGTAGGTGTTTTAGCAAACCGCCTTTTTTACCCAGTAATTTGCTGCCTGTTTCTCATCAGTGACAATATACTTTTTGCAGATGGATTTTGGGGTAATGTAGTCCTTACTTTTCTGCACTTCCACATGTGGATGACTATGAACATTTTGTGTTGTGACTCTTGTTTTCTTGATGTACAAATGCCCTAATGCATCAGTGTTACCCACACTGCACCTAGCCAAAGTAATGCAGGGGAATGTAGTCTTTTTCTCCAAGACCACAAATAAACTCTTGTTCTTACTCACTAAACACTAAGGTTGATCATTTTGTATGTCGTTTGTGCCTATTCTGTGCTACCAAGTGTAGTATCTTCCACTTCCTTACTAAAAAAATTGTTCATTAATAAAGCGCAGATCCGGATGATGTGTGTTCTTGAATTTTAATCGGCATGAAGGAAGCACCGCAAACAGCAGTCTGTCAAACAGATGTAGCTTGTAGAAAACCTTTCTACCATCAAGCTAATACACAATGCTGTCATGAACTGCAGTTCATTTAGAATCATTTCTGAACATTGATTCTCAGTCTTTATTCACCTTTTTCCCATGGTTTCTCAATAGAATTCATATAGAATAGCATAGCTCTATACTCTAACATGCCCTACCTGCGTAACTGGGGTTAAACCTTGCTAGTGTCTTCTGCTGGTTAGATCAGCATTAAAGAATTATCTCAACTATTAAATAACAGATTGGAGATTAAAATAGTAGCATATTTGTCTAATTTTAAACAAACACAAAAAACAGAGATGAAAAATTAACATAAGAAATTTACTTTGGCTATGGTCAAATAAATGGTCAGTGATATCTTCCAAAGATTTCTGAATTTTGGCATAATTTTTTCTCTATATAGTGTTGATATGGCAACTAGTAAATGCACTAAGTTTCGTCATGCTATCATGTGTGGAAGTATTTAAAGCAAGTGTGTTACAACTAGCCCTGCGTTAGGTTGTGCCCCGCTCACCACTACAGTAAATGAAGAGGTACTCAAATATAGAAAATCATACAAAATAGGGTTGAAAAATATTTGTGAAGAAAATAAATGGAAAAAAGAAACTGTAATCACAAATGATTATTGGTAATAAAAAATCATAAATAGTTATGGAATTTAATTATTTGTATTATTTATCATTATTTTGTTTACTTATTTCAATTAATATATAACATTAAACATTTATTATTATAAGTATAATGGATAATATTTCTATAAATATTAATCTATAAATCTTGAGTAATGATGAATTGCTTTGACTTGTGAAAGTGAAAACTGATAAACTTATGTTAATGTAAAAATATTTTGCCATGAGTTATTGATCACATTTTTTCCGAGTGTAGTTCATTGTAATGACATTGTGTTTTCCTCTTTTGTGCACTTTTACATAATACACCAACACTTGTATCTGTTCCCAAGAAAGTGGTGGCTGAAATATGTGCAGTAAGTGGACATTTTCTAACTTTCCAAAGGAAAGAAAGGATAAGACTTTGTAATGTCCATTTGTTTCCATTGCACTGGACAGTGAATAAACCCTCTCAGATAACTGTCATATGGAGGAACTAGCCTACCTGCAAGTGCATAAATAACTTACCTTAATTTATACTTGTATGCTTTATGGCTGCAATATAAGTTGCAGGATTCCACATCTACAGAAAGGCCTACAGAAGAGTCTGCACAGATAGAGAAGACATAGGCCTAGGTGGGCAGTGTATAGACAACTTTTCCTTTTTATTTGTTGCATGAGGCATGTGTCTAATATCTCTTGTTGCAGGCACTTGACCACTGGCTTTTCTTTACAAAGAACAATTGAAATAAAACTCAAGGAACTAAGCATATTTGTCTTTTATTAAACATTTAATGAAAAGTGTTTTTTTATTTTTTTTTGGCAATGTTGTGTAATATGGCACATGCAACAATGTCACAGGCCCTGTCAGGTGTGCAACCCTCAGACTTTTCAGACACTGAAATCTTCCCTTTAGTTAGCCAAAGTTCATTTCATTGTGTGCCCTTGTCCTGGCAAGAGCTGCATTGTAACTGGTTTGGGTCAGGGAATGGGGTCATAAAACACCTGTCTGCAGGCAGGAACATGTCATAATCACCTATGAAAAAATGCAGTTCTGTTAGGATCAGCATCAGGATATGTAATACAGTGAGCTTGATATTTAATTGTGGAACTTTCCTTACCACTTTCAAATAATGTGCATAAAAGTGAATCTCTGAAAATTCTTAAGTCATGCACAGATCCTGGCCATTTTGCTTTCACATTTGTGATATGGAAGATTTTAGTCAACTGCCTTATTTTATTTGATATAATATTACTAATCTGGAATATTAAGAATCACAATAGTAACTGGGCTGCACATTTACATTGTAAACCCCCTTTCTGTTCACATAATCCCCTTCATTGAGGCCTTGATGACAGTCTATAGCCTAGTCTATGGTACCAATCATGTTAGTGAAGCCTGAGTGACATATATTGTAATTGGCATGGTCATGATTGCATGATCTTCATAAAAAATTATGATAGCCTAAAAAAAACTGCTTTAAAAAAACTGCTTTACAACATTGGGTCTTAAGTGGCTTGGAAATGCCACAAAAAAAACTAAAACTGTTTTTTAAACCTAAAAGCGCCAGGTAAACTCCGAATGACACGACAGACAGCACTTTCCATCAAGTTCTCCGCATCTCCAATAGTGTAGGAAGAAAGAATAATCTTAGGGCAATGCAAACAGTTTGTGCTGTAGTTAAAGCCCGACTCCGACAAGTCGAAAATAAATGTGCGTTTCCAACAAATTAATAATGTAAACGACAATCTCATGAGTCACGAGAAAAAAAAAAAAATCTCAGAAAGTGCACTATCGCGCTGCGCTGGACTTCCCGTATCACCTCCGCTTATAAAGCCGGGATCTAATCCTGTTAACATGAAATAAGCCTGCTCCCGAGCAGGTTTAAGCTTGCGCACCTGTTGCTATGACAGCAAGTCCAGGATGAGCGTCGAAGAACCAAACAATCCAAGATCATGCCAAATCGCCAACAATCAAATCCAGCTAACTGAGTTAGCGACGTACGAAGAACGGGCCCCTGGATTTCTCTGTTTGCCTGTGCTTTCTACCCTGTTGCTTGTTTTGGACTGGTTTCCTTGTGGTTTTGCCCGTAGCCTGTTAGTCATATGGATTACGATTTTGGATTACCCCTAATCAGAGCTGTGTTTGGATCCTCAACCTTTGTGTCTCGGGTTTGTGACATTAACATTTAATATATGTTTTCGTCAGGTTAGATATTAATCACTCAGACCTCTTTATCTAAACCTCTAACCGTTGGACTTCCAAACCCACCATTGTTTGTAGTTTTTAACACTCTTTATCTGTGTTTGTGCTTCTGACTGAATCCTTGTCCAACCCACAATGGGTTGTGGGCAATATTAGCCGTTAGAGTGTGGACAGATCTGCACTTTGGATTTTAACTGGTAAAAGTAGACCATCCGGGTATCTTTGGAATACTAATTTCAACACACTACGATTTGGGACACACTGGCTGCATCTGAATTTGCATAGAATTTGCATACTCCCTTGAGTAGGGACTTATTTTGAATAATTAATTACTTCACGGCCGCTAAAAAAATATGTTCTAATGTGAATGTGCAATGTTGTCATTATCATGTGACCTACCAGCGCCAGTTATGTCGCTTCACTGCCATTCATAAATCCTCTCCCATGGCCTCATGGGATAGTAAAGTGTCCATCATATGCACACTTCAGAATCTTGCTGGAAGAAGTAGGTCATCCGGGTACTTTTTGCCTACTTTTTTAAGAATATTGTGAATTCGGACATACTTCTTTTGTCACACTGTTTTTCGCCTACTATATAGGCTACAGTAGTCAACATTTGAAGTGGATCATCAAAGTTGTCCTAAGACAAGAATGGGTATTGTTCAAAATTCATGTATAACTTTGATGAAAGATATCCGCTTGACTACTGTAGTAGGAAGTATGAGATATCGGATGCAGCCTAATTCTAAATTTGAATACTATTTAGGACGGATAGTCTGTTTCGATGGATGTTGATTTAATTACTCACGTGTCTCTACTTTTGTTAATTATCTAGTCCTGTGTATTTAAGCCCTTTTAGTTTCCTCAGTGTTCGGTCATGTCTTTAGTTTACGTAGTTGTGTGATCTATTTGTATAGTTAATAAAGTCTGTTCTTGCTTTGTTCTCCATCGTTCGTGTAATTCATTGCAACCCCACTTGCCACTCCTAGTTTCTTGGGGGTGTCTTCAAATATTGTCTTCGACAATTGCAGGCCTTGGAGTCAGAAAGGTTTAGATCCGATGCTCTAAGAACCTTTTTCAGTGTATTTGAAAAATCTTATTGTGCTCTCAAGGTCAACTAATATTTCAAGTGCATCAAAACCATTTTCCTGTGATGAGGAAGTCTTTAGACAAAGAGCTTGATAGCTCTTGCATGGATTTATGGGTCCAAATTAGCATGTTCTACAAAGAACTCTTGTCTTTTTTTAAAAGGTGCCAATAGGTTTACCAAAGGATTCTGCTGGTGTGGCAAACCCAGGAACCCCAAAGTGTAGTTTACTGTCCAGACATAACCTATGTAGACCTGTATCACCTCAGTGTCCTCACAGAAAGGAAAGAGGAACAGACAGGGAAATCAACATTCAGTACACATGAAGGCCTTAGTGAGTTGCCTCCAATCTTCCAAATCCAATATGCTCTTCTTCAGAGTACTCTTAGTAGTCTTTTCTTTATTCTTTAAGATATTTATTATGGAAGAGTTCACCCTTTCTGACCAGTAAACAACAGCTTAAAGACAATATTGTGGATGTATGTTCATCCTTGAGAGATAAAGATGTTTGTTTCATTCACTGAGTGTGACATTCATCAAAAGGGTGAGATAAATCAGTGGACGTAGCCTGAATGTGATTGTTTGTTGGTTTAGCTGGTCGTGTGGGAGCGTGTCACGTTTATCTGTCAAAGTGTGTATTTACTCTTGCTAAAGGAAGTTCCTTTCTGTCTTAGGATGCTGAGTTTAATTGTGGTGTGTTGAGATGTGTCGGCTCACTCTTGCCATATAACAGACACTTTGTTACAGTATTCGACTTGGCACTGTACGTCTGTATGTGGAGAAGAGTGTATCCACGAGGCCTGTCACTTGATGTGGGGGTAAGTGTGCGAGCTCTTTTGGCATCAATGAAATTGGGTGAAAGGTCATTTTTTCTGCGGAATTCTACCCAGTATTCAAGACACTCAATACGATCCAGATGTGTGTGTGCATGTACGGCAGCTCCACTCCTCCCTCGCCATCACACCATCACAAAACCCCCTCCTCCAGACTTTCCCCCATCTTTATATTCCCCCTTCTATCTCACTACCTCTTTCATAACCTCTACAGTAAGTGTCAGGGAAAGATGGAGCGATCTCTGCTTGTGTCTCTTCTGTGTGTGTGGGCCCTCAGCAGCCTGGCTGCAGCATCAGGTGAGCGTGTTAGTGTGCGTGGGTGGCTGAGAGAAAATGAAAGGATTATGGATGGCTTTCCATGTAAAACAGTTTTTTTTCAATGATTTGTTAATGAATATTGAATGAATGACAGCTCATTTGATAGATTTTTGCCTTAGATACTCTACTTTTAAACTGGAGGTTCAGTATTTATTATTAATATTTTGTATTTAAAGAAAGTGTGATCTTTTTTCATTTATTTGAAAATACATTTTGAGTCTCCATCACATTGTTTATGAAATTTCGATTCAGCCAAAAATGAATATTCAGTCATTATTTACTTAACTGTATGTTACTCCCAACTTGCATGGTTAATTTATTATGTGAAACACATAATATATTTTGAAGAATGATTCAACTGTTTTTGCCAATACAATGAAAGTCAATGGAGTCCAAACCAACTTTTATTGTAGGATAAAAAAAATAGACATTTAAAAATATATATATATTTTGTGTTATACATACATGTACAACTGTCTCTTTAAAATATGTCCGGTTTTTAATTTGATAATTTTCTACTATAATCCCCTCCCTTTCACATATTGCCTTGAGAATCTGTTTCTTAGAACTAGTTTTCCATGAAATACGTAACACACAAACAGCCTGCTATTTTATGGCATGGATTAAATAGTTAGACAGACAAATGTACACTGTATTTAAAATGTGTTGATGGCATGTACGCTATGTATGCACTCTCTTATGCTTACCAAGGTTGCATTAATTTGATCAAAATACAGTAAAAACTGTAAAATTGTGAAGTATTACATTACACTGAAGACTGGAGTAATGATACTGAAAATTCAGCTATGCCATCACAGGAAAAAATTACACCTTAAAATATATTAAAATAGGAAACCATTATTCTAAATTGTAAAAAATATGTCACAATATTACTGGTTTTATTGTATTTTTGATAAAAAATAATGCGACCTTAAGCATAAGAGACTTCTTTCAAAAACATATTTTTTTACCTATTCTGATCCTTTGACCGGTAGTGTCAGCTCAACTGCCTGTGAAACAAATTATGATCTGCATATTGTCTTTATTTCTGTACAGTGGATGTAACAGAACAGTGCCCAGAGAGAATACTGGGTAATGAGAGAAGACAAACATGCCCAAAAAAGTGTCAGCAAGATAAAGACTGTGTCAACAAACGTCAGTGTCTCTGCGACGGGCAGTGTGGACTCAGCTGTGTGGCCCCAGGTCAGAGCTAGAAACCCCATAATGCATTTATTATGAACCTTAAGAGCAAATAAACCTAAAAAATGTACTAAATCTATAATATATTATAAGGCAGTGTCCACAGTTTTCATGTGAGTATTCTTTGTGAAACAGGTCGTATGTGTCCGTGGCCTCTCCCACCTGCAAAAAATTTGGATGTAGTTCTCCTTTCCCCTTTGCCCTCTTTCTCTGCGCTGCTAGAGGTTCGTTGTAAGCCTGGGTACACCATGCATAACGGGCTGGACGCTACAATACGCCGCTGCCAGGGTGACCGACAGTGGAGTGGAGATGAGCCTGTTTGTACAGGTAGAAAGGAGTAAACATATTTTAACTGTTATGTATTGTTTTTTTTAACTGTTTTTACAAAACATATTGTTTCAAAGCAGCTTTACAGAAAATTACATCAGTCCTGTTGGGTCAGGTTGACCTCATCTTGTTTGCAAACCATCAAGTTACTGTCAGTATTGCAATTTAGGATTACTTCATAGCATCAATATTATGGTGGTGATATTTCGCGCAGACAACCATGAATGCAAGAAAAAAAGAGAAGTATGTGTTCGTGTCTGCATAATAATGCATTTTTGGATGCATGACTATTATGGAACAAAAGCTTGGAGCTTGTGGACCTGGGTCAATGCTTATTTCTGGATGGTGGGGTTTTAGTCTAAAGACTCCAGCTCTGTGGAGAGGAGGCGTAAATCGGCAGAGCTCCAGGCTGCAGCATTCCCAGTATCACCCCCTCTGCAACACATGCACACATTCAAACACTCATTTCCTGGAGTAACATGAGAGGTATTTCTAGGAATGAGCTGTCAAAAGAGCCGAGGTGTGGGCGTTTGGGGTCTGTGAGATATGTCCTGCAATACTCTATTATCTGCAGATCAGTGAATATTTAACAAGCAGAGACAGGCATGTAGATATGCCGGATTCACACACAAAGTTCAAGCGCATTCAAAGCTGAATTGATGTACAATGGAAGTTTGGTGTGTGTGCATGTTGACTGTATGATTTCCTCCCCCTTCATTAATCAGTCATCCTCACCAAAGAGGGAGAGATTCGATACATACTGTAACTGCATGAGTCAACTGCACAAGAGGGAATGTGAGAACAGCTTGTTCCAGATGGATTTTTCTGATAAAACTTTCTGTTTTATCATTCACATTCTGTCCATCCATCATCTGGGTACCTGCTCAGCCATGCAGTGACCTGTGAATCCATTTGTTAACCCTTTTTACCTATCTGTTCATTCACCTAGTCATGTATTTTATGTTACCACATCTAGTGCAGTGGATAAAAGCTCCATGCCATTATCCACAGGGTCATCCATTCGGATTCCTTTACCGACTATGTATCAAAAATCAGGGAAGCTGAATAACGAAGGGCTTTTGACCGTAAATTCTCTTCCCTTACACCGCCTAAGCTCTTGTTTTGAACTTATACGGTGAAAAAAGGCACTTACCACCCTTAAACCATGCATGAGAACATTTAAATTATGTAAAACTTATTTTTGTCTGTTTGTTAAGAAATACATAAAAATGCAATGTAATATTTACAATGACCTGCTTGAATAAACATTTTGTATGTTTTTAAAATCTACATTAATACTTTTGCGTTGCCCCAAGATTTGCATTCTCTTGCAAAGCTTTTGCGTTCCGCCAAGAAACTTGTTTGCTTGCAAAAATTTTGTATTCTTTCGCTAAATTTTTGCGAAAAACGTTTATGGTTACTCATGTAACCCTGATTCCCTGAGATAATGGGAACGAGCATTGAGTCAGTTTTAGCTGAAGCTTATGGGGAAAACAAAAAAAACGAATGGTGTTTCAGCCCACCAAAAAGGGCGGGGTTGACTGCCTATATAAGTCACGCAGAAACGTCGTCAGTCAGAATCTTTCGACTGAGGAGCAGCTAGCATGACTCGCCGGGCAGCAAAGGTAGCACGGCAAGCTACCCAATGCTCGTTCCTGTTATCTCAGGGAACCACTGTTACGTGAGTAACCATAAACGTTGTCTTTCGATACAGTTCACTCGCATTGTGCTCAATTGAGGGCCCCTAGACCAACTGCATAGGGAGAGGCTCCCTAGACCTGCTACACAGTCCATAAGTGTCTGAGACTGACATCACCCATGCTTGAAGAGCAGGGATGTCCAGGATGTAAAATCTGACAAAGGTGGACGGTGAGGACCAGCCGGCCGCCGCACAGATGCGAGAGAGACTCCCCTGGACCACGCCCAAGGGACCAGGTCTCTGACGCAGCCGTGGGTCACCTTGAGAACGTGTCGGCCTATGCGCCACGCATGGGGTGAGATGAGACCTTTTAACCAGAGCTGGAGTGGTCGCATGTGGAGCAGGCCCAGCGGAAAGATAGAGGAAGCTGCCGCCATGAGGCCCAGCAGCTTTTGAAACCTCTTGAGGGGTGAAAGGACCCCACTTTGGACGAGGTGGCCATGCTCCTGATTTTCAGGGCTCGTTCTTGTGAGAGCCAAGCCTTCATTTGGGTGAGTCGAAGACTGCTCCCAGGAATGAAATTTGTTGGCTGGGGAGCAGCAAGCTCAAAGTTGACCCTGAAGCCCAAGTCCTCCAGATGGCTGAGGAGCTGGGATCTGTGGGTGCATAGCTCCTGTGTCGATTGGGCTATAAGTAGCCAATCATCGAGATAGTTGAGTATGTTGATTCCCTTCTGTCTCAGAGGGGAGAGAGCCGCTTCTACACACTTCGTAAAAGAATGTGGAGCTAGAGAAAATCAGAATGGAAGGACTGTATATTGGTATGCCACCCCCTCTAAATGAAATCTCAAGAACAGCCTGTAATGGGGGGCTATCTGTATATCTAATAAGCATTTAGATATTGAATTTGCGCAAGGATTTGTTTGATAGTTAACATTCTGAAGGGCCATCTCATGCTGGATCTGTCCCCGTTGTTTTAAAAAGTAATCACGGATAGCAAAATAAGGCATTAGCATGACCACATCCTGCTAGCCAGGCCTTTCTAGTGTACCAGCTACGGGAGAAGCCTCGCACGGACTGCTTCTCTTTATCGTTAGCCTGCTGTTTGATAGAGATGGGCACTAAAAGGCACTTACCACCCCTAAACCATGCATGAGAACCATTTAAATGATGTAAAACTTATTTTTGTCTGTTTGTTAAGAAATACATAAAAATGCTATGTAATATATAGAATGACCTGCTTGAATAAACATTTTGTATGTTTTTAAAATCTATATTAATACTTTTGCGTTACCCCAAGATTTGCATTCTCTTGCAAAGCTTTTGCGTTGCGATGCATTGCTTTGGTCTGGCTCATGGGGGCCCTAGCGCCCTATATTGGCCAGCCGCCCCTGGCAAAGACTGAACTTCAGCTCTGAGGACATGCGAACTGAGATTGTCTGAGACCGATGTTTGAATCATGCCCCTGATGCGGGGCGGTCTACGAGCGAATTGGAGCAACCTCGTTCTATTATCCCCCAAATCCAGCTCAACACTCCGGGGATGGCCCGTCATGCCTGGAGTGGAGTGGCAAATGGTTGAAGTACTACAGGCTGTGTCCCGTACTAGGGAGGGAGAACAGTACCTGTTACAGCATTGAGAGGAGGAAAAATGTTCTTTTTGTGAAAATGGTTTGGTTGGGTGCAAAAATGGTTTGGGTGCGCAAACTGGTGGGACGGGCCCAGAACCGGCAACAATTACATCGATTCTAGCGCCCTGAACTGAAGAGGGGACTGGAAGACGAGCACGATTTGAGGGTGGTGCAGCCTCAGTGGGACGGTGGGACCTTTTTCTCCATCCTGAGGCATCAGGACTGCTCGGCTGCACGGTGTCCAGATCTAGCTTGAGACGAGGCCCTTGACGCTTCAGATATGGGTAGCATTTGGCTGGGCGAGGCATTTCTTGACTTCCAGCTGGGGCTGAACGGGTGCTGAGACTGGCCTGGGTCGCTGCTGGGTTGGCGGGCCGTCTTGGAGCGACTGGAGGCAGTGGTGGAGCTGGTTCTTTTAGGCAAGAAGTGACGCATAGCCTGCAATGACTTCTGGGCCTTGATGTAGCATTCTGCGAAGCCGTCCACCACAGAGGCGAACAAGCCCGATGGGGAGACAGGGGATCAATAAGAGTCCTGTCGGCGTCCTTAATCTCAGTGAGATTGACCCACAAGTGGCGCTTCAGCACCACTAGACTGGCCATAGCGAAGAGGAACAGTGGACGCGTGCCACATCTTAGTGAGTTCCTGGTGGACCTCCGGAAAGAATGGGGCTGGCGAGGGTTTTTCTGGCACCGCCCTGGCTGCAGGAACCATTCGTTGAGTCGGCTGCGGGCGGGCTCTTCTGGGGCCGACCAGTCCAAGCTGAGCTCTTCGACAGCTTTAGTGAGGACTCACAAAAGCTCTGAGTCCATGCAAGAGCGTGCTTTATCACTGTTTATGCAGCAGGGGAGTGGAGTCATCACCGATGTTTGTTCACTCTTCGCAGTCAGAGACGACCAGAGACATAGAGTCTAGTTCTTCCTCAGACCCGCCAAATAAGACCATGCCACTCGCACCAGATGAGGGGCGTTGATCCTCGCGGGTGAAGAACACAGGGGACTCGTGACGGTGAGGGGAGAGCGAGGCACACAGGCGCTGGGCTGATGTTAACTCGCTTCTGCCTTGCTGCTCAGCCTGGTGGCTCCGTTTCTTCTTTCACTTCGGCTCGAGAGGGCAAGGAGATGTGGAAGCGGCAGGATTGCTGAAGAGCGCTATCCAGGCGCTCAGCGTCACAAGGTTCAGCTTCTTGCAGTGCGGGCAGCTTGAGTCTAGAAGCCCCGCCTTGGCGTGGGCCCAGGCAAGAGGTGCACTCAGAGTGCTCATTTAGAGCAGGCAGGTGAGCCCTGTACAAGCTACATTCACGGCACGACAGACATTTGAAACCGTCGCTGAAATTTTCTCTTAAAAGTTGCTCTTTTATTTAACCTCCGGATGGCTGCAGGGGAGACACTCAATCAGCTTGCTTGCAGAGCACCGTTCAGTCAGCGTGCCAGCAGAGTGTCTTGTTTCGCTGTGAGGCCCATTCGATAGCAAGAAGCGAATAGAGGCTTCAGTCTTCTTCAGAACAGCGAGATGGTCTTCGTGCTGAAGGAGAAAGATTCTGATTGATGGCATTTCTGCATGACTTATATAGACAGTCAACCCTGCCCTTTTGGCGGGCTGAAATGCCACGCACAGACGTGAACCAATCAGGCTTCAGGATTCTGAGAAAACAGGAGTTTTCCCCATAGGTGTCAGCTTATGCACCAAAGTAATTTTTTATCTTCTCCTTCAGTATTTGGATTTACGGATTTTTGGCTGTTTTTGATAAGCCTATTATTTCTTAGGAAACAAAAAACTGCTTTAAATAAGTCTCTTGTAATATCAGATAATTTGACCATTTTATGACAAACAAGGTTAGTTCAGATTTGTAAAATGTCAATGGACACCCCAAAAACGGAATATGTATGAATTAATAATTCACGATATTTTAATTAAAAATGGAAAATATGTTACTACTATTTACTTGTTTTCATTTTCCAGAAAATGACACGTTTTTCAAATCAATAAGAAACACGAATACAAAGTGTACATTTCAAAGGACTTGACCAAATCAATTTAGCATTTAAATGCATTCTCAAGTCAAGAGATAAATAAGCCATTTTGATTTAGGTGGAGGTCTTGTAGCAGAGCCGGTTCTGGTGCCTGAGGTTTCCTGTTCTTTGCCTGATGATGATGATCTGCTCTCTGTGCAGGGCAGTGCTACTGTGGGATCCACCATCCAGTATCAATGTGCATCTGGGTGAGATTGAAGAGAAAAATAAACTGGAAAGAGAAATCTGTGACTGATTTATACTATACAACAGAATGTCTCTTTTTATTATAATTATGCAATCTACACACCTTGTCCTTTTCCCCATACAGATCTGTGCTGATTGGAAATAGTGAGAATATCTGTCATGAGAACCAGACATGGCAAAACCCTCACCCCATCTGTCGCCGTAAGTGTGTGTGTACGTGTGTGTGTGTGTGTGTGTGTGTGTGTGTGTGTCTGTCTACACATCCTCCTCCGCATGGAATGACTGAGACAGAGATCTTGCTAAAAGGAAATAGCAGGTGTATTAGAATGTATGCTTGAGTGGAAGATGTTGATTCAAACTGCTAAAGAGATATTGTGTAGATACAATTGCACAAAATGGTACAAAGTAATGAAAGAGAGATGAGAGGGACAGCGGGAGAGAGAAGAGCAATAAAGACTGTGTGGGTTTGAGAGTAGGCGGATAGGGCACTATGTGTAAATGATTTTTTGAGTGTGTAGAGCTAGTGGAGCTTCACTAAAATGCCGGTTTCACTAAATTATTCTGGTGCAATGATGCCCCCTGTTGGATCAACATCATTTTTGCAGCCATGCTTGTTTTAAAGGCTTATTCCATTACGAAGTTATGCTCAATCGATTCGATAGCACCGTAATTTTGACTGGCCCTTTCTTTTCTTTTAAAAAATGCAAAGAATGTGCGTTAGGCTACTGTGAGGCGCTTTAAGTAATGCCGCGTTCCAGGCAAACTGTAACCCGTGTTTTTCCAACTCGTAACTGGGAGTATATCGATCTAGTACGAGTTCACGGGTGGGAAGTTACGGGTTTTACTGCCGTTCCAGTGCACTTTCACGGGTATAAGGTTGGAAAAACACGGGTTACAGGTTGCCTGGAACGCGGCATAGGCCTAAGACCGATCTGTAGAATGTAGAAAGCACCTCACCCTGGTTCTAAGCCTAAACTTGACATGAACTGTAAACTTCAGTACATAAACTGTAAACCCTCAAATCTGATTGGTTGATTGGAAAGTTGCTCCAGGATCAACAAAGATGTTTATCCAGGAACATGTGATAGGCTAGGCTACTTGGTGAAATCACGTTTGAGGGTTTACAGTTTATGTCAAAGGCCATATATTTAGGGATAAGTTATGGGTAGGGTTAGGTTTAACAAATTGTTCCAGGATCAACAAAATATATTGAGGAATACTTGGCAAAATCATAATGACCATAAAAACTTTACAGCTCAAATAATACACACATTATATTTTTTACAGTCTATGATTATAACACAAAAAGTTATGATACATGATGTCGATTGAGCACAGGATTATTCCTTTAAGAGTTTTCACATTAGACTTAATAAGGTTTTTAAACTGTAATTCTGCAAGCACATTTATGTATCTAAGTGTGTGCATATGTTTGTTATCAGGTGTGGTTTGTCCTCCTCCTAAAGAGGTTGATCGTGGACACCTGGTGGCTGTCCAGAGAAATGAATATGAAGTTGGTGACACAATTTATTACCTTTGCAAAAAAACCTTCTTGTTGGATGGACCAAATCAAGTGACTTGTCTACCTAATGGGACATGGAGTGCAGAGCCTGCTTGCCGGGGTAAGAAAAGCTGGTAACAACACAATACATTCAGTCATTATGGCTGTGTTGAACTTTTGCATTGAGCATTTTTATTTTCTTCAATGTAAGGTTTGGAGTGTTTTGGTTTCCAGCCGTGAATAATAAATCTCCTTTCCTTTTTGTGATGACAAAAATCTCCCATCATTCTCTTCACCATTTCTTCCCTTGCCCTTCCGATCAGCCCGTTGTCCAGTCCCAGCTCAACGCAGCAGGGTGATTGTGGGAGCACTAAAGCGCTGGCCATATGATCTGACGGATGGTGTGGTTGCCCATGGAGAGAATGTGACGTTTTTCTGTAAACATCCAGAAAAACATTGCAGCTTCACTGCCACGGAGGTCTGCGTAGATGGACAGCTCAAGGCACCTAGTTGCTACCTTGGTACACAATTTCCACCACATTTATACACATAATACTTTACACTTAAAAATAACCCTGCATCACCTTCATCTACCTCTTTTCTCTTTAGACCCTACCTGGCTGCAGTTCAAGCTCTTCCCTCATCGACTGGTTTCTGAGATTGATACATGTGATCCTGCTGACCTTGAGTAAACTCATCTAATTATGACAACACATTTTATATGTTCGCACACACAGCTCTCTCCTCACTTTGGAGGTGAGAAACAATTGTTTTAATAACGTGCCACTACATTTTTATTTTGGACTGGATCTCAGGATCTCACAGTTATGCCTCATTTAACTCTTCTCTCTTCTATTTTGTATGTTGCATTGACAAAGTTACTTTAAACAGAGTTTGTATCATATCTGATGTATGCAGACACCCTCATACTTGCTTGAGGTCGCGATTGTCATAAGCTGCTATCTTTTGTTGTGTTTTGTGGCCATACTAAGTGTAAAAGTGCTTTTTTAGTTACAGCATTTATGTTTATCTTGTTAGAATATTTTATTTCTTTGTTAAAGGGATTGTTCACCCAAAAATGAAAATTCTGTCATCGTTTACTCACCCAAGTTGTTCCAAACCTGTATGAGTTTCTTTCTTCTGTTGATGGTATAGCCATTGACTTTCATAGTAGGAAAAAAAATATTTATGGATGTCAGTGGGGCCCATCAACTGTCTGGTTACTGACATTCTTCAAAATATCTTATTTTGTGTTCAGCAGAAGAAAGAAACTCATACAGGTTTGGAACAACATGAGGGTGAGTAAACGATGACAGAATTTTCATTTTTGGGTGAACTATCCCTTAAAAAAATTATTTGTCAATACCACAATCAAGAAAGCACAGGCCAAAGGTGATCTCTGAAGTCATGCCATGTACAGATGCTCTCTAATTTTACTGTATTCCAAAAGCAGTTTTATAGAGTTAACTGATTTTTGACTGGACTGCTGATTTTAAGAAAAGAGTAAACTTGGGAATATTATTGCATAAAAGCTTTGCTGATATACAGCCATGCTGAATTGTGCTTTCATAAGGATTCAGTTTTGCATTGTGCGAACTTCATAATAAATAATCTTTGAATGTAGTTTTTTTTTTTTTTTTCATCTCTCTTGGTATGATTCTACAATAAAGAAATTGGAAACCATTTGTTGTCATTTAAAGTACTGATTTTATTTTACTTGGTAAGTCTGCATAAATGATTTAGATTGAACAAAGAAATGTTTGAGTCATATATCTCAAAACTTAAACGAAAGTTAGAAAACTTAAATAAGTAAAACTTAAATGCATACAAATAAATGTTTAAGCCCTAGACCTCAAAACTTATAAAATACAGAAAATACACAAATATTTTTTTTTAATTAAGCTCTATTTTTTTTTTTTTTTTTTTTTTTTTTGCATTGTGACATTATTTTATGGATCCCCTTGCATTTGCGTAACTGAAATGTATAAATATTGACTTAATACATTAATGAAAATGGGTTAACAATTAGATTATACAATTAATAATGGTATCGTTGTGACATTATAATTTTTTTTGGTATTATTTCAAACCAGCATATATTCAATTCAGCACAAAAATGTAAAAAAAAAAACAAACAAAACAAACCCAACTTTTAATGTGCTCAATATAAATGTGCTTAATTGCCATGAAAATAATGTTTTTAAAAAAAACAAAGAATTCCTTTTATTTATACAATTTATTTCCTTTTAATTTTGGGGTGAAATTTGACCTGTAGACAGTTAAAGTGAGATTCACCCTTAGGTTTATGTTTTTTTTAATTCATCTCATAAACATAGTGACAAATACACAACTAAAGTTATGGTCAAAATTTTCAGTCCTAAACGAGTCCAGGTCGGACGTAGAAAACTGCAACACCACGACATCCCCCCCCTCCCCGCTCTCTCGCGCTCAACCTCTCCGCCCAGTCATTCATTCATATTTGGTCTTCCGGAAGTATCTCAGGGTCGGGCCAGTCAGTGCCTGCGCGAGCTGACTCGTGGGGTGAGAACAGTTTCATATTCAATATTTCAGTTATAAAGAAGCAATGTGTGCGAATGGCTGTAAGCTTTTGGGAAGAAATGTATGTTCTTGTGAGTAGCAGATAAAGAGCGTGTGTTGTCTTGGAAAGTTTGAAATAGGGTTTCCAAAGCAGCAGTGTGTGAGCGCTGTCACTGGCTCGAACCCTCGGTACACATAAAATGGCTGGTCGCAGGTTCGAGCGCAGTCAGTGTTTTGACCAAAATATGGGAATAATTCAAGTGTATACATGCCCACGTTATGGAAGGATATGTCCCTCAGACAGATAGCCTACTTTTGATCATATAATGGCACGGGTTCGACTCACTGTCTGGACCCCGCAGACATCAAACGCGGTGTTTGGTTTTATATATTTTTTCTTTAAACGAACCTCCGACGCTTAATGGCGTCGAATGTCCCCGTGTTGATCTCTAACTCTCCCACAGTGCTGCATGGCTGACTGTACGGACAAAGGCGTTGGTGTCAAACCCTGAGCCATGCGCGCTGACAGATGAACGTACTTAATTTGTGATGAAAACCACGGGGAGGAGGAGTGAACCTGCTACCATGACAGCGCGACGTTCAAGCTCATTGCGTTGCGTTGCGTTCTTAAAAACGGCATGGCATGTGAGCACTTTTTCCAAATATTACACAGATATTGAATGTTGTAACTATTATAGGTCAGAACTGTTCCTTAGCTTGGCTAACTAGTATTGGCGTTCTGTCAAGATTTTCATTTCCAAAGAATTTGTCTGCTTTTAGTGTTTGTAATATTGTTAAATGTGAGAACTTCTAAAACCTTTAATAACAAATTGCAATCATATTGTGTCATTCATATTAAAAATAAAGTACTGGTGGATTTCTCGGTTTAGGCTAATTATAGGCTATTGTGTAGCCTATAGTATGCCATAATAACATGTAATAATGCTGTTTCTAAAAATAAAGTAGTTTATTGTTTTAATTTACTGTCAGAAGTGTTATAATAAATGCTGTTAGTTTTGTATTGTTGACATATTAGAGGTTGATACAAATGAAAACAACTGCTAAAATATGATCCACCAACCGTGTCCTGAAATGTGATTTAAGCTTTCGAAATATATTAGCCTAAAACTAGATTTGTTGACCTATTGGACCATAACAACACAACTAGAGTAAGTTGATAATAACAGTATCCTGTAGTTTAGGAGGGTTCAGGATATAATGTACTGAATTAGTAAGTGATTGTTAAATTCCGATATAAAATATTTTTAAGCTTTTATAATAACCTGTCAAGAAGTTTGTGTTCTTGTTGTTTTTTCATTGTGAGTTGCTCAGGGATGTCTTCATTGTCAACATCTGATCTTACTGTTGAATGTATGTTTTAGTAGGCATCAGTATTGAATGAAAATAACTTGAAATTTAATCATGTTGTTGTTAACAATGATGAAAATTTGTTTATTATTTTTATATTACCATTACATTATTAGCACTAATCCCTAGATGAAATATAATTACAGATTCTTATCAAGGCGCCCTATATCGCCTCCTCTGTTTTCTCTGTTTAACTGCATCTGCAGCTGTCTGTTGTTTTTAATTCAATGTTATGATTCTGTTATGCTTTTGAAGTATAAGTGCTTCATAAATGCTTGTAAACCAACCTCTTATAGATCAGAAAATGAACAAATGATTATAAAAAAAAATCTTAGCCACATCAAAACTTAGTATCCATTTTTATGCACTGTATGATGCTGTCTTTTTATATTTAATTTTAAATACACAATATTAAACATTTATTAAATATATTATTAAATAATGTTTTTAAAAAATGTATTATATATGAATATATAAAGTGGCTATAACTTTAAAAAGGGGATTATTAGTAAAAGATGCAGTTAATTTGTACATTTCGACAGCGCTAATGTTTTCTGAAGAATTGTTACCTTAACATTTGAGATCTGTCTTTGTATTTTAAGTTTTGCTATTTCTATTTTAGAATTCAGAATCATATTTGTCTTTTTTTTTTTTTTCAGATTGATGCCTTAGATGAGTAGAAGGTCCTGACTGAGGGCAGTGCCAGAGACATGGGTGAAAATCAGCAGTTACGTCAGATGGACAATGAAATGGATATGGTGCCATTACTTGGATTATGCAAGATTCTGTGGCCCTGCCAGGCAATATTTCAATGTTCTCTCAGGTTATAATGAACTGACTTACTCCACAAGTATTGAATAATATGATTTCTTCTCTACTGGTGAATGCGCAGAGGTTGCTATGCGCAAACAACACGCATTGGACGGGATAGGTGAGACCATTCCACATATTAAGTGGACTGACCTTTCTGCAACCAAAGATTGCCAAATGTCTGTGGGTCAAGAGGGTGAATTATCAGACGAGAGGCTCTCATTGAGGACAGAATCTAAGAACAAAGATGTGTTTCTTGTTCCAGCACAAGAGCAGACAGAAGTTGTAAAGGATTACAGCAAGCAGAACTCTGTGAGCAGTGAGCAGAACTCACCAAAATATGAATCAGATTCAAACCAGACGATTCCTCTTGAAAACCAGACTGTTAAAAATAAATTTCTTACTTTTGATGAGAATACAAGGAGTCTACCAACAAACATGCAGCTGATACCCAAGATGGAGTGTGTTAACGCTAGGACCGAAGTTTGTGAAGTCACAACCAAAGCTACAAACATTGCGAAGATCTCAACCAATGATTTACTAGAGATTAAAGTTCAACAACAATCTATTTTAAATAAAAGTTTTCATAATGATAAACTACCATCACCTGCTGGAGGCAACCACACAAGCAAGGAGTTGTGCACTAATAATAAGACACATGTTGTTGATGTGGCACATGCTAGAGAAAGTAAACTTGGGATGGACATAAATCCAAACAAAAGATTAGAATATAGTAAAGACTGCACTGAAAATGATAAAACACAAATTCTATGTAATGTAAGAGAGGAGAGACTTGATTTTGGAAGGAATACTGCAATGACAAGTGCAGGAGATTCTTTGGGACGAAATGAAGGGGATGAGGTATTAGATTTAAGCCTCCCAAAAAAGAAAGACAGAAATAATGAGAGGCAGAGCGAATGGGTTGTAGACCCTGAATATGAAGGTTCACTTCATATGGAAGTTGATGAAATTGAGGATGAGCCTCAACATATAGAAGTGGAGCAGGAGGATGATAATGAAATGTGCTGGATTCCATTAGTAAGTGAAGCTCATACATATCTCCCACAGTATTGGGATGGACATTTGTCCTCCCCAGCACTTGAACCCATGCCAAATCCATCGTACCCCACTGTCATAACCCCAGATCCGATGGATACACTACTTATAGATGACCAGGGGATTCCTTACACACTCACCCCAGATGGACATAAAGTCCCACAAATTGATAATATACAACATGCTGTGGGGCTTTCTGAACAAACAGTTCTAAGCCCAAGGCAAGCTGAAGATAAGCCCTCTTCCTTTGCTGATGTTGAGGATATTGCAGACTCAAAACTGCAGACACAACCCAATTCACTGTGTCCAAATATGTCTCTAGGTCATGTCTCAGTGAAAGCCTCACAAGTTGCCCCAAACCTTAAGCCAACATCTTCTGTAGCTCTTGCTAAACCCTCCATCATACCTGCTGTGTCTGACTTGGCATCAGTTCCAATTCAGATTTTGGCTAATACTACAGGGTCAAACACTCCCATTCTTCTTCTTCCTCCATCTCAGCTTCAGTCGCTTTCCTCATCAGCTTCTAAGGCTAGCCCAGGGCTAATTACCCTTTCTTTACCGATTCCTCTTAGTCAGAACACTCAGTCCTCCTCCATGTTCCTAGTTTTGTCATCTCCGGTGTCCTCAACTCAGAGTTCATCCTCTCCTGGTCAATTATCTCAGATTTCCCCCTCTTCCACTGTTCCCTCAGCTACTTGTCCACTTGATTTGGGATCTACATTAAGTTCATGTCCATCACTTCTTAGCCTCAGCACGGTTTCCTCTGCTACAGCTACAGACATCTCAGGATTGAATAACCCCTCTAATCTTCCTGCTAGCCCTACCTCATCAACTGCTTCCTCTAGCACTTCCACAGTGACCTCTACAAGTCCAACCAAGCAATTCAGCACTGATGCCTACTCCGACACACCAGTGCCCACTTCCTTTCGGGAGGCTCTTCTCAGATTGGCTGTGTCTGTGGAGAAGAAACAAGAAAACAAGCCTGAGATTCATTCGGTCACTACTCCATCCTCATGTTCTGAAGCAACTAAGTCGGATTCCTCTTCCACAGTTCATGAGAGTAAAAACCACCAGACAGAGATAAACTGTGACGGTGACACTGAGTCTACCTCGGTAGACCAAACAGACGCATTAGATACCATCTCTTCCACATCACCCCTTCGTCCCATATCACCCATAAATCCCATCAATCACCAAAAGAACCAAGACCCACAAGCATTAGGCCCACGTCGCATTCTTTACTGTCAGTACTGTCCGCGGGTCTTCTACTATCTTTCAGACCTCGAGCGCCATTCCATCACACACTCCCAAAGCAAACCCCACGTATGTCATCTTTGTGGCAAGGCGTTCAAAAGATCAAGCCATCTTGAGCGACATAAACACATCCATACAGGTCAGAGAAACTTTGTGTGCCAACTTTGCCCGAGGCGTTTTCGTGAATCAGGGGAGCTAATGAGACACCAGAGAGTACACACCGGTGAGAAACCTTTTCAGTGCTTAATATGCCACATGCGTTTTGCAGAGCGCAACACACTGCGACGCCACACAAAGCGCAAGCACCAAGGCCAGCATCTGGAGGCGATGGGTATGAAGGTGAAACCAGAAAGTGGAGAGATTTCCCTCGCTGGTGTACAAGGAGAGTCAGAAGAGAATGCAGAGTGGTACAGTTCAACAGTTCCTGAAATGGAGTCTGACAGTGACACAGGGGGGGAATGAACTACATGAGGGCATGAAAAAACAGATTTTCTTTTTTTTCCAAAAGTTTCAAGACAAGTATAGTTGTAAATACGTTTATTGATAGAACAATTCCATACTTCTCACAAGACTGAAGACTCATATAATTGTCTATATTTCATTCCATTAACTCTCGAGACCTTTACTGGTGATGACTGAATCCTGCAATATTCACTTCAGATTCATTCTAATAAGCTTTAGTTATTGAGATAGACCACTTGATAAAAACCATTTGTTTCAATTATTCATCTTGAATAACTTTGAATTACCATTATTTGCTTCTTATTGTTCTCATTTCAGTTTTTCGCATGTACAGCTTTCAAGGGTATGATGTAGTTATTGTAAAAGACTACGGGACTTAGTATCAACATTTATAATTTTATATTATGATATATTGAAGTAATGACACTGAGACAAGGAATTGCCTAGATCAGTACATCTCTAAATCATGACTAGGCCCACACAGATTTTGTGTCCACAAAACTGCAGATTTCCACAGAATTGGAACATACATCATTCTCAAAGTTCTAAACATCTTCCGCTCATTTCACGTTCATTTATTATGTATGGCTAATTTGATCATGCTTTTAGCTACTAAAAACTATGCTTCGGTTTTCTTGTCTTTCAAACATGTTCAATGCAAGTGCATTGTGGCTGCTTTGTGATTCTCCACCTGACCTGCAGGGGACAGTATGGTGTTGTGTTTTCTTTATACTCTTTCAAACTTGAGTTGTGCAGATGCTGGGATCTTCTGGCCTGGCACTGTTGTCACTTTTTTTGTCTTTTTTCACAAATTTGTCTTTTGTTGTTTTTATTGGCATTTTCTTTCATCTTATTTGACTTAAAGCAACAGCCCAACTATGAGAGATGCTACCAATTAGACTAATGACTACAGTCAATTGGCAGAGGGTGTTTACAGACACACTCATGTGTGTGTGGATAAAACATTTGTGCCATTTGTGTCATGAGACAATATATATATTATGATTTCTTTTCTTTTTTTTCTTTTTTTTTTAAACAAATTTACTATGGAAAAGAAAATCATGCACCTGGTTACAGAGTTTAGTACTCCTTTAAAACATTCTATCATGCTTTCTTTAAAATCTATTTTACATTGGCACCTATTCTGTAGAATTCTACAGATTTCCCCTAAAAAAAACAAAAACAAACAAAAAAAAAACCTTCTGGGCCTTCTCATTACTCAACTTTTATATTTCATTTTCAGATATTATGCATTATGAAACATTTTGCTCTTTGTTCATTTCGGTTTCTCCCTTTTGGCTTTTTTTCCAGAAGAGAGAATTTTTGGTCGCCTTAGTATTTTTCTTTTAAATGATCTGCATTGTTCTTTTTTAATATTGAACATGAACTATTTGGTTTATAAACTTTTCCCTCTTCAGGGGCCTGTTTCATTTTATTAGCTTGAAATAATTTTTTTCATCTGGACAAAGAAGGTTTTACTTCTCATGATAGCTTGTCAGACATCTGTTACAAATTGTTGCAGAAAGATTTAATTTGAAGTTCATCTGCACGTTCTTTTTGATATATAATTTAATTTATTTAAGACAAGATTTCAACTTTGAGTTGCAGTTTTCAACTTTGATTAGCTGAATGTCTAACTTGTTAGTTTAAAAAAAAAAGTTCTATGTTTGATAAGTTAAAAAAAACGTGCTTGAAAAAAGGTTTAACCCCTGCTGATTTATTTATTTTTATGTAATTCACCGTGTAAATAACCAATCATCATGCATGGACTGGACACCTTGGGCTAATCTAAAATTCTGTTGGTTAAATCTCAGATTTGATTAAGAATCAGAATATTTGTGCACGCTAATTAAAGCTCGTCAAGCCCTTTTCTTTTGGGTGGTTCCCATGCTTAATTAACTTTGCTTTAGGCTCATGGCAGCACATATTCTGCATGCTGTGGAAGTGTCCAGCTGCTGAACAATATCACTAAATTTGGTTTGCAGAGTTGTTTACATATCACTTTATTCATATATATTCAGATTGATTTAGTGTTTTATTGAGCACATTTCACAATAGATTTATCATGCATTTAAAAAATGTTTGGTTCCTTGCAATGTTAAGATGAATGCTCAGAGTGTGCTTAACGAAGAACAATCATGCACCAATGAGAACTATTTATTTATGGTGAAAATGTATATATTTAAAATGGTGTGTTATGTCACAGAACACTTATATATTTAATACACAATTTAAAAATAAGACTGCAGATATTTAAACAGCCTAATTTCTGTAACCTGTGTCACAGGATTTTGAATAAAATGAATCAAATCGAAATGCTGAAAAGTCATCCATCTTTTTCAGACAAAATTATTATTATTATTATTATACATTAAGACTATAATGAAAAGTGTGCCATAACATTGTGTGTTATACATTTATAGACTTTATATGATACATAGACTTTGTAATTTATTCATTCAGTGAATTCATGAAATGCACAATATTACTGGTTCATATAACTCAGATTTAAAGTGTTTATGAATGTACTTCACCTCCTTTAACCTTACAAGCTGTGCTAGACTGGAGTGTCTGTGTACGTGTGAGTGACAGCTCAGATGTGCTCAGAGGGTCGGTGTTCAATTTGGCAGCATCAAGGAGAGAGGCTCCCACAATCAAGCTGACAGCAGGCGTCTATGAGTGTCGAGTATGAATGCGTGCATTTGTGTGTAAGAGCGAGAAAGAGAGAAACCGTAAAAAATGTAGTTGACTTTTTCTGAGAGACTATATGCTTGTTACATTGATGGCTGTTACCTTCCTTTAATGTGGTATGTGCATAATAATCAGTAGCCTATCTGTGTAAGCCTGCAACAGTCTCTTGAAATGAATTCTCAGGCAGTATAAACAATTTCCATATAGGCCTAATAGTGAAGAGGCAACATGTTAGACAAAATGGCAGATGTTTTGGTGGCAAGGAGAGGCTTGTTAATATGAAATGCTTAGGGAAGAGTGTTATTTTAATTATGCTGGGCATTGATGTTTTCTGAGATGTAGATGTTGAGGCACAAGGCAGATCTGCAATGGAGTTGTTAGCATAGCAGCGGTGAAGAAGATTGGATGAGCGGTCTGAAACCTGGCGGAGATGGAGATGATTCGAGGTTCAAGCACAAAGACTTATGGAACTGTAGTTGTTGAGGAAGCTGGATGAGTAGTGCGAGTATTTTTTCGGATAGGAAAGCGTAATGTATGACATAACCTATCATATTCTAGATCTAGGATGTTGTTGCATATTTATGCCACCAGAGGTCAAACTCACTCCAAGTTATGCATGACCACATCAGCCTGAAGCCATGCAAGTAACTAGCATTGCAACATTTAAAGTTAGCCATCTTCTCTATTTTCAGTGGTTCTCAACTGCTGGGTCATGACTCTTAAAGGGGTCACACAGTGGGTTGTTCTGCTGAATGCAAATTATTAAACGCAACTAACTATATAATAATGAATATGTTACCTTTTTAAAGGCTAATGCAAATACAATATTTGACCAATTTTTAAACCCTATTCAACTTATGTCATTCCTGCTTACATTTGAATGATACACAATTCTGGTACCGTGTGTAAAAACTGCTTCCTAAAGTGACAATAAGAACCACTGGCCTATTTACACTGCTTTTGATCAATTACTAAAAAAGCTGACACTTTCTGTAGCTGTAAAATGTAATATATCTTTGCAGATATTAGTTATTTAGTTCAATTATTGTTTTGACATGATTAGCAATTCCAACCCTATCCTATTTTCTGCAGGCCTATGAATTCATATAGCCTGGAGAATGACATGAGATGAAATAGAGGTTCCCACCTTGTGTGCAGGGATATTTGTAATTTTTAAAAAATTCCTTGCATCTTTCAAAGCCAATTTGACACGTGGCATTAATAGTATGTATGGAATGTGTTGTTTCAGTTAAGCTGCTCCTGCTGTGACACAAAATGAAACAAGCTAATTGAGGTGAGCTAGAGGGATGACAGAAAGACAAAGATGGACAGTAACAGGTTCTAATCACAGAGGGATTCCCGAAAGGGGGGCTCGGAGGGTCAATGGAAGGAAGCGTGATTACATCACTTTTCCCCCAATAGTACATCATGGCATAAATTGCATGTGCGTCACACAATAAGCGGCCATGTTTTTTCCAATTCTGTCATTCACAACCTTCATGCTCATAATGGTTCGTATGGTTATATTCAGTGTCAAGGTTGGGACACTAATGTCTCTTAATAAAATGGCTAATATTGGCTTTACCAGCTGCTCAATGCTGTTGTGAACAGATTTCAACTTTGTGTGCATTTCTTCTATCTTTCTTCTGTCTGTCTCGCACAAATTGTTGTGCACTCAACTTGTAACTCTTGTTTTGGACTGTTCTGCCTTTTTTTTGCTCTTGTATCTCTCTTTCTCTCTCACTCGCTGGCTGTCTGTGACCTGCTGATACAGCAGCACACACCAACCTGTCTGTCAAAGCCACCAAACAGGTGGTGCAGTAATGATCTCCCTTTCCCAACCCCCTCCTCTTCTCCTGGCCCCCGTCTCTCACTCATAGACAAACATATTTGCATGTTTGTGGATTAAAATTGAACTTCTTGGCTAATGTGATGTGTTTTACATGCTATGTATCTCTATATTTATACATACATAACTTTTGATGGAGCAAATTCATCATTTAGACTTTAGAGTATATTTTAGTTCACTCAAAAATGAAAATTCTGTCATTATTTCCTCACCCTGATGTTGTTCTAAATCAGTTGTTTGAAGAACATTGGGGTCTAAACAACACTGGACCACATTGACTTTAACTGTATGGACATTTTTTCTAAATATCTCCAAAAATTAGAAGAAAGAAAATCATACAGGTTTGGAACAACATGAGAGTGAGTAAATGATAACAAAATTGTCATTTTGGGTGTGCTATCCCTTTAAGACCTCATGTCTGCATTACTGACCTTTTTCATGAATAGGAATGCAGTTCACAAAGTCAAGCTTCCCAATAAAAAAGATGAGTTAAAATAAAAATGAAAAATTGAATGCAGTGAAATACAGTTTCTTTCTCCGCATCCCTTTCTGATCCAGCAGCGTCATATGTCTGTAGCTTTTATACTGTACATAATGTGCCGCTGAAAGTCACCAGCTTTTACAAGCTCCTTTAGGTACCTTTGGGGGAAGGTCTGGCCTTGTCACCCCAGACAGAGAAAGAGGAGATAGGGAACACTGCAAGTTACCCACCCATTAGTGTCACCCACAATGAATTTATCAGCAAATGTGCGTGTGTGTGTTTGTGTCTGTGTGCGTGTGTGTGGGATGGGGGGTCTGAGGGGGCAGGGGCAGGACGTCAGGGTGCTCTTTTGATAGCCCAACACAGTTGGCTCAACTCCTCTGTGTGGGGGTAGAGAGAGAGAGAGAGAGAGAGAGAGAGATAGAACGAGGTGTGCTGGGTGAATTCTGCGTGGAAGAAAAGAGGAAGAAACACAGGGCCCTTTTCTCCCTAGATTCACCTGTGGAAGGGAATGAACAAGCAGGCGCAAAAGAAGATAAGGAACAACCTTGTCATTGAGCGTTGCCCCGATTTAGCGTGCCTTAAATTCTGCCCTCATTTTCCATCTCAATCACAAGAATCTCTCTCTCTCTCCACTTTAATCTCTGTTCAACGCCACTCTTGACAAAACTCGGGGGAGTTCAGTCTGACTGTGAGTATTCATTTTCATTCATGCTATTGTGTTTATACATTTATCTGTGAATATATGTGTTCTTTTGTGAAGGCATCTGCGTGTGTATGTTTGACAATAGAGGTTTTTGTGATTTTTATCTAAGGCCAATTTGTTGCTTCAGTATTTCTAGTCAGTGGGTAGTGCATTCTGATTAACATTAAAGAGAGATGTACAGTGAAAGATACTTGAACTCCAACTCTAAGGCACATAAATAATAACAAATAATTTCTGTAACTCAAGCCTCTGAACATACACTCACTCTCATAGGCTCCAACAAGCCATTTTAGCCTTGGCTAGATGGGCAAAAATTCCTCCCAGTGGAATAGTTTAAAAATATGGTTAATCCAAAAATGAAAACCTGTTCACTCAACCTCATGTATAACCTCAAACCTGTATAACTTACTTTCCTCTGTGAAACGCAGAAGAACACATTTTATTTTTAATGTTCTAGTAGCTCTTTTACATGCAAATACAGTCAATGGGGACTGGCGCTTTAAAAGGATAATATAGGCAAAAATTAAAATTCTGTCATCATTTACTCACCCTCATGTGGTTCCAAACCCAACTTTTGTTCATCTTCAAAGCACAAATAAAGATATTTTCAATGAAACCACAGAAACCTGATTTTGAATGTATACCACCAAAACGTTGACGCTTCAAAAACCTCATAAAGATATTGCAAAAGTAATCCATATGAATCAAGTGGTTTTAAAGATGAATGAAGGTCTTGTGGTTTTGGTACGACATGAGGGTGATGACCACATTTTCATTTTTAGGTGAACTAACCTTTTAAAGTTTCAAAAAAGGATTAAAAAGCACCATAAAATTGTTGCATGACTTTTGCACTGTATTCCAAGCCTTTTGAAGCCACATGATAGCTTTGTGTGAGGAACGGATAGAAATTGAAGTCGTTTTTAAACCACTGAGATGTTACTCGCTGCGAGTGATTTATAAACAAATGCTTCAGACTGGTTTTGTGAATCAAATTAACGGATTCATTAAAAAGATCTGGCTCAAAAGAATGATTTGTTTAGTCTCTACTTCTATAAGAACATGCCATGGACCACTAGTGTAGATGCCAAGATTCTCTTAAATAACAAATTGAAAAATGTCCTGTTTATTACACAAACCTATGGTATGGCTGCAGAAGACTTGGAACATGGATGTATGAACCACTTTTGATGCTTTTGCTTCCTTTTTGAAGCTTGAAAGCGCTAGTGTCTGTTCATTGCATAGAAAGAAGGAAATCTGTTGTGTTTTAAGCAATGCTGTTTACTTTCTCTCTGATATACTGTTAGAACAGCAGTTAGCTTCTGATTCCCCCTGTTTCTGTCAGTCGTACACAGACTTTGCTAGTTGTTTGGTTCTGGTGTTTTCCCCTTGCCGTTTTGATGGCGACTAAGAGAAGTTCAGGCCTCCTGTGACTTTGCTTTCTTTCTCTTCAGGGAGAGGAAAGGGCGTAAGAAATCATCATAAGTATCTGCCCTGCAGGAGGAAGACATTTCTTTAAAGCCCCCACACCTTCTTCCTCTGCTATCTCTCCATTATGACCTTGCTGGCGTCTGAGAGGTCACTGCTCATCCGCAATAAGTTCCGTTCAGGTAAGAACAAAGGAAGGTTCACACGACTGTATCCAAGCTGGTTTTGAAAGCCAACATGTGTAGCTGTCTGTCTATTTTGGTTGGTGATGTGAGTTCTGATGATGCTCCCAGTGGCTGGTCTGGTGATGGAGTCTGAGTGAAGCTCTTTGCGGCTTTGCAAACCTCTGTGAATATAGCTGGTCTTACAAAGCAGAGGCCTGTTCCTTAAAACAATTTTACCAAACAAGCCAGGCTTTTTTCAGTTAGTCTGACTCATTGTCAGTTGATTTGGGTAAGCCTTGTTTTGACTTGGCCAAGTTGTTGCCGAGTTTATCTGAAGCCTGGGACACACCAAGCTGACGTCAAAGAACTAGCGGTGTTGAAAGCTGACTGTGTTGTCGCCTCTCGTCGGCTGCGTCCCGGCCAAAAATATGGACAATACCAAAAGAACTATCATGTGTTCTTCATTCTAGTCGGCTCATGGAAATATATTATGGAAATATATTATGAAAATATTTGCGCCTTCGAATGCTCAGGTAAGATGACGTAAAATCATCTTCTTTCTGTCTGTACCGTCTTGACTTCTTTGCTCGCTTTCATCACTTTCGCTTTTATTCCTGTGCACTGACTCCTTCGCTAAGCTGAACAGCCAATCAGAGTTCTCTCGCTGACCGACGGCCCAAAAAACCCAGATGGCGTCCGACTAGAGCCACCGGTGTGGAACACGGCGAAAAAAAATGGCCCGACGGCCAGCCATCGGCTTGGTGTGTCCCGGCCTTGACACTGACCGACAGGAACAAAATGATATTACCACTGACTCTGACGCATACCATTATTTGACTATTACCCACTATCAGTCCAAAAAAAAAAAACAGTATTTGTACTAACATTTACAGATGAAAAATATACCTGTGAAATGTAAGTTATGCATTAAAAAAGCATTAAAATGCATTAAACAGCACAAAATCTTCGACCTTTAGGGCTGCTTAATTAAGCATAACGTGCACATCAAATGATCTTGACGCATTGAACATGGGTCAAATTAGTGAGATTGCGTGAACTTAAATTGTCCTTTATGGAACCGCTTTAGTCCTGACTGATTTGTTAGGTCAATTCAAGTCAGGTTTTGGACTGTAATCCCCAATTTTCTTGCCACACTTTATGGAACAGGCCCCATAAGTTGATGGTGCTTGCTTGAATACAATTTTCTGAATGAGCTACTCATGCAGCTTTATGTAACTATAAACTGTGTTTAATCTATACCTTTTTAAAGCTGTAAACATTCGGACAAGTCTGTCAACCCATCTTGTTTTTTTTGACAAACCTTCCTTTTCTTTTTAAACTTAACACTTATTGGAGTTATATGAATTTCAGTTAATTACAATTGGAATTTAAAAAACATTCTCAATTCAGTTCAATTCAAACCTGTTGTGCATTCTCAATGCATCACATTATAAAATGTGGAGATTATGGAAATTTTACCAGCCAACACGTCTTCATGAGGTTCCACGGTCTCTCGCACTTCCCCATATTGTACAAATGGGGCCAGCAGTGTGGTCCTCCCTGAAGGACATGTGGACAGTGGACAGATTGTCTTTGTTGGTTCCCATCTGTGGTTGGAACCCCTTCAAAAGCGGTGCCCTCTCTTCTTGGGTTCCCTAAACATCCTGCTGGCAAGATTCTCAGACAAATGTCCAGCAGCACTCTTTGGTAATAACAAGACTCTTCCATCAAAAGTGCATTGAATTAACACTTTATAAACTTAAACAGTTTAGCTAATATCCTAAAAAGGACTGTAATTTTTAAAAAGGAGGATCATATGTATAGACAGCAAGGAGAATGTGAAGAACCTTGTCTTGCTCTGGCACTGACCCTTGGATCAGCTGTGACCTTGGATATGCTGTGTTGTGTTGTGTTGTGTTGTGTTGTGTTGTGAGAAAGATGGCTGCCCTGGCAAATCCTGCAAATCCTGAGTCATAGTGTAAACAATGGGTAAATGTATAAAATACATTTGGAAAACAATGTAAAAACATTTAAGGTTTATAACAAATTGTCATTTATTTCTCATTGACTATTTAAATTATAGTCTTAATGCAATAACTGAGCAAAAAGTTTTTTTTTTGTTTTTTTTATCTAGTGTGAGGATGAACATAGGGAAATTTTCCAATATCTATGAATTTAGTCTATATTTATGAAATTTGTATATTTAAATGATTACATTTGCAACAAATATGTCTCTTTTTTCATTATTGCTTTACAGGCTACCAGGTGATTGATCTAGTTTTTTCATTATGTGTTGATTATGCAATAAATATTGAATTAGCCATGGAGGGATCTTGTATTATTTTAAATAATGACATTGTTTCACATTTTACATAATTTTTTAGAAAACCAGATTCCAAAGATGTAATATGATATAGACTTCTTATTAAAAGTAACTATTAAAGATATATATTGAAATATTTCCCTCTGTTGTTTGTTTCTAAACACTGAAGCTTGTTTTTAAAATTAGATTTCATTTAAAATTTTACTTGATTGTTTGTTCCTTTTTTTTAATACCACACTGCTAATCTGACAGATATCAGTGAAATTGGTGTCCTGAGAAATAACATTGGTCTCTGTGGCAGCCTTAGGCTCCACCAAAAAAGAAAGAAAGAAAGAAAGAAAATAAAATCTGATTCTACACATAGCAGCCTTCAATGTTTTCCTCTTTTCAGGTCTGAATGAAAAACCTAATGATAACACAATTACCTTATTAAAATGACTACAGTAAAAAAAAAAAACACATTATTCAGGTTGTGAATCTTAACGACAGGCTGTAAAAATTAAGAGTAAAGACCATTTCAAAGATGTCAGAGATAATGTAAAACAAATGCACAAGGGTACAAAACCATATCCAAGTGTTTGGATGTCTCAGAGGGCACTTTTGGCTCAATTATCAGGAAGGAGGCTTCATTAAACTGCCCAGATGCTGCCTAGAAAAGGTCAAGCGCTAAACTTTCAGCACAAACAAGAAGGATATTTAGAGAAGCCAACAATCACTTTGAAAGAGTTCAGTAGCTGAGAACGGAGTAAAAGTGCACCAGTCAACCACAACAGTAGGGCTGTTTAATGCAGAGAAATACTACAGAAAGGAACTGCTGAAAGATGCTAGGGACGGGTAGTACATAATGACATATTAATGCTCTCATTCCTGCACACTATGGCATTACACAATATTGAAATGTTGGGATCAAACACTGATTAACAGTTAACGGTTCAAGTGAAAAGTTGATGTTTGTCCCTCTATTGCTTCACTGATGATTTGAGAATGATTTAATCCTAAAACCTTTTTAAAACTTTTTATTTATTTATTTTGTACAGAGGAAAGTTCTCTGTGTGAATGTCTCTCTATATGTATGTATATATATATATATATAGTAGAATATGTAATAGAGACCTTATATTACTTTATTTATTGTAAGAAAACAAAACTAATTTAATATAACCTGTGAATACAGTGAATTAGAAAGTGTTTTTTTTTATATGTACTGATTTTCAGGCATATAATAGTAATATCAGCGGCTTACAGTTAGTAGTGAACAAAACTTGAACTATCATTATGCATCTCTGCCATTATGTGATCAGAGCACACCAGTTATCGTCATTACTATAAGTTGCAGTGGCACTCAGTAAATTTTTAATCCCAGAATTCCAACCTGATTTGGCTTGACGCCACTCAGCATGTAATTCTCTTCCAGAGTAAAGTAAAAAGGAAGAATTTACTTAGCACGATTGACAGCGAGAGAGCGGAGCGAAAGACAGACAGCGAGAGAGAGAGAGAGAGAGAGAGAGAGAGAGAGAGAGAGAGAGAGAGACAGCTGGATGGGGGATGGGAAGGAAACAGAAATAGACATTCAGAGGGATAAATAGTTACCCCCTTCCTCTCACGTCCACTCTCAGATCTCAAAACTCAGCACAGAGGTGCATCATGGGACAAGCAACTCCTCCCACCTCTGGCCTAGCTGTAATTCACCTGCTGGTTCCAGCATGTTCGTTTGTACAGACCTTCTTTTAAGTGCCACAAACAGTGATTGCATGTTTGACTAGGTTAGGGAACAGTGTATGTTTGCAATGCCTATTTCATATCTAACTCATTTATGATCAACCGAGTGGTGAAATTTACTTGTAATATGCTGGGCTTACAGTCATAAATTGAGCTATATGATCCACAGGGTAACACTGCACATTCCTCAAGGTGGGAAACTCAGGCATAAAAGTTTTCTGAAACACAGAGACTGTATTTTAAATAAAGCATTGTAGATATTCTTTTTATTGCATAATAATAAACAAGTATATGTTCTTCAGTTCTGCAGTTGAGAATACAGAACCGCAGACAGCAGAATGAACTTAATGCAGAGTCTGGTGAGTCTGTGTCTTTATGAATTTTGATCATTGTGTTTGGCCATAGGAAGTCAATGAAATTTCCCCTTATGGGGCAGGACAATCATAATATATTTGATTCACACTATTCAAAGCAGCTGGACTGCTCTCTTTATGCGTTTCAATTCTAAATAATAGCTTTATAACAGCTTGTCTTTTTGTTCATTCTTAATTTCTCTGTGCTCTATAGGTACAAAGGCCTCTGTCTCTGATAAAGTTGGGGAGAAAGAAGTCAGCAGTGGTTTGGTGAGCTATTATTTATCTGTTTCAGGAGATATTGGCAAATATAGACTAGCAGCAAACAAAACTAAAAGATATGTTTCCATGAAATTGCTGATTATGCAACTGAAACCTTTTCAAAGTTAATTTGAGGTAGAAGTTCCAAACTAAAACTATGGTCGGATCTAATGGCTTCCAGGCTTGACACACTCCAGCAGCAGTATGTGTATGCCTTTGGTTTATATGAAAACAGACTGATGTGAAACAGGGTGCCAGTGTAGATAAGCAAAGTACTCAGTGATGCCAAAAACGGTCTGATAACTGACATGAGTTGGTCTTCAACCTCTTTAGCATAATTTAATGTTTGTAATTACATGTCTAGTTACTGTCGCAAACTATTAGTATTAGCCGTGAAACACTGTTAGCACAGTTAATTATGTTTTGTAAGACAGTAAACAGCAGCTGGTTCAAGATAATTACTGTCAGGAGGGAAAATGTAGTCTTACAGGAGAATGTTACCACCAAAAGCAAACAATTAGTTCTTTTCAGAAACTTCACCCATGTGCTATCTTTCATGAACTATTGGAGAAATAAAGGTTTACAGTACTTGTTGATGTTTTCTGCTGTTGATTTGACTGGGCTGTTTCCCAATGCAGCGTCAGACAGAAGATGGTGCCATTCAGAAGTCGCCCCCTAGTGGTCTGACTGCTCAAACTGCACCAGGTGATGCCATTGAGAGTTTTCCAATATTCCATGACCTTCAGTTATAGCCAACACCAGAACTAAACAAAGGTGTAACCTTAACGCTGGAATGAGCGGTTTGTCCATTAGCGGTGCCCATTCATCAAACAGCTCTTTGTATTTGCAAATCATTCAGCTGAAGGTCCTTCTGTACCGCACTTATTATCAGTAGCTTTCTGAATGCCTGAATTGGATTACCCAACAACAAATTCTTTTGTGAAAAATCATTCATATCTGTCTTTAAAATATTCCTCTTCTTCTCCTCTTGTATTATAAAGCAGAGCAATTGATCTTCCATTTACATTCCCCATCTTTCACTATTCATTTTGTTCTCTCTCTGATTCACACGTTTCTTGTTTTCACTTTCTCTCTTCGTATTGTCTCTCGCTCACAGACAGGAGTTATAGTGGAGCTCACAGGCAGAAGAAGGCTCGTCTGGCTGAGGATCTGAGTGAGAAAATTCAGAGTCGGCCTGGACCACTTGAACTCCTGCAGAGGCATATTCTGCCTCTAGAGAACAGTGAGTCATTGAAAATAACTGAAACTGATGCCTCACAAAATAGCATAAACTCAAACTAAATATTTTATAGAGTCATAGACAAACACTCACACACAAACAAATACTCTCTTATATAATACTAACATGTAATTGAGATCATATTTCTCATAGTGTTTTGTGATTAAAGGGTTAGTTCACCCAAAATTGAAAATTCTGTCAGTAATTACTCACCCTCATGTTGTTCCAACCCCGTAAGACTTTCGTTCATCTTCGGAACACAAATTAAGATTGAAGAAATCTGAGAGCTGGCTCACTCCTTCATAGGCTGCAAGGTAATTGATATCTGCCAGCCCAGAAAAGTTAGTAAAGACGTCGTTAAAATAGTCCAAGTGACTACAGTGGCTCAACCTTAAGTTTATCAAGCGACGAGAACTAACCCTTTAACAAAAAAAATATTGTGACTAAAGAGGGAAAGCTATAATGAATATTTATTACACAATTATTGGCATCAGCAATTTGTGTGGATGACACTCATAGCATAATATATGTGCATATATGTACAGTAAAAACACCAGTCAGATGTTAAACTTATGCAAAAGAGACAATATAAAAAAAACATAAAGAGGAACATTTTAGGGTACAGGCTAAGCAAGAAGGCTAATCGGTTAGCGATATGCTAAGCTTGTATGCTAAGTGGTTAGCTTGTACAACATAACCATAAAAATCTCAATATATAGCTTCAGGTTATATATTATTATATAATCATTTTAATGGGCAAAATAACAGTTCATATGGTACACACATCATAAAATACCATAGTCCCATACCATAAAATACATTGGAAGCCAATGGAATTCGCTCTTAGGCAGACTTGATTCAGCGGGCAGACCAAATTGTTCATAACAGCAGCCCTGATCAGATCAGTTGACTTAGAGACTTTTTTATTTTTAGAAATCACACCAAATGAAGAACAAATCACATAAAACAAAACATTGAACAGCATTAAAAAAATGTTTTGTGCATTGCTATTACAGGTAAAGTTTCAATTATTTCAGTTATATTTATAAGTTTATAGTGTACCTAGTGTATTAATGATATATATTCGTGCCAATAGCTGGCAGTGCTTCGACACGTAGCTTGGTTGCGCTTCGGGTGACCCAAGTTCGAATCCTTGTGGACCTCTCCAATCCCATTCCGTCTCTCTCTTCCTGCCAATTCTTCAACTAAAGAAAATTATACAATTGATTCTGAAAAAATATACATTCTGACAAGGTGTAGATGTGTAAACAAAACTTGCATTACTATCTATTAGTTTCACATTTCCACATGACATTTAACTTATACCCAGAATTGTTGCAGAAAAGCTTCACACATCACCATTTCTTCTGCCTCAGCTGCTTCTTTGCCATCAGATGTCTTTGAGGATGACAACTCCTCTTCTGCCTCTGCATCTCCCGAGCAACTCGGGATGCACCAATCTCCTGGCTTCTCATCATCACCTGGGCAAGGAGGTGACCAATCACCAAGTGATGCGTCACCTATTGCTACGCCGATCAGCCCAAACAATGTACAGGTATAAGAGGTGTAAAACACCCAATATTAGACGTTTTGCCCTTTTTCAGTTTAAAGATGAAGTGTGTAATTTTGCGAGAACTGTGGAGCTATCAAAATATTTCTCTGTTCATTTGAGCATCCCTACCACCCAAATATTGCAACAGTGGGTGAACCAATGTGGTGATATTGGTTGCTATCTGTTTGCCGTGTTTGATGGAAAACAGCTGAGGATGAACATATTCTGTTTCGTACCACTAGTGGTGCAAAAATTACGCAAATTGTACCTTTAGGTTCAGGTTAAATGGCTGGATGATAGTTGCTCAGAATTTTCAACAGTATCAACTTATCTTCTCAAAACAGTGCAGATTGGCATTGCTCCCGGCAACCGAGTGCATCAGCCAACCAATGACCATGACAGTAACGGGGTCAAACTCAATATCAACGACTGGGAGACCCAAAGGGATGTACATGCCCTCCCAGACACCACCACTGCTGCCAAAGGTAAGCATTCACACATAGATTTGAAATAATGATTTGTTTTACTCGCCCCATTTCATCATTCATTATTTCCCCATCCACTTGCTCATGTCATTTTTCCAAGTTATAGTACTCACATTCTTTTTCTGTATGCCTCAAGACAGCACAACCTCCAGCTCCATCTTCTCATTCCATTCTGGGTGGGTCCTTAACTTCATCCCGCCCTCCACGGCCACGAAAGCCTCGCGATTCCAAACCTAAAATGAGGAAGCTGAAATACCATCAGTACATTCCCCCAGATCAAAGGACTGGGACTGGAAACGGAGCCGGAAATGTTTCGCAAAAGAATAACAACAGTCAGGCTCCGGCCACTGATTCCTCTTACTCCCACCTCTTGCAACAACAGCAAGTGTACTTACAACTACAAATTCTTAACCAGCAACAACAGCTCACTGTGACAAACAGGTAAACCTCCAAATAAAGCACCCATGAAAAAGACCATGATTTGTACAACTAAAGCCGGGAGCACGCTGCACGATTTTTACAGTCATCTTGAGTAAAAGCCATGGCACACTGGGCAAGATAAAATTTTTTTTATGTTAGACTGTACAATCAGAGCAGCCACTGACCAAATTGGGTCGGTGGAGTGGGGGTTTGAAATCCTCAGACTAGATGGCTGTAACCATCATATACAATGTGAAATCTGTCAACTCTAAGCTCCCAAAATGTGTACAATGGCTCTGACCCAAGGCAACTAGCATCAACTTGCCCCAACTGCAAAATTGGGGCAAAAGTCTGAATTTAAGTTGTGTAGTGTAAGCCAGCGCTATGTGATCTAAGACTGATGGTTTTACCCTATGAGGAGAAATCTTTTGTGATCCCTAAAATTTGTCTCAGAGAGCAAAATCATACCTAGCGTAGAAATCGTACAGTGCAAACCCAGCTTAAGAGATTCTACTCTGTGATCTGAATAGCAATCAGGAAACAATTACTTATATACCTATACTATACATCTAACTAATAGTGAGAACCATTCGAAGATTTCTGGAACTACACCTCAAAGTTCCCCTCAGTCTGGAACCCCTTCAACAAACCCCTCTACTCCTGATACAAGTCCCATCCACCAGGCAGAGTTACTCCCCTCAAACCTTGATGACCTAACGGTAGGAATATCATTGGGCTAAGATTACTCACTCTAGATCCAGGTGAGCAGATGTCCAATCCTGCTCTTGGAGGAATACTTCCTGCAGACTTCAGTTCCAATCCTTCTCCAACACACCTAATTATTATTTTCAAGTAATCATGAACACCTTGATGACCTGGTTCTTGTGTGGTTGATTAGGGTTGGAGGTAAACTCTGCAGTACAGTGGCCCTCCAGAAGTAGGTTTGGACACCCTTGCTCTAGATTATCTGGTCTTCATAAACTGTTTGTTTGAACAAGCTTTGTATAGAACATTGACTGTATTCCTTCTTCTCAGGTGTCAGTTCTTCGTCAGCAGTTGCGGAAACGTGGACTCCCAGTTTCTGGCACTAAGCCGGCACTACTAGAAAGACTCCGTCCTTTCCAGATGCCGCGTCCCCCGTTAACCCCTGGCCCACTTTGCCAGCTAGGGGCCACACTAGAACCCTCCCACCCTGCTGCACTCAACCAAATCCCTTCCAGTGTAAACACCTCCACCAAGTCTGTTCCAATGTACATCCAGTCTTCGGGTTTAGCGGAGAAAAGTATAGCTGGTGACAGTTACCTCACTTCTTCTTCTTCTGCTGGCTCCAGTCCTACCTTACATACATCCTCTTCTCCAATGCCCTCTGGTGCCACGTGGAGGCCAGGCCAGCCAGTAGATGAACTTAGTGTGGAGCTGGAAATGAGAGAGAGGTTGAGGAGCAGACCCAGAGAAGTAGCGAAGGACTCTCAAGTGAGTATGGATAATTGATATGGGTGGATTTTTTGGACATTGGTGGCATTTCCTAATATTGGCGATTTTTTTTATTCTTTTTATTTTTGGTGAATCTATTTATTCATAAATACTTTAAGCATTCAATGTACTATTTCATTCCTTCTGTTTTTTTCCAGCTGTGTGGAAATTCCCTTCATTCGTTCCTGCAACAGGAGCCAGGATGCACCAGAGGGAAACCAGACACAGGCGGACAGGAACTGCTCTTTACGTACTGCACTGGTGAAGGAAAAGTACGTACTTTGAATATTTAGTAAGACAAGCAGGGACATACTAGTAAGACAGTACTGTGACATACTACAGCACCATTAAAGGGTTAATTCACCCAAAAATGTCAATTCTGTCATTAATTGCTCACCCTCATATCATTCTAAACCCATTCAACTTCGGAACACAAATTAAGATATTTTTAATGAAATCGGAACGAGTTCTGTTCCTCCATTGACAGCTACGCAACTACCACTTTGACACCTCAAAAAGTTTATATAGAGATTGTAAAACTAATCTAAACTAATGGTTTAGTCCAGATTTTCTGAAGAGACACTTTATACGCTGAACAGATTGAATTTAGGCTTTTATTCACACATAAACATTCATCAACGCACACATCAATAATGATAAATGGAAGCTCAAGCTTGCTTGCTTGACGTGCGAGAACCAATGAGGTTCATTCCTGTATGTTACGCAGCACGTTTGATCTAAAAATATGAGCTATTAAAATATCTTCATTTGCGTTCCAAAGATGAACGCAAGTTTTATGGCTTTTGAACGACATGAGGGTGAGCATTTTTGGGTATCCTTTTAAATTGCTTCTTGATGTATTGAGGTATTTCGTAGTTTAAATAAATGTGGGTAATATTAGACACACACACACACACACACACACACACACACACACACACACACACACAAAAAAATATGCACAGATATATATTTTACTATTGAAATGAATTACATTCTTTGTATTTTTTCCTAATATTAGGCGAACTGCTGTCAGCTTTGTGATGTAATTGGTCAAGACTTTGATTTGCCTATGCAAATCACTGCCAGTCCAGCACAGGCATCGCCCACTGTCCGGAGTTTGGAAGAGGAACTACAGGAGGCTATTCAAAGAGTGCAGGTGAGTGTTTTTGAGTTTGTGTGCTGTCTGCTCTCTCACAATTACCTATGTTATGCAACTATTGATGTATTGATTGCTGTTCATCAACAATGAGCACTAAGCGTTCGACTTCGTGTCTACTCTTTCTCTCACCATTCAAGATGGACCCTACTCAATCCATAGATGACATTTTGGACGAGACTATTGGTTGTTCAGGTGAGTGAAATTTTAATCAGTGGTGGTTGAAACATTTCAGGAGAGAGGAAGCAAAGATGTTGCATACCAATGGCAAAAAACAATACATTTTCAAGATGACATTTTAGGGTGGCTGGACATACTGACATGCCTGTGCTGAACTCCTTATCTTTCAGATAACTCCTCACTCATCACAGACGTCCAATCAGCCACCACCATCCTCTCAGGCTCCTCCCCTGCCCCACAGCCTGACCAATCACAGCTCACCAAGCGCCAAAAAGAAGACAACTTTCTTTCCTCTCCTCTGTGCTCTTCGCTTCTTTTAGAGCTTCCTCCCTCACCTAACAACGCTCCACCCCTCGGTTCAACCCCAACTCCACTTCCTCCTCCCCCCATCTGCACCACTCCACCATCCAACTCAATGTCCAGGAAAAGAAGGTCAGAGGTTCTTGTTTTTGACCCTGCTGATTGGCTGGAGACCTTGACCTCTGGCCTACACCCGCTAACGCCCCCCACCGCCCCATTTTTAGAGAACGACTTTGGCCTTGACTCAGACCTGAACGTCAACAGGGTCCTCGACCTGATGGTGGAGCAGTGGTGAGGAAGGGGCGTAGTGTGTGTCTGCATGTGTGTGTGGCTAATTGGATGCATGATTGGAAATTAACCACCTTTCAAATCGTGTACCCTCGAGAGGCGACCCCTTATCCTCTCATTCGTTCCTTCGTTTTTGCATCCATCCATCTCTGTCAACTGATATGACCAAACAGGTCTGACTGGTGTTGACTGCTAACCTCTACTCCACGCAATGTCGAGAGAAAGAGGGAAACGGAAAAGAGATATGCTTTGGTAACTTGTTCAGAAAGAGCCACAAAGAGCATGTGCACAAACGCCACACTTTCACAATGACTTGTATTTTTATAAAAGCTTTAAAAATAAAATAAATAAATGATAAATTACACAAAAAAGCGGGTTTTCCCGTTGATTTGCCTCTTGCTTCAGCGCCAGACAAACTGTCGGCATGTGGCAACTGTGTGGAGCAGCGGGAGCTTCAAACAATCTGTGTGTATTTACAGGGAAGTGTATGCGCTCCCTGTATGTGTGAGCACGCTTCTCTTGGCTGCTTTATCTGTGTGTGTGTGTGTGTGTGTGTGTGTTTGTGTTGGCGCATACACACGTGCCAGCATGTTCTGTATCTACAATTTCAATGAAACATAAATGAGGTGCCTAAAGCATCCAAATGCACTTGTTTCTGTTTATACTGGTGTACATTTTTCCATTTAGGATCAAATTATGATCTGCTTTGTCTGAACTAGTGCATCATAGCACTGATGTTAACCCAAAAGCATTGGCCTAACAACAGATCCTTTTTCGATTTTAGGACAGAATAACTCAAGCTACCTTTAAGCACCAATACAGTGCACAATAATGCTGGTCTGACGCCAATATGCACCTTCAGCAAGATTGAAACCATAAATTAGGTTAGGAACTTGTGAGAAAATGTGTTTTTAAAAAGCCTAACGTAATTAAGTTGGAAAATCTAAAGGCTTTTGTACTGATTGATCAGCCTGCCCAAACAACACCGTGCAAAGTTAAAAAAGGAATCTTTCAACTGCTACTGTTTAAATTTTCTTAATGGGACCCATATAACATTGTCTACCATTGTTGTTTACAGACATTTGACCTTTTGACTGCTAGTTGCTTTTATGCATTACTACAACAGGGATACAGCACATTTAAATGTTCAAAGAAAGTGACTCTTTATTCTGTCCCAGTCTTATATGTGAAAGTGTATGTTTAAATAGGACAATGTGTTTGATAATCAAATATATTGCCCTGAGTTCAGTATGCAGACAGGTGCTGGAGAATCACAGCATTTGTGCAGCTGGATATTGTTGGCTCTCAAATGAGTTTTTTTTTTTTTTATGTAACCCTACAAAACACAACTATTGTTTCTTTTAAGCCACATGTCTAAATAAATAAATGACCAATCAACCAACCAACAAAAAGAAAATATATTAAGTGTTTGATCAGATATGTTCACTGATATATTTATTAAGTAATTTATTTAAACTCTGTCAACTATCCACGTTAAAGTCCTATAGTAAACTTAAAACAAATTAAAGTCTTAATTGATTTTCCCACCTGTGTCTGTTTCTTTGTCTTTATGAATGTTTTTTTTTTTTTGTTACATTTTTATTTTGTTATACTGATGAGCTCAGCTCAGAAAGTTTCATTATTAAATACGTTTGGTAAATTTAGTATACCTTGTGTGAAATTACTCTAAGCAATCATGGTGATCACTATGCCTTCATTTTCTTTTAAATGTCCCTTAGGCTGCCTCATTGAATCATTTCACTGCCTATAATGTTCCTGTAATGTGGTGTCAGCAATTAAATCTTCGCACACCGTTTCAGTCTATAACCGCCTCCGCTCCTGCTGGAAATGGGTTGAGCCTCTGTGAAGTTCATTTAATTTCCAACATTTCAAGTCTACATTTGTAGATGGTCAGAACTTAGCAGGATTTTGATTGCCTTTCTGTCTAGATCATGGTTAGTGTTAAACTGCGCTGTAAATCATCTAAGCAGAGAAGGCTTTTGAAGGTGCTGGATGGTAGAAGTGAAACATATACATCAGGTAACCCTTATGAGAAGATCTGCTTTCCGATTTGAAACACACTTCACACCAATCATATTAATTCACACCAACTGATTAACTATTCAGTGATCCTAATAAATACAGTTTACACAACCATGCATTATTCATATTTGCTACCTTTTGCAAAGCAGAATTTCAGCTTCTCTGTGCTTTAATTACTTGAATGTGTTTAATAGATCGCTCAAAATGTTTGACACGGGCTGTGAGCTCACTAACATAACGTGACAAATTCAATATACATCTTGATCAAAGAAAATATGTCAAATTAGTGGCAGAGACATTGGCATAATATAATGATTGATTATAGGTTAAATAAAATGCTATTATTATATTAATTATTATTATAATTTTATAGTTTTAGATCATTATTTTATTACACAGCTTTCTGGATAATCATGAGTGATACAATTTTTCTATATATTCACTGCTTAACTAGATATCACTCCACTGTCTCTCACTTTTCGTACCAATAGTTCATTGCTGCTGTATTGTGACTCACAATGGTTTATATGGATTGACAGTGGGTCGACAGTTTTGAAAAAAGAGAACCGTTCTGCCTGATAATGTCAAAGAGTCTATTTGATTTGTTGGTACTTGGTAGGCCAATTTTTTTTCTATTTGAAATTAAATGATATAGCCCTCTAACATGCAGGATAGCCTTGACAAATAGAAGGCTTACAGCAAATTTCACAACATGGACACACCTTTTGCAAATACCAACAAATTCCATCTGACATAGGCCACTCAGGCAAATTAAGATTAATAATGTGGTACGGGGATTTTTTTATTTGCTGCATTTCTGGTTTTTGATGTTCAGAGAGATAAAAGGTTTTTAAACATCTGAACTGTGAAAAACGATGATAACCATCAAAGAAGAATCTTAATCCAGCATAAATCAAGCATGCATTTATCCATCTCCACACTGAAGGCCTCACTCAAGCCAATCCAGCGATTTAACGCTCTGCTCACGTGAACGGTATGTAATGAGTTTCCGTATAATGACTTATGCTGTCACAGATAACCTGCTTTCTTGCTTGGTGCTGAGTTTTACTCCAACTTCATGGAAATTAACAGCTAAAAGGTACATTTCATGTGTAAAGCAGCCGAGTAGAGATGGAGTCTCTGTGTGCGTTTTTGCATCTTCTTCGTTCTCCCACCGTGTGGATCCATTGGGACGCACAGTGAATGAAGGTCAGGTTAGTTTGATTGCATACTATTCTGACCCTGATCAACCCCCCTCAGGCGCACGAGCGGAAGGAGCGTTTAGTTGTGGGGATTTGGAGCAACAGAGCATGATCAGACACTTGAAGCATGGTTTTCAACAGAGGGTTCAGGAAAGTATATATATATTCTATATTGCCAAAAGTATTGGGACAACTCTCCAAATAATTGAATTCAGGTGTTCCAATCACTTCCATGGCCACAGTTGTATAAAATCAAGCACCTAGGCATGCAGACTGCTTCTAGAAACATTTGTGAAAGAGTGTAGTGTAAAAGGTTTGGTGGAGGAGGGATTATGGTGTGGGGTTGTTTTTCAGGGGTTGGGCTTGGCCGCTTAATTCCAGTGAAAGGAACTCTTAATGCTTCAGCATACCAAGACATTTTGGACAATTTCATGCTCCCAACTTTGTGGGAACAGTTTGGGGATGGCCCCATCCTGTTCCAACATTACTGCGCACCAGTGCACAAAGCAAGGTCCATATAAAGACTTGGATGAACGAGTTTGGTGTGGAGGAACTTGACTGGCCTGCACAGAGTCCTGACCTCAACCGGATAGAACACCTTTGGGATGAATTAGAGCGGAGACTGCGAGCCAGGCTTTCTCATCCAACATCAGTGCCTGACCTCACAAATCTAAGAATGGTCAAAATTCACATAAACACACTCCTAAACCTTGTGGAAAGCTTTCCCAGAAGAGTTGAAGCTGTTATAGCTGCAAAGGGTGGGCCAACTCCATATTAAACCTTACGGATTAAGAATGGGATGCCATTAAAGTTTATGTGTATGTAAAGGCATTCGTCCCAAAACTTTTGGCAATTTAGTGCATATATACATGGCACAGGTTTTACGCTGGATTCCCTTCCTGACGCACACCCACACACACTCATACAGTCAATTTGGCATATCCAATCCACCTCATGCATGCATACATTCATACATCAATACATGCATACATGCATACATGCATACATACATACATACATACATACATTCATTCAAAACAAACAACTTATTATATAATCCTTGGCTGATTTAGTTGCTTTACAGTAAAACCAATGTAAATCTCTTTATGTACAATACAGTAGTGTGGCAATTAACCCAAACTATGATCATTTAAGGATATTTAAAGTAATTGATAAAGTTAATTGAGTTTAGAATAATGCATTTTTTGTGTGTTTGTCAAAGTTATTAAAGTTATTAATTATGCTGTGTTACCAAGAAATCTGCCATTTTCATATTTTCACATTAGGAGGTCCACGTGTTGACTGAAAAGGCCTGTTCACATCAAGGACGATAATGATAGGCCTATAGTTTTATAAATCATTCCTAAAGTAAAAGAATAGCAAGTCCACACAAAAACTATAAAGTTAACGGCACAGAAAAACAATATAATTGAAATCACTTTAAAGGGCTTTAGCATTTAAAGTGACCAACAACAGTACTGCAGAGTGTGCTTATAATAAATAGAACAATATTGTTTGTTGGTGTGGACGCTAATATATTTATCATTATTTATCATTCATAGTTTGAATGGATGTAGAGGTGGGTCCATGGGTTCATGATTGAGAACCTCTGACTTAGTGAGAGTGATCCAATAAACAAAATAAATGTGAGTATATCAATCAATCAATCAATCAATCAATGCCTGGTTCTATGTCTGAATATGTGTGCGTGTGTGTGTGTGTGTGCGTGTGTGCGTGAGAGAGAGAGAGAGAGAGAGAGAGAGAGAGAGACCATGAGTTAGAGGAGCTCATGATCCATGTTGCCTGCGCCTGCCTGAGCTTTTATTGATCCCTTTAGATTATCTTACCTTGACCAATCATAATTTTTACAACTTGAGTCGTATTCACTCCATTACACACTGAAGACAGACCACACATCAACACTATGTGAGAGCCTTGCTGGGAACTGGAGACTTTTATATATTACTCAGTGGTCTGATGTGATTTGGATGATATTTTTGTAACAACTTTGCCTGTTTTAGACCTAAAATAAGTTGCCTCTAGTATCTTCGAAAGGCATGTAGTGTTTTGAAATAAAGAGGAGATACAGGGGTTTTACTCTAAAAAAAATGTCTGTAACAAATGGGGTCCAATGACTTTGTTAATATAAAGGAATTTTCCCTATTGATGTTCCCCAGGATCTTTTCCATTTTTATATGTATTTTTTCTTACAGTGCACTTCATTGCCTCCCATAAGCAGGATAAGCATGTGCCCCTTTATTACTGAACTGTTAATTAAAGCTGCAGTCCGTAGTTTTTCCTCTTTATCGCCCTCTCTGTTCGAAATCTGCGGAATTATCAACTTTACGTGGGTTGTGCCTCGGCACGGCACAGCGCGGATGAATCCAATGTTTTGAGGAGAATGGGCGGCTGTCAGTCACCGCGCCGGTGTGGATACTGTCATTCGGAAACACAGATTCTACTTTTTAGAAGTATGACCAACATAAGAATTTTCACCGGAAAATGTCGTCTGAACAAGTAACATCCACTTTTGTTCTGACCAACTAAAGTAAAAAAGCATTGCAGTAAATTGCGCTGATTAAATCTAACGATCGCTTATTACGCCAAACCGTGCAAATTATACTTTGTTCTCAAATTGTTAATGTTAACAACATCAGCATTGCGTGACTACATTTAATGTTTATTAGGGCTACCTGTAGTTCAGTTTCCATTTCTGTGCAGTCTAATTTCTAATTGTCATACCAACAAATTAATGTTCCTTAGAATTGGTTCTCTTTGAAATACAAACACACGTATCTGTAATCAGATGCATATTTTAAACTGGAATATAATAAAAATTTTACCTTTCAAAAGCCCTTCCGATATTTATCCTTGTTTTCGCATGGGCCCGGTTGCAGTCTCTTTTTTTCTCCGAAGTCTTTTGCATTTTGTCACTGGTGATTGTCGTTTGAACCTTTCTGGATCCGCCATCAAACTGATAAGTTTAATTATATCAAGTGTTGTGAGAAAAGGCTATAAATCTCCACCTCCAACATCCTCACACGCAATATAGCCTACTAGCCGAGACTCCTTCTTTATGTGTACAGATGTGACGTAATGACGCAAAGACATGCTCGAATTTCCACTGGAATTAAAAACATTATTACAAGCTAACCGTTTTGAATCGAGCTAAGGCAAGCAGATAGTTTTGAACACTGGCTAGTTATGTACTTGCACAGAAATTTATTTTGGATAATAACCCAAAAAAGTTACGGACTGCAGCTTTAAAATGTTAAATCAAGGAACGTCGGTATGGATAGAAAACATCACACCATTTTCTCATTGAACATGTCCAAATTAAGGACAGCTTACTCCTGCTGACTTTATATGTATATTTATACTTATTTGCCATTTCTGTTTTTGCCACACACAGGGTTATCAGATTATGAATAAACAGGCTGCATTCCAGGTGATAAATAGAAACAATTATATATAATAAAGAGCTCATCATATGTACTATATGAAAGTTGCCATTTGATCTGCCAGCACTTCACAACCACCACACATTACTACCATTTTCAAAGAAAGTGCGATAATGGTTAATCGTCATGTTAAATAGCAATTGTTTTCAACTGTCCGGAGGCCATGTTTGGGTTTGCAGTGTCTTCATCTTCCCTAATGGTCAATAGTCCCAGAGTCCATTTATAAATCAGCCACTAAACATGAAAGAATTGATGGGTTAGTTATAATAACCAATTAGCACAGTGCTGGAAAACCCAAAGCAATTACACTCTTAATCAGCTGCACTCACTGACCCTCAGTTCCTCTCAGGTTTGATGAGTCATCAGCACCATTGTAAAGAAGCAGCCCATGGGGGAATTCAGTGAGCTGCCCTGACCTCCTCCGACACTGATAAACACACACATAGGCTGAGAACTGGTTTAAAACCTTTCTACATCTGTAATTGTAGAAATTATGTAGAAATAATTGTAGAAATTAAGTGTCTAATATTTGTCTGCTAGTTTAGAAATGTACTATGTAGCCTACTTGAATATTGCTTTGAATAAAAGCATTTTTTTTAAATGCATAATGTAAATGTGAAATGTAAACCCATTACTTTTTTTTTCTTTTCTTTTTTTTAAACATGAATTTATCAAATTTACTGGTAGGCCTACAAAATAATTGCCAAAACCCCCACCCCATTTCATTTAAGCATTTTAATGAAAATTAGTAAACATACAGGAAGCCTTTTCATTCAAAGTAGCACAGAAATAAATATAGAACAAATAAATAAAACAGAGCATAAGTAGCCTACACTGAAAAGCCAGTTTTCCTGTCTGTTTCAAGCATTGATTCATCCCATTCACCAGTTACCTCCATAATTAACTCGTTAGCTTCTTTGTTTGTACTTAGGGTACGTTTACACGACAACGATATGCTTAAAACGGAGAAGGTTTTCCTTTGTGTTTTCCGCATACAGACGACACCCATTCACACGGATACGCGAAAACGATTAAAAACCCTGTATTCTGCTGCCAGGCCATTAGATGGCGATAAAACACTATAGACTGAACACGTGTGTGCATGTGCATGACGTCATCATCTTCAGAGATTCGCGTTCTTGTTGTTTACAGATATACGTGCACTTTCAAACCTGTTTTCAAGAGTTTGTGTTTTCAGGCACCCAAAACGGCGTTTACGTGTAACCGAACGGTCAAAACGCATAAAAAGTTTTACGTTTTTAGTTGAAAACGGTGTCGTGTAACCCGCCCTCAGTTGCAGACAGTTCTTTGTCCTGTATTGTTTAAACGTCAATGTTTATCGTATATGTGTAACGTGGTTGTATGATTTCAACCCTGATGCTTATTTCTAATTGGTTAAACTGACGTGTAACAACTCACCCTGCAAGTGTGACAACATTACAGATGTACCTGAACAAGCAAAAGAGATAAAATAATCTTAAAGGGCCCCTATTATGGATTTTTGAAAATGACCTTTCATGTAGTGTGTAACATAGCTCTAAGTGAATGAAAACATCCTGCAAAGTTTTAAATCTGAAAGTGCACCGTATATAAAGTTATTGTCTTTCAAAAGTAAGAGTCGACTCTGAGTCAATGAAATGAATTGTTTTTCAAATGAGTCATTAGCCGTTTCGTTGTGACGTCAAGACGAAACATTAGCATATTGCCCGCCCGCTTATTGCGCGCGCAGACACCAGGGAAAACTTGAACCTCAAACCAGCAGCTGATTCCTGTGGATACTGGATAGCATCATGTCGAGAAGACGGCGCTGTGCTCTATAATGTGAAGGTAAAGCCAGTTTTTTTTTTTTTCACTGCCCAAGGACGAGCATGTGAAGAATCAGTGGTTAAAGTTCATCTTTACCATGATATCACAGCAGTATAATCCTAAACTTTTGCTGTGTTCCCTTTATTTCACTGACGACTGCTTCTCAAATCTCGGAGTTCAATGCAGGATTCGCAAACCGCTTGCTCTTGAAAGATGGTGTTCAAATTACTTAGTTTTGAGTTTTATATTGTGTATGTCTCCTGCTAACTGGCTAACTCACGTTATTACTCTTACTGAAATACTTCTGCTAATCAGTTGTGGGCAACGATTACCTATAACTGTGTCTATTAATGCAGATTGTCTGTCGTTCTCACTACTTTGAGGAAAGATTTGTTTTACCAACGTTTATGTTACATCAGATCATTCACTCTAGAGCTCGGCTAATGTGCATTGTTATTGATACAGTTTCCACGTGTTCATCACCGCAATATATTAGAAAAATACTCTGTAAATAAATTAGTACAAGTAAAATAATCGGTTTGTTGATGGACATGCATTGTTAATGGTGATGGTGAGGAATTACAGTTGCAACATCTCATAATGTAGGCTACCACAAACTGAGTAGTGTATCACTGAAACGTCCTGCTCGAGCCGTCCTTGCGATGGAGGTTCGGGTTGAATAACAGTTCTTCCAATGTTTCATTATCGGACTCGTGCTCGCATTTATATGGTAAAATTAACGTCATTGTTCATTACTGTGTTTAGTTTACAGTGTAGGAAGCCTCAGGACCAGGACACACAGAGCTGACGTTATGGGGAATTGGCGGTTTTGTTTTCGACTCGCTCGGACGCGCTGTACACGGGTAGGCCAATCACAACAGACTGAGCTGTCTGGCCAATCAGAGCAGAGTAGCTCGCGGAAAGGAGGGATTTAGAGAGATTGATTCATTTGACGAGTCGTTTGAGAGTCATTGAAAATGTGATGATGTGCAAATTATGAGGAAATGAAACGGGACTTTTTTTTTGCATGTAAACATGTTGCAGGAGAGTCCACAACAACATTAGGAAACTTTAAAATAGCATAATAGGGGCCCTTTAATATGATTACTGTTTACAGTGTCACTATTTTATTATTATTTACAGTGGCTGGATGGTTTCTGAATCCAATGACTGAAACTCACATGCTATCAAAATATGAGGAAATGGAGCACCTTGTATGTGTTCCTTTATTAAAAAACACATAAGCTCTGCCATTATTGGCCAGCAAGCAATCAAACCCTACACCTTTTTACTCCCGCCTCTCACTTTTCATAACCATTCTGGTCTCCAGATTCAGATAGTCAATTAGTGATAAATGATATGATTTATATCACAAAGGTTTAATGCATTTAGAATGAAGTTATAGAAACTTACCTCACTTAAATGGATTTATTTTGACACTTCTTGTTGGCTATGTTGTTATATTGCTATTTGTCATGTAAATTGAAACTCCTACAGTGGCAATAAACATTCAAATGAATCAAATCTAGTTTGTTGTTGATATTCCAAGTCATTTATGCTGAGGTGTAAGTGAACAATGCTGTGGAACATACAATAAACCATAAAAGCATGCCTAAATACAAAAAACAAAAAAGCAAGACTGATGATATATTTGGTGTGACATTGAATCTGGAAAGAAGTGAGACTAGAATTACCAACAAGTGGTTACAGCTGTGGGACAGCATGATGCACCTGACCTGTCCTCCCCGCTTTCACTTCATCTTTTTTTTGTCTGAAGCACAGTGAATCACTAGAGTAGAGGTCAACATATGAAGCAGGCGCACGCGTGCGAGCGGTGTGTCAGTGTTTGAGCGTTAGCTGAGTAGAGACACATTGTGGAGGATCTGTTGTCCCTGCTGGATGCCTGTTTGAACAGGTGGAACCGTGGGGGCCAAATGAACCCAGAGAAAATGATTACATAATGACCAGCATCATTACCTTACATATGTCAACTCGGCCAAGCATACAAGGTCAATTCAGCTTTGAATCTCTCCTTCTGCCAGCCGATCAGTTCCATTCAGCATGAGGTTGTGTATTCTGATGGAGTTGTTGTATTCCCTTTCAATTGAAATGTTCGGATCCACAGTCAAGGACTTAACGCTCAGTTAAGCGAAGTCATGTTTAATATGATTACGCTTTTTTAAGCTCTGAAATGATGTAATGGATGGTGTTTGAATGTAACAAAGTGCAGCAGAGACGGGGTATGAATTTGTAGGTCAGACGGAGAGGAAAGGAGGGATAGAGTCGAGAGAAGAGGTATAAAAGATTCTTTAGAGTAGAGAGGGGAGGAAAGAAAGCGAGAGGGCTCTCTAAGTCTCAGGAGATGTGCCTCTTGAGTTAGTGATTATAAGCTCTTTCAGTATGTAGATAACAATCTGAACAGCATGGCAGGAGTGAGTGAGAGAGAGAGAGAGAGTGAGAGAGAGAGAGAGAGAGAGAGAGAGAGAGTGAGAGAGAGAGAGAGAGAGAGAGAGAGAGAGAGAGAGAGAGAGAGAGAGAGTGAAAGTGAGTGTGAGAGAGTAATTACAACCTCAATTAAACAAGAGAATCTGAGATTAGGGTCAAGAGCCCTATCACACTACATCACTGATACAACTCTGCCACTTCATCCCTCTCTTTGTCTTTTCTCTTTCTTTTTCTCTGTTCTCCCTTTTTCCATTTTCTTTATACTTTCGATGTCTCTGGTTTTTGTTGCTAGTATTTTTTACTTTTATAGTAATGAAACTTTTGATATGAGCTGCAGCATTAAGCCCACAGGGAGGTCTCACCCCTCCTGGCTAATAAATATTCATGAGCGCACAGTGACCATCTCCCCCATATACTGAAGGTCAGCCTTTCTGAATTTTTTTATTTTTTTTATTTTTTTGCCACGAGGGCCTTGAATTATCGAGAATCTGTACATTGGAAAAGCGCTTCAGGGCCATTTGTATCCTATGGGAGGTGTTTCAAGATTATATGAATGAACAGCTATGCATTACAATTTGCAACCGGGTTTGCTCAATATTCAGTAAAGTACGTGCTCCATATTTAGAATATTTGGAAAATGGGATTTTTTTTACTGTTGTTGTTGTAATTAATGATATAACTGAGTTAATGAACTATAGACTAATTGTTGAATAATAATGTAATTATTTCGATAGGCATAAATAAGCTGCTGTAAGTAATTTTTTAGAAACAGAAATGCACTTTAAATATCACCTGAAAGATCGCACTAGGTTAAGTGTTATGTAAGGTTCTGTAACCTATATGGAGGACCAAACCTGCAGGAATAAAAAAACAAAAACAAACAAACAATCAAATAAATTCTGCTTTCATTTATTTTTATATTTATTTATTCCCACATGTATTTTTAAACAGATTTATTGATTTATTTATACATTTATTTCTTTTTACTTTTCCTTGTACAACATGTAAATGAGGTCCAGTGCATCAATGGTTGAGCCTTCTCACAGAAGTGAGGTCGGAAATTTGCTTTATTCATTTCCCTATTATTCCATTTATTTATTTATCTCAATACATGTAATTATTTATAATTTATGCAAGTTTGGTCCTCCATATCAGCAAACTGCAAAAAAATTGCAAAAAAATAAATAAATAAACAAATAAAAAATATATTATTCGAATGATACCAATGGCCACGATGCCTGTCAATCATTTTGTACGTTCACGGTCACCCCATATATGGGCATCAGGAAGCTAGAGCGTGTCAGTTCACTTCACACCCCTATGGTTCACTTCACACTCACAACGATTTGCGGCGACATGGCAACCGTTACAAAACGGCTAATGCTTCCAGCCCTTTTAATTATTAATTCATGAATAATTGATATTGATTATATAGTGATGTCAAACCTCTCAAGTGCTTCAACAAATCACCCAGATACGTCCTGGTTATGGAGTTTAGGAAAAAGCTTCGACAGCATTCCTAAGGCAGGTCCATCATGCAAACTGGTGTAGTATAATTGAACTGCAGCTCCCTCTTCACAAGATTAAATGAGAAGTACTGTGGGGTTTAAAGCTTTGACGATGTAGCGATGCATCATTTGTTTGTTTAGGCTATTTATGACCCTTTGTTAAATATTTAATATATATATATATATATATATATTAGAGCAAATGACTAATCTCTATCTATCTATCTATCTATCTATCTATCTATCTATCTATCTATCTATCTATCTATCTATCTATCTATCTATCTATCTATCTATCTATCTATCTATCTATCTATCTATCTATCTATCTTGTCTGTCTGACAAATAAAAAGGAAATTAAAATACCGTAAGTGTGAAAAGGAATGAGGTAAGAGAAAGGAAAGATAAGAGATGAGATAGGAAAAAAGTAAGTAATAGGGAGAATTGCAACGTTTGCTTGTGGCTCTCTGATGTTTTAATAGAAGCTAAGTGCTGAGGAATCGGATGAGAATGGTAAAGATTTCCTGGTTTCCTGAATAGGACCTCATTACTATTATGGACATGTTTAGGGTGGAGAGGCTTTTTTGTCTGCTTGTTGGTGAAATCTCATTATGTAATGACATACGATGACCCTTGTATGTCATGCCCTGTGTGTACATTCACATAATGTCCATATAATGACCATACTAACTATTTTATTTTCTACCCTTGTTTGTGTCCATGACAACATTCAAGGGTGTATGTGTATGTGTGTGTGTGTGTGTGTGTGTGAGAGTATATAATTATCGCAATGTGTGCTTTTAGGTTCTCTGCTTATATGGAAAAGTGTAATTCCACCTTTGTGAATCAATAATACATCTCTATTAAGATCCATTGGGCTTTATTAGGCAACATATGCTGTGTTGTAGTGCAGTTCTGGCTATGTAATTAATGGGCTGGGTGGGCCAATTAAATTTGGGTCCTTTATGGTTGTGCTGATTGCTATGTTAAGGGACTGAATTTCAATGAATGCCTCCCAAACATTCCCACCCTCTTGGGGGAGTATGTGCATGCATGTGTAACTCTACATTTGCTTGCATGAGAGGTTGCTTGTGCCCGTGCGTGTCAGCTGGGGGTGGCTCCAGCAATATAATTACTGCTCATAAATTACCCTCGAGATCTTTTTAACCCACCTATACGTTTTTATGATAATAATGATTAGAGACTGACAATAAATGCATCGGTATCTGGGTTAGTTCACATGGCTTGGGTCAGTCTGTCTTTTAAGCAGCTCTGCTCTGTGAGATCCAGTTTGCAGTTACAGTGAATTCTGTTGAGAAAATGAGTGATGTTATCTTTGTCAGGTAAGTCGTTAAATGTTAAATATGAATTATCTGTTGACATTTAATGGTTGTGAAACACAGTGCAGATGGATATTCTGTATTTCCATGCGGTCAATATTTCAATATTATCACTTCGAGATAATATGGGCTGTCAGATATAATGACGTTCATTCTAGATATGGTGTAGAGATACTTTTACTTTGTGAAACAAAATTTCTGATGAATATTGAAAATAGTAGCCTATCTATTTGATATAAGGAAAGACAGTGGATGAGGATTGGAGCCTGGCTGGCTTTAAAATGATGGAAACCCCCCCAAATATAATAAAAAAGAGGTCCGTACAAATGGACTCATGCACAATATTAGTAGCGCTTAAATGACATGAATATTGTGTTGGTCCTACGATTTAAAACATTTTATTCCATTGGTCTGTTTATTCTATTCTGAACTGATCTTTTAATCTGCCTGCACTAGTGGTACTGCCTTAGAAGCTTTCTTCTAATGAAATTTATACATCAGAAATGCTCTCTTGAGAGCGATATAAATTGGGATGTGAAGGAGGGGCAGCAAGGAAAGGATGAGAGAGAATGCAGATACTGAGAAATTGAAAGAAAGAGAGAGCCAGAGCTGTAACAGAACAGCCTGGAGTTCTTTGAGCGCTACTAGGGGACTTCAGGAACCATGGATTCAATCTTTGCCTTCCACATCCCTTCGTCAGAGAGATAAAAAGAAGGAAATAAAACGCTAGTAGTGAATGAATACAGCAATTGCCACAGGAGGAAGCAGCAGCAAGGATCTTTGCAATTATATGTGATGAGAAAAGTGAATGTACCGATGACTGCAAAAATGCAGTTTCTAGAACGCTTAAAGCTTACAACATTCCTGCGCTCAGACTCTTGTTTACAAAGTCACATTTTATTGATGTTTTTTTGGGGTCTTTGACCCCTCATCAAGAAGGGAGGAATTACTAGCAAGTAAAATAAATGCTGTTTTTTTCTTTTTTTCGAAGATCCCTAAAAAACTGTTCACGGTTTCCAGAGAAAAATTGTAAAACTGTTTTTAACATTGATAATAATAAGAAATGATTTCTGAGGACTGGAGTAATGACTGCTTTGCCACTGCTTTAAGTTTTTAAATATAATAAAATCAAAAACGGATGTTTAAAATTGTAGTAAAATTTCAAAATATTACTGTTTTTACTATATTTTAGATCAAATAAATGCTGCCTTGGTGAGGATAAGATATTTGCCAAAGTTGCAGAATTATATTTCACATAAGATAATTATAATATAATTATATTTCTAAAAGAACTTTGAGTGTTAGATGATGGCAGAGATGATCTGATGTAAAAAAAATAGATCAAATGAATGAAATATCCAATATCTGCAGATACTGATAAATCCTTTTCATTCATGTTTCAAAACATTCATCCTTTAATTTGAGCTGCTTGACATAGCAACATTGGCTTTACCAATGATGTGAGTTTAGGGTGGGGCTACTTGTTTGTTCAACCAATGGCTATTATTCCCCTTCTTACAAGATGTAATATAAGTTTAAGGTGTCCCCAGAATATGTCTGTGAAGTTTCAGCTCAAAATACCCCACAGATCATTCATACCTGCTGTAAATGCCCATTTTTGAGTGGAAGGAAAAACATGCTGTTTTCGTGCATGTATCTTTAAATGCAAATGAGCTGCTGCTCCCCATCCTGCTTTCAGTGAGAGGGCGAGAGCATTGAATAGGCCTATTCTGCCAAAAACTAAAACATCTATTTGGTTTTGATTATCATCTTAATCACAGCAAGTAAAGAAATCACATGTGTATATTAGATCTGTGTATTAAAGTGAAAACAGCGTAATATACAGTACCTACTGCTATAAATGCTGTTAATATGTATCAAACAACAAAATAAAAACGGAAAATCACTCACTGCATTTGATTGAATATCTTTCGTATTAATAAGACTACATTTCTTACTTGAATGCTGCTATTAAATGCTCTGGCGAGGAGATAAACATGGCGGACTGTGTACAGCTCACTCAGGGCGGGTCTATGCTAATAGGGAAGAGTCCATCAGCAGTTGTGGGCGGAGCCTAATCAATGTGATGTCACATTGCATAGAAACTGCGAACAGCTTATTCTGAGACACTGCTTATGATTTATGGGGATTAAAAAAAAAAGGAGTGGATGGATTTTTACCATTATAGGGTGGTTGACCTACACACACTGCCTACACACATTTATGTTCAAACACCATTTCTCATAATAGGTCCCCTTTAATTATGAATAACCAGAGACAAACACAGAATATCACCAATGGCATGTATCGAATGAACGGTGGGATAAGTGTCAAATAACGGATAATGTTCAGTCCATTGTAGTCTTTAATCTTCTCACCAAAAGTACTATTGATAATGTTCTTACTGTGTGCTGCACGACTAAACAATCAATTACGTTCCTTCAATGTATTGATACAGGGTCAAAGGTTAGTCTCAATAACCCGTAACCCACTAGAAATTTCGGCTAGTTGCTCACAATCAATCCATATGATTGGGTTTCACTGAACCGGTCTACTGATTTCATCATTACGTCAATAGAGGCTTTTCATATCCATTCTGTGCTCAGGTGGGTCTGTTGTCTCCTTGTTCATTTGGCACTGGAATAGACTGTTTGTTGAATCCATTTTGGTGATGTGGGCTTGTCTGTGAGAAAAGTTCATTGAGGCACTATGGTTTCACTCCATGGAGGGCCAGAATCTTTTACATAGTATCTCAAATTCTTTAGAAAGATGTTTTGTTAATGTCGACCTCTGCATGAACACAAGCATACAAGCAAGTCCAGTGGGAATGGAAAGCAGAGAGTGACAATGTGGAATGTCTTTCTTTCAGTTTTGGTTAGAAGAGAAAGTCCAAGTCGAGAGAATTTTGGCAAATGTTTCAAGAAGTGGTACTGATGTGGTTCTTGTGGGTTTTATTCCGGGGTAGAGTTTAATCTCAAGGGACTTTTGACGGAGGAAGGGCAGGATGAAGAGTCTGTCATGTCTTCAGTCTTTACCCCCATCTTTTTCAGTGACGATTCATCCGTAACAGAGATGGAGCGAGTGTAGCTGGGTCGCTTCGGAGGAGCAGAGTCTGAAAGGCAGACAAGAGAATCAGTTTTTGCCACAAATGCTTCTGATTTATCGGATCATGTTGCAACAGTTTTGTTAGATGAGTCATGATGACTTCCATATTATTTGTGAAGTTGCATCACTATGCTGACTAAACTGTAACAGCTGTGATGCAGTGTAAAACATTCACCAATAGAGGGCAGTGAGAGATGACAGAGTTTACAATGAAAATCTATTCAAACTCTAAATCTAGAAATGTTACAATGAAAATAATTTTTTTCAAAATGTATGGTTCGGCACTATTTCTAGGTCATTAATCATTAAGCAAATTTGTGATGTTGATTTATATTAATTTTTCAATTCCAAATTAAATTCTTATGCTGATAATATAATTTCAGCATTTTTCTTGCTTTTTCTCTACCTGTGGAGGTAATGTCACTCTTGAGTTGGCAGTTGGTTTCCTCCTGCTGTTTTCTCTCGTACTCTCTCACCTGCTCGATCGTCATTCCTGCATAGTACGCAAATATTTGTTATACGTTTGCCGGTATTTGCGAAGAATTAAGACAGATGACGTGCAGTGCCAATTGAGGGATCAGGATTCTTGTGTGTACTTATCAGAGCATGTGATAAATTATGGTAATGAACAGAGCATGTGATAAACTATGGTAATGAAGCATAACAATACGTCTCGTTTACCATGCCACTCGTCAATCCATGCCACCGCCTGTCTGTGTCCCACCAACAGAATGTCACGAATGTTCTATGATGAATCATAACATGCAGTAATATGACACATGATGGGATTACATGACTAAAAGCATGATGTAATGTATGGGAGTAACGCTCAGTACCCTGTGAACGAAGTCCTCTGTTCTTCCCTGGAAGCCGTAGACCTCAAAGCTACAGGTGACTCTTTTGTAGGAACACATGATGGGTGTAGTGGAGTTCCTCCAGTCATCCACTAGGGGCCCCCGGCCTGTTTTCTCTGACACCCAGTGTCTCAGATCCTGTTTGTTTTAAGTAGATACACATTACCTGCTGAGTGAGCAGATTATTGCTTGTTCTTGTGTGTGTGTGTGTGTGTGTGTGTGTGTTGCATGCTGTGCATGAATCACTGTGCAGGGGTGACATTACTTTTCACAGTCGGTCATGTGGTGTCCCATTTTTAAAGCGTTAGAGGCACACATTCCATGCTTTTTGTTGTGTGACCTATTAGATATGTCTGATAAATGATTATCTAACATAAAATTAACATAGCATGAAAAGTAGTTAGTGCTAAACATAACATTTTGGGTTCAGCCCTGCGTAAAATGAGCGATTTTGGCTTGTCTGTTGTCTAACAATAAAAATCTTTATCATTTTTACATATTCTGTTGAAATGATGTTCAGTTAATTGTCATAAAAGTGGTTTTATTGAGCAAAAATGTAATATTTAGCTGTGTCCCACCTTTTTTTTTTTGCCTAACAATTTTAGTGCATGGGTTATGTTACAAAAAGTGTAACACTCAAGAAGTAATATCATTTGGACACTTTTTAAAGCATGACAAGTAAATTAAAATAATAAGTTGTATAGCCAGTAACCTCCATTAAATGGAAAGCTTTTTGTGATTTCTGAGGATAAAATGGAAATTAAAGCCATATTTGAAAGCCATCATTAACAATGATTATGGCATAAACTAGATTATCAGGCTCTGTTTTCGTTCATTTATTACTGTAATTGACAATTACAGAACATAATTAGTCTCAACTACTTGTAATAATATAATTTAATATAATGATATTTGAAGTATTGATTCACCCATCTGTATTTAAAAATTTTGGTCCCTTGTCTGTAGAAGTTATAGTTTTGTCTGTTTTTCTTTTTTGGTAATCCTTGGATTTGTCTTATTCCTAACTTGGCATATGACAGTTATGGATTTGAGGTTGTGCATGACTGAATCTGAGAGAACATTGAAACATGCTTTCCTCTGATGTATTGTTTGTCCACTGAAAGAGCAGCAGATTCCGATAAACTGTATCTCTAAGTAGACCACACTGACAAATGTGTTTTTTATGTAGGCCTAATGTTTGTCTTGTGGTTTTTGTTTCTGCACTTGTGTGAAGTGCACACATACTTATGTAGAGCTGTGTTAGTCTCTGCTGTGTCATTTACATACTAGCTTTGAAGACATTTGCACTGCTATAAGGGTGCAAAGACCTATAGAGAACACAGTGGACTGGATGTTTATTTATCTGTGTGTCAGAGTTGTTCACCGTTCGGAATTGAGCTGAGAATTTAATTCTAATTCAATTTGATGAACATGATACAGATGATACATAAGATTAAAATTTAAGGAAGAACAAGCTAACTGCTGTAGGCCTAAGTGTTGTTTTTAATAATAACATTGTTCGGTATGAATTACCCTGTTATCATACACCCGACATATCAACAATCAATATTTGAAATGCCACGTATAGACATTAATTATTTCATTTCACAGAATTTTCAGATTTTCTCAATATATTAAATGGATTTAAAAAGTTATCTGAAAACTTATCAGTTATTTGATTCTGCCTTTCTGTTGTCTTTATAAAGTCACCTTTAATATTTTTCTTTAAAAAGTATAAATTGCTCTTTATACATAAAAATACTAGGGCTGTGAAAAGATTAATCGCGATTAATCGCATCCAAAATAAAAGTTTGTGTTTACATAATAAATGTGTGTGTACTGTGTATCATTATTTTGTATATATAAATATACACACTTGCATGTATATATTTAAGAAAAATGTGTTATTTATATATACAAATATTAATATTTATATATAATATAAATTATATTTAAATATACACAGTATATACATGCAAATATTTCTTAAATAAATACATGCATGTGTGTGTATTTATATATACAAAATAATGATACACAGTACACACACATTTATTATGTAAACACAAACTTTTATTTTGGATGCGATTAATCGCGATTAATCTTTTCACAGCCCTAAAAAATACATTACGTTATATTTTAGGAAGAGGTCTCTCTCAAGGGGATCATTATATTTGGGGGACTTTCCATAAAAAAAAAACCCTTATGTCAAATCTGTTTTGATGTTTGTGTTAACTTGACAGCACTCAGTTTAGACTGAGTTTAGTCTAATGAGCTGAGAACTTTTCAGCCTACATATCAGGAGATAAATAGGCATAATTAGTTCAAATGAATGATTTATTTATGTTTTGACGAAACTTGTGTTAGACTATTGAATTTCCTCTTATGTAGACTGCTGGTCTATACAGTCCTCTTCCTGACGTTCCCAATTCAAATCCCAATTTAGCGTTCGATGGCATGTGGCCAATTCAATTCACATTCCAACTCATGAATAGAAAATGAGCCCACTCATAAATTCTGAATTTTACCCACCCCTGATTTAGTTTTGCCATGTATTTATACATATATGTATGTATATTATGTACCTCCGACTTCTTGTAATGCTTATCTGGGATCGGATCGCTCAAAATATCCAAAAAGCAGACCGTGTCCTTTGGAGCTGGGTCATCACCAAACACCTGCACAGGAGACATCAGAAAACATCAGACGAATCCAACAATATATCAAAGAAAACACTGCTTTCTGATTCCAGCAATGCCCAAGTAAAACATGACCGTGTAACTTAAAGTTGTCTAAACATAGAAGAATAGAAACGCACCAACGTCTGCATCTGTTTGAAGACAAAGGGAAGCTGTTTCAGTGCTCAGCATTGCTCAGAGCAATCTTGATGTAAAATACCACACATTGCAATGCAACCGGTTAAACATTCTGTAGCCCATTACAGAACCTTGACACACTATATAACAGAAAGACCGTAGGGCGTAGGCAGAGACTGAATTAATGCAAAAAACATGGAAACAAAGAGTGCAAAACCAAGCCTATATAGGCAGAAGTACTGAATTATGCACACCACTGCAGGCCAGTGGAGAAATAAACCAGATAACAAGTCTTAACTTAAAGGAGTGCTGCCTTAACTGTGCAGCATTGCAGGTGCTTTTTGCACCCGCCGGAATCTAAGAGCAGAGAATGAATGAAAAATAAGCAATTAAGGAAATAAGTGGCGTTCTGATCTTTCTTTTGTGGGCTTTCTGTTTCAAAACCTTTTTCGTTTTTTTTTTTTTTAAAGTTGTTTATGGGTTAAAATCAATGCAGGTGCAACCCCTGCTCTTTTCCCTCTCCTGTTCTTTCCTCTCTTTGTCTTTTTATCTCTGTCTCCTCGTGAGGAAAGCTGTTTACTGTTCCTCTTGTCTGAAGTGTTGACACTTTCACCAGTATTATTTTGATTTGTTTGAATGTGCTGGAGTTGTGAAACAGTGCCTGTATGAAAAATGTTGGTGTTCATTTGGAGGTTAAGTTTGGAACAACTTAAGGGCGAGTAAATGATGACAGAATTGTAATTTTTGGGTGAGCTATCCCTTTAAGTCATGTGTATGTGAATGAGGGAGTGTGTCTGCTGGTGTGTGGAGAGAAAGTTGGATGAGTTGGAGGAAATTGTATCAGTAACAAAACTCTCCCCCCACCATCTCCCTCGCTCTTTCTTTCTCACAGGCAGATACTCATAAATCTCTGAGTTTCTTTGCGGCAGGTTGGATCTTGTTTAATTCTTATTTTTCGTTTCTTAATAACAGAGAGCACTCCGGGGCACAACGGCCCCTCTCTCTATCTTTCTCTTTCTCTCTCATTCGCTGTATGCAAACAAACACACGGCAAACCAGTAACAATAACTCGTCTCATCTCAATAACTACTAAGAAAAAAGTCTGAATGACAACACAGCTAAATGAACTGTTTGTTCACTTCATTAAGTAGGCGTCTCAAATGACCTGAGGGCTAGTAGAATTATTTTTATTTTTTTTAAACCTAAAACTTTAACTGTCTAGTGTCTACAGTAAACATTTATTAGTGCAGTTTTATGGTTATTGATGCATTAAAAACCTCAAAGCGACTCATGAGATTGTATCTCCTGAGAACAAACTTTGTCCTTGCAGTATATCGTCCCATTAAGAAGCCAGAAAGTGAGAAGTTATTTAAACAAATGTATTTATTTAAATAAATATGAAAATTCTGGCCAATATTGATAAGATGATAATCCTTTTATTGTTGTAATAAATTGAAATGATTTTATTATTGTTTTGCATTTTTTTCTAAATAAGTTAAAAAATAAAATAATAATAATGTATATGCTAAATGAATTTAGGCATCACAAAATTATATTGTACAGTATGAAAAATGGATATTAATTTTTAGATCAGCCAAAGATTACATTTAACTGTTATTAAACAGTTGCCAGCTTGAACAATAAAATATGAATATCATCCAAAACTATATTTAAAAAAAATCTTTAATATCTTCCATTAGCTGATATGGCACAGATATATTGTGTATCCCTGTAATTTGAAGACTACAAACATAAATCAATCAAATTGCATTTATATTTGTTATTAAAATAATTTTATTTCAGATGAGAAAGCCAAATAAAGTTTCTGGAGTTCAAACTACAGTTTAAATGGTTGGGGTCGTTAACATTTTTCAAAAATGTTGTTAAAAGAAGTTTATTACCAAGATGCTCATCAAAGATTGCATTAATAATTGTGACATATTATTACAATTTAAAGTAACTGTTTTCTATTGAAAAAATATTTTAAAATGTAATTTATTGCTGTCATGGCATTTTCAGCAGGCATTACTCCAGTCTTCAGTGTCACATGATCCTTCAGAAATAATGCTGAATTGACGCTCAAGAATATTATCATATCAGTGTTGAGAACAAATACGCAGCTTAATATTTTTGTGGAAATCGTGATCATTTTTTTCAGGATTCTTTAAATAGAAAGTTCAAAATAAAAGCATTTATTTGAAATATAATAATGTGAGATTTTTTTTTTTACAAAGAAAAAGTCTTATATATATGTCTTTACTGTCAGTTTTGAACAATTTAATGCATCCTTTCTGTATAAAAGTATAAGTTTGACGTCCGTTAACTGAAGGTGCGTCAACAGCTCTGTTGGTGTAAATACAAGAGCCCTATAGCTTTGCTATAGTCTGACCTGAGGCCCTGCTTTTAAGGCACTGGTGTCCGGTGTCACAGGAGTGAGGTGGACTGTTTGGATCTGTTTACATGACTGTTTCTACTGAGTGCTTCACAGACGGACACGAGCACAATGGCCTTTACAAGGACGCGGCAGCTACGTGAGCCTCTGATGAATCGCCCTCCTTTAAGAGGATTATCTCCTGTAAGAACACACGCTTGTGTGTGTGTGTGTGTGTGTGTGTATGCATGCATGTTGCTTTCTCTCACTCACATTTTCACTGCAACCGTTGTCATTCTCAAAGTGCGTCTCGATCCTGACGTGGAACCTCGGTAGGAAGGAACACTTTTGGAAGGAGTAAAGAAACGAGAAAGAGGGAGAGTGAGAGTGAGGTGATTATCTTGTTTGCTCAGTGGGTCAGTGAGCCAAGAGCAAACTGCATGATTTTGAGCTGACATGTGAGAATACTTACAGAGTACTCTATGGTAAAACACCAATGGACGTAGAAGGAGAAAAGTATGCAGAAGAGAAATAGAGTGTTAGGTTACGGCTGGTTACTGGTGCATTAAAAACACAAGATGGATGTATGTGCCATGTGACGGCACATTACTATTCAAACACTGGTGTATTTATTGTAACAAAATACTTGGGCTGACCTGTTATGGTGTAAGGGTAGAAGTTCCAGGCAGTTTCTGTTATATAAAAAGCCATGGGAACAAACTTTCTCATCCAGGTTGGCAGTTTGCTGAACACAGACAAAAAGGGAAACGAGAAGATGTTATGACGCAACAGACACATTATACAACCCTCGGCTTAACTCAAGCATGAAGTTTGGAGTCAGTAAGATTTTAATGCTTTTATTCAGCAAGGATGCCTTAAATTGATCAAAACTGACAGCAAAGACATTTGTAGTATCCTAAAAGATTTACATTTCAAATAAATGCTGTTCTTTTAAACTTAACCTTCATCAAACAATCCTGAAAAAAAAAAAAATGTATTTGGCAGCACAACATATTAAGCAGCACAACTGTTTTCAACTGTGATAATAAGAAATGTTGCAACACTTTACAGTAAGGTTTCATTTTTTAACAGTAGTTACTGTATTAACTAACATGAACTAACCTTGACAATACGTTTGTTACTGTATTTGTTAATCTTTGATAACTTTAGTTAATAAAAATACAGCTGACATTCTGATGCAGAGCTGCAATGTCATGTGAGCGTCACTGCGTTAGATGATATTCAAAACCAAACGGATGTTTTAGTTTTTTTCAGAGTATCGGAGGCACAAATTGTAAAAGCTCCGCCCTCTTCTGGAAAAAAGCAGCAGCTCATTTGCATTTAAAGATACATGCACGAATACAGCATTTTTCCCCTTCCACTTAAACATGGGCCATCACAGTAATAAATGACATTTTAAAATATATTAAAATAGAAAAGGTATTTTAAATTGTATAATATTTTAGAATATTAGTGTTTTTACTGTATTTTTATTCTTACCGGCTCCAGACTTTTGAACGGCAGTGTACATTGTTCAATGGTTGGCTAAAATTAATTGGAAAAAGTTCTGAGAAAATGTCTTGCATTGTTTGTTTGCAGTTGGCAGTTGCCCTTTGTTTTGATATTTTGTGTCTTGTTTAATGAAAATCATTTAAAGTTTGTCTTAAGTGTCCAGATACTTTTTGGGGCCACTGTAGATGTGAATGTGCAGGGGTGAGAGGTCAGGCAGCCGTCACAATAGCTATAAGTCTTACTTCCAGAGGTGTCAGGTGCCATCTGTCCCTCACAAAAAAAAAAAAGAGTCAGAGTCCAAAAAAAAAACCACGAGAGAGAGAGAGAGAGAGATAATGAACTCAGCACTGTAAGATAAGGCAGCACAGACAGCGCTTGAGATTTACAGCCTGAGGACTTGAGTGATGGATGAATGGACAGAGGATGAGAAGAGAGGGGTGGAGAAGAGAAGATGTAGATCATTCACGGTCAGCCAGTTGTGTCGAGCGCCACGGATGTGGCCGCGCGTTCTCACACTCTCTCTTTCCCCATTTCTGAAGTGACAGACATTTCCACAGTGTGTCCCGCCGAACAGCACATTCCCACCAAACAACTGGCATTACATTTCAATCCTTTGACGCCCGTATCTTGACGATACAAGTTAAATTATTCATAATTACAATGCAGCGGTTCAGCATGATGCACTTGTAAACAGCATATAATGATCTCGTCTGCGGTAATATCAGCATTTGAATTAGACTCACATGCTCCACGATAAGATTTATTTGACCATTAGGAACTTAATGCTCTGCCCTTTTGGTCTTTGCTAACACATTAATGGCTTGAAAAATTTGCTTTACTGCTAGAGGTGCAGTAATTCATATTCACAACAGCATCTAATGACTGAGTGTGTGTGTGTGTGTGTGTGGGGGGTGTTCTGTCCTTGTAGGGCGAGAGTGTAAAGAATATAACAAAACAGGCAATTACAATAAGTGTGTATGCATGTTCACCGCGTGGGATGATATCAGACTGAATGTCTATGTGATCTTCCTTAGGACGGTTATGTTGCTGTGCATTTTTGCTTGAAGCTCGAAAGGGAGAGAAAAGGTTTTTTTGGAGGTAAAGTGAGAGATGGTCGGAGCTCTGCTGCATGCATAAAGGTGTTAGCTGCAGTCATCAATAATAGCTGATCGCTGGCACGTTGGCAGATGTGTGATGTAAACCGTGAACAAAACAGGATGGCTTATGCGTGCCCGTGTGTGTGTGTGTGTGCAGTGTGCACGCTCTCACCTGTTGAGGTAGATACGTTTCTCTGTGATCTGACCGGCTCCGTGTTTGTGGTCTGTGCAAGGTTCATTACGGACGACCTCCACCCCTTCACCTCCTCCGCTCTGCTCTCTGCTGTGCTTGCTGATCATGTATAACTGGCCGATCTTGTACTGAGGAAGAGAGAGAGAGAAATTGCTGCCCCCTGTTTGTGACCTCATGTTTCATTTCTCTCTTTTTTTTCTTTTTTTTTTTGGCCTTGTTTTTTAGCTAGGTTGAGCAAAATGCAGGATTTTAGAAATGGCTCACTTTCAGCTCACGATTTGGAATGTGAATTGAATTGGCTACGTTCCACACAGATGTTGAATTGGAATTTAAATTGGAATGACAGGAAGTTGAATTCCCCTAGTGAAAAAACCTATACCAAAATTTATTTCATAAGTATAGTACAAATCTATTAACATATTTGCTGACATATCACTTCAGACTTACTGATATAAATATTATAATTACACTTTTTTTTGGAGTACTACTTTTTTGCACAATGCACATTTATTGCCTAAAATGTGTTTTAATATAACTGTTAGTGTGATCACTGTATAATTTAAATGCAATGTATTTAAAGTGTACCTAAAGTATACTTGCAAATGTTCCATTTTAGCACAATCAAATATACTATATAATATATAATAATTATATATAATCATATTATGTATGTATGTATATATATCTTTAGTTGGACCTCAGCATTACCTCTGAATAACTAAAATGCATTAAGTACAAAATTAGTTGTTCCAATTTAGCAGACTTTAGGCATATTAATTTAGTATCCCAAAAGTACAACTGCAGGGTATTTAAATATGTAAATGTATTTGTCGTATATATTTAGCGATTAAATAAATTAGCGATTAACATTAAATAAATGTATTTCAAATATATATATTTTTTTCAGTAGTGTCACATAATTCAAACAGAGAGATTTCTTTAGTCCAGCGCAAGTTTTGCGACAGCGTAAACTCTTAATTATGCCAACTTATTCTCTGATATATGCTTTGTCACAACTGATATAAGTTCAATTATGCCAAATAAACAGCATTAGCTATCAAGATTTAAATTTTGCCATGCTGCAAAAAAAGTGCATCACATTGTTTTCAGAAATAGAAAATATTGACAATAATTGTGAATATATTATTATTATTATTATCATTATTATTATTTAATTTATTATTAATATATTACGTAAATTAGGGAATTCTTGGAAACTGTGTGTTCTGCCATAATGATCCATGAAACAAAATTTAATTTGTTAAATATAATAAAACATCTATAAAATAAATATTTAAATTAAAGTTATGACATTTCTTTATAGGTGCCATTTTGCAATCAAACATTGATTATTAATTTTTTTTTTTTTTTTTGGAATACATTTTGTGGTATTTATGATAACATGTAACAATTTATGGCTAATTTATTCTGAAAAATGTTATTAACTGAGAGATACAATTCATGAGTTTACATTTTTTGAGAATGGCTTGTTCCATAATGATCTTAAATGAAATTCGATTTGTTAAATATAATGAGTCAACTATAAATTAAATATTTTCTTTCAATTATTACATTTCTGTAGGTGCCATTTTGCAAACAAACATTGATTTATTACTGTAATATAATATCTTTGGATAATATATGTTGTGATATGTGCTATTATGATAATGGTTTATGGCTAATTTATTCTAAGAAATTTAAACAAAATTATACATTTACAGTTTAAAGCTTTTTTTTAAATACTAAACCGTCACTAGCGATGTTTCCATTCCATCCAGTTTAACTTTTGCGCAAAATTGGAATGTTGCATAAAACGTTTACAAATAAAGCAACATTTCCATCCCATGTGTTCAAGTGAACAAAATGGTCACTTCCTGGGAAATTGGTGCAAAATATCTGTAATAAAAATGCAAGTTGTTGCAATCAGGGAAGCCACCAAATAGGTGGGTGGAAACATAGCTAATGTCAATGTCATAGTGTGCTTGATCTGTCATAGAAATATATTTTGTTTTTTTGCCTAAAGATTGATATTCACTGAAGAGCACAAAATGTCTCAGGGTAATTTTTTCCACATATTCTCCTGAAAAACCGTGTTGGCAGCACTGACAATGTTCCTGCTGTTTGTCCGAGGACTAATTCTTTTGAAATCTGTTAATGCGAAAACTCATTCCGACAATAATTGTCACTAATGATGACGACAGAGACCTTGTGAAGCTTGGAGCATAAAAACGCTGCCTGTACGCACAACAGAGCTTGTCCAGAAAAAGGGGGCGGTGCTCCTGTCTGGAAACTATGCGGTCTAGTGCTGATGTAGTCCATAGACGAATTCTAAGGAAGACTTTTAGGTCAGGTGTGCTTGTTTGGGCTTGTCTGATCTGAAGAGCACAAGTTGGGCTATTTGAAGGTGAAACTAAACAATCCCTGACCCTTCTGTAGAAACCCAAGCTGTTTGTTGGAAAGGCCTTTGTGTTTTGTTTCTAGCCTTGAGGTGGATAACTTAGAATGAAAATACATAACTGGTCAAACCCGTTTAGGTAAAGAAAACGGCTGAACTGGGGAGATTATGAAATGCAACCACAGACATACACAGAGCTAGATTAATGTTTCATCTGCATAAACAGAGTGGAATAAACATCTTGATAATGTTTACTTTGATGCACTAATCATGTGGACAGCTGCAGTACACACAAACATATGGAAGCAACCCGAAACACATGTTAAAAGTTACAAACTTACCTCATCGACAGTGAGCGGCATGCATATCCGGTATTCTTTTATCAACATGGTGTGGTTGAATTTAGACTAGTTTTATCCTTTTGTCTCTCTTTCTCTTTCTGTTTTCTCTTAAGCGTCTGTTAGGCTGAGTATGAAACTGTCAAGCGGTTTCCGTAAAGCAATGTTGCACCCCTCTTCCTCTCTCACTTCACTGATGTCAGAGCTGGTCCTGTAAACTCTGCCAATGTGTATCCGCCGTGTTTATTTTATTGTTCTCATAGTCTCTCTGTCTTTTGTCTGTCTTTCTCTTTCAGTGTCCCTCTTTCCTGGCTCTCTGTGTCATGAATGTACTCACTCCTTTAGCATTCAGTTCTTCCGTTCTGTTTTTAATTTACGGTTTAATGTGATATTGCAGAGATAAGAGCAAAACCGAAGCTTCCTCTCTCTACTTCTCTCTTTCTGTGACTGTGTTAAAGAAGAAAACAGACTGCAGTTCATGTGTAACCTTGCCATGTTCTTTGCCCCTCCCTCTTCCCTCCCCCTGTCTCCGTTCTGTGTGCATTCTTTTCTTCTGTGCTTATCTTTATTCTTTCTCTCCTGCCTCAGCCCATTCCTCCCCTTCCCTCCTCTACCTGACTTTACTTTCCTCTACTGGTTTCCCAGACAATACCTTCACTCCATCTTTTTCATCTTTCATACTTATAGTCCTACTTTTACTTTCTCCCTCTTTCCCTCTTTATCCTGCTCTCTCAATAAACTTCACTTTGCCCCAGATTAAACAACCACACTCTGTTTACAATACAAAATGCACTAACCTGCTCAGTCTGTAGAATCCTTTCTGCCAGATTGTGTGTGTTAGTGTGTGAGAGAGGTTTACACTATTGTTCAAAAGTTTGGGGTCAGTAAGATTTTTTTTTTAAGAAATTAATGCTTTTATTCAGCAAGCAAGTGACTGTAAAGACATTTAAAATGTAACAAAAGATTGATTTTTCTTCTTTTTTGAAAAACTTATTTTTTTCTTCTTCTTTGTTCTTTTTTTTCCCATCCATTAAGAATCCTGTAAAAAAATGTATCATGGTTTTTCACAAAAATATCAGCAGCACTACTGTTTTCAACATTGATAATAATAATAAATATTTATTGAGCATATCAGCATATTAGAATGATTTCTGAAGGATCATGTGACACTGAAGACTGGAAATTCAGCTTAGCCGTCACAGCAATGAATTACATTTAAAAAGATCACATATCACAATATTATTGTTTTTACTGTACTTTGATCAAATAAATTGAGACTTCTTTCAAAAACATTAAAAAAATATATAACATTAAATTGACTGATAATTTTATAATGAGCATTTATTTTTTTACTTTCTGAGTTTAAGTTATTTTGAGGCAAAAATGTCAGTAATATTAGTGTGGTACAGCTTTCATGATGTTTTAAAGAAGAAAAAAAAAGCTTTATTAAAAGAAAACAAGAAACTTGCAAAGATTATTTATGAATTAATAACTCATGACATTTGTAAAAATAAATTCTTGAAAATATATTTTAAAAAATTTGTGTGTACACTGACATATATTTAAAACATAAGGAAAAAGTTGTACTACTAGTGGTTATATACCACATGACATTTTTTGAGTCATTACTGATTTTTTTGTTGAAAATGGTATAAAAGTAAAGGACTGGATTCACGAGTAGTGGATAGGGAATCAATATATCATTAGCTCAGTTAAAAAACATAATAGAAATCTATGGAAATTCCCCACTATGGTGGAAAAACAAACCTGTGCGTGTGTGAATTTTATCAGAGGCGGCTGCAGGGCACTCCACTTGGAGTCCATGGTGCTCATCTGATTAAAGATTACCTCAAGTACAGGAGAGAGGCAATTAAGCATTACAGGAGGAAGTCTATGAAATTTCTCATCTCCCCACTCAGCAGATCCAGTCCCCATTTGAAATTTAAACGCCCCCAGCAAAGCACAATAGTTTTCTGCTCTGGTTATTTTGGTTTCACTGTGAACTGCCCTGTTTTCTTTACTTAGCATAACTATGTTGTCTTCTCAAAGCACAATAGTTTTACACCGTTAATCCTCAAACAAAAGGAACCTGCTCATCTTCTGATCGAATGGTAATGTCTTTCGGTTTCTGTTCTGTTCAATTGTTTTATCAGCTTAACCGGATCAGGCTAAACTAAACCCTGTCATCTTGTAGGCAACAGCAGAGTCAATATGTCTTATTTTGGGGAGACCATGTGGCCTGTGTGTAGTAGTTGGTATTAGAGTAGAATGGAAACTATGAAAAAGAAAACTGAGGGGGGAACGAGGGAGAACTGAACACAAACTAGCCTGCTGTGCTCTGAATGAATCTGTGAGAGCTGGTTGAGCGACTGGGTCAGTGAAGTGTGCAGACGTTTTTGATCTTTATTTACAATGTACTCTTTACACCAATGACACTACAACAATGACTATATCTGCTGCTCTCATTCCTGGGATTTTGTAAGGCAAAGGATAGATTAATAGTAGAGATCAGCAGGACAAAGTCAATATAATGGGTTTCCTGTCTGTTTTTTTTTTTTTACTGTAAAATACCAAAATTGCTGCAGGTGATAAGGGTCTTGTTCGTTTGCATTCCAGCACTGGATTGGATTACCATTATGATGCACAATAACGAAATGAAACCTGTTTGACAATTGTAAATTCTCTCTCAGTATTACTTACACTGTCAAGGTGTGGTGCAGGCAGAAGAAGCGGGAGAATCAAAAGTTCCAATGCAAACTTTTATTAACAATAATTCAAACAGGCAGAAGGTACACACACACTTAGTAGGACGGAGATCGGACAAAGACTGACTGAACAGAATGGAACTAAATACAAACACTGATGAACACTGATTAACAGAACACAGGTGACATAGATGATGATGATGATGATGATGATTAAATTAAACACAGGTGATACAGATGGACTAAATGACAGTAACCAGTGATGTAGTGGTGCCTGGAGAAGTGGGTATACTCTTAATTTTTGCCCCCAATATTTTTTTTTAAGCGTGCCAGCAAAGGATGAAAGCTTTGTGTTATAAACAGTGACATGTAAGACTAGTCTTGCGCATTAGTTCATCCCAAAATGGGCCAGTAGAATTTGCACATTATCACTTAACTTTTGCTGCTTGACTTCACAGAGAAAGGATCACTATGAAATTAATATTAGCCACAGAAAATGTGCAGTTTTTGCAATTAATACTGGCTTTTAATTATTTATTAATACTAAATAATTATGAATTTTGAGTGACTATTCCTTAGTCCATTCTGCATCATTGTCTTTACTGGGTGCAGGGCCGTATGCAGGGTTTTATAAATACAGAGGTCCCAAAAATGATCTTGCTAGGGGGGTTCGGGGACATACCCCCTCGAGAAAATATAGATTTTCCTGATCTCGACATGTGCATTTTAAGGTGTTTTGAAGCCCAAAAAAATGGACAACAGTAGCTTTAAAAGCATGTCAGTGGGCAGTAGCATGAAGTATTTTATCAGATATTTTTAAACATGAGAATCAGTTTAAATGTCGCAATGAATGATCCACACTACAAAATGGAAATTCAGAATGTTTATGCTTATTGTTGACAATACACAATCACATATTCAAAACGGGAATGGCCTTAAATAAGAAATTATTCAAGGATTATTTTGCATACATGTTACATTTCAAACAAACGGCAATGCAATCCTTCTGTTTCCAGAGGCATATGAGCAATTAGTATGAGCATCAAAGATCAGTTTCAGCCACTTTTTCTTTCTAAATAAATCAATGTTTTTGGACTAATCTGTTCATTTAATCAGTGGTTCAATTGCTCACTCATAAAGACAATCACTTGTCGCCACCTTCTGGCTTAATGATGCAAGTTGCGCAAACACAGACAAGCGGAGTGATACAAATTGTGAAAAGTCCCAGTGCTGATCCTGGGGAAATATTCGAACACATTCGAGGTAACGTTATACAAATATATTTAGACATTATATTTATAATAATAATGGCAATATATTTAAAAGGGTGCATGTGTTGTTAAATTGAGCTTATAGTTTCCACTCTCTTTGATCAAACTGATTATTTCTGTCGGTCATTTAAAACTTCAATCGAAAAAACAGCTGTTTAGTTTATCGTTAACTGAAATGTGAAGCGGCGCGTTGGGATTCGTGCTCGGCCCGTGCTTCTGTGAACATAAATCCTGCTTGCTTTGATTGGTATCAAACATTTTGACATTGACGAGCGGGTGTTTGAGTGCTGAAGCAGCTCAGATGAGAAAGTTGATTATCGTCGCGATGGGCGAATCATTGCAGCACCAAATTAGAGTTAATATTAGGCAATTATTTCACAATTTTCATTATAGGCTACACTCAAAAAAATTACTGAGGTCCGGACCTTGGGGACCTCAATGGTGGGTACGGCCCTGACTGGGTGTTTTCACATGCACATCAGAGGGGATTTAGAAGTGGGTATACACAATGCCAACTGAAAAAGAAGTGGGTATACGCAGGCATACGGCACTACACCAGTGACAGTAACCATGGATACGAAGGAGTGACAGTACTCCCCCCTCCAGGTAGGCACGTCCTCGCGCCCTAGATAGGCCAACTGCGGGAGGAGGATGAAGAGCAGGTGAAGGGCAGACAGAAGGCAGGAGGGACCAGACGATGCAGGTGGCCAGGGCGGAGCAGTCTGTGCAGGCGGCCAAGGCGGAGACGACGGCTGGAGGAGCCATGGAGGAGGCAGGGCTGACGACTCCAGGGGGCCAACTGATGGGGGCGAAGCAGGTGGGAGAGGAGACCAGGGTGGAGCCAGAGAGCCGACGAGCCCAGGCGACGCAGAGGATCTGGCGGGACATGGTGAAGCCGCCGGCTCTGGCGACTGAGGCGCAGGCGGGGACACACGGAGACAGAGGGAGTGAGGACCAAGGAGGAACAGAAGGGAGTGAGGAGTCCAATGGAGCCGGGGGTACGAAGGGAAGAGGCGTAGCCAGAGGAGTGCAGTCCAGAGGCGAGGGTCGGTCGACGAGCGACCAAGGTGGATCCGGGGGGACGAGGGAGCCTGGCGAAACTGGTGAACTGATGGGCCACGGTGGAGCTGAGGGAGGTAGGAGCCAAGGTTGAGCTGATGGATCGACGGGCCGAGGTAGAGTCCTGGTCGCGGAGGTTGGAGGTGGAGACTGGGGATCCACCGACCAGGCTGGAGCTGCAGGCTGGCAGACCCACGGCGAGCCCACCTCCCTGAAGGTGGTTAGAGGAGCTGTGGGGCTGACAGACAGTGGCGGAAGAAGTGTTGAGAGGTGGTAGATGTGAGGAGGTGGGAAAGGGAGGCTGGGTGGGAATTCAGGAACCGGCTCAGGTTCTGGAACAGATTCTGTCTTGGGAACAGATTTGGGCTTGGGAACAGACTCAGGCTCAGACTCGGGAACAGATTCAGATACAGGCTCGGGAACAGAGTCAGATACAGGATAGGGAACAGAAGATTCAGGCTCAGGGACAGAAGACTCTGGACAGGCGGTCTCGGCGGGACAAGACTCTGGACGGGCGGTCTCGGTGGGACGAGACTCTGGACGGGCGGTCTCGGTGGGACGAGACTCTGGAACAGGGACAGGTCTGGGAATATGGACAGTCCTTGGGGCAGGAACAGGTCTGGGAACATGGACAGTCCTTGGGGCAGGAACAGATTTAGGAACAGAACGGGGAACAGGAAGAGGTATCGGTGTGCGGCGGCCATCCTGGCTGAGGGCTCAGGCGGTGAGTCAGCAGCCATCTTGGCTAGGATTGGGTACAGAAACGGAACCAGTACCTAAGTAACCGGTATGTAACCAGACCGAATCAAAACACAGATTTCGGTGCCTCATTTCGGTGCCACTTAAATGCCTCAGCTGTCGGTTGAAATATCTGCCCTCTGGTTCTCCGAAACGGACGTAAGAAACATAATCCTCGCATGTGATTGCTAGTTAACCCTTTGACGCTTATACGATCGTTCACACCGGTGTGCTTAATTTTCAGATCGCGTGATCATCAACTTCTAAATTCAAATCTGTGTTGGCTGGCGCTGAGCCAGAGAGACAGACGCGCTCAGCAGTCACAGTTCGTTATTTGTTCCACGTCATGTTTTCTGTTAAAATGTAGTCAATGTCCATACAATAACAGACCGGCGTACATCTAATAAATGATTCATTCAAAAATGTTGTGCAAGTTTACTGCAAGAATAGAGCCGCAAACCTCACATACTTTTGAAAATCCAGCCTTCAGTTGATCCTGATGAGCGCTCATTGTCACAGTTGTAAACATGACGGCGTTCTTCTTCCACGATGGGTTTCACGTCACGGCATTTAAGGTGATGCGTTCTAAAATAACGCTCACCTTGTGCAGGACATGCAATAAGTCAGGAGAGGTGTTGTATTTGGCCAGAGAATGCAAAAAATGTGAAAAGAATTGCTGAAATTTAAAGCTGGTTTGTAGCATACCAAGAATACAGACTACTTTGCTGTTATTAGTTCTGTAGTGTTAAATTATTGTATTTGGGTTAGGTGGCTTACGTTTTATTGTGAATTTGTTATGTAAATTTGTTATGTTTTTTTGTATTTAGATTAATTATATTTATATATTTACTCTAAAATTTTTATATATTCAATTTTAAGAATTTTTTTTTTTTTTTTCAATAAAAACGTTCTTTAATGTCATTCACCATCGTTTTGAGGCTCTCCTTTTAAATTTTATTGGTACAGGCACCGTTTAGGCGCTGGTACTGTTTTAAAAGTATCGATTTACACTGGTATCGAAAAAACCCAAATGATACCCAACCCTAATCTTGGCTGAGGGCTCAGGCGGCCAGGCGGCGGCCATCTTGGCTGAGGGTTCAGGTGGCGAGGCGGTGGCCATCTTGGCTGAGGGCTCAGGCTGGGCAGGCATGACGTGAAGATCCCTTGAGTCAGGCTGTGTTCCGGATCGAGACACGACGCTCTCCAGACACCGGATGACAATCTCCCTCCAGTGCAGTCCGGTGGTGTCTGGGAGGTCGATAGGATGGTTAAATGTGGCCCCGATCCGGAACAAGGTACTTAGGCTCATGTCATCGAGGGTGCTGGTGACAGCAAGGCGGCAAAAGTCCTTGACGAATAAAAAAAAGTTTTGGCTCTCCTGAGCCATGACGATCATTCTAACCCTATCATCCATTTTGGGCGGTCCGATCTTCTGTCATGGTGTGGTGCAGGCAGAAGAAGACGAGGGAGAATCAAAAGTTCCAATGCAAACTTTTACTAACAATATGATTCAAACAGGTACAGACAAGGCAGAAGGAACACACACTTAGTAGGACGGAGATCGGACAAAGACTGACTGAACAGAATGTAACTAAATGTAACTAACTTTTCTTTAGAAAAATCAAGGTTACATTGAGGTGCTTACAATGGAAGTGAATGAGGCCAAAGATTTAGAAAAAATGTGAAGCTTATCATTTTATAAAAGCATGTACAATAATTCTTCCGTAATGACACTTGTTTTTTTTTTTTTTTAGCTGTTAAGCTGTTGAAATAATGTTACAGCCATTTCAGGGTTTATGGCATTTCGTTGTCTTGGACAATTGGACAACTTCATTCAAAATAGGATCACCCCTCCACGCACACACATTAAAATCATGTTAACACATTGTTCTGTTGCTTTATTTTTGAAACAGTGGGTATTTTAATGTTTACGGATTGGCCCCATTCACTTCCATTGTCAGTTTCCCCAAGTGGAAATTCTTTTTTGTGGTAATCAACATTATGCCACAAATGCTGTCAGCAACACTTTAGTTTACGGTCCAATTCTCACTATTAACTAGTTGCTTATTAGCATGCATATTGCTATGATATTGGCTGTTTATTAGTACTTATAAAGCACATGCCTTATTCTGCATGACCATATTCTACATCCCCTACCCAATACCTAAACTTAACAGCTACCTATTAATAAGCATTAATTAGGAGTTTATTGAGGCAAAAGTCATAGTTAATAGTTAGTTAAGAGCAAGAATTGGACCCTAATCTAATGTGTGACCATGCTTAACTAGCTTAACTAGTGCTGAACCCAGAATATTCCTTAAACATAAACCAGAGTGGATAGAACAATGTTCACTTCATAATGGCTGAGGCTCTGCATCTTTAGACCGCTATAGAGTACTGATTGGTTGGGACTTTTAACTGATATATCTGAGAACTTGGCACACACTGGGATAAAGCCCAAACCCCTGGTGTTCTGGATGATGAAGGGCTTTCCAATCTTCTCATCGAATCTCTATCCGACCCTGTCGAATACCTCTTGAGAAAGAAGGATCTTGAAACATGCGGCATCATGCCATCATTATCTGTGGGTGAAGCTGTTCGTTGAGAGTAATACTGTTTAAATGGAATCATAAGTGATCAGAGAAATGACCGCAGGGACTAAAGGCTCTTGTGGCTTCCATCAGCTCCTTTTGAACCCTCCGACTATACTGTACCAACACAAGCGAGGAGTCTTAAAGAATTATTCATACAAAGTCTTTAGATATTCACAAATGTGGATACTTGAAAAACGGTGATGTACATTTGCGCTTGTTGCGATAATTAGCTCGGGATTACAAAGCCCATCATTTACCGCCTGTGAAAATGAATATGATGTTCTGTAGCTTTTTTTTTTCTTTGGTGAAAGCCTAATTTCGAGTCTACGTTTAACACAGGCCTAGTCAAAGACAGAGTTCAGTCTCACTGTGAGAGGGGAAAAAATATGTATCTTTAAGAGGAAGAAGATTTATTCAAGAAATGAAATGTAGCGGATTTGAACCGAGCCGTTCTGCGAGGGCACCGTAAAGGATTAGCCCTATTCTTCTCAGAAGGTCGCTGACAGCTATTGCGCGAAAGTACTTGGTTATTTTCTATTACAGCTAGGACTGAGAAGAAATTAAATCGTCGTCGAGGTCTCCCAGTGCGAAAGGAAAGTCTGTGTGGCACTGCTGAATAGGGCTCTCACTCTCTCCATCTTCCCTCAGGCAGTCTCTCTCTTTAGTTCTCCTATTAGTTTCTTCTGCACTTCTCCCTCACGTCTGCTTGTTTTATCCGACACTAATGCCAGATGCCATGTCGTAGTCTGTATTATTATCCCAAGGCTTGTACGAACCTTCAATATGATTCCTATAAGGCCCAGTGTGTGCCTCTGGGACTGCTGCTCAATTCCTCCATCTACTATTTACTTGATTAAATGGGATTTTTCTTTATCAACTCTAATCAGACTTTGCGAGGAGTCGAAGAGAGAATGAAAGAAACGCCTACAGAGAGAGAAAGAGAGGAACTGAGAGCGAGGGCAGCAGCCTTTGCATTCCCCAATCTGATTTGATGGGATTTACTTGTGACTATCAATGTTTACTCATCTGTTGTGCTCTGAGCTGTAACTCAAACAACAGGACACATATACAAAGAGTGAGACCGAGAGAAAGAGGGTGAATCGGGTGTGAACATAAATTCCACTGAATGAAACTTGTTAACATGCCCTCACTTCAAAATCACACTCAGTCACTTTGACAGTTTATGTTGTCAACCATTCAACTGACATCTGTCGCTGGCCAATGAGATTCAGACTGATGATTGATATGTGGGTTTGTGCAACCTGACAACTACAACACTGGTTCCCTTGTTCTTTCACAAAAATCATTGTTATGACCTGGGTAGATTGAACCAGTCCATTTGTATGAACATTTTTTAATAATAATTCTGTCATCATTTACTCACCCCCATATTGTTCCAAATCTGTATGGCTTTCTTTCTTCTGTGGAAAAATCTTTCAGCTGAATTTTCAATGGTGTCCAATACAACATTGACGCCCTTGAATTTCATCGGTCTTTCCACAGAAGAAAGTCATACAGGTTTAAAACATTATGAGGGTAATTATAATGGAACTTTTGGTTGTACACTCCCTTTAAATTGGGATGTAAAGTTTACATTTGTGGCTTAGTAACTACTGGTAAGTTTGTAACTAAGCCTGTACTTCATTCGGTTGCACCATGTAGTCTTGCAGTAAGCGTATTTTTCTATTTTCTATATGCATGTTATACATCTGTGAACAATTTTTACCTTATAATGTTTAATTAAAAATGTTATATTGGGACCTTCCAGTGAAAACGATTCTCTCTACTAGTGACGTATACAGGACTTTTGAATGCGACGCCCACTTCTCAAAATCAAATCAGCAACCGATGCATAGAAGTCCTCTCCATAGATTTAATCATTTTATTTTATTTATAAATCTGTACTCTCAGATCAGATGTGTCACAATACAGAAGGAAAGATCTGTCGCTACTTCCATTTTATCATGACTTGACAGTTCACCCAAAAATGGAAAACTCTGTCATCGTTTATACTCACCGGCCCTCATGTCATTCAAAACAAAAAAATTAAGCTATAACTTTATGGGCAGACTTCGCTGCGGTTGTAAGCAAAAAGGAAAGTAATGTGTTGCATAATATGAAGTTTATTTGTCAAATAGACCTTATGCACCAGAGAACCAAGCGCACAGCCATCTTTAGAATTTTGTGTTTGAACTTAAAGTTGCTTACAACTGGCCCGAGTTCTTTTAAGGGCCTGATAAAAATAACTAATACCTTTAAGAATGAAGCAGATATGAATTAACTTGCATTACACTCATTGAACATAAATTTCTTTAGTGGAGATGAGGAAACGGATCAGTAGTTTAGTAATGCTTTAAAACGCTGGTTCCCAACCCTGTTCCTGGAGGGCTCCCAACAGTACTCACTTTGGATGTCTCCCAAATCAAACACACCTGATTAAACTCGTCAGCTCATTAGTAGAGTACTCCAATACTTTAAATTAGTGTGTTATATGAGGGAGACATCCAAAATGTGTAGCGTTGGGGGGCCTCCAGGAACAGGGTTGGAAACGACTGCTTTAAATGGCTGAACGGTATTTCATCAATAGCGCTGCGTCACGCTGGGATTCAGTCAGTGACCTTCTGAAAAAACATTGACCATTTATCATCAGAGCTCACTAAATGAAACACAGTGTCAGTATTAATCATGGACGATTGAGTTATTGGTTTATTAATCGATTGACAAGCGACCACTTCCAGTAGACCACAGATATAAAAAGAGAGGTAAAAAAAATCTAACCAGTGAAATAATAAAAACACCTAACGAAGAAAAAAAAAATTTGTATAAAATAATGTATTAATACGGTGACTGCAGCTCAAGCTACTTAGGCTACTCCATCCATTTTTCCGGCATAAGCAACGGTAACTCACTCTCCAGAACACGCGCGCGCGCTCACGGTCGGTGCGTATTTTTCCCCTGTCTTTGCTGTATGGATACACGCGTGTCTAGTGAAACGGATGGACTGCGTGATGGACACACACCTCTCCGTTTTGCTCGGAGAAGCAGAAGTGGCGACACGGCTCCATTGATTCGCAGTACGGGATGATGGGAGGGGAGAGAGACACGGACGGGGGCTGCGGGGGGCATGCAACAGAGGACTGAGTGGCTCTAGTAAATATTTATATTGCATGATGATATGCGCGAGCGAAAGGAGGAGGTGTGTGTGCGCGATAGCGTGAGTGTGTGTGTGTGGAGTGGGAGAGAGAGTGAGAGGCAGAGGAAGAGACCTCGAGCCACCCAGTTATTAATATTATTCCACACCGCTAAGTTTAGCATTCAACACGTGTCGCAAGTGATGGAGAGCGAGAGAGAGAGGGAGAGAGAGAAGCGGGAGGCGCGCGCGCGCTCGAGAGAGGGAGGTTGACGGTTGACGGTTGCTAGGTGACGAGGTGCATATACTGAATTTTAACAAAAGAGCGGAGAGAGAGAGAGTGGGAGAGAGGAGCAAGAGAGAGAGAGAGGAGGGAGCGGGAGATAGGTGGAGAGAGAGAGAGGGAGAGGGAGAGAGAGAGAGCTCGCGAAAATTGAATACATGTAGAATATATATATTTCTAGGTGTATTTCCCCCGGAGAAGCCGCAAAAAGGATACCTCGAGGGGAATGATGTGAAGAGAATGGAGGGCCGAAAGGAGAGAGGGGGGACAGGCGCGTGAAAACACAGTAAGTAACAGTTTAATGAATACTGCTGTGTTTTTGCACGGACTTGACTGCGTGGAGCGAGGAGGCACTGACAGTCCACCGGCGGCTCCGGGTGAGGGTAACGTTACTGGAAAAGATGGATGGCACGCGAAAGATAGATGGATACGGCCGGCGCGCGCTGGTGTTTGACCCTTCTGTCATTGCTGCACGCGCGCACATATGCCAGTGCTTATAAGCCCACTTGTTCCTCAGTGAAACAGCACATACTTAGACTTTTCTTGCTCTCTCACTGCACAGCTACGCGCAGAGGTTACAGCAACACGCGAAAACGCACGCGCCTGGAAACGGCACTGAGACACGCGCAGTCTGCGGGCACAATTAGTGATTTTCATAAAAACAACAACTGTGAAGCAACTGAATATTAAAACGTGTTTAAAATGCTGCTTCGGTGCGGCTAATGATCGTGTGTCGATACGCCGCGCTGTCAGGTTGCTCGTCTCCAGTTGTGTATGTAAACTGCGGATTTATCAATTTTACTGAGCACAGTTTTCAGTGTCTCACAGTGTGTGTTTGATATTCTTGGTGTTTCAGTGCCATGCGAGCTTATTAACATAGCATAGCCTATTTATTTTCGAGTATTTTTTATGTAATCATTTAAATGGAAGACAGTGAATTGGAATATCTCAATACACCAATTGCTTTCGTTTTTCAAAGTCAGGCCATTTGCTTTTTAATAGTTGGGTAAGAAATCAGTGAGATTTATGAGCAGCGCTCATTATGTTAATTTCATATGAGCCCATCATAGGCCCACAGTTTTCCTCCTGCGATATGAATCAAACCGTTGGCGTTTAGATGAAGTAAAATCATTTATGTGGGGCTTCTGCTTCATATTCTGTAATAAGTTTTACTCCCTCCTTGCGCCAAACTTATTAAAGCTGTTAAGATGGAGCCTGGAGTCCTGCAGAGGGAATGTGAGGTCTTAATGTACACCAAGACAGGCCTGAGATCAGTGCTGGCATACATCATACACAGAAAACATTTTAGTTCAATTATATGTTTTAGAGTAGTAGGAGCTTGTTGTGCAACGTGACCTTTCATAAGCTTCATTCTGTACTGATTTGCTGTCTTGAGACTCTTTTCACATACAGTACATGTACTGTATCTGCCATAGGTGAGAAAAGATTACGACCTCCAAAAAAAGCATATTTATTGAACAAGGCATGTTGTGGATACTGGGCACGCAAATCACCAAGGACTACACACACACACACACACACACACACACACACACACACACACACTGCAGTACTGTAATGCGCACAGTAATGTTAATGTGTTGCCTTCAGTGTCAATATAGCTTCACTCCAGCGGTCTGTCTTACAGCTGCTTTCCAGGCTTTACTGTAGAGGGAGGGGGAGTGCACTTATAAAGAAGGAAGGAGAGTGAAAGAATGAAAGAGTATAGAATGAAAGAAGGTGAGAGACTATTATGCACTGAAGAGGAGGATGTAGCAGAGGTGTGGATACAGATGAAGCTGGATGGGGAGGAGAAGACTCTTAGACAGAAATACAGTGAAGGATGGGGAAAAGAGAAATACAGTGCAAACAGAATGAGGGAGTGAGTGGAGGAAATGAAGGAGAGGAAGAAAGGGAGAAGAGGAATTGAATATCTGAGACTGAACATGGTTGGAGGGCTCAGACAGAAAGATGAGAGCAGCTTGAATCAACGTTTGCATTTCTCTTTACCTCTTTCTCCTTTTTCTGTTTCAGCGCATTGATTCTTTATCTTCTCCTTTACCTTTGCTCTCTATCCTCTCTATCATTCCCTCTCGGGCTTTCTGGCTCTAGAGTATTGCTGCTTTTTTAACATCTCTTTTTTCTGCTGGATCCCTCTCTTCAGCGTTTCTGTATCAGTCTCTTCATCTGATTACTTTCCTCTCTCTTTTTTTTTGTTCACATAGCTGTGTTGATGAGTCCAGCATGCCCCAAACTGTATCCAACTCCCTCTCAGTATCCCCCGTTCACTTAAATGTGACTAATTAAGGTAAAGCTCGTTAACACAGAACATCAATTAGTCTTTAACGAGATCATAGGCTGGTGTTTGAAAGAGATTACATTGCTCCCCTCTCCCCTGACTCCCCAGAGGTTAGACTGGCTCGCTATTGATAAAGGCCATTCTAATTTACATTAGACCTCAGACGCAGTTTGGGTGCTTGGGGTCAGATGGAGAAAGCACGTGGGACACCACAGTTGCTCCGACATTCAGATCAAAATAAAGCAGCCCACCCTGTCTCACACACAGAGCTATTGCTGCGTTAGGGACGTTTACATTGAAAGCAATTTTTATTTTAAAAACACATGATGCTGGGCAGTGGAATAACAAAAAAAAAACAAGGTCTAGAGACACATTTTTTTTACTTCTTTTAACTTATGGAACCGTTTTCCGCCACATATGATATGCTTTGATAAATCATAATTGTGAGATAAAAAGTCAAAATTGACAAAAAGTCAAAATTATTATACTATAACTACAATTTTTTTTTTTTTTTACGAAGAGTTAAGTCATATCATGACTTGTCATAAGTATGAGAAATCAGAATTGACAAAAATAGTTAAAATTGTTATATTAAACAAATATGAGATATAAAGTCAAAATGAGATGCTGAGTCGAAATCGACAGAAAGTCAAAATTCGGAGAGGTCACAATTAAAAATAATCTACAATGTCATCATTTTCATTCAAGTTGTATGAAATAAAATTCATAATTATGAAATAAAAAGTCAATTATAACAAAAAAATCTGACTTTTCATTTCATAATGATTTTTATTCTGTCTTTTTTATGTTGTCTTAGGATTTAGTTATTTTTATTTAATAATTATGACTTTTTATGTCTTAATGATTTACCAAATCATTTTTTATGTGGCTAAAATTGTGATTCCATTTTAACTTGAGTGTCGTGTTTTTAGAAAAACGTCTCATTTGCAAGACGCAGCAAAAGACGTGAGCGCAGTAGTCAAACATGTCTGTCTAACAAACATTTTTAAAAGCATTTTGTGTAAAAGGCACCTTACTGTTATACAGCTGAGGCCAAGTAGTAGTAAAGGAGCCATGGAAGGAGGAGGAAAAGGAGGAAAATAAAAAGAAGGAGTGTTTCTATGAAAAGGGAAACAGAAGCGACTTTTAACAAGAAAGCCGGAAATGTTAGCATATTAAGAGGAAACGTTGACACAGAAAGTGTAGCACTCAGTGGCATCCTGTTCTAATCAGCCATGAGTTTCCACAGGAAGCCGAGTCTTCCCTTTCACCCATCTCCACGGTTACCGTAACCACGGATATTTCGGTCTAACTACAACTGCGGTCCTGTACAGTTACCACGGAAATCCCTGCAAGACTTCCCTCGTTTCCATAGACAATTCACCTGAGAGCTTAACGTGAGCTCGCTGACACTGTGTGAGATCATGGCGTCTCTTGATTCATTCATCTCTGATATCCCATCAAACACATGTCCATAAAACACTATTGACAGATGTAAACTAACAATGGCTGAAAATCAAGCCAGTGTGGACCTTGCTTTCCCCCTGAGGAGGTCTCTAGTGATAAGACATGTATTGTGATGCTGTTTCTGTGAAGTGGAGAGGTGCAGAGATGTGTATAGCAGCTGTTGGATGAAACAAGATGAGATTCAGGGGCAGTGAAATGACACGGATAATGGTGGACCAGGCTGAGGAGACATTTTGGGCTGTATTCAAGGTGCTGATTGATCATACTGACAGATTTCTGTTCAGTATGTTAATGGAGAAGAAGGAGGACAAGAAAGATGGCATGCTTTTACCTGACACAGATCTAGAAAAGATAAAGCTGAAATATTTTTGTTTAGATCAAGGCAAGAACAGAAATGGTTCATTGATGAATGAATGAATGAGGCATTTATATAGCGCTTTCATATACTACTGTACACCCGAAGCGCTGTACAATCATATCAGGGGATCCCTCCTCAACCACCGCCATATAAGTTTGATAACTTTTAGTTACTTATTTAAAATAAACATAACAGCTTCAAAAAAAAATTTTTTCGGGATGGGTGTGTGTAATTTATGTTGTTGAGCAAAATGGCCAAGTTTCGTAACCTTATGTTTAGCACAGGCCTTATTTTACTCATTAATTGAAAAACCCCATTCAAAAAAAACCTATAGGAAAATCCCAAGGGATCCACTGGCGAATTAGTCTTCTGGGTTTTGACATCATCCCTGAACCACTCTATAGTAGTTACTTACTATGCTAAAACTGTTAACAACAACAGACTTCAAAAGTGAGCAGTGCTACATTTGCACATTTTGTTACAGTGAATTACAGTTGCATAATATCTTGCGACCGTTGATCGTGTACTTGTGTTATTATGCCTTTAAGACTAAACGTTTGGTATTCTGTGACATATTAAATGTTGTTACACATTTTGTTGATTGTAATATGACATAAATATAACTAAATGTGAAAAGGATAGTTCATCACCCCCCATTGATTCATGAACTCATTCTTATGTCGTTCCAAACCTGTATACTCTAAACAGAAATAAAGACAGAAAGTCAAACAGGTTTGGAATGACTGACATGAGAGTGAGTATATGTTTCTAAAAATAAAATGTATAACTACTGTAGGCCTAGGCTATATGTGATGAAGTCAGGGCTGAGTAATAATTTGAACCAGCTGGACCAGCAATAAATCCTCATTTTTTTACCCCTTCAAAATACCATTTTTTTGTTATTGCTAGACTTTGAGTTGTAATCCTCCTCACCTGTAATTTTTTTTATTGTTTTTGAATTGTGATAAATGTAGGTATGAAGTAGAAATATCCATGTAGTGTAGATTGTTTGCTCAGATTACCTGTTCAAAGTATTCACCTTCAGTCCAGTTGTGCGTGTGGGTCTGTGTGTGAGAGAGAAGGGGAGATAGGGAAAGACAGAGAAAGAGATTGTAAGTGTAATCAAGCATGTGATGCACAGGTGTGCATGTTGGTGCATCAGTAATGTAATGTTGCTGCAGGCCTATATGAGCAGTGCTGTTACATCCGTGTAACATTCGTCTGATTGTAACAACTGTTTGCCAAGTAGTTTAAATATCATAAATTATTAATATCTTTATGTGGCTTTAGGGTCTGGCATTTCTTAATGCTATCCTGTTTACCCTTTGTGCATGTGTGTTTAGGAATGCTGCCTGCATTTAGATTTTAAATATCTATAGATACACTGTCTAAATGATTGAAGAGAGGAGGGTGTTCTTGCGTTATTACAGCCATAATTTGCTGGTTAACTCACAGCATGGTGTGCTGAGCACGAGAGAAAATGTCTCATTGGGCAACAACTGTCATCTGTTTCAAAGAAATAGGACAACGCAAGGCTGCATTTATGAAATGATGCATTAATTTAAACTCTGTGCAACTCTGACACACAGTTTTTTTGTTTTTTTTTGGCTTTGTTGCCTCAACAACTTTCATTAAAAGTACAGGAATTATGAGCTCCCCCATTGCTTTGTCTGTCTCATCATCTCTTTCTTCCCACCACACGTGGTGATTAGGGGCAACTGCACATAAGCAACCTAGAGAGATTACCTTGAGACTAATATACATACTAATTGCATAGTACTTTGCATGCATAATAAGCCCATCCGAAAAGCTCAATACACAGTCACAAAACTGTAAGATGATGGGCGTGGCCTCAGTCTGGATTCTGACCAGTCGGCATTAATAAAAAAAAGAATATTAATCATAAATTCAATTCCCTAAGATGCTGTTGCCTTAAGGGATAGCTCACCCAAAAGAGATTCAAATGAGAGTTCTGTCATAATTTACTCAGCCTCCTGTTGTTCCAAACCAAAAATATTTTTGTTCATCTTCGAAACACTTATGTTTTTTTTATGGATACCAGAGAAATTTCTGTCCCTCACAAGAGTTAGTTCACCCAAAAATGAAATTTCTGTCATCAATTACTCACCCTTGTGTCGTTCCAAACCCGTAAGACCTCAGTTAATCTTCGGAACACAAATTAAGATCTTTTTGATGAAATCCGAGAGCTTTCTGATAACCACTTTCAAGTCCTGGAAAAGTAGTAAAGATATTGTTAAAATAGTCCATGTGACTACAGTGGTTCAACCTTAATTTTATGAAGCGACGAGAATACATTTTGGACAAAAAAAAACCCCAAAAAAAATAACAACTTTATTCAACAATTTCTTTTCTTCCTTGTCAGTCTCTAATGCTGTTCGCATTGTAAACACAGCGCTTCCGGGTTCAATGTCAGGAAACAGGAATTAATATTGACAAAAGATTAAGTGCTGCAGTCTATTTAAAAATGTTAAATTAATTTGAATTAATTAATTTAAAAAAATAAATGGTTTTGAATGAATGAACGATTAACACAGAAATAACAATATAGTGCGGTTCAAAACTGCTTTCTCTGGGTCAGTGGCAGCACAAACACCTATTTGAATGTTCTGGTATGATTCTGTCAAAGGTTTAGGCACAGACAAATGGTTGTCATTTAGAAAAAAAGGTTTTGTGTGTGTGTTTGAATCGAGATCAAGATCTTTTAGCGATTAATCGTTCAGCTCTAGTGAGAACTGATGGGTTTGAAATGTTGTAAAAGCGGCATTTATTTTTTATATAATTATACATTATAGGCGTTTTTATTACTCAACAGGTACCTGAGTAAGGTATTTTTTTGGAGAGTAAACAAAAGTCGGCACACTGCCACTGCTGCTACCAAAGAATCAATTTATTGAACAATCTACTGAGATGAGTCTTTGGAAGGAGCAGTGGCAGTGTGCCGACTTTTGTTTATTCTCTAGTGAAGTGCTTGATCTGATCGCGCACCTGTCTAAAGTTTTCTGGATGTGTGCATAATACTACTGTACTTCGAATAAGGTATTTTATTGAACAGAAAAATTGCCATATGTAGCTCTTTAAAGTCCGCGTGAACCGGAAGTTGCGAACGACTTTTCTCCAGTGTTGTGACGTATTTCCCAGTGAAACGGAATATTGAACAGAGGGCAGGGTTTTACTCTAGCGCTCCTCCTCTCCATCTCTAGCAAACGGTTTGAGGGGAGTGGTTAAGCGTTTCCCAACACAAGCCGTCAAACCTACATCATCAGAGAAGGAACGCCATTCCAGACCGGAAGTAACTTTTCAGACTTTGATTAAAGATTACAACGGCAAACAATTTTTTTCTGTGTATTAACTTGCACGGATTAATTTTTCACCACAAGACTAGTAATATGCGCTAACAAAGTAAATAGGGTCAATTTTGATTTCAGTTGGACTTTAACAGTTCATTGTAAAGCATTATCTATTGTAAAGGGTCATTTCATTTTGGTTGTAGTGCTGTGCTGGAATTTATTTTCAAGGATGTACCGTGACTATTAATGGGGATAGCTACAGTAACGTCTTCAGCTAATCAGATTGAGATCCTTTCCATCTAAACTATAGATGGATATATACAGTAGATCTACTATAGATATAAACTATCTCTTAAGCCTAGTAGTAAATGTTTTATGAGCAGTAGGATAATCTCTCTCTCTCTTTTTTTAGTTAAGAGAAAGAACCGTATTCATCTGTAAAGTCACAGAGCCGAAGCACAACCAAAACAATGTTCTTCTGCAAAATGAATGCAGTTTTGTTTTTTAATTGCTAGAGGCCTAAAAGTTACATAGTGTACCTTTAAAATAGATTACCATTAAATGTAATATTGAACAACCCACTTAAAACTAAAATGAAGTGCTTTACATGTGCTTTTAGTATGTTATTCAATACAGAAAAATAAGAACAAACATTAAGGTCTGTTCTTGCTTTCGGTTGTGCTTTCATGTTTACTGTATTTGATGTGCCCTGTTTGCGTTGTTCAATGTTGATATGTGAATAAATGAAATCTGTTCATCATATAAAGCAATTGTGTCTCCTCAGACTTGGATTAAACGTTTTGATTCATAGATTACTTTTATGATGTCATTATGAACTTTTTGAAGTGCCAAATGTAATGGTTCTTCAATGGAAGGGCAGAAATCTGTCAGGTTTGATTAAAAATATCTTCATTTGTGTTTCAAAGATGAACCAAAGTCCTGTGGGTTTAAAACAACATGAGGGTGAGGTAATGACAGAATTTTCATTTTTGGCCGAACTATCCATTTAATATTATTTTGTAATTTTCCCCTTTTATTTATGTTGTGATGATTTTTAATTCCGCTCACGTCCCCCTGTTTCTTCATTAACGATTCACAACACCTTGTAACATGCAAGCAAACAGACATTTCCACAACACCACAAATGACCCAATAATGCCACATGGCGGGAGTCGGTGTTACCTGTAAAACAATCCAAACCGTGCATGTTTCATAGCAGTCGTGTCAAAGATTGAAAGTCCACGACAGGCTTTTTGTCATGTTAACAACATTCCCATTGACCTTTAATAATGACCATGTCAAACAACGAGTCACAGCGCTTGCACAGCGAAGGGCAGATGAAGCCAATAACACGACCATTTCCGATTACATTTACATTTATTTTCTTGGCAGACGCTCTTCTACCAAAGTGATTTGCAAGAGGCTGCGTGCGTTGCATTGCTACAAACCGCAGCATGTTTGTGTGTTGTCTGTGCAATGGAGCACTGGGGTGCACACGAGTGTAAGTGTCATTATGCCATGTGAGCACATGTGCTCCCTATCACCAATTTTATAATGTATGTTTGTGTGCGAGCGCGCGTGTGTGTGGTCGCCCTGCGCATCTGTGCCTGAAATTACATGTTAGTGGGTAAAGCCAAGTGTTCTCTTGCAAGTGTATGTCTGTGTGTGTGTGTGTGTGTGTGTGTGTGTGTGTGTGTGTGTGTGTGTGTTGAGGCGGGCACAGGAGGAAGCTGACAGCTGTGAGAGTGTATCAGTGTCCATGAAGATTGTGTTGATGTGCACAGTGTGTATCCGGCTTCTTTTCTGGCACCCGGTGTGTGTGAGGACTGGCCAGATGTGGTGTGAAAGCATGTGTGTGTGACTGATTGAGAGAGTGTAATTTGATGCGTGTCCTTATTTCCAATCCAAGTTGTCGTTGCGGATATGTAGACGAAACTTCACAAACAATTTGGTCTGTTTTAAGAGTGCAGGTTAGTTCCAGAGAGTCTCTGTTTGTAGATCAGTTCACACAAGTGAAACAACCGTGCCATTTATTTAAAGTGCATTTTTATATTGGTCTTATCGAAAATCATGGTTTTCAGTTTAAACTTACTTGCATAGAAAAACTATTTTGTTTAAATAGTATTTTCACTTGACACCAGAGTGTAATGTGTAGAACACATACTGGCTAGCTTTACTGACTGCAGAAATTATTGTGGGTTTTATTAATTATATTTGATTAGGCTAATTTATACATTTTTGGTACATAACAGAAAACATGATACATACTTTTAAAAAGACATCACATTATAAAAAGACCTTTTTTTAAAATAAAGTAAACTAAATTAAACATTGTCTTACAAAATGTTTCATGTTATAGCCTAGCTAATTTAACTTTTGTTTATGGTGAAATTAATTTAAGTAAAAAGCCCCAAAAATATTATATTGATATATTAAATTTATAGATACCTACAAAGTAACATTTTGGCTTATGTCTAAAGAAAATATATAAAGTATGATATTTATAATAAAATGGAAAATAAATCTTTTTTGATTAATATTACATCAAAATTTAAGATTTGAAACTAAATAATAAATATAATTTGAGAAATTAATTTATTTTGCTGTATTTTTTCAAAGTATAATTTTTTTCTTCAGTGTATGACTACACGCATTGTTTTACTGTGTGTGTGTTTAGTGTTATTATGCAGCTGTCGTCAGTGAAGCTCCCTCCTCACAGCGGTGTGTGTCTGAGAGGTGTGAGGAGGGATGCTTTAAGACTGCTGGCTTTCAGCTCGAGCTCTCCTCCTCCTTCATCTCCTCTCATCAGCACCTCCCACTCATCCTGTGCCACTCCACTGGCTCCCAATCCTTTCTCTCCCCACCGCACTGAACAGATAGGAGCTCTACATTCACTTTGGCTCATGTAGAACTGTAACCGCCTTTCATTTTTGGATGCTCATCAGATGCTTCATTAGGTTTTTTGAAAGACTTCATTCTCGATTTGCCAAAAATGTAAAACAATATGCTTGTTGGGTTGCCCGCTGAATAAAACTACATAGCGAAACATGACAATCATTTGATTTTGTGATAATCATCACAAAAAAATGAAAAACAAAACAAAAACACTAGTTGATTCATATTCAATGACTGGGTCAATGACATGTACTGTAAGAGTAAACTTTTAAAAATGTAGTTTGACACAGTTGTTTTTAGTTTGTGCCAAGTTATGTTTATTCATGTTGGTTTCATATTGTTTTGAAAAACGATTATACAATTTTCAAGAAAAGTTGGATTTATTTACTCTAAAAAATATAGCCTACTATATAGGCCTAGCTATGGAAAAAGATCTTTGCAAAATTAGCTATATATATATTGAAGGCCTATATATTACAACTCATGAATTATTCATTTGTAGTTTTTGGGGGAGTCGCACGTACATGACATTTTATAACCTGAACTTGCCTGCCTTGTCATAAAAAGGTCAAATTATCTGATAGTTTAATATAGCCTACTTATTGACAATCATGAGGGTCATCACATGTTGCTTGGTTGCACTACAGTACCTGACTATGATTTGGTGTACAAAAGTTTTTCAAATACAGCACTAAGCACTAAAGAGGCTTTCTTAAAATATTTCTTCTAAGAAATAATAATACAAATATGTAAAACTACTTGAGGTTTTAATATTAAGATTTTGTTTCAGTGAGGGTACTTTTCTTAATTAAGACATCAGGACAGTTATATCGGCCTAACATTTTTTACTTTTTGCTATTATGAAATTGCAAACATGCTCATCGTAGACAATGTGTATTCTAGTCAATGCCATTGCATTTTTAATGAGTAGTATTGGAGGTAATTTAGATAATAAAAAACAAACATAGAGTGTTGCGTCGTTGACCTGACTGTTATGATATTGCATCTAAATCTGTGTGTTTTTGCTGGATAATGGTCTTTTTGCACTGTAGCGCTCAGCGAAGAGGCCACTCTCCCTGATGGATTGCATCTCCTGGCTTGCTTATTTCCCCCGCTCTCAGGAAGTCAGGTCTCTTTCTCCAGGGCAATTTCCACTTAAAATCTCAATCATATTCAAATGTTAGAGTGGCACAACACAGGGCAACTGTTTTTTTTTATATATATTTTTTTTTACTAAACCCCCAACCAAGTTAATGAGGTTTTTCAGATTTTTAAAATGAAACTGTGCGATTAATCTAGGCAACCAATGAATAGCTAATGCTCATGGTAGTCAATTATCTGTGGATAGAGGCAGGAGGAGGCCATTCCTGGTCATTTATAATTAAATTTTAGTTAAGAGTCGGTTTGAGTGGCCTGTTTCTTTAGAGGAGCTTTGATTCAACAGCTGAAGCTTGACTTACACGCATCATTTACCGCTGTTGTTTAGTGCTAACAATCTTTTAAAGCTGCAATAAATCAGTTTCTAGTTAAATCCACCTGTACAAGGAAAAAGTAAATTCAACGACCAACACTTGTTAAAGAAATCCATATCCTGCCTTGAGGTGCTCAGATTCTTTGTGGGTTATACAGAAGCTAGGATCTTCTGAGGACTGGTGGTGTTATAGAGGGTGAAGTCGGATCTTAGGGCAGACACTGCCCAAGGGCTCATAGATTTTGGATGGTGTATGATCCAAGTTGACTCACGGCATTTCCCTCGGTGTGTCCTTAGAACGGGTCTAATCCTTAAAACACTCCATTGTGCTTGACAGAAAGGCAGGATGCAGGATCTCAGTGGGGCCTGGAAGCTTAAGGGATGTGCTGGTTGAGTCAACCCCAGGCAGGGCATCATGTAGAGACCGCCACGGAGGTTTGTGGCGCTGAACTCTTACTCGAGGGTCCTCGGAGCCAGCTGCCGGCTGGTAGCAGTATCCAGGAGCCCATTCATCAATGCAGAGCCTCTGAATAGCAGCCAAATATTCAACCTAGGCTCAATGGAAAAATGTGCTTCTACCTACATTTTTGCAAAACTCCAAAAACGTACATGCAATTCATTAGCCTGGAAATCCAGACCTAAATCTAAAAGATTAATGGTCTGGCATCAACTAATGAAAATTGGCCAGCTCGAGGGGCGACACCAAGCATACATTTGAAAATCTCAATGCACGCAATTGGATAACACTACGACCAATCACAACAAGCCCCATACGCTTAGCTACAGTACCAGCGGAGCTAACTGGTAGATTAGACTCTTGCAATATCCGGTCGGCAAAACAGCAAAAACGCCCTTCTTGCAAAGGAACGATTCGAGCATCGTCTTCTGTTCCTCTTTTAGATAAAAAGCCAAGTCGCACATCGGACGAGAAGCGCAGTGCCGCGTCGCGCAGTGCCACGTCTTTAAAATTCAAACACATTATTCTCTATCAGTGTACACACACCGGCGGCGCCATTCGGCGTCTGTCCGCGGCGCCCAGCTACGGCTCAGGACCTTGTTCAAAATCCTGCCGTGCCACAGAGCGCCATTTACATAGTTTTATATTAAATGTACATTTATTTGTCTCAAATCGTCATTAATGTATACTGACTTCACCCTGTGCTGCAATATACATTTAGTTTTACATTAATTTACAGAAATCAGTTGCGTGGATGAAAACTGCTGATGTTATCGGATTTTCAGGTGATATTCTCAATTCATTCAGTTAACGGACACTCTGAGGTAAAGTGTTCAGACTGCAGACTTAGCAACGATTGTATTTAATTGTACAGTACAATCATAACATGGTACAGACATTATCTTAATTCCATAATGTCCTTAAACATAACAATATTGCTGGCCATAAACTGAGAAAGTGCGCGTCCGGTGTGCGATATCTCGAGTTGTCCTAGACGCGACGCGGTGACTGCGCTTTTCGTACGGTGTGCGACCCCCTTAACTCGTTCATTGTAGCGGCCAAAGCTGTTTCAAACAACTGGTGTTCATCCATAGCCATCTTGCAATGTTTACTAATGACTTCGACGTCACAGCACTGTCGTCATCTGTTTAGCTCGCCTCTGGCCCGCCTATATCAGATAACCCGATGTGATTGGTGCAGCTCGGATACAAGGGCATATTTAATGAGCATCATTACTCGACGCCAGAGTAAACTCGCTGAGCTTGTGCTCTCGCGAGAACTCTGGATTTCCCGGGTAGCAATTCACTGTGTTTCCAGCTGAAATTACCACTAGTGGCGGTATAACACATGCAACTTTTAATCCTTTTCACACAAATTATGATTACACGGACAGATTCTAAGTTAATAAAGACTTATTTTCATGCAGTTCCTTGCACAATATTATTTTGTGACCTCAAAACACTTTTACCATACTGCTTGATTTTTAAACTAACAGGCCTACTTGCAAGCTAAAATGGCATGGTTGCTTCAGCAAATGCCTTTTATCCCCTCACGTTTGTGACACCTTGAGTTAGGTTTAGGGTAGGGTTTAGGTGGTATGTTAATTTTTTAATGCGATAAAGCATTAACCCTTTAGCGCCACTCATCGGACATTTCATTTCCGAACTGATTGCATGATACAGAATATGTGCAACAACCAATGTAATAAAATGTTGCCAGATTTACGTTCATCTATTTCAGATAAAACTGAACACAGTTTTAGAGCCACTCATGCAACATTTCAATTTGAAAGTATTGCAAAATGTGCAAGAAGCAATGTAATATAATTTTGCATAAATGTTGCTACAGGCATGCTTTTTCAATCAGCCTGAGTTGGAAAATGTTGGATACCATAGTTGGTGAAAATTGGGCGGAGACATGGCATGATATTGTTTGAGGGGCTGTTTTTAGGATTGTAAGGACGAGTGTAAGGATGTTTCATAAGGTAAATAAAGCAAAGTGAATTAGGAGCATTGTTCTTTTGCAAATGCAGTGAATGAATTGCAGGGGATCTATTTTATTAGAATGGCTTGTGAAATTGTTCTTTTCTTATGGACAGGAAACTTGTTTTCTCAGCATGGATAAATTGGGCAAATTAATGTCTTTGGCTTAGCTTGTTATGTTAATAGAGGCCATGGGGGTTGTTTTTAGTGAATGGAAGTTATTAGGGTGCTGATTTATGAATGGGAGGATTCAAAGGTGTTTCTTTGTTTTGTGAATGGGGACAGAGGAGCCTGTTGGATCAAATCAACTCCGTATAACCACGAACATGTGCATGTTTGAGGCAGAGGCACGGTGTGATCAGCTGGCACGCTACACAAGAACATAGTGTTCTTCAACCTTTAAAGCAGTTCAGGGCCTCCAAACAGAAGGCAGAAAGAGAGTGGGAAAATGTGAGTGAGTGTGAGAGAGAAAGTGAGCAAAAATGCTGCATAGAGGGCTGTGTGGAAAGGCCAGCTAAAAAAATTCTCATTTCAGCTCTCAGGTTTTCCAGAATGAATTGAGAAAAATGATTCACACTGAGAGTTTTTTTTTTTTCCCCTATAATGTTGTTCTTGTTTATTTGTTCAGATGTGGCTGCTGTTTCAAACATCTCTGCTTCCTGCCTTCATCAGTGAAATAAATTACGAGATAATGAGAAAGAGGCTGCCATCGAGGCTCTGCTATTTCTGACAGTGAATGTTGTGCTGGTTTTGAGTCACAATGAAGGAAAGTGGAATGGTTATTATTTAAGACCAATATCAACATTCGTGAGGTTTCTCGTTTTCAGGACTTAAAAAAAAAAAGTCTGTGTCAACTGGCTGCTCATTTTTCATCTATTTGTATTGAATTTATTTGATGTAGACACAAATATGGTTCCAAAACCTACTCTGTCCGAAATTGCATACTCAGTAGGTTAATTTAATGAAGAACTGCATCTGTTAAACTTTTGTTTTATGTTATAAATGTGTGTAGTATGAATGAAATCCAGACCCGCCTTGTTGGCTCTGTTGTGAACTATGGTGTTGCTTCTCTGCCATTCATGACTCTTCTCCTGTGGCCTTATGGGATGGTAAAATATCAAATGTGCACTCCAGAATCATGTTGGAATTAGTAGGTCAATGATATTTTCACCTACCATTTTTTGAATACTAGATAGCAGGGAATGGGTTTGTCAAATGGACGAGTGCTACCAGTAACAATCGGTACTAAAAATAAAGTTGATGGTACCATAATTTCTGCAGTAACCAGTATATTCGGTACCCGCTGATAGACGCTGCTTTCAAACGCTCACTTTCGTGTTTGTTTGAGTGCTCTCTGTGAGTCATAGATTTCTGTTTACAGAGTGTTTTTACAAGCGTGGAGAGTTGTAGCCAATCACAATCATATCTGTTGAGCATGTGAATGCAGTGGCCTTTCAGAGAGCTAGTCAGGAAGTTAGTCAGAATCCACTTTACACCGCTGTCCAACGCGAGCTGCTCGCTAGTGAATTTTTATTTTAACCAACAAAGTGTAAGCACAATAAGAGATTCGTTGCTTTTTTTATTATAATGAGAGTTTTAGCGAGAGTACAGAATTCAGTGATTTCAGTGACACTATAGAAATTGACAGCCTTCAGTTCACACAGAACGTGTTTTTGCTGTAAAAACGCAAGATGCAGGTCAGTGGAACAAAAAAAAGAGATGCATCTAAACTAGATGCATTTTTTAAAAGTTTAACTTATTTTAACCTGAGCACCGCTTTTTTAGAATGGCGTGTTAAGCGCGAGATGGTGCAAAGGACGCAAGACTTGAGCGCAACTGTTAAAGATGTCTGTTTAGCACGTGTTTACATCATGGAAATCATGAAAAAGTAGAAGCAGAATGGAAAAAATAATTTGTGTGAACGGCCCCTTAGTGATTATGAAGGGAGGGCTCTTCACTTGCTTATTTTATCAAGTTTCTGGTTTGACAACTGTATTTAAATGCGGGATTGAATCGGAAAATGCGATGATGTGACAACAGTTTTTAAAGTACTCAATTCAACAGTTTTTGCCCTGATGCAAAAATTGGTAGCCTACATAGAACCGCAAAATTGTATAGGTATTGGTACAGACTACTGAAAATTTGGTACTGTAACAACCCTAGTAGGGAAGTGTACATTAGCTAGTGAGCTGCCTATGTATAATTTTATGTCATCATAGTTGTACTTCTGACTCAAAGGCTGTTCCAAAAAGCATTTAAATTTTGCTGCATACCTTCTTTTGGCCAAATTCTAAGGCAATTCATGTATTCTTTGTGGAGAAGGCAATTCCATAATGCACTGAAATGAGCTCAGTGAAATAAATTTAAGATGGCAGAGAAGTGAGATAAATGTTAACTAATTTATAGTTCACTTATAATATGAAGAAAAAAAAGTGTGTGTGCCATATCTAGTTTAGTCAAAATCTCTAGATGGCACAGGCTGATTAGATACAATCTGCAAGCTCTCACCATTACCACATGGCATAAGCTGATTGGCCTTTGCTGATTCTGCAACCAATGAGATTGCTTTCTCAGCATATAAATAGTTTGGTTCAGTTTTCGCTGTATGAAAAACCCTCCAGCTCCACCTGCCTATATCTGCTATGGGATGTATGTGTGCTACTCATGCAGCAGCAGCAACATATCTTACATGCTCACATCAGCATGTCTGTGTAGGGCTGGTGATATGGACGAAATATGGACGAAATAAAAAGTCCATTGTTTCATATTATGCTCTATCATTTATTTTGTGGTGTCGCAAAATACATTGTTTACTGCAAATTTCATCATTTGGATGACTGCAATCTTACACGCAACCAATGGGATGCAGGCAGAAACGTGAATAGAGCTGGTAAGTCCCCCCGCCCATCCGTAAAACCCCAAGTGGACCTCTAGGTTGAAAAATCGTCAATGCAAGTGAATGGGAGAAAATAATTATTTTCTGGTCCCGTTTGAATTGTGCCATGAATATGTTGTCATATGTTGTCTGTGAATTTTTTATATCATTTTTCATGTTACGAGTTTGACAGTATATGGTATGATTCTTCGGCTAGCAGTTGTGGAAAAGACATAACGAGAAAGACTACATGTCGCCTATGTGACGTCACCCCATAAAGTTGACTTACCCGTGGTTTTCGCCAACCTCAACGATTTTGTCCTCTCCCTGAAATAAGGCGGTGAAGTGCACCAAAGACACAGTCATGTTTATCGGGATCCGTGAGCTAGTGTCCGTGTGCAGTGGTGGTGACGTTTCAAACGCGTCGAAAGCAGCGAAGAGTTGTAGTCCACAAAGTGCTCTCACACAAAGTCTAACCGTATCAAACTTCTACACGCTAAATTGTAGCATTCTTTACACGAAAAGTTATATAGAAAATTCACAGACAACATATGTTCACATTCATGGCACAATTCAAACGGGACCAGAAAATAATTATTTTCTCCCATTCACTTGCATTGACGATTTTTCAACCTAGAGGTCCAGTGGGGTTAGCGGAAGGGGCGGGACTTACCAGCTCTATAACAGCATGGCGAGTGAAGGGGAGACAGAACCGGTTGGCTCCGTCCAGAGCCATAGAGAGAAAGAGTTGCGACACTCCCATAGACCTCCGTTGTAAAAAATGGCGGCGCTTTTAACCGCCTACTTCCGGGATTTGAAGATCGGAATAGTTCCAAACACTGTCATTTAGGCGTCGGACACCATTCACTTACATTGCTGCGCTCGAGTTGTTCCAGAGTTAAGTTGCTGAAATATCGACCTCTTTTGAATTGTCAACTGTCTATATTGTATCAGAGGCCCTTTGCGATGCTTATACTGGTCTTCATTTGTACATGCACAGCGTAATTTATATTTTATGTTGGTTGTTTCAACCAATTTTCAAGCACTGCCTGCTAGCTAGTGCGACTTCGTCAGCTGTGACAGAGTTCGGTAATGAATCGCTACCACCTTTATAGCAACTTTTATTTAATTAAATTTTTTGGGATATACTAACTTTTCATTGTTTTATTGTCTTGAGTGAAGCGGCTTGTGAGAACAATGCTGGACCTCTAGGATTGTTATGGAATCACCAGTCCTGTCTGTTTCATGGATCACCTGCCCCTGGTTTTTGTGTTTCTTGTTCACACACACTCACACAAGCACACATTTTTGTTGTCTGTCATTGTTTAATAAAAAATATTTAAGTGAACTCTGAACTGACCGCCATGGCAGACCTCTTTGCGTGATCACGAAGGTAGGCTAATGGCTGAATCAAAATTTATAAGCAAAATCACGGGAATCAATAGCCTAATACAGCCCAGTTGTGCTAAAATAAATATCATGAGACGTCCATCATCAGATGAATGATATGGAAAAGTTAAGTTAGAGCCGCTAAAGCCAGTGCTACCCATGCGAACATGAACACTAAGCTTTTCCCTCCAAAAATATAGCCTAAAACTTATCTCCGAATGCAAAACTGACATTAACAAAATGCAATAATGCAATAACAGCTGAAAAAGTACTTGGGTGTGTGTTTTATTTTATATTTACCGTTCAATAATGCAATCGCTGCTGTCTGTCCCATAGAAGAACATGACAGCCAGCGTATGTTTTGGAACTATTGGGGCTTACATGAACCACGTGACAGCCATAGCGGCGACATCAAAGAGTGTCGCAACTCTTTCTCTCTATGGCTCTGGCTCCGTCGAGTCCGAGCAGGAGAAGGACCAGCCAGGACAAATCGAGGAGCTCGATCCTAAACGAGGGGTTACCTTTGTAGCATGGACATTGTTTGGTTAACTTTCTATATGTTTGGTTGACTGTTTTATTTTGATAATGAACAGGCTGCGATGTCAAGTTAACAATGCTAGAATGTGTGCGCGTGAGATGCCGGCGCGATTACAGGAATTGTTGTCGTTCTGAGAAACCTCTTAGCCTACTCCGTAATTTATGGTCATAGGGATAGAAGCAAGAATTGATTCAAAACTGTAAAGCTTTTGAAAATTACAGAAAACAAGCACGATGCTGTTTTCTGCCGTCTCGGTTTCCTTTCCGTGAGCTTTGGACCCCGTCAAAAAATTTCCTTTTGTTTTGTTACAATTATTTATGTGAAATAGCCTATATTTTGCGTATAGGCCTATATATTAGTTTTATATATTTCGTTTTATTCTGTTTTCTCCGTTCACAGAAGCACTTTAAGTGCGTGATGTGACGTTGTGTGATGTTCTACACTATCCTGCAATTTTCGCTGGTTTCAAAACGCACAACAAGCTGCCATATTACGTGCTATTCATTTTCACTGAAATGTAGGCCTAGGCCCAATTGTTTAACAGTTGGTGACAGTATATCCTCGGAAAAACTAACGCCAGTGCATTGCCATTGCGACTTACCTATGATGACTTGACACCTGACTGAGCACGAGCATCTCACTCACGTTGGATAGGCTATGCGTCAATATCACATTTGCACAGCCTGTACTATTTAAATTCGTGATTGGTTGACTGGCAAATAAAAATATTTAACAGAACGATACAATAACATTATTAACCAGTTAATGGCCATTTCAAATAAGCGTTTCTGTTCAGAACGATTACATTTGATTTAGTTTCCGTTTGGTTATGTTCCTGTCAAAATTTCGTTTGTTTACAGTTTTCGTTTTCGTTCATTGAACAGGTTCGGAGCCCTTATTGCTGCTACATTTTAAACTTGAAAGTACAATGTTTACTTTTGGCATTTTTATATAGCAATATTTTATGTTGGACCTGTAATCATTTGTTTTTGAAAAGTGTCTTAGATTTCATTCATATTTTACATTTCTACATTCTTAATCAAACATTTGCCCAGAAGTTCTAAATAAAGGGAGAAAAATACTCGCTTTAAATGACTACATTTTTGAGTAGGCTATACACCTTATTGGGTGGTTGATGTAAGCAATTTTAAAATCAATATCTAGATTTTAGGTTAAAATTTGAGTGGATTTCTAAGATAAAGGTAATTTTTTTAAAGGTTTATTGTAATGTTTTTAATCACTTTTTTTTTGCCTGTACTGCTTCCTTTGTGGTGTGACAAATGAATTTTGGAAATATTCCATGTAGTCTTTTAAATAATAAAAGTCATTAATGCTGCATGTATAACAATTTTTAAATAATTAGCTAGTTCTGTTTAAAATGCTTTCAGATGGAGTACAGCATGTCATCTCAAAGGTCAACAGCCCAATTAGGTTATTCAATCACTCCACTTGTGCTTCCCGTATTGAGTCTCCCATGCACTGTGTGTGAGGAACCCTATTTGTACGGTACACAGAGATGCCTATGTAGACAGCAAGGCAGCTCACTAGGTTTTGGAACAGCTAATCTACTTCTCTCAAACATATGGATCGTACGGTGGCCGAGAGAGCTCAACGCACTGCAACTGAAGAAAACACATGCAAATAAAAAAACACCCGCAAATTATGAAAACATCTTCATCAGTTTTACAACACGTGTTCTCCAAATACTCACAACACAACCAAATACAGAAACGCACTGCAAATAGCACAGACCACAATGGAAATGTTTCCAGGGGACCCCAATAAGTGACAAACTTGGCTGGGACATGCTTATTGCTCAAAGTATTTTTATTTTATCTTATTTTTATTTAACTTTTTTGTGTGCAAAACATACAGAGATGACATGTTTATGACATATAACTTTGTAGAAAATATACACAATGTATTAACAATATGTTCAATGTCATCAGAATACAAATGAGAAAAGAAGAGTTAACAATGAGCTTAAAACTAAAATAAATAAATAGATAAGATAGAGAAAAAGAACACAAGGGTAAGATATTAATCTATATCAGTTACATTGTACAAATGTTGTCATGCTATGTTTAAATAAGTTTCATAATAATGTTAGGTAATGCAGGGTCCAAAGATGAGAAGGCAAGTTTTAAAGTTGAGACACTCACACACAGATATAACGCATATTTTAAAAACTTTTTTTGTATAAAATGTATATTTATTTGCAACAGTTATGTTAACAGCAATAATAAGACATTTCTGTCATAAGAACAGCTATTCAGCTGATTCTCACCGTGCTGCGTTGTCATGGGAACATCCCTGGTGAAAATGAGGAAATGACGTTGTCTTTCGTTGCTACCTTCACCAAGTGCGATCCAAACGGCTACATAATGGTCACTCCTGCTCACTCCAAAGTCCCCACTTTAAGGGCTCTGCCCTTCGAAGGGAGTAGGGCATAGGCATGCTCACGAGCAATAAGCATGTCCCAGCCGGGTTCGTCACTTATTGGGGTCCCCCCTGGAAACATTTCCGTTGTGGTCTGTGCTATTTGCAGCGCGTTTCTGTATTTGCTTGTGTTGTGAACTTTTGCAGCACGTTGTGAGTGTTGTGAGTATTTGGAGCACACGTGTTGTGAAACTGATGAAGATGTTTTCATTATTTGCGGCGTATTTTTCTACATGCATTTGTTTTCTTCAGTTGCAGTGCTTTGACCTCTCTCGGCCACCGTAGGATTGTCTTAGAACGAAATCATTTTAAAAAGGGGGAAATCAAGCCAAATGAGAAATGCATTTAGTTGCAGAAATGCTTTGGAGATGAGGCCCTAGGAGTGCACTTACCTCTCTTTTTCATAGACCTCTGTCAGGTCCTAAGAGTTTTGTATTTGGGAAAAAAAAAAATGCTGGCAGCACTTTTGCTATTTTATCATTTAGCTGACAGTTTTATCCAAAGAGTATTACAGGGAAGGCCCCCCTGGAGCAACCTAAGGTTAAGTGTCTTGCCCAAGGGCACAATGATAATAGTTCATAAATTGCTCCTTGTGGGATTCAAACCTACAACCTTTTACTCATCGACTTGCAATAGATCTGCAACTTCTTGGCAACTCAGTTTACCAACCAAGTTGCTGATTATGTGAATGTTTAACCAATTTACCAACTGGTGGAGAGGTTTGAACAATGTTTTTTCTGTTTACATTTTATGAAATGTGGTACAAACACCTTACAGAATGGAAACATTTGATTTTCTTAATTTGTCAGGGCATTATAGTCTATAGTATATAGTATAAGTTTAATGCTGAAGAGATAAAAAAGGGGAAACGGCTTGTTTTCTCTTAGTCTGCTGAGATTAAGGATGAAAATCTGGTAAAGGAGCAAGATAAGACAGCTATTGTCTTGTGAGTAAGATTTGTACCGCACTCTTGAAGTAGAGATCTTGGAGTTGAACTAGATTAAACTCACTTCTTTACAGTGATACAGCAGCATCTCTGTTAAACGCGTACAACATACTCATGGTATCTAAATAGTGTAGTAATGTTTTTGTGCAGTGCAGCATGGGCTTTGTTATTGTGCCGAGGATCTGTGCCTGTGTGGAAGGTTGATGGATGACGTGGTCGTTTGTCAGCTAAAGTGCTTTCGATAGCGTCGGTCATCACGGTGCATGCGAAGCATTTTACGAGCTGTGTTTACAGCCGTGCAGTAAAGGGGAGCATTCTCACAGCCAGTGCAGTCATGGGCTCAGCCATAATGATCACGAGCTGTCAATGCATATGGCCCCAGATCCAGCCAGTGTTTGTGAATGCAGTCCATCTCATGTCTCAAGCTTTGTGTTGTCCATTTGTTGTGTTGTGTTGTGTGTGTGGGGTGAGGGGTCAGGAAACTGCTGGCATAGTTGTTATAGGAATGTTGCAGTATATAACGGTGTTGACTGATAAGGCTGGTATTTAAAAATAACTCTATTCTTTTAGCCACGATAATTGTGAGGTGAAAATGGAGCTTTTTTTTGTAGTATTCAAAGGATAAAGAAATTGACAGATTGACTAAATTAATCAGTAAGTAGGCTAGGCCTATATGAATCCGTGTATCATTCGTTCAGTCATTTTTTTTTTTTATTTAATATTGAAAGTAGAAAAATGAGAAAACAGTTCTTTCTTGTTTTTTCATTAAAACGAAAAATCAAGCTGAATTCTTGTTTTTCTGTTTTTTGGAAAAAATGAAAAACAAACTGTTTTCTCATTTTTCTACTTTCAATATTAAATCAAAAAAATGACTGAACGAATGATACACAGATTATGTGTACTAGGGATGGGCGTTTTTCAAAAATATTGTATTCGAGTATTTGGGCTCATAAAAAACGAATAGGCCTATTCGTTTAAATTTGAATGAAGTTTAATGAGACGTTTTTGTCACCATTTCTGAACAAGCTTATGATGCTACACAACAAAGCTTAGGCTACATTATATCTTGAAACTTTTAGTTGAAAACATTAAACAATGTGTGTATCAAAATATACTGTAGAAAAGCATTTAAACTGAAGCAATAAAAACGCTAATAAAGCAGACTTCGCCAGTAATTGTGCAGAACATTCAGTACATAGACCAGAGTTAGCATATGGTTATTGTGTTTATATTGTTTTACATGTTCATGTTGAGAAAAGAAAAAAAATCCATATTCGGGTGAAAGTTGGCTCCTCAGTCTGATAACAGTAATGCGCTCCGCAATTTCTTACAGCTCTTGTGTTTTCTGTTCTTAAACCTGTCTCCCTTGACGAACTTAAAGGAAGGATTTGTCTTGAGATCATTTTGCTTTCAGATAAGTTATCTTCTCGGCTAAGTGAGAGGTCTGATCAAATGAGGGATTAAAAACAAACAAAAGTGGGGGTACGAGTTAACATGTTACATAAAATGCTCTTTTTTCATTCTACCAAAAATGTGCCGGGAGCCCACTGTTGCTATAGTAATGAACTACACTTTTACGTGCATCTGATTGACAAATAAATCATGCGATCTTATTTCACTGTTGCTAATGTTGAGGTTATTTTCAGCTTCGTACAAAGTTTGCTTTGTACATTGTTTAATTGCATTGATAAAGAGGGCAAGCTTAGCTATTAAACTGAGCTGTGTGCATGCATTTTAGACACATTGTTCTTGCTCCATCCATGCAATAACTGCATACTTATATGAGCAAGGTTTTCTATTTACTTCACCTGCTCAGTGCTCTGGTAATATCAATGGTATGACCCATTTTAGGAGCTACCAAAATTACAATTTAAAATCAAAATGCGTACATACTGTACATACGTACGTACCTATTTTTTACAGTCTATGGTACGTACACAGTATCCACCTTATTTTGCAACGCAGAAGTTATACGATGATGTACTTCCTTCTATTGTGTTAGGCTTCCGTTTCGCTAGCTGGTGGGTAAGGAGCAATGTTGTGGGAGCATGCACAAAACACTATGAAACACCATGATGGTAAATATTTACCACACCCCCAGTGTATAACACAGTGGGGGATGAAATGAAGAGGTGGCCTGACATCTTATGAGAATATTTTCAATTATTTTGTGTTGTCACTCAGAGACGGGTCTTCGATGCACTTCTCAGCAGCTCGTTTAACAAACGGCATCTCTGCATATTCTGTGAGTTTGGGTTGCTTATGATGTTCATCTGGAAACGCATTGTGCGCCATTTCATCAGATTTGTAAATAATCTATAAACCTATCCCAACACAGGAGAATACATCAATATGTTTCTAAATATGCAAAGAAACTGTTCATTCATCGCGATTATTTCAAAATAAAAGTTTAAACCCTCACTCTGAGTTTGCATGTTTTGATGTCCACATGTTATTGTTCAGGAAATTACAGTGACTGTAGCATTTCTATCGTAAAGAAGTGGCCAAATATTAATGGGATGATCTTCTGTGGGTCTGCCATTAACGAAGTGGAAAGAGCAAAAGTACAGAAGTTTGGGCGGTTTCTCACAAATGTGTTGCTCAAATACACACAAGAGAAATAGGACCTTAATAAAATAATTTTACATACACCATTTCACCTTTTCTGCATCGTGTCACACAATTAAGCATGTGCATGCAAAGTACTAAAAATGGCAATTGAACGGTTAATGTAACAGATACACTGTTAATTATTCGACTAAAACTAGCAAAACAAGCAACTTGCATTGTCAGCGTGTTCACACATTACAATAATGCTTTTAACCAAAGCCAATGAGCTTCTTGCAGCATGCAGATCATAGGGTGCCCCACATCCACATTCAGTTCTGGTTCGTGGATTATGGTCAAAACAAATATCTTGCAGGTATTTTTTTATGCTTGAACCACTCTATTATGGCACCCACTAACTGCACAAAGGACGCCAGTCTGTCTGTAGTCCATATTAAAAGTTAAAAGTCAAAAGCTAGCCAGTCAAAACTACTCGGTCGTCGCAAAACTACGGGTTCACAATACAACTACGATTAGCGGAAGTGGCTTATCGGAAATCTTACACATTATATTTAAAAAATGGCGGTGCCCACTCTTACTTAAAATATAAGGTGAATACGATACTGATTCAAAATGCAAGCGCCAGTGATTGACTGTCAAAAAGCGGTTTGAACGCCCCGTCCCCCAGCTCAACTGAACTGGAAGTCTTGATTGGTTTTGCTCCTGAGTCAGACCTGTCTGTTATTGGCTGAAGTGCAGGGCTCCACCGCAGTAGTTTGAAAAGTGCCAGCCCTCCCTGTTGCTCTGTCAGCACCCTCGTCAAAGTACTTACTTTAGGTGAAAAATAAATTTAGCGAAGTAGAATACTTAAAAGTAAAAGTACCACAATTTAATTATAGTGAAAAAAAAAAAAAAATTATACTCCAGAACTCAGTACCTCTGGTGAATAGTAATTGAGATTTTGAACCCCCAAAAAGCGCTTCCATCCATCATAAAAGTAATCCGTACAGCTCCAGGGGGTTAATAAAGGCCTTCTGAAGCGAAGCAAGGCTCTGTGGTGTCAATGGCCCATAACCAAGTAAACACTGTAATAAATAAATCATGTAATAATATTTTGTAGAAATTATAATACTGGAATGCAGAAATACTACACCGAACAAACTGTCATATTATTTAAGACAGCATGTTAGAAAAAAATACATTGGAATAATTTTTGTGCTGCATGTGCTTATAAGCTGGAGTCAGGTTATATGAAAATGTGCTGTCTGTATGTTTCCTTTTTAATTCATACTGCGATATATATAAGGGTCTTAATATAAATCTTAAATGTATATGTATGTAAAATATATTTTCTTCAAAAGGCAAATTTAAACAATTGTATCTTCATTTTAAATGGACAGCAATTTAATTAATCATGTCTGGCAATTTGAAAAAACTTTTTTGGGGTCTATAAAAGTTTAATGAACATTTAATGATCTATAAGCCTTTCACATATTTCTACACTAATTACAGTAGGCCTATATAAAACTATACTGTCAGTACACCATAGTTATACAAATGAACTAGATCAATGCATTCAAAGGGATGAATTTCCATTCAAAGGGATGGAAACTGATAGGAAAAACATTAGGCTTAAAAGATCCTGTGGTGATCCCTCTAGTGTACAACATTAATATTATAACCTTCATCTTTCATTCTAAATAGCTGACGTCTATAATTAGCTGTTTACCCAGCATCATACGTTTTTGAAACTAAGCATGTTTGCCTCAATCGAAACCCGCTGCTCTGTAATGCACAAAGAATCTTACAGCTATTTAGACATGAACACAAAAAGAAAATGTATCCCTTTAACATAATACAAGCAGCCAATCAAAATAAGAGTTTTAAAGAAGGCCAGCATAGCATTTGTTAACACATATGTTTGGACCCCGCCCCCTGTCAAATCAGCTCTTGTACATGAAGATTTAAGCATGCGCATCGCTGTTTTGTCCATTATTTAATGCTTAAAAGGCAGCGCTTTTTAATCATTGCTTGAATTAGTAAGAACAAGAAAGGTGTCAAAAATATACTAGGAAAGTTCAAAGTCTACTGATGAGTTTTTTGACATTTGGGTATAAAGTGTTTTAATTCTACAATATATGGCGTAAAAATGTCTAAGTGCTGCCCTCTTCAGGTTGAAAGGTGGCTACTGCAGTTGAATTTTCCTATTGGCAGTTGTGGTGCCCTGTGACGTAAGAGGGCACCACCTCACCACGCCCTTGGCAGCCCCTGGTATAAAAGCATCTTGTTCTGTCAAAACAAATGTAGCGAGTCAGTAGTTGGTATTGCGAGTATTGAAAACGATCAGGATAGCGTAAATTAGCATCTAGTTAGCATAGCATTTATATAGTTATTTAGATTATTTCGTGTAGCCTAGGTAAAATGGGCTTCTCCAAACAGCTCGCACTGAAAAGTGACGCGGTGCCAAACGCTGCTCCTCCTGCATGAACTCCACCACCGTAGTGGCGTCTTGATGTGAGTGGGCATATATTTTTAGTCACAATTTATGTTCCTTCGTATTAGGCTAAAGTTAACCCTCTGGGGGGTTGACAAATGCGCCGGCGCGCTTTGCTGGATTTTGTCAGTGTCACATAGCAGCAAATTAGACTTAAAATACTCTGTCATTTATGGTCATACAGACTTAAGAAATATGAAAAGATAAACTGTTAAATGTCTACTTTTTTATGCGTCCACTTACAGTGGGAAAAAACATTGTGCTTTTGTAAAATAAAATAAAAATAAACATGGTGTGCTTTCTTGCTCTCATGTCTCCTTGAACTTTTTTTCTGGAGCACATCTCTAAACTTAAACAAAACTCAGCGAATACTAGTCACACAACATAAGCAATATATTTTTTATAAACATTTAAGTCTCTGCTATTAAATTATCTAATTCAAAACGAAAACAAATATTCTCTGTTTATGTAATCTGTATGAAAAGATAGAGATGTCAGTCGTTCTCATGGCAACTCATTATATGTAAACGCCTACAGAGAGCGCGCGCTATTGAAACGCGGGTCTCAGGTGCACGCCCCCCTGTTCAGCAACCGAGGGTTCATCCCCTCTATCTCCCTATACTGTCTATAGACCTTATGTAGCCCCGCCCCTTTTCAGCGCTGCGCTCGTTGTCTTTTGACTTCCGGTCTGTATTTTCACATAGATTTTGCGTGTTTATTAATAAACGGCTCGTTTTAAAATCTTCCCGGTTGTCTGACATTTGTTAACTCATCTGCTTTAAACATTACAGTCCTCATGATAACTTTCGTTAACTTTACATTAAGTAAATGCACTTCAAAAGCTAATTACTCCTGGACATCAGCGCCATAGAAATATACAGAGCGACTGCAAAAACGAAAGTTAAAAGACAATATTCTAAAGATGGCGGCGCCCTCGTTTCTCTGGTGCATAAGGTCTATACATCTAGACAGTAAAAGAAATGGACACAGCGACCCCATTGGATTCAACGGAGAAAAGTGAAGTCAATTAGAAGCACTCACTTCCTGATGGCTGAGCGTACTGCGCAGACTCAAACTGAGCTTGACGACGTAGATGTGACGTGAGCAACCTGTCTGTCTTCTAGTAGCTGTGCCAAGAGAAATCTGAATCATTCCCTTCCGAAACTTGCAGAGACGGAGAGCGTGAGTAGGAAGTGTCCATAAGCTAGGAGCAGGAGCAACTTTTGCTAAGTATTCTGATTAATTATTTTGTCATTTTGCCTCCACGTCCCCCCAATTGCCCGTGAGCTTCTCCTCCTGTCTATACGGTAATTTCTCTACTGTGTGACAGAGAGTCGCGTGGTTATGATGCAATCGTTAGCCTATTTTTTACAAAAACTGCTTCTACAGGGCCATAACGTAAGATACAAGGTAATGGAGCCTTTTATCCATTTTCGTGTTTCTTTAGAAATAAAAAATGGACAAATGGAGCCTCAGATGTAAAGTTATTCGCTGTCAAAGTGACGCCAAAATGAATGGGAGTCAATGGAATGCTAACAGCAGTTGATGGTCTGCAAATCAATGGTGGCCCCCGGGGAAGCTTCAGTTTCCGGCTGATAGATTACCCCCTTGGGTCTATAGGCTTGTTCGACTTCATGCAGCTCTGCGCAGACCGATCGGTGGCTGACTTGAAGCAGTGCATGCCTGTTAGAAATTTCGTCCGACTTGATACAGCACCGACGCCACGTGACTGTGAAGTATGCCATTAAAGTACCGCGAGAGCGATTCAAGAGTAGCCGAAGAACTTGGCCAAGTTTGCAAAATCCGCATATCAAGGGCGCAAATGTGGAGAAATTGCCCAAAATGAGTTAAGTTGTGCTAAGATAAAAATATGTACCAGCTTATTGATTGCTTCTATAGCTATGTTATTCATATAGGCTTCATGTGACGAATATTTTTTACGTACTTTGTAGATTTCTGTTTGTAGCAAATTTGCGACATTGGTCCATAACGGCTGGATTGGGCTAATGGCTACATATTATAATAATGCTGTATTTAGATGGTTTCAGCCAAAATTATTATTTTTTATTTTTCACAAAAAATAGCATGTTAGGATATAACACTATAAGAATATATAATGCATATATGCGCACTGGAGAAACAAGGAAAGAGTTAAACAGAGTGTAACATGGAATGTATAAAAACTACTGTCAATGTTAGGGAGTAGGAGAGTGTTTTGTTTCTTGCTGTTGTCAAGATTCATTAATTTGTCAATTAAAGTTTATAAGTTCTAACAACTTTGTGCCATGAATAAAATCTACATACCTGAGATGGGAAAATGTGTTTTATTAATTTTACCATTTTGTAAAAAAAATTACCCTAAATGCCTGTTGTCGCAAATTTGCAACATACCAAAATTTCTATTTATTTGTGTGCAAAAGTGAAATTGATAATCTCAACATTATTTACCATCTACTTAAAGGCAAAAACACACATATTTTTTTTTTTTATATACAGCTATATAAATTCAGGCGTTAATTCAGACTTGGCTAAATAGACCTTTTATATTTGGAAATATTGCCAATATGTATATTTATATGTTATATGCACGAATGTAATGATATAAGACCCATAAACTGCTTAAGTTCTTTGTAATGGAAATAAATTGACCTTTTGTCTTATAAATCTAATAATTGTGTAAACATACATTTTGTGCTGTATGTTCATAAACCTCATTGTAAATAACTGAACTGAACATGTCTTTTAAAGCACAGTGTTCACAGCATATTTAATAAACCAGTCAGGGACACAAGAGATTTATGTAAATTTATATGGAGCTGTTATAGTAATGTACTCTGTAGTATTTTAGAATCGCCCGGGGGTCTGTAAGCAACAGCGAAGCACATGTCCCTTCCATTGTGGATGATATATCATTGAGTTTTTTTGGCTCTCTTTGATGAATTCAGGACTGCATGTGCACTTCTCACGTATCCTACTGTATAATGCAACCTGTGGAAGCGGCCGTAAATTGCTGCTTTTGCACAACATTAGCACAGTGGGATAACAAATGACAAGCCCAGGCTATGATTACACCAGGTTAATTTGAAGTGACTCAAAAACAGTAATATGCTGTTGTGGAATGTGGTCTTGTACTCTTTCGTGCGTTCCAACCCCAACCAACCAACACACACACACACACACACACACACACACACACACACACACACACACACACACACACACACACACACACACACACACACACACACACACACACACACACACACACACACACACACACACACACACACTCACTATCCCTTGTCTGTCAAAACTGGAGGATCGCCAGTGTGTTTGGTCAGGCCAAACACGTACACATACCCCAGTAATCAATATTTCTCTCCTTTCCTCTATTCCTCCATATTTCATCCCTCTTTCTTTTTCTCCACTGCTTCCATTTTCCCCTTCTCCCCATCTCTGTCCACATCTTAGTCATTAGGACTATATTTACCTCTTTCAGCCAAACAGAATTCCAATGTCTGCCTGTCTCCCTCTTTCTCTCTCTGTCTCCATCCCTCCCATATTGTTCTCATTCTTCCGTCGTCTTTGGCCTCTTAATTCTTTCTCTCATTCATCTGAAGGACTTGTCAGGGTCAACAGACTTAGAGATGGATAAATATAACAGAGGGAGAAAGAGAATACAACAAAAAGAGAACAAACCCAGAGAGTGGTGACAGATTTGGGAGAGAGGGAATATTATGTCAGAGCCTGGTGATTCCAAGCAATTGCATTAGCACCTGAAGTCATGAAACAGAGAGGAGCAGGCAGGAGGAGGCTGCCAAGTACATTGAAAATGATTTGCTTTCATTGTGTGTGACTGTGTTTGTGTTTGTGTTTGTGTTTGTGTGTGTGTGTGTGTGTGTGTGTGTGTATGATTCTCTCTAAATCATTTTATTGGTGTGCGTGTGTTCGGTAATGTTGATGTGAGTGTGGGTATGAAGTATTTATGTGGGTGTTTATATTTTATTGTTTGTTATTATTTATTCACCTTAGTAACCACCATTCATTCCTTGACTGTTTTTATTAGTGCACACACACAGACCGTAGAAGCTATATTATTAATGAGGAGATGATATTTTTTCTGAATTAGTTTGGCATAATCTTTATTTTTCAGGGGAAAAAAAACCTGCTTCACTGCTTAAATTTGAAAACTTTTGTCTATGAAACCATGAAATGGCATATTGATCAACGCGATATTGCACTTAAACTTAAAACAACTTACCTCAAGCTCCATTTGCAAAATTGGCATGTCAAGTTGGCCTCTTTTCCATATCCATGACAGCATCCATATTCTCCTCTTTCGCTTCGTCCTTTTTTTTTCAGCACACATAAAAATAACATTTGCCAAGGTGCGATTCATCTTGCTCTATTTGTTTACCACTAGCGCATACTGATGACATTTTATTCTTCTATACTAACTTGCGTCGTAGCCTACGATTCAAAAGGTATAATCTTCGTACAGTCTACATACATGACGTTCCCAAGTTTAATAGATCCATGTCCTACAGTGTGATTTGTAATGATCTTATAGGATTGCTGAAATCGCATGATGTTTAGAAAAAAATAAGCATGAAACTCCACCCCTAAATCTAACTGTTGTGTTCGTGCATGGGTAGAATTGTGTTGGGGCTACTATTTTTAAAAGGGTGTTGAAAGGAAGTGTTGTGTAGTGGCATAATGTGTGAGAACGGAAATGAAGAGTAAACAAGATTGATGAAGTTTGTTACTCCTGTCTCATGTGTTTCTTTGCTTCTACTCCTGACAGAAACCACTAACCCTCAGTAGGGTGAAAACAGATCGCTCAAAAAATTTACAAATCTGATTGTGAAAATTCATACAAATTCACCAAAATATAAAATGGTTACGAATTGCTTTCTCGGTTTACCTTAAATACATATTTTTTTAAAAAAAATGGAAATCATTAAAAATAATGACTAGGATGTGTACACTCACATCATGTATTATATATTTGTAAAAAAGTTAAAACTAACATGAATCCAGAATACATGCAAATGAGTTTTAAAGTAGATTTAAAAGATTTTTCCTTTTCATTATTGTGAAAAACATTTTTTTAGTCATTGACCTATTTAATATAGGCAAAACCCTTGTACAAGCCTGTTGACATGATTACATTTAAAGGGTTAGTTCACCCAAACAAGACAATTCTGTCATCATTTACTCACCCTCATGTCATTCCAGACCTGTAAGGCTTTTGTTCCTCTCCGGAACACAAATGAAAATATTTTTAATAAGATCTGAGTGAATAAAAGCCTAAATTCATTCTGTTCATCATATAAAGCGATCGTGTCTCTTCAGAAAATTTGGACTTAACCGCTCAATTCATATTAGTTTTACAATCTCTTTATGAACTTTTTGAAGCGTCAAAGTGGTAGTTGTGCAGCTGTTTTAATAAAAATATCTTAATTTGTGTTTCAAAGATGAACGAAAGTCTTGCAGGTTTGGAACAACACGTGGATGAGTAAATAATGACAGAATATACATTTTTGGGTGAACTAACCCTTTAAAGTAAAACATGATCGGTGAGCCTTCCAAATAGTTAAGTCCACTTCAGATACTCTCACAAGATGGTTTCACTAGGACATTTAGGCCTTCATTAGAACAGCTAAACCTGTACATGCACAAAATCACATGCAGTATTCCTCTATCAATTACCCTCTCTGTGTGTGTGTTTTCCTCCTGTGTTGCTCCATTTCAGCCTGTGGCCTGAATAAAGCCCATTTCATTTTCTTCCCTTCTTTTGTCTGTTCTCTTACTTTCTTGGTATCTTTCTTGTTCTACTTTGCTTTCTTTCTCTCATTCTAATCTTTACTCTCTGTATCTCTCAAGTTTTTTAAAAAAAATTGTATGCAATTGTATATATTGAATTTATGATTTTATTTTAATTGCAGTTTCTCTCTTGCTTTTCCCTTCCTGGTTTCACTCAGGCTTTCTTTGTGCCCTCTCGTTTGGCCTCCATGTTTGTTGCCATGGTCACAGTACCCACGCTGTCTCTGCTATTGGCCCTGGTAGAATGGGCGGGTCAGACTAGCTCCTCCCCTCATCTCTTGCTCCGGTCCCGAGAGCGTGAACGGGACCCGGTGGCATCAATGCACTTCAACATCGCAGTGATCCACGCGGGCTCAACCGTTCAACAAGGGGAAGCAGGGGCTGCAGCAGCTGCGGGTCGGGTGCCGTACCCAGGTTTCGGACGTGTGCACAGCAGCTTTGGTGAGAGCGTCGTCACCCAGTGGGGATCCGCAAACGTAATCTGGCTTCAGGTCAGTCAGAAAGAGGTCATGCAACTGGAACGGAATTGATTGCTTTCAGGGTGGAGACAGATTGTGATTTTACATACAGAGTAACCTAGAATACCTGAACACTTTGTTATTTTAAAGTCCCCCTGTAGTCAATAATTTTATCCCTTTAAACTCATCTTTGATCACCAAAATAACGTTTAAAAATGTTTTTTTTCCTGTGAAAAAAAAATCTTTGTGCCTTAAAATAGCTTGAATGCAACTCTACACCCTTGCTTCATTTAGTATACGCAGAACCATGAATATGATAATTAGCCCCGCCTCCACTCACTCGCACCAGCTCAGAGATTCACTCGGCGAACTTACTGAGGTAAACGCTGCACAATGGTATCGCTCTTTACAACGTCGGACACATAACGGTAATTAATATGATTGGCCTTTTGTTTGACGACTATGTTATCAAACAGCTAATAATGTGTTGCTAATGTTACACAAACTATGTTCCCGTTCGCCATCTCAGTCTGCCTTCTAAGTAACAATCATCAGAAACGTTTAGAACAACTCAGAACGTCAGTGGAGAAAGGCATATAGTTAATCATAACATTGTAATTTACATAATTCACCCGCTATATTGCTAAATCTCCCCGATTTTTCATATCAACAAAAAAATATATACCGGGATAACCTGGCATCTCTCGAGACTCCCTGCTAGTTCGCTGTTAATGATATGCTAAAGCCCATCACAAGTTGATGTGATTGGTTACAAGGTAGTTTGTGATGTCAGAAACACCAGCAATTTCAAACTGTGTTTTTTTTTCACTGCAGTTTTAAGGAGAAAATACTCAGCAATGGTGTTGACTTATGAATTTGCACATGATTTGTCTTAAAGCACATTAAAAACAACACATAGACATAAAAACAACATTAAAAACTTGATTTTCACCACAGGCGGACTTTAAGTTAACTGAAGTGCGAACACAAAAGTAGAGTAATATTATGGGCACTTAAACAGGAATGCTTATTCAAAACTACAGAAGTTAATGTGGTGTGAATGTGAACATGAATGTGAAGTGAATGTTAATTGACTACAGGTGAATGACAGCAGTCCCAGGACGCTGCTCTCTCAGCTGTGTGACCTGCTGGCAGCCAGACCCCTTCAGGGACTAGTGTATGAAGATGAGAGACCCTATCCGCTGGCCTCCGGCCCCCTGGCCCCCATGCTGGAGTTCGTTTCGGCCCAGACCGGCCTCCCCATCGTTGCTGTGGGAGGGGGAGCGGGTCTGGGCAGGGTACCACAGGTATGGCTGTTTACAGAATTAAGATGCGGTCACATTTACCGTTGCTCAACGAAATTTCGCAGATGAAATCCTGTCATTTCAATAGGAATCCACACGATTAGGAGTTCCCCAAGCAGATTTCACCCATGTTCAAGTTGTCATGCGAATTCACCGCGTTGACCAACAAACAGCTGCTTGGTTTGAAAGTGAGTGAGTCTGTGTGAGCAGTGCTTCATGTATTGCTACACTAAACCTTAATAAACCTTAAGCGAATAAACAAAATTTCACCAATGTAACCCCAAGTTCGATTTCACTCAACTACTGTAAGTGCATTTCATACTCTTGCGTTAAGTTAATTTGACTTAACCTTTGTGCACATTTCATTGATCAACCTTGGATTTCACAGCAAATCTTTCAATACAGACTGCTGCCTATTAAATAAATTATTTTAAATACAGAACCAAAGTCTACAGACTTAAACTTGTCCTTTTTAAAGTATTTCTTGTAACCCTGCTAGTGTAAGCAAATGCTAAGTCAAATGCCTATTAAAAGCGATTGTACACAGCCAGTACGATTGATTTTAATTTTGAAATATAGCTGTCTTGAAATGAATAGTGTTTTTTCCTGATTAACTGTACTGTCTATGCCATTTAATAGCAAAATAAAACGGGACCATTGAGGATTTCTCAGAACAGACCAGTTTGAACAGTCTCAGATGCACTTTAACTGCATTGAATTATTTGACAGCGCTATTTTCTTTTAAAAGAAAAAAATAATATTGGAGTTTCTTTGGACTGTGGAAATTCCTCACAAACATCTCTCTGCAAGCTCTTGGTGTTAATGAGCTCTAACACTTGCTAGATAGTGTTTGGCTTGCTGCAGTGCTATAAGGGCATTGTTTGTTAATGGTGCCGCCTGAGGAGGAGTGTTAAACGGACAGAGATAGGACTGCCGTCGTCTCTGTCGGGGCCTGATCGGGGCACACCGATAACTGTAGGAAGGGATGGCATTACTAACATCCATTTGGATAAATAGCAAGGCCAAGGGTCATGCATTACCGCTGCAGGCCATATGGTCTGCTCCTTTTTTCTCTCTTGTGTTCACTGAAGTGCTACGGTCTGGGTTTCGCAATTTCAGTTGCTCATCTCGACATTTATAACATGTTCTCTTTAGCACAGTATGAAAACAACAAAAGGAAAAAGACGTGATTTTTTTCATTTACAAATGTTTTATTATTATTATTATTAACTCTGGAGACATGATATTAAATCCTTTTGATGATGTTGCATTGAATCCTACACTCTCCCGGACCTACACGCACACTCCATTGCATTGCAAATTAAATTGGAATCTGTACGCCATACTCCGGTGACGATTGGAGTCACTGAAGTACCTCCCTCCTGTTTCTACAGCGGCTGCATATCTCAGAAACTCTTTATAAGAAATTGAATTCCTATGATGCTTTATGGAGGCAATAAATAGTCTTCAATCACAGGAAATGTCGTTATTTTTTCCCCTTAATTGCACTGCAGAAGACTAGCTCTGTCTGATGTCATGATTAGAGAATGTCACATTAGAAATGTAGTTCCCATGATGCCTTATGCAAGGAATGAATCGACGGTCTTTAGTCTTGGGAAATGTAGTCGTTTACCTTCTTAATTGCTCTGCAGGAGACCGGCTCAATCTTCCTACAGTTCAGCTCTTCCACCGCACTCCAATTGGAGGTGATCTTTGAGGTGCTGGAGGAGTACGATTGGACGGCCTTCTCAGTGGTGTCCACACGTCACCATGGCTACCAGGACTTCCTGTCGATGGTGGAAGGTTTGACCGACGGGTCATTCATCGGCTGGGAGAAGAAGAGCATAGTGATGTTGAATTTAACCGATGACCCAGGAGGAGCGCGAGCACGACGACTGCTGAAAGAGAACGAAGCACAGGTAGAGAGGGAAGGTCATTGCATTTATGTCTCACTTATTCGCTTACTCGCTCATTTAATCATTCATTTATTCTTCCTCCCTCCACCTGACATCACTTCCTGTCCTTAACCATTTCTTTGACTTTTTCTTTTGGCTGTTTACTCCACCACCTTTTTCCGTTCTCCTCTCATTCTCATTCTCTTTCCCATCTCTACCTATATTTGTGTAATGTGCATGTGTGTGTATGTGTGTCACAGGTTGTCCTCTGTCTCCCCCTGGCTCCAGGCTGTTATTGTTCTGTGTACGTGTGTGTTAGAGGGTGTTATTGTGCCTTGTGGGTCCCAGTACACTGATGTCAGTGTTAATATAACACAGAGCCTGTGGCGGTGCAACCCAATGCCGTATGCATTAGATTCAGTCTGCAGTGCTTCTGCTCAATTACACACACACACACCGAAATAAATATTGCACACATATATAAAATATGCATTAAAAAAAAAAGAAAACAGAAAGTTACACAGTAGAATACAGTAAGTAGTATGATGGTGGTAAAAATGCTTCAGTCAGTAGTGATTGCTATTATAGTACTTCAGCGTATCTGCTGCGTGATTTAAAATATGGATTTTAGCATGGCTGGAATGCTGCGTTGACCAATCAGAGGCTAGAACCTGGCCTGTCCATTTTATAATGTGATATATACATTACCATGAACATGATATTACTCATACTGTGATTTTCGAGGTACCGCACACCCCTACTTTAGACAAGGACAGGATGTACTGTATACTCTATAAACACGCACACAGAACAAGAACATAATATCAACACTTAATCTGTTTTGTTCAGGTCTGGTGAGTTTACATACTGTACATGTTGAATTCTCGATCTTTTTTTCCTCTCATTCTCTAGTTCTTTTCCTAGTTCTCTACTGACCTTTTCTTCTTCTTTTTACAGTCTCTCTTGGGTTTTTTTCTCTCTCATGTATTGTAAAGGTGAAATATTTAGCCCCTCTCTCAGTTTTTGTTCTTTTCTTCCTTTCTCTCTCTCCTTCCCAGATTGTGCTAGTCTCATTTCTTCCCTTTTTCTTTCTCTCCTTCTCTTTCGATCCAATGTCTGTCTTTCTTCGTTAAGGAATGTCCCAGCACCATTACTCCAAAGCTGCTCCTCTCCTGTAAAATAATTAGACAATTCTGTCTATTACTGTACATGTTTTAAAAAAGCATTTAAATAGCAAAGTTTACTGTCAAGAGGTAGAACTTATGACTCTGCAGGCACGAACACATTCTGCCCTCTGAACATGGTACATGCTGTAGTAAATCAGTCTACTTTAATCAGTTTATTAGTTCCTGTAATGAACCCTTTATTTTTCAGTAATCCCATTAACATTACTGTTCATATATCATTAATTGCAGTGCGTATAGGATTTCAAATTTCAATCCAAATTCACTGATCCAAGTGATTGCATTCCCTTTCTGTTGTGCTCCGTTTGATCTGCATGTGCTCTATGAAGTATCTGAAATTTAATGATGACGGTGACATTTTAATCGCTCTTTTGATATTAGGACGCTCTCATGTAAATGGAAATACTCTCATTATAAGAATTTAACAGTAAAATGTAATTAAATGTTGTTTTGTAAGAAAGACGTTTTTCAAGCACTGAAAAAGGCTCTCCCAAGTACATCGCAAAGACGTGACATTTTCATGATCAGTTCTTAGTGATTTTACACATCGGTTCCAGCACTGAAATATATAATCCCAATACCTCTCCTGTCCTCTCTTCCATTTCCTCTTCTTATTCTGCTCGTGGTCTGTTCCTCCCTTTTGACCTCTGTGTTCCTGTTTGCACTCGCTTTTGTTTCTTCTCTTGCTCCTGCTCTCTGGTTTTCATCTTGGTCCCCTCTGTCCTCTTTGCCCCCACTCCTACTGTAGGTGCGGTTGTTGTACTGCTCTCAGGAGGAAGCAGAACAGGTGTTCCAAGCTGCTTGGGCAGCTGGTCAGGCCAGTGCCTCCCACATATGGTTCGCGGTGGGTCCAGCTCTGTCCGAGCTGTGCCTGACCGGACTACCCAATCGCCTTTTTGCAGTCAGACCGCAGGGTTGGAGGGACGAGCCCCGCAGACGTATCGCCCGTGGGGTGTCCATTCTTACCCACGGAGCTGTTGCGTTGCGCAAGGACTACGGAGCCACTGGAGGTCCACACTTTGTCACTAACTGCCAGACGGATGGCAACAGAACGCAGAGGATTCGCGGTAGAATGAAGTAAGAGATAGTTCTTTCCATCGATGCAAGATTTGACTTGCACAACACTATGTTATAGTGACCATGAACATGAAAATGTATTTGCAAAACATTTACCTAATGTAATGTGTTGTATTAAGTGAAAATTAATATTCAGTGGGACATGATGTAAGACGGGATTTGATTTTTATCAAATGAGATTTCATTGGGCAGTGAAAGAAGGCTGTAAAATAGTTTTACTACTGTTCAAAAGTTTGAGATCAGTAAAAAAAGAGATTAATACTTTTATTCAGCAAGGATGCATTAACTTGAACAAAATTGACAGTAAAGACTTTTACAAAAAAATCTATTTCAAATAAATGCTGTTTTTTTTTTTTTTTGAATTTTCTATTCATCAAAGAATCCTGAAAAATATGCATTACGGTTTCCACAAAAATATTAAGAAGCACAACACAAGTTTTCTACATTGATAATAAGAAGTGGTTCTTGAGCAGTAAATCAGTTTATTAGAATGATTTCTGAAGGATCATGTGACACTGAGTAATGATGCTGAAAATTCAGCTTTGCATCACAGGAATAAATAACTGTTTAAAATATTTAGAAATAGAAAACTTATTTTAAATTGTAATAATATTTCACATTATTACTGTTTTTTGTTCAAATAAATGCAGTCTCGGTGAACATAGGATACTTTTTAAACATTACAAATATTTCTTACACCAAACTTTTGTATAGTAGCGCATATATAATGTGTAATTGTATTGGTCAAAAATAATGAAAAAGTTCAAATATATTTTTTTGATCATGATTATTAAACAAACATTTTTTGTGATGAACTGTGGACAGTATAACCAGTGACTTTTATTTAGAAAGTACATTTTAATTTTGTTATATATATGGAGTAGCTATAGTTATATCAACCATATAATGTAAGTAATTAATTTAGATACTCCCATAGAAGCAAATTCAGTTAAAGGGATACTTCACCTCTGGGAAGATGAATGTGTATTTAAAATAGGTCATTTAAGTAGAAGTAATGTGAAGAAATTTTTTAATTTGGAGCTTTCTAGACTGAGAAAAGCCAGAAAATGTATTTTTGGCTTATGTGGATGAAAGACAACAACTCCCAGAATGCACTTGCTTCGCTGTCTCAGGAGGCCACGCCTACCGGTAAGAGTGCGCAGTTTAAAACAACAAAGCTAGCCTACGTGATGAGTTTGCGAGGGATTTAGAGATCGTCCAAAATGTCCGGGATTCGGCTTTTGCGTTCTACAGTCGCCATTCATTCATCATGTTTACTGTGGCGAGCAGGACGAGGCTGACGGCCGCGGGAGAACAGCGCGAGGCCGGTGGCATGATTACTGAGACGCGCCGGGTCTCGCATATCTCACGGAGGAGCGGGAATTTTTCTTAGCAATGGTAAAACCATAGACTGTAAAAAATATGGACAAAGCGTCTGTGACGTCACCCATAGACTTTCTGAAGAACGGGTTTGAAGCCGTTTATGGGGGGTATGGGCGGCGCCATCTTGGAAAATCTTGGAAACCCTAACCCCGCCCACCTTCTGACGCAGCGCGCGTCACTCAGCTCGCTCTGCTACTCCGGTTATATCTGTGTATATTTTAGGCAACGAAATGTTATAAAACACCATACTAACTCTTTTCGTTTTCATTTAAAGAAGTCTTAAACATTATAGCCACACAAATGTAGTTCAGGCAACGCGTATTGATTATATTCACTGCACATAACGTTTGCCTATTTATAACAAAACGAAATATAAAACACAAACCTGCCTCTTTTCATTTTAAATATAATATAAAAATATTAAACATTTTAACATGGTCCAGGCAATATGTGCATTTGTACTAAACAACAGATGTTGCAGTAAACAACATTACAGATCATATTCGTTGTATTAAAATTTAAAATGACAAAACTCAACCCAGTCTCTTTTTGTTAAATTTCAGTTTTATCAATATTAGCCATTATAAAAGTATAAGTAAAAGGTAAAGTTACAAGAAGCTATACAAATAAAGCAAACAATTCAGTCAAACATAAAAAGTCATGCGCTCGATCTAGTCTAACCATACAACGGTACAAGTTAAATATAGCTTATAAAGTTATGAAACTTCCCCTCAGCCAAAACGATTGCCCAGGGAACAAATTATAGATTCACGAGACCAAAAATCGCCCGTTAGATATAGACAAGACGAATTATATCTCATGTTTAACCACTACAGAGACGCCAGAGTCCGCGGCAAACCTCAAAACGTCTAGCCGATGAAAGGCTGCTCCAGGCGGGGTACATGCGCCGAGCGCCCGGTCATCATCGCTGGATCTCACAACTGGATACAATTTTCATAAATCTTTATAAATAAACCACAGATTTGAGCTTTAAACAACTACATTCTCTCCTGAAAAACTCTTAAAACTACATTTCATGATACAGAAACAGTAGTATTATATGTCAACTGTATTAAAAAATGGCGCTTCTTATGTTGTCATTCTCCGTGGCGCTGCCTTTCAGCTGTCAATCAAGCTGTCACTCAAAGTTAACCACGCCCTTATTGTCATACATTTTATATCTAAATACTATCTAAACTAACGAGTTAGAAAAAAATTCACTACCCTCGCCGTTGTCAGGCACTCGGAACCTATCGAAAAATCCAATAAAAGTCCATGGGACCAACCTGTAAAAACATGATTTTATGCTGTGAAAACGGACATTTTAACATGGGGGCTATGGACATTTGCTCCCTTTTGGGACCTTCCCCTAGCGGATTTTCGATGTATTGCAGTTTTTCGCACTTCCGGGTAGGCTTCATTTTTCAGATCAGAATGTTGCCCCTTGGGTAAAACGCACATCAACCGATCACTTGTTTAGCGTTCATGTAAACACTACATTCATATTCACCGATCGGAATGAATTCAGTTAGATTGAAACAAAAGGTGTGCATGTAAACAAGGAATGGCGACCGCAGAACGCAAAAGCTGAATCCCGTACATTTTGAACGATCTCGCCCGCCGGACAAGTCCGGGAAAAGGAGGATGGTTACTTACTCAGCTTTCTCCTACTATTCAGCTTTCTCCACAGAACAAGAGCCTGCTAGCTTAGCTTCCAAAGAAAGACGGCTGATACTGTGTGCATTCTGTGAGTGAGATCCCACCTCCTATGGGCGGGCTGAAAACATGCGGAACAACGCCATCTACTGGCTGTAGTCTTTAGCCTCTGGCCAGAAAATCCTCCGATGACGCAAAATGACGATTTTTGCGTCATCGGAGGATTTTTTCCAGACAAAAAATACATAAATCTCTTGTCTCAGGGGGATATGAGGGTGGAAAGCATGGTAATTCGAAAATACTACAGGTTTTCTACTAATACAAAGCTTAATGCTAAATCCTGAAGTAACCCTTTAAGAGTTAAACCATTTTTGCCCATGGTATTGCAGCGCTAATAAAGCTGCTTTTGTGAACGTGTGTGCATGATATTGCCTGTGTAATTCATTTAGTGAATCAAGTGCTAAACCAGCACATGATGCAAATAAATGGTGCTTTTAGCATAGTTTATGGTGTTATTATACTGTGTGATCTTGAAAATCTTTTAAAAGCCCTCAATTTATGTTCACCCTGAGAACTGTGTTTAAAGCTCATTTTGTTTGGCATTAACCTTCAACTTTGTTGCAATATTTTTTTTTTTTTTTTTTTTTTTGCTGCTTTGTTGCATTTATAGTAAGTCAGTTTATCCTTAATGACACACTCTAATGAGAGTGAAAGTGCTGCACCTTTGGGGCACGGATGTCCTTTACTCCCCCACCACAGGGACTGTATAGAGGCGTTCAACATGCCCCTGTGTTTAAGACAACAAAGTGGGTGGGAGCGGATAAACAATTGCAGCAGTTTGACGCTGTCTCTACCCTGAAAGCAAGCAACACAACAAAACTAGAATAGTCCCATTATAATTAACAAGCATGTGCCAGTTTCATTTATTATAATGGGAACGTTACTCACCTTACGTAAGAGCGAATGGGTCCGTTTTTAACTTGAATGTGCAAGGATGTATCAGCTGCTTCCAGTTGTTTTAGATGTACAAAAACATTCTTGACCTTTATATTGCAGACTGGTACTTGCTTTCATATTATTTGAACATTTATCATAATCATAAACACTTGTTATAGTGCAAAATAATATGACCATTTACTGCACTATAGTGGCTAATGAATTAGAAGTCTCGCATGGATAATTTTGTCATGATGTGAGAGGCGTTTTTTAACTAAATCTTCCTTTTTAGTTAAAACTTTGTCATTTGATATTCTTTATTTTAGGTCAAATTTGAGAAAAAATGGCATCCAAGTTTAGTAGACTAAAGTGTTTAGTAGACAAATGTACTGAAATATTCAAACATTTTATATCCCTGACATTATTGCCTAAGATTAGATTCATTCAAAGAATCAGCGTAATTTTCGTCAACAGTGTGTTTAAATTAAATTTCATTAAAATCGTCTGCAAAATAAAAAAGCTTCATTAACAAACAGTTTCATTGATCATTTTGATGAGAAAAACACTGGCTGCCAGTGATGAAACTAGAATTTCTGAACAATAGCCTGAATGAAAATGTTTTTTTTGTTAATCACCGTTTGTAACATGTTTTACACGTAGTAAGGAGAAATTATATGGACTCACTGAGCAGAAACTCTCAACTTAACAACCAGTGTGACTCACACTCATTACACATCAGAAGAGGATTGATTGGGAAAAGAGATTCACCTGTTTAGTACAACCTGCTGTTGTAATTATGGTTTGCTAAATAGTACATAATGGTTTTGCACGCATTTATCGCACAGATCTTTGGCGGAATTTTGTGAGGAATATTCACAAAAGGCTTTCAAAAGGCTCATAAGAACAGAGCAGAGGAAACTTTGCTCCTTTAAACTTGTTCACCCAGTCAAATTTTTTAATTGTGCAGTCTTCATTTTGCCAAAAGCATATTGGATTTAAGATAAAAAGATTCATTTGAAGCAGTCACAAAGAATGTCACATTTAGGCACTGTTCTGGGTATTTTACTGGTTTAGATTAAGTGCTCGAAATAGAGTGACTGCCTCCTTTGATTCCATTGCTGAAGGAAATAAAATGGTTACCTTCAACACACTCTTGCAATCTGACCTAATTAGGATGTTTGTGAAGTTTTCTGTGTGAGATTTCCTCTTTGACGTGTCTTGAGTCTTTAATACTAATTCTTTCTGGGTCTCTTCCATCTCAACAGACTGTTTCTGCTCTGTTCTCTTCGCTTTGCAGGTATTTCAGTAACATCACTCTCGGTGGGCGGGACTATTCGTTCAATAACGAGGGCTACCTGGCCAATCCCTTTCTGGATGTCATCTCCTACACGCCTGGGAGTGGCTGGGAAGACGTAAGAACTAATCAGAGTTCTATTTCTATTCGTTCTTGTGTAACTGCTGTTATGGATTGGTAATGTCCAGGATGAAAAGCAGCATTGCAGTAGCCATGCTGAGCACTGCAGTACCAATGCGCTGGAATGGATTTCGAGAGACCACATATCATTCGAGATGTCTGTTTATGACATGGACTGTTTTTGTGCGCTGTTAATTACGCATATGAACGATTGCGGTACGTATTGGGGTTTAAAGGTAACGACAGCGCAGTGCTCTAATAAAATGTGCGATTTACTCCATCATGACTATCGAAATGATGTACTTGCTGTCTAAGAGCTGAAAACCTAATGTTACAGATTGTAGCAGTAAGACATATAGATTGAAAGCAGTTTTAAAATGATATACTACTTGACACTACTCTAATTTCGAAAACCATTTCCCATGACAGTCCACAGCAGAAAAAAACATTACAATTAACTCTGAACAATGCATCACATTGTGCAGGAGAGAGAGTGTTGTGGTGTTGACGGTGCAATTCTGCTGTACTGCAGAGAAACGTTAAAGCCTCAATGATATAAACATATAATTAGGGTTTCAAGAGGACGTACATAATGTACAATTAGCTCATGTTTACATTTGGCCTTGTTATCTATGCATATCCATGATACCCTCAGTATGTTATTAAGATTAGCAATGCTTTCCTACATTATTAGCTTGCGACTTTATTATTATTATGTGAATAGCAATAAATGGAAAATAATTAATTGTGAAATGGTTTTAGAGAGTGGATTTGATTTCCTCTTTTCACTCTTCCTCTTCCTTCGCTAGTTATGCTTGTGTTAAGTATTTCTGAGCGGAAAAGGAATAAATAAATAAATGAATAAAAACTCTTTTAAATTTATTGGCTTCTTGTATATCAGCATATCGTTGGTGCCACATGGGACGTTGTGGCTCTACATTTATCCCGCAGAGCACTGCTGTCGTGAGACAAAATAACTGATACCAAACCCAACTAAGTAAATATAGCCGGGGAGAATGTCATATACATGAAGGTGCCACTCAAACTGTGCCTTAAAACAGAATTATTAATATTTAGATGCCACAAAGACAAGGGTAGAGACTGAAAATTGTAATCCCTGGCAGCGCTTGTGTTCTCCACCTCTACAATCTGTTAACAGAGAAAAAGACAGCGGATTATGTTCTTGGGAGAAATTCTTATTCCTTCGGGCGATATTCACTGACATTGAGCCATAAGAGCAAAAAAGTATCGATATAGACTGGGGGTTATTTTTCTGCTGATTCCCATAGCTTGTCACCATCCATATTTATGTGTGTGCTTTATATACTGTACTCTATGTATTCAGTAGCAGAGCATAGCTTAAAATCAATGCTTTTCACAAGTATTGTCATGCCTTGGACCACTGATAGCACTTCGAACGGCAGCGCGTTCTGTCATGCAACAGATTCACCCTAACATGCTCCAGTAGGAAAGTGAGAGGATGCACAGGGATTGTGTTGCCGAGGGCATCTTGAAAGGTCGAGTGTTTGTTTTGTTGATGTTCTTGTATAGGATTTGTTTAGGTGCCAGCCAATGAGCTCCTCTTCACTGCCTGTTCTACATTTAGTCCATTCTGAATCAGGCCAGTCTTTCATTTTCTTAAAATCTTTTATTTCATCCTGTATTGAATAGATAGTTCAACCAAAAATAGAATTCTGTCATTTACTCTCATGTTGTTCCAAACCCAAATGATTTTCTATCTTCTGTCGACCATAAAAGGAGATGCTAAGCAGTGTTTTAATCATGTTCTTTTCTACACAATGAAAGTGAATGGTGACTACTGGGACTGCAAAAAAAAAAAAAAAAATCACTACAGTAAAAGAGCTTCATATAAATCATGTTCTATATTCCAAATCTTCTGAAGTCTTATTATAGCTCAACCTGATCTCATTGCAAAACTTACCTATTTAATGTGGTGGCGATTTCATGTGAATTTGTACAATGTAATTACGAAAACATACGATTTTTTTTTTAGAAAAAAAACTGTAAGCATGAAGATCCACCCCAAAACGTAACCGTCAGTGAGGTGTAAGCACATCATACGAAAAATGAGACTGTACAAATTCATACCAATTCACCAAAGAGGAAAATAGTTATGAATTGCCATCAGTGTGTACGATAGCTTTGTGTGAGGAAAAGGCCAAAATGAATAGTTTTGAAATGACATGAGTAAATCTTGAGAAAAGTTTTAGTTTTCTATTCCATTAAAACTTTTGGTCAAACAATGGCACACTCTATAGAAAACAGTGGTATTTTGTAGTTTTTGAAATCTTTGCACGGAACAACTCTTAAAAAACCCATCAAACGGTGCAACAGTCTGTTAAGGGTTGCATGGTGCTGGTTCTGGCTTTGGCGCCTACGTCTCATTTGCAGATATGTTCTGGAGAAAAGTGCTGTTAGAGACGTCTGGATGCTTTTGTACTTCAGAGTCACGGAGTCTTTGTGTTTCACATAAAATATTTAATGGGGCGCCATAATGTACGTTTAAAAGGCTTCCACGCTGACTATAGGAGGTTTTCAATTTCCATTTGTTTTAGGAGGGCACTCTATTAAAATGTGATGCACGCCGTCTTTGTCTTCGCTCCGTTTTGTCTCTGGTTGTCTTAAATGCGTTCCATCTAACATGGAGTAGACAATGGATGCGGATGACTCAACTACCAGAAGCCGTCGTGCACAAGGCACTTCATGTGACGGCTTCCACATGCAGCATTTATAGTGCTTTAACAAACTAACTGCTACAGCGCTTTTGATCCCATTTGTCCATGCTGTTCTCATAAATCGATAAATATCAGGGGGGAGACGTTTAAGAAATGAAATGCCAGGCACATTTTTCCAAACCCTCTTTGTACCTGTCAGGATGTGTCCATGTGTGTTTATGCTGTGTAAATCTTCTAGTTGATTTGTAAGGATCGCGCTGGGGTAAAAGCGCCTCGTTTCATCCTCCTCTCACAGGGACTTTCACAGAGACGGGGGTGTCATAGCAGCGTGTTTGTGTTTCACCCTGTGAAAGTATTATCCGTTCCCGGGGGAGACGGTGTTTGATCAGGCCCCTGCTCTACCTCTGCCTGCGCGAGGCTCTGCCCCCTCAGCTTGTGCCCAGATCTCTGCTACTCCGGCTCTTTGTTATTCACTGCAGGATCTCTGGTTCTCCACACATGCTCCAACACTCCTATTTCGGTCGTTTTGTCGGCCCACATTCCGACGTCGAGAAGAGTTAAGACGTCTGGCTGACACGGATCGGCCCTGAGAACTCGCCGCATTTCGGAGGTGGGAGAGAGTAAGAAAGATTCAGGGGGGAAAAGGAGAAAGATCAGAGAAGAGAAAGGGAGAAGAGAAACCCAACAGCACGTTGAAACACATTAGAGAGTATTGTAAGGACATGACACTAAACACTCTGCATGATTAGCATTTCTATCCCTCAAGCAGCAGCAAAAAGCCACTCGGATCCCACACAGTCCTATCTTGCCTGGTTGTGCTACTTTGTGACACGCCATGCATATTTTATGAAGCTGTTCAGACATCCTTAATACAAGACGGTGTCACCTGTTGAGATGTGTGGCTGATTCTCTTTCCGTGGCTGATTCTGGGATGACGCTGTCTGTCAGATGCAGACACAACATTCCCTTCCTGTTCTCTTCCCTCCTGTCAGTGGTGCTCAGAGAAAATAGATCTTTGGCTTAACACACTGTAAAGGTGGATGTTTAAGAAGGGTGGAGAGAGTGACAGAGAGAGAGGAAGCAGATAAATGGACAGTCAAACTGACCCAAGCAGACAGATTGATGAACAGAGAACGAGACAGGGACCAGGTGAGCTGATGTCACCTAATCGGCTTTTTGTTATTTCCAATGATCCGCCCCGGAAGCGTTTGATCTCGGTTACAGTGCAGGTAGAAAGTGGGATAACTAGCTCAATGAGACTAGCGCTCGCAGGAATCCGCATGCTGACTGCTGCCATTTCCTGCTCTATTCCTTTCAATTAGTTGCCTCTGCACTGATCCTGTGCTAATATGCAAAGTCTTCTAGCTGCCAGCCTCTGGCTGATCTCTTAGAGTTGTACGCTTGCACATACACAGCGTATGAGAAGTATATTTATTCTTCGCCTGCCATGGAGACTTTGTAACAGTTTTATAAGAGCTGAACATCTTTTGCTGTATCTGAATAGCTCTCGAGGGCTGCTTTGGTGCTGATAGCTGCCAGTCTCTGCCGGCGTGTAGAGGAGACTCCTATGGCTCAATGCTGCGAACAAAGTTTGAGCGTTGGGATTGGGACAGGGCAGTTGTGCATGAAGTGTTTGCTGCTTTACAAACGAGAGGTTGTTGTGTCCTATAGGAATATTTCTGTCATTATTTACTCACCCACGTGTCGTTCCAAACCTGTATGTTATTTTTTCACAAACAAATCATCATATTTTTTCCATGCAGCGACAGATCATGGATCACAAACTGTCAAGCTTTTGAAATGAAATAAAAGCACTCTAAGGGGGGTTTTAAAGTTATGACCTTATTGCAGGTTTGACATTTGTCTCAGATATTTGATGTCATGACATCATGGCGTTCGGTTATGAGACTTCAATTTCAGTCTGAATGTAAATATATGGATTATGTTTATGGTGCTTTTTGCATTGCTTTTTGGCCATCTTGAAGCTTGACGACCTTTGATCAATATTAGCTGTTGTATGAAAAAGATGTGAAGATTCTTTAAATATTCTATTTTTTGTGGTAATATAGATAAATAAATATCTCTTTAAATTGAACTGATGTTTTGTATCGCAGCTATTCTGTTATTGCTGTCTTATGATTAATTACTTGTGTTGTAGCATTTCTTATACGAGTTTTGCTTTGGATAAAGGTCTTCCAAATTAGTTGTACATCAACTTTTTTTGCTGCATTTTGTGTATAAGAGGTATAAGAAAATGTAGAATTAAGAATAAGAATCAAATATTAAATATTATTAATTATTATTAATACATGCAGATTATACTTTTTGTATAAAGGCTTTTTTATACAAAGTATAATCTACATATATTAATAATAGTCATAGTAATACATAATAATATACAATAATATATTATTATTTGGTCAAATAAAAATGTATGATTAAATAATACTTAATTGCATCAAGCATGCTTTTAATTGCCAACTTTGTTGTGGTTTATTTCCTATCAAGGACTGTGTGCGTACTACTGTCTCTGATACAGTACAATACTGCAGGTCTTGATCTTCTGTATATGGATTATGAGCTCAGTTATGCTGTCATAGCCCATCTTGACACATTTTACCCCTTCTTTGTTTTTTCTCAGGCTCGTAACCTTTTCCTCTGTGGCCCGTCACTTAGCTAAAATCTGTCTTTTTTTTCCTCTGAAAAGAAAAATCCACTCATTCCCCAGTGAGTAAAAAGGGCACAGGACCGTTTTTAGAGAGCCCTCAGCTATAAGCTCACAGAGGAACATAGAGGCGATAGTCTTTCATTTTTCACTTTTCACTATCCTTCCCCACTTTACAGGCTTAACCTGAGTAAGGGAAGCCATTCCTACCTGTAATCCAGCCTCAGTGACTTGTTTAGAATAGACCATTTTAAATATCTGAAATCGCTGAAAAGACCTTTGACTTTCATGTATTATTGATTTATCATGGCCACAGTGATTATTATTTTATATTATTGGCCACATTTTTGCAACCGCAAGTCGCAAATGATCTCTGACCCTCGTCCATGCACTGTCTGTGTGGTCTTAGGTAGGATGGTGGGAGAACGGGGTGTTACGTCTGAGATACCCTGCTTGGTCTCGCTATGGCCCCTTCCTGCAGCCGCCCGACGATGCCCAGCACCTGAGGGTTGTGACCCTGGAGGAGCGCCCCTTCGTTATCGTGGAGCTTGCAGACCCTGCCTCTGGAACCTGCATTAGGGACTCTGTGCCATGCCGACGGCCTCTTAATGCCAGGTCAGTAATCATCAGACCTCCTCTTCTGCCATTTATCAGGGATTTTCTATGTTGGGGAAAAGGAACATTGGTTTCCTGGGACTCACTTGAACAATACACAAAAATGTTAAATTAGAAAATTGTACGTTTCAGTGGACAGGGTAAAGAGTTTGTTCCCTGTAGAATTAGTGTGACCTTTCAGTGAGACAGGCATTCCAATGTCATTCCACATTTTCCTAAAATGTCTGAAAGTGATCAAATGCAGGTGTTAGTGGAGGAGTTTTGCCCATGCAAGTTTCTATTAGTACTGCAAACCCTCAGCTTTCAAAGCTATAATCTTTATATTAACTCATTCATTGTTTGTATATAATAGAGTAGTCTTAGTAGTTTTAATGTCTTAATATCTTGCCAAATGTCAATAATTTTCATTTTATTTTATTCTATTTTATCTCTTTTATTGTTGTATTTTACTGCTATTGTTTTCTACACAGTGTATTGCTAGCATTATTTGTATTATTTATTTCATTTGTATTACTGGCAACATATTTATTCATTCATACATTCATTCATTCATCTCAAATTCTTATTCTTCAATTATTAAATCAACATTTCGGCCATCAACCTTTCTCAAAAAAAGTTAAAAGCTATTGTCATGTACTTGTATATACAGTACTTTTTAAAATGTTTTGCTCATCAAGCCTACATTTATTTAATCAAAAATACAGGAAAAAACAGTAATATTGTGAAATATTATTACAATTTAAAATAATGGTTTTCTATTTTTAATATATTTTAAAATATAATTTATTTCTGTGATGCAAAGCTGAATTTTAATCAGCCATTACTCCAGTCTTCAGCGTCACATGATCCTTCAGAAATCATTCTAATATGCTGATTTGATACTCGGTTATTATCAATGTTGTGAAACAGTTGTGTTGCTTAATATTTTTTGGAACCTGTGATACTACAGCAATTATTCAAAATAGAAATCTTTTAACAATATAACACTTTTTATCAATTTAACACATCCTTGCTGAATAAAAGTGAAGGATCATGTGACACTGAAGACTGAAGTAATGGCTGATGAAAATTCAGCTTTGCATCAAATAAATAAATTATATTTTAAAGTATATAACAGTATTTAACAATATTCACAAAAGTACTGTTTTCTTCTGTATTTGTGATCAAATTAATGCAGGCTTGATAGGCATATGACCGGTACTGTATATGAGCAAGGTCTATTTTTTTCTTTTTTCTTTTTTTTATCTTGTTCCAAAAAAATTCTTTGGAAGCATTGGTCATCTTTCTCCAGTCATTTGTCACATTCTTTCAATTTTGTCTTTATATCTGTGTCTCTCACTTTTTTCCCCCAAGATATCACTGTGAAGTTCCTGGGGCTATACTCACCTATCTTAGCTTTGCAATCGATCACTCATTTCCTCTCTCTCTTTTTTTTCACACTCCCCCCTCATTTTGAATTGCCTTGTGGCGATCTCTACTCATACTTAGCCATCATGTTGCTTGTCAATCAGCTTGAGCTCTTGCTGTGTACGTGTGTCTCTGCGGATGCTGTTTCACTACTCCTACACCAGTCATGTAGGCCTTTGTGTTTCATCTCATTTCATCAATTTAAGTTATATCACAGAAAATGTACCAAGACAACATACTACTGAAAACCTTGCCCTTCTCATTATTCTGTCTTTCCTTATTTCACATTCCCTCTGTAACTCTCTGTCACTCTGGTAACAGTGTATCTCTTGTTTTCTCTCGCTGGTGGTGGGGGTGGGGGGTAATATTAATAATATTAACATTATTAGATAATAATAATAATAACATAAAAAGTAATAACATTATTACCCTTTAAAATAACTGTTTTCTATTTGAATATATTTTAAAATGTAATTTATTCTTGTGACGTTAAAGCTTTACTGTCACATTTGATTAATTTAATGCATCCTTGCCGAATAAAAATATGAATTTCCTTTTTTATTTATTTTACTGATCCCAAACTTCTAAACATTTTATTTTATTTTATTTTATTTTATTTTATTTTATTTTATTTTATTTTATTTTATTTTATTTTATTTTATTTTATTTTATTTTATTTTATTTTATTTTATTTTATTTCTAAATATATTATTCCTAAAAAGGAATAATAAAATATTGGGTACCAAATGCATTAACAAATGCTAACAAATTGAACCTTTTTGGGAATGTGATGGATTTTCTTGTCGCGTGCAATAAAGCTAAGTGAGCACTTTCTCTCTGATTACAGTGCACTTCAGGAAGGGGTGGCACCTATGAAACAGTGCTGCAAGGGATTCTGCATTGACATTCTTAAGCGATTGGCCAGAATTGTTGGCTTCACCTATGACCTCTACTTGGTGACCAATGGGAAACATGGGAAAAAGATTGATGGTGTTTGGAACGGGATGGTGGGAGAGGTGAGAAAGGCTTTTTAAAATCTTTCGTCTACTTTAAACTGGCCAGGCTTGTTGTATTCCCATCAGCGCCTCTCCTTATTCTCCTTATTCTGATGAGCAAGTGCCCTGGATGCACTGTCAGCGATATCTCTAAGACTTTACTTGCATATGTAAATACAGGCATTAGGTGGAGAGAGGGCTACAGATTAAAGGCAAAGCTGCTATTCCCTTTAGTATTAGTACTCATGATGATCAAACACTGGGATTATGGGATAGACGAGGTCATGGTGCAGTGTATTTGCAGTAAGGAAGCAATGTGAGCATATGACATGTTTCAATGTTCTTTGTATAAGGATGTATGCGAGTGTGTGGTGAGAGAGTATCCAGGGTTTTCAACGGCAGGGGTGTGCAAACCTTTTCATGCCAAGGACCTTCAAATATGATGATCCCCTTGAGAGGGACTCATGAGTGAGCAAGGAAAAACAAAAAAGATGAAAGTTACAACAAAACAAGAACTATATTTTTTTCCACAAACGTATATATATATATATATATATATATATATATATATATATATATATATATATATATATATATATATATATATATATATATATTTGCTTTTTATTTCTATCTGTTAAAAACTATTACAACTATTAAAAACGATTAATCTCAGAAAAATATAGGTGTGTTTGTTATTTTAATTAAGTATATTTAACCAATACCTTATGTTACCATTATGTAATATTTTTGCTATTTAAAATAATTGTCTTCTATTGTAATATATTTTTTATAATATATTTAATTAAATGTAATGTGTTCCTGTTATGGCAAAGCTGGATTTTCATCAGCTGTTTCTCCAGTCTTTGGTGTCATATGATCCTTCAGAAATCATTCTAATATGCTGATTTGGGGCTCAAGAAACATTTCTCATTATTATCAATGTTAAAAACAGGAAACCATGATACTTTTTTTCAGGATTCTTTGATTAAATAGTAAGTTCAAAAAAAGAGCCTACAGTTACAAAAGAACATGTTATTAGTGTCACTTTTGAACAATTTATTGCATTAATAAAAGTATTAATTTCTTTTAAAAAGGGGGTAAAGAACTTCTCCGTAAAGAAGATAAAACATCCTGAACTTCTATTTTCATGACATTCTTATCTCTAATCTTGTCTCTAATTTTCTTAATGAAAGTTATTATAAAGGGTTGCTGAAGAAATCAAGGCTTTTGTTTATTTTTACTTGGGTTCCTTGAGAGTGCTGGGTCTCTAGGACTGTAGGGCTGAGTGCTGCTCTTTGTAAAGAGTTCCCAGGACAGTGGGTGATGTAACTTGTTGGCCTGTTTGATGACTGAATTCCCACCCGTATCTGCCGGCCTCCAGGACTGCTGAAACACTCTGAACCCTTTCAACACAGTGCCGAGGAATTTGACTAATGGCTCACACGCACATACACAGATGTATCCAAGACAGAGGCCTGAAGCCTGCCCAAAAAGACTTGCCAATGCATGTGAGTGCGAATGACAGACAGGAGGTTGTTGTTTCGAGAGCGAGACCCCGCTGAGGCGCTCACACCCTGGAGTGACGCCTGTTCGAGACAGTTGCTAGGGAATGGAAACAGCTCTTTTCTCCGTCTCATTCCTTCATTTCCATCCTTCTGTTCTTAATATTTCTCACGGTATCTTATGCGTTCTCTTTTTTTTCTCCCCCTGCTCCTTGGTTTTCAACATGTCTCTTTTTCTGTGACCACATCTTTTTCTTTTTCTCAGCCTTTTCCTTTCCCTCTCTCTCTTTCTCTCTCCCTCTCTCGCTCGCTTTTGGTCTTTTCACTGCATATTTTGATGCTCAGCCAATCAGCTGTCAGCACGGCCCCTGTAGGCGCAGTGCTAAGGGTTATTTTCTCAGGCTGCGAGAGTGTGTGTGCGTGAGCGGCTTTGATCTTCTATCTACGACAGGTCCACATTTCCCCTGTGCGTTGTGCCGGCCTGCAGCAGGACCGGGACTGCGGCGCGCTCACAAGGAAACAACTTCATCGATGTTCTTTCCACATTCTCTGCAGACCCACAAACATGCAGGCTCACTTTCCACAAGGATGCAAAAGCTTTCGCCGCACACTGGAAATTATACAACCTAAACAATCCCATTTCCCACATACACATTTATAGGCGCAGGCATGTGCGCATCTTTTCAGAATCAATGCAGCGTTCAAACTGTCAAAGGAGATTTGGGAAAGCTTGTAACCTGCATGACTTTAGGCAGTGACTCAACTCTGCACTCGTCACCATAAATCCCATTCCTCTGCATCATGAGCTTTTTCACACATTCAGGAATGTAAAACAGAATGCAAAGTGAGAAAAGAGCTGCACTGGAAAGTAAAGATGTTAATGTTTTCCCTCCTTTTTGGTATTCCCGTACATGCTTTCTCTCTGTATGGGGTATACTGTCTTGAGATGGATAACCTGCCTCCTGTAGCGTCTATGTGTGCAGGCTTCTTACTACACTATCTGCCCGACCAATTTATGGATACTGGAATGCAGCCAGTATGTGGATTGAATATTAATTAGAGATGGAGGTTCTCAGAATTTGCAGATAGACCACCTGTTACACACCACATATGGCCCCTGTGTTCAGGCAAAATGCCGATTCCTTGCCGAGGACTCACCTATGTTGTAGATAACCAGTTCTTGATAGTTCTTTGAATGTCTAGTTTTAGTGCACAGTGAGTGCTTTGATCAGTAAAGTGTAGAGGAAATTTTGGACCGTGGTGCTCATGCGGGCATCACAAGCTTGATTCATCTTCGTGTCAATTCTCCAGCTCGTTCCACTCTTCTCTCCCTAACATTTTATGTCGTCTTTCCACCAGGGGCATTGCTGGCGCTTCTCCCCATCGAGTAAAAAAAAAAAGTGCACCCTTATTTTCTTGGGGGGCCTGGGGGTAGGGTTCAAAGAACCAAAGTGTTTAATTCTGGTGACTTTTGGAGCAGCAGTTAGCATTATCTGTAGTACTATTGTGTGGCATTAATGTAACTATGGGTAACAGATTATTTCGGTAGTTCAGTTTCTTATTTACATAATTCTAACCGTACATATTTTTAAAAGTCAACCTTTACCTTATCTTTGACAAAGAAAATAGAAACTAAATAAAGTTGACTTTAAACATTACCTTGAGACATTCGAAACTAACGATTTTTATAATAATTATTTAATCTGTTGATTATAATTGTTAAAAAATTATGTATTTTAATTAAATATAATTGAATTATATAAATGGCTATATATAATATGCTAAAAAGGTTGAAATATATAATGCATTGCAAAATTTGAGGTCTGTAAGAAGTCTCTTTTGTTCAATAAGGCTTCATTTATTTGATAAGTAATATTATTATTACTAATAAGTATATTATATATTTATTTATTACTCCAGTCTTCAGTGTCACATGATCCCTTAGAAATCATTCAAATATGCTAATTCTCAAGTCACTTCTTCACTGTCAAGTTACAGATAGGGATTTGCAATAGCTACTCATTCACACATTAGTTAGCGTGGTAGCTAGCTACCTTTCAATCTCTCATTCCTCTGCAAGTCACCGTGGCCACATGATCTCTGAGCAAATCTGAGGTTCCCAAGAAGATCTAAGGTAAGGAAAGAGGTGCCCACCTTGACTTAGTCTCTGACATTTTGGAGATGATCAAATCCATTGACTCAGATAGCTTAGTTTCTCAGGTCAGTATATGGTAGTTTTCCTTGTCAAACAAGGATTAATCAGTAAAACTTTACTGGGCCACAGCAGCATTTAACAGGGAATCGTGCTCCTGTAAAAAGAGTCCCTATAAATCCTGTAAATAAAATGTTCCTACTACAAATAAAAATGGCAAAAGAGCAAAAATACAATCCTCTACTTCCTCCTGTTCTCTAGGTTGTGTACAAGCGGGCAGACATGGCTATCGGCTCCCTCACTATCAACGAGGAAAGGTCAGAGGTCGTGGACTTCTCTGTGCCCTTTGTGGAGACGGGAATCAGCGTCATGGTCTCTCGCAGTAACGGAACTGTCTCTCCCTCTGCTTTTCTTGGTGAGTCTCATGTGAGCCATAATGTTTCATCATATTAGACTTTAATCAGTCTCTGTTGCATGTGATTATGATGTATGACTTTTCAGGTACTGGTGCGTATCTTTCCAGAGCTCATCAATCAGACTTACAGTTCCCTTTCAAAACAAACTGTTTATCACACTTCAGTGAGAAGAACTAAATCAACATTTTTCCAGACGTGCTCTTTATTTTATTTTATTTTATTTTATTTTATTTTATTTTATTTTATTTTATTTTATTTTATTTTATTTTATTTTAATTAATTTATAATAAAATCTAATTTATTTTTATAATAAACTCATTTTATTTTTATTTTTCACAAATATAACATGGTTTTAAAAGCCTAGTTAAGTTAATTTAATTCAAATTCAGATTGAATCATGTCCAAAGGTCTCCTCCAGTTCTAATGTTTGCTACAACCTTGGTATTGATTTCTGCTCTGAGTTGTGTACAAACCAAGTAGAAAAACTACTACTAATGGTTTTGATGCCTCTGTCCTCTTCTCTTTCTCTGTGCCCTCTCTCAGAGCCGTACAGCCCTGCTGTGTGGGTGATGATGTTTGTTATGTGCCTGACCGTGGTGGCAGTGACGGTTTTTATCTTTGAGTTTTTCAGTCCAGTGGGGTACAACCGCAGCCTTCAGAGTGGCAAGAGTGAGTCTGGTTTATTCTTAGTCCTGCACGTAACCTTCAATAATAATAATTAGTAGTCTCAAGTGTTATTTTAACAGAGATTAATGTGCACAGTTGCTTGTCAGTTGCTGAGTTTATTCAGGAGTCCTAATGGCTGAGTTCACCTCTCTCTTTATTGGCCTGGACGTGGGTTTGATATCTGTGGTGCAGGCAGTTTCTCAGATACTCATGTATAATAAAGCACTGCAGACATGTGCTCTGTATTCCTCTCCCTCCTCTGTTCTCTTCTTCATCCTCTGGCACTGGCACCCCTCTCACGCCTCATCGTCCGCATAGCTTAGGAAGCCTTTTTTTATTTAATTTAGCAGTTATGATACTTTTTAGTTTGTGTTGAGCTTATGAAGTGCCTTTAAAATTCAAGGCCATGTTGAAATTCTTTCTTTCTCTGTTTCGCTTGCTTTTCCCTGTCAGAGGCCGGAGGTTCTACATTCACAATAGGGAAGTCAATCTGGCTTCTTTGGGCGCTGGTCTTTAATAACTCCGTTCCAGTGGAGAACCCCAAAGGAACTACTAGCAAGATCATGGTTCTTGTCTGGGCTTTCTTTGCTGTCATCTTCCTGGCTAGCTACACTGCCAACCTGGCTGCCTTCATGATCCAAGAGGAATACATTGACACTGTGTCTGGCCTCAGCGATAAAAAGGTAAGGGAATAGCGGTTTCAGAGATACTGTAGAAGCAGAGAGTGTTTATTGGTGCGTATAGATGGACATATAAAGTTTTCATAATTTGTGATGTGGCGTTGACATGGATTTTGGGATCAATATTCTTTAAGACTACAGAGACTAGAGTTAGACTGGAATTTGAGATTGACAGTAGCTCAAATTGGCTGTTAAGTGGATAAACAGCATGAAGAAACATTTTCTCACTGTTTGTCTTTTGAAGAGCCTATGCTTTCAAAGTATTACTGAAATGACACACATTTTGGAAGAAAGACTATTACGTTGATTTTAAAATGTAATGAAATATGTATAAACTTTGGATTTTAAATATCACAGTTTCCACAAAAATATTAACCAGCACTACTGTTCTTAAGCAGCAACAAATATGTAGAATGATTTCTGAAGAATCATGGGAAGGAGATTTATTTTCAAAACATGTAAAAATCAACCTCAAACTTTAACGGTGTACAGACAAACACACACACTTGCAAGTATTTGATAGCCCTGCATTCTCATCTTTACTGTTTGGCCATTCAGCTCCTGTATTACATGAAAAGCTGCCTAATTTTATAAAATACCTTATCATAGCTAACAATAAGGACAATTCATACTCAATCTTCTGCTAGCAACCAGAGTATATTGCCTCAACTTGTTCTTGCGTTTTAATACAGTGGTAGTGCTCGTGGGTCTGTGAGATGTTCAGTAGTTTGCCATTCTAGCGTGGAAATGTTCCTTTGCCCTCGCTCTTAGTGTTGACCTTGAATATTCTACAGGGATTCACACTGAAGGAAACACACTGACATAAAAAACAAAACAATGTTTTGCTTTCATGGCAAATGAATGTACTTATGTACACTAAATATGTACCCATTGTGTTTGTGTCATTTTCAGAAAAGAAGCTACATCAAAAACTGGATACTTAAAGTCATTTAACTTGCGGTGGCTTTTGTTGGTTCTTTTTCTAAGTGCCTTGTGTTCATTTTGTAATCCCTTTTTAAATGAAAATAGTTTCCCCCATCTGCTTCACTATTGTGAAGCGGAATGAACACAATGTGCATGTCAGCACTGCTGCTTTGTATATTGTTCTGTGTTTATGATGTATTATAGTTGGTTTTGACAGCTGCAGTAGCTCTAGTCTGTTTCTAACATGCGTTCACTGTCACACGTCATTCATGTTTATTCTTGCAATATTTTTTGCATTGTGCTCTATTGTTAGTCCACTAATTACTTTGAAAAAAACAAATGCAACATCAATTTCAATCACTGTTTCATACTGTTTCCCTCTCTCAGTTTCAGCACCCCACAGAGCAGTACCCCCCTCTGAAGTTTGGAACGGTCCCTAACGGAAGCACAGAGAAAAACATCCGCAGTAACTATCCAGACATGCACCAGTACATGATCAAATACAACCAGAGAAGTGTGGAGGACGCCATCTCCCACCTCAAGTCTGGGTCTGTGCTGGTTTTCTTACTCTCACTGTCTTCCGTCATTCTATTTCTCATACAGTTTTGAATTTTGTATTGTATTGTATAATGGTTTTCAGCTTTAGTTTTAATGGTGCATAGATGATTCTTTCTTGTTTGTAATGTATATTTAACTGCATTTGAAACTACCATTACTAATCACCCTAGCTTTTCATTTGGACTAGATCCACACTGGAGTTCAAGAGTGTTTCATAAGCAACAAAAAAAAAATCTTAAAAAAACGTTGTATTTGTGTTATTCTGTTTAATTTCCATTCACAATGAAATGTGCACATTTATAGTTTTGGGATCAAGTGATAAAAACCTACTGTTTTTGTAAGATTTCTAAAACTGATCATGGAGCCCAAACCATAAGGCCTATAGATTTGAAATTTGGTGGTATGGTAGAACTATTGGCCATTACTTTGCCGCACAGGGACACAGCCCAAACAGCCAAGTGGGGGCGCTATAATGAAGATAAATGCGTTTTAGGTTGTACATTTTGAACTGTGTATCTCCTGAACCGTATATCACTGGATCCATGATCTCTAAATGTAATCCTTGAGTCAAGACAAACCAAACGTATATCCTAAATGTAATTTCTGTTCTTTGTGGGTGTGGCCCAGTTTGCTCAAAAGTCTACAACCTCGAAATGCAAGATTTTCATAAAATGACAGATGGACAATAGATGGGGCTACAACAGTGATAAATTTGAGTGGTCAGATCTCTACTCTAATTGTCTTGAAATAACTGATTGTCTGAGAAATGCTTTATAATAAAAACAAAAACAAATTCTTAAAGTTCCAGCCCTGATAATTTCAGTGTAGCTTTCATTCCTTTGCAAACTCATTTATATGTATTTCTGTTAACGAAAATACTTCCGCTGTGTTTATTTAGTTTCTGTCTTTGTAATTGTTTACATAAACAATAATAACCTTGTTTTCAACATGTTATCTAACATCTCTCACTTTTCCTCTCGCTTCCTTACACCTCCCAGCCCCGAGTTCCTTTACGATGTGTTTGCACATTTTTCCCTCCTCCCACACTTCCTCTGTTAGCCCTGTACACCTCACACACGTTTCCTCTATTTATCATGAGTTGTTAATCCACACCATGGTTTTCCTGAGCCTGTCATTTCCTTATCCATTTTTAGCAAAAGTGATAATATAATGCCGCCACACTACAACTTTCCTCTCTGCTCTCTTTCTGTCTATCACCCTCCTCCATCCCACTCTCTGTCTCTTCTGACTCATACTCTTCCTGTCTGTGTCTGCAGTAAGCTGGATGCCTTAATCTATGATGCAGCCGTGTTGAACTACATGGCTCGTAAAGATGAAGGCTGCAAAGTAATGACCATCGGCTCAGGGAAAGTATTCGCCACAACTGGTTACGGCATCGCCCTGATCAAGAACTCCCGCTGGAAACGACCATTGGACCTGGCCTTACTGCAGCTGGTGGGCGATGGTGAGGGTCTGAAGGTTCTGCAGTATCAAAGTGCTAAAATTGAAGGAATTGTATATTAGTGCATTTATGCTGTTGGGATGTAGGAGATTAAAGTCTTTTTTATGCATGTTTAGCAAGACTTCATTAGCCTGAACTGCTAGCTTCAAGCCATCTTCCCAGCCATTTTGTTGTAATCCAGTTTCCTTAACATGACGCAATATGTATCTGTTGTCTGCCAGGTGACATTTGTCTTTGTGCTAGCAGGCTGTTTACTGATTTAAAGGAGGTGATAGCAACCTATTGATGCATAAAAGAGATGTATCATGTATCAAAGATTCAGTCTTGGGAATGACAGAAGTGTGTGTGTGTGTGTGTGTGTGTGTGTGTGTGTGTGTGTGTGTGTGTGTGTGTGTGTGTGTGTGTGTGTGTGTGTGTGTGTGTGTGTGTGTGTGTGTGTGTGTGTGTGTGTGTGTGTGTGTGTGTGTGTGTGTGAGAGAAATGGAGAAAGAAAGTCTGCTCTGTTCCAAAACCTATGAGATGCTTGATGCAGGATTGTGGGTCATCAAGCTGTGTATTTAAAGACCCCATGTGGTGAAAATCAAGTTTTTAATGTTGTTTATATGTCTATATGGTGCTTTTAATATGCTTTAAAACAAACCATGTGCAAATTCATAAGTCAACACCATTGCAGTATTTTCTGCAGTGAACCAAAGACAGTCTCAAAAACGCTGGTGTTTCTGACGTCACAAACTACCTTGTAACCAATCACGTCAGCGTGTGATCGTCAACGAGTTGATCTCTGAGCTGGTGTGAGTGAGTGGAGGCAAGGGTGCCAAGTTACATTCAAGCTATTTTAAGGCATGAAGAATATTTTTTTTTTTAATTCCAAACTAGTCAGTTAGACAGTTCCATAATGGTTAGGAAAACTACACAGGCAGTTGCCTGTGTTGGCAGCAGGTAGCTAGTCAGCTCACTAGGTTTTGGAACCAAGCAATTGTGTGAGATGTGTGTGTTGAGTGACTGTCCATTATCACACTCCATAGAGGATTAGCTGTTATGGATTTGCAATGTCAGAGTGGAACGCATCTGATTCAAATGTGCTTGTCCTAGTACTAATTCTTTAATTGTCATTTATACACCATCCTCCCTGTCTTCTCCCAACACACACATACACAAACACATAAATGTACTAGCTATCTCACACAGTGTTTTGTTTCAAATGGATGGTTTGTTTGATTGCTGTTTAAATCCTCTTTGGCTTTTGGTGTGTCAGAGAGAGAGAGAATGAAAGAATGTGTGTGTACGCCAGGTTCCCACAGTGCGATCGTCACACCGGTGCCAGGTTCTATTAGCTAACACCACAATTTAACAGCTGAGAAGCTTAACAAGTGAAATGAACAGTGACTTTTTTTTATTCATTTGGTTGGTGGTTGTTCTGGTGGGTGTTTTATCTGATGTTATTTTCTGAATTCTGTCCTTGTTTTACATTTAAAATGTTAAAAACCATTGTGGTTTTCTGGGGATAATGAGTATATATATATTCAAATATTTTAATCTCATTGATTTAATGAATTTCTGCTGTAATGACTGCTCTTATCACTCTTCTTTTTCAAAATGCTTCATTGGACAATCATGAAAGAAAATGTCAGTGCTGTTGCTAAAGGTTGCCTTTTAAAGGTTGCCTTTTCTACATAAGCATATTTGTTGATGGCATACTGTATCAACACAAAATAACGTACAATTCTTAACTGATGAAATTGTGCCGACCCAAGAAATTAGCTCTGAAGCTTAAACATGTGGGAAGTTACTATGGAGGTATTGAATAATTTTTTTGCTGTACAACAGCTTCAACTATAATTTGTACTTTTATGTTTCTTTTGAGCCTTTAAAAGCCCCAGGAAACCACTTGTCCATCTGCAGCCTTTTCATTTCTTTTAAACTGCAGGTAACCTTATTGGTCAGTACCACGCAAAAGCACTTCTTACCTGCTAAAAGCGTTTTGTTATGTTATCTCTGGGCCAGCAGCTTTCTTTGCTGTGGTCGTCTAGAATAGGAGTCCTTTTACCTACTAACAATTTCAGAGGACTTATTACAGTGGTCAGAGATGCCTCTGCGGTTCCGATCTGTTTATAAAAGTGTTGACCTTTAAGGCTGATCCAAGAGCAATGTTTGCTTTAGCATGATAGTGGTTTGGGTCAGGACGGGATCAGAGGGGGCTGCACAGGGAACAGTGTTGGAGGTCACACAAATGGCACAGACTGGCTGTCTGCCTGAGCTTAAAGACCTTGCTAAAGCATTAGCTGTTTAAATGTGCCCACTTAATCGTGCCAACCCTGAGTTCCATTGCCAAACAGAAGCTGTTATGGCAAGAGCAAAGGTGTGAAAGTATGTCTACATGTGTTAGAATGTGCTATGCGCACATTTGTACTGAATGTGTGGGTGTGTATTTAACTTAACTTAGCGTGCATCTATAAAGCTGTGCAAATGTGTGAATGGTGACTATGTGTTTATAATATAGCTGTGTGTGTGTATATGTATGTTCTCAGTATGACACACCTGCTAAGTTTGGCTGTGGTCAGTGAAGTGGTTTGCCAGAGCCACTGGCAGGAGTCAGAAGGAGGTGAATGGACAGTGTCAACAGAGTGAGGCAGTGCTCGGATCCAAGCTGGGCTCGTGCTGTTATCTGTTCAAGTCCCATGTGGGATTCAGCTTGCGCTTCCTCGTCCTGCTTGACTGCATTTTCTTTTGTGAAATGTTTTATGTGATGTGTCTGCGGCATCTCATCTACATTGTGATTAATGCCCGCAGGTTACGCTTGCTGGATAGTTTGTTTTGATAGCATAAGAGACAGATGCCATAATTCAAACTCTGTGAGAACAACGCAACTGTCATTTACAGTGTGATGGGTGATGATGTACTTTTATTATGTTACACAGCACTATTTTGAGATGGCCCATACTGAGATAACGTGGTGCAGTTGGCCAGTTCTCATCAAAGCAGTTAATGCTGCAGTACATGCCTCGGTCTAGTAAGGATTGCAGTAATTCACAAGCTCGTCTTTCTGTAGATAAAAGGTGAGATTCTGATTTTCTCTTGAGTTTGCAGCAGGCCTGACCATCTTCCAGCACAATTAAATGATTATGATCTCACCCTTTCACCGTTCGGTCTCCCTCTCTGTCCTCTTGTTTTTCTGCCCTCTGCCTATCACTCTGTTGCTCCTTCTTTATTTTACTTTCCCTTTCCTGTTCCATCTTTCACAACCAAATATGTACATCCACATGTACTGTTTTCCCTGTCGCCATCTGTCTTCATCCCTCTTTTTATGTTAACTTTATCCTCTCTGAATAGAAAAGGTGCTTCTGCTATTTGTCATAATGACAAAGTCACTCTCTTCTTCTTTTCCACATGCCTTTTACTTATTTCTTCACATCCTCTCATTTCCCATGATACAATGCCGCATTGAAAAGACAAAGAACTTTGCTCTCCTTCCTTTTTTATCTTCTCATTTACCCTCTGAGGAAAAGAGGATATGGGTAGATCATTATGCAGGACCTAGCCTTTGCTAGCCTACAGGCCTCTTGCTCTCTTCCTCTTCCTTTCACTCTTTCAAAATTAACAAAAACTTACCCATTTGATCAGCTTCTAAACAGAACTTCACAGTAATGTTCCCATTTACCCACAGGGACCTGTTCACTTGACCTCTGACCTGTAATGTTTTCAGTATAAAACTCTACAGATCTCAACAGATTTACACACATTTAGTATTAGCATCTGCTTCCTGCTACAGCAAGCATGTGGGAAAGGCAACTCAATGCCATATTGCATTCATACATGTTTTATTGATACATCTGTGCCAAGTAGTTGTATCACTTATTAAATGAGAAAATGAGTAATGTTAATGCCTTGTATTTCTCTCCCCTCTCCACTCAGATGAGATTGAGATGCTAGAGCGTCTCTGGCTCTCAGGGATCTGTCATAATGATAAAATTGAAGTGATGAGCTCCAAACTAGACATAGACAACATGGCCGGTGTTTTCTACATGCTGCTGGTGGCCATGGGCCTAAGTCTGCTGGTCTTCGCCTGGGAACACCTGGTTTACTGGAGGCTGCGGCACTGCATGAACAAAATGGGCCAGTCCGGCAAACTGGACTTCCTACTCGCCTTCAGCAGGGTGAGAGAGGGTGTGAAGTGAGAGTGTAAAGTGAAAGAGTGAGTGATTATTAGTCACTGGATGAAAGACATATGGAAGAGTTTGAGTAGAAGAAAGATGGTAACATGGACATGCCTGTGGTATTACAGATGGGGTGAGAGTGATGCAATGAAAGCTGATTTGCCCTTATTATCAAAATATGACTTAACAATTTATTGTACTCTTAGGGAATGTATAGCTGCTGCAGTTTTGAAGATGAAACTGCACAAGGTGGGGTTAAAGTCACAGTTCCTGGCCACCATCACACTGCCATGATTCCTGCTTCTTCCTCACATGTGGTCACTTCAGCTGTATCCAATCCAGCCATTGCCATGGTGCAGCAGCAGCAACCACAACAGCCTCAACCTCCTCAGTCTTACAAAACACCTCTTCCTGGTTCCCCTCCCACAATTGTTCATTCTGGAGCAGCCCTGGGTCCTGCAAATACTCAACTTATAGGAGCTCCGCTCCCATGCACTACTTTCTTACCCCGGCCAGATCGCAGACTGGCGGTTGTGGACCGCTGGAGACTACCCAAAACCGCTAGTGCCACCACCTCCATGGGTGTGAGAGGAGCCCTAGCAGAAACAGGGCCCTTACCCCAAAAGGTGGCACCTACCTGGGCAAGTGGTGGAGGTACGGGTAGTGGTCTAGATGGATATAAGCGCTACTATGGACCTATTGATCCGGAGGGACTTGGGACATGTCTGGAACAACAGACAGGTTCTCAAACTCCAAAAACTGTCCCCAGAGCCCACCAACAACCCCCACCAACTAGTGTGGCTTTCTATCAGGAGAAGGGCATGGACCATGGCATGGGGAAGAAGGTGGGAGTGGGTACTGGTGGAGGGGGTCAGGGTAGAGGGGTTAAATCTCTGGGAACTCCAAGGCTTCCTCCTAAAAGCCAGGCCCCAGCCCCGCTGACACCTAACCCCCCGCTGCAGCACCCCTCTCCCCCTCTCCCTTCATCCTTCTGGAGGAAGCGGCGACCAAAAAAGCCCAAAGAACCTGGTGGCCCACTGTATGAAAACATCCTGCCACTGGGCCGGAGAGGTGGAGGCAGGGAAGCGAGTCGAAGACCGAGACCCTCTCCTCCTCTCCCCATCCCTGTGCCAGTCACACATTCCCCATCCTACACTCCTCCATCACCATCTCCCTCACTCCCCTACACCTCCACATCATCCTCCTCATCCACCACCAGCTCCTCAACCACATCTTCAGCCACATCCTCACGTTCCACCTCTCCTTCATCCACTTCCACGGCATCATCTCGCAGCACCCGAGATAGAGAAGGTGAGGAAGAGGATGAGGAGGATTTGGATGAGCTGACTGAAGAGTCTAGTCTTCTGCAGGGCCACAACAGAACCAGGGACAGAGAACGGTCTATCCTTTCCCCTAGATCTCTCACTCATGGACCTCCTCCTCCTATACCCCCACGTAAACCGTGGGGCACCTTTGGAGACAGGGAGCATAAGAAGGACAGAGAAAGAGAGAGGGGTGGCAGTCAGCTAGCACAGCTTCAGGAATGGTGGGCAGGGTGGGCAGAGAGAGAGAGGGACAGAGAGAGGAGTAGTGGAGCCCAGGGAGACACAGAAAGGAAAAGAGAGAAGAAACGTAGGAAAGAGAGAGACAAAGAGAAAAAGAAAAAGAGGAAGAAAAACAAAAAACGGAAAAAGAGGGAGGAGCGTGAAAGGGAAAGAGAAAGAGAAAGGAAGCGTCGCAAGGTGAAAAAGAAGAAAAAGAAGGCAATGAAAACAAAAAAAAAGAAGAAATTGTCTTCTGGTAAGCGGTCAGAGCCAGAGGAGGGTGATGTTGAGGCAGAGAGAGATGGAGAGGGGGATGGGGATAGAGAAGGAGAGTACTCATCATTTTCCACTCAATACCGCAGCGCATTTGTGGACAAAGGCAGTCTTTCAGCTTGGGAGGGAGAGAGAGAACGAGGGAGGAGAGATGGAGGTGAGGACGAGGGGGACGATAGAGAGGATGAGAGTGGGGGGGGTAGAGGAAGGGAGAGAAGACCCAAAAGCTCCCATTCACAACATCGACCATCCAGTAAACGTTATCCCAACCTCAACAAACTCCCCTCTTCAGTCAAATTCTGGGTCAGTGGAGGAGAAGCAGGTGGCACTGAGGCCTCCGGACCCTCCCCTCCCTCCTCTTTACATACGCTCCTCTCCTCGTCCAAGAGACGGAGGAGTAGTGGGGTAGAGAGAGAGGCAGAAGGGAGAGTAGGAGAGCGCAAGCCACTGCTTCTCCACTATGAAAGGGGGCGAGTTAACACAAGAGAAGGCCTGTCCCTCCATGAGTGGGACTCTGAGGACGAGGAGGAGGAAGGGGAAGAAGAAGAGAGAGAGAGAGAACGAGAGAGGGAGAGAATAGAGGAGAGAGTGCAGCGTGCAGGGAGAGGAGCAGTGTCTGAGTCAGAGAGGGACAGAATAAGAGCAGAGGAAAGCTTTTCTGATGAGGGGTCCTCAGGAGAGTTTGGCCGTTTTGAGAGGTACTGGGAAGGAACTGGTGTAGGTGGAGCCAGCGGAATTGGGGGTGGGGGCTGGTTTTTTGGAACATACCCTGCTCGAGAGAAAGGTGGAAGTGTCAACAGTAGAGATGATTCCATTTTGGGTCGGGCTGAAGGGTGGGGTGTGGCAGGTGATTTCTGGGCTTCAGGTCCAGGGATTGGATGGGGTTCTGGGGGAGGCAGTGGAGGGCTGGGTTCACAGTGGCCACCCCCTCCAACCTCCCTTCCACCACCGCGACGCTATTGGTCAGTGGACAAATTACAGATGAAGGGTGAGAAGCGTAGCCGCAGTGGAACAAAAAGCAAAGGTCAGAGGTCTCGGGATAGAATGCAAGATGCAGCATCATGTACGTGTACACAGTATGGGCACGGTAGGCCCCACATACACCACAAACACAGCAGTGCTCAGTCCCATAGTCAGGAGGATCTGCTTCCTCACTGCCACAGCTTCAGTGGAAGCTCTCGGCCCAAAGCACCCCCTAATCCTGACAAATCCAAATCCGGAAGCCAGTCCAACCTAAGTTCCCAGCAAGCCCAGCTCTCAGAACACATACCCCAGGCATCACCCTCCTCACCTCAGCCACTCCTACCCTCATTATCTGTACCTTCTGCTCCCAACTCCCTACCCATGCCCATTCCTCCACCTCCATCCTCTGCATCCATGTCCCCTCCACCTGTGCTTTCCCCTGGGGCTGCTTCCAGCTCCTCCCAAGCAGCCACCGCCAGTGCTAAGCTTCAGTACCAGAGACTTCGGTCTGTGCCCCAGCCAAGACGATTCTACTCCCCACACCTGCCACTCAAAGCCAAGAGCTTATGCTCACGCCGTGGTTCTGCCCATTTCTCCAGCCTAGAGAGTGAAGTATGACACGGGGCTTCGCTGCTGCGCGTGTGTGTGAGCTCTACTGTGAAGCGCAGCTGGAGTGTGATGCACATACATGCGCCGCACCAAGACGAGGAAAACGTCCACGACAGTGACCAGAGCAGCAAAGATACAGCAGTCAAAGCAGGGAAAGGCTCAACAAATTATGCCGCGGTCACAATGGATACTCCAGCCGTGCTCCATCTCCGGTCTGAGCTGAGTATTATGATGTCCTCTGTGCTCCTCTCCTCCAATGAGAACAGTGGATAGCAAATGTCTGGGATCTTTCTGTGAGTAATGATGTCATGTTTACACATATACACTCCCTCAAACAAGGAAAAGACATTTTTGGATCGTCCACATACAACATGTGACAGACAACAAATACTGCTGTGGCTGAAACTGGCTATTCAGTTTATTTACAGATGACTAAAAATTAATATATATTCAATCTGAATGCAGTCATGGAGAGCCTCAGATGATCAGCATCAACCCACTGACTGAAAAATTGTCTCCATGGCAACCTGATGCTCATAGATACAGAAATACCCTTTTTTCTTTCTTTTCTTTTTCTTTCTTTTTTTGACACTTGCAACAGTGATGTTATGGCATCAGTACCTGTTTGGCCTCCTCTTTTAAGGCCATGCTGGAAAATTATTAATTGAAATTTGACCTCAAAGTAAACAAAGAGTAAACTGTCACTCTTTCTGTATTTCTGATTCAAAGATAATCAGAATCTACATGGAGCCATTTCACTCATCAGAACTCTTGTTGTCCTATCAGAACTCCAATGCCATGGTGTCACTTTGACATCAAATAGGGATGACTTTATGTTCTAAAGAGACAGACTTCAAAAGATAAACAATAAGAACACAAACAAAACAAAAATGTAGCAATTTTTTCTGTATATTTTTTTTTTCCTTTCAGGTTTCCTTTTCTTTAATGCTGTTTATTGCTCTCACTGTGGTCGTATTTTAACAAAAGGGTAAACCAGCTGTGTCTGATGTTAAATAGTGGGATTATACATGTGAAGGCAATTTTTAATGAGTTATTTCTTTTGATAACAGAATTTTCAAATTGTCACAACTAGATCCACGGCACTGCCCAAAGTGATGGTCCTTTCTTTGCATACAAGCAATACTTGTCTTTCATCATTTGATGATGGGTTGCAATATTTATGATTGGCACTAGATGGCTACATAATATTAAAAACTGTATGTTAACAATTATAAATGGTGGACCAAGAGTGGATCATGCTTGTTTTGTTCCTTAATCATTAGGTTTCGAACTGACAGCTTGCTGTGTTTCCAGGATGGTTAAGGGCAATGTTTAAAAAAGCTGAGGCTGTCGTTGTCACTGATTGTGCATTATCAAGTCAAGCCTACTTCCAGTGCAGAGTTGCATATAATAAAGCACAAGTTGCTGGCTCTTGTCAGTGCAAATGTTAACATATGATAATGAAGAGTCAAGGACAAACATTTCTTATCGATTTTTAACCAAAAGCATCCTACACCATTTATTTTGGCTAGAGTATTGATGTCAATCATACAGAGATTCGGTTTCTGAATACCTATTTGACGTCAGGCACCGCTTATTTGCCCGTGTTGTAGTTGAATGTAGCTTTGAAATGATTTAGCAAAAAGTAGACATGCGGTAGGTTTTGTAGCATTCTGGATACAGTTACTCATCACAAGAAGTGACAATTACACTTTTATTCTGGGGGGCATAGAGGGCTTGTACATGTCGTCACAGATCAACAGATTTGATTGCCCTTTATTTGATATAAGTGATGTTTGTCTCCCTTTCATATCTTGTTCATTTAAACAAGACCCCCTGGGGAAGGTTCGTCATCAACTACAATAAAATTTAGGGCTTTTTCACATTTTAAAGACCCACCTGTCATCGCATGAGTCAAGAAATAACAAGCTCAGGTATTGAATTGCGTGTTGTGTAATTTGAATCACACACAGCCACTTAATCCCCTCGGTCAGCGTTTCTTCCAATGCCGGGAATACGGGTGCGTCAGCAGAAAGTCCACCGCACCCGGCATGGAAGGGGGAGGGGCAGGAAGATGGATGTAGAATGATTGAATTAATATAGTGTGCCATGAGTACACTTGATCTGTCATTGACCCTTACTGAGTTAGAAGGCGCTAACACAGAATTCTGTGACTGCATGTACAGAACAGACTTATAATTCCCATGTAGCTTTTTCTTGAGAACAAAAAAGAAATATTATCTCTATATACTATGTTTTTGAGAATGTATCATGTTATACTGTGAATTGACATAGATATTTTATTGCCCATTGTATTCAGTTTTCATTGCCATCATATAATTTATCTATACAAAATATATATATGTACAAATAAATATATACATATATATACAGACAGGTATATATATATATAATGAGTTAAGTTTGATATACTTGGAGGAAGTGGTAGAAATAGTTTTAAATGTTTTAGCTTTGTAGCAATTCTAGACTCTGGAGACATTTTTGAATTTTGATTCCTCCTATATGACTGTGAAAACATTAGTGCCTGTGAAGAAGAAAAAAAACAAGTCTAATATCCTTTCATCCATCCATCCATCCTTCTGTCCATCTTTTTTTATTTATAGCAGATCTTCACAATTACTCTAATACTACCTAAATAGCTTTCATAGCACTTGTGTTTTAGCTCTTTGCCCTCATCGCTGTGTCTGTCCTTTTGATATTCTGCCATTCCAACTGTCCATCTAGCCAGTTAGTATCCCATCCATCCATTCAGCCACCCATCAGTCCATCAGTCTAATAATAACTACTGATTTCTTCTTATTTTGTAGTTTTCTTAAAATCTTTTTTCCACAACACCATTGATTAGGCAACTTAAACAATGTACCTCTGGCATTTTCCTTTTTTAGATATTTTTAATCTCTGTTTATCCCTCTGTATGTTCTCTCAGTTAGCAAAAAACAAAACAAGAAAAAAAAAAAAAACAGAGACCAGTAGCTACTGTGTTCCTGCTCCTATCAATTGATTATTGAAGATAATGATCAATTAAAGTTATGATGTAATTGATAAATGACTGAAGAGTTGTACCTGATGACCATGACACTGTAGTGAGAGTCTGGGCTGTACTGTACACAACTCACTGTTACTGTGCTGACTATAGATGCCTGATGGGTAATGTGTGTAACTGTAACATAATGTTGGCGTACTGACTCATGTTGATTAGGAGGTACGGTAGGCAATAGATATGTCATCCCATCTCCAAACAAACACTCACTAAAGGCTTCCCCTTGTCAGTTTAGACTTGTGATGTACAAGGGTTGGATATTGTTGGTAGAATTGTCCATGGTGGTCAATATTTGGCTGGGAAATTAAAGTCACATATTGTGTTAAGGGCTGGTCAGCTGCTACTTTAGATTCAGTGTGGCTGGTTGTTTGTATGTCTGAGTATCAGAACAGGAGAGAAAAGACTAGTGTCCTTTTTCTACACTGATGCAACCACACTGATGCATTATGCGTAATCTGTCTGTGCATCTCATTTGCTATCAGTATTCCGTTCAAAAGTTTGGAGTCAGATTTTAATACTTTTCTTCAGCAAGGATGTATTAAACTGATCCAAAGTGGCAGTAACATTCATAATGTTACAAAAAAATAATTTCAAATAAATGTTGTTCTTTTGATGTTCATCAAATAATCCTGAAAAAAAAAATGTATCACAGTTTTCATAGAAATATTATCAACATTGATATTGAGAAGAAACCTTTCTTTAGCTCCAAATCAGCATATTAGAACGATATCTGAAGGGTCATGTGACACTAAAGACTGGAGTAATGATGCTGAAAATTCAGCTTTACCATCACAGGAATTAAAAAAATATATATATTCAAATTAAACCTAAATTTACAGATCCAAACTTTTGAACGGTGTTGTATTAAATATTTGGGCTTATTGATTAAGCTTTCAGCTACCAATATATTTTTAGAACTCTGTTTAAGTTCCATTTAACACACTGTATCACATACAAATCCTTTCTGCCGATTTTCCCCAGTTAACATTTAAAAGGTCTTCAGATTCCATCTGGACTTGCCAAGTGAGTGTCACAATGAATTTAAGCTCTGTAGTGAGTGAATGAGGAAGAGAAAGAGACAGATTATGTGCAGGTTTGTTCTGCATATACAGTTGCTTTGTAGGCGTTTCATTATTTATGTGGTGATTGTACGTGAGAAAGAGTGTGTGCGCATACAGCATTTATATATACACCAATACAAAGTCTCTATCCGCCTCCTTTTTCCTCTTTTTAAATCAGATTTTTTTTCAACTGTTTCCTCGCACTCGTCGGCCTGCTATAATGCATAATTCACTCACTCAGGACAGACATACATACTCACACTCCCTGCAGCTTCAAGGATAGCACAAATCCTGCAGGTGTTCTAGAACTGTCTCTGGTTCTCTTTCTCCCTCAGGAGCTTGAGACTCAGAGTTGCTCCAGGTAGTTGTTGGCACCATGATGTGAGGCATTACTTGACAGTCAGCTCGACGGATAAAAGCGCAGCTCTTCCCTCTTGATCACAGCTGAGCAGAGATCAGTGTGTGTTTGTGTGAAAGCAGGTCAGCCCCTGTGATAGACCACTACATGTTTTACTTAGCCTACCCTTATTCCACAAGCTGCAGCTGAACACTAACAATAATGTGTGAGATTCAAGGCTGGAAATTCACTATATTTTTGCTTTGTCATGCAATTAATGAGCTCTTACATGTTGTGAAACCCATATTTAAACAGGGTCCTTCATGTCACATCACAATCATATAATCCCATCTCCCATTCAAAATGCAGAAGGAAAAGGAGTAATTACTGTTTTACTTTAGTCTTAACAGCTAGAAATTATTCTGTCTAAGAATTTTTTTTTTTTTTTTTTTAGCAAATCTTTTTTATTGTGAAAATTTTCTGGAGTTTTTTTTTTTTTTTTTTCACTTTCTCACTATTTTATTTAAATGATTGATGTGGCATTGTGTAAACTGCACTGTAACTAAAGGCAGTGTGAGTGTGTATGTGTGTGACAGGCAGCAGTTGAGGATGTTTATTGCCTTTGCACTGTACAGTCCAGACAGAATTCATCCACCAATCAGAGTTTGTTTGGTTTCGACATCATGTCTTGGGAAGGGGTTTGAAGGGGTCAGTGCTAAGAATTGCTTCATAAAGAATACTCTTTAAAATACACATTGCCTTTGCTTATTTGTCCTGTAACTGTATTTGTGTGTGTGAACGTGGGAAGGCATGTTTATGTGTTTGTCTGTGCGGGGGAGAATGTGTGTTTTGCCTTCCACACATGCCTGTGAGGGTGATGAAGTAATTTCTCTTGTATCATGGTATGAACTTTCTTCAGTTCCTTGGTACGCGTTTCTCTGAACCTCCCCCCTCTCTATTCCTTTGAGCGATGTGTTCTGAGCTTTGATCTTTGAAGACCAGACCTGACCTTATATAAGCCAACATCTCTGTACACAGTCATGAGCCTGATGAGCTGTGATCTTCCTCTCTTGCCAGGTAAAATGACAAATACACTGCACACAGTATTGCACAATATCATTATCAATGCTTTAACATATTAATGAATTATGTGCAATACTGCATTCGTATTTGTGTGTTTCTGTCTTAAATCAATTTCTCTTTTTTTTAAAACTGAACTTAGTCTAGATTGATAAATGGGTAGTTAGATTATTAATATAATATTTTCAGTATCTTTATTATTACATGTTACTATGCAAGGTTCACATTTAATGAAAAACATTGGAGTGTTGAAAAAACAACAAGTTAAGGCAGCATTTTGTTGCATTTGTTCAAGCAAAATCATCACTTACAGAGAAATTGGCTTAAAATAAATACGGAAATGGAAATTAGTCACTGGGGTCTTTTATGAGCAAATTATTCAGTCACATGACTCGAGACAACATTTTTTTTCCTGCATCTAGGGCTGTGTTTAAAATCGCCCCCTATACCCTCATTCACTATTCCCAACATTACTCCACTAATATAGTCCACTTGAGGGAGTAAATGAAAACGAGTGAGTGGATTCGGACAGTCGTTGAGCGTATATCGGTTGTAGCCTACACTCGTTGTTGCGGTGCATTGTGGGATTGAATGAGTGCACTCAATAAGGTCCACTATGGTTTTGGACGCCACTACAAATGGTTGTGCCCTCAAGCGCCCTGTTTGAGAGTATAGGGGGCGATTTCAGATTCATTGCTGGATTCTTATTGAAATTACCGAATTTCATCCATGAAAATTAGCTGAATGGTAAATGTAACTAGTCATTTTAGTGTCAAGTTACATTTAAAGGGATATTTCGCACAAAAATGTAATTTACTCGCCCTCATGCCGTTCCCAACCTGTATGACTGTTTCTTCTGTGGAACATAAAAGATGATATATTTTGAAAAATGCATCAGTGTTGTGCATACAATGGAAGTCAATTGTAACTAAAACTGTTACCAACATTCTTCAAAATATCTTCTGTGTTGCGCAGAAGTATGGAAGTCATACAGAATTTTCATTTATGGGTGAACTATCCCCCCCAAAAAACATTCTTGAAATACAAGCATATATGATAGCCAAATAATAACCTCTGCTGTTGGAAATCAGCTCTTACTCTCCCCGTCCTCGCTTACCCTGGAGCCGCGTGGCGTGTGTATGTGTGCTCGCTGGGGTGAGAAAGAGATTGCCGGATATCTTGTGTTTTATGCATATGCTGCGTGAGTGAGATAGCTGAACTTCACTATATCTAGTGTTATCGCTGTGATGGTGGAGAGCTTTCAGCCTCGTCTTGGGAGTGTTTTCAGCGGCTGCAGATGATCCATCTCTGGGGTGTGCTGATGTCTGCACATCGATCAACACTGAGCCGTGTTTATGTCACTCAAAAGCCGCAAGAGTACGAAGAGTTCTGCCACGGCACAGCAGAATCTGAGTCCTCACTTATCCTCTCACTATAGCATCAATGCTCAGATTAACACCGCACGTGTGCGCGAGCGAGCGAGTGTTAGTAGCTGGATTTGAGGCTCGCACACACTCTCATATATGATAGAAGCAGCAATGCTCTCTCTTTCATCATTAGCCCAGCGTGCCGCAGGCTGCACCAGCGCATCGACTTGATCTCTCAATAAAAAAAAAGAAAAATGCAAGACCAGGGGAAAGACAGAGAGAGAGATAGAGAGCATATTTTCATCCACAAAGCAAATCATGTCAGATCTACTTTTTTCACGTGCATATTACTGTGCTGGGACCGAGCGACAAATTACCCAGAATTCACAGGGGCATACTCCAACTTCACATGGCATAGCGCTCGTCTCCCATCATTATTGACATTAGCATTAATGTCAATTTATCTTGCAGGACTTTGCTGCTGCTTTTATAGATAAAACCATTGCGAGCGAATGCTGCACATGGTGCAGAGGCGATTAAAGTCGCTTGTTTTTCCCAGTTATTTTTGTCGGTTCAAAGGCCTTTGGATCCTCTGCAGCTGCTTTGTGCCATTCAATATGCACCTGAAATAGGCTCTCGGTTCTTAAATAGTTAAAATCCTCTTTTAAAGTGAATGAAAATGAAAAGTTTATAATAACCATATGATGCATATGTTTAATTTAAATGTGATCATTACGAGATGGCACAGTTGAGTAGTTTTCTGTGGGAAAGCAGATGCTATCTGCCGGTGTCTTTTGGTTTCCAGAAGCAATGTTTCTGAAATGTAATTTGTGTCTAATTTCATTTGAAAGTAGGAAAAGCAAGACCAGACACAAGCACATTTGGATGTTTTCATTTTGCTGTAATAGATTCATGTAATTGGTCAGATTCTGGTCGTCTTGAGAGAGAGAGAGAGAGAGAGAGAGGCAGAAAAAAAAGAAGTCTGGGGATGGTATAGATGCAGAATTTTTCCTCTTCATTAGTGCAATGTCAGGACTAATAAGCTGATGGCTTGTGGCCAGTATAAACTCTGCTTTGTACAGTAAAGAGAGAGAGAGATGCACTTTGATGTTCTAATCTTCTGAATCTACCTTTATCTCTCTGTAAACAAATATTTCATAAGTGTAAATCATAAGCTGTGTACAAAGCTCTCAAAGCCATTAATGTGGTGTCGTTGAACAGTGGTGTCACAGAAAATAATTACCGGGGAAAAAAGCTGCATAATTTGTTTAGCATTTTATGGTTTCTGACCACATAGCTGCCAGTTCAATATAGCTTCCCTTTGAACAATTAATCCCCGTTGTTTGGAAGAGATATTTATTCAGATCAGTGTTACCATGATAGATGTGAATTTCCAAATGTTACGCAGCTTGTGGTTTATTACCACTGAAAAGGATAGATCTTTACTCTTTTGACCTTCATTTATCTGGATTCTTGAGGGGTAATACATGCTGCAACTTGTTATACCTGAGTAGCTAATTGAGTAATTAAGCTAATTAGAGTGATTAGTTGGCCAGACAGTGCACTCAACTGGGATGGCCAAATTTCATCAGCGTCTGAGAGTTCCTAACGAATCCACCCTGCAGTTAAGATCAACGAGCTGGAAATAAAGAAAGCTGCGGGTTTTGCTATGTGTGCGTTTGGCTTCTTGCTGTTTGTCTAAACGCTTGTTTGTCTGTCTGTGTTTGGTTAAAGTACAGAGTGGATCACATTGCATGAATGAAATAATCAAGGGGGTCTTAAGTTACAATTGCGAGTCAAGTTTTTGAGCCAGTCACCTGAGCTGTAAAGCCGCAGGAAAATGACGTAATGGCTATGCTGATTGACTGATGCCACAGTATCAAACCTTTTACTAAAGACTGTCCCGTCTGTACATAAGCTGTGACGCCAAAGGCAGCAGACAGGGATAAACATAAGCCCATTTCATGCTTTTAAGATCATTTCAAAGAAAATGGGCACTGACTAAATATCTATAATATAATTAAATGTTTACATAATCCACTGCAATTTTTGAACGTCAATAGAGATAGATGCTTTCTGGCAGGAGAATCTACCAGCGGGAGCTTACTGGACCTTGCCAAGCAGCCAACCTCAAACTTCGAAAATATGAAATGTATATCATGGAAATATGATGGAAAACAACAAGGTAGAGGGTGAATGCAGAAAAAGAAAAGAATTCAATGAAGCATAACATATATGTTATGTACGGAGCCCCTAAAGGGACATGGACATATAAAAAATATGAGATGAGAGGAAAAAATACATTTTAATGCTTTCGCGTTCGGTCAGTTTTGCGTTTCCCCGTGGAACTTTGCGTTCGCTCACAAAGAACGAAAAGGTCTTGCGAGTGACCGCAAAGTTTCTTTGGGGAACGCATAGGTTTTTTTGAGCAAACACAAAGTGTCTGGAGAATGCAAAACGTGCGAGAGGACACAAAAGCATTGATATATATATTTTTTTTTTTTCTCCCATCATATTTTTTTCCTTCACCATGTCCCTTTAGAGGCACCAGTTATGTTCACAGTGTCATTAAAGAATTAATTCACCCAAAAAATGAACCCAGCACAATGATTACTCTCATGTCATTCCAAACCTGTAAGACCTTCGTTCATCTTCGGGGGGGGGGGGGGGGGGGGGGGGGGGGGGGGGGGGGGGACTACAAAAAAATATATAATCAGCCCATTTAAACTTCTCACAAGAAAACGTACAGCTACTTACATCAAATTAAGTGTACTTCTTAGATTTCAATCTGCACATTGATGAAAACCTTCCAGATGAGAATCACTACAGAAACCCTCCAAAAGATTCAAGGAAAATCTGTAAAAAGGAAGTTATTAATATCCTCCTGCCATTCCTCAGACTCATTTAGACAGCCTCATCATCCTCATATCTGTCAAAAGTCACACAGGAGGTGTCAGTGAATCACTGATGATTTAATGAATGCAGTGCTTTTTCGTAAAATAGGCTGCCATGTTTCAGGTTAGTTTAAGACTGCTTTTGTGCCTGAAGCAAAAGTGCCTCTGTTATCAGCGCTCTCAGGATTTAAACTGCCTCAAACTTTATCAGGAAAACGAAGAGGAAGAAATTAGCTGTGAAATGCTGGGGCTTATATAGGAGTCTTATGCAGTCATCAAAAAGGTTCAGTCAGCAAATGGAAATATTGGCTAATAACAATGTGAATATGTGAGGGTTATTTTATAATAATTTACATTGATGGTTTTGTGTGTATTGGGGTGTTTGCTCTTGAAATTGTGTCTGGATCTAACACAGATCTGTATGTAGAAACTTTCTTTTTCTTTTTTGTGTAACATAGTCATTTTAACACTGCTATGGCCCCAAAGAGGTAGTGAAGAATTTGATGGGTTTTCTAAAGGTATTTGAGTTGTGGATATCTCCAACTCTGAACTACCTTCCCTCTGTTCCTAACAAGCCTCCAGATAGTCAGTGACTATTGCCTTTGTTCCATTTTATCACGGTCTTTCTCTTTTTTAGCAACTAATCAGCAACAAAACAGTCTCTCTCTCTTGTTCTGTGTGAGAGAGGTGTGTTCCCAAAGTACTGCGGGCGTGGTAGAGTGCTTTATGGCGGTAATGTATTTCCACTCAGCATTGCCATAGTTCATTTTTACGAGCAGGAGCGGGGCATTGTAAAGCAGGCAGAGATAGCGCTGTGAAATATTCCTCCCTGTGTCCACAGCATGACCGCTGCTCTTGTAATTTCAGCTGCACTCTACCAAAATGAAACAAAGAAACAAAATAAATAAATATATGTATATAGCAAAATTCAGTTTATACATACTTATATATATATAAATTCAGTTTTTAAAAATAAATTCTGTATTTTTTAGTAATGAATATTATTATTCTATTAATAAATTATAATCTAGTAGTATATGGCCTGGTTTCACAGATAGGGATTAGATTAAGCCAGGATTAGGCAGGCCTTAGTTAAATTAGGACATTTAAGTAGCTTTTATAAACGTGCTTTAGAAAAAAAAAAAAAAACATTACTGGTGTGCATTTTGAGAAAAAAACAATGGCACTGACATATTTTTAAGGTATGTCAGTGCAAGTTGCTTTCAGTTAAGACAGCCTTGTGTGTTAAACTGGGCATATATTTATAGCCTAATCATTCAAAAACTCTTGAGTGATTCATTGAACCATTTTGTTCAAAAACACTTTCCCCGTACCCTTATATAGCGCACTGCTTGAGGGAACATCCATTTGTAGTGGTGTCTGAAACCATAGTGGACATTATTGAGTGCACTTATTCAATCCCATAATTCCCCCCAATAACAAGTCTACCGATGTAAACTCAATGGCTAGTCATTAGAGCAGGGGTACTCAAGTTTGGAGGCCAAGTGGGCCGCATTTTAAACCACATAAAATGCAAAGAGCCACAAATTACAACTTGGATCGTAAGACTTTTATTTAGGCCTACTCAGGACAATGTGTAGTTTAGTGAGTATTTACAGTTTATTATCTTGCTAAGTCTTACTAGTCCTTTAATAGTTGTTCTATTTATTAAAGTGTCACTGAACATGAAAAAAAAAGGTATTTGAAAAAAAAGGATTAATAGTTTGTCTTGCTGTATTCATACTCAGAGTATGAAAAAAAAAAAATGCCAAAATGCATAAAGAAAAACATTCTTAAGCAAATAAACTTAAGAACTGATGAAAAGAAGTTATTCTAGTAAAAAGTATGCATTGTTTTAACAAGTAATTTCAGGTCTGGCTGTTGCTCACTGGTTAATCTGAGAAGCTAATCTTTATTATTATTATTACCTCTACCTTTTAAATTGGTAGGAATCCAAAATATATATTTTTTTGTTCAGTCACAGTCTCACAAATCCTCTAATTATAACCAACACTGTAAACACAATAAATAAGAGATTCACTGTGAGGTCAATGAAGTGAGGACAGCTCTGTAATGGTAGTGCTCTCTGCTTGCTTTCTGTTCATAATACATTGACATTAAAGGTCCCATTGCATGAAAATTTCACTTCATGAGGTTTTTTAACCTTATTATGAGTTTCCCTAGCCTGCCTATGGTCCCCCAGTGGCTAGACGTTTTGATGGATGTAAACCAAGCCCTGGGTATTTTTGAGAAAATGAAAGCTCAGACGGGCGAATCTAGAAATCTTCCCTTTATGTCGTCATAAGGGGAAAGGTTACCTCCCCTTTCTCTTCTTTGCCCGCAAAAAGAATTTAGCCCGTCCATGAGAAAATGAGCTGCGCGAGTGCGATATTGGTTTTTTCTCGAGAGACATAATGGCTTCATTGGCTTGCAAACGAGCGAAGCATGGCAGTTGCTCAGTGTTTGGATGTACAAATGAACACAAAAGTATTTTTTTAGTTCCTTCATCCGAGCCTCTGAAGAACCAGTGGGTTATGTGAATTTCTGATGTGTAATTGTTCAAGTTCAGACAGATAATCTTTCTCTCAAAGTCGTTCAATACTGTTTATGCATCAGTAAATCAAGCCAGTGACTAAACGATCAACTTCACGTCGTTTCTCTTAGTAGGATGAAAATAATCTTACTTAAACTGTGATTAATATATATACAGAAAGCGATCCAAGAACAATCCCTTTCCAATCGCCCAAGCTGTCAATCACACAGCACGAGTTTATCTGGACACTTGCCAAAACTCATTATGAAATCAATGACGCTGTTACGCTGCACAACAAAGCTCTTACTGTACTTACCTCATGTTTGCATTGGTGAAATCATTAGTGAGAGTGCAAAAACTGCGTTGCAATGATAAGATCTTCATTCACGCGATCAACAGGCTGTCATCTGCTCAATGCTCATCACTGCAACCTTTTATGTGATGGGAATAGATCTAAATACTTCTCACGATTCGTTAATCTCGATAGCTGTAATAGTAAAAACGTATAATAGCTGTAATAGTAAAAGTTTTCGAGAGAGTTCCACATGTAATGCTAAATATTTCATATGCAAGCATGTCAGCCAATCACAGCAGAGGGCGTTTACACTGAAGTCTCACAGCAGACACGCCCCTTCAAACAGAGTGTTCAAATCAGAGGCTAAAATCAGGCTAGGAAATATGCCTTTTATTTCTAAATTATAACAACTTTTGATTTAAAAAACATATAAGGGCACCCCAGGAAACATTCTAAAATAATAAAATAATCCATGCAATGGGACCTTTAAAGGTAACTTATTATACCCCTTTTCACAAGATGTAATATTCAAGATTCAAGATTTTTATTTGTCACATGCACAGTTATATAGAGAATATATAACCAGCAGTGAAATGTAAAAACAGGTATATAATATCAATCTATGGTGTCCCCAGAATGAGTCTGTGAAATTTCAACTCAAAATACCCCCCAGATCATTTATCATAGCTTGCCAAATTTGCTCCTTTTGGGGTGTGATCAAAAACGCACCGTTTTGTTTGTGTCCCTTTAAATGCAAATGAGCTGCTGCTCCCCACCTCCGGCAGATCCTTTACAGGAGCTTCCATACTCCAGCAATAACAAAACACGCTAATAATCTCACTCATCCAAAATCTCAGAAATAACCAGTAGTGTAGTGAAGCCTTACAGAGAGACTCAGGAAGAAATGCAACTTTTAGACGAACCTGGACTTTTCTGAATGGTTAGTGGATACATTTATGTAGTTGTTGTGGAGTTACATTTACATTTACATTTACATTTACATTTACATTTATTCATTTAGCAGACGCTTTTATCCAAAGCGACTTACAAATAAGAACAATAGAAGCAGTTAAACTAACAGTAGGACAACAAAATGCAAGTGCTATGACCCTTCTCAGTTTAATCTAACGCAGAACTTTTTTTTTTTTTTTTTTTATAGTTATAGAACAGAATAGAATAGAGTAGTAGAGAAAGTGTTAGTATTACTGGATCAAGTGCTGTCGAAAAAGAAGCGTCTTCAGCCGTTTTCATGTAACCTCAAAAGGAACTCATGTACATTGATTCATCTCATTGACTTGCATGTACCGTCATTCTTTTCAGACTGAGAGACGGCCTTTTTCAGTGTTGACACCTTGTGGACAAACTAAATTAGTGCAAAATCTATTCAAAGCGCACGTGCAAAGTGCCTTACATTGTTCTTTGCCATACGCTATGCACGTTCTGTGCTGATGACTAAATGTGCGTCACAGGCAGTGTACGCCTTCCCTAGTGTGCCTTCTTATGTCATACTCGGTGTCTGAATTTGTTCACTCGTTTTCATTCACTCCTACAAAGTGATATATAAGTGAGGTAAAGTAGCGAATGAGGGTATAAGGGTCTTTTCAAATACAGTTTCTTGGTTTTGATTTTTCCATTTCACTTCCCCACATTTAGCATTTTTAAAAACATCTCCTTTTGAGTTTCAAAAAAGTTCCTTTTGAGTTTACATGAATACATATGTACCCCGGTTCCCTTTCGAGGGAACTCAACACTGCGTCATAGCATTAACGTTATGGGAACATTCCCATAGCATCAACTCCATTACGCAGCGTTGAGTTCCCTCGAAAGGGAACGGGGTTACACATGTACGTATGTAACCTCAAAAGGAACTTGTTCTGTGTGAAAAGCCCCTAACTCTATTCAGGCCTCGCTTAAAACTATTTGGTGGTAAATGCAAAAATACATAATCTGTTGCTGTGTATCATATATGTCCCTTTTGAGATGAGAAATTTGTGAGAAGTTTTGTTTCATTCTTATCAAGCAGCATTGTTTAGATGGGTTTTTTTAAAGCTAGGTGATGATAAAATGCTCCCCTTTAAAAATGACAGGTGGCCTCATGGCCACGTTTGTAACATGATACTGAAAGCCTGCCATACTGTGGCAATGCACATCATCAGAAATGCTCTTTACGTGTTTGGAGGTGAAAATGATTTTGTCCTCTTTTCCATCACCTTTTCATTCTGTCTGCACGAATCATTTGTTCGCTACTTTGTCCTTTTATTCTTCTATTTAGCACATTTATTCATTTTTATTTCTTATTACACCATACAGAAGCCCAGTGTTGCAATGCATCTTCTATTATTAAAGGGATAGTTCACCCAGAAATAAAATTCTGTCTTCATTTACTCACTCTCTTGTCTTTCCAAACCCATTTATCTGTCTTCTATTCACCTTATTCTCAACGTAAGAGCGGGAGCGGGCCATTGTAACTTGATTGTGTCAAGGTCTCACTTCCATTTAGCTGTTCAAAAACTATTCTGCTTGAGATTGTAAACTGTTACTTGTTATCATATTATTTAGGGATTTCAAATTTCAAAAAGGGTGCCAAAGCACCAGAGAAATATGATAAAAGTGGTTCATGCATATATACGGCTTGTGTACTATATTCAGCATAGCATTGTGTGAGTTATTCACTGACAATGTCCTCCAGTGAACTTTTAACTGCAGTGACACACAAATTGAGTCAGTGAGTTGAACTGGAGAGCTGGATCAGTCTGATTTGTGAATTAATCATTCTGACTGCTTTTGTGAACTGGATCCAACTGATTCATTGATAAAATCGAACTCAAAACCATATTTGATCATAAAACGCTCCAAGGAGAGCTAGAGTCTCTTTTATGATACTTTTATGGTGCTTTCACCTTTTTTTTTGAAGCTTGTAACCCTTTTAATGTAATTGCATGGAAAAGAGTGACTAGTACAATTCCACCGAAGCTTGTAACCCTTTTAATGTAATTGCATGGAAAAGAGTGACTAGTACAATTCCACCAAATCCTCCTTTTCTGTTCCACAGAGGAAGAAAGTCACACAGGTTTTGTACGACATGAGGATCTAATGACTGAATTTTCATTTTAAGGTGAACTTTCCCTTTAAACGTAAGAATTATACAATAATATAGCTGATTTATTCTGCATTATGACTCCATTACAGCATGACCAGAGACATGAAGCTGGCACTGATATATCACTGCAGGCATGAGACGCTAAAGCTCTGAAATCATTGCTGCAGCATGTGCCTCTATCTGAAATTAAGATATAAACCACGCTGACCTACACACCCTCGCTCTCAATGACAGCAACACACACACACACACACTCCTCTAAATCTCCATACACATACCTGTCCAATGACACCGTTTTGCTCTCTAACAATCTTGCTAATTATAATTGTTAATTAATTTTCTCATAGTGTCCCCATCAGGAGACTAATAACCTACATTTTACATAATTAGACCTTCAACCTTTTACTCACTCTCCCCCCCCCCCCTCTTCTTCTCATCCTCTCCTTCTCTTCACATCACCTCTTGGACTCTGCCCCACTCCTGTTCTCTGGATGTTAGTGGGTTAGTGTTATGTCCTAACAACGTTTCTTGCGCCCTCGTCCCAATATAACAGCGCTGTGGCCGGACCCCTCACTTGTCGCCCTTCCCTCTGGTCTTCTTCCCTCTTTTAATGTCAGTGTCTGCCGGCCATCTTGTCTGCCTCCTCCCTCTCTTACACACACTCTGTGACCTGGTTTCAGATGCAGCTGTGCTACAGAAAGCCACCTGTGTGCAGGAGCCTCATGCACGTATTTGTTTTCAGGGGCACCGGGGGCACTTCTGACTCACTTTTGCTCTAGGCGAGATAAGACATGTTATTGTGTTATTCTAGTGGTTTTTTGTTTAGTGTGCCTGGGTTTAGGGACCTGGGTTCAAATTCTCACATAATACTGTATATTTATTTTTTAATTATCTGAGCAAAAGTGAACTTTTGAGCCATTGATTGTCATGCTTTTTTGTTGTTGAATGAAAATGATCATTTTAATGTTTTACTGTTTTTAAAATAATTTTTAATGTTTTGGCTCACCAACGCTGCATTTATTTGATCAAAAACACAGTAAAACAGTAATAATGTGAAATATTATTACAATTTAAAAGAATTATGTTTTCTATTTGAATATGTTTTAAATGTTCTTTATGCTTGTGATGGTAAAGCTGAATTTTCAGCATCATTACTCATCATTACTAGTTTTCAGTCACATGATCCTTCAGAAATCATTCTAATATGCAGATTTTCTGCTCAATAATTTTTTTTTATTATTATCAATGTTGAAAACAGTTTTGCTGCTTAATATTTTTGTGGAAACAGCGATACTTTTCTTTCAGATTTCTTTGAATAGAAAGTTAAAAAGAACAGCATTTATTTTAAAAAAATAACTATATTTTTTGTAATGATGTAGGCTAACTTTTGATCAATTCAATGCATCCTGGCTGAATAATTATATATATATATATAATTGTCCAATTTAATTATCAAATATATAGTTAGATTTATTAATTAACTTATTTTCAATTGTCTAACAAACCTGCTGTATAATGCTTTGTGTTACTCTTCTCAGGAATACTGATTTTCCTGTGTCATTCTCAGCGGTTCACTGGAACGGTCGTGAAGGCCTCAAAGTCCTTATGGATGAGCATGATGACTGCCAAGACTCCCATCTGTCCAAACTCTTTTATAGAGCGAGACTGGCAGCTTTACAGACTGAAGCGGATTATTGATCACTGATCAGATTTCTTTGCTTTCCATCCTACTGTACTGGAGCTACTGGCTGTCCGAGGATGAGCGAGCTGGTGGCCAACATCTCCCTCTCTTTCTCTCTCTCTGTCCTCTTTCCTCACCCTCCCATCATCTGTCTCTTTTTTTTTTACTCTCTAGAGAGGGGTAACCCAGATTTCAAAAATGAATTGCTGCCTATTTCTCTCTCTCTCTCTCTCTCTCTCTCTCTCTCTCTCTCTCTCTCTCTCTCTCTCTCTCTCTCTCTCTCTCTCTCTCTCTCTCTCTCCCTATCTCTCTCTCTGTCTCACTTCACTTCATCCCCTCTTTCTGTTGGTAAAAACAGATTCAATCTTGGAAAGTGAAAATCGCCTCTTCCTCACCCCCTCTATTCTCTCTATTGGATAAAGGAATATACAACCATTCACTCCTCCTTCTCTCTTTCCTGGAAAGCTGCTGTTTCATCCTTCCTTTCATTCTTAATTTTGTTTTTGGGGTTTGATTCTTTTTTTTTTTCAGGTGTGTTTCCTCTCTTGTAGACCTTCTGTTTGGTGAGGTTGTCTCTTTTTTTTCCTTTGTACTTTTTATGAGCCGAGGATTGATCGCATAGAATAGCAAGAGTCTTAAGAAGAAGTGGGAGGAAGAGGAGAAACCAATACTGTCACATTTAGGTACCTGTTGGGTTTGTTTGTATGCTTTCTTTCTTTCTTTCTTTCTTTCTTTCTTTCTTTCTTTCTTTCTTTCTTTCTTTCTTTCTTTCTTTCTTTCTTTCTTTCTTTCTTTCTTTCTCTTTCATAAATGTAGTCTTTGTCATTTTTTCATTGGTGGATGTCCTAAATTCTTTGTTTCCTTTCTTCATTCTCCCACTCTGTAGATCTCCTCTTTAATTAATGTGACAATCATTTGTTCAGTGTCGTTTCCTGTTTGATTTGATCCTGTGTCATCATTTATTTCTGCTTTTCTTCCTTTATTCTGTTTTATTAATGTAATCGATCCTTATGCACTCCATTTCTGACTGACCTTAAATCTGCTAAAAAAAAGTCAGTTTTTGTTAAGTTATGTGCGTGTGTGTGTGTGTGTGTGTGTGTATATATATGTATATATATATATATATATATATATATATATATATATATATATACATATATATATATGTAACTATATATATATATATATATATATATATGTAACTATATATATATATATATATATATATAGTTACACACACACATATATATATATATATATATATATATATATAAAATCGAATTTAAATTACAGTTTCAACTTTAAAATTATATAAAACAATACATATTTTATACATTTTAATATAATGAAGTATAATATTATATTATACAATATTATGTATGTGTGTGTGTGTGTGTGTGTGTGTGTGTGTGTGTGTGTGTGTGTGTGTGTGTGTGTGTGTGTGTGTGTGTGTGTGTGTGTGTGTGTGTGTGTGTGTGTGTGTGTGTGTGTGTGTGTGTGTGTGAAGTAGGGCAGAATGCACACTAATCGCTATGCGTTTTGAAGTCCCAGTGGAAGTTTCTCTTGGAGTGTGTATTAACCTCTATTTTACTCTCTGTTTCTCACCCTCCCTTTCCTTCTCCTGGGAATCTCTTCCTTTCATTTCCTCAACATCACAAACCGATCTGCCGTCACATCCTATTGAATTCATTCCTCTATGTTCCATGTAACCTCTTATGCTTGATCTGTGTTCTACCAGACATTTTTCTTCTTATTTATTCTCCTCTTGTTGTTCTTTCACCCCTTGGTTGCATAAACCATCCATCCCTCTCCCAGTCTTGTTCTCTGTGTCTTGCTCTGTCCAACTGGTAGCATGTCTACCCCGGTCTCTCCGTCTCCATCTCTGTCTCCCCTGGCCCTGTCCTCCCCATCTCCATCCTCCTCTCCGCTCCCCTCTCCTCTATCTCCTCCCCCCAGGCTGCCAGTCTTCCAGAGGAAGGGAGCTCTCAAACACAAGAGGATCATTGAAGTGAAGGACCACCAGTTCACTGCCCGGTTCTTCAAGCAGCCCACTTTCTGCAGCCACTGCACTGACTTCATCTGGTACTTCACACCTTTAACACCGCTGGCCACTTCAGAAACTTTACTGAACTCGTAACACTATTATGCTGTAAACCGACACTTTTACCTTAACCTTTACACTGCACTGCATTTATGTATTGATTTAATCCTAAAAACCTAATGCCCATATCCTGATTCATATCATAACTCACTCTCAATGCTGTACTGGCCTCGTACTTTAGTTCATACTGAATTGTTATGAAATGAAGCCTCTCTACATGCAATTTGAATACAGTTAGCTTTAACACCATTATTACGTATTTATTAAAAGAACACATTTTAAAAGTACAGGTATTTGAGCGATTTAATGATTTGAAACTTTTTTTTTACACCTCTGTACAAAAGTTTGTGGTCAGTAAGATTTTTTAAATGTTTTTGAAAGAGGCTCATCCTCTTTAACATCAAGACTGCATTTATTTTATCAAAAAGTAAAAAAAACTGTGGAGAAAACAGTGTTTTCTATTTTATAATGTTTTAAAATGTAAATCCTCTAATGGCAAAGCTGAATTACTTCAATCTTCAGTGTTCCATTGAAAACAGTTGTGCTGCTTAATATTTTAGTGGAAACTGTAATATATTTCCAGCATTCTTTGATTAGAAACTTCAAAATATCAGCATTTATTTGAAATAGATTTTTTTTAAACAATGTAAAAGCCTTTACTGGCACTTTTAATTCAATACATCATTCAATGCATGAAAGTATTAATTTCTTTAAAAAAAAAAAATCTTACTGACCCCAGTCTTTTAACAGTAGTGTCTGTACAATCTTGCAACCAAGCATACTTTTAAATGTATGACCATGTATGAATTGCAAGTTTTAATCATATATGTAATAAAACATTAATGAGGTTTAAGCTTGAAACCAAAAAATCAACATGTGCTGTTGTTAATTGTGTAATTAGTTAAATTATCTATAAACATTTCTATATTTTTTCCTGGAAAACATGACAAAAGACCTTGGTTAACATTTCCAGGACACTTTCGATGACACACACACACACACACACACAAGAGAGGGCAGAAGAACACTGTCCCACACGTGTGTTACATGACCGTGCTTGTTCACAGTTTCCTCCATGCCTCATAAAACTCATGCCCTGAGGGGCTTCTTAAATTATGCAGTCCTCTCTGTTTGAGCTGCCATTTAACCACAAGCTTCACAGAACCCGCATGGAATTGTGGCCAGCCATATGGCCCATGCATTACCCACTCATATTCTGTGCCTCATGTTCATTAGTACAACTCAAATAGCTTCTGATAGATGCATCTGTTTCTCTGTCTGTCCTTTCATTTCAGTTCATTGAAGTTTTATTGTTATGTCTGTTGGAGTACATAATTTCTAAAGAATTGTATAGTAGGGGAGACTAGGGAAATACCTTTTGTATACAGTATATATTTTTTTAGCTTTTTTAATTTTTCTTAAATTATCCAACAGTAGGCTACGATACCATCAACAACTTTACAGGGAGAAAGAAATTTAAAGGGCATCTCTCGCCAAAATGCAACCTAGGGTCTTTTTGTTAATCTACCCGAGGCAAACTTTCATTTAAAAGCATAATTAGAATGGAAACGCCACTTTTAAGTTTGACTGTATTTTCATTTTCGGTCAAATTGCCTTTTGAATGGGAGTGCATGGGGCACTTCTATGATAGCATCAAAAATCGCTATTTTTAAAACACTAAGAAGGCTCGACACAACATGAAACGTCTCGGTTACGTATGTAACCCTCGTTCCCTGAGTAGGGAACGGAGACGTTACGTCGGATGACGACGAATGGGGTTTCGCTTAGAAAGCCTCTCACCTTCGAGTATATAAAACGAGCCAATGGCCATGAAATGCCATGGGTCTGCGGAATTTGCATAGCGTATCTCCGCCCCACGCCGGGGGTATATAAGGAAGTACGCCGGCAACAAGCAGATATGTTTCTTCGCTGAGGAGCCGAGACTGAACTCAGGCGTTCCAGCGGTACAGCGGAAGTAGCAGGGAGATGTAACGTCTCCGTTCCCTACTCAGGGAACGAGGGTTACATATGTAACTGAGACGTTCCCTTTCGTAGTCACTCCGAGTTACGTCGGATGGCGACGAATGGGGTTCCCAGTGTAATCACGCCACCTCTCGACTGTCTTCCAGTGCCCTGCGTAAGTCTGAGCTCCCTGTCGTGAGACTAGCACGGACGAAGGAGTCCTACTTAACACAGGAATACCAAGGTACACTGGGAAGCACATCTCAGAGGAAATATGCAATTATGCCCAGCCCGAAGGGGGGGACTTGGAATACACATATGACCCGGAGGGGCTGCATATGGAGTATCACTGGGGTGTCCAGCCGCAGGTGGAATATTTCAACCCCAGGGGTGGCAAGGTGGCTTGCCAAGGGAAAGACACATGCTCAGAGAGGCTTACAGTGGAAATACACATGTGGGGGTCACCCAGAGGGGGAACCATGCACATGGAGGCACCTAGTCAAGCGCGAAAGCTGCCGGTGGCATAACTCTGGCGTCGACGTCAGCAGTGCTGGAGGAACTCAGGGCTTATTAGGCTCACCTGAGGAGAATATCGCACGTATCCTGTCCGTGGAGAGGAATGGCGAGCAAGCGAAGACACCTGAGCAGAATCTAGTACCAGCTAGTTGAAGCGAGTACATGAGAAGAAACTGGCTCTACTCGGAGATTATAGAATCTCGCGAATGTGTTAGGTGTCGCCCAGCCTGCAGCTCTGCAGATGTCTGTTAGCGAGGCGCCATGCGCTAGAGCCCAAGAGGATGCCACACTCCGAGTGGAGAGGGCCATCACACCAAGGGGGCATGGTTGACCTTGCTGCTGGTATGCCAAAGCAATGGCGTCCACTATCCAGTGAGACAACCTTTGCTTGGAGAGAGCCTTTCCCTTCAGCTTCCCACCATAACAGATAAAGAGCTGGTCTGAGGTCCTGAAACACCGCGTTCTGTCTACGTAAGCACGCAGGCGCGTACTGGACAGAGCAGTGCCAAGGCTGGGTCTGCCTCCTCCAATGGCAGCGCTTGCAGGTTCACCACCTGGTCTCGAAAGGGAGTCGTGGGAACCTTGGGCACATATCCAGGCCGTGGTCTCAGGATCACGTGAGAGTTAGCCGGCCCGAATTCCAGGCACGCTTCGTCAACCGAAAAGCCTGCAGGTCCCCTACCCTCTTGATGGAGGCCAATGCAACCAGGAGCGCTGTCTTAAATGACAGGAACTTAAGCTCCACTGATTGCAGAGGCTCAAAGGGAGCACTCTGCAGGGCAGTTAAAACCACTGAGAGGTCCCAAGAGGGCACGAGAGGAGGGCGAGGAGGATTCAGTCTCCTCGCTCCTCTCAGGAACCTGATGATCAGGTCGCAGGAAGGAAAGCACAACACTGATCGGGCACTTCGTGGGTTCTTGATGTTTAGAAGAACACCAGTTGACGAAGAGGTTCCACTTCAACGCATAGGCATGTCTTGTGGACGATGCTCTAGCGGAAGTGATGGTAGCCACCACCGCTGGTGGTAGGGTACTCAAACCTGCCTCGTCCCGTCCAGGAGCCACACGTGGAGGTTCCAAAGATCGGGACGAGGGTGCCAAAGGGTGCCCCGTCCCTGAGAAAGCAGGTCCTTCCTCAGGGGAATTGGCCAGGGAGGTGCTGTCGCGAGGAGTACTAGTTCTGAGAACCAGGTCCGGTTGTGCCAATACGGGGCAACCAAAATGACCTGCTCCTCGTCCTCCCTGATCTTGCGCAAGGTCTGCGCAAGGAGGCTCACTGGGGGAAACGCATACTTGCGTAGGCCCCACAGTCAGCTGTGCGCCAGTGCATCCGTGCCGAGCGTGCCCTCGGTCAGGGAATAATACAGGGCGCAGTGGGACGAGTCGTGGGAGGCAAACAGGTCTACCTGTGCGTCCCCGAACTGATCCCAAATCAGCTGGACCGACTGGGGATGGAGTCTCCATTCTCCAGCGAGAGGCCGAAGCCGAGACAGCTCGTCTGCCGCCTGGTTCAGGTCTCCCGGGATATAAATGGCTCGAAGCGACCTCAGATGCTTCTGACTCCATATGAGGAGGTGGCGAGCGAGTTGCGACATACGGCGGGAGCGTAGACCACCTTAATGTACGCTACTGTCGCGGTATTGTCTGATCGGACTAGTACGTGCTGACCCTTGAGCAACGCACGGAAGCGGTGCAGGGCGAGACGTACAGCCAGCAACTCACGGCAATTGACATGCCAAAGGCGCTGGGGTCCTGTCCAGGAGCCGGCGGCAGCATGTCCATTGCACATGGCGCCCCAGCCCGTGGTGGAGGCATCTGTTGATACAACAACATGCCGGGAAACTCATTCTAAGGGCACTCCGGCCCGTAGAAAACTGAGGTTCGTCCACGGGGTGAAGGTATGACGGCAGGCTGGAGTCACTGGGACTTGGAGCGTGCCGTGTTGCCATGCCCACCTCGGGACTCGATCGCGAAGCCAAAGCTGAAGCGGTCTCATATGAAGCAATCCGAGCGGCGTTACTGCGGCTGCGGATGCCATATGCCCCAGGAGCCTCTGAAATAGTTTCAGTGGAACCGCACTCTTGTCCTCGAATTGGCGAAGACAAGTCAGCAGTGACTGCGTGCACTCGCTCGTAAGCTGCGCGCACATGGCGACCGAGTCGATCTCCATACCGGGAAAAGAGATCCTCTGCACGGGGCAGAGTTTGCTCTTCTCCCAGTTGACCCGAAGGCCCAGACGAGCTAGGTGCCAGAGCACTAGGTCCCTGTGTTCGCAAACCTGGTCTTGAGAGTGAGCTAGGATTAGCCAGTCGTCGAGATAATTCAGGATGCGAACCCCGTGTTCCCGGAGGGGAACAAGGGCTGCCTCGACGACTTTTGTAAAGATGTGAGGAGACAGGGCTAGCCCAAATGGGAGAACCGCGTACTGGTATGCCCACCCCTCGAAAGCAAACCGTAGGAACGGTCTGTGTCGAGGTAAAATGGAGACATAGAAGTAGGCGTCCTTCAGGTCGATCGCTGCAAACCAATCCTGCGGCCGCACACACTGGAGGATGCGTTTGGCTGTGAGCATCTTGAACAGCAGCCTGTGAAGGGAGCGGTTCAAAACGCGCAGGTCGAGGATTGGCCGTAACCCACCGGATTTCTTCGGTACAATGAAGTAAGGGCTGTAGAAGCCAGACTTCATTTCGGCTGGAGGGACAATCTCGATCGCACCCTTCGCCAGTAGGGTGTCGACCTCCGCTCTCATGACAGGGGCATTGCCACTGACTATAGTGAAGCGGACTCCCCTGAAGCGGGGAGACCGCGCGAACTGAATCGCGTTGCCGAGCCTGATGGTTCTCGCGGCACAGCAGGACAGTCTGGAAAGCTCTAGCCAGGCTCCCAGAACTGCGCCAGCGTGGTCATTCGAACCACAGACGTACCGTCGGTGGTGCAGCGAGGCGGAATGACCGGCCCAGGCATAGCGGCCCTGTGCAGGGGCACGGTCATTAACCGCGTCCTGCCAGAGGAGGCCAGGGGAGGACCAGCGTCCCACGAGGGCGTGCTCTGGCAGGGGTCTGGCGACAGAGGGAGATGAGAGGAGCGTGGCCCGTGGGCGGCGCATGCTGTCATCCACAGCCTCTTGGGGCTTGGAGGAAGGGGCATCAGTTCTTGAAACAATAATTTTCCCCCGGCCCTCCACCGGGGGAAGGAGTGGCCCTGCTACCAGCTCCTGAGAAGAACTGAGCCCTAACCCCAAGCTGCCCGTCTCAGAAGTGCTGCTTAGCATGGCGTTTAGCCGGCTAAGGGGCGGAGACAGGCGGTGCCACCCTCCTGCGACCTCCTCGTGCTCTGGGCCAGTGAAGGCTCGAGGGGAGGAATCGCAGAGGGGCGGTGTCGGCGGGAAGCAGGCTAAGGAGACCGCACGGACAGATGACCGTCGGTGCAGGCCCCGAATCTACTTCAGGTGGTCGAAGCCACACCGCCAAAGAGCCCAGCCCGGGACATGGGGGAGCTTAGAAAATGAACTCTCAGACCCCCCCACATCAACCTGGCTAAGCCCATGTCTGGACCACACTAGTGGACATCACCTGACCCAGGATCACACAGGTACCGATGTCGCCTGAGCGAGGTCAGTAGTGTGCGTGGCGGAACAACCAGGCCGGGCATGGGAGGCATAGCGTCCCAGCATGGGGGCGTGGTTAGAGTTTCCGCGTTCTGCCAGGGTTGGCCAGGGGAGGGACTAGCGTTCCACTGCGGCCGGTTCGGACAGAACTCCCGGGACAGCACTGCATCGAAGGCGCAGGCGACACACAGCACTGCATGACCGTGCCACGATAGTGACAGGGAACATACAGACCATGATCGCCGTGCGATCGAAAGCAGCGAAGGCGGAGGACACCCGCGGGCCGCGAAAGTCACGTGGACTCTCGCGGAGCGCAGGCGTCCTGATGCACGTCCGGGAGAAGCTTACAGCGCTCGGGGGGAGGGCGGGGCCACTCCAGCCGATGCTTTCAGCTGCCCGGGAAAGCATGGCTGGCAGCTATGGATCGGTCCCGGCAACGATGGCACTCCCGTGGGAGGCAACGCAGTCGAAACTTCATTTCCAGAGGAATCAAGCCCGCCTTGTGATGCTGTGAGTGCATGACACCATCCGCCAGAGCCCCGAATGAAACACTGGGTCCCCGAAAGAAACCAGGCACACACGGAAGCTCCACGGTTTGCGATGTGGAGGGGGGTGTGGCCCGAGGAATTGACTCGTCGGTTGTTGTGCCACACCGAACCCTCAGATCACCCTGGCCACCAGCCAAAGTATCCCTTCTCGAGGAAGAGATAAATTGGGGGGTGGCAGAGGGGACTCTACTCACATGGAGATCATTGAGTCTCGATCTATAAACATCGCGATGGTCATGTTCCCGCAATGAAAACATGACTCATCAACGAGCGCTGCCGAACGTGATTAAGCCCAATACGCAAAACAGCGCTCGCGACCGTTAGGCAGATGAATCACGCACACACATCCAGGAAATAGAAAATACACGGGCGAACCGTCTTGAAAAAGACGTGCCTCGTGCAGCTCTTTTAGAGAGTGGAAAAGCTCAGCAGAGTGCTGAAGCGCCCAGGGAGAAACACACTCACTGTCTGCAGATTACTGCACAAATCAGCAGCAGGAAATGCGATCTCGCTGGAACACGCCATCACACCAACACACTGAAGAGCCGCTCGTCTCGAAGAGATTTGAGATGACACTCAGAAGGCTTGTGGAGTGAAGTACTGGACTTGGCTCCGAAGCGAAAACATATCTGCATGTTGCCGGCGTACTTCATTATATACCCCCGGCATGGGGCGGAGATACGCTATGCAAATTCCGCAGACCCATGGCATTTCATGGCCATTGGCTCGTTTTATATACTCGAAGGTGAGAGGCTTTCTAAGCGAAACCCCATTCGTCGTCATCCGACGTAACTCGGAGTGACTACGAAAGGGAACTGTGCTCGAAGTATCACCAGGGCTCTACACATGAACTCGAGCATTGAGAACATTGTTTGTGTACACAGAGTTTACTAAAAAGAAAGATTTTGAACAACTCACTGTAGCTGTGTCCGCCGGCATTTTGACAGTCAAAAATAGTCGATCTCCGAATGCGAATGAACTGACTCTGAATTTTAGTATTGCTTCTTATATGAGCATCCTTTTTCAAATCAAGGTCAATACTGATTTTCACTAACGACAAAACAAATTATCCGTGAATTAATATGGAACTAAGCTTTAGGAGCTTTCCATCTTTACTCTCCACCCTGTTATGTTGCATTCGGAGATCGACTATTTTTGACTGTCAAAATGCCGGCGGACACAGCTACAGTGAGCAGGCACGGCGCCAGGATTCCAGTTTTGGATGGGCCAGACCAATTGTGGGTGGGCCTTAAATTAAAAACGTTAAATTAAAAACGTTATCCAATCACTGTTTAGCCTAATAAAAATAATATACTGTTATATTATCTGTGCGTATACATAATATAGATTTTAATAGCTTGATACTCTTTAAATATTTTGTTGCATTGTAAAAAGTTTCGGTGCATAGGACGGACCTATCCGCGATCGCTCTCCATGGTTCTGACCAAAGAAGAGCGCTTTATAATACGCATCATACCTGGCGTTGCGCTACGAAGACTCTTAAGGTATAACTTAACTAAAGGTATACTACCACTAAAGGTATATTGCTAGCCTAGGCGTCTTCAGGGCTATCATCCACTCGCGAGGCAGAGGCGCTGGCGCCCTCCTTGCAACGGCGCTGGGCTGGCTTTCCCAAAACCTTCTTAACGCTACGTCATTCTTAAGTTACACCTTAAGCTGTACCTTATCGTTAATACGTGTTTCCCGAAATGTTCTTAATTGAGTATACCTTCTGTAAGTCATACTTTCGGAAGGTTGGTCTGGACCACTCTTAGCTTTACCTTATCACTGTTGCAGGATATATGAAAATAATTCTGAAGTTTTAATACAGACAGACAGTGTTCAGTTAGGCTAATTCAAGTGTTTTCTTGCAAAGAATAAAATTGTCATCACACTGATTGTTGTTAGAATTTTAATTATATTATTATATATATTATATTATTAATTTAATAAAAGAGCACTTTTAAAGGCCAGTGAAAGCATATAGGCTACTGTCAGTTAAGTCCTATTCGGACGCTAATTGTTTCTCATGGGCGCGTCCGGTATTTTAAACATTTACAGGGGTAAGTCTGTGATTTTAGTTCCGTCCGAATCCATAATATATCATTGTTTTTCTCACCCAACCCACGCAAAAATCCCTGGCCAAGTAGGTACCTACTGTTTTTTGACAAACAGGTCGTGTTGTAATTTAATTGCCGTCTGAATCCACATCTCTGAGTTTACAAGAAGAGATTCAAAATTCACTGTTTAAATCCTTTTTGATCACTGCCGAGTACCATAGGCTACGTAAGATGTACACTTTTATTACTGAAATGCTGGAAAGTATTTACAAGAACAATATTTCATCGCAGCTCCTCCTCAGCAAACAAAAATGGGAAAGAGAAGAAAGCACATAAAAATTTGAAATGGTTATCATGGCAGCAATATATGATACAATTTTAAAAATGTAGGCTAGGCTATTATAGGCTATTATAGTTTGGATTATTTTTTAATAATATCCCATGAGTCCTAATAAAGGCAATTTCAACTATTTCTAAAGTTCTTCTTTTATAAAGAACACCGCTTTCTCACGTAATGCAGTGAAACAGCCCCTGCACGAGAGAATAATTGATTCTCGAGCCATCGATATCAACTAATTCAGCACCATCGCCACGGACAGCACCGGGTAACGTCGCACGTAAGAAGGTTTATCTTAAGCAGCTTCCTAAGGTATAGTTCGGGGAACACGCCTAACAATGGTATAACTTTAGTTAAGTTATACGTTAAGAGTCTTCGTAGCGCGCTAAGAGACAACGTTATCGGGAAACTCAGCCCTGGTCGCCGAGAAAGAGATGATACATCATGAGATGCGCAATATGTCTGGAGTGAGACATGGTGTAGAAAGACTCTTTTTAAAAGATTTTCGTTTTGTATAAATTGTATCTTAATTTTGATCAATGTTTTATCAACCAATTGCCTGTATTTAATAAATAAGAAGCAAATATATAGCAGACAATGTAATAAGGCGTGAACTGAAGGGCGCCGAAACTCAGCTTGTGCCTCAAAGATTTTAGAAATTATTTTAAAAATAATCTATTATAGAAAGCTTGAAATGTCTACTTTTAAACGAAAATATTAAAAACCAAAAGAAATACTCTCTGAATATGTAATCCATATGAGACGTGCATTTCTCTCTGGCGTTCATGGCGAGTCCGCATCGTCAACTTCAACTTTGCAGCGACACAGAAAACACCAGTTTATTAATAAATAATTAAATGTCCCTTGCTATTTTAGACACATTCATAATCATTACTTTTACCGGTTCTTTGTGGCAAGCTTTATGCGTGCGGTTGTGCGCTTGAGTGTGGCTATATTACGTAAACGCTCATTATCCTATAGGGTATATAGCCTATTTAAGTAATGAAAATAATATACAGGGGGATTTGTCCACGAATGGCTTAAATGAACAACTAGGCTACTAGTCGACTAGAAAAAAAATTGAGTCGGAGGCAGCCCTTATTCCACTTATTCCACATATTTTCGAGCCAGGCTCAGGCCATTCTGGGTTGAGCGAGCGACCCTGCGGAATGAGCGAGCGGAGCGGAATATTCAGAAATGCGCTCTCCGCTCACGAGCTCTGATCGGAACAAACCCGAACCACTGTCTGCTGAACTTGCGCAGCAACATCAAAATAGACATAACCAGCTTTTTAAAATAGTTTTTAAAACTAAACATTTAGACTATTTTAGCACAAATTATGAGCTTATTGACGATTATTTTATAATTCTTGACAAAATTAGAATATATTAAAAGTTTTTTTTTTGTGTGTTTTTTGAAGAAAAGTTTTGGGTGGGCCTGTTGAAAAGTGGGTGGGCCTAGGCCCGTCAGGCCCACCCATAACGCCGTGCCTGACAGTGAGTCGTTCAAAATCTTTCTTTTTAGTAAACTCTGTGTACACAAACAATGTTCTCAATGCTCGAGCTCATGTGTAGAGCCCCTGGTGATACTTCGAGCAAAGTTTCATGTTGTGTCGAGCCTTCTTAGTGTTTTAAAAATAGCGCTTTTTGATGCTATCATAGAAGTGCCCCAAGCACTCCCATTCAAAAGGCAATTTGACCAAAAACGAAAATACGGTCAATCTTAAAAGTGTTTTAAGACTTATTTGTTCAAATTGCTTATAGTCCAGGCAAAATAGCGTTTTACGACAGACTAATTGTAAAAGAATTTTTTTCAGCATAGATCTTTTCTATGAGGTGTCCAGAACAACATACTAAAAGTCCTAAGAAATCCTAGTTGAGGAAATATGTTAAATTCTCATCAATCCGAGATGTGTGCCAATAAGGCCAGGCAACAATACACCCCAATGGGGCTATTTTTTTCCTTTACTCCTAACAAAATGAAACTTTACACAATGAAAGTACCCATGAAAAGTAACATTTTTTTGTATTACAAGTTTCTTTGCAAATGAATTTTATTATGCAAATGAGCTATACACTAATCGAATATGCCCAAAATCCACCCAAATAGGCTTAATTTTTTTCTTTACTCCTAACACAATAAAACTTTACACAATGAAAGTACCCATGAAAAGTAAAAATTTTTGTATTACAAGTTTCTTTGAAAATGAATTTTATTATGCAAATGAGCTATAGACTAATCGAATATGCCCAAAATCCACCCAAATAGGCTTAATTTTTTTCTTTACTCCTAACACAATAAAACTTTACACAATGAAAGTACCCATGAAAAGTCACTTTTATTGTATTACAAGTTTCTTTTGAAATGAATTAGAATATACACATGAGGGCTACACCTATTGAATATGTCTTAATTTGCATATAGGCAGAAACACCATTATGACAAAATACATCGGCCCAATATTCATCCAATCATACTACTGCCAATGGGTGATGGCAATGCTGCTTTTAGACTGGCCTCTAACCTGAAAACTGCCTGGCTTGGTAGTGCCTGCCAGTGGTATAACCCCCGCTGGTATAGTCTTCAGGGTCACGGAGGCACACAAGCCTCCCCACCACGACAAGCTAGCAACAACAGGGGAGGGTTCTTTCTGGTGTTTTTTATTTTATTTTTAGATCTTTTTAGTTTTTCTTTAACTAAGTAGATATTGCTGTTGCTAGCTTCTCATAACACTGCAAAGCTACTTTACAAATGGTGGAAGTCTGATGTGTGGCCTGCCTGGTCTGAAATATTTGCTAACTACAAAAAGAGAAGCAGTTATGGTGTCTGGCAAAATTATTGTAAAGAGCTGGAATGTCTGGAAAGTGTGTCTATCAGTCTTCTGTGTGAGAGTGAATCGTTTAGTTGGTAAGAATGACTTCTGCCTGTAATCTTACCAACAATACCAATTATTTGTAAATCTACCAGCCCAAAATTTAATCTCACCATGTTACTAATGACTAAAATGGCTATTCTAACTTTCTTCTTATGTTATCTGTGTGGGAATGTCATTAGGTAAGGCTTGTTCGCCAAAAGAAAAAAAAGAATTTAGAAAGCAACTGGAGGCAAGATTGTGCAATTAATTCTTAAAGGTAGGGTAGGTAGGATTTTCTAAAAAACTTTTTTTCAAAATTGTTTAAACTGTCTTTATATACCAATACATAATTAAAATGTAAGTGCTCTGAAAAAGAGAGTATAAAAATCGAGTGACTGTAGACCTTTTAATCTGCAATAAACACAGCTCATTATTTCCATCCGGGACGAAACAATTGATTGGTTTGGGCGACTGTCACTCTCTCGCAACCATGGTAACCACCCCTGTTACAAGATCTGCCCATATGTGTGCACCCGACACCGTTTGATTTGAGGAGTGAAGAGAGGCGCGGAAAGAAAGAGCATTCAAAATTCAAAGCATCTGCATATGCAGTCAGTGAAGGCACACCAGGCAAAAAAAGAAAGACAGTACTAGAAAAGGCAATGAACAAAAAGCATTTGGATAAACAAAGAAATCAAACGAGAGTAAATATCGGCGTGGCTTTCCAGAGATGGCGAGAACTGAGGGACCTAAAGGGGATGAAAAGTGATGCCTTGTGTGTCGTACACACTGTGTTGTGTGTGTGTGTGTTATATTATTTTGTGTCTGCAATACAGTTGTGAGAAGGAGTTGTTTGAGTGTATGTTTCTCTGTTTATCTGTAAACAAGACATTATAAAACTGTGGTGATGTAACTTAGTTGTTGTTGATTTGTATCAACCAGTATCGATATGCTAGCTTGATAGTGAGTAGGCTACTAAAAGCCATCTTATTTGTTTATATTCATAGTGATAAAGTTAGGTATTTTATTACATGTGATTCTGACATGATGTCACTGCATGCACTGTGCTCCTTCCTCTCCACTCGTCTAAGGTAAATAAATGCGTCTTCCAGCTGAGCCTGAGCGTTTGGCGTCGCGCGTTCATGTGTTTTGGGGGTGTGGCTTTGGAAGGAGCTCAGAAGGGAGGGGGTGGAGTGAATGGAAATAATGAGCTGTGTTTACAACAGTCGTGAGAGGTCTAAAGACACTCGATTTTTATACTCTCTTTTTCAGATTACTTGCATTTTAATTGGTATATAAAGACAGTTTAAACAAATTTGGATTTTTTTTTTTTTTTTTTTATCCTACCTTTAAGGTCAATATAATGTAAAAACAAATATTGCATCACAATAAGTTTAATTGAGATTGTCAAAACATTTGGTAACTAAATAGAATTTTATGAAGTTTAGTGACAACATGTTACAATGTTTACATTGTACAATGACTGGTAGGATACAGTTTTTATTATTGCTTGACAAAAATGTCAAGATTTCAATTCCATTCTTGTGATTTGATTCCGATTTTGATTCAATATTGACTAATTTGTATACATGTTTATTTTAAATTTTATTTAAAAAATTATCTCACCTAATGCTGTAAACATAGAGGGCCCAATCTGCTGGTATTATTAAAGGTTAAAAATAACTAATTAAATTAAATATAATGCCATTTTTGTTATAATAACAATTATTTAATGACATAAGTACAAATATAATAAATATGTAATATAGTGCTCAGCAAAATCTCCTCTCTAGCTATTTTTTCTATTCAATTAACATGCTATGGTCATTAAATGGCTTTTCTGAGGTAAATGTAACGTTATGTGACATAATTGTTCTCCTACTGTTATATTGACCTCTTTCCGTGGTTGAAAAACACTAATTGGTCGATATTATGTATACTTTCGGTAAGTTGTACTGCATCTTTAAATAAAAAAGTAACAGATGATCGGTTCACGTGCACTTGAACTGAGGCGCTCAGCGATCTGTCACGTCACATTTACAAGCGCCAAACGTATTTTTGTCTGAATTTCGAATAAAATTGATGGAATCTAAGAGCTGAGAATTAGTTTAATATAAAAAGTACCTCTTTGCTCTGCAATTTTTCTGTGCGTGAGAAAATGGATGTGTGGCGTGAGAGCATGTGAAAAGTGTCAATTGCGTGACTCGTGAGTCTCACGCTCAATGCATGAGAGTTGGCAGCCCTGCTCCTATGTACGGTCGCATTGTAAACAGTGGGGCGGTACCTCTGCCGGCGCCGGCTTGACCTTTTAACGTGATAACGTAGTTCCCTGTCCGTTTGTTGATCAGCTCAATCCGAACAATTGAAGTTAAAAAGTCTACAAATTATAAAAACATTTTTTAAAATGACCTATCATTTTCATTTTGGGGTGAACTAATCCTTTAAATTTATCGTGTTTATGCATAGGTTAATTTACTGAATGGACATGAATGTGTTAGTTATTTGGCCCCTGTTTTTTCTACTTTTGACTTTATATCTTGGCCATACAGTAAGTCAATTAGGCCTAGTGTTGAGCTCATTTGCATATTTAAAATAGATTTTTCAAAGAAACTTGTAAAACAAAAATGTTACTTTTCATGTATACTTTCACTGTGTGAGGTTTGATTGTGATAGGAGTAAAGGAAAAAATAAGTCCATTAGGGTGTATTCTGGACATATTCGATTAGTATATTGCTCATTTGCATATTCAAATTCATTTTCAAATAAACTTCTAATACAAAATGGTTTACTTTTCTTGTAGACTTTCATTGTGTAAAGTTTTTTTTGTGGTAGGAGTAAAGGAAAAAATTAAGCCTATATGTGGGTATTTTTAGCCTATATTCGATTAGTGTATAGCTCATTTGCATATTTAAATTCATTTTCAAAGAAACTTGTAATACAAAAAATTTTACTTTTCATGGGTACTTTCATTGTGTAAAGTTTCCTTTTGATAGGAGTAAAGGAAAAAAATAGCCCCATTGGGGTTGTATTGTTGCCTGGCCTTATTGGCACACATCTCGGATTGATGAGAATTTAACATATTTCCTCAACTAGGATTTCTTAGGACTTTTAGTATGTTGTTCTGGACACCTCATAGAAATTATCTATGCTGAAAAAAATTCTTTTACAATTTATTCTATTTTTGGCTCCAAAATGAGTTACTTTGCCTGGACTATTAGGAATCAGCATAAATCTGTAGATTTTGAAAACAATCAAATGTATTCAGTTAAAAATAATGAACATGGTTGAAATATGGCTAGCTAAGGAACAATCAATTATCACTTAGTTAAAATTATGAGATTGAAACCAATTGAATTGTACCTGGTTATTGTGTTTTTAAAACTCATTCAATCTTAACTGTTCCATTTATGAAATGACTGACAAATATCACATTGTTTATTAGTGTGTTTATGCTAAAACTGTGTATTCCAAATGGATGGAAATTTTATTTGCAATTCAAATTCATCCTAAATTTAGGCCTAAGTATTTTTGTGAGTGAAGGGTGAATTTAGGTCAATTTATTTATATATTTATTTATTTATTTTGACATTGAGGTGACTACTGCAACTGAATGTACCTAAACGAACCCTATACAGTACATAAATTACTATTGAATCCTATTAACTTGGTTCTCTTTTCCCTGTCTCTGTCTCTTTGCCCTTGTCTTGTCTCATCCTACAGTATATTTCTGAGTATATGTTGATGTTGATGGCTCACATCTCTCAAACCCTGTCGACTGGTCTGAAGGACGCTCATACAGAGTTGTAGAAACTCTCAGATGAATTTTGAGAGGATATCATGCCCAAAGTGTTGGGTGTCAAAGTATCTTATTTTATTACTTTAGGGATTTATGCTAAGTTGTGTTTTGCATAGCAAAGATATCATGAGCAGAGCAACCTGTTATTATGGTGAACTGAAGAGCACTTAAATTGCCCGTCGGATGAGGATTTATTGAAATTACCTTATCTGTCACGGCCTTAGCAGCTTATGTCTTCTGTTTGCCCTCTGTGCGGAGAGACACACACACACACACACACACACACACACACACTACAGCTCTCTGAGATCTGCTCTTTCTCACAAATCTATGCATTTACATACAATATAATTAGACAGCAATATGTGAGTTGTTGTTTATGTTTTACAGGGGAATTGGAAAGCAAGGATTCCAGTGTCAAGGTAAGGATTTCGAATCTGTCACACATTTTACAATATTCAAATTCATTCTACACATGTACTCAAAAACAAAATGAGTGCAGAACATGCAAAATAACTGATTCTATCTGGGGCTTACTATCATCAGTCACCTTGCCTGTTTATGAATTAATTGCATTACTCAATATCATGCATTGCTGTGAATGAGCATCCCAGGTCCAAGGATGTAACCAAATATTCCATACTGAAGGGGACCTAACGTAAAATTGTAGGCCTATTCCATGTCCCCCTCAATGTCTATGGGGTCCATGTGAAGATCGAAAAGTGGTTTTCTGAAGCGATTGATATTTGACAATGTGTAAGCTGAGACAGCAAAGTCTGAGCTAAGCCATTTTTTGACCTGAGATCAAGTCCCAGCTTGTGGTCCTTTCTGATCCATCTATCTCTCTTTTCCCCACTTTGCTTCTTATCTGCTGTCTGCACTGTCCTGTATAAATAGGGCAAAAAAGCAATGTAGCAATGACCTGTTGCTAAATGACATACTCCCTCCATTTAATCTCACTTTAACAGTATATTTTTGCTGCATTCAAAAGTTTTGGGTTTGGATTCTTAAAAAAAAAAAAAAAAAAAAAAAAAAGCAAGGAAGCTTTAAATTGATAAAAAGTGACAGTAAAGACATTTATAAAACATTTCTGACTCAAAAATGTATAGCAGTATTATTAAAAATATTAAGGATCATGTGACATTGAAGCCTGGATTCCTGGAGACTGTTGAAAATCCGTCTCTGCCATCAAAGGAATAAATGACATTTTAAAATGTAATAAAATATAAAAGCGTTATTTTTTACTGTTATATACTGTATTTTTGATCAAATAATTTGGTAACAACAAACAAACATTTTAAAATATCTTACTGACCCCAAACTTTGAACGGTAGTGTATATCATGAATTATGACATTTAATGTTTTTGATTAAATTATGAAAAATTGTTTATTAAATCTATTAAGTGTACTCATTATAAATTATTTAATTTGTCCATTAATGATCTTCTATAGCCCCTAACATAGGGAATATTAATAAAATATTCTACCATTTTATTTGTCAAACTGTGATGCTTTACTGCTATGCGTTTCTTTTAGTTTGCAGTTTTGTGGTGCACAAACGCTGTCATGAGTTCGTCACTTTTACTTGTCCTGGAGCCATCACTGCTCCCAAAGAGGTATGTATGTTCCGTCTGTGTCTTTCTCTGTTAACTTGTACAGTATGTGCATGTGATCCTCTTTCCATTAGGATTATTTTTGTTGTTGTTTTTGTCCTATCATTTTTTATATTTATTTTGCTTGATCATCGTATAACTCTACTTTTCATGCTTGATTTTCTGCTATGATCACCGCAGTTCATCTTTTATTCTACTGTATCATCCGTACCCCATCTGTCTCTCTCCTCTTCATTTTTGCATGGCAAGCCATTTATTTTTTGGCTGAGTAAGCCAATATGGAAGTAGGTCTCACCATCACATACATTTTTCCTTTTCCTGACGAGCCTTTTATTGCTCTCGCCTGCATACTTTCTTTAAAAAAAGAGGCTTTATAGGAAAAAGAATATCAATTTCCTCTCTCTCTTACTCTCTCATATTCGTGCAACGGTATGATAAAACATGCAGGGGATGTGAAATTATGGTGTTACACTGCTACTCACACTCGTACAATACAGAGTGAGTGTGAGAATATGTGTGAAAGAGAAAAAACAAGGAAGGGGCTATATTGTAACACACTACCTCTGTTCCAAATCCTAGTTAGCACTAGCAGCCTACGTAGGCAGCACTTTTCATCAAAGGCATCATGGGCCTCTTCCAAACATTGTTTCAAAAGTGAAACAGCTCAATTTTGCTGCCTCCAAAGACAATTAATTATTTTATTTTTTAAGTGAAAAGTGCTGTCAAAATTAACGCATTAACATTGTGCAGTTGTTTTTTAGTTTAATTCGTTAAAAATATTTAACGCAATTAACGCAGCATCCGTTTTTTTTTTTTTTTGTCATCAAAAACAATGAAAACAATAACTTTTTGTGCATTTTGACAGGGCAAGTAAAAATCTGAACTGGTCTGACTGAGCCTACAGAAAAAAAATGTTTAGCCCTGATATATTAAAGGGCACAGGTAAATGTGACATTTATTATAATGGGTTTGTGTGAAGATTGTTTCAAGTTCACTTAAATTAAAAGTTGTTTTTTTAAAGCCTAATAAATGTTCAAATTGATTATACTGTAATTCTGAATGGCTATAATTAATGGCTAAAATTGAGAAAAAATATTGGTGTTGGTGATACTGGCCTTCTTTCATAAAAAGGTGCGATTAATCGCTATTAATTACAGGAAAAAATTATATATATATATATATATATATATATATATATATATATACAGTGCTATGCATAAGTTTAGACACCCATGGTAAAGTTGACTAAAAAGAGGAATAAAAAATCATCTTTTGGAAATTGAACTTAATGCCTTAATTTAAAAAATTAGGAAAAATACAACCTTTAAGGACACCAATTTTCTTTGTGAATGAATAATGTATCGTAAATAAATAAATGTTCTTCCTTAAAATACAGGGTGCATAAGTCTGGACACCCCTATGTTAAATTCCCATAGAGGCAGGCAGATTTTTATTTTTAAAGGCCAGTTACTTCATGGATCCAGGATACTATGCATCCTGATAAAGTTCCCTTGGCCTTTGGAATTAAAATAGCCACACATCATCACACAGCCTTCACCATACCTAGAGATTGGCATGGAGTACTTTCCATAAGATCATCTCTCAGTGCAAATCAAACCAGCTATTAGGCTAACTGAAATAAAACCATGCCAATCTCTAGGTATGGTGAAGGCTATGTGATGATGTGGGGCTATTTTAATTCCAAAGGCCAAGGGAACTTTATCAGGATGCATAGTATCCTGGATCCATGAAGTAACTGGCCTTTAAAAATAAAAATCTGCCTGCCTCTATGGGAATTTAACATAGGGGTGTCCAGACTTATGCACCCTGTATTTTAAGGAAGAACATTTATTTATTTACGATACATTATTCATTCACAAAGAAAATTGGTGTCCTTAAAGGTTGGATTTTTCCTAATTTTTTTAATTAAGGCATTAAGTTCAATTTCCAAAAGATGATTTTTTATTCCTCTTTTTAGTCAACTTTAGCATGGGTGTCTAAACTTATGCATAGCACTGTATAAGGGCATAATCTAATCTAAAACAATACAATATAATATAACAATATAATGCTTAATGATAATAATTATAATCGTTTGCAATTTTTGCAAGTAAAATTGATATTAAAAAAGAACTTATAAATACTTACAAGAACTAACAAGTACTTATAAGACTTGTAAATAAATAAAATAGTGTTGTTTTTCATTTATGTCTTTTAATTTATAATATTGTATTATATTACATTACATTAGGCAGAGGAGAAGCGGTTTGGAGAATGGATGGATGGATGTTATATTCTTTGATATTATTTTGTATTGAGATTATATATTAAGTCTATGGGAGTCCGTTGCTCAAATGTATCCTTTGTGTTTAAGTCATTGCTAGAAGCACATTGAAAAAAATAAATGGTGGACAAAGTGAGATAAATGTTGATTGCATACCTATATATTTCATTCAATACCATAAAGTGTTGATAAAAATAGTTCGATGTAATGAAAAATGCTTATTAGAGCCACACTGTTAATGTCAAACATTACTGAAATCGATACAAATCGAGTGTGTGAAGCAATGTTTGTGCGGCATGTCGAGCGCTCTGAATGTTGTCTTCCACGATGGTTAGGACGCTGTTTTAAAAGGCATCTGCCTATGTTGGCATTGAGGCAGCTCACTGGGTTTTGGATCAAAGTTACAGTATTTATTTTATCGTGTCTTCCTCAGGAGCATAGTTACAACCTTTTTATGAGATTTTTTTCATAAGCTGCTAAATAGAATGGTTGTAAAATGAGGTAAAGTAGGAGTGCAACTAGGCCATAAGGAACGGTAGACAATGATGCCTGTGTGAAAGGCGGATGAGGCAGACTGACAGAGACGGAGAGAAGTGTCAGAGGATGAAGAAAAGGAGTGGGCAGCATGCAGAGAGTGGGAATGAGGAAGAGAGAGGGGAACGAGGGTGGGGTGGAGGGGGTTTAGGCATTTAGGAGGATTCAGTTTTCACAGCTGAGCAGAACTCATATTCATCCACCATTCATCCTCAAAATAGCCCTGGCTAATTGGCTCCCAGTGAAAAAGTCACTTCAAAATGAAGCCTTTCCTCTCTGGACCTTTAAAGAGAGAGAGAGAGAACCAGAGGGAAAGTAGAGTGTCTGTGTTTGTTTGTGCATAAAGCTCGTCCTATTTATAGAGCAAAGAACAGTATGAGAGGGCTTCTTATCAGACACATAATTTAAATCTCTTTTTCTTTCTCTCATGGCCAACCATTTCCAGGAACTGGGTGTGCATGGTGCCCCTCTTTTTTAAATATGAAAACGCATCAAAGTGCTTTTGCCAACGGATTAAGCAATTAAATAATGAAATGAGGACAATGTTTTTTCTCTGTCCCTCTCTCCAGGATCTCAAGAGCAAGCACAAGTTTAAAGTACAGACATACTCCAGTCCCACCTTCTGTGATCACTGTGGGTCTCTGCTCTACGGCCTCATTCATCAGGGCATGAAATGTGCCAGTGAGTCTCTCTCTCTCTCTCTCTCTCTCTCTCTCTCTCTCTCTCTCTCTCTCTCTCTCTCTCTATATATATATATATATATATATATATATTATATTATTGTTAAGTTCATTCACTATGTTTTTGAGGGATTGGGTAAAATTTAATTTACTCAAATTCTTTGTGCATATACATTTTAGGGTTTACAGCGTAATCCTGCCAGCCATGCAAGGATATATAAATGATTGTAAATTGAAATATTATTTTTTTCAAATATTTATTTTTCAAATTACAGTAAATAATATTATACTAACTTTTAATGAATTTTGTCATTAAAAGTGTCATTAAAACCATTTTGTCCATGGTAATTTCTTGCTCAAATTCTACATGAAGCACAACATTCATATCATTTAAATAATTTTTACAGCATTTTTATCCTGATTAAACTGTATCAATTCTAAGATTAGCATATCATAATTATCAAGATCACTGTTATTAAATGAACATCATTTCTGTAATTATAATGTAATTGTATTACTGTCTGTAGAGTGATGTTTTTCAGGCTTTTAATAGATATCTCAATACTGTATATCAGATTGAACGAATTCCCTTTAACTATCGTTTAATCCATGTAATAAACATGTCATCTAATATAATTTGCATGACATGATACACTTTCAGGAAATAATAAAGCAGGCTGTTGCAGCTGACAGCACTTGCTGTTTCAGCATGTTGTCTCATAATGTACAGCGTATAACAATGGCTGTTAACAATTACACTCTTTATATTAGATTTGGACTTTAGAATTATTGTTTTTGGACAGGCGGGAGACTATAAGTGCATCACTCTTTCTTTCTGTCTTTTGTGTTATTTGTCTGTTTGTGTGTCTGTGTGAGAGAGGTTGTGACATTAATGTACACAAGCGTTGTGAGAGCAGCGTCCCCAGCTTGTGCGGACAGGACCACACTGAGAAAAGGGGACGGATTCGTCTGACCGTGCGTGGAGAGAAGGAAGACCTATATGTCACAGGTGAACATACCTGTAACTTCGTGGCCTGGTTTCAGACAGGGCTTGGATTAAGCGTTGGTTAAGATAGGACATTTAAGTAAACTTGCCTTAGAAAAACATTACTGGTATGCATCTTGAGACAAAACAATCCCACTGACATATTTAAGATATGTCAGTGCAAGTATCTTTCAGTTAAAACAGTTAAAACATGCATTTTAGTTTGAGACTAGCTTAAGCCTTGTCTGTGAAACCAGGTACACGTGAGTTTTAAAACTGATGGACACTGTAAGACTTCTCAAAAAGCTCATTCATGGATGCTCTACACTTTAGTGTCCCATGACTTTTTTATGGAAACTTACTTTACATTAAGTTATGTTATTACAGTATATGTTACATATTTTTATTTTTGTGCTGTCCCACATATGAGGTCTTGACATTCTTGACTGTATCCAACAAAATTGATACAACAATGTCATGATGTTGATACAATCCATCTAATTAATATTAAATTTGTTTTTGCAAAAAAAACCTGCTTGACATTAACTCATTTTAATGACCAAAAAAAGCATGCAATCATGTCACTGCATGATTTATCCCATTACAAAAAAAAGTAACATTCTTTACAATTTTGACACAAAATTTTTGGCAAGTAACATAATTTGGACACTTTCTGCATTATGAAAAAAAAAAATATATATATATATATATATATAAAATTCACAATGCAGACAGTGTCCATATATATATATATATATATATTATTAATATTATTATTTATTTTTTTGGGGTCAATTCATTTGGGTCACATGGGTCAATTTTTTTAAATTGAGATTTATACATCATCTGAAAGCTGAATAAATAAGCTTTTCATTGATGTATGGTTTGTTAGGATAGGACAATATGAAAATCTGGAATCTGAGGGTGCAAAAATCGAAACATTGAGAAAATCGCCTTTAAAGTTGTCCATTTATGTTCGCGATTGTGCTGCATTCACTTACAAAAATAATTGTTTTATCTATTTACGGTGGGAAATGTAAATATCTTCATTGAACATGATCTTTATTAATAGCCTAATGATTTTTGACATAAAAGAAAAATCAACAATTTTGACCCATACAATGTATTGTTGGCTATTGCCACAAATATACCCGTGCGGCTTGTGACTGGTTTTGTGATCCAGGGTCACATTTGATTGCCTTTGTCAAGCGCAATCATTCAAACCTGTTCCCCAAATTATTGTAAGAAAAAAATTACTATATAACACCTTCTGAGTGACAGATTAATTTAGGATACTCATATGTAGCTCAGTAACTGTATATTGTACCTTTTATTGTATTAGCTATATATTAATAAATTATATCAAATGTTTATTACTACTTTATTTATTACTAGAAAATTGCAATGTAAAAGAAATATGTAGGTTAATACATGGCCCCACTTTTGGTAACAGGATTGCAAAAAATTCAAACCGCTTAGAAAATGAATAATGGCTGTCCTTGTTTTATCCCTTATTAATGGAAAGTGTGCGTAATGTTTATTAAGGTGCTCCTGCTGTATTTATACCCCAATGAAGAATTACTCCTTTGCTCACAGAGAGAATCTGCTGTTTAAGGAAGCACATTGGAGATGCATTATGGGCCGCGTGGCACAGCTCAGCTTTCCTCCAGCAGAGGGAAATGTGTGCATACAGCATCATCAGTACATGACGAAAAAGCTAATTATACTCACACAATCTGCTGTATTACAATGCATTAGCTGCACTGTGTCAACTTAACTAAGCCTGTGGCTCTTACATCAGCACCACCATAGAGAGTCTAATGAGTAGTGAGAAGACTACTAATGCTCTACAGAGAAAGTGAGCATTTAAAAATGCACTGCTGTCATGTCATTCTGACAGGTCAATTTAATAATACAACTGAAGTGAACACATGTGTACAAAGCATACTGTTGAAACATTTGTTTCAACTTAAAGTATTTTTGCTGCCTTCAAATTTTAAGTTTAGTCAACTTGAAATGTGAAATTGTACTAAGACTAAACTCAAAATTTTAAGACAGAACAAACTCTTGCTTTTTAAGTTAAAACAACTTTGTTGTTTTTTTACAATGCACATCTGCATGTACATTTGTTTGTTCTATTGCATAAGATAATTCATGCAAATACTGTTATTTATAAACACACATGCTTACTTCTCAATATGTATTCTACGCTTTAGTGCATGAGGCACATAACCTGATACCCATGGACCCTAACGGCCTGTCGGACCCTTATGTGAAGCTCAAACTCATCCCTGATCCAAAGAGCCAGAGCAAACAGAAAACCAAAACGATCCGTTCTACACTCAACCCCATCTGGAACGAGAGCTTCACCTTGTGAGTGTTTATTTCATTTGTTTTTATGTGTGTGTATGATGCAGAAGTCGTTGCCATGAATGATGCTAGGGTATTGTGGGTGGTTGCCAAGGTTTTGCTATGCTGTTGCTAAGTCTTCTGAGTGGATGCTAGGCTATCTCTATCTTTCCTTCTGTCTGAGTGTAGTTCAGTGCGTGGGAGGCAGTGGGACAGGCGTTTGTCTGTAGAGGTCTGGGACTGGGATCGGACCTCAAGGAATGACTTCATGGGCGCTCTGTCGTTTGGTGTTACTGAGATATTCAGACGTTCCGTCAGCGGCTGGTTCAAACTTCTCAACCAGGATGAGGGAGAGTATTATAACATCCCTGTACCCGACCCAGACCTGCAGGTACTCTCATAGCTTTGTGTGTGTGTGTGTGTGTGTGTGTGTGTGTGTGTGTGTGTGTGTGTGTGTGTGTGTGTGTGTGTGTGTGTGTGTGTGTGTGTGTGTATCTGGTCTGACCACCTATACAGCTCATTTTTAAATTAGGGTTGATGGTTTCATTTTTAGTAATATTTTTTTGTGTGAAAGTTGTCATTTTATGATTTGCCCAGCTATACAGATGTTTTAAACTAAATTTGATTATTTAATTTTTGGTTATTGTGGCTACTTTCAACATAATATGACTTTAACAAATTGAACCTTATTGTGTTCATGCTACCTTTTTTAGTATGACTACACCCTAATATTACCAACTATAGGCACTAGGGAGTGTAGCCTGCAACTTTACAGTTGCCATCTGTATGGGATGACAAATGAAAAGTTGTTGACTCAAACCTTCAAGTGACTATCCAGGAAGCATCATTTTTGTGCGCTTGAGCAAAGCACTTTACTCCAGTTTGCTCTAGGGAAGATTATTCCTGTAATAGGTATATTTTAAATCACTTTATATATATAAGTATAAACATGCAATATTCAGCAGAGAGAGCGCTAATAGAAGCCTGGGGCCATCACAGGTCCACAAATAAACACATTCATCTAAAACCAAATGTTCTTTTTGAGTCAAATAGCCACATGCTCAAACACTGCACACTCAACTTTGCAGCAAAACATGTTCTAGATGTCGCCTAACCACCATCTCCAAGTCTTCTTCAGTGAGCACCATAATTGTCACTTTCATAACACATCCACAGGAGGGCAGTGTATGTCTATATTGAAATAAACTATTATTTTTCTCTATTTCTCTCTCTCCTCCTGTGTTTCTCTTTTCTGAAGGTACCAGAGGCTGCTATCGAACCCTCTATTCCTCCTCCTCATGTTAACGTGTCAACTCCTGTTCCTTCTGTGACCCCAGCCGCTCTGAGCCCGACTCCCACTGCACTGCACACGGGCAAAGTCGGACTGCACGATTTCAACTTCCTCATGGTTCTGGGCAAAGGGAGTTTTGGCAAGGTGCTTAAAATTACAGTGGTGTCACAATGAAAATGTGCGATTCAAAAACTGGATTTTGCTATTATGTAAAATGAACAGTGCATGCTGCCACTACAGCAAACGGACACCACATTTTTTGGATGTGTAAAAAATAGATGTACTTCGTTCCTGGTTGTCAAAGGACCAGAAAACTTTAAAGCAAACTCTGTAGACTCAGACTCAGACAACACTCCCACGAACCGCCCACTCGCTTCACTGACCGTCTGATGCATGTTGAACACCAAAACAGCAAGCGCTGACTGTAATCAACAAGTTTCAGTCTGTTCGGGTTGCTTTATGCAACTTTCAAGAGGTTTCTTTTTTTTATTGGTTCATCTGTAAACAAATTATGTTGAGTTGAAAGAGTTGATAGTAAGTGTGTACTGTACGCGCACAGCCAGATTCAGGTCAAATTAATTTTGCCTCGTTCCACTCTGTCTTTGCTCAGTTGAGCGCCCAGGCATTTCAAAGTATATCGCTTTGAACGTGAAGCTGCAGTCACACTCAGTCTTAGGGAAAGTTACACCCCTGCCACTGCACCTAACTCCTGATTTCTCTCAACAATAGGACAGGAGAGGTGTAAGTCAATAATGGGAAAACTTGCATTACTTATTTGAAAAAGTAATTCAGATTTTTTGTTGTAGAACTTTACTCGTTACTTGAAAAAAGTAATCTGATTATTTTACTCATGCTACTTGTAATGTGTTACCCCTAACTTTTTTTTGTATTTTTTTATTTTTTTTATTGCAAACAAGAATGAAGTTACAAACAAAATGTAACAATACAATAGACATAAGAGTACTACACCAAACGATAAACACATGTACACTAGACAAAAGACATATCTTGACATGACATTGACTTGACATATCTTGATATGACATAACATTTAACAACAGATATAGAGGCTGAGACTTATTGCATACAGGTTGACTGTAGATTTGAATGAAATGACAGGAATGAAATGGCGGGGTTGGGGGGGGGGGGGGGGGGCGTTAATGAGTGTATGGAGATGGTCGTGTGTTAGTTTGTGTGTGTGGGGGTGTGTATAAGGAGAAATGCAGGTTTGTTGTTGTTGTTTGGCCGGGAATATGGAAGCAGGATCACCTAGGAGGGTTACAGAGAAGGAGAAAAAAAAAATAAAAAAATAAAAAAAAAAAAAAAAAATTGATTGATTGGCTGACTGAGTAAACAAACTGCCTGGGCACCCATGCATAGCCACATTGCCGCCCGGCCCCCGCACAAGATATACCATGGTGAGACGGCAGAGGGAGGACCCGCGCGTCATCTGATCCCCAGGCCCCCAGCACACATCCCCCCCCCCCCCCCCCCCCCCCACGAACAACCACATCCCGACCCCAGAACCATCACCTAACCCGCCACTCTTGTCCTATGGATGAGTGTGAATGGCTAAATTATGGACTTTCTCTAATGTAATGCATTAAAAGGAGTGGTCAAGCAGGATGAATATCTGCCCAGATTTCCCCCTGCATGACGCAGTTAGTTAGTTACCCCTAACTTCTAAAGATACTACTACAGATATTGCAGTGGTCATGATATGACATGACACTTTGCAACTTTGCAACATCTTTTTTAAAAACCTTAAAGGGATAGTTCACTTTGAAATTAAATTTTGGTATTTATATAAAAACGATATAAATACTGTTCGTTTTCTCACACAAACCGCTCGTTTCATGTCTTAGCCCATCAATGTGTACTTACGATGGGGAATTGTTTAATTTGGACTTCTCTGTGCATGCTCTTTGAGGTGGTGACCATAGACCTGCATTATATGACTGACAGACAACAACGGTTTGACTTAAAAATATCAAAATTGAAACTACTGCGGAAACAAAGACACCTACATCTTGAATGCCCTTGAGGTAAGCTAAAACATACCAAAATTTTATTTCAAAGTGAACTATCCCTTTAATTCAACATATAATGAATAATAATAAATCCAAGATGTAAACAATATACAATCGACTCCACTTTACTGCAAAAAGTTGTTTTTTTATTTTATTCGAATTGATCTTCTCTCAGAAAAAATTGCAATAATTGTACCTTTAGGGGTACAACAGCTTGTCACTGGGGCATGGCCCTTAAAAGGACATCTTTGTTTCTTATTTACTTAGTAGTAGCTCAAGGCCAGGGTGCATAATACTATAAGGTACTAAAATGATAAAGTACAAAGTTGTCCTTTTAAGGGTAGCCTACTGCCCCAGTGGCAAGCTGCTGTACCTCTAAAGGTGCCGTTTTTGGACATTTTCTCTGACAGTGTTCTGTTGGTCACATATCTTCACGTAATACGATTTTGCAGGTCAGAGTTCACCAAACTTTTGAAACTCAGCGAAATCCGAAACTACTTTGCATGAGTTTGCATTTCAGGTTTCCCACATTCACGTGCGTTATTTCCATGCAAGTCAATGGAATGAAAATTGTAGTGTGACCGCCCGTTGAGAGAGGGTGGATAGATGCATTTGACACATGCCCGCTTGTGGCCCCTTCTTTAAAAGCTCTCAAATCACTTTTGTTGTACACATACACAAAAACAGGGCTGAACTCAAACAGTGTGCACTGAAGTACAGGTTATGCATTCGGATGTACGTTTACTCTATGGTTCGCATCAAAACTGAAGTATACTTACGTGTGTACTCTAAGGTATGCTTGTAGTGCGCTTGATGCAAATTTCATCATCAGCATAGTAAGCACACAGACAGATTTTTCTATTTGCGAATACCCGGTATGCTCAGTTTGCACATGCAGCCTGAATGTTTTTGCGCTAATTAGTTTGTCCTCAAGGTGGCAACACTGGGCATTTTCAACATTGTTGAAAAGGAAATGGAAGAGACAGAGCAACAACAATCAAAAACTACTGGAGACAGCAACCACAATAGACAGCTGTATTGACAAGAGCTTGTGAGAGGCAATTAAGAGATACCAGCAACTCTAGTTTAAATGAGTACAAAGACATTTTTATCACTTATAACTTCTGGAGAGAAATAGTGCAAACACTGGATAAGGATGAAACTTTCCAGTGCACATGTGTTCCAAATGCCATATAGGCTATGCGTTCAGCTATTAACATATGGTAGCATTTGTGTCAAAACTGAAGTATACTTTGGGCTTAGGTGGTTTTGGGACAGAATTGGCTGCAAAGCAGACCAGATTTTAATGCCGAAAGTCAGGCTACATGAGACTGCCCTCACCCATCAACAAACACGTCTACTTCTATGTTCCCTGTAGATGCAATAAGGAGTGCGAAGGGTACAGCGTCCTTGGAACTGAATTAGGCCCTTGTCTCATTCGTTCCTGAGCTGCTGCTAATTCAGGCAGAAGGGGAAACGCTAGCTTTTCTGGTCCCAGCTGCAAGAGGAGGGGGCTGATTTCCCTATCTAAAATTTGCAGCTGTGCCTCTGCCTCTCTTCCTCGAGGAAGCAGAAGCTCTGACTCAAGGCCCAGTGAGATTTGTACCTCATACACCTCAAAATACCTGGAGATACTGAGGCACATGGTCATTTCTGGCCAATCACGTTAAGTGATAACTAAAGCGCAATCTGTGATACATGTAAGAAAGACCTGGTGGGGTTGTGTGTCCACAAGCAGCCCAGGGGATGTTGGAATATTTCAGAGCCAATGCCTTGTTTTGGTCAAGCAAAGCACTGTTCCTCTGAATCTAAATGATGTTGTCGTGTGTCAGAGAAGAGCATCCAAGTGAAGGACTCTGAGCTGTTTGATCCCTGAGGAAGAATGACATGGGAGTGTGTCTGCTTTTTACACTCGTTTGTTTGAGCGTGTGGAGGAATGTTTATTTGCCCTTGTGGTTGTGCTCATTTATATCAAATCATTTTAGAGTAGATGTTTTATGTGTTAGCGTGTGTGCGTACACTTGTGCGTGTGTGTGTGTGTTCACAAGATATTTGGTTATATAAGAGGCCAGGGTTATACTCAGTAGACAGCACATCCTCCAGGGCGCAGAACCGCGCTAAAGAAAGGATAGAAACGAGGGAAGAGATTAAAGAAAAGCGCAGAGGAGAGGCCTGGGACCCAGAGATAGAAAAATGACACAAAGCAGGGGAAAAAAGACATGAAGAGAACAGGATCATACGAGTAAATGAAATGAAAGAATTTCTGTTCTCTTTTTTTTTATTTGAGGTAATGTTCCCTTATGCATGTTAAACTCACTTTGAATGCTGTTTTCTGCAGTCAGTTTGTGTTTGCCCAACTGAGTTGCTGTTGGAGGAGTGTGTGCAGAAGATGATGAACTCTTAATTATTAATGTTCAAGAAATGTTAACGCGAGGTTTCCTTGTCATCCCGCAGGTCCTGTTGGCAGAGGAGAGGGGCAGCGAGCGCTTGTTTGCCGTGAAGGTGTTGAAGAAAGATGTGCTGTTTCAGGATGAGGACACGGAGAGCGCCATGGTGGAGAGAAGAGTGCTGGGCCTCACGGGGCGACCTCACTTTCTGACCGCCCTCTACTGCGCCTTTCAGACTGAGGTCGGTGTGTTCATCGTCGTGTGCGAATGGTTAATGATTTAAAGAAAGTGGGAGCCTGGGAATGAGGTTTACACATGCATATGCACATTTGTAAATTATGAAATATACATGGGCTGAAATGTCATTCGCCCCTTAGTGATGGAACAGATGTGCTCTTCACCTTCAGGGGGATTTTTAAATCACTTTTTTTGGCCTTGCACAGTTAGAACATGAGTACTGACATTTTGTGGGTCCTTAATGTCCACATGTGGCCTCCCAGCTCAACGACTGGCTATTTGTAACGATGAATGCAGTAAATGTTTGTTTGTTTTGTGCTGGTTGATAGTATACTGACACCTAGTGGAGTGGATGCACCACTGATGTTTTTAGGTACTGATGCCATTCATCAGGTTAAAGTGTCTAACAACAGGGGAGTTTCCAAGATAAAGCGAAGCGTGGCGTTCATTGCATTTTGGAATTATCGTAATTAAGAGATTCTGACTTGCAAAAAAAGTTCACATCCTTATAAAGCTCCTAATTACAACTTGTAAACTGCAACATCATGCGGAAACATTCAAAATGGTGGTGACTGTAATTGACGCTAATGTCTTAATAATGCTAGATCAAGCTGAAAATAAACAAAAGACATACAATACAGTTTTATGTCAACATAGAGTAGATTTAGATATCTAATGTCTAACTAATGACTTTTTTATAAATAATTTGCATAACAACTGTAACTATTGTAATTTTCAAAAGTACTTTTTGTGTAAAATGTTTTTATTTTTATTTTATTTTTTATTGCACCTCTACTGAGGTTCCTACAGCAGATTAATGATTGTGTTAGCTATGGACTAAAGCTGTTCAATCATAATAAAAATTAAAGCATCGTGGTTACTATTCTTCTTTAACCTCATTAGATGGTTGTTTACATTGGCCTAGATAGGCACCGAAATATTAATGCCCTGAACAAGGCTGTTAGCAGTCCTTAGAGGGAGAAGAGTAACAAGAACAGATTGTTGTTACAATTTTGACTAACAGTGTTTATAAAACGTCAGCATGAACAATGGATGAACAAAATAGCTGAAGCTTTTGACAATGTATTAATTATATTCTTGGAATGCTGTCATGTGAGTCCTCAACTGGCAACCTAGAACAATCTCCATCATAAAATGTGATTCATTGATCATTTTTCCACGATTCACTTTGACACGATAAATCATTTTTTCTAACTAATGAATCTGGAGGGCCTTTTTGAAATGTTAGTTGCCTCATTCTGCTTTAAAAAATCACTTTTGGTAGTGCTAATTGTCTGACCTCTTTCAGCAGACACGTTTTGCAAAGTGGCATTAGCCTAATGAAATACATTGGCAGCTGCTGTACTGAAAGAGAAAAAGAGGAGTGAGTGTGTGTGTGTTTATGTCTGGCTTTAATGGTTTGTGAAGGTTTGAATTACTCTTGGTAAATGATCTTGATTTTGTTTTTCCCCTGTCGATTGAATTTGTAACAAACACTCAATGTGACTGTGTTTAGTAATGACCTCTTTTGTGTATTTAAACTGTGTCTCATTGTATCAAGTACATGAAATAGAGAAATAGAGCCAAAGCAATCAGTTGCCCAGTGGAAAAACGCAGCATCCCACTGATCAGAAGCTCAAATCCTACAAACTCCAGATGCTGTAGTCAGATGCCTCTGCAGATAAAGTCAGCTGTTATCTTGCTCTGGCTGTAGGTGATAAATACTGAAGCAACAGAGAAAACATGCTGGTCTCAACTTGCAACAGAGTTTTTGTAACAGGCTGTGTAAAGTAAAATTTGTATGTTTTTGAAAGAAGTCTCTTATACTCACCAAGGCTGCATTTATTTGATCAAAAATACAGTAAAACTGTAAAAAGTGATCAGTAGACTTAACTTAAAAAAAGTGAGAAAACCTGTTGCATTAAAATTATAAAATAAATAAACTTCATGCTAATTGTTATAATAGTTATGTGGAATTGTCAAGTTCACATAACTTACATTTTTCAATTAGCATGAAGTTTATTTACTTAATGATTTTAAGGCAATGGGTTTCCTCATTTTTTTTGAGTTAAGTCAACTTATCTCTTTTTACAGCGTAATATTGTGAAATAGTATTATAATTTAATATAAGTGTTCTCCATTTTAATATATTTTTAAATGTAATATATTCCTGTGATGGCAAAGCTGAATTTTCAGCATCAATACTCCAGTCTTCAGTGTCGCTGATTCGCTGCTCGAAAAATATTTCTTATTATTATCAATGTTGAAAACAGTTGTGCTGCATGTATGGGTATTAGGGTGGTCCTTATCAAGTCCAATTTTTTTTTTTTTTTTTTGCAAAATGTTAGTGTCTTAACCTTTTAAACTGTTCCTTTTAACTTCAAAATTAGAAATATGCAAAAATGTTGACAAAAAAATGATATCTAGAGGTAGCTCAATCATGTTGAAGATTGCCTATGTTAAGCTGTGAGGCGTTATTGTGATATTCAAGTAATATTAAAAGTTGCTGCAAATGAACTACATTTTATTGAAATCAGAGCAATACTGACATGACAACAATGACAACAATCTCAAAAAAGCACAAAGTTTTCAACAATCCCTCATTTCTGATGCTCAGTAGCCAGTGTTGACTTTTTGCAGTCTGGATAGATCCGTCGGCCGATCTTCCACATCATGAATGAGAAACTGCAGTTGTTCTTCAGAGTGTGTGAGATAGCCACTGACTGTATTCTTGAATCAGAGCCACTCCTCTCTCGGCGTGATCATTGACTACTTTCATTGCATGTTTGCCTGTGCCTCCTGATAATCTGCTTGATTCGGCCAAAGTTCCGGGTCAATTTCAAGGAATGTAATTTAATTTTTTAAACCAAAAAATGTGCTCTAAACCCAAACAATAACCAAGGTGATCATCAATAGATATATGTATTGATTCCACCAGGAAAGGTAAATCTGCTAAACCGGGTCATGGATGGATTAATTTGGATTTAGTTTATACAATAAGTAAACTGAGATATGTATCTAAAATACATATTTAGGAATATATGGTGCATTAGATGCTTTTATGGAGATTTTTTTGGAATTTTACTCGCCAGGTACAATACCAAATCAAATGATCTGTTTTTACGAAAATCATCAAAGTCTCAGAAAGTTTAAAGCTACCAGTAATTATTATGTTACTGCCATAAAAATTGGCATGCTGTATTTTCTTATATAAAGGAACAATTTGAAGGGTTAAGAGCATGACAATTGGATACTTTAAAAATAAGGACCATCCTAATGGGTATATATAATCACTCTGGTTTCAATAGTCAATTTCATTAGCCTTTCATTAGCTAAAAAAAAAAATATTATTTCTAATGCTTTAAAGGGTTAGTTCACCCAAAAATGAAAATGATCCCATAATTTACTCACCCTCAAGCCGTCCTAGGTGTATATGACTTCTTTCAGCCAAACACAATCTGAGTTATATTAAAAAAAATATCCTGGCTCTTCCAAGCTTTACAATGGAAGTGAATGATACCCTAGATTTTGAAGGCCAAAAAAGCATTTGGGTCAACGCCAAAAAAGTTGGGTGAACTAACCCTTTACTTTCAACTAAATTTAAAAACTAAGCATTTTTAAGCATTTCACCCATGCTTTATTTTAAATATAATTTCTCTAAATTATTATATTTTCCTTTGCGTGATCACAAGGTCTTAATTGTGTTTGTATTCATGTATTTATGAACATCTATCTTTCGATTTGACTGATTGCTAATCTGCTGTGGCATTTCCTGTATTATTTACTTATATATCATGAGAACAAGTGAATTGATTGGTGATTCATTTTTAGTTCCTATTAATATTCTGAAGTTGCATATCTGCTGATTACTAATAATCAGTTTTTTCATGCTGTAGGATCGTCTGTATTACGTCATGGAGTATGTGAATGGAGGTGATCTTATGTTTCACATCCAAATTGTTGGCAAGTTTAAAGAACCACACGCAGCGTGAGTTCAGCACTTCTCTTCTTCAACTTTTCGTCTTAATCCTGCTTGCTTTTTCTCTGTTGCTGTACCCCCTTTCTTCTGTCTGTAAATGCACCCGTTCAGCATCATTCTGTCATTCTGCCCTGCAGTGGCAGCATGTGTGTTTAATGGAGTTAATGAGAGATTTTGATGTTGACAGGTTCTATGCAGCTGAGATAGCGTTGGGTCTGTTCTTCCTGCACAACAAAGGAATCATATACAGGTACAAGACACGATGGGAATCTCCTTACGCAAGCGCACCATATGTTACAGTCATTTAATATTCTCGCGCTTTCTCTTTCTCTCTCTGATCCGCAGAGATCTAAAGCTGGACAATGTCCTGCTGGACAGTGAAGGACACACAAAGATAGCAGACTTTGGGATGTGTAGGGAAGGCATGATGGCAGGGGACACCACCCGCACCTTCTGTGGCACACCCGATTACATCGCACCTGAGGTTTCCATTTCTCCGTCTCCATCCTTCTTCTCCTCCTGTTTGATTCATCTTCTCTTCTTCATGACCTTGGCTCTGTGTTTACATTAACACTCAGTGGATTTGCGCAGTCAGCACATGTCTGCCTGTATGTGCTTGTGCGAGTCTGTGTGTGATTTCATTTAGGTTCACTGCGGTGTTTACTACACGGCGACATGATGGACATCCCACTCGAGTGATGTATGTGCTAAATCGTCAATGTTTGTGTTTTGCTGTGTGATGTAAAAGCGATAAGTGCGAATGTGGGTCTGCCGAAGCACAGTATGCATCAGTACTGTATTAACCCAGCAGTTAAACTGGCTCACATTGATCACGTTATGTAAAAAAAAGGGGGGAAAATAGACAAAGCTATTGATCTTTGTGTCCATGTCATTTTGAAAAGATGCAATATGTGTCCCTGCAGGCAAGGAAATTAATCTCTCTTTCTCACGCTGTGACACACACTCACGGCTGACACAGAGACACTAGCATATTTATTGTGTAATTATCTTTAATATGATTTTTATGAGCTTATCTGCACATTGAGAGGCCTGTAATAGCAACTCTGCAAGGGGCATATTTCTAATTGATCTGATTTTGAGAATATAACATTATGAAATTATGAAGCATTTAGTAGGGATGGGCAAAATTCTGAATTTATGTTTTGGCTCTCTTTCAGTTGGAATGTGATTTGAATTGGTTACGTTCCACAGGGTGTTGAATTTGAATTTGAATTGTAATGATGGTAGGTGGAATTTACTGGATTGCAATTCAAAAAAATTCAACACAATCAGACAACGGAGGAACAAAATGGACAAGAACTACTTAAGGTTTTCATCTTGTCATCATGTTTTATGTTGTTTGTCTCCATTTTAAAGAATATTATGTGAAGTATCATTTATTAAATATGTAATATTAAAATTAATATTACGAAATAATAAAATACCTACACTGCCATTCAAAAGTTTGGGGTTGTTAAGATTTGTAAATGTTTTTGAAAGAAGACTCTGATGCTCATCAACGCTGCATTAATTTGATCTTATTATTATGATTTCAAAAAAAACATTTCTATTTTAGTGTTTTAAAATCTATTTTATTTCTGTGATGGCAAAGCTGAATTTTCAGCATCATTACTCCAGTCTTCAGTGTCACATGATTTTTCAGAAATCATTCTAATATGCTGATTTGCTGCTCAAGAAAATTTCTTATTTTTATCTATGATGTGCTGCTTAATATTTTTGTGGAAACCGTGATGCATTTTTTTTCAGGTTTCTTAGATGAATGGAACATTCAAAACAGCAAATATAAATCTTTTGTAACATTATAAATGTCTTTACCATCACTTTTGATCAATTTAATGCATCCTTGCTGAATAATTTTTATTATTTCTTTCCAAAAAAAAATGTTTTTATTAATCCTAACATTTGAATAGTAGTGTAATTTCATTTTATTAAATTCAATAAATTACACATTTTAATGATATTACATATTATTAATATGAAAATGTAATATGAATATAAATGTTATCACATTTTAATATCATCTAATGTTTTTAGAAATTCCACATATAATTTGTACAAGATAGCATGTTGGCAATTCATACTACACTTAGTTTTACTGAATCTCATTTTAATTCAAATGAGAATTCTACATCCTGTTTGCTACCTCAGTACAAATGATAGAATTCAGCTGGAATTCAAAAGGCATTCTTAATTATCATTTGAATAAATCTAGACTAAAAAAGCCCTGTACAATAGATTTGTATTGTTTTCAGATTGTGGCGTATCAGCCGTATGGTAAAGCAGTGGACTGGTGGTCATATGGAGTCCTCCTTTATGAGATGCTGGCCGGGCAGGTAAGTGTTCATCCTCTTATTCCTTGAGCTTTAATTTTGTCCTTTTCTCAATAGATCTTCATCCCCGGCACCCTCTCCCTCTGTCTCGCTCTTTTCATCAGCCTCCTTTTGATGGCATAGATGAGGAGGAGCTGTTTCAGTCCATCATGGAACAGAGCGTTTCATATCCTAAGAGTCTCTCTCGGGAGGCTGTGGCCATCTGCAAAGGGGTAATCTACTTCCTGTTCTTTCATCTCTGTTGCCTACATATACTTGGATCACAGTGCATGCACAGAGCAATCTATTCCATCTTTAATATTAACATTACCTCCAAAAACTGTGACTTAAATTAGACAACAAGCGTAATTCCATCCTTTCTGTATTTCTGTTTTTCTTTCTTTCTCCATCTGTTTCTCCCCCAGCTCCTCACCAAGAACCCTGTTAAGCGTTTGGGTGGAGGAGAGGATGCAGAGAGAGAGCTGCGGGAGCATCCTTTTTTCCGCTGGATAGACTGGGACCGGCTGGAGAGACTGGAGATACAGCCTCCCTTCAAACCCAGAAGTGTCAGTATCACCTATCACAACACATGTTTCTGTGTGTGGGTCAGGTTTACCCCACAAAACTCCCCACCATGTTAGAAAAACAAATGTGTACATGGGCTCATTTTCTATTTTCATTATCTAAGGTTATCAAAACTGCCCTTTGGCAGTATTTATGGGGATTTATTCATAAATAAATACAGAAATAAATGGAAAGATGGATGTATATGTATGTATCAGTCTAAGTTTATATATATATATATATTAGGGCTGTCAAACGATTAATCGCGATTAATCGCATCCAAAATAAAAGTTTGTTTTTAATAATATATGTGTGTGTACTGTGTATAATTAAATTTGTATATATAAATACACACACATGCATGTATATATTTAAGAAAAATGTGTTATTTATATATAAAAAAATGATATTTATATATAATATAAACTATATAAATATATATACAGTATATGTATGCAAATATTTCTTAAATATATACATGCATGTGTGTGTATTTATACATACAAAATAATTATACACAGTACACACACATATATTATGTAAACACAAACTTTTATTTTGGATGCGATTAATCGCGATTAATCTTTTGACAGCCCTAATATATATATATATATATATATATATATACATAGTAGGGATGCATGATATATCGGCCACCACATCTGTATCGTCCGATATATGTTTTTAATTTTTAATGCTATCGTTATCGGCCTAATAAAAAAATTTGCCCGATATTTTAAAGCCGATAAATAATGGGTAGTTTCCTTCAGCTGAGACACCGCAGATGCGCACTGTTTGCAATGATGGTTTTGAGTAGCCTGAAATATGATTGAAATCCCTTCAAATCACACAAACATTTTTAGTGCAAGTCTGTCATATAGGCTACATAAAATTATAATGAGAACATTATACTTTTATGCTTGGGACATGGCTTTTTAATGGTGAGACTTTTGTTTTTTTAATCAGGCTCTCAGAAATGATATACAAATTTGGATTTAGATTTATCTGCAAATATATCAGTTATCGGCTTTCAAATTATAAGAATTATATATCCTCAGTTGTAAGTCGCTTTGGATAAGTGTTTGCTAAATTTATAAATAAATACATAAATATATATATAGTTAGAATTATATAAATTATTATATGAAATATCTACATTTTATATATTTATAGTTATGTATTACATACATTTATATAGTTTTTTAACAAAAAAAAAAATGGGTATAGAATTTGCTTGTTTAGTAACTATGACTAAACTATTAATTATAATTCATTAATTATAAGAAACAATAGATGTTGTGCTATGTCCTCATTTTCTTAGGGAGATAAAGGTTGTACAGTATGCGTGTGTGTGGCAGTTTCTTTTAGCTATTTTAAACCAGTAACCATATAACTGGATATTTATTAATGTGCTCTGCCTGCTCTTCCTTATTATTTTCAGCATGCATCTGTGCATGTGTGCTTTCATATTTACTAGTGTTATTTTTTCTTATGAAGATTGTTATTTTTTATTATGAAGATGAAGAAGCAAAATAAGCCTGACCCCTATTGCCTGTAGCTCTTTGCCCATATTACTCATGCTAATCTATGCAGTTATTATTATGCTGTGTGAATGTATGTAAGTATGTGTGCTCTGAGTTCACAGCGCTAGACTATCATCAAGAGCATCCACGCAGTCTGCTTGATATTTAATAGATGTAAACTTAACCCAACTGATTTTTTTTTTGTGCGTGTGCCATTCTCACAGGGAGGCAAAAAAGGAGAAAACTTTGATAAGTTTTTCACATCCGCCCCCTCTGTCCTCACGCCCTCTGACCCGGATGTTCTCGCTGCCATAACTCAAGAGGAATTCCAAGGCTTCTCCTACATGAACCCGGAATTTCCCCCCTCACCCCTCACAGCTGTCTGAGAAAACCTTAATCGATCCTCATCAACCACCTTGTGACTTTTATTCTGCTCCTGTTCATGATTTAAACTACAGTGACCAAAAAAAACCATTGTGTAATCTGGCTTTAGCTTGCTTACAATAGGAGTCTGTCTCAATTAGACCAAACATCTCCTTCTGAAACAACACCACACTGATTTAAATGATCTTTACAGTAAAAAACTAAGCATTAATAATATTTAGCCGGTCCACTCTGAGAGTATCAGTCTGAATTATTTAAGGGTCATGCATTCATGCCATTATCTCATTGGACAATAGGATCTTATTGGATATCCTTTCGAATGCTAGTAGTTGCCATGACCTAATTATAACTGACTGCACCATAGAAACCAGCATGAACATGATTGCCCCCATGTTTTAAAGTTCACTTCAAGCTGATTATTTCATCTCAGATCAAACTCAGTCTTTGTGTGAGATCCTGTTCGCTCTGGTTTGGTTTAGTTAACCAAATAAGTGTAGACAGGTGAGCAAACACTGGTCATCCTTTTAGCATCAGACAACTGGTATAGAAGCTCAGTATTATGATTTAGAAGTCACACACATGACAGCTAGATGCAAAAAAAAAAATGTATTAATGCTCAGCATATAAACTACTTGTTTGTGACATGAATGTTAGAGCATACTGTATATGTAGATGCATCATAATTCAGTCCAAATATGATACAGATTTTAAATGTTTGCATCATCTAAGTATTTTACAAAAATAAGTTATTGGGATCCATGTTCCCTTGTTATTGAAACAAATGACTTTATGACAAAAATGCTAATTTAGATATTTATGATTTATTCCATATATCTATGCATATCTATATAAAGTATGTGCAGTGTATTATAAAGTATACATGTTAATGTTTATTCAGAATAAAAAATAGAAATTTTCTATGAACATGTTAAATCATATCATCAGCATTTTTACATCAGCATAAAATAAAAATAAAAATGACATCTCGTTATAATGTTTTGCAACCTATAGTGTCAAGAAAAAGCAGCCCCAACTGTTATCAACCAAATATTTTATTTATCTACAGTGCATACATATTACTTATTATATTGCTAAATTGGTCTCAATCAGCTTTTGAAATCTCAAGTTTATGGATGAATTCATTGGTGTTGAGTGTTTATTTGTTTGAAGCTGGTACGATATGAATATGAGGTCTCAGAGATCAGCATGAACTGGTCTTGCATAGTGCAATTCATGATGTCTGACCTGGAAAGACCTGAGTCTGCACACTGTGCCCAAACTGCCCTACTAATACAACTTGAACATTGCATTGACGACAAAATGCTAGGAGAGGAGGAGTGACAGATTAGGTGAAATGATATGTGTAAAGGTAGGATTAAAATTAAAAAAACATAATTTTTTTCAGTATCATGTCCATTATTCCTGGAATTTGTCACTAGGCAAAATTGACAGATTACTGCCTGGTCATTGGTCAAATTTCCTCAGCCTTTTATTTTATCCCAGAGTTGCTGATCTTGTGGTTATGTAAATGGGATACTTTGTAAACCAGGGTGCTAATGGAGATCTACTGTAAATGTCTGCAGATATAGTTCCATTTACATCACACCTGCCTGTGAATTTCTGTGGAGCCCAACCGATTAGCAGCGGTGCTTGATTTGGGGTTTGGAACTAAACTCTGTAGCGAAGTACATCTACGCAAACGGGACTAAACATTAGATTAAAAAGTGCTTAAAATATGAATGTACTAATTAGTGAAAATCCCATGTATTGATGTAATTACGCTGTTCTCAATCACAATAAACGGTTAAACCTCAGTATCAAAAATCATTTAGTTAAATGCATAGATAGATAGATTGCACAATGATTTTGCATTGAGTTGTTTTGTGATTTCAGAGTGTGAAAATAAAATATATGAAGTAAACCCATCAGTTTCTTTGTGTTTGTCCACTCTATCAGTGACCCGTTTGGCCTCGTCTCACTGGTCAAGTCTCTGGAGTCTGTGTTCGTGCTGATGAGATGACAGACCTTTACACTCGTCTCTCAATTTCAACACTTCCTCTCTCCACTCATCGCTCCCTCAGTGCCGTCCCAGTGGGCATGAGTGATATAACAGGATACCCTTAGATACCCTGCCTATTAAAAACTACCCTAACCTCCTTACTGTAACTGTCTTCATCTCCGTCACTGCTTTTTTTTAATGCCCCAGTCTGACTTTCTTTTTAGTTCTATAATCTCATCTTTTCTTGAACTGAAGATATCCAGCATCGGAAAAGTGTTTAAAAAGGTGTGTTAAAGAAATAAAATGCTTTCAGACGTGTTTGCTTGTCATGTATTATTGTATATAATGTAGATCTCTATCTCTCTGTCTCTCTCTTTCCATCTTTCACTTCTTGAGGTCAGAGTGTACTATGCTATTGATATCGTGTCTAAAAATACGTATACTAAAGTATAATGGGACTATGAGAGGAAAAACTGAGAAAGGATGAGATTGGGCTTGAGTCCAACATGGATGATGACAAATGTGAGCCCTTATTGGTGCATTCTTCTGATTTTTTGTGTTTGCTGATAAAAAGAAACATAAAAAATGCTCAATTATTTCTCTCAGACAGACTTCTGCTTATGTCGGCTGCTTCTCAGATGTTTCTTCTGAGAAAAAGACCCCAGTAATCATGTGTCTCTCATCTAGAGTTTCAGAAGACATGCTGCACATTTTCTTTTGTCAAATCCAACAAAGATTCAGTAGCAGGTAAATCTTGGATTCTGCTGAAGCTGCAAATATACTTCCCTTTGGATTCTGACAAATTGTCAGGGAAAACTGCACTAATTGCTAATGTAAGGAGAAAATGAGTCCTATGTCTCCTTTTCTGATTCACTCTTTTACTGTAAATGATGCTGCTCTCTGCCTGTCTTCTCACAATACACTATTGACTAAAATGTCTTTCCCTCCATATTGAAACTAATTTACTGAAGCTTCTTTACATAAAGGAGAGTGTTGGAATGTGGCAGGTCGACACTTTTACAGACACACCATAATCATTCACACACAATTTTAAAGATTAATTGAAAGTGAGCCTTATGCCAACATGGGTAATCTAAATGTGATAGGGGAATACAAATTTGAATATCCAATACCCAGCTAAGGACTTTTTCCTAACATTTATGGTCCCATTAAGTAAAATGTTATTTCTGAATGTTCTCTGAAAAGTAGTGACATTTAAAAAAACATTAGACTTAGCCTAAAAAAAATGTATGCAAACTTTTTGAGAGCATTGATTGACCAGATGTACGAATGTTTTATTAATGTTACTGGAAGATTTTTTGTTCATAACTTTGCCTCAACGTTAGCTAAAGTTCTGAGAATATTCCCTGTTAGCTGGGACTGGCTCTTATGTATCAAATATCGATTGATACCGATAAACTAAAAATGATCTAATATCCGCCGAAAACCAATACCAAATATTGTGCATTTGTAAACCATAAATGGTTTGCAAAACGTCTTTTCCCTGTCAAAAGCACTAACACCAAACATAAGCTTCAAGCTAGAAAAATATCTTTCCATTTATCCATCCATAATGCAAGAGTACATTTTCCATTGCGCATTACTAACCCAGACCCTACAACATATTCACACGCACATTGTCTGCGTTGCCTCGCTATCTTTCGTTTTGCTGGGATAAACAGGGAGGGTAACCGTGAAAATGTGAGGGAGGAGAAGATAACGGGGTATCAGAGGGAAATACGCACGTAAGAGGGAGGGAAAGACGAGAGAGAGAGAGAGAGAGAGAGAGAGAGAGAGAGAGAGAGAGAGAGAGAGAGAGAGAGAGAGAGAGAGAGAGAGAGAGAGAGCGCGGATATTTTGCCAGGCACCCCTGGTGTGAGGCTTGTGCCTGCGCGCTCGCTGCAGACTCGTCAGCACCACGCGCACGGGCAGGGTGAGTACAGTCTGATTTCATTGTCCTTTACTGTTCTCAACTAATGCGTGACTGAGTCGAAACACGTTTTAACTTTTGTCAAGTGTTATTGATAGAAGTTATAGTAAACGAACGGGTATGTGTTTATGGCAGTGCGTATACCGTGTTACAGAATCCCAGCAGGGTCTGTGAGCGCGTCGCATGTTGTCTTAATATGAGCGGAACATTTGTCATAGGACGTTTGTGAGAGTTGTTTGTGGTCCGTTGTGAATTGTAAACCTCCAGAGTCATTTAAGAGACTGGCATGCAGTGAAACTAACATTTGCAGCTTTTTTTGTGTTGGTGAGTGAATGGTAGCTGAGGTAGTTGAGTGTGTAACTGGCTCAGTCAAGTGCCTCAGGAGGCGCGCTCTGGCATGTAGGTGGGAACTCCATCATTACTGGGCCAAGGTCTTTCTATACATTAGCCTACATCTGGCTTGGCACTCTTTCTCTTCTCTCTGTCCCCGTTCCTTACTGTATGTCCGGTGTTTACACTATAGGCTATTTATTTTAATACGTTCAGATATCTGGTTAATATCTGAGGGTTCCTTTAAACAAATACATACAAAAAGATTTAAAGAGACAGTTCACAAAAAAAATGAAAATTCTGTTTACTCAACCTCATGTCATTCCAAACCTGTAGACTTTCTTTCCTCTGTGGAACACGAAAGATTAGGAGAATGTTGCAACTGTTTTCTTTTTTTTCTTCTTTTTTCTTGCAATACAATAAACGCAAGTCCAAAACAAAAAATATTTATTTTTATTTTTATTTTTATTATTATTATTAAAACAACACTGGTCCTCATGGACTTTCAATCTATGGAGAGGAAAGAAAGAAAAAAACACTCATTTAAAAAAATATATATATGTTGTATGCGTTCCACAGAAGATAGAAATGCATACCGGTTTGGAGCAACAAGAATTTTCATTTTTGGGCGAACTGTTCCTTTAATATTTTGGATCAAGTGCACTTATGCCACATTGACATCATACTGCATCTGATTAGTGCAAACTGCTAAGTGCACATAATGTGTGACAACAGTAGGATTGTGAAGTATAGGACAATTTAATTTAGCAAAGGACAATATCAGACCCCACAAAAATGCAAAAAAGTCCAAATAGAAAAATAAAGAGTCAGCGGTGACTGACTGGGGAGTTTGAGGTCAGACTTGGACAGACTGATTTTGTCATGGAGAAGTAACCTCTCTTCTACATCAGTACACGCGGCCTTGAGGGGGCAGAAGCGCTGCGGGCAGAAAAAACAAAAAAAACTCTCAGTGTTGATGGTCAAGCTGGAGTTTGACATTGTTGTTCTCTGCTTCTGCTTCAAAGCACTCAGTACCAGCACTTTTTCTCCACAGCGTTCTCGCTGTGCCTTTTTTCACTGCATTGCAAAATCTTTCCATCATTTGCTGGGGTTCATTATCCGTTGACAGCGAGTGTTAAGCCTTGTGTCATTCTTTGCGGCAGGACGAACGGCAAAAGGGTCAAACTCTCTGATTTTCACAGATGGCACTACGATCTCGTCTAGACACCTGCGATTCAATTTGGAAGCCAAGAGTCTTTTTTTCCTCTTACTTTTTCTCTTTTTCTCCCTCTCTTGTTGCTCAGGGTGCTGCTCTGAATCACCAGCTCTGAGAGACACACAGGAAATGACAGCATGAAAAAGCACACACACACTCAGACACATTCTCTCTCACACACACTCTATACAGCCTCTTCAAAAACAACCATCACAAAAGTCGCCATTGCAGCAGCAGCTGAGTGACTGTGGAGACAGGAGAGTGATTCTTTCAACCTCATGCATCATGTAACCGAATGACAGCATTCATTTCATTAATCTCATGTCAAATCATAATCTTTAAATAGGTATAGAGCAATGACAGGATGAAATTGTTCAATGACAGAGAGCAAAAGGCACATTTCCCTTTGAAAAGACCTTGCAAGTTATCGTCAGCGCTGTCATTCATTCATCACAGAGACAAAACGCATCCCTCATTAATTAAGAATCGATCAGAGCTCAGCTCTGGGTGAATCAGAGAGATGCACATGGTCAGAAAGAGGATCTAATCTTAGTTTTACAGCGCATTTCACACAGAGAACACAAGTTCATACTGTACACTCTGACATTTACATACTGCCATTTTTAGTTAGCTGCCCCATATATGGCCTCTCATTCGTGTCTTTTCTTGCCCTGCCTCTGCTCCTCTACAGTCTGAACCTTTCTTTCTCCTTTTTTTACGCAGTGTTGTGATTAAGTAAAACTATTACAAATAATTTTCGTTATTTGAAATAAAGCTGAATGAATGAATGAAAACCCTAAACTTAAAGAACTTAAAAGAAAATGTCTAGGTTATGAATATAACCTTGGTTTCCTGAGAGGAAACGGGACGCTGAGTCATAACGCTCTGGGGAACACCAAAGCGTCAACGTTATGACGCAGCGTTGAGTTCCCTCGAAAGGGAATTCGAAATCTTGACTATTAAAATTAGTTTCAGTTGAAGTACTAAATTGACAAATAAAATTGATTGAAACTGAAAATATAAAAATAAAAGCTAATTCAAAATATGAATAAATAATATAATAGTATATGAATTATAAACAATACTAAAATATCAATGTTTTAAATCATTAAAGGAATAGAGTGCAACGGTTCCTGCCCTCAATCAGCAGCGCTGGTTCCGTAAGTATTTTTTTCATATATATATATATTTTTATTTTTTTTTTAAATAGTCAGTACAAAATAGATTTTAATATAGTCTTCGTTAAGTAATGGATAATGTACATCCAGCCAGTTGTTATCGCAGAATAAACCCCGACAGGGTGATCAGGTCTTGCATCAACCGGCTGGATGAACATTATTATTACAAGGCTACTTGCCACATAAGTAAATAATTAAACACGAAATATTGATCTGAGTCTAAATATTTGATTAGGTCTTCAAACCCAAAGCTTCCCACGGAGAGAGCAGTTGCTAACGCGGCAGGTTCAAACTAGACATACATATACGGTACATTCATACCACTTATTACACAGCATTTTGCCACATAAATAATTATGGGGATAAGAGACGATTTGAGATGAAACTGTTTTTTATCTTATAATCCAACAGTGTCTGTCTTACACAACTCTCTGATTGGTGTAATTGTCTGTACAGCATCACGGGTAATGTAGTTTTTCACCAGGAATTCCACGATTATTTTAAAAATAAACTGAAATAATGCTGGCTGAATTCTGAAAATCATTGAGCATGTGAACGATTGTTTCTCTAATGAATATCATCAATTTCACAAAACCAGTCTGAATGATTTGACTCTGGTTAACTTGATGCAATTATTCGGTCACTAATGGAGGGTGAAGATTTTCATGGAATAATGACTTTTATTTCTGTCTGTTCCTTGCAAAAACTGTTGTATGGCTTTAGAAGACTACAGTCCAAGTCATATGGATACATTTATGGTGCTTCAGTCCAACTCACGGTAGAAAATCATGAAAAGAACAATCCTTTAAAATGTCTCTTTTTGTGTTCAACAGAATAATGAAAGTCATGAGGGGGAGTAATTAATGAAAGGACTGTGATTTTTGGATGAACTAATCTATAGCAGCTTTCGTCATATTCTGTTCTCCCACAGTGCATGGGATGCCAATGTGAATTAGTGAGCAGGACCAGTGTGTTTACATCTGCTTTTTTTCTCCATACGGACAAGGTCTGTCTCACAGTAAAGCTATGACTCATGACTCTGTAGGCACTTGTGTGTGATGTGAATCACTGCCAATGATGTTTCACTTTCTGCCTCAATGACTGCCACCCGTCAAGCCTGGTGAACTTTGACCTTTTGTGCGATTGGCTGATTACCGCCACAGTGGGACTGGAACTGTCTCTCATGATCTTTTACACTCCTCCTCTCTGTCTTCCTGAAGAATAACAGACTGTGCAGAAGTGTCTAGATTTGATGGTGCCCCGCTGCTCATATCTCTAATGTTTTTGCTGTGATTTGGATTGTGTGTGTGTGTGTGTGCAGATGAGCTCTTGCAGCAGCAGGGCTCTGACTCTGCTCTCCACAGTGTTTGGGGCGTGCGGACTGCTGTTGGTGGGGGTTGCCGTGGCGACGGATTATTGGCTACTGATGGAGGAAGGAATCGTACTGCAGCAGAACCAAACTGTCGATGTCAAGATGGCTTTGCATTCTGGCCTCTGGAGAGTGTGTTTCATAGCAGGTGTGGACACACACTTACTTTATATTCAAACACACTAGGGTCTTCTATAGTACTTTTGGATACAACTTTTTTGCCAAGGACGCAAAATTTACAATATATATATATTTTTTCTTGATATGTCTAGTCTATTTATAGTTTTATACACTACCTTTCAAAAGTTTGGGGTCGTTTTGGAAATAATTAAATGCTTTATTTATTAGACACATTAAATTGATAAAACTAAATTGAGTTCAGACATTTATAATGTTACAAAAGATTTCTATTTCAAATAAATGCTGTTATTTTGAACTTTATATTCATCAAAGAATCCTGAAAAAAAAAATGGTTCATGGTTTCCACAAAAAAATATTAAGCTGCAAAACATAACATATTATAACATAAGGTTTCTTGAGCAGAAAATCAACATATAAGAATGATTTCTGAAGGATCATGTGACACTGAAGACTGGAGTTGTGATGCTGAAAATTCAGCTTTTTACATTTTAAGATACGAATAGAAAACAGTTATTTTCAAATGTAATAGTATTTCACAATATTACTGTATTTTTGATCAAATAAACACAGTCTTGGCGAGCATAAGATGCTTCTTTCAAACACTTTGAAAAATCTTACCAACCCCAAACTTTGTAAAAAATGTATATAAAATATGTTATTCATACTTTGTGCAGTTGTTTGCTAAATTAAATAATTGTATAATTATAATTTAATCATTTATCATTGTACTGAGTAAAATGATAATGATTATTTCCATCATTTTTGCACAGTAAAGAAAAAAGAAAATTAAAGCATAATAATTGTAAATTCATTAAATGTTTAAAGAACCATTAAAGCAACATATTTAATTCATATCTAAAATACAAATTGAAAATTTTAAATAGTGTTTTGTTTGAAATAGTTATTCTCCTCTGTTTCATTAAATTCCTACAGTTATTCATTATGTATCTGTCTTTCCTGTATTTCATACATGTATCTTTCATTACATCCTTTGTCTCACTGTTTTAGGTTCAGAGAAAGGTAGATGTGTCGCCTCTGAGTATTTCACAGAACCAGAGATTGAAATCACCACAGAAAACACTGCAAATATCCTCAGTGAGTGAACGTGAGTTCAAGTCAAAGTAACACGTCCATACCTCCACACACAACTCTCATGCACATGTATTTCTCGTTCTGGCAGAGATGGTGCGGACAGCTACACCCTTCCCTATGGTGTCTCTGCTCTTCGTCTTCATGGCCTTCATCATCAGTAACGTGGGACACATTCGTCCGCAGCGCACCATCCTGGCCTTCATTTCTGGAATCTTCTTCATCCTCTCAGGTAGCGAGAAACCTTTCAATTTGTAAGGTGGACATTGCTCTTAGGCCACGCTTGCATGTATTAGTTATATCTCAGTTTTTAGACATACATATATATTGAGTATAGTATAGCTATAACACTGTTAGGATAGATGTTGTGCCATCTATAATTATGTCATCACAAAATAAGCCTGGAGGAACCTTCTTTTTGAATCACGTCTCTTTCTAAAATACTCTTACTGTTAAAAATAGTTCATAACATATTTAATACAGATCCTTTTCAGGAGGATTAGATGTGAGGACTTTGTGTTTTGTACTCATCAGAATGTAGCAGTACCATCTGCAGTGCATTAATGATGTCTTCTCCGATCATAAACCTGTGTCTGAGCATGAAATCACTCCATCTGTTTATTATTTATCAGTTTCTGGAACCAGTAGATGCAGTGCCAAAGATTCTTTGGTGGAAACGCTGTATTTGAATTGCATTAGTTGTTCTGTAAAATAAAAAATCTATCAAATGAGTGCCATATAACTAAGCCACCTGTCACGTGACTGCTGTCACTACACTGTTACATATATTTTGCTCCTATTATTTTCTCTTGAACAAAACTGTAGTCATCTGTTCACGTAGGCACAAATGCCTTATGTGTCCCATATTATGTAAATCGGAAGATTAAACTCATCAGTCAATAGTGCCATCAGTGGAATACCTCAAATATCTGAACATGCAATTCAGTTCTTCACCAGCAGAGGTCAGCAAGTTTATAAAATATAAAACATGCTCATTAGTGAGAAGACTGTAGAGAAGACTCATGAACTTGTCAACATATAAAAAGCTGAAATCAGAGACATTTAATGACTGTTGTTTATTAACAATAATTGTTTTTATAAATCAGGTGAGTTTACTGATTTTCTAATTTTCAGAATTATTACAGAATGTAATTTAGTACATATCTGACTACATATTTGACTATCCTGCCCCCTCAGTTAAGATGAATGTGAAAATAGATTTTAAGAATGTAGCTCTACTGGCTAGAGATGAATGATGAATGAAATGATGAAACTGATGATGAAATAGAGGGCTAGTAGTTAATTCGTTGTAGGTAGTTGATTATTTCACTGTTCGAATTTTCGAATATGTTTGTCTAGGCAATTTTCCTTTTTGTTTTATGTAGTCATTTTATTCAGTGCTCTGCCATCTGAACTCGTATCGTATTCGGGAATAATTAAACATTTGGCTTTATGGTCAGACTCTTACATGTGTCACTATATTAGTAACATTTTACCAAAATCAAGGTCAAATGGAGTTACAAGGTTTTTGACCAGCGAATTTCAGACACACGCATCTTAGAACGGCCGCATCTGAGGCAGTAAGTGCATCGCATTACGTTTTCATTAACTTACAGGTTATAAAGTTTATTGTAGTTATGAGCGCGTTCAGTTTTTTCTGTCATTTGGCCAAAATCTCATGTTATTAAAGATGAAGTGCTACGCACAGACTATTTAAGACAAATGTTTAAAAAAGACAAACAAATTCTTGACTAAGACACTCTTCTCTGGTCCTCAAATACATAAAACATTAGCCTTTATCTATAGTATTTCTTGAGTCAAGAAAACACTGTACTTATTCAAGGAACCAGTTCTTTATTTAGGCTACCCTTGCATTGAGACGGTCCAAACTCCAAACTGCGTGCGGCACTTCATTCACAATAGAGGCTGGATGGAGTTATAAGGTTTTATCGACATGAGGATCCAATGAAGTAAAGAGGTTTAGTCACAAGCTCTTTTTAATACTTTTCAATGGTTCTGCCTGACAGTGACAAAATTTGTGACATTGATCATGACTGTCTAGTGAAGCACAGGATGCTCTTTGTATGTTTGTCAAATCAAGCTAGAGAACATGATCATCAGGTTTGTGCTGCTCGTGTGCTGAAATATCGAGCACTAAGTATTATTTGATAGTATTTTTTCCCCATTTTTTTCTCTTTTACGTCATTGTTATGCATATTATATACTTTGTAATGAAAAAAAAAAAAAAGCATTTTCCCTCATGACCTTGGGTTTGAACCCCACTTGTAAGGTCATGAAATAGCACTTCCATAACAGGCCGCAGCGAGAGCCTAACCCTAACCCACTCTGAATGTAGAACTTATTTGTATGCAGATGATGCTGTTGTTTACTTCATCTCTGCCTCAACCTTGCACACGGCCAGAAAAGACCTTCAACTTTTTCAGAAACACCTCTCTCCTCCACAGACTTCCTGACAGACCGCCCTTGAAAAACACCTTTTTACTTGTCCTTTTCTCTGTGTTCTCTATCAGCCTGCCACTGAATATGTAATGTGCATTTCAGACTGCCCGGGGCTGATAAAAGTGCGTCAGTTGAAAGAAGCCATTAAAAAGTAAAGATCACGCATGCTGGTAGTGCAGTTAGATGGAGCGGCTGTGAAATGTAGCTGTTGTTTGCAGGGATGTTGTGGGTGAGAGAGAGTCTAGTCGGTCATTCTGCTGTTGCGATAAATATTACAGGCGTTTCTCAGCTTGTGCATGTTGAGCTTTTCTCACCCATTCTCACCTGTCCCTTTTACAGTTTTGCTGTCATTCTCTATCCAAATTCACACACATACACACACTGCTCTGCTCCTCTTATTTGATCTCCTCTGTCCTCTATGCATCTCTGTGCTGCAGCGAGGAGCGCGTGGAGCTGTGATTTATTTAGATGAAGCTGATGTCCTCTCATTAGTTGCTGGGCAAAGCCCTGGAGAATGTACAGTACTTGTGTGTCTGTTGAGTTGGTCGAGGGTGAGCATTAAGTGCCTGACAGGAAGGCTGACGACCTCATCACAGTGCAGTTATTTATCTATATTGTTTATTACTGTTGTTGTTATTTCTCTTTTTTCATGTAGCTGCATTTAAAGGTACAGTAAGCGATCACTGTTGATATTTGAAATCAACCCAAACACCCCTCTTTTTATTGCTCCATCCCCAAAATGCACAAACAGGCTATGCAAGAGCGGATGTCTCTTTTCTCTTTATCATAGCTAAAGAGAAGCAATATAATGCTTTGTGACAAGAAAGAACAAAATATGAACATACAGTACTAAAGAGTATATACAAGCAACAGAAACAACGCAACCTCAACGTCCGATTTCCGACCTTCCAGCATAGTTTTCTCCAGCGCTTGAAAGCTTTTCTAACATTAAAGGGGTGGTTGAATATGATTTCACTTTTCTAACTTTAGTTAGTGTGTAATGTTGCTGTTTGAGCATTAACAACATCTGCAAAGTTACAAAGTTCCCGTCCCCGGGAATGCGATTTATAGATTATCAAGACAGAATATGCTAATCAATGACTAGAAGATAACTACACATAAGCTACATAAATTCACCAACTAACCATTCAGAAATGTTGTCACTTCTTCTTGAGTCTCTCCATCTTTCTGACTCTGGTTTGAACATAAAAGGCTAAAGGTTTTTGAAATTTCCAGTGCATGTCTGTGTGAGGTAAAAGGACACAAGCTCTTGAAGCTCCGCCCTCTGTGCCGGTAGCAGCAGTTCATTTGCATTTAAAGGGACAGACACAAAAACGGTGCGTTTTTGCTCACCCTCAAAAAGTGACAACTTTAACATGCTATATAAAAATATCTGTGGGTGAAGCTAAAAACTTCACATACACACTCTGGGGACATCAGAGACTTATTTTACATCTTGTGAAAAGGGCATTATACCACCCCTTTAACGCGGGTCTTACCTGATCATAACCCTTATTTTCCCAGTGATATTCTTTTTCTCTGTTTTAATGTCTCTCAGCCATCTTGCTTTCTACAGTCTTTCCTTAAATCTCCCTCTCGCTCATTCTCTCTCCTCCCTCATCATGTGAGGACACGTCTCCTACTGCTGATTTGGCTATAAGGATGTTGTGGCACTCGGTCCGATACACTTTCAACAGCTTTTCTCATAAATGCATAAGCGCTAGCTACAGTACAACCCTCGATACTGCTCCCCTTCTAAAAGGGAGCCACTGGGGAGCTATCCTACTTAAAGACTCCAGAATCCTGGGGAAGGCAGCTCAACTCTCCTAACACTCTCCTCTAGGACCTGCTATGACCCATGCTTGATTCGATCAGCACTAGCCATATAGTGACAAGAACAAGGGATGCTGAAAGGGATAGATGCGAGCTGAATATGACTTCTTCCACAACTTCTCTACCTCAGTGTGAAGTTCGGTAAGAAATGGAAGGCTCATTGGAGCGGGACAGTTATGGCCTGACAGGAACCACTCGTCGAGTCTGCTACGAGAGAATCACGTACCCCCAAACTAGATCCAATCTAGTTGTGGTGCAGGCCATTACCTCCAGCAACTCCTCTCCTTGTATGCGGGGTTGGCAGTCTGAGAGGGCTCACTACAAGCGATATCTTCGCCCTCTTCAACCACATCCGCCTCGTCCTGGCTGGATGGTGCCAGCAATGCTATCTGCTGGATCCGAAGACTCAAGAGAAGGTGCATCGTGATCCAGTAGATCGCCCGAGCCAGTGACTAGGAGAGAGAGACATACCTTTCTTGAACTCTTCGGCCAGCTCGACAGTGGCCTAGTGGGGCCCGCGATAATCCCACGTGCCGGGTTGCGCTGATAGGCAATAATATCGTAAATCGCCGAAAGCTAGAGATATCGTCAAAAGCATCAGCTATCGACCTTATCAAGAAGATCTGGCATTTCCAATTAATGTCTTAAATTATTATTATGATTAGGCTACTTTTATTATTAAATTAATATTGTAATTAATTTGCCCCGCAATAATTTCATAACTAATAGGATAATTAAAGATGTTAGATTAGCTTACTCCTCATTTTCAAAAACAACTAGTTTAACACGAAATACTTCTCTTCTCATTTTTTTACTATGTATGGGCCACAAGAGAAATATTAAGAAAATAAACAGTCATAGCCTTGTTGTGTTTATAACACTGGTCTACATCAAAAATGCTTCTGAAATAAATGTAGTCAAACCTTACTAATTCTGGGTCACTGAAAATAAAAATGATGCTTAAAATTGTTGATTGGCTCAAATTTTTTTAAAGATATGCTATATCCCCTTGACGTATATGTTTCATCTGTAGAAACGTTTCTCTCAGTTGTTTATGTACAGAACTCAGAACGAGGAAGTATACAGGACATCGTCATCCGGAAGGGCAGGAGTTATGATCACATAATCTGATTGACAGATCTAGAACAAATGAGCGCTCTCTGACTCATAACACACACGCACCCGGAAGAAAACAGACACACAGTGCTCTGTACGCTGTTTTCAGTGGAAAATCAATAGGAATGATATTCTGTATAATGAAATATGAAGTAAACGTGAGAATAAATCTGTTCTAAGACACCAATGACAACAAGAACATTCATTCTCTTCTCTCTTACAGAATACTTTTCTTTTATATTTAAAAGTATTTACACTGGTTTCCAAAACAGTGCCACCAATCTCACCCTTTTGTGCAACAGCAGAGGCTCCAGGCATGTGATATAATGCTCAAATCTGATTGGACGGCCCATTTCATCGCTGAGCAACGGGGAAAAATGTTTACACATTGGTCAAAAAAAAAATCTCACTTTGTTACGCCACGATTGATCGCGCCCGGTGTGAATAGCTCCAGGAATCTATTGTTTCAATCCAAGAGCGTCATGGCGTCGTACATTTGCTTCACTTAATCGTGCTCAGAGTGAAAGGCCCTTAAGAATAATACATTTTTCTTAATCACAGAGTTTATCTTCTTTTTCTTTTTTTTGGTCCAGGGAAACATGGTGATGCGAACTTCTGGGTTAGCCTAAAAAAACATCATCACTGCAGCATTCAATAAACACTGCAATATTCTATAAAATAAGACGTGTCAATTTTGATTTCATGGTGACTTTAACATTTCAACTGAATGTTTTTGCACGAGATGGCAGTCAAGGTCTTGGCGTTCTGTTGATTTTTCTTCTCTCATTTGTTATTGTCTCTCTTTCTCTCAGGGTTGAGTCTGGTAGTGGGGTTGGTGCTGTATATCTCCAGTATCAATGATGAAGTAATGAACAGGCCGCGGGAGCCAGAGCAGTTCTTCAACTACCGCTATGGCTGGTCCTTTGCGTTTGCTGCCAGCTCATTCCTGCTCAAAGAGGTCAGAAGATGAAATTTCAGTCCAAAATATCAGGCTTTTTGTATGTCATTATGTTTGTTCAAAGCAAATTCAAGCCCTTTGGCCTGGAATAGCCAAGATGTAGTCATATTTCTTGTGAAAGCTCCAATGACTTGAGCATAGGCCCGAGGAGCTTGACAGTTTAATTATGTCACTTGATGCTGTTGAAGCAGATGCTTTTAACATGACCCTGCCCTGACATACACCTCAGTCGATGCAGGACCTTATAGTGCGCTCTTTATGTATTATGAATCTGGATCTTCAGATGCGCTCCATTTTAGTCATTACTCTATACCTGAATACTGCATTTGGTGCAGTTAATCAATGTTTTCACTCACTGCAATAGGTAAAGGTTAAGTAACCTGAGCTCAGGGAGGTCAATGTAAGGGATTTTCACCATGTATTATGTATTGCTACACATGATATCCACATACGGTTTTAAGATATTTATTTTTCAAATGCATATATTAGGGAGGTGATTATGAAAGTCAGAGTTTGTGAAGAAGACAAAGTGAATGATGGAGCAGTGAGAGCTGCAGATCAAAGGCAGTCTGTCAGCTGTTCTGTGCCATAAAGCAAGGATTAAGCTAAATTGAAGTACAAACTTTTTTTCTGCTTGGTTCAGCAGGATACTTTTAGTATTATGGTCGCTGAAGGAAACATTAGATTGTCAGCTTGTGTGAGAAAGAAAATTAGAAAGGCTGCAAAATCATAAATCACTCCTCTTTCATTCACCTTTAAAGGTGCATTGTGCAATATTTAGGAGGATCTGTTGACAGAAATGCAATATCTAGAAGAACATAACTATGTTTTCAGTGGTGTGTAAAGACCTTACATAATGAACCGTTATGTTTTTATTACCTTAGAATGAGGCACCGCGGGTTCCTTTACATTGAAATAGCCTTTTTGCGCCGACATGTTTCTACAGTAGCCCTAAACAATAATATTCGCAATAACATATCGTTTTACTGAATAATCAAGTAAACCTAATATCTTAATTTATCTTTGTAAAGAAACCTCATCGCTTAACTGGCTGCCGTCTCAGACGACATGTTTTCCTGTCGGCCACCGTAACACCGTAACTAAATATCTCTTTTAATTTCTTTTAGAACTGTTTTAATTTTCCTTGCTTTAATTTAATTCCTTTATGTAAAGCACTTTGAATTGCCATAGTGTATGAAATGTGCTATATAAATAAACTTGCCTTAGATGCCGCTAAAAATTACACAGTGCACCTTTAAGTTTTTCAAGGAAGAGTGTAGTTGCGAAACCATTACTAATTACTGATTTGCCACAAATACTAAAAGTAAATAAATAATTAAATACATACATACATAAATCTGATATTTTCTTTTTCGAATATATTCGAATATATTTCGAATATATTCTTTAATAACAAAAGTAACAAGATTATAAAATGTATTTTTATAAAATTGTATAAAATTTTATTATTAAAATATTATTTAAATAACTCCAAAAGTCCGGAGCACATAGTGACAGATACGACTTTTACATTGTTACAACAAAAATCTAATTCAAATAACTTTTTTAATGACCTTTCTATTCATCAAAGCATCCTGGAAAAAAATGATCACGGTTTCCTCAAAAATATTAGGCAGCACAACTGTTTTCAACAAATAAGCATATTATAATGATTTCTGAAGGATCATGTGACACTGAAGACTGGAGAAAATTCAGTTTTGCCATCACAGAAATAATTAAATTACATTCAATATTTTCAAATAGAAAATTGTTATTTTATTTCACAATATGAACTCTTATTCAGCCTTGGTGTGCAAAAAAAAATCTGACCGATCTTATGTTCTAAACACAGATCTTATGTTCTCTCTCTCTCTCACACACACACATATTCTCTCAGGGTGCCGGTGTGATGTCAGTGTATCTCTTCATGAAGCGTTACGCAGAAGAGGAGATGTTTCGGCCTCACCCGGCTCTCTATCGCCCCCGCCTTTCCGAGGGCAGTGACTACAGTGGCCAGTACCTGCACCCAGAGACCTGGCCTCCACCCCAGCGCGCACGGAGCGCCTCTGAGATCTCCAGCGACATCTCCATCCAGCTCACACAGAACCCCCAGGGCCAGCTGAAGACCAGCGGCCAGCAGAGCACATCGTCTCCGGGAATCACCTCCGCTTCCAGCCCCACCTCTGGAGCAGGTTACCAGCTGTCATCGTCAGGTTCTGCAGCTCCGTTCCCCCACAGCCATCCCCTCCACCCTGGGGCTCACGGGCCACACGGGCCACACGGGCCAGCTGCAGCGTCCCAGACCCTGCCCATGTCCTCATCACCCCCACACTATCACACACATATGCGCATGAGCGCGTCTCCATGCTAAAGTTTTTAGAGTATTCGTTTTTAATTGAGATAATGCATAAACGAGAAACAGAAAATATGATGCAAGGCAAGATATAGTTTTTTATATGAGAAGAGGACGTAAAAAAAACTGTTTGTAGCTAAAGGCCTCTTTTTAAGACTGAATGTCGTCGTTGTGAAATTGTAGCATATTAAACTGCACCGGATCGAATGGGGTTCATGCAGAACACTTGACAATCGCACACACACCACCAGAACTGACAATTCATTTACTTAGGCATACACATTAGCGCACATAAGAGAACTGTAACTATTGCCTTTAATTCTGCAGATGATATAAAACTGAACTTAAGTTGTTATTTCTCATCATGGAAGCTGTGAATTGTTCGTTTTATTGTTAATATTATCATCAAATGCTAAAGTTGGATTTACTTATGAACAAAAATGCTTTGAAATAGAGTGATTCATTAGCCTGAGTTCAGGTGTGTTGAGTATTTCTTGTGTAAATATTGTGTACTGTTGTGTTTTGGCTGTGATTTGGTTCACTGCCTTTCTGCAGAATGTTGACAAATTTGGTGGGGAAAAACTAAATTAAAATGCTTTAAACGTTCTTATTTTACAAGACTCTTTTCCTGATTCATCACATTATGCAGGTCCACAAAACGCTCATAGCGCCCTCTAGTGGTTAAGAGATTGCATTGAAACTGCGGCGTTATGAGAAGCGCTGTCCGTGGTGCTGACATCATCCAAGGCAGCTTGTCAACGCAGACCAAGCAGCAAAAAATCGAGAAATGTTTTGAACAGTCAAATGTACCATAAGGTTTTGTTGCCAAATGAATGTGCAGTAGCCATGCAAAATGAATGTGAATGAACATAAATGACAGTGGGTGTTAACCAGATTTAAACTGTTAGAATATGAAACAATTAGTTTATTGCCAACCCCCATTATGATTATTATTATTATCATTATTAGTATGTTTTTATTTTGTTTGTTTGTGTGTGTTGAGAAGGGTGTAAATTTAAGCGTTACAATATGCATTGATCCTGCGCCACAAGCGGCAACACACAGAATTACAGATAAAATTATCGTTTTCAAACAAGCTTCTTGAACACACCTCTTTTGTTTTATTGGTCGAACACACATATAGCCCCGCCCCAAACTCAGGCGTTTGGCATTACAATGGAATAGTAAATGTATTTTAATGTATATATATATAAAAACAAATACTTCAGCTTTAAACGATGGAGCAATGTGAATGTGTGTATGTTTGCGTGTGTATTTTCCGCACTGGGACTGTTAAGTGCTTCTCTGCTCTGCGGTTCATCGTTCCATTGCCTCAGGGAAGCGTGCAGACCAATTGATCAAAACTCTCTCTCTCTCTCTCACTCTCTCTCTCCATTTCTATCTGTGCACGTTTGTGTTTGAGTAGGATGTCATAACAGTCGCATTTCAGTAATTCCTTTCGCCAAGGTGTTGCACTTGTGTGTGCACGTATCCTGCTTGATCTCAACGCAACAGCTAATAGAGTACGTGTGTGTTGTTAGTGTGTGCTTATATGAGGGGGTGGGGGAGACTGCCCGTGTGTGTCAGTCAAGAGTTGGATATAGCTCTCTTTTCACCAACATTACTGCATGAAAGAGCTGTCACCCAGCATTAGCCATTCCCTGCTCCAAGAGGTGGAGAGAGAAAATGAACATGAATATCGGTCGAGAAAACCTTTGAAGGTCGTAGTTCACTGTCATTTGACAGCCTGCTTAATGATGAATATATCTTGGCAACGCCAAGCGTTCACACGAGACTAGACCAATGGCAGGCTCTCAAAAAAAAAAAAAAAAAAAAAAACCTCCCTTGGTCCAAAACTGGGACTAGACTTTTCGCATGATTACCCATCATGCTTTCACTCTATACTCGACCTCAGATTATTTTTTCCACATCCGGGAGTGTTGCTGCGTACACACACACACGCACACACAAACTGACTGTTTATTGATCTTTTAAACGACAGAAAGCATAAGAAATAGACTCTCACCCGCTCAAAGCCAATTTTGAGGCATCTGTCGCATTCAACCTGCCATTTTCACTTCCCTCCCTCCATACACCCCCTCTCCGTCTCTCTCTCTCTCTCTCTCTCTCCCTCCCTCTGCGGAACTCAGTGCTCTTTCTCAGGCTGGATAACATTGCATTCATTAGCAGTGCGGTATACTAACATCATCTCCAAGATGCCTGATTCTCTTATCTCCTGCAAAGGCAAAAAAAAAAAAAAAATATGTTGAGCATGTTGCTTGTGTTTCTACTATGGTGGGGGCTTTACGTCGACTTCTTTTGCTAATGATATTTTCTATCCCCTAAAGCTTGTCGCATTTTAACATTTTCACTGAAACATTACTCTGAATGTTTATATATTTTCCCGCTATGACTGAATTTGCAAACATATTCCGAATGATATCAGAAAATTGCCATATTACGATTATGTAAATATCATGTAAATGCATTATTACTACATTACTATTGTCATAAATGGATTTGGCTAAGCCAATATTCTGGTTTCTAAAACTTGAGTAAACAGATGGAATTTTTGGTCATGTAAACGCGTTATTCAGGATATAAGTGTAATTTTATAGCTGTGCATGTCCAAACAAATGTTATTCTGGGTGATATTAGATATAATAATAATAATAATAATTCATTACATTTAAATTTAATATAGACAGTTGGCAGGTAAGTCAGGTAAGATTTATTTATTTTATAAAGGAAAGATATATTTATTTGTTTGTTTATTTACTTGTATTTATTACAAACATTAAAAGAAGTGATCAAGAAATCAACATACAGACTCAAAAGCATTTTGCAGATCATTGGGTTCTTGTTTGCTTTAGTCAAGGAAAATATATTGATTAAATCATTGTGCAAAATACAAATAAATAAATGGCAAGAGAAAGGGAAAATATCGAAATGCACGTTTTAGTGGAATATGCTGATTCCTAAGGAATATTCCAACTGCTGTGAAATGTGTAAAATTACGTGCATGTGGATGCGATTTCACATTGTAGCTACTGTTCTTGTGGGGACATTTTGTCCCCAAAATGCAGGTAAATCCTGAGACACGCACACACACACACACGCATGTTGGCATTCCATAGGCGTAATGGTTTTTGTACTGTAAAAAACGTTATAGTATATCTCCCTACACTAACCCTACCCCTAAACCATCACAGAAAAGATTTAGCTAGCCTATTTTTGATATTTTTATTTCATATGATTTATAAGCTGTTTTCCTCATGGGGACCAAAAAATGTCCCCAAGGTCAACATTTTCTGGTATTACTATACTTGGGGACATTAGGTCCCCATAACGAAAACCAGGACCACACTCACACATTGGCTTGAGTGCCCACATTGTGAATCATCTGTCCCAGGAGATGGTGTTTATATGAGGTCGGGGAAAAGGCTTCAATTTCAAAAGCACAATGGCGCGAATATTTCGTCTGGTCTGCCAGGATTTGGTATGCGACAAGTTGCTTACGACTCTCTCTCTCTCTCTCTCTCTCTCTCTCTCTCTCTCTCTCTCTCTCTCTCCCTCTCTCTCTCTCTCTCTCTCTCTCACACACACACACACACACACACACACACACACTCAGGGGGTAAGGAAAGGGACGGATAGAGCGAGTGAAGGGTTGCGGCGCGGGCGGGGGAGACGCAGTCGCGCACACGCATTGGCTACACGCGCTCTAGACAAATCCGTGTTCGAGTGACGTGGGAACGTGTGCGCGTTGAATATCTCTCCTATATACTATCTGTCTTGAGAGAGATTCACATTTGTAACTTGTTTTTTATTATTATTATTACTTGACGACATTTTAAAAGCGTCAGTCCCCGAGACGAGCAAACCCCGCCATTCTTTTCTTTGCTTGCTAACTCGTTTACAGTCCATTTCTCTTGATATGCAATTATCTGTCCTCGTCTTCCTCTTTGGGAGCGCGACGGTCTTCAAAACGGAGACAAACTAAACTGGTAAGCAATAATCTCAGATTTTCTGTAGTCTGCGTGTGTGCTCGTGATTTTTGGGGGCTGTTTGGATGTTTCCGTTTGCATGTGTGTGTCCATGTGGAATGTAAAGAGCGGTCAATCGATGCCAAAATGCAAGCTTGCAAAGCTCAGCTGTCGATTTTCTCAAAGCTTTTCGCCTGCGTTTGGTTGTATCTGCAAATGTGTGTTAAATCAAACCGAACGGGGGAAAATGTGATAAATGATGAAATCGTCTTCACAGTGGATCTGCAAGCGCATCCTCGCATTCATTATGCATGTGCAGCATAAACTCCTCTTATCTGGAGCTCGATGAAACAAGCACACTGATATCACTGATATACTTCTAGAACAAGTCTGTCGTGGCCCATTGGACACATCCTGTCCTTTTAGCTTTTTGAAGCGAGAATGAAGGGCTTTTTATAGAGAAAGGCGTCCATTTTCGGTGTCGGGCTCCTCTAATGAATGCACTGCGGCTCGCATCAGCGCCCAGCCTCCCCCTGTCAACTCCCACACTTCACCCTGACCATTTATCTGATCTCACTGATCACGAGCTGGACCTTTTCACAGCCCTGCTCGTGCATGTTTGATCCATGCGTTTCAATCACATCATGTGACCTTAGGAACATGGCTTTTGCTGTCAAGAGGCCTCTATTTCAGCATCAGGCAATTTTCAAAGGAAAAAAGATGCACTGGTCACACTGATAGATGATAGAGGCCTACATAAAGGCTTCTGGATGTTAAAATGCAGTACAATCCTGTTAACTGGTTAAATGTAAGTTTTAAGTGGCCATTTTATACATAGGCTAATTCTACTGGCAAATGTTGTTAACCAAATTGAAGGAAAAATACATTTTCAGTAAAGTTTCTTTTTTTTGTTATCAGGTGATTTATGTTTAAATGTATTAGTTTATGTTTTACGGTTGTATTTGACAGTTTTCGTGAACTTTAAGACATCACTGTCCCTCTGTTACATTGCACTGTAAAAAGCAGCTATTAATAGCTGAAACAGGTCGGTGCATTAACATATACATTTATTATATGCATACATACAGTAGCAGAACTTCACTTAATTACAAAGTTTAAAGTATACTGTCACTAAAAATGCCATCCCATAATGCCTTTAACAGTGTCTGTGTATTTTTACAGCAACATTCTGGCAACTAGAGCTGCTTGTTTTTACTGTAAATGTTACTAAAAAGACTTACGGTGGATTCCTGTCAACTCTCACTATGAATGTGTGGCAATATTGCTTAATATCTGCACTTTGATTTCACCTGCCCAGTTTACAAGTAGTAATATGTCTCCCATTCAGTGTCATATTGTACGATACACTGAATCAGATAGCAGTTAAAAATCACACAGCACAAGCTAGTGATGGCAGTGTCTGGCTTTGGCACAGAAACCTTAATCATCATAGTTGTGTGCTCACAGGAAGCCTAAGATGTTCCTCCACCGTTTTTATGTGGCCTATGACCACACAGAAATGTTTTAATGAAAGAAAGCACCTGGTAAGGGCTCAGGTTGTATCGCTCTCCGTTGGAGGATTCTGTTTAAGCAGATTGCGTCTCCTGGGATCATAATTATGTAATACTCTGAAGAGTCCTGTGTCAGCATTGCTGTACCAACACCATTTTCCCACAATCTATACAGGAACTGAGAGCATTTCAGAATACAACAAAGGAAAAGAAACCCCAGCGGACGGCCTTTCTGCTATTTTTAAAGAGTGGACCCCTGACTGAGATTATCTCCTTTATTCTCCGTATAATTTAAAGAAGTGAACTGTAAAAATAAGGAGTCCTGCAGCTGTAAATGACAGGTTTTATATTTGCAAGGAAGTCTCTGCATGGTTTTGTAACTGATAAATGGTGAAATATGATCGAGACATGTGTTTTAGCAATTGGCTTCTCTTTTCTATGCCATCCCGTGAAGTGCACATTGTGTTAGTCGTGACACTTTCCCAGGCACACTTGTTCTTTCCCACTAGACCAATACAGCTTTTAAAACAGCCATACTGCAGCAGAAAAACAAAGTGGAGTGAACTGACCCTTCATACCCTCGATCAATGCTGTCTATAGCAAAGCTATATCCTCGCAACAACACCGGCAAAAGAGTTTTTCTCACAAACTACATCGGTGATGAGGTTTACACTGTTAAAACAGATTTAGAAGTTAGCTATTGTTCATATATTGACTGTTTATGGTCAGTGCAGTTAAGGTCCTGTTCATGGTTGTATTAGTCTAGCTTTTTAACAGACAGTGACATCAGATGAGCCAGGCAACATCTGTTTGCGGTGTGCTTACTTTTACCCTAGTGCAATGATGCAATAGTACTAATTTTAAACCATTTTTGGCAGAGATGACTGATGTCTTTTTCAAGCAGTTGATGCCAATAGTGATATTTAATAAATGATGTTTCATTAAGAAAGTTCGGGAGGAACACGTTCAAATGATCTATCCAATCAACACGTCATTCCAATCAGCAATTAACACGTCTATCCAATCAGCATGAGAGGAGGCCAAATATACACAGTCCTCGACAGTTTTCAGCATCCCTCTTGGCTGGTTCCTACCACAGCCAGGAATACAGGGGGAGCACTCTGGATTCAGGCCAAAATACTGAGCTCAAAGCCCTGTTTTCGGACAGCACGCCAAAAACACATACTCTTTACTCGATCGGATTATTTGTAAGTGTGGATTGATGAAAGAAACATTTTTGAGAGTTCTTGAAGCATTTTAGATTGAAATCCTACAGAAATCTGCCATCAGCATGCAATCAATTGAATCTAGCAGAGCAAAATCATTGTCATGTGATCAAATAATATAATATAATTAATATTATATTAATATATATTAAATTGATCAAAAATGACAGTAAAGACATTTGAACATTGTTCCAAAAAAAAAAAAAAGTCAAATAAATGCTTACTTTGTATTAATCAAAGTCATCCTCCTGTTTTTCACAACCTTTTTAAGCAGCACATCGATAATAATAAGAAATGTTTCTTGAGCAGCAAATCAGCATATTAGAATGATTTCTGAAGGATCATGTGACACTAAAGACTGGAGTAATGATGCTGAAAATCCAGCTTTACGTTCACAGGAATAAATTACATTTAAAATGTATTAATATAGAAAACAGTTGTTTAAAATTGTAATAATACTGTGCTTTTTATCAAATAAATGCAGACTTAATTTGAACGGGATATATATATCATCTCAGAATTGTCAGATTCTAATTTAGTGTGGAATCAAACTGAACAGACACACTCTCATTGCCTCATACACACCCATTGAGGCTTTTGGATTGTCCTTAGAGCTGTGATAATTAACTCTCCCTTTCGTCGGTCCCAACTGGGACTGAAACTTTCATGGAATGAGAATCCTTAAATACCTTAAATACAGACGCGTCAGAGTGCAAGAGACTGTGATCATTTGTTTCCTTCATGCATAGTCATCAAACAGAACCTATAGCAAGCTGTAAGCAAGAGAAAATGATTCATTCAGTCGGTTCATACATTCTTTGTCTGGATCTCAAAAGGAATTAAGAAACAAGGTACAAACAACTTGTTTAGAGACTGTTAATTGCTTGTGGGAGGAGATACGGACATCCAGGTTAAGCAAACTAAATGAAAAAAACTCACTCGCTCTCTTTTCCTTCGAGCTTCCTTTACAGATACTGCTGCATAACTGGAACTATTTGTTCATCGTTCATTGAGCAACTGCCCCCTGGCAGGTTTATCTGAAAAGAAATTTACTGAAATAAAAGAAACACATAATTATTAATGTATTAGAAGGAATATACCTGAGTAGTACTGTACTGCCTGCTACTGTACAATTCAAATCAGATGCCCTTAAAATGATGTGAGTGCAGGGGAGATATATTCTATGGTTAGGAATTAAAGCTAGATGTGCTTGGTTGTGTTGTCTGAATACGAGGAGATGTGAATTTAATTAATCAAACTGTTTAGTTTGGTTTTAAGTTCACTCATATTTAATAACAGCAACTTTTTGGTGACATTCAGTTTTAAGCACATGTAGTGATATTAAATACATATACACTCAAATGTTTGGGTTTGGTAAGATCTTTTTATGTTTTTGAAAGAAGTTCTCACCAATGCTGCATTTATTTGATCAATATTACAGTAAAACTTTTTTTAGCAATAGTTATTGCAATTTTCAATAATTGTTTTCTATTTTAGTACATTTTAAAATGTAATTTATTCCTGTGATGGCAAAGTTGAATTTTCAGCATCATTACTCCAGTTTTCTGTGTCACATGATCCTTCAGAAATCATTCTAAAATACTGATTTGCTGCTCAAGAAACGTTTTTTTAATTTTATTTTTTATGTTGCTGCTTAATATTTTTGTGGAAACTATGATTCTTTGATAAATAAAAAGTTCATCTATTTGAAATCTTTTGTAGCAATCTTTTGAAACATTGAAAAGTGTTACCGTCACTTTTGATCAATTTTAATGCATCCTCGCTGAAGATTAATTGCTATAGCTCTAAACTTTTGAACATTAGTATATGTGGTCACATTTATGCTGGTTTGTGGAGCCAGTTTTGGAATAGTGTAGATGTATTTTTGAATGAATCTATTGGATCAACTGAATAATTTTTTCAAGTTTGATAATGTGATTAATTTAATAAATAACGGTAGATCAGTGCATGGATTGGCTGTTTACTGTTCTTGTGGGGCTTAAATGGATGCATTATTAAACTATAAGTGATCTTGTACTTTGTGCTGTGTTCTGACTGTTGAATTTGAATCTTTAAGGTGACCTCTTCCTGAAAGCCTTACATGTCTATGGATATTGATATTATGCAAATTGCATGTGTATAAATATACTGCCTGCTGGCCCATCACAGCTCTTGTCTTTTTACAGAGTTACACATTCATAATATTGGTCATGGTCAGCTCGAGCTTGGCAGGTAAGAGAAACAGGCGATCCATTAACTATCCATCACTATTGTGCTCTTGAGCAAGCCACTTTAACTAAAGTTGCTTGGGGGAGACGATCCATTTAACAAAAACTATACTGTAAGTCACTTTGAATAAATGTGTCAGCTAAATAACTAATTAGTTAAAGATTTAGCAAAGAGTTCAGTCTTTGAGAGGAAACATGATCTGAAATGAACACCTCATTTCATGTCATGTCTGAATCTTTCAATGTCTCTATGTGTGCGTGCACAGTTCACGTGTGTGACATTCATTACATTTGAATTATCAAAGACACAGTGTGAGAGAAGCGCTGATGAATCACCAATGCCCGAGAGATACAGTTGTAAGTTGTAAGTAAGGTTTATTGGCAAAATTTACAGAAATTATTCAACCCCCGAATAGAATCCCTCACAACAGCACAAATCTGCAAAACAGGTGTGGTCTTAAGCAAGGGCTTCATTAGTTGCACCAGGTTTGCTTGAGCTAGAACACATGAAATATCTGAACTGGCTAGGTTTGTTGAGTGTCACGTTTGGCTGCATGTTAGAAATATGGCTAAGTCAAAAGAATGGTCCTAAAAGTTAAGAGAAGATTTCATCGCCCTTCACAAATATGGAACGGGATACAAAATGAAGTTTTATGTTACAAAGGTCGGGAGGATCTTGTTCAGGTAATCAACCAATCAGCACAAGAGGAAGCCGGTATAAATATAGCCTTCCCTCACTTCTGTCCCATGACAGTTTCACAGCATCCCTCCACCACCCCATTACCTCACTCTTGCTGGCTTTCTATCCCAGTCAAAAGGGGTGAGTACTCTGGGTTTGGGCCAAATTCCAAGCTCGGAGCCCTCCCCCAGACAGCATGCCAAATATGCATAAATTACTATATCTGATTTCTTGTACGTGTGAACTCGTGAAAAGATAGCGAAGGAACTAAATGTTCCTACAGACACCGTTGGAAGCATAGTTCGCTAGCTCAAAGTTAAAGGAACAGTGGTTACACTACCTGGACGGGGCAGAAAAAGGAAGCTATCAACGGCTGCAACCAGATTTCTGAGAAGGCAGGTTCAGAAAAAACCTTGAGTGACTGCAAAAAACCTGCAGCAAGACTTTTGTGGCAACAGGCACTGAGGTTTCAGCTTGCACAGTAAGGCACGTACTAAACGCATGTCGGAACTCAGAGATGTACACACCTACTGACCCAAAAATCATATAAATAAGCCACAGAAGTTTTGGGATTCTGTTCTGAGGAGTGATGAAACAAAACTGGAACTTTTTGGTCCTATGGATCAGCGGTATGTCTGGAGGAAGAAGAATGAAGCATATGCTGAAAAGAACACTCAGTTAACATGAAAAGAACAACTACAGTTAAGCATGGTGGTGGCTCGGTACTGCATGCTCTGGGGCTGCTTTGTATCCTCTGGCACTGGAAACCTGCAGCGTGTGGAAGGCAAAATGGATTCATTAAAGTATCAGGAAATCCTAGGAGAAAACTTCATGCCATCAGTGATGAAGCTGAAGCTTGGCTGTCATTTGGACCTTCCAACAGGGCAATGATCCCAAGCATACCTCAAATTCCACCAAGGCTTGGTTGCAGAAAAAGTCCTGGAAGATTCTACGGTGGCATCACAGTCAACTGACTTGAACCCCATAGAAAATCTCTGGTGGGATTTGAAGAAGGTGGTTGCAGCACGCAAACCCAAGAATATTACTGAACTGGAGGCCATAGCTCATGAGGAATGGGCTAAGATTCCTCAGAAACGCTGCCAGAAGCTGGTGTCTGGTTATACATCTCGTTTGCAGCAGGTCGTAACAGCAAAAGAGTGTTCTACTAAGAAGTAAAGATGCTTGACATGAAGGGGTTGAATAATTTTGAGACTGCAGAAGTCATTAAAAGTTGCATTTTCAGTTGAATTTGGGGAAACCACTTGAAAAATTAGTTGGTTTGAGCTATTTCAATTACTTTTGTTTGACTTGTTCATTGCAAACAGCTGAAAGTCTGTTAATTTTGCCAATAAACCTGATTTGCAATGGGGGTTATAATTCCGATTACCAATTAATGTAATAATTTTGATTTCAATTGCAGGTTAAAGGGTTAATTCACCCAAAAATGAAGATTCTGCCATTATTTACTCACCCTCAAGTTGTTCCAAATCCTTAAGACTTTCTTTAATCTTAGGAATACAAATGGAAATCTTCTTGATGAAATCTGAGAGCTGTCTGTCCCTCCATTGACATCTACGCAATTACCACTTTGATGCTTCAAAGCGTTCATAAAGAGATCGTAAAACTAATACATATGAATCGGGTGCTTTAGTCCATTTTCTGAAGAGACACGATCGCTTTATTATGATGAACAGATTTAATTTAGTCTTTTATTCACATATTAACATTGATCAGCGAACATAAACAGAAGCTCAGCCGAACTTGATTGACGCGTGAGAACAAACTCAAACGCGCTGCGTAACACACGAGAATGAATCTCATTGGTTCTTACGGAAGCTCAAACTGCATAACACATGAGAATGAACCTCATTGGTTCTCACAGGTCAAGTGAACATGCTTGAGCTTCCGTTTATCATAACTGATGTGTGAGTTGATGAATGTTTATATGTGAATAAAAGCCTAAATTCAATCTGTTCATCATATAAATCGATCGTGTCTCTTTTAACTGACATCAGAGACGACTAGAGCTGGAAATGACCAATGAGCTGCTGATACGAGCATGCACGAACTAAGTAGTTGACTTGAGTGAGGGGTCGAAATGAATGAGGTTTTATAGGTTTCTAATGGTTTATGTAAAAAGGCGAGTTGAGTAAGACTAGTTTATTTACTTTTTATGCTTTAGACATGTAAAATATCCGTGTTGCACATAATTATTGGGTGCTTTAATGATAGAATTATGTATTTGTGACGTTATCGTGCGATTACGTAAACAAACTAGTGAATTGGGTTTTTTGGAACCGGTTCATTGAAACGAACTGTCCGAAATAACCAGTTCAAGGAAAATAATCAAATTTCCCATCTCTCAGCCTCAGATGCTATTAAAACTTAAAAGATATTCAAAGATTTGAGTCACTTAATGGCAAGATATCCACAAGCAAAACTTCAGATTTCGCTTTATTTTCTGAGTTATGTCTGTATTAATGTACTCTCTGCATTTGGAGGGACAAAATGATTGTGGAATCAGTCTACACATTTCCTGCTTTTTCCTCAGTGATTTCTGTTTGTTGAGACAGCCACATAATATGTTTGCTCCAGTGTGTTGTGGTGGTATATTCTATTTCATGTAAACATGCTCTTAAACAGCACTTAAAAACAATGCAAACTGTGGTTGGTTACTCTACATGTCGACCAGACATGTAACAGGTCTGTTCCAGTCTTCACATTTTTTATGCTCTCTTTATATATCTATAAAAATAAAAATACATACAAAACAAATCATTGCCAACACATCTGAAAGAAAAGCAAAGTAGGTAGGGCTGATCAATGTAAATAATTATGTAATAAATTATTACCTTATTATTATCTACTAGTAATACAAATATAATGTTTAAAGCTAAGATTTTAGTAATTCTCACCTTGCGCTCTTAGTTTTGATTAGAATAGGCTTTACAACACATCTGGTCGAGTTTGCATAAGGTCTTACTGCAAAAGTTCCTGTAATTGTCCACTGGAAATGACTGTCTGTCGTTTGTCATAGATAGTTAAAAGGAGGCAGGCGGCAGTAGGCAGGTCAGCCAGAATAAGCTGCAGTGGGAACTAGACCTAATGCTATTTAGTTTAGGGCGTGCGAGACGAGCCTAAACTTAATTACCTTTACTAATGAAAAAATAAAATAGCTATATATCCATTCTTAAGTAAATACAATTAAAATGTCAGAATGCAGAATCAAATAATCTTTCACATTTGGCTGACTCTTTTAATATCAACGACATGCATTGCACTTAAGGTAAAATACTTAACTGTTCAAAAGTTTGTGGTAAGATTTTTGAGAATGTAATGTTTTTCTGTTTACTCACCCTCATGTTGTTCCAAACCTGTATGAGTTTCTTTCTTCTGTTGAACACAAAAGAAGATATTTTAAAGAATGTTGGTAACCAGACAGTTGACGGCACCCTTTGACTTCCATGGTATTTTTTTCCTACTATGGAAGTCAATGGGGTCCATCAACTGTCTGGTTACTGACATTCTTCAAAATATCTTCTTTTGTGTTCAACAGATTAAAGAAACTCATACAGGTTTGGAACAACATGAGGGTGAGTAAATGTCAATGATGACAGAATTGTATTTTTTGGGTGAACTATCCCTTTAAATGTATCAATAGTGACAGTAAATACATGTATAATGTTATAAAAGATTTCTATTTTAAATAAATGTTGTGCTTTTGAAGTTTTCACAAAAAATATTAAGCAGTACAACTGTTTTCAACATTGATAATAGTAAAAAAATGTTTATTGTGCAGCAAATCAGCATATTAGAATGATTTCTGAAGGATCATGTGTGAAGACTGGAGTAATGATGCTGAAAATTCAGCTTTGCATCACAGGAATAAATTAGATGTTAAAATATATTTAAATAAAAAACAGTTATTTTAAAATGTAATAATATTTCACAATATTACTGTTTTTACTGTATTTTTGGTCAAATAAAGTCAGCCTTGGTGAAAAAAAAAAAAAACCTTTTTCAAAACATTCCAACTCTTACCAACGCCAAACTTTTGTGCATTTAATCAGTTCATGCACTGAATCAAACTCATGACCTTGCTAGTGCTATGCTCTACTGTTCAAGCTTAAGGAACACGATGTTTCAAAATTCAATCGGAAGAAACGTGATAAGGCTACACACACATCATTCATTTTGTGTGGATAGCACTCAGAGTGTGAGTTGGACGTACACAATGGCCACAGTTTGAGCACAGTGGAAGGGAGGCTGGCAGAAAGAGTGTGTGTGGTATGGCCACAGTCAAGAAGTGTAGTGTGAATGTGAGGGGTGTTATAAAGGGTGTGTGGAAATGAGAGGATCAGGTGTTATCATTAACGATGTCATCTCTCAGCTCAGTGCTGTCTCACGCCGTCAGCGTGACGATGATGCTGCAGTAGCGCTACATTCATCCAAACAGAAAGGTGAAGGTAGTGTTTCATTGCATTCATTTGATGTATAATGCTATTCACTTTTCAAAGTGAATCATTCAAGTGTTTCCTTGCACAAAGGTGTTTCAAACTTCAGTGCGCTTGCTTTTGTTTGATGTCATTCGCACTCTCCATGATTATATTGCTTTTGCTCTGTCCATTCTCTCTCTGTCTGCTTCTGTCTCACGCTCGTTCTCCCTCTCTTCCGAGCGATGCAAAAGAGGTCATAATTGACGCTCTTTGTCATGATTGCAGCAGGGACTTATGTGCTAATTATTTTGATTCACGAGTCATAATAATTGGACGCGTTTCCCATAATTACGGCTTCGCCTTTCACAGTCATGACATGATTTGTCTGAATGGTGTATTAATTGTCTGTAATTTTGATCGGTTACTTGACATACACATTGACATGTCGAATGTATGGTGAGGAAGTAATGATGGTGGAAATGAGTTATTTTGTGTCACTTCTTTCCCCCTCCCCCCAAGCCTTGCAAATCAAATCTCGCATGACTGCAATAACTGGGAAGTTATGAATGGAAGCACCGCTGATTATGTGACCGTCTCATGAGAACAGGATCTCTGCTATTTTTTTCCTTGTCCTTGTGTGATTATAAATAGATGTAAATCTTTTTTTTTTTTTTTTTTTTTTGTGGTCTGCCAAGCCAAATGTTTGTATTTACTGCGATAGTAAGTGGCAGACTTTGGAAACACAGAGACAATCTGCTTCATAAAGAGGTGTTGTGTGTGTGGTTCTCACTTTGATGCTCTTTTTTGCCTACTTCAGTTTAAACATAGCAGAGGCATCAGACTGAAACAGACACTGAAAGCTGCTGACTGTCTTCTGAGTGACTCTCAGGCTTATTACTTTGACATATAGAAGAAGAGTGTATTTCATACAGCCCCAGTTAATGTTTCTTGCAGAGGTGGAGTTAAACGCCTCAGGACATCGCACTGGCCTTTTGGGCCTTTTGTGAACTACCAAAAAATGATGGCCTAGGCCTATTATTAATCTGTAACACTTTTGGTGTTTTGGGCAGTGTTTTTGTGGGAGGAATATCATTCTTCTTTTGAGGAAATAATTCTATTTTGTTATGCATCTATGACGTTGTGAATGCTATAATGCAGTGGTTCCCAGTTGATTTAGTTTTTTTCCGGACCCAGATTTATCCAAAATATCCTTAATGCGAAACTTTTTAATTATATTATGATGAACTGCATAGACTAGATTAGAATATGCAACATTATTGTTTATTTATTTGTTTTGTGTTGATTTAGCTTGAAATTTGATGGTTTCATGCTATGCGCAGCCAATTATTCTTTGCATGAAACGCATTGTACCTTAGCATTGTATATGAAATCATGTAGAGAAGAGTTTGATTGAGTGCCTTATTTATTTAATGTTGTATTTTTGCTACATTCTACACTGTTATTGTATAGGTGCATTCTATGTTTTTTTTTTTTGCATTAGCATTGTTTTTCCCTGCCGTCTACAACGCAATGAGAACAGACCCCATTTTGGGGTTTTGACTGCACCAGTTGAGAACTTCTGCTGTATTGTTCACTACTGTTCAAAAGTTTAGGGTCTGTACGATTTTTTTTTTAAAGAAGAATTAATGATTGCATTAAGCAATTATGCATTAAATTGATCAAAATTGACAGTAAAGATATTTAAAGGGTTAGTTCACACAAAAAAGAAAATTCTGTCATGATTTACTCATCCTCTTGTCGCTCCAAAACCATAATACTTTCACTCATCTTAGAAACACAAATGAAAATATTTTACTGTCCCTCTTTTGACAGCAACACAACTACCAGTTTGACGCTTCAAAAAGTTTTACGATCTCTATGAACTTTTTGAAGCGTCAAAGTGGTAGTTGCGTAGTTGTCAATAGAGGGACAGAAATCTCTCAGATTTCAATAAAAATATCTTCATTTGTGTTCCAAAAATGAACGAAAGTCTTACGAGTTTGGAACGACATGAGGGTGAGTAAATGATGTCAGTTCTTGCTTTTTTGGGCGAATTAACCCTTTAATGTTAGAAAATATTTATTTATGTTCCAAATAAATGCTGTTCTTTTGAACTTATTCACATCAAAGAATTCCACAAAAATATTATTAAGCAGCACAACTGTTGAAGGATCATGAGACACTGAAGACTGGAGTAATGATGCTAAAAATTCAGCTTTTGCCATCACAGAAATAAATGACATTTTAACATATTTTAATATAGAAAACAGTTCTTTCAAATTGTAGTAATGTTTCACAATAATACTATTTTTCACTGTATTTTGATCAAATATTATTGTAATGCAAAAAGTGTTCCCAGAAGTCTCTTTTTTTTTCATGAAATTAACAAATATTAGTTATTAGTATTTAGCATTAGTATTTGTTGGTTTCTGTTTGTGATAATAAAAAATTGCCTCAATGCAGTTGGCTATTTTTGTTATTAGTAGCTTGGCAACCTACATTTATGAAGTTTTAAAGCTTCGTCAATGCTGGCAATGTGATAAAGCACCATTAATCAGTGATTACACCGCTAGAAAAGAGGCGTTTGTGATTTGTGAATGTGACTTTGAGCTGTAGTGATGAAGACTTAGACCCAGTTTACACAGGTTAATGTCACATGATGGTTTATTCCCTGCTGAGACTCAACTGAGAGTGAGAAAACAGACTGTTCCTGTCTCCGTTATTCATAGCTTTATTACCAGATTCTTGTATTGATCAAAATAAACTGTATTCACAGTGTGAGAGGAGATTAGATTAGAGATTTTAAGCTTCTCCGTCTGCTTTTATCTAGACATTTTTATTGGTATTTTTTGATTAATAACTTTACCCTTACCTGTGGTCACACTGTATAACAAAGTCAAAACAAAAAAGCCTTTCTAAGATATTAGACTAACTTTCCCTGTAGTGAAAAGAATTGTGCTTAATTGAATTAAATTAACAGTTGTAGTGTATTTTTAAACTGCACTTGAAGGTAATTGCCAGGTTTATGTTCAGTTTGTTTGTGTTTGAGGGTCCGTTTAAGTGACACCATTTTCAACTAAAAACTTTTAATGCGTTTTGCCAGTTCATTTACATGACAATGGCGTTTTGGGGGCCTGAAACTTGCACTTTTGAAAATGAGTGCAAGTACAAGTTTTTGAAAACAATACTGTTATTGTCTCCGTCAAAACTACAAAAAAGTGTGACGTCATGCGCATGTGTATTACGTGTTCAGTCACATCACCAACTACTGGCCTGGCAGCATATTACAGAATTTTTTATTGATTTCGCAGATCCATGTGAACGGGGAATGTTGTCTTCTGTATACAAAAATAAGTTTTTAGTACATCGTTGTCGTGTAAACGTATACCCTTAGTTTGGTTTGCCCTTTCTGCCTGTATGTATTCACTAGTTAGTTTCCTTGGTTACTGATTGTTACGCACCTGTTTCAGTTTCTGTTGATTAGCCTCCCTTGAGTATTTAAGCCTTCAGTTCTCTTAGGCACCGTTTACACGTACATGGTTATTTTGAAAAATGGAGCCATTTGGAAAACTTTGTTTGCACGTTTGCATGTAAACTGAGAAAAACTGAGTTTTAGGCAGTCGACGTCACAGTATGCGACAGAACTTGCACCTGCGTCAAAAGTGCGACCTTGTTCAAAAGAGAAAGAGGAAGTGATTCGTTGCTGTTGTTGCTATTTTCGGGATTCTGATTGGCTAACGTGGGCTTGAGCTTCTCGTTACACTGCCACCTACAGGTTTGGCATGCTCTTGACGGCATATATACACAGGTTTGTGTAAACGAACACTTTTCTGAAAACTGACAGGTGTGCACAATGTTATTTTTGAAAACGGAGAGGGTGAAATGTCCGTTTATGAAAATAGCCGGCCATGTGTAAACGTAGCCTTAGTTTTTTGTTTGGTGTTAGACGTCAATGGTATACGTGGTTGTTTTTCTATGATTATTATTCCTGTTATCTCCTGCGTGTTCCAGACTGGTCATCATGTCATGAAAATGTACTCTTATTACAAGTACACTTTGTGATAATGTCAATTAAAAATTTTTACTTTAAAGTACATTCATTAATTATGGTGTAATGCTTGTTTGTCGTGTTTTAAAGCAGTACGTTATTTTGATGTGTTGACTAACATACTAAAAGCATGTAAAGTACTCGATTGTCATTTTCAGTCATTCAATATTATATTTAAAGTTAATATATTTTAAATGTACCAAATTGCAAATTCTTAATTACAAATATGTAATTACAAAATATCAATTATAATATATTATATATAAAAGAAATATAGAATAAACAGAAAACATACAAGTTTCAATACAAATTACGTTAAAGTATACATTAGTTTAGCAAAAATGCTTGTCAGTACATTCTGCACACTTAAACCATATTTCAAAGACAATAAGAGTAATTATGATATGACATATAAAGATGAACTTACGTCCTACTTAAAATGGATCAAAAAAGTTCTCTAAAGTTCAGCTAATTTTATTTAATATAAATTTAAACTACCGTATAATACATTTTCATTATTTGCAGTTACATGCAATTAAGTGTCCAAAACATTACATTTAGTTTACACTTAAGTATATTATTTTAAACTATATTATTTCCATTATAAGTACTCTATTTAATAGTATGCTAAAGTGTACTTTTATCCACTAGGACTATTATCCTAATAATTCTCTTTAACAGCATCTTGAAGATCAGTACACTGTATGTGTCATATAATGGTTTGCATTGTGTATTTGTACAGATTTTGTTTTTTTGTGCTATTTTATAACAGCCTCTGTCATCTTATCTAACAGCGTACACTTGATAAACGTCTCTAGCTAGAATAGTTTGGGTTACAACATACAAAACCGCATCTTTATGTTTTTTTTTTTTTTGTGTGCCACTGACACATTAGAAATCGGCTCAGATTGTCCATCCATGTTTGACTCGGAAGGGATTTTTCTATGAGCGCTACAAATCTGTACTGCAGAGGCTCACCATGTGAACAGGATTTAACCCATTTTGATGGCTGTGCCATATTGCATTATAAATTATTAACAGCCAAGGCAGCCCTGCATTATGTCTGCTAAATTATGTTTGCTAAATTATGCGTACTGCACGATTGTCCTCTGGTTTTATAGGTTTTCATTGTGTGTGTGTGCGCGTGTGTGTGTGCGTGTGTGTTTGTGTGTGTGTGCGTATTCGCATGCGTCTGTGTCTCATATAGGTGTGGTTAACATAAAGCATCCAGCACTGTGAGGTAATGCTTCTCCCTCTTGCTTGGTCAGGGAGTCTCTACAGATTCATTGCAATGATCCAATTCATGTAATGTTGCTGAATTGCATGTTTGTCAGTTATTCCCTTATCTCGTCCCAAGGGATGAAAGCACTGCCCCCCTCCCATCTCTCCATGCTCAAGCTTTTGCAATTCAGCGTTACTATGGTAACAGTGTAGACCTGCCTTTGCTCCTTTCTCCCCAAGTTCTTTAGAATCATTCCTTGCCAAAGTTCCACCAAACAGTTTCTTCTTTTTTTTTTGCGGCAAAGAAATTGCGGCAGAATCCAATCTCTCTCTTTCCTTCCTTTTGTATCTCTAGGTTTTGTTTTATATATCAGCAATGACCAGAACTGACGCAAAGTAAGACTGCATACATACGAAGGGATCACAGAGACCAACACAAGCTTCTCCATTGTGGTCGACCTGTCAGAAGAGAAGCGGGGGAGTAAACGAGTGCAGGAAGAACAAAAGGAGTGTGCGAGGACAGTCGATGGATGCTGCCCGGATTGAGGGGACAGCACATTCTCATCTGACGAGGAAAAGAAAGATTTCAAAATTGAGTCGAAGGACAGAAACTCGCCATCAGGTAAGCTATTTCGACCAATCAGGTTGAAGCATTGAATGGCCTTGAGGCTGAGGTTGCATGATTCGAATCAAGTCTAAAAAGAGAAGGAGGTCAGTCATTTCTCATCTCTTCTCTCTATATCTATACTATAAAAGAAAACAAATTGAAGGAGAGATAGATGGGCAATCAGTGATGTTTCCATATCTCTCTCTCTCTTTCTCTCTCCTGTAGGCATGGTGTGTGAGAAGGGCATTCAGATCCTTCTCACCATCGTGGGTGCTTTCGCATCCTTTGGCCTGATGACGGTGGCTATCGGCACAGATTATTGGCTGTACTCACGGGCGCTCATCTGCAACAGCACCGCCAACAACTCACAAGATGATCCCCATAATAAAGACAAGAAGGACCCCGGGGCCTTGACGCACTCTGGCCTGTGGAGGATCTGTTGTCTGGAGGGTCAGCCACTATCTTGGCTCTTGGTTACATTGTAGGGGTGGCATCTGTGTTTCTGTGCACTTATTTGGAGAATAGGAGGGTTATGATTTATTAATATTTGCCTCCACTAGGGTAGTCCTATGATGATACAGTGTTTATACTAAAAAAAATACTAGGCCACAGTTTGATAAACAAACAAAAGTACATCAGATGGGAAATCAAAAATAGATATGTAACCTACATTAAAAAATATGTGACTATGTCTTATATCAGTGGTTTTCAAACTGGTATCCATGAGGAAAATGAATATTTTCTGTCATAGTTAGTGTTAACTTAATATATCGATTAAATATGAATTATTAAATATCATATTTTAATGATAAATGCTTTTTTAAAACGTATGCAGAATTTGATGTTTCAAATTGTGCCTATATTTCGTGTCTATATAAAAAACGCGTATGTATACACAATTGTTTAAAAGTTTGTGATCTGTAAGATTTGTGAAATAGTTTTTGAAAGAAGTCTCCTATGCTCACCAAAGTTGCTATTATTTGATCAAAAATACAGTAAAAACAGTCATATTTGAAATATTGCAATTTAAAATAGCCATTTTCTATTTGAAAAGAATTTCAAATGTAATCTATTCCTGTGATGCAAATCTGAATTTTCAGCATCATTACTCCAGTCTTCAGTGTCACATGATCCTTCTAATCATTCTAATATGCTGATTTACTGCTCAAGAAACATTTCTTATTATCATCAATGTTGAAATCAGTTGTGCTGCTTACTATTTTTTGTGGAAACTGATACATTCAGGATTATTAGATGACAAGAAATTTTAACTAAGGCCTAATCCTGGCTTGATCTACGTAAGCCACATCTGTGAAACCAGGCTTTAGTGTCTTTGCTGAATAAAAGCATTAATTGAACAAAAAATTCATACCCCAAACTTTTGAACGGTAGTGTATACGTATCTATAATAATTGCGGTGACAATATAAAATGTTATCTTTATAATATCACACTATTTTCAATATTTATATTTTAGGAAGAGGGTCCCTCGCAAGAGGATAGTCATTTCCCCTGTCTTGGAACATTTTACAGGCATGGCAATGTTTTTAATTCCAAAAATATACTAAACATAAGATTTTTATTATTTACTTTAATTATTCATCAAATTAATAGGATCTCACAAGCTTCACAATGCATATAATTAATCTATTTTTACAATCACACGTGCCTTCAAATTGTTCTGAAAATAGCTAACATGCCTGTATAAACGATGAAACCATTTCAAAAGTAGTTAAATTCTTCATTTAAATGGGCATTTAAATTAAGGATACCCAGACAGCAACATAGTGTCGGCCCAGATCCGGCCCACATCTGGTATGCGTGGAATCCACATGTACCAGGTTTGACACTATGTTGCTGTCTGGGTAATTAACACACATGGTATCATAAAACCTACACACATCCTGAACCCTGATATAGCTGTTTGCTGCTGAAGAGTTTTGAATTTAGGAGCGCAACCCAAAAAGGCCTGTAAAGGCCTAATTAAAAGGCCGAGCAGATTGCATTGGGAGGTCAACACAGAGGGACAGCAGTCGTAGTCTTAGGGGTCGTTCTAGCACCTCATGTTCTCACTCATCCCCGTGTAATACGCTCTCCGCTCCGCCTGCAGCCAGCCATTGTGCTCTTCTAATTTAGCCTTATGGCTAAGCTCTCTGATAACAAAGCATTCAATTAAAGATAAGCCTGGATTCCCAATCATCATAGCGACGCGGCCTGCTTTTTTCGGCCGTCTCTCTTTGTTTCTCTCTCTATCTCATTAAAGCCTCGCTTTCCCTTCATTCTTTGCCCCTTTGGTCACTGCAGTATTACAGCACTCTTGGCATAGTTTAGAGGTCAAGACATCCTTGCTTTCCCGAGGGATTAGAGCCAAGATAGATGCTCAGTAGAAACACAATTTAGAGCAGGTCAAGTGGAAAGCGGATTTTTTTGGATCTGCATAATAATGTTGCAGCTAAATCAGTCCAAACAGCAATTACTACTGACTTCATGATGATAGGTGCGCTGATTGTCACATCACCCCGACTCAATTCTAGACATGCACACATGCTGGGCCTCGTCCTGCCCTTCATCTAGGCTCCCCTACTGCTGCAGCAGTCGATATAGGAGAGGCCAATGCTACTCTCAAAGCTAATGAGTTGCTTTTATGTCCTTAGATACATAGCTTAGATCGCTGGCTCTACAAGAGAGAAAGCAAGGTCATGGTAAGCAGGTGAACTACCTATTGGACCAATTTGGACTAGCTTGAATTTCCATACTGGCTTGGTGCTAGTCTTAAAGGGATACTTTCCCAAACATTCTCTCATCATTTACTCACCCTCACGCCATCCTAGATATATATGACTTTTTTTCTTCAGAAAAACACAAACAAACATTAAAATAAGAATAATAATGATAATATCTGTGAGTCCATATAATGCAAGTGGATGGAACCCTCAAAGTTGACACTTCACACCAAAGTGAACATGACCGGAATCCGTACGGCCCCAGTTTTCTGAAGCGTAAACGATAGGTGCGTGTGTGAGAAAATTTGAATATTTACAATGTTTACACTACAAACCATTGCTTCTGTTTAACACAGGTTCATGAGTTCACGCTTGACATGAACATCAGCACTTCGTAAGCATATTCTGAAGCTCAAGCACAGAGGACCTTCACTTCTCACACAGGTCTCACAACATGCTGATGTTTTTGTCAACTCACGAACACACATTTGACAGCTGGCTGAAAGTCATACTTTATGGTGTAAAAAGTGTAAAATATTAGTGTTTTCCTTACACACCTATCGTTTTGCTTCAGCCGATATTGATTCATCAACTGGGGTTGTATGGATTACTGTAGTTCACTTTTTTTTTTTTTTTAAGTACATTTTAGAGGTCCCTACTTGCATTATATGGAAGAAAATATAGAAAGTATACTTCTGGAACAGCATGAGGAGAGAATTTTCATTTTTGGTGGAGTATCCCTTTAACACCCTAGCTGGCCTTTAGGCCATGTGTCCAACAAAGCATTTTTAGCCAGCTGAAAAAAGTCCTTTGCGAACAAAATATTTCTCCTTATTATATTTCTCATTATTTTTCATATTAGTACTATGGTAGTTCGGGGATGCCATCTACAGACATGAATACTCAGAGACAAGCAATAATAACTTGTCCATTCTTGTTCAGTCATAGTACAAGTAGGTGTGGTATTTTCACCACTCCTCCCCCACTGCGATTGGACGGCTGTGTAAAAAGGGACACTGATGAGCTCTGCGTTTTATTCAAAGTTGTACATTTCTCAACTCGCAGCGACCAGAAAAAAAGCCAATAAAGCACTCAGCGTGGAAAAGTCGCTCAGTGGCTCGTCACACTGCTGTCTTTTTTAAATATGTGGCTCTTCCATTGTGGGTGATGCAGACCTGCCAACCTGTATGCCTTTTGCGTTAGCAGGTACACATTTTGACCTCAAAGTACACTGGTATGATTTGTAACAACTACACAAAAAAATTGTAATGCCTTTCAATTGTGCATGTGCAGTTCTCAAGTCAAGCAAGAAGCAGCAGCTTGAAGAATCAGTTGGAAAGAAAGGAAATTAAGAGAGCCATAAAAAATTGTATCGTAATTTTACTGTTGTTCTGTAATGCAAAATTATTATGAAATACTCTTTTATTACTTTACAGCACAATAATATTATTTCTGCAGTAGCCTATTAGTTTAATTTAAAAAAAAAAAAAATATTTTAATAATAATTAATATTGTATAGTCACATTGATTGACAACAGTTAGAATCGCAGAGATTTTTTTAACTTTAAAAATATGTGCCTGTATTTATACAGACAAGGCTAGTCTAAGTAGACTTAAGCCTAGTAGACTAAAATGCATATTTGAGCTGTTTTAACTGAAAGCAACTTGCACTGACATATCTTATAATATGTCAGTGCCATTGTTTTGTCTCAAGATGTACATCAGTAATGTTGTTTTTTTCTAAGACTCATTTATAAAAGCTACTTAAATGTCTTAATTGAACTAAGGCTTAATCCTGGCTTAATCTAAGCCTTGTCTGTGAAACCGGGCCATAGGGTTTACCCTCATGATATAATTGTTGTGTTTTTTGAATAAATTAATAATATGGTGGTGAGTGGGGAAATAACCTTGTGCAAAGCGAAGTAGTGCAAAAGCATGTGAACTGAGGTTTACACTATTGTGGTACTCAAATAATTTCCCCAAGCTTGGCAGGTCTGGTGACGTGCACTTGATGGCAGAAACAAAGGCCATTACTGAAAGCTGCAGTATCTTTAACAAAGAAACAAAATGGTGATGCCAGATTCTCCTACGCTGACACCTTTCCCTTTTGTGCCCTCGTCTCTTTTCTACAGATTAATGTCCATAAGAGGAGGAATATAAAAAGACAAAAACAGCTGTGAAAAGAATCCCCCATACACCTGTCCACCTGTTTCTCCCTTCGTGTCTCATCAATCCATCACATTCCCACTCCATCAATCAACACCAGTCACGACGTCCTCATAGTGCGTCAGTCTGTCTGTCTGCCGTAGGCCGCCAGCACTGGAGCGGGTAGCTATTCACTCCCCGATTGACTCCAGGGCTAGATTTCTAGGGTGCATGTGTGTGTGTGTGTGTGTGTTCCTCTGTTCCCCTTCTTAACAAATGAACATAATGACTTAAGAGAATTAGATCTGTATCAGCAGCTACAATGCAAAAATTAGTTCCTTATCTAATTTAAAGAGATTGGATTGCGAATTAGACCGTTAAAAGGTATTCTGTCTTTCTTTCTTTCTTTCTTTCTATCTATCTACAATATATATCTATCTGTCCGTCTGTCTGAGCTCACATCAATGCCTGTTTTATTATGAAAGAATAATAGAAAATTGACATTCCTGCATTTGACCATGATCACAATTGATATTCCATGAGACGCTTCTTGTGTTAAATACACACTACTGTTCAAAAGTTTGTGGTCAGTAAGATGTTTGTGTGTGAGGGGTTTTTACGGAGGTATGTGATGTGGTTCTTTCTCAGTTCAGGATTAACATATGCTCAGGGTTGTCGTCAGGATGTCTTACCTCTGACGTTCCCGTGTGTTTGCTTGTAGGGGTGAAGCGTGGCGTGTGCTCCCAGATCAACCACTTCCCAGAGGATGCTGACTTTGATCATGATGGAGCAGAATACGTCCTGCGTAAGAGGCTGCCCTTTATTACAACAACAGAGTTTATCATGACAAAGCAGTTCTGCAGCATGAATGGAATGCAGCAACAGCAGTGTTAAAGGAACAGTTCACCCCAAAATAAAAAAATGGTCATTATTTACCCCCCTTCCCCCTTTGTATTGTAACAAATGATTATGATTTTGCATATGGTAAGGAAAATGATGACGATGATCTTAAATACCTATTCTTCTTTGATGTGACATACTGTAAGAAGAGCTTTTTCAAAGTGACATATTGCAGATTAACAATAATTCTGCAGATTCAATCCTATGCTTCATATCCCCTGAAATGCTCCAAGACATTTCTGTGCTACAGCTCCCCGTGTGCACGTGTGCATGTCATGCGCATAAATGCACGCACATATACACACACACACACAGGTTGGCATTTTGGTTGGTATTTAGATGGCATTTCCTTGCTCTGTCCCAGCTTAACTGGTCCCAGATGGGATGCCCAACTGCCAGGGGAACATTTTTTCCTCTGGGGCTTTTTCACAGAGAGCACAACGGCATCATTTAATTAACCAGGTGCCTCATTTTAGCTTAATATTTATATCTAAAAATGTGTGGAAATACAAATGCACAGGGCTAAAGACCTGAACAGAACTGACTGGCCTGCACTCATCACGTCTCACGCTTATGATGCTCTCCGTCTCTCACCCTCCCATCTGTCTCTCTCTCCTCTGCTATTCTCTCCTTCCCTGCAGGAGTGGTCCGGGCCTCCAACATCTTTCCCATTCTTAGTGCCATCCTGCTGCTAATGGGAGGGGTCTGTATCGCAGCCAGTCGCTTCTACAAGAGCAAAAGGAATATCGTGCTGGGGGCTGGCATTCTGTTTGTAGCAGCAGGTAAAGTGTGTGCAGTGTGTGTGTGTACATGTATTGGTGCTGGAGTAAATGTCAGATTACACCTAATATTTGCCAGAACTACAAAAATGTGTCATACATATATATATATAAAAATTAAATACAAAGTAAGCTAGACATTATATTCAATTATATATTACATTTATATAATACATAATTTAATATAATGTCTATCTCATAATGCTTTAAAGAGTATATATATCATTTAATATAATATAATGTTTAGCTTACATTGCATTCAAGATGCACATATAATTATAAGATACATATATTACATTACAACAGACACTTTCATCCAAACAGACTTAAACTGCACTTAATTAAGTCGCTTTGGATAAAAGCGTCTGTCATGCATAAACAAAAATGGTTCAAATTATAATATAGTATAATACATGTTAATTGTCTAGTAAACTTTTCAGTAAAAATCTGTTTACTGATAATATATTTGTATTGTCAAAAAAATTGACATTATGACATTTGGACCCCAATGTGTATCCAGTTTATACTGACAATAGGAAACAACACGGAATTCATTATAAAATGTGTTTAATTGCTTGTGCCTGTACAGAATTATCCACAATATTACCTTAAAATGTATCTGATCTGTATCTGATGAAATCTATTAGACTGCAAATGTTATTCTGCAAACAAAAGCTGCTAATCACCTGAAGCAACAACACATTTTGATCAGTTGGCATGTTTTTGACCCTTGATCTTTAGGCCTGAGTAACATCATCGGTGTGATAGTGTACATTTCTGCCGCTCTTGGTGACATTTCCCCAAAGAAGGACGAGGATAAGAAATGGCAGTACTCCTACGGCTGGTCCTTCTACTTTGGTGGGCTGTCCTTCATCCTGGCTGAGATGGTGGGTGTGTTGGCGGTAAACATCTACATCGAGAAGAACAAGGAGCTCCGCTGTCGCTCTCGCACCGATATCTTTAAGAGCACCACTCACGCCATGCTACGACTCCCGAGCTACCGCTTCCGCCGCAGATCGCGTTCCAGCTCTCGATCCACCGACCCTTCGCGCTCTCGAGACCCGTCCCCCGTGGGTGGTCCTCCGGGGGGTAAGAACTTCGGAATGGCCCCGTCAGCTTTACTCTCCCAGGGGCCCATCTCGGTGTCCACTCTACCCAACCCCCACTCCCGCTCCGCTCTGCCAGGGGGCGATATTTCCCTTTACACCCTCTCCCGAGACCCCAAACTGGGTGGTTTAGGAGGGCTGGGCGCCCCTCCGCTGTACGGCACGGTGGACCGCGCCACACTATACCAGCTGCACAACTGCTTCCCTAAAGAGAGCGGAGGGGGCGGAGGAGGCATGATGATGAGTGGGACGCTGCCCTCGCTCAAATCCCACAATCCGTCATCGGTCCAGAATTCTTCCAACTCCAATGCTCCGCTCGGCAACTCCGTCCCGTCCTCCCAGCCTCCACCTTTCTCCTCCTCTACGGTGGAGAGGGAACGAGGGATGGGGACGCTGGATAGGCTAGGGAAAGGTGACAGAGAGAGTAACTCCAACACACTAAATAGGAAAACTACACCAGTCTAGACAGATCGAGGGTTGGAGTAGTTGATAATGTGCAAAAGCGAGAGATAACGTAGACGGAAAGACTGGGAAAACAACTAAAATAAAAGAGGATAACTCTCTCGGTATTGAAAAATGTTTCACTTTATGAAAAAATAAAGAGTAAAAGAATGACAAACATCTCATAATAACAACAACATTCATGTTTTTGTTTTTCAGTACTGTTTTATAACATGTTGTTTATTCTTAATGAAACTATAATCATGGGATACTGTGATGTTTATTATTTTGCTTGATTTTAAAGACGTAGAATTTCCAAGACGATGAAGTGTTGTTGTTATTATGAGTCCGTTTGAACTGCTAGCTCTTAACATTGATAAATGATTCTAGTTTTTAAACTAGAAAGACGAGATTTTGACTGTGATTCAAAAACGTGATACTGAGCACTGCAGAAACATGAGTGTATTGTGAGAATGAGATTATTATTATTACAACTAACTTTGTGAGAAGCATTTTATTTATTTTAATGAAAGTTTTATTTTCTACCCTTTGATAACATGCAATTTAGTGTGTAATATCTGTATATCTGTCTTCCAGCTCAGTAAACAGATCAGCACCATAATTGATGGACTGAAGAGTTCAAATGAAAACGATTTTTATATAAACCTACCATCATATTATTTTTGTTAAAATCACTGTTAGCAGTAGAAGTAGCACTTGTTGAATTGAAAATCTTTGTTTTGGGGCATTAAAACATTCCCTCATTTAGTCGAAGAGGGACAGATGATATATTTGTATAGAGAAAATGGTGATGACATTCAGAGAATGACTTCTATCCAAAACTGTGCTTTTCAAATGGGCGGGGACAATAAAGGACCATTTGAATTGTAAATCGACAGGTCTGCAGTTGGAGGGAGGCTGAAAAAACTACATTTTGAAATGCAAATGTATATTACACATTTGAAGAAAAAGAAAAAAAAAAAGACTTTAAAATCCAGAGTACAGATATGTATCGGAGAGGGCAGAATGGGTGGGCGGGGCTTTTTTGAATATGTATGAGGACACTTGTCTTCCTTGAGCTCTGATTGGGCTACACTCTATGTTGGGGCATGCCCTGTGTCATTTGTGTTTTCCCTCCATTGTGTCATGTGATCATGACAGTATCCCAAAGGCAAAGCTCCTCTCCAAAAAAAAAAAAAAAAAAAAAAAAAAAAAAAAAAAAACCCTAACAAAAAACAAAAACAAACGTTCACTGTGCTGCACCTGACTCCCTTTGACCCGTCTGCTTCTCTAAATGAGAGATTATATATGTGGACATTCTGCTAACCTTTAACCTTTATCCATGATCCCAGCCAACAAGAGGTCAACACAGGACATTACATAATTGAGTGCAAATGGGCATCAAATCACAATCTCCTGTAATCGGGGGTCTTTTTTAATTCATAAAAAAATGTGAAAAACTACACACAGACAGCATTTATGTGCTTAGTTATAAATATTACGTAGTGGAAAATAGATATATCTAGAAAAAATATGGTTTATCTTAATGTGTGATAAACTCTAACACTGTATTGCACGGATTTTATATATAAAAGAAACAACAGACAATCTTCGAGTGATGTCATTTGTGTCTTTTAAAATCTTGATCCTTAGAAGTTTATTAACTTTATTAAAATGGTTTTCTATGGAAGAACATCTTAACCTCAGAGTAAAAAATATAACTAGATAATTGAAATAGTTTAAAATACAAGTCACATTTATGAACTCGTTTGTTCAATGTCGCAATTATATTAAAATAATTATGTCGCGATTGTGAGACATAAAGTTGCAATTAAGAGATAACGTCGGTAAGAAATGTTCTTTTTTTTTACTCTGAGGACAAAATGAGCTTTCATAATCTTATAATACAGTGATTCTCAACCAAAACTATTTAAAATAAAAGCATTAAAATAGGCAAAAATCAAGATATTTCTAATTTTAATTAACCTCCTAAACAATTGCTTTTTTTATCTTTTAATTTTTTTTTTAAAGAATGAGGATGCTCATGGTATTTGAAAAACTGTATGTATGAGGTAATGAATATACATTTTTCTAGTTATGCCATGCTCACCATTTTTTATTGTGTAGAAATTGAGAGTAAAAATCCATATCCTTAATCTTTATCCAGTAAATCCCAAACAAATGGGAAAGTCATGGGGCCTTTGAATATTGTAAACAATGGAGGGCCTATGGAGTCAAAAAGGTTGAGAACCACTGTTCTAAAAAAGAAAAGAAAAAAACGACTAAAAAACAAACATGAAAATAATACGCTCTGTTACCCTCTAGCCTCCTTTTAACAGGCCTTTAAGTGGTAATCTAGATATTTTGCAGAATACTTTTTTTGTGTGTGAATTTGGAAGATGATTATTGACCAATTTTTTTTCTAAATTCCAGATGGGCAAACCATCACATACCACCCCAGTTCTTTTACTATCGGAAGACTGGCTATTGAGTGTTTTATTGTACCCACCCACAAACACGCACTCATTTCTGTTCCGACCAACAATTAGTTTCACTGTGAGAGCAGATCCTGTTTTATTCCCCCCATTTACTTGGACACATAAAAAGTGTAAGAACAGCCTGTTAGTCTGACAGGCACTATTAAAGGGCTATATATACTAGCAGACCTCTGGCTTCAGTGTCAACCTACAGGCTCCAATTTCTCAACTACTGCACCCAGCCATACTCCCCCAGCTGATCAGGCCACGTGCTCTTATGCTACAGACCCAATACAGATTCCCCAAATTAAAAGCATACAGTAGGACATGTCGAGACGGTTGCTCCAGGAACACACTCGCCACCTGTCATTTCTGCGGTTTGTGGATATCTAGATTGTTTTGCACAGGATGGAGGCTTTAGTTAGACTGGATGAGAGACATGCAGATTACTGAGGCTCAGACCTTTCCTCACTTCCCAAATGTTCTGACACTGTATTCACAAACACTTGGGTGGGAGGGGAGGAACGGGACGGCAGACGCAGGGAAACAGCAGCTCCACCCAAACCCTCGGAGACACCCAAGAACGATCAACATCGAGAGAACGTCGAGGGTGGGCATAGTTGACATACCAGGATAATATTTCTCATCCACTTCAACATGATGTGCTTAGATGAGCAATGCACTAATTTTAGACCGAGCGAGAGGCAAAAGAGAAGGAGTGAGATTAAGAAACAAGCGAGGGAAGGAGTGCAGGAGACTGTCTTAGGTGAAAGAGATTTAATCCTCAAGCAAAACTAGTGAAGGAGTAAGAGCGTGATGAATAGAGAGTGGCACAGACAACCAAGTGAAGAACAGATATAAGAAAGAAGGAGATGAGAAAGTTCAGTGAAGGACAGTATCTTCAGTACAAGGACAAGGTGCTCTCATTTCGGCTGGAGTACAATATAAATACATTATTTACATAACAGTGTGGCTCAACGGTATCATCCACATCAATACATTTCATTCATCATTTTTATACACACACACATCGGTTTCATATGTATAGTATTAAGCATCATTTTACATTTATATAATGTAAATTAAATCTATGCATTGAAATCTATGATATCTAATCTGCTGATTACTTTGTTCATTGAAAACCCAGCAGAAAAGACCAGTATAAAGTGATCCCAAAAAATATTTGGACATTTAAATGCATAAATACTACATTATATAGCAAAATATCAAACGGCAGCATTTATTTTAAAGGGATTGTTCACCCAAAAATGAAAATCTGTCATTAATTACTCGCCCTCATGTTGTTCCAAACCTGTAAGGCTTTCGGTCATCTTCAGAACACAAATGAATACCTTGTTGATAAAATAGAAGAGCTTTCTGTCCCTCCATTGACAGCGACGCAACTACCACTTTGACGCTTCAAAAAAGAGATCTTAAAACTAATCCATATGAATTGAGCGGTTTCGTTTTTTAAGTATCTTTTAGATCACGATCGCTTTATGTGATGAGCAGATTTAATTTAGGCTTTTATTCACATATAAATATTCATCAACGCACACATCAGTTATGAGCTCAGAAGCTCATAAACAGAAGCTCAAGCATGTTCACTTGACCTGTGAGAACCAATGAGGTTCATTCTCATGTGTTACGCAGCATGTTTGAGCTTCCGCAAGAACCAATGAGGTTTGTTCTCGCACGACAAGCAGGTTCGGTTGAGCTTCTGTTTATGTTCGCTGATCAATGTTTATATGTGAATAAAAGTCTAAATTTAATCTGTTCATCATATAAAGTGATCGAGTCTCTTCAGAAAATTTGGACTAAACAGTTTCAGGGTTCTCAAGTTTTATCAAAAGCTTGGAGTGAGATCACATGCGGTTAGGGGAGGAGCCCTAATGGAGCCCCGCCCCCCAATTTTACCCATTGTTCATAATTAACCAGCACAAATTGAAATTATAACAATTGGTAAATCTGATAAATGACAGAGCAATTCATCACATCAAATATACTCTTTAATGTTATATTTCAAAATTACAAATATACAAAAATTACAAAAATATAACAAATTGTGCCAAACAGTTTGGAAAAACTAATCTTTTTGCATTTTTTATGTGTCTAGTCGAAATGGTATAATGATTTATAATAAATTTAATTTAAAATAAAATGAAGAAATACATCTTCATTCCTTCCCATACCCACTAACATTTCCATTAGTTTCAGATAACATAAGCTAGCCAAACTGAGCCAAAGCTTCTGGCCTGGTTGCAAAGTAGTTGTAGAGTTTTTGACTGCATCAATAATAATGTATACGATGGGCTATATATTAAATGTTCTAGGCTTCTAGCCTAAAAATGTTAGACGAGCTTTCTTACAACTTACCTTCTCCATCATGACGTGTGTTCGCGCGATGTTCTTGGTTACCTAGTAACGAACGTATGGTGGCCGAGAATGTTCCGTTAACTTCCGTGTGTTCGCGCATCTATGTTGCCTAGTAACGAACGCAATCTGACCGAGATACGTGCTGGCGGCTGTAAACTTCACTTTGTGTGCCTGCGCCTCGTATACAACGTTATATATAAAGCTTGCAGGACAACTTGGTTGGCATTGCCTTTTCAGCGTGAGAAATACACGGTGTGGCGTGTGAGCGTGTGAACTGGTTGAATTGCGTGTGTCTCACGGCCAATGCGTGAGACTTGAGAACCCTGAGTTTTACGGACTTTTTGAAGCGTCAAAGAGGTAGTTGCCTAGCTGTCTATGGACGGACAGAAAGCTCTCAGATTTCATCAAAAAGATCTACATTTGTGTCCAGAAGATAAACGAAAGTCTTATGGGTTAGGAACAACATGAGGGTGAGTAAATAATGGCAGAATTTTTCTTTTTTGGTGAATTAACCCTGTAGAGAAAGATGGCACAAAAAGTTGCTAGGTTTATAAATCAATAGATGTTCAAAATTACTTTCACATTTTTAAATGTGTCCAAAAATGTTACTTTTAGGGATCTCTGTAGCTAGTCACCAGCATATATTGTGCTGATGTCCCCATTAGGCTTTTTAACTAAGACTTTGTTGGTCACCAGCTTCACCATAAAGATAATTCTGGTCAACGAAGCTTACCTGCCAAGTTTTGCTAGTAAACAGTATGGCTATGATGGTTCACAAGCCACAACTAACTAGCATACACCAACTTAGAAAGCTGGTATTTTCAGCCAGGAAATCCCTGTTAAGCATCAGTCCCCATTAACGTCCATTCACACCAATGACGATAACTATATGACTTTAACTACAAAGTTTTAATAATCATTCTAAAGGCCCATTCACAAAAAAAAATAACTATAAAGTTTTAATAAATGTTCTAATTCTATGAAAATAGAGAAGTCCCGTAGCTATAACGATAACGACACAGGAACGATATAGTTGGGATTACTTTCAGAGATGATACACGATAAAAACATTGACAGGCAATCAGAATCCACCCAACTATAAAGCTGGCATGAAACGGAAGTTGTGATAATCTTTTCTAGTGAAAGCTTCTTGAATAAGAAAAATGTAGAGCGGAATTTGATTTCTTCCTTCGGGAATTGATTGTGCTGTAGGAAGTTGGGTGTTGCTAACTAAAGAGAGACAACTGATTTGATCAATTGATTCGATTTTTCAATTGCTTGAGCTCTTTGAAGACTTACTTAAAAGCTACAGTCGAAAAACTGCAGCACGCTGTTTATAATAAACAGAGTGTTATCATGCGTTGGTGTGGACGCTAATATAGTTATCGTTCTTGGTCAATGGGCCCTAATTCTATGAGAATAGGGAAGTACACACCACAGCTACATGGATAACGACACAGGAAGGATATTGTTGGAATATTCTTTTTTACAGCTGATAAATGATAAAAAAAAATATCGACAGCCAATCAGAATACACTCGGCTTCAAAAAGCTCAAGCATTTTTAAAAACCGCAGCACACATATAATAAGCAGAATGTTACGCATTGGTGTGGATACTAATTTTCTTATATTTATCTTTATAGATATTGTTCTGTGTGAATAGGCCTGAAGCATAGATAGGATGGCATTTTTTTTTAAGAAACAGTTTCACACTTACAACCTGCAGAAACCATCAGTCAGAAGTCAGCTTTACATAGCAAGTAAATAAATCAGGTCTCTTATACAAATTAGCAATGCAGATAACTGAACAATGCATAATAGCACAGCATGTTGTGTAAATGAAGCCTTTAAAGACAGTAAACAGATATGTTGGTCACTGATTTATGTACAGAGCCATCATAGAAATATCAGTTCAAATTCATTGTATGTGTATTAAGGTCTATAATCGTATTCATAAGCAATTCTAATGCAGATTATTGCAAAACATTATGAACATTAGCTTTTGAGAGTCCTTCATAACATCAGTTAATCTCCACAAGCAGCATAAGAGTATAAAAGGTCTTCTGCTACTTAACTCACTGGCAGTCCTTCTGACAGCTAGGTATCACTACTGCTCTGCTGACGAAAACATTTATCCAGGGGGTTGTTGGGGAAGGAAAGCAACAGGAACATAAGCCCTCCAAAAATGAGAATGGCCCCAGCCGAGCCAACACACGCCACTGACCAGGACAGCTCGTGATGGAGAGGGATACTGTGATCGCTTGCCAATAAAGCCAGCACAGACTGGTGGAAAACAACGATGGACAACAGGACCAGGAAACCTGGGGAAAGTGGAGAGATGAAAGATCATTTCATTAAAGGAACAGTTCACCTTTTTCAATATAACATGAAACATTTAGGAGCAAAATTATATTTGTAGTTGATAAATTAGCCAAAAGCGCTTCTGACTTTAGCTTGTAACAGCTTGTGTGCTGTGATGAAGGGACATTTTAATATATAGACTACAACAAGTTATATAAATTAGGGTGTTTTCTATATAATTGCATTTAATGTAAATTAGTTCACTGTTCCTCTAGGCAACTACATTTTAACCTATTGTTGCCATTTTTTTTTTTTTTCTATTTTAGTTTCAGTTTGGAGCTGCATGTGTAACCCCTCACCCAGGTCCTACTCGCCCCGCTCTGTGCGGGCTTCGAACCTGGGTCTCCGGCGTGAGAGTCAGGTGCTTTAACAAGGAGGCTAAAGACAGCAGCCCCTAGCATAACTCGCACAGTGAATACTAGCTGGTCTCCGATACACATGGGACTATGAAAGTTCCCATATACTTCAAGTGAAATTAAAGAACGAACTGGTCTTTGATTATGTCAATAAAATCAGATGACAGCTTTCAAAAGTGAAGCTTCTGGAAAACACCTTCAAACTATCTTTGATTCATGCTGATTACGTAATGGGCAGAAATCTTCTCTGGTTCATTTCTTCTGTTTAGTCTGCTGAAGAGCTGCTTTATAGTAGAAATTGAAGGTAAACTGAAGCAATTCTAAAAAATGTTTTATACCGCAAAGCTGTTCGCTTTAAAGCAATCTATTGTATGACTTGCTATATAAATAAACGTGTCATGACTGGAGTGCCGAATTGCGGAGCTGGTGCAAACATATCCACGTCTCTATGATCAGATTCTTTCTTAAAGGAGAAGTTCACTTTTAAAATGAAAATTCTGTCATCATATACTCACCCTCATGTTGTTTCAAAGCTGTATGAATTTCTTTCTTATGCTGAACAGAAAGGAAGATATTTAGAAGAATATCAGTAACCAGACAGTTTTTGGGTCCCAATGACTTCCATAGTAGGAAAAAAATATACTATGGAAGTCATTGGGACCCAAAAACTGTCTGGTTACTGATATTCTTCTAAATATCTTCCTTTCTGTTCAGCAGAAGAAAGAAATTCATACAGCTTTGAAACAACATGAGGGTGAGTATATGATGACAGAATTTTCATTTTAAAAGTGAACTTCTCCTTTAACTGCTGTTTTCTCACCACTGTTATTTTTGTTGTGTTTATTTTGTCATTGAGAGGAACACATGTAGCACATATTTACATATTCATCTAAATGATGCTCTCAGCAGTGTGGATGGCATGTTCGAAAGGTATTTAAAACTTCTTTTTACCCCTAGGTGGAATAAAAAACTTTGTTCTAACTACACCAGGGCCTTAAGTTTCTGACATATCTTCTACAACTCAAACTTAATATTTTTAATAAGCTTTTAATAAGCTTCTGCTTCATCCCGCTCCTTTTAGAACATTGTTATTATTGTTATAGTACTTTATAGATATTGTTTTTTTTTCTTTCGGTATGTTGCAACATACTTGTATTTTAATATTTTATTTTAACTGTATCTTTTTTGTTGTTCGAAATAAAAATAAATAAAGAATTAAAAGAAAATAAAGAATATCAGTGGTTACGCCTGACTAGTGAAGTGACCCTGAAATAAGGCCAGCTGTATTTGCCTGAAATTGTTATGGTTGAGGTCTGGGCTCAGAATCTCAGCAATGGGGCATAGTGCACTTGACCATTGTCAATCCTAGTCTAGTCTAGAACACTGACTCACAGGACGCCTTAATAAAATGTAGCCTCCTCCTTAACTAGCTACTTCAGTTTTACTGCAGATGAATGGTGCTGGTGTGTTTTAAAGTCATTGGATGCAGTTATGAGGTGTTTGAAAAGCACCTGAGGAAACGAAGCAGATGGTTGCAGGCTTGAGGAAGAAGGGCACACTCTTACTGAGAGACATGGTGATGCACAGAGAGCCCATGACCATCAGAAACAAACTGAACAAAGCCAATATTGCACCTGTTATATGCAAACCTAAGAGAGAAACAAAGCAAGCAGTGAGTTATACTTGTTACTGAAGTTATACTTGATAATAAAAGTCTCCATCATTTTATAATATAGGCAAAAGTATGTGGACAACCAAACCCTGGGGCATTTCATTTCAAAACCCTTGGCCTTAATGGCCCTCCCTAACAGCTTGCACTCTTCTGGGAAGGCTTTTCACTGGGATGCTGGAACATGGCTGAAGGGATTTGCTCCCATTCAGACAGAAGAGCATTAGTGAGGTCAGGGACTGATTTTGGCCAATGGGATCTGGTACATGTCCGGCATTCCAGTTCATCCCAAATGTGTTCAATGAGGTTCAATCTGAGCTTTAAGCTGGCTGGATTCAGCAAATCATTACTTTATATTGCTAGCATCATGCTCTACCAGTTAAAATAACAGAACACTATCATAAAACTTGTGCTATATTCCAAGCCATCTGAAGTCATACAAAAGCTTCAAGTGAGCAATAGACTGAAATTTAAGCCATTATTCACTGGAAATCACTGGCATGCTTGAAGAGTAGCAGCAATTTCTAAATCATGGACAGATTGCTCTTTTGAGTCAGATCTTTTATAATGAATCAGTTCGGCCAGTTCACAAAACTGGTCTGAATGATTTAGCCATGAATCAAACTGATCAGCATCAGATCAGAAGTTTAACAGTAAACTAACAGTTCACTGGTGGAAGAGATTTAGAGTGAAAATAAACTTAAATTTTAGTCTGTTTCTCACACAAATTCTTCAAAACGTGTCCTTTTGTGTTCCATAGAAAAAAGGTTATACAGGTTTGGAACAACATGGCGGTGAATAAATCATGACAGAAGTTTCATTTTTGGTGAACTATACCTTTAATTGGCCTAGCCAAACCTGTGCCCAGATACGTTTGTGTATACAGTGCATTTTGTTGGGGCATTCAGTAATTATGTAAACTGAAATAAGAATTGAACAAGAAAGGAACTCAAGAATGATAAATTCTTCTGCATGTACACAGTATGGGAGGTGGAGAGCTGGAGAGACATGGAGCAGGGGAGGAGACAGAAACACATGACTGATTTTCAATGAGAGAAACAGCGTGGAAGGGGAGAGAATGAATAGATGAGAGGGCAAAAAGGGAAATGACACATAGAAGGCAGAGAGAAAAGAGGGCAGAGGATACAGTAAGAACTTACTTTTTTGTGTCGTTTTCTTAAATATGACAGCATTCTCTCCAGAAGTGTAGAATTTAAAGAATGTGCAGTTCGATTCTGAGGGCGAAAAATGAGACAGTGAGGAAGAAGAATGAGGCAGAGGAGGTGAAGAATAAAAATCAGCCAGAGAAACAGAAAAAGGCACTTGAGCTCTCTGCTGTAAGCCCTGTGAGGGTCATTGTGTATTAATGTGTCGAGGACACAGAGCAGCCCTCTCACATATGGCACTGAAAGAACAAGAGACAGAGAGAGCGAGGCAGATGGAGAGGGAGGGAATGAGAGTGAGGCAGATGGAAAGAGAAGATGAAGGGCAGAACAGACTCAGGTTAATGTATACAAAATAAAATCCACATTCACTCTCTCTCGTCCTCTGCAGCTTGTCTGTTGTCTACTTGTATTTCCAGATTTTTCTCTCATGTCTTCTATATTTAGACTTGCAACCAGGCAGCAGTCAGACTGCAGTTTTTCCTTGTGCAATATGACTGACCTTTCTGCTATAACTGTGACCCATCTCACATACACATATTTTTTCCAGAACTTACCCTCATTGGAAATTTTTTTTTTTTTTATTTATTCAAATTACAGCCCTGGATAGATTATTAGATGTTAATTTATTAATTAGATGATTAGGAAAACATCCATATATGTATACACACATATATATATATATATATATATATATATATATATATATATATATACACGAATACGCTTTAACTAGACATAAATAAAGTGTCTTTAGAAGTCAATATATTGTTTGTTTTTTTATTTTCACGTCAGTGAGCATAAACCTATTACTGACCTACAGTCCACGGCAATCTATTTTTTGTCAATTTGTTCGAGATTGATTCAGGGTCAGTTCACACAGAACACATTTTCGCATTCTCCGTCTATGCTATTTTTTAAGTACACATGAGTCAGACTGATGTTTTTGTCTTGCTGTTATTTCGCATATCTCAATATATGTGTCACATTTTAAGACACTGTCAAAAAAAGTTGATCTTCAATTTTCAAAATGTTATGAAGATTCATTTTTATGGCCACACTTATTTATGTACGGGTCAGGGCATGATTAAATTTGTGTTTTTTAATCATTTTGCTTTATACTTAGATAAATAAAATATAATTTAAAGATTTTATATATATATATATATATATATATATATATATATATATATATATATATATATATATATATATATATATATATATATATATATATATGTGTGTGTGTGTGTGTGTGTGTGTGTGTGTGTATATAAATTAATTTGACAGGCTAATTTAAATAGAGGCACACACACACACACACACACACACACACACACACACACACACACACACACACTCACACACACACAGTCAAGTAAGGTCACTGCTGAGAGCTGCACAAGATATGATTAGCATAGAGCTGGTAATGTAATATTGAACAGATTTCTTAAAAATGCATCATGGAAGTCATAACCGAGAATGAAAGCAGGTCATCTCTATATAACGTTACAACTACTGAGAATTTTTTGTTATCTCTTATTTAAATGTTCAAAGCAGAAACCAAACTAGTTGCCCTTTTCTCTGAATTTGCCAAATCTTTCTAACTTTGCCAGGAAAAATAGGCCAAAAAAAGTGCAGTTGTGCATTCTCAGCTAAAGGGGTGTCATGTTATGATCTGTTATGACAGGTTCAAGTAGAGAGTGGAACTGTTCCTTAACAGATCTGGCAGTCGGACCAATGGCACGGTTACAAGAGACATCATCACAGTTCTCTGAGTCGTACAAACTGAGGCGAATGAAACTCTCTGGCTCTCTGTTTATGCGTGTTGTTATATGAGAGTTAAGATGAATATCACCAACCAGAACTAGATAAACTAAGCCTCTCTTACGGCATCTTAGAAAGTCAAACGTCATTAATAATATCACTGTTTTGCTATACATGAGCTGAATGCTGCTTTGTGTCTTTGAAAATAATTATGCATGATCTGTTCCTCCAGCTAACCCAGATACATACATATAAGTATGCCGTATAATGTGTTCACATTTCCAACAATACATGATACAAGAACAATACATTATATTATTAAAACTCTAAAACTCTAAGTGTGTAAAAACACACCAGATTTTGTTTATGCATTTAGTAAGTCTAATCATTTCTTCATACTTCCTTATTAATTAGTATTTTTATCTCATGATGTCAGCCTCCAGTTTCCCAGGAGCAACGCGTATGGTGGCTATGTTGAGAATGGAATTCTATCACACTGCCTACTGAATTCTACACTCTAATCTGCATACAACTTTTTAAAAATAGTAAGTAAAACAGAACACATTATGCAACAAGAAATGTTTTAAACAGCATTATGCTACATAATTGTCTACGATCTCATTATGCTGCATGTTTAATGATGCATGCAACGGAAGTTGCCATTATCTTTTCATCCCTATTGTGACGTATATCTGAGTAAAACAGCTTCTCGAACAAGTGAAAATGTAGGGTGGAACTTGATTTTGACCTGGAATTGATTGGATCGTTGTGGTTTGCTATTGCTGTGATGTCATGTGAGTGACAGGTCGTCCCGCCCTCACGACAGTAAGTAGGTCATCAGAGGAGAGATGTTGTTGCGAGTGGGAGGGGAAGTTATTTTAATTATTGATTACAAGTGCACATGAATTAAAAAATCATAATTATGATGTGCATTAATAAATCATTTATAATAAACACTGCAATATTCCATTAAAATTCAGAATTGTCCATTTTGATTTTATGGTGACTAATGAAATAGATGTGCGCAATTATCATATCTTGGAAACGAAAAAAATTTGATTTGCATTTTAAATACTAATTTTTTTAATATTCTATAAAAGAATATATATAAAATATTTAAACAGTGAGTCGATTTAAGAAACAGATGTTAAAATTCACAGCATATATGTTAATATTCAAGCACATTGCATTGTGGGATGCAGTATGCAGCAGGTCATCATACAGAAAATCTGCATACTATATCCTACCATATACTGCAGTTTGAGAAGTATGATAGTATGCTGTTCTGAATATAGACAGCTACGTTTACATGGACAGGTTGTTTTTTTTCCAATCGGAATGAATCGGAACATAGTGTTTACATGAAAACGAAATAAAGCGAAGGGGTTGAAGTGCGGGTTTATATATCACAAGCTTCAAATCAGATTCGATTTTTTGACATGCGCACACTGCACGAATATAGTTTCCCGCTGTTTGCGCATACTAACTATTCTCCTATATTGCTTCTTTCCTTGATTTTAAAGAGCAGACTAAATATTTATCTATTTCAGGTCGACGAGCACATGAACCATTGTGCTGTGCCGTTTATATTTATCAAGCAGTAAAAACACCCCTTCTAGCGCCCAAATCACAGTATCTGTGGATGAGAGTCTGAAGCAAAGTACTGGTGGACCTGGTCTCGCACTGCCAAACCTTCAGACTGATCTGGACTCCATCTGGACTCCATCACTGCCACCCAAGAGGACGCCTGACTGACATGTAAAGCAACCAATCACAGGGCATCTAATGAATTAATCAATCAAAAACATTGTGCAAGTTTTCTGCAACAATGGTCCTGCGAACTTCACATACTTATGAAAATCCAGCCTTTAGCTGATGATTGTCACGGTTGTGGCTTTCAATGGCTTTCTTATTCCATAAGTTTTGGCATCATGATGGCTTTGTTTCCAGGTGGACCATTAAAGAACGTGACACACCCGTCCTCCCGGAAATCCTGTAGAATTTAACCAATCAGATGACGACTTTGTGACTTCTGAGGCTGTAACTAGGTGGGATGTCTTCCTGCTCCACCAACAACAACAGCTTGTTCCACGCGTCATACATCATTACGGCATTTCTACGTCATTGCATATGCGCAGTACTTTCCAGTTTCGGGTTTCAATCTGATTAAGTGTTTACACCAGCCCTTACAATCCAAAAGAAATTTTAATTGGATTTGGCCAATTCATTTTAAATGACATGGTTACATTTGCCTTTTCTATTCCGAAGACTGTGCTACTAGTTTGATTACAATCGGATTATTAGTGTCCATGTAAACGCAGCTATTGAGTGATTGAGTGAGTATGTTAGATAGAGAGAACGAGTGCTCTCACCTCCAGGCAATTCTACAGGTCCACAGCTCTCTCTCTCCGGGTCAATATCTGTCACCCATAGTGTGCGAACGCATGATTTCCAAAGGCCATAATGTGCCATCTCACACGTCTGGTTGTTCCTGAAGTGTTTTGGCTCAGATAACTCCACCCAGAACTCTGTGCCCATGCCAAGTACCGCCAGAGTCACGCCTATGAGGGCGATAAAAAATGCCAGCTTGATCTTGCCCTCCTGGCTGTCACTCATTCGAGGGGCCCTCGGCCGTTGACCTGCACGCCCCATCTTACCGCCAGCTCCACCCAACCCTGCTCCTCCTCTCCCATCCTCTTCGTGTGCAATGAAAAAGTTGGACCACATGGCAATGAGAGAGGAAAACACCCAGAGGCAAAGTCAAGAAAGGGGAAAACCAAAAATTACTAAAGCAAAAAAAAAACACAGGAAACTAGAGAGATTAGTCTGGAGTTTGCTGGACCGATAGATAATGAGAACGCAGAGAAGTATATTAATAGAAAGCTCAAAAAAGAACAGGAAATGATAGAGAATTACAATGTTCTGTGATTTAAAAAGAAACCGGCGTGCCAGAAATTCAAGTGACAGGGGGTCATTTCTGAAGAACGTAGAGTGGGAATTAACTGACGCCTACAAACACGAGAAGGTTTGATAACAAACTAGACAGGAATAATCAGTAGATGAAAAGAACGACTTGATGAGAGACATTGGATTTAGGCCTTATAGAGCCATGAAAAGAAGATGTATTCCTCTTTTTGATGAACCTGCAAAAACAAAAAACAAAAAAAGTCTTCAAAAGACAGTACATGAAAAGTAGCAGAAAGACTGAAGGATAAAGAGATCTACAGTCTAAACAATTTGCCAATGATACTTCAAGATACTATAGTATAGATGCTTACTACTTCTAATTAATACTTGTTATTCTAACCTAATTTTAATGCTTTACTGATTTCATTCTAACTCTATAATAAGGTTGAATTTGTTAGCATTAGAAAATGCATTATGTATCATGAATTTACAACAACAGCATTATGAACAGGAATTATGGTAACACTTTACAATAAGGTTCCATTTGTTAATATTAGTTAACTACATTAGTAAACATGAACCCATAGTTCATGTTCATTTCAATATTTACTAATACATTGTTAAAATAAAAAGTTGTATCTGTTAATATTATTTAATGGACTTGAGCTAACATGGACTAACACTAAACATCTGCATTTGTATTAACTAAAATGAACAAAAGTCAATAAATACTATAACAAATGTGTTGCTCATTGTTAGTTAATGTTAGTTATTAATTAATCCATTAAAAGTTAATAATGGAACCTTATTGTAAAGTGTTACCACAAAAATTAATTTAATAATAATTAAAAAATATCCTATTTATGTTCAGTCATCACACATTAACCAATGTTAACAAACTCAGCCTTATTGTAACTTTCTAATTTAGAAATAAAATTAGAACTTAAGAAATTCTAATTAAATTAGTTATCTATTAAATTATTTAAATATTTATAAAATTATTATTTAAAAGCATATTAAGACTTGTTCTAAAAATATATAATAGGTTTTCTTTCTTTTTTTTATCCCACTTATATTTTTATTGGAAAACAAGACATTTTGCAGTATACATTCAACAATGCACTTTTCATACTGAACTTTTTTTCTTTGCTGTTAAAATTAAGTGGCACAGCGAACATCCCTAATACCTAGAAAACAACATTATACCTTTGTCCTCTGTTCAATAAACAAACAGGCAGCTCGCTTTCAGAGAGCGTTAATATGGGTCACGACTAGGTCACATTGTCTAAGAATTAGCTATGCCAGATGCGACTCTAAGATAACAACACATACCCGCATAACCCAGCTCACTTTAGCCCAGCCTGTTTGATCTGTGCAATTTTAAGGCCTCATAAATACCCAAGCATTATGTGTACAGAGAACTATTAGATCTGTGGATAGAGAGTTTCAAGGTGTGCGGCGTTCTGCTATTCTAAAAAAAGATGTGAGAGCGGGAAGAGGAACAGACTGAGGGATGAAACACAAGGTTGATTGAGAATGAAGGCGAAAAGAAGAGCCAGGAGGAGCAGTAGGTGTTAATTCATGTGTGACAGGCAAACCAACAGAGGGTCTAAAGTCGTTATCACGATCCCCGTACAGGGAGGGAGTACTACAGGACGAGGCTCACTGAAGCCAATCATCCACACAGGAGCAATATGACCACAGCAAGGCAAGAAATAAGCATGTGGCCCATAGCCAAAATTATAGCATTATAAATCATAGCACTCACAAACACGTCACGGCATATACTTATGAATTAGCTTATTTTATCTTATTTAAAAATATAGTCCTTAACAAAAATTAGCATTTTAGCATCACAGCAAAAATAAATGACTCAATAGTATTAATGATCATTTAAAATAAGTTAAAACATGGTCACTTTACTTATGCAAAATCACTTTATATTTAATACTTGTTTTCAGAGAATATATATTGAACTAACTTTATTTTTCTTAGTCCATAGGCAAATCGTTTTTTTTTTTTTTTGTTTTTTTTTTAAGTATACACTACCGTTCAAAAGTTTAGGGTCAGTAAGTTAGTAATTTTTTTTTTTTTAGGCAATGATAGTTTTACACAAAGTAAAAGATTTTTACATTCTCTGTAATAAGTGATCAGCTGACTTCACTTCAAAAAGCGAGGAAACACATTGCCTTAAAATTAAGTAAACAAACTTCATGCATAATTGAAAAAATTAAGTTATGTGAACTTGACAATTCCACATAACTTAATTTTTTCTGTTACTCATGAAGTTTATTTACTTAACTTTAAAGCAACGGGTTTCCTCACTTTTTGAAGTTAAGTCAGCTGATCACTTTACAATGTTGTTACAAAATGTAAAATATCGTTTTCACATCAATAATGCTAACTTTCTATTCCAGAAAAACACTACAACAAAAATATTAAGCAGCACAACAATTTTCAACACTCAAATTTTCTTGAGCACCAAAACAGCATATTAGAATGATTTCTGAGGGATCATGTGACACTGAAGACTGCACATCAAAATAGAAAAGTTATTTTAAATCGTAATATTTTACAAAATTACACTTTTTACTGTTTTGTTAAAAAAAAGTTTTAGCTTTGCTGAGTATAAAATAATTCTTTCAAAAACATACTGAAATCTTACATTTAATACAATACGCATAAAACATAAAAATGCAAACGAGGTGAGAAAAATCAACTTAGATCCATATATTTAGCTTTAAGTCAATTTATATCAGAAAACAAGCTAAAAATCCAGACTGAGAAATTTGCTGTGTGACTACACACACAGATATTAAACTAGTTCTTCAGTAAGTTTTTGGGGCCATTTTACAGTAAGTTACAGTCATTTGAGATATAGCAGACTGTCAAAACACTAAACATGACCTGGAAATGTAACAGGCTATAATTAACCCACCAAGATCATCTCCATCGCAGCTCTTTAAATTACCCCGACTCTGTCAAAACTTTCTTCAAAACAGTTACGCTTCTGTAATATGCGTACTATACTTTGCCATATGTTGTTGCCTCAAAAGGAAAAAGTCTAGACCCATTCCTAAGGGGCTCACATCTCAGTCAAGAGACAATTTTGTAAGCAAGAATGAAAGAAACCGTCATTTTAAAGTTACAGGGCTTCAACCCCAAAACTCAAACACTATATCTATGATTTGGACTCCAGAAGCCATGTATAAACATCTCTCATGACAATAAATTACATCCAGACCACTGGAACTGCCTAAATGTTTATAGTGTAATCAGACAGTTAGACATATGCAAACATAACTAGTCACATATTTAACAGTGGTGTGATTATGTGATGCAATAAAATACTAAATTATACATAATTTTTTAAAATTCATGTTAATATACAAAATCATTTACACTTGTAGCAGTTCAGTAATAATACATTTATACTTATATCAATACATCCATACATTTTAGATTCAGATTTTTAGAGAAAAATAAATAAATAAAAATAAGTTCGCAAAATGTTATCAAATGTGCAATCACTCTTCCTGAGAGCATAATAAAATACATCATTTAATCAGCTGCACAACACAAAACTACTAAATTTAAGGTTTGTGTCACAGATTTTATTAAACTATGACAGTATACATGTGTGCAGTAAGTGCATTGAAAAGCCATCAAGCTTTAGCAACAGTGAGAGCAATCAAATCCTGACCTGTTCTGTGTGAGTGCAGATCTGATGACTAGATACATGAAACTCAACTGAGAGAGTAGGAGAAGGAGGGACGCAAAGAGCGCAAGAGAGAAAAAAAGAGAAAGTGGAGGGTGGAGAAAAGTGGGACTGGGGCTCATGCAATCAAGTTGAAGATATTTTGAATGCATGACAGCTTAAGCGTGACTAGATGGTCCAAGCAAGAGTATTTTTCTACGTATGAATAGATTTTGAATTTTTCAGTGTAGGTCAAAGTTTTGCAAGTGTGCGGGAAATAAAGTCGAGTGTATGTCAGATGATCCACTGATGTTTGCGTGTGTGCGCGTATGGGCAAGGGGTCTATTTTGGACAAGCACCTGTTAATGACATTAAGAGCGTGGGAGTTACAGTCGCAAAGACAGAAAAGAGAGAGGACTGTTTATGAGGCAAGAGAGAGCAGCTGATAGGGCAGCTTCAAAAGCATTAAATCAAAGCAGATGTGCGAGAAAGAAAAAGGGTGAAAATAAAGATGGTTAGAGAGCTGGCTGTAAGACATAATATTGGGGCAAAAATAATGAAGCCAAAAAGATGGTCACTAATAATACAACAGAACTTTTTTCTATCCATCCATTAGTAGTAGTTTATTCACATAACGCCATAGCCTTACCATTAATGGTTTTAGATACAGCCCTGAATAAATCAATAGAAAGTCTTTGTGATCTCTCCAAAGTAATGAGCACTATTTCACTGAACTTTAACAACAGAGTATAAAACTACACTTGAGTATCTTATTTATTTAATGCCGTTAACGTCAAATTCAACATTGTTGCAAACTGCTGATTTGTTTCCATGATAATGTTATCTAGCTGGCTAATATAAATGGTGTTAACAAATTTGCAAAAACTAAAAATTTGTCAGTATGTTTCACACCATATGCCATCATTTTCCAGCAGAAGTGTTTAATTTATTGATATTGCAGGTGATTAATTTCCAGGTGCATTTTTTTTGTTAAAAGCGTAAAAAGTTTATTTTAAGGTGTCATTGTTAGTGTAAATATATATTGAAGTACTAAGTAATATTAAGCAACTACATGTACTTACTGTAGGGTTAGGGTAGGATTAAGTAGAGGGTTAGTTGCATGTAATTATGCATAATTTACTTTTATTACTATAGTAAGTACATGTAACATATGTAACAAGGACACTGTAAAATAGTGTTACCGAAAAAACATTAAAGTAAATACATTAAAATGGTTCTTTTTTGGTGGGAGGGCACATAAGTGATAAACAGAAGTACCGGGCTGACTGAACCAGATGATTTTTCTGTTGAGCTTGTGAACAAATTTTTCCTGGCTCCCTGAAAAGTACCGGTCAATAGGTTTGAAACAATTTTTTCACAAAAAAACAACAACAAAAAAACAAGGAACTCCCGCACACTATCAATACTTGCAAATGTATATCAAAATTTTATTAGCAACGTTTCGGTCTCACGACCTTCATCAGGGAAAATTTTCATGTTGTACAATTTTTTTCCACAACATGCATCAGGTGGTCCGTAATTGTGCCAATGACAACTGAGACTACGAGACAGTGTTTTAACCAGTTATGTTATTCGTTTTCTACATAATTTTTTTTTATTATATTCACATACCCTTGGTCAAGCAGCTAAAAGCAGTTTATTATAATCGATTAATATTAACCACCCAATAAATAACTTCCCCCTCAGTCTGTGCAGAGGACTTTTTTTACTCCTGGATTTGTGAAGCACATTTAACTCATCATAATCTCTAATTCTCTGCATTTCATAGTTTTCAGTCAACCCATAGAAGCACATGAATATTGGTAATCAACATATTTCATTGATATTTTTTCCTGTTTTCTTTTTTTATTTGAGAAAAAATCAAATCAACAACACTCTATCCCAATTCCCCACCCGCCAGCCCCAAATAATGGCCCCGCCCCGAGTCTAAAAACAGACTGACTACAGACTAACCCATTGCTCATAATACTCAGATACCGAATCTGCGATAAACTAGTTAGAAGTGAGCAGTGCCTGTTAGCACTATCTGCTGGCAGAATACAGATGCAGTGTGTTGCGATTCAATTCAAACGCATTTGGTTTATTTCACCAGATTGTTTCTCTGGTCCTCATACATAAATGCATTGTATTAAATCAACTCAGCTTATTACAGTTTTAAAAAAACAGCAGTGGACAGTTAGATACAGAATCAGAATGTATAAAAAAAAAAGAAAAAAAAAAGAGACAAGTTTCTTTTTCACTGTGTATAAATTTGTTTAGATGGGGCCAGGAAAATAGGGTTCACAAGAAACAGTACAACTATTATAAAAGGAAGGAGAAATAGCAGGAAAAGAGAGGAGGGGCAAGATAGAAGACAGTATAGACTTAATGGGTAATATTCACCCTCTACAAGATAAGATGCCTGTAACAGCTTTACCTCATACATGTGTGGTGTCAAAAGACAATCCAGAAACTCATCTGGCTTTTTAAACTCTGCACTTTTACACAGGAAACCTCATTTCACAGCCTAAATAAAAACCATATCAAAATAACAAAGACTTCTCTCCTCAAATACCCCCTCTCACCTTCTTGTTTGAGTGTAACATTCATTTCTGCTGTTGTCATCATTTCTCTTCCCTCACTTGCTCCTTTAAATCCTCCTCTCACTCCTATCTGACCAGTCTGGCTCAAAGTGTGAGCTGTACAGATGATAGAGCAGGTATTTAAAATTGAGGGGAAAAAAACTGACACGAAAAATCACTATTCGCCAAAATTAAGCTGGAAATTTAGTGGCATGTCTAATTGTATCCTTTTCTGTAGACAATGACATAGTACGGTCTATTTTCCCATCTTATAGCTTTGCACATACTTCAATGTTCCCATCAACAACATAAAAAAACATGACAAATAATTGGTTCGCTACATTCTGACCAATCACAAGTCATGTTTTTAGTCTGCCAGATTTAAAAAGAAAGCTCACACCCTCTCAGACCTCATAAACCTACAAAATAAGGGGTTTCCGAGAGACTGATATCACACCCATCTGCGTCTCTCTCGCTCTTGATTCAGTCCAGTCTCTACCAGAAGTCGCGGCGGTGATAGGCATCAGGGTCGCAGTATTTAGTCACCACCACTCTGTTGGCAAATTTCCTTCCTGTTAAGCCTTGCATTGCCTTCTGAGAGTCAAACACTGACATAAACTCCACAAAGATCTAAGGGAAAAAGAGAGAGGAAAAAAAAACCCATAGACAACAGTTTTAACAAATTACTTTTAAATTTGACATTGAAATGTACATGTATTTATCAAACCTTTCCAGTGCCAGGAACTTCCAGGCCGTCTACAGGGCGTGGAATCTCGATGCTCTTGACCTGACCGTATTTAGAGCACTCGTCTCTGACGTCTTCCACGATCTCCTCATACTCGTCATCATCCAGCAGCTCCTCTGGAGCCACCATGTTCATCAGACACAATACTTCTGTGGGAATGCCACCCATCTGAGTCACCGAGCTGTTCATGAGACCTGGAACTTGAAGGGTAACTGGAGTCTGGTTAATACCAGTCTTCAGATAAAAGAAAGCGGGGATGGGAGTGAGAAATAATAGGAGATTCAGCACATCAACCACACACAAAGGTACTCAAAACATGAATGCATTCACACCGTCCCTCACCAGTGTGGTGTTCTTGGAGCCGACGCTTGCTCTCTGAACCAGGAGTTTCTTGTCCCCCAGCTGCATCCCGTTTAGCCCCGCGATGGCCTGTGACAGTGAACAGTGTGCCTTGGAGAGGTTAACATGGATGTCAATTAACAGCTCTGACACGCCTCTAGCTCATTTCTGTTTTCTGACCCATGGATAAATCCTGGCCAAATTATTTCATTCTAATGGATCTACAGATACAGCCCATATTAAACAGAATATGTAATATATGTACATATATGTAATGTGATGAAGCCCATTACATGCAGAGGAAAAAGGTAAGTGTTGGGTGATAGTGTTGTGCAGATAGTGTTGTATAAGCTTATGTTATTTGCTGGGAGTTGACAGACTGATTATGTCATTTTAATGCTTGTGTTTTTATCACCTGGTCGCTGATATTGACGTCAACATATTCACAGAAAGCATAGCCCTTAGAGAGGCCTGTAGCGCTGTCTTTGACCAAATTAAAAGCCTTCAGAGGACCAAACGATGTCAGCAATTCTTTCACCTGTGGAACAGAGAAAAATCATTAACTTAAAATTACTTTGATATAAATATTATACATGTGTGAATATTCACAGAACTGGAGTAATGGCTGCTGAAAATTCAACTTTGCCATCACTGGAATAAGTTACATTTTAAAATATATGCAAATAGAACACACGCATTTCAAACAAAAGAAATACTACTACAAATTGTAATACTTAACAATATTACTGTTGTTACTGTATTTTGTCAAATAAATACAGCCTTGGTGAGCGTAAGAGACTTTTATCATAAACTATCATAAATTAAAATATAGATTTTTTTAAATAAATGCATTTTTTACAATGACAAGCGGTTTCTTGCGAAATTAGGTTACTTTTAAATGGTTGCCACGTGTTGATTTTTTACCACGGCATAAAGGTTTGACATATTGCAAAAATTAGATTTGCCTGAAATATTTTATATTCTACCAATTATAAAAGTGTGCTAGATGTTATTTGCCTGAAATATTTTATATTATAAAAGTGTGCTAGATGTTAAGTTTTGTGAGTCGTCACTTTGTGCTCCTGCGAGCTCCTTTATGAAAACTATACTGTATTTTAGGGACAGTGTACGAGTGACATTTTAAATTTTGATATTTGGGCTATTTCTGATTGGCAACTGGGCTAGATTTGTTACGCAGACATGGCAACCATGCAAACATGTGAACTTAAAGGCTTTAATTTCGTGGATGCATCTGTTCTGAGGAGCATGGAAAGTTTTTATATTTCCTTTAGTAAAGTATTAACCGCTTCTTCACTTTAGCACAGTCAAACGATTAGCATATCTGCCAATATCATAATTAATATGCTAATATCAAAAGCTATCATAATCACATTGTTGTAGTTGGTGTTGTCATCAGGGGTTAAGGACCGCACAGCCACTAAAAACAACAAGCCATGCCAAGTTATGCAAAAACTTTGGACAAAACAATTCTACTTTAATTACACTCAGAATAATGGCAGATAAAACATACTGGGAAATCAGTTCTGCCCAATCAATAGTTAGCTCAGCAGCCCTCAGTGACCGGAACTTGCTGCCACATAATACTATTTTAATACGAACCTGGTCATCGTTGAGGTAATTTGGCAGACCGCCAATAAAGAGTTTATGGGCCGAATCAGGCACCACCGTGGAAACGACACCTAGGGAGAGAGAACCAGAGTGTGACCAAAAATGATCCATATTAAATCAATCACTATAGTTTCAATGAAATTATGACTGAAGAGAGCAAAACATTGAGCGTACAAGAATTGGGGGAGCAAAAGAGTGACGTGCCTGGGACATAGACACTGGGATTCTCACTCATGCCGGGCAGAGGCTGGTAGTCGTGTGGTCGGCGAATCTTCAAACTCTGTCCCTGGAAAATGATGCCATCAAATGCCATGGCCTGTGTAGTCTCATCCACTGAGCGGAACTGTATAAGCAAACATAAAAATAACATTCATATTATACTCCCACAGTGGTGTAGTCTAGTTTTTTGTAGTGAGTATACTCTAATATAACCCCCCCCCCCCCCCCCCCCCGCATACTCACCCATCCCAGAGCGTCACCCCATAAGCACCACCACACTCACTAATGCATACAGTATGCATCGACATGTAATTGAGAGCATTATGAAATACTAAGTGTTATCAACATGTCAATTTATTATAAGCAACACAAGACTTTAACAGCCAATGACATTTACAGCTGGGGAGACTGGACTGATTTTCTACTGTTTAGTGTTAATCACCATCTAACTCAGTCAGTTAAGAGCTACCTTTAGCCTTAGATGTTATATGAATACGGTCCCTGAAGCACAGGTTTTATCAGCTGACAATTTTCAACAATTTTTTTTTAAAGCATTATAGGCACAAATACAAATTTACTTTTAGAAATGGTGTTTTTGAAAAATTTGTTATTTTAAAATACATTTTACTGTGCAATTTCTTTCTAATTAATTTGAGTTAGACCGAACTTTTATTTTGGTGGGTTGTAGACATTTGAGTTTCTGTGTGTTTTAATAAACTATTATTATTATTATTATTATTATTATTATTATTATTATTATTAGGCCTGAAGTATACTCTGTGCAATAGTAATATATTTCTGTTATAATTTCTTCAAGTTATACAGAACTTTTATTTTGACAGGTTGTCGTAAAGACATAACAGTTTCTGTGTGTATATGAAACGAATGAATGACGATAGTTTTATCAAATTAAATGGTGAAATTCTCATCAAGTGACTCTCATAGCAGCTCTGCGATGAAATGCACATGTGTAGCTTACATCATGTCTCAATACAGTGAAACGCTGAAAACCCCACGAGCGTGAGTCACGCGTGCTTCTGTGTGTGTGTGTGTGTGTGTGTGTGTGTAGTGGAGCACACACTGAGCGCTCATTCCCAGAGACGCGTAGAACAATTGCAGTCTCTTTTAACTTTAATATTCATAGACACTAGTCCATATCGAGATTTGATTCATTGTACAGCAGCTACTTTTGATTTATTCATTCAAAAATAGCCAAATTCCGTGACGTTCTGCTTTATATAGCAAGTTCCATTTGTGACTGGATTCCGCGATTCGATCCGTCGCTTCGCAAACACAGACGGGGTGAATTTATGAATGAAAGTGTGAAAGTTCTGACACAAAACGAAGTTGATACGTATCCTCACGCTTTTTTTAAGTGGGTATACGCAAATCCTTGGCCTTTTCTAGTGGGTATACGGCGTATACCTGCGTATCACGTAGACTACACCACTGTACTCCCAAAATGTTGGGAAAAAAGAGGGTCTACTGCTCAGAATGAAGACTGACCTCCAGAAAGGCAAAATTCTTGTCCTGGTTGATCTGGACAGCAAGAACTGGGTTTCCTGGGGCCTGAGTCAGGCCACCCAAACGCATCTGAGCATTGAAGAAGTCCATCATAGACTCCTATATTTATTTATGTATAAAATAAAATAAAAATTAGAGAGCACTGCTATTATCATACTGGAGCAAGAACAAAGAAAAACATAAAACAAAAGAATTTGTTGTACAATGATTTAAAAAATACAGTTGGATTCACTGTAACGTTGACGGAAAGATCATCACACGTTCCACTACACCAAAATACTAATGGATTTCAGATAATAATGAACCTCACCTCTGTGATGCCAAATGGGATGTTGCCCACATAGAGCCGCCGGGCCTGTCGAGTCATCTGACTGCCCACGACAGGAACAGGTGTTGGGGTCACAGCCAGACCCTCAGGGGTCATTGTGGGCAGCAGAGCAGTGGCCGGGATCTGACCAGCAGCTGAAGTCGAAGAACAAGGTTTACAAGTGTTAGACATGCGTATTCCTGTGATGGCAAAGCTGAATTACTCATCAGTTACTCAATAAGTCATCAGTATTACCTGATTCTTGAGAAATTATTGCAATATGCTGGTTTGGTGCTTAAGAAACATTTTTCATTATTAACATTATTATAAACAGTTGTCCTGCTTAGGCTAATATTTTTGTGGAAACTGTGATTTTTTTTTTTTCAGGATTCTTTGATGAATAGAGAGATCAAAAGAACATCATTTATTTGAACTGATTTTTATGTAACATTATAAAATGTCTTTACTGTCCCATTTGATCAATTTAATACTGAGCAAGTAGTAATTTCTTTCAAAAAATGTTGAAATGTTGAAAACTGATCCCAAACTTGTGAACAGTAGAGTTATAAGCTTTAATTACAAGTCGTTCAATCAGACAATTTTAAGGCAGTACATAACCAGAAATAACTGCATTAAGATGAATCACAGCAGGAGTAAACGGGGTTGGAGAAGGAAAGAATGAAAAACAGACTCTTACCCTGCATGGCTTTGTACTGCATGGGTGTGATGTGTTCAAATCCAGGAGGAGGAACATCCCAATATTTTTTCACTTTAATTTTTTTCTTCTCACGGTGTGGGGAGCGACTGCACAGGGAGAAAGAGAAACCAACGATGACGCTATTTGAAATGACCCCTAAGAATTGACATTTTTTCCCCACGTACCTGCGTCTGTGTCTGCGGTCCTTGCTATCTCCATGACGTTCTCGGCTGCCTCTCCTTTCTCTGTCACGGTCCCGGCTCCTTCTCTTCCTGTCCCGGTCTCTGCTACGACTTCTCGAGCCACTGCGCCGGTGGTGCTTGTTCTCCTTGTCTCGGTCCGCTGCACATTTGAGTTACACAGCAATGTGCAAAACATGAATACAATGAGCATTTTCTTCAATTCAACATATATGTTTATTCAAACTTATATCTGCTTGCAGCTCATCTAAGCACCAGAGTCAGAAATTGTATTTGTTAAAGTAATATTTGGTGTACAAAATGATATTTTGTACATTAATGAGGGCATATATTTTTGAAATGGGATGTTGTCTATATGTGGGGAAAGGTTTCAGTTATTTAAAATGGTCACTGTGATATTTCAATTCTTAAAGGGACAGTTCACCAAAAATTTTAAAATCTGTATTGTTTACTCACCCTCATGTTATTCTAATGTATGACTTTCTTCTGTGGAACATAAAAGAATATATTGATGAATAAATTATGAATTCTAATTTTTGGGTGAACTATGCCTTTAACTAAATATAACTAGATAACATAAGGCATAGATGCCATTTTAATTATCACATTTTTTTATCTAAGCCCTGGTGATGTTTTAACACTGATCAGCACTAACCCGCTAATATTTCTGCATGCATACATCAACATAAAGCTCAATATCTCGGTGAAACCATCCACCAAACACACATCCTCTATAAATTAGGTTTGCAAAACACATAAGACAGGAGCACTAACGTTACATTTGTCTGGTTTTCTCCTGTGCAATATGATGCAGACCACCCTTCAGGCTGCAGGAAACAGATCCACTCACTGACCACTACCACATCAACTGTAACACTTGTCCAATCCCTCACTTTCATTACAATTATACCTTTATTTCTCACCTTGCTTATTTTCGGTTAGCTGTCTCTCAAACTCGTCAAAATCTGACATTTTCCAGCAGCTCCAACACGCCGACTGAGGGTGAGGCGGGCTAGCTTGAAGCTAGCAATTCGGTGGCTGCGAATTTCTCACAAATAAATAAATAAAGTTCACACCAAGCGTGAAGCGTTAAGAAACGACAGATTTTCTAAGGGAAAAATGCGACCCTGGGAAAGCAAAGCGGAGTTTAATAAGAGCAGCAGGAGTCGAGCTGGAGTCTTCCAGAAGCGCTCAGAACATACAAAGACTAGCATGAGGAAAACGTGCTTTAAAAGAGACCTAGAGTAAACACACACATGCACCAGATGATGTGCTGGAATAAACGAGGGCTTTGCTCGTGGAAGAGCTCATGTATTCCTCAAAAACATCGAGATAGGTTAAATAGACCCTATATTTTCCACAAAATCTGTGAAACGCCAAGGCCGTGAGAGTGCGCCCACTAAGGTCAGTGGCCACTCCCAAACACTTCCGGGTCAATTTTAAATATCAAGCCATTAAAATATTATATTATAACGGGTATCTATTACTGTTACTGATTTTTAGTATTGCATGCATGCATTTAAAATCATTACATGTAAATTCATATGTTCAGTACAAAAAATAAATAAAAGAAAAAACTACACTGAATTGATTTGAATCTTACAACGCCCTCTAATGGATCTGGATGGCAGTGAACACTGAACAGTGGTTGGGATTTTGATTCATCCCATTGACTCGAATCTTTTGAATCTATCCATTACATTGTTTCTTTCAAATTCAGTGCTCCTTTCTGTCGGTTACACACCGTTACGCCAAAGGGTATTTTTGTGTGTTGGGGTTATAGGTGAGCCAGTGAATCATTTACTTAACCGATGCATTATTCATTCAGTTCGTTCACAAACGAGATGACTCGTTCAGTACTGCTCCGGCTCGAGTCTCAAAACACAAAATAGATTCTTTCAGTGAAGGGGGCGGATTCGTTGAGTATGTCCAACCAACGAAATTCTCATTTACAGACCTTACTCGAATTCTATTGGCTCTTGCTATAATCATTCTTTAAATGGAGCTTGTTGAAGAGAACGATTCCTTCTGAATCGTTCATTTGAAAGATTGACTCAAAATCACGAGCAAACACCACTAGTGGCCTCTTATGTGGGGGTTTGCGTAACAGCGAGTGAGCGAATCGTGCTGCATTGTTGTAATAATAATCAAGGAAATATATCTTTCAAGGGCACACGTAGATATCAGGATATACCTTTGTGCTGTATCGAGTCGCTGTATCTGCATTTTGTGCGTTGCTGTCATTTATGAATCTGTTAGTGTTGAACTCGGCTTAGTCATTACCATATAAACTTCACCAGAGTTTCAACAACAGTTTGACCAATACGAGCAGGGGGACACTTATATAACACACAGGTAACGGTGACTTGATCTTTGAGGTCTGAGACTCCCTCATATTACACTGCAAACAGTAAGTACTCCTCGCTGAATGAAATTGTCTTCAAAACAACTTCATGAAACAACACTATCAACGCAGTTGTGGTTGAAATATGTGTTAATAATGTATGAGAAGAATTATTTGCATGCAGGACATTAGGAGCTCAGCCTAGGCCTACGTACTTTCACTTTTATTACAATAAAAGTGGCTCACGACATCGTTTTAGACATGCTGGTTTTTATTTTCATTACAGTTGAGGTGTTAGAGTCTCATAACTGTCAAGTAAAATGAAATGCAACATTTACAACATTTCTGACTCCATTTCTGACTTTGTCTGAAACAATAAACAAAATCAAAAAATCAGTTTTAAAGATATGCATCTTTATTTTTTAATGATTTAGCGTTTCAATTAAGATTATGCTATTATGACTAAATTGAAATGATTTTAAGAATTATTGGGGCCCCCTGGAAGCCCAGACCCCTAGAGGGCCCCGGCACAAAGACTCACAGTTCACATGTGATATAATTACCTGGTTATCTCCTCAGTGGCCAGAATTGGCAGGCTGTCCACCAAAGGCTCAGTGCTGCTACTGTGTGACATTCAGGAGAAGTTCAGACCCAATATTTTCCAGTTCACAAACATTGTGAGCAATGCAGCAAGATTGCTACAGGTACAATCAGCACCTTCAGTTAATGAGAACTGCCGCAGTATTCATATAACACACAATCTATAATTATCATATATTAAATGTGCTGTCACCACTGCATCTTGTCAGCTACCTGATTTTCTATGCATTATCTATATCCCTCTGGTGGTCTTCATATAACACAATCTATAATCATATATTAAATGTGCTGTCTCCACTGCATCCCTCTGGTGGTCTTCTGTCATTTTAGACTGAAATATGTTACTTTTTTTTTTTTTTTACTTCATTGCAATGGTACGAAACATGGAGAATGTTGTGGCACTTGCTATTTGACCACAAGAAATTGTTGACATGATTAGAAAAGGCTAAATCGTCTCTTAAAAAATAGTCACACTTGTGATCTTTGTGGTCAAAACTTACCGCTATTGGAAACGAATGGGACAATCTACAAATCAGCCGTAATGAAGCAGTGTTTGATAATATCTAATGTCTAAATATATAATAAATAATACTAGTAAGTCATTTATATAGAAATAATGGTGCATAATATAGAGGTGAATATTTTGTAGTACCATGAAATCCCCTCAAAAAAACTAGATATTAAAAGAATAAATATTATTGAAACAAAATATTGCACATTCATTCATCAAAAAACGTTAGGCTTATTGTGTTTGGTCTGTTTTGACTGCCGAGGATCAGAAACATGACCGTTGAGTGAGGAATATCCTTTTAAATCTTAGTAATATGGCAGTTCCATTGTTGGTTGGGAAATTGACATGATACATTTTGTTTCACTTCCAGGCATGTCGAATCTTGAACATCCCTCAGATTTTAACCGAGCAGTACCCTAAAGGTCTGGGCCCCACTGTTCCTGAGCTGGGGGCCGAGGGCCTGAAGCCTCATACAAAGACCAGCTTCTCCATGCTGACGGACAGTGTCGAGAGCTCACTCAAGAGCCTGGGAGACCCTCAGCAAGTCATACTATGTGGCATCGAGGCTCAAGCGTGCATTGCGGTAACGTCATTTTTTAAACTGGTTCCATGGCACTTTTTAGTTTCACTGACACATTTATTGTCTCCTGATCATGATCTTTAAGGTTGTTGTTTTAATGTAGTGTACAACCTATGATCTTCTGGAGAGAGGCATGGAGGTCCATATTGTGGCAGATGCTGTCTCCTCTCGAAGGTATAATAATAATTTTGTTCAAAATATACAAAATTTAAAACTTGTGATATTTTATATTTATGTATCTTATGGAAAGCGTTATGATAAAACATGAAAACCTGTGAGACACCTACATACCTTGTCTTTACTCACACCCACAAGTCAAATGATGGATGGCATCTATAAGCTTTTTTTCTAAAGGTCTATAGAAACTGGAGGAATTTCGCGGTGTTTGCTTAAAGATGAGGTGGTTGTGTAAAATCTGATGTGTCCTATAAGTCAATTCTTTAAGTGATTGTCAGGGTTTTGAAAACATATCTGCCTTTTGTTTTTCAGTCATACAGATCGTCTTTTTGCGCTGTCACGACTGAAGCAGAGTGGGGCGTTTCTCACCACTACAGAGGGAGTATTATTACAGCTAGTGCAGGATGCCAAACACCCCAACTTTAAAGAGGTACCTGCCGACCTGTCTGTCAGCATCTATTCTAAATCCATCTGATTTTTTTCTTGTGCATATTATCATTTATTTATTACAAATTTATATATAGCTTTTCTTATTTGTAATTCAAGAAATTTTAAATGTTTGTGTGTGTGTGTATATATATAGATCACCACAGCCACTTTATTAGGTTCACCTGTTCAACTGCTAGTTAATGGATATATCTAATCAGCCAATCACATAGCAGCAACTCAATGCATTTAGGCATGTAGAAATGGGCTGTGTCTGAAATTGCCCCCTATACCCTTAAACAGAAAGCACAAACTATGCAAAAGCGGCAATCATTCCAGCGCACTTGTTCGAATTCACACACACACACATATTAGTGGAGTAATATAGGAAATATTGAACAAGGGTATAGGGGGCGATTTCAAACACAGCTATGGTCTGCTGAAGTTCAAACTGAGCATTAGAATGGGGAAGAAAGGTAATTTAAGTAACTTTGAAAGGGATGCCAGACGGGCTGGTCTGAGGATTTCAGAAACTGTTGATCTACTGGGATTTTCACACATAACCATCTTTAGGGTTTACAGAGAATGGTCCAAAAAAGAGAAAATATCCAGTGAGCGGCAGTTCTGTGGGTGAAAATGGCATGTTAATGCCAGAGGAGAATGGCAGGACTGGTTCAAGCTGAAGAAAGGCAACAGTAACTTAAATAACCACCCATTACAACTGGGGCAGAAGAGCATCTCTGAACGCACAACATGTCAAACCTTGAAGCAGATGGACTACAGCAGCAGAAGACACACCGGTGACACTCCTGTCAGCTAAAAACAGGAAACTGAGGCTACAATTCACACAAGCTCACCAAAATTGGACAACAGATGATTGTAAAAACGTTGCCTAGTCTGATGAGTCTCGATTTCTGCTGCGATATTCAGATGGTAGCGTCAGAGTTTGGTGTAAACAACATGAGAGCATGGATCCATCCTGCTTTGTATCAAAGGTTCAGGCTGCTGGTGGTGCTGTAATGGTGTGTTGGATATTTTCTTGGCACGCTTTGGGGCCCTTAGTACCAACTGAGCATCATTTAAATGCCACAGAACTACCTGAGTATTGTTGCTGACCATGTCCATCCCTTTATTGCCACAGTATACCCATCTTCTGATGGCTACTTACAGTAGGATTATGTGCCATGTCACAAAGCTCATATCATCTCAAACTGGTTTCTTGAACATGACAATGAGCTTAAATGGCCTCCACAGCCACCAGATCTAAATCCAGTAGAGCATCTTTGGGATGTAGTGAAACAGAAGATTTGCGTCATGGATGTACAGCCTACAAATCTGCAGTAACTGTGATGCTATCATGTCAATATGGACCAAAATCTTGTTGAAGCTATGCCATGAAGAATTAAGACAGTTTTAAAGGCAAAACTAATAAAAAATAAATAAAAAAATATATATGCAATGTAGGGGAAATCTTAATGCACATGTACACAGCATAAACAGCTGGTATTAAAAGGAATACAGCACACAATTTGCATTGGCTAAATTAAAAACATTTTTTACATTTAAGCTTGACAGACCTAATTCCTATTACTCTTTCATTTTTCAGAAGTTGGAGTTTTTGAGGAACTGTCCCTTTTTATATAAGACCTTAATGAAATAATGTGATTCTGCAAACGTTTTTTTTTTTGTTTTTTTTTCATCCCTGCTTGTAATTTTAGGTTTGTTTGTGTCTGAATGAGAGCATGATGAGGTGGCGCTGAGGTGGATGGGATTTTGTGGTGATTAGGTTTGCGTTCATGTTCTGACCTGTCCTCCTTCATTTTTCGCACACAGATCCAGAAGCTCTTGGCTCACCCCTCCCCTGATACAGGCCTGCTGTCCTTCTTCAGCTCTCTATAGGGCCAGTCGCACACCACACCCTGCAGACATAATTACATAAATTACTAAAAATCAGCACAAACTGCTCTCTGAACCTGTTGGACTTTGAGCATTTGCATATTAAAATAATATCTACTTTCATAGAAACGCAAATATTTAACATTTCAAATAGCTTTCAGAAAATTCAAAAATTCTGTTAATGTCAACACTAAAATAAGGTTCTGCATGTTAAAATTAGCTCATACATTAGGTATCGTAAACTAACAATGAGCATTTTTACAGCATTCATGTTAACATTTACAGTAAGATCTAATGTTTGTTAATGTATTAGCTAACAATGAGCAATACATTCATTACAGTATTAATCTTAGTCAGCATTAGTTAATAAAAATACAACTGTTCATTGTTAGTTCATGTTAGCTCAAGTCCATTAAATGATATGATCAGTAATAACTTTTGATCAGTTAGTAAAGATTACTAAGATTAATAAATGCTTTAGAAGTATTTTTCATTGTTAGTTCATGTTAACAAATAGCAAATGGAACCTTATTATAAAGTGTTGCCGCATTGAATGGTCTAGGTTCATTTTAATTTATAAATATGCATGTAAAGTGACATGAATGTATAAAACCTTATTGTAAAGTGTTGCCAAATGATTATATTCTTTACATGCATTACTATAAAATAAGAATAAAGTATTGTGTGTACGCCTATTGATTATGCATATGGTGTTAATATGTGTCTAATACCTGTGTTTGTTTTTTTGTCTCATTGCATTATGAAATGTGTGTCAAGTGTGAAATCCACCAGGATCCAAATATCACTGTGTCATAGGACCAAGAAAATCTCAATGGAAATTATTACAGTGTGTTCCCGCCAGTAGCTCGACTCCTCTCTTATTTCAGCAGTGAAACAGGAACTTACTCACCAGTAAAACTCTGAAAGTGCATGAAAGTAGGAGGAGAGAACGAAAAAGAGGAGGAGAAACACACTGAGTTCTCAAATGTCAAAATGGAGGGTGGAGTGTGTGACGTTCAACACAGGCTGAAAGGGAGGGGAAAGAGAAAGAAAGGGAAGAACTTTTTCCGACAGTTTTTTTCTTCTTCTCCCAAACACAAATTTCAAACAAACCGTGTTAACTTAGACTCTTCAGGCAGCTAATGAAGGCAGCGATAAACATAGAAGAGAGAAGAAGGACAAATAAATGTATGTTGAGATCCTTCATCTGCCTCTGTGCTACAGATGACGGCATTAAAAATTTACAGGGTGAAGTCGGTGGCCTTTTGACAGGATTGAGGTATGTCTTCACTCAACTATTATACGTATACAAACATTTCTCTTAGAATGCTATATTAGAAATAAATAGATCTATAAGTGTATCTAACATTTCCTTTGATTAATCAAGTATGCAGTAACTAATGATATGAGTATCTGTTTTTCAAACCATATACTTAATACGGTTTTAATAAGATTTAGATTTCTTTTACAGCATACTTTTAAATCACATTGCCTTACAACTGCATACGGCATGATTGACTTGGTTACACAGCTTAGCTGGAATGCATGAGATAACACACAGTATTACATAATGTTTTGTTTTCTCAGACATCCCCTTAAGCATGGCTTCTGAACTGGACTCTAGTTTAACCAGCATTGACTGGCTTCCTCAGCTGGGAATCAGCACCTTGCGATCAGGAAAAGAAAGAGTGGAACGGAAAAAAGAACGAGGAAGAGAGAAGGACATCCCTCCCATACCTACACTGTCCCATGGATCTAATTCCAAAGTGAAGCCCCCCCACAGCTACGCTACTCTGATAGCCATGGCAATGAGTTCTACTCCTGAAATGAAGCTGAGTTTGAATGATATTTACACATGGATCAGTAATACATTTCCTTATTACAGCAAAGCAGGAAGAGGATGGAAGGTAAAGTCCAGACCACTACATGACCACTTCCTTGTGCTAAATAGTGCTCGATGCAATGCAGTTGTGCTCGAGCAGGGACTTGGCTTTACACCATTATTGATTTGATAAACAAGTCTGGACAGAAACTTGAGAAACATAAATGTAGCTGAAAGCTATTTTATTTTTATTTTTTTGGTATTTTTGGGTCAGTGGCATAAAGATAAACATGTCAGGGTGATAAAATTGTCCTGATATGAAGACTGAAAAGAAAATAATCTCATTGAAAGAATGAAACTCTTGAAAAGAAAAAAAGCATTAAGTATTTTGGCATAACATTTTATTATTATTTCTTAGAATTAAAAAACAATCTGATAATTTGAGTTTTTTTGACAAGGCTAGGTTAGTTTAGGTTGTAAAATGTCATGTGGTGCAACACCTAAAAAACATAATATTTATGAATTAGTAATTCATATATGTGGGGGGCGGGAAAACTTTTTACCATTTGTTATTATTTGTTCACTTTTTAAATAATGATTATGATGTATTCAAGTTGTCAGGAAAATGTGTTATTACTTTGTACTTGATGGTTACACTAAAACATTTTTTGTTAAATTGATATCACTCTTATATCTCATTGATTAGTTAAACTAAAAGAAGATCTTTGCAGATTTTCAGCTTTCAAACTTCAATTTTTTGTAACATTTCATAATTTTTCATCATATAGTTCTGTGTTGTTGGGGTTTCTTTTTTTTGGGGGGGGGGGGGGTCTTGATGCAGGGTTGCTATCAATTGCAATGAAGCTGAAATAGAATAGAATATAAATATTATTTGGGAAAAAAACTAAATGAAAATTATAAATGTTGCCTTGGCAATGAACTGAAATAAGTTTAAGATTAACCACTAAAATTATTTATAACTTTAAAACTATCCTACTGTTACAATACAACTTCTGCTTTTTACTGAGGAGTCAAACAGACTGTATTTCATTATTGCGTACATAAAACGTGTATGATACATACAGATTTGTAGTAAATGGGAAATGACAGTTTGTAGGTGTGTAGTCATGAACGAAAGGTGTTGCAATCTCTTCACAAGAAGTAAAGATAAATAAAATATGATGCTCTTTAACTGGAAACGGTGCTGATTATCTGAGGAATCTGGGCATGTTTAAAAACAGACTTTAGGAAATGAATCATATAAAGACTGATATATATCTGATATAGTCTCTGATGCTCACCAAGTCTGCATTTTGTTCAGCTATATGTAAAATACAGATACATGTAGACAAATATCTGTTTTTTCTCCTAGAACTCAATTCGGCACAATTTGTCTCTCAACAAATGTTTCCGGAAAGTTCCTCGACCGCAGAGCGACCCTGGGAAGGTGATGTAGTCAAATATTTTATTATTTTGTTCATTAATATCTGAGGTTATTGCCATGCTAATAACTTTTTTAACAGTTTTAACAGACTCTCAAATATTAATACTGAAGTTAAAATAATCACCTGTTTTAGGGGTCATACTGGACGATGGATGTACCACCTGACTCAACTCAACCCAGAGGAGTGAAACGTCCTTATCCTAAAGAGGAGGAGGTAAGAGTACATCACATGAAGTGATCTCGTCACATCTGTGAGATCAGTATTTCACTCATCGACATCCCTGTTTCAGGCTCCATCCTCAGAGGCCGAAGTGCCTGTCAATCAACCGGAGCCCCTCCCACTTCAGCCAGACACCAAAAGCATGTTCTCCCCCCCTCCTTGCAAGGTTCAAAGTCATTTCTTCTGCTTTTCTATTTCTATTAATGGTTATTAAGGAAGCTCCTCCTAGAACAGAGCTTGAGATCTAAGAAAGAGGAAATGAGAGTGTAAAGTAAACAAAATAGAGCTGGTGGACTTCATAATGACTTTCACTTATAATGAATTTGGGTGCATGCATCACCTTAAAGGAGACATATCATGCTTTTAAATCGTTCCTTTTTACATATAAATCATACATTTGTAGTCTATATAAAGCGGAACTGCAATGCTTGGGTCTGAATTCCTCATTATTATAGCTCCACAGGACCCTTTTCTACCCCTTTTCTGGTGTGCGTCTGAGAGCAACTCGTTTTGGTGCGGTCTCTTTAAATACAATTGAGACACTTCATACCCTGCCCCCTCTCCAGGTTGCAGAGGTTCAACTCCACCCCGTTCGGCCATTTTTGTAGTTTGATAGCAGAGATACGATTATCTAGCGGCACAGAAACTTTTTATTCACACGTTATTAACAAAATGTCAACAACGGAAGACTTGTCCAGCCAGCCTTACATGTTCGAGCCAGAGTCGGAGCCGGAGCGAGATGAAAATGAAGACGACGAACCTGCAGAACAACGTCTTCATATGGATGTACCGCAATGGTGTGTTACTGTATTTACACATGAAACTTTGGTCTTCCGACCTTTTACCACCGTGTCGATTTATTTTGATTAATATGTGCGAGGGAGAGAGAGCAAGACAGCGTCTAGTTTGGAGACGGTGTCTTGTTTACACTTTCGCCTGGCTCCGAAGAGAGAGAGAGTGCGTGCGCGCGACCAGGTCTCTCTCTCTCTCTCTGCTCGTTCTTTCAGTTAAACATGCCTGTCTCCAAGCGCGGCAGTTCATCTACATTAGACGGTGTAATGAAGCGTGTGGGTTACTACATCCAACAACCGAATATTTGAACTTACCCTCTCGTAACTTCTGCATCTTTTAGCTTGGACTACAATATTGCAGCGAGAAATAAAAATGGCGGATTGCTCGAAGTGTTGGGCCGGAAGTCAATGTCCTTATTTGGCAGTTCCGCTGCAAATACTGTGACGTAATTGTTCACAAAACGTCATAGATAACAGAAAAATCGGAACAGGTTGAAAAATATGACCAAAACAGAATATAAAGATATCAACGAAGCACCTGAAGAGAATAATTTCAAATTTTCTGTACTTCTAAACACTCCAAATATACAACAAAATGCATTTAAGGGCTAAAAAAGTGGATTTAGCATGATATGTCCCCTTTAAAAGTATAGTTCAGAATATTTTCTCATCCTCACGTCATTCCAAACCTAAATTATTTTTTTTTTTTTTTTTTTTTTCATGGAACACAAAGGAAATATTTTGAAAATCTTTACATTAGCTATTTTTACAATGACACCGGCATGACCATGGCTGTCAAGCTTCAGCAAGGACTAAAAGCATCATAAAAGTAGTCCATATGACTTGTGTGCTATATTACAAGTCTTCTGAAGTCCTATGATAGCTTAAAGTGGAGATGAAATGGAAGTAGCGATATATATTTTCTTCTGTTTCGTACATCCGAGTTTAACAAATTAGTGAAAAAGACAAAGAGTAGGGTGGGGACTTGGTCCTATCCATTGGTTGTTGATTGGGTTTGAAGATTTGGGCTTTGCGTTCAAAAATGAATGTGAATTTGTAGTTGATTGTGGAGGGGTGGGTTTAAGTGGACTAAATGTTTAGAGAATTCTGGTAGCCTATATGTCACCAGAGAGAAGTGTGTCACTTTCACTGAAAGATAGAGTTCTGACTTTTTGATTAAACATTAAAAGGTCAAAAAACATTTTAAAAATTAAACATAGAATCATTCTCAATAAGATCCATAACAGTCATTTACAAAATAGATAGCAACTTATGTCGTATGAACTACAGAAATAGGGCTATGATGCCATTAATAATGTCATTGGTTCTCACACATCTCACATTTTGTTGAAAGCTACTTTTTAAAGTAATGCATTACATACAGTATTGCGTTACTCCCTAAAAAGTAACTAATTGCATCACTTAGTTACTTTTTATGGAAAGTAACTGTTACTTTTGCATTCTCATCCAGGCTGGGCTTGCTTGTTTGTTTTAATTACACAAAAAACAAAACTAAATGTTAATATGTTATATTTTTGGCAAATGTAAAGGCCCTTTTAAACCAAAAGTTAAATTAAAAGTTAAATTAAAACTTTTACACTCTTGATGTTTATCTATAGGATTTTTTTCTTATTTGTATGGTTGAATTGAATAGAAGGTCAGAACCAAAGACATTGCTTAATAAAGTGAGATTAAATACATAAAGTATATTTGTGTAATTTACCATTTAATTATTGCAGGTTTGCTTAATATTCTGAGTTTGCATTTCGCTATTTTAATTCATTTTAAGGAATACTGAATCTTTTTTGTGTAAGAGAGATGAGTAAACGCATGCTCACATTTAGCCTAGAACTACAATAACAGCCATTTTGATTCAGCACACACAACGCCACTGCACGTACTCACAATTTCTCTCAACATGGGGACAGGAGAGGTGTCAATCAATAAATGGGAAAACAAAGTAACCTGCATTACCTATTTGAAAAAGTAACTGAGATGTTTTGTTGTAAATTTAAAAGTAATGTGTTACTAGTTACTTGGAAAAGTAATCTGATTACCTAACTCGCATTACTTGTAATGCATTAGCCCCAACACTGAACGACACTGAAACTTTTATGGTGCTTTTTGTCCTTGTTGGAACTTAAACCACATTGTTGTAGAAAAGAGCTACTTTAAGATCTTTAAAAATTCTCCTTTTGAGCTTCATGGGGAAAAAAAATAACTCATGAGGATGAGTAATTTTTATTTTTGGCTGAAATATTCCTTTAAGTGGTATATGACATATTATTTATCCAAATTACTCTCAAATTTATCTCTGCAGTCATCGTTTCCACAGCAACGTCCAAGTGCCCCCATACCTACATCTCTTCCTTCGAACCCTCATGCCGATCCCTCTCTCCGATTCTCCTTTGCTGATTTGAACCTACCGGATCTGTACAATTCCTTTCAGTCCCTCTGTCGCTCCGTGAGAGATAGAGTCACCTCACAATGTAAGTAAATCAATTATGCCACTCTTTTCCTTTAGCTTATTATTTACTTTTAAAGATTCAGAATTAATACGTTTTAAAATTAGGTGTGCTTAATCTCTCTCTCTCCTTCTCTCTCAAAGCGGATGTTCCCAATTTACTTGGATTTACCCATGACAGTACACCACTCCACACCCCAACCCTGCCTCCTTTCTCCCCTTGCCCCTGCCCAAACATCAATATTAACCAGTATACCAACCCAGCATCTACCTTCAACCCAAACCTCAATACCAACGGCAACTTCAACCCAAATATACCCAATACTAACTCTAGTTTTATCCCAAACCTAAACCCAAACCAGAATGCTAACATTCATCCCAACTCCAACACTGAGCCTGACAAGCTGCTACACAGTAATGGTGAGTATAACTGCTCATGTTGATGGGAATATATGAGTGTCCTGATGACCGATCCTCTCTTTCTCTCTCTCTCTCTCTCTCTCTCTCATTCTCTCATTCTCTCTCTCTCTCTCTCTCTCTCTCTTTTAGTTGTTCCTGCAGACTGGTTCAGTAACGCTGACTCTTTGAGAGAGAGTTTCAGAATTGCTAGTAGTCTGGACTGGGCTAACATTGACCTCACCTGTCACCCTGGTCAGTACTCAACTATAGACTACAATGAGATGTATAATGCACAACATGCTTTCATTTTCTGCTCTGGATTTACAGTTTAATTTCAAAGGGACCATCTTGGAATTTGTTTATCCAGAAGCGCTATTTTCCACTGTTGGAAACTATTTTAAAACTGTAGCTGTTGCAAGTTACAAGGTTCTCATTATCGAAAGTAGAAAAAACAATCAAGCTTCCCTTTGGAAAAAATAGCTACACTAAATGCAGCTAACAAAGTGATGCATTTCTTTGGCTAGACATTACTTTCTCTCTTTACAGTGATTTTTAAAATAATGGACAATACTACAAAACTGCTGTACATCAGTGAAAGGGAAATTCATTAAATGTCTCAACCTGTGTTGTTTTCATTCAGACCTGGTGGAAAGCATGCGCCAGGCCGAGCTCTGTGACTGGGCATTGGATTCAGCTCTCTTCACCTCGCTCTGTGATTCGCTCAACCGTTTCTTCACTCAGAAGGGTCTCATTGGCTCGTCTTCTGGTGGCTCCTCCGCTTTTGCACAAATGGCCCCACCTCCTCTCAATATTCCGCCCACTAACGCTCCCACCCTGGCTAGTTTAACTCAACCATCTCCACTCATATATTCCCAGCTCCCACCTGGCACTGGTGAACCTCCTCTCCAAAATCCCAGGAGAACCCTGACCCCTCACACCCACAACCAGACAGCACAAAGACCGCCAGGGTTGCAGCCCACCATGAGCCAACCTCTGACTCCTAATGGTACGTTGAGAGATCCCTTAAATCCTTACAGGACCAGTGCATCTAAACTGAAAGGGGTAGTTCACCCAAAAAATTTAATTCTGTCATCATTTACTCACCCTCATGTCGGGTGACCACCTGGTTATAGCTCTGTTGCACGACGTAGATGTGATCTTGCGGGATACGTGAGAGAGATAAATGTACTATTATTATACTATGTAAATAAATATTGATTTATATGAGTTGGAAAGCCTGTTTGCCATTAAATTGGATGAATAATTTAAAAAAATATATATATCGCTGATAAGCTTTGTTAATTGTGACCGGCTCTGCAACTGGTAGTCAATTTACCCAGGTTCAAGTGAGACAATGTAATTTACTCTACAGGTCCTATTTAATGAACTTGAGTAACAGGCCAGGTAAAAATCTAATTTATACTAAAAGAAATTTCCTTAAGTAGTGAATTTATTAGACTATGTAAATGCATTTTACCGGATTCAGTGCATCTTCAGCTTGTATTTTTTGTAGGATCTGGCAGGTTTGATCAGGATGTTCTTATCCAGTATTTGTCTAGATGAAGTCCTGGCTGGTGTGATCAGTGGGAAAATCCGCAGTCGCATTTTTATTATCATATTTCTTATTGTGATACTGTAATTTCAGGGAAGAAAAAAATAATACAGACATAATTGAAATGCGAGACACTGCTTACGTCTTGCAGGACGAGGGACAAAGCTGCCAATTTCGGTAGGTCACCCTACCCTCATGTCATTCCAAACCTTTCCAAGACATTCTTTCTTCTGTGGAACGTAACATATTATGAAGAATGTTTTAACTGTTTTTGTCCACACAATAAGTCAATGAGGTCCAAATGTTGCCTTTCATTGTATGGACAAAAAAACAGGCATTTTTCAAAGCATATTCTGTTGCGTTGTGCAGAATAAAGAAACTCCTACATGTGTGGAAGGACATAAGGGTGAGTAAATAATGACAATTTTCATTTTTGGGTGAACTATCCCTTTAAATGCCCTTATTCATTCAGAGAGGAAATTAGTGTTTGCTATGTTGGTCTAATTGCTCAGGCATCCAAATATGATGTTATTCTGTCTTTATGCAGCACTTCAAACTCAACCACTGACCCCAACAGGTCATCCACCTTTGAAGAATCTTCATAGCAACAGTGAAGAAATCCAGGATGATTTCGATTGGGATTCATTGATTGAATAATTCTGTTGGCAGATATACACACATAAATACACAGTAAAAGAAAACATGAGACAATTTTTGGGAAAAGTCATCAGTGTGTGTCAAGGAGGTGAGGCCAACTCATTAATCTAGTTTCATGTATATATGGAACAAACGCAGCACCATCTTAACGATGACCATCATTCAGGTGTTTGTTTCCTTTCAGTTCACTTCTACCTTACAATTTATACGGCACAATGGTACTGCTAGTCAGCTGCATGTTTGATGTGTGAGGTTAACCTAAAAAAACTTACAATGCAATATATTCATCATGTTTGTTCCTGAACTGACCCAGACCTTGAAGGTTAGGGTGGATCAATCCTGACAATGTTTTCATTAATGTAACATACCTTTTCTCTAAGCCCACGCTACACACGCCTGACTGCCTTTTAAGTTTTACGTCAGTGTATTACAATGTAAATAACGTTAGCACTTCCATAGCCTTGGCCTATTGACAATGGCTCAGTTTTTGCTGAATGTTGATCTAATCGTCAGTCAGTTAAGTAGTTATTGAAAGAACTTTTTGACCAAAGATTTTAAATTGCACTTTTCCAACAAATTGCATGTACACTAACAATTTGTGGGAGAATAAACACAGTTTAACAGTACACTGAGGTATATATTATGACAATGAGTGTATATTGACTGAAATTGATCAACATTTATTGCTTGATTTTACATTTTGTCTCATAGCATTTCCCATTATGGAGTTTAAACAAATAAAAGGAAATGTTTTAACTCACTGTCATTTTAATTTCCATTTAAAATCAAACAATGCAACAAAAAAAGCTTGGACAATTTTGTTATGTGGATTTTTTTTTATTTCTTAAATTTCTTAGATTTTTTTTTCTCCATTTTATTTTTAAATGTGAATGTTCACAGTCAACACCGCACAATTTTTGACCATAGCCAATATTAGAGAAACATCTCTAAAATTTTCATATATATAAAATAATTCATTCAAAGTAAATAAAGAATAACAGCATGGATCATGTCATTCAGTCCCCAATTTTACATTATGATTTCACATAAATCATTCAGATAATTCTTTTTCATTTTCATAAGCGTTAACAATTCCCATTCCCTGTGTAAATGTCAAAGTAAAGAGGTGCTGAGGTGAAATGCAAAGACAGGCGCTGTCTCACGTGAACAGGTGTTGAATTAATGCTTTGATTCTTGCGACTGTAAAAATAAATGGCTAAAAAGAACCATTATGCTGAAAGTGAAACTATGCTGATAAAACCCCATCAGAAGCACAGCAGTGGGCCGGGTGAAAACACTGGACACATCATACACGCTCTCACACTCACACACACACACACACACACACATACAGCCCCTGTTCCTGTGTATAAGAACCACGTGACGTGCACTGAAATTTCGCAGGTCAAAGGAAACCAAGCAGGCATCTGTTTCAATGGCAATTTCCAGTGCGATTTTCCTTGGTTTAATCGTTCCCAGGAGTGAAACACATTCGATTAAAATAAATTACACAAGATTACACATTAAATTAAATTAAAAGTAATACATCTACATCATTGATGATTTTTAGTAGAGTTGTGAATAAAACGGACAGCTGAATTCTTCTCAAGCCCGTCAGTCATCCTTCATGTTACTCTTTCATCAGAGGTTCACCTCAAAGAAAGAGGGAGAAAGGGGTGTATGATTGAGTTCATTAGTGGCTTGTTTTCCTCTTCATCTTCATCTTCCTGTTACTGAGCAATAACAATCATCCTAATAATATAACAATATTAACAACCTGCATTCATTGAATGAACCCGCCAATCATCCATGTCTGTCAAAGAAAATTGAACGAAAAGGGAAATAAATACTCCAAATACTGTGTAAAATAAAATGGAAAAAAAAAAAAAAAATTGAAATGCTGTTTTGTGAAAGAAAAAAACACATTTTTGTTTTTACTTTTTCATTAAATATAGAGTGTACACACATTTCTTTTTTGTCAAACACAAACTGTTTGTGTTGGTAGGGCAGGTTTGGATTGGTTGTTGAGTGGATAGGGCAATGTGGGATTGGTGAAATCTCTCAAAGAAGGAAAGGATTGGTGCTTGTGCCTGTGGTTCCGCCTCCCATGGATCCTCCTGTTCCCATTACTCCGCCCACCCCAGGCGGCCCACCCAAAATCAGTGAAGGCTGCGCAGGGCCTCCTGAGCCCATTAGCAAGGGGTTTCCTGCGGGACCCATGGGGGATATTCCACCAAAAGGCATGCCCATTGAGCTGGACTGTACTATTCCCATGCCCATACCAGGGGCCGCCATAGGGACCCCCATTCCTGGCATGGCCATCCCTGGCTGAACCATTCCCACTGCTGGTGGAGCCATGTGACCCAGCATTGGGTTTGGGGGAACAGGGCTTGTACGGAGCTGGCTCAAACCAAGTGAAGAAGGTTGAGGGGAGATGGATGCCATCGGGGTCACGCCAAAAGGATTAGAAGTGGAAGATGGGGTCGGAGACACCCCTCTACTGGAAATGGTACTGCCCGGGGTAGCTCCCATACCTGTTGAGGAGGGACCTTAAGGAAAAGGAGAAAAAGAAAGTTTGAGGGATAAACAAACACATAATTTCTGTCTAAATGTGGCCTATTTTAAATACACACCCTGTGTCTGTAGGAAAGGGTTGTGAGATGTTGAGGAGATGCTTGGCGGTGGAGGTTGTTTTGGTTTGGGTTTTGATGATATTAGTGAGTCTAAATCCACGAGCGCTGCATTGGGGCCCAAGAATGACTCTGGCGTTTTTCGAACAGGCAAGGAGGAACCGAGCGATGAAAGGTCGAAGGGCACCGGAGAGCCTGTGCTGCCTCCACCTCCTACATCACCTCCTGTCAACGAGGATCCTCTTCTCTCTAGATCGGCTGTGTGTGGAAAAGAATTAGACAAAAGACTAACAGGTAAATGGTTAAACAATATGATATTGCGACAGACTAACAAAAAAAAACAGGTTTGCAGTCCAGCTGCTCCTTTGCCAAGCCCCGCCTTAATGTTACTGACCAAAATCAACCAAAGCAAATGTTGCCGTCCACCATATTATTAGACAAATATTTGTTTAGCAATAAATACTGGCAAAGAATTAACACTTTAAGAGCACCATCTCTTGAAGGTCAGTTTCCCTTTAAGAGCACATCAATGTAAGTTGCTGTGCTGTGTACGCTCTTGAGTTGAAAATTAATTAAACAGTACAGTCACCATTATTAAATGTAACTTTGAAATGTGCAGTAAGTCACAGTAGTGACGACAGTAATTAAACAGTTCTCACAGTAAATGTTAGTAACAGTTATGTTCACTTAACCTGCCTTTCCAGTATCTCCAACATGAATATATCCACACAAAACAAAAGAGTGCCAATGTGTTTACAAGAAAAGCATAGTTTTCTAGAGCTAATTAATGAAAATAATTAAAATCAGGATACATTCTAGCCGCAAAAGTTCAAATATTTTAACTCAAATCAGATCTGAAAATTATGCATATGAACTAAATTCCACTCAGCTCCTACACTACTCTCCATTGGAAATGAATGACTTCCGGTCTGTTGTTTGTCGGGAGATTGTGAAATGGCGACTTTACACTAAAGTAAATGTGTAAAGTCGACTATACAATGTTATCAGTAATGGCGACTATACAATGCTATCAGCTGTCGTCGTGTTTGCTCTCCGATTCTTACTGCATAATTAAACTTAAAAAAATGTATTAAAAAGAAAAAATAAAGAAACAACATCAGATGCAACACTTTTCAACATCACAATTAATTCCAGCCCACATAAGAATAATATCCACTATATTTCTGTAAATCTCCAGTTCATCTTAAGAAGATCTTTCTGTAAAGCTTGTCTAAATGAGCAAAAGTAACGAAGGGGAGGAGCTTAACAAAGGGCCAATTAACCAGTACCTAGTAAAAGACCTTTTCATCTTCAGAATTGGTGGTGTCTAATGGAAGTGTTGTGTGTGAATTACCAGCAAACACACTGTTGGTGTGTCTAATGCAACTTTTCTTTGGCAAGTCTTCGGACAAATCAGGGGTGTCCAAACCTGCTCCTAGAAGTCCACTGTTCTGCAGAGTTTAGCTCCAACCCCAAATAAACACAACTGACAATGACGTAATGAAAGTCTTTAGGATTATTAGAAAATTCCAGGCAAGTGTGCTGGTACAAGTTGGAGTTAAACTCTACAAGATGCTGGCCATCCAGGGCCAGAATTTGACATCCCTGTGATAATAAGCATCTATGCATTTACATGTACAAGTATACCTGTGCCATTAGTTTGTTTAACCGAGCCACTCCAGGGGTCAGAGGTCAGACCGTCAGTGGCAGGGGCGGCTCCTTCCGCTGCCCAGGGATCGGTTGACCCTGAGAGCGGAGTAGGAGCCGGAGCCACTGAGTGAGCCCAAGGGTCGGCACTTGGAGGGGTCACAGCTGGAGGGGATGCAAGGAGAGTTCAAGGATCAGTGGACACCACAAATATAGAGGAAAAGCCAGGGAAAAGACAGAGAGGACACTGGGAGGACACATCCTCTACACTCTCACCTGTGGATGCCCAGGGGTCAGAGTTCACTCTAGAGGACGAGTCACCCCATGGGTCTGGGACTACTGTTGCTGGTGCTCTTCCCCAGGGATCAGCACTCGGGGGAGAGGCGGGGGAGGCGGCCCCCCACGGATCGGCCGGACCCCAAGGCCCAGCGGTGGATGCAGGAGCCAAAGTGGGAGGAGGAGAGGGTCCCGCGGAGCCCGATGCAGGGGCCCCCCAAGGATCTACGACACTCAACTCCATCAGAGACGACTGAGAGAGAGATAGGTCAGTAAGATGTCCTCATCAGAAGGGAGTATGCGACAAAGCAAAAGCGTGAAGCTTGTTTGAGAGAGGACATACACTTACACTTCCAAGTAGTTTAATAATAGCTAGTGTGGCAAAATGGTAAGGAGGAGGAAACTCTAGAGGAAGTGAAACGGGCTCACACACACTGTTGCGCTAAAGAGCGTACGCAGGGTGAGAGACACAGACAGAGCAGGTAACTCTTGGAGAGTGAGAGGCAGGTACACAAACACACAACCCTCGGTAACACAACACACTACCATGTGTACACCTCAAGCTCTCGCCCTAGAGGAACAGCTCATCAAGCATGAACTCTTTCTGACACAATCATACACAATCACACACCTCCTCGGGCTTGGCTTTCTCCCTCTTACTCTCCTCGATGGCCATCTGCAGCCTCAGGTCGTCTCCCCTGCGCAGACGCTCCTCCTGCCAATCACACACCACCGTCACATCATCATAGTGAACCAAGTTCTGTGGGCTGATGGGAAATGGAGTCTAGTGAACTGTGGCAACCTGACTCCCATGTCTCACCAGCTCCAGAGGTGTGTTTAAAAGGCTTGAGTTAGACACAAATGAACAGCATTTGGAAGTAGTGGGCAGTTCATCTACTCTGATATTGCATAGATAAGCTCTGGTGGAATTGCAAAGAAAGAACAATTACTGAGAATTATAGGTACTTTTGAAATGACTTGTTGATTTCATCATGCAAAAGTGAAGATTTCAGAAGATTTCAAACAACAGCAATGACTAACAAGAGGAAAGTTCAACAAAAAAAAAAAAACAGACATTACTAACCTTTTACAAGCACTTATTAGGTATTTCTTAGATATTTCGATTGTTCCATGATCATACTGATGTATATATGATTTTAGGCTGATCTTTGATTTGAGAGGGAAGAAGATAGCAAAGGAAAGGTTCATCCACTGTGAAATTTTTGCTCCCTGACCTTTTGGTGAGTCTCCTGGCTGACTGTGAGTGCGTAGCGGATCTCTGCATCTTCCAGAGGGTCTTTGCTAGTCTGAAGGAGGGGGGCAGGGTGAGGACAGGTGTGAGTGAAGGAGTGAGAGGGGAAATGTGTAAAAACTGTGCAGAGGACGGGCCTCTAATGTTGAATGTGTGTTATTGTACTTTATTAGAGAAACAGCCCATTTTTCTATTTTAAGATGGCAGTTAGGAAAGAATGTAGATTTAAGGAGCTTTAAACATGGTTATTATTAGCAGGGCTCAACAGTAAGGATGGCTTGGGGCCAGTGTGAAAGTGTTGAGCCAGATGACAGAATGGCATTCACTTGCCCTATCTTACTTTTTTTTTTTTTTTTTTACATACTTTTTTATACTTTGCAAACTTAATTTTTTTAAATACTTATTGTATTATTATATAATTATAATAGCTATCATTAATTGTAAAAAAAAAATATATATATAATAATTATAGCAATAGATAATATTGACATTTTTAAATATATACAAATTATACATTTAAAGTTTTAAAATGAAGAATGTAAATATAAACAATACAAAATTTTAAATCAGATAACTTATAAAATATAAATGCTATAAAATATATATTTTAATAATAATCTATGATTATTTGTTTTTTTGGGTGCCAGTTCCCAATATACTTCAAGCTAAATCTAAGAACAAACTGGTGTGACGTAATTTAGAACAAAATCAGGCCAAAACGAAGTTTGTTTCTTTTCTACAGCTAGTAAACACTTTCGATCTACCATTGGTTCGTGGCGATTACATGATAATTAGGTGCTCTGTGGCTCCAAAAATCTTTTGTTCAGTCAGTCAAGGTCAGACACATGTACCCACATGAACACACTGGAGAGCTGCTTTATAATAGGTGGAGTAGAAACTGAAGTTGTAATTTTAGAGACACTGACACTGTTTTTCATGTTTAATACTGTACAGCTGCTTGCATTAAAGCAATCTATTGTATGAAGTGCTAAATAAAAAAACATGAAGTGACAACTGGAGTGACGAATTGCAGAGCTGGTGGAAACATATCTACATCGCTATGATCAAATGCTTTCTTTAAATGTTGTTTTCTCACCACTCATTTTTGTTGTGTTCTCATTCTGTTATTGATAGGAAAGCATGCAGCGCATATATACATATTCATCTAAACGCCGCTACCAGCAGCATGTGCCACGTCGGGATGTTCGCTACCGGTGCTGGGCAAGAGCAAGTAGATATCTGAACTACTGGTCCGACACGGCAAGCAGAAAAAAACACTAACTGTTGAGCGCTGATTGGGAAGCCACAGTTATTATATTATTAGTGCTGTCAATCGATTAAAACTAATTAATCGCTCATTTCCTGTAATTAATCACACCTAACATTAAAGTTTTTTTAAAAACTTGGAGAAAAAAAGTTTCACATTTAATCTCCAAATTAATGCAGAAACAACATAAAGACAGTGTATTTTAAATATTTAATCTAACAGGTAGGAAATATACAGAAATTAAGTTATCAAACACTTCACAGTCTTCACTGCATGAATTATAAATTAAATAATAATAATAATAATAATTCATTACATTTATATAGTGCTTTTCTAGATACTCAAAGCGCTTTACATAGAAGGGGGAATCTCCTCAACCACCACCAATGTGCAGCATCCACCTGGATGATGCGACGGCAGCCATATAGGTATAGGTTAAATATAGGTTAATCCTTATTAAAGTTATAAACGTTATTTAGTCTAGAGCAGTGAGTGACTTTCTCTTTGTCTTTTGTTGTTTGATTAACATTAATGTCAGACAGCAGCAGGTTAATTAGGCTGCTGTCACTTTAAATCCTGAGGCACATCTGACACAACATGCCCTCATAACTCTTTACAGTCATTTAAGATCTTTATTTAACTCATTAAAGACTGTGTTTACAAGGATACTCGACAAAGCGCGCATTTTTGCATAATTTTGTGTTTTGTCTGTTCAAGCATGAAAGAGAACTCAATGCGGCCTGCGAGATGTCTAAAACAGCTTTCTGTGCGCATGAGTCGTGTGTGTGTCACACAGACGGGAGATTTCTTGTCACGCTTGAATGGTTTAAAAGCACTTGAATGAATAATAGCGTGATCATAATGTAACGCCAGCTAAAGAATGATGGAAAAAAACAGATGCTGCGTTAAATATTTTAATGTGTTAATCTGAAACAAATGTATTTTGACAGTACAAATTATTATGTAAGAACAACTTGTAACTCTTCAATATGTTCTAAAGTTAAAATCAAAAATCTGTTTCAAAAGTCACACAGCCCATTAAAGCAAATTATTACACGACTCTCTGGAATACTTGATTTTAATTGTTCAATCTTGGCATTTTTCTTTCAAATATGTTTGTATAATGACTGCAAATTTATAATTGACCACTGTCTTAGAGAAATAATTTCCTGTGCAACCTTATCACAGCATGGTCTCTTCTTTCCTTGTATACAAAAGCTCAAGCCATGTAATAAGCAGGATAATGTACAGCAAGCCGGACATTACTGCAAAAGGAACCTCTTCAGGATGATACATCCCTCTGCTTTGCATTAGGGCCTTAATCACCATGTCAGGGTTTCTTCTGCAGTAATGATTAGCTGACTGTATACCCTTACAAGTTTTTCCGCTAAAATCCAATTTCACATTGTATGCTTACAAAGCTCTTTCTGTTTCTAGTAGAACAACTATTCATCTTCCTCAGTCTCTGAGCCATTTTAATAGTGCATTTTACCTGCAGCTTGAAAACCTGCCGCTGATTGGCTGAGAGACTTTACCTGCTCTGCCTCCTCCTTGCTCATGGCCAGTGCCAGCTGGAGCTGCAGGTCCTCCTCTCCGGAGCTCTGGGGCCACGCCTGCTCAGCGTCTGCTCCTGAGTGCACTCCTCCCCCTAAAGCAGGAGCAGAAGGGGCCGAAGATGCTAAGGGAGGAGTCAAATGACAGCCATTATGATGCATCAATAGATGGTGGAGTATCGGTCCCTAAAAGTGCTTCCAGAGCAAAACGCTTGCCAACCTCCACACTTGGCCAACGCTGTGAAGTGCAGAGTGCTTTTATAAGGGGGCTGACAGACATCTTTGAGTGTCCGCTCTGACCCCTTCATGAGCCCCTCCTACTGCAAAGCACTTCTAGTTCTTACCACTGCTGGTCTGTGCCATCTTCTCTTTGGTCTTGAGTGCATGGATTCTCTCCTCTCTTAGCCTCTCCTCGTCTTTTAGCAGAGTCACCAGCTGCTTGGCCTTTTCCCGTACATTCACACCCTGAAACACACACACAACATGTAATGTAGCATTCAGGAATGTTTTGTTTTGTGCAAAGCATGTGTGCAATTGCAACAGGTTTAATGGTTCTTTTGTTCAGCATCTGAATGAATAATTAAACAACCTGAACAGGAAGTTGTTGAGTTCGAGGTAGTGCTCGTGACAAACATGTTAGGAATATACCAAGGGGACTAAAATAAAACCTAGTGAGCTGAAGACTGGGCTGATGTTTTTGTGGTTTAAGTGTGAGTGGGAGAAAGACCTTGGTTGAAAGTCATGGTGTTTGAGTTGACTGCACATGGAGACCTTGAACGAGAGATTGTTGTAGTGTGTAAATCATATTTGAGAACGACTAACATGTTGAAGGACACTTCAAAACTAACACTAAGAGCTCTTCTTTTATTTCCTTATTGAAAGAGAAAACATATCTCAGTTGCATGTGTATTTATAAATATAACTTTCAGTTTCTGTGTACCTGGTCCTTGCCATCTCTGTCTATGTACTGGAAGTCTTTGAGTGTCTGAACGGCGTAGATGTTTTCCCTGCATTGCTGTGCCACTCGCTCTGATCCTGTCTTGATCAGATACTCCATCAGAGTCATAGCCTTAGAAAGAGCAAATGTAAAAAATACAATCAGATTATGTTGTTTAATAACCCCAAATAATACATCTGTCACTAACAAGAGTAAAACCACCAAACTTACTTTATATACATGTCTCCAGTTCTTCCCATGGTCGTTGAGTCTCTTCCAGACCATGCTCATAATCTCTGAGAAGGCCACTACATTGTATGTCAGATCAGCAATCTCTGACATCAGAGAGCTAGAGGGACCCCATGGGTCATTAGAGGTTGCTTCCCTAACCTGCAGAAAATACAAAATAAAGTTCAATGAACTTTGCTCTGCTTCTGAATACAGTGCAATGAAAAATGAAACAGTATACTATATGCAACTATTACATTTCAAACAGTAGTGTGCAACATTGTTGTCACATGACCTCAATTACATTGCATTTTTGTTCAGCCAGTGTTGTCAAGTTAAAAAGTAGGCAATAAATAAATTACATTTACTTGTATTTTTTTAATGTATTAATGTTTGATTATTATAATTTTTTTAAATGAAATACAATACAAACAACAACACATCAGAGTGCTCAACACGTTATTAATTGCCATCACACCGTATATACCATCATAGCTCTACAAGAAAGATTGCAGTTAATGCTATTCCGGTCACATTAACGTTAACTTTTCTGTAAAAAATTTCAAGCAAAAAAGGTCCATTGTCAAAATTCTGGCATTGCATGAAGCACATATCGCATGCAAAACGAGCAGGTTTCTTTTGCACTGTACACCCTAATGCTCAAAATAATTAATTGGATTGAATAGGGTAAACTTAAATTAAACAAATTAGTTAACTTTTCTCGAGTTAACAAAACTGACACATTAGGTAATCTGAATGGTTTCGTTGTTTTAAATTTTATTAACTTGTTTCTTTTAATTTAGACAAACATAAATTTAACTGAAACTGAGCTGGGATTTCTATTTCCCAGCATGCTTTGCCAAAACACTCGAAAGGGAGCGTAAATGCTGAAATTAAGTGTTATATAATGTTTTGTGCAAGATTAAAGTTAAGTGTTAAGTGGCGCAGGCCCAAGGCTTAAGCGAACTAAACGGCTGATAGTAAACATGCTGCCCCCTGTCCTTAAAGGGACAGTTCACACAAAAATTTTAATTCTGTCTTAATCACTCTCATGTTGTTCCAAACTTGAATTCATTTCTTTCTTCTGCTGAACACAAAAGATGATATTTTGAAGAATGTGACCAGACAGTTGCAGTTCCCCATTGACTTCCATAGTAGGAAAAAAAATACTATGGAAGTCAATGGGGACCAGCAACTGTTTGGTCACATTCTTCAAAATAACTTTTAAATTCAACAGAAGAAAGAAACTCATTCAGATTTAAAACAGCTTGAGGGTAAATGATGACAGAATTTTCATTTTTGGGTGAATTATCCCTTTAATGTTAATAAATGTATTATTGTTATCCTGTTACATCTGATTATTTATTTTATGTCGATATTTAAGGATTTAATTGAATATAGTACATTTACTTTTTATATAAGAAGATACTGTTTATCCTAAGTTACTTTATTTGTAGTTAATTGTTCTGACCACTCTTGTGGGTTTGCTACTGTTACAATTAAAAACCGTAGAAGGGTAAAAACATGCCAGGCAGACATTGATGTAAGCAACACAGCTACAACTAATAAAATTGATAAGGTTGTGATTTATAGTTTGTGAAAATCAAGCATTGACAATAGTCAAACATTGGCGGTACAGAGGGACACCCAAAGAAAATTCTGCTTAGAGCCTCAAAAAGGCTTGGGCTGGCCCTGAAGTGGGAGATTTAGCAGCGTTTCATGTTTTGTTATGCTAATTTAGAAGATTTAGCATTCAAATTTTAAGAAGGGTTTTTTTTTGGGGGGGGGGGGGGGGGGGGGTTAACCATCATTGTGATGAGTGGAGCATGAACTTGGTTTAAGAACAGGTATATGTTAAATGTTCTATATTGCCATACTCTTAGCAATTGCTATGCTATGCTTTCAAAGCATTGTGCTACCAATTGACAAGTTAGCATTTACTGAATTAGCTAGTTAAAGCTAGCCAAGTTTCCACTACTAAAACTGTTTAAATTGAAATTACATGATAATTTAAAGTAAAATATATGAATTATCTTACACAATTATTTCAAGTTAATAGCAATTAAAATGTTTACAAAATAATAAACTACCAGTTCTGCTTCCTTAAACTTTGAATTTAAATGCTTACCTCAATCTTTTTACATTTGCAAACTTATTCGGGTTAACAGTGTGGTCAAAGCGGTGAATTTGCGTGACTAACTTGAAAATGAGCGGAATCTGCGTAGGGACTGTAGAATGGTTTCCTATTTAAATGACTGGATATCGTCCCCCAAATTTCGCTGAACAATGGGGTGACCGCATACAAAACATGATAATGAGTCATGCACTTCTTGAGATTCATTTAAGATATTGTGTTGTAAGCATTTTTGGTTAGTTTCACCCGAAACTGAAAAAAAGACTGAATGAATTTCTGCTCCTTTGTATGACTGCATAGCATACAGTTGTATTCAATCGAAAAAATTAAGGGGAAGCGCAAACCATTTATCAAGAACTAAAAGACCATCGATGAATAAGATTGTTTCAAGGCCAAGAAGAAGAATGTGAATAGAAGAAAGAAAGCAAGGTTATAAGGTAAAAGTCTAACCTTTATCTCTGCCTCTGAGTAATTGTGAACAATGTTCTTCACTTGTCGCCGCAGCGATGATGTCGACATGGCAACAGGCTGGCTATCAGGTTCTGCAAAATCTGGGACATTGTAAAACAATGTCAATAAAACACTAATATGGACAGGTACAAAAGCAAACAGAGGCTACACATTTTTCAAATGGGTGTGTATCGACTCTGAGTTCCAAACAAAACTTTAATATCTAAGAATGACACGGAGTTACCAGTAAGACGTTTTGTAGAAAACACAAAAGAAATGCTTTGGCAGCTATTCAGACTCCATCCATCTCCCCGTCAATTAAAAAAAAAACATTAGATCCAATCTAACAGAGCGTCACCAGTACCGTACACCCACTGTAACCATGAGAGTCCAGCCCGAGGAATTCCCCAACCTAAAAAGCCCTGTAAACACAAGAGCATCTGATGACGTGAGACTCTGGCTCCAGGAAGTGTTTGTGAAGTGTACTATACCTGGGAGTGTCAGTCTCTCTCCCCCCCTCTCGGTCTCTCTCTGTGTGCGTGCTCAGGTCGGGGTCTCTCAGTGTTTAGCCTGTCCACTGTTCCAAACCTCCGCACGGCGGCCACATGAGGGCCCGGAACCACAGATGTGGGGTGAAACAACTACGAGAAGAACAGAGATTTAGACAGGAGGTACAACACACAGGGATGAGAGCTGGTGCAGCACTGTGGAGGCTTAAAAACACAACAGACATTCAATTCCAGTCTCACACAATAGAGAAAATGCATTAATAGCGGACAGTGCCTAAAGGCACTACACATTACTCATCTGTAACATAAGCTAGGTGTAGGCCAAGAGAAACTACAGCAAAGCTGAAGCGTCACACCTGCTGTGACGTACAAAACATTCAATTAATCACTTTAATCAACATCACGTTTCAGACACATTTTACTACATTATGTAGCCCCGCCTCTTTTCAGCGCTGCGCTTGTTTGTATTTCCACAGCATGAAGGTAAGATCTTACAAATTTATGAATGAACCACTCATTTTAAAATCTTCCCCGTCTATTGACATTTGTTATGACGTCCGCTTCAAACATTACAATGCTCATGAAAACTTTCATTAACTCTCCAATAAGTAAATCCACTTCACCGACTAATTACTCTTTGACAGCGATGGCACAGAAATATACAGAGCTACTGCAAAACGGAAGTTCAAAGATAATATTCTAAAGATGGCTGCGCGCTTGTTTCGCTTGTGCATAAGGTCTATAATATAGTCTACTCTATTGTACTGTATCATATTTGATACATGGACTATCTGATTGATAGTTAATACTTTTTAGCAAGTAAAAGGCTTTTAGTGTAATTGTTAAAAAGGTCATTGTACATGTCTTTTTTTAGTGTGAAAAATTTACTGATTTGTATAAAGTAAATGTAAGAATAACTTATATTGTTACAAATATTTAAAGATGAACATTTACTAGACTGACGCAACTTAGGTTTACTTGATTATTGCTACATCAATTATTAGAATGTTAATTGCTTCATGTATCAAATATAACAAAACAGGCTTTTATTTGTAACCTCTCAGTCATCATTGTATTGCATTTTTTTATTGGGAGATATTTATATGCATTTTATGCAAATAGTCTGCTATACTGTTAGAAAAATCTCATTGATTTACATCAAGCAATCAGCATTTCATCTTACTTTTTGACCATACAAATAACAACAGCGAATTGCATTTATTTGCTCAGTTTGGGCCTCTAAATAAAATGTATTTTCCCTCCTCGAACGTGAGCTTTTTAATTATTTCACATTTTGTCTAAAGGTACAATAAACTGACTGTTCCATAAAAAAATAAAATAAAAAAAAACGTTTCTGACTATCATTTATGTCAGGCTTTACAGGGTTAATATTAAATTAAACACATTGTACAACACAGATATAAAGGAGTTACTAACATAAGTTGATTATATCAATAAACTTATTCACTTCATTAGCACCACTTTCATTAAAGTGAAATCATATTTAGCCTATGCAAATATATTAAAAATGTATTTCTAAAAAGTCTCGGTCAATCCAGAAAGAACAGGCGGTAAGTAGTAGTTCATGAGGGTGTATTAATATGCAGCACTGTTGCATAAGGCTTTGACCTGATAATAACAGCCGCCTTGAGGTTGCCAGGAGCAAAGTACTAAAGTCTGAATGAACTGTAGTCAATTAGACCACAGACCTTGACTTCAACCTCCATTCAAAACAGTAAATTCAGGGGTCAACAGGTGGTTTTCCAAAGCAAGCTGTGAGGAGATACACAACATTCAATAAACTTATCTATGACAACTGTTACGTTACTTGGAAATGAGTGTGTGAAATCTGACAGTTGGTGAAGTATCAGATCTGTTACAAAGTGTCGAGTAGTTTATCTGTGTCTGAGCAGATGACAGAAGGGGCTATCAAATCTCTCTAGATCCCCACCCAGCCACAGAAACAAACCGCTTTTTATTCCAAGCCTTTAGACAACCCTCCGAAAGTAACTTCAACACCAAATAAGCCTTGTGCGGTCCACAGTGTCTCAAACTGATAGAAAGAGATCATTCCCAAGTCAAATAGAGATCAGCTAGCTGGGGCTACTTACCGTTGAGCTTCAGTTCCCCCTCTCAAACACGACCAGACATCCAGCCGAATAGCAGAAAGCGGGTTATTACCGGTGAAGACTGGAGTAAATGAAAGCGCTGTTGTCTCTGTCACGGCGCTGAATTAAAAACACTCATTTAGAGGCGTGAACGCTGCGCTATGCTAACTCAACTCATAAAGAGACGCGCGTGAGTGCGTGACAGATTGAAGCGACAGTGGTTTTCTTTCACAACTATCACCTCTCGAGTCGCGTTCGTCATTTAAATATATAACGTGTCACACAACCGATTCTAATGATATAACAGAGCTACTTTCTCAAAAACCGTCTGCACTGACCCTGCTGTTGCTCGGCTGGTCAGAGGAGATGGCGGCACTTCCGCTTCCGTTTCCCCGCAGCCGGACGGACCGCGCCCCCTTGCGCGCTCCCTGGTTTGCATATTCATAAGCCGTGGTAAATATTACCCTAACAACGATTTCTAGGTGGTTTTCTCGAATAGCAGCGAACCGTATGAATTTAAATACCCTCTGTGAAATGTGAAAATCTGGAATATGAATATTATATGCACGCAAACAAACTTAACTGTCCTGTTTTGGTGACGTTAGACAGGAACGGCTGCTGTGCTATTGACATTTGTGGCATCCGGGTGTCGTGTTAACCTTTACAAGACTCGAGTTGTGAAGAGATGATAAGTAACGTTATCCCTCTGATATTTCCTAACTTTAAAGTGATGTTATAGCACGCAGTGTCCACATAACGGCGGTGTCCTCAATGAAAATGCGCTCCTTAAAGGGATAGTTCACCCAAAAATGAAAATGCTGTCATCATTTACTCTTCCTCAAGTTGTTCCAAACCTGTATGACTTTCTTTCTTCTGCTGAACACAAAAGAAGATATTTTAAAGAAGGTTGGTAGTTAAACAGTTGCTGGTCCCCATTGACTTCCATAGTATTTTTTTTTCCTACTATGGAAGTCAATGGGGTCCATCAGTCGTTTGGTTACCGACTTTCTTCAAAATATCTTCTTTTGTGTTCAGCAGAAGAAAGAAAGTCATACAGGTTTGGAACAACTTGGGGAAGAGTAAATGATGACAGCATTTTCATTTTTGGGTGAACTATCCCTTTAAACTGCAGTTATTGCAGGAATATCCTTGCACTACACCAGTGGTTCTCAACCTTTTGGACTTGAAGATCCCCCACTGCATTACTTGTTTTCAAACGTATGTAATAACCGAAAAGTGAAAATAGCCTACATAAAAGTCACCAAAATTGACAATTATTATTATTTGTTTAGGGAATATTGCAGTATTTATTTTATAATATTTCTGTGCACATCATTATTTTATTAAAATGAATGAGCCCTCGTAATCTTTAATTAAAATAACTCCCCCTCCCACTTGCAACAACTGGCGTGAGGGCGGAACATATGTCACTCACATGACATCACAGCAATATCAAACCACAACCATCCAAATAACCAATACATTTCTGATTAACAAAATCAAGACTATCGCAACTTCCTTTTCATGCCGACTTTAAATAAATAAACCAATTATTTTTGTAATGCCAAGTTTCATGAACTGTATAAAACATTTTAAAAAGATATATTCACTTAACATCCTTATTTTTTTAGTATTTTATTTAAGTTTGATTATCTAATATAAATAATTTAAAATCATCCTGCGGCCCTCTTAGAATTTTGCAAAGGTGCCCTATGGGCCTCCGCCCCCTGGTTGAGAACCACTGTTCTACACTATTCTTGTCTTGTATAAAAGTATATAAATATTTTATATAAATATAAAATATTCATACAAACATTTTCAAGTATCCTGATTGATTAGATTGCTCTTTATTGCAGAACATTGCTTAGAAATTTAAAAATGACACTATGAAATGTATTAACAAAGTGCACCTAAGCAAGAATTATTCTTACTTTACATGTCTGAACAAGGATATTTTAGGGACTTTTTCTTAAAATGATGATGTGTAGTATTGCATTTAAATTTCTTTCGCTGTAAAAATAGAGCAATTTCTAACACTTAGAATATAAGAACATAAAAATAATATACTGCTGTTTTTAAACTCAGGATTCTAATAATATATATATATATACAGTACCAGTCAAAAGTTTGGAAACATTACTGTTTTTAATGTTTTTGAAAGAAGTCTCTTATGCTCATCAAGCCTGCAGTTAAAAAACAAAAACAGTAATATTATGAAATATTACAATTTAAAATAATGGTTCTCTTTTTTAATATATTTTAAAATGTAATTTATTTTTGTGATGCAAAGCTGAATTTTCATCAGCAAGTACTCCAGTCTTTGGTGTCTTATGATCCTTCAGAAATCATTCTAATATGATGATTTGATACTCAGTTATTCTCAATGATGGAAACAGTTGTGCTGTTTAATATATTTTTTTGGAATACTTTTTTCAGGATTCATTGATGAGTAGGCCTAAAACGTTAACAGCATTTATTCATAAAAACAGCATTTATTCAAAATAAAAACATTTCTAACAATATAAATCGTTACCATCACCTTTTATCAATTTTACGCATCCTTGTTGAATTAAAGTACTAATTTCTTAAAAAAAAAAATAGTTATTGTTCCCAAACTTTTGAACGGTAGTGTATATTGTTACAAAAGATTTCTATTCTAAATAAATACAGTTCTTTTGAACTTTTTATTCATCAAATAATCCTGAAAAAAGTATCTCAGGTTCTAAAAAAAAATATTAAGCAGCACAACTGTTTCCAACATTGATCATAAATCAGCATATTAGAATGAGTACTTGCTGATGAAAATTCAGCTTTGCATCACAAAAATAAATTACATTTTAAAGTATATTAAAAAAGAGAACCATTATTTTAAATTGTAATAATATTTCATAATATTACTGGGGTTTTTTTATTTATTTTTTTGTTTTTTTAACTGCAGGCTTGATGAGCATAAGAGACTTCTTTCAAAAACATTAAAAATAGTAACGTTTCCAAACTTTTGACTGGTACTGTATATATTAATTGAATTGCTTTTATTTTCACTTTTACAGTTTTTATCCTTCATTAAAGTAACATGCAAAAGATTTACTTTGAGCTTGTCTTATACGGCATGCTGCCATGTTTCTTTAAGATAAAAATGGCAAGTTGATGATAGAAGTCAACTTGCACTCATGCAGAAGAACTCAAGGACACCAAAGGTAAAGAACTTTCACACTTTTGTAAAAGATTTAGAGAATACATATGAAATATATTTGAATTCATTGTATAAATAACTCAAAATTCTATACAGCTGGTAATTGCAATAGACACCCAAATGATTCATTCTGTCACAAACTGCTCCGAGACAAAAAGGTTGAGGATCCAAATGCAGTATTTATTGAACAGGGTAATCCAAAGACGTAATCCAAAGTACAGGCAAGGTCAAACACAGGCAGGCAGGCAGGCAGGCAGGCTGTCCATACAAACAAACACAACAAGGAAGGGAACACGGGCAAAAGAGTAATCCATGGAACAGGCAAGAAATCCGAAACCAGGGCGAATGCTAGGAATTGCAGTGTAACACTAAACAAGACTTCACAGATAATGAATGAGAAAACCAGGCTTATATGGGGTGAGTAAACAAGATGATGAGACACAGGTGAATGTAATCATGGTCGATTAGTCTGGGTAAAGGATTATGGGGAATGGAGTCTGTGAGGGAATGACAATAGTCTGATGTGGAGTGCCCTCTGGTGGCTCTTAAGGGCACTCCAGCTGGTGACCGTTACACATTACCTAGTTGCAGATCTTTGCGATTGGGTTACATGTTAAACTAATTCTGTGATGTCTCAGACATACCATGTGACATTCCTGAACCGCAGGGGAGTGACAGAAGCGTAGTGCTGATTATGAATGGAGATGAGACCAGAGGGATTGATGAAGTCTCTTTGAAGTCAACAGCAGACTGTATTAGCAACAGCCTCATGCATGTAGAGGGCAGCTGGAGAAACAGAAACGGCCACTGTTGTGATAACAGGGGTTGTTTGCTTTAGTAATACACAGTAGCCATGTTGTACTTGAGATATCAAGGGAAATCTTTCTGAGATTTAAATGTATAAAGAGTCGAGAGAGAGAGAGAGAGAGAGAGAGAGAGAGAGAGAGAGAGAGTTGAGGTTCAGGGTAAACTGAGAATGAGATACAGAAAGCGAGAATGTGAATTGGCAGCGCTAAGCAGAGGTTTGTCATTGAAAGGATGGTTGTATTAAGTTCTGCAAGCTTTCAGCTGTTAGTTTTGTCACTCAAACAGATGGCAGAATGTGCAGGTTAAATACCATTGAAGAATGCCAACCAATAAACAAACAAATAAATAAAACAAAAGGAGAGGACAATTTTAATGTAATGTCTATATACACATAACTATTCTCTTTTCATTCTTTTCTTACCCAGCGGTGTAATTAAACTCCTGATAATCAGTATAATAGCACATAAATATTTTACTGTATGCATTACATTTACGGGTTTTATACATTCCAGTTTGCCTTTTTTTGGAACAATGTGTGTTTACAAATACATGAACTACCTGGCCCATTTACACTTTTTGCGACTTACATTGAATTTCAAGGTACACATTTACATTCTTATCAGTTCTTGCTTTCCCTGGGAATCAAACCCATGGCATGACCTTGGCGTTGCAAGCGCCAAAGCTCTACTACAGGAAAGCATTTTTGCCTGAAACATAAGAATGGCATGAATTGCTTGTTTATGGAACTGTTGCATAAAGCAATATTAAAGATTCTCTTATTAATGGAGATAGCAACCTCAAATTCTATATCACTGGAGGAAGCATAATAGTCAGTGTAAACCACATGCACCTCGTAAGCCAATACAATAGCGCTCATGTTACTGAATTGTTTCCATGTTTTGACAACAGTCAGTCACCATGTACATTCATTACACATGTACACTCTTAAAAATAAAGGTTCCAAAAAGGGCAATAGAATGCCATAAAATAACCATTTTTGATTCTCCTAAAGAACCTTTCAGTAAAAAGTTCTTAAAGAACAATTTTTTTCTTATAGTTCAAAGAACATTTTAATAATCAAATCTATTTTTTCTTAGTGTAAAGAACCTTTTTCCACTACCTCTCTCATCACCCCAAACTTTTGAACGGTACACGACTTGACTCTATCCTTGATCCATTAGTGGAATCGCATTTCCATGGTTAATTTGTAGCTGTTAATGAAGTGGTATCATATCAATCAAAAGTTCAGTATGGAGTAGCACAAGGCTCAGTACTAGGACCGTTGATTTTCACCATACATGCATTGGGAGATGAAACATGGTGTTCGTTTTTCACTGTTGTGCTGATGATACTCAGCTCTATATTGAGCTGTATGGTTTTAATTATTGGACCAAAAACCCTTGATGGCTAAATTATGACATACACTAACCTAAAGGATTATTAGGAACACCATACTAATACTGTGTTTGACCCCCTTTCGCCTTCAGAACTGCCTTCATTCTACATGGCATTGATTCAACAAAGTGCTGAAAGCATTCTTTCGAAATGTTGGCCCATATTGATAGGATAGCATCTTGCAGTTGATGGAGATTTGTGGGATGCACATCCAGGGCACAAAGCTCCCGTTCCACCACATCCCAAAGATGCTCTATTGGGTTGAGATCTGGTGACTGTGGGGGCCATTTTAGTACAGTGAACTCATTGTCATGTTCAAGAAACCAATTTGAAATGATTCGAGCTTTGTGACATGGTGCATTATCCTGCTGGAAGTAGCCATCAGAGGATGGGTACATGGTGGTCATAAAGGGATGGACATGGTCAGAAACAATGCTCAGGTAGGCCGTGGCATTTAAACGATGCCCAATTGGCACTAAGGGGCCTAAAGTGTGCCAAGAAAACATCCCCCACACCATTACACCACCACCACCAGCCTGCACAGTGGTAACAAGGCATGATGGATCCATGTTCTCATTCTGTTTACGCCAAATTCTGACTCTACCATCTGAATGTCTCAACAGAAATCGAGACTCATCAGACCAGGCAACCTTTTTCCAGTCTTCAACTGTCCAATTTTGGTGAGCTCGTGCAAATTGTAGCCTCTTTTTCCTATTTGTAGTGGAGATGAGTGGTACCCGGTGGGGTCTTCTGCTGTTGTAGCCCATCCGCCTCAAGGTTGTGCGTGTTGTGGCTTCACAAATGCTTTGCTGCATACCTCGGTTGTAACGAGTGGTTATTTCAGTCAAAGTTGCTCTTCTATCAGCTTGAATCAGTCGGCCCATTCTCATCTGACCTCTAGCATCAACAAGGCATTTTCGCCCACAAGACTGCCACATACTGGATGTTTTTCCCTTTTCACACCATTCTTTGTAAACCCTAGAAATGGTTGTGCGTGAAAATCCCAGTAACTGAGCAGATTGTGAAATACTCAGACCGGCCCGTCTGGCACCAACAACCATGCCACGCTCAAAATTGCTTAAATCACCTTTCTTTCCCATTCTGACATTCAGTTTGGAGTTCAGGAGATTGTCTTGACCAGGACCACACCCCTAAATGCATTGAAGCAACTGCCATGTGATTGGTTGATTAGATAATTGCATTAATGAGAAATTGAACAGGTGTTCCTAATAATCCTTTAGATGAGTGTATGCTCTTAATGTCAAATGCAGAAAAGTTAATACATGCATTCCTGACCTCAAGGCTAGATTATTGTAGTGCTTTACTGGGTGGTTGTTCTGCAGGCTAGCATAAACCGATTAGCTGGTATATAAATAAAGGCCACTGACCCCTGGTCTTGTACTGTGATTCTAATCAAATATAGCTCATCTATATTTGAAATTGCAGGTTATACATGTTTTTATTGCTCCTAGATTTATTAAAATTCTCTTTATCCTAAATTCTTATCCTAATACTTATCCTTATCCTAATATCCTAAATAAAAGTCTGTGTGGCACTAATCTTACTGCATCCTCTAAAAAATCAAGTAAATCGCTCACACATCACTACTTTGGAATAGTTTCACAATGAATTGTGAGAATTTCACAATGTTAATTTCTTAGTCGAGAGCCTTAGGAGTAATTAGATCTCAAAACTGTTAACCTCTTGTTATCTTCTTCAGTCTTACTTAATCCAGCAGAGCTGCATACTGGAGCTGCACAGTAGGAGGAATTTACTAAGTGATGGTGTTAGTAGGAAGAAGGGAGATCAAGAGAGACCTCAGGGAACAGCAGGAACTGAATAGAGTGTTACAGACAGACTGACTGACATGTGGGACATATTGGGACACTACTGACGTACAGGAGTAACGAGAGAGAGCGAGAGAAAGAGTGAGACTCTGGGAAGGGGCAGCATACCTCACTGCTGTAGTACATGGCTATCTGGGATGGAAACAAGCAGAGGAATTTTGGAGGGAAAAGGGAGAGCAAGGGAGAGAGAGCAGAGGAAGGTGGTAAGCAGGAGGGTCGGCAGACTCATTAAGGATCAAGAGAGAGAGAGAGAGCACAGATATAAAAATACTCAGTAGCAACTGACACTCATGCTTGCACCGCAACATCTGATTAACTGCTTGTCGATCTCCGTTGTATGTTGATAACGAGCAACGGACAGTTTACCTCATAGCTCAGTCCTGTCCAGATGGGAAAGAAACAGTGAGAGAGACTTCCTGAAAGACACTGCAGCGTTGGACAATGACTGTGAGTCAAATACTGATCTTATGGAAAATGTTCCATTTCAAATTAATACGCACTAACAAGTATTAGAAATGAATACTTAACCAAATAACAATAATAATAGCACACACACATATATTGATGATTTCACTAATGAGTGTGTGAATTGCGGCTTTGCAGGAGTAAATCATGACTAAATAACATTTCAGATTTTATCCTGCTAAATCCATTAAAGCTGTGCTATACACCTGTGGGTAATATAAAGCGCTCCAGCCGTGCTCAGCACATACTGCACATATTTTGCAATAGTGGCACTCAATGAAGATAGATAGATAGATAGATAGATAGATAGATAGATAGATAGATAGATAGATAGATAGATAGATAGATAGATAGATAGATAGATAGATAGATAGATAGATAGATAGATAGATAGATAGATAGATAAAGGACACTGTAAAATAAAGTGTTGTGGTATTATAAATATTGCAATATAGCACACTGTGAAAATGGTTGTCACTACAGTTAAATGAGAAAGAATGATTGAGTTTGACAGTAAAAAGGATTCATAATTGTTCATCAGTGCCAGATATCATTGCTATAAAACTTTAAATGGACTGAAGTGCAATATAATAATGTTTAAAAAAAGATTTACAAGAGGTTGAATGGGTACCCTCATTAAAAAGATCATAATCCCTTGAAAGCTCAGAGAACACTCTTAATTGCAAGAAATTTGGGTCACACTTTAGTTTAGAGTCTAATTCTCACTATTAACTAATTATTAACTACAACTTTTGCCTCAATAAACTCCTAATTGCTTATTAGTTAGTAAGGTTGTTGTTAAGGTTGTAGAATGTGGTCATGCAGAATAAGGCAGTAATATGTGCTTTATAAGTACTAATAAACAGCCAATATCCTCGTAATATGCATGCTAATAAGCAATAGTGAGAATTGGACCTGAAATTAGATTTTAAAACCAACATTGTTAGTCTTACTGTACATTACAGACATGAAGGTTGCATGGAAAATAAAACAAGCTGGAGCATGTGCACGTCCACTCCTGGCACCTTATCAAAGGCCACACTGCCAGAGACGTCTATCAGTAAGATAAAGGCTGCTCTGGTGGTTCTGTTCTCAATGCCTAGCAACACAGTCATACAATCGCTTCACTAGGACCACATCACAGACTTATAAAGACTTATTACATGGTTCTGCTCCTCAGCTGAGTGGTGTTATAGTAAAGATTGCATAGACTGAAAAAGCAAAAAAAATAACACTGACGCACACAGGACTGGTGTGACGCACACTTCTAGGAACTTTAATCAACAAATGTCCCTGATAAATATATAGGGTGTAATGTAAATATGATCTGCTTGCTTTGTGTTATGTAAAAATGCATTAGTAACATGCGCCCTAGCTATTTCTGGGCTGCCGAGGTGTTAATGGGCTTATGGTATTGTTTGACCATCCTCTGACATAAAAGTGATGGCTGGTGAAAGTACTGACAGATGCAGTTAAACTGTCATATAACTATCATTATTACATGGCTCTCTGGAATACATGAATCTCAATTGCACAATTCTGAAGTCAGACATTTTTGTGTAATTGGTCGTTGTCTTAAGCAAGCGATTTCCTAAATAGCAATTGTAGTCTCTTTTCTTTAATTGCATGCCCACTATGTGGTAAATAGCGAGAATAAGGGGGATAACGTATAGTCAGCTTATCATTATGACAAAAAGTATCAGTACTATCTGTATATATCTGTTAGTATCTGTTAGGATATTTAATTGTGCTTGTTCATTTACTCTTAAAACTTACTTAAAAGTTTTTCCATGTTTTTTTTTTGTCATCATCTAACACTCACTAACAAGTTCTTTAAAAACATTAATAATATTTATAGAAAAAACATTAATACAATTTCTAAGGCAGTCTGTTCTGGGTTGGTTAGGAATAGATTTTAAAAAATTACATTAATTCATGCAAATAAAAATATTAAATTAATTAAAACACTCAAAATTTATAACACTGATAAACGTTATATTTAGAAAATGTTCAAATGAATAGCTATTTTCATAATGTATATTCAGTTTTATTTATTATTTAGACAAAACAGTATCAGATTTTATACTTTTAAAGCATTTATCAGCCATAACATGAAAATAATCATCAGCTTATCGGTACCAGCCAGAATATGAATATCGGCATAAGTCAAAAGCTTTTCATAATTTAAATTTTTACAAAGATCAGGCTGGCATCACATAAAACAAAAGTAAATGCTTCACACAGCATACTGATTGAAAATCATCATTGTATGATTAAAGTCGGCATGAAATGGAAGTCGCGTTTTTCTTTTCTTCCCTATTGTGACGTATATCCAAGTGAAGCGGCTTCTCGAACAAGAAAAAATGTATGACAGGACTTGATTTTGTTCATCAGGAATTGATTGGATGGTTGGATTGTTGTGTTTAGCTATTTCTGTGATGTCATGTGAGTGACATGTTGTCCCACCCTCACGCCAGTAAACACATCATCAGAGAAGAGATGTCTTTGCAAGAGGGAGGGGGAGTTTTATTTATTAAAGATTAAAAATACAAAATTTATAATAAACACTGCAAATTTCATAAAAAAAAATTGCACAGCAACTTTAATGTTAGTTTTGCTGTTGTTTTCCTGTCAGACTGCGCCAAGAGAGCTGGATGAGCTGTGCTACCTCACGGCTCAGTCCATGACATCACTGGTGACATCAGAGCACTTCAAGCTGATCAAAAAGCTGGGAGAGGGGTCGTATGGCAAGGTGATGCTGGCGGTGCATCAGAAGAGAGGTCAGTTGTTTTGTGGTCTCCTGTTTTGTTCAGGCTGAGCTGTAAACTGTACGACGGTGCATTTGGTGAAAGCGAAGCACTTCTCACTTTAGCAATCTTTGAACTTCCAGGAACCCCAATGGCTCTGAAGTTCTTCCCCCGTCGCTCTACCACTCTCCAAGCTTTCCTGCGTGAATACAATCTGTCCGTCTCTTATTGCACACACCCGTCTCTGACGCGGGCTATAGGCATCTTCTACTCCACGCCTTCCCACTATGTCTTTGCCCAGGAGGCTGGTCTTTATGGCGACCTGTATGATGTCATTGTGTCAGAGGTCAGTAAATGCAGCAGAATTTTAAATTCTGTCATCCTTTACACACCCTCAGGTTGTTCAGATGAGATTTAGATGACCATTAGGCAACTTTATAGTGGCTTCTCCTCATTAAAGGGCCTAGGACATTGATCCTGGTCCTCTGATGACAGTCCTGATCTAGAGCTGTCGAAATTATGATGATGCATCGTGATGATTAGAACATTTTTTGTAGTGACGTCTCTTCAGGGAACAACGTGTCTTCGATTATTCAGGCACGTACATGTTCCCTCCCTGATATGGCTCCCGTGTTCTCACTCTCCTGCCAAAACAACTGCTCCTATCATCAGCCTTGATACATTAATGCGATTTAATGACAGTACTTACTGTACCGCTGAGGGGAATATTAGAACACAGACTTTCCGTCATCTCATAACTCATAGGAATAGGACTGTTGCACATACATTATAGCCAAAGCATAAATACACACAACAAATGCATTGAAAAAATAAATAAATAAACGAAAAAAAGCCCATGCTTGAATGAATTAATGAATGAATAAATAAATAAACAAACAAATAAATAATGAATTAATGAATGAATAAATAAATAAATAAATGAGCATATACAAATAGCAATATTATTGAAAAAGATGGTGGCCTTAATGGTTAAATAAATAAATACATACATGTATACAAATATCAATAATAATATTTTAAAAAGGAAATTAATATTTTTTTAGGTGCCATGAATGAATGAATGAATGAACAAATGAGCATTTACAAATAACAATATTGGATAGTAAACAATAAAAGGACAACAAGATGGCCGTAATGGATGAATGGATAAATAAATAAATAAATATTATTATTATTATTATTATGTGCCAGAAATGGCAATAAATATATTCAATGACAAAACAATAATAACAATAATAATGATAATAATAATAAATGAACACATAAAAATAGTAATAACAATATTAACGAAAAAGGACATGCCAGAAATTGTTAATTGTTATTGGCAGAAATGTGTTATTTCTGATTATTATTCTTGTTATAAAATCCCATCCCTGTAAAAAACAACTTCTCTCTCTTTTTCTGTAGGTGGTGAGTGAGGAGTGCGCTCAGAGTGTGATGTCTCAGTTGAGTGGTGCTGTGTCTCACTTGCATTCGCTTGGCTTTGTGCACAGGGACATTAAGCCAGAGAACATCTTCCTGTGTGACCGTGTTTGTCGCTGGGTCAAACTGGGCGACTTTGGCCTGGCGCGGGCAAAGGGGACCAAGGTCCGTGCTGTGTGGTACAACTCTCCTTTCTGTGTGCCCGAGATGGAGTGCGCTAAGACAGTCGGTAAGGCAAAGGAGGAAGCAGAGGACACTTGGATGACAGTCGAGCCCAGTTTGGATACTTGGTCTTTAGGCATCCTCATATACTGCCTGCTGACAAGCTGCTTCCCCTGGGAGGAGACCACTTCTGATGACCCTTCCTACTGCAAGTACAGAGACTGGTTCAACCGAACCAAACAGAGAGAGGAGATGGCCAGAGGACAGAATGAACTGAGGGAGGGAGAGCATTGTGAAAAGCAAAACACTGTGAGAGAGGAGAATGAGGCTGAATTAGAAGTTGCCCGTCAGTTTGACTCTTTAAGCTCATTCGTCCTCATTCTTCTGAGAAAGCTGCTGAACCCGCTGCCCTGGCTTCGCTCCGGGCCTGAAGAGATCCTGTCTTACCTTGGAGGACCTTGGTTACTGAAGACAGAGAAAGAGGAATTGAGGAAAGAGCAGGAGGCGCACTTGGAGGCCAAGAAGATCCACGAGAGAGGAGGGGTGGAAGGGGGAAAAGAGATATTGATAAGGAGGGAGAGATAAAGTTCATGTACGACAGCAATATTATAAACAGATGTACTTTATATTCAAGAGTTTTTATACATATTTTGGAAGATTAGTTTTTTACAAATAGATTAGTTTTGGATGTATACTGTGTGAGATGCATGAACTTTTTAAAGATTTGTATTTGTACAGTGGCCCTTGGACACTTAATATGAATAATTAATAAGTAGTATTAATTATTAATGTTAAATTATTAGTAATATGAAAAAAATATCCAGCCAAGTTGATGTATACACACACACAAACACACATACAGTTCAAAGGTTTGAGGCTGATTTTGTAATGTAAAGTCTCTATTCACCCAATAAGCCTGCATGCAATAGCAGTAACAGAAATATTGTGGAATATTATTACAATTTAAAATAACTGTTTTCTCTTTTCATATATTTTAAAATGTAATATTTTCCTGTGTTGACAAAGCTGAATTTTCAGCATCATTACTCCAGTCTTCAGTGTGTCATGATCCTTCAGAAATCATTCTAATATGCTGATTTCAGAAACATTTATTATTAACAATGTTGAAAATAGTTGTGCTGCTTATTATTTTAGTGGAAACCATGATCCATTGTGATTCTTTGATTAATAGAAAGTTCAATAGAATATCAGCATTTATTTGATATAATATTAATAATAAATAACTACAATAGGATTTACCAAAAAAAAAAAAAAAAAAAAACTTATTATTACTATCTGTACACGTAAGTGCTTAAGTAGACATTTTTTTCATTCAAGTATGACTTAGTCTCTAAATACTTTGGCCACAATAATTCAATTTTTATCCAATTGAGCTGATAAAAATACTGAAACCAGCAATACTGCAATAACAGTTCTTCTCAGGTGCAACGTATAAGTAAACTCTCAACGTGTAGAGGGGTAAATACTGTAGATGAGGAGATGCTCATCAGAATAATGCTCATCAGATGTGGGTGGAATATATAAACACTCTCTCTCCACTCTCTCTCTACCTCAAACCAGTTGTTTTGATGTACATACATAGCCATACTGTACATACTTGTTTGTACGTGTTTGAATAAACTTGTTTGTTTTGGTGACTCATTTACTCTCTTCAGTCTGTTATACAATATGCACTTCTCGAGCTGCACTCATAAGTTGACATCGTCATGTGCGTACATCAGCATTTGTTGATGAACTCTACTGACCTCATGCATTATAACACTTCAGATGGTCCGAAGACAGCAGATATACTGGCAGGCTGGTTGAAATACAGCTCCATTCCACTCTAAATAGGACGAGAGCAGTGTGAAATGTTAAACAAACACAGGTACAATGGAGCGGGTGTCAGGTTAGTGTTGTTCTGGGATTCAGTGGATCAGTTCAGATATGTGCGGGCGACTCCAACTTTCCAGCTGTCCACAGTGTCCTATCTGCAACTAGTGCTGGGTAAATTACCTACAAATCATAGTCCGTTACTGAATACAAATAAAAATTGTAATTGGTAATGTAATCTATAACATTACACATTTGTGACCCTGGACCACAAAACCAGTCTTATGAGTAATTTTTTTAAAATTGAGATTTATACATCATCTGAAAGCTGAATACATAATCTTTCCATTGATGTATGGTTTGTTAGGATAGGACAATATTTGGTCGAGATACAACTATTTGAAATTCTGGAATCTGAGGGTACAGAAAAATCGAAATATTGAGAAAATCGCCTTTAAAGTTGTCCATTTCTATTGGCGACTGTGCTGCATCCATTCACAAAAATAAATGTTTTATATATTTAAGGTGGAAATTTACAAAATATCTTCATGGAACATGATCTTTACTTAATATCCTAATGATTTTTGGCATAAAAGAAAAATCTATAATTTTGACCCATACAATGTTTTGTTGGCTATTGCCACAAATATACCCGTGCAACATAAGACTGGTTTTGTGGTCCAGTGTCACATTTTAGGTATTGTAATCGGTCTAGTTTTTAAATTTCTTTTGTCCTAACTCATTTATTACATTGATTTGGACATATTGTACCAATGTAAAAGTACAAAGAGAAAGAAAATGTGTTCCATTTTTTGCTATCAACAAAATGAACTGCATTAAACCTTACATTACGTCAGGGTTTCCCAAACTGAAGGAACTGCAGGAGGTTTGCATTAAATAAATATATATAATAACATATAATTTATACAGTAATTCAATTTTTGGAATCTGATTACGTAATCCAGATTACATATAATCAGTTATTACCCAGCTCTGTCTGCAAACTACATTTCATGCATTTAATCAACTATCACTTGTTTATGTTCATACATAGTGTTTTGAATCCTCAATGAATCCTACAGGTCTGCTCTATCAGCTCTGGCCTTCACTATAAGACCTATGTGAACTCACGGTTTTATAAATAGCCTCAGGTCCATCTATTTAGACTGTCGGACACATCAGCACCTTTCCGTGTCCCCTCTTTGCACCCTTTATCTCTCTCCATGTTCATGTTCTTTGCCATCTTGACTTTCCCTCACACCACCTCCTCATCTCTCTGACGAAACACTGTGTTCTGTCCTTCTCTAGTTCTGTACAGGCCATTGATTTCACTTACAGGTCAAAGCCAACAGGCTGAACTTCACGTCTCAATGATGCATTAACGCAGTCCAATGAGAGTCACCTCTGCCTTCTCTCTTTCTCCCCCAGTCGATGGCTTTGAGGTGCTCTTATGGTAGACAATGAGTTTGAAAGCATTTGGCGTTCTGCGTTTCATTGATAACCAATGTTATCAGTGACGCTTCTCGTCATCAGCTTCCTGGAAATTAAGCAACACAAATCAGAGATGCACAACATCAACAGTGTTGCATTTGTCGATGTTCTGAGAGTTGCAGAGGAGTTTCAATGGTGAAATAGCCAATAAAACAGACAGGGCTTTGGGGTATATAGTGGTATTACGTGTGGGGAAAAAATGTGTTTTAGCAAATTAAATTTGAACATTGATGCAATTTATGTGCGTTTTTATTTTATTTTTGAATTTTATTTCCTCTTTGAAGGCATTAGTCGGCAGCAACCAATATGAGTGTTAATGTCTTTTTTAAAATATATATACCTGCACCTGAGCTACCAAAAAACAGGAGCTGTCAAACAACACATGGGTCTCACTTTGATATCTGCATGTGCACACATAATTAATTATTATTCATATTTTTATTATAGTCTCATTCATTTTGCAGCTAGTAAAACTGAATCTCAGACTTAAGACAAATGGGCACAATGTCATAAACAGAGATTTGATGGCCAGTAAATTCCTGTGGACAGGGATAGACTCTACAGGGGACAGCTGGATGGAAGGACACGACAACTGATGAGTTGGGAGACGCAGATAGAACGCAATTGATCATGAGAATGACAGGAGAAGAGCTGGACTGCAAGAACAGAGCCAAGGACAGCAATGTGTTCAGCAGAACTCGCTACAAACCTCAGCAGAATACAGGGATAATGATTACATTGCTCAAACATATCAATGTACAGACTGGCTAATCTTGATCAATAGCAGTCAACATATGAAAACCGATCGTTCGCAAAGACCGATTTCTTTTAGCAATATCAGCAGATTCACAAATCTGGAAACATGCAGGGACCAGAATTAGAGCTGGAACGTTTTACATTCAAGCACACGAACAAACAAGAGATTGCAAGTTTTAGATTTATTTTATAGTCTACAAACAGTCCAATAAACAAAGAGTTAATAGTAAACAACTTACAAATTGACACAATTTCGCTTTGTTCATTTTTGCTCAACCAACGAAAACAGATCCAAACGAAGCCAAGCCAAAACAGAACGAAAAGTTGAGCACATATGACCAACACCGTAATGGTATTTCCTTCCTGAATGAATCAGTGATTTTGAATTAATCGGTTGGGTAAATGATTCAATGACTTACTCAAAATGCACAAATAGGCTTGTCGCCACCTACTGGCATATACGCAGGACTGGAAATAACTATAAAAATCTCTTGAAACTTTGAGTAGAAATGTTGGTAACACTTTCTATGAAGCTCCATTTATACTTATTTATAAGTAATACTATTCTATAAATATATTTATAAATTTAGACCTATACTGGATTATAAAATCAGTTATAGTTACATTTTATTATTTTATTATATTATTTTTATAATGACTTATTTATAAGTATTACTATACACTTATATTACTTATACTTAAGTCATGAATTTTCTTTTTCAATGCGCATGCTCATAATCCATTATACACTGATTTATAAGTATTAATTAGTCAGTTGTATGGTTCCATGAATGTATTTATAAAGATGCAACCAGCATTTGTATGGTGTTATTATATTATAGTTACAATGACTTTTTAGTAATTCAGATTTATTTTTGTCAAATAAGTGAATGTATTGTTATTAATAGCCGTGTTGAGTTCTTATAAATACGTATAGTGAGTGATAATACAGATACTTACCTCTAAATGCATCATTGATAGCTTTAAGTAAAGTGAAAACATACACTCACCTAAAGGATTATTAGGAACACCTGTTCAATTTCTCATTAATGCAATTATCTAATCAACCAATCACATGGCAGTTGCTTCAATGCATTTAGGGGTGTGGTCCTGGTCAAGACAATCTCCTGAACTCCAAACTGAATGTCAGAATGGGAAAGAAAGGTGATTTAAGCAATTTTGAGCGTGACATGGTTGTTGGTGCCAGACGGGCCGGTCTGAGTATTTCACAATCTGCTCAGTTACTGGGATTTTCACGCACAACCATTTCTAGGGTTTACAAAGAATGGTGTGAAAAGGGAAAAACATCCAGTATGCAGCAGTCCTGTGGGCGAAAATGCCTTGTTGATGCTAGAGGTCAGATGAGAATGGGCCGACTGATTCAAGCTGATAGAAGAGCAACTTTGACTGAAATAACCACTCGTTACAACCGAGGTATGCAGCAAAGCATTTGTGAAGCCACAACACGCACAACCTTGAGGCGGATGGGCTACAACAGCAGAAGACCCCACCGGGTACCACTCATCTCCACTACAAATAGGAAAAAGAGGCTACAATTTGCACGAGCTCACCAAAATTGGACAGTTGAAGACTGGAAAAATGTTGCCTGGTCTGATGAGTCTCGATTTCTGTTGAGACATTCAGATGGTAGAGTCAGAATTTGGCGTAAACAGAATGAGAACATGGATCCATCATGCCTGGTTACCACTGTGCAGGCTGGTGGTGGTGGTGTAATGGTGTGGGGGATGTTTTCTTGGCACACTTTAGGCCCCTTAGTGCCAATTGGGCATCGTTTAAATGCCACGGCCTACCTGAGCATTGTTTCTGACCATGTCCATCCCTTTATGACCACCATGTACCCATCCTCTGATGGCTACTTCCAGCAGGATAATGCACCATGTCACAAAGCTCGAATCATTTCAAATTTTTTTCTTGAACATGACAATGAGTTCACTGTACTAAAATGGCCCCCACAGTCACCAGATCTCAACCCAATAGAGCATCTTTGGGATGTGGTGGAACGGGAGCTTCGTGCCCTGGATGTGCATCCCACAAATCTCCATCAACTGCAAGATGCTATCCTATCAATATGGGCCAACATTTCTAAAGAATGCTTTCAGCACCTTGTTGAATCAATGCCACGTAGAATTAAGGCAGTTCTGAAGGCAAAAGGGGGTCAAACACAGTATTAGTATAGTGTTCCTAATAATCCTTTAGGTGAGTGTAGGATGCAATTTTCCTAAAGCAAATGTTAAGAAATCACGAAGATGTGCTCATTATATCTTTTAAGTTGTTTATTTGTAAATCTAACTAATGAACAATAAATCATTAATACCAACAGTTGGAAAAATGTATCTTTTTAGTGTTACATACTAGCAAAACACTGCAATATTTTAAACTGCTATAAGCAATACCGTGCATGTGGTTCAGGAGATATAGATTTTAACAAATCAAAATGACCATTCATGATCTCTAATGCAAACATTAACCATTAAAGACATAATTGATTACTAATTGGTACAGCAAACAAGTGTCTCTGGAACAATTTTATATTTGATAATTTATAAATCTGTGTGCATTGAAAAAGCAAATGCATGACTTATAAGTAATTATAAAAATAATATAAATGTAGCTATAACTGTTCTTATAATTCAGTAGGTCTTAATGAGTCTTTATAAATATATTTATAGATTAGTAATACTTACTTATAAATAAGTATTAATGGGGCTATTATTCATAATAAGCATGGACTTCATAGAAAGTGTTACCGAAATGTTTCATATACACAAATTTTATATTAAAATTTTAATACTCAAAATGTGTATATTTTATATGAAAACATACAAAAAAATTTTTATTAAAGCACCCATAACTTAAGGTCCAAGTATATGTAGTCATATGTTTCAATGCTATAATGAACATTGAACATTGCCCATGATTTACTATCTGAAATAGCAATTTAGGGTCATTCAAAGACCCCTTTGTAAAGACTTGTTTTATACTCACAACTGCAATATCACAGTTTAACGTCTCGTTTATAACGTCTTTGCTACTAAACTTTCTATTATAAGCTGTCATGCAAAGATTTCAGTGTAAGAAATACTGTTAGACAGAGCCAATTGTACTTACAAAAACACCTGAAAGTGAGGAGGTTACCCTTCAGTGCATTTGGGAGGGGTGGGAAGAAACATTCTTCCCATTAACAGGTCTATATATTATATGGTGTTTACTATCTGGCACGCTTAACTTATTTTTGTCGACTCAAGGAGGACCCACCGTGTCTCCCTCAGCCCACCCCACATGGAATGATGAAGCACATGAATTCCACAATCGGGTTGTGAGGTCGCAGGACACGGGTTTGGACTAGTTCACCTCTGGCTCTCTCCTGCCTACTATGCCTCCATCTGTCAAAATGTCAACAGCTCCTCTGGTGCTCAGTTTGTCGTCCTAAGACTACTGGCCCCACAGCACAGTATGGATATTGGGAAATCGTGCAGACACGCATGTTGTGTCAACTGCATGATGACTGTCTGGCTGGGTCTAAAGAAGCCACCAGTTAAGCTAAAGGTCAGTACTGAACCAACCATCCCAGTGGCACTGTGGGTTTCCCCCATTCAAAACTGATATAGGTTGTGGGTTAGGGTCAGTATTTGCAGGGTTTATTTTCAGCAGTGGTAATTTTCCTTTCATTTACATGCCAGCCCTACAACAGAATGTCTGACCCTGGACCACAAAACCAGTCACATGGGTCAATTTTCTGAAATTGAGATTTATACATCACATGAAAGCTGAATAAATAAGCTTTCCATTGATGTATGGCTTGTTAGGATAGGAAAACATTTGGCCGAGATACATTGAGAAAATCGCCTTTAAAGTTGTCCATTTATGTTCGCGATTGTGCTGCATTCACTCACAAAAATAAATATTTGATATATTTACGGTAGGAAATTTACAAAATATCTTCATGGAACATGATCTTTACTTAATAACCTAATGATTTTTAGCATAAAAGAAAAATCAATAATTTTGACCCATACAATGTATTGTTGGGTATTGCCACAAATATACCCGTGCGACTTATGACTGGTTTTGTGATCCAGGGTAACAATATGGTCTAATATGTTGTCTATAAAGATTAACCCTAATCTGGCTAAATCTGAAACTTGAAGATTAACCTTACAAAATCAGCACTACACTGTCTAACATTAGTGAAACTACATTAGGAAATTACTTTAAAGTGGACCTAATGAGCAAAATTCACTTGTACACATTTGAACATAAATGTGCCAGCAGTGTATGTACACAACCAACCTTTGTTAAAAAATCCTCTTTTTTTAATCCCCATAAATTATAAGCAGTTTCTGCAATCTGACGGCACATTTCTTAGGCCCCGCCCATGACTGTATATTACACTGCTTTCACTTTAATACTCAGATCTAATATACACATGTGATTTCTTGCTGTTTACGTTCACAGACATAACCAAATGTGTTTATGTGAACTTTGTTTGACACAACCTTGTGTGTATTTGACAGTTTAAGCGCAATAAGACGTGAAAGAGAATTTAGTTTAATACTCATGGGACGCACCTTCTGACAACCTGCTTTCTGTGCGCGTGCTTCGGCCATATATCAGAAGTTTAGACTGATATTAATATTAACAATTAAATATATATTTCATAAATAATATTAAAAAGATTAAGATTATTTTCAGAAAATATATCTTACATTTTTAAAATCCTACCTTACTAAATTTTTTAGCATAAATCTAACTAATTTTATTGTGATTTGTGCCTAAAACGAAGAACAAATAGCTGGCGGGGTCAAAAAGTAATTCATGATCTTACGTAGATTTTCTTTTAAAAAATGTATCTCATAAAGGATGTTTAGCTATTTTTAATGGAAAGCAAGACAAAAATGCAGATTAAGAACAAAAATAACATAAAAATAATAATAATTTTAATAACAGTGAAAATGCAAGTCATATTATTAGTATTGTTATTATTAATATTAATAATAATAATTGTTATTATAATTATTAATATGACTGAATAATACTTACATGTTGACTTTAATGTAATTTCTATTACCTATGGAAAACATTATGTTATTATGAAAATGTCAAATCATCTCTTTTTCATACAATGAAAATGTATGGTGATCATTGGCTGTCAGACGTGTTCAGAACAGCCAATCACCGCTCTGTGGTGACGCCTGCTGGTGGATAGATATGTCTGCACAGACACTGTGATTTTGCCAAGTAAGACATGGGTCAATGTATTTAGTTGATCCTGGAACAACATTTGAGTCTGAAAATTTAGTCCTAACCCTAATCTTAACCCTACCCATAAACTTAACCCTACCCATAACTTATCCCTAAAATCAGAGGGAAATGATAGGTGAATAAAACTGATGTAGAAGCACCTAACCCTGGTCAAATTATGTTCACCATGTAGGAACCGTAGTGAATTACTATTAAGTTCACAATTATATATTGTTATCATATATATATAATTTATACATACATATACATATTCTGGTTCAGAACACAAAATAAATCACCCATGCAGGACTGCCAAACAGGGCCCAAGACCAAATTATAAGGTCAAGCCCCCAATTTTTTTTTATTTTTTTTTTTATAAAACCTTATTATCTATAAGGGCTATAACTCCAAAATTTGAATTAAAATGGGAAGAGCGAATGAGCAATAGAGAGAGAGAGACAGGCGGAGGGATGTTGAGGGGAGGGAAGAGAAAGGGAGGGGAAAGTAAAAGCCAAAGGATTCTGAAAAACACAAGGAGCAACAGAGGATTGGAAATTTGTAAGTATTAAAAACAAATTCTTTTTAGAATATTACATCATTACCATCGTCATAACACATCATCTGGTCATTGCTTTTAACATGCACACAGTAAAACAGAAGATATGCATTCAGAATGTGGGTAGTAAAGAATCTTAATGAGATGAATATGTAAAAATCTGCATTACTCTTGAAAAAAAACATGCAGCGGTATAAGAAATACACACTTCAAGTGAAAAATAATGCAGAATGTGAGTGTAAACTGTGTGTTGATGCATGCACATTTGAGTTGTCAGTTTATGAATATGGAATTGATTCTTCAGGCGAAACTATGGTCTGAGGGAATGCATAGGAGTGCAGATGTGTTTATGTATGAGTTTGTGTGATTTTATGCATCTGTGTGTGTATGTAAGCATGTGTGTGTGTGATTTTGTTGAGACCACAGGGAGGGGTGGGAATGCACATTCTTTAGTGTGAGCTCATGTCTTGGACACAGAAATGCAGGCTTAGAGGAAAAGACTTGGGGAGAGACAAGGAAACAGACAAAGCTGGACGGATGGAACAGCTGTAACTGATATCTTTAATGAGCGATTGAGAACAGAGAACTTATGTTCTGTGACATCAATAAATGAGAATCTGCATGAGTCAGAGGCAAATGGAAATCTAGATTGGTCTGCCTTCTCATACAGAATTCTTTTAGAATTTATATATTTTGTCCAAGTCTTTCGAGGATGCCTATAAATGGTTCGATTTTGGAAGTGCATGGTGACTCTTAAATGTGTTAACAACAGGGCCTACTTAGGAGAAAATCTGTTCTGCCGGCACACGGATACATAGTGACTGGACTGAAAGGTTTCTCAAAACAACCCCCCCCCCCAAAAAAAAAAAAAAAAATTAGGATATATAAATAATAAATGCTGTTCTTTTGACTTTCTAATCATCAAAAAAATCCTGGAAAAAAATGATCACAAATGTCCACAAAAATATAACACAACACTGATAATAAAAGGAAATGTTTCTTGAGCAGCAAATCATCATATTAGAATGATATTAGTGACACTGAAGACTGATGATGAAAATCACAGAAATAAATTACATTTTTAAATATATTCAAATAGAAAACACTTATTTAAAAATGTAATACTATTTCACAATATTATTGTTTTTAATGTATTTTTATCAATACATGCAGTATTGGTAAGCAAAAGAAAATTCTTTCAAAAAGAATTTTACTGACCCTAAACATTTGGACGGTAATGTATTAACTCTTACTTTATATCTCAACAATAACCTTATAATCTTTATTTATTTTACTTTTTACTCTGAAGGGGAAACAGTCTTCCATACCATCCACTTTAATTTTGAATACTCTGAAAGCTATTTCGGGGGTTGTTATGATATTCTCTCTTTCTCCAGGCCCTGAGCTGTGATCGGACCCCGTAAAGACCCTGAAAGATGGGCAGCTATCCAGTCTCTGTGCTGCTATGCTGTTGTCTCTTTGGTAAGTTCATCAAAACAACCAAACAGAAGCCAATTAATTTAATTAATATGAATGAATGATTCCTTTTGAATGCCCAGCCAACAAAACTTTTCTGCTTTTTTTTCTTCTTTTCTCACAGTACTTGTTACTGTCCGGGCACAACAAGCTGGTAATTCACTATGACACTGTAACTATTTTGTTAAAATGATTGTGTGTGTTTGTGTGTGTGTCTGTGTGTGTGTGTGTGTTTGCTTTTTCAGTTGGTACATTGGTTTAAAACAACTATTCATTACATATATACTGTATTTTCATTAATGTCAGGGGCAAGTTGTCATGTTTTATCTGTTATCATTTAAATTATATATTTGTTTAGCTGTTTCATGGATAATTAGTGTTTTACAATAATTTAAATGTATTGTTAATATTTACCAACAGTCTAAAAAATAGTCTAAAAAGTAAAGAGTTATAAAAAAAATCAGGAAAATCAGTCAAGAAAAAAAAATCAAGAAAATATTTATAATGAACATATATATTTATTTTGAGTTATGTCAACCTCTAAAAATATTTAATCTGGTAGAAATTCATATTTGTAAGTAAAAAATTAAAAACCTTGTAATCACAAATGACTATAAAAGTCATATAAATTCATTGGTAATAAAAAGTGATGATTTTGTGAATGATTTTATATATTTTATTAAATCATTTTAGTTAAATATTATTGTTATAAATATAGCCTAGTTTATAATATTTATATAAATACATAAATATTTCATTAAATTAGTTTGTAATGCCACTCTTAGTTGTAGTAAATTTAAAAAAAGGATGAAAACTGCTGTTTGTAGAAAATGGCTCTCTTGTCTAAAGATAAACTATTTCTATTATTTTTTATTATTTTTATTTTATTCGGGACCATGTACAATTTCAAACATAAATGTTACCATTTGATGCATTGTACCAGAGTTAGCCACAGGCTAATTTACATCTGCAGTTCCCAGGCAGGAAAAAAAAACAAAAAACATACAAATAACACTCCCCCACCCCCCACCCCCTAAACACACATAAACAAAACACATTTTGTATAAACCATATTTCAAAAAAGGTATTCTTCTCATACAGCCTCAAAAGTCCTTGTTGTGGCAACTCACCCATTCGCCTGTTAAATGAACTGTATCTTTTTCCCTGGTCCGCAGAAATGTTCTTTAGTGTTTTTGTAGCCAAGACTTAAAGTACTTAAAGTATGTGTCTTTACACACACTGACTTTCAAAAATAAACCTACCCTGAGTCAAAAGCGTGATAAAGCCCTGGTTTCCCGTACACATTTTTAGTTTGCTGTGTTTTTCTTTTTCTTGCCAGAAATACAGGAAATTGATGTTTCTGCTTTGCCACCACCAGGTGAGTTTGTATATGCAGTATATGCGAGTACGCCATTTGTATCAAGACAATAACAGTCTTGCTTCTGTCCCACAGACTGCAGAGAGGAAACATACCCCTGCACCAGGATGTACTCGGTTCATCGACCGATAAAGAGATGTATTCAATCTCTCTGTCTCTACAGGTGACTAACACAGAGCTATCTTTCCTGCTGAAATTCTCCTCTGCTGAACATGCAAAACGAGATTTGTATTTGACATGGTGCGTGTGAAATAAATGACATCTGTTTCCTCCAGTCTTCCAAGAGTCTATGTGATCAACAAAGAGATCTGTGTGAGGACCGTGTGCCAGCAAGACGAGATCCTGATGGGTGAGGCACTCACAAACTACAGAACATCCCACTAATGTGAATTGGAACTTGTGATTTTTGAATGGACCATCTTGTTATATATATATTGTTGTGATATAGTGCCCCCCCCCCCCCCCCCCCCCCCCACACACACACACACAAAATCGCTCACTAACTTATTTTGATGAGTTAAAGCAGTGTAAAAACATATGTTGCCAACTTATTGATCATACATTTTTTTTACAGTGTGATATTAAGAATAGTTGAATATTAAAAATAATATTGAGATATTATTCATATTAAAAATATTAGGATTATTTTCAGAGAATGTAGGCTATCTGTATATTCTTAAAGTCCCCCTGTGGTGAAAATCAAGCTTTTAATGTTGTTTATATGTCTATGTGGTGTTTTTAATGTGTTTTGAGACAAACCATGTGCAAATGCAAAGTCAACACCATTGCTGAGTATTTTCTCCTTAAAACTGCAGTGAACCAAAGGCAGTCTCAAAAACACGGTTTGAAATCTCTGGTGTTTCTGACATCACAAACTACCTTGTAACCAATCATGTCAACGTGTGATCGTCAACAAGTAGATCTCTGAGCTGGTGTGAGTGAGTGGAGGCGGGTCTAATTTTCATATTCATAGAACCACATATACTAAATGAGGCAAGGGTGTAGAGTTACATTCAAGTTTCAAGGAATTTTTTTTTAAATATGTCATTTTGGTGATCAAAGGTGAGTTTAAAAGGCATAAAATGATTGACTAGGGATACTTTATTATCTTACACTACCATTCAAAAGTTTAGAATCAATAAAAAAAGATTTTTAAAGAAGACTTCCATGCTCACCCAGGCTGCATTTATTTGATCCAAAATAAAAACTCAATCTTATGGTGGTAAGTACTCTCTCTCTCTCTCTCTTTCAGCTGAACTCTGTAGAGAGAAATCTGGGTGGCCGAAACGCCAAAAGAGGACAACTAGGAGACACTGTCGCCGTGGCTACCCAAAAAACTGGGCAAACAAGGCCTAAAGTCAGATGGATGACAAAGTCAGAGATAAAAAGAAGAGAGTTCTGATTCCAACATATACAAATCTGAATGTTGAATTTTTTAATGTGTTCCTAAAACAAACGAAGCGGACACAATCATTACTGTTCAATATCACTTTTCATCACCTTTTTATCATTTTAAAGTTTGTGCTTCGAACTGAAATAAGCTTGGTTGAATGTCTCAGAGTTTTAATTCTCTGGTGCTGAATGTTAAAGAAGCCCACTGTATAACCACTATATGTGCTTTATATTCTTCTAGTATACTGTATATGACCACACCAACCACTGTAAGTAAAAGACAACATCCACAATAGCAAATAAAAATGTTTATATGTTTCATTTATATGTTTCAGAATTAATTTTTTACTCTCAAAGATCAGACTAATTTGTTCTGGACTGTCAGGATGTAATTGTTGTGTTTAGCATGGGGTTTTAGGATAACCTGTTATTGTAGAAAACTACCAGAACAGATTAAATATCGTAATCATATAAAATCATGAAAAAAAAAAAAAAAAAAAAAATGATGAGCATGGATAAATCACTAATCTTTTAAAGTCGTCATGAAATCAAAATTTACCCTATTTACTTTGTTAGCACACATTACTAGTCTTGTGGTGAACAATTAATCCGTGCAAGTTAATACAAAAAAAATTGTTTGACATGGTAAGCTTTAATGAAAATCTGAAATGCTCTGGAATGGTGTTCCTTCTCTGATGACATCAGTTTGACGGCTTGTGTTGAATTTCCTAACCACTCCCCTCCAACCATCAGTCTGATATGAGCGAGGGATGGAGAGGAGGTGCGCTTAAGTAAAACCCCGCCCTCTATTCAATATTCAGTTTCACTTGGGCTGGATCCCAAATGGCACACTCCGGCCTTGTGGACCTCCTTCGAGTTCACACTTGGTGATGTCAGGAAGTTCAGACCTAAGGGGCGCTGGCCTCGAGTCCACGAGGGCACGCGAGAGTGTATTTTGGGACAGGCAAACAGGCACGAAACTCCTCCCCTCATTTATCTGATTGGGCGTTCGCAATGATTCCTGGGTAGGTAACTCGTGCACAGGGTGCGAAAGTGCGGGCTTCGCCGAAAGGACACCCTATGGACTCGTACACTTGGCGAGCATGCGCAATTTAAGGCCACGAGACCACGAGTCCACATGAAGTGTGCCCTTTTGGAATGCGGTCACGCCATTTGTGCTCCGGAGAAGCGCGGTCACGCCATCTACGCTTAAAAATATATTGCGCGTCTACACGAGGTTGCGTGGTAGGCTAAAGGTGTATTTAACATATTTAAAAAATATATAATAAAATAAATAAAATTAAATTGTTTTCTGCAAACTCCAACAGATTCTTGTTCTACATCTCCCTGAGTACCACTGTGGGGAATTTCATGTTGTTCTACTGTTTCATTCTGTAATAATTGCCTGCCAAAGTCATGACCAATACTATTTACCTTGCTATATAAATTATATAAGGCATATTTATAAATTCATAAAAGAAAGAAAGATTAGTTAGAAAGAAATATATATAGAAAAAAAGAAAAAAAAGAATGAAACAGTAAAGCAATATGAAATTCACCACAGTGGTACTCAAGAAGTAGAACTAGAATCTGGAGGAGTTTGCAGAAAACAATTTGATTTGATTTTTTTATGATTTTATAAAATACTTTTATAAATCAATTTTAACATTGAGCTAATTTTTTTGTAAATTTGGAGTGCTGTCAGTACAGAGAACAACGACAAAAATCGGTGTTGCCTACACCGTGTTATCCTCTTTTTAAAATTTGCACCCTGTTGACTTCAATGGGGCAAGTTTTAAACCTGCTTTTAGCCTCTTAACATCTTTGATTTGTCATTACAAGTGCCCAGCCATGTGAGTGATTCCTTTAGAGTGAACACGGTGAATCTGACTGCAGTAGATGTGAAAGATATGAATAAAAATGATGTTATTTCAGCCAGCGCACATACCTGTATTTACATCCTGTTTTCGGTTGAAGTCCACAGTAGTCGATTGTCGAGTTCGGGCGCATGATCGTACGTACTAAACCTATGCGCGTGAACTCGACAATCGACTACTGTGGACTTCAACCGAAAACAGGATGTAAATACAGGTATGTGCGCTGGCTGAATTAACTTAATTTTTATTCATATCTTTCACATCTACTGCAGTCAGATTCACCCGTGTTAACTCTAAAGGAATCACTCACATGGCTGGGCACTTGTAATGACACATCAAGGATGTTAAGAGGCTAAAAGCAGGTTTAAAACTTGCCCCATTGAAGTCAACAGGGTGCAAATTTTAAAAAGAGGATAACACGGTGTAGGCAACACCGATTTTTGTCGTTGTTCTCTGTACTGACAGCTCTCCAAATTTACAAAAAAATGAGCTCAATGTTAAAATTGACCGGAGTTCTCCTTTAAGCTCCGCTCCTTTCTTCGACCCTCTCTGTCTCTGGTCCTGGCTGTGCTCACTCAGTGTGCAGTGTGAGAGGGGGAGTGGCCAGTGGCTAGAGCGGCAAAAGCCAATGTGTGCTTCTTTTACTAACGGTACTAACGGTTAAAGAGATCTGCGAATAATAATAGACACACACACACACACACACACACAGAGACAGACAGAAAGACGTTCCTGTAATTTAAAGATAGATATAATATTTAGAAGTAAACAGCGTAGCTGACTTACAGATTCAGTTAACATCCACAAATGAATAAGCGCGACGATTCAGGGAGCAGGCTACACAGTGAACTCCGGAAAAACACTACGCTTGAGCAAACAGTTTGTGAATAGGCTACTACAAATGATGGCTGTGAATAAAATATGATACTCAGAAGTAAACAGTGTAGCTTACTTAATGTTTAGCTGACAGAGTGTTTATGTCAGAATGTTTATTTTTAAACCACAACCTTCTAAGTGCTCCTTTTACCGATATTACCGATATCTTTTGCATTTCTAATCCAAATAATGTCAAACCTGGCACTGCACTTACTCGTGCCCGTAGCAAGACACCTGTCAAGTTTGAAATCCATCGGACTAACGGTTCGAGAGATATGCGAATAACAGACAGATAGACAGACACACAGACAGACAGACATTTCTGTAATTTATAGATGTCTATATGTCAAGGTAAACAGTATTAGTCATGACTTTGGCAGGCAATTATTAAATAATGAAACAGTAAAGCATGAATTCATAAAAAAATATAATCAAATTGTTTTCTGCAAACTCCACCAGATTCTTGTTGTACGTCTCCCCAAGTACCACTGTGGTGATTTTTATGCTGCTTTACTGTTTTATTCTTTAATAATTGCCTGCCAAAGTCATGACCAATACTATGTAGATGTAGAACAAGAATCTGGTGGAGTTTGCAGAAAACAATTTGATTATAATTTTTTATGAATTTATCAAATATGCCTGTATAGCAAGGTAAATACTATTGGTCATGACTTTGGCAGGCAATTATTACAGAATGAAAAAACAGTAGAACAACGTGAAATTCCCCACAGTGGTACTCGGGGAGATGTAGAACAAGAATCTGGTGGAGTTTGCAGAAAACAATTTTATTTTATTTATTTTATTATATATTTTTTAAATATGTCTACCGACACCAAGCGCCTACACCTTTAGCCTACCTCGTGTAGACGTAATAGCCTACTCGTGTTTTCTGCAATTTATTTTTACGCGTAGATGGCGTGACCGCAGTCATTTGGGGTCCAGCCTTGGAAATAGGTCACAATGAAGTAAAGTCAGTTGCAACTTCCGGTTCACAGGGACTTTTAAAAAATAAGAATGGTCCATTTTAATTTCATGGTGACTTTAACACAACAAAGTGGCCAATTTGCATGTAGTATCATGGAATGTTATAGATAGATCAAACAGTAGGGGGCGACAGACATGATAAAAAAGACTGCAGAAAGCAACTTGCTGTGAATTAAATCAAGACCTGTCCGGGAAACAAAACATCTGTGATACAAGTGTATTCTCTGAGTAATTCTTTGTTTTGATAAGTGGAGATAAATAATAGAAATGATGTAATGATTTGATTTATGGCCTGTGCCTGGTGCCTGAAATGGTTTACTGATCTCACTGTGGTCATGAATAACACATTTTTTAGACAATATGTCGACAATATGTTTACTGATATGTAAACAGATGGAAGACGGAAATCTTTGTTAATCTTTGTCTCTTCTTCACAGTTTTGAAATCATAATCACCGGAAATGCCGTTAAATGTGATTTGTAGCCTATACCTTTCTACACCAGCAGTGTTTGAGTAGTTTCGTACATTATATTCATGAGACAAAACGACAGTCTTTCATTCTGGTTGAAGAGCTCTTTCACTTGCCATTAGATCCAGACTCAGAGCACATAGTTTCCACAACTACATAGATGGGAAACAGATCCCTCTACTGGACACAAGGGAACAGGGATACAAAGGGAACATTTACTGTAGGTCTCTGAAATATAAACTAAACAAGTGAACATGCAGAAATATGCCTTGCTTAAATACAGTTTTCTAAAAAATGTAAAACATAATAATAATAATAATAATAATAATAATAATAATAAAATACATACAATACATACAGTATATATATATATATATATATAGAGAGAGAGAGAGAGACAGAGAGAGAGAGAGAGAGAGAGAGAGAGAGAGAGGAGAGATCTGTTTGGTTACCTTCATCTTCTCAAATTTACTAGAATTCCCATCAGGCATACTGTAATCAGAGTGTGTTTTCTTTTTGACTCAAAGACCTCTTTTGTACAATACAATAATTCGGCTAAGACATTTCCAGTATTTCTGATGCAATTATGACAACTCTGCTTATTTTCAAACTTTATAATACTGAGAGTGTTAACATATTAAATTGAATAAATTATTTCCAGAAGATCCAAAATTCTGATTCTGTATGATCTTTAATAGAAATAATATTTATTTAAGGTTGAGGAGAGAATTCAGTCTATGCTGTAAAAAAAATTATATGATCAATAAGTTATGACAACATGATTTTTACATTGCTTCAACTCATCAAAATAAGTTAAGCAATTTTCAACTTTTATAAGTTATACAAGATTCAACAAAAAATGTTTTAAGTCAGTTTAATGTAATTTAAGTTAAAATTACTTAAACATCCAAGTTGATTTTACTTAATTTAAGGCGGCAACTTTTTTTTTTACAGTGCACATTGTGTGTGTGTGTGTGTGTGTGTGCGTGCGTGTGCGCGCAAGTGTGTGTGTGTGTGTGTGTGTGTGTTTTAGACTACATTGTGAATTCCTGCTGGTTTATGCTGGATTTTTAAGCAGGGATGTTTCAAGAAAGCAACATATGTCCACTCACTGTCCAGAATCAAGAAATGTTGATAAACTTGAGAAAGTGTGGGCAGAACTGCATAAAAATGTTGCACTAGTCGCCCACACAGTAGCCTACATACCAGCCTCAACAATACACATGATGTATACACTGTGTAAACAACTGCTATAAGAATTTCACTATTACTGAGTTTACCAAATTTGGTCAAATTAGGATGTTAGGATGGGTCTTCAATCTTCAACCCCCTGGCCAAGGACCTCTTGGTGTGTGGAGCCATAGATATGTGTATACATGTATCTTTTGGTGGAGCAGTGACCCAAGTTACAAAATGGTATAAAAATAAATACTACCATATTCATGAATTTACACAGGCATCACGTTTTGGTCCACAAAGAAGGTTAGCATGCAAATAAAAAAATTGCTTTAATAAATTAAAACAAAGGCAGTATTTCAAACAGAGTAGCAGCGTAACTGTGCTCTAAACACAAACAACACCAGAAAATTATCACAAATAACTGAAAGGCTTAAATACACAAGATAAGAAACTGAACGCAAACGTATGTGATCTAATTAATCATACAATGAAGAAGGAAAATGAGAACAAAAGAAAACTAATTAGAGGAATAAGGCAGGCAAACCAGATACAGATCACAGTGAAAATGAAACCAAAACTGAGTTTAACCGTTACAAAAGGCTATTGTTATGATACTTACATTACAAAGCCATTCAAATTATCATTACTGATGTTCATAGTTATATACTTGCACATTTCATTTTAATGTTGGTGGGACAATGAAACATTCAGCAAACTTTTACCCCTGGTTTCACAGACAAGGCTTAAGTAGTCCCAGACTAAAATGCATGTTTGAGCTGTTTTAACTGAAAGCAACTTGCACTGACATATCTTAAAATACATTGGTTCCATTGTTTTGTCTCATGATGTACATCAGTAATGTTTTTTTCTAAGGCACGTTTATAAAAGCTATAAATGTCCTAATTGAACTGAACTAACTCATTTTCTGGTTAATCTCTGCATATGTTTTCACTCTTTCATGGCAAAGTCTTGTATATTCAGTGTTACACTGCAACTCTGAGCCCTTGTATCCTGCATTCCCGTGTCTTAGGGTATGTTTACATGACAGCAATATACTAAAAAGAGACAACAATGCTGGCAAAACGATCCCGGTTCACACGGATCTGAGAATCACTTTGAACGGATCTGTATACTCACTTTGTAAAGAAACACTCCGCGAACATAATACGCATGAGTATGACGTCACCGTTTTCACAAATTCACATTTTTGTTGGTTACATGGAGATGGTAAAGGCATCATTTTCAAAACCGTGCACTTTGAAACCCGTTTTCAATAGCTTGCATTTTCAGGCCCCCCAAATGCCATTTTTGTGTAAATGAACGGCCAAAACGCTTGGCCACTTATCAATTATCAATTCTTATCAATGTTTCTTCTTAATATTTTTGTGGAAATCATGATATGTTTTTCCAGGACTCTTTGATGAATTAAAAGGACAAAAGAACTAAATTTATTTAAAATATAAATCCTTTGTAGCAAAAGATAAAATATCTAAATAAGATAAGCTAAATATCTTGTATTCATTTATTTCAAACAACAAAAATCTTACTGACCCCAGATTTGAATTTTGAAGTGAATGAAACATAGAGTATGTATTCCACAGACATTACTAAAAATTATACAGGATTATCACAGATAAAATGGTAATGCCAAAAAACAGCTTTTATTTTGACATTCAAAATAACCACATTAATGCTATACATACAGTACAAGATCAGGTCAAATTCAAGTCAAAGGATTCAAATCTCAGGTAATACAGCACCATTTCTCTTCATCCCAGTCGGTTCATCTCAGTGTTCATTGATTTGTGAATCTCATATTTGTGATCATAGCCCGAGTAGAGTAAAAACATCCCTCAGATCCTCAGTCTCGCAGGGCTACAGTGAAAAAGAAAGCAAGTCATTTAGCACTGACAAATATGCCATGACCTCTGACCTCATCAAATATTTACCTATAATTATGGATCACAACCACAAAAGCTACCATTAAATAAAGTGAATACATGTAAAGTGGGGCACTTTCTTAATGACTAAATATTGCTATAAATGGCCACATCAGTGTCATCTCAAATTACCCAGACAGCAACATAGTGTCGGCCCAGCTCCGGCCCACATCTGTTACGCGTGGAATCCACATGTACCAGATGTGGCCCGGATCAGGGCCGACACTATGTTGCTGTCTGGGTAGTCTGAATGACTGAATTTAGTTAGTATTCATTATAATCTTGTAATTTAATGCCAAGGTCGTATTAAGATTATTAAATCTGTAACCTGCAGGATCTGATTGAGTTTTCGACCGAGTCGGACAGAGTTTTGCTGAAGGTCATCCCAGGCTTTAAATCTCCTCTCCCTCCGAGCAACAAATGTTTGCCAGCAGTAGAAATAGTCTAAAAACAGAACAGAATCTAATAAAGGACAAGAGTGTGGCATGTAATTTGAAACATTGCATCACAAATATAAACCACGCCCCCCTTTGTTCCCTCCCCCATTTACCTTTATACGTCATCACAGAGATCTGCACTCCTGCCCTCTTCAAGTGTCGCAGTCCTTCCCTCTCCAGGCTGTCCTCTTCATCACAGAAGTAAAGGCGTGACACAAAGATTCTCAGACGAAGGTTGGGCGTCTGCGACAGGAAGTGGGTGAGTTGTTGAGCGCATTTAGAGCAGGGCGACCAGGAGCAGAACCAGGTCACTGAGTAACATATTCTCGCACCGTCCACACTTGAACCACACAGGCCCGGACACAACGCACCCAAGTAACGCAGAAAGAGCAGCTTGAGATGAAACAGGAGATAAAGGTTACAGATGGAGTATATATAGAGTATATATATAGTATTATAGAGTTATTAACTTTCCTCTTACTCATTCTTTCTCCATCTGTAACCTTTATCTCCTGAGGTTACAGATGGAGAAAGAATGAGTAAGAGGAAAGTTAATAACTCTATAATAATGCCTTTATGATAATATCTTTTCTCATTATCAGTTCATCTTCCCCTCACTTCTACATGGCAGCCGGTGCGATTGCGCAGGTGTCCGAAGTCAAAGGAGAGGGAGTCTGGGCCGGTGCGCCTCTTTACTACAAAACAAAGGTACGTCTCGTGTCTCCCTCGGGCCCAGCGCACATTCTTATAATGGAAGATGAATTTCCTCTGGGTCATGAGCACACTACAGTAAAACATGACACTCTGTTATTCATTTGCACTTTGAATAAGCGCAGACTTAAATTTGGTCTCTTTTTAAACATGAACATGGCAGATGAAGTGGAAAAAAATTTAAAAAGTGAACTTGTAAAAAGTTATAAATTTTACATTTATTGTTAGAAAAAACACACCAAAAAAATGTCAATTTTTTTGGTGAAATATATATCTTCCAAAACATGTTTTACTCTAAAACTGTAAGAAAATCAAAGCCATAAATCTACACAAGTAATGTTCCAAAATTGAAGTTGATATCTCAAAAAATTAGCTTTCAGTAAGAATTTGTTTATGCGTATTTCAGAAAATATGTCTAGTATACATAATTCCAATTCTCAAATAAATGTCTTGCAAATGCAAAGATTTAGAGATATTTTTATTGTAAAAAAAAATAAATCTGTTTAAACATTATTAATAATAACTTCTAAACTGTAATATTGTGCTAAAAATAGTTCTTAGTTACTTTCAGATGTAACAAATCTAAAATGTAATCACACATCAAATATAATCATAAAATATTATCACATCACAGGGAACTTTTGCACCTATAGAAATTGAATAATTCAGAAAGTCCCATCTGCAGCATCTTGTAATGATCACATTGTTCAGCACGACTGGGACACCTGCAGTCATTAGTCGGTTAAGTTTAGTCTTGGTTCTCAACCATGTGCATGTAAAAATAGACATGCATCTAATAATTCCCACAATCACTCACAGATATTCACACTAATAACTATCAGTTTCAATTTACACCTTCTGAAACTGGAGAAAGTCTGAAAACAGGTCAATGCTCTTGCACATCATTAAAGTGCATGAACTAAATGCACCAATGCATTGATTTATTCCTTTATTAATAAGTTCTTATAAAGATGGGTATACAGCTTTATCTGCATAGCGCATATAGACAAAAAAATCCCCCTTTGTCTCTCACTATCACTTGTTTTGTTTTCACTTACCTGTCCAGCTTGCTGATCATTCCGAAAGTCGAAACTTGCTAACTCATTTAGTCACATCAGTGAGAGTTTAAAAATGGGTAGAGGAAGAGGGAGGTATAGAAAACGTATGACATACTCATATAGCTGTAAGAAAGAGGGTCCCTGATTGGGTGAAAATGGTTTTCAAACCTGTTTGGGTGGGTGAGGTGAATTTAAACAGTGACACGGCTCAATAATCAGTGTATGTGATATTTAAAGAGATATGTAAAAGAGTTACAGTCTTAGTTGCACTGACAAAAGACAGTGTAAATCAGAAAAGCAAAGAGCCGTTGCATAGGTTAAATTGTGAATTGGCATGATGGAAGGATGCATGCATTTATTATCTATTTTTTAAACTCTTTATTCCTCAAGTTTCTACAATAGCTCTTGACCTTGCCTTAACCGCATATTAGTCTCTTGAACATCTGACGTGTTTTCAGACCTTTTTGCTCCAGAATGTGCGTCAGAAATTGCTGCCAACGGCATAACCAAAGCCAGTTGGAAAATTCCAGATCTCTTGACTTGCACCCAGTCAGGGAACCCTCCGCTTCATTTTTCCCACACAACCCAAACACTCCCATATACCTTCTCTCTCTTGCTCAGATTTTCTCCATCCGCACCCTTTCCACTTGTTTAGTTTTTCCCACAGGGGAAGCTTGTTTTACTACAGGAGGTCATCACCACAACCCCTGGAGAGACCTTCCCAGTGGGTTTTTTCCAAAAAGCCACTTAACCTTCACACAAGCAAGCACACCAGCGCACAGGTATAGGGAGAGGACCCGGTGAATCTGCCTGGTTAAGGAAGGAGAGTAGCACATCTACTGCGTGCTTATTCATTTGTTTCCGTCTGCAACTGTCTTTGACTCTTTCCTGGTGACTTTAAAGTTGGCATCCTGTGTGTTTGTCTGTCTCCAGTCACTCTACTTCACCCTCTCATGCACTCTGCGGCCAGGGAAATCACCGCTCTCCAATGAGCTCCCTCTCAAGTGTGTGTAAGTGTATGTCTGAATTCGAACATCTGGAAGAGATCTGTCTGCTCCCATGATTTACCTTCCGACCACAAGTCTTTCTGAGGTCTTACCACAATGCGCTATGTGTGTAGAACTTGGGAAAACAGAGAAAAGAATATACTGAAGGTCCTGCTCCTGTTAGAGTTGATTCTCATGATTGTTTTTTTTTTTTACCTGATAATAATTTGCTTTAATGTGCATTATCAAGAAAAGACAAATATAAATCTTATAATATACACTGACAATAATTATTATAAAAGGCCAGTTTGCCCAAGAATGAAAGTTCTGTCATCATTAACTCATCCTCATGTTGTTACAAGCATGTGTTCTCTGGAGCACAAAACAAGATAGTCTCAGTTCTTTTTTGTCAATACTTTGAAAGTCAGATGGATCTGATGTTGTTTTGGACCCCATTGGACTTTCATTGTAAGGACAAAAACAGCTATAACGCATTAAAATCTTCTTATGTGTTCCGCATGAAGAAAGAACTACATGAACTAAATGATGACAGAATTTGTAACGTTTGGTTCTCACAGGTGACCCAAAGCCCACTTTGCTCCATCTCTTGCTGATGGTGGGTAATGAAGACCACCACATTGTGTCAAGGGGCACAACAAATGAATCGAATCTTGGCCGGAAATGCCAAGTCATATTTTCCGAAACCCACCCACCTACACACACACACACACACACACACACACACACACACACAGAGAGAGAGAGAGTGAAGCCCATCGTGCAGACAAACTCAACCACAACTCCAAACACACTTACTTTCCAGAGTCATGAACTCACATCTGTTTCCTGGCGACAATAATAGTTACACATCAGTTAGGGGCATAGTAGCAGGTGTTCAATTGCCTGAGCTGCTCTGTACATTATAACAAAAGCTCCTCCACAACAAACCAGCCACTATGACTTGCAAAAGCTACCAATAGGAAAGATGAAGTAATTGTGCTCATTAGTTGACTAACACAATTGCAGCCCATAAAAGTTTAGTGGCTGGTACTAAAATAGGTTTTAACATTAGATTTGTACATGTGCATGACAGACACGGCTCTGTCTGAAGAAAAAATAGCGTTATGGATCTACTTCTAGTAGATTCATTTATATATCTCAATGTGAGTCTACTGAAGATGGTTGGATAAAAGAAAAAGTTTTCAGGTAGCAATTCAAATCATCCTGAAACTGTATTAAAAGCTAAGCATGCATAATACTGTGTACGGTAAAGTCATTTCAAAACCAGAAAAATGAGTTCAACAGGCCTACATATTCAACATGTTTTATCACTTTACATTGTTTAGTTAGTTCAATAATCTATTTTAATAGTTAAAAGTCCGATCTTGTAAATATGCTTAATTGTATTGAATGTGCACTTGTAGTGTAGTTATATTTTTTAAAAACTGTAGCCTACTTAAAGATAATATAATCTTAATTAAATAAAATTCCACTTAAGTGTACATTTTCACTACTATCGCTGCGTCTGAAATCGCATACTGTCTGAGTAGGTACTACATTGGAGTTTTAATTTACTTCACGGCCGCTAAATAAGTATGTTCTATGTAGTATATGTGTAGAATGAATGAAATTCGGACATACTATGTCCGCCATGTTGTTACTGTCACGTGACCTACCAGCTTTAGTTTCATAAATCCTCTCTTGTGGCCTCACGGGATGGTAAAGTGTCCATCGAATGCGCATTTCATAATCTCTGCAGAAGTAGTAGGTCATCTGGGGGGTTTTTTGCCTACTGTTTTTCAAATATATGTTGCGTCCCAATTTGTGTACTTAAGCACTATAAATAGTGTGTGTTCAAACTGAAAATTGAGTAACAAAATTACCTTATAGAATTCGTACACTAGACGGTTGAGTGCATAGTGCATAAGTACATAGTTTATAGTCATTATAGTCATCATTTAGGACACGACAAATGTATATGGACTACTCTTTTGGCATACTGTTTTTCTCATATTATATAGTAGAAAAGTATTCGATTTTGGATGCAGCGTCTCTTAACACACTTAAGTATACTTTTTAAAAATTTTAATCATGTCAAATTAAAAGTTGTAATTTAAAGTACATTTTAAATTGCTTTAATTTTTTTGTATTTTAAATAAGTGCGCTTTTGATGTGTTGACTAACATACATACACGTGAACTGTAGTGTTATTCGATATTATATTTAAAATTAATATATTTTAAATGTACTAAATTGCTACTTCATCATTACAATTACATACTTACAAACATTTAAATACATGAGATAATTTCAATAGAAATTACATCAAAGCATATTTTAGTTTAGCCTACTGCAAATGCTTGTCAGTACATTCGACAGTACATTTTAGTTTAAACATATTTCAAACAGAATAGAATTAGGAAACTATATAAGTACTTAAGTGGGTCAGAAACGCCCTCTAAAGTTCAGTTAATTGCATTTAATATAAATTTAAACTCTAATAATTTTAATTTAATTGCAATTAACATTGCATTCAGTTTAAACTAAAGAATATTCTTTTAAACTATTTTATTTCCCTATTAAGCATTCTTTTTAAAGTGTACTTCTTTTTCACAGGGATGTGGTTTTAAAACAACAGTCAAACAGGTTTAAATTAGCAGCTAAAGCCTTAAACGTGACAGTGCAGCTTTCTGTTGCAGGTGAGCATCAAGTCGACCACACAGTGAACTGTATAAACATCCGGTGGTAAATGGCAGCCTCACATGCTGTTGAGTAGTAGTGTGAGTGGTTAAGGTATAGCTGGTGTTTTAAGCTAACCACACAGCATGAGCAGCTCTTAGTTTCAAATACACTCAGCATCTCTAAACTGTATCCACCCACACACATTTAGAGTAGCATGCGGGAATTAACTGTACTTGCAATGTGTTTTGCAGCAAATTTAAAGTAATCGGGCTGGATATGAGATTAAACTCAATTTGCAATGAGTTTGTACAATGTGTCAAGGTTTGCATCTGGTGAAATTTATCAGAGCATTTTCAATGCAGCTAAACCACAGATATTTTGGTATAGAAAGATCGGTGAAGCAGAAAAACAGATAACCATGCCTGGTAGACACACATTGAAAGGTTTTACACTCTGAGCTTAATTTTATTCATACAGATTATTCATCAACAGTCAAGGGAAACAAACAAAATGTTTTCACAAAACTCAAATTCACTTAAATAAGGAGAATAAATAAGGAAAGCACATGTAAATCATTATCTTTGTCCAGTTGGCTTTTAAAAAAAAGCCTACAAAAATCCCTTTAAAAGCAATCCATGCTATAAACAACAAGATGGCTGATTGTCCTTTCAGCCAGACTGACACCTTCATGGCTCTGGCTTTGAAACCCAGTGATGATTCTGTAATGTTCAACATTACAATTCTCTTAAGCAACAATATAAATGATTTATATAAAATAACACAGCCATCACTAGGTTACTAGTGTCAGTGATTCGCTGGGACCATGTGAAAATGAACAAATCCATTTATACATTTGAAATCTAATCATTTGCAAAGGAATATTCCATGTTCAAGACAAGTAATTGTGACAACTGACAGCACACAATGTTGATTACCACAACAAGGGACAAGTCAAAATATCCTTAAAGTTGCCATTAAATGAAAATCTATTCAACAAATCCTTTTCACTAACAACTAACAAGTCCCCAACATTAACAAGTCTTTTTCGAAAATCAGTAACTCTTCGATGTACGACACAATACAGAAGAAAAGATGTCACTACTTCAGGTCCATGACGGCAAAGATCTGGGTTACAGTGAGGCACTTATAATGGAGTAGGCCAATTGTAAAATATAGTAAAATACTTGGTTAATGGCAAAATACTCACTGTTTCAATAGTATAACCACAAGATGTAAACACCATTCATGTTAACATGATTTTAGTGTGGGAAAAATTGCTTACTAACCTTTTCTGTATAAAGTTATATACAACTTCAACTTCAGGTTGAAGGTCCAATGACTATTCAACTTCATCGACAAGACAACATAACTCCATAAACCATAAAAGACTGTAAAAATGATTATTTAAACAACTTCACAGCTCATATTATACACATTTTAACAGAGGAATTAAATTGCTTTTATAAAATTATTAGCTTCACATTTTACCTTTACATCCTCCAAAGTCAAAATTATTTTTGTGGTCGCATTTAACATTACATCACTGGTTGATTGAGCTTAACTTGTATTGAATCCAGTATATTCCTTTATTTATCTGTAAAGTCTTTAGTTTCAATGACATTTATAGATCCTTAACAAACACTTTAGTTAAAGGGAACCCCAGCCAACCCTTCTCTGGCTCTTCATAATCCTCATCCTCCTCCTCTCCCTCAGTCCCTGCAGTCTCACCCTGCAGACGATAACCCAGCCTCCTGAAGAAAGCTTCTCCCACCCTGGAAGGAAATGGCACGTGGGCGTAGACCCGCCGTATGCCACTCTGCTTTGTTTTGGACTCCAGGCCCTGCACCAGCAATCTGCCCAGTCCCTCTCTGCGGTACCAAGACTGAACCACCAGCCTGCAGATCCTACAAACACCATCCCGACTCCAACTGTCTCTAGCCACGCATCCCATTATCTCCGCGTCAGAGTCCGCAACCCACACCTCTCCAGCAACCTTTGCCCTCTCCTTCAGCTCATCCTCATCCACCTGCTCTCTCTCGATTGGCTTCTTCTCTTTGGCTTTTTTACGGCGTCTGGTTTTCTCCTGGTTGGTGATCAGTTTGGCTCGGTTGAAGTAAGGGTTGGGTAGATCTGGCTCGGTGTCTGCGTGGTAACTGCTGCCCACGTAGTCCCAATACGGCCTGCTGGAGCCCAAGATGCCCACCGATCGCGGGATGGTGAGCTTGAGGTAGATGATGAGGATGAAGACGGGAATGACCAACGCCAGGATAAAAGAGTGCAGCACACAGCGGAGGATGGAGGACAGGGTGGCCAGCAAGAAGAGAGCAAGCGGACGGGTCAGAAGGTGAAGAATCAGGCGGTTTTCCATTCCCTCACATCCTTCCTGTAAACAGAGATAGAATGAGAGGAGAAAAGATGTGAGAATCTCTATTTTTTTGCAGAATCATTTGTCCACTTATCCATTTCATCATATAGCATCAACAAAACATAAAACATTATTTTTAACCATATTGAAAAAGATATCTTCAAAATACAGTATATATTTAAATCAATAAATCATGTTGTGTTCTTGCTTTAACAAGTCTTGTAAACAACAAAGACTGCTAACAAGTCACTGTTTCAGTCACTTCCAAAATCTATTATTGTGTTTTTCAGACAGTGATTATTTCATTAAAGCTGAATAAGCAGGTATAGTATCTCAAAAAGAGGCTTTCATTTTTCACAATATATAAAACAATGAAAATGTATTGCTCTGTAATTAACAACCAAAACACAACCGTCTAATACTAAAGAATTCAAAAGCATTGATAGTGTGCAAATATCCAACAAACTTATTCAATGTTGGCTTGTTTAAATGTACTTCACACTGGTGTAGAGAAATAACACATAAATAACCCCTCAATGGAGTATCTCCTATTCATTTATATCTGTGTAGTTCATATTGCTAAAATGAAGAGATTCTTGTCACTGTAAAGTGCATGTGGCCTAAGTTAAAATATAAACTGGGAGAAAGGACGAATGAAAAGAATGAAAAGAGAACGGGTGAGGAAAAAATAACAGCCCATGAGGGATAATGTTGAATCGCACCTTGATGAGAGCCTTAACAGCTTCAATGTCCTTCTCCTGCATCCTCCGCAGGACTACCTCACCAAGATCCAATCTAACCATCTTACCTGAGAGACATTATCAAAAAATAAATAAATAAAACAGTCATGCCTCATGTTAAACATCAAAATAGGGAAATCTGAATTCATTCTAGATTTTCATTTTATTTCAGAGAACCCAGCTGCAGCCTGCAAGAAACAGGAAATTCTCGTAGGAATGCAAATAAAGACAAATTTAAAGTGATAGACTTGTGGTTTATGTATGACTTCCTCATGGGTAATTACATTTTCAACATTTATCGAAAATAATAAAAAATAATAAAAAACAAAAAACTCATGGCATGGCTTGTTTGTCTTTCAGGTTGCAACAGGTTCATGAAGCATTTCACAGGTTTAAAGTAGAATGCTGTACCGTTAGCTTGCTCCATCAACCCCAGTGACACTATTTAAACCCTTATATGGTAAACGCCGCCTTCTTTATAGCTCAATCTATGGCTATCATATATAGAGCATGCGTGACCTACTTACCTAATATTCAGAGACGCAGGGATTGCTTTAAAAGAAAAGCAATACCCTCCTCTGTAGTCGATGTTACTTGTAGTGTTTGAGGGATTTAAGGATTCAGTGTTGTCTGTCTTCCCGCATGGAATGTAATTTGAACCAATCCTCATCCGGGAATACGAGCCTGCGCAAACTGCGTAGTGTGGATGCATACACGTAGCGGTTGAACCTTTCGACGCTAAAAGCGCATGCGCACTGTATGGATTTGAGTTGTGGCGTTATAATACTAATAAGGATGATAACAATAATTCGTCACATTTATATTGAGCTTTGTTCAGCACTCAAAGCGCTTCATGGAAGGGGTGTCTCCTCAACCACCACCAATGTGCAGAATCCACCTGGATGATGATGACGGTTTTACACACGTGCCTACGTTTTTATTGAAAAAAAAAAGTAAAAGTTGGCAGCTCATCTCTGTCTGTAAAAGAATAATTTTCATCCATATCAAACTGGAAAATTAAATGTATTCATTAAATCTAACCAAAAATGTACCTACAAATGAAGTAATCTGAATATACTTCTAAATTCTGAGAATTTAGTAAAACAGCAAACACAAATACTGACATTCATACCTATTTTTATTGGTAATTGTCATCTAGTACCAATATTAAGAAACAGAGTAGACATATTTACAAAAGTTCACTTTGTACAGTAACTGTCAACATGACAGCATATCATATTTCATATTAGTTTATAAATTCTCTTTTCAGTGCACCCTGGATGTAGAAGAACACCGGGGATTTTCTTCATTTAGAAACCATTGTTTTTGGTTGGGCTGAATTTGATGATTGTGGTTTGTGAAACAGCTCTCCGTAGGGGCCAGGTGAACAACCGCTATGTGCTTTATCCCCACAAAGTGCAGTCTTGGGGGGACAACAGCTTAAGAAGAAGACACGGTGGTGTTCTAAGGATGTCTATGTATGCAACAAACAATTCTCAAATGATTTATGTAAGATTTAACATAGGTCCTGTGTCAGTCCTACAGCTACAACACTGTCATCAGCTTCCTAATCTTTAAAACCATTATTCACAGTTCAAAAAGAAACACTTTAGAATGACAGAACCATTACTTGAAATGAAAACATTTGTATATCTGGTAACACGTGCCACTAGTAGTTTTGCATGTGAAACAGTGTCATGAGGTGTGAATGGTGTTAAAGCAAGTTAAACTATCAGATTTACTCCATACTCAGCCCTAAATTCCAATCAGTCCCATCTCTGATGATATGCTCTCAGCCTCAGCAACTTTTGACTCTTCTGACATTACTTCCTCTTGTACCCCTTGTGCATCATTATTTTGCTTTTCCTCAGTTCCTTCCACTAACCTATGTCCTACATCTGCTGCCTCTATTCCACCCTCTCTCAAACTGCTGGTGCTAACTTCAATTATAACAATACCTTCTCCTCCTTCTAATTGGAAGATTCCCTCCATTTGCCCAGAGTTTGCCCCAACAGCACTTTTATAACTGCCCCTTGCCCCAGAACCGTTGCCATCACCTTCTATCAGTGCAATCATTTGAACACTGTCCCCTGGACCTGTGCTTCCATCAATTTTTGTTTCGTCACCAAGCTCAAACACCACATCTTGCCCTTCCAGAGGCACCAAAGCTTGACCCGGGTGGCAAGAAAGGCTGAGATCCTCACCTGGGCATCCGATGTAGCCTGAGCCTGGTTGAATGTTCTCCTCACCCGGAGACTCTGTTTGGAAATGAAGCACAAATGACTTCTCTACTTCAACATTTCCCTCAGTATTTGCAGTTCCATGCCCCTCACTCTGTCCAGCCCACTCTTGGAGTAAGTTGAGAGAGACCATTTCGGTCTTCTCTTTCCCTGCATCTCCCTCGCATTCTCCCTCTGTCTGAAACCGGAGTACATATGACTTCTCTCTTCCCCCACTATTCCCTCCCTCTTCTCCCTGGCCCTCACCTTCGATCTGTAAGACATAAGACCGCCCTGCATCATTCCCTCCCTCCATCTCCACCTTTACCTCCATCCCATCCCCCTGATCTCCATTCTCCATTTCTTTCTTTAGGCACAGAACAAAGCGCTCCCTTGGAATTTCTTCGACAGCTTTCTCCTCGACTGGAACACTCTCAGTATCACCGCTCAACACAGCGGAACTGTTTGCTAGTGTAGAGTTTTGCGTCATCGACATAATGCTAACTGCAGGGACAGAAGGACTTTCAGGTACTTGGCTATTGCTGACAGGCGACACAGCCAGTGGATTGTTAGAATTAAGCTGTGGGAACTCTGTCTTTACAGAAGCAGCAGAAGTGGCACTGGATATCGTAGTAGATGTGGAAGTAGCAGCTGAAAACATAAATGGTTGCTTGACTGGTGTGGTATGAACAGTAGGAGGGGATTTTGGGGTAGCAGCTTTAGGCTTCCGTCCACGTCTATTTCCACCTTTCCTGCTACGACCGAGGCTTCCTAAAATGGGACGAGTCATCGTCGATGTGCTTTGAGGCTGGGCAGTGATGAGGGGAGCATTATTATTGGTCAAAATAAATCTCTGCTGTGTCTGAACTGGTTGAAATTGCTGAATTTGAGTTTGGGGTGCCGCCAAAACTTGGGGCATTGCCTGAATGGTCTGCAGCAAGGGGAGGGTCTGTGGTTCTGAAGAGGTGGGAAGAGTGTTTGTACCAGATGCTGTGGGGACCAGGATCAGACTAGGCTGGTTACCATTGTTAGACTGGCACTGAAGTAGCAGAAAATTCTGTGTCTGTGGAGGTGGTGGGGGAGGAGGGGGTGGTGGAGGAGGGGCTTGCTGTGTTGGAGTGGGATTGGAGAGTGGGATTAGTTGCAGCCCTGAAGTTGTCTGGATCATAAAATAATTCTGTGATGTGTTTGGAGGTATGTCAAGATTTGGGGGTGAAAGAATCAACGTGGAATTGCCATCACTAGGAAACAATGAGGTAAGCCCTCCAGGTACATTCAAGTTTACATTTAGCGTTGCTGTCTCTGAAGCCCCAATACCTTTAGCCACCTTTCCTGCTTCCTTTGTACACGCTACTGCACCCCCAGAACTGTGAGTTCTCAAGTGCCTCTGCAGGTAGGAGAGCATGACAAACTCTTTTCCGCAGTGTTGGCACTTGAAGTCCTTGCGCGAGGAGTGTGTGCGTAGGTGCAGCTGCAGATTAGATGAGTGGGTGAAGCTCTTGTGGCACTGGGAGCACTGAAAGGGCCTTTCTCCAGAGTGTGTCCGTTCGTGCTGTTTGAGGTTGGAGGTCTGAGAGAAAGCCTTACCGCACACAGAGCAAGCATGTGGACGTAGGCCAGAATGGAGCTGACTATGGCGACGGAGACAGCTGGTGTTCTTGAAAGACTTTCCACATTCCTGACATACATATGGCCTCTCACCGGTGTGCTGGCGAAGATGGTACTGGTAGTGTGAGCTCCATTTAAAGGTCAGTGGACAGTAGGGGCACTGAAAAGCCCGCACACCTGTGTGGACCTGTATGGGTTAAGAACAATTTTCAAGATGTTTTAATATTTATCTTGGTTTCTAGCTGATTTTGAAAACATAAACAAAATTCAAGAAATACTTCCCCCAAAAATTTAAATTATGTGAATATCTACTTAAATTTAAGTGGAACTTTAAAACTTAAAAACACACAAAAGCACCATAAAAGCATAATAAGTGTATAATAAATGAAGTTTTATGACTCGTTATATAGCTTAAAAGACACAAAACGAAATTGAAGTTAATAGTAAGCTTTCCTTTAGTGAGCTGCTAACTGCTGCAACCAAATCATTGTGTCAGTAAGTTGAACTTGTGAATCGGATCAGCCCATGAATTAACCATTCAGACCTTTTTTTTTAAACCAGATCAAACGATTGTAATGCAAAAGATACAACTGGTTGACGCCAAGGAGAACTAGTGTGTATGTCAAGGATGTGGATGTTTTTGTATGTTTGTTTTGCTATTCACATTTATTTCTGATATTAATTTCTTATTTAATTTTATTTCTATTACTCACACAAAATTGTGACTATAAAAGACTTGTACTATACTGCACAAATACAGACAACTTTTAGGATACTTTCACGGTGCCTTTGAAATTTGACAGATCCAGTCCCTTTTTATGACATTTATTATGATAAATAATAAATTAATTCTAAATGCACAGAACATCAAAACATTTACATTTGTGTTCCATGCAATTTATTTAAAAATATTTAAATGTAATTAATGTAGCAAATACATCACAGCATTGATTTAATAATGCAAAGTACGTATTTTTTTTTGTTTTTTGTTTTTTTACATTGCTCTTGCGCAGAAACAAATCAAAACATCACGTTGAAAAGCAGCTGTGTTTACCCTTTGGTGTATGGAGAGCAGTGAGGACCTTTTGAAGCTCTTGCCACACTCTGTGCATCGATACGGTCTCTCCCCAGTGTGATCTCTCATGTGGTACCTAAGTCCTGATGAACCTTTAAATGACTTCCCACATTCAGAGCAGCGATATGGCCTCTCTATAGGGAATATAAACAGAAATACCATCGTGAGATAAATATCACGTTGTGTGAGACAATGTCTCATGTATCAAATGGGTGTTTTTAATACAAAGATGTAAGGTCTTCATATATCAAAAGCTTGAGAACAAATAGCATAAATGTATAATAAATGAGAAAAAATAAACCTCACAGTTAGAGAAGCCAGATTTTGAATATAAACCAACCAAATGGTTTAACATCCACTGCAGCACCCTTACCGTTATTTGTGGCAGATGTCTTGCTACCTCCACCTCTCCTGCTTCCCTTCCCTGATGCTCTGGCAGATGGCTTCACAGCTCGTCTCTCTCCCTCCTCGGTGACAGCAATTAGACTGACATGGATCTCTCTCTCTCCATCTTCACCATCTCTTTTTAAAGAGGGCAGGGGCAGTGAGAGAGAGGGACAGACGATCTCTACTTCCGCCTCTGCCTCAGCAAGCAGCCTCTGCTCGGGAGTGTGGGAGTGCTGGTGGTTGAGCAGAGAGGAGAGCAGAGGAAAGGAGCGGTCACATGCCGAGCAGTTGAACTGAGAACGCGACTCAGACAGAGCGAGAGGATGGGCCTTGAAAAGAAACAGATAATGAGAAATGGAGGTTGTTTCTTAAAAAGCTCTTCTTTGACAAGAATTTCTTTGGTCTTACCTGAGCCATGTGTCTGGTCAGTCCACTGCTGGTCTTGAAACTCTTCCCACAGTAGGCACATTCTGTTGTAGTTTGTGCAGTTGAGACACTGGTCTCAGTGGACATCTGATTCACAGACGCGGTGAAGGTCTGAAGTAGATCATACTGTGCCTGCCCTGACTCATTTCTAACCGCATCAAGACCAAGTAACTCTGCCCCCTGACCGCTATCTGCAACTGCGGTGGTTTCAACAACCTCTTCAAAGTCTGCCAACAATGGTGTAGCCCCCACCAGTGACACCCCACCTCCCTCCGTGCTATTTTCTGTAACAACCTCTCCACCGCCTGCTGGACCAAGGCTATCTAGGTGTAGAGTCTGATGTGCCTCAAGGTGACTCTGTGTTGAAAATGTCTCATTACAGCTGCCACAGCTAAACAGCAAAACACTGGCACCCGTGTCGGTCTTGCTCATGTGGATATGCTCTGTGCCCGTGACAGCGGAGGAAGCGGGTGTGAGCGTCAGCTGTGGCAGAATGTTCTGATTGGCTGTGCCTGAGGTAGCAGGCGAGGGCGTACAGTGAGACAGGAACACCTGTCCGACTCCTCCCTCCTGTCCACCCACGAGGCCCACCATTTCAGAAATGCTCATCCCAACAGTGTTCAAATCCTCCGTCAGCACCACCTCCATCTCTCGAGTTGCTGACTCTGGACCGGCCCCTCCAGCCTTCCCAGCACTCTTCGCCTTTCCTTCTTCGTGAGAGATGCGATGCAAAGCCAAGTTGGATGAATGCGTGAAGCTGCGTCCACAATCCCCACAGATATAAGGACGTTCTCCCGTGTGTATGCGCATGTGCTGTCGCAGATTAGTGGACTGACTGAAGGCCTTAGTGCAGACGTCACAGACGTAGGGCTTGAAGCCCAGGTGTACATTCTTATGGCGACGCAGGCTGCTGGAGTTCTTGAAGGCTTTGGAGCAGCTGTCACACGGGTACGGACATTCACCAGTGTGCTGGCGGAGGTGATACTGGTAGTGCGAGCTCCATTTGAAGGTTAAAGGGCAGTAGGAGCACTGGAAAGTGCGAAGACCTGTATGCACACTGCGGTGAATCTGGATATATAAACCATTGGGATAAGAAATAAATCAAGTTGCTACAATTGTTACATTTGAAGAAAGTCACCTTTAAGACCAAATACATTCATAAATTCTCAGAATGAATGGTTAAAACTACAGTAAGGGTGTACATAATAATCTCCAACTATCAGAGGGCTAGGAATGCTACATAAAACTTAACCATGAAATCAATTATCATTTTCATTTTAAAATAAAATAAAAAACTAAATGTTCAAAAGTTTGGGGTCAGTCATAATTTCTTTGGAAAGAAATGAATACTTTTTTTATTTGGCAAAGACACATTTTATTGGTCAAAACTGACAGTAAAGACTTTTACATTGTAACAGAAAATTCTATTTCAAATGAAAGCTGTTCTTTTGAACTTTCTATTCATAATCAGAACCCTGAAAAAATGTATCACAGTTTGATTTATCTGGACCATAAAGATATATATGGTGACACTGCTTGAGATTGGAATGGCTCACCTGTAGAAGAGAAGAGCGTTTGAATGCTTTACCACAGTCATCGCACTTATAGGGCTTCTCTCCAGAATGAGACCTTAAATAACACACAAACAAACTTTATGAAGTAAAAATTGTGGTGAACAGAAATAATAAAACAAAATAAAGTAGTCTCTGCACAGAATCACATCTTACATCGGGTTTTGTGACCTGGCATGTCAACCCATATCTAGAATCATTTGACCTCTCACCTCTGGTGGTATAGTAGGGCAGATGAGCCCTTGAAGGCCTTAGGGCAAAGGTTACAGCGATATGGCCTCTCGTTGTTATGGCTTCTCTGATGATGTGCCAGTCTGGATGACCACTTAAAACTCTTCCCACAGTCCAAACACTGGAATGGATGCTCTGGGTTTTGAGCCACTGTTGCAACGGGGGGTGATGATGATGTCACCATGTCACCTGTGAGCCCGACTGTTACTGACTCTTTGACCTCTTCTTCTCCCCTCTCTCCATCCTCTTCTCCATCCTCTGTGGAGGGGAGGAGGGAAGGAAAGGGAGAGAGGGAGGAGGATGTTTGAGAAGGTAAGAGTTCGGTTTGGACCACCAGAGTAGCAACAGAGTTGGCCATCAGAAAATGTTGGGCTGTAGTGAAGGGATCTCAGTTTTGCAGTTTTGCTCTAATTATGGCAGCCATGGCTTGTGTTTGATGGAGTTTGGGCCAGTTTTCTCAGATTTCAGCCAGGGAATCTTTTCTGAAGATGAAAGTCTTCTGTCGTCTTCTCCTTCGTTGATAGAGCTGTACACATTTAAATACATAGAAATAGATTTAAGATGTATTATATGGATAACAAAATAAATAGGCATATCAGATCCTCATATTAAAATACGTTCCTCGTATGATTTGTTTAATTTACGGTATTTTGTCTCTCGGTGGAAACAAATCAAATTAGGCAGATGTCAACATCAGCTTGAATAGAATTTACTCATTCACAAAAACTATTCAAGGTAAAAGTAAATATGACCCAGACTACACTTAAAATGAGGATAAACATGGTTTGTGCTATGCAGAATGTGTTTTGGACTTTGAATTATGATCTGCCATGGTCAATGAAATTCAAGAGAAATTAGGAAACACTCAACCTATTAAAGGAGACATATCATGCTTTTAAATCGTTCCTTTTAACATATAAATCATACATTTGTAGTCTATATAAAGCGGAACTGCAATGCTTGGGTCTGAATTCATCATTATTATAGTTCCACAGGCCCCTTTTTTACCCCTTTTCTGATGTGCGTCTGAGAGCAACTCGTTTTGGTGCGGTCTCTTTAAATACAATTGAGACACGTCATACCCCGCCCCCTCTCCAGGTTGCAGAGGTTCAACTCCACCCCGTTCGGCCATTTTTGTAGTTTGATAGCAGAGATACGATTATAGCGGCACAGAAACTTTTTATTCACACGTTATTAACAAAATGTCAACAACGGAAGACTTGTCCAGCCAGCCTTACATGTTCGAGCCAGAGTCGGAGCCAGAGTCGGAGCCGGAGCGAGATGAAAATGAAGACGACGAACCTGCAGAACAACGTCTTCATATGGATGTATCGCAATGGTGTGTTACTGTATTTACACATGAAACTTTGGTCTTCCGACCTTTTACCACCGTGTCGATTTATTTTGATTAATATGTGCGAGGGAGAGAGAGCAAGACAGCGTCTAGTTTGGAGACGGTGTCTTGTTTACACTTTCGCCTGGCTCCGAAGAGAGAGAGAGCGCGCGCGCGACCGGGTCTCTCTCTCTGCTCGTTCTTTCAGTTAAACATGCGCCCTGTCACAAGCGCAGCAGTTCATCTACATTAGACGGTGTAATGAAGCGTGTGGGTTACTACATCCAACAACCGAACATTTTAACTTACCCTCTCGTAACTTCTGCATCTTTTAGCTTGGACTACAATATTGCAGCGAGAAATGAAAATGGCGGATTGCTCAAAGTGTTGGGCTGGAAGTCAATGTCCTTATTTGGCAGTTCCGCTGCAAATACTGTGACGTAATAGTTCACAAAACGTCATAGATAACAGAAAAATCTGAACAGGTTGAAAAATATGACCAAAACAGAATATAAAGATATCAACGAAGCACCTAAAGAGAATAATTTCAACTTTTCTGTACTTCTAAACACTCCAAATATACAACAAAATGCATTTAAGGGCTAAAAAAGTGGATTTAGCATGATATGTCCCCTTTAAGACAACCCTATTGGTCATCGGAACACATTGCAGCAAATCATTATAACAGTTTGAGGTAATATTAATGCGCATTAAATTTAAAATTCTATATTTTGTTTTACTTTCACCCAATAATTTTATGACTGAAGCAAAAACAGATGAGAAACTCTGATATATTGTAAATAAAAATATATAATAGAGTCCAAATGTGAGAATACACAAAAAAATCTGGGATTTAAATGCAATTTGAGCCTGGTAAAAAAAAGTTTTAAAATCGGTCATGATGTGTGGCACTGATCATATGCTTTGTACAGGTCAAATGTTCTTCCATTGAGTGCTAGATGATCTTTGGATCATTCTCAAATCATGCAACAAAACTGTGGAGTGTCCTTAAAGCAAAAACTAAGACTAACGTTAACCAAATACGAAGATATTCTAAAAATATATGAAACTATGACATTTATGAAACTATTATGCTAGTCATATAATTTGTAATGAAAAAAAAAAATTAGAAAGCCTTTAGACAAGACTGCGTGTTATTTTAATAAGAATTATTTTCCAGGAGTAATTCTGATCATCAATGTATCTCATCATCAGTAAACAGACCATCTGAGAATTGACCCACCTTCTCCTTTAAAAATCCTCCTCCTCCTGTTTCACTCCCCCTCCCTCACCCGCTATCTATCTGTGTGTTCCTGCCTTCTTGTCCCATGGAAAAGGGGGAAAAAAAACAAAACACAAAATGAAGATAAAAGGATTCAATTGGCCAAAGCGCACTCACCCCTTAGTTTCTATACAAATCAATAGTGGATCGTTTTATTGGCTGTTTGTTGAATTATTTGTGATATCTCGATCCGGCCTTATCGAATCCATTTCAGTCTTGTCTTCGTTCCTCAAGCGTCGCAATATTTATCGGAATAAGTACATTATTCAATGCATGTGTTATTCCCCTGGTCCATTTCTATGAAATGGTCGTTTTTGATGTAATGAAATAAGGCCGAAGTCCGCAGTGTTAGTCCACACAACCTTAACAATAATCTAGAGCACAAACTAACCAGCAGTCGCCCGTCTGTGACCGCCTCTCAGTAAAGTCTTCGGCTATTGGTTAGTTCTCGTCCCCTGTTGGTTTGTCTCATTGGTCAAAAACATACTGTGACGAACTTTTAATTAAGATGTGCGTAAAGCGTCCGCAGTTTTGTTTTAAATTAACAGGAAATAAACCCATTAGGTTATTCTACAAATCTCGCATCCTAAATAAGTCTCAATTCTTGAGTATAAACAAAGGAATTTCATGTTATGCACAGGTTTGGCTCTGCGCAAGGATTTGTGGGAAATGTAGTTCAGCCCATACGTCATCGCTTGCTCAGTATGTTCAATATACGCTAAACCTGCAACAGTAAGAAAATGTGCATGCCTACTGAAAAGTAATGATTAGTTATTATGTTTTAAAGGTATATTCCCCTTTTTAATTTTAGTATTCATAATTTTAGCCTTCCCTTTTAGACAATGGACAACAACCACATTTCAAAAATGTAGGCTACATGTAAATTCCTTTATTGTCTCTCTCACAAGGCACACAATTGAACACAGTCAGCCAATGTCTGCATATTTAGTGCACATACATGTAGCAACTTTGAGTCTATGTAGACACAGAAACCGACCTAAACAGAGATGATTGGCGGTGAGTAGTAAAAAAGTACAAAACATGACAGAAGTCTTGCTTCTGAATAGCGAAAATAAATAATTTGAACATAATTGACCATTTTTATATTAATAATAACATTATAATAATATCAATAAATAGTAAATACTGTATCAAAATCCTAAAAAGAGAGAAGGAAAGGGAAAAAAATAATGTTAATATTGCAACACATTGATAGAGCACTGGACTTAAACACGCATTGTATATACCAGTTTACATTCGGGAACATGTATGTACAGCTTTACAGTACCAAAGTATCACAATACATAGTATTTTAAGGCTTAGGTTGTCTTTTTCTCATGTTGCTTGAAATAAGGTTTATCAAAACATGTTCCTGAATCACAGAACCAATCATATAAAAAAAAAACCCAATATAAACCCCAATATGCTGTGCAAAAAATAAAGACAACAACATAAAAGAAAGACAAGCAAAGTTCCGGTCAGTGCTAGTCCTCTCTCCTTCAGCACTGATATACGTTACACTCCCAAAATATTGCTACATCTAGTGGCAGAGAATTGTAACCTAGGTAACAGTGAAGAGAGAATTAAATTGTATAAAAATACAATCAGTTTAATAAGAGACATAAAAAGTTGTCGTACATGTGTGTGTGTATATCTGTGTGGTACAGTTGAAGCTGAAAGATAAAATAAGAAAGAGTACACTTCTTGACTTGCAAATGAAAGAATGTTGACAATGTTGACGTGTATCAAGAAATCAAATAAATAATATCATCAAATAAATAACTAGTCAATAAATAAATAAATACATAAATAACGAATAGTTCTGAAAAATGAATTGTATAAAAAAGAAAAGGCAAAGGAAGGTTTACGGTTAAATGGAGTGCCAGAAGCAGGATGTCGACTGGAGTGCACTTGTTATTTTCAGATCGGACTCCTTCAATGATCAGGCTTCAGACTGCGACAGGGATGGACTGGGACTAAAAATAAATGGGCCTGGGACATACAAGGCCCATTACAACCCACCACAGATAATAACCCACTACAACATCGCACAAAGCATTGGGGGATGTTTAAATCTTTCTCACATGATTCAACTTTTGTCCAATATGGTGTCAGATGATTTAATGTGCCCCTTTCTATGACTCAATTTACCCCTATTTTGGGACTTTGACTGGACCTTATTTTTTGAGAGGTCATACTTCTATGGCACTACATTTCAGCTGATGGAAAACATTCTGAAATAAAATTAGGCCAAATCAATTATTGTTTTCCTGGTTCCATATGCAATATTCATAATTGTGCATGACTGGAAATGCAGAATTGTGTTAGGCACAGATTCGCTCTCATGCTTATACTTGGTTTGGTAGCGAACAGTAATGGAGGTTTGAATGAGACTGAACAAGGGTAGGTTGTGAATGGGTAGGAGAGAATAAGTTGAAATATTCAACTTCCGTCCTTTCATTATTTTCCCACAAGTCAACCCAGCCCACTGGGAAAAGTCCCGTTGCTCCCTATATGGCCAGTCCATCCCTGGACTGTAATAATGATCGAGTCCTGGCCTTTTTTGCTGTATTGTAAAGAGACTTCACCGCTGAGGTTTTTTTTTTTTTTTTTTTTTTTTTTTTGCATGTTAGCGTTGAGGTTCCTCATGCTGGTAATCTAGATTTAAGGGTAAGCAACACTCGTGAGGCCCAGTCACAGAAGAGCCGGAACTGCAGCAGGAGTTCCTGAGAGGACTGAACCACCTCCCAATGAAAGGCAGGATTTGGTGGAAGTGAGGGAGAGGGAACGGGGATCCGGGGAGCCTCTGCTTTGTTCATCTGAAATGTAAAAAAAAAAAAAAAAAGTCACAACCATGAATTGAGTTGATATTTCCATGTAACTATACATTATAGTCTCACCAAGGCTGCATTTATTTGATCAAAAATACAGTGTAAACAGCAATATTATGATTTTTTTTTTTTACAAATTAAAATGACAGTTTTCTGTTTTATTATATTTTAAAATATAAATTATTGCTGTGATGGCAAAGCTGAATTTTCAGCATCATTACTCCAGTCTTCAGTGTCACACGATCCTTCAGAAATCATTCTATGCTGATTTGCTGCTCAAGAAACATTTCTCATTCTTATCAATGTTGAAAACAGCTGTGCTGCTTAACATTTTTGTGGAAACCATGGAAAAATCCTTTTTTTCAGGATTCTACGATCAATAGAATGTTCAAAAGAACAGCGTTTATTTTAAAACAAAAATCTTTTGTAACATTATAAATGTTTTTACTGTCCCTTTTGATTAGTTTAATGCATCCTTTTTGAATAAAAGTAAACCTTTGATTGAGCATTATACTTTAGATTTTTACTACATTTTGTAGGTTTTATAAACAAGAAATAAGCCAATCTTGTAACAGTTGTATCGTTTGCTGAGAGATGTGCGTCTGAGCACGTACCTGACATTGTAAGGAGTTTATGAGGCTCTTAATTTGGGAGATCATTTCCGTCAACTTTGGTACTGAGCTGTGGTTCTGCTTGCGAGTTATTCTGTTCAGCCACTCAAAATGGCGCCCGAAGGACTTCAAGTCCGCATGGAGCTGAGAAAGAGTAGGCTTGAACTGCAAGAGAGAAAAAGAGAAAGAGCCAAAAAGAACATTAGTAAAAGAATTCAGAACAAAACAACATGATAATGTCATAGCAAACTACCCAAAGAACTACATTGTACAAGCATACAGATAAAGCGCCATCCATAGGGCAGTGCAACTGGTGCGACCCATGCATTAGGGAGTCCCAGGCCCCACAATTATGAATTGACCAATTGGGACCCCCTTGCTTGGGATGGCTCTGTACTGTTAAAGAAAATAAAGGGCAGCACGAGGGCCTATTTGTCCTCATACACACCTCCAGAGTGGTGAGGTCACTGACTCTGCTGCTGATCGCTGGAAGAGACTTGAACCTGTGGTGATCAATCTCTGCACCAAACACCGGGTCTTTCTGAAAAGAAAGGAAAAATGACAGAACGGGCATCAATAAAAGTTAAAAACTTCATATTGCACACACATTCTGAATGGAAACGTCATGGCACTTTCCTCTAGTCACACCTAAGTTCTAGATCCCCAACTTTGAACTCAACAATCAAAACAAAAGAGTAACAGTTGTGCCAGAAATGAAACGACTGGCATCCACTAGCAGAACCACCGCAGAATTACAGGGAACGGCGGTCACCCAGAGTTCCCCGAGCTTTAACTTCTGAACCAAGACAATTCAAGTTCGTGACCTGAAGCCACAGGATGTTTTCTAGAGGAAGAATAACAACATAAGCAATGACTAAGGAGTTTAAAGTGGAATAGACAACACTGGGCAGCAGGGAAACTCCAGGGTCAGGACTAAAAAAAGGTGCCATGACGTATGGGCCGGTCCGTGCCTTGCTGCACTGTCATCACGTGGCACTAGAGGGAGACAGAAACAAACTCAGGTGTTTGAAAGATATCATAAGGGGCAACGAGTGACCCTAACTTGTTCTCGTCCGTGTTTAGACAATGCGTTACAGTATCTGCGGTTCCTAATGTGGCCGCCACGTGAACGAAGCAGAGACTGTTTACAAGTCATCCGAAGGGTTGTTTGTGAGCGCTAATGAGTGCTGATAAAATGACAGGTGTAATGCTCCCTTTGTGTCTTTCAAGCCCCGTCAGAAGAGGAAAACAACATCGCAGACCAATCAGAGGTCAACGTGACGAAAATAATAGCGTGCTCAAGCCAGCTTTCTGTTTGGAATGATGTGTTTTTTCCTTGGCTTGTTGTTGTTTTTGTGCTCCCTCAGCTCTGCGTCCCTCTATTTTCTCTATCTAGGCTCGTAGTATCAGCCAAATGATGACACATCCATCCTTTAGCTCACCGTCCATCTTAGTGGGACTATCATCACACACATGAGCACTTGTTGTGCGTCTCTCTGATCTCTTTATCTCCTCGGTCGCATGTCCCCTTCTCCCACCCCACTCTCTCCGTTTGGATCATGACCTCACTCGACTGATTCTTGTGCCCTCCCTCCTCCCGTCTTCCTGAATGCAAATATGGGAATGTGATAAATCGGAGTGATTTTTATCAGGACACTTTGCTGTGGAGACCGAAAGCTAAACAAGCAGCCCCACACCTACACAGACCACAAGTATTTACAACATGCACACTCTCACCGGCACGCACACACGGTCATACAAACATTGCATGTATACACACTCTCACCACCTCACACAAGTAACAGTAACACATTCTGTACATACACGCACACACAGAGTTTTATAGCTTTCTTGTGGGGACTTTCCGTCGACTCCCAATCTATTTTTCTTTCCTAGCCTTGACCCCTGTAAAGTGGAACTCCATGCAAGAAGAAAAGAAACCAAAATAAATGCTTCATGTCATTGAAAAACTAACAAAATGTTTTTCAAAGTGTGTCGGGCCCTTTTGTCACGAGTGGGGTCTTTGATAGAGTTCTCTGCTGTAACATCTGGTGCACATATACAAGGCGGCAGACGCAAAACACCCTTATATACAAGACGCACACACACTCAACAACCAACCATTATTGTGTCTAATTGAAGCAAAGAGCTGGAAGAGGTGGCATGGGATTTTGGATCCATAAGTGATGGATTCAGATCAGGTGATTCTCTGTGCTGAAAGGAAAATCTGTCCTGTTCGAGATGAGTAATCATTTGAGTTACACATAATCTCAATGAAAACTGGAACCAAAGACCATGCAGGGTCAAAAGAACAGCAGAAATACTACATCTTAAAGGGGTAGAAATGAAAATGAAAGTTCTGTCATCATTTACTCTCTCTCATGTCATTCCAAAACAGTATGACTTTCTTTCTTCAGTCTAACACACAGCAACAAGATATTTAGAAGAATTTTTAAAACATTCCAATTTTATTTTAGTTTAATTTATATAGGCTACTATCATAGTTTTTATCAACATTTCGAAATAGCTTTTATTTTTATAGAAAATTTAGTAATTTTGTTGTATTCCTTTTTTTATATATATTTCTAATACATTTATTTTTTATTTAAGTTCTCTCTTTTTTTGTGTGAGGGTGAGGGTGAGGGTGAATAAATGATGACTGACTTTTCTTTTCTTTTGTTGAACTATTCCCTTTTAATACGAACCCCAATGATCTGGAATCGTATTCCAACAAATAATCAAGCCTCATCCTACGCCATTAAGCAGTACATCTGTTAACATTTTCATTTACAGTGGAACTACATAGAAGGCAGCACTGTACTTTTCACCTTTCTGTGCCACGTGCTTCACCCATGCTGGTAAACAGGACTTCCAAGTAACCATGGGAACAAGGATATGTTTATGTTTCCGAGGTAGGAAAGGGAGGCCTCGGAGAGGTGAGGGGGGCAATGTGGGTTCAAGACCCTCAAAGTACAGATCTCCATCACATAGAAACCACAAAAACCCAACTAAAGCCCACAGCATTTCGCTCTCAGATGGTCTGAGCGCTGGATACAAGCACAAGGCTCGTTCTGAGCCATGCAGATCGTGTTTATTCCCCATCCCGTATGTTCAGGCTCATTAGGTTGAAAGTTTACGAATGTTACATTGCGATCTTTGATGGTGTCTGGGATGTCAGCCCTGCTGCTGGGCCTGAATCCAGGGATCTGGGTTTTTTTAAGTCAGATAGAGGCTACAGTAATGAGCCTTATCTGCTCCCACATGGACTCAAAGCTACCGCAATCTGCTATCTCAGCTCTAATATGAGCCAGCTGAATAAAAAGCCGATTGATGGGTGTGTGCGCATGTTTGTGTGTGAGCGAAAGCGCCAGAGATAAGCCAATTCCTGTCCACAAATCTTTTGCAAGGAGCATTATTATAGCCCAGCTGTTCAGAGGCTCGAGATCAAGATCTGATCATCATCAGCATCTCTGAGTACAGTGTGAGCTTCCTCTCCTGGTGTCACAGCAGATCAACTCACCAGTAGGTCCTGAGTCAGCTTCAGAAGGTGTCTGGTCTGATTGGTCAGCTTGTCAAAGTCAGTTTGGATCTTCCTGGGGTGGGCAGGGAAGGCAGATGCTAACAGATGCAGTTGAGCCAACAGCAGCGAGAGGAGCAGCGATGAGGAGGAGTCACCCAGCACTGCGGAGGAGAGCAAATCATTGATGCACAGCTAAACAATACTCCAATGTTCGTCCCAGGAGCCCGTGCCACTCTTATAATAGGACCGTGTTTCCACACGTCCAAAAAGCATATCAATAATCTCAGCCCAGAGGACACTTCTTTCATCTTTTTGGGAGAATCGCACGTTGCATCACACTTAGAAGAAGAAGCGGTCCGCTGAAGCTGCTGTGCGCCCCGAGCGAGTAACACTTGATCCATTATTACTGTCGACATGATAAATGCTTCTCTAATGAACTAACCGCGAGCGCCTCAAGCCATTATCCTGTCAAACTAACTTAACACATTAACAATAACATCCCGAACAGGTTTCCATTAAAAAGTCCCGCATTTATAAATCACTTTAAAGGCTTGTCAGTTCAATAAATCAGAAGGGATGCTTAGCCTACTAGTTACATCTTATGCAGCATAAATTAGTTAAACAGAGGGGGTTTTAATAAGAAAAGGCGATTAGATGAGTTAAAGCAACAAGTGTCAATCGCAACAGTGGAAATAGCAAATTAGTGACGGTGATAAAAAAAAAAGGAAAAAAAGGAACAGAGCGAATGTATAAACAATTTGACACTTACATTTCATATTTGTCCAGGTCCTTGTTTTAAAAGGCAGATATGTTGCAAATAAATACGCAAACAAATAAACAAACAAACAAACGTATAAAATGAATAAATAAATGAAGCTCCAGATGTTGTCACGTGCTCCAAAGTTCGTCTCTCTCTCTCTCTCAGTATCCGCGCGAACGGCTCGCGACAGTAGTTTACAGAGGAAGAGCGTGAGGTGAGGAAGAAAATGAATGAATGACAGAAGTGTAGGATTAACGAGAACAAGAAAACAGCACCAAAACCTGACTGTGTCCAGTTCCAATAGTTGTTTAGTTTTAACAAACGCGAGTGAGGATGGAAAGAGACACGGCGAGGGTCAGAGAGGTGTATGGAGGGAGAGACAGAGAGAGAGAAGGATGCGAGGGTAAGTCTAATTTTTCGCGAAGTGAAATGTTTAGGCTTGTTTAAAACTTCCTTTATAAAGACGGGGGTATGACACATCCTGAGTCACCACTTCATTCATAAAAACACTCTCTCACACACACACACACACACACACATTCGCCTTCTCCTCAGAGCGCGCTTCCCGCCCCTCGGCACTGTCTGTCTCCTTTTGCGAATTTTTGAAAGAAAGAAAAAAAAAATAAGTTTCTGTTGTTTTTGTTTTTTTTTTCTCTGGCAATATCATATTCTCTAGGTCTGCCTATCTCTCCTGCTATCTCTCTTCCTCTGCACCATCCCGCTATGCGATCTATGGCAATCAAATCGTCCATCTCTTTATCTTTTCATCTGCAGATCTCTTCCCCTCTCTCCCTTTATCACTGCAAAAGTTTAAAAAGCCCATTGTTTCATTTTATATCAGTCAATCTGAGTTTGATAACTCTCCCGTTCTGTCTTTCTCTCAGCCCCGTTATATTAGGAATAAATAAATATAGGCTGCATTATTTGCATAATGTAATGTAAAGGGGGACGCTGCATTGCGCATATTTACCACATACACACCTATTCAAACTTCGCTCCTGAGACAGCAGTCTGTTATTTCCACCCTTTTCGTTCACTGACGCTCCCTCTTATTTCTCTCCAGGGTAAAGGAAAGAGTGAGAGAAGGAATAAAAGAGAAAGGTGTTGCATAGTAAGGCCTGTAAGTGTTGCATAGTAACAGTTAGGGAATTTGCAGAACATTAGCACTAACCCTTCAAGAGCGAAAAAGAGAGCCAAGCAAAGTTAGAGAGAGAGGGAGAGGGGGAAGGTTAATTTAGCATATACAGAAACCAGTGCACAGCACTGGAAACACAGAGTCACATGCAATAAAGCATAGCACAGTGTTGCAACAGAAGCAGAGAGGAGTTTCCAGACAGAGAGAAAGTATGGCTGAGGGGTTAATCCAACCTTACATACACATGCGGCATTAATAGCTGACCTTTCCATATTCACGAAAGTGAAGAAAAACTCGCTCAGGGGTGTAGGAACGACTCGAAATGTGTGAGAGGGGGGACATGTTAAGGTATGGGAATGATTATCTGACAAAAAGTGGGGGAACACTGGAGCTATGGCACAGTGCAGGCACTGGGGTTTAAATGCGGTCTGCATCCTAATCCCATTCAAAGTCCTCCATTTTCTTGGCACTTTTGATGGGTCATAGGTCAAATAAATGACAAATAAGAAAGTCCACAATAAAGAAAATTAAAATCTTTTTAAACAGATTTCAAGCTACATTAGAATTAAAAATGTACACTTTATATTCATGTTGGTTTCATATAGAAAATTTGTATACAATTTTTCATGAATCTTACATTTAATGACAGTATGTTTAATGAAACGTCACCCCCAGTTTTGATGGTTGCAGCATCCTCACTCACACTTATGCATACATAAAGCCCTGTTCACACACAAGCATTCATTTTCCCACTTTCTCATACACTCTCTCACACACACACACACACGCACACAGGGTGTGTGGAGGTAATGTGGTTGCAGGGTCACATTCTGGTTTTGTTGGGTCAGCCGTAAAGAAAAAAGGGAGGAGAGAGGAAGAGATGGAAGGAAGGGAAATGGATGAGTGTGCAGGAGCAATGGAGGGATGGAGGGAGATATTGACACACTCGCTCTTTTAATTTCCCACATCAAAGGGCCGTTTGAAGACACAGCTGGGAAAAGAATAAAAGAAAGAGTGAAGTTAGTCACTCACCGACTCTCTCTGCCTGCATGCCCTGATGGGGGTCTCTTGGGTGGTTGTTGGTGAGTCTGTTTAAGTCCCTAATCCAAAGGGCGTGTGTGTCTGATTATGTGTGGGGGTGTGTTAGCGGGTTACCAATCAGTGGTGATTGCTTTGCTGTATGCGTGTGTGTGTGTGTGTGAGTGTGTGGTCCTGACGTTCAGCCTGTCACATCACCGATCACTAAACGCACTAGAGGGAAGACCGGTAGTCTGAGCTGTCCGGTCACAAACCTCACAGACATTACACCAACTCCCACACATTCGCACACACTCCTCGATCATGGGGGAAGTGAGACACAGGTGGGGAGCAATAAGAGTCCAGACATCCTGGTACCTCATTACTGTAATATCCCCTATTATGAGACACACACACACACACACACATTCATTATGTCCATGTTCACATGCTGCCAGATCTCCCCTCCTGAAATACACATACACTGCAGCACGCAATAATACACACACTGTTTCATTGGCCAACAGGCTCACAACTCAGAAATGGTTTTTGTTGTCTTTTTTAATAGCTTCCTTTGATGTGTCAGCACCCTAGGCAAGAGGGCAGAAGCTTAATTGGAACAATTAAGGCACTAATGAATTTCAACAGGTGGGTAAAATGCTGAGTTTAAGAACTACTGTTGAAAAGCGTTTTTTTTTCCTCAGGAATGGGCAGTAGGCTTAGTGAGACTGATGGTTAAAAAATGAAACTTAAAAGTTCTAGAAAGAGTATATTCTTTTTTGTTTCATTTCACAGATAATGCTTAACTAGTGCATGAACAGGGCAATTTTCTTTTAAAGGAACAGTGATTTATTGTTTATTAGAACAAGATTATTGTTTATGGCTTTCTTTTGTTTGTGGAACACAAAATAAGTTTAGCAGAATGTCCTTGCACTTTACTATGGAAGCTTGTTTCCACCACAGAATAAAACATTTTAAAAGATAATTGCGACTTTTTATCTCACAATTGCGAGTTTACATCTCGCAATTCTGACTTTATTTCTCAGAATTGCGAGATATAAAGTCAAAATTGCGTGAAATAAAGTCGCAGTTGCGTCTTATAAAGTCAGAATTGCGAGATATAAAGTCAGAATTGCGTGAAATAAAGTCGCAATTGCGTCTTATAAAGTCAGAATTGCGTGAAATAAAGTCGCAATTGCGTCTTATAAAGTCAGAATTCTGACTTTTTTTCTCGCAATTGCGACTTTATATCACGCAATTCTGACTTTATAACACGTAATTGCGAGATATAAAGTCAGAATTGCATGATATAAAGTCGCAATTGCGTGTTATAAAGTCAGAATTGTGAGATATAAACTATTCTGAGGTAAAAAAAGAAAAAAAAAGTCTGTCTTTTTTTCCCCCTTAGAATTGGACATTATATCTCACAATTCTGAGAAAAGATGTCAGAATTGCGAGATATAAACTCGCAATTATGTGTTATAAAGTCAGAATTGTGTGATATAAAGTCGCAATTGCGAGAAAAAAAAGTCAGAATTCTGACTTTATAAGACGCAATTACAACTTTAATTCCCGCAATTCTGACTTTATATCTCGCAATTCTGACTTTATATCTCGCAATTCTGACTTTATAACTCGCAATTGTGAGATAAAAAGTCGCAATTATCTTTTAAAATGTTTTACTCTGTGGCGGAAACAAGCTTCCATTCTTTACCATACAATGAAAGTGAAATGGGTGAAAAGTGTAGATGCTAGAATAGAGGAGACAAGTAACTTAGATTTCAAATATATAATGACACTAAAATAATGCAATAAACATTAAAGGTGACATATTATGCCCCTTTTCACAAGATGTAATATAAATAATATATAAATATACCCCCCCAGATCATTTATTATAGTGTGTTAAATTTTCCCCTCTTTGGTTCTATACTTTTGTATGTGTCCCTTTAAATGCAAATGAGCTGCTTCTCCACACCTTTTAGTTTGTTTCTCTTTAGTTTTCTGTTCCCTTTGTTCTAGTTTACCGCTAGCCATTAGTTGTCATGGACACTCTTTCAATCATCACACCTGTTCATTATTTAGTCATCATCACTGTGTGTTTAAGTGCCTCTTTTTGTTCTCAGTTTAGTTGTCCGGTTCTATCATGTGTTTGTGGTTAAACACTGTTATTTTGCCTGCTCTTCATCTTTGGATTACCTGAGTTTGTTTTATTTAATAAACCCTTTTTGTTATTTAATCTATTTTTGCATCTTTATCATCATCCTCTGGACTAAGTGTGACAGAATACCGGACCTACAAAGAAGTGAAGTTGAAGATTGCCTCCATTAATGTAGCTCCCATGGGGAGCTTGCTCAAGGCCAACAGGGCTATGATTTTTATCTCCTAAGGAGGAAGAGACCTGGAGGAGTATGTGGAGGAATTTGTCGGCATCTGCCACCTCACCAATTGCATCATGGAGGGGTTTTAAGATCGGACTCGATGAGGAGATCCGGTTGGTGATGCCGTGAGAAATTCCTGCTGGACGCTGTCCAGCGGACCTTCTTTTGGTGTAGGCAAAGAGGAAGAAGATTCCGCGGCCAGCGTCCAGCCACACTCCACATTAGTCACCACCCCAGAGCCAGACCCAGCACACAGATCAAGCCTGAGGCAATGCCGGCTTAGGATTCAGAGCCAGCAGCCACATCTGTCCCGAAGGAGAAGCCAGAGGTCCTGGCTGACCAGGTGTATGAGACGGCCATGACATCTGTGACAGTGGGGTTTTAGTGGACCTGGAGTCAAAGGAATGGCTAATAGACTGGGAGACAGAGGTAGTGCTTACCACCCTATCCGCCCACGAACCTTCTCTGCCGCTGATCCCTTCCTGCACTAATGTATGTTCATCACCTCTGCCATCATTATCGCCACTGGTGCTGTCAAGCCCTAGTTCATTTTCGGCACCAGCCCTGTCCATCACAGTGTGTTCTTCGTCACCACCATCATTGTCCAGCACCTGGTTGTCTTCATTACCACCATCACTATCCATCATGGAGCCTGCTTCCACACCCAGTCTTCCTCTCCTGCACGCTCCACCGAAGCCAGCCATTCCCTCGGCTACACCACCTCTGACTCCTTTTAGCCCCTCAGTTCCACCATCAGCCCTGCCATGTAGTCCTGATCCGCCTTGGGTCTTCCTGTTCCCAGCTCTGACCTGGCATGTGGAGTCCCAAGCTCTGCCTCTTCCCTCAGAGCCAGCAGCTCCACCTCGGCCTGTCAACCAATTGCCTCTCCCCTGGCTCCTCGGCTCCACATCGGACTATCGTCCCTTCGGTTCCACTGGGCTCCCTCATCCCACAGGCTCCACTTTGGTTGGCCACGGACTTCAGGGCTGTCTGCTGCACTCCATCCCTCCACCCCTACGGCTCCATCAGGCTTATCCATTCCTCAGTCTTCACCGCTGTCCTCACTCACACCTGCGTTGGATCAGTCCTCCGGCCGCCTGGCTTCACCTCAGCCACTCGTCGCCAGGACTCCGCCTTGGTCTCCCAGTCCTTCTGCATCACTGGGTCTCTCGGCCCCACAGACTCCACCTGGGTCTCTACATCTCCAGGCATCACTGCAGTCGTTTGGGCTCAAATGACTACCTTGTTTCCTTTATCCATCACTGCCACGGTTGGTTGACTTCCTCATGGCCGTCTCCTGGGTCGCTCTGGGATCTCGTCGGCCGCCCGTTCTTCCCTGGATCCTTCCACCATCCTCTCCTCCATAGTTCCTCCCATCATCTCCTCCATGGCTTATTCTGCTGTCTGCTCTGCCCAGGTTCCTCCAATCTGCCCCCTATGGGTTTCCAGCGCCTCCCCGGTCCCTCGTTCTCCTCCTGAACCTCCACCCTTCTTCCCTCAAGCCATCCATCTCGGAGTAAGGCCACGTCTTCCCGGAGGGGGCGTTCTGTCACGATCTGTGTATTAAGTTTCATTTTCATGGACTTTTAGTTTGTTTCTCTTCAGTTACCCGTTTCCTTTGTTCTGGTTTCCTGCTAGTCATTACTTGTCATGGACACTCTTTCAATCATCACACCTGTTTGTTATTTAGTCATCATCACTGTAAGTTTAAGTTCCTCTTTGTTCTCAGTTGAGTTGTCCAGTATTATCATTATTATTTGTGTTATTATCTGGTATTATACACGCTGCTATGTTGCCTGCTCTTTATCTTTGGATTACCTGTGTTTGTTTTATTTAATAAACTCTTTTTGCATCTTTATCATCCTCTGGACTAAAGCGTGACAATATTCATTTGTGATGTGTCAAGCAGGGACTTAGGTATGCAATTTACCGTTTATCCCCGTAAATTATACAGTAATTCATAGTTTTTACTAGAAAAAACATATACATTTTACAGTAAAACTATAATGTGAATAACCAGTTTTATTTTTAATCATTTTACTGTACAAAGTACAGACTTTTTTTTTAGTGTAGTTAAGTGTAGTTTTTTTTTTTTTTTTTTTTTTACATGGCGCTAGTAAAGCTGAAGTCATGGATTCAGTTCCCAGGGAATGTGTGCCATGAACTGAAAAAATTTAAGTGCAATGTATTGTAAGTTGCTTTGGAAAAAAAGCACCTGCCAAATTCATAAATGTAAGTAATATATATATTTTAATGTAACTCCTATCAATATTTCATGCCACGTCTGTACTTAATTGGTAACATTTGATAACCTTTTGCACTGCATAGTCTGCATTCATAATCATAATCACACTTTCATTTCCCAAACCAAAACCTCAAAGCAGTTCACCATCATTTGGCTTTAGTCTACTTTGTTTTTTACTGCCAAACTGCATGTGCAATTACAACCATATATTTGTGGAGCCATTTAGTTTTCTTGAATGGAAAACTCCTTTAGGAATGCTAAATGTTTTAGTTTAACAATGTGTGTGTTGGGGATGAATAATTCTAAGTTTATTAGTCAGTGTTACGGAATAAGTTTCTACCAGTCTAAATAGGCAATAACATGATTTGATAAAAGTGAGGATGTTTAAATTACTTAGCAGCAAACTAAATCAAACTTTGTTTAATATTCTGTTCTCCAGTGTTTTAGGCCATATACTTATGATTGTTCCATGCAGGACTGCATATCACCGCCTCAGTCATGAACCCACATGTTGGGTTGTCATGATTTATGGGGACATTCGTCAGACATAATGATTTTTATACTGTACAAACTGTATATTCTATCCACTGGCCCTAAATCTACACATCACAGAAAACTGTGAAAGCTGTTTTCCTCATGGGGACCAAAAAAAAAAAAAAAAAAAACATTATCACAAGGATAAGATATTTCAGATATTGCCATCTTTGTGGGGACATTTGTCCATAACATACCTGAACCACCCAAACACACACACACACACACACCAATATCAACTGTTGGCAGAGCAGCATATGACACTAAATACCTGGAAAAGCATGATCTGATATAATTGAATAATTTCTCTACCATCTCATCAAACCCCCAAGGGAATTTCACAATGACAGGTGTTGAGAAAGAAAAAGAGGGGGAAAAAGTGTCTGCAGGAAGATCAATGTCTGTGTGTGTGTGTGGGAGGATGTATAAATACAGTGAAAAAGACAGATAATTCTTATGACAGGATGTTGTTCATGTCCTTTGACCCTCGCTTACTGCTCCCATTCTTTGTTTGGCAGAGAAGAAAGAGGTGTGTCCAGACCAACAATCTGGCAAGACCCCTTCACCTTTCCCAAACCGTGTGCCCCTCTACAGACGTCAGAGAGCAACTGAGTGTGTTAATGGCTCTATGGGAAAAGCAAAAGGGGGGAGAGAGAGAAAGAATGACACACTGCAGGAAGATAATCATTGGGCAATAAAATGACGTCTCAGAATCTGTCTCACAATGCTGCGAACACAAGCATGTACGAACACACGTGCACAGGAAACCACACACAAAACTGCTGGATTACACCTCTGCCAAATGATCTTCAGTCACATGGGGAGAACAGTAAATCTGTTTTATACAGTCCAATAAGTATATTCAAGTATATTCAGAATTTTCCGATTCTTCATTTGATTTTTTAAAATCCCAAGATCTTTAACTCTATGCCTGTGTTTCCTGTCCCACTTTTCAGCATTCCTGCACTCCTGTTGCTGAATCTACAAGCACACTGCAAAAGTCATTTTTTACTGAGTCTAAATTAAATATAAGATAACAAAGGATGTGTACGAGAAAGTAATGGTAAGAAAACATTTCTCTCTATTGAGTTGCACTTGTAGGCTCATATAGCATGACCTTGTAGTTCAATTCACATTTAAATTACTCCTATGAACTGTTTTTTTGTTATTGAAAACATACATCAAAAAACAATGTAGTCTGATTCACAATCAAATGACTCATATGAATTGGTTTTTGTTTGTGAATCAAAACATATCGCTCAGCCAGCGTAGTCCAGATCATAAAGAAATGACTCTTTTTGAGTTGGTCATTTGAATAATTGAACTCTTTGATTTTTGGGGGGGTTGAACTGATTATTACATTTGTTAAATAGAACTGAATTGCATAGTTCAACATAGTTCATCTATTTTACTGATATAAGTGTTTTAATAAATTAACTAATTAAATAAACTTAATAAATTAAGTTAAATAAACTAATACTTTTTTTTAATTAACATTCTCACAATGTTCCAAGTTACAAGGTTACTGTAAAATTCACAGCAATACTTGAGAAAGAGTTTATATTATATAAGCAAAATGGGCATTGTAACAAAAACATACTCGCATAAATCAAAATCGAATCAAATTCACCACATTTTGTCACCACACACACAAAGCAGTTCGTGTAACTAACTAAGCAAGTGTCTTACGCATGCACGGACACACACACGTACACACAGAGTTGGATTACTAACTCACTTTGAATTTATCTCTTAAAATCTGACGTATTGGAGTGTCATGATATTTTATTTCCTTAACACACACATACAAACAATAACTCTATCTGGTTACTAAAATCCTCCTAAATGGTAATAAGTAGTTGTAAATCACGCATGGCAGTAGCTGTCTTCCGGTCCTCAGAGCTTGGCAGGAGTCTGCCGATATTACGCACACAAACACACACACTGATGCAAGCTGCTTGCTGGAAGACATTAAGATTTGACATTAAGAATGAGTGTGCATTGTGGTTAGGTTAGTAGTGAAATAAAATATATTTTTTTTTAAAAACTGAGGAAAAGAGGAAATAAAAGTAACTATTTCTCCTTGCTTAAATCATTTGTATGAGGTAGTCTATTTTTATTCATTTTCGTTTATTTACTAATACATTCTATATTTTTAACATGCACTAGAATAAAGACTTTTGAATGAGCAAAAGGTCAGAGAGAGACCAAGGGAGAGAAAGAAAGTATGAGAACAGAATGAAGATGGAGGACAACCCACGCAAAAAGTAACATTTTACAGTCTTTCCATACTTTCTGCACCCTCTCTCCCCCCTCTTCTTGCGTCTCATCTGTCCATCTCATGAGCATGTTAACATTTTGCAGACTTCGGTTCAGTCTGTTAAAGCACGCGCATAAAAACACAGGAATGCTGACCGTCCCGCTCTTAGTCTGCTTAAACATTCTTTCCTCACCTGTCATTGTATGTGTCTTGTCTGTATCTCAGACCATCAATTTCCCAGTCTGTCTCAAAAATCATTTTTCTCAGGATTTTTCTTTCTTGTTTTCCAGTAAAAACCTCAAAATTTTGCACTTGCATTTCAGACACTATATCTTGATTATAATTTTTATTACTATTTTTAAGTTTATTCATGTACTTTTTTAAAGCATGAATCGAATAATGTAATATTAAGATTCACACGTATATTCTTTGAAAACAAGTCATTTTTACAAACCTAAAACCAGCTTTTTAAATAAAAATATATTTATAAAGGACTATTCATATAACACAGATATGTCTTTTTGACCTCCATCTCTTCTAGGATCTCTCCATCTTTCACCGCCTCTCCATCTCTCTTCATCTTGGCGGAAGAGTAGGTGTTGGAGGAGAGGGCCAAACATAAACCGGGGGCTGCTAAACAATAACAAAAACAAGCGGATGGAAACAGGAGTGAAATATGTAAACAGGTCTGGTCAATAGTATGGTATGTCTCTCTCTCTCTCTTTTTGAGAAAATTAATCAAGGACAGCTGAAAAAGAACTAAAGACTGATGAGACAAAAGGAAAGACAACAAGCATGAGTGGGGCTATTTTTAGCACATTCTTTGTAGCTAAAAAAAGACACCCGGGAGACATTGGGCATTCTCAGTGTCTTTGTCAGTCTCGTCTGATAGCTTACAAGAGAGCAGCGTCACAAGCGGCCAAAGGCCAAACTCATCACCCTCCCCTTTACTGGAGACCTTCTGTTACACATGAACTGGACCCTCCCCTTACTGGACCCCCTTTTGCATCTCTCCTGCGTCACAGAGGGATAACTGGAGGGCTGTGTGTTTTCTAAGGAAGGAATCTCACGGCTCAAAAACAGAGGAAAGGAAAAGTAAAGATAAAGAAAGGGACGTGGAGCAGGATAAGATATGATGGACGGCTGATGTCGGCTGACAGAGAGACAGTGGGAAGGCGAGAAAGAGGGTGAGAATGTATCGGAGACAAGAGGAGACAAAAGATCTTGGAATGCTCCAACGTCATCGGATTGTCACACTGACTGGGCTTTCATCGTGACCCCAGTGATATGAAAGAGGGAAACCTTTGGAGGGCATTCTCATGCTCTTGGTCGTGTGACTAATGCCAACCAACATCCGTACCGCTTGCAAAAATGTGCCATTTAGTCCCACACTGAATCGGCTCAAAGTACAAAGACCACTAATCTCCACCTTCCAATAACTTGGGCATTTCCATTGTGCTGTTAAGCAATGATCCTCCTTATGTCTTCCCGTCTAAGAGATTTCCAGGAGACTTACATTCAGTAGCCTATAATTACTTAATATAACACAAACTACAGCAAATAAAAAACAACATTCCTCTGTACAAAATGTATCATCATAGTTCTTAGTGAGCAGTAGTACCAGTATTACAGGGTGGGACAATCTCCCCTGGAGTCACCATTGTGCCCCTCAGGGGGCCATTGTGCCACTACACCCTGCTTGACAGCTACCTTGTTTGCCAGTCTTTTCATTGGCACCGTTATAGAGTCTTTGGTAGACCAGGCTGTCAGCAACTCATTGTTTAGTAACTCATGTTTTGTCTGGCTAGCTGTAATCTTGTGGGGTCTGATGCCACCCTCATGGTGGTGCTGGCTCTTTGCCTGTGCTTCCAGAGATTTGTCAGTGGTTCTCAGTGCTGGACATGGATGTGTGTTCCTCCACTACTGTAGCTCAGTGTATTAATTTTCAGTTCTTTTTTTGCTCATCCCTTATAGACTGGAGCTGCTGAGGGAGATCCATCAAAGAAACGCCTACTCACCTGTCAATCAAACATACATTGTGCTAAAACAGGCAATTTACTTTTTAGGTGGGGCTTTTAAATAAAGCATGTATAAAAAAAATGTTAAAAATCACTTAGGGGTAAAAAGAGGTTCAAAATACATTTGCAGCGTTAGCCTATACTGTTAGCGAACATCCCAACACCACGCACACTGCAGGGAGCATTGTTTAGTTCAGTGGTTCCCAAACGTGAGGTGAACAAAATGCTGAATTTTTCAACTTATTTAATTTTACCCCACCTTAAAATAACACTAAAACTGAGCATGCATTTCTAACTGTGCAAAAACAGGAAAATGGTAGTGTTGTAAAATCCAATCAAAGTAGGCCTTCCTCATCTTAATTTGCGGTCAAAACTGACTGCATCCACACAAGCAGCGTGCATATGATAGGTTGCATGCAGAATATGCTGCCTTAGCAAATCGCACTATAGTAGCTATGTTTTTGTACCTTTGTAAAAGTGGGGTTTAAGAGAATATATAAACACAAACTGTGTATAGAGATCTATTTATGGCCCTGTTTACACCTATTAAGATGCATTTTGGTCGATCGGATCACAAGTAGACGACGGTAAATACAGGTGTAAACGGGGTCTAAAACATTTTGAGCTTGTCCACTTTCAACCACTTCCAGAGGTAGTTGAGAACGCAATTTGACCGGATTGCTATAGAGTAAACGTTCATGTGGTCAAATGTGTTCGATCAACCGCAAAAGACCGCCTACTCTCCGCCTGAACTAACGAGTAAACATTATGGGAAGTGCGCTAGCCAGATGGGATTTAAACTTTGTCGGCATTAAGACCCAAGTTTGATGTGAAGACGAAAAACGCACCAAGCACAATGTTCTCTCACCATTACTGATTTCTAACACACTTACAGCGTTCGGCGTCGTCTTGCGGTTATCTGAGCAGAAATGAAAACTCCGTAGTTTTTCCGGTGTAGTGCCGAATTATGGGACCCGCCGAATTATGTGACCCTATAGGCGCTGTAGTGACAGTAGGGTTAGGATTAGGATTGGGATTTGGAGTAGGAGTAGGTCGGATTAGCGCAATACAGCGCTTACTAGGGTCACATGATTAGGTGGGTCATAGAATTCGGCACAACACCGTCTCTGTGTTTTTCAGTCGTCCCCGGTCGCGTTCATATGTAAATTGCGCAAGCTCATTTCGTCCGTTAGATCTAAAGACCCTCCCCCTCGAAGACATCAGGACAGAAGTGATTGAAAGCTGACAAAAGAGATGGATTAAAACACCAGATATAAATGGGTACGTGTCTGCCTCGTCAATCTACTAAAATGCATCTTAGTACCAGGTGTAAACAGGATACAGAAACATATCCTGTGTGAGTTCTTGTTAGTAATGTTGATGTGGCGAGCAGGACGAGGTCGAGGGCCGTGGGAGAGCGGCGCGAGGCCGGTGGCGTGATTGATAATGAGTGACACCGGTCTCGTATCTCTCAAGGTGGAGCAGAAGCATAAAGGAGGAGCGACGGGGTATGCAGAAGGATGTTAAATGCCTCAGGGGGAACGCTACTGTAAAACATTTGGGAACCACTGGTTTAGATCAGGGTTCACCAATCTTGGTCCTGGAGGGCCGCTGTCCTGCAGAGTTTAGCTCCAACCAGCTCCAACACACCTGTTTGAAAGTTTCTAGTATGCCTAGTGAGACCTTGATTAGCTGGTTCAGGTGTGTTTAATTGGGGTTGGAGCTAAACTCTGCAGGACAGCGGCCCTCCAGGACCGAGATTGGTGAACCCTGGTTTAGATGAATATGTAAATGAGTGCTGAACGCCTTAAACCCAATAACAAATTCAATAGATTGCACTGTTTTTTTAACAACATACAAATTGTTGTTACATATTTTTTTAAAAGTCTTTCAGTAGTTCACAAGCCTATCCCTCACAGCCTCGTTTTCATCTGTGTAAATTCAATATGGCATCTACCCTGACTAAGGATCCAGTGTTGTTTTGGGCTCCATTGACTTTCATTATATAATCAAAAACTGTCAAATAATTTTTTGATGTTTGTTCTCGTGTGACATAAGCATGGTTGAGCATATTTGATGTGCTCTGTGTGTGTGTGTGTGTGTCACCAACACACACGACAAAGAAGATAAAGATCCAAGACAGTATTTAATAGTATCCATCCACAGGTAAAACCAAACAAAGGCAGGCACGCAAACACAACCATAACATAGACAAGACCGGACCAATGAGACCTGCAAACACAGGAACTTATTTACACAGATCAACCAAAGTAATTAATAAGGAACAGCTGAACAGGATAACAAAATCAAATCAGTCACCATGGTGACAAACTCAGGCGGGAAACCGTGAACCATGATAGTGTGTTTATCAATATTTATATGTGAATAAAAGCCTTAATTATATCAGATTTTTTTTACAATCTATTTACACATTTTTTATAATTAATAATATACAAAGTTTTGGGGAAATGGACTTTCAACAGAAGGACAGAGATCTTGCAGGTTTCATAAAAATATCTTAATTTGTGTTTTGAACAAAAGTATTATTTGTTTAGAACAACATGAAAGTCAGTATTAATGACAGAATTATAACTTTTGTCTGAACTATCCCTTTAAAAGTACCCTATGAACTGAATATGGGCATTTGCACGTCACCGTTTCAGATGGCCTTGAAAAACAACCGTGTTACTTAAAGATCAGTCTCATGTAACAGGAAGTCAGAGCTTACGTTATGAATGGTCAGTTTCACATTCCAAAGCCGAAACAATCCCACTCCATCTTACTCAGTCACTTTCCCTCTCAGTGTTTGTCACTGAAACGTACTGTATGTCATAATGACCGCTCTATATTTATACAACTGTTTACATGACCAGTTAACCTCCCACGGTCAGAGGATCAATGAAGAACAACATCCTCGTACTAAAAGCTCCTCTAATACCACCCACTCAGCGACTCTCTATCTCTCCCTCGAGACGCTCCATTAAATCCTTTCATACACTCACACTCCCGCACATTTCATTGTCTTATCCTTATAGGTATGAAAGGAATGTGAGGAATGGCAGAGTCATAGATAGAGGGAATTTCCCTGAAGGACAGCAACAGACATGCAAGACAGTATGATCAGACAGACTGTGGGGAAAGGGGGGGAGATGGAGGATGGGGTGAGGAGTACAGCAAAGAAGAGAAAAAGAGTTGAATCTTTGATGAAGAAAACAGACACTCAACGGTACAGTAGGGCAGCATTACTCAAACACTTCTGACTGGATCAGTCACACCACCTCAGCATGACTCAACCTGAACTAATCCTAGATCAGTGTGACAGCTCTTCTAACACACTGTGTGTCTGTCACCAAGCTTACAATGTTGTCAGATCAGAGCCTTTACCTGTAATCAACAACTCACTGGACTTTTACTGCAAATCACTTTGAGCTTACAGGTGACTCCCGCACCAGTCGTCCAACCTGACCTCAAGTTCACCACAGACAGGTCAATGACATATAAGAGATCTAGTTTAAAACATTAGAAATGTATTTTTCAAGGTTTTTAAAAGCCATTTTACAAAAAGGTTTTAACAATGTTTTAATTTAGTGTAACCATTAAAAACTAACTACATATTTTCCTTTTTTATTCAAATATCAGAAATTATTCATTTATAAATTTGAAGTTTTTGGGTAGTCACAACACATGACATTTTACAATCTGAACTAACCTCGTCTTGCAATAAAAAGGTCAAATTATCTGATATTTAAATTACGAATACAGTCAGTTTTAAATGCACACTCATGAGGGGGTTTCACTTTATTTTGATGACTGTAACGTTGCACCTACATGTCTACTAACTCTCGTGTTAGTAGACTGGTAGGGTTAGGGTTAGAATGAGTTGACATGTACTTGCGAAGTTACTTATAGTAAGCAGAAAGTCTGTTGGAGAACCATCACAATAACGAGTGAGCAGATATTAAGCAGACAGTTTACTAATACTCTAATGGGAGTTAGTTGACATGTAGTTGCAAAGTTACTTATAGTCAACAGAATGTTAAAAAGACCATCAAAATAAAGTGTTACCGTAATTTTTGACTTTATGATATCTTTATGACTAAAAATATCTAAATGAATTGTAATTCAAAAATTAAAAACATGTTCATTACAGAACAGCTGTATTCAAGTCACTATGACTAGCACTGTATGTCTGAATAAATGAATAGATCTGGACTAAAAATGAGTGTCAAGTCATTGACCCAGGCTTTAATAAAATTACAAAATATGGGCAAGAATGAAAGCAAAGAAGAGGGATCAGATTACAGGACCGCCGGGGTTGATTTCCCTCTGTTTCCTGGCGTTACATCATCATTTGAACTGTGCCGGGCCTTAAGCAAGCGCATGCCATATGCCTCCCACCCAGAACACACACAGTCTTGACAAAAGAGGCATCAGTCTCTCTATATTTGGGCCGAAAGTGTATAGATCAGCTCTGGGAGGAGTCTGAGAAAGGATAGAGACTGATTCTAAAGCTGCCGTATGATTAAGGCGCATGGATAAATGCAAAAAGGCGTGAGTGAGAGAAAAACAGAGACATAATTTCCATACCCTCCTTTAGATAATGCAATATTGTTGAACAGAATGGGAGGAAAAAACGGCTATGTCATCTCCTGTTAAGACTTAAAGGATGAAAGCAAGAATGAAGGATCTCTAATGTTTTCTTTACCCTAGCAGCCACTGATGTGGAGAGAGAAAGCTGTTGTTTGGCTTGGTGACAAGCTCCACCCACTGAATGATTTACAAATGGCACGCTGTAATTTACTTGAATGAGAATGCATCACTGGAGTTTAACAGGTGATGTCAGAGGGCTTTCCAAGATATCACACTGAGATGATGACACACACACACACACACGCGCGCGCGCGCGCACGCACACACACCCTACTGCTTTCTGCCATTAGCACAGAGTACTATTGAAGGGATCTTTAACAGATTATAAAACAACGCTATAAAACGCACAAGTACACACACGTTTTTTTTGGTTATGGCCACAAAGATGAAGCGCACCTTTAAATGTTTCACATAGGAATCACTGTATACAGTGCACCTGCTTTACTGCTTACAGGATCATTATGATTTCAAATACACTGTGAAAGAAAAGCATTGTTAACTGTTATAACAGTAAAAAAGACAGATTGTATGTTTTGCACCTCCAGCATGAGTGATAGGGAGTATTGACAGATCTTCCTTTCACCATGTGAATTTTCAGCATCATTACTCCAGTCTTCAGTGTCACATGATCCTTCAGAAATCATTTGAATACACTGATTTGGTGCTGAGGTAACATTTCTTATTGTTATTAATGTTGAAAACTTAATGTTGCTTAAATGTCTTTACTTTCAGTTTAAAGTTAATGCATCCTTACTGAATAAAAGGATTACATAAAAAAACTGACTTTGAATGTATTCTCTGCCTTAAAAAGCCTTAAAATCTCACGGTTTGAAACACTGGTGCCAATGCCTGTCATCAAAATGATTGACTACTATAACCTTCCAGAACTGTCCAATACGCTGTTACTCCCAGATACAAGCCAATCACTAGCAAAAAAATAATAAAAAAATGTCAACCACTCTAAACCACAAGTAATTTATTAGATTTCATTTAATAGTGGCTTGCCCAGTGCATGGCTACAACAACCATTTCTATTTTGCAGCATTTTCCCATGGGACCAAAATATATTGTTTTTTCTACATTATTCTACATTCTATTCGCAAAAATGTAATTCGCAACTGCCATCAGCGTGTTTGCTTTGATTGGTCATGCCATTAAAGCTCACTGGCCTGAATTAAAAGAGAAAGAGTAAGCGAGAAGCAAAAAGAGAGAGAGGCCAAGAGCCTGTTCTCAGACAGTGAGTGATGCCATGAGCTTCAAACACAGTGAAGAGGTTAAGTACCTATTATGGGATTGTGGAGGCGTAATAAGGGTTGATGGAGTAGACGCAGGCTTGCCACCACAGCCAGGGCCCAGAGATCCCCACACTCTCTGAAAAGAGAGCGTGAGAGAGAGAGAAAAAAAAGAAAGAAAGAAAGAGTGAGAGCTCCCCTTCTGTCCCCTTTCTACCCTCTCTGACACTAATATGGAAAAAAACATGTTTTGAGTGAATACGAATGCAAATATTATTCTTCCTGACTATTACCACTGCAAGCACCTCTGCGCGGGCAGCCAAAGCGTTGGACAAAAAGGCCAAAGACTTTCTCAGTGCCTTCAAAGAGAGCCTACATAAAATAAACACCGCCATCAGATTACAGCCGCTAACATGGCTCAGTGTTAGGCCGAGGCTGGGCGCGCAACTGCCCGGTAAGTGTGGGGTCCGCTCAGTCAACACGATGACGCAGAACGGAACAAAAGCACGACAGAAAAAGCAGGTCTGTCGGAACACAGCCCCAACCCGCAGCACCGCTGACCCCACCGCCACTGCCCAGACCCAGAAGAGAGGAGAGACGAGGGGATGAGAGGAGCGTGGAGGACAGATGAGGTGGGATGGCCGAAGGGCTTGAGCCGGGAGTTGAGGTGTGGTGTGCATTTTGGACGAGACCCCTAAACCCGAGACCAGAGCGGAGACTCCCAGGGAAGGCAAACCTGAAAGAGAGCAAATATAAAACAGAAGGAGGGGTAAGGAAAGGTGGGGAGAGAAATGCAGAGCAAAGGTTAGGGTGGAGTGAGAGAAGCTGGATGAGAGATGTAGGGAGAGGTAAAAGGGACATCTGAGTGGATGATGTTTAGAGACAGACAGGACGGGAACGGGAGCGTCACCGGTGGATAACCTCTCGGTATGACATCACAGGGCTCTTCTAATACGGTGGGCAGCGATGACGTAATCCGCCTGGCAGCAGGAGAAAGTGAATCGGTCCCAGAGGAGAGCTTGGGTGTTTCACTCATCCCGCGTCTAACCTCAAACCTACACACAGTCTCTCTTTCCCATGCACGCACACACACACTGACTACACACACGCAGTCCATTTCATATTTCTCTTTTACACATCAAGGATTCGCTTCAAGAATGTAAATGAACACCGACACGTGTTCACTCCCTCTCTATTCATGGATAGAAATACACGCAAATATGCAAGGATAGATTTTCTCTCTCATACACACACACACACACACACACACACACACAGACTTTGTCAGAGCAGGGTAGGAAACTCAGGGCAGCTCAACCTCACTGACCGCACCGGCTGCAGACACATGCGCACACACGTCTCCATTTATACTATTCACCATCTTTTTGCACTAACATAATGTAGTGCGAAAGGTTTTAACTCTTAAAGTTTTCGATAAATTCTTCAGATTGGAAATTTCAGATTTAAAAATCTGAAATGTTTTTTTTTTTTTACTTTTTATATTTGCTCATATATGGTTGAATATGCAAAACGGTCATCTGTAATAACAGGACCCCATGAATTTTAATTTAATTTAAATGTATGTGTCAAACAGGATGTACAACTTGAATTTAGGCAGTATGAAAATGAACTGAAATTCAATTAACTGTAGATTTATAACTAAAACAGCATAGATAGATAGATAGATAGATAGATAGATAGATAGATAGATAGATAGATAGATAGATAGATAGATAGATAGATAGATAGATAGATAGATAGATAGATGGAAGAATTATTTTGAAGAAAGAATTTACAGAGTTGCACTTCTACTATACATACTAGCCTATATAACAGAAATATTAAATATTTTTCTGAAAAGCATGCTATACTAATCCACCAACTAGATCAGCAACAAATCACCATTCAACAATACAGCCTGGACTAAACATTCATGCCAGTTGGTCATTTCTGCAGCGTCAGTAAAACATCTAAAATCAGGGCAATTCCATTTTCTCTGTGAGAACTTTAAACTATATGGTATTTTTGTTTCATGTCTGTTTTGTATATTTTGTTTATAGTATTTTAGGCCTATGCTTTGCTACCCTTGAACAACAGATAAGGAACATCAGCTGAGGAACAGCTGGTGGCCTTGAGGTTCAGGATATTTGGGTCGCAGCCTGGAAAGCCCCAAATTGTGTAATGAAGGCAGACCTCAATAAGAACAGGATTAAGACTGTCAGACTCTAATGTGCTTGCGTCAGAATTTTGAAAACGTGAACATCATCCAATATTAAATGTGGAGGAGACAAGTTGTACACGCTCAAAGACACAGCTAAAAACACACACACATCCCGACACATACAGAGACCCTCCCTTTCTCTCTTTCCTGACTCAGCAGTTTTGTAGGAAACCTGTGTTGCTTTGAAGAGGCAAGAATCTATCATTACTTGAGAGATGTAGAAAAAGAAAGCAAAGTGAGAATAAGTGCTCCATTGTCTACCTCGTCACCCCTCCTTCCCCCTCTGCCTCCGAAAAAATAATTGTGTTGTCCTAATTACAGAGAGGAACTTCAACAGGTGCGGGGAGCAGCACCTGGAGGAATGGGTGTATATCTTTGCTCGGAGTGCATGTGTGTGTTTTATGGCCGGCCATGTGAGCAATACAGACACACACTTCTAAGGACAGGGCAGACAGTGACACAGAAAAAGGATGGGGAGGCTGACTGTTCACATCAACACTGGCATCACTGACCCATAGCTGTATGACCAGTAGCCTACTATGCCTGAAAAACATCTTTACTGCTTTAACCCAAATAATAATCATCAATTATTCCATGATGAATGGATGACAAGTTCAAAACAGCCCATGGACAGTCTCGCTCATAAACCACACAGATTTGCAAATCAGAAGTCGTATAGTAACTGAATTGATTAAATTTCCACCACAGGGAGGCTGAATCATGACTCACACAAATCTGCCACCGAATTGAGACGATGACATGGCACGGGTGATGGGGTTTAAGACAAACGAGTGCTGGCTGGTGCCGTTGGCTGGACAAATTTAAAATCCGGAGTGATGTAAACGGCTCTCACGGGATCGCATTCTTACCGTAAAAACGGCATAATGAAACAATTGACCGGAAGGGACGGAGATCTGGCACGTTGTCAAGATACAACGCGGAAAAGACAACACAGTTTTACAATAAGTGTGGATTAAAGACTTCACATGACGTCAGTACACGTCTTGGGAATTTTTTTTTCATATCCTCAAAAACATGTAAATCTAAACAAATGAAGCAAGGATGGGCTTGACGCCACGTCCATCCAGTGCTTCGTTTGGGTCAATAAGAGTGTGTTTATTTTCGAACGTCACTGTTAGTGAGAAGGTTGTTTTATCAGGAATAAGAAACTACAAACAGCAGCCTGTGTGAAGTAGCCATCCTTTCTCCGTCACAACATAGATAGCTCTATAATAAATATAGCCTACACTTCAAACTACACTTATCTAGCCTACCACTTTTAACCCTGGTTTAGGACATATAGCATATTTTGAGGATTAAAATAATGCAATTTTCAGGTGTTTTTCTACGGAGCCCCTATAATGGTGGTGGGGAAAAAATATGAGATGGATAAAAAATATTTTTCAATGCTTTTACGTTCACTCACAAATCTTGCGTTTCTCAGTTTCTGGGAAACGCAAAGCATTTGAAAGCGAACACAAAAGCATTGAATTATTATTTTTCCTCCCATCTCCTTTTTTTCCACCATGTCCCTTAAGGGGCTCCGTATTTTTCTAAGTAATCACGTGCTAGAAGTTCGTGTTTGACCAGAGTATATTAGAGAAATGAGAGGGTCTGTAGCCTATCTCTTACCATTGGAGAAAGCGTGACAGCTAACTTGGATCACATCATGAGGCACCTCAGCAGATCGTGTGGCAGTGACGCACGCAGTTCAAAATTTTATGACAGTCAGTTACAGCTTTAAAAGTACTTGCCTTTATATGTATATCTGTTAAATACTATGGTAATGCCGTAAATGAGTCCTGTCTGTCGCGAGTCGCGACATTAGAATTCTCTGCCTTCCCTTATAAAATAACCTTTTCATCATAGTAAACTCTACATATCGTTCACAACAAAAGTATTGTTTAGCGTAAAACATGTTGAAGATTAGTGAACAGGCTGTCAATTACCTAAATTATAAGGTGTTTCCTCACAAAAGCGGTTTATTCAGTGTGAAGCCTCCTCTCCATTGACAACCATTCAAAGATGGCCTCTGCTCTCCTTCCCTGCGTACCAGCGTTATCATTAGCCGTTACGCTTTTTTGGCTAAAGGTTGCAGGCTTGTCATCAAGTGGCTTGGTTTGACCGTTCGCGTCTTTTGCAGCATCTCACGTTCTAAAAACTATTTAACTCTTTCCATATGAGAAAACCCTTCTCTGCCAATAACTTATTTATAACTTATTTAGCATTGATAACAATGATTAAGTTATAAAGTTAGGGGGCGCTATTACGCTTCTCCTGAAGGAGTAGCCTACAGACAAAGAGTATAGAAGCCCACTCTTTGGTAGAGATAGGCACTATGCATGCTCGCTTCCGCGTTTTGTCTCAGCCCGCTCAGTTACATCCGGTGCTGAGTCAGAAGCCGTTTTTTTGCATTAGGTGGAGATAATGGCAAATTACACTCGCTGTATACAACAACTTCCAGCGGTTAACGTGAATGATGTTAACAATATTGTGAGGCAGTTAGCTGTCACACCTAAGAGTAAGAAAGAGAAGGGCTTTAAATTATATATTTCGAGCTACATCGACAACTTTAAGGGTGAGTATTCTCTCATATCATGCGAAATCCGACTAGCGAATCAGTTTCTAAAATCGTTGTCTCCTTTTCTGAGAAAATTTTATGAAAGTTTTTCCGCTAGTATAGTACTTTGACGCTACATTTCACTAAGCGGAATTAAAGACGCTGGCTGAGAATCTCCAGATCAAAGCACAGGTAATAAAGAAGCAGCTGAAATGAGCAATCTCAAATGCATATGACAAATAATGCGATAATCAACAATAAACAGCCTACAAATCAAAATGGGCTAATAATGTTACTGCATGAAATGCCGACCCCGGAAGTGGAATGACTGTGCAAGCATTCGTGTTGATGGACTCGATATAGGCTACTCAATCTGTGTTACTTTTGATCATCGTTCTGAATATGATCCAGATGTAGGCTAGTCTTTGACAAAAACAAGATTTTCTCAGCTTTTTGCTAAAATGTTGCTTTATTTTCTTCTTAAACTTACACACAAGTGTTGATAAAAAAGAATGCATGATTTTTTGTTTAAAAGCAGAGGGTCTGTAGCCTAGAATCTAGACGAACCCTAGCGGCAGCAAAATGTATTTTGCAGCTAGGGTAGTCTAGCAACTCTCCGTTGATTTTCGGAGCTGTAAAAACCTAAATTGGGTCAGGCCAATCACATCGTGTATAGAGTAGGCGGGGCGGGCTTAACATAATGACGACAGAGTTGCGACGGTTCCATAGACAGTAAAAGAAATGGACACAGCGAGCCCATAGGTTTCAACGGAGACAAGTGAAGTCAATTAGAAGCACTCACTTCCTGGGGGTCGAGCGTACTGCGCAGACTCAAACTGAGCTTGACGACGTAGATGTGACGTGAGCAGCCCGTCTGTCTTCTAGTAGCTGTGCCAAGAGAAATCTGAATCATTCCTTTCTGAAACTTGCAGAGACAGAGAGCGTGAGTAGGAGCTGTCCATGAGCTAAGCAGGATAAACTTTTGCTAAGTATTCTGATTAATTACTTTGTCATTTTGCCTCCACGTCCCCCCGATTGCCCGTGAGCTTCTCCTCCTGTCTATATGGTAATTTCTACTGTGCGACAGAGAGTCGCAGGTTATGACGCAATCGTTAGCCTATTTTTACAAAAACTGCTTCTACGGGGCCATAACGTAAGCTACAAGGTAATGGAGCCTTTTATACATTTTCGTGTTTCTTTAGAAATAAAAAATGGACAAATGGAGTCTTTAAACGCCTCAGATGTAAAGTTATTCGCTGTCAAAGTGACGCCAAAATGAATGGGAGTCAATGGAATGCTAACAGCAGGTGGGGGTCCGCAATGGTGGTGCCCGGGGAACCGTCAATAAAATATCAAACCCTGCCCCCCTGGACGGTTCCCTGCTTGAAAACAAAGAATGGCGGCTGCTGCTGGCGAACAGTCTTTCGAATCGGCTTTGGCCGCGACTCTGGAGGACTTGGAGTTACCACCATGCATTTCAGGCAAATTCCAAACTGTGTTTTTGCACTCTTAAAGGGCACTTCGGAAAGGGGACACCATTTGTAGGGGCGTGAACATAAGTGCACAACTGAAGGGATCACAAAGGGCCCTTCCACAAGTCCATATCAATTATTTATTATCTATAAATGAGCCTGCAACATATTAAACTGAAACCACTGGGAGTTTGAAAAGCAAAAGCAGAAGTTATTTTTTTACAAAAATCATCAAATTGCAGCAAAGCGAGAGGGCATGCACTATCCTCCAAATCACCTGTGAGCAGAATAGGTTTGGAGATGGAAAAGGAGAAAGTGACGTGATGTGAAGGCCAAATATGGTAACCCATACTTGGAATTTGTGATCTTCATTTAACCCATCCAAGTGCACACACATTAGGAGCAATGAGTAGCCTAGTGAACACACACACACTGCAAACGGTGAAAAAGACAAGAGCACTAAGGGGAGCTGTAATAAAGCTAGATATTTATAATAAAATAAATTCAAACCATATGTATATGCTGTTAAATATTAGTATACTTGTTTTTTTATTATATCCTGTAGGCTGTAATGATTAATACATTATAAAAAATATTTACATTTTTTTTTTAAATCAGGTCCCTCTCCTCCCTGCACCATCCATCATCTCTGATGGTTTTCCTACATCTCTGTACATCTCTGTTGGTGTCATTGTTTGTGAAAATGTACATGCCTCTATTAGCATCTACTAACTATTATTGCTTGCATTTACAATGTCACATGCCTGCACGTTGAACACAATTTTTCTCCAATGAGGAGGAGGAGGAGGGTGGATGTGGGAGGATGAACAGCACTTGTATAATTGCACTGATTGACTATTAGCTGTCATCACAAGGTTGAATCCTGGGCTGCGTTCAGCCCTGACAAAAAGTTGCAAAACGTTTTTCAAAGGAAACGGTGGTGCGTTGAACATCCTGTTCTGATGACGCAAGAGTTGCAACTATGGCAGCTGAGAAGGCCATTCTTTGTGTTCTTTTTGAAGAATTTTCAGAGCCTGATGAAACCGGTATAAATACAACAAAATACGCTCGATGTTACAGTCACTGCCCTTGCCATCCAGAATAAAAGAGAACATCCCAATCGAGTGAAGGGATTTGTGTAAACTGTGGTTCCTAATTATTGTGATCCGACATTTGCCTCGCATTTCAGGATGAAAAGACAAACATTTCAGGTGAAGGTTCTTACCTCCTAGACTGTGTTATGATATGACTGTATTATTTTTATTGTGAGTATTAGGCTTATCATTATTGCTGATCACTGTTGATATGCTATATTTTTACTATAAAACTCTTACGTCAAACATGTCTTCTAATATCTTCAATTGTTGCGTATACCGAGCTGCAGCGGACACATTTGTAAACGACTTTACTTGGACCCATTGTGCGAGCTGTCTCTTTAATACTGCATGGTTTATATACATGTTGCTGCTGATTGGGCTGACATTTTTGACACACCCACCAAACAAGAGAAAACGTATCTCAAACCCTGTTTGCACACCGTTTCCAGGAAACATGTCGTTCAACCCGGAAACCGGTTTGAGCTTGAACGTGCCCCAGTTATTCATTAGACAGCTATTGATGCTTTTCTGTTCTATCTTGAATAATGTGATGCTTCCTTATGCGTTGTTCCCATAACAGAGATGTAAAGCGTTGTTTCTCTGAAATTTCCAAAGGCTCATAAAATATAATACTTTGTCTTGGCTTGATATACAGTCTAATGAAATCTAAATTTTAAACATCTTTTATTGTGCCAATTTAATGGGCCCAATACTTCCTGTTTGAGCCAATGCAGATGAATGAGCAAAGTTATTTCAGTGCATGACCGCCCTGATTGTAAAGCAAATCATGATTGGTTGGAGTGAGAGAGTGCTATGATTGGTCAGAGCAAATGGCTGTTATCTGATTGGTTTAAGCAGATGGTCACGGTGGGTGGAGTGAGTCCACATATTCATGGATTTGTCTGCATGTCTTGACACTAGAAGTGTTTTAAAATCTACAAATGCAAGCAGGGATCAACAAATGCACTGGAAGCGATCCACTAATGCATGCAGCGATTCACAAATGTGCAGAAAGCGATTCACAAATTAATTCCAGGCAGAATTATGTTTGTGACATAATCTTCTTTTTTTTTTCTTTTTTTTTTTTTTTAAACTCTTTACATTTATTTGTGGATCTTAATCTATTTATTTGGAATAATGCAACAATTCTAACCCCATAGTATATACTCATGACGGGGGAGGAGAGAGAGAGTGAGCAAGAGGGATATTTGAAGAAAGACTGTAGAAAGCAAGATGGCTGAGAGACATTACAAAAGAGAAAAGGTCAGAGTAATATTACTGGAAAAAGAAGGGTTAGGATCAGGCAAGAGCTTTAGGACCTGCGTTAATATTAGAAAAGCTTTCCAGCGCTTGAGAGACCTAAGCGGGAAGGCCTGAAAACTGAGGTTGCGTTGTTTCTGCTTGTTTGAGTTGATTTCAAATATCATATTATTAATATATTTACAACAATGATTCTCAGAAATCGGTTACTGCTAGCCTAGAAATCTAGACGCACCCTAGCGGCAGCAAAATGTATTTTGCAGCCAGGGTAGTCTAGCAAATCTCCGTTGACTTTCGGTGCTGTAAAAACCTAAAATGGGTCAGGCCAATCACATCGTGTATAGAGTAGTCGGGGCGGGCTTAACATAATGACGACAGAGTTGCGACGGTTCCCTGCAACTTGAAAACAAAGAATGCCGGAGCTGCTGGAGAACAGTCTTTCAAATCGGCTTTGGCCGCGACTCTGGAGGACTTGGAGTTAAGTTTTTCTTTGAGAAAAGAGCAAAGAACGGCACTTAAAAGGAAGATGTGTTCGTTTTGCTGGCCAGATTCAAAAGTTGAATCTATCAACTAACGTTAGCTCCGCTGTTGGGAAAACGCTCTGGTTGGTTGAAGCGCTGTCCTATTGCGTGCAGAGTGAATTTGAAAGACAGCCGTTTATCCCGCCCCTTGGATTGAGCCGTGTCTATGGTGAGTTGCCAGACCTAACATCTTGATGTAGGTCTGGCTTGCCAGGCTAGCTTACTGTACCTTTAACTTATAAAGTTAAGAGCAGATCGGGAACACACACACATACATATAAAACATATTTTAAAAACTTCATTATAAATGTACATTTATTTGTATCATATTAACACCAAGAATAAAATGTTCCTGTTGTCGCTGCCTAGCGTTGTCGTAGTAACATTCCATGTGAAGCTAATGAGGAAAATTACATGGACTTTCGTTGCTCCCTTTGCCAAATGCGTTCCAAACGGCTTCATGAAACACAAATCCTCCCACCAAAGTCCCCACTTCAAAGGCTCCGCCCTTCGGAGTGAGTAGGGCATAGGGATGCGCACTTCCGATTGGAATTTGCCCTTACTAGTAAACATCAACTAGGCCTGAACAGTATCACAGAAAAAGATAACCCTTAATTATGTTTACCGAGGGTTTACCCTGACTTCAAAGTAGTAGAACTATCAAAATGCTATATTACCAGCACAAATATTTAGGATTATCTTTATAAACATTGGTTCCATGGAAACTAGAGTTATTACTGCAGTAAAATTGTGATAACTTGGGATTAGTTGAACCGTTATAAAATATTATTTTTTTTAAGAAAAATAAATCCCCATATTAATTTATTATGGTTTTCAGTAGTAACAATATCTATAGTAACTGTGGTATTTAGGTAAACTAGTATGTGGTTGCCCTGGTAAATGTTTGTAAGGGCACCTGTATCAGTATTTCCACTGTAAACACATGGCATATAACAAGTAGACTATTTAAAATTTAAAACCCTTCTAGAATTCCATTATATAAATTTTCAGGATACTGATCCACGACAATATATGTCATAAGTGATTTGCCTTTTTAGTGTACTGGTGGTTTAACTGACCAGTGGTGTTTCTCACTAACTAATCGTTGAATCCATTGCGATCATGCCACCCAGTGTTGATCAATAGAACAGCAGGTGGCCTCCACAGACTCTCACAAACTATGAGAATCCATTAATAATAATAATAATAATAAAACATGCCAGGGGATATATGTCATTTATTACAGAAATACAAACAGTGAAAAACCTACTTTAACAGAACTGTAAAATAAACTGGCATTTATCATTGCAACCAGGCAATGAATTTCCTATAACATAAATCTTTAAGGTAACCAATGCGATTAATTATACATATTCATAATTAAGCCAGTGTATATCCTTTAAAATCAAACAGATGTGCTTGATAGGCAAAGAAAGAAGGAATGTCACCTGAAATGAATTTTACATGTACAGGCCCTTATGTAGCCTACTATAGTATCTAAAGACTGATAGTTTCTCTCTATGAGAACTAGATAATGTTCATAATTTCACAACTGGAATGAAATAATGTTACAGCCTAGTCCTCTGATTAGCAGGAAGTTCATCCTGGTCGAGCCCCCACAGGAATGTTCGCAGGCGTGTTACTTCCTTCAGTAGATCAGGGCTTGGGATTGGCTGAGTCAGGTCCAGGCGAGGTGTCTCGTTAGGCAAGATAAGAGGAGGATGGTCCAAGAAACTCTCAAAAATATCTGAAAACATGTGAATAATATTAAAGAAAAAAATGATATATTATACATAATACATATTATATTACATAGTATATTACATACAATTTAAACGTTTGGGGTCAGTAAAAACATTTTTTTTTATTTTTTGATGAGCAAGAATGCATTTATTTAATCAAAAATACCGTAATATTATATTTTGTTACAATTTGAAATAACTATTTTGTGAATATATTTTAAAATGTAATTTATTCCTGTGGTGTTGAAGCTGAATGTCTTTACTGTCACATTTGATCAGTTTAATTAATCGTTGCTGAATAAAAGTATAAATTTCTTTAAAAAGAAAAACATTTACTGATCCCAAACTTTTGAAAAGTAGTGTATGTAAAAGAAGTTGATGTAACCTATAGTTTAGGGGCGTATTATCATTACTTTTTAAAAAATAAGTTGTTCATTTATTAAGGTTGTGACTCACCACCTCCAAGCTCGGTATCGAGAGGCGGAGCCCATGAGGAAGGTGGCGCTCTCGTTGGTCCAAGTTTATAATGAGTGAGAAGATGGTGAAGCTGGGAAGGATTTAGCAAGGAATGTTCTTCCTGTAAACTTGACCAGGATGACTGAAGGAAGAGAGTGGAAATTTATTGTCATGTGACTGAATTATGGATGTTAAATATCATTGTGCTAGTATTTATTTTCATATTCAGCGCAGGGGTCCGTATGTTCTCAGACTCTCACCTGAATAAGGCGTGTCTTAGGTATGCACAGGAAATTGACCGTAACTGATAGTTTCTTTAGAAACTCTGATGCAATATCTCCAAGGCCTGCTCCTTGTAGCCAGTCTAGAACCAGGTCCAGATTTGTTCGAATTTGAACCGCACGTGACCAAGAGAACAGACTGTCTGTTTAAGATGGAACGAACAAATCATTTTCAACATCACACTGCTGGTCCAGCCATAAACTCATTGCCATCACAAGTCAGCTTCTGTCATCGCTGCTCGAAACCATGCGCAAACACAATTGATTGTAAATTCTCACCTCTCTCCAAGAGTGTGTTGAGAAGAGACGTGTTTGTGAAGAAGAAGAGGTAGCCAAATGTTTGGGAGGTTAGCGGCGGAGAGAGGCAAGCTTCTCGGGAAAGCTGCAGAGAGCAGCGATACACTTCCACCAGTCCAGCCACGGTGGGCGGCAAAGTGGAGACGTCCTCTTCCTCGTCTCCTTCACCTTCGCTACCTGCTCTGTCCTTGGCTCCTGCTTTTCCTTTCTTCTTCTCCTCACTGGAGAAGGGGTTAGTGTCTAACAGTGCTGGGAGGAGGGAGTATAATGTCTGAAAGAGAGAGGAAATGAGATATAAATACATTTAAAACATATAAAAAAAATGGGTCATTCAAGCAGCACTGATGCACATTCTCTCACCTTGGTCAGATGGTAAACACATTGCTGAAAGGTGTGCATAATGACGTCGTCCAGCTGTGCCAGCGCCTCAGAACAGGTGTCCATGTCAGCCGAAAGCACAGGGTCACCCGGGGCTACGGGTTAATGTGAGACAAAACTTACCATACATAACTCAAAATGTCCATAAAATCACATGGAGAAATATTCAGACCATCCCAGGTGTGACTATGTAGCTGATTATTAACATTGGTAATTTATAATAATTGCAATTAGTTTCAGCATATTCATTGACAATAAAATGTTAACTTGCTGCTTGTTGACAATGCACAATATGTTATATGACGAGTACATTTTGACATTTGGCAGAGATTTTAACGTTTACTCCATGAGCTGCTTGTATTCGAGTTGTATCAGCCATACGTCAGTATGTTGAATATATTCTCATTGTAATTATTTTCAAAGTTCAGGCCTAATCCGCAGGTCATAATGTTTGCTTAGACTAGCAGGTTTACCAAAAAAGGACAAGATGGGATAGTTAGAGATGAGAGAAAACTGATTTATTTTAACAAAAGACATAACACGTCTACAGCAGAAGATATGGCACATTGTGTAATACAAGTATTTTTGGTTTTCAGAAAACATGCTATAATCTCTGATCTCTCTCTCACCTTCAAATTCCCATTCTTTTTCCATGGCTTCGACTTTGACCTGAAAGAAGTTGAGGAGCTCCGTGGCATTGGACATCCAGAACATGAGAGGTTGAAGGTCAGATGAGAGCTTCTGCACGCTTGGGGGAGGAAGTTCAACCTCAGCCTCTGCTGGGCTGAACAACCATAAATAAAATAAAACATTATAAAACCACTGCATTGTGCACAAAATGCACAATATATATATATATATATATATACAGTACCAGTCAAAAGTTTGGAAACACTACTATTTTTAATGCTTTTGAAAGAAGTCTCTTATGCTCATCAAGCCTGCAGTTAAAAACAAAAAAAACACTAATATTATGAAATATTATTACAATTTAAAATAATGGTTCTCTTTTTTAATATACTTTAAAATGTAATTTATTTTTGTGATGCAAAGCTGAAGTTTCATCAGCAAGTACTCCAGTCTTTGGTGTCTTATGATCCTTCAGAAATCATTCTAATATGATAATTTGATACTCAGTTATTATCAATGATGGAAACAGTTGTGCTGTTTAATATATTTTTTTGGAATACTTTTTCAGGATTCATTGATGAGTAAAACGTTAACAGCATTTATTCATAAAAACAGCATTTATTCAAAATAAAAACATTTCTAACAATATAAATCGTTACCATCACCTTTTATCAATTTAACGCATTCTTGTTGAATTAAAGTACTAATTTCTTTAAAAAAAAAAAGTTATTGTTCCCAAACTTTTGAACGGTAGTGTATATTGTTACAAAAGATTTCTATTCTAAATAAATACAGTTCTTTTGAACTTTTTATTCATCAAATAATCTGTTATAAAAAAATATTAAGCAGCACAACTGTTTCCAACATTGATCATAAATCAGCATATTAGAATGATTTCTGAAGGATCATAAGACACCAAAGACTGGAGTACTTGCTGATGAAAATTCAGCTTTGCATCACAAAAATAAATTACATTTTAAAGTATATTAAAAAAGAGAACCATTATTTTAAATTGTAATAATATTTCATAATATTACTGTTTTTTTGTGTGTTTTTAACTGCAGGCTTGATGAGCATAAGAGACTTCTTTCAAAAGCATTAAAAATAGTAGTGTTTCCAAACTTTTGACTGGTACTGTATATATATTGATACATTGCTCTGTTTAAATTATTTGTTTCATACTGTGTTTAAAATTTGGATACATGGTTGGTCACCATCTGACATTTTTAGCTTGTGGCATCTAAGAATAGTTTTATAATTTCTAAAGTTCTGTTCACACCAAGAACGATAACTATATTAGCATCCACACCAGCGGATGATATCATTCTGTTTATTCTAAGCGCGCACTACAGTTTTGTCATCTACCGCTTCAAATCCTCAAGTTCTTTAAAGCAGGATGGATTCTGATTGGCTGTCCTTGTTTTCATCACTTTCTGAAAGTGATTCCAATGACATTGTTTCTCTGTGTCATTATCATTATAGGTGTGGTCTAGATTCTGCTATTCTTTGATATTTAGAAAGATTTTTAGAACTATATCTTTATCGTTAGCATTATAGTTATCGTCCTTGGTGTGAAAATGTTATATATACACAGATGAGCCAAATAATTATGACCAGGCACTGGTGAAGAGAATATCTTTGATCATCTCTTAATAGGGCCACATATTAAGTTCTGGGTAGATTAGATGGCAATCAGTTCTTGTAATCAACTTGTTGGATGCAGGAGAAATGGCCGCCTTATGGCAAGGTGAGGTCAGAGAACCTCTGAAACGGCAAGGCTTGTGGGCTGCTCCTGGTCAGCAATGGTGAGAATATATGTGAATATATATATATATATATATATATTGGCCCAGCCCAAAAAAAGTCGCTATTTGGATTTAAATAGGCAAATGCTTAAGAGTCAATCATTGGATCGTTATTGCAGGGCTTATTGTGTTTCTAGCATGTTATATGTTTGGAAACAGTTCTTTTAACTCTAATTGATGGAGTGTGTAGTTTTTTTTACATTTTTTAAACAACCATGTAGGAAGACACTTAAGTAGACTTTACTGAGTGCTCGACTCTTGCATTGTCAATACAAGATCTTGACCAAAAATGTATGCACCTCTTGATGGAAATAAATGCTGTGATGTTTGTGATGTTGTGAAGAGTCGAGCACTCTATAAAGTTTACTCCAGCACATCCCAAAGACTTGCAATGATTTTAAGTTCTGGACTCATGTGTGAAAATGATTCTTCATGCTCACTGCCAACCATTTTTTCACAATTTGAGCCTGAGGAATCTTGACATTGTCATCCTGAAATATGGCCACGATGTGTCTTTCACATAGTTGTTTAAGAAATAAAAATCTGCACACTCCATCAATTAGGGTTAGAAGAACTGTTGCCAAACATACAGTATAACATTGATAGAAACATAATAATCACTGCAATAATGATCCAATCATTGACTCATCACTCAATAATTATTATTTTTTTTGGTCAAGCAGTGTATATACATTTATTTTTGTGTAATATTATTTCATTATAAAATTATTTTTCATACATTAATTATATATTTAAACATTAAATACATAAAAACACAACACATGCTCAGTGCTGGGTAAGGTGATAGGAATTTACTGTTTACAGGCCTGTCACTGAGCAACAATGTTTGAACAGTGTATACAGATCTACAGCATGGAGAGGTAGTGCAGGTTCTTACTTTTGTGTTGGATGTTTGTCACCGAACTCTTTAATTTTGTCCTGAAAGATGAATAATGGAACAGAGAGAGAGAGAGAGAGAGAGAGAGAGAGAGAGAGATTAATGCAGACTCGGATGAATGCATGGGTGGGAGTGTTTGGCTGATGTGTCCGGACAATGACAGCACATTTTCCAAACGGGTGGAAATGACATCAGTCAACCTCTGTTTACAAACTACGGCGAAATTCCAATGAAAGCCTATCTGTGTCTGCAGCTGTGGCTCCTCAACCACAGTTTAACAGTGCAGAGAGAGAGTCCATTTTAAGACACTCCCGTTCAATAAACTATTAGTGTTTGTTGTGTGTTTTAACTGTTACTCCAGTTTTATCTGTGCCTTAGTTTGACAAAACAACTTTGCATGAGCCAAAGAGGAGAGAAAAAGTGTAAGGAACAGTGATGGCCTGTTCAAATCATGTCATGTTCAATATCACCTTTGCATTCCAATAACCGTCTCAGTGCTGTTACATAACAGCCCAACTGTGCTTCACTTTACTCTTAATAAAGGTTGTGGTTTTACACTTTATGATATCATGATATTTAATGTCATCTAGACCAGTGGTTCCCAGCCTATTTTGTCCCATGAGTGAGGCTCAAGCACCACTTCATCAACATCGAATCAGACATAATGTGTTCATTTTTACTTATATTATACTGTACATAATTTACAATGATTCACTTAAAAAGATATCTAAAAATGTACTGTATTTTTAAAAAAGACCCAGAAGTATTTGTCATGTTATAATTCCATTTAGTTTGATTCCATTTGGTTTGATTGGTAGACATTTGATGGGATGAAAATGACAAAACAGAAATACTTTTTTAAAAATCTGGATGTGAGCCGTTAACTAAAAGCACAAGATTAATGCTTAATTCAATTGTTAAAATAATAATAAAGATAATTATTTAATTATTAATTGTATATATTCATTTAAAAACTGTCATTTCTGTTTTATAGGTTTAACAAAACAAAAGCACTTTTGGACACTTACCCAAACAATTCCTTTGATCTGATTGGCTGCCTTTAAAAGCAGTTGTGGTGTTAATTCAGGATCCAGATGTTTAGAGGCGTAGTCAATCATGAGCGACAGAAGAAAGGCAGGTGCTAAGGCCCCGCCCCCTGAATCTGGACTGGAATTCTTCGAAATAATTTCCTGAAATTAAAGTAGAAGTAGTACCCGATTTGTATAAATAAATATTATGATGCCATGGCAAAACTGAAACTGCTGCAGTATTTGTTACACCAGTGATTATATTTTTCCTAAATTAAGTTTCATTGCAACACTCACTAAGTATGCCGTATTATAAACATTTACGCAGAAATGTTGGCTGAACTGTGCTGTGATCGCTGTAGTCTACAGATTTCCGTTCAGTAAATCATTATGATAAAATCCCCCTGTCAGAACTCTGTATTTACATGCACTACTGTTTGTTTATGACAGATATATCAAGGAGTATTCGATCGTATCAGTGTTTACCTGCAGCAAGGCATCAGCATGTTTGGCCTGGAATCTCAGTAGTGATTCTGTGGACCCCAGATACTGCCGAAGCATTTCCTGTCTATCTGTCATCCCACCAGGGCCGTAGGAAGTTGACATGTCACCTTGCCATGGTGGCGGTAAGGCCAGGGGCGGGGCGGGGGTCACACGGGGGTCACGGTAAAGGAAAAGGAAGTGGCTGCCAAGACCCAACAAGTCTCCTGGCTTTAGGGCTGCTTCTCTATAAAGTGGAGCTCCATTAAGAGTGACAGGTCCTCCTCTGAATGGACGGGCCAAGGCTAAGGAAGAATGAGAACAAGAAGCATAATTGCAGACAGTATTGGGCAAGCTATTCAAAACATGTTGCTAGCTGAACTAGCATCAGAAGAAAAATAGCTAAGCTAAGCTAACTAGTTGCACTAGAAGCTACAGCACATTGCAAAAGTAGCTTGCTATGCATTTAAGCTATTTTTTAACAAATATGAAATATTTTAAATAGTAAGCTGTAATTTGATCTAATAGCTTACACGTTTAAACAAAATCCCCATAAGAATTAAAACAGAAAACTATAAATTGCTAGTTGCTGTTTGTGCAAACTGAATAATTACCATATTCATGAACAATGGTATTTGTTTGGTACTCCAATATACCACAGTACTACCATGGTACATACAGAACAAAAATACACAGAAACACTGTGGTATTTAAGTGCTTTTGTGTATTGTTAATGTTTTGATAGTTTTTTGTTTGATGAATGTCTTTACCTGCATCGTTTCACAAGCATGTAAAAGAGTTAAGCATGAAATAAAAATGTACCTTTTTTGGAATATTACAGTATTTATTATAAATGATTTATCCATGCACATTATTATTTATTTATTTTTAATTCATGTACCCTTGTAATCTTTAATCAAAATAACTTCCCCTCCTACTTGCAGCAACATCTCTTATCTTCTCTGATGATGTGTTTACTGGTGTGAGGGCGGGGCAACCTGTCACTCACATGACATCACCGCAATAGCAAACCACAACAATCCAATCAATTCCCAATGTGCAAAATCAAATCCCGTCCTACATTTTTTCTTGTTTGAGAAGCTGTTTCACTCAGATATATGTCACAATAGGGAAGAAAAGACTACTGCAAACTCTATTTCTTGTCAACTTTAATATTGACCTTCTTCGTCGCTAGCAATATAAGCTAGCACAACGGAAGGATTTGCATGTTTGTTTCCAAGGGTTGTCGCTAGTGATCTTTTTGCTGTCCGTGTTATGCCTCCCACACACTATACGACTTTCAAAGTAATCGCATTGCTCTTCTTTTCACACTGTTAGAAGTCACCGATGTCAATTCCCTTCAAAACACATTTCACACTACAGGACTTGGATTGCAGACAGGTCTAGATATTTAACGTGCTACGTATCTCTCGGGCATCACCGACAATATTTAACATGCAAAATATCTCTCGAGCATCGGAGATGTCACTGTGAACTAGCACAGATTTGCCTCTCATTTTGGGCTTTTGTCGGCAATCTCCATTAAATGTTTATGAAAATCAGGGCTAGGGTGTAGGGTGTGGGCGGCATTAGCAGACTAAATATCTAGACCTGTCTGCAGTCCTGTCATTCGAAATTTGTTTAGAATGAAACTGACATTGGCGAGGACCGACAGTTGTGCAGTGTAAAAAGAACAGAAATCCGACGACCTTGGAAGTCTTATAGTGTGTGGGCAGCAGCATAAATACCTCTCGGGCATCTGCAATGCATTGGCACTTCTCTCAGTTTCTTGCCTTTGAAAACTGACACATAGTGATCGTCAGCTGAAGTCATGATTGAGTGCAGATTTGCCTCAGATTTCTGGCTTTTGTTGGTGATTTCCATTAACTGTAGGTGAGTGGAAAACCAGGGCGAAAATCGGGCAGGGTGTGGGCAGCATTAAAAGCATCAAAAAAGTGCAGCACTATTTAATCATTAAAATGGCTCAAATGCAAAGATATTTAGTTAAACCACCCAACACTGATTGCAGTGTTTCTTCACGTCAGTACTGCCTGTTCCTGTTTTATCACGAATGTTTGAAACCCTTGGTGCTGCATTATTGAATGCGAATGTAAAAAATGATCAAAATCAGAGCCCAGGTGCAACAAACCCCTTACGTTTCGTTCTGTGAAATGTTCTTCATTGCTTTTATCTGTCTTTCTTTTGTTAGCTTGGTGTCAGGGTACCTTGACCGCGTGGTTGCTCTGGGACGGCTGTGTCTCTTCTGATCAGGAGGTGTCGGGCAAGCAGGTCAGGAGCTGAGAGGTAAGTGTCCACTTTTAGAGGCCTCTTCCCCTTCCTCTCTCTCTCCCTGTCCATCTCACGCTCACGGAATGTTGGCTTCCGCCCAAAAACATGTGTGTGACCCGTCATTATGTACAACACAAAGTCCTGAACAAATAATAAACAAGAAAGTGAGAGAGTGAGAAGGAGAACAACGAGAGTGGAAAAAAGCTGTTATCATCTTCATTGTGGTCTTTACTACAATCTGTGCAATCTCCTATCTTAAGTTGCAGAAATACAGCGACGATAAGGAATGAAGAGTGTTACAGTTTTCGACAATATGTGCTTGTGTGAGGTCATTGTGCAGAGATGAAGCAGTAGACACAGCATGCTTGTGTTGGCATTGTGCAGCCCGTGTGTGTTTATAGAGCTTCTGTATGGCTGTTTTGTGCAGTTTGTTCAATGGCCATTCCACTCAAAGGTATGAAAGCTTTGATGGTATGTTGTGATTAGAGGAATACAGGAATTATGTCATGGGATGGCTGTAAGATAAGTGAGTTGATGCATGTCTAGCCTTGCTCTGGTCATAGCCCTGCAGTAACAGGAAGTAAGGCCGATCTGTCGGTGGAAGGATCAGACTCTGCGACATCACTTCCAGGTCACAGGTGTCTTTCTCTTCCTCTGCTGCACGAGTACGTCTGTCCGCCTCACATCCACCACCTCTTGGACCGGGGACCTGAAAAATCACACAAGGATAGTACTGGGAATGGATTACATGCATTTATCACGACACACATAATACATTGACTTATGTTGTGTCATATTAGGTATAAATGACATTATAGGGCTAAACAATAAGGAAGCTCAGGTCAGGATCTCTGTGTGAGAGACTTTCATGGGGTGAAAATGTTGGAAGGGCAAGGAGAAATCAAGATCACTTAAAACATCTGTTAATTTGAACTTTTCATGACAAGGAATGGTTAGGAGAGGTTGTAAAATGTACAATTTGTCCATTGGAAGGGTAAAAATATTGGAAGGACAAGTAGAAATCTGAACTACTGGCCAAAACCGGGCAAGCAGAAAAAAGTCCTTATTGTTGAGCCCTGCGTTATTAATTTGATTTCACATTATTGAGGTTGTAATGTATTGAAAAGTTGGTCTGTATCTTTATTTTACCTCTTCACCTTCAGTAGCCATCATGCTCACTATGTTCTTTCTATCCTTTCCATTGTTTGAGGCATTTCCAGAACGCCGAGGGTCATTGGTGGCAGTGTTGCCCTGACGACGTCTTAGACTCAGGTTCATATCACTAATACTCCTCCTAAGTTCTGTGTTCCGCCCTCGATGACCTCGTTCTTCTTCTGGACCACCCCCAGAAGACATGCGACTCCTCCTCCAACGTACACCTGTTACCACAATAGTGTTTTCCCACAAATTAATTGCCACACTGGTTAATACACTTGTAAAATCTTTTACAGTTAAATACGATGATGTTCCAACCTTGATAGCTCTCTCCATCCCTCTCTCTCTCTTTCTCTTTCTCTTTCTCCTCCCTCTCGTATTCATCAAGGCGCTGGATCTCAAACCGTCGTTCAAAACCATCCTTGGGTCTCCACATATCCACTAGCTGTAAGGGGCATTCCCAGGATGCCACGCCCCTTCGACACTCTGTTTGCCATTTAATGGCTCCATCTGGCTGCGGAATGGGCTTTCCAATGACATCACATAACAGGAAGTCCTCGGGGGAATATTTCTGGAGAGCTGACCAGGTGAACAGGAAGTCAAGACATTCAGAGGGGAATGATACAATGAGCGGGTAATGCCTAATTTCCTATATATAACCTGTGATGTCTGCACTCAAATGCATATTTAATTATCTGCAGCTTGCTTTTGATGTTTTATTTTTCATCCATTACAAGACTGAGATAATGGATGAATGAACCCAATATGCTGCAGCGGACCCATATGAAACTGCCTAAATCATTATTTAATCACCCAATGTCATTCCAAATGTGTTAGTATCGTATTTCTGAATAATCTTCACTTAATTCTTTACATACAACAATTCAAACACCACAAAAGCACCATAAAAGTGATTCATGTGGACATTGCACTATATTCCAAGATTTTTTGTGAGGAATGGAATACACTATTCTTCAAAGGTTTGCCGTTAGTTTACATTGTTACAAAAGATTTCCATTTCAAATAATTGGTATTCGTTTGAACTTTCTATTCATAAAATAATCCAGAATTTTTTTTTATCATGGTTTCCACAGAAATATTAAACAGCACAACTGTTTTCAACATTGATAATAATTCTTAAGCAGCAAATCAGCATATTAGAATGATTTCTGAAGGATCATGTGACACTGAAGGCTGGAGTAATAATGCTAAAGATTCAGCTGTATTTTTTTACTGTACTTATCAAATAAATGCAGCCTTGGTGAGCATAAGAGACTTCTTTTTAAAACATTAAAACAAATCTTGGTCATAACAAATGAATGGACTGATGGCATTTTGGCTTTAATGACATCAAACCTGGCATGGCATGTCTGTGTGCCATTTCTGAATCTGAAAGAGGTTCGCAAATGAGATTTCAGAGCAACAGTGGAGGTCAATTATCAGTGAAAAATACTGACTAGTGACTAGTGAACTATATTTTACTACATTCAGTGGCATTGCACAAAACAATTAGCATTATAGGGCACAAGTCTGAAAGACTTAGGATACATTTATGGTGCTTTTGTCTTTTTTGGGATTTTGACAGCTGTGGCCAGATCATTTGCATCATAAATGTATCCAAAAAATGTCTTTCAGACTTGTGAAAGACACAAGACACTTCAGGCACATTTGAAAGACATTTTTTAGTTACATTTATGGTGCTTTTGTCTTTTGGGATTTTGACAGCTGTGGCCACATCATTGGCATCATTTTATGGGACTGTATTTTTTTTTTACAAATGTACACATTAGTGACCACAACAGCTAACTAAACTGGTTGACCATTACAGGGAATGAAATACCTGTGTCTTCACTCTCGTTCTCTCGTTCTCTCTCAGTGTAGCGGGTGATGACCTGCTGAATGAGCTGGCGAGCAGTGGAGTGTATATTTGCCAGGAGGCTCCGATAGTTAGCGCCACTGGACAGGGCATCTCCATAGATCTTGACCAGCCCAGGGGCGTTAGAGGAAGCAGGAGGCAGGTAGTGATGTGATGAAGGGGTGGCAGAATGCGCCCATATTTCCCTCTCACGTTCTCCAATGGCGCGGTCTCGGTCGCTGTTGGACCGGCCTCTCAGGAAGAGGTGAGACAGCCTTTTGGCCCTGGACTGCTGATTGGCTGGGCGAGGGCGGAGGAAGGCAGGAGAAGGGGATGGAGAGGGTGGGGCAAGAGAAGGGGTGGAGTGAGAGAGGGAGGAAGGGACTGATGATGGGGCCTCGTGCAGGGAAGCGGCATCTGAGCTAGTTGTGGACCTGATAAAATGAAGGAACAGGAAGGAGGTGATTTACTAATCATTTATTGTATGTCAATTGTTATTGTATAAGCTGTCTACATACTCAGTGAGGTACTGTATGTACAGACATGTTGATGTCACATACAATTGTTTCATTAATGTGTCATCATTATTTGGAAGGAGGAATGTTAACACAGTGACAGTAAACATATGTCACTTACTCGTGCCACAAATGTAGAGAAAGTAGTATTATTTTTTTTGCCCAGATTAATTAATTGATTCAAAAATACAATTAAAAGTGTAATTCATCATACAATGACTTGAATACAATTATTCTATGATGAACATGTTCTAATTTTCTGAATTAAGATTCGTTTTAATATTTTTGAGTGGCATAAATTCAAAACTATTTGGGTGATACAACTGTCCTGATATTGTAATGAAGAAAAAAACTTATTAAAGTATGAAATTATTGAAAAAATAACCTTATTCATTTCTTTAGAAAAAGTATTGAATAAATATTTGAAAACTTTCAAGGTCATGTGTGGTGCAACCAACATACAAACAGATATACAAATTAATGAATCATGAACTTATAACGAAGCGAGGGCCCTTGCAGATTTTTTTTTTTAAATCTGCACAGGTCAAAATAAGGTCATAAGTAAAATATATTTTTTCTTATTGACCTTGAATGTGTGTCAAGGTCATAAGTCTCAGATATTAAAAATATTAGATCATTTGACCTGTTTAGTTTATAAAATATCATGTGGTGCGACTCCCCCAAAACTTTGTGAATTATTAATTCATGATATTTATTTTAACACAAGACTGATTTAGAGTCATTAAACTGAAACTTTTGTTTAAAATGGTTTAAAAGTTTTTCCATATGAAAATAACATGAATACATTTCTAAGAGCTTGGCACATGTCCTTTAAACACGCGTTTTTTATACTTTACTTTATCAGGGACACTCTTATTTGTCATTGATCCAGAGAGTAAGAGAAAGTTCAGAACACTGACTTGACTGATGCTGCACTGGGCCAACGAGCTCCCAACTTGGCAAAGTGTTTCCGTGGAGAATTTATCCACAAGCCCACTGGGAAATGGAGCTTCCTAAATCGGGGACTGCCAGACTCCTCCATCTGAGGGAGTGAGAGAGGGAGGTGAGGGTTGGACGGGAGTGTGGAGAATGGAAAGATAAAATGGACAAAAATAAATTGAGAAAGGAAGGATCAGGGTAAGTAGGAAAAAGCAAGAAAGGGAAATGTCTTAACAGTCAGAGAAAAAAAGATGCAGAGAAACACCAGAAGAACATTGACATAAGATATCAATATTAGCCGTCGTGCAAGACTTTGAAGTTGTAAAAGATTTCATTTCCTGGGGTTGTGTCATTGATATGTATTACTCTCCAAAATCAGATCTCGGCAGTGAATGACATTCAGTAGACAAATGGCAGGAAAAGCTAACATCTCGTTGAATAATCAGGACGTGCCGTGTCATACATTCTTCGTCATCTAACAGTCTATGAGTAACTGAGCATTAACGCAGCTAGCAGGGAATGCCACAAAGTTGACGGCAGGCGGTGAATAGTTATGGCTCTGAGAAAAAGATTTATTTCACATTCATGTCTACATGTCTAATGAAAAGCAGAGGTTTGGCACTGTTGCTCCTGAGCTAAGCAAACTCGTGGAAGTCAAGTAAGAGTCAAGTGGCTTCGCCAAGAGGCCATGACGAAGATATCAACCAACATGAAACTATCACTGCTGAGGATCAGCCATGCAGCCAAACCACATTCTATGAATATCATCCTTTTTATACTTTGATTAAAAGCGCTGAATGTCGGCTATGCATAATAACATACATGTTTTTGTCCTCCGCCCTGACTGTGGACTTCACCTCCATGTATCCTCGCAGACAGACGGGGAAAACCCCTGAACAGACCCCCTAAGTGTCAGCTGCCCTCTGTCGATCCTCAAAAGTGAACTTCACTTTTAATATGTTGACTCTGTGACCATAATTGATTTCATCACATTCTACAAAGTTAATGGTGGATGTAGAACAACCAAGACACAAAATTTACTACATTTGGTTGGGAAAGGCTTTCAGTATATGCTGACTAAAGCTCCAAACCTGTCATTTTGCATCAGTAAAATGGCTTTTCTCACCAGCGGATGATCTGAATGCGACTTACCCACTGTGACGGGCTTCCTCTTTATAACAGGATAAATCTTCGGAATGGCTGTTGTTGTTTGTGAAGTGTATTATAATAATATAAAATAAATACCAGTGGAGGTCGGCTCTGTGTCTCCTTATTCCAGAATAATAAGGCTTAAATAGTCCATTTTCTGCATGAGGCCTTGCTTTGCTTTACCGGAATTTGTCCTTTCACCCAGTTTTTAGCATGTCTTTTTCATTTTCGCTGTAAAAGTTGTTCTACAAGGGTCCTCTAGTCCTTATTCTTGCTTTCTATTTCTTTCTAGTTTTCTTTCTCCCCTTTTCTGCGTCTATAGATAGAGAAGCAGACCCATTGTTCTAAATGACAGAATTTCCTTCCTCCCCAATGGACAACACCTATATCCTGAGAAAAAAAGAGAGAGAGGGAGACATAGAGAGAATATGAAATATACACATAAAGCAATGTCAAAGAAACTGCTGTATGTACTAAACGCAAGACAAAAAAATGTAACAAGCACTCGTCAGGATATTTAATAGGCCTATGTCCATACAAAATCAAAACGGCGCCGGAAATTGTCTGAGAGTAGTAGAACTCTTAGTAAGGGTAGACGCCATATTGAATTTTACATGGATGAAAATGAGGTTGTGAGGGATAGAGGATTTACAATGGCATTCGCTGTATAAAGGGCCTAGATCACATGTATTTTTCAATACTCAAAATTGTTTTATGGAGTTTTCTTCTAGTGAAATTTCTTTGTTTCGTTTGGCATGCTGTTGAACAACACTACAGTCCATTGAACGTACTTCAATCCCTCACAGCCTCGTTTTCATTCCTGTCAGAAATTAAATATGGCGCTACCCTAACTAAGATCTATGGGGACAATCCTCAGGAAATATAATACATCTGAAAGAACTGAAAAAGTATATATGTTTATTACCTAAAAGAATGGGCACAAGATTAATTAGCACTGGCCTCAGCATGTTTTACCCAACGCTCTTTGGTTTGTGTTGTAGGGCTTTTGAAAAAAAGAGGAAGCAGGAAACCTGGGACAGGATGTCAAAGACAGAGAGGCACCTGTAACCTTTAACCTTGTCAACAACAGAATGATGTGTCAGGAAAGAAGAAGCATTTGTATCCGTATATGTGAATGTGTGTATACATATTCTATTTGAGTGTATACAAGAATAAGAAGCATTTATACCAATACTTAACCAATATTGTTCTTGTTTAAAACCCACATCTAACTAAATTTAGTGAGATTTATTCACAAAACAAGAATAAAATAGTAAAATAACTATTGTATATAATTTTGCTTTTCAAGTTATTTTTTCTTTCAAGGAACATCCAGCTATAACTTCTTTTTTTTTAAGTGTAAAGCAATTATGCTGTTCTACATAACATAAACACACACACACACACTCACATGCACCGTGTCAGACCAAAAGAGTCTGCTAAGAGCAGTTGGTCTCTCAGACAGGAAGCACTGACAGCAGGCTGTGAAGGCTCCTGTGCGTCATTCAGACTTGTCCCTCCATGTTTGTTTTTAGTATGTAAGTGAAAGCTCTTCCTGGCTCCTGGTCAGAGGGAATGGGTTTGGAATGAAGTGTGCATACAGTAGCACACGCTTTCTTTGGTAAAAAAAAGTTCTTATACATCTCTCTCACACTCCAACTCCAGCTCGGGAATGAGAAGATGGTTTGGTAGCCAGCAGTGCCCTACAAAGGCAGAGGATAGTAACTACACTGTGTTCAATTGTTGTTCCCTAGTTAGTCTAGTGTGGGATGAATATAGTGTCAAAATTATCAACACGTGCGAGCTCTAGACTATAATCCATGAACTTGATAAAGGTTGCAGATATGTTTTACTATCTACAACCAAATGCCTTTCAACTTGCGTGTGCAAAATTCAAAATTGAATGAATGTGTAGCAATTTGTACAAGTAGAGACATTTTTTTGAATACAAATGTTTTCTTTTGTATTACTGTATCATAATTTGCGCATGCAACAAAGAATATGTGGGTTTGTGGATCAGGTGACACGCGTTCATTCATTGACGTCTTTTCTGAGTCAATCTCATTTGATTCATTTGGATTTTGAGACTTTCATCCGTTTACTCCGTGTGCCAAAGCTTCTGAAATTCTGGTTTGAATTGGAAAGTGTAAGTTTCAGCACAACTCACCGTCATGTTTATGCAAGAAATTTTCAATGGCAATATGTTCACACTGTACAGCCAGAGGAGAACTTTCCATGCCACAGTCACCTTTGGCTTGCTCACGGGGGAAAATAATAAATGAAAGGAGGCAATTTGTTATGAAACTTTAAACGGAACTTCCAAATGATCACATATGGAATTTAAGATATTATTTACGTACAGTAGCACTTTACATTGTTTAAAAGCTAGACTTGACAAATGCATAAAAATAAAGGCTCCAATAAAAAGGCTGTCAAATGTTATACTAAGAAGGACTTGTCATTCACTAGTTTTTCAGAAAACCATCTATGATCTGATCATTTAAAAGGGATAGTTCACCCAAAACGGAAAACTTTGTCATAATTTACTCACCCTCATTTTGTTCCAAACCTGTATGAGTTTCTTTTTTCTGTTGAACAGAAAAGAAGATATTTTAAAGAATGTTGGTAACTAGACAGTTGACAGCACCTATTGACTTCCTTAGTATTTTTTTCCTACTATGGAAGTCAATGAGTGCCGTCAACTGTCTAGATACCAACATTCTTTAAAATATAATCTTTTGTGTTCTAAAATATAAAAAATAATATTGCAACTCAAGAACCCCAAACAGCCTTAAATAGTATTTAATAATAAAATTTAAAAATAAGATGAAAGGATTTTTTATTTCATTTTTGTAGAATTTTCTCATATTTTTCCTCCTCTGTCATAACACGATAAACCAGCAAGCAACAGGACATTTTTCCTTGTATGTTGTACACCCTTACTGTTCTATGGATACTTTATGTTTTATTATCTATCATTTCAGGTGTCTGATGTACAGCTTGAAGAAGTCAAGAAGTTATTCAGGGTTGTCTTAGTTTTCCTGATGATGGTCCTCATTTGGCACTGGAACAGTTGCGTTCAGTACTTCATATCTGTAATGGAAGAGTTTCCCCAAGACTGCTGGGTTGTAAAAGAGAAAACTGAGGTATGGCTAATTTTTTATTGCTTATACAGTCATTTGTTTGACATGATGTTTATCATGCATTTTGGGAGACACAACAAGTGAATATGGAAATAGGTTATACATCAATATTCCTATGAAATATTAGATATTATTATTAAAATGTTGCTAATTATTACTCCAATTATTAAACTTCTTTTTTCATTAAATGTTGCTCCAAGAACACATTAATGTGCACATTAGATACAATGTATAGATACATTGCATTAAATGGGAATATTAATTTATGGCCATTTTACCCACATATTGCATAAAGTAAAATGGTGTATCAATTCATTCCGTTATATCTTTCATAACATAGTTGAGAATTTTAGTTCAAATAAATCCTGTAACCCCAACATTTATTGGTGATTGAAAAAAAAAATCCCATTGTTTTTGTCTATACATATAATTTCATGTCATTTTATTTTTTAAACAACTGAGTCCTGGTGTCCACTACAGAGGAAATAGCATAACATATGAATAAAATATCATTTTTCAATATTATATAGCATATTTTTCTTATGCTCTAAACAATGTGATGACATGAAAAAAAAAATTAATTTTTTTTTTTTTTCTGGGTCTCAGGAGGATATTCTTTGTTACGGCCTAAGCCTTATGAGTGTTGTATTTGTATTTTGTGTGTATCTGTTTCTGTGCTCTGATTAGTTTCGCTCTCTTGTTAGGCTCCGCAACTCAGTAGCCTATGTATTTTTAATAATGTTTAAATGGTGTAATATTTGTGAATTTGATTATGTAGCCATCTTATCCATTTTCTTGCGAGTGCCGTCATTACTCTCTGGTGCTGTGAACCTAATTCTATTCTCAGGATATTTTTATACCCTACAATTTATAATCGTTTAAATATTGATTGCAAAGGATGGAAATCGACCCAAACAATCTGTAAAATAGTTTAAATGTGCCTTATCCATCACATTCCGTGGCTGTTATTGGTTCATCATTACCATCATCAGTAACACGATTAATGTTCTTTATTTACATGTATCAGTTCAGAAGGTGCTATATACATCATCATTTTTATTATTATTAATCAAGTAAACAGAATAGATGTTGTAATAAGCAAAAAGGGTTAAAACACATTCTGTTCATTTATTCTACTTCTTTCCAAGTACTTTCAGTTTTCTTTGACGGAGGCAGCAGTTGCGCATTGGCAAACTAAAAACAGAAACTCTCTGTGAGGCAACCAATGTCCTAAGTAAAAGTGCAAAACAAAACCATGGGTAATTTGTGGGTCTGTGCTGCAATTTCAGATTTCATCAGTCAAGCATGTAGGTTATCGCTATTTCAACATGAGTCAGCTCACAAGTAATGCATTTCAAAAGGGTGCATATGACAACATCATTATAATAAATAAAATATATTTATTTTCTCAAATAGAGTTTCAGTATTTGGCACAAAAGACAGTGTTTGGCAATGATACAGCGTTAAAGGCACTACAGTAAAATAAAGCACTTTGGAAATGATTCTGTAAACTAAACCAAAATGTTCACAGAAGATTAAAAACAAATTCACTTAGAATTCTTTTGTTTTACTTTTGTGAAATTGAGGGACTGAAGAGATGCACTTTGCAACCCCTTTTTGAGAAATAAAGTATGAACTTTAGCCATAATTTACAGTATAGATGTGGATATTTGATCTAAACAACATTCCAAATCAAATCCCATGATTAAATTAAGTGGCAGTAAAGCTACAAGAACCAGTCCAGAAATAATAATAATAATAATAAAACAACCAACACCTGGTGAATGTCTAAACAAATATACAACATAAATCAACCACTAATCTAAATATGAATATGATAACATCTAAATACTTATTCTATTTGTCTGACACATCTACAAGACTAGAAATAACATAGTAACATTTAAAAGTGTTCTGAAAATTTGAAGGATGTGCGATTCATCATCCGTCCACTAGAGGGAGACAACCAGCACAGGTTAATAAAGGAACAGTTCACCAATAAATGACAATTCTGTCACAATTAATACACCCTCATCGTTTAAAGTTCATATCACGTTTTTCTTATTTCTCTTGTTGTTGTTTTTTTTTTAAGTCAAATGGGTTTCAAATGACGGGGTGAGATAATAATGACAATAATTGTTTAAAGTAGGCTATATTTTTTAAATGTAGCCTACTATTTATATAATTTTGTGAGGTGAGGTTTTCATTTAGATATCAGCACAAACCTCATTTTCTAACAACTGTTTTTACAGTAAATGTGCACTAACAGTGAAACACACACAGTGAGAGAAATCAAGCCCTTGATACACATCTAGTCTTATGTATTAAGGGTTCTGAATGAAGGATTTGGTGTAAAGTGCTCTCAAAACGTGGAGACTGTAACCAGCCGAAAGCTTGATAACATTGTAGGTGGCTTTAGTCCATTCTGAGAAAAACTAAGTGAGGATGTGGCGACCCCTGGTTTAATGCAGCGTCTCTGCTCCTCTACATCCGCTGATTTAAACTGAAATGTATACTATTAATGATGAAGAAGATCAGAGAGCTACGCTGCACCTGGAAGCAGAGGCCCACAGGGAGGATCATTACATTAGCAGGCACACTTGCTCTGGTTTACTCATTTTTTCAGTAATTGCTTTCATTGATAGTTCATTCAATAGGCTACACATATCACGATCTAAATACCGTTCACACCAAGAACGATAACTATAAAAATATATAAATACAATTTTCCAAACATTATTAGTATTATTATTATTAGATGGGTATCCACTCTGAGCTACTAGTTAAAAATAATATTAATAAAAATAATTATGATACATTATATATTTTTTAAATATTATAATATAGTATAACAATTTTTTTTTGTATTTTTTTTTTTGAAAGAAGTCTCTTATGCTTACCTGGCTGCATTTATTTGATCACAAGGAAAACAGTAATATTGTGAAATTTTAGAAAACATATTTTCTATATGAATATGTTTTAAAATGAATTCAGCTCAATGGTCCCAGCTTAATGTGAACTGTTACTGGAGGCTTAAAAGATATCATCAGTTGGAAAGGATATAAAGTTGACTAGCTGAAGACATTACTGTAGCCATACCCATTAATAGACACAGTACTTCCTTGAAAATAAATTCCAGCACAGTACAACAACCATAATGAAATGTCCCTCACTATAGATAATGCTTTAAAATGAACTCTGTTAGAGAGCTACATATGGCAGTTTATCTGGTCAATAAAATACCTTACTCGCCCGTACAACATTTCAAATCCCTAAGTTCTCGCCATACCTGAAAAGGCAAGCCAATATTGATCCTTGTTTTATTACGAGCTCTGTCGCGTTCTCTTTTTGCCAGCAGACTCTCCCCTCTGTTCTGATTTTTATTTTATTTTTATTTTTAATTTAAATGAGTGATTCCCAGGACGTTCAAGCTTTAGCATACTCCATGTCAACCTTTCTCACCCGTTGGGACAACTAACCTATGCCACTCCCACAACATGCACACAAAGTAGCCGGAGCAACTTTTCTATATTTATGGATATGACGGGACACGCATATGATAGTCTGCAATTTCCCGTGAAAACCATCCCACCTGGTCTAAAATATAAACCCTTATAATAGGCTTACCACAGTGAATCAGGGTAAGACAAAACATGTTTTGGAAGAAGGATTAATGATGTATTGACTCATTTTTTTTCAAAGGGACACTATGTAATTTTGTTCAAAAAATAATAAGTCAAAAGCCCTATTTGGATGGTAATTGTTTCTCATGGGGTCGTAAGGTATTTTCAACATTTACAGGGGTTAGTCTGTGATTTTATTGCCATCCGAATCCAGAATATCAGTGTTTTTCTCAATAACACTTCATCACAGCTCCACCTCAGCGAACAAAAAGAAAGAGAAAAAGCGTGAAACATTTGAAGTGGGCAGTTATTGTGGCAGCAATATATGATACAATGCTATTATACATAACATTAAAAATACATATCAAGCAGCTTTATTTTTACCTCAAGTAAATAAGACGCTGCATTATTTTATTATTTTTATTTTAGATTAAATAATAAATAGAACATTATTTTCCTATTATTAATTGAAATATGAATTTATCCGTATTATTCCAAGCATTTTATTTACAGCAGACAATCATATTGCCCCAGCAAATTAAGAAAACACATGTACACATGTGCACGGATTTCTTAACAGATCATTATTGATTTATTAAAGCTACAACTGCAAAAAACTACATTTGTCAGAAAATAATAAAGAAAAAATGCTCCGTTGTATGCACAACTACAACACAAAACTCACAATATAAAACATATTCAGAAATAAATTAATACCCTGCTCCAATGGATTAATTACAAAAATATATAAATACTAAAAGAAACATTCTTTACAGAGATGGAAAGGCTGACCATACAGGCCTTTTTCCACTTTATATGATTTACACACATAGCCACTATTTGTATCATGCTCTTTTTTGCTTTCCAGTGTTTAGTCTGCTAAAATGGTAACTGGTAAATGTCAATATTAGTTTGTCATCATTTTAACGCCCACATTTTTATTGTATATTGCAATTATTATTTTATTAATATTACTGACACAGATGACTATAATTTATATTATCGTTTCATACTATTATTTTATTCCCTTTATAGTGCATCTAAAGATTAGAATAAACACAAGAGGGACGTTCATAAATGAATTGTGTAAATAATAAATAGACCTATTAGAAAATATTATTTTTATTAGAAATAATAAATATATTGGTCTCGTAAGCCCCGCCTTGCCTCGTCCTCATGCTCCCCCCACATACTTTGACTTCCCACAATTCAGTGCGCTTAGAAAATCTTTCGAGAGGACGTTACTATAAGGGCACAGCAAGAGGTAGGCCTCAATATTTATATTTGTTTAGTCCACGTTTTCGTGCAATTGTTTATCTTGTGTAAGGTTTGTTGAAACTCTTTACTTTCACTCTATTGTAAAATTAATGAAATATCAACGGGCGGTTTACGAGAACGGTTCATTTGAGTTAGCGAGTTAGCAAGCGGGCTATTTACGCCGGTTAACGCTACCAAGGTTATGTCACTTGAGTTAATATATCTGCCGTTTTAAGCCTATTTTAAACCTTTTTAACGCGTTTACAATTTCACTATTCCTTACAATTACTCTTTGAAAATTAAAAGAGCTCGTTTAAAGTATAACAAGTTAGTTTTAAGCCTCGTATGATGAGACTCTGGCTGGCGTCAGTTCAAACTGTGACTATGAATGTCACTCTCAAATGTTTTATTAAGTTACCCTGACCAACTACGGCATTTGAACAGCTCAGGCCCCATTGTGCACTTTAATTTTGCTACTTTGGTAATGTTGTCGATGTGTGAATGTTTTTTATGTCACGCAGACCCATTATCTGCGACTGAAGATGGCTGATGTTATTGAGGACAAGATCAAGAACTACAGAACGGCTCCATTCGACGCCCGTTTTCCAAACACTAATCAGACACGAAACTGTTTCCAAAATTACCTAGGTAAGTACAGTAGAAATTATTATATGAGCCATATTTGTACTCAAAAATTATGACAAGTGCTTTCAAACGTTGAGCAGCTAATCTATAACCAAATGCATCATTAATGAAAGCAAGAAGTGCTTTACATACAAGCCTGTACAAAATCATCAGAATGACTATGAGCCTTAGATGCTTTTCAACTGTGATTATTAATAGTATAATGATCTCACAAATAGTTCCCTTGGAGCACCCTGGATTTAAGCGTTTTAGTCAAGGTCACATCGGCGGTAAAGCTGGGTTGCAACAAACATCTGAAGTTATGAGCTATAATGAATCTATTGATTGTTTGACCTTTTCAAAACACATTATGAATTGAGTAACTTGTGGCGGATGCCTGGGTTGTAGACTATGGACTATTTCTGGCTGATTTCAGTGCAGATTACTTACTGTTGTTTCTTTCTGTCAGACTTTCACAGGTGTAATAAGGCTTTGTCAAGCAAAGGGCAGGAAACTTCTCCCTGCGACTGGTATCAGAGAGTCTACAAGAGCCTGTGTCCAATGAGCTGGGTGAGTCTGAATGAATAACCAAGTTATAACACCGTAGTCAGCATCAAATCCAGATTGAGTAGACTTCATTCATCAGTGTGCATTTCATTTCAAAACAATTACTACCTCTGAAATAAATGTTCTCTTTGCTGACATCACCAACCCCTCTATTTTTATTATAATATGTTTCTTCTTTTTTCTTTTTTTTTAAATGTATTTAAATACATATTGTAAATACACAGTTGTTTTTATAATTCCACACATTTTTTTTTCTATTTGCATAGGATTGACAGTTCAGCTGAGTCATTTGGAATTATAAAAGAATATAGACACTACTTAGATAGGTGTCCACAACTAAAAAAATGAAACCGGCAGGGGTGTCCCATCACAATTGGACACTTACCAATAAGGAATTTCATGTTGTAAACTACCATGAGAGAAAATGCCACACCATTATAAAGGGATGCCTACTATTCCAAAATGCATTATGAAAACTGGCACCAACCATTCAGAAGTGTGCTGGACCTTGACACCGGCTCTTCACAAAGCAGAGTAATGTAGGTCTGTAGATGTTATAGTAAACTAAATGTCTATTATAATGTGGATACAGCAAGTCAAGTACTTTATCAAAACATTTTGGCATCTCCAGAGAGAATGCATGATCATACTGTTAAAAATGGTTTTTATTTCTTATGATATAATTCCATAACATTATTTGCGAAATAGTAAAGCCATAGATGAGAACCACTAACCACATAAAGAGATCCGTCTAACTCACAAACAAATACACCACCTGTGTACACCACATGTGCCTCAAACTGACTACATGTTTGAAAAAGATTTCCGATTTGTAAATGCGTTTAATTGATACTTTCTTTTATCACTAAGTTACATGAGTATAGCTGCTCAACTCATTTGTCTCATTTGTTCTGCAACATTGTCAGTGGCACATGACGCAATCCATCGGCATGTCACAAGTTTTACTGGCACATGCCAATGAAAATCGGTTGTGCCACTTAGCATAGCGGCGTATACCAGTGGCTTCTGTTCGTTACATGCCATGCCACTTAATGTTAATACTGCTACTGTTTTCTCCTACACTTTGTTCACTTGCGTTCAATGTTAATGTTTTTAAAATAAGATTTTTCTGCTCACCAAGGCTGCATTTAATTGATTTTAATGTTTGTTTGTTTTTCCTGTGATGGCAAAGTTGAATTTTCAGCAACCATTACTCTAGTCTTCAGTGTCACATAAATCAATTCTTCTCTAATATTTTGTGGAACTATGCATTTACAGGATTCTTTGAATAGAAAATAAAAAAAGCATTTATTTCAATTGGAAATCTTTTGAGACAGTGGTCTCATTCACTAATAATTGGATTGTGGATTATACATGTTTATGTGCACAGGATAACTTCTCACGAAAAATTTCTGCACTAATTCACAACACATGGGTATGCACATGAATTTGTTCTTAACTTCGTTATAACATTAAAGATTTTTTCTAGGGGGCCGTTTACACGACTCCATTTTCAACTGTAAACAGAGCACTTTTTATGCATTTTGGTCTTTCATTTACACATTTTGAGGGCCTGAAAACACACTTTGGAAAACTGGTTTTAAAGTGCAAGTTTTTGAAAACCATACCGTTGTTTCCATGAAAAAAAAAACAGTGAATTTGTGAAAACAAATTGTGACATCATGCGCATGAGTATTGTTCAGTCTATAGGTGCGTAGTTTCTTTACAAAGTGACCTTGCCTAATACTGGACTAGCATGATCTATATCCATGTATAAAATTTTATCTAAACATGTTTATAAGGCCACCAAGAGTATGTGAGATTTGTTTTGCATACGAGTGGTTTTTGTTGTTCCTACATTATTTTTATTTTTTTTTTGTAAATTTAGAATGTTTTAGAACGGAAGTTGATTTGTGTGGACATGATTAGTGAATGAGACCCAGTGTCTTTGTCATTTTTGACCAATTCCTTGTCAATTCCTGAATGGATGCTTGTTAAAGTCTTTGTGTAAAAGTATTTATTCATTTCACATATTTGAATGGTAGTGTGTAAATCATCCACTTATTTAATACAATAACTACAGCAAGCAGAGTTGATCAGACATAAAATCATAAGCAAATATCTTGACGGTCTGCCATTTCAAATCTTTTGTTTCTTTTTTAAATCTTTAACATATTTGCAAGAAAGGAAGCTGAAAATGAGTTCACCTGCATACTATTTCAGAAAATAAACCTGAAGCAAGTACCAAAAACTCCACAAAATAGTCTTTATTGCTTTCATACATAATCTGTCAAGTGTGATTATGACAGGGTATTAGCCTTTAAAAAATGTTTTTTAGTATATTAAAGTGGTAAAGTTTGTCTGTTTAAATGTACAAGAACCTCCATGACTTATTCTGTTTTTACCCTTTGAAAATGTGGCTGTGTAATAGCATACTTCGAAGAAGTGCTTGCAAACGTCAGTGTTACTGGAGATCCATCCGGTAGTTTTGGTATTTCACCATTAAGTAGATTAATGCTGCAGACGTTCATTAGTCACCAAAATATTGAGAGATTCGGATGTTAACTTTTTTTTTTTTGTATAAATCAGAGTAAGATGTCATTCTTGCCTGACTGTCAGGTAATAACTAGAAATGCATACAATTATTGGCAGCAGGGGGTTCCCATCCTGATCATCATAATGAAATGGCCCCTTTTCAAAACGTTAGGAGTGGAGGGAAACAGCTTAATTTAAGTAAAGAACTCTTAAATGAAGTAATGTATAGTACATTTTCTGAAGTCACAAAACATGATCCTCCCTAAAATTTCAGGATTTGTCAACAATTTTCCAATATATAACCTGATGTAGTTGCTCTTTTCCTTTCCTTTTATGCAACAAGACACAAGCAATGACTGTGAAATGTGATAAGATATGAAGGGCTGTGGGATTATATTTAAAATACAATGTGTTCTTGTTTTTGTTCTCTCCTTTCTTCAGGTGGAGAAATGGGATGGACAGATTGAGGATGGAAGCTTCCCCGGAAAGATCTAAATGTTCGCTGTTACCTTCGATTCATGAACTCCCCACCTTTTGTAGAGTACCTCATAATATATTATCCTATTTTGATGTCGTCTTTTGCCCGCTGGAGGAAGAAAGGTCATTCAGAGTGCGCCTCCGAATCATGTGACCTTTTGTCCTTTAGCATTTTGAGGTCCTACATTAGCATCACGCTTTGTCGCTCTACAACTTACTATTAAAAATTACAAAATAAAAACGCACACTTCCAACTGATTTCAGTGGTTTTGTTTTTGTTTGTGTGGGGTGTTTTTTAATAAAGTGCAAACAAATTATAGTTTGTACTGACTGTTTCTAAATTAAACAGTCAATTAACCAGCATACTAAGTCTGACCAGTTGAAAATTTAGTCATTTAGTGGCTTTAGTGAGATGTGGAGTTAAAGAATAATGTGCTATTGAGGTTTTTTTTAATTTATTTTTTATATGTTTTAATCATATTGCACAAATTAAGTTTTCAGATAGCTGATGATGACCAAGAATTCTGTTCCTTCTACATGCCTTGCCTTATTGAATTAACACTCGTATTAAGATACTGGAGCAATGATACGAAGGCTAACAGACAGGATGAGGTTCAGTTAAATCAGTGATTAAGAAGTTAGGTTCTATATAAACCGTTTTCACATCTTTATTCTAACGGCTCTGTTTAATCCTGCTGCTTGAAGTCATCGTGCTCTTGGCTTTTAAAACAGCAGATGGCGGTAAAATAGCATGAATTGGTACTTACTGTGACGGCAACCTTTACTAAGAATTGTGAAAATGTAGCAATTGCAGTGACAACATACTAATTGCACAGTACCTAGAAATTCCTCTATTTCTAAATCTTTAATATCTGATGCAAACCATGAGGGCAAAAGGACACATTGGAAGTGCATAATCAAGGTGAACTTCAGTTTGTGAACTTCAGTTTTCTTGTTCAAAATGCATTGGATCTTGAAATAATCTTGCTCTCCCTAAATAGAATATCAATTTAATTTAAAACCAAAAAAAAAAAAAAAATTGCAGGTTTATGCGCTAATTTTCAGAACGATATTGTAGGCTAGATAGTGTATGTCTATTTATAGCTACTGAAAAAGATTATCGAATATTTTAACACTTCATGGGAAACTTGACTTTTTTGTTTGTTACTGCAGCTTCGACTTCTTCACTTTAGTTTAATACATTAATACATTCATATCACATCTGTACAAGTCTATTCATGTTCCTTTCATGTCAGCGACAGATTAAGTAGGCTACATAGCCTAACTGAAGCGTGCAAAAACTTGACAGTTTGGATGCTGTAGGATAATGGTAAATTGACCCCTTCATTATACAGGTGTACGTTTTTAAACAAGTGATTGAAAATGGCAGGCTCGTGGAGAATTCGTCTTGAAGAATTCAGAGTGTAGGCTACTTCATACTAAAAGAAAACACCACAGTGGCATGATCTCAGTTCTCAAAATGTTTCCTGCAAGTTCCTGTTTGTCTGCCTCAACACAGTCAACTAGCGTTGCGTGTGTGTGCGCGCGCGCTATTAGGCTATGCATTATTACCTTGTATAAATTATACTTTCAAGTCATTTCCTATTGTATTTATTTCGTAATGACCATAAGACAATTTCACTGAACAAATGAAAGCTACCCTGAGCGTAGGCAACGAAACATTTGTTATCACTAGATCACACACTTTGTATGAAGTGCCAGCAAACCCCGCAAATTGTCCAATCTCGGAAGAGAGGACTACTTGTTTACAAACAAAAAAAGACGTAATTTTCTCACAGAAGCACTCACATGACAACAATAACGGTATTATTGTCAGACAGCAGGGTTTTTTCTGGTGGGATGTTGCGCTACAGAGGCGCGATTCAAGTCCAGTATTGTGACGATAACGCGCGAGTAACCAAATAAGGACATAAAATAGGGACGGGTCTCAAAGCATCATTGACTGCCTATCTAGATAAAGTTCTTAGGCTAGGTATCATAGGCACGTTCTGAGTGAGAGCAACTGCTCGCAACGATGCTCTAGTTTTTGAGATACGGACAGGATTTCCTGCGAAAGGATGTTACGTGAGTGACTAAAAATTAAGTTCTCGTTTAATCCTGTGACTCAAATATTACAGAAATAGGGGGAGCATGGCTGTGTGACGACAAAAATTGCAACGTGCTGGTGCTCATGTCTCACTCACCATAAAAACCCACGAGCTCGAGATCGTTTCATCACACACCAGCAAATACCTGTTCGACGCACGAGCTCTGCAAGCATAAACGTAAATATTGTTCTTTTACATTATCATTACATAGAAATATAACATACCATAAGTAGCACTGGAATGATCTTTTATTACAATATTGACTAAAATATTGCTTCATAACTATCTACACGTTATTTAAAATGTTGTTGCCTTAAATCTTTATTAAAATAACCCTCAAGTGAATTATATTATACTTTTTTGTTCACTTAAATGTATTACTGATGAAGAAAGTAGAGAAATGTGTTAGTTGAAATGACAGAAATTGCTGTGACAAGTAAAAGGGAATGAAATAAGGATGTTGTTTGTACAATTATGAAAACAAGTTGTATTAATATTATTATAAAATAAAATATAATACTGTGTTTGTATGAAATATATGATGTGTAAATGCAGCTATAACTTCATGTGCATAACAAGCAGGTCAAATGTATTTAATTAAGGAACTGCATGAAGCTGTTATAAACTAAAGCAAGATTGATTTTATTCACTGGTAGAATGTTTCAAATGTCAGAGTACAGGAATTTCACTGAAACTGAGTTAACCACATTTGAGCGATACAGAGAAGGATGATCTTGAGCTGACAGAAATGCCTCTTATATTTGACTTCCACATTTCTTTGCAATTCACATTGCACAATACTGATGCTCAACTGTCATCTCAACTCAGCAGACATCCGTTGTAGGAAATGAAATTTTTTGTGGTTGTTCTTTATGAAAACATAAAAGGTTCCATTCCTTCGCATTACTAAAAACAATTCTTTGTATTCTTTTTTTCCCACTGTAGAGACTTTTCCAAATACGGATTTGTGTTTACCCATATAAGTTTGGTTTAGCTGCAAGAAGAGGAAGAACAGACGACCTCTGTCTCAGTTGCCATAACTGGCTTTCGCAACGAATAGCAGAATGGAGAAGATGAAAGACAGTAAGGTAGAGTCTTTTTTTTCTGTCAGTGTCTTTATGTACAGAACAAGTTGTGATGTTTAGTTTTCTTCTTTATTCTTGTGAAAAAGAAGTGTGCTTAATTGTTTTGCACTTAACTTCAAATCTTAAAAGTAAAAAAAAGAGTACTTGCAGATAACATTAATGAACTAAATTGCCACTTAAGTGTACTTAAAGAGAGAACACTTTATTTTACAGTGCCCTTGTTACACGTTACATGTAGTATAGTAATAACTATAAATTATGCATAATTACATGCAACTAAGTCTAAACCAAACCTAAAAGTATAATTAGACTGTAACAAGGACACCTTAAAATTAAGTGTAACCTACTGTTTCTTAACACACTTAAGTACGCTTTTAGTATTTTTAATTATTGTTTAAATAATCTTTTGTCATGCTTTTAAAAAGTACATTTATTATTTTAGTTTACAAAGCAGCACACTTTAACCGTATTTCAAAGACAATAGAAGTACTTATGACATATAAAGATACTTAAGTCCCTCTTAAGTGGCTCAGAAAAGCCCTCTTAAGTTATGCTTATTGCATTTAATATGAATTTGAACTATAATACATTTTCATCTAATTGCATCTTTGCAATATTGAAGTATATTCTTATTTCCTTAAATATTCTTTTTCAAAATATGCTTTAAGTGTACTTCTTTTTCACAAGAGATTACATGCAGAAACTATGGTCTTTTATGTAATACAGTATTAACATCATCTGCTTATTTTATGACAATTTTGTAGTTCCTAAGCTAACATGTGTTTAGGCTACTATTTTTCATAATATGAGTCATAGTTTTTGGTACAGATAGATACCTCAATTCTAACCATGGTAATGGGGAGTCACCCATGTGGTTACTACATATTCACAGACACCGAAACTGTGCTTACCATGCAAGAACTGTAGTAAATGTTCAAGGGATGCCAATGGGCATCTGGGTTTGAAATGTTGTAATGTGTTTTTATTGTAGATATACTGTAGCTTGTTTTAATTGCCAGTAGCCTATGATTTATATACTGATTGTGTAATGTTTGTGTGTCACTAATGTGTTGCACTAGTAGGTTTAACTAGGTATTCTTTGATATGTCTGTTCAGGCTATTAGTGTGCAATTGATTTGATTCATCACCTAAATAAATATATGTCGTAGCTGTAGTGAGACATTTTTTGGCCTGCTTTGTCTTTGGAGGCTGTTTGGACCAAATCCCAACTGACTCTGATCCTAGATCTAATTAAGTGAATCATACTGGAATGTGTGAGACAATCTCGGATCAATTTCTTAGTTGGAATAACCGATAGGATTGCAGCATGTGAATTAAGAAACCGAGATGTGCAAAGCAGAACGATGAGGAGAAATGACTGTTCAGAGCAGGGTTTAGATGGCATGTTCAAACTTGAGCGAAATATGAACAACATTCTGACTGGCTCTTACTTGTTTCAGAATGGACTGACAGAATGGAAATTCCTAATCCAAGTGTGCAATTTTGCATCTACTGCAGGTTATTACAAAACTATTAAGTGAGTCACTGAATGTGATGATTTAATAAATAAGTACCGGTATGCATAATTAAGTTAAGGGAGACTGCGGGCACATGGTGGGATGTGAGGGTGCAAATGTGATCTGGTCTATCCTGATAAATAGAGATGAAAGATGCAGTGATGTCGTTATGAATTTCGAATTCGAATTCATTGTTTTCGGCTCCTCACAGATCACATGATGACACCCATATCCTTGTTCACTCCTCCAGAAGTCAGCCGCTGTTTGTGTGTGTGTGTGTGTGTGCATGTTTGGGTCTGTTTAAGTCTGTATCATAAAATCAGACTGGTTTGCACATGCAGAAGTTCCTGTGCTGAGGTTTTTTGCAACAGACATTTGCCAAATATTGCATGCAGTAGTGAGAAAGTTAATCAGTCCACTACAGATTACCATTTACTTCATGGAAAGCATCATTACAAATGACTTTACTCTAAAAGGCCCTACAAACCCATACAAATACAAATGTCACCCAATACACCCTATAGAACAGGCCATCAGATTATTGTTCTTTCTGACCCATTATTTGCTGCTGTACAGAAGTAATGCAGCTCACAATTAGCTTAGGTTGCTATTCATTTGACGCAAGAGGGAGGAACAGACATCAAGCTATAGAGTTTGAGAACAACGATTAGGAGAAAAATGACACCTAAGGACATATCCCAGTTATTATGTGAACTGATTTATGCAACTTTGTTGTTCCACTTTCATACATACTCTGGGAAATTACTGAAATTACTATTGTGTAATATGTGGTTATCAGGATTTGTGTGCAATTCAGAATTTGAGAATGATTTTTAGATTCCTTCCTCTCGAATTGAGGTAGCAAACAGGATGCAGAATCGCATTTTGAACTTGACTGTAATAAAGTATGATTAAAATAAATAGAAATTCATGGAATTTCACAGCTGCAATTTGTAACTAGGCTTTGAGAAAGACCTTTTTTAAGTTTTGATAAAAGTTTTAAAAGCATGAAGGTTTTTAGACAAACAGGATATTGAAGTAGTGTGTGATTATTGAGTGACGCCAGAGTGTGATTTAAAACTAAAGCCAAAAAAGTGAGAAAGACTCTTTTTCCTTTTTTGGTTAGGTTCAGTTACCCTTTAAAGCAGGAGTTATTATAATAACCCGATTTGCAAGGGACCCTTTTCAAAGCTATAAAGGCAGCTATATTTTCATGTATGAAGATAGATTTGAACTGAGAAAACTTTGGCCTTGTTTCACAGACAGGGCTTAGACTAAGCCAGGAGTAGGACTAAAGTTCAATTAGGCCATTTAAGTAGCTTTTATAAACGTGCCCTAGAAAAAGAAAAAAGAAAACATTACTGGTGTGCATCTTGAGACAAAACAATGGCACTGACATATTTTAGGATATGTCAGTGGAAGTTGCTTTCATTTAAAACCGCTCAAACATGCATTTTAGTCTGTGTCATGAAAAAACAGAAGGAGGCTGTCTAAACAATTTAATAATTTATTGATAATGTTTTCTGTGTTTTTGGCTGCAGAGATTAAGTAGTGGATGCGCCTAGCTGCCTATATGGACGTTTCATATGGATTATTAGCCTACATAATATGAGAATATTTATTTTCCAGTTGAATTGGTTCATTTAAAAGATAGATATCTCAAGCTTTCTATAGATATATTTCTCATGTCTGTGAGTTTTGGTTCGTTTTGTGACTTGACCAAGACCATGACGGCAGAAAGCGCATACTAATTGTTTTCATTATTTTACAAAAGCACAATGTTTTTTTTGTTATTGTGAGTTTACAGAAATAAAAGTAGACCCTTTAAAGTTTGGAGTATTTTAAGTCAAATCAAAGTGATGGCGCCGGCGCCTGTATGTCATGCAGTAAGCGTCTCTCCACACAAACACTTATGTGTCTAATAATAGCGCACATTTATCTAGGTTTACATTAAAGCGAGTGGACTGATTAAGTTGCTACTACTTACATGTTTCAAGTGAGAAGCCATATTTGAGGTCGATGAATGATAGGCAAATGTTTGGATTTCCTGCCGTTAATGATCTGTCCATCACAGATTGTGTGACTTTGCCACTTCCTGTGGAGGTTTTTTTTTCTGTGACTAACAGACTAATCTACACATATATATATATATATTGAGAGTAAACAAAAGAAACAGGTTGTCAATACAATCAAATAATTAATCTCATGGTTTCCAATCAGTCTTTAGAAAGCAGAATAAAACAGTAATAATGTAAAAATTTGTATATTTTATATTTAATATATTCAATAATTTATTATTATTATTTATATTATTATATTTTCTCTGAGCCCTTTCTGAACATTGAAGAGAAACAAAACAGTCAACTAAATGGAAAATTATAATGCTAAAAAAAACAACCTGTGCTGCAGAACTATTTGACATAACCGAGAAAGTGCAAGAAATTGAGAAAGAAGAAATAGGACAGGTTTTGTGCACATTTTGAGACTTTGTTGGGTCACAGTTACTTCTTTTATCTTTACTCATGTCATTTTCTGCACGTCACAGTATGTGTATTCCTTCTTTTTGTTTAGGGGAAGCAGGTGACATGCTACCTGGTGCTCTGCGTGTCCACGGCCGTCATCGGCTCGCTGCAGTTCGGCTTCAACACAGGAGTCATCAACGCACCCGATCAGGTAAATGTTTCATTAAATGAGTAGCATTTTAGACTTAAAAAAAACAACGCTTCATCACTTACTTCTGACTGTCTCTCTGTTGATGATCAGAAAGTGAAGAACTTCATCAGAAACGTGACTCTGGTGCGCACTGGAGAGCCCATGGAGGAATCCACACTCACAACAGTGTGGAGTGTCGCAGTTTCCATCTTCAATGCTGGCGGCATGATCGGATCTCTTAGTGTTGGCGCTCTGGTTGACAAGCTTGGGAGGTGAGAAAAGAGTGACCAAATTCAAAATCACACAATTTATTTGGACATAAAACAAATATAAAAGATCTTCTTGTTTCATCTCCAAAATTCTCTTTACAGACGGAAATCAATGCTGCTGTCCAACATCCTGGCTCTGATTGGTGGAGGCCTGATGGGTTTATCCAGCATTTTCACCTCCCATGAGTTGGTGATATTGGGCCGTCTGGTGATTGGTGTGTTCTGTGGTATGTGTACAGGACTGACACCCATGTATGTGGGTGAAATTTCTCCAACGGCACTGCGAGGGGCTTTTGGCACCCTTCACCAGCTCGGGGTGGTCATCGGCATCCTGGTTGCACAGGTTAGATTTTCCTATGGATGAATGTAAATAAGAGATTAAAGGGATCACTCAAAAATGAAGATTAAACTAACCCAAATCTCATTCAAAACCCATATGATTTTTTGCTTGCAATAATAACACCAAAGCTTCCATGCTGAAAAAAGATTCAAAAGCACCATAAAAGTATAGTAACATTGGTCTATACAACTTAAGTATAGTCCTCTGAAGTCATATGATAGCCTTGTGCAACGGACAGGTAGAAATTGAAGACATTATTCCCTAAAAATCTTGACATCTCCTCAGCACATTCAGTGGTGATGTCAGATTTGTAAAGAACTGATTCTTTTGAGTCAGATATTTTCAATGAGTTCATTCACATCACAAAACTGGTCTGAATGATTTGTTCATGAATTGAATTGGTTCGGTTCACAAGTTCACTGACTCATTCACTAATTTCAGTCAATGATAACAAATTACTATCCTTTTCTCATAAAATGATATTGTATGGCTTCAGAAGATATTTGGATAATTTTTATGATGGTTTTGGGTCCTTTTTGAAACTCGAAAGCTTCAATCCATATTCATTGTATTCTTCCTTTAGAAGAAAGGAAGTCGTCTGATTTTTGAACATACTGATTATACACTTAAAAAGTCAAATGCAAATAGTTATAAATGGGTCTTCTTTGTGGATTTTATGGTAGATCTTAGGTCTGGAGTCATTGCTGGGGTCTCAGTCTTTGTGGCCGCTGCTGCTGGCTCTGACGACGCTGCCTGCAGTGGTACAGAGTGTTATGCTGATCTTCTGCCCAGAGAGCCCTCGATACCTGCTGATCAGTCTCAACCAGGAGGATGAGGCACGCCAAGGTGAGACTGCTCAGGACTGAAAAAAAAGTCTTTAGAAGCATCTCATTTGGATCTAGAAAGAGCAGGAGACATGCGCAACACACCATTTAGCACTGCCTGAGCAAATTAAAGGGATAGTTCACTTTGAAATTAAATTTTGGTATGTTTTAGCTTACCTCAAGGGCATCCAAGATGTAGGTGTCTTTGTTTCCGCAGTAGTTTCAATTTTGATATTTTTAGGTCAAACCGTTCTTGTCTGTAGGTCGTATAATGCAGGTCTATGGTCACTATCCGAAAGAGCATGCACAGAGAAGTCCAAATTAAACAATTCCCCATCGTAAGTACACATTGATGGCCTAAGACACGAAACGAGCGGTTTGTGTGAGAAAACGAACAGTATCTATATCGTTTTTACCTCTTGTACACAACCACATCCAAGTGATCTGAGGGCGCGCGCGCTTCCGGCGCTTTCTTGTTTTTTTTTACGGCGGATCGCAAACAAATATGTGCATTACCGCCACCTATTTCAGAAATGGACCATTGACACTTTCTTATACTTCTTATGTTGGTTGATAGGTTAAAGAAGTATAGGAAAGTGTCAATGGTCCATTTCTGAGATAGGTGGCGGTAATGCACATATTTGTTTGCGACCCGCCATAAAAAAAAAAAAAACAAGAAGAAGAAGAAGAACGATATAAATACTGTTCGTTTTCTCACACAAACCGCTCGTTTCGTGTCTTAGGCCATCAATGTGTACTTACGATGGGGAATTGTTTAATTTGGACTTCTCTGTGCATGCTCTTTCAGATAGTGACCATAGACCTGCATTATACGACTTACAGACAAGAACGGTTTGACCTAAAAATATCAAAATTGAAACTACTGCGGAAACAAAGACACCTACATCTTGGATGCCCTTGAGGTAAGCTAAAACATACCAAAGTGAACTATCCCTTTAAGTGTATTTACTCTTCCACACTGACTATGTTGATCTTTCTCTCTTCTGCCCTCAGTGCTGACACGCCTTCGTGGGCATTCAGATGTGGAGGATGACATTCGTGAGATGAAGGAAGAGGCCATGAAGATGTCCATGGAGAAGAAGGTTTCTATTCCAGAGTTGTTCCGTAACTCCGCCTACAGACAGCCCATTATTATCGCCATAATCCTGCAGCTGTCCCAGCAACTGTCCGGCATCAACGCTGTGAGTCTCCACACTTCCCCCCACCAGTTACATAAAAAGTTTACATAATGATCTTTGATTAGCACATCCTGTTAAACATTTTAAACATAAACCTAAAAACTTTAGTGCTTACAACAAGAGAAACAATTTGCCAATGAGAAGAAAAATAAAGTTAACATTCTCTATAACAAGTCATACACAAATGTATCTTCTTTTAATAATGTTCAGATATTTATTTTACCTGAAAACGAGACAAAAATTCTGATTAATGAATGTTTGTTTGCAGTGTTTGTCACTTTGTCAATTTGTAAGGATTCCTTCCATATTTTCCCCTTGTCAACTCCCAGTATTGACATGAACTGTTCTAAATGTTAAATAGCTGCGTTTCTGTACATTTTCCAGGTAATTTATTACTCAACAGAGATCTTCAGAAATGCAGGTATCACTGGGCCAGTCTTTGCCACCATTGGAATGGGTGCAGTCAACACCATCTTCACTGTCATCTCTGTGAGTTTACACAGCTGAGCTAATATACTCACATAAACAAACATTTGAAAAGAACTGTACTGTAGGTAAACAGATGTCACCACCCTTGAATTTGCAATGTCATGCCCTTATATCCGATCAAATACTTTTGTGAGGGTGTACTAAAGAACAGTGTTGATGTTCCCACTGCTTTTCTCAACAGCTCTTCCTGGTGGAGAGGGCAGGGAGAAGAACACTTCATATGATCGGACTGGCTGGAATGGCTGTCTGTGTTCTGCTCATGACTATTTCTCTTAAACTTGCTGCGGTGAGTATCAAACTTAAACGGTGAGTTTTGATATACAATATATAATTAAATATATATGATCATTAATGGGCCTATATGATAAACTACTGATCTTCAGAAGTGTATGGGATGGATTTAACAAGGGATTCATTCAATTAAATATTAGAGAATAGAGACATAACATTTTTATTCATTTTTAAATTCATTCTCTTTTCTGATTTATAGAAGCCTGGAGATAATATACTTCAGAATGGCACTGCTATCTACGAATCTGCATCTGAAGGGGTCAGTGTGTGATCTTACTAATGAACGCCAACTTATATTTATGTGAGATTTCATTCACTGAAGTGTATCATTGCTCTTTTTTTTCTCTCTACAAATGATTCAATTTCCGGCTAGCAGGGAATTTCAGCAATCAGCGTTCTGGCCATTCTGGCAGTTTTTGGATTTGTGGCCAGTTTTGAGATGGGACCAGGACCGATCCCATGGTTCATAGTGGCAGAGTTATTTTCTCAGGGTCCACGTCCGGCAGCCATTGCTGTGGCGGGATGCTGCAACTGGACCGCCAGTTTAATTGTCGGACTGTCTTTCCTACCACTAATGGTGAGAACCTTGTCACAGAATTCAGCAGTATTACATTTTTCATGGACACAAGAGCTAAACGCATTATTATGACCTTGCTTCCTTTCCAGACACTGTGCGGCCCTTATGTGTTTATCATATTCTTCATCCTCCTCATCATCTTCTTCGTGTTTACCTACTTCCGGGTTCCCGAGACCAAAGGCCGGACGTTTGAGGACATTTCCAGTGGATTTTCCAATGCCGCAGGCTCCAATGCTGTCAACTACACGTCTGCAGAGGGTGCCATTTCTCTGCCAGTGTCCCCGTCATCAGAGAAGTTTCAGATGACTGAGCTGGCTGGACAGGAGAAAAGTGGAACAAACCTATAGAGAAAACCCATAATCTACACAAGACTGACACCCTAAATGGAGTCCTACAGTGGACAATAGAGAACAGATGCAGCTAAATAATGGGCATTATTTCAAAGGAAATAGCTAGGATGGTACTGAAAGCCTTTTATAATTGGCAATATAGTCATTATGAGCAAATAAGTGTTACATGTGGTTGCAGCGGCCTTTTGATAAATTGAATGTTTAGTCAGATATAGAGTTGAGTTGCATTTTTAAGACAACTTATGTGTGAGCACTAAGCACTTGTCCATAATCATGTGGAATATTAAACTTATTACTATGACTTATATTTAAATAGTTATTTAACAAATTTCTCATATTGCCCAAAGACTTAAATCAGACTGAATTTACGCACTAATCAGATTCACTGATGGCCTTTTAATACTTGTCCTGTTGTGCTGTTATGACTACTATTCAGTTCATGAGCATATGGTCTTTTGTGCAAAGGAGCTCACATGTTCAGTGTCAAAATTTTGATTAGTGACCTACAGACAGAATCTAAAATAGATTTATCAGTGTTTAAATGGTGTTATTCATCCCTGAAGTATTTCTCATGACGGTTGTCACTAGGCCTGACTGAATGAACACTACTGACACAGGATCATATTAAAGTTAATCATGACAGCCCAGCAATCACAAGAACACATTATTGTTTAACATGTACTTATGTGCATCTCATATTTTCAGTTTTTAGACCCCTTTTGTTGGGTAGTTAATATTGTTTACTGTAAGTATTGGTCAACTGTGTAAATATAAATTTTGTATTTTTGTTTTGTTTGTTTGTTTACATTTATTACTGCATTTTTTTGCACTCTGACTGCATGATTGAGATGTCTGGATATTTACCAATATGAGTGTTTTATATTTATATATTTTATTATATTTATAGCTTATTAAATAAAATTAATTTTGTTACCAAAACGTGATGTTTTTACATTGTTTTACCTTTGCTTATATATGAGTATTTTTAATACACAGCACTTGGAAGCTTATTTTGTGAGAGTGACCAGATCATTCCCACATGATTTGATTTTACTCGCATTTGTGACTGTTTGCATCACAGGAACTCTGTACATATTTGTTGAGATAGGCTAACGGTCATGTGTCACAACATGCATCCTTGTCATGAGACATTGTATCATCCAGAAAAGTCACATATTAATATTTTTTTATTTGTAAGTCAATCATGAGATAGTTTACTGTAATCTAATAATAGCGTCTGATTTACTTTTAAGGGAGGCTATTCAAATGTGTTTTAGAGCGCTATGTAAAAGCTTTGTTCAAAATTAACAAAATATAAATGAGTTAATAAATCATCAATCCTTTTTTTCTTTTTCTTTTATAAATCATTAATCCTTTTTCCAAAACATGTTTTTATCTTACCCAAATTCATTAAGTGAGGTGACGTGAAGGCCAAGTATGGCAACCCATACATGGAATTTGTCCTCTGCATTTAACCCATCCAAGTTAGTGCACACACATTAGGAGCAGCGGGCAGCCATTCACCTCGGCGCCCGGGGAACGAACACACCTGAGCAAGGTGTGAGCCAAACTGTGCAGGACAGTGGCCCTCCAGGGCTGGATTTGAGGAACTGGTGTGGGACTGGGAGTGGCATGCGTTAGTTGTCACGACGAGCAAGAAAGGTTGACATGAAGCACGTTAAATCTCAAAACTTCAGGGAATCACAGGTTAAAAAAACGCCGAACAGAGGAGAGTCTGCTGGCAAAAATAGAACGACAGTGCTCGTAATAAAACGAGAATCAACATTGGCTTGGCTTGTTGGAGATGGCGAGAACTGAGGGATTTGAAATGTTCGACGCGGAGATGGCGTTTTTATTACTCAAAATGTGAGTAGCCTAAGTTAAAGGGCCCCTATTATGCTATTTTAAAGTTTCCTAATGTTGTTGTGGACTCTCCTACAACATAATACACATTTGCACAGCACATCATCACATTTTCAATGACTCTCACTCAAACGCCTCGTCAAAATCCCTCCTTTCCGCGAGCTACTCTGCTCTGATTGGCCAGACAGCTCAGTCTGTTGTGATTGGCCTACCGTGTACAGCGCGTCGAAAACAAAACCGCCCATTGCCATAACAACGTCAGCTCTGCGTATCGTGAGGCTTCCTACACTGTAAACTAAACAGAACAATGACGTCGATTTTACCATATCAATGCGAGCGCAAGTCCTATGATGAAGCATTGGAAGAGCTGTTATTCAACCCGAACCTCCATCACAAGGACGGGACGTTTCTCAGTGATACACTACTCAGTTTGAGGTACATTATGAGATGTTTCAACTGTAATTCCTCACCATTAACAAGTGCATGTCCATCAACAAACCGAGTATTTTTCTAATATATTGCGGTGAACACGTGGAAACTATCAATAACAGTGTATATGTATACATTAACGTTAGCCGAGCTCTAGAGTGAATGATCTGATGTAACATAAACGTTGGTAAAACAAATATTTCCTCAAAGTAGTGAGAACGACAGACAATCTGCATTAATAGACACAGTTATAGGTAATCGTTGCCCACAACTGATTAGCAGAAGTATTTCAGTAAGAGTAATAACGTGAGTTAGCCAGTTAGCAGGAGACCTACACAATATAAAACTAAAAATTAAGTAATTTGAACACCATCTTTCAAGAGCAAGCGGTTTGTGAATCCTGTTTTGAACTCTGAGATTTGAGAAGCAGTCGTCAGTGAAATAAAGGGAACACAGCAAAAGTTTAGGATTATACTGCTGTGGTATCATGGTAAAGATGAATTTTAACCACTGATTCTTCACATGCTGGTCCTTGGGCAGTGAAAAAAAAACTGGCTTTACCTTCACATTATAGAGCACAGCGCCGTCTTCTCGACATGATGCTATCCAGTACCCACAGGAATCAGCTGCTGGTTTGAGGTTCAAGTTTTCCCATAGACAGTAAAAGAAATGGACACAGCGACCCCATTGGATTCAACAGAGAAAAGTGAAGTCAATTAGAAGCACTCACTTCCTGATGGCTGAGCGTACTGCGCAGACTCAAACTGAGCTTGACGACGTAGATGTGATGTGAGCAACCCGTCTGTCTTCTAGTAGCTGTGCCAAGAGAAATCTGAATCATTCCCTTCCGAAACTTGCAGAGACGGAAAGCGTGAGTAGGAGCTGTCCATAAGCTAGGAGCAGGAGCAACTTTTGCTAAGTATTCTGATTAATTATTTTGTCATTTTGCCTCCACGTCCCCCCGATTGCGCGCGAGCTTCTCCTCCTGTCTATACGGTAATTTCTCTACTGTGCGACAGAGAGTCGCGTGGTTATGACGCAATCGTTAGCCTATTTTTACAAAAACTGCTTCTACGGGGCCATAACGTAAGCTACAAGGTAATGGAGCCTTTTATACATTTTCGTGTTTCTTTAGAAATAAATAATGGACAAGTGGAGTCTTTAAACGCCTCAGATGTAAAGTTATTCGCTGTCAAAGTGACGCCAAAATGAATGGGAGTCAATGGAATGCTAACAGCAGGTGGGGGGTCCGCTAATCAATGGCGGCGCCCGGGGAAGCTTCAATGTTTTCCGAAACATAGGGGGCTTGAGTTTTCCATGGTGTCTGCGCGCGCAATAAGTGGGCGGGCAATATGCTAATGTTTCGTCTTGACGTCACAACGAAACGGCTAATGACTCATTTGAAAAACAATTCATTTCATTGACTCAGAGTCGACTCTTACTTTTGAAAGACAATAACTTTATATACGGTGCACTTTCAGATTTAAAACTTTGCAGGATGTTTTCATTCACTTAGAGCTATGTTACACACTACATGAAAGGTCTTTTCAATTCGCAAAAAAAAATATTTTTATGTAAAATTATGAAGCATTTATAGGTCCAAACACTATTTTTCCTCATGTCTCACACCCGTGGTTTCAATGTTGAGATACTTAAAATTAGCTAATTCTTTTACAATATGACATTATTTTATATTAGTTTTATATACATATGACTTTACACCATCTTAAAGTTATTTTTTTGTTGTTTACTGATTGTTTTTATGATTTTTTTCATCTAAATAAACCTGTCCACTTTTGAGTCCTTACCGCAACACTGAAAAAGACTCTTAATATGACATTTCTTCAAAGCCAAACAAATCTCTAGGGAAACAGAAATTAGCATGTGAGCAGGTGTCTGACAGATTGGTCCACCTCCATTAGGTCACTCACAAGATCCAGAAAAAATAAGATAAAGATCATCTTTTCTTCTTAAGTATTTATTGTGCTTCCTTACTATAATATTTACTATAGTAATTGTGTATTTTGAATTACATTTTAAAAAATTATTTATATTACTGTTGAATACATATATATTTGTTGCTAAAAGTCAAAACTGATGTATCAGACCTTGCTGGCTGCCAGTTATCTGCAATATTAGCAAAAATGTCATTTCTGCAGCACGTCTTAGCATTTTTAGGTGTTGTGGTAGAGACAAATTCAAGGTTTATGTATATTACATTGATCAGCCACAATATTTAAACCACTGATAGGTGTGGTGAATATAATTTATTATATCAGTACAGTGGCACCTGTCAAGATGATATATTAGGCAGCAACTGAACAGTCACTTCTTGAATTTCATGAGTTGGAAGCAGAGAAAAGAGTAAGTGAAAAGATCTGAGTGACTTTGACAAGAGCTAAATGGTGATGGCAAGACAACTGCATCAGAGCATCTCCAAAACAGCAGATCTTGTGGGGTGTTTATGGTCTGTAGTGGTATACCTACCAAAAGAGGTGCAAGGAAGGACAACCGGTGAACAGGGTCATGGACGCCTAAGACTCACACATGCACATGGGAAGCAAAGGCTCGCCTGCCTGGTCCGATCACACAAAAGAGCTACTGTAGCTCAAAAAATTGCTGAAAAACTTAATGCTGCCCATGATAGAAAGGTGTCAGAACACACAATACATAGCAGTTTGCTGCTTAGCAGCAGACAGGACAAAGTGCCTATGATGACCCCTGTCCACCACAGAAAGTGCCTACAATGGGCATGTGACTGTCAAATCTGAACCACCCGATCAAGAGACAGCAGCAGGATGCACTATGGGAAGAAGGCAGGCCGGTGGAGGGAGTGTGATGCTCAGGGAAATGTTGGCATTCATGTGGATGTTACTTTGACACGTATCACCTACCTAAGATTGTTGCAGACAGTGGCAATGGTGTTCCCTGATGGCAGTGGCCTGTTTCAGCAGGATAATGCACCCTGCCACAATGCAAAAATTGTTCAGGAAGGGTTTGAGGGACATGACAAAGAGTTCTAGGCATTGCCTTGGCTTAAAAATTCCCTATATCTCAATCCAATTGAGCATCTATGGGATGTGCTTGATGAACAAATCTGATCCATGGAGGCACCACCTCACTACCTGATACCACAGGACACATACGGAGGTCTTGTGGAGTCCTTGCCTTGACATATATTAAGCATGAGGATTAACCTACAATAAGATGACAGAAGAGGGGTAATGAGAAAAAGACCAGATATGAAGAGTTATGGAAAAAGACAGTGGAGGATAAACAAAAGAAACCAGAGGACAAAACAAAATATTGAAGGCCTCAAATTAAGTTTGTTGTTACAATAGAAATTCATACATGTATTAGTATTTGAAACAAGAAAATCATTTTGTCCCAGTCTTGTCTGCAATACCTCTACTATCTTTGACAAAACACCTTCTGTTTTTATCTGTTACTGTTTTTCTCTACAGTAACGTATTGTTAAGGTTACATTATTAACATGTGCCATTAACATTGTGTCCTTACCGATACAAACTGTCATTACCGCGGCAATGATTTATTTTAATTATTAATCCGATTTTTGTTTGCAAAAATTATTTGAACACTTCAGTAGAGATGATTTACACATTAAAATGATAACATTTGTCATAAAAATTTGTATCTTTGGCATGTATGAAAGCAATTGATATCTAAGGTTAACATCAACATTTTCCACGGCATAAAGAAAATCATAAAACCCCCTAATTTTAAATGACTTTTTAATATTAGTTTTTACAAAAATTGACAAATCTTGAAAGTAATGAAAAGTGTTTAAATTTAACGTTATTGTAATGTTGCAGTACGGACATTTTGTAAAAAGAAGAGATGAAAACCATAAAAAATAAATATGTTTCAGATTAAAATCTTAACGATTACATTCAATTTTGTGTACATCTTGTACTGTATTTATGTATTATGGACTGTGATGGTTAAAATTGAAATTCATAGGGTTTTATTGTTTTTTTTTTTTGTTAGAGTCAAAAGTGCCCGTAGTTGAAGAAACACCCATGTAGCTCTTGAGTGTTGTGAGCGGTATGGGTACGTCTTCAGCTGAACAAAGTATCTAGTGAATGTTTAATGAGCAGTACCATATCCATCCGCAGTCATACAGAGCCGAAGCACAACCAAAACAATGTTCTTCCTCAAAATGTATGCAGTTTTTAACCTCTAGATGGCCAAGTTACATAGTGTAGCCTACCTTAAACACTTTATTAGACTTTAAAACTTAAGAAAAAAAAAAAAATTAAATCTTGAATATGTGGTTTTATTCTCACTGGTGTTATATTGTGCACGCCTGATGTGACATGTCGTCATATTATCCAGTCCTTGGAAAGTGAACGAATTTGGATTTCCTTGAAGGACAAGCTCGCCCCCGAGACTCGAGCTTCAAGCTAACTCCAGTCCTGAAAACCGAACTGGATAAAATCGAGGCAAATTATAATAAAAGAGAAGATAGGGGCGAAGAGGAAGAGTGGAATGACTGTCAGAAAGGGTGGTGGCTGTAATATGCACTTGTGTGATGACTGACAGGACGGAATGATATTTCACAACAGGGTGTTATGAAAGGTCATTTTCACCACATAAAAAAAAAAACTTGCTTTTGTAAATCATAATTGTCATTAAAAAGTCATATATGAGAAGAAAAGTTGGAAATTAAAATAATAAGAATATTAATTAGTAGCTTAATTTTTTTGCACTTTTTATCATTATTATGACTTACGCTATAGCCTAATGTATTTTTATGTAATTTATGCCATATGACTTAGTATGTCTTAGCTTGTCATTTTATGTCATAATTTTGACTTTTTATGCCATAATTGTGATTTACCGAAGCAAACTTCCGTAGATCGTGTGTAGGGCACCACCGATATCTTCTGCAGTCACTATGTGTCCACCAGAAGGCGCTGTTTTCAAAGAGATAATTATACAACACTAGTATTCAAGAATACAACAGCCTCTATGTGCCTGTCTATATTGAAGAACCTTTGTACGTATGTCTGTGTGTATGTGTGTGTGTGGAAAATGAGAAGTGACCAAGGCCAAAAGAAAATATTCAAAATATGTATTTTCTTTTCCAGGGAAAAATGCAGCAGTTGAAAGAAGAGAAGAAAAGAAAACACACAGGCAGGTTTCCAAGCTTCTTTTACTGAGTGATGCATATTTCCAATCTGGCTCGCCGTGCCCGATCAGCATGCCAAACCAGAGCCTTCACCAAATGTGACTGTGAAAGCGTCTGTCTCCTGCGTGTCTAGACACTTTTTCTGCGAACTAGCCCAACTCGTTTTAGGCTTTCCATCACAGTGAGTAGCTAAAGTCAGTTTACCGGTCCCTTCATCTCTCTCTCTCTCTCCTTGTTCTTTGCTCAGTGACTTCTCAGTCATAATCATCATCATACATAAATACTCCTCCCTGCTCACCCACCCCCGCTCTTTCTCTCTTCTCTTTAATCTGAGATAAAAACGAGTAGACAGACTCCTCCTCCCTTCTCTCTCTCTCTCTCTCTCTCTCTCTCTCTCTCTCTCTCTCTCTCTCTCTCTCTCCTCCGGTCTCCCTCTCCTGTGTTCTTCCTCTCTGGACTCTACTTGTGTGTTGCTCTGATGGAAATGTGGAGGATCTTTCTGTCTGTCTCTCTTGTGGTCCAGCACAGTTCAGCTGAAGAAGGTATGAAACTTCCTTTGCTCCCCCTGGTGCTCTCAGACCCCCATGTGTGTGTGCGTTTTGGGGGCTCCTACTGTCCGGTCCGGTTCAGAGTGTGTGTCAACATGTGTATGAGTCTCTGAATGAGTCTGTTTGCGGTTCGAACAGTTCACTTTCATTAACATCTGCACATGTGATCGCTGTGGTGCATGTGTTTGTGAGGCTGAAGATCTGAACAGACCCTTGTACTGTATAATGAGTAGCTGTTTATGAGTTACTGTGAATTGAAGAGCTCTCTGTGGATCCTGCCAAGCTGCGTTTATGCTTAACAAAAGGGTGTAGAATAGAGCCAGCGGAGGGGTGAATAATTTGTTGTGTAACCTTTGTCTCTCTCTGACCCATGCAACCCCCCCTTCTCAACTCTCTGCCCCCTTTTTTCTGATATTATAACTGTTATAAGCTCTCATTTTCCCCAGCCCGTTCAACCCTGTGATAATACAGACACCCCACTCACTCAGTTCACTTCACTGTATATCTCTTTTTCTTTCTTTCTTTCTGTCTCATTTTTCTATTGGCTAAATGGTGTTTTCAGTCGATGCGTTGCAGACATGAGCAGTTTAAATAGATGGATTGATGAAGTTGGCATCTCATAGTGAGCTCTTGTGAAAAAGCTCTCAGTGACTCATTTTGTGTGTGTGTATATGTGTGTGTGTGTGTGTGTGTGTAAGGTATTTGGAATGCCAGAGTCTGTTATGAACATGTTTTTTCACAGAAGCTTATTTATCACTGGGTTTTTTTCTAACTTATCTGAATCTGTTATTGTGCTTTGCGTCTCTGCTCGTATTAAAACACTTGTGAAAACCGATATGAGATTGTATGCATTGTAAAAATAAAAGTCAAAGGGACTATAGTTCTACCTGACTGTCAAAAATTACTTTTTTGGTGAAACCAAGGAACATTGCTAAAATTGCATTGGTCAATCAATTGGTAGACTACCCTGCATAGTACTATATAGTCTTTTAGTGGAGGAAAAAAAAACAACAAAAAAAGCTATTTATATATCTATATATATATATATATATATATATATATAGTATATATTTCAATCAAATTAATGCTTTGATTAAAATTATTCTCTTACATTCAAAACATTATCTAAAAGAAATATCTTCCAAAAGGATTTAAAAATCTTATTCACCACAAATGTTCAAACAGTTGTGTGTTTGTGTGTGTGTGCTCTTTTCCCCAAATTGCACTAATTCTATATTAACCACTGCTGCACATCAGTCCCATAACTCTAATGATTCTAGGTTGTTCCCTCAAGGCTATAACTCTAAACTAATTCAGCAAACCCCTTTACCTGCTCTCCTATAGCTAAATGCTATACCTTTCATCACATTTAACTAGTCCACAGCCATTCCCTCAGGCCTATAACTCTGAACTAATGCAGTTGTACCTGCTGTCCTAGAGCAAAGGCCTGTACCCTTCATCACCTTTAATTAACTCAACAGCCATTCATATAGATGCTGCCTGTCTATTCACATAGAGTCCCCTGCCTTCAAGATCTCCGGAAGGCTTTTGTTGGTCTACTAGTGACGATGATCACATCAGACACAGACGCTCTAAATATATATATTTAGTCTTTTGTAATTAAAAAAAAATACAAATGAATAATACATAGTTTCACTGGCCAATACATACAGTGACACCTAGTGGTGTGAATGCAATATCAACAGAAGTTTTCAGGTACTGATGCCAGTGTAAGGCTGTTTGTAGTCAGCAATCATTCATTTATTTTGTAAGCAAAAGTGTCAGGTAACAAGGGGGGTACCAAGATAAACCGGGTAGTATTTAGCTGGTCATGTGATCTTATCATGGAGGTCCTGGTCATAAAGGCCCCCATAAGGTGATCTGCTCAATAAAACATTTTATAAGGCTACCAAGTCTTTCAGTCATATGATTTCAAATGTATTTTTATGAAAGCTTGTTTCCGCCACGGAATGAAACAATTTAAAAAATAATTCCGATTTTATATCTCACAATTCTGACTTTTTTTCTCAGAAGTGTGAGATATAAACTCGCAATTGCGAGTTATAAAATCAGAAATCCAAGAGATAAACTCACAATTCTGACTTTTTCTCGCAATTGCGAGTTTATATCTCGCAATTCTGACTTTATAGCTCGCAAAGTGTTATAACGTCAGAACTGCGAGTTATAAAGTTTATGTCTGTATATCACCCAATTCTGACTTTATAACTCTCAATTGTGACTTTATACCACACAATTCTGAGAAAAAATTGCGAGATAAAAAGTCATGTCAGAAACAAGCTTCCATAATTTTTCGAAATTACTGAATGCAAAAATAATTTCTACTAGACAACAAATAATCCTACCCTACCGTTTAAAAGTTTGGGGTCAGTAAGATTTTTTTTGTTTGTTTGAAAGAAATTGATACTTTTATTCCACAAGCATGCATTAAATTGATCAAAAGTGACAGTATATACTTTTATAAGGTTACAAAAGATTTTAAATGCCGTTCCTTTTAACTTTCAATTTTCAACATTGATAGTAATAAACGTTTCCTGAGCACCAAATCAGCATATTAAAATGATTTCTGAAGGATCATGTGACAATAAATGCTAGGGTAATTCTGATTTGCCATCATATATTAAAATAGAAAATAGTTTTTTTAAATTTGAATAATATTTCGCAATAATATTTTACTTTATTTTTGATCAAATGATTGCAGCTTTGGTCAGCATAAAACACTTGTTTGAAAAAACTTCTTACCAACCCCAAGCTTTTGAGAAGAAAATTGCACACACAAAAAAAGTTGTTTTTTTTTTTCAAGTAAAATATCCTTAAAACAATATATTTTCTTAAGATAATATATTTCTTTTTTTGAGAATATATATGCTTACCAAACTGGCATTTTTGTTGTTGTGTGCAGAAACTTTACTAAATTTGATAGATTTATGATTAAAATAAGTAAAAAAAGGGGGTAAGAAAAATAAATAAGTTAATAAGTAAATAATAAGTAACTTAAGATAATATTCTCTGACCACAAGTTTTAATATCTCCAAGTATTTTTGCTTTTAAAGGTCATTTTGAGTTTTTACTGAAAAACTGAAAATTCCAAGTAAAGCAGTCAACTTTTATAGCTCAGCGAGAGAGAGAGAGAGTTTATCCCTGCTGCAATCTTGTCAGTCTGGACTGAAGACAGTGCCATAGGGTCAGTCTGGTCTGGTTGTAAAATTGACTGTGCTCTCCTTTAGTGGTAATTAGCCTCCACTTGACTCTTCAGGGGTGTTGGTGAAAAGGAGATTGTATGTGCAGACAGGGCTGAGTGTAAATGCACACAGCAGGGTGTTCCTCACTGAGAGAAACAGAACAGTTTAAAAGCCTCACATTCTGGTAAAAGCAGCTTTTACACCCACGCCCCTGTGAAAAGAGAGATATGTGAAGGAGGTGAGGAGGATGGAGAGGTGCAGTGAGAGAGGAGAAGAGCACAGTTTCATGTCATGTCTCACACAGGGCCATGAAAAGGTCCTTGAGGCAGCACAGCTTGGGCTTCACTGAGTTTTTTTTCCCCTTATTGCTAGCCCTGTTTCATGTCCAGTTCCTCTCAGGTTGGATATACAGTATATTTGTGTGTGTACGTGACCTCCTCATGAGGTATCCTGCTGTCAGTATATTGAGTCACGCTGCTGAGCTCTCAGATCTGTACCCATCCAAGCTCAAACTGTTGCCCCAGGCCAAAATGCATCACCCTGCTCTGCTCCATCTTCAGCTGCAGTAGCAACCCCTCCCCTAGCCAGCTTCGGTCGCTCACACCTTAAAGTAATTTGATTACTAAAAATACTGGTTAAATATGTCTTTTTCTTTTGCAGTGAACTCTCATTTGCAAGCCTGTAATATAAAGATAATGTATGAAGTCATAATTGTGAGATATAAAATCGATATAAAATCCCAATTTTAATGTAAAAGAATGTAAAAAAAAAAAATTGTGAGATATAAATTGCAATTGTGCAATACTCACAAATAAATGACAAATAAGACATAGTTGCAAATTGAAATTGTGAGATATAAAGTTCCAATTATGAGAAATAAAGCCCCAATTGTAAGATACATTATGAAGACACATTTATGAGAAATAAAGTCGCAGTATATCAAATATAAAATCCCATTAAGATAAAAATTGCAATTGTGTAATATTAGGATGTAATTTTAGGACTAAAATTGCAATTGTGAAGTTGCAGTGGTGAGATATAAAGTTGCAATTATGAGATTAAACAATCACATTGTGAGATATAAATTGCAAGTGTGAAATATGTCACAATTAAGAAATAATGTTACAATTGTGAGATATGAAGTTGCAATTATGAAAAATAAAGTTGAAATATAAAATCACTCTGTGAGAATGAAATTGCAATTGTGAAATATTAAGTCGCAATAGACATAAAATCACATTGTGAGATATAAAGTTGCACTGGTGAGATAAAACCGTATAAAGAGATATAAAGTTACAATTAAAAGAAATAAGATGATTACTGTGAAATTATGAGATGAAAAGTCACAATTACCATAAATAAAAACTATGATTTTATATCTTACAGCTGTGACATATAAACAGGCAATTATGAGATATAAACTCACATTTGGAATTATAAATTGGAATTGTGAAATATAAAGTCATAATTGGGAGAAATCAAGTCTCAATTGACATAAAATCACATTGTGAGATATAACATTGTAGTCATGAAATATTGTCACAATTGTGAGAAATAAAGAAGCAATTGTGAAATATAAAATATCACATTGTGAGATTTAAAGTCTCAGTTATGAGATTAAAAAAAAACGTCACAATAACCAGAAACAAAGTCTCGATTGTAGAAGCCATAATCTTCTGGTCTGTGATTCAACATATGGTGCAACAGCATTTCAGGCCGACCTTGTGTTCCTTTCCCTGTCCTGTTCTTCTCTCCTCCCCAATCACTTCCTGTCTCTCTTTCATTATACTGTTGAATAAAGCCCCAAAATATAATGTGTAGTTGTTACTTTAACACAATTTTTTTTACCTGATCTGACTCTAAAACCACTTCTTTTCATTGTTTCCATATAAAGCCCATTTCTGAGTACCTGGCAAAACATTACAGTGTAGTCTATGCAGCAAAATTGTGGTCTTAAACGGTCGCCCCATGGCAGTAACATGCTGGATGCACAACAGTCACATAAGAAGCCCTTTGTACTTCAGAAAAGTCAGCCCGCTAAGAGCAAAGATGGCAGAACATCATGAGCTGTTTATTACTGTACGTTCCAACATTCGGCCTCCATCGCTGCAAGGGAAGATTTTTAGGACACCGCATGAAATGCGTGTTGTGCTCAACTCGACTAACGTGGCTAAATAAAGGCAGGATACAAAAGCGAAAAGAATAAAGCCCTTCACGCTTCCCTTGTGAATTGGTGTGTGCACAGGTCAAGCCATCGATGAGATCAAGCAGAAAAATACAGCGCGCCTCTAGGGCCAAATGAGAGCCGTCCAGGTCCAGAGCTGCAGGCTGCAGGAGAAGAAGGGTTCTGCCAGTGTTCTAGTGAGTCATACGCAGCGTTTTGTGGAGAGAGACAGACTATATAAAAGCTTCAATTCAAGATAAACCCGAAATGTGGAGTTTTGATAACATTCACTGACGTGCGTGAGCTTAAATCTGGAATTGTGCTAATCCCTGTCTCGCTCTTGCCATCTCTCTCTCTGTGGTTTGGTGGTAATGAGGGAGTGACTGCATGTGTCCTGGGGTGGCTGTCTGTACACAGAGACATCTGGAGCAAATTAATGAGAACCTGCCAATGTTACATACACAAATATGCATGAAACACACACTGCAACCAAAAGAACTCTAAATTGGATGCAATGTCACATTAGCACTGTCATGCCCATCTGGATTCATGAGTGTGCTGAACATATTTTAAAGATGTTAAAGCTTTAAAAGAGTTAAAGTACTTGTGTTTGAATGCATATCGGGCAAGTATGTGTTTCTTGAACTACTGGCTCTTGTGGACTTACAGGCCTTGTCTACACTAATACGTTTTCGCTTTGTTTAGTCTTTTTCTCTCCGTTTTCTCTCCTGCCATCCATCCACACAGAGAAGGCCTTTTTGTCCTGCGAAAACTGAGCTTTTTATTCTTCTTCGAAACACAAATAAAGAATGAAATCTGAGAGATATCTGTCCCTCCATTGACAGCTACGCAACTACCACTTTGACGCTTCAAAAAGTTCACAATGGGAACCTAAAACTAATCTATATGAATCGAACGGTTTAGTCCAAATTTTCTGAAGAGACACGATCACTTTATTTGATGAACAGATTGAATTTAGGCATGTATTCACATATAGGCATTGATCAGAAAGCTCAACTGAACATGCTTGACACGCAAGAACAAACCTCCTTGATTTTCGCGGAAGCTCAAACTTGCTGCGTAACAAATGAGAATGAACCTCATTGGTTCTTGCATGTCAAGTGAACATGCTTGAGCTTCTGTTTACCACGACTGATGTGTGAGTTGATGAATGTTTATATGTGAATAAAAGCCTAAACTCAATCTGTTAATCATATATAGTGATCGTGTCTCTTCAGAAATTTTGGACTAAACCGCTCAATTTATATGGGTTAGTTTTACAATCTCTTTATGAGCTTTTTGAAGTGTCAAAGTGGTAGTTGCGTAGCTGTCAATGGAGAGACATTAAGAAAAAAATATCTTAATTTGTGTTCCGAAGATGAATGAAAGTCTTACGGGTTTGGATGGAATGACATATTTTTGGGTGAACTAACCCTTTCATTTGACCTTCATATAAAAAAAATCTGTTTAAATAAAAATCAGCCATACAACTGCCTATATTTTGACCAACAAATACATTACATTTTGCTTGCATTTGATCACACCTGTGAGCTAAACTCTTGCTGTATGTGCGCATCTGTGTGTGAGAGACTATTCTAGAAAAGTGTTGGAATAAAACACTCACACCTCACTACTACACCAGGATTAACATTGTAGAGAGTTGTCTTGAGTGAGACTGACTAATCAAGCGTGAACTGACACAGCGCGTTAACACTTCAGAGAACCAAGAAAGCCAAATACACGCATACTCTCGCCCTATAAAAGAACAGAAAGCATTACCCTTTCATCAGCAACCACATATCCCAGAGTAAGAGCAAGCATGAGCACTCAAGTGAACAACTCACAGAGACCCACCACTGCTAATGCAGGACACCCACACATCGTGTTAATACACAGCACACAAAGGCAATGATAATAAAGGACTATTTATATATTATATGTCTGCTGAACAACATGGTAGGATAGACTCAAGTTACTCTAATACTCTAAAACTCTTTACTCCAATTGATATTTCTCAGGGTTGGTTTATATACATGTCAAACTATATGGGGTAAGTTGTCACAAAGACAACCAGCCATTAAACAGACTATTAAATTGGCTTTTTTAAACTGTAAAACAGTTCAAACAAACTAACATATAAATAGAGAGGAAGAATATAAAAATGTAAAAAGAAAATTAGATTCAAAATCGCCAATTACTTTGTTTATTTTCACCCTTTCAAAAGTTTTTTTTACCATTGTGCATCTCAGAACAAAACCCAGTAGCGGTGTTTGAACCCTGAATAAAAATGTAATTTTGAACAAATCGGTTGAGTGATTGATTCAATGACTCACTCATAAAGACAGTGACCTACTGGCATAATGGTTTAACCTGCAGAAAGAGTGAACATCCCCACCACTAATGAAAATTCAAGGGCCTGAAATTAATGTTGTATAAAGAAAAATATAATGTTTTGGCCGACATTAATTGTAATTAATAAATTGTATCTAACCCCAACATATGAAACAAATGTGACATCTTGCCCCAAATTTATAAGAAATCAACTTGCCTTAGGAACACAGTTCAACCAATTATATAACCAATTATACAGATGGCTCTTGTATATGCAAATAAGATAATTTACGAGTCTGGAGGGGGAAAATGCGCCCCTGGTGTCCTCTATAGGTCAAAAATCACTGCAACTTATATATTTACCCTCTCACACGCACCATCTGTCATTATGTTTCTGTCTCTAGCTGCATGCCTCTCTTTTAGTGCTCCTGTGTGTCTCAGCTTTTTAAACAAACATTGTCTCTCTCTCCCTCTCTCTCACATCAATAATGTAACTAAATGTATCTCTGTGTTTAAACTCTGACAGGCCCTTCTGTCACTTACCTGTTTAATAATAAACAGAAAAAGAGGGGGACAGAGAGACAGAGTGAAGGGGACAGTATGTGTGTGCAACACAGGAATGAGAATGATATGCCAGTGGAGTGCATTACTCTAGCACTTACTTACTTGGTTTGGCCCACACAGCAGTTTTTGCTTCCATCAGTGTGCAAACAGCCCCATCTCTCTGCATCACAATGGACCCACTGAGTGCAGCCCGGCACTTCATACATGTCCACGCTCAGGGTTACGGGCTACCTGAGAATCTATTTAGGAGTTCGGGTCATACACTTTTAATTACAGTTAGGGAACTCGGAACAAGTCAAATGGGGGAAAACCCTGGATGAAACCATTTTAAACTGAGATTAAACAGATTAGTAAATAACAGACTAAAACTGTGAGCAGAGTTAATCTTGTTGAAGCCACTGCTCTGTGTGTCTTTCTCAATATATTTCATCATGCATTTTTGTGAAAAACATGGAAATAATACTATCCCTTTGAATAGCACATGCGAATCTCCTTAAATAAATATAATTATCTGGTTAAAATCAAATGAAAACACATCTGGCATTGTGTGTAAAAAGTTGCACTTCTCTGAATATAATTAGAAGAAATCAGTGGTGTAAAGTATTTGAGTAAATGTAATTAGTATAAGTATGTTGTAGTCCTACTTAAATATCAAACTGCCAAAGTCTTGTGATTTCGAATATTTCAATGATTTGCTGCTAGAGGCGGTGATTTACAGCGTCTGTACGGTGTTTACCTGATCTCGGATCAATTTTATAAATTTGTAGACATTTGATGACACATTTGAATAGTAAAAAGGAAGAGTTGTTGGTAAAAGTTTTCTTATTGGTCTGATTAAGCATGCTCTCCAAAAAAATTAAAGATTTGTTAATTTCATTTAATAGATGACACCATAAATAAAACATTTGTAATTGGTTTGTAAAAAGGTGTTTTTATGCATGTTTGGGCTGAGTTTTTTCTCTGCATTTACAATGTTCTAACAAGCAGGGGTCATCAGTCTATGGAATTTGGTTCAATAGATTAAAAGTTTCGAAAAGCTTCATTTCTCCCATCACTTCCATCTACAGGGCATTGAAGGTTCTATGTTTTGTGTGTTTTGCCCTTACTCACCCAAACTAGTTAACAAGCAGCTTTACATGAATGTGCATTAGCAGGTGGTTGTTGAATCGCAGGTGTTTCATATGTGAGATGAGGATGTGGCTGCATTCGCTGATGAGGTTGAATCCATCCGCTATGATATTTTTATGAAGGATATTGGTTTTACTTGTGCCCTTTTTGAGCACTTGAGCTTAACTGAGACTTGAGTGTCTAGACCAATTGTTCCCAACCTTTTTCAACTCGCGGCCCACACAACCAAACACGTAGGTTTCCATGGCCCACTGCAAGAATTTTAACAGAATTTTTAAGTTAGTTCAGTAATCACTCCAAAATTAAGATCTCTCAGAGGTCACTCTTCCGCCGGAAAGAGACTTGCGTACGGCCATTACCGGAAGCCAGTGATTATAGTTTATAAAGTTATAAATATGCATATTTTTCTTACAAAAACGCATTGCTTCGCTTCAGAAGGCCTCACGCGTACGTGACCCTTAATCAATGAAGCTGTCTACAATAACTCTTTACATCGTGTCTACACTTTGTTCAAATGAGAGGATTCTCAAGCTTGCATTCAGCACTGAACAAAAACTATAGTGTTTTGAATGGTGAGTGGATTGACTAACTTAATCACCTCTGATTAGCCATTGCGTTCAAGAAATCAACAGATATGTCTGTGATTGGCTGCACTGCTCAACACTGCAAAAGCACGTTGTAAATATAAACATTTGATGTTCTCCATAGTATGTTGGGCTGGAGAGAAGAAAGTTGCACTACTGTATTTTCTTCGTTTAGCTTTATTTTTAGTCTTTTTGATGTCAGGCATTAATGAAGATTTATCCTTACTTGTAGATGAAGAAACATATGCATTTGTCCTTTTCAGCGACTCTGTTGATAACCATTTATCCATGTTTAAATCTGTTTTACCCTATAGACTACAATTGGTCATATAAAAAATGTTGTCCCGTCCCTGTGAATTTCAGTAACAGCCCTGACCCAGAATCATCCCTCTGTTCATTCCACTCTAACAGATGGAGAGGCCATCTGTAAATGATGATTTGGAGTTTCTGGAGACAGTTTTAGATCCTTTTAGCACTGTAGACCTGTTAATGATATAAATAAAGCCTTACATTACCTTTAGAAGCCATAGTTGTGTTGGACTCTGATTTCAATTGCGACATGTTTATAACAGGTTTGATCATGTTGAATTTGCCAATTGAAGAATCACATTCACTCCCTACATGAACTAACAAACAGTGATGTTTACACAGTATTTCAAGGTACATTTCCACATAACGATCCACAGTATGCATAATTTAATTTTACAGATGTTAAAATACAGTTCATACACATTGTATGTGACTTACTTGCATGTATAAAGGCAGATATAAGAGAATTAGAATTATTATAAATCACCCTGTGTATAATGAGGTCAAAAGGTGTGGTGTGTGTGTGTGTGTGTGTGTGTACGTTATAGGAAGCATTTTTTCCTCCCTTTTAAAGGTTAGATTTATTTTGCTATCCTAACTAGTATGCACAATTATATGGAGAGTTACATTTCATTATTTTCATTTAGCATTGTTTTTCCCCCTGCTGTCCCTGATTGAATATCTTTATGAACAACATCATGACAATTGTAACGCTTAGTGGGATTCCTTGTGGCTGTCCTCTCACTTGACACTAATCGACTGACTAATTACAAACACCAAACTTAGTCAGTTAAAATTATTAAATTGTTCTGCAACATTCATTAAATTTGTTTGAATGGATGCATGAAATGCCTGAGAGCAATGTACTGAATGCTGCTTATCGGCTAAGTGGTCAAGAGTCACTAAAACTATTAACATGTCGCATCAGCATGAATTTCAACTGCTTTAGGGAAGATTGCATTCAGGAAAAATATAGATTTTAAAATTAAAAAAATTACTTTACAAAAAGCAGAAGAATCTAAAATAATTTGCATAGTTAATTAACATAAAACATTTATGATAATAGTGATTATTTTTAAAGTCACCATGAAATCAAAATTGACGATTCTTGTTTGTTTTTTTATGGAATAATGCAGTATTTATTATAAAACAATTTATCCATGCACATCATTAAAAAAATTAATGTGTACGGATGTTCGTCGCAATAGGGAAAATAAGACTATCGCAACTTCCGTTTCACGCTGTCCAAGTACTAATGTTAAATATTAAGGAATACATAATCCTTTAAAAGCACAACATTTCTAAACACTCTGTTATAAAGTGCCCTCTTTTCATGTTAACTGTGTACTAAAGAAGAAAAAAAACAGTAAATCTCTCCCAAATCCCTGCCCTGCACGCTCCAAGCCATCACTGTCTTCAGGAGGAAGAGAAACGATGCATAGGAACCAAATAGAGAGAGAGACAGACAGGAGGGAAATGATAGATTGGCAGAGAGATTTGTGGGGTCCCCATCTGTGAACATAATCTAAAAAAAATCTGTTTACTCACAAGCGGGAGAGAGAGAGATGGAGGGGTGGATTTAGTTTAAGCCACAGAATAATATCAGTTTCTTGGTTTTAAGGGCAGATAGAGGAGGGAGGGGGGAGGCAGAATTAAAAACACTCTCATCCTCAGTACTGTATATGTGACAGCTGTGTGTGTGTGTGTGTGTGTGTGTGAGGCTTAGGCCTTCTGTGAATGTGTTTTATATGACTGCGCTTGTTTTGTGTTTGCTCAGTTTTGCTTGTTCAATTTAAGACTTTAGGTTCTTTACACGAGGGTTTGACCCATTTCACGCTGCCCCAGAGGAGCCAGAGCTCAGCCGCCCCTCATCTGGAAAATATGTGGTATTAAATAAACATGTACTATTTCAGAAATAATTCATTTGTAAATGGTACAATTGATTCCAGATAAGAATTCACTCGCTTCTTTTATTCCTCTTTTCACTCTCTCTCTCTCTGTCGGTGATAAACAGTTCATTAGATGAATGTCAGAGCAAGCATGAGATTATGGGAAAGGACAGCTTAGATGCCCGATTCCTGTCATATCAACCTTTGCTGTATTACGAATTTTGACATAAGTTTTCCCTGTGGCTCATTTTTCATATAGGAAGTTGACAGATGCATTCCAGTGTCATGCACATTTTAGCAACGCATTCCTGGGGACAGTCTTGTATTTTCCTGCTGAGACCACTGGTAAAATGCTTCTATTATTTATTTAAAGGGCCCCTATTATGCTATTTTAAAGGTTCCTAATTTTGTTTTGGAGGTCTCCTAAAATAGGCTTCACCACTCGAGGTGGCTAATTCGTACGAATTCATACGACCTCACTCGTACGAATTAGTACGATTTTTACTAAATCGTACATATTTTACAAGTTGCCCAATTCGTATGAATTTGTACGAATGATCTACCCCTGACCCCGCCCTTAAACCTAATCATCACGTGGGTTTAGACGAATCGTACGAATTTCTACGAATTAGCCACCTTTTAATCACTTGTACGAATTTGTACGAATTGGTTGTGAGATAGCGTTGATTTCACTGCACCCAAGGTTGAAAAGCACTTTAATTTTCTCATAATATACATTGAACATCACATACTTTCTCAAAGAGTCAGAAAACGCTTCTTTGGAAGATTCAATCTCTCTAAACCCATCCTTACCGTCAGCCTACTCTGTTCTAATTGGTGAAATGACCCAGTCTGTTGTGATTGGTCAACTTACAGCGCTGTTGGAAATGAATCACCTATTACCAAATCGATTCTTTCTTTTAAGAGACAATAACTTTATTTGCTATGCACTTTGATCTTTAAAACATTTTACATTGACAAACAGCTATACTACAGTACATACTGCATGAAAGGTAATATTCGGAAAAATGTATAATGGGGCACTTAAAAAAAAAAAGGAAGAGACACATACTTGCTTGCTTTTGTTAAAAAGTACCCATGTAGCCCCCTACAGTCGCCCATATAACAACTTAGTTAAAGCCCGAACAATAACCAGAGGTTATGACTAGTACATTAAGATAATGCTGCTTTAACGCTTGCTATTACCAATAGTATTTTTATCTAGCAGTTTGTCAGGAATCTAGAATCCCACCAGATGTGCCTCATGCTCCATCTAAACTGGGATCTAGTATGTACTTAACCCTTGACGCAGATTTGTGGAAACATAAGACTTCACTTAATCTACTTGAGAAAATTATTTCAGAGTAATTCAGAATAAAATCATATGTAACAATTTATTATGTCAGGTAAATATATCATGCCAATTTCATAATCAGTTCAAAGATAATCAATACAATAACATCAAATGCTCAGAGATAAAGAGTAAAAGATGTTGGCTAAACCCGACATTTAGAAAAAATACATATTGTTGAAGTATTTGAGGTCCTTCAACATTATGGGCTGATCTGAGTTACAGAATGGCCCTGAGCCTCTTGTTGCATTTCTTTATATAGACAGAAACTTCTTTCACATGGAAACATTGGCTAACAATGGTGATTTGCATTCAGAGTTAATACCTTTTGGGAGCAGAATGCCATTTGCCTGGAAGACACACCCTCCTCTGTGTGCGAGTTATCTCTAAACTCTAAGAACTTTATTACCTTTTCTTTGGGAATGAGACCTTTGTACCAGTCGCACTGAGACTTTTCAAATGATACCAAACATGTGTAATACTGTATGATAATTATTCACATTAAACCATATAGATTTTTGGGTAAATATGGTGATCTCAGTGTGAGAGAGAGACAACATGGGGGAGGTGATTGACTCTGGGATGCTAGTTTCTCAAGAGAGAGTTAAATGTTAATTTCGAGAAAGGTCCTTTGTCTTCTCGGGGAGTGGTCGTTCCTCAACCAGACTGCCCGGGATTTTCTAATTTCTCAATTCTTACAATAGGGAATTCTTATATAGAAATGGTTTCTATTTCTGTAATGTTGTGGCCAGAACTAGAAAAAACTGTCTCAGGTACTGATCATGTCCTTTATTTAATGGTAAAAAAGGGTTTAATGTGTGTTTAAATATAATTTTGCATGTCCTTTATTTCAATACAATGGACCCTTTTTACAGACAGTGATGACTTGGTAAATCTAGCAAAGTTTTTCATATTTTAATGTTTAAAAAACGTAATGAACATTTATAACACTAATATATATATATATATATATATATATATATATATATATATATATATATATAAAAATTTACATTTATTTATATAGCACTTTTTACAATACAGATTGTTTTAGAGCAGCTTTACAGAGATAACAGGAAAATATTGCAACAAAGTTTGTTTCCAGAAGAGAATAGCATCAGTCCAGCTTAAGTCAGTTCAGTGATGTTTCATTTTTGTTGTAAAAAAGTTATGAATTTATTTAATTTATATATATATATATATATATATATATATATATATATATATATATATATATATATATATATATATATATATATATATATATACTATATATATATATATATATATATAGTCGCTCTGGAGAAAACCAGTTCTCATATGATGGTGTCAATGCAGGCAGATCAATATTATTGTTGAATATTAAATTAAATGTTACATTAAATGAGAGTGATTTATATTTACATTAAATTACACAAAACTAGTTCAAGTTGTCATGAAACTGAAGTTGCGATTCCTATTGAAGTTCTTTCTTATTGTGACTGACAAGAAAAAATGTAGGACGAGACTTGATTTTTTCTATTGGAAATTGACTGGATCGTTGGATGGTTGTGGTTTGCTATTGCTTGTGATCTCATGTGAGTGACAGGTTGTCCCGCTGGTAAACATGTCTTCAGAGAAGAGGAGAGATGTCATTGCAAGAGGGAGGGAAATGTAAAAAAAGAATGATGTGCACGGATAAATAATTTATAATAAATACTGCAATATTACATTAAAAACAGTAATTGTCAATTTTGATTCTATGGTGATGCTGCTATTAGTTAAATCATCTAATAAACTCTGTCGCTGTCTGTTCATCTCTCTCGCTCTCTCTACTTCTCTGTCCTTTCCTGACTCTCAGTTATGCTGCTGGACACTACGGAGTCCACCGCTGAGCTAGGCTGGACAACGTATCCTGACACTGGGGTAAGATTCATGCATTCATTTAGAAACAAATTTATGTGTATCTGAAACAGACAGATCACACTTTAGAATATTCTGAGGTGATTGTGTGTGTGTGTGTGTGTGTGTGTGTGTGTGTGTGTTTGTGTGTGTGTGTGTGTGTGTGGCGTATTGATGCCCTCTTCCTTCATATGTTTTTTTTATTGTTTCTGTGGGCCTGTGAGTTTGTACTTCTTGTTTTATTCCCGCCTTTCTGAAAACACAAGAGATGAAGCATATTTAAACTTCCTTCCCTCAATTCCTTCATCCTCGGTCAGCTCGACCGTGATATATTTGTGGCCCTGGGCAGCGCAGAGACTGTGACCTACTGAGAAGAACTGAACTCAGTCCTCTACTTACTGTCCCAGCTTCTCTTGCCAGACCTCAGTTTCTCTCTCTCTCTCTCTCTCTCTCTCTCTCTCTCTCTCTCTCTCTCTCTCTCTCTCTCTCTCTCTCTCTCTCTCTCTCTCTCTCTCTCTCTCTCTCTCTCTCTCTCTCTCTCTCTGTCACTGTCACTTGGTCTGCATACATATCTTTGTTAATCTATCCATCTGTGCTTTTCTTATTCTCCTTCGCTCATCTTCTCATTCTCTCAAGCTGTCCACCCCATCTTTTTTTCTCCACGTTCAAGCCCATTTTATTCTTTCGTTCCCTTTTTAGTTCCCTAAACGAATGTTTTCATTCCTCCAGCAGTCATTTCATGTTAAGTTTTTTGATGCTGTGTTTCTCTCCGTCTCCTCTTAGTCACTTGTCTGTTTGATTTATTTTCTTCATCCTCTGTCTCGCTCTTTCTCAGCGTGGCAGTTGTTCGCCGCCTTTTTGTGAGTCAGTGAGGGTGTGTGTGTGTCTGTGATTTCTGTATTGTGTATTTATGGAGAGATTTGGGATTTTCAGCTTAAATCACCTGAAGAGGCAGGAAAGGGCAGGGTATTTCTCTGATATAATCTGTGTCATTTTAACAAAAAATGCATCTTTAAGTTTTTTTCACAGAGCTGTAGATTCCCATTTACATGCAATAGTTCTCCTATTTATTTTATATTCATTGCTATTTACATATTTTACATATATATTACATATTTTACATATATATACATATATATATATATATACATTACATATATATATATATATATATAAATAAAATATTTTTAAAATAAAAATGTCATTAAAAAAATCAAAAGGGAACTCAGACGTCTGGTCTCAATTATATATTTTCAGGTGGATGAAAATATTGTGGTTGTGCAGTATTCATGCCTCAAGCTCATTTTTATTCTCTAACATTGTTCCTCCTCTCAGTGGGATGAGGTGAGCGTGTTAGATGACAAGGGGAGACTCATGCGTACCTTTGAAGTCTGCAATGTCAATCAGAACCCCCGTCTCCAAGACAACTGGCTGGCCACACCCTTCCTGTACCGCCAGTCAGCTCCAAGGGTCTTTGTGACACTGCGTTTCTCGGTTCGTGACTGTGCCAGTCTACGCTCACCCTCCCCGACATGCAGGGAGACACTGACACTGTTCTACAAACAGGCTGACTCCCAGAGAGAGCTGGAGAGAACCTGGGCAGCTGAGGTGAGTGGCGAGGGATTTTCTCACTTTCAAGGCCCAAACCTGCAATTATAATGAGATTAAAGAAGGATTGAGAAATTTGTACTTAGCTCAGTGGTACATGGATCAGTGACATAAGACTCACAAGTCATTGACATAAAAACACAAAGTCAATTCATGCTGTAAAATCATGTTGTTTACAACTGATGATGTGTCCAACCTGCACCATTGGGTGTTTCAAAAACCATGAAATATTATTATAATGTCTGTAGCTCAACTTAAGTCTTACTTTCCAAATATCTCCTTTCTGCAGGACAGTATGGCATCATAAGTACAGTATAGCCTGTTATCAAATGCTGGTTTGTTGGATACCTTGTCCTACACCCACACACAGACATCATATGAAGTATTTTGGCAGCATTCAGTCTTGTAGCATTCTGTTTTGTTTGACTGACTAAGATGTAGGCTACTTGGAACATTTGTCATGATGGAGCCTGAGGTTTTCTTTTAAAGAAAATAAGACCCTTGTGCTCTTTGAATGACTGTATATTGTATGAACTACACTTCCCCAGATGAATCACTCAGAAGAAAAGAAGAAAACTAAACTACATAATACCTCTGACATATCCCTGCAGGCTTCCAATGATATTAATGTAAAACATTAAAGCTAGAATGGTATCTTTCATTGCTTAAGTAAAATCAAATACTAATATACAGTGGGGAGAACAAGTATTTGATACACTGCAGATTTTGCAGGTTTTACCACTTACAAAGCATGTAAAAGTCTGTAATTTTTATCATAGGTACTCTTCAACTGAGTGACGAAATCTAAAACAAAAATCCAGAAAATCACATTGTATGATTATTAAGTAATTAATTTGCATTTTATTGCATGACATAAGTATTTGATACATCAGGAAAGCAGAACTTAATATTTGGTACAGAAACTTTTGTTTGCAATTACAGAGGTCAAACATTTCCTGTAGTTCTTGACCAGGTTTGCACACACTGCAACAGGGATTTTGGCCCACTCCTCCATACAGACCTTCTCCAGATCCTTCAGGTTTCGGGGCTGTCGCTGGGCAATACGGACTTTCAGCTCCCTCCAAAGATTTTCTATTGGGTTCAGGTCTGGAGACTGGCTAGGCCACTCCAGGACCTTGAGATGCTTCTTACGAAGCCACTCCTTAGTTGCCCTGGCTGTGTTTTTTTTGGGTCGTTGTCATGCTGGAAGACCCAGCCACGACCCATCTTCAATGCTCTTACTGAGGGAAGGAGGTTGTTGGCCAAGATCTCGCGATACATGGCCCCATCCATCCTCCCCTCAATACGGTGCAGTCATCCTGTCCCCTTTGCAGAAAAGCATCCCCAAAGAATGATGTTTCCACCTCCATGTTTCACGGTTGGGATGGTGTTCTTGGGGTTGTACTCATCATTCTTCTTCCTCCAAACACGGCGAATGGAGTTTAGACCAAAAAGCTCTATTTTTGTCTCATCAGACCACATGACATTCTCCCATTCCTTCTCTGGATCATCCAGATGGTCATTGGCAAACTTCAGACGGGCCTGGACATGCGCTGGCTTGAGCAGGGGGACCTTGCGTGCGCTGCAGGATTTTAATTCATGACGGCGTAGTGTGTTACTAATGGTTTTCTTTGAGACTGTGGTCCCAGCTCTCTTCAGGTCATTGACCAGGTCCTGCCGTGTAGTTCTGGGCTGATCCCTCACCTTCCTCAGGATCATTGACGCCCCACGAGGTGAGATCTTGCATGGTGCCCCAGACCGAGGGAGATTTACCGTCATCTTGAACTTCTTCCATTTTCTAATAATTGTGCCAACAGTTTTTGCCTTCTCACCAAGCTGCTTGCCTATTGCCAATTTTATCCCTGATGTCCTTACACAGCTCTCTGGTCTTGGCCATTGTGGAGAGGTTGAAGTCTTGTTTGATTGAGTGTGTGGACAGGTGTCTTTTATACAGGTAACGAGTTCAAACAGGTGCAGTTAATACAGGTAATGAATGGAGAACAGGAGGGCTTCTTAAAGAAAAAGTAACAGGTCTGTGAGAGCCGGAATTCTTACTGGTTGGAAGGTGATCAAATACTTATGTCATGCAATAAAATGCAAATGAATTATTTAAAAATCATACAATGTGATTTTCTGGATTTTTGAAAAATTACAGACCTCTCCATGCTTTGTAAGTAGGAAAACCTGCAAAATCGGCAAAAGTGTATCAAATACTTGTTCACCCCACTGTATGTGTGTATATATATATATATATATATATATATATATATATATATATATATATATATATATATATATATATATATTTACATTGTTCAATTAGCAATGTGTAAATCAACATCTTTTGATCGTACACCTTTAGACATTTCTAAGCAGGGTGGCTTCAAGAGATATATAACTTCTACAAGTGCAATTACCAGGTCATGTTTGTTAGAGGAAAACACACAGTGTGGTTTTAAGACACCATTATGTGGAGTCTCAGCAATATGTGTGGTTTATTACTCCTCGGGGGAGAACCGGAGAAGATAATGCTCAAAACAGTAAATAAAAGTTGTAGTTATTCCTGTGGGAGTGTAATGTGGTCTATCGTTGTGTAAATCAAATACTTTTCTTCTAGTTGCGCTGGTCTTGCAACTTCTCAGTTACATAAAGCTCTTGTCATCTCTTCTTTTTTTGCCTTCTCGTAGTTAATCTTTTAAATGCAATGCTGCCGCACTAAAAATATCTCCTTGAAGGAATAGTTCATCCCAAAACTGAAGCTCTGTCATTATTTAGTCAACCTCATGTTGCTCCAAACACATATACTGCTATTTATTCTGTGGAAGGCCAGAGTTTCCAGGTTTCAGGGGCACATCTGATGGCATTTTGTTTTGAAGATTTCACTAGAATGGATAGCAGCTGCGGGAAAGCAATAGATTGGCGCGTGTGTCCAAGATTCCGCTGTTGGCTTCCACCACTGTTAACAGCTGCAATAAACACTCAGCAAGACATTAAAAATAACAAATTCCATTGCCAGATCGACACTCATTATAACACAGACTAACAATGAAAAACTCTGTTCAACATTTGGAGCTGCTTAAGCTGTATTAAATACATCCCTGCCTATTTCAAAAAACAAAGTGATCAGGACAGGCCCCATTATGGTGGCCCAGTAGTGCACAACACAACGAAATTTAAAAAGCAAACATAAGTTCACAACACAACGAAATTAAGCCACAACACAACGGAAAATGTACAATACAACGGAAATGAGCCACAACACAACGAAATAAAGCCGCAACAAAACGGAAATGCTCCCGACCAGGCGACCACTAACGTTAGAGGGCTCTCGGAGCCCGATAAAGTTAGTTTTCCTTGCAGTTGTTCTATAGAGTTGACAGTCTTAATATATCAATACCACGATTAGTTTTAACAGTAGGCTATGTAACCATTGTATATCATTGTATATAAAATATACTTCAAAATCACCTACATTAATTATAGCTGCGTATTTATACTCGAGTCGAGAATGCTTTGACGCGCTACCACAGCGCATGATCCCTAAGGGAACGTCTGGCAATTACACCAAGTGGTTAAAACGTATAATTTATTATAATATAATTTGGTAAATAAAAATAAAAACTATTTGGTGAATTGCAGAATTACAGGAAGGCATTGGCACAATTTCACCTGTTGTAAGTCAGTCTGGTTAATAGGAACTACAACCTTTGAAACATGATAAAAGAAAAAATAACTTTTATTATAGTACAGAAATTTCCTAAAAGATAATTGTTTACTGTAAATATGAAGGGAGGTATTGGAAAAAAGTCAGCTGTAGTAAATCAGTCTACTACCAATACAATCAAGCTTTGAATTTTTAACATGTTTGTTTTTAAATGTTAAAAAGTAATTTTAATTAATACAAATTATACGTTTTAACAACTTAAAGGAATTGGCAGATGTTTCCTTAGGCATCATGCGCTGTGGTAGCGCAGCAAAGCATTCTAGAGTATAAATATGCAGCTATAATGCACATAGGTGATTTTTAATTAATAAATGTCGATATACAATGGTTAGCTACATACTGTTAAAAACTAATCATGGTGTTGATATATTTTTTAGGCCGCTGACTCTATAGAGCGAGGAAAACTAATTTTATCAGGCTCTGAGAGGCCTCTAGTGGTCGAGAGCATTTCCGTTGTGTTGCGGCTTTATTTCGTTGTGTTGTACATTTTCCGTTGTGTTGTGGCTTATTTCCGTTGTGTTGTGGATTCAGTTCGTTGTGTTGTGGCTTAATTTCGCTGTGTTGTGCACTACTGGGCCACCGTACCCCATCCACCCATATTAATATACTATATACTGCTATATACAGCTATACAGTATATATACGATAAACAACTGCTTCTATGAACTGTCACTGTAGACTAGAGGGGTGTGCACATTCTTCAAAATGTCTCCTTTTTTCGTTCAGTGGGGGGAAAGCTTATGCATTTAAAATGACTTGAGAGTGATATAATTTTAATTTTGGTGAACTATCACTGTAAACATGACTGACATATTAATAATTAGTTTGATAGCTCTCTCTCTTACACTGTTCCAGCCTTCCAGTGGAGAGACGAGAGAGGGCTGGGTGAAGATCGACACCATCGCAGCAGACAAGAGTTTCAGCCGTGTGGAGCCAAGCCTGCCTCACCAGTACAAACCTGAAAACGCGCGACGCATCAACGTCAAAACCCGCAGCTTTGCTCCTCTCACACGCAAAGGGTACGATGACCTTTTTGCCTTGCCCCATCTCCCTAAAACCCTTGATGAATGATGGTCACTGTGTGCAGATGAAATGAGGATCCCTCTGAATGTGGTCACTCAGGATCAGGCAATTCTGCTGTGTAAATATCAGCCACAGTGTTAATATTTGCCATGATATGGTTTGAATATGAAAACAAACAACAGTTATTAGTCTGTCTGGTCTCAATGGATGTTTTGCTGGCTATTAAGCTTGTCGTCTGTCTCTTTTCATCTCCCTTTCTCTTTATTCTCTCTTTTTTAGGTTTGTGTTAGCAATAGTAGACAGTGGAGCATGCGTGTCACTCATGGGTGTTTCCGTATTTTATCGTCGCTGTCCAGCAACCAGTCGTTTCCTGGCTTTCTACCCAGCCACGCCCTCAGGGGCGGAGCCAACGTCTCTTGTTCCGGTGACTGGGACTTGTGTACCCCATAGCCAATCACAGGGTGGGACAGCACCAAGAATGCACTGTAACACAGAAGGCGAATGGCTGGTGCCTGTTGGAGGATGTACGTGTGATGCGGGATATGAGCCCAATCATAATGGCTCAGCCTGTTTAGGTGAGTCAACAAAGCATGTAGTCTAATGGTGGAGATTTTGATTCATCTCAGTGACTTGAATCTTTTGAATCCATTTTCCAAAAAGATTTGTTTAGATTTGTTTACTGATTCATTGTGATGGGATATGAGCCCAGTCATAATAGCTTAATTGGCCTGTTTAGGTGAGTCAACAAAACAGTAGTCTAATGGTGGAGATTTTGATCCATCTCGGTGACTCAAATCTTTCTAATTCCTTCACACACACAAAAAAAGATTTGTTCACTGATTTAGTCAGTGATGGATTATAAACCCAATCATAATGGTTTAGGCTGTTTAGGTGAGTCAAAATATGTAGTCTAATAGTGTGGGTTTTGATTAATCTCAGTAACTCGAATCTTTTTTAATCTATTTGGCAAAAACATTTGTTCACTTATTTAGTCAGTGATGGGATATAAGCCCAATCATATAGGCTCTGCATATTCAATTGAGTCAACAAAATATGTAGTCTAATGGTGGAGATCTCAGTGTCTCAAATCCTTTCAATCTATTCACCAAAAAGTTTTGTTCAGATTTATACACTGATTCATTCTGTGACTGTTTCTGCAGGTTACAGCAGTAAGTCATGGAAAATCTTTCTTTATATTTTATGAGTGAGTCATTGAATCATTTACTGAACTGAATGGATAAAAAAATGTTTGCGACCGAAACAAGGTCTACAATACCACTAAAAAACTCTTATATTATTGGTATTTGCGTGTCTTCAATACTACTAGGAGACTCTAGAAAGCATTTTTCTTTAAGCGCGGTTCTCCAACAAATTGCGAGTTTTCTAAAAAAATTTAAAAAAGGTGGAACCGGTGCAATGAATTGAACTGAAACATCCTAAGCCTTTGATTACTTGGAATCTGCTGTGGAGATGATTTATTATTTAAATGTTTTGAATTTGTTTGATGCACCATTCTATATGCAATTATGCATATAGGTTTGTCTAAAGGTGAAGTGGAACACACCTTAAATCAGTGAATGGAACTGAAAAAAAAACAATTTGTTCACTTAAATTATTATTATTTTTCTTTTAAATGCTGATTCATTCATGAATCACTGCTAATGTAGTCATATGGTTTCTGTACACTACACTGACATGAATGAAAGTATTACCCAGCTGGATGTATTTTTTGATTTAGACTCAGCATACAGTGACCTGAAAATGTATTTGTGACATTTAAGTCACAGTCTTTTAGTTACAGTAAACAAAAAAAATCAAACCACATGGCATTTGGAAACAGTGATGAATTAGCTTCAGTATTTTCTTTTTTTAAAAATGACTTTTAAAGGGGTCATATAATGTCATTTTTGTACAAGCTAATATGATTCTTTAGGGTCTAAATAAAAAGTTTGTAATATACTTTAATTAAAAATTCTCATTAGTATTGTAAGAAAACACTCATTTTACCTGGTCAAAAACAGCTCTGTTTTCAGCACGCCGTTTGAGTGCATGTGTCTTTAAATGATAATGAGCTTTGCTGACCCCGCCCCACTGTTCTGTGCATACACCGTTTGTAACACAATTTAACACAATAACCATAACGCGTTGTTTATTATAAACATGGGATTATGAATTATATTGAGAACGTCATGCATAGAAAACATGCCGTAATGTACCCTGAGTGTAAAAATAGCCGCATTCATCGTGAAGCGTGCAGCAAGCGATTTGCAAAGATTAATATAAAGATTAATATAAAGGTCAATAAAACGTTACACTCACTCACTTCTTCTGGAGGTGCAGCAGGAACACGAATAGTTGGTACCGATCCTTTTTTCAGGAGCAGTTTCTTAGCAAAACCAGCTTTATACTGACCCTCGTTTGTAAAGCAGTCTGGTGAAATGATTCGCGCAAACATGAAAGCAATGACGTTGATCGCGGGGAATTCCCTTCGAAAACAAACTCAGCCACTGCGTCTTCAGCTATACGGATTTAGGAACATCAAAATGACTGCTGTGTTCATTACCATTACACCCAAGAACACCACAATCGCTAAGACGCCATTCTACTCAGTGCTCCAGCTATCAGCAATGAACGCGCCGGTTGGCGCAGGCTATGATTGACAGCTCGCTCACGAGGGCGGGTCTGTGTTGAAACGCTGCTGTCAATCAACCATTGTGGGAGGGGCGTCGATTTTGTGACGTCACAAAATCGAACAGCTTGATTCAGGAGAGGGGGAAACATATAAGAAGATTTAAAAAAAACACTGGATGGATTTTTATCATTTTATGATGGTTGTGTACAGGCACTGCCAACACACATTTCAGTACAATCAACTTGTAAAAGTGCATGTACCATTATATGACCCCTTTAACTAATTGGTGTCAACTTTATTTTTAGTGGATGAAGTCAGTTCATCTCAGGTTCACACTGGTCTCCTATCAGTGTTTTCACAGGTATAGCTTATCATATTTACTATGAGTATGATCCACTAACGTTTGACAACCAGAAAGTGTCCAAATACTTCTAACCACCAGCCCCCTTTCACTTACCTTATCATTTCATTGTGTGTGCATCATTGTTGTGTCAGTTATCTCTGAATCAGAACTCTGCGGGCTTCCTGTCATAGTAATTATGCACAAAATTTGAGGGACAAAGAATTACACACGGTGTATTCAGACAAGCGGGAAGGTGCCCATAAACACAGATCTAATTAAAAACACAAAAGCATTTTGTGGTTCCGAGTTACAAATTTGTCTCCACAAGTTAGCTAACGAGGAGGTGCCCTCATTTGGAAAAATATTCCAAAGTTAAATAATGATTTTTTAAGTGTAAACTACAAAAAGTATTCTGTTAGGGGTATTTTAGGAACGTGAAAACCTGAATTAATCTGAAAATGCAATACTTTACTAAATAATAACTGATCAAAAGTGACAGTAAATAGTTTTACATTGTTACAAATGTAAACAAATTATCAAGGTTTCCACAAACATATTCAACATTTATAATAATGTTTCTTGAGCTTCAAATCAGCATATTAGAATTTCTGAATGATCATGTGACACTGAAGACTCGAGTATCGATGCTGAAAATTCTGATTTGCGTCACAGAAAAAAATTACATTTCAAATATATTAAAATAGAAAACAATTATTTTAAATTGATATAATATTTCACAATATTACTGTTTTACTGTATTTTTTCTCAAATAAATCCAGCCTAAAAAAAATCTTACCAACCCCAAACTTTTTAAGAGTAGTATAGATTTATATATGAACAAATTAATGTTGTGGGGATATATTTTTTTTTTAAATGGATGTCCCTAGGCAGTTAGTCTGTAGCTTTATATATAAACAATAAGTTTATTTTTGGGTCAGGTTGTGTTTACCTGAAATCAATATAGTAGATATTTTTCTTGGAACTTTGTCAGCATAATTTGCATTTTCAGTATTGTCTTTTTCCTTTATTGTCTGTTGATTAGCTGATGGAAGAGAAGCAAACAGAGAATTTAAGAAATGTTTAAGACTAACTCATCTTTATCATCAACAAGTTCTTCCTTTCTGTCTATATGAGCAATTGAGGTCAGAGAGGAAGAGAGAGTTGCAGTAGAAGTGGAAGAAAGTGGAGCTGAAAGGCACTACTTTCTCTGAAAGGGGTTAATTTCTGAGGGCGATGCGAGTAATTCAGACAAGAAGTTTTGAGATATCTTGAAGACGAAAGTAGAGTGGTGGGGAGACGGAGAGAGAGGGGGGATAAGAGAGGGTTGTGACACATTTAGGTCACGGTGATGTAATGGCCATTCAGCGGAACAAGTGACAGAAACCACAGGGAAGAGGAGGGGGAAGGACATGGTAGTGGACACGAGTTAAAGACTAGAGGACTGAGATAGCAGAAATTCCTGATGTATTTTCTTGAGTCAGTGCAGGTGTTCCAGAATCTATATTTCATTTAGATGTCGATTCAGCAGCAAACTGATTTGAATTCCTCACTTTTTGTCTCCTTTTTGTGTTCCAATCAGAGCTTGGCAAGAATGTGAGTTATGATTTATGATCTGAATTTATGACCAGTGAGAGATGACAGTGACATATGTACTGCAAAAAAATAATCAAAATAAAATAAATAAATAAATTTTACTTATTAGTATTTTTTTGTCTCTTCACTAAAAAATAATTAAGCAAGATAAATTACTTTAGAATAAAAATTACAATATTTTAATTTAAAACTATTTTTTTTATTATGTTGCTATTAACTATTATGTTGCTTCTGTGCTGTCTAGTCAAGAGCATCAGCTTTCTTCAATTGCCAAAATTAATAAACGGCTTAATTAAAGCTGTTATTGCCGATAAATGATACATGGTCAATAATAAAATTCTTTAATACTTTGCCTTAATAAATTAAAAATAAAACACTTAAACAAAGCACAACATCATAATGTGCAGTATGAAAATGGATATTATTTTTTTAGATCTGCTAAAGATTACATTTAATAGTGTTATTAAAGTAATGTTTTTAAAGATTAACTTTAAGTGATCATTAGGCGACAGAAAAGGTAATCTAAATGTAAAAAATTGAGTAAATAGGCATGTAATTAAATTTCCAATATTTACCAATGTTGATGAATAATAATAATAAACAACACATTGTGTGTGTATATATATATATATATATATATATATATATATATAGTGAATTCCATATTTTCTGGACAAATGTGTTGATATACTGTATCAGATCTGAGGCCTTGAGCTTTTAGCAAGTTGTGTGCTAAAGAGCAAGTCTTATGGAAGTAAAATAATGTCAAATGTTTTTGAAACAAAAAGCCTGTTGAATTGCACTACTTGAAAAAAAAAAAAAAAGGCATTTCATTAACCATGCTTGCATTTTAATGCATTGTATTTTTAGGGCTTGCATTTTTATGGCCTGAAATTCAACATGGTTGAATATTTAAGCTGTGAATATTTCAATTAAAAACATTTCAAGCACATTTTCATTATTAAAAATTCAATAATCCATATTCACCTTTCATATTTCACTTCCAAAATATTCAAACTGTTTAAAAATACAACCTATAATACTCAACAGGCAATTTTCGGTCCATTTTATTTCGCTTTGCAAATTCGCTTCCTCAAATTAAGTGGTTCAAATTCGACAGTAAATTCAATGGAACTGCAGGAAAAGCAGTAGATTACCGAGCATACTCTCCATCTGCTGTTAGTCAACCTCACCAGCAGGTGGTGCAAAAGCGCGTGTTGTGACGAAGACCAGCAACAGTTAGAACAAGCCATTCATTCATAAAACTCATTTACAGCAATGTAAGTGTATTTGTGATTATTATGATGGCGGTTTTATGTTAAATTCAGTGTCTTCACGGTTACTTTCCCTGTGTAGCCTACAAGCATCTTTCTCTACCGTGAACAAGAATATAATGTTATTCCCCGATGCGGATATGATCCAATGTTACATTTTTGAGATTGACATATATTTCTCTTGGTTGTTTAGTGGCCTTAACTTTATATTGTGGCGATGTGCTGCATGCAAGCTATTAGGGTTTCCCTCAATAGTTAAGGATTCCCTTGCTGGACATATAAAACGCTTAACGTAGCTTAATGGACTAATTACAGTGATATAAAAGACCAAACTCGCAGGCAAGCAGATGGACTCAGAATAACGCGCAAAGTTTAATGATGAGCGTTTCCCAGTGATACATTGGCATAAAGTTGGCTTGACATTGGACATTCGCACATTTAGGGACCGTCTCTAAAGTGTATACGACTTTGGTATACACGTTTCTAAATGTGCGAATGTCCAATGTCAAGCCAATTTTACATTTATTAGGCTACATTTAGTCATTTATTTAGCAGACGCTTTTATCCAAAGTGATTTACAGTTAAACTAACAATAGGAGGACAACAATATGCAAGTGCTATGACTCAATATGCAATACACGTAGGCATAGCCTACTATACTATACTATATATAGAGAGAGAGAGAGATAGAAAAGAGAAGAGCAAGTGTTAGTATTGATTTTGGTCGAGTTTGGTCTTTCATATCACTGTATTAGTCCATAAGCTACGTTAAGCGTTTTGTCCCGACGGAAGGGGAATCCTTGAGTATGAGATATTGACGGAAACCGATTATAATCCTGTTCGTGTAGGTAGAGAAAGCTGATGACCTGTAGGCTACACAGGGAAAGTAACAATGAAGTTATTGAATGAAACATAAACACAGCTTTTGTGTCTTTATCATTCTTTCAGCACATATACTGACACAGATAATCATTTTCATTTTATGAATGAATGGCTTGCTCTAACTGTTGCTCTGTCTTCGTCAACAACAAGCGCTTTTGCACCACCTGCTGGTGAGGTTGACTAACAGCAGATGGAGAGTATGCTCGGTAATCTACTGCTTTTCCTGCAGTTCCTTTGAATTTACTGTCGAATTTGAACCACTGAATTTGTGGAAGCGAATTTGCAAAGCGAAATAAAATGGACCGAAAATTGCCTGTTGAATATTATAGGTTGTATTTTTAAACAGTTTGAATATTTTGGAAGTGAAATATGAAAGGTGAATATGGATTATTGAATTTTTAATAATGAAAATGTGTTTGAAATGTTTTTAATTGAAATATTCACAGCTTAAATATTCAACCATGTTGAATTTCAGGCCATAAAAATGCAAGCCCTAAATATACAATGCATTAAAATGCAAGCATGGTTAATGCAATGCCTATTTTTTTTCCAAGTAGTGCAATTCAACAGGCTTTTTGTTTCAAAAACATTTGACATTATTTTACTTCCATAAAGTCTCAACAGTCCCATAGACATGACTATTCTTTTGCTTTGCCCTCACTTGTCCTTCAAGATTGTAGTCAATAAAGCACGACTGAGCAGATGAAACAATTACACCTGCTCATTCACACATGAAAACTTTTTTAGCATAGTGGACAGCTCAGTGTCCATCCTTTCATCCCATGTGGGCCTAATATCAAATGTCATTTGCAGAATCTTCCAGATTCTGGGTATAATTAACCTTTTTCGTTAGATTTTCTGGTGTTTATAAAGGCAGAATGACTCATTTTCACTCCTGTCATACTAATATTCTAAACAGCAGCCTTGAAAGGAGGGGTGACGTTGATTTGCTGTAGGATTTATATCCTCCAAGTTATTAAGGCCATTCAGATTGCATAAAGGCACACTCTTGATATAAAATAGTATGACATTTTTAATTTGCATGTTGATCTGTGTCGTTTTGCCCGATTCTCTGGGATGAATAGGATGGAACCAAAATGTAACTGGTGACTACTACCGGTAGGTTGTTTATAGTCTCTACCTCAGACATGAGTCATGTCCACAAAATGGAAAACACTTCAGGAGTTTGGAAGTCGTCATCTGATTGGTTGAATTCTACAGGATTTTCGGGAGACGCATGTGTTCTTTAACGGTCAACCTGAAAACAAAGCCGTCATGCCGCCAAAGACCCTCATGGAAGAAGAAAGCCATTGTATTTACAACTGTTGCATTGAGGGCTAATCGGGATCAATTAAACTTTGGATTTTCAAAGTATGTGAGGTTCGCAGCACCATTGTTGCAGTAAACTTGCACAACATTCTTGAATAAATCATTTAATATGCACGCCGGTCTGTTATCGTAGGTACTTCGCCTTTACATTTTCATTCCCCTAAACATGATGCGGAACAAAACAAATTATGATTGGTTGCTTTTCATGTTGGTCAGACGTCCTCTTGGCCAATGAAAGCTGCGATGGAGTGCAAATCTTCTGCCATCAATCTGAACGTTCTGGCAATGCGAGAGGTTATTTATAATGTGCAGAGGGCTTTTTGATTGTGGTACATACTTTATATTGCCTACTATAACCATGAATGCTAACACATTCTACAATGACTGAACGCAAAGTGGATAGCGTTACTTGTCAGTGGATGAAACTTGAAAGCTGTGTATTGCCTACATTTCCAAAGGCTGCTCCAGTGCACATGTTGAATAAGTTTTGTTGTAATGCTTTCTGAAGGGAATGCAGAAGAGGGAAAAGCCTTGCCAAAAGAGTTGCCAATTTGTGTTTGACTTTTTTTTTGTGCAAGCATGATTTGATTTTATTGTACTGATGCAAATCATCCATTGTCGAACGACCGTCCGCCTTTAGATAGGGCGTCCATGAGCTTTCAGTCTCCAGTTCTCCCAAATCTAATCAACGGAAAAGCGTATTGTGAAATCCAGGAGCCAGCAGAGCATTACAAGCAAATAATTTCACATTAAATGGGATAATTATGGAGATTAATTAGAGAGAATTGTATGTCCTAGGGTGGTTTCTATAGCGGTTTGAGAAGCTTAGCTCAGAGAGAGAGAGAGCTAAATAAGTACATACCTTTTTATGTCCCGTTTTTGAAGTTGTGCGTCAGTCACTGTGTTTGTTGTTTGTGTGTTTACGTGTGTTTGTGTTTGTGCATCTGTGTGCTTTAGTCAGAATGCTGCAAGCCGAATAAAGAGAATGAGAGCAACCACGAGAGGAAGAGAGAGAGAGAGAGAGAAATTGGGTCAGCGATCTAAATACCAAGTACGATGTCAACGGCAAATTATACACTTCACTGAGGTCTCTCGCTCTCTCTCCCTGCCCATTTGCTTTTACAGTTTTCCTTCATCTGAATCTTTTTCAATGTCTTTTTCACTGCTTCTCTAACATGCTTCCTAATTTAATTTTTCATCTCAGTTTTGGTTTTGTTTGAGGCGTGCTCTATTTAAACTTGAACAGCCCCTCCCCCACCAATGCCTTTAGCTTAATTCTCTCTTGGTTTCTCAAACACTCACATAAACCTGCTCAGAGTAAACTGAAAATATAGTATAATGTAATAATATATATATATACAAATGAATATTTTTTATTATAAAGTTATATTTGATTATATAATAAATAAATGAATAAAATGTGGTTTTATACTGTATTATAAAGTTATATTTAATTGTATAATAAAATATAATTTATAATATAATAGAGTTTTCTGGTTTGACCAATAAGAAACAATCCAAAGAAATTCAATAGAAATCTATTCTAACATTGTGCGTGTGTGTGTGTGTGTGTGCGTGTGTGTGTGTGTGTTTGTTTGTTTAGGTATACCCACATCCTCACAAGATGGCAATATCTGGAATCCTTGTTGGTTTTTTTTTTTTTTTTTTTTTTTGTCCACATGAAAAAACAGCTTATAAATAATATTGAACTTTAATAATAATACAATAATACTATACTTTGAAAATGTAAGAATACAGAAAGTTTTCTGTGATAGGTAGGTTTAGGTTTAGGGGATAGAATATACAGTTTGTAGAGTATAAAAATCATTATGTCTATATAATGTCCCCATAAAACATGACAACCCAACATGTGTGTGTGTTTATGTATATGAATGGATGGATGGATGGATGGATGCATTAAATTGATGAAAAGTAACAGTAAAGACATTTATAATGTTACAAAAGATTTCTAAAATGTATCAGGTTTTAAAATATTGAGCAGCAAAACTGTTTTCAACACTGAAAAAAATGATGAAAATGTCAATAAGACGATACTTGCGCACAAATAAATCTCCTTTTAAACTTTAAATTTGATAGAAGACTGATAGAATAATCAGCATTCTTACTGAGTTAGCTGGCAGCATCCAAGCCCGGCCACCCACTTTGTCTTGTGATGGAAAGGGATAACATACTGTAAACAACATTATGATTAAATATTTCAAACATTTACTGCCAGAACAGTGATTTCAGCCTCTTGAAAACACTTAACCCCTTCAATCTGCACAATGGATACAGCGGCTTTTCTTCAAGAGGTCACAGTCGGTTTATCATTGTTCATGATAGGACACATCTCTGAGATACATAAAGCATAACTAACATAAAGCATTTATTAACCTTTGAATGTGTTAGTTAATAAAAATGTTCATACTAGTTCACAGTGCAAGATAATATTAACAGATTCAATATTTGAGATGTTCATTGTTAACTAATGTAGTTAATTGTTAACAAATGAAACCTTTTACCAATTATACTTACTCCAATGCCTGCCATGCATGTCATAAAAACACCTTTTGTGTCTTCTGCAGATCGACAACTTCTGAATCAAATCAATACCATCTCATTCATTAATAAGAAATCTGGGCCAGTTAATAATGGCTATAGATGTGTTAAATTATTTTTATGAGGAAACTAAATGCCCTGTGGCTAAATAGTGGCCACTAGAGACAAAAATGAGAACCTGTGATTGGCTGATGAGTGGGTGAATGGGGAGTGTGAATAGGAGAGAGAGAATGTTGAAAGGTGTAGGAGATTGTCTTAGGAGTGAGGAAGGTTTGTAGCTAAAACCTGTCTTTTGTCACCGCTATAGGAGAACACATTGGATAATGTAATCCAACCGCATGAAAGATAGATGGACAATGCTCTCTTTCTTTTCTCTCACTACGCCCATCTTTCATCTGTCCTTTCACACTTCTCACAGTAGTGTTTAGGAGCGAATATCAAATCTGACAGACAAGCGAGAACATAAAAATCCTTTTAGCTTGCTGAAAACTGAAATCTCTTTCTTTTCTCCCTCCCTCTCTCTCTCTCTCTCTCTCTCTCTCTCTCTCTCTCTCTCTCTCTCTCTCTCTCTCTCTTTCTCTCTCTCTCTCTCTCTCTCTCTCTCTCTCTCTCTCTCTCTTGCTCTCGCTCTCTCTCTCTGTCACTGAAGTGCTCAAAATGTGTTATCCGTGCTTGACCTGTATATTCACATGGGGACTTGTTAGGACTTCAAGGCTGACAAGGATGAAATGGCAACTCTTAGCTCAACCGTAATTATGATAAAGCGTTAAATTGTCACAGGTTTTCCATGACAAAGCACTTCACCAAATCACAGCATTACTGTCACAAGTGTCATAACATGAGCTCTTCTGTGACTCAGCGATTTGTATTGTTTGATAAGCCTGATCCACTTGGACATTTCATTGTGGATTATGTAAGCATATTGATTCCCGATGTACCCCATATTGCGTTTGTTGTGGTTTGTTCTGTGGCCGCACAATTGAAGGGATAGAGGTCATTGCTGAGCTTCAAGCTGGTTCACAATCGATCTACAATGAAAGGTTGATATGTTTCATAGCTGTGTTTCCCGCAAAGGACTCAAATTAGCAGCCAATTAGAGGTCACAGGGTTGTAGCATTGGTTTTGGGTGGCGAGTGGTTCAAGCAGCTTCAGCTGTCTATTTCATGTGGCATGGATGTTATGAAACTAGAAGCGATTTCTCATTAAATTACATCCTGTCAGAATAACAAAATTCGGGCTGAGCGATTTCCCTCTAACAATGATTTTGCTCTTTGTTTTCTTGGTAATTATACATCTGACTAAATAAAACAAGTGCCTGTGAGAACAATAAGCCTTGCTTATTAAATTTGCATCCCCTAATTGAGTGTGTTTGAAACAAATTGATTTTCCAATCCTCTTTGCAACAGTTTACGTTTCATTTGCCAGTCACTGCATCCAATTGGATCATTATATACCCCTTCTGTACTCGGCATCCAGTTCCTGGTGTAATTGACAGAATTCCAAAGCAGGAATCGGGCGCTTTCCAAAAAGCTTGAGTACATCTTGTGCTGTAATTGTAATGCTTTTCTTTCTTTTCAACAGGATGCTCAATCGGGTCCTATAAAGCAGTGGCCGGCTCAGTTTCGTGCACTGAGTGCCCAGCTAACAGCAGAACCAGTTCAGAAGGGTCTAAACTTTGCGAGTGTCGGAGTGGCTACTATCGTTCACCTACTGATGCCAACACCACCGCCTGCACAAGTAAGAGAGCAACCAGCTATATGTAAGAAGATAAGACAATGAATAGACCATCCTCATTTATACAGGAGAAATGTGAAAAACAGCCTGTCACTGAGGCAGTTCCCTATAAGGGACAACTTTATACCTTATCTACCCCTAAAAGATGTGTATTAGTACCTTAGAGTGCCCATATGTACTCTTTTTCAGATGATTCAGACATGATTTTTTTATTTGACATTTTTATAAGGCAATATTAGTTGTACAATGTCATGTGGTGGGACTCCCCCAGAACTTGATATTGATTAATTGATCATTTATTTGTAAATAAATAATTATTTTTACTTTGAGAAATATCAGAATATCTGTACACAGATCTATTCGAGGTCTATGCAAAATATATTACTTTTTACTTGATGAATACAAAAATATTTTAGTTGAAAATGGTATAAAAGTTTTTCAGAACCATATCAAACCAGTGTGAATAAAAAGTACATTTCTAAAAACATTTTAAAAGATTTCCTTTTCTTTATTGTGGGCAATCATTTGTCATCAACCCAAATTCCTCAAGTTTAAATTCTGCTCTGGTTTATAGAGGGTAATCATTAGACGGTTCAGCAGCGGGTGAGCACTAACAGTGTTTGAGAATAACTGCAGGTTTCCTTTCTCAGGCCCTCCGTCAGCGCCGGTGTCTTTATCATGGGAGTATGAGAGTTCAGAGGGTGGGGTTTCGTTGCGCTGGAGACCTCCCAGGGACATGGGGGGACGGAGTGAAGTGTGGTATGGAGTGGTGTGCCGAATCTGCCCGTCTGCCACTAGCACACCATCCAGCATGTGCTCCTGGTGTGGAGAGACTGTCACTTTTTCCCCTTCTCAAACTGGCTTAAAGCAAACAAGGGTCACCCTCAAAAACCTGCTCACTAGGGTCACCTACCTCATACAGGTACTTACATACAGCACTTTGTTCATATAGAGCCAGAGCCTGTAGAATTCTGAGGAGTCTCATACTGGAAGTACAGTAGAGACAAGCAGGAATAAAATTTTGGAATGTTAGGTGGATTGACTTGCGCCATCAGTTGGATTTCATAGTGAGCATCATACTTACATGCTGATTAACCCTCTGGACCTCTTCGTTTAGGGGTCACACTTGGCTCCTTTTTTTCAGGAAAATCTTAGAATTAGAAAATTTAGAATTTTGAGAGGATTTTATGATACTACTATGCAATATTTATAAAAATTGTATGAGCTATTTTTCCATTAGAATTTATTTTTTTTCAATAAATGCAATATTTCAAATGAATATAATTTGTTTGTGTAACCACCTGTATAGCTCCCTATATAAATATACAGAGAGGCTTTTGGATTCCCATTAGGGCTGCAAGATATGAGGAAAAGCTGCGATGTGCGATAACATTGTTTAATATTGCGATGACGATATGACTTGCGATATTCAAATGTGAATGTTAGCTATAGCTAACAACAATTCCTATTTTTTTTTTTTTTTTTTTTAATAGACATTGTAAAATAGAATATACTGTTCCCATGTCTTAGTGCTTTAATAGGTTATTTGCGTGATAGGTCAAACGTTTATTACCCTCCTGGTTCAGATTACGCGATTTAGCGTGAGTGAGTGAGCGAGGGACAGTGAGTGTGTGTGTGTGTGTGCGTGCGTGTGTGTGTGCGTGCGCGCGCGAGTGAGTGAGTGATACGCGATTTAGCGCGAGTGAGTGAGCGAGGGACAGTGAGTGTGTGTGTGTATGTGTGCGTGCGCGCGCGAGTGAGTGAGTGAGTGAGCGAGGGACAGTGATAGTGTGTGTGTGCGCGAGTGTGTGTGTGTGTGTGTGTGTGTGTGTGTGTGTGTGTGCGAGTGAATGTTTGCGAGTGAATGTGTGCGTGTGACGGCACGCGATGACTGGTCGGAAAGCAACGTGTAGTCTGACATGTTTCTTGTCCACGACACGACAAGATTTTAGGAGTCAAAATCGTGTAATCTGACACCGTGACTATCGTAACAGACACAAAAATCTTGTAATCTGAACCAGGTGTTATTCATCGTGTCAGGCTGTCTGTTGCGATGTGTTCATCGCGCGAGTTCATATCGCGATGACGATGAAAATTCGATGTATGTTCAGCCCTAATTCCCATTGTTTTTTTTTTTAGAAATTAATTCTATTATCTATTATTAAAGTTTTGCATTTAGATATATATTTAGACATTGTAAAGTCTACTTTTTGTCAAGATTTAGATATTTTTTGTTAGATAAGTATCAGTTTTTGCATTACATTTACAATCAAACACTAAAATCTTGTTAGAGAGGGAACACATGGAAAGCATTTTTGTTACTCAGTATTTGATCATTAAAAAATCTAACAAAATAAGGAATGGATAGCGATAATTCTTCATTGCTGTACACTTTTTTTCTGTGGCTGATTGTAGTTTGTGTACCACCAAAAGATTGTCTGAGTTTTCGTATTTTTTTGTATTTCTCGTTCATTTCTTATGTCGGTCATTTTTGACCACAAAGGAGCGAAGTGTGACTTTTTTTTTTTTTTTTTTTTTTTTTGGACCATTTGTGTGTTTTCACAAACGAAGAGGTCAAGAGGGTTAAATGAGAGCATGATATAAGGGAGACCCAGACAAGTTGTCACAAACTGTTGTTTGATATTTTTTATATTTGATATATTTGATTTAATATTTTTGCTGTTTTATGAATCATGTAAAATTTTTCTTTTGTACTTTGTCATTGTTTTGCTGTGAACTTCCCCTGCTACTGATCATTGTTTCTTAAATTAATGATTTTATAACAATAATGGCCCGCATGGCATGTTTAATAGTTTGTTTTTCATAGCTAATACCATTCAAAAGTTTGTGGTCAGTGCTTTTTTGCTGTTGTTCAGCAAGGATGCATTACATTGATCAAAAGTGACAGTAAATACATTTACAAATATATATATATATATATTTCTATTCAAATAAATACTGTTCTTTTGCACTTTCTATTTATCAAAACAGCACAGCTGTTTTCATCATTGTTATTAGTAAGAAATGTAACTTGAGCACCAAATAGGGTTGTAACGGTATGAGATTTTCACGGTATGATAATCGTCTCAGAAAATACCACGGTTTCACGGTATACGATATTAAACTCTCAATCATCAAAAATCATCAGCTACAATGACCCTTAAATGAATGAAAACAGATATGGTTTTTGGTTGAACATGGTTTATGAAAATGCAATCAGATAAAATGTAACAACTTTTGTTTGAGAGGTTTACTAAATTAAAACATGGACAAAAAACTATACACGATAGTAATATATTTCAGTCATTATTTCTTCAGGCTAAACCAAACTTTTTTTGACAGGTTGTACTGAACACCTATGAGTTTCAGTCAGTGTATTTGATGATTATTATTTTAGAAAAAAATATAAAATGCTCATTAAGTGTTCTCTCAGAGTAGCTCTGGATATGTTCATGTGTTCACGTCTTCACATACATAGTGAGTGAGACAGCAGACGCTTTAAAAACCATGATGAGCATCATGCGTACTTGAGTGTGTACTAGATCTACTAGACGAAACGGCGCTGCTCATTCATACAGAGACACGCTAAATATAGAATTAAGGGGGTCGCACACCAGTCTTTTTGCGCTATATATTCACAGACACGCACATCGCGATTTGATTTACTGCACAGCTATATTTTTATTTATTCATCCATCTATCAAATCGCACATTTTACGTGGCATCTGTATTGTACTGTAATTGTTTACAATTACAATACTGGATTCCGGGATTCCCTCTGCATGACAGAAATATGGCCTTAACTTATAAATGGAATTACCTTTATCTTCACGGAGGGATGGTGTTCCCGAATATGGGAGAACATGTTCGACGTGTTTCCTCCTTTTGCCGCCACTCTTCGTCCACATCTCTTGCAAACTGGATATCCATCTTCAAGGACAACCCCACGATCGTTTTTCGGAAAATATTCCCATACTGCAGATTTTAATTGTTTTTTTTTTTTCGGCGGAGGATAGAGATTCGCAGCGTCTCGGACATTTTCAGCGCTGTACAGGTATGGGTGGAGTGTAAGCAGTCAAGCTGAAAGAAGTTGCATAGGCCTATATGCGGCAGCGCGGGTGAAATCTGGTTTCATTTTGTTTTTTGTTTTTTTTTTCAAAACCGCGGATAAGCAAATGTGCACGATATGATAATCGTACATGTCAATATCGCAATAAACCGCCATACCGGTATACCGTTACAACCCTAGCACCAAATCATCATAGTTAGCTATATGAAGGATCATGTGGCACTGAAGACTAGAGTAATGATGGTGAAAATTCTGCTTTACTATCACAAGAATAAATTATATTTTCAAATATATAAAAATACAAAATACCTATTTAAATTGTAATAATATTTCACAATATTACTGTTTTCACTGTATTTTTTTTTCAAATAAAGACAGCCTTGGTGAGCATAAGAAACTTCTTTCAATAAACATTTAAAAATCATACCAACCTCAAACTTTTGAACGGTATTACATGTTCCTATACAGAAATTGTAAAGACAAAGTATAAGTGTCTTTATAAGTATAACTCATTATTATGCCTTAATGCTGCTTATGTGCATGTAAGAGCGTTGTTGCAGTGAGCTGTGTATGATTTGACAGGTTCAAGCTATAAATGAAGTGTCCGCGCTGAGCCCTTTTCCACCTCAGTTCGGAAGCATCAATTTCACCACCAGCCAATCAGGTATAAAGAGCATGTATGCTGGGACCATCCGCAGTGCGCGTGTGCACCAAACTGTTTGCACAGTGTATCTATGTCTTACTTCGTCTGTCTCCAACCATCGCTATGTCTAGACATCCTCCACCCCTCTCTTTCTGCTTCCTCTCCCCACGGTCACAGCTCTTTCCATCTAAAACTCTTTCCCTTCATCATTTTTCATCTTCTGCTATCTGGACCCAGGTGGCTTTGGGTCACGATAGACTGTCATCTCATATAATGGTCAAGAAAGCAGTAAGAGAGACGGAAAGAGATGAAAAATGGAGGGAGGATAATCAATGTGGCAGCCCACAGAAACTTTGGAAACAAACGGTGCAATTCAGATGTCCCTCTCTCGCTGTCTCTCTCTCTTCGTTTTCTATCTTTAGTAGTAATTCAAGCTCAGATGAATTCTGCAGACCTGTATATGATGGGTTTATGTAACTTAACCATTATTTATGCTTTGGGTGCTGCTGATTGAACGGGATTGAGTCACCTTTACAAGCACTTCCACATGACTGATTAACAGACATTGGTTGAGACTAAGGGGGTCGGGGGCTGGAACAGGGTGGGAGAGGAGAATGGTTAACTCATGACCTCATTAACACGGATGAGGCTTCAGCAATGTCTAACTAACCGTCAAACATGCACCAAAGCATGATGTAAATGGCTTATTTGGGCCTACATGTGAATCCACGTGTGTATTATCGCTCTATAATGCTCTTTCTCTTTATAATGAGGAAGGCATTGAATATTCATTCAGAGCAGTGGAAAAGTAGGCTGCCTATTGTGAAGTGATGAGCCACCATGTGGTCACTCTTATAATTACATGTTCTTATCTCAGTGCCTTCTGAGGTTCCCATGCTGCACCAGCTGAGCAGATTCCAAGACTCCATCACGCTGTCCTGGCCTCAGCCTGACCGGCCCAATGGTGACATCCTGGAATACCAGCTCCGATACTACGACAAGGTCATTACTGTTATTTATGCAAAATTCATAATCACCCCCCATAACCGGAGATTATGTTGTTAATTAAAACTAACACTATGAAGTTTTTGTTCATTGAAATAAAGCTGAAATAAAATAAAATATTAATATTACTTAAAACACTAATAATACTCAAATCGATTAATCACGATTAATCACATCTAAAATAAAGGTTTTTGTTAACATAATATATCTGTGTAAATATACATATTATTATATTTATATTTATTGTCTGTGTGTGTGTGTGTGTGTGTATATATATAAATATATACACAGACATGCACACACACAAAGAGAAATATATATATAATATATAAATATAATAATATGTATATTTACACACAAATATTATGTAAACAAAAAAACTTTTGTTAGATGCAATTAATCATTACTTAAAATGTTTAATTTTGCCTTGGCAACTAACTGAAACAAGCTCAAGTACTAAAATTATTTAAAAAATAAAATAAAATTAAAGCTAAATAGAAATATAAAAAATGGCAAAAAGCACATAATATTGAAATAGAACTGGAAACGACATGAGTAAATGATAACATAATTAAAAAATGTTAGGTGAACTATCCCTTTACATCAATATAAAACGTGTATGATGATCTGTAAATAGCGAACAGATGGTGCTTTATTGTCACAGAGATGGTGCTTTCTCTCTCTGGCAGGGGTCTGACGAGGACAGCGCTATGAGCGTCTTCAGTGAAACCAACACAGTGACAGTTGGAGGTCTGATTCCAGGCTCCATCTACGCCTTCCAGATCCGTGCTCGAAATGAGAGAGGCTACGGACCCTACAGCCACACTATTTACTTCAGCACTCTAGCAATGGGTAGGCCATAAATATAACGCGTTATGTCACACTTAATTTATCATTCTAGCTAGCATATATGCAAGCTTACTCATAAGCTATTAAATTTGCAGTCTCAGTAACAACGGTGTCTTCTAGCTGTGTATTTAGTCAAATTGCCCCTTACAGGATAATTACCGATTATGCTCTTCAGAGTTCATTTCTTTTCATTTTTCAGTCTGAGTATAATAATTTTAGTACAAAAAATAGATGCAATTTTTCTTTTCAATGACTTCAGTACGAAATGCTACTTGTTTAGTAAGCATATGACCCATGCCTAGGTAAATATACACTAATTCAGAGATTTCAGATGAACTCCTTTGACTCCAATTTTTGACTCCTTTTGACTCCTCCTATTATTCATTTAAAGTGCCCTCAAATTTAAGAAATTGTCAGTAAATATAGCATATTTTACAAAATCCTAAAGTTATCATCTGCAAATATTTAAGAACTAATTTAATCTTTTTTTTTAAATTAATACTTTTATTCATCAATTTTAAATTGATTAAAAGTGACTGCAAAGACTTTTATGTTGTTACAAAAGATTTCTATTTCACATAAATACGGTTCTTTTGAACTTTCTATTCATCGAATCCTGAAAAAAAATCAGTTTCCACAAAAATATTTTCAGCTTTGACCTTGATAATAATAAGAAATGTTTACTTTAAATATCTTTTTGTGTGTGAATATAATAAAATATTATTTTATAAAATTATATTCTCAGTTATTATGTTATTATTTTATTTGGTATTGCCATTTTTCTCTTTGTAGAGGAACAGTCTAAGCAGATTCAAAATCGCCTGCCCCTAATGATCGGGTCAGTAATGGGCGGAGCAGCATTTCTATTGGTTGTGATAGCGATCATCATTGTCTTTGTGTTTCGAAGGTATGTACATTAAAACCCTTGATCTCAGCTATTGTGTAAGATATTTGTATTATTGCTGTCGCGATTAATCGCATCTAACATAACAGTTTGTGTTTACAAAATATATGTGTGTATATATATCATTAAATTTATATATTGTATGTCTGTGTGTATCTGTGTGTGTATATACTGTACACACACACACACACACACACACATTTATACATATATTTATACATTATACATTTATATCTCACATATATGTTAGATAAAAAAGGCCTGTTTATTGCATATAAAATTACAACAGAACATAACAGTTATTTGGTCTTTTTCCTCTAGTAAAAGGAGAGAGAGCCCTTATAGTGACAGACTTCAGAGATATATGAGCAACAGAGGTGAGAGCTTTATGTCTTGTACCAGTGAACTGCAGTGAATACTTTGTTTTCTGTTCTCCAACAGTCACTTCATATATATGAATGAAGAGAAAAAACACATTTTCACTTCATCTATTAAAGTGGGCTGTATTCAGACTACTTTGTAATTATTGCTATTATGCAACAACTATGTTTTAGTAAAGTCTACACCACAAGTGTAGAGTTTGTCAGTCTGAAAACTTGAGCAGACTGGCAGCATGTCTGTGACAGAACCAGTCATTAGAAGGGTGAAAACCAGTGTAGTCGGGGCCATACGCACATATATGCCGTATACTTACTTTTTGCCCAGGGCTGTTTGCGTATTAAAACTTCTATGGATCAATATTTGCGTGTACCCACTTGCTTCGAAACTCCATAGTCTACTGTCATGTTAGCTTCCCCTTTAACTGTGTCCAATGCTGTTGTGTAAACTCGCAATTCTTTGTTGTAATTGGTACATACCATGCATTAGCACTTCTATCATTCTACCTTTTCCCGCCCATCATCGACTGACGGCGCGTGTTCGCGCTGCAGCGAGAGAACTCCGCTCAACCCCTAAATAACCAAAACTGGCAAGTACTAAATAAATATTTGTACCATAGTTATTGGAAACATATAGAGTTACGATATTAAATAATTATATACATCGCACACGCCCACTTTCAGAGCTTTTATAAGCGGTAAGTTCCCATACGAACTGAAAAGATAATCAGCGCAACCTGACTGAAGCCCGGTTTATTTAATTGTGCATGAATGGCAAGCAAATCACTGTATACATTCACTGTAAAAAATTATATTATCAATAAGTTTTGACAACATATGTTTTTACATTGCTTTAACATTGCATCAAAATAAGTTGAGCAATTTTCAACTTTTTTAATAAGTTAAAAAGATTGAACTCATTTTTATTAAGTCAGTTTCATGTAATTTAAGTTGAATTGACTTAACCAAGTGGATTGTCCTTAAAAAATTTAAGGCAGCAACTTTTTTTTTTACAGTGTACTCTGAATCTTATCACACCTCAAAAGTGGGATAAGATTTCCGCGAGCCCTTCGTGACATCGATGATGAAATGTGTGACCCATTTGAATTCTATTGAGAATTTAACACTTTAAAACGCTATAGAGAAAATCAAACATGACCTAGAACAGCCATAAACTAAAAAGACTGATGAAAAGAAGAGAAAACATCATCTTGTGCCAACATTTATTAAAAAGATTTTTAAACTATTTATGACCATCCTTACTAGAATTTATCATGATTTATTGTGGTAAATTTTTACCAACTTGTATAATTTATAATTTCTGGGCCTGGTTTAACAGACAGGGTTTAGCTTAAGCCAGGATTAGGCCTTAGTTAAATTAAGACATTTAAGTAGCTTTTATAAACGTGCTTTAGAAAAAAACATTACTGCTGTGCATCTTGAGACAAAACAATGACACTGACATATTTTAAAATATATCAGTGCAAGTTGCTTTCAGTTAAGACAGCTCAAACATGCATTTTAGTCTGGGAGTAGACTTTAGCCTTGTCTGTGAAACCAGGCAATAATCTGTTCAGGGAACAGGCTATATATTTTTTTTACTATAGATTTATATTACAACTATGACATGTGTAGGTTGCTAATGAAGTTGCTAACATGACATTGCTAACTTTAATGAAGTTAGTTTGACTTATGGCACATTGAAGTAGAAAATTCTGTCAAACTGATAAGCTTTGAGGTGCTTAAATAATATACAATACATCATAATTGCAGTTATCAACCAACTTTGCATGTGTGGATGATACCACAAAAGACCATTATAATAAACAAACAAATAAATCTCACGAGTGTGCATGCCCTGGCCTGGGGCCCCAATAAAGCAGTACACACTTCAACCCCTCCCCTAATGTTCAAACCAAAACTACACCCTTGAGGAATTGTCTTTTATATGGCCACTAATGCCAAAGCAAATTTAAGAAAATGTTATCTGGATTTAATTTTCACATTAAATTATTTTTCCCCACCCACTTGCATAAAATTAAACCTCAATTCCAGATGTACCACTTTTCACAATGAAAATAATTCCAAAGCAACATGTTTAAATTATAGTCATATAGAACTTATTAAAAATGATTTGTTAACCAATTTTTAGTCTGAATTTATTTGATTTTTAATGATTATATTACAAGTGAATAACAACATACTGGGTGAAACTGTGTAATGTGGATGTTTTTTCATTCAGGTGGGGTGAAATATTACGTGGATCCCTCCACTTACGAAGACCCCAGTGAGGCAGTCAAAGAATTTGCACGAGAAATCGACCCTGCTCACCTTAAGATCGAAGAGGTCATTGGTGCTGGTTAGTACATGTGTGAAAGTTACTTTTCCAGTGTCAAGATAGCATTAACTTGACATACAGCATATAAATCAGATAAAACGAGCATTATGGATTCTATGGCTTTTATTAGTTTTGGTGATATGTTTAAATGTCAGTTTGAAATAGAACAATCTAATGACTGGATTTCTCTTTCTAGCTCAGTTTGGGGAGGTGTCCCGTGGCCGGTACAGGCCACTAGGTCGTAGAGAGGTGTTGGTTGCGGTTAAGACTTTGCGTTGGGGAGTGACAGACCGTGAGAAGAATGTGTTTCTCAGTGAGGCAGGAGTCCTTGGCCAGTTTGACCACCCCAATGTGCTGAAACTAGAAGGTGTGATCACACGCTCCCCTCCTGAACGTCTTATCACAGAATTCATGGAGAACGGCCCTCTGGATGCCTTTCTCAGGGTAAGAAGTGACAAGATGTTATATTCAGTTAATTATTTTTATTTATACAAATGAACTATATTGTTATATTATATTTAAAATATGACAAGATGGAAGTTAAATTATCAAATAGTTTATGAAGAATGACCCTTAGATGCCTTTCTAAGGGTAAGATAAAGTGGCATTTTTCGAGGGATTTTTAGAAGGACTCTGACTCTGACTCTGAGATGGCGAACGGGAACATGGTTTGTGTAACATTAGCAACACATTATCAGCTGTTTGGTGATGTAGTCAAGCAAAAGGCTAATCATATCAATTGCCGTTATGTGTCCGATATTGTAGAGAGCTATAGATAAAATGCATTACATTCTGATACATCGACTTGTAGACAAGCCTGTATAATTCACTCTTCCACTTCTGGAATATGGCTGAATGAAACCAATATTTCCACTTGCCATTGTGTAGCCTTTACTACAGTAAAGTTGACAGAGTAGATCAGGTAGTCTGAGCTGATCTGATGTGATTGAGTGGAGGCGGAGACTAATTTGCATATTCATGGCTACACGTATACTAAATCAAGCATGGGTGTAGAGTTCCATTCAAGCGATTTTAAGACATGAATAAATTATTTTCACAGGAATTTTTTTTTTAAATATGTCATTTTAATTTAGTTTTAAGAGTTAAAATTATTGACTGCAGGGGAACTTTAATTTAAATGATCACAGAATTTATGGAAAATGGATGCTTTACTGTGGGTAAGAAAAAAATTATACAAAATAATTCTACTATTACTAATAATATTTGATTCTTATAAATTAAACATATATATATATATATTATATATATATATATATATATATATATATATATATATATACACTAATTAAAAATTACATTAATAAGAAATTATGAAAATGAAAAATGTTAAAAATACGATATTATATATTTGTAATTATTTGTAATTTTTTAAAGGAAAATGAGGATCAGTTCAGCGTGTTGCAGCTTGTAGGCATGCTGAGAGGTGTTGGAGCTGGAATGCGCTACCTTTCGGAGCGGAATTTCGTCCATCGTGACCTTGCTGCCCGGAATGTTCTGGTGAATTCAAACCTGGTTTGTAAGGTGTCTGACTTCGGCCTGTCACGTTTAATGAGGGGTCTGGACCACAACATGCCCACCTACACTGCTTCACTGGTGCGTTATGGGAAGATTTCTGTAAATGTGCAATACAAAACACTATTATATGTTCAAAAGTGTGGATGTGTGGGAATTCCTTTCATTTTCAATTCCTTGCAGTGGTGTGTCTGTTTTTAGGTCTAGACATCTTTGTTAATTAGCGTTGTCATTGCGTTTGCTCCAATTACTGTCTCTGTCTTTCAGGGGAGTAAGATCCCTGTGCGGTGGACAGCTCCTGAAGCTTTCCAGCATCGTAAATTCAGTTCAGCGAGTGATGTCTGGAGTTTTGGGATACTCATGTGGGAGGTCATGTCATATGGAGAACGTCCGTACTGGGACATGAGCAACCAAGAGGTGAGCATTATAGATTTTACAGTCACATTTGCTTTACATCCCATGCAGTCACAAAGCAATTATATAAACAAAATGTACACTAGAGGGAGTTATTAGACTGTTTGATGAGCAGTTGCATAAACAACCCACAGTAAAGAGTGTGTGTGCAGTTCACTGCTTGGGATTTAAAGTTTTCAGCAGTACTGTGAGCGTGTGACATTAAGCGGATTTTAGTGTATTTTTTTAGAGAAGTTTACAGGCAGCTAGAAATTTCATGACCTCAATCGGTGCGCATTCACATGTCAACCAAAATACAACATTTAATGACTATTTTTTCAGCTGCTTTAATTCCAGAGTTATTTTCCCCAGTTTTTTACTTCATGGGGATTTCAAAGGATTATTCAATAAAGAGCTCTAAGACATGAACCAAGGTGACTAGCACTAAGCCTTTAATTTACAGCAAAAAAGTATTTGAATGTTTAAAGGGTCATTCCACCCATTTGAACATTGTTTTTTATTTAAAGTGGGTCATATATGTAGTCAAAATGTAAAATAAATTTTGAATTTGGTGCCTTCGTGACTGAGGAAAGACAAAAAATAACTTCAGGACGCATTTGTATGAAAGACAACAACTCCCACAATGCACCACATTGCACAGCTCCGCAAGCCACTCCCACTAATCCAGAACAGCGCATATCTGCCTATAAGAGAAATCACTCTTCCATCTACAAGGCTAGCTACCACCAGAGCTTGAAATTCATTTCACTTTCACACAAAATGTCTAGTTAGTTGGCGAACTCATTAGTGCATTACTCCTCGTTTGTATTTCTTTCGAAAAGGTGAATTATTGCATGGTACCTGGATGTTCAGTCAGAACATATGCGGTGCGAAACTAGGATAGTTCTCAACACAAACGTCCGTGTCCTCGTCTGATTCAGAGATTTCGTCCAGGAGAAATTGTCATCGTTGAAATTCTTTGCCACGGACGGACTCTATCTCTGTGTTCGTAGTTGCATCTTACAGTCTATGAGTTGCATAGTGAGATCACCGGCGCCACCAGTCCGCCCTAACTCGAGCCAGTCCGGGCTCCTCGTCCGCGGCAGGCAGGTCTTCTGCCTCGGCTGCTCTTCGCTATAATGCGGCTTGTAAAGGTAGCCACAAACACCTGATTCAAGCATCAGACTTCCGAAATCCTCTTCTTCTATATCATATTGAGCACTCTCCTCCGCTATTGTCATTACTTTACATCTGTCTCCACAGCGCCTGTTAGCTTAGCTTCAAACAAGATGGAGGATATTGCTTTCAGTTTCAGAGAGTAAAGTCCCACCCACTGATCTGTAATAGGTCTGTAGCGTGAGCGGGTCCCGCCCCCTGGGAAAGATGAGGAACTAGTGCTTGTAGTCTCAACAGAAATCCCCCCCTCTTACACTTCCTCCTACAATGACGCAAAATGACGATTTTTGCGTCATTGTAGGAGGAAGTGTAAAAGGTAAATAACGGATTTCTCCCGTCTCAGGGGAAAATGAGAGAGTGTTGCACGACCATTCAATAGTATGACTGGGTTTCTAACAATGCAAAGCTTAATGCAAATGGGTGGAGTGTCCCTTTAAAGGTACTACTACTCTCTGTTTATGTACAGGCCGTGCAGAATTTTTAGGCACGTTGATTTTCTGATCATATTTTATTCCCAGGAACATTTTGCCAATTCCAAACCATATTAGTCTTAATAACTACTATTAATTTTGTATTTAATCATTTATAAGTGATATATAATTGTTCATGAAGGCTGGAAATGAAAAATGCCTTATTTTCAGGTGTGCAGAATTATTAGGCAAGTTTTCTTTTTCAGATAAAATAAGCCAAAAAAGAGATTTAACTAAGACTGAAAAGTCAAAAATTATTAAATCCCCATGAGAAGTATGCAATACTAATGCAATACTAGAGATTGCAGTTAAGGCATGACCATTGGACAGTGAAATGCTCATTGGGTCAGCAGGGTCAGACAAATACAGGTTGAGAAGAAAAGACACATGTTAACTGCAAAAGAATGAAGAGTTAAGGTGAAGAATTAAATGTGAAACCATCAGGAACCCTTTAGTCTTCAGCGCCACCATTTTCCAGAATTGCAACCTACATGGAGTCTCCAGAAGAGCAAGGTGTCAGGATCTCAGAGACTTGGGTTAGGCAAAGAATCCTAAAAAAATTACCCCCACTTAATAAGAATCACAAGCTGAAGTGTTGTGAAATACATGAAGACTGTTTTTTATAGACAGACAGATTGAGAGTGACTCTTGAAGACCACAGCACCACATCCTCTTCTACCACTATTTGAAGAATTCATCTTCCAGAATACATTTTAATAAGTTTTGTGAGTTTATTTTTAGTCCCTCTCCTACCCTGAAGTCCGTTTTGCAGAGATGGACTAAAAATTAACTCACAAAACTTATTAAAATGTATTCTGGAAGATGAATTCTTCAAACAGTGGTAGAAGAGGATGTGGTGCTGTGGTCTTCAAGAGTCACTCTCAATCTGTCTGTCTATAAAGCCTAAAAAAAACAGTCTTCATGTATTTCACAACACTTCAGCTTGTGATTCTTATTAAGTGGGGGTCATTTTTTAGGATTCTTTGCCTAACCCAAGTCTCTGAGATCCTGACACCTTGCTCTTCTGGAGACTCCATGTAGGTTGCAGTTCTGGAAAATGGTGGCGCTGAAGACTAAAGGGTTCCTGATGGTTTCACACTTAATTCTTCACCTTAACTCTTCATTCTTTTGCAGTTAACATGTGTTTTTTGTTCTCCACCTGTTTTTGTCTGACCCTGCTGACCTAATGAGCATTTCACTGTCCAATGGTCATGCCTTAACTGTAATCTCTAGTATTGCATTAGTATTGCATTCTTCTCATGGGGATTTAATAATTTTTGACTTTTCAGTCTTTGTTAAATCTCTTTTTTGGCTTATTTTATCAGTAAAAGAACACTTGCCTAATAATTCTGCACACCAGAAAATAAGACATTTTTCATTTCCAGCCTTCATGAACAATTATATATCACTTATACATGATTAAATACAAAATTAATAGTAGTTATTAAGATTAATATGGTTTGGAATTGGCAAAATGTTCCTGGAAATAAAATATGATCAGAAAATCAACGTGCCTAATAATTCTGCACACACTGTATATGATGAGTCACGCAGGTACTGGGATACTTTTCAGCGGTTGGCGTCTGGGATTACATGAAGAAGCTGAAAAAACTGAGACAGACTAAATCTAGAAGAAATGTGGCAACGTCTCCAGGATGCTTGAAGAAACCTGCCTGAAAATGTCTCGGGTTATGACTGTAACCCTCAGGGAACGAGACACTGCGTCGATGACGACACTTTGCGGAATGCCCCCAGCGTAGCGCGTCTGAAGCATGAACAGGCACAGGCACACTTAAGATGAGAGCACTAGAGTTCCAAGCGTAGAAAGAATGTCCAGGCTATAGAATCTGATAAAAGTTTGAGGGGTGGCCCATCCTGCTGCTTATCGCACACTTCTTGGATCGGGACCCCTGAAAGGAGGGCTCGAGAGGACGCCATACCTCTGGTTGAATGAGCCCTCACAACCAAAGGCAAGCTGCACACCTGATAGGCCATAGAGATATTCTGAATGATCCAGTTACTGATGGTCTGTTTCGATGCAGAAAGCCCTTTCTTGGGTGACCCCGAAGCACACCAGCAACTGATCTGACTTCCACCATGAAGAAGACCTCTGGACAAAAATCTTGAGAGCTCTGACAGGGCAGAGCAAATTAAGTCTTTCTTCATCCGCCTTCACGTGAGGTGGGGGATGAAAAGCCTACAGAAGCCTGTAGGCCGTGCCACATTAGATGACACTTTAGGCACATAGCCCGGCCTGGGATGCAAGATAGCCTTAATATCGCCTGGAGCAAACTCCAGGCCCCTGTGAGATATAGAAAGGGCCTGAAGATCTCCTAATCTTCTCAGTGAAGTAATGGCTAATAAAAAAAGCAACCTTGAAGGAAAGGTTCTTGGCCTCAGCCGACTCCAGAGGTTCGAAGAGGGCCTCAACCAGCAATTCGAGAACCACTGCCAGGTCCCATGTGGGAACTCTGATATGATATGAGCCGCTGGTCTCATCCTCCAAGCCCCACGGAGAAAACGTACGACCAGCTGATGTCTCCCCAGAGGCCCATCACCCAGAGGAGCGTGGAAAGCCGCAGTGGCAGCCACGTACACCTTGAGTGTGGATAGGGTAAGACCAGCCGAGAAGCGATCCTGGAGGAACTCCAGCACTGAAGCCACCGGGCAGTTAACTGGGTCCACCTCACGCTTTCTACACCAAGTGGTGAAAACATTCCATTTTAGGCCGTACAAATTCCTCGTGGATGGAGCTCTAGAGCCGAGTATGGTCTCGATTACTCCTGCAGACAGGCTATCCTCTCGGTACTGTGCCCCCTCAGGGGCCAGACCCACAGTTTCCATAGCTCTACCTGCATCAGCAGGTCCCTCCTGATGGGAATCTCCCATGGAGGGCTGTCCCGGGAAGGATATTATATCTGAGAACCGTACTCGGGCCGGCCACAACGGAGCTACTAGCAGTAGACAGACACCGTCGCAACAGACCCTCTCCAGATTTTTCCTGGGAGCAGAGCGATCAGGGGAAACACGTACAGACGCAACCTCAGCCACAGCCATGTCTGCACCATGGCATCCAACCCCAGGGGGGCTGGTTGCGTGAGGGAGAACCACAGTAGATAGTGTGTCGTTTGTCAAGACGCAAACAGGTCCACTTCCATTGGGCCGAACCTCTTGCATATTAATTCCACCACCTCTGGGTTGAGTCTCCATTTCCCGGGCCTCAGCCCCTGCCTCGACAGGATGTCTGCTCCCTGATTCTGGTCCCCTGGACCATTTTCTCTTTTTTGAAAATGTTTTACAGTGATGGCCTGGCCTAGCTTTACCTTGGTCACCGTGGCCAGGATGGGCTCGATCCGTGCAGGCGACAGTTGTTCCCGCATCGTAACCAAGTCCCACACCACCCCCAGGAACGAACAGAAGAACCCGATATTGGAATGCTTTGCCCCTGAAAGCGAACCTCAGGAACCTCCTGTGAGATGAAAGGATTGATATGTGGAAGTATGCATCCTTCAGATCTATTGTGACAAACCAATCCTCGGATTTGATCTGACTCACGATGGTGTGGAATAGTGAGCATCTTGAACCTGAATATCCCTAGAGACCGATTCAAATGCACCCTCAAGAGCCGACTGTGGATGCCTCGCATCCAAACAGTATCACACACCGATCATGTGTGTCACCTTCCGAAGTTTAACGTGGGCAGGAAGACACATGCTTTCAGCTATGCTTATTGGTAACAATTCAAGTTCCTACAGGACAAACAACACCAAATAGGACAGACAGTTGACACAGAGCGCTTGCTTCATCGCAAAAGCTAACTCTGTTGTGTGTTGGCGTCCCTTTGTAGCGTCCGTGTATGCCTTCACATGTTACGTCATGACGCAACGCCAAACAGGATTGGAATAGTTTTATTCATGCTTCAGACGCGCTACGCTGGGGGCATTCCCCAAAGTGTCGTCATCGACGCAGTGCGAGTTCCCTCGAAAGGGTGTACCTAGGACTAAAACTTTTAAACTCAAAGGGTGATTGTCAATTTTGATTTGATTTAGTTAATAGAAGTTAGTTAAAAATAAAATATATTTATGACAATATTTTCAAAAGCATCCTCACTTTACAGCATTTTTACACTATTTTTAACTTTTTACACAAGTGACTAAAACTTTTCACGCTGTAGATTTGCAGGCTGGTTTCTGCAAGCATCTTGGAGACGTTTGTCGTGGAAATTCTTAATACGAATACAACCTACTTAATCTGACTTCTTCACCACGGACAATTTAAACAACTTGCAGTTGTTAAAAATAATAACTACAGTATCTCGAGGATACTATTCCCTGAATTACCTGAATAATTGCAATACAATACAATACTTCCCTGAAGTAAGGTGACGGCGTCCTGTCAAGAAGTTACTATCACTACCTCAATCACACATGAGCACACAGGTCTTTAGCATCTATACACTCTCACCGTCCTTCTCAGGTGTACGCTGGTCCGACACAGGATCATTAATACTAACTCAGAGTATTACAGCTTCACCCCGAGGGCGGCTCTATAGACTTCCAACACTATCACTGTCTCTACGGTGGTCTTTTGAGCATAGAATTTTTAGTACTTCTATTACTACCTCAATCACACATAGGCTAGGTGTTCTTTTGTTTTCTTTTGAGCATAGAATCTGTTTCTCAGCTGCGCAGCATATACCTGTCACGACTCCCAAGTTGCTCTTTGTAGAAATGAAGTTTTATTTACGGCCGGGAGATCACTGGTCACAACAACCAAGTGAGTCTCCTAAATAGAAAGATACATGTACATTTATATCATACAGTTGAGTAAAAATCATCATAGTCTGCATTTCTCTGTACATTTAATGTTGAAAATATCCATTACATAAAATATTTCTATCACACGTTGCTGCTGTTCTTCTGGATTTAGTCTGTCTCAGTTATTTCTGTTTGTTCATGTAATAACAGATGAACTCGCTGATGGTGAGATCAGCTCTCTGTGTGGATCATACTAGCTGTTGACAGACTCCTGTGCATGCAAAAATCTCACTGGATTATTAGAATTAATGGCAAAAGGAATGTTTGTAATTTCCTGTTAAATGGGGAAAATGAATCATATTTGTTTTGCATTGTTGCACTCTGTTACCAAGTATTTCCATAACACCCTACTAAATTAGTTTTATTTCTCATCTGATTTCTCTTTTTTTTTTGCAGTTCTTGCTGGTTTTCAGTTCCTCTTTCCTCAAAATCATTGTCCATTCCTTTTTTTTTATTATTATTATTTCTCTGTGACTCATACAATGAGACACTGAAAGTGTCATGTCTTCCCTAATTCCTCTCTCTAGGTGATGAAGGCAGTGGTCGATCAGTACCGTTTACCTGCTCCGAATGGTTGTCCCCCGGCTCTTCACTCTCTAATGCTGCAGTGCTGGCAAGCCGACAGGCAGGACCGGCCAGGTTTTGACTCTCTCCTGTCATCCCTTGACCGTCTCATTCGCCACCCTGCCTCCCTAAAGGCAGAACACAGCCGGTGAGATGCTCAAAACTACATTTAGCACTTTTCATTATTAAGGAAACATTGTGTTTCATCTTTTACAACATTCTCCTCTTTCTTAGTCCCACCCAGCCACTCTTAAGCCCCACCCCTACTGACCTCTCATCAGTGTCAACAGTCGGTGATTGGCTAACAGCTCTAAAGATGGACAGGTATAGGGATGCGTTTGAGAGAGCACAGTACCACAGTCTGGAAAGTGTCAGCATGCTCACTATGGAGTAAGTTTAAACACACTTTTCACACTAGTTTGTCCACTTATAATGTCCAACATATTACATATCTGTCAGGAGAATTTGCCATTTTTCTTCATTTTTTCAGAAATAAAAATTCTCAGCACAGTGCCCTTACCACCATCTCTAATTAGGGGCCGAACACCAAAGGTGCGGAGGCACCAATTGTATCTGTTGGCGTTCTTATTATTATTATTAGGGGCCAAGCACTGAAGGTGCGGAGGCACCTATTGCATCCATTGGCATTTATATTATTCTTCTTCCGTTTCTTCTTCGTCCGCCATGGGCGTCTAGTTTCAGGGCAACGCCACCAATAGATACCAATTTTTAAACCTACTGTTTCGAACTTCCCTAGACCGTTTGTCCGATTTTCACCAGAATGGAATCGTGCCATCTCATCTCCAGACCGTACCGACTAAAAGTTATGGATTTCGTGTTGATAGACAAAACTGTTTTTGCAGAAAGCAAAGTTGAGGCATGATGCCAAAATGACTATTCAGGCTTTATCTTTGCAATGCCTTGACATATTGACACCAAACTTTGTATGTGTCATTGTCACCTCACTCTGACCACACCACATAAATTTCGTAATTGCGCCACCTATTGGTCAAAAGTGATAAACCGTTAAATCATATTTTATTGCTCATAGCTCAATTGCTCATTGTTGCAGTTTGTCTGAAACTTTCAGCCATGTTGGCATGTCTTATCTTCTTCTTTGTGCTTGGCCCCAATAATTGCTGTTTGCAGCTATATTTATTTATTTATTTTGTTTAATAGCATTCTGTGATGGACATTTGTAATACTTTTGGAATTAAACGGCCAACTCCTTTTTTTGCTAATGTCACAGCTATCATTTTATGCATTGTAAATACACCCAATTGAATCATATTTTCACACTTCTTTCATAATTTGCCATATTCTTTTTTCTTTATTACATATTACATCCACTGATCTATATAATGACATATCATATTTCATCCCTGTCTCTTTGGTAAACAAGTGCATAAAAAAAGCTTTGTGGGGTAATTATTATTTTTTAATATATATATATATATATACATACATACTGTGTGTGTATATATTCTGGGTTTGAAATTAAAGCCCGCCTAATGCGGGTGGATTTCAGCAGTTGACACACAAACCTGTTTCCCCTCACACACTCATAATTTGCTCCGGATGAAAATTGTTGGTGTTACAGGGCTTGAATTTCAGCGTGGGATTGAGCGTATATTGCACATAATTTTACTCATTCCCGCAGATTTTGTGCTCACACCCAAAGTGCGTGCAGATAAAGCCACCCTCTCAGTACTAAATTGAGTTATTTTTGCTACTTGTTTAAAGGTTATATATATATATATACTTATTGCCCTTAAACAGCTAAAAACACAAAAAACAAGGTTACACTTTATTTTAAGGTGTCTTTGTTACACTGTAATTATACATTTGAGTACTGAGTAGTATCAAGTAACTACTTGTACTTACTGTAGGGTTAGGATTAGTTTTTGGTTTAGAGTTAGTTGCATGTAATTATGCATCATTTATAGTTATTACTACAGTAGCTACATGCAACATACAGGTGCTGGTCATAAAATTAGAATATCATCAAAAAGTTGATTTATTTCAAGAATTCAACTTAACAGGTGAAACTAATATATTATATAGACTCGTTACATGCAAAGTGAGATATTTCAAGCCTTTATTTGTTAAAATTTTGATGATTATGGCTTACAGCTTGTGAAAATCACAAAATCAAAATCCCAGAAAATTAGAATATTACATGAAATCACACAGTAATTACACAGTGATACCATGGTCATTGAACCAGGTTTTGGTTCTTTTGGCAGTGTGGGCCGGTGCAAATCCTGCTGGAAAATGAAGGAAGCATGAAGTGCTCTAAAAATGTCCTGGTCGACGCCTGCGTTGACTCTGGATTTAATAAAGCACAGTGGACCAAAGTCCTCTTTTCTGATGAGAGCAAATTTTGCATCTCATTTGGAAACCAAGGTCCCAGAGTCTGGAGGAAGAATGGGAAGGCACACAATCCAAGATGCTTGAAGTCCAGTGTGAAGTTTCCACAGTCTGTGTTGGTTTGGGGAGCCATGTCATCGGCTGGTGTTGGTCCACTGTGCTGTCCACTCAACGCAGCCGTCTACCAGGACATTTCCAGAGCACTTCATGCTTCCTTCAGCAGACAAGCTTTATGGAGATGCTTCCTTCATTTTCCAGCAGGATTTGCACCTGCCCACACTGCCAAAAGAACCAAAACCTGGTTCAATGACCATGGGATTACTGTGTAATTACTGTGTGATTTCATGTAATATTCTAATTTTCTGGGATTTTGATTTCGTGGGTTTCATAAGCTGTAAGCCATAATCATCAAAATTACAACAAATAAAGGCTTGAAATATCTCACTTTGCATGTAATGAGTCTATATAATATATTAGTTTCACCTGTTAAGTTGAATTCTTGAAATAAATCAACTTTTTGATGATATTCTAATTTTATGACCAGCACCTGTATGTGACAATGACACTAAAATGAAGTGTTACCAAAATAATGTCAAAAAGCTGGTCTTGGCGAGTATTCACGTAAACACAGTCAGTTATGTATAATTTCAGCATCATTACTCCAGTTTTCAGTGTCTCATGATCCTTCAGAAATCATTCTGTTATGCTGATTTGGTGCGTTTTGTCTTATTACTGGTATTATCAATGTTGAAATCAACTGTTTTGCTTAATATTTTTGTGGAAACCATGATGCAATTCTTCTTCAGTATTCTTTGAAAGAAAGAAAGGTCAGAAGAACAGCCTTTAATTGAAAATCTTTTGTAGCATCATACATGTCTTTACTGTCACTTTTGATTAATTTAATATGTTCTTGCTGAATTAGAGTATTAATTTCTCTTAAAAAATGAAATATTGGTGTATTTTATTTCCATTCTTTGTTTAGATTAGTTTCTAAAATGTAATTAGTCTTATATATTAATCAAACAAATACAAAATTATTTTATTCATATTTTAAGATTAAATGTATGGATCTGGGACAGAAGTAATATAATAAAATCTATACATAAAAAACGTTTTAAGTTTAACTTTTCATGTTTCTCTCTTTATCACTCAGGGATGTTCAGGCTCTCGGAGTGAATCTTCTCGGTCATCAGCGGAAGATCGTAAACGCAGCGAAGCAGCTCAGGACACACCTCACTCAGGGACATGTGGAGGTCTAATGCTTCCTACATTGTGTTGACACAGCAGTGCATGCTGGGAGATCTATCCCACAAGAACACTGGAATAGAGACGAGGACGACAAAAAGAGCCTTGAGTGAAAAAGAGGAGTTTTATGAATTATTCCCCCATGTGTTCCACCCCTTGCTGAACTGTTGTCTTCCACATTCTTCTTTTGCTTACTCCTTCAGTGTTACACTACCTCTCACTTTCTTACTTATCAGTTCATTACTTAATGCCATTCAGTATGAACTTGCGCCTTAAGAACACAAAGCTCACAAAGAGAAAGCTCCTTCACAATCAGTATTTTGCATTGTTTTCCAGGAAAAATATATTAAAAAAATATATGTTGACAGCTTGTCAATTATTTTTTCCCCTTTTTTAAAAAAAAAAAAGTGTAAATATTCTTTTCAGAAAATACACTACCATTCAAAAGTTTGGGTTCTGTAAGATCTTTTAATGTTTTTGAAACATTATGCTCACAAGGACTGCATTTATCAAAAAATGCATTACAAAAATTAATAATGTGAAATATTATTAAAATATAAAATAACTATTTTAAAATGTATTTTATTCCTGTGATACAGTCTTCAGTGTCACATGATCCTTCAGAAATCATTCTAGTATGCTGATTCGCTGCTCAAGAATTTATTATTATTATCAGTGTTGAAAACAGTTGTGCTGCTTACTATTTTTGAGGAAACCGTGACACATTTTTGAGGATTCTTTGATGAATCAAAAGAGCAGCATTTATTTGAAATAGAAATCTTTTGAAACATTATAAATATCTATACTGGTTTGATCAATTTAAGGTGTCTTTGCTGAACAAGTATTAATTTCTTTATCTATTTAAAAAACTGAATAGATACAATATAGAAACAATATTTTCTCATTATATACTGAAAAAAAATGCACTTTTGTTTTGAGTCAATCCATGTTGTGTTATGGATGTTATTTTTACTGGAAAACAAAAATATACAAAAATAAAACATTTAGAAAAAAAAAGTTGCACTGTATGCTAAATGTATGGCTGTATAATATCATACAGTATTTACAGTAAGTTATTCAAAAACAAACAGTCAAGTTTTTGCATTTTGCGAATATAAAGCATACACAAGGCCACAGTAGTTCACTGCTTATCTATGACTAAGACCTGTGACGTTCTATCTTCCTACCTGTGATAATCATTTCACATACAAAGGCACATCTGTGCTACTGTGAGCCCATTCCCTTCACCCATCCTAGTCCTGTCCACTAGCAGGTGTGTTTTTCTACACCCAACAAATGATGTAGCATTAAGAGACACTGTAATATATATGAGCATTGTGAAGTAGGTGTTGCAGTAAATGTGATCTACAATTACTGGCTGAAGTGAAAGCGAGATATGTGCTCCGTGTGTGTGTGTGTGTGTGTGTGTGTGTGTGTGTGTGAGAGAGAGAGAGAGAGAGAGAGAGAGAGAGAGAGAGAGAGAGAGAGAGAGAGAGAGAGAGAGAGAGAGAGTAAATCAAATTGTGTTTGTGCGTGTGAATGGATTCATCTGTAAAGAAATCTGTAAAAAGGGAGTGTATGATCATGTATATTTGAATCTGTTTGATTGTACAGTTGTTCACCACTGTTCCACTACTGTCCAATTTTGTAAAATATATATGATTTTGTTTAAAGATGACTACTGAATTTGTTTGTATTATCTTCAAGCTCAAAAAAGTCTGTTCTCATAACGCTGCTGAAATGTCCCTCTTGTTTCCCATAAACAGCACAGAGTCAGCAATATGACAGCTATCAGACACCGATCAGTGTGCGTCAGCTTTACCTGGAGGTGGATGAGATACTAAGAATGAGATCAGAGTATGATCTGATAGGGGTAATGGACACAAAATTCACACATACACAAGTTAACTACTTTAACTGAAAGTAGGCTAGACATGCAGGTTTTTTTTTTTTTTTTTAAAGAAATTAAAACTTATTCAGCAAGGATGCATTAAACTATGGAAGCTTGTTTCTGCTACTTAATATAAAGTTTAAAAAAAAGGCAATTGCGACTCTTTAATCTCACAATTCAGACTTTTTGTTCTTGCAATTTCTCGCTATTGTGACTTTATTTCTCAGAATTGAGTCTCTATTACCTTTTGTATTTTTGTATTCCGTGGCGGAAATATGCTTCCATATTAAACTGATTAAAAGTGACAGTAAAAAATGTAACATTATTACAAAAATAATTCAAATAAATACGTCTCTTTGAAACTTTCTATTCATCAAAGAATTCTGAAAAAAAGCATCACATTTCCACAAAAATATTAAGCAGCACAACTGAAAACTTAGAGGAGAAAAAAAAGACATGCTGGGTTTTTTTTAAAGTCCTTATTATAGTACATACTGTATTATGCGTCAACCATCTCTATATGTTGCAAAACAAAAGCATGCACCCACTTGTTTTTGTTGCTAAACAAGTCCTACACTGTAAATTATTGATGATTATTTGAAATGTCGCACATACTGTAGCATATAGGTTTGTGAAAAGCATCCTGCAAAGACTTAAAGGAGAAATTCACTTTTAAAATGAAAATTCTGTCATCATATACTCACCCTCATGTTGTTTCAAAGCTGTATGAATTTCTTTCTTATGTTGAACAGAAAGGAAGATATTTAGAAGAATATCAGTAACCAGACAGTTTTTGGGTCCCAATGACTTCCATAGTATATTTTTTTCCTACTATGGAAGTCATTGGGACCCAAAAACTATCTGGTTACTGATATTCTTCTAAATATCTTCCTTTCTGTTCAACATAAGAAAGAAATTCATACAGCTTTGAAACAACATGAGGGTGAGTATATGATGACAGAATTTTAATTTTAAAAGTGAACTTCTCCTTTAAGTGCAAAAATAACCAAAACTCTAGATACATGCTACACTTTGACCTTATTGAACTTAACTGAAACTGTTCATTAAATCAATGCAACAAAATAAGTTGTTTGCAAACATTTGTGGTAGGCAGGATGAAATCACAATAATTTGCACACAGAAATCTTACAACATCTTAACATAAAAAAACAACAGTTGTAACTCCCAAAAGCAGTCAAGGTAAAACACATGCCTTGGTTATCAGGCCGTTCTGAACCTCCAAAATAACATCCAGCAAATATGTGCTTTTTTAATGCAAAACAACACATGACTAAGTTAACTGGAGGAAGAAAAAAATAACATCCATTACTTCACAACATGCGGTCCAACTAACATTCTATAGATAGTATCCCATAATGCGTTTTTGAGCCCTTTACACAAGCCATTTAAAACACTATTGACCAACCATTATGACTCATGTACCTGACCATCAAACAATTGTCTTTTACACTATCAAAACTCACCTGAAACATATTATTTACGTTAATTGATAGCATTTAGCCAAATGTAAAACCCTTTGCAAATGTATACATTCAAAGTTGATATACAAAATAGATCAGGTTTCATTTATGTCCCTACTGACACTGTTCTCTTGGTTAACCAAAACACTTATTTCTTCTTTGTGATGTAAACATACAATTAGGCCTTGTTTTTTTACGTCTCTAGTGTTTGACCACTATGTATTATGCCTTAAATGACCCTTTATTACACATCCACTCTCTGATGTTGTTTTTGCCTATAATGTCCGCTTAATCCCAAATTTTATCTACATGCTAAAAACGTTTAAAAAATGTTAGTAAAAGTGTGCTTTATGGACACAATTGTAACCAGTAGGAAACTACATAACATTGGTTAGTAAAAGTGTGCTTTATGGACACAATTGTAACCAGTAGTAAACTACAAACATTGGTAATCTATTGCTGGAACATTGAGAGGGACAAACTGGAATTAAACTGGTCACGTGACTATTTTACATCATGTAAAAATGTTCACCTGAACTCAAGACCATTTATTTAATAAAATAAAATAAAATAAAATAAAGATTTTATGTGGAAAAATCTTTGCAAAATGCAGCAGGAAATATTTTTAGATTAACTCGAAAGTAATTTTTGGTCATAAATGTTACCGGTGAAACGAAATATTTATGTAACTAGGCTTACTCGATGGTTAAAACAGTACAGTACACCGTGTTTCGCTCGTTCTGACAGCTTGACGGACTTTTTTGGTAGTTACCACATGAAAACGTCTGCTTTGGAACGAAAGCCTACGTGCAAAGCATCATTAGGCGACCTGTTAGTGCGCCAAAACATGTGGTCTGTCCTGTTACGTTGAAAGACGTGAAAACAATTACGAAAACCAGTTTATACCTTGATCTGGTGGGGTGGTATCTGTCTGACCAGTCCTTCACCACATTACTGAGATAAGAAGTCTTGTAGCCTAGTCTGTCACTGGCCAACAACAAGGAAGACTCTTTGGTTTTATGTGGATTTAGGCCTGAATGATCCAGTGTTCAGTGGAGGAGAACAAGCACTCATTGATCGCACAGTGATCGGACGTTGGGATATCAAAACCTACCGCGTTTCCATTAAGGTGAATGTTCCGGCCACTGACGGTTGTTTTGAATCATCTGGAACATCCTGGTATTCCTCAGCTGGTTTGGAACAGGTTTGCAGTGCGTTTATCTGACACTGTGTTTTTAAAAGTGTTGACTGATATGGTTTTGTTTCAGGTAGCTTACTCAGTTAAAAATGATGGGTGAAGACCGGAAAATATGGACCACGGACCAATCTCGAAACTCCATAGAGGTACATAGTGAAAGCCCCTTTAAGTTTTTCTTTAAACCCAATCAAGAAGACTACTTAAGTTAAATAAATAAATCCTAAGAAAGTAATCTTGAATATTTGTTTAAAGCTAGTATTTAAAAGGATCTTCACCCAAAAATGAAAAGCCTGTCATCATTTACTCACCCTCAAGTTGTTCCAAACCTGTATGAATTTCATTCTTCTGCTGAACACCAAAAAATATATTTTGAATCTTATTTTGTAATGAAAACGTTGATGGACCCTATTGTCTATCGTTGTATGGGGAAAAAAACCCAAGTCAATGGGGTCCATCAACTGGTTACCAACATTCTTCAAAATATCTTACTTTGTGTTCAGCAGAAGAAATAAGGACATACAGGTTTGGAACTCATTGGGCTCCTAAACCTCAGAGTCCTCTTCTATTGTCCACCTGTGTGAGTGACGTCCTCCTCCCTCCTTTCTTGGCTCAGCTAAAAGTATAAATACTGATGTCAGACTGCTTATTTTCTATTGTCCACTGACATTCAAGCAAACATGCTATACACCAATTACTAAAAATAACATTGGAATAACGTATTTAGGATTTCGTAAGGTAGGTGAATATTGCTTTGAATGCAGGCATCTTGTAGCAAGTGCACAAATAACTGATTGTAATGTTATGAAAGTGGATAGTCTTTTTCTGCATTTTTTATTAAATTTGGCAGACGAATTGTAAAATAATGTTAATGTAAAAATGTGCTTTGTTAATTTGGTTCTATTCAAAAATATTATTATTAATAGTTGTAGTACTAGTAATTATTATTTAATATAGTAATATATATATATATATATACATATACATGCACACACACACATTAGGTCACACCGATAAGAGGAATTTAAGTGTTTGATTACATTGTACAAAAACAGTTCATTAAAGTTTGCGTAATAATAATTTTTAAAAGAATCGTTACATTTAAAGTATACTGATTATAAGTACTGTTGAATGACCCGATGAGGAGGGAAACCGCTTCACCTGAATGTTCATTTAAATATGCAGAAATTCCTAATGCATTTTTGAAAATAATCTTTTTCTGTGGTTTACTTTTTTGGTAATGTGGATTTTTTTTTTTCTGTCAGTCTTTTTGGTCTGACACTCCTCCAGAAATCATGTCACCAGCCATCTCCAGAACTGCTGCAGGAGAGATAAATCACTGGTGGAACCAACTGAAGTTCCGCCTTCAGCATAGAAAAGGATGGAATGAAATGTTGGATGAGACCTTCCTCATGCAGAACAAAAAGTGAATAACTAACTATTATCAATATAATAAATTAGGCACTACATTTGCATTTCAAGAAGGAAATGCTAGTGATGGCAAGGCAGTAAAAGAATAATGCTGAAATTCTGATAAGTTTAGGATTTAGATTTTGATTCTGTAATGTCTGTAATAATTTAACAGTGTTAATCAAAAGGAGATTTAAGTTTAATCTTAAATATCTTTTTTTTAATTTAATTATTTACTAATGGAGTCTGGATTAATTACAGAAATTTGTGTAGTAAATTAATGAAGGAAAATAATGTTATAAAAGAATATTAACTTTAGAATATCACTAATAAGAATATTAACTTTAGAATATCACTAATAAAGGGAAAAGATGTCCTGATTTCAGCTCCCACCTACAGCTGTAGTCATTTCTCTTTCTGTTCTGCAGAGTAAATGACATCCCCCTGTTTTCCGCCACTAAGGAGAATAATGCAGCCTGCATAAGGAAACTGCTTGACTGTTCATCTACAAATATCTTTGAGAGAGGTAAACCACAGTTTTTGCCATTATTTGCCATTGCATAACTGGCACATTGAATGACAAACACATCTGTCACTGTGTGTGTGCGTTCCAGGTGAGCTTGGAGAGACAGCTCTGCATGTTGCTGTGATGAATGATAATTTTGAAGCGGCTGTGGCATTAATGGATGGAGCACCTGAGCTCATCAACGAGCCTATGACCTCTGAACTCTACCAAGGTCGTTGTTTTAAAAAATCTAAATGTTCCTCAAACATTAAAAAACACAATTTTATAACTATTTGTGCTAGAAGATCTCATGGATGTAAGCTGTGATTGACAGGTTTAACAGCCCTTCACATTGCTGCAGTTAACCAGAATGTTAACATAGTCCAGGAGTTGATAACAAGAGGGGGTGATGTGGCAACACCCAGGGTCACGGGCATGTACTTCCGCAAAAGAAGAGGAGGACTTCTGTACTTTGGTGAGATGGATGTTTCTGTTCTATTAATCGTTTTTAGGAATTATTTGATTAAAGGGATGCTTCATCCAAAAATTAAAACTCTCTCATCATTTACTCACCCTCATGCCATCTCTTATGTATATGACTTTCTTTCTTCAGATAAACACTAATGACATTTTTGAGAAAAATTGCCACTCCTTTAATGCTTGAAAAACCACACACAGCAATACACAGTTAATCCCAGTAGGTGAATGTTGATGTGATAGATGTATAGATGTGTGTAAGAAAAATACTATAAATCATTGCCTCCAGGCTACTGTCATACGAGACTTCATGATGTAAGTGTGTTGCGAAGCTCACGCGAGAAGTGGCATCCTCTGTTCTTCCGCGTGAATTTAACACACTTATATTTATGCCAAGCTGAACTTGTGAGCGCCTAGGACAGTTCGCCGGAAGCGTTGGTTTATACAGTGAGGAAAATAAGTATTGAACACCCTGCTATTTTGCAAGTTCTCCCACTTAGAAATCATGGAGGGGTCTGAAATTGTCATCGTAGGTGCATGTCTACTGTGAGAGACATAATCTAAAAAAAAAAAAAAATCCAGAAATCACAATGTATGATTTTTTAACAATTTATTTGTATGATACAGCTGCAAATAAGTATTTGAACACCTGAGAAAATCAATGTTAATATTTGGTACAGTAGCCTTTGTTTGCAATTACAGAGGTCAAACGTTTCCTGTAGTTTTTCACCAGGTTTGCACACACTGCAGGAGGGATGTTGGCCCACTCCTCCACACAGATCTTCTCTAGATCAGTCAGGTTTCTGGGCTGTCGCTGAGAAACACGGAGTTTGAGTAATACATGGTCTCCTTAATACAGTGCAGTCGCCCTGTCCCATGTGCAGAAAAACACCCCCAAAGCATGATGCTACCACCCCCATGCTTCACAGTAGGGATGGTGTTCTTGGGATGGTACTCATCATTCTTCTTCCTCCAAACACGTTTAGTGGAATTATGACCAAAAAGTTCTATTTTGGTCTCATCTGACCACATGACTTTCTCCCATGACTCCTCTGGATCATCCAAATGGTCATTGGCAAACTTAAGACGGGCCTTGACATGTGCTGGTTTAAGCAGGGGAACCTTCCGTGCCATGCATGATTTCAAACCATGACGTCTTAGTGTATTACCAACAGTAACCTTGGAAACGGTGGTCCCAGCTCTTTTCAGGTCATTGACCAGCTCCTCCCGTGTAGTTCTGGGCTGATTTCTCACCTTTCTTAGGATCATTGAGACCCCACGAGGTGAGATCTTGCATGGAGCCCCAGTCCGAGGGAGATTGACGGTCATGTTTAGCTTCTTCCATTTTCTAATGATTGCTCCAACAGTGGACCTTTTTTCACCAAGCTGCTTGGCAATTTCCCCGTAGCCCTTTCCAGCCTTGTGGAGGTGTACAATTTTGTCTCTAGTGTCTTTGGACAGCTCTTTGGTCTTGGCCATGTTAGTAGTTGGATTCTTACTGATTGTATGGGGTGGACAGGTGTCGTTATGCAGCTAACGACCTCAAACAGGTGCATCTAATTTAGGATAATAAATGGAGTGGAGGTGGACATTTTAAAGGCAGACTAACAGGTCTTTGAGGGTCAGAATTCTAGCAGATAGACAGGTGTTCAAATACTTATTTGCAGCTGTATCATACAAATAAATAGTTAAAAAATCATATATTGTGATTTTTGGATTTTTTTTTTTTAGATTATGTCTCTCACAGTGGACATGCACCTACGATGACAATTTCAGACCCCTCCATGATTTCCAAGTGGGAGAACTTGCAAAATAGCAGGGTGTTCAAATACTTATTTTCCTCACTGTAGTTAAAAGATTTTAAAATATTAGTACTTTTCTGACACACACCTATCGTTTCACTTAATTATGAAACTTCAGAAGACATTGATTCATCCACTGGGATCGTTGTGTGTGGTTTTTCAAGCATCAACCTATCAACACCCATTCACTTGCATTAGTTTGTTTTCATCTGAAGAAAGAAAGTCATACATCGAGAATGGCATAAGGGTGAGTACATGAGTACATTTTTATTTTTGGATGAACTATCCTTTTAATTAAAAATATGTTAAGTTTAAATGTAGATGAGCATCAAAAGAGATGACTATTACAAACATAGTTACATAGAAACATTAATAAATAAATTGTTTAAATGTAGGTGAACACATCCTGGCATTTGCAAGCTGTGTGGGTAATGAAGAAATCATGTCCATGTTGATAAAAGCTGGGGCTAATATTCGGGCCCAGGATTCCCTTGGTAAGAGAAAATAACTCACTGGCCTAGTTAAATATTTTACTCCCAATTTGTATATCTGCATATGTGTTTGTAACTTTCTTTCTCTCATGAACAGGTAATACCATCCTGCATCTGTTGGTTTTGCAGCCCAATAAAACAACTGCATGTCATATTTTTGACATTCTGATGTCACAAGATGCAGAACTGGACCCCTCAATCCCTCTAGACAAGATTCCCAACTTCAGAGGCCTCACACCATTCAAACTCGCTGCCAAGGAGGGCAACCTTGTGGTGAGAAAGAGATCTTTTCATGCGTCTCTTCCAAAAACATGCATCTTTTCTGCCACAGGATTGCAAAGTAACATTTTTCAGCTTTTAAAGAGCATGGGCTAATGTTTTTGTGATGCTGCACAGGCCTTCCAGCACTTGGTTAACCGCAGACGCATTATTCAGTGGAGTTTGGGACCACTGACCTCCAACCTTTATGACCTTACTGAGATTGACTCCAGGGTGGATGACCTCTCAGTGCTTGAGGTTATTGTCAGCAGTCCGAAAAGAGAGGTGTGTAAATGTGTGCAGGACACATTACAGCATATCAAACAGGCCTTGACAAAGAAGAACAGGAAAAACTCAGCTTAAACATTAATGATAATAAATAACTGACTAAGCCAGAGTGCTTTAGCTGGGGTGTTGTTAGTTCATCTCTTAACTAAGTGCTTTGTGCATCGTCTCTGTCTCAGGCCAGAAGGATTCTTGAGTCGACTCCAGTGCGACAGCTCGTAAGGCTGAAGTGGAATCTGTATGGGAAACATTACTTCAGGTGCCATATCATGAAAATATAATTATGATATAATCATGTCCATAATGTAGTGTAATGTGACATGTGGAGGTTTAAAGGAACATTTTTATTTTGTCATTGTCGTACCTGAATTTTTTTTTCTTTTCTGTTGACTGTCAAAACGGCTACAAGCTTTTCCACACTTTCAGCATTTTTCTGATTTTATCAGAAAAGATTTCACTTTGATAGCAGTAGTGTGCTATGAAGCCTTACACAATATATGAAACGATGTTTATAATTTCAGTCAAACTAATGATGTTGCACTATTAATCTGTTTACAGGTTATTAATGCTGGTGTACCTGCTGTACATTAGCATATTCACTTTGTGTTGTATAAACCGCCCCCTGAAGGACATTCCTGAGAATTACACCAAAGCAGATAACGACAACACCATAAAAATACAAAAAAGCTTCACGGTGTGAAACATTATTATTTTGATATTTCTGTATGTCAAAGCACTTTTATATATGTTTGCAAGTACCTAATTTCTGTGTGTGTGTTTAGGAGAGCTATCAGTCCTATAAAGATCACCTGCGTTTAATTGGAGAAATTATCAGTCTCATAGGAGCCATCATTATTCTGCTGATAGAGGTCAGCAAAATTTCCCCACACAACTCAGTCTGACTTTAAAAACATTATGCTATGAAATGTAAAGTATTATTGGTATTATGGCAAAACACTCATACCTTACGTTGAATCATTTTCAGATTCCCAGTATTTTGAAAGTGGGGGCTAAACGCTACTTCGGCCAGTCTGCACTTGGAGGCCCCTTCCATGTCACTTTGTGAGTTTATCTTGTTGTAAAGTCTATTATCACAGGGGTTTTCAAATGGGGTCCAAGAACCCAAAATGTATCACAAAATACTGTAAATATACATACATTTGTTTGTTTTTTTTACATAATTTAAATGGCAAAGCTGAATTTTCAGCATCATTACTCCAGTCTTCAATGTCACATGATCCTTCAGAAATCATTCTAATATGCTGATTTGGTGCTCAAGTAACATTTCTTATTATCATCAATGTTGAAAACAGTTTTTCAGGAATCTTTCAAAAGAACAGAATTGATTTGGAATATAATTTTTTTTGTGACAATGTAAAAGTCTTTATTGTCACATTTGATCAATTTAATGTGTGATTGCTGTATTGAACTTGGTCCATAGCTAGGGGATAATCATATTGGAGGGTTTGGCATCAAAATATTTGAAAACCCCTGCATTTTTGTTGAATGAAATCAGTTTGACTCACATCCATTCACTTATACTGAATTTCCTTGCATTTCTGCGGCAGGATAAGCTACGCGTGTCTGGTTGTGATTTTGTGTGTGATGCGCACCACTGGAATGGCAGGAGAGCTTGTGCCGATGGCTTGGGCTCTGGTTCTCGGCTGGTCCAATGTTATGTACTTCGCCCGAGGTTTTGAGATGCTGGGACCCTATGTCATTGTGATTCAGAAGGTGGAGCATTTTGCTGAGGCAGCCTCTCAATGTTGTCGGTTTGTAGACCCAGCATAGCTTAATAATGTATTTGTGTGGATGTTGTTTTGCAGACAATATTTGGAGATTTGACAAAGTTCATGTGGTTGTCTCTCATCTTCCTCATTGGATCCTCAACCGGTTAGTTCAAATACAGTTGCATCACCATATATTAATGCGCAGTGCTGGGTAAATTGCTTCCAAATTCTAGTCTGTTACTACATGACGATACAATACAATCGGACTACTTTTAGATTACTTTGGAATAGGATAAACTTGTACCAATTTGATATAAAAATACAGAGAGAAAGAAAATATGCCATTTTTTATCATCAACAACATTAAACATTATATTACATAAGGGTTTCCTGGGGTTTGTGAAGGAACTACAAGTTGATAAACCTATTAAAAACATAATAGACCTTAGTCAGGGTAGCGCCATATTTAATTTTTGACTGGAATGAATATGTGGCTGTGAGGGAGAGAAGTACGGCGTGTGATCTAGTGATCTAGGACCTTTATCCTTCACAGCCTCGTTTTCATCCGCATTGAATATGGCGACTATCCTGACTAAGGTCTTTAATCTAATTACAAGTACTTAATTTTTGCAATCTGATTATGTAATACAAATTACAAATAATCAGTTACTACCCAGCACTATTGTGAGTTTGTAATGTAAATAATGACTCCCTTGTCTCCTTCCTCAGGCTTGTGGGTCTTCTACATGACTCAAGAATCTTTAGCTTTACCGCCATACCGCTCGTTCCCCATCACCGTCTTCAGTCAGTTTGAGCTGAGCATCGGTCTGATAGACTTGCCAGTGGACCACACTCTCTACACACATCCAGTTGTGCACTCTGTTCACATCTGCTTCAGCGTGGTCTCTTACATCCTCCTGTTCAACCTCCTGATCGCCATGATGAGCGACACGCAGTGGAGGGTCACCCAGGAACGTGACGAACTCTGGAGGACACAGGTCGGTATTGTAGCTAGACTAGTTCAGTCGCACATTTATTGTTCTGGAAGCATGTTGGGTGAAAATGGGTTTCTCTGTTCACAGGTGGTGGCCACTACTCTGATGCTGGAACGGAGGCTATCACTGCGTTTGTGGCCTAGACTGGGTGTCTGTGGCCTGACGTTTGGCCTTGGAGAATGCTGGTACCTCCGGTAAGGACACCCGGAATCACAAATTCAATACAAAAGCATCACGAAACGCTCAATTTTTTTGTCTTATTCTTTCATAATATCTCTTGATTCCAGAGTGGAGGATCGCAATGATCTATTGGTGCAAAAGATGAGACGCTACGCTAACGCATTCTCTAAGGATGGAGAATCAGCCAAGGAGAAGGAGGAAACAGGCAAGAGCAACAGTGGAAATGATCCAATGCCTGAGAGCAACCAGGCTAGAACCAAAAGGAGGCCAAATAAATGCTGGCAACTCATTCGCCAGAGTATAGAATGTGAAAAGGAAGAAAATGTGGATTGCCCGGATTTCAAGTACATCTAAAATGGCCCAAGATCAAGTAGAAATGTTTAGGTGAAATGACATTGCTAATATTTAAAGGGTTCCTGTTACATTATTCTGTATTATTTTATTGTTTAATAATATGCAAACATATAGGTGTGCAACATCAATATTGTTACATATAAAGGTGGAAGTTTAATTAAGAAATACAAAAAGAGACATTTCAAAAAGAATGTATGCGCAGTTCAGTACATTATCATGTGAATATTAGCCATATTTAGTGCAAATAAACAAGCTTTGTGTAAATGATCAGTACAGTTAGAAATGGGTGCAGTTGTAATACAAATAAAACTATTCTAAAAAGTTTCTAAAAATGTATTTTCTGCATCTATAATGCTTCATGGCATGCTTATGGACCAAATGTCCCTATTTCTGATCTTTAGAGAAAAGATAATTAGATTAAGCGTTGAGTTATGATATCCAGATGTATAGTTGGTTTTGATTGGTGTAGTTGATCTTCTGACATCTAGATCTTCTGACAGATGTACTGTAAATATAACTTGCACTGAGAACGGCGCCAGCTCCGTTCAGGTGGGTTATTTGCAGCCAGAATGGCACAATTTCCAGGAGAGGAATCATTTTCCCAATATCTGTGTGCATACGGAAGCATAATAGTCAGTCATTAGCTACTAAATCACATTTAAACAAATACATTCATTTTACAATCATTTTATGTTTTTGTAACCATATGATGAATTATTCATGGTGGCTTGAAGGACAAGGTGTAAAAAGTGCCTCCTCGAGTTTATTTCCTATTTTTAATTTATATTTTTCTGCTGCAACAAACAAACAAACAAAAAAAAAAAAAAAAAAAAAAAGGCAATACATCCCTGAATTCAATTTTTCCATATTATTACTGTCCACTTAGAAAACTTAATGTTGGAAATAAACAAACATTTTGGTTACAATAAGGTCTTATTTGTTAACATTAGTTAATCCATTAACTAACATGAAATAACAATTAACAAATATTTTTACAGCATTTATTAACCTTTGTTAATGTTAGTTAATAAAAACATTCATGTTAGTTCACTGTGCATTAATGTTAACAGATACAATGTGTATATACTTACAAATGTAATAGTAAATGCTGAATTAACTAATATAAATAGATGCTGTTTCAGTATTGATCATTGTTAGTTCGTGTTTACTAATGAAGTTAATTAATGTTGAAACTTGAAACCTTAAAGAAACCTTATTGTAAAGTGTTCTGAACATTTTTTTCCACCTTTTCAAAAATCATCACCCCCTCCAGGCCAAGGGTTGACACTGCATGCTAATTTTTGTATGTAACCATTAACCATTAACCATTGTATGTAACCATTAATTGCAGGGCACTTCCAGTGTGTAGGGAAAAGCAATTCAGAAGGAGACCAAATGGATAGAATTTTTTTGTTCTTTTTTTGGGGTTGAAAAATTATTGGAAATGTTTTGCCAGCAAAAAAAACAAAAACAAAAAAAAAACATCCTTTAAGGTAACCGACTCAGGTAGTAAAAAAAACAAAGCAGCATTTTTTCACATTGCCCTTCAATGTGTTTTCAGTCACATTTTTTTTTCCCACCTCACTGTCAATACAGTGTTGTTAATCCATGTCCATTCATTTGTCCCCACTTGACTTAGCCCAATCCAGTAGTCCAAATTCCCTTTCCTGCTCAGATACATCTGCAGAGATGAGATATTGTCAAAAGGCATAAAAATACATTTAAATGAGATTCACTCCTGTTAGTTTTAATTTGACCATATTTACAGAATTACTGACCTGCACACGTTGATTAGTAATCACGGCAAGATCTCCTCCCTTCCTCTGGCATTCCTCCCTGCTCAGCTGCCAGTTCAGACGGTTTTGAGACATGAAGTAACAAGTATTCTCGAACCTCAACCAGCCCTTGCCACAATCATTGCACAGATGCCCTGCACACATACATTTAAGTGGGGAAACAAGAAAACTCTGAAGTGATGTAAAAATAAGTTGCATATGAAAAAAAAAATTTTTTTTTAGACAACCGTATGTCTGTTGTTCACAAACTCACGAGTTTCTTCAAGAGGATGTTGTTGGTAAACCTCTTGGCATTTATTCAAGCTGCATTCCTGTTCCGGTGGAGACCTGTTCGTCTCCTCTACCACCTGACATGGCTGCGTCCCAGTCACTGTTTATAACATAGTGGAACAATGTTTCAGCACACCTGACCTCTAAATAAATAACCATTTCCACCAAAATACCATAGTTACTAGACTTATTTTTTGTACTGTAAAGTCATAATGTAACATCGAAATCTTGATTAGTTAGTGCAAGAAGTTTTTACAATATTTGTCATTGTGTGTAACTTTTTTATTTTGAATTGATCACATTTTTCTGAAAGTAAATGCTATTTTCTTTTTACGGAATAATTTTAACCCACCTATATTGTTCTAAGACATAACATTCAAAACATTCAAAAATGATTCTTAAAGGGGTGGTATAATGCCCTTTTCACAAGATGTAAAATAAGTCTGTGATGTCCCCAGAGTGTGTATGTGAAGTTTTAGCTCAAAATACCTCAGATATTTTTATACAGCTTGTTAAAGTTGTCACTTTTTGAGGGTGAGCAAAAACACACCGTTTTGTGTCTGTTCCTTTAAATGCAAATGAGCTGCTGCTACCGGCACAGAGGGCGGAGCTTCAAGAGCTTGCACTCACACTGAAAATTTCAAAAACTTTTAGCCTTTGATGTTCAAACCGGATTCAGACAATGACGGAGAGACTCAAGAAGTGACGACATGTAGAATGCAACAGGACATTTCTGAATGGTTAGTTGATGAATTTATGTAGCTTATGTGTAGTTATCTTCTAGTCATTGATTAACATATTCTGTCTTGATAATCTATAAATCGTGTTCTGGGGGCGGGGTTTATGTAAATTCTAGGTTTGGTGATGTCACTAACCCGGGAGGAATGTTCTGTAGTCCCTACCAGCCGATTGTTGTAGTCCTTAAAAAGCAATTTCTTTAAAAGCAAATATCTCCCTTTGCTCTGAACTTTGAGCATTGTAACTTTGCAGATGTTGTTTATGCTCAAACAGCAACATTACACACTAACTAAAGTTAGAAAAGTGAAATCATAATCAACCACCCCTTTAATCATTCTTGATTATGGTACAACGGGTCTAGACCACTTTTAAGGAAAATGTCTGTTTGTTTGTTTTTGTTTTTGTTTTTTGTATCAAAGTGTATTATGATAAAGTCGTTTTAATTCAATCATGGAGTAACACAAATTAATAAAAATTTTTTGGATACTACTCTGGCCAAAAAAAAAAAAAAAAAAAAGACTTTTCCTGTTTTTCATTTCTTTTGGCCTTTCATAATGTTGCAATACAATACATTATATTGTATTATATACTGTATTATTCTGCTATAAAAGTTATTAACAGGTTTATAGTGTACTACAGCTGTTAGTTTTGTGCAAGGAGAAAATTATATCCATGCATTTAGCGCCATTGTCCCCTATCAGGAAACAGTGTGTTTTAAGGGTTAGATCCTAGAAAAAAATGCTAAATAATTTTCATTCAAATTTAATTTGAATTCACACACACACACACACAAAATACAGTTGCATAACATACTGAAAGGTCAAAGGCCATAAGTGGTTCTTCAAGTACCATAATGACCACCGATTGACCATTTATTGAAATATTTTAATAAAAGTAATAATACTAATAATAAAAACTGAAGTTAGCTTATATTTTGTTTGTTTAGATATTGTTGACACAAAGCTTGTTTCCAATATCAAAAAAACGATGTAGAGTTTTGACCAAACTAGCCCAAAGACAATAAAAGAAGTTACTAAAACAATAGCCTAATAGGTTCCGAGTTCTAGGCCTACATGTAAAGACAGTTATACTTACACTTAATTAGCAGTGCAAGGAGCACAATCAGCAACAGGACGCAGATGACAAAAAGAACCAGTGAAATGATGCGGTAAACACGAACCTTCCGGTAAATATCAGACGATGCATCTGGAGAAAAACATAATACATCCTGTCGTTACATGAACCGTCAAATAACAGAAGTCAAGAGGTGTGTAATAACATCATTCATCACCTGAATCCGGCGGCAGCTTTTTCGGCTCAGACTTGCCGCCTGCGTACTTGCCGAAATTGCACAGTTTTACGTACATGTCTCTTCTAACGCAGCGTCTAGACAGAGTTTGCTACTGTAGTGCGCACTTAACCCAGCTCGGCTATCACAAACACACACACACACACACACACACACACTACGGGTGGGTTCGACCGCGCGCGCAGGGGCTTTGAAGACGTTCATCCGTCACTGTAGCAACAGTCTGATGACGACGCTCCGTAACACAATATCGGCTCTGTGTCCTCGTGTGCCCTTATGAGACCTTGAAGCTCTCTCCGGACAAAATAAGATACCCGCTGTCCTTCAGAGAGCAAGATATGCAGCTGTGTCCCAGATATGGGTTTTACATTGTGAACTATGGTCATACAAAAGACTCCTATCAAATTACAGAGCAATCTATAATTTATGCAGGCTTGCAGGGCCATGGTGGTAACAGATGTTTCTAACGAGAAACCACTTGGGTTGGGTATAATCGGATGCTGCTATGAAGCAACTGTTTAGTATTAAATGAAGCACTACTCACAATGTTCCCACAAATATTTTTAGCACAGGTAGGCTATAAAGCTAAACTGTAAAAAACAATGTTAGTAATTTTAAAGGTTAAGAATATGCTGCTTTAAATACCTGTATTGGTTAACTGCAATGGCAATAAACATGACAATTTATGTAGCCCAGTAAACTTTTTAGTATTACCCTAATCTAAGCACTACCACTACAACTCTCAATATTCCCCAAAATAAGTCCATCAAATAGTTTTGCACAGATACAGGAAATAAATCTTTGAGTTGGTTCTCCCAATTTGCTCGCACAAAAACAAAAACAAGTAATAAAAACTCAGTGAGTGTTTTAGCGCAATTTTCTGACGTCATGGGATCACAACACTAAGAGATAGTAAATCTTTTTATTGTTTTTTTTTTTTTTTTTTTTTTTTTTGTGCGTTCCCGAGATTAGACCTTCCTTAACATAATGCCGAAAACCCGAAGTCTCTAGGTGGTCTGGTTGAGGAGGAGATAGAAGTGCAAGATTGGTGCGCACAGACAGAACAGAAATCATGAGTTAACAATCGCAATTTTGTCCGTAGGAAAATTGCGCTAAAAAACTAAAAAAAAAAAACTAAAATGTTTTGTGAGCGAATGCATAGTTTCATGGTATTTTGCTCTAGAATGCAAATTTAATGAAATATAGCTACATTTTCTTCCCATCTCATTATTTTCCATCATGTTCCTTTTAGTGCTCCACTGGGAAAAGGGACATTATGAAGTTCACAACTGATTTATGTTTCCTTTAAGATTTTTGTGTTCTAATCTACTGTCACCTAAATGCCACTTTGATGCATGCAACATTTACATAATACATGAGTTGGGTTTGGTAACCGCAGCTACTTTTTACAGTAAATTTAAGCTTTTTTTTTTCCTCCCTTTTTTTTTTTTTTTTTTTTTTTACAGTGTAGACTATTTATGTACATCTTCTGCATACCCTTTTACCTTGACTTCAAAATATCTGTTTTTGTTCCTCTATTTGGCCTTTTTTCACTTGTCCTGTTTTAGACCAAATAGACAGCTGGACTCTCTATCACGCATTTTTGTAACTTGTGTAACATATCATACAATGAATAATTCACATGAATGCCCGAAAAGAATATTCATTTAAAATAATACAGCATTGTTTTGAATACTTCTGTATTTTATAATTTAAACATGTACTCAAAACTTTAAAGAAATCAAACTCCTGGCATTGTTATCATTAAATGAGTGCTTTTATTCACTTTATTAGCAATTAATTGGCCTAAAATGTGCAGTGATAGGAAAATTAGTTTTGATGATTGAATAAAAAGTTTTACCTTTTTTGACTGTAAAAGAGCGGATTGAAGAGGGCAAGCCATACACATGTTCAGATGGGTTAGAGAGAGAGGAGTAAACATTCCCTTCATCTACGTCTTCCTCTGCGATGTCAGTTGGAGACAATGCAGTTTAATAGAAGAACAGTTAGATATGAGAAGAAAATGCTTCGTGATTTGTATAATGACTAATAACAACTTGTTTACTGCTTATATAAAAAAATATTTGAATAACCATTTTTACCTTTTGTCTCCTCTGGCTTCTTCTCCTCATCCTCTTTTTCCTTCCCCTCCTCAGCCGTTGCAATCTCCTCCAACTCCACTTCTACTTCTGTCTTGCTCGCCATGGCTTTTTTTTTTTCTGTCTGCCAATTCCCTTGAGTTTCGTTTTCCTGACTAATTTGTCAGAGGTCCCAGTAGGTGCAAGCTCTTTAGTTACTGGTTTAATCTCCTATTGTCTCAACTATTCTGAGGACAAATGACACAGTAGTAACAGACAAGCTTCACTTTTAAATATGCTGACCTGATGAGAATTCTCTCACACCAGGATAAATCTGAACATCACACATGATCATTTGTTTTCCCGCAAGTTCCGCTTTACACTCCGGCAAGTTGCCACGATATCCCTCACTTCTCTCTTTTTCGTACTGTCAGATTGAATCAATACACTAATCATGTCTCATCCTAATGGAAAAGAAATTCAAACATATCAAACCCGAGTCTCTTTAAACCTTCTAAGTTTAAGTGTTAAATGTTAAATATGTCTAAAAATTGCTGAATAGGATAATGGACAAGAATGAATGAAATCTGCACTAAACAAATGCTTTAAACATTATGCACAGACTCATAGACAAGAAAGAGGCTAAAATATTTTAAAGATTTGTTTTATATGCACAAAAGTTATTGATAATACTTTACAAAAAAAGAAAAACAAGAACAAAAACCTATTTTCATTACATACAAATGATGCGCTCCTGGGAGAGAAAGAGAAGTCAATACTTGCTTACTCTACTACTGTGTTTGAAGTTTATCTCTGTTTTGACTTTCCATTTTCCCTCTTTCTCTTTAGTGTCTCTCAATTCTCAAGTTCCAATACTTTATTGCCAAGAATCTGTTTAAAGAAACATATAGTTTCCCCCCAAATACTGATAAATGCAAACAGCACCCTTTAGTCCCCATTATGAACAATGCCCCCTGTAGGTACAATGTATTGAATGTGGGATAATAGTGGTAAAATAATGTATCATCTTTCTCTCTCTTCTTTCTTCCTCCATCTCAAGCACCGTAAACACTCTCATTACTGTATGTCATGTACAGGAACAGGTCTTCCTCCTGGTGTTCCTAAAAACAGACAGAGCTGGTCAATTTAGATCAGAAATCATATTTTTAAATTCTTTTAGTTTATGATTAAAATTGTAATAGTAAAAAGTGTGTGCATATAGACCACAGTTCAAAAGTTTAGGGTCAATAAGATTTATATTTAAAGAAATGTATACTTTTATTCAGCAGTGACACATTAAATGGATCATACAGTTTTTTTTTTAAATCAACATGGATAATAGTAAGAACTGTTTCTTGAGCAGCAAGTCAGCATATTAGAATTATTTCTTATGGATCATGAGACACTGAAGGCTGGAGTAATGATGCTGAAAATGTAAAAAATCTATACATTTTAAAATATATTAAATATATTAAGACAGAAAACATATTGTTGATTTTTTTTGTTGTAATAATATTTCAGCATATTACTGTTTGACTTTATTTTTGATTAAATAAATGCAGCCTTGGTGAGCATTAGAAACTTCTTCAAAAATCATTCCGATCCTAAAAAAACCGCAGTGTCACACGCATTTTATTTAGTTCCTTTTGTTTTCCCTGTGTATTTATAGCCCTCAGTTTGTGTTCTCGGTTGTCTGTTCTCGTCTGTGCTTGGTGTTGTGTTATCTTGATCTCCTGAGTGTTGCTGATTTATTGTTTATTAACAGTTTACTGCTGCACAAGATCCAGCTTCAAACTCATCCTTGCTGCAATGAACACCCTTTGCTAATAAAGTTGAGTTTCTAACTCGGCACTAGTGAAGAGGGGTGCTTGAGTTACCTCATACACTGCAGACAGCGGGGAGCTGGATGGAGGGAGGGAGTTTTTTACGAAAAAGAAGAGCGCTTCTTCCGGCCTCATAGACACCCGCTGTCTGATCAGGAAGCAGAGCTGGCCGACTGGAAGAGAAAGTGGAGAGAATGTCAATCTAATCAAAACTGAACAGTATGTAAATGGTTTCATTTCTTCCTCAGAAGAAAGACTGGAATAGGGAAGTTCAGGGTCAGAAAGAGTCTCAAAAAATGAAAAGGCCTTAATTTACTGGCATATCATTACACAATGCTGATGGACAATCATGAGATGAGTTAAATTCCCCTGTAAATTTACAGAAATTATGTAATACACAGTCTGGATTTAAATAGGGAAATGCTTAAAAGTCAATGACTGGATCATTATTGCAGTGATTATTATGTTTCTAGCATGTTTGGCAACAGTTGTGATGGAATGTGTAGCTTTTCATTTCTTAAGCAACCATGTAGGAAGACACCTCTTGATGGAAATAAATGTTGTGATGTTATTTCCATCAAGAGGTGCATCAATGTTTGGTCAAGATCTTGTATTGACAATGCAAGAGTCGAGCACTCTATAAAGTTTACTCCAGCACATCCCAAAGACTTTCAATTTTTTTAAGTTCTGGACTCAGAGGTGTTAATTCATGTGTGAAATGAAATGAAATTCATGCTCACTGCCAACCATTCTTTCACAATTTGAGCCTGAGGAGTCTTGACATTGTCATCCTGAAATATGGCCATGATGTGTCTTTCACATGGTTGATTAAGAAATGAAAATCGGGTTAGGGTTAGAAGAACAGTTGCCAAACATACAGTATAACATTGCTAGAAACATAATAATCACTGCAATAATAATCCAATCGTTGACTCTTAAGCATTTGCCTATTTAAATCCAAACGGCTACTTTTTTTTGTGGTTGGGCAGTGTATAATGTTGAGGGCATGTATGAAATAAGAGCTGTCACCTGTGAGGTCTGAAGGAACAAGGTATTTCTTTTTGTCAAGTTCAGGAGCTCGTGACCTTGCAGCTCTCTCCACAATTATCTAAGGAAACAAACAAACAAACAAATAAATATACAACTCTCCAAAAACCTTCCTTTTAGAGCAATATAATATTAGTTGAAAATTCTGTCATCTCTCATGTCATTCCAAACCTGCATGACTTTCTTCTGTAAAACATAAAAGAAGATATTTTAAGAAATGCCTCAGTATTTTCTTGTCCATACAATGGAAGTACATGGTCACCAAAACTGTTTGGTTACCAACATTCTTCAAAACAACTTCTTTTGTGCACCAGAAGACAGAAATACAAGTTTGGAACAACATGAGGGTGAGTAAATGATCATTTTTGGGTGAAGTATCCCTTTAAAGCTTTGAACCGTCCTGATAATGTAACTGAAATGTATTGTTTTTTATTATGGTTTTCAACCATGAAACTGACTGGAATTTTATCCGGATGTTTGGCACGGACTCTCTCCCCCTCCGCTCTCCTGATCTCCAGTGGAACACTTCGCTGATACTGGCTAGACATCTGAGGGCCAAACACACATGAACAATAACATCAACATTAAAATATAACTAACAAAACATTTCACGCTTCCTCATTTGATGCATAATTCATCTGCCTGATTAGTTATTGTCATTCAAACATGGGCAGAAATAAACACATTGTCAGATCTGCATATGATCATTAATAAAGCATATTTATTCTCTGAATCAGTCAATCATATACACTAGATGTAACAAATTGTTTATCTTCAAATGCTCCGGTCATTCTTCTGCCACCCCACCATGGGCTCTTCCTCTCCTCTGCCCTCAGTCCAGATGTTGTTCACATATACTTCTGCCATATGTTAAAATTCAAACCATATGTACATTTTCTACAATCCTAACACAATACAACAGCTAGATTTTTTAAAGTCACCATGAAATAAAAAAGGACAAATCTTGTTAATGAAATATTGCACTATTTATTAATGATTAAAATGTATATCCATGCACATTATTTTTTTTTTTAAATTCTGTTCCCATCATAATCTTTAATCAAAATATTAATTCTCCTCCCAATTGCAGAAACTTCTCTTTTCTTCACTGATGACATGTTCATTGGCGCGAGGGCGGGACAAACCTGTCACTCACATGACATCACAGAAAAAGCAAACCACAACCATCCAACGATCCAATCAATTCCCAACGGACAAAATCAAGTCCCGCCCTACATTTTTTTCTTGTTCGAGAAGCCGTTTTACATGGATATGCATCATAATAATAAGGAAAGACTATTGTAACTTCCATTTCATGTTGACTTTAATAAAAATAAAACATTTTAATGATAACTAACTATAAAGAACTATAACATAGAAAAGTCAAAGTTACACATTGTCTGCATTAGTTCATCGTCCGTAACTTTACGGAATGTTCTGCCGTTTCATTGAAGATTGTGGAAAATGCTTCAGAATGTTTTATTACTGTGGAACTAGGGAGAATAGTTTGTTATGTTTATATTCACTCAACCATCCACTTGTGCCATGGAGAGGAACATCACATAATACAGACATGCATTGCACACCCATCAATTACAACAGAAATTAAATACTCGGATTTGACATTTTTGCATTCCTATTTACTCTGACGTCTGAATAGCTGAGTGTGCAAAAGAAAATACCAGAAAACGCATCCAATACTGTAGCAGATGATCATGTATGCCAAAAATGACTCTGACCTGTGGGTGTCTTTTTTCTGTGCTCTAAATAGCTTCATTTCACTGGGCACTACAGTTAGCCTTGCACTATATTTCTCACAAACATTACAATATGTTTACTACATGACTTGCACCATGGTAATTTCATGTGCTTACTCGTGTAAATACCATGGCATATGCATATGATAGTAATTCACTACCGTAGTATTATGTAATAATAAGAAGCCAACACGCTTGTTAAGTTGTGATTTGATGGTGTTGCGAAAAAGACGAGTTGCCACATGGAGTGCTGCAATGCGAAAACATGTCGTCCATAGTACTGGCCGCTCCTAAAACACTCACTATTAACACTCATAAACAATAACAATCTTCTGCCGTCAGAAAGTGCATGATACTGTGAGATAACTGCGCCCATAACAACTGCTGGTGACGTAAGGCCGCGAGCTCACATGATATGATATGACCTGCTATTCCGCACAATCCTTGTTCTGGGAACAAAGTGAACTTAATGCGGGTTACCGCGAGGTTGGTGTCTGAAACTTTGGTCCACCACAAATCCACGACCGTTTCCACCATGAAACTACGCTAACCTTATCCACATTAAACTGAGTGGATTGATCATTGCGGTGAACACACAAAACATACCTTGGACGGCTACTGATAGATTCAGGAAGAAGTCAAATGTAACGCCCGTCTTCCCCGCTTAGACAAAGTTCAGATGCCCTTATCAGCGCAGTAATTATGTTGCTCTCCAAAAATCAATAACTTTATATTATAAATCGCCTTCTATGTTGAAGATGTCGACTGGTCCACTTCTCCCACTAAAACAACAACAAATAATGTACCGCCTCATTCTGTAAAGTAACCAATGAGAATTATATAAATAGACTGACATAACGTCTAGCCTTTTAGAGGAAAGAGGAGGCGGGATTTAAATGTGTTGACAGTGCTTCTATTGGCCAAAGTGAGCTGTCGCTCACGTGTACCCCTAGGTCAGCGGAACCAATCAAAATAAAGCATAATTAGGCCAATGAAGAGAGCTCTACATTCTCTGGCTCTACCGTGTTTCTGTGTTACGTGTCTGACGTGTCCTTTTCTAGGCAAAACCAGCATGTGATTATGGTAGCAACCCAGGACAGAGACAATGTTTTTTTTAAGAGTGACATTCGTTATCAACTTCCTAATTGTCTTTTTAGCAGATAGATAAATAAATAAATAGTTTTACTATTAATAAGTTAACTACAACCATCAAACGCGGAGAAAACAAAGTGACTAAAGTAGGCTAGAACACAACTAAACAATAAACAGTATACAGTTGTATACAACAATACTTGTATCTGACCAATGGTTGGCTTCATTATGCAGTGGCACTACAGCCATTACAGACTGACCCAGAAAGTGATGCACACAAATAACATCCAGGGTGATACATGAAGGAGCAATGCATTGTTCTACAACAGTGGATCTCGATCTCAACCTTTTGACTTTAAGGGCCCTTCATTGTCCACAACAACAACATTTAAATTCCCCACCCCCACCCAAAGCATATTCATTATACAAAAACTACTAATACATATCTTGTTTTTATAGTTGTTTTAGCTTATTTTAATGCTAGTTTTAATCTTTTTTGTTTGTTTTGTTTAAGTCATCTTGAGGTCCCCTCAGAAGTTTGTTGAGGCCCACTGGTTGAGAACCACTATTGTACAGTATAGAATAAATCTTGGGGCTGCTAAGGTATATGGGAAAAAATAAAATAAATATATATATATATATATATATATATATATATATATATATATATATATATATATATATATATATATATACAGTACAGGCCAAAAGTTTGGACACATTACTATTTTTAATGTTTTTGAAAGAAGTTTCTTCTGCTCATCAAGCCTGCATTTATTTGATCAAAAATACAGAAAAAAAAATGTAATATTGTGATATATTATTACAATTTAAAATAATTGATTTTCAATTTATTATACTTTAAATTATCATTTATTTCGGTGATGCAAAGCTGAATTTTCAGGATCATTACTCCAGTCTTCAGTGTCACATGTGACATCCAGTCTATCACATGATCCTTTAGAAATCATTCTAATGTTCTGATTTATTATGAGTGTTGGAAACAGTTCTGCTGCCTAATATATTTGATGAATAAAAGGTTAAAAAGAACTGCATTTATTCAAAATAATTTTTTTTTTATATATATAAATCTTCTTTATTATCACTTTTTATCAATTTAACACATCCTTGCTGAATAAAATTATTGATTTATTTAAAAAAAAATAAAGAAAAAAATTACTGACCCCAAATGTGTATTATAGTGTATATTGTTGTTATAAAAGATTTCTATCTTGAAAACATTTGCTTCTTTTTTTTTTTTTTTTTTTTTTTCTTTTTCTTTTTTTTATTCATCAAAGTGTCCTAAAAAAGTATCACAGGTTATGAAAAAATATTAAGCAGCAGAACTGTTTCCAACTTTGATAATGAATCATCATATTAGAATGATTTCTAAAGGATCATTTGATAGACTGGAGTAATGATCCTGAAAATTCAGCTTTGCATCACCGAAATAAATGATAATTTAAAGTATAATAAATTGAAAACCAATCATTTTAAATTGTAATAATATATCACAATATTAAATTTTTTTCTGTATTTTTGATCAAATAAATGCAGGCTTGATGAGCAGAAGAAACTTCTTTCAAAAACATTAAAAATAGTAATGTGTCCAAACTTTTGGCCTGTACTGTATCTATATATTGGACTGATCAGAATTCAGTCTCAGTTTCATATATGTATATATATCGGACTGATCAGAACTGAGTCTCAATTTCAATTTATTCTGTTATCCTATTATGTTAGAAATGCCAATATTTGCCTTCTCTGTGTCATGTGCAGAACATTCTGTCGTCCAATGGGAGAAGCTGGCAGAATTTCCGGCGTCACCATCATCATCTTCTCCAGCCATTTTGTTAGAGGTGTTGACAGTCAGCCATCGAGTTCAACGAAGAAGTTGATATGGGCTCCGGTATTTTCCTAATAACAACTGAACCTTGGTTTGTTTGAGGTCTTCGGTAAACCAATATTAAGCAGCATTTGTACGCGATTATCTACACGACAACCTATATCACACGTTAGAACTATAACTTTTCTCATATTTGCGTAGAATTTTCGGACGAGCTAACAGTAGCTAATTCGTTAGCTCTGGCCAAATGGCGGCGAAGTCGGCACAGCAAGCCCCTACATCGAATTGGTAAGATTTCTACACATTACAAATCCTTACCATCATAAAATATGTCGTTCGCCACATCATTTTGATTGTTAAACGGATGTTTTTTACAAATGGAAGACATTAGTAACATGTAAGTTACGAGGTAAATGGATATGCGTAGTCTAATATCCGCTTCGCTCTAAGTATATAGCGAATTATATTGTTTCACAGTCACTTACGACTTAGTTATTGGTTGAAGTTTTAGTTTAAATGATATGTGAAAATTTACTCCACATTAGAATTTGACTAGAAATGGTCTAATTTACGTTTGGCCTGTGCATAGACTTGATTCACATCAGCGCCATTTTTGATTTTTAACGGAAATGAAAGCGAGCTGTGAGGGATAAACGTAACGTTAGCCTATATCTCTTCGGTGGGTTGTTGTACTGTTATTTAATATGTGTGTTTGGATTGTTCTGTTGACGAAACACTGCAAAAATATCTTTCCAAGAAATTTCAGTTGACAAAAAAACTCCCGTCAGTTTGAGCTGTGGAAAAGTTTAAGTGATCTAAGAGCTTTATACAGCTTTTTACAGCGGATGCCTTTGAAAACACGGTAAGTCTATCCCTCACAGCCTCGCTTTCATACCTGTCATGGCGCTGCTCTGAATAAGGTCTATTAGAGGCCTCGTTTCTGGCTAGCCATAGTCTCTTACCTTTATGGCTTTTACCAACACACTTTTGTGGCATTAATAATGTAAGCTAGGCATAGTATGGATAATAACTGTTAACAATGTGCATGACTGAATTGCAGATTTGAAGTGTACATACATTATAATGTTATGAACTGGTTGTTGTTACAGTCAGTTTTTATTTGTATGTGATCTCCATGTTTTGCATGGGTCAGAGTCTTGTGTAGATGCCTAAAAATGTACTGGAACCTTCTAGATGGTATAACCTAAAGTTGAATGTACATTGTCTTTCACAGGCCGTATGGTAGTAATTCAGGTGGAGAGGGCCCAGTCCATGAGAACCCGGAATGGGAAAAAGCCCGACAGGCTCTAGCCTCCATTACTAAAAGCCAGAACTCAGCCAAGACTTCACCAACCAATCGCACCACCCAACAGGTTAGTTATATCTATATCTTTATATATCCCTATATATATATATATATATATATAGCCTATATCTATATATATATACACACCAGTGATGCGCGGGTCAATGTATAAACAACCCGCACCCGACCGACGTTTTCAACTAACCCGCCCGCAACTCAGACCGCAAAAAAAAGAGTAGAAAATATTGTACCCGACCCGCTTCCTGACCTGCATTTTTGGACAGAGCGCAGAGCGGCATTTTTAAAAGGACGGAGCGTCACCCTATTTCCCGCTCCAATTTCGCTCCGCGCACACCACGATTCTGAAGCATGCTCAGTCAAGCCTGACTCAGTCTAGGCCTACTGTTGATGACTGCAAGATGGATTCTATTTTCAGTCAAAACTCGGCTCAATAATGGAGTTCAAAAAGTAGGCTACTTCAAAAAGGAAAATAAGAAGTCACAGGTGTAGGCTACTATAATATAAAACTAACTATAATGTGGTAGAAGAAAACGAATGTGGAGACATCATTCCAGTCAGTAAAGATTCATTTTGGAATCTAAAAAGACACATCTCTCGTAAACATGCAGTGTGATGTGAACACCTGGGAATAAAGCAAAAGGTTAGCAAATTGAATACGGTAACCTGTAACAAAGTGTAAATTAAATATAGCATAATATTCAAACAATTGATACAAGCCCATTTAAATTTTAATTCTGCGCTCTGCGCAAAAGTTCAGTTATAAGAATGTTGGCCTAATAGTTAGGCTAATTTAGCCTACTTTTAAAACGTTAATGTATATTTTTTCATATTTTTGTTTATATAAATTTTATTTATATTATTAGGCCCATTTATTCGTTTTATTTTACAGCAGTTTGTGTGTACAATGGATATACGCCCATTTAAATTTTAATCGTGCGCGTTGCGCAAAAGTTCACTTATCAAAATTCTGGCCTAATAGTAAATTTACTTTTAAAATTTTTATGTAGGCTATATTTTTGTTTATATAATTGTTATTTATATTATTAGGCCCATTTATTCGTTTAATTTTACAGGACTTTGTGTACGTAGGCTATATTCCTTCTTACATAGGTCTAATTTGTAATTTGAAATAAAACATTTCTATTTGAAAAATGTTGTTGTTGCTCATTAGTTCTTTAGGAGGTAAGGCTGTGGTCTAAGCTAAAAGTGATATACATGTAGATTTTTTTTTTTTCCTTTTTTGGAGCGAGGGGGGGGGGGGGGGGGGGGCGATTTGAGTGGAGCGCGGAGCAAACTGCGTTGAGCGATGAGCGATAATGAGCGGAGCGGCCTGATGTAGCTTTGAGCGGGGGAGCGAACATTTCCGTGAGCGATGATGAGCGGAGATTCTCACCGCTCCACTCCGCTCATATGCTCTCTAGTACTATATAAATTACAAAGGTTTAATTGGCATATTTATTTCAAACGACCCGACCGACCGCGACCCGAATATCATTAAAAGTGACCGCAGGCACCCGCTCATTTCGGATCAACCCGCGCATCACTGATACACACACACACACACACACACACACACACACACATACATGCATACACAAATAGATATGTTCCCTTTTTTATCGTTGCATAAACTGTATGCCCATTTTGTGGTTAATGGTTGATTTTGTTCTGTTTTCTATTATTTGTTAGGTTGGACAGTATCAGGCGACTGTTACAGACTCCTCTACAATGCAACAACAGCAGCAGCAGCAGCAGTACTATCAGCAGTGGTATCAACAGAACCAACAACAGTATGCTGGTTACCCATATCCCTATAACTACTACTACCCCATGCCTCCGGTAAATAAATGCACCCCTTCATATTCTTACAGCATGTACCTGTATACATTCTGTTTGTCAATGAAAAAAAAGTGCTGCACGGGGTGTGAATTCCTTATCTCTGTGCCCTTTGGATGTTAGAGATAGTTCAGCTCAAATAATAAAGATATTCCAAGGCACTCGAATAGTTTTGAAAAAAGTTAAAAAGCCTTTATTTCATCATGGCTTTATCATTTAAAAACTGGTGACAAGTACACACATACAGTCTATTTGTATTTGCGCCAAGAACGGGTCAAAGTAGACGTTGTTCGCGGGCAGCCAATGAAGACCATAGGTGGGGGTTATGCAAATGTTACCACGTTACGTATGCGGGTCACAGAAGTAAGACTGCAATTCCTGATGAGTCGTTTAGGTGGTTTAGAGGTGATTTTTTTGGGGGGGGGGAGACAATAAGTTAATTTATCGTGCACTTTCGACTTAACACCTTTGTAGACCGTTTACATTCACAGACAGCTCTATTACACACTGCATGATGACGGGTAATATTCGAAAAAGCATAATAGAAGCACTTTAACTATAATAAACCTGCCACTTAGCCCAACTTTAAACCATTACAGCTGTTCCTTTTTGTGCAGTTTCCAATATTATAATTTTTTTTCACTCCTCCAGTATGGAGGATCATATCCTCCAGGACAGTATGGTGTTCCAGGGGGCTACCAGACACCAACTACGCCCACTGGACAGGTATAGACTTTTATATATCATCGTGAGCTTCTGCTGGCCAAATGTAGATCAACTAGTTGTGTAAGTAATTCATTCATTCTCCCTCTCTCTCTCTTTCAGACCCCTGCCATGCCTATGGCAGAAGATCAGTCCTCCAGCTATCCCTCCCAGCCCCCTCCTCCTGCAACCCCTCAAGCTCCCCCTCAGAGTCCTACATCCACTGACCAGCCCCCACCCCCTCCTCCACCCCCCATACCTCCTCCACCCAATGCCCAGTACCCTCTTCCACCATCCCAGACCCCCTACAGCCCCAATGGTACCCTGCCATACAGCCCTACGGATTCCAACCCCATGATGCGGGGCTACAATCCTGGGCAGATTCGGCCAGGGTACCAGAGTTACCCAGCACCTGCATATCAGTCCCCTCAGCAGCAGGCTCCAGGACAAGGCCCATATGGAGGTGCAGGCATGGTGGATTCTAAGAAGCCTAACATTAGCAATATGAACAAAGGTGGACAGCAGCTGTGGCAGCGCATGAAACGTATGTGTCTCTGTTAGCTTATGTGTGCTAAACATGTCATGTTAAGTATATCATCCTAATGTTTTTTTTTTTCTTTTTTCTTCAACAGAGGCTCCTGGAACAGGTGCTGTAAAATTTAACATACAAAAGCGCCCATACGTCATGTCCAGTCAAAACTTCCCATCAGCTGAGCAGGCCCCTGGATTGGGATCCCTTAATGCGACAAACCAATCTCCTGGCTCTGTTGTGGCAACATCTACAACTTCAGCTGGATGTTCCCAAACTCGGTAAGCATACCGGCTAATATTTAAAATTAAAAGGCTGGTTGGAACATACTTGTGTCTCAGTTGCAACTGACCACATTTTCTAGATTAAACAGATCATTAGAGCTTTGCTAATTTGAATGCATTTTATCCCCCATATAAGCTCAGTAATATTAATTTAATATAAGACATCAATGACAACAAACTTTTTTTGGGGTGGTTCTTGAAGGCCCCAGGACTGGCCACAGGCCATGAAAGAGTATGTACAGCGTTGCTTCACAGCCTGTGAATCTGAAGAGGACAAGGATCGTACAGAAAAAGTACTGAAAGACCTTCTGCAGTCCAGACTACAGGATGGCTCGGCTTATACCATCGATTGGACCAGAGAACCGCTGCCAGAGTGAGTTGCATCAGTGTCTTTTCAAGCTACTTAACTATTGGCACTAAACATATGAAATAAATCCTAGTATAAAACAATTTCTTCAGTAATTTCAAATCTAGGTATGATCAAGTTTTTTTTATTAGGTGCCATTTTGACTGGACTGTTTTTAATGTGAATAGACAACATTTTCATGCAGAGATATGTTTAACTGATGTATTTAAATGATCACCTGGAAATGTATTTTACAAATTTTTGTCTTGAGTGTAGAGTCTTGTCTTGTTTTTTTTTGTAAAATATAACTTTTGTTATTCACATGGTGTATACATTTTTTTTAAATAAATTGGGACTAAACAACTGCTTTTTTTTTTTTATCAGCCTGAAGCAAAAGCAGTCTCGCTGGCAGGTGGTTCCTCAACGCTCTCAGGAGAATGCTATTGGGAGAGGTGGAGCCACCCGTGGCAGGGCGGGGGCCAGGCTGGGTAACTACAGAAATGTCTTTTCTCAAAGAAGCCCCTCCTCCAGCTCGTCCCACTCCTCATCACGATCCCCATCCCCTCACAACCGACAAAGGGACAGGAGTAGACATCACCGCAGGTAATGCGCAGGGTTGCAAAGTTCCTTAATCTAATACTAACACTTAAAAAAAAAATGTTTTGCAGTTTACCTGTGTCGATTAACCAGCAAAATACCGGAACGAGACGAGGATTCATTAACTGCAGTATTATACCGTTTTATAAGGTTGCATGATATATTTCATACCCATTTAAAAATCATAATATAGCATAGGGCTATTGTGATATTAAAAAGTCTTCGATTCAATTAAATAAGTATATGTGCTGCAGGAGTAAAACGCAATGCTTTATTTACATGCGTGCATGTCACATCAAATCTTGACATATATTACATTGTGTTTTTACAGTGTTGTGTAATAAAACCATATGATTAGCCTACTTGCATTTGATACTTAGGTCTATTTTATTACAAAAATTTTTTATCAGATTAATCATCAAAATAATCGACCAATTACTTGATTACCAAAATAATCATTAGTGACAGCCCTACTTTAAATCATCACTTGAAGTATGATAGAAATTGGAGATCAGCAGAATTTGAATGGTGACTGTCTTCCTTCTGCAGTGATTCTGGCTCCCAATCAGATAGCAGCATGTCAAGTGATCCTCGCCTCCCGTTGTCCCGGCGGCAACAAAAAGGTGGCCGAGGCCGTGGGGCAGAAAGGGAGCGAGGCAGAGGTGGTGTGGGAGAAAGAGGCAGAGGAAGAGGCAAAGCAAACAGAGGGCGGAGGTGAGATATCATTGTACACCAAAATTGAATGCCATTAACAAGTTTTTAACTTTAGGGAATTACTAGTAGCCTCATTGCCTTCTCCTCTGACTTCTATCAGGAATATGGAAGACCTAACGAGTGGAATTGGTAAAAAGCGGAAAGGTGGGAACGCAGGCCTTGACTTTCACGACCCGAATCGTGAAGCGAAGAAGCAGAGCCGTGCAGCACGCTTCCACACTAAATTACGGACTGAGCCCCTGGTGTTAAACATCAATGTTTTTGACCTCCCCAATGGCACCCAGGAGGGGCTGAGTTGGGATGAATGCCCCATAGTCGGCACCTGCCAGGACATCACCAAAATCTACCTGCGCCTCACATGTGCTCCTGACCCTGCAACCGTCAGACCTGTACCTGTGAGTGTTTCTCAAAGTGTTGCTTTTCTTCAGGGATCTGTTTAATGATTATAGTTCTGTGGTTAACACTGGATTCTGTGTGTCTTATTCATTGGTTGTACTGTGTAAAGTGGTCTGTAGTTGGTAATTTATGCAGTTTCATTGAAGATTTGTTTTGAATATTTTCTTGTTTCAGGTGTTGCGAAAGTCCCTGATTGCGGTGAAAACTCATTGGAAAACCAATCAGGATTATTTGTATGCATGTGAACAAATGAAGTCAATACGACAAGATCTCACTGTGAGTTACGCTTACTAGTACTAATTACCTGCCTTACCATTTTCTCATGTAGTGTCTTATCTTGAAATCTTTTGTCATTCAGGTTCAAGGTGTGCGTACAGACTTCACCGTGGAGGTATATGAGACTCATGCTCGCATCGCTCTGGAAAAGGTATGTGATGTAAAGTCAGCTCTGATTAAAAGGCACTTTTGTTCTTTTTGAACTAAACGCACATTTCAACTGTTATCAGGGTGACCATGAGGAGTTCAACCAGTGCCAGACCCAGCTGAAAGCGCTGTATAAAGACTGCCCATCGGACAACATTGGAGAATTCACTTCCTACAGGCTTATCTACTTCATCTTTACTAAGAACTCTGGAGGTATAAATTGCCTTTTCTGTTTAATCTCTAGTTTAAGGTTTTAATCTCACTATTTTGCACTCCAATTTTTATTGCCCTTGCTACGTTTATCATAGACTTGACCACCGAGCTTGTGTACCTGACCCCCGAGCTCCGTGCTGATCCATGTGTAGCTCATGCACTTGAGCTCCGTACTGCCTGGGCTCTTGGAAACTTCCACCGGTTCTTCAAACTCTATCGGAAAGCTCCACGTATGGCTGCTTATCTAATAGACAAGTTTGTGGAGCGTGAAAGACATCTAGCACTGAGGGCCATTTTTAAAACGTGAGTACAGATGCCAGGGAGATTGATTAAAAAATTATGCTATTGATTATTTGAAGTCTAAAGTTTTCCGTCTTGTTTTCCCTTCTCTGCTGCAGGTTCAGGCCCTTTGTGCCGGTGGAGTATGTGCAGTCCAGCTTGGCCTTCCCAGATTTAGATTCATGTTTAGCATTTCTAACAGGGCTTGGGGTTACATTCACCCCCTCTGACCCAAGCAAAATAGACTGTAAAGTCAGCTCAGCCTGTCTTACAACCTCGTAGTTTGGGGGAAAGGGTTGGGGGTCACCAGAGGATTTACACTTATAGAGCTTATAAAGACTGTAGATAAGGGACCAGATATCTGCATAATAGACACACATTCAGAGTCTAGAGCTGATCATATATACGAGATATATCTCAGATTTTTTTAACTCTTGTAGAGTGATGGACATTCTGACAGATGGACAGTTGACATCCATATACAGAGACTTAGGTGCCATTTCAAGACCCAGTATAGCCTATTCACACAGCCCATTTAGTGAAGTATCAGGCAACCAAATACTTGCAGAATATCCCTTACACCAATAGAAAAATGAAACACAGGGCAAAGATCTAATGGGGTCAGGTCAGCTGGTCATGTCAGGTCCCACGTCATAGAGCTCAAAAAGCATTTTCAAGCTAACAGTGTTGTGTGTTCTCATGTTTCTTTCCTCTCAAGCAAACAGCCACAAAGCTCAAGACCTGATATCATCACAGTTAATGCTGAATATAACGTGAGCCAGTTCCCACCAACAGCGTACCAGCTCAAGTCTGTGTGAGGCAACGGATCCTTCTCCAAGATTTTTGTCATCTTTAATGGACTTTAAAGCCAAGTGCAAGTGCAATCCTTCAAGCACGAAGAGGATGGTTTGTATGCCCTATCTTTCTCTTTGCCTGAGATGTCTTCAGTAAGTCAGTGGTGGAGGCACTCCATTAGATCTCCTTCCTCACTTCATCTCTAGGATCCGAATGCTGATAGCCTATAATATTTGGACTGAGTTATAACAAGATCACCTTCAGAAATGCAGATTAGGCCATATTTTCGTACCATCACCAGTTCTGCCCCCACTTCCCACACAGTTTCCTCTTCCACACATGGCGTTCAACACTCAAGAAGCTGGGCCTCATTAGTCATAGATACCATCCTAATCGTTCCTCGACACCCAGGAAGCACAGCTCAGTGACTCAAAATCTTTCACTTCCACCCCAGCTGTGATCGGAATAGGCCCAACCGTTTTAAAGTCATCCAAGTCCACCTAGGGGATTCATTCACCACTAAGTTTGACCTCCAGCCACTGAAGAGCCAAGTCCCCTCAAGCACCACTCAACATAAAAGGTCCACCCAACACGCAGTCAGCCTGACCAAGTTCATTCATTCAGAAGGAAAAGCAAGATCAGTTTTCCCTCACAGCAAGATGGTGGTTGTATCCTGTCTTCTCTCCACTGGCCACCTCATTCCTGCAAGGGCATCCACTTTCCTGCTGTGGTTTGGCAACACATGGGTTTGTATGGCTCCTTAAGCTTCGGCCACATCTACTGGTAATGGCTGGTAAGAAGGACTTGATGTTTTGAAAAAGCGTGGTGGATTCGTCATTCAGCTTGGGTTGAGGTGTTACCATTGTTGAACCACATGCTTGGCTTGATGTCTTTTAACCCTGCTGGCAGGTTGTGAATTTGTCATATCTCATTTTGAAACGGGCCTAATTCTGAACCCTGTTGCACCCTTTATCTGCAAGATTGGCACTAAAAGATCTGTACGAGAAAAAAAAATCAAATATATCGGCATCATTTTACATGGATATTACTGTGGTGCAGTTGTAAATCTCATAGATTCATATGGCATCATGGTCTTAATCTAGCCAATTGAAACATGAATGCGTTATAGTAAAAAAAAAAAGTTGTACCAATTCAGTTTTACAAAGTTCATCTAATGCTCCTTGATCTCTAATGGACTGCTTTAAAATGGTTTCATTGGAGTCGTAACCCAAACATCACTTTCACTGCAAATGAGCGAGGAGCTTTTTAGCATTTTTGCTGTTGAAGTAATCGTATTTATTAAATGTGATTAACATTCATCCAGCATGGATAAGGCTTGGGTCTGAAATATGTGTGCTTTAGCAAGATGTGCTCAAGGCCACTATGAGCAGAAAGCATCCCTAACATCTCGTCTGTAAAATATGTACATATGTTTTCATGCAAATAATGTGCAAAGTGAAATTTATTTTTCTCTTATAGTACTTTGGTTGTTTATAGTTTCTTTTTGTTTGTACAATGGTAAGTGTCATTTTGCTGGCAGTTTTTAAAGTTGAAATATAATGGATGGTAAGCATGTGCACACTGATTTGAGGTTTAGTTAAAATAAGTGAAGTTTCCCATTCAAATATTATAAAATTTATTGCTCCCCTAGACACAAATTAAATAACATGTTATTAAGTAAATCTCTTACAATTCACACTTGTGAAGGAGTCTGGGATTCATGAATTGACAATATGATGCCAAATCTTTCCCTTCTTGATAATTATTTAATATTCCCAGGTAGTTATTTGACTTTGAGGTCAAATTAGTACTGAAGACTGCAGTATATTGAAGTTTGGTTAAGGTTTTTCTTTTCTTTCTTTAAGTTCATTTTGACTACCTAGGGCATCATTCTGTTTGGATGTTTGTATTTGGTTGTACATTGTAAATGAATCATTTGCTACTGGTTGCCACACTGACTTTGCTCTCCTCTCCCTCTCAACCTTCAACCCCTCCCACCCCTTGTTCTCCTCTCTCCTCCTGCACTCCTTTATTACCAAATTCTCTCTCTTCTTGCAGTCATGCACAATCGGAGCAAAGCAAGAGATGAAAAGATGAGGGCAAAACTAATCCAGAGGCACACTGGAAAATGGCCATTGAGACACCCAGACATCAGCCAATTGATTCTTCATTGTGCCTGTTGGTGTCTGATGCATTTGTCATTCTAATGAGAGCTTGCTTTCAATTTGCAATGGTTTTCTTTTCTTTTCTCTTTTTATGCCAATATCAAAATCCAAAAACACCTTGTCAGTCTAAAGTTGATGTATGGATTGTATTTCAGGATTGGCTCCATATAGTGTTTGGTAGAATTGCTGCTGTATGTTCAGGTGTGTCTTTAGTCTATTCTTAACATTGCTTTTTCTTTTTTTTTTTTCTAACTATACTTTGTGTTGTTTACTGATTTAGTTTTTCTTTTATATTTTTCTTTTGCAGTTCTTTACTGACATTTTGTTTGTGGACTGAACATGTTTCTGATGTTTAATATAAGCTGTAGAATTGCATACTGCACATGCCTGGACATACAGATAGTTCTAGACATTTTATACCCTTATGTAAACTTTAGATATCCAAGCAACAGGTCTGAGAAATCCGTAATGTCCTCAGGTCTTTAAAGTAAACTGCAGTTTCTAATGATAATGGTTATTGGCTGCCCATAATGAATATTACTTACGGATTGTCCAAAGCAATGTTAATCTCAATTGATGCCACTTTGTTTTTTTCCATGAAATGTATTTTTAGCCCTTGCTGTTGTAGTTGTGTAATATTTTCACAGCAGTATTACTAACTGTCTCATCCCTCTCTTCAGATGTTGCCTGTCCTCTTCTTAAAACATTGAGTTTCTTTAACTTCTTTCCTCTGCATCAGATCTTTGCTTTTCTTTTAGTTCATATTGGTGTCATATTTTACTTAGATTTGCCTCTGTAAGTGTTCGCTTACATTTTCCACTTTATCCATTGACTTCTTGCCTCGTCTCATCTTTATTTTTTTCCCAGCCATCTGTTATTCTTTCTGCATGTTCTTCTGTCTCCCTCCTCTTTCCTCTGTATTGTGTACTATAATGCAATGTTGCGATTGGTTTATATTTGGTCAGTGCTTGGCAGTAAGTATTTCGACAAGACTGTGCTTGTGTCTGTTTCTTCTTTTACAGCTCCACCTCTCAAAGCCCTAATGTCTCTGCCCTGAAAGAAAATACTGCCATTTGTAGATGCTGATCTGTACATTATGTACATACTTTATCTTGAGAAAAAATAAAGAAAAATAAATAATCTGATGTATACTGATTGTGATTTAGTATAGTGGAAACTATTAGAATTGTCTTCTGAATATGAAGTTACAGAGGTTCCCATGTATAGTGTTCTCCTTCCTGCTTTGCTTTTTTGTTTTAGTTTACTTGAAGTTTGATGTATGAGAGTGATTTATACAATGCTGGTACACTATATTAAAATAGTTTAGGGTTTTTAAAGAATTTAAAACTTTAAATCCGCAAGGATACATTCAATTGATCAAAAGTGATATTAAGTACTTCTCCATTGTTGTGGGAAATTTCTGTTTCAAATAAATGTTCTTTTGAGCTCAAAATAATCTGAAAAAAGGTACCAAAGTTTCCACAAAAATAGAGCATCACAATGGTTTTCTTGAGCAGCAAATTCACATATTAGATATTTTCTGAAGGAAGGATTATTTGACAGACTGGAGTAAATGCCATCACAAGGGTAAATTTTAAACTAGTTTTTTTAATATTTCAACAATATTTCTGTATCAAAAAAGATTCAGTCTTGGAGAGCATAGACTTAAAATATATAATTATGCAGAATGTTCCAGTAAAATAACTTGAGACAACAGAAAAGTGTTGTACACTTCTGAAACATTTATTAGAATATAACCGTCTTGTCCTTTATATCAAATAACCATGGTTATTACATATGAGCAACTTTGCCACAGGCCAGCCAGAGAGAGACTCTTTGAGGGACAGGAAAACATAAGGACAACCACATTCATGGAAAGTAGTTTCACTTGAATTAAACGGACGCTGAGGTTGATTGACTTCATCCTAGAATTTTGACACCATGTACACAAGAATGTTGGTAAACATTATTCAAGTAAAGGCGTGGGCCCTAAAGCCCAATGATGGTTCTCATTACAGTCCTGTACTTAACTACACAAATAGGAGATTTAATAGCACACGTTTCAGTGGAATAAAACTCTTGAGTTTTTAAGTTTGTCCATTTATAATAACAATACAAAAAACAAAAGCACAATAACACTTTCTAAAGAAGAGCAGGATTTGGGAGCAGACCTAATTAGATCGATGATGGTTTCAGCTCTTTAAGCTTTCGCATTAATAATCTCAATAAACTCTGGTTTCAAGGAAGCGCCGCCCACCAGGAAGCCATCCACGTCTTTCTGGGAAGCAAGCTCCTTGCAGGTCCCTCCAGTGACAGACCCTGAAACGATGGACCATCAAATAAAAAGGTTACATTTTCACCAGGAATTTTTTTTATATATAAAAGAGCAGCACACATAAAATATCTTTATTGCGGAGGATATTTGGATCTGCTGTTGCTTAGAAAACGTCTCTAAATCTTCCAAAAAGTAAAGCAAACCATTAACTACGAGCCCTAAAATAAGCACAGCTTCATCAGTTTATAGTAATAAATTACACTGGTATCATGTTGGAACGCTCTCAAAAAAAGAAAAAAGGAGACAGTACAAAAGCTGTCTCTTGGGTTGTACCCTTTCAAAAGGTACACCTTTGTACCTTATTTACCCCTAAAGCCTAAATATTAGTACCTTAAAGAAATATATTAATACCTAAAGTGTACAGAAACTGGCACTAGTTTCATGTCTCTCATATTCTCGGGGGACTCTTTCTCGTTTCATACGGATGCAGAAAAATCACCTCAGAGGACTTTAAACAGTTTTAATATTACTATAACATTGTTGCAGTGTTTGTCCTGTTGTTTGGCTCATAGTTTTTGATATTTTTAGAGGGAGCTTTAAGATTAATATACTAGTAACATAAAATAATTGCTTCAGTCACCATGGGTGAGTCACTCACTCGCAGTGATGGGGAGCTTCACTGCACATCAACTAGGTAGAAATTTACTCTTTTCGTATTTGTCCAGTAGGTTTCCTTTAAAAGGAAACTCCTCCATAACAGTTTAAAGAAAGATTACTTGTTTGAATCCTTGAATGCTGTCAGTGTAAAGTTTCACCACAGTGGAATTGCTTTACACATGGAGTCATTTTGTTTCAATGCTGATGTACCCTCATTAAAAAAAAAACACTATTGTCCAGAAAAAGTAAATGTAATTAGTATCAGGTAACATTGTTGTTTAAATTTGCATAATAATGCCTTTGGTATGGTGAACTTAATCTTGCTTTCCTCAGTCACCATTTGCGAGATACTCGTTCAAATTGATGGGAGAGATTCTGTGAAGAATGAAAAGCTAGAAATTTGCTCTTTTAGTATTTGTCCAGTAGGTTTTCTATAAAAGAAAGCCCTTTCATACTTGTTAAAAAGAAGATATTGAGAAAGTTTGAGCTTGATATTTTAGTCACCAAGAGTGAGACACTCATTCACACTGATGGGGGAGCGTCACTGCACAATAACTGGACAGAAATGTACTCTTTTAGTGTTTGTCCAGTAGGTTTCCTTTAAAAGAAAGCCCCTTCATAGCGGTTGAAATTAAAATACCAAGCTCGAACCTCCACAATCTTTTAGTGAAAATTATATATCACAGCTCTACATGTGGTGTTATTTTAACTCATTGCTGATGTGCAATCATAAAAACTGGTCCAGAAACAGTCTATGTAATTAAGAGGTAACATTGCTGGGGTGTTTAAATTTGCATAATGCCTTTCACACGTTCAACTTAATCTTGTTTTCCTCAGTCACCATGAGGGAGATACTCGTTCAAATTGATGGGAGAGATTCGGTGAACTATGATTAGCTGGAAATTTGCTCTTTTAGTATTTGTCCAGTAGGTTTTCTATAAAAGAAAGCCCCTTTGTGCTGGTTAAAAGGAAGATACTTTAAAATGTCATGTTTGAGCTTTCAAAATATTTTAGGGTAAAAATATTATTACAGTTGTTTAAAGGGTATTACTTTATTGCTTTTTGTGCTATAAACATGCTTGTCCAGAAAAAATAAGTGTACTTGTACTTTTGATTGGTCAGTCGCAGCGCTCAGTGGTCAGAAGTTCCTTAATATTTACCATAACCCATCTGAGTATAAAAAAACAGCACTAGTTTCACGTCTCACATTACACCACGGACTCAATCTTTCTTGTTTTATGCGATTTATAATACAATCTATTTCACAATTTATTTCACATAAGAGGTGTTTGTGCAGTTATTTAGCTGATAGATTGTAATACAATATTTTTAGAGGAAGCTTTACGATGATGTACTAGTAAAAGTATAAAATAATTGCTTCAGTCACCAAGGAAGCCCCTTTATAGCTGTTGTTTGTGAGTGTTTCAGTGTTGGTGAGCGTTTCCCCATCAGTGTTTGTGAGCATGTCACCCATGGTGACTCAAATGTTGAGCTAAAACTTTCTAAATTATTTTCAGATTATTTTTATTGCCAGATTATTTCGACTTTTTTCTCGAAATTTAACGAGTTTTTTCTCGAAACACGACTTTATTCTCGAAATGTAATTAGTTTATTCTCAAGATTGTATTTCGACTTTTTTTCTCTCGAAATTTAACGAGTTTAAAGGGATAGTTCACCCAAAAATGAAAATGCTGTCCTCATTTACTCACCCTCATGTTGTTCCAAACCTGTATGACTTTTTCTTCTGCTGAACACAAAAGATGATATTTTGAAGAAAGTCGGTAACCAAACGACTGATGGACCCCATTGACTTCCATAGTAGGAAAAAAAAATACTATGGAAGTCAATGGGGACCAGCAACTGTTTAATTACCAACCTTCTTTAAAATATCTTCTTTTGTGTTCAGCAGAAGAAAGGAAATCATACAGGTTTGGAACAACATGAGGGTGAGTAAATGAGGACAGCATTTTCATTTTTGGGTGAACTATCCCTTTAATCTCGCATTATAATGACTTTAATCTCGAGATGGTTTTATTTTTTTATTATTGCTTGGCCCCAATTCTCTTCCATAGTGATATAATTTCACTATAAAATACAAAACTTCTACAATCTTTATTTCAACTACTCTAAAATGGCTTCATTTTAAAAGAAACCAACTGGACAAATACTAAAAGAGTACATTTCTAGTTACTTATTGTGCAGTGACGCACTCCCATCAGTGTTAGTGAGTATTTTACCCTTGGTGACTAAAATATCAGGTTCAAGCTTTCTAAATATCTTCCTTTTAACAAGTATGAAGAGATTTTCTTTTATAGAAAACCTACTGGACAAATACTAAAGAACAAATTTCTAGTTAATTATAATTAACTGAATCTTTCCCATCAATTTGAACGAGTATCTCACTCATGGTGACTGAGGAAAACAAGATTAAGGTCAACTTGTGAGTCACCATGAGGGAGATACTCGTTCAAATTGATGGGAAGGATTCAGTTAATTATTATTAACTAGAAATTTGCTCTTTTAGTATTTGTCCAGTAGGTTTTCTATAAAAGAAAGCCCTTCATACCTGTTAAATGAAAAATATTTTGAAGTAAAATATTAACAGTTGTAAAAGGTGTTTTGTCATTACATAATAGAGATGGGTGATACCACTTATTTTGTTTTTGATATGATATCCATCATTTCAAGATATGATACCTCTAAACTGAAGTAAAAAAAAAAAAAAAAAAAAAAAAAAAAATTATATATATATATATTATCGAATTACTAATAATAAAATGGGTAATGATACACACTTAACATCATTTTTGAAAGGCATTTTAACATTCAATACGTCCTAATTGGAGTTTATTAGATTATATTTTTGTTTACACATGGTTAAAATATTTACTTGTAGTGATAACCATGAAAATCTACAAAATATTATAAGCCCAGTTGAACTATGGTCACTGTAATGTTCATTTTCATAAGGGACTGCCAGTGACAGGCTGTTGCACCCATAAAATGCAACCTTTTTATTCTGATTCTTATTCGGCAGTGTGTGAACACTCTGTGATTGATTAGTTCTGCTTTGCAGCATTTATATGCATTCAGATAAGCAGGAAAATAGTTCTAGTACACAATTATCCACTAAATGTAATGCACACAGTATGCATTGAATTGGATGAATAACATATGTTATTGTCAAATAAACAAAATCACTGGTTAAAAAAAAAAAAAAAAAAAAAAAAAAAATAGTATCAATATTTTTTTAATTTGAGTATTGATACTTTCGATGCTCGACGTCAGTATCGATATTTCATATCGATACGCCCATCCCTAGTGATTTTATGCTATAAACACGCTTATCCAGAAATAATTGCATACTTGATTGGTCAGTCGCAGCGCTCAGTGGTCAGAAGTTCCTTAATATTTACCATAACCCATCTGAGTATAAAAAAATTGCACTAGTTTCACGTCTCTCGTATTACACAGAGGACTCATTCTTTCTTGTTTTATGTGAAATCAATTGTATTAAAAATCTCCTCAGAGGTGTTTGTGCAGTTACAGTACTTGGCTGATAGTTTGAGATACAACATTTTTAGAGGAAGATTTTATCTATAAAATATTTGCTTCAGACACCATGGGTGAGACACTCATTCACACTGATGGGGGAGCGTCACTGCACAATAACTGGCCAGAAATGTACTCTTTTAGTATTTGTCCAGTAGGTTTCCTTTAAAAGGAAGCCCCTTATAGCTGTTGAAATAAAGATTAAGCAAATTTGAGGTTGGTATTTTTTAGTGAAATTATATCACAGCTCTATGTGGTGCTATTTCATCTCTTTGCTGATGTGACATCAAAAATCTTGTCCAGAAACAGAATATGTAATTAGTAGCAGGTAACATTGTTGGGGGAGTGTTAAAATTAGCATAATAACGCCTTGCACAATTTCAACTTATACGTGAGATACTCATTTAAAGGGCACTGTTTAAGCCTGTTATTAAGATGTGTTTTGGTCGACTGGATCACATGGAGATGAAGCTAAATACCGGTGTAAATGGGGTCTACTACGTTTTGAGCTTGGCATTGTCCAATTTTGACCACTTCCGGAGGTTGTCGAAAACGCATATGACTGAATGCGTTTGAACAGCCACAAAAGACACCTACTCTCAGCCTACTGACCTAATGCGTAAACATTATGGGAAGTGTTTGTCCAGTAGGTTTCCTTTAAAAGGAAGCCACTTCATAATCTTGAACTTAATCTTCAAGAACTCTTTCTTTCAACAGTTAAGTTCAACTCGTGAAAGGCATTACGCAAATTTAAACACGCCCTGAGCAATGTTACCTCCAACTAATTACATATACTGTTTCTGAAAAAAAAAAAAAACACCACATAGAGCTGTGATATAAGGAAGAGGATTAGGGCCAAGCAATAATAATAAAATAAAACCATCTCGAGATTAAAGTCATAATAATGCGAAATTAAACTCGAGAAAAAATTCGAGAAAAAGTCGAAATACAATCTTGAGAATAAACTCATTAAATTTCGAGAATAAAGTCGTGTTTCGAGAAAAAAAGTCGAAATGAAATGTAGAGAATAACGTATTCAATCAGTGTTCATTGCATAGCCTACTGGTAGAGGACATGGCAGAGTTGGATCACTTAGTCAAGCTATATTTTAGACTTTCTTTCAGTAACAAAGAAATGCTATCAACTTGAGCTAATTATGACAGAATAATAATTAGCATACGAACTTTAAAGAGAATTTGCAAGCGGCTAGGTCTTTTTAGAAGAAAAAAATCAGTCCAATATGCACGATGTACTCGCTTTTGTCCAACATGAAATGACAACCAGTGGACAAATGCAAGGTTATCGCTGGCTTCACCTACGCGCAATTCATCGAGGTTTCCCAGGATACCATAAGACGCATTATTAAACTTGTTGATCCTCAAGGTGTGGAATTTCGAAAAAGGAGACGCTTGAGAAGACGGCAGATTATTTCGACTTTTTTCTCGAAATTAAAGAGTTTTTTCTCGAAACACAACGACTTTATTCTCAAAATATAATGAGTTTATTCTCAAGATTGTATTTCGACTTTTTTCTCTAAATTTAACGAGTTTTCTTGAAACACAATGACTTTATTCTCGATATTTAATGAGTTTATTCTCAAGATTGTATTTCGACTTTTTTCTCGAAATTTAATGAGTTTTCTCGAAACACAATGACTTTATTCTCGATATTTAATGAGTTTATTCTCAAGATTGTATTTCGACTTTTTTCTCAAAATTTAACGAGTTAAGTATTGCTTGGCCCTAATCCTCTTCCATAGTGATATAATTTCACTATAAAATACAAAGCTTGAACTTCTACAATCTTTATTTCAACTAATAAAGATTGTTAGTTAGTTTAAAATTAGCCTGGCTCCGCCCTCCTGCGTACTCCCGCTCAATTTTATTTCCCTTCAGTACTACGTCTGGGATTGTGGTGTATTCTTTGGTTTTCTCCGATCATTTTTTTGGCGGTCCAATCAGCGAACAGAGGGAGTGGCTGAGAACGATGACGTTGAGGTTGTGCGCTAGTTTGAGTTGTAGGGTTACGCCACGACCAAAGGTTAGCGATTGGTTATGGCAGATCCAGAGTGACTCTGGGCAGATCCAATAGTTTTAAACTTCAACAGAATACCCTACAAGGAAATTAACGCTTGTCAATGGAGAGAGGCCAGACTCTCTGTACAAATGAAATGTATGAGAGTCTGGTAGAACCAGGCTACTCTAAAACGGCTTCATTTTAAAAGAAACCAACTGGACCAATACTAAAAGAATACATTTCTAATTACTTATTGTGCAGTGACGCACTCCCATCAGTGTTAGTGAGTATTTTACCCTTGGTGACTAAAATATCAGGTTCAAGCTTTCTAAATATCTTCCTTTTAACAAGTATGAAGAGATTTTCTTTTATAGAAAACCTACTAGACAAATACTAAAGAACAAATTTCTAGATAACCGTAGTTCACCAAATCTCTCCCATCAATTTGAACGAGTATCTCCCTCATGGTTACTCACAAGTTGACCTTAATCTTGTTTTCCTCAGTCACCATGAGTGAGATACTCGTTCAAATTGATGGGAAGGATTCAGTGAATTATTATTAACTAGAAATTTGCTCTTTTAGTATTTGTCCAGTAGGTTTTCTATAAAAGAAAACCCTTCATACCTGTTAAATGAAAAATATTTTTGAAGTAAAATATTAACACAGTTGTAAAAGATGTTTTGTCATTACATAATAGAGATGGGTGATACCACTTATTTTGTTTTCGATATGATATCCATAATTTCAAGATAAGATACCTCTAAACTGAAGTTTTAAATAAAAAAAAAATATATATAATTATCTAATTACTAAGAATAAAATGGGTAATGACACACTTTATTTTTGAAAGGCATTTTAACATTCAATACGCCCTAATTGGAGATTATATTTTTGTTTACACATGGTTAAAATATTTACTTGTAGTGATAACCATGAAAATCTACAAAATATTATAAGCCCAGTTGATCTATGGTCACTGTAATGTTCATTTTCATAAGGGACTGCCAGTGACAGGCTGTTGCACCCATAAAATGCAACCTTTTTATTCTGATTCTTATTCGGCAGTGTGTGAACACTCTGTGATTGATTAGTTCTGCTTTGCAGCATTTATATGCATTCAGATAAGCAGGAAAATAGTTCTAGTACACAATTATCCACTAACATATGTTATTCATCCAATTCAATGCATACTGTGTGCATTACATTTCTTGTCAAATAAACAAAATCACTGGTTCAAACATAGTATCGTAAAGTAAAATAATTGCTTCAGTCACCATGGGTGAGACACTCATTCACACTGATGGGGGAGCGTCACTGCACAATAACTAGCCAGAAATGTACTCTTTTAGTATTTGTCCAGTAGGTTTCCTTTAAAAGGAAGCCCCATTATAGCTGTTGAAATAAAGATTGTGCAAGTTTGAGGCTGGTATTTGAAGTGGTGAAATTATATCACAGCTCTATGTGGTGTTATTTTATCTCATTGCTGATGAGCCATCAAAAATCTTGTCCAGAAACAGAATATGTAATTAGTAGCAGGTAACAAGATATTAAAAACAAGTTCTCTTCAGTCACCATGAGGGAAATACTCGTTCAAATTGATGGGAAAGATTCGGTGAACTATGATTAGCTGGAAATTTTGTTCTTTTAGTATTTGTCCAGTAGGTTTTCTATAAAAGAAAGCCCCTTCATTCTTGTTAAAATAAAAATAAAAAAATAAAATAAAAAAAGTGTTAAAAGTTTAAACGATGTTTTGTAGTGAAGTAATAATAAAGCTTGATAAATGGTGTTACTTTGCCTAGAAATAGAATGCATAGGTAGTAGTACTAGATGATGACATCACTGGAGGCGTATGAATTTGCATTAGGTTCACTTTCAGTCCCATGAGTGAGATACTTACTCAAAGGGATCGGAGTAATTCAATTTTAATGGGAAATTTGGTCTTTTAGTATTTGTCCAAAAGGTTTCCTTTAAAAGGAAGCTGCTTCATATTAGTTAAAAAAGGGTTTGTTTGTTTTAAAGGGTTTAGCAAACAGTCAAATATATATTTATGCATCTATGTATGTACTAAACAATGATATTTATTATCTAGAAACAGTCTTGGAGTGCTTAGTAAAATCTGATCCACTTAAAGTGAAAGGCATAATGGGTAGCATTATGGGTAATGGGTAGTAATTTGAATACCACATTACTACTTACTGTATACATCAGTATGTGCTGCTTTCTATTTTTGAAAAAGCTGCATGTGAAACAATAGGCATTAATGCATGACGCACATTTTAAACAGAATTATGCTACATCACTGTCACATCACTTCAGTCACCATGAGTGAGGTATCCGCTCTCAGTGATTCACTACACCAGAATTAGGTGGAAATTGGATCTTTTAATATGTGTGGATTATGTTTCCTTTAAAAGGAAGCTTCTTATTACTTGTTAAAATAACGATTTATTTAAAGTTTGATTGAAAATGAAAAAGTTGATTATATCCAAGAATTGCATCTGCTTTAAATTTGAGGTGTTTTGTAACAATATGACATACACCTTTTTATGTAGTGACAATTTTGATAAAACGACTGACTGTTGTTACTATACACTTCAGATTTGTCAGTAGCGTGTTTATGTAGTTGTGTGGCATGACTATAATAAATCCCTACATAATGTTTCTATATAAACATACTGAAGTGAATATAAACCAGAATAAACCTTCCCAAACAGTAATACACAGCACTAGCATCATGTCAGTATGTTACATTTGCACAGCACAGTCCACCATGAATTCTCCAGTTCTTTATTTACATTCCTCGTTTTTTTAATAAGCAGTGGGTGGGAGGTGAAAGCATTAAAGGAGATGTGTCTAAATTTGCACACATGATGCCTTTTACATGTTTCAAATGCTTTTGTAATTATTCAATATAAAGTAATGGACTAGTATCAAGAGAAAGATTTGATTTAACCGGTTTAACAACCATTTGATTTAACCAATCAAATGTTGGCTACAATAAATTTGCATGACTCCTCTTATTGTTGAACTTAATCTTGTTATCTTCAGTCACCATGAGGGAGATACTCGTTCAAATTGATGGGAGAGATTCAGTGAACAATAATTAGCTAGAAATTTGCTCTTTTAGTATTTGTCCAGCAGGTTTTCTATAAAAGAAAGCCCCTTCATACTTGTAAAAAGAAAGATGAATTAAAAGTTTAAACTTGACATTTTGTTGTAAGATAGTATTTACACTTAATAACTGGTGTTACTTTGTCAAGAAATAGTATGCATAGTTAGTTGTGGATGACATCACTGGGGGTGTTTGAATTTTCATTAGGTTCACTTTCAGTCACCATGGGTGAGATACTCACTCAAAGGGATCGCATGAATTCAATTTAATGGGATTGTTGGTATTGTTGGAAAAACAATACCAACAATCCTTGTACTATGGAAAAAAGAAAAAAGGAAAAAAGAAAACAATATTTAGAGCACTGACCTCCATAGATGATCCTGACGGAGCTGGCAACAGCCTCTGAGACGTTGGCCTTCATCCACTGCCTGAGCTTGTCATGCACCTCCTGAGCCTGTAAGAACAGCAGTGAGAGACTCGGTCACTGAGTTCAATGAAACCAGGGAACATGTTTGAAAAACCTCCATGCTCTAATTCATTCCAAACATCTCACCTGTTGGGGTGATGCGGTTTTCCCAGTGCCAATGGCCCAAACAGGCTCATAAGCAAGCACCACTTTGCTCCAATCCTTCACATTATCTAAAAGAGATGATAGTTTTATTTCAAATACAAGGAATGTTTTATAATACACACACACCACTAAATCAACAGTTACCTGCAATGAACTTGGTCTGTGCAAAAACCACTTTCTCCGTGATTCCGGCCTCCCTCTCATCCAGCTTCTCACCAATGCAGGCGATCACACTCAAACCGCTCTCAAGAGCATGAGCGACCTTCTGTCCAATCAACTATCAGAAGAAGAAAAAAAATAGTGAGTTCATATGATTTAAGTGAAATGGTGACCGAGTATCTTTTGTGAGACCATTATATGCTTTCAATTTTAACTTTAAACTTTGTTTCCTATGTGGTTTGGCATGGTAATCCTATTCATACGTACTAAATGTACTACACGACTAATAATATCGTTTTTTTGTTCAATTCCATTATTTTCATAAAAATGCTCATTCAGAGACTATGCATATTTAATGAGCTTTGCAAATTTGCATACCCATAATAGTTGACATTTTAACCACCACCAAAGTAATAAAATTCGATTTAAAATTAAATTCTGTTCAAAATAATGTTATACTTCATTAAATCAGCCTCAAACTCAGTGCTACTTTTATTCCATTTCTTACTGTACACATTTTTGTCCAGAGATGGTATGGGCAGGAGTTAGAGGGTGAGAGGATTGTATGGCCTTTTCAAATTTGCATACCCATATAATGCCTTTCAGTTGTTCAAACGCTGCTAAAACTTACGCAAGAAATAGTCACCACCAGTGAGGTACCCACTCAAATTGATGGGAGATCTCACAGCAAAAATGGTAGTTGGAAATTTGCTCTTTTAGTATTTGTCTAGTAGGTTTCCTATAAAAGGAAGCCCCTTCATAACTGGTAAAAGAAATGTGTCTGGGAATATTTTAATAGTGAGCTTGAAGTTTTAGTGAAGTAGTATTACAGCCCTACTACGCGTGTGGTACTTTAATTTATTATGTGCTGTAGTAAACATGCGTTTTCAGTTCAAGAGGGTGACGTTGTTGGTGGTGTTTAAATTAGCGTAAAAATGTGTTTCACGTGTTTAAAGTGCCCCTATTATGCTGTTTAGAATATTACCTTTCATGCCATAGCTGTTTGTGAATGTAAAAGGTCTTCAAAGGTTTAAAGATCAAAGTGCACATCAAATAAAGTTACTCCTGAAAAGAGTCGCAAGCAATTCCAGTCTTTCTTCCTGTAAAATATCTATGAAACAAAGTAGCAAATTTGCATAATGCCAGCCAATGATCTTCATTGGCTGTCCGCAAACAATGTCTACTTTGACCCGGAAGAGTTTGGTTCGTGTTGTCGACATGTCGAGAAGACATTGTTTTCAGCACGGCAAATCAACTTTGCATGCACTTCCAAAGGATGAGGACTCGTGTTGGAATTGACATGGAAAAACCGACACCATCGCTGAGGAAGCCTACGGAGCTGAAATTCAGATTTGGTAGTAATTCAGGCGTTTCTGGCGCGTGCTGTAAGCAGTTGACCAATCACAACAGACTGGGTCATCTGACCAATCAGAGCAGAGTAGGCTGACGGTAAGGATGGGTTTAGAGAGACTGAATCTTCAAAAGAACCGTTTTCTGACTCTTTGTGAAGAAATAAGGTGATGTGCAATGTATATAATGAGAACATTCAAGTGTTTTTTGAACTTTGAATGCATGTAAACCTATTGCATGAGACCTCCAGAACAAAATTAGGAACCTTTAAAATAGCATAATAGGGGCACTTTAACTTCCATTCACCTTGTTTGTTTCACTTACCATGAGTGAGATACTAATTGAAAGTACTAATGGCTGGGATTAACTGCAAAATGACTAGTTGGAAATTTGCTGTTTTTGTCAAGTAGGTTTTCTATAAAAGGAAATCCCAAATATTTGATTAAAAAAAAACCCTGACTTTTAAATTGTTTATGCTATGCATATTTTGTTACTTGTTTGTCTAAATAGAAAGAAAATGTAGCCCTAACCAAGCGCTTTGGTTTTTTTAATAGTATATTGTACATTGATTACACAGAATTTGCATTTGCTAAACAGTACAGCTGCTATAAATCAATCTACACACAAGAGGGCAGTAAAACACATGTTTTTAGTAGCATTTCCAGAATCAACACGTTATACTGACATCAAATACACCTAATGAAATATGTAAAAAAAAAAAAAAAAACTCTGAAAACACACTACAACTGCTGATTTACTCTATAATAAAAATAGGGTTTTCTATAACATGTAAGGCACTAAGTTACCTCATCACTCTCTCCAAACACATGGCGTCTCTCAGAGTGTCCCAGAATCACCCATTTTACTCCACAATCCTTAATCATCGCTGGGCTGAAACAATACAACGGATCTTTCAAGCGACAAATAGGAGTAAAAATAGAAGAAAAAACAGCCATAAAATGTGAATGAATTCGATATATTTTCATTTTCATGGATTATTTACAGTGTTTCTGGACTGTAAACGGGTTGACGTACCTGATCTCTCCGGTGAAGGCTCCCTTTGCAACCTTGTAGCAGTTCTGTGCCGCCACATCAATGTTAGGTTTCAGCTTGGACCTGGCAAAGTCGAGGTAGATGGGTGGGGCACCACACACAACCTCTGTCAAACAAGCAAACGGGTTCAAACAAACAAACTAAACACGGAATTGCAACTGCAGTGCTCTTTTTATGTGAAAGACCACCATGGCAAATCGATGTTAGTGTCCTGAACATTTAACCTGATTACTGACAGGACAACTTGGAGTTCTTGATAGTTCATACTTTTTTAGCAAGTAAAAGGCCTTAAGTATAATTGTAAAAATGTCCACCTTTCGGTCATGGTACACATGTTTTTTTGCTGTACAAACTTTATAAAGTAATAAACAATGCCATTTATGTTCTTATGGATATGTTAAGATAAACATTTACAATTACGGGACAGAAGCAACTTAGGTTTACTTTATTCCATACATTTTTTTGTTCTGTTTAGAAAATTCATGTATCATTTATGAAACAACAGTCTTTTGAGGAACATTTATTTGTTCATCTCTCAGTCATCAGTTTCATTGCATTAGATGTTTTGCTCCCATTGCATTTAATATTTTGTTTAAAGGTTCAATAAACTGTGCAGTTTTAAAACTTTTTTTTAAATATGTCAGTGTTTTTATGATTTTTAAGGCTAAGCTGTGTTCCCCTTGGACGTGGCATTTATACTGTAAAATTATCTTGGGTCAGCCTAAATTAAACTCACTGTAAAGGGCAGACATATCTGGCGCTTCGGCCCCCTTGATAAAAGGTCAAAGGAAAAGTTACTCATATGACTGCATACTACATAGGCCACGAAGTAAATCGAAGAATAGCTAGTCCAAGATATGACAGTCCGACCCATGACCTTTGCGCGTTAAGCGCTTCTCTCTCGGGTTTCAGACCATGAATGAAACAGGCGACGCACAAGCAGCGTGACTTTTGGACTTTACCAATTCAAAGTCCACAGTTGTGTCATTGACACATCAACTCTGTCTGGATTCTCAAATAAAGTCGGACGGTGATGCAGCCAGGTTTACGTCACAGCGAACAGCGGAAACACCGCGCGACCAGAAATCACTCGAAACGCGAAACTGTAACAACTATCGTTCTTTTTCCAGAGTCATATTTTTTAAAGAAATAGCATGAACTAATATAGTACAGTTTTGCTGATAAACCGAGCATCCTAATAATCCTGTCATTTGATTTGACAGGCCTTGAACATGCACACGGTGGAGGCTACGTGCTGGAAATCACACACCATTTCCAGCATTAACCCTTGAATCACGACACAAGATGAGCATCGTTCATTCATTCATATCGAAACATGACGGGCAGTCCACTCTTTTATACATCGAATAGCACTTAAATATCAAATTTGAACAGAAACTGGTTTAAATGTTTCTGTCTGGTTGCCGCTAACTGATTAATCGAGATGATTACAAGCAATAGGTTAATTTACACTGTAGAAAACAGAGCTGTTATCTTATTGAATAACAACAACGAGAAAGAGCCTGTAAATGATGCGCTTAAAGCCGATGGCAGCTGTCAAAAGACCCGCGTGAATGTCATTTCAGGGTCAATGCAGTGGGTTTGCACAACCCCGAAAAGGCCTGTGTTTGCAATGGCATGTGACTGTGCCTGGTGGTGAAGAGGAAACTGGATGAAATACGCACCGGTGTCTGGGTTGAGTTTAGCGTTATTCAATGTGTTGGCGAGCTCTTCAATGCTCTTTTTGTCGCCGTTCATTTTCCAGTTGCCACCGACGAAAAACTTCCTGCCAGTCATGATTGCAAAAAGTGTTGCTTTCACCAGAAAACAATTGACGAAAGAAACAAACGGGAAGACCTCCAGACGAAGAGACAGCGAGGAAACACAGTCCGCTGGGGTTTATATAACGCTGGCTGTAAGCTCCGCCCCCCGGCGCTTCCCATTGGCTCAAGACAACACGCCTGCGAACGTGCTTTCTTTGATTATAGGAGAGAGATACGGGTGCATTCACTGTTCTTTTGTGTTCTTTACTACAAATCACAAACCAGCTGTGCTTTGAAAATGTTTTATCCGGTTCTTTCACTTATGGCATGTTTATCATCATAGGGAATATAACAGGAGACATATACAATAAATGTAAAAATGGAGAAATAAACGCTTTTCTCATTTTTAAAGTCAGAAGTTCAACAATACCTAAAACAATATTAAAGTTTTAAAAATATGAAAGCAAAAATGTGTAAATATTTGTAAACATTTTCGTGTTTTATTTAACGTTTAATGTCCATTTTTTATTTTTTTTTTTTGTTTGTCCTTAAGTAACCACTGAATGTATTTGTAAATCTTTAATAATTGCACTTGGCTTGCAATCTATTACTTTTGATAGACCCAATTGAAATAGGAGAACATGGATCTATCGGCCAGTTCTGGCACTAAAGAGATGTAAAAGAGACCCAAAAATGAAAATTCTGTCATTGTTTACCCACCCTCAAGTTATTACAAACCTGTATGAATTTCTTTCTTCTGTTGAACACAACTGTTTTGAAGAATATGGTACCAGTTTTGGGGCACCATTGACTCCCATAGTATGGGGGGAAAATACTATGGAAGTCAATTGGGTCCATCAATTGTTTGTTTATACAGACATTCTTCAAAAATATCTTCATTAGTGTTCAGCAGAACAAATACATTTACACTGGGTTGAAACAACTTGAGTGTGAGTAAATGATGACAGCATTTTCATTTTTTGGTGAACTATCTCTTTAATGTGTATTTGGAGGTGGGATTAAATTTGCATTCCCACAATGCTTTTCGCTTATGTCGTCTATCAAAGACGTTTTCTGTTATTTTAAGTTATTTAAAGAAAAATATTGCATGAAGTACACGAACGTTTGTTAATAAAACAATAATTTCAGTTTTAATTGGTCTTCTGATATCTTTATACATTATTCTACTCCAGTCATATGGTCACCGTCATAGATATGCCTGTCGAAAGTACCGAAACGGGTTCATCACACGTTCTTACGTGGAAATTTGCTCTTTTAGTATTTGTCCAGAAGGTTTCCCTTAAAGGGAAGCCCACCATACAAAGTTTGAAATATAGAAAAATTAAAATATATTGTGGTTTTTACATACTGAGATGACGCAATTAGTGTTAAACGTAGTTTGACGTAGATATCGAGACTTTTGCAAAGTGCGCATTACTTATAAAATATGCTATTTAATTAGAAAATATTATTTGTTCATTGCAGTATTCTATTAAATTAATACAACGTATGTTAATAAACATCAGTATAAAATGCTCATTTTGAAATTGCTCGTTTTCATTTATACAATGACTACTAGTGTGACAATAAACAGATACAAATATCCAATACATAAATGGCAGCATGGCCCAAACAAACAACATCCTCAAAAGAACAAGTTACTAAGTTCTAAGTTAACTTAAAAGTGATTACAGATCTGGTTTGTTTTATGCCATTGTTTAAAACAAACCACGTGTATTATTGTACACTTGCGTACTACTGTATATCAATTATTATACAGTTGTTGAAATATATATATTTTTTAAAAGTTAGTGCTCTAAAAAGAAAAGATGCCTAGAGTAATAGTGAAAAAAAAGAAAAGAAAAAAACTTTCTTTATTAACTCTTCAAAAACAAACTGACATTAACATTGTTAAAAAAAACAGGGTAACACTTTATTGTGTACTTACCATAGTAATAACAGTAAATTATGCATAATTACATGCAACTAACCCTCATCCTACCCTAACCCTATAGTAACTACATGTTGTTAATTAATATTAGCCTACTCAGTGCTTATTTGTGTAATTACACTGTAACAAGAATGGACACCTTAAAATAAAGTGTAACCAAAAAACAGGCGGGGATCAATACATTTTGCAAGTAATTTATAGTTTTAAGGCACTCCTTTTTGAAGCAGCTTGAAGCATGTAAATAAAATGTTCAAAACATTTTTAAATGCGACAACTTGGAGCTGGAAACAATACAAACAGTATGCAGAGCATGATGTGCAACAGGATAAGTGCAGCAAGGCCGTTTGGTTTGACAAACACTAGAGGGCAGTATTGTGAAGCTGCTATTTTTATCAAGACACTTTTTTTTTACTGTCAAATTGAACAATAAGTCAGTTTCTGCGTATGTCATTCGTTATATTTGTTCTTTACTACACAAACCCAGTCTCACGGACTAATAATGTTTCCATTATCCTAAACGGACTTCAGCACTAAATAAACAATCTCATCCTCGTTTCGCGTCATTAATAAGGTGCTTGGCAATGAACTGAAATGGCACAAGGCGCAATATTGCGCAAGGCGTTTGCGAAAGCCGAGATTGAAGGTTCACTGTGAATGGTGTGAGAGGTGACGAGAGGAGGAGTAAGCAAAACGGAGTTAAGGAGCACGCGAGACCTCACGAGCGCCACACACTCACGGAAACCCGACCGCAGCTACTTCCGCCCACACTAAAGATGGCGGCTCCCTTCATGGAGAAAATAGCCGAATATTTCGGTTCACCCGAACCGGCGATTCGATTGATTTTGTCTGTCTTATTAGGTAAGTGAACGGCGCACAACTGAGATATTTTAGGCTCCGCGGAGAGCTTGTGATGAGTGTCGTTAGGAGTCATTAGAAGCGTGGACAGGTATGTTGTTGTAGTTGTAGTTGTATTTGAAGTCTGCCCAAGTCACACCTCAAGTCTAACCTGTTCCCAGCTGCACTAAAGACACGGAACCAACACCAACTCTCTCTATTCACACCGACTCTAGCCAGAATCAACTGTCGACAAGGGTGACCTACATGTCACGGTTAACTCCACACATCTGCTAGGATTACAACTAGTTTAACTCGGTAGACCTCCATCTGACAGCTGAGCTGTCTTTTCATTTTGCAACTGTATTTTAGTGCTTTGACCTACAGTTAGCTGTACGGATTCGATGCAAATGAAGCTGGGTTTCAAGTTACAGGTTGATAAGAATAGGGTTGTGAGAGCAGATAGCAGGGTTATTTGTACTTTGGCCAGGTGCATTGCAGTGGACTGGACTGCTAAACCACTTCAACCAGATGAATGACATGTGGGCTGTCTGACTGAGCTGGGAAAACATTTGCATGATTTCCATGGAATGACTGTTACAGTACTGTTGTAGTCTTTCTGTAGCGTTTCATGTGTTTGTAACATATATAGTGTTAATACAGTCCCTCAACAGAGTTTTTACCATGTGGATCATCAGAATGAAGCCTGCTAAACTTCCAGTTTTAACCTGTGCATGATACATATGTTGATGAAACTGTTTTCAGTGTAAAACTGTATTCAATGAGGATGGTGTGAGGAAAAACGTCAAGACCGAAAGTTGAAAACATTTAAACTTTTTACTATGGATGCACAATATATTACATATATGAATGAGACATATAGATCACCTTCTGCTGACACTCACTTAAAACAGAGTTGTTATTGTTGAACAAAACTATACATATTATTTAAAACATTTTGATAATTGAAATGAAGTTAAAACAAAATCTAAATCTTAAACGAATATTAGAATAATTAGACTTGGCCACTAATACAGTAGGTTTAAGCTGAAGTTCTATAATTACTAAAACTGAATTAAAAGTAAGCCAAATAGAAATAAAAAACAACAACTAATGATACACATGATCAAAGCGAAAATGAATAAAAAATAACAGCTAATTCAAAATGCTAATAAATACTATAAAAGTTTATAAATAGCACTCACATAAAGTTAGTATTTAACAGCACTAATCATGTTAAATGTAATCATTAGCACATATCAAAGTGAATATCCATTTTTCATATTGTAGGCCTACATTAGAATTAAAATTCACCTGCAGTATTAAACCTATAGTGTTTGTTTTTTTGTAATTTGCTTTGGAGACCAATTAGTGTAGAATTTTAAGATCGGCCATATTGATCGGTCATTGGCCATAACATGAAAATATTCATCAGCTTATTGATTTTATAATTATATTATTAATATTAGATATTTAATATTGGTGCATCCTCAACACAGATCATACACATTCCTATCCGTCAAACGCTCCATCAAAACTTTCTCTAGTGTCGTGCCCTCAAGAGTACAATTTAGCTAGTCAAGTTTATGTGCAATGACACACGCTCATGAAAGAAGCGTTTATCTACAGTTGCCACACATTATATGCCTAATCTGTTTCTCTTTCTTTTCCCCTGCAGGTTATCCCTTTGCACTGGTCTACCGGTGTTTTTTCTTTCATCAGTCTGCGACAGTTGTTCATCTCTTCCACACATTCTCCGGCCTGGCACTGGCCACGTTTAATTTTGGTGAGATAGAGAACGAAGCAGGGAAGGAGTGAGGAGCTGAAAGATCTGATAACTAGTGTCTTTACAACTGTAACATGTTTAAGTGAGCTTAAACTATTAGCTTACTAGCTTCTTTTTAGCAGTTAAACACTAGTGGTCATGTTTACGTGAATGTCAGTCTTGTGATTTATGTAGTTAGCATCTGCCAGCCCATATTTAGACTGGAGCAGTTTTCTGCCAATAGTTCAGTTCCCCTAATCTTGAACTTGCTTGTTCACACCGATTCCATTGCATCTTATCTAATCACACTGAAGAGTTGATTCTAGGTGTGCTGGCAACATATGTCAGCAGCATTCTCAATATTGAACCACATCAAAGTGGGTTCAAACATAGTTTTCTCACTGAATGGGAGTTTTAAAAGGGAAGATTAAGTTTTAAAAGTATTATTAATGGAATATCACAGTTCTGTTTCCAACATTTCGTTTGCTTTTGTGGTTCATTTTTGTCAAAGATAAGGGCTTTCCGCAGATCAGTTTCCTTATTACAAAACAGTTGCTCTAAAAATACCACACTACCGTTTAAAAGTTTGGGGTTGGTACGATTTTTTTTTAATGTTTCTGAAAGAAGTCTCTTCTGTTCACCATGGCTGCATTATTTGATCTAAAATACAGTAAAAACAGTAATATGGTGAAATATTATACAATTTAAAATGATTGTTTTCTCTTTGAATATTTGTTAAAATTGAATGTATAGCTGTGATTGCAAAGCTGAATTTTCAGCATCATTACTTCAGCATATTAGAATGATTTCTGAAGGATCATGTGACACTGAAGACTGATTTGCTGCTCAAGAAACACTTCCTTTTATTATCAGTGCTAAAAACAGTTGTGCTGCTTAATATTTCTGTTGAATACAAAGTTCAAAAGAAATATTTTGTAACAAAGTCTTTATTGTCACTTTTGATCAATTTAATATGTCCTTGATAAACAAAAGTTTAAATTTCTTAAAAAAAAAACAAAAAAAAACAAAAAAAAGACTCATCCCAGATTTTGAAATGGTAGTGTATATTTCTCATCAGGGCTTGACATTAACACTTGTACTAGTCAGTACTAAATTGAGTTAGTTTTCGCTGCTTATTGCCATTAAACAGTCAAATACACACACAAAAAAAGGTCAAAATACCGGTTTATTCACATAAACACAGTCACTTGTGTTTTAAGTGAACGTAAACACGCATGTGTAACAGTAAAATGGCTCCGTCTCAAATTATGAAAAAATATATTAAAAAAAATATCTATATGGCAGTTTTTCCCCATGCAATCAATGTCAAAATTGTGGCAAGTGAAAGTGGCTGGTAACTTTGGAAAACCATAGTCACAGTGGCTGATGAGCAAAAAAGTTAATGCCAAGCCCTGTTTCTCATTCTCATAAAGGTAATAAACACAGAGCATTAAGGGTTTTTATTTTTATTTTTCATGATATGTTAGTTGTCCAGTGAGAGTGCTTAATTATTTACTTTCGGCCCCCGTCAGATTTCCTCTTGAGGCTGTTCTCTGTAAAGTTATTTAGCATTTAGTGTCCTTGAGAATAATGGAGGGAAAATGAAGGGTATCCTTGACTAACTGCTCTGCAGTCTGTGGTCAGGGTTTCCTGGTGACTGTGGCTTTAAAGAAGATTGTGACAGAGAGACATGAGGTTTTGTCACCATGGCAATAACCCCTGGTGGTGAGAGCGTGGCTAATGAGAATATGAGTGGCAGGTTGAAAAGCAAGCTAATGAAAACAGATGAGTGTTGTGTTGGGTAATGGGAAAATTAACTTGTGCTTGTATTCTGTGTATTTGATTTCTTTTGTGCTGCATTTGGATCTAACAGCAGGTCTGTCTCTCTTTGTCATTATCTGAGACATTCTACTTTAGTTTGAGTCTAAAATCTGCCTTTCTCTAACTTTTTCCTTTTGAAAGGGATAGTTCACCCAAAAATCAACATTCTTGTTCTCATTATCATTTACTCACCCTCATGTTGTTTCAAACCCACTTGACTTTTCTCCCGTAGATCACAAAAGAAGAATTTTTGAAGAATATCCCAGCCCCTTTTTTTCCGTATAATGAATATGAATGGGAACAGGATTTGACAGGCTCCAAAATGTCCAAGAAATGCACCACTAAAGTATGAATTATCATATAGTCCATTCTACTTGTGCACCATATTTCAGCCCTTCTAAAGTCATACAATATGTTTCTGTGATAAACATGCCAAAAATGTTGTTGTTTTTCACTGATAATGTTCCCTTCCACCGTTCAATGAAGCTTTACAAAATGGTACGTCATACTCCATTGGTTCTCATGAGCAAGTCTTATTTATGTCAAAAATGGCATATTTGATTTGTCAGTGAATAAGTTTAAAATTCTGGTCTGTTCCGAAGGCTTAGAATATAGCTCACTTTTATAGGCTTAATATATAGATCACTTTTAGGATACTTTTAATGGTGTTCTTGTTATTTTGGAGCTTGACATACCCAGTGCTCATTTGTTGGCATGATATGGAAAAGAGAGACCGTCAAAAAACAATTACTCATTCAATTACAAAAAAATTCTCCTTTTGTGCTCCACAGAAGAAAGAAAATGACAAAAGGGTGAGTAAATGATGACACAATTGGCATTTTGGCTGAATTATTCTGTTCTATTAAAAATCTTCTATTAAAAATCTTATTGTCTCATATTGAAAAAAAAATCTCATATTGTAGATAAACTTGTAGTTATGTGATGGTCTGGTTCTGCTGGAATGCAATAACTCATCTCTCCATGTCCTTCCCTCAGGGTATCAGGTCGGTCACTCCTTCTTATGTATAATCATTCAGTTCTTGATGCTGAGGCTGATGGGAAGGACAGTCACATGCGTTCTGAGTAGCTTTATCTTTCAGATGGTGAGAACACACACACACACTCATTCACTTTTCTTTATCTCTTTATCAGTTCTTGTGCTCTTGACGTGATCTTGTGCATGAACTGCTGTAAGCTTAAAACTACCATATTGGATCATGCATTTAATCCTTAATTTAATAGTTATAATAGTGCTTAACTTTGCGGTGCATTGCATGCTTAACATTGAAGTACCAGACTGATACTTCATGACTTTTCTTACACTCACGAACTTATGACATGCTTCAGCCATCCTCCATGACCAATGTTATATTTTATGTCAGGGTCACGCAGACCCCAGTTAAAAAAACATGATTAAATTCACATGATGAGATTTTCTGTCTGGTGTACACACTGCGAGAGATACACTCCTCCTCTTTCTGGAATGTCTACCAGTCATATTTCTGAAAAATGCTTATCTGTTGAGAAAAATCTTTTATTAATGAGCCTAAAAGAATGTGAAGGGAAATTAAGAGCTTTTTTTTTTTTTAAAGTTAACACATCTTTAGGATCTCTTTAACCCCAGACAGAAAAACAATAAAGTCAATGTCAAACAGAACCTGAGGCTGTACACTGTCTCTTTTTGTGTGGCAGATATATCTGTTGATGGGTTATTACTACACAGCTACAGACGAGTATGATATCAAATGGACCATGCCTCACTGTGTCCTCACACTCAAACTCATCGGTATGATGCCTGCTTTTAATTACCATCTCTTCCTTATCTATTATTTCCCTGACTTTATATATTTACAACTGCATTCTGTTAAACTATTTCTCACAAGGCAATCACAAGGTGAATTAACAGATAGTTACAAAATGCCATAGTACAGTAATGGTTGAAGTGTGTGTGTGTCTGTTTATATTTGTGTATAATATAAATATATATCCCTATATATATATATATATATATATATATATATATATATATATATATATATATATATATATATATATATATATATATATATATATATATATATATATATATATATATATATATATATATATATATATATATATATATATATATATGATGACTGATAAGTGGAAGATGTTGAAAATAATGTTAAATCCTACAAGTGAATTTAGGAATCACATTATTATAATATACAGTATGTTCATTTTTTACAGTTTTATTCAATTATTAGTGTTTTTAAAAAGTGTTTTTGAGTATTAGAGAACAGCAAGGTAATGTAAACTTAAAAACAGTGGAAATTAACATGCACAATAAATATCCACTGCTAAAATTAATTAAAATGTTTCATACTGATAGAAACGGATATGGTATGTGTTGTAAATCCCTACTGTAGATGTACCTAGGTATGTTATTACCATGTCTGCAAAACCATGGTATTTTTTACTCTGTACTAGTGTAATTACCATTGTTGTTACTATTTATTTTATACTTAATCACTATTTTGAAATTTTCCACTTTATAAAAGACGTATTGTCTGTAATATTGTTGTTATATGAGATCAGCATCACCTTTTTTTTCTCCTCCAGTGCTAGTGCTCATGTCATGTTAGTACTGACGATTATTCATTTTCTCATTGCAGGTTTAGCGCTTGATTACTATGACGGTGGAAAAGAAGTGAGTTTGACTTTATGAACTGCTATTATCTTCCACCATTTCTGTCTTCCTTTGTTCAGTTTGTTCACCTTTCATCCTCTTATCATTATCTCACTGCTTTTCCTCTTCCTGCATCACTCTTTGTATTTTTATGCATGATTTGAGCGCAAGGAACTGATGAGGAACCACAAAGTATCTTCTTCAGTTGTGTAGCAGACGTTCTGCTAAATGGCCACTATGGATCAGTGTAATGATTCCTGGCAAGGTGAAATGTAGTGAAGTTCCCTAAGATGTAATTTTGTAATCTTTTAGTTCTATACTGCAGTGATCTCATCTGTGGCTCATATTAAACGCCTCTGTCTAAATATTAATCGTAGCAGTGGCTTGACACAGTTGGCGTCTTCATGTGATTGTGTGAAAGGTTATATCTATTGATTATCTCCCTCTGTGTCAATAACTGTAGTCACTCAAGAAAGACAATTCCTACTCCTTTTAAAGCAATGTTTTATTGAGGGTGTAAAGATTACCTTATGGCCGAAAATAGACTGATTACACCTGGTATTAACATCCATCTCAGGCGATTTGATCAGTCAGACAGACAGATCGCGCGATGTTTACACCTGGTATCATGCGTCTCCTTTGACCAGCTGTGACATCACTTCACATTACATCAATTATTCTCTCAAATACTGTATATTTGTCATTTAAATCAAGTCACAAATGTGATTTTTCACCCTTAGAATGTGGTTTAAGTGAAAAAAGTCACTAAACGTTTTTGACCCTGTATTAAATACTAACCACTTGATATGGATCTCGGTACCAGGTGTAAATGGGTACATGCACTTTTCTTTGTTCACTGGCATGACTATATGGCATTCAAAACAAGAGTCTTTACACTACTGTTCAAAAGTTTTGGTCGGAAAGATTTTTTTGGAAAGAAATTAATTATTTTTTATTTAGCAAAGATGCATTAAATTGATCAAAAGTAACAGAAATCTTTTGTAACTTTATAAATGTCTTTACTGTTCTTTTGCGCTTTCTATTCTTCAAAGAATCCTGAAAAAAATGTCACCTTTTGTGTCACAAGTCTGTTTTCAACATAATAAGAACTGTTTCTTGAGCACCAAATCAACATATTCAAATGATTCCTGAAGGATCATGTGACACTGAAGTCTGGAGTAATAATGCTGAAAATTCAAATTTGTCATCACAGTTATACATTACATTTTAAAATATATTACATTAGAAAACCTTTATTTTAAATGGTAATAATACTTAACAATATTACTGTTTATTCTGTGTTTTTAATCAAATAAACACAGTCTTGATTACCATAATAGACTTCTTTCGTTAAAACAAATCTTACAGACCCCAAACTTTAAAGTGGAAGTGTATATCTGTTATCTTTATAGATTTCTGCGGCCAGTTCCTATCTTTTTAATTCATTTACTCATTTTCTTTTATGTAGCAATCTCAGATAAACGCAGAACAGAAGAAGTCTGCCCTCAGCTCTACGCCGTCTCTGTTGGAGGTCTTTGGTTTCTCATACTTCTATGGAGGCTTTCTGGTAGGGCCTCAGTTCACACTGCGAAACTACCAGATGCTGGTGTCTCGAGAGATGTCCGATGTCCCCGGACAACCACCCAATAGGTAAGTGCACAAAATTTCACAAGTGCAACAATACTAGCTCAGCTAAAGTCTGTCAAACCAATTTTACTTTCTACAAACAGGATTAATATGTCCATTACAAGGACATTGACTTCTTTCACTTGCTCAAGGACAAAGTGATAATGAACAAGTCTTAGTAACTCACTCAATCTTTGTGTTTGTCGTAAACCTTTAAGCTATAGGCATTCATATAGACACTGGATGCTCTAATGCTATTGGATTGCTGTACAACAGGCCATAGAGTTAGAAAATGTGGTCACACTTTAGTTTAGGGTATTGAGACTTTTGTCTCAATAAACTCCTAATTACTGCTTATTAATAGTTAGTAAGGCAGTTGTTACTTTTAGGTATTGGCTAGGATTAATATGTACTTTATAAGTACTAATAAAAAGCCAATATCCTAGTAATATGCATGCTAATAAGCAACTAGTTTATATAGTGAGAATTGGACCCTAAACTAAAGTGTTAATGGAAATTTAATTACAAATAAGACCTATTACTGGTAAAAATAAGATATCAATCCATTTTGACAGGAAATCAGTTTTCTCACTGTTAAAAATGAACATTCTGTGTTTTGTTGTTTGTATATGAATTGCAATACATCATACCATGAAGACGATAATTGATTACCAATGCATGAAAAGTCAATCAGAATGCAGACAGATTGTGACATGCTTTTCCACACATAATTTTTTTTATTATATCCCTGAGACAAATAATATAGAACAGCAAAACCCTTCATAATAACTTTATACTGAGAAATAGCACAGTCTTTGTCACATGGTGCCTCAACTCATTTGCATAAAGTTACGGTTTTCTCAACTTTGTCAAATTGCTGAGCTCCCCCATATCATGACTCCAATTGTCACTTTAGCTTGAAATTGAAAATGAATGGTATGCATTTTAGGCAGCACTGCTTTTGACCACAACTTAACTAGTACTGACCCATTAATGCTTATTATAGTCCTCTGTTAATGAACTATTTAATCGAACAAGCATTTCTTCCTCTTGCAGTGTGGTTCCAGCAATGAAGCGATTCGGTTTAGGTCTGATCACCCTATCTATCTTTGCGATGGGCGGGCCGCTCTACCCAGCTAACTACTACTTAACAGATGAGTTTGAGGTTAGTGGATTGTGACTGAACATACACAGTCACAAAATGAATGTTCAGGATTTAAGTTGTTAACAGCCTTGTGTCTGTATCTCTTGAGCTGCCACTTGTTTTTGTTCTGTGATCTTTTCAATGTGGCACTGATGCCACAGAAAGCTCACAGTCTGAATGAGAGCACTCTTTAAGTCTGTCAGGTATAGTCTTGGTGTGTATAGTAATTTTGGAAATGAAAAACGGTTACTGCGAGCCACATTTTTGACTGAGGTTAAAATGCAGAGGAGCAAGTTAAAATGAGTTCACACAAACAGTAAAAAAAAAATGATTCATTGTTAGGGGTGTTCATGTATAACCAAGACTCAGTTATATTAATTAAATCAGTTCAGCTTATCAAATTTCAATTATTTCAACATTTCAGCACAAACGTATGGAGCAATCATTCAAGCAGTGTGCTAAAGCTGTAGCTTGCACTGCATGTTACATGCGTATAGAAAGCATGGCTTGCGTATTCTTGCCTTGTAAAAGTAAAGCAGTCTTGATGTAATCAGATGTGGGAGCGCTTTCCAAACAACGATTGCGTTTACTTCAAACATTGCGTGTTAAAGGGATAGTTCACCCAAAAATGAAAATTCTGTCATCCTTTACTCACCCTCAAGTCGTTTCAAACCTGTACGAGTTTCTTTCTTCTGCTGAACACAAAAGAAGATATTTTGAAGAATGTCGGTAATCAAACCGTTGATGGGCCATAGAATGGAATAAAAATATTACGGAAATCATTGAGGCCCATCAACTGTTTGATTACTGACGTTCCTTAAAATATCTTCTTTTGTGTTCAGCAGAAGAAAGAAATTAAGTTCGGAACAACTTGACGGTGAGTAAATGATGACAGAATTTTCATTTTTGGGTGAACTATCCCTTTTATGTACAACATGACAACAAGCACCATAATCATATCGTTAAACACGATACTCTTGTTGCGTGCTGTAATTTGGCATATTTTACAAACTATACAATAAAATTTTATTGGACAAAGAGTCATATCTGTATTTTCTGTATCATTATTGTTAGTAACATAGTGAGTTAAACTAACCTAAACCTAAAACAAAACATTGATTGATTTAACATTGCTCAAATACTTAAATAAACTCCTGTTTGTTTAATACAAGGTAAATATCTTGCAAAAAATATTTCAGTAATTTCTTTTGATTTTAGTACAATGAGATGATGTTTTAAATCATGTTTTCAAATTTTGAATGATTATGATTACATACAATGATATCACACTATTCTCAAACAGAATAATTGGTCTTTATACAAAATATACCGTAGTTGTCTTTGTATTTTAGGAATGATGTCCCTTGGAATATATAATAGTTCATTTAATTGTTAATTTGGTAACACTTTACAGTAAGGTTTCATTAGTTAGAACTGATAATAAACAATACTTCTGCAGCATATATTAATCTTATTTAATGTTAATTTCAACATTTAATTATACATTTTTAAAATCCAAAGTAGTAATTGTTAACATTAGCTAATGCACTGTAAACTAACATGAGCAATGAACAACTCTATTTTTATTAACTAACATTAACAAAGATTAATGCATACTGTAACTAATGTATTGCTTAGTTCATGATAGTTAATACATTAATGTTAACAAATGAGACCTTATTGTAAAGTGTTACCGTTAGTTTGAATGAAAAACAAGTATGAAAAGTCTTGACATCCCTATTCATTATCATTTAAACCTCTTTCTGCAAAAATACAGTAATCATTTGATTGCTGTACGGGACGCAAAATAAAATGAAAACATACTATTTTTTAAAAATGGTTTTATAAGGTTAAATCATGTTTAAAAAGAAAGATTTGTCATAATGCATCAGAAGTGATTCATTTCTTCTTATCTGTGATTCAGGCACATCCGTTCTGGTACAAGTGTGTGTACATCCTAGTGTGGGTGAAAGTAAACCTGTATAAGTACATCAGCTGCTGGCTGATCACGGTGAGTAAACAGCACAACCACAATCCTCCATTAAGAGCACACTTGTGGTAATTGAGAGTCATTACATTTCATGCTGCGCACTCTGTCAATGAATCTTTACTCTCTTCTTGGTGAGATGTTAGCTGTGTAAAAAGTCAATTACGGTCAAGACGTGGCTTTCTTTTTCTAGCTGAGAATGTGAAACTGAACCTCCTTAGGGTTCGCCCGACTAGAAGTACAAGCCACACCTGATCAGGTTGTGAGGACGGTAAACAGGTTTTCAGGCTTAAAACTTTCTGTAGATTGTGAGTTGTAGGTGTGATTGCATTGTTTTAATTGTTTTCTTTATGTTTGGAAAGGTTTCATTGACATTCAGTGGGCCAATTTCTATTGTATTTTACTTTTCTTCTTTTTTTGAGACTTAGGCCACACTTAAAATGTCTGAATGCCTAAATAAAGTCTCAGTTCTGAACAGCATATCTGTTGTTTTATGATTTATAACCAAACCACATCATATATAATTCCACTTGGTTTGATATTTTGTATCAAATGCAAAGACATTCATACAGTTTTTAGATGTAACCTAATGGGATAGTTCAACCAAAAATGAAAATTAGCCCATGATTTACTCACCCTCAAGTCATACTAGGTGTATATGACATTCTTCTTTCAGACGAATACACTCATCTAAAGGATTATTAGGAACACCTGTTCAATTTCTCATTAATGCAATTATCTAATCAACCAATCACATGGCAGTTGCTTCAATGCATTTAGGGGTGTGGTCCTGGTCAAGACAATCTCCTGAACTCCAAACTGAATGTCAGAATGGGAAAGAAAGGTGATTTAAGCAATTTTGAACGTGGCATGGTTGTTGGTGCCAGACAGGCCGGTCTGAGTATTTCACAATCTGCTCAGTTACTGGGATTTTCACGCACAACCATTTCTAGGGTTCACAAAGAATGGTGTGAAAAGGGAAAAACATCCAGTATGCGGCAGTCCTGTGGGCGAAAATGCCTTGTTGATGCTAGAGGTCAGAGGAGAATGGGCCGACTGATTCAAGCTGATAGAAGAGCAACTTTGACTGAAATAACCACTCGTTACAACCGAGGTATGCAGCAAAGCATTTGTGAAGCCACAACACGCACAACCTTGAGGCGGATGGGCTACAACAGCAGAAGACCCCACCGGGTACCACTCATCTCCACTACAAATAGGAAAAAGAGGCTACAATTTGCACAAGCTCACCAAAATTGGACAGTTGAAGACTGGAAAAATGTTGCCTGGTCTGATGAGTCTCGATTTCTGATGGTAGAGTCAGAATTTGGCGTAAACAGAATGAGAACATGGATCCATCATGCCTTGTTACCACTGTGCAGGCTGGTGGTGGTGGTGTAATGGTGTGGGGGATGTTTTCTTGGCACACTTTAGGCCCCTTAGTGCCAATTGGGCATCGTTTAAATGCCACGGCCTACCTGAGCATTGTTTCTGATGTCCATCCCTTTATGACCACCATGTACCCATCCTCTGATGGCTACTTCCAGCAGGATAATGCACCATGTCACAAAGCTTGAATCATTTCAAATTGGTTTCTTGAACATGACAATGAGTTCACTGTACTAAAATGGCCCCCACAGTCACCAGATCTCAACCCAATAGAGCATCTTTGGGATGTGGTGGAACGGGAGCTTCGTGCCCTGGATGTGCATCCCACAAATCTCCATCAACTGCAAGATGCTATCCTATCAATATGGGCCAACATTTCTAAAGAATGCTTTCAGCACCTTGTTGAATCAATGCCACGCAGAATTAAGGCAGTTCTGAAGGCGAAAGGGGGTCAAACACAGTATTAGTATGGTGTTCCTATTCATCCTTTAGGTGAGTGTACAATCGGAGTTATATTAAAAAATGTCCTGGCTCTTCCAAACTGAATAATGGCAATGAATGGCCGTTTCTGTTTTGAAGTCCATAAAAGTGCATCTATCCATCATAAAAGTGCTCCACACAGCTCTGGGAGGTTAATAAAGGCCTTCTGATGTGTTTGTGTAAGAAAAATATCCATATTTAAAACCTTACAAATTAAAATAACCAGCCTCCGGCCAAACTAACATACGGATTTGACTTAACTGTAACGTGCAACTTATGCGAGTAATGTAACGCACTGCTGATATTTACGCTACGCCATGACGCACTACGCTACTTCCGACATCACAAGCTGCGTAAGTTGCACTTTAGGCGCAAGCAGAGCCGAAGCTGTTAAGCTTCTCTTCAGAAGGCCTTTATTAACCCCTCGGAGCCGCGTGGAACACCTTTTATGATGGATGGATGCACTTCTGGACCAGAAACAGCCATTATACAGCTTGGAAGAGCCATACTCATCCCTAAATAAATATATAAATATATATATATCTCTATATTCTTAGGAAGGTGTGTGTATACTCTCCGGGCTGGGCTATAATGGGAAGAACGAAAAAGGGGAGCCCCAATGGGATGCCTGTGCCAATGTGAGGGTATGGCTATTTGAGACCACGCCCCTCTTCACAGGCACCATCAATTCCTTCAACATCAACACAAATGCTTGGGTGGCCAGGTATGTGCTTTTTTTAATGTATTTGACATTTATTCACATCAGTGACTTTGAAAATCTTATTGTTTTTCTTTTCAATCTATGCGTCAATTTATTTTTTCTCCATTTCTCGTCTACAATACAGGCATGTGTTTAAGAGGTTGAAGTTTTTGGGTAACAAGTTGTTGTCTCAAATGTTCACATTGTTATTCCTGGCTGTCTGGCACGGCTTGCACTCGGGGTACCTCATCTGCTTCTCCGTGGAGTTCATCATTGTCAATGTGGAGAAGCAGGTAACCATGGCAACATTACTATACCAGACATGAGGCGTGAAGTTGTTTGAAATCTAGATGTCTAAAGTCTTTGAGTCACTTACTTTCATGCCAACAGAAGGCAGATCTGAAAGTTTACAGCTTTGAAGATATAGTGTCTCTGAGTTTAGTATCTCACTGAGTATTTATTTGAAATTATTGTCTTGCTCTGATATAAGTGATGGAGCAAAAAAACTGCATTCTAGAGTCCTGATATATCAGTTATACTTAATAAGTTAAACTTATCAAATATTAAATCTATTTTGAACGGCTTGCACAGGATACATTACACACACACACAACACTACTACTGTTCAAGAGTGTTTTATGCTCTTCATGCTCTTGTCTTATGCTCACCAAGGCAGCATTTATTTGATAAACAGTATTTGAGTATCAGAAATATTAATACTATTTAATATATTTGAATATGTTTTAAAATGTAATTTATTCCTGTGATGGTAAAGCTGAATTTTCAGCATCATTACTCCAGTCTTCAGTGTCACATGATCTTTAGAAATCATTCTAATATACTGATTTGCTGCTCAAGAAACATTTCTTATTATTGTTATCAATGTTGAAAAAATTCTATGATAAATAGTAGTGCTGTCAAATCGATTAATCGCATCTAACATAAAAGTTTTTGTTTACAGAATATATGTGTGTGTATATATTATATTTTCATATATATTATATATATATATATGTCTTTGTGTGCATGTCTGTGTATATATGCATATACACACACATGAAGATATTTTTGATGAAATCTGAGAGCTTTCTGTCCCTCCATTGACAACAACGTCATTGCAAATTTCAAGGCCCAGAAAGTCCATGTAACTACAGTGGTTCAACCTTAATATTATGAAGCGACGAGAATACTTTTTGTGCGCAAAAAAAAAACCTTCACCTCCATTCATAAATCCTCTCCCGTGGCCTCATGGGATAGTAAAGTGTCCATTGAATGCACACTTCAGAATCTCGGAGGTAGTAGTAGGTCATCCGGGGACTTTTCGCCTACTGTTTTTTGAATACTATATATTTGGACATACTACTCTCTTGGCGTACTGTTTTTCGCATACTATATAAGACCTTATGTATCCCCGCCCCTTTTCAGCGCTTCGCTCGTTGTCTTTTGACTTCCGGTCTGTATTTTCACAGCGATTTTGCTTGTTTATTAATGAACGGCTCGTTTTAAAATCTTCCCGGTCGTCTGACATTTGTTAAGTCATTTGCTTTAAACATTACAGTCCTCATGATAACTTTCGTTAACTTTACATTAAGTAAATCCACTTCAAAAGCTAATTACTTCTGGACAGCAATGCCATAGAAATATACAGAGCGACTGCAAAAACGGAAGTTAAAAGACAATATTCTAAAGATGGCGGCGCCCTCGTTTCTCTGGTGCATAAGGTCTATAGTAGGGAAGTATTCGATTTCAGACGCAGCGATTGAGAGCACAGATCATGTGTCCACCACGCGTATCTAATTGACAGATATACCACTCGCTCTTTATTTCAGTGTTGTTGTAGTTGTTTCAGTGTACGGTTTGCTTTACACATTCTGTGCAAAAGCATATAGTTAAAGTAAACTTCATCATTCAACTGAACTGTGCACATGCATTTTAGACACGTCTTTTTCCATCTATGCAATAAATGCACATGCTCTAATGAGCGTCTTTACTGCTGGGCTATGACCCATTTCAGGGGAAGCCAAAATTACAATTTAAAATCTATCAGAGATATAGAAATGTATCTGCATATTACAAACAAAGCGTCATATAATGAGAAGGCTACTTTCTACAACCTTTATATCCTGTGGTCATGGTGAAATTAGGTTCCTCCAATCTTTCATATAAAAAAAAGGAAAGAAAACAACGGTGAGGAGGTCGACGATTCCCCAAATTTCTGAATCGATCAGAAGACTGTTGCAGCTGTTTTGAGTATCTATCTTTCTTGTGCAACACAATCTTACAGGTTGAAGACAGCTGTGAGTATGTGAGGAGGCATCTCGCCCTTGTAGTCCTACTTTAAAATGTGAGACATCATTAAATGAAAGTCAATGGAACATTTACAATTGATATTTTCCTGTCTGAGCCAAACACATTTTTTTGATGAATGCTGATGGTACAGATTGATCATTAACCTTCTCAGGAGAAAAACAAAACAAGTTGAAATGTAATATTATTCAGTGAAATATGGCTCTAGGCAAGATTGAAACATTGTGCATGTTTACTTGCAGTATGTGTCCACCGGTGTGGAGTGAGTGGAGCGAAGCGCTTTCGCTTTATTTTTTATGGGATCTGAGCGACAGGCTCATATATGGAAACTTACATCGAGGCAAAGCAAGCAATGTTTTTTTACAGCATTTTTTAATGCTTAAATACTAAATGTATTTGTTAATGTTCATTTATACAACTTGAAATGATAAATGTATTAGCATTTTGGCCAGAATATTGAGCGTTTCTTCCACGTACGTGGACACATGCCATTAAACAATGGCTAAATGTAATATAACTTCTCTAAATATTTTTGCAGGCTCAGGCACTGGTGCGGGACAGTCCTTTTCTGACATCCATCGCTCAGAGTCATCTGTATCCACTTGTATATTTAGTACAGCAGTTAATTCACTGGCTATTTATGGGATACCCTCTGGTGCCATTCTGCCTCTTCACTTACGACAAGTGGCTCAAGGTGTGTACTTACTACTCAGGCATTCGTTCATCATTAATCTGATGTTGGATGTCCATGTTCCTAACCACCTTTATCAAAGTGTTTGCTATTGTCACTTACATTTTGAATGCATTTGTTTTCCAGGTTTACTCCTCCATTTATTTCTGTGGTCACATCTTTTTCTTCGCTGCCTTTCTCGTCCTGCCATACCTCCGCAAGGTGTTCGTGCCTCGAAAAAAAGGCAGTGAGAAAAAGGAGGATTAATTAAAAGGGTAAATTTAGCATCTGTCTCTTCTAGACTCTCTTGTTTGTGCTTACCTATCTGTTATCACTGTTTTTTTGTATGTGTGTGAGAGTGACACCTATTCTTTCCTGTTTGCTGTTTCCTGTGCTTCAGATCATATTAGTAGTTGCATGAACAGCGTCACAATGTCTGTATTACCAGTTTGAAACTCAAGATATTCTTTGGCCCTGTTTACATGGTATTTACATCTATCCATTGTGAGCCGGTCTGACCGATCACAGAAATCATTTCAATATGCTGATTTGCTACTCAAGAAACATTTCTTATTATTATCAAGGTTGAAAACAGCTGAGCTGCTTAATATTTTTGTGGAAATCATGATAGTTTTTTTTTTTTTCACAGGATTTATTGATTAATAAACAGGGCAGCATTTATTTGAAATATTAATTGAAATAATTTTTGTAATATTATAAATGTCTTTACTTTTGCTTTTGATCAATTTAATGCATCCTTGCTGAATAAACATTTTATTTATTTATTTATTTATTTTTAAATTCCGACCCTAAACTTTTGAATGGTAGTGTACGTCACTTTATCCATGTTACTGCATGTTGATAAAGCACAAACAAATTAGAAACAAATGTAAACGAAAGCATGAAAAAAAAAAAAATCTGCGCACCATTCTTCCAAACTGTGCAAATATTCTTGAATTTTTATCTCACCTTAAAGGAGAACTCTGGTCAATTTTAACATTGAGCTCATTTTTTTGTAAATTTGGAGTGCTGTCAGTACAGAGAACAACGACAAAAATCGGTGTTGCCTACACCGTGTTATCCTCTTTTTAAAATTTGTACCCTGTTGACTTCAATGGGGCAAGTTTTAAACCTGCTTTTAGCCTCTTAACATCCTTGATGTGTCATTACAAGTGCCCAGCCATGTTGAGTGATTCCTTCAGAGTGAACACGGGTGAATCTGACTGCAGTAGATGTGAAAGATATGAATAAAAGTGATGTTAATTCAGCCAGCGCACATACCTGTATTTACATCCTGTTTTCGGTCGAAGTCCAAAGTAGTCGATTGTCGAGTTCACGCGCATAGGTTTAGTACGTACGATCACGCGCGTGAACTCGACAATCGACTACTGTGGACTTCGACCGAAAACAGGTGCAAATCATAATGTACATCATTTGTTCTTTCTTGAATTCCACTAGCACAAAAAGAAAAAAGATTTGCAGTTTCCGTGTCCTTTTCTATTGTGACCCAAATCCCTTGAACCCACATCACATCTTAATTACGGCTTCCGAACACGTACGTAGGATCTTCCCAGGAGGACTTATAAGCAGCATAATCATACTTCATTAGATCATGACTGATGATTCAGTTAGGATCAGTGTGACCATAAGCCATTTAATTCCAGTGGGAAAAATTGTATCATCCTTCTGTCTCAAAGCTTTTCGCTGGCGCTGCGGCAATGTTTAATTCATCCAGGTCTTCATAAAATGTCTGTTTATTTGTTGCATTACAGTTTTTTTCCCCTCTCATCCAAGCGTTTTGTCATAATCATAATGAGTTTTTACTGATAACTGACAAAACCTTTAGCAATCTTTGACTAAAAGTGCTTTAGAATTAGTGACTGTGAAAGTCAAATGATCACCCTTTTTCTTCCTCTTTGTCTTACACAGGTTTGTTTGCGGCCATCTAAGTTTGACTGGAGTGAACTGTGACTTTTAAAGAGCACCTGAAGAGGACAAATTTTAAGGCCTTTAGTAATATATTACTATTTACATACAGCACTGATGTATGTGTACAAATGTTGGAAAGTTTTCTCATTCTTTCTGACTCTAATGAAAAGGGTTAAAGGTTGCAGAAATGCAAGCATTTCTGAGGTTCAAGATTCGTTAAATAAGATTTACTGATGTTTGGTGGCTGAAAATAATTATACTGTATCTGCTCATACCATTGCACTCATTACTCACAGGAAACAGGAAATGAGACCATTACTAATCAGAGAACTGGCTTTTGCTGTCGCTGAGGTCATGTGTGCACTTTTAGAGGGAATGTAGAGCATGTATTTGAAAGATGGAAACAAATGAGACCTTTTTTATTTTTCTTTGCTAGCAACTTCCAACTTGTGTACCTTTAGATAGAAAATAAGACATTGAAATGTGAAACACACATAAGAGTGAACAGTGACTGAACATTCACCATCGCCTGGCATTATAAATGAATGTTTTTCATTTTTATAACCTATTTTTTTTTTTTTTTTCTTGTGATCAGACAACTTCTGATGGGGGACCTTCTCTTTTTTTTAGGAAGGAGTTTTATGGTAATTTTTTTTTTTTTTTTTTGACACGCTTTCATAAAAAGGCTCATCATTCTGTCATCTCATCCTCTCACTCCATTTAACACTGTCCAACCATCTGACCTTTTCTTATTCATTCCATTTTATCCAGTAAATCTTTTTGTCCTGTGTATGAGCACAAGCAAAACAGAAACCACAGAAACACATCAACACTAAACACCAGAATCATATATATGAGGGTAAATTTGTGTCAATATTATTTAGAGCAGAGTATTATATATTTAAATTATAAGTATTTTAGTGAGCAATGAACTAAACTGCACATAAAAAAAACAAAAAACTGCTGTTATTCAGATTGATGAAGTCTGTCTCTGTGTGTGTGTGTGTGTGCGTGCGCAGTCCTTAAAAATGTCATTTTGTTTCATTGCACAGTGAAGTTATTTTTATACTTATAACTTTCATTCTCAACACTTCAGGATCATCATACATCAGGATCTTTTTTCTATGTGATCTGCTCTCAGTAATTGCTACACATATTTGCCTTCATATCTGTATATGACATGACATATTGAAGATCCTTGGCAGAAATGTGCATCACTCTTCAGTGAGGACCGATTTTTAAAACCTGCACCCAGATTTAATCCGAGGGAACAGAGGCTCACTGTAGCAACGGAATTGTTTTATAATATTTATATATGTGGTTGCAAATTTTAATGATGTAAAAATTGTTTTTGGGAAACAACTACTACTGCCTTACTGCTACCAAATGTACAAAAAAAACAGAGAGAGTGAAAAAAATTCAATTACTTTTAAATGAAAACGTTTTTTGTAATATTCATTAAAAAATGCTGGATTTTAACAAAATCTGCTCCAGTGTGTTGTGGTGTTTTTGAACTGGTGTCAGGGTTTTAGATCTGTCTGCTGTGGGAGCCGATATGACGTCATCTTGCAGTCTGGGCCCTATAGAGCTGAATCACAGTTAGTGATAGTGGGGAGTGCAAACGCATTCACTAATGTCCTTCGTTTTAGACTCAATGTGGGAATAAATATGTAGGTTGAGGATGAGTAGTAGTTGACACGAGCCCTCCAGATGCTTCCCTCCCAGCCAGATGTATCACACAGCCAGCCATCGCTAATCGGGATGAAAAAAAAAAAAATGTTTCCTACTATTGACAATGCTTAGCTTATTAATATTAAATAGTTTATGTTAATGTCGCTTGTTAACTTCCAATAGAAACGGCTTGGTTGTTGCATATTAACTACTCCGCTATACCATCCTCCAATGAACACGCCTGGCTAATGAATATTAATTAGCTACGTTCTGACCTTCCAATGGCGGAGGGTTGGACTATGAATATTAAGAACCAAGCCTTCGTCGCAGTAGGATCTGTAAATTCGTTTACCGGGGGTGAGTCCTGAGAGCGAGAGAGACGCAGTGTGGGCGGGTTAAGAAACTGCGAGAGGGAGGAGATATAACACTGTCTTTTTTCTCACGGCGTCCACCGAAAACGGGGGCATTGGTTTATTGGTATATAATATTCATATTCTTCCAGCTTCGCTCCTTTTCACAGTTCAGATCATTTCGTGAGGCACCGGAGGCCCCATCGCTCCACCCGTTGCGTTCGCTGTGCTCGTGTGTCGGCCGGCATCAGGCTGTCATAGGTGTGTGAGTGTGTGACGGATGCTTAGAGGAGACTGAGCAGGGTACCATCTCACACCTCACGGTAACGTGCATTTCATCCTAAAATAATATGTCTAATTCGATTCGTGCGCTTATGACAGGGGTTAATACCATCCAAACTGCTCTCTGCTTGTACATATGTAATGATATGGTGATTTCGGGTCGCTTGAATTTATTTACAGGCTTGAAAAATCGATTCATGTTTGTCGCATATGTTACAAATATGAGTGAGCTGTAACATTTTAATAACGCGTTTGAAACACCAGTAGGTTATATCACATCTTCCCGTCATTCAAGTTGGCAGCTTTTCATCTTCATTTATTCAAAAAAAGAATGTTGACGTAGTTTATGTAAATGGATTATACATCTTTTCAAAACAGATGTTATTCGAGGACATGTGTAATGAATCACATTTGATATTCTGTTAACAAACCTGCCTATGTGATATCCGCGTCCGCGCGCACAGTCTCGAGGATACACCTGCATGCGCGTGTAAACGAGGATGCGCAGACTTCTCACTTTCACGCGCACTCAAATCGCTTAATATCAAGGTTTTATTGATTTTTGATTGTCACTAGTAAATATGGACTATATATATTTGACATACTGTATCTCAGATGTAAGCCAGACCTACTCGGTCAAACTAGGCCATAAAGATGATGTCAAGGGTGTTACATATCATATTCACATGTACCTCAAAGCTAGTATTAGTCTATATGTTTACGTTTAAAGAAATGCGAGCAAGGAGATATATCTCTGTCTCTCTGTCTCTGTCCTTGCACTTATCTGTTTCTCCTCTGTCCTCTATCTTAAACATGCTTTATATCAGGTTAATGCATGTTATTTCCCTCTGTCCTTCCCCTCCTTCCTCCCTCAGATGGCCAGAATGAGTTTTCTCTCCTTTCTCCTCTTTTGCTTGACTTCGGTTGCCCATGGCAACAAAGGTCAGTCTCCTCCATCCTTTTGAATGTTGATATTGAGCATTATGTTGATGATGAAGTGCGAATGAGTGTATTAACATTTTCATTGGCAGCTTCTTTTCGGCACGTACAGTTGATTGAAACCAGTAACTTGATTCATTGTGCTGCTGTTAAGTATGAAAACATGTCAGTTATTCAATATATGCCTCCTGTATGAATGACAACTTAGATTTTGTAGAGATCACAAAAGGTAGGCCTCATCTCAAGGTGAAATGGGAAGAGACAACATTGAAAAAAGTGAAGAGACATGGAATGACACACTGGAAGATAAGAGTGAAGAGATGAAAGCTAATGACAGATATGTAGACTAACTGGTGGGATAGCAAAATTTGGAGGAGGACAGAGAGGATGCTTAGATATATATTGTAGGATCTCTGTGAGAAAAAGAGAGGGAGTGAGAGGTCGACTCTTGTCCTTGAAGAAAAGGGTGAAAGCTTATCTATTCTCGTCTCAGCTATTTTTAGAGATGTGGGAAACCGGAGATGCTGTATTTCTTAATTTACGGCTAATGTTTCTCCCATGAGTGTGATCACAGACATGCGTGGCTCTTTCTGTCTATCCTCCGTCACAGCTGTTGTCAGAGTCGTTCAAAAAAAACGCTCTGGTCAGTCAGTGTGTGAAAGCGGCACGTGTGATAAATGGAGGGAGTCTGTAATCCGAGGAGTAATCCAGTGGTCTGATGCTCAGATTAATGTTATATGGCTGAGTGAGGGATGAGAGGGAGGAAGGCAGGCGTGGGTGGGTGGGAGAGAGAGGGATAGGTAGAGAGATAAATGGCAAAAAAAAACACAGACTGACTTGAAATATGAGAGCGAGGTGGTCAGCATGCAGCCACACATGAAAAATCCTTACATGCAAGACTGGTCCATTGAGTTAGTGGTCAGCACACTGTCTAGTAGGATAATATAATATGACCAGAGTCATTTTAATCAAGCAGGGCTCAATAATAAGGATTAGTAGTGATGATTTTTACGTGCCTTGCCAACATTTTTACTGGCACAACCGCAAAAGAATTATTGGTTTTCATTTTTAACAGTACGTATTTGCTAGAAATGATGTTTTATTAACAAAGTTCGGGAGGAGCACGTTCAGATAATCTACCCAATCAGCATCAGAGAAGTTTTCCAGCATCCCCTCCTCCACCCCAACTCCTTCTCTAGATTATTCCTATCCCAGCCAGGGATGGGGCTTACTCTGGGTTCGGACTGCATGCCAAATATGCATATTCTATATCTGATTATATGTTAGTGCGAACGCATGAAATATTTATTTTTTATTCATTTATGTTTTTTAAAAAGTTCATTAAATTGATTTTTGTTTGCATTTATACTGATATATTTAATATATAAATATACACTACCATTCAAATGTAGGGATCAGTAAGATTTTTAAATGTTTTTGATTGAAGTCTCTTATTCTCAGTTGCTCACCAAGGCTGCATCAAAAATACCATAAAAACAGCAATACTATGAAATTGTTACTATTTAAAATACCTGTTTTCTATTTCAATATATTGTAAAATGGAATTTAATCATGTGAGGGCAAATCTCCAGTCTTCACATCCCTTAGAAATCCTTCTAATGCTTTTTTTTTTGGTGGATACTATGATTTTCAGGATTTGACATTAATAAAATTATACTGCTCAATGGGAAGTTTAAAAGAACAGCATTTATTTGAAATAGAAATTGTTCCAATTTGTTACAGTGTAAAAAAATGTGCAAGTAAAAGTATTCATTTATTAAAAAAAAAAAATTTTTGAACCCAAAATTTTAATTGAATGTTTTACAAGAAAAGTGCAATAAGCTTGAAATTATACACCTATAATGTAACACCAACACTCCATAAATAAAACACTGGAAAACAATGGCATACAAATGCAAAAATATGATTGGTTTGCCGTTTTCAACACATACCTAATGTTTTTAAGACAAGCTAGATAACATTATCTCATTGACAAATCTGGGGAATTTGCAACAACAATACAAAATAGATCACAGAAAACCAAACATTCAAGTCAAGGCATAAAATGGGAAATTCAAGATAATAAATGTAAGATTTTCAGTAGCAGTGCAGCACCGACCGGAAAGACCCCAGGCCAGCGGGTCACCCTTATTGTTGAAAATGTCTCATTTTCAGGGAGTTTGGTGTAGGTTTGCATGGTTCGGTCTTTCTCTGAGCGTTCACAGAGAGCTTTCTGTCTATATTTGAGTGATAGGCGCAATATACCTCACGGTGTGCGATCAGGCCAAACATCTCTACATCTAATTACTCTGCAAAGCAGCGATGCATATCATTCTGTGTGTGTGTGTGTGTGTGTGTTTGTTTTTGTGTGTGTCCATCACACAGTTTTGGTGGATCCTCATATGGGTATGTTTGTAATTTAATGTGCAAGTGTTTAATGCATACGTACAGCTGGCCGAACCATCGCACCATCTGCCAATAATGTATTTCAGCACGGCTTTTTTATTTGTTGCACATTCCTTCGACTTGATCTCCTTGTGTTCGTCTTTGAACCTCTGCTCACTCACCTTCATAACGGCGTGTTATAAATAGTCTTGTCAGAAAAAAAATAGCCGTTTGTTCTGAATCGTCTCTCACACCTGTCCCTTGCTTTTGTGATTGTTTTTTCTCAGCAAATAAACACAAGCCATGGATCGAGACGGAGTACCAAGGGATCGTCATGGAAAACGACAACACTGTCCTCCTCAACCCTCCTCTGTTCGCCCTGGATAAAGACGCACCGCTGCACTATGCAGGTAAAGATGCTGATAATGTCGCACGTTTACTTGTTATAGTCGTGCTGTGATGATTAATCCACTTAAGGTCACATTAGTGGGAAAAACAGATCCATTCATTGTCTTTTGTCAATAGCACAGCTCACACAGATGACACTTTCAAACCAAGCAGTTTTCTGTTGGTCAATGCACCGAATCCATGTGACCAACTTGAAACCATTGCAAAATCAGCTTGGGGAAATCTATCGCCCTCGCATAGATTCCTATTAAAATGCCTGGGTTTCACTCCTGAAAATTCACAGAACAACGATGAATTCGCACCTTTAGTCGGTAGTTAGAATCTTTTACACCCAAAGTGTGAAACGGAAGCAATAGTTGTGCATAATCATATTACTAGAATACTTCCAAATGACAGGGTCTAGTTAGGGGTTTTGTGTACGGGTTATTTTGAAGGGGAGGGAGCCACTTTGAAGCTTCTTGCAGCTAGTTCAGTAGTGCGGTAAGTAATTACATGTTATGTTTACACAAATTACATGAATTACACAGGGATTAAGGCTGACAGACCTTTCCCCTCCGCAGGCTGAGCTAACATTCACAGTGCCGTGTCATTTGTGACAGCACTTCCTGAACACAGACGAGTGTTTACTTGCAGAAGAACACTCAGCAGCACTTTTCACATCATTTCACACATTAATGTTTTTTCCACTTGTGTAGTAATGGCACTTTAAATTAGGATTTTGGAAATGGATTGTCACGTACAAATATATTTTATTCAAATGTAATCAGTGCAGACTTCTTTTTCTCTTTTTTTTAGGGGAGATCTGTGGGTTTAGGGTTCACAACGGACCAGGTGGTTCTGGTTCGGCACAGTTTGAGGCCGTGGTGTTGGACCGCTCCACTGGAGAAGGTCTGGTTCGGTCCAAGGAGCCTCTGGACTGTGAAAGCCAGAAGGAGCACAGCTTCACCATCCAGGCGTATGACTGCGGTGAAGGTCCTGACGGCACCAACAGCAAGAAATCCCATAAGTAAGAGATTTTTTTCCATTTAAGTTCATGAAAAAAACTGTTGTGGTCATCCATTTTGGATTCTAAATTGCACTCCTAACCCTTTTTTTCCCCAAGGGCCACCGTGCACGTTCGTGTAAATGACGTGAACGAGTTCTCTCCTGTCTTTGTTGAGCGTCGGTATGAGGCGTCGGTTCCTGAGGGTCGTCTGTTTGATCGGATTGTGCGGGTGGAAGCCGTGGATGCCGACTGCTCCCCACAGTACAGCCAGATCTGCTTCTATGACATCATCACACCCAACGTCCCTTTCACCATTGATAACGATGGTGAGAACTACAACTGCAAAAGTTTTTTTAATACAATATTGTTCTATATTTTAGTCTGGTGTTTTGATGTCTTTAATTTCAAACTAATATCTATTTAATCTCCAGGTTGATGATTAAAATTGAACACGAATAAAAGGTTTTCACTGTCGCCTGTAGCTTCCATACAAGATTTGATTAAGGCTGTGAGGTTGGAAGCAATTTAACTCTAGTTATGAAATAAATAAAAACTGTTGGACTGAATTGAACAATTAAATCTTTTGAACGCATGATGAACATTTTTTTCTCTGAAGTATGAAGGTGAAGGCTGTTTTTTACTAGCTATCTACATATTTTAACAAAAAGGATTTAAAGGTATGAAAAATCTGTATCATTTTCTTTTATGTCATTTTAAACCTGTATGACTTTATTTCTTCTGTGGACATAAATACAAAAGAAGATAGATTTTGTTTAAAAAAAAAACGTATGTCAGTATTTTTTGTCCATACAATAGAAGTCAGTGGTCTATTTAGTTCTATAAAATATCTTGTGTTCTGCAGAATGACTAAATAATGACAGAATTTTCATTTTTGGGTGAACTATACCTTAATTATATAATAATAATTATAATTATAATGTAGGTCCCCATATTAATGTGAAAATTATAGAGCATTATTAATAGTGTAATATTATTAAAGTGACAATATTATTACTTTGAGATGTGATTTTTTTATTTAAGACACATTTGATTAAAATTATTTAATTTTGATGATGGTGATAAAATTGCCTAAAACTGCTTTTACATTCACCCCCATAATAGTATTGTAATATATAATATTATAATCCTTCCTGTGAAGATCATCATTTTATACAATTGTTCCAAATAATTGTTTATCTCAAAAAAGAGGTGGCATCTCAGTGTTAAGCTGGTTTTAGGGTAACATCCAAGTTCTCTGAACATCCCAGTTTCTGCAGTGAGACTGAGGGATAGTGACCCTTCCTGATCATTCAATGCAGATCAGAGCACCCATTGACAGACTGAGGGGGAGGCGATCAATAGCCGACATTTTGTAACATGACAAATGCTGATGAAGAAGGAACTGGCCGATGGAAAGAAAACGAAACAAGGGAGAAAGATACAAAGAAGAAGGCGCACAAGGAAGAGAAGTCCTCCTTTAAGCCATGACTTTGCAGATTTTTCTGCTGTAGTGTGTGTGGTTTGGTTTCGTAATTTGGGTCAGTCCGACTCAGGCTGTACCAGACACCACTGTGTGAATATCCTTTTATTTATTGTGCCACTTCAATATCGTTCTTTTACTCTCTCTCTCTCTCTCTCTCTCTCTCTCTCTCTCTCTCTCTCTCTCTCTCTCTCTCTCTCTCTCTCTACTCCAGTTCACTGTTGGCCTTCACCTGTTGCTGTCGTCTTTCATTGCTTTGTTTGTTTTTGCTCTCATTTTCAGCTGCTTTTGAATCTTTTGCTTTCTTTATTTTATGCTCAGTGTCCCTGGCAGTAGTCAATCTGTTTTATAATTTCCAACCAGTCACCAAAGCCTCTGGCTTTCAAGTATTGTTACATTCTATGTGCCTATCTCGCCATATAAATAAACCTCTCTCTATCTCTTAAAAATCAAGGGAACATAAAGAACACTGAGCCACTGGACTCCAAACGCCAGCGTGTCCACAGTTTCTGGGTGACAGCATTTGATTGTGGGAAGAATCGAGCTCAGGCTGATGCTCAAGTTATAGTCACAGTCAAACCTTCCTGCAAGCCAGGCTGGATCGGTAATTATATTTAAATGTATTTGGCTATGAATTCAACATTATTGAAAATCGACAACGTTATGTCTCAACATATGTTATTTCGTATTATTATATGTGTGTGTTTGAATCACAGGATGGACAAAGCGAATCGAGTATACTCCTGGTTCCGGCAGTATCCCTCTCTTTCCGAACCTGCACTTGGAGACCTGCGAGGAGACGGTTTGGAACATCCAGGCTACTGTTGAGCTTCAGACGGGTCATATTGGGAAGGGCTGTGACAGGGACAGCTACTCCGATCGATCTGTGCGCAGACTCTGTGGTACGTGTGTAAATGGCATCAATTTCTGATCTGGGAAAAATTTTCATTTTTCTGATAAATTGTCTACAGTTTGAATTTGATGATGGCAGACCCTTGTTCATTAGGATTAGACATGATTAGCGGACAGAAAATTGAGGACTTTGGAGTTTATCTGTTGGAGTGCTCACTGTCGCCCAACTGTTCATCTCATTTAGAGCAGATGGGAAAATATCACAAAACATTCCGTTCTCCTCAGATTAGCAGCAGGATGCAAATCCCTTCAAATTAGGGTTTACTCCATAATTCCATAGCTCTTGCTGACACCAGCCTTGTTTTCAAATCAATAATGTGTTGGCGTTTAACATTTTCAGGTGCTGTGAGGGGTGAAGTCGACCTCCTTCCACCTCCATCTCCTGCAACCAATTGGACCGCCGCGCTGCCGACTCTACCGTCCTCTGATTCATCCCTGGTCTTCTCCTTCAATGGCTCCACCCATGTTGCTGTAGTACCTGATTCAGTTGCTTTGGCAGTATCCGGCGACCACTTCACCCTGCAGCTCTGGATGCGAAGAGGAGGTGCCAGCTCTCAACCACCGGCCAATCAGGCGAGGGGAACCCGTAAAGAGGAGGAGACTATTGTCTGCAGCACTGTAAAGAATGGTCAGTCTGTGCTAGCTTTGTCATCATATTTCAGTAGTCGATACTAGTGCCAGTAAAATTCAAGTGTTGTGTTATGCACACTCTTTTATTTAAAAAGTTTTAATTCTGTTCAAATTCTGGCCTGTACATTTTGTATTAAAAATGTTTTATTTCATATCAGATGTGTTTACATTAAGGATTTTTTTTTTTTTTTTCATATCAGATGTGTTTACATTAATACCAAGATAATTTTTGACCATGAAACTTTGCACTGAAATACCAGTAACTTTGACATCCCTGGTCATATTTGAGCTGCTCTACTAAACAGTGTTATGATCTCATTTCCAGATGACACATACTCTCATTACTCCTTATCGGTACATGGCTGTCGTCTCTCTCTCTTCTATTGGCCGGATGTGTCTGCTGCAAGACCCGTCAAATTCCTTTGGAAACTGGAACAGGTAAACTAACCGTGACAGCAAATCTCAGTTACTTGAATTCTGTCACACACAGTCTGTCACAGGAACTAATTGAGATATCTTGTTTTGCATCATATAAACGCACATCTGGGTGTGTACACCCTGTTTTCAGAGCTTAGCTGAACTTTGACTTCTGTCTCTGATAGGTGTGTGACAGTGAGTGGCATCACCTGTCCCTTAGTGTGCAGTTCCCCTCTGTCACACTATATGTGGATGGTGTGACCTTTGACCCTGCACTCATCCATGACAACGGAGCTATCCCCAACCCCGCACCACACCAACGGCTGGTCATCGGAGCATGCTGGGGTAATTTTTCAATTAGTCATATGTGATAAATCTTCAATTGGTGTGAAGATATCAGCAGTGGGTGGAGCAGAAATCTGTAGTACTGTTCTTTTCTAAAACTTTGTGTGTTTCAGCTATTAATAGACTCATATATTATTTAGCTAAACAGAACCGTTCTTACACACTGTGGCTCTCATTTAGAGTGTGTGTGGTGGAAAGATGCTCAAGCTTTCAATCTCCCTCTGTTCTGCTAACTGGGTCACATAGTCTGTGTTCATCACCTCTTAATGTTTTGACACTGAGCTGCAGCTTTAAGTAATAGTTAGCCTAATAATGACAGTTGAGTTATGCCATTATTTACTCACCCTCATGTCATTTCATACCATGAGCAGTAATTATAAAAAAAATAATTTGTGGAACTTGTGGTTATTGTTATGCCGCTTTAGCCATATAAAACCAGTTGATAGTGACCAGGGACTCCATAAAAAACATTTTCCGCTCTGTGCGGGTTGCTTCTCTCCTGCTAAAGATGTTAAGCACCACATTAAGAGCTGCAGATGACGCGATTGTTTTAACAACAGTATCAGAAATGTTGAGCAGGAAAATAGATATTTTTGCTAAAACGCTGCAGAAAACAAGAATGCAGCTAATACAGTTATTTTTGACCTGTCATACAGATGACTCAGATCGTTTAACTAAACCAGGTTTTTGACAAGAAGGTATTGTGAAGAATATGGGTAACCAAACAATTGATGGACCCCATTGACTTCCATAGTAGGAAAATAAATACTATGGAGGTCAATGGTGTACATTAACTGGTTACCAGCATTCTTCAAAATATCTTCTTTTGTGTTCAGCAGAAGAAAGACATTTATACAGGTTTGGAACAAAGTAAATAATGACAGAATTTTCATTTTTGGGTGAACAATCCCTCCTTTAGACGTTTTGATTTTCCCTATACATTAATCAGCATGTTAAGAGCATTTCATAATAAACAACGTTATAATTTGGAAAATTATTTAGAGATGGCGAGGAAAGACAAAAAACTTTGAAATTACTTGTTTACTTTGTTTTGTGCTCATGATGAGAGTTTTGATTATTAAATTATATAAGTTGTTTGTTTTTAGTAGTAGCAAAATATAAAAATGGTCCATCATTTTCTTAAGAGGTAATCTGTGCACCCACAGTATGTTTTCTCAGTCCCAAGGCCTTCTATGAGCCATACACATACATAGGTGTCTAAAAATAGTAGCCTGTTAAAACAGCTGATCTTACCTTTTCATATTCATAAACAGTTACTTTTTTTGGTAAATATTGGTAAAAAATTCTTAGACATCACTACTTTTGCTCTCGAGCCCAGGATTCTTATCTTTCATAACTATTCATGACTATCATAACTATTTTGAGTGTTTAGTATTTTTTCTTTTATAAAGTATTACGGCAACCCTGATGGAAATGCATAAGTATTCCAAAAAAGCATTGCCCTGACCTCCGCTGGGAAAGAAATATAGAGACCGGACCTCTTTAATTGAAAAGAACATGTAAATTGCTTTTTTTCTTCCAGTATAAATGACAGAATATAGACTACCATTCAAAAGTTTGGAGTCAGATTTTTTTTCAAAGAAATTAATACTGTTATTCAGCAAGGATGCATTAAAGTGATCAAAGTGACAGTAAAGACATTTATAATGTTACAAAATATTTCTAATAAATACATTTCAAATAAATGTTCTTTTGAACATTCATTCATCGTAATCTTAAAAAAAAAAAAATACTGTTTCCACAAAAATATTAAGCATCACAACTGTTTTCAACATTGATGATGATAAGAAATCTTTAATGAGCACCAAACCAACACATTAGAATGATTGCTGAAGGAACATGTGACACTTAAGACTGGAGTAATGATGCTGAAAATTCAGCTTTACCATCACAGGAATAAATTACATTTTAACGAATAATAAAATAGAAAACACTTTTGAACTGTAGAGCAATTTATTTTCATATATTTATATATATATGGTTTAAATACAGTTTATAACATTAAATATTAATTTTAATACATTCAAATAGCAAAGTTATTTTTAAATATTTCACAATATTACGTGTTTTTTTACACTATTTTTTATTAAATAAATGCAGCTTTGGCGAGCATTAAAGACTTTTGAACGTTAATGTAGGTTCCAAATGATATGTATGTGAGTGAAGAATGACAGTTCTTTCCATTTTTAGATGAACTATTCCTTAAAGCTACACTGTGTAATATTTTAAGTTGATTTTTAGCAAAAAACACTTTGTTCTTTCAAAATTATACGTTCTCATTAATGTGTAATCACTTTAACCAACTAATTAAGTATTCTCATAAGCGTAGAATCTGCCATTTAGAGTACATACGAGCGAGTCGCTCGAATGGCGGAAGCCATGTTGCGCATCCATCTTGAAAATACATTAGACAAAGAGGGACATACCTGGAAATTCAAGCTTCGCCTTTCACGTTTTGACACTCAGTGGCACCGTGACGAATGTGAGGGGGAGATTACTCGCGACTGCCAGCAGATTTGAAATAATACGGCCACCGTAGGAGTTAAAACACCCTCGGAATGGGATGGGCTAGAAAGTAATATTCAGTTGGTAGTCATAAACAATTTCACCGCTAGATGGGAGTAAATCCTACACAGTGTAGCTTTAAAAATGAATGAATACAGCTTTTTATTCACTTACTTTCCCTTATTCCTCCCTATAGAGCAAGAAGAGAAATCGAAAGACATTGTGAACAACACCATGCCAGAGAGTAAAGACACAGGTGAGGTGCACACCAGGAGAACATGCCTATGTTTGTGTGTGGATGAGGGTGTGCATGTATGTGTTATTCATGAGCTTTCTGGGATCAATAGAGATACTCAGTTAAATGTCAGCATGTGTTTAATGTTCTTAAATTAGTCTGTATCAATTAATATTTATATATCTTCTCATTTTGGTCCACAGGGAAGTTTGTCAGTGGTTACAAAGGGCTTTTGTCAGGAGTAACAGTGCGTCCAGGAAATGTGGAGCCACACAGTGTAGTGGAGTGCCTGTATGCCTGTCGAGAGGGCCTTGATTTCGGAGACCTTGAGACTTTGGGCTCAGGCATGAAGGTACATTCAAACTATAACTTAAAGTTTGATAACTTTACATTTTTACCCATAACACAGCCCAGATTTCTTCCCAAAGGCCCTTTCCCCATTTCTTTTTAAATGCGCTACTATAAATGTTCTGGTTTGCTTTTTGTCTAACTGAGATGCAAAATTGGTTTCTGTAGTAATCTGTCAATAGTGCTCAAGTTGCATTTAACCTGGAAAATTCCTGTAACATTTAAACAAGCTCGATTTTTTTTACTATTTTTCTAACCCTAGTTTATTTTCCTCAGGTGCATGTGAACCCTAGCCAGTCCGTACTGGTGTTAGAGGGAGACGACATTGAAAGTTTCAACCGTGCTGTTCAGCAGGTGACATACAGGAACTCTCTACGATTTGCCACCCCTGGTGTCCGTCCGCTCAAACTCACCACCTCTTTGAGGTACATGACAAACCACACGCTGAAATAGTGATCTTTCTTCAGCATTTCAAATTAACCAACATATCTAAAGTCTTATGAATTCAGACTCAATATTATTAGTCATTTTGTCAATTTACTGCAGTGGACAAGTAGGTTAGTGTTTAACTGCCTAAGCTAAAATTAAAATTAAAAGCGAATTAAAGAGAAGGAGATGAAACAATCAATTTCTAAGTGCAGAGTGAAGAAAATCTGTAAAGATGTTGAGATATCAAGTCAAAGGGTCGCGGTGAGCAGCTGTAGCATCAACAATAAATGTAACCAGCTGCTCACAATGAACATATTAATTAGCACATATTCACATAAACATATGGGCACACATTTCTACATACAGAAGCGTGAATAATGCCACACAATCAAGTATTAATTAATAATATAACACTGATTCATTCATCAAATTAACAACAATTAATCATATATACTTTACCATTTAAAAATTTGGGGTCAGTAGGATTTGTGTAGACTTTTAATTTGTTTAAAAAAAATACTTTTCAAATGTTTTCAACCATTGATAATAATAATAAATGTTTCTTGAGCAGAAAATGATCATATTAGAATGGTTTCTGAAGGATCATGTGACACTGAAGACTGGAGTAATGATGCCATCACAGAAATAAATTACTTTTCAACATATATTAAAATAGAAAACAGTTATTTTAAATTGTAATAATATTTCACAATATTGATTTTTTACCGTATTTTGGATCAAACAAATGCAACCTTGGTGAGCATGAGAGACTTCCTTTAAAAATATTAAAAAATCCAACCCAACTCAAACTTATGAATGGTGGTGTAGATCAATAATTTATTACTTAAACAAGACAAAATAAAAATATGACATTATTAAAAAAAAGACAAATCAGCCTAAAGCATTATTAAATGTGTTAGCTTTTAACACATCATAATCATAAAGCATTCCAGCAAAATGACACAAATACTTTATTCTCAAGTATCTAAATATTCAGTTTACATCATCACACTTCTCTTTGTCCTTCTGCAGGTGTTTCAGTGAAGAGAGCTGTCTCTCTCTCAGACAGCTGGAGGGTTATCTGGTCGTGCTCCAGCCTGACGCCCCGCAGATCTCTCTGTCTGGGGTGGGACCCCACCTGGCCCGACCAGCCGCTGAATTTGAGGGTCCTCAAGGGGTTCCCTTGTTTCCTGAGCTCCGTATCGTCTGCTCCTTGTCTCATGCTGTGAACACAGCTGCTCAGGGCATGGAAGGAGGGGGTAAGCTTTGAACATCTCACCTAAAACTGTGAACTCACAGCTTGATGGATGACCTCTATATGAGCTTTTTTTATCAAAATGAATTATTTTCATTTATTTCTGGAAAATGATCTCTACATCAGACCCTGTAATAGCCAAGAGGCTCACCTTGCTGAATAACTAAGAACAAAAGATCTGAAGTCTAAGAGCGTGTTTTGGTTTTGTCTGGAGGTGGTGCAGCATAGATGGACTTTCTATTAAAGAAGTCAAGATCAATCATCAGATATTTGCAAGTTAGTATGCAAGCGTTGTCTGTCTATAGAAAATGTGAGCAAAACTAGCAATGGAATTGCTTATCTGCTTACAGGTTAACCTATACTCATTCTGTTATCTGTAACTTTAAGCTTGTGCAATGCAGGAGACAGAACTTTGCTCTCCTCTCACATCAGTGTTATGGCCAAAGGCTAGAGTTATTCAGTATTTTTCTGTCTCTTTATCAGCACTGATGTCAGATGCTGTGGCTCACACTCTGGATGGATGTGAAGTCCAGCCCTTGGGCGAGGAGCTAAACCCAGAAAGGGAGGAGCTTCTGGTTGACATGGAGGCGTTAAGAGAGAGAGGGCTGGACATCATTAACACAACGGCCTACATTGCCATCACTGGTAATTATTCATCTTTAACTTAACAGCTTACATTGCCATCACTTACAATAAAGTTTGTCTTAATTTTGAACAATATATATCTAAATTGTTTTAGAAATTGAATAGTGTTTTGTGCTATTGTGCTAGTTTTTGTGCTTCTTCAAAATAAATGTCACTTGGTTTAATATTTTATTAAATAATTTAAAACATTTATACGTTTAAGTGTTTCTTTAGAGTCCGGGTACTTTTAGGACTGTTGGTGTGTTCAAGTCATGTCGTCAAGATCGTACCCAGCAAGCAAAAGCTGTCATTTCACCGTCTATATTAACTATAGACCTGATATAGTCCGGCTATGAGTAACCCACTTCTAGCCAAAATAATCTTGAATTTGGTTACATGTCGCTTGCGAGATGTATGATGTTCCATCATGTAAGGAAAGTCGACAGTGATTACAAGGTGTTTGGTTTAATTTCTTTGACATGTTCTATGGGTAGCCTGTGCTTCTATTCTTGGGCAATGGTTTTCACTGACAGCCCAAATTTTGTCTTGTTTTAGCCTAGACGTCAGGGCTGTGTTTGGACGGCTGTTAGACGTCTTTTAAATGCAAAATTACTTGCTGGGTATTTACAAGTTGAACGCACATGAATGCCACCACAATGTCATAAATACCAGTGGGGAGCTCAGGATTTTCTCTAAGCCCCGATCTGTACGAGTTGGGGGCGTGTAAGTCAGAAACATGGCGGAATACCACAATACTTAAAGGTATTTAGCTGTGATATTGTCAGGCTTTTCTATTAACAGTGCAGTAAGCTAGTTGCCTGCACAGAATATGATAGCATTATAATATAACAATATAATATGTAACAATAAAGTTTACAGTGTCTTCATAAATGAATTAAAAACATAAAAAAGCAAAACACACCTGATGCACATTCCTTGTTCTTCATTTTCTGGAAGTAGATTTTAAGAACCTTGCTGTATTTTTGTGTAATTGATTAAGAGAAAGTACTCCGCCATCTTACTTCCCACCTCCTAAATACGAACTTCCCAGGAGGACATGAACGCACCATGTAAATGTAAATCATGTACACTATCGTTCAAAAGTTTGGGGTCAGTAAGATTTTTGTTGATGTCTTTTTGATTAAGGCTGCACAATATATCGTTTTAGCATCGATATCGCGTCCGCGATAGTCACAACGAGGATGTGCAATGTCAAGTATAGGGATCAGCTGCTCCCTGGGTAGGAACGCGTTTGATTCGCGGATTAATTGCAAAGTTTATCCATCATAGAGTGAATGTTTATCATTTGCATGTGTTTTAAGTCCTGTCAGTTTAAGCATCTAGCGCAAAAAGACTGGAACTCGCGCGCTGTTTTCTGTGTGCGCATTAAATTCAGTTCAGTTCTCTTTCTCTTTCTTTTGAGCTTGATCGGTCATGTGCACGCAACATGAAGTCAGAATGTCTGTTTCGGCGAGTCTCCTCGTAAACAGACGGTTATGTGTTGTAAACAATTGAGTAAGAAAACGGATACATATTATATTGGATCCTTGCTTTAGTCTTAAAGTGATAGCAGCCTAATATACCCACAGATGCTTGTCACCAATGTTAATCAAACAACCAAAGAGAAAGAGAAAATCACTTTTGTAGCTCTAACAAAGATAATTTTGTTTCAAAACATTATTTTAGCACATAATGAACTCATTCTTATTTATTTCACAGGAAACATTCTTTAATCCTTTCTCTCTTTCAGGAGCGGAGTCTATCTCTGTGTACGAGGATGTGTTGCGCTCCATTCGCTATCGCTTAGCAAAGGGCTCTGCTCGTTTTGAAAGAAGATTCCGTCTGTCGTGCTCAGAAATGAACGGCCGGTACACCAGCAACGAGCTCACGCTGGAGGTAATAAACACCTCTGAACACACGCGACACTGATATGGATCCTTCAGCCTGACCTACAGCACACTAACCTAGTACACACACTTCTTGACAAAGAACACCATCGAAAGTTCACACTCTTAATGTTGATGTATAATTAACACACAATCTCACTGTCTTTGTCTTGCTCAGGTGAACTTCCTGCATTCTCTGGACAGTCTATACCATCCGTCTCACCTGCTGGCGTCTCAGCAGCAGTTCCTCCACCCATCCCATCACACTGGAGAACTGAGTGGACACACACTCCCCAACCCACACCGCAACTCAGGTAACATGTCTGAAATATGCAAACACAAATATTTACTGATATATCTCATTTTTCTTCTAGGTAAAATAGGATTAAAAGTGATTAAATGGTTAGTAAAGTTATTTAAGCTCTTAAGGTCAATTTATAATGTTAGTAAATTGTCTTTTTTTACTGCAAGAGTTTTGAGTTTTGAAACTTACAGTATATTGTAATAGTATAATAAAATATTATAAGTATGTCTTTCTCAAAAGACAGTTTTATTCCTCATGATATAACCCTTTAAAAAAGTATAAACTATAAAGAATAAACATAATGTCTCTCTCTCTCTCTCTCTCTCTCTCTCTCTCTCTCTCTCTCTCTCTCTCTCTCCTCATGCGTAAAGTTGTTCCAGGAGCTGCAACTGTCATCATCATGGTGTGCGTGGGTTTCTTGGTTGTCATGGTGATTCTTGGCGTCTTCCGCATCCGTTCCATCCATCGTCGTGGTGACGGAGCAAGAGGCGGAGGCAAAGAGGGCAGTAACCAATGGGATGATTCGGCCCTCACCATCATTGTGAACCCAATGGAGGTATGAATCCAAAAGTAGATACATGTACTACTGTTCAAAGGTTTGTGGTCGGTCATTTTTTTTGTTATATTTTTGAGAAAAATAAATGTTGTATGCTCACCAAGGCTGATTGAAAATACTGGGGGGAAAAAACTGTACAATTGTGAAATATAATTTTAAAAAGTTTTCTATTTGAAAATATTTTAAAATATCATTTATTCCTGTGATGGAGTCTTCAGAGTCATATGATCCTTCAGAAATCATTCTAATATGCTGATTTGGTGCTCAAGAAACATTTCCTATTAATATCAATGTTGAATCAGCTGTGCTGCTTAATATTTTTGTGGAAACTATGATTCCCCTTTTCCCAGGAATTATGAAAATTCCCTTAATGAAAATGAAAAACAACATAATTTATTTGAAATATAAATCTTTTGTAACATTATAAATAGATCTTTACTGTCAGTTTTGATTAATTTAATGCATCCTTGGCTGAATTAAACTGTTATTTTATATATTTTTTAAAAATATCTTACTCACCCAAACTTTTGTACTGTAGTGTATCAGCAAGCATTATTACTGATATGTGTGGTATCTTACACGTCTCTCTTTGTATTCTGTCTCTTAGACATACGAGAACCGCATGGGCATTGCAGCAGATATTGAAGGAGAGTGTGATGATGAGGAAGAAGTAGTGGATTCGCCCGGTGATACCAGTGATGACCAACGAATCATCATCAAGAAAGAGGGAAGAGACTCCGCCCCCAGGCGCTACTGAGCCAATTAGCCATGCCCACATTCTAAAACTCCTCCCACTCATTTAAAATACAGGAATATACACACACAGACGCACCATCAAAGATAATGAAAAAAGTGTCTAAAACACCTGTGACACAATTATAGGATCTCAGCCTCTGTGAATGCAATGCTTCTCTCTGGAATGTACGCTCCCACAATGCACAAAGCATTCCCTAGTCATCACTCTCGAATCAGATCCCAATATTTATTAATGGCACAATTATGTTCATTCACCCTACAACCTTTCCAATTGATGTGCTCACAACACTGTATTAAACATAAGGAAAACACTAATTGTCAGCTCGTATAAACTAATTGACTCAGAATGTTTCAAATTACAGCCTTTTGTAACTAATCTAATGTCTAAGTACAAAACGACTTCAGAAGCTGTATTTCCTCTGCACAATCTGTCTCTTGATACATTCCTTGAACAAATTCACATGTACAGATATAGAGGACTAGTCAGTAAAGGTGTTTCGTAATAGTGATAGACTGCAGCTAGGTATGCAAGTGCTTTCTTTTAAGCATCACAATACACACGCATGCACACACACACAAATCTTTCGTGCACCTCTTCTCACAACCTCACGAAAAACACAGTACAGTGCAATGCCCTCTGCTGTATCAGAATGTTAGCTCAACCTGGGCAGTTTTGATTGTACTTAAATGTGTGTAAATACAAATGACTACTACTATTATTATCATTTTTTTGTTGTTTCATTATTTGCGTTCATTTTCAGTCTTTGCACTTTCAGATAGGCTAGGCTAGGAATTTTTTTCTAATATCTCTGGCAACATACTGGTAATATACAGTGACAATGACAATAATAGTATTAGTAATAAGAGCGGTAATGATTGGCTTGATGAATGTCTATTTATTTGTGTGTTCAATTGTGTAATTTAAAACTTGTTAATATCTGATTCACAGTGAAACAGAAAGGCACATTATTGTAATGCCTAAACACTCCCACTCTGCCATCATCCTCCCTCTCTCTTTTCTCCTCCGTCCTTTCTCCATCCTTACACTCTTTAGATACTGCCACTGCTTTTTTTGGTTTCTGAATGTACAACTGTGCCAACCCTTCCTCATTCCAGCTCGCACTTCCCTCTCTTTTCCTGTGACTATTTCTCTGTCTGTGTTAGTGTACAGTGGAAACCTGTCAGTAAATAAAGGCCTGTTGTTTTTGCAGTGTGATATTAAGAATGGATAAATTTGCATTAATAAGCTATATTATTTCAATGGTTACCATTGGGACAATTAACTATACTTATAGACATAATGACATGGATTATATGGATTGATTGATTGTTATTGATAACCATCTGAAGAAATAACCTGTTCAAAAAATTCATAATAAAAACACACGGATGACGTCAGAAGGTGGTCTCTGGTTTTTTCATGTTATTCTTGAAAGGGGATAGTTGAACACAACAGCCAGAATGGCATAAACAGTCAATTTACAACAAGAAACTGACATGAAAGGCTCAAAACATCAGAACCAGATCAAATCCTAATCGGAAAAGATGAATCAATAAATTTAGGGGGAAAAAACTGATGGCACATGTTAGCAAGGGCTTCTAAAAATGGTTTAATTCATTTTATAAATATAACAAATGGAGTGGGGAGAGGGAGGTGGTAAGGAATCTACATTTATTTATTTTGCCAATATTATAATGCTATTAATCAAATAAAACAAAACACGGCCGTCTTTGGTTGTTCCATACATTCTATTTTATAAGGTGAAAGTAAAGTATCAGAAACCTATTTGATTAATTTGAAAAAAAGGTAAACAGCCACAATAAATATAAATAAATATACATATATATATATGTTTGTGTATTATATATGATTGTGTATATATATATATATATATATATATATATATATATATATATATATATATATATATATATATGAAGAGTTCAGATGCAAAAGCCTCTAAGTGCCATCTGAAATTTTCTTCTAGAATGATAATTTTTATCAAGCTTGTATATTTAAGTTCAGTAATTTCACTTAAATCTTCATTGCCATTTAAGTGAAATTACTGAATTTAAATATATCTGAAGATATATCTTATTATCTTATTATCTTATAAGATATATCTTATTCAGATATATCTGCCATCTGGAAATTTCAGATGGCACTTAGAGGCTTTTGCATCTGAACTCTTCATATATATATATATATATATATATATATATATATATATTTTTTTTTTTTTTTTTTTTGTACATATATATATATATATATATATATATATGTACAAATAAATAAATATGGCACAGTTTTTTTTTCTTTTTTTCAAGAAAGCGACATACTTTTTTAGCAAGAAAACAACTGTACAAATGAAATGGATTAAAAAATGGATTTAAAAAATCAAATAAATCTGAACAATATTATTAAAATTGCAACAAACTTGTTTATTCCCATCCTGTTGGGCAGCATGTTCATTTTCTTGCCATTGTGTAAATTAATGAGCTTTACCAGTGTGTCGTTCTGGTTGGCTAGCCGTTTATAGCAATACTCCCTTAAATTGCAAATTAGACGTGGTATATTCATTTTCAAAAGTTACAGAAGTCAAAAGGTACTGCACAACAGGAATGAATTTAAATCCTTTAAAGCACATTTACCTTGATGTTGAAACAATAGCTTATCAACCTGTCAGTCAAAGCATGCGCTGTCACTTTAGGAACTTTACGTAACTTCAGCGTAAATCTCGCTCCGCCCGTCTTGATGCTCAGCACAGTTCAAAGCGCTTGTCTTTACGCAAACTGCGTTTGTGAATAGCCGAAGCGTAGCGTGTTCGTCTGGCTGGTTCGCTCATGTTTCAGTGGGCCACACGGGGAAGGTAAATAAAGACAGGACGGTCACCAGCGCAACATTTACCCGTCAGGAACCGACAACCAGGGGGCCGTTAACCTCAGCCGTCTTTTTGAGGGCCTGCTTCGTTCTGTCGTGTTTTGTTTTTGTTAAAACTGCATTACTCACGGGATAAAAGGAGAAAGAGAGGAGAAGAGAGGTGACAACATCGCCTGGGCAGGTGAGAGGAGTGAGTTTATTTAGCTTGTAAGCTAACTGTCTGCAGCATAGTTGACTTAGTTGACCTGCTAGCTTTATTGTTATGATTCATAGCTGCTGCACAAACAAGGCTGCGAATAGCTAACCGCTTGTGGTCTAGTACGTTGGGATGTTCATCTGCCATTTACACTTGGAAAAAGCGACACTTGCTCTCAGTAATGTTCCTGTGCTGAAGCCAAACTGACAGCAGACAAGAACCAGATCTGAGCAGAAGAGTTATGCATGTATGTTTTCATAACAGTGATCAGATGGCCAACTCAACCGGTGGCCACTCTTGTTCATCTCAATGATTTTTCATCAGAGGTGTCATGCACGAGGGAAGCAGGCTGTTTGTGAAATTATTGCATAAGGACAGTAAAGTAGACCTGCACTGTTTGTGCACGTGCAATCTTGGTTAATTGCTAATAGATGTCTTCAGGAACAATGGAATCTGTGTAATCCTTCTAGTCTAGATAAGCTGATGAAACATATGTTTATGTCAGTGGAAAGGTAGCTCAGTCCACAGGATTAATCTCAAGCCGATGATTCATTGTCTTTCAGGCTCTGTTTAGGCTATGGCCTCACGATGATCGCAGTAACTTTCTATACAACTAGGGCTACAACCTTTCTGATACCAGTCTAGAGGTTCTCAACCTCTTAAAAAACAAAATCCCATATAATTTTAATTTCTAGAATTGGAAAAGTAATGTAGGCTAAATGATTGAAATGAACATTTTATAATGATTTACAGCATAACATGATATCTACTAACATGTGCTACATGTTCAAATAAAGTTTTGATGTCAAAATGATAAATTATTGGTATTTATCTGCTCCGTGAATAATTATACATACCTTAGTAAATAATAATAATAATTATTATTCGTTACATTTATATAGTGCTTTTCTCTGCACTCAGGTCGCTTTATGTGGAAGGGGGGAATCTCCTCAACCACCACTAAAATTGTTTAGGTCTTTAAAATGAATTAAATTAAATAAATGAATTGTTTAGGTCTTTAGAATAAACATTAGCCTGTTTATTTTCCAATTTACAACAGTGCATAATATTCTGTCTGATTTTCGCATTGGTCTGAACAAAAACTGCAGACAGGCTGAATGAAAATGTAAATCCACTCTCTGACAGTAGGTGGCACTTATGGAACTGCAGAAATAGAGCCGTTTCCCCAGTAAATGCTGAACACAAAGAAGAATCATCCTAAAATGAAAATTAAGTCATTATTTACTCACCCTGGTGTTGTTCTAATGCCGTATACTAGCCTTCTTTCTTTTATGGACTACAAAAGGAGATTTAAAAAAAAAAAAAAGTCCCGCTCACGCTTGTCATAATGTGAATAGCGACCAGCACCAAGCTTCAAGCTTCAGCATCAAGACGCAACAGTATCACAGAATGATCCCATGTAACATGTCGTATTTTCCAAGTGTTCTGGAGGTACCTGTATATGATATGTGTTTATCGTAACAAGATGTTATCGCATTCACCTCTGTCACCTGTCATTCTGACTGTCACCTGACAGCAGGAGTTCTGACCCGGAGGTATTTAACTATTTTTGGGATTTCTACTAGGCATTGTATTTGGTGTCACATTGTCTTTAATCTTGATTTCGAGTGGGACATTTAAAAAAAAAATCTCCTTTTGTAATCCATAAAAGAAAGAATGGTGAACGGCATTAGAACAACAGCAGGGTCAGTAATATATGACTTAATTTTCACTTTAGAGTGGTGAAGTATCCCTTTAAGACTTTTAGTCACTACACAGAGGTAAGATAAAAAGAAAATGCCTTACTGCCTCGCTATGTTTTTTATACAAATCAAAACCAATACTGCATGGTTCGCCTGCTTGAGACTATTGCTAACTTTGTTTAATGCTGGATTTTGAGTTTTTCAAATCGCAGTAATCAAATATGGTTTAATGATAATTCAACTATGAAATGTTAATACTAACCGTCTGGTATTTTATCGTGGTTTATCGTCAAACCGGTAACCGTTTCATCCCTCACATAAATACTGATGAAAGCCAAAATATTAATGCCATTGAATATTTTCGAAAACAATACTAGGCCTATGGGGCCTTCGAAATCGAATATTGTTGCGGACAGTGGTGGGCCTTGGAGTCAAAAAGGTTGAGAACCACTGAGTTGATCACTTAACCACTTCACTACTGTCACTTTTATAACATGCCACTTAATGATTACATTTCATTTACTTGTAGATATCTCAAGGTGTTAGTTTGATCCAGCCTCACAGTGTGTTGCCATGGCGATGCGGGAGTTAGTGGATGCGGAATGTGGGGGAGCCAATCCCCTTATGAAACTGACTGGTCACATGACCCAAGAAGGAGGGGCTTGGAGACATCGATCAACACCCACTGTAAGTTCCTAAACTTTTTAAATTTTTTTTGTAACCGGGGCAAATGTTTGGCTCCAACCCTAATCAAACACAACTGAACAACTAATCAAGGTCTTCGGGAGTATTAGAAGCTACAGGCAGGTCAGCTTGATCAGAGTTGGAGATAAACCCTTCAGGAAAGTGGACATAGAGGGCCAGAGTTGAGAACCTCTGATGTAAATATACTGATTTGCCAAGAATGTGTTTATTCATCATACTGTTTACAATCATCCCTAATGATGGTGGCTCCGGCTCTCAAGCGTGCTGAAAATAAGACTTTATCCCAAAAAGTCTGATCATCTGATCACAGCCACCCTGTGCTGTTTGAATAAAACATTGACAGATTAATGGCAGACGTTGTGGTTATTATTTATTGGTAAGCTAACCAAATGATTTATTGTCTGATCAGAAAGTAATTAATAGATTTATCTGAAAAATATTACTAGTTAGTTAGATTATTCATCTAAAAATGATTTTTTTGATGCATTATTCAATTATGTGCAGTGATTCATATATATAAATATGCAAATAATGCAAATAATCAATAGTTGCTGCCTTGAAAATAATAAAATCTAACGATTAAATTAATATTAAAAGTTTTTTTTTTTTTACTCATTTCCCCCCCATAGATTCCTCCTACTCCAATTGAAATAGCCACGGAAGAGGAGGTGTGTATTTTGGTCTTTTAGTATTTCAAGGCGTTTTCAATTTCTAAGACCTGATGTTTGTATCGGGTCAAGTAGTCTGTGATCATGTCCCGTGTTCTTACTGACATCCTGTTGTTTTTTAACTCCAGCTAGTCAATGAGTTTCTACAGGCCCCACAACGTCCTCCTCACAGTTTTGACATGGGTCAACTGCTGGAGGAAATGCAGCAGATAGATCAACAGAACTACAGACAGGCTCCACAGAGAGGTAGTGTGCACAAACAAACATCCAGACAGATTTTGTTTAAGTGTGATTATAACTATATGTTTTCTTTTCTCAGCTCCTGACGTGGCTGCTCTGGCGCTGTCTGGCGATTGGGCGGCAGAGTTCTTGTCCACTGGTGACTCCGCCTCTTCTTCTGGACAAGCTGGTCTTGATCCAGCTGATGCTGATTGGACCAGAGAATTCATCAATGAAGTTGCAGGTTAATACATATATATATGTGACATTTGGCAGTGACATCAATCAATTTTGTGTTTTGCAAAGTCTTTTCACATATTTCTATGGTATACTGGAAAACAATAGCCTGGCTAACGTCAGACCTCTTTCTCATTGAGACGTGGTCTGGGAACCACATGTTCATTTTCTTGTATTTGAGGCGTGGTTTACGAATGCCCAGAGCCGTTTATTGGGCGATACGAATGTCTATCAAATGCGCCTGTACGTAGCTCATAGCCAGTCGTTTCAATTATACCAGATGACGTATGTAGAGCGACAGAAATTCGACGAGGAAGAAGACGAAATAAACTTGCGTTCTAAACTACTTAGAACACTATCTAAGGCTGCATCGAAAGGTAACTTTGCGTCTGATGCCATGTTGGATCCATAGATATAAACAAACTGCTTCGGTGTGTCGCATAGACGTCGTCATCGTCTTGCTGCTCCCTCCCCGTTCTGTGATTGGTTCCCTTTTTGAGGGGAAAATCTGGTCCATGGTGTCCAGGCTGCCTAGCAGCGTGAATAAAATCGCGCTGCGCGCAAGGCAGCATGGGGAAACCCAGGCTAGGAATACAATGGTAAGTATTCAATAAGTTTTAAAGGCTTTTATCGCCAAAAGCATTCGATATATGCAATACTTACAGTGTTGACCCTTCTTCATAACCTCTGTAATTCACTCATGGTGGACTCATGCCAAATCCTGACTGATGGCGATCCATTCTTGACTTGTTAGTGATCTGAGTTGATCACAATTTGTGGGCTTTTGCTTGTCCACTCGCCTTTTGAGGATTGACCACAGCTCTAAAGGATTAAGATCCGGGGAGGTCCCTGGCCACGGATCCAAAATTTCAACATAATAATCTCAGAGCCACTTCATTATCACTCTTATCTTGTAACATGGTGCTCCATAATGCTGGAAAATGCATGGATCATCACCAAATCGCTCCTGGATCATTGAGAGAAGTTGCACTTGCAGGATGTTTTGGTACCATTTTTTTATACATGGCAGTGTTTTTGGGCAGAATTGTGAGAGAGCCCACTACCATGGATGAAAAGCAACCCCACAGATGGATGGTCTCAGGATGCTTCACTGTTGGCATGACACAGGACTCTTTTCTTGTCCGGAAGAAACAGTCAATTTTCCAAATGTCCAAAACATTCGAAAGCGGGCTGAATCCGAAGCCGAAGGAGGAGGAGACACACTTTCCCATGTGCTGATGATATGATGATGTAAGCTGGCCATTGTGCGTGCCAAGGCCAAAAGATGACCAGTGATGCTTTTTACAATTACTTAAAATGCATCTGATCTGATCTAGAATAATCTAGAAATAATGTGAATCAACACAATAACTGAGTTACACAATAACACAATTTATGTCACTGCCAAAACTGTTGGTTTAGCATGACTGTATGTATATGGCATATATTATATCCTTTTTTAATTTAAGATGCTATTAGAAATCATTAAAATATCATTAGATGTCATTCAATGTCATTAGATGACAATTGACAATTCTGACAAATCTTTACTTATCTTTGCCCAGCCATCCTTTCATTCTCCGTAGCTTTACTTTTTCTGTTGTCTTTTACTATACTTCGACCACTCAGTTCCCTTCCTCCTGTCTCATAGACCCCGGCCGCTGGGCAGAGGAGTACCTGGAGCAATCAGAGGAGAAGTTATGGCTTGGAGATTTGGGAGAAAGAGAACAGGACAAAGAATGGTATTTTATGTTTCTTAAAAGGAATAATATAGAGAGACTTGGCATAAGAATATTATACACTATCGTTTTTTTTATGTTTCGAAAGAAGTCTCTTATACTCACCAAGGCTGCATTCATTTGATCACAAATACAATAAAGTATATACAATAATGTATAAAAAAAAAATCGCGTAAACTCTGATACATTTTTTTAGGATTCTTTGATGATTTATTTGAAATATCTTTTGTAATATTATAAATGTCTTTACTGTCACTTTTGATCAACTTAATGCATCCTTGCCTAATAAAAAAATCATATTCAAACATTTGAATGGTAACGTACATAGATTATACTAAGGTTAGATCAAGAGTAATAGATGTTTACAGAGTCCTGATCTTATCCTTACTTTAATGTATTTTTAATACTATCAGGACACAAGAATACCAGTCAGGAGAAGAACTACGTCAAACAGCGAATGAACTCCTTGCCAAAGTGGACGACCCTAAACTCAAGAACACAGAGGTGAGAGCAAAAGGAAGGGTCTCCCTGGTGTCGGTGTTGTTTAAGTGTTCTTTGAACTGCACCTGAAACACTTTAGTCCATGTCACCACATGCATTGATATATTAAACAAGCATGCACATATTGCAACTAAAACACAAATTGTAAACCAATAGTTCCACTTCTAAAAAAATATCTTTTTAATATGAATAGTCCATTCTATATAAGTTGCTATGTTGTTTGATAACCACAAACTGCCTACGGCTGGGTTAATAAACTGTTTTACTTGGTAGAAGAACTGTTTATTCTGATAGCTATTAATAAATAAATTTGACCATAAGTAAGGAGTTTTTTGGCAACCCACCTTGGTAAAATCCCTGTGTCACATGGCTTCTCATGACATATTGCTGTATTAAATGCAGCAGCACTGGAACTTTGGTAACATAAGTTTATGAAAAATGTTTTTTTGCTAGACATTTGACTAAAGTGTATCTATTTCAAAATAAATTTGCTCTGCTTTCACCCATGCCACATCACAGAAATTATCCATCACAACGGATCCCTCAAGTTAAGATAAAACCGTGTTAATGTTGTCTCAAGGGATCATTTTACATCCCAGAATGCACTTCTGGGTTATATTTAAAAGGTTAAGTAACACATCACTTACCACAGGTTCTCCATGGGATGAAAGATGATTATTATTTAGGTTAATTTTTGCCTTGTGGTTGATGATAAAGTGATGTGACATCGTTCACGTTTTCATGGGCATTTCTTCACTTATTCATTCTGTCTTTTTTCATTTAACTCTGCTCTGCCTTTGTCATATAATTTGGGATATGTTATGCTTTTGGCCGTTACTCCTTCCTCCTTGTGTCTGACCATAACTGTCAAGAAGAAACCACTGATGGACTTGTGTGTGTGTGTTCAATGCATCGCCAATGTGTTTCCTGTTAGCAGTAGATGTGTAATAGCTGTTGTTGTTGTTGTTGTTATTGTGTAGTTCCTGCGGTTCATTAGGCAGATTGGCGATGGCAGTGTGACTGTGGAGGACAGAGCAGGAAAAGAGCACACTGATAAAGCACAGGCCAAGGAGGCACAGCACTGGGCCTCAAGCCTTACCCAGGTACGAGCCCTTCCCAGCTCCTCTGATAGAGGAAACACTGTGAAGGGTGACACTGCAGCCCTTTGGCAGCCATCTTGGCTCTTCTCAAGCTGTAACTACATGGCATACTGTAAATCCTTGCCGATGTGCACTGCACGGATTTAAATACTAACCCATGTGAAAATACAGTTTTGGATAGTTTCATTTGCTTCAGAGACTGAATTCTGTACACACAATGGAGACCAAGACCTCATTTTAAATTTGGTACTCAAAATCTATTTTCAATACATGTATATAAAATATACACTACCAAAAGTTTGAGTATTTGGTTTGAGTATACCAAAAATATACTTAAAAGTTTGGGGTCAGTAAGATTTTTTTTGTTTAAAGAAATTAATAGTTTTATTCAGCAATGATGCATTACATTTATCAAACATTTATGACTGTAAAGACATTTATAATGTTACAAAAGATTTCAATCCATAGATTTCTCCATAAATGCTGTTCTTTTGAACTTTATATTCATCAAAGAGTCTTAATAAAAAGTATAATTGTTTTCACCAAAAATGTAGCAGTTTTTTTAATTGTATTTTTGATCAGCTTTGGTGAGCATATAAGACTTCTTTCAAAAACATTTTAAAAAATCGTACTGACTCCAAACTTTTTAACTGTAGTGTAATCTAATTTCAAAATCATCTATCAAATTATTTGTAATATTTAATTATATGTGACCCTGGACCACAAAACCAGTCACATGGGTCAATTTCTTGAAATTCAGTTTGTTGGGATAGGACAATATCTGTCCGAGATACAACTATTTGAAAATCTGGAATCTGAGGGTGCAAAAAAATCGAAACATTGAGAAAATCATCTTTAAATTTGTCCATTTATGTTCGCGATTGTGCTGCATTCACTCACAAAAATAAATGTTTTGTATATTTACAGTAGAAAATTTACAAATTATCTTCATGGAACATGATCTTTACTTAATATCCTAATGATTTTTGGCATAAAAGAAAAATCGATAATTCTGACCCATACAATGTATTGTTAGCTATTGCCACAAATATACCCGTGGGACATATGACTGGTTTTGTGATCACATATTAGTTAATTATAAACATATTAGTTAAAATACTTAAAGATCATCCACTATTTCTAGGTCATCAATCAAATTTGTGGAGTCAATGCAGCTTGAGTTTTCACTCAAATTGTTACACAGATAATATAAAACTGAATTAGAAACTGTATTTTCACTAGTGGTCTCGGACGTTTGGACCTCACTGTATATCAAGCCAAGTCCACGTTTTAGGGATAAAGGATAAATCACAATTGTCCAGGTCTAGGTCTTGGAAACTGGCCCTTGTTTTTAAAAAAGATCTTGGTTTTATCCCACGGTTCAAACGAGCAGTAGTTTGTGATATTTCCTTCTTCCTTCCATCATGGACGATCATCATGACATGATCCCTACATTTTAACATTTTAACCTCCATACATACCTAAATTTTCCCGCTATCCCTAACAATCTCACACCAAACGCACACTATCCATAAATACCCCCTACCTGTACCCTCTGTCCCAAACTGGCTGCCCAGTTCCTGGAATCAAGGGAAGGGAATGTGGAAGTGGAAACCCGAGAGGGCAAAGAGAAGAATGACAAAGTTAAAGCTAAACAGGCAGAGCAGTGGGCTACTATCGTCAGGCAGGTAGGACCCTGATCACCTGGCAACAGTGATGCAGTAGTCCTGCTATGTGTTTTGCCTGTGTAGGCTTGTCATGTTCATTATGTTAACTAGCTCCTGCTGACCTGCTGCCTTAAAGAGAGCAGACTGTTGCTTTAGTTTAATAGTGCTTTTAACATAGTTATCACTGAAAGACGTGTACAGCTAAAACCCTGCTCACACTGCTTTTCACTTGTGCCCAGCTACTGAAACCACTTTGACTTCCTGCAATAGTGAAGGTACACTGAGCATTGCTTGCTATTTTTAATATAGAGAGGAAAGGAAAGATGGATGAATGAGGGTGAGTTTTTTTTTCTTCCTCTGCTGGTCTCTCATGCCCACTTTCTTTTTCCATTACATCCTTTCTTTTTTCCCCCACTCTCATTCATCACAGTATCTTGTCTTTTTTTCCCTTCACCTGAGTATTATTTAAAGGTGCAGTAAGCGATATTTGAAAAACGTTGAAAGGGGAGCGGACTGAGCACCCAATAAACTTGTAGCCAATCAGCAGGAGGGGGCGTGTCCACTCATGATGGGAGAGGAGAGAGAGTGAGCAAGGGGGAGTATTATCTTGCTTCGCATCTGCTCTAATAAAAGAAACGCTCTTGCATTGTGTGTTCGTGCACTTTGAGGATGGGTGTGTTTGTTTGGGTTGGTTCAAATATCAACAACGTGTTCAACAACGATTTTGAGAAATCACTTATTGCACCTTTAAGCATTTGCAGGCTCTGTGATGTGTTAATATGGAGGCTGTTAACAGCCTGGCATGTCGCTGTGCTCGGTAGGTTTCGGCAGATTCTGCTGAATCATGGGTAGATGAATTCGCCACTTATGGGCCAGACTTCCAGCAGGCCAAAGCAGCTGTGGAGGTGAGCCAGGCTGCACACTTGCACACAGATACATGAACTTGAGTGTGATACCTATGCATTCATTGGTGCTTGTGTTGTTGTGTGTGTGTGTGAGTTCAGAGTGATGTTGATTTCTGGGAGAAACTCCAGCAGGAGTGGGAGGAAATGGCGAAGAGGGATGCTGAAGCTCACCCTTGGCTCTCGGACTTCGACCAGATGCTCAGCAGTTCTTATGACAAGGTATCTGGATATACACCTGTACCCATTTACAGCATGGATACTTCCACCTAACTGAAACCTTGAGCCCTTTCCCAGGCTGTTATCTGTGCTTTATTACAGTTTATTCAATGGTTAGTTCCGGTCTTTGATTCGTAGTAAAAATAGACAAAATAACTGGCAATATGATGTCTAGAATGTACGTTACTTAATATAAACCTCTTGTTGGACTGTTGTATAAGAGCAATATCATACTCTCAATCCTGCTGTTACCTGTGGCCGAATCTCAGTCGTTCTTATATTCAGAAGGACAGCATTTTAAATGTTGCCTACTACATATTCACTCTTTTTTATACTAAGTTTAAATTTGCTGCACAAAAATCATTTAATAATTTTCTTTTCTTTAAGTAGATTTTTTTTATTGTTCAGGGGCCGTATTCACAAAGCATTTTATCTTACCACTAGGAGTACTCCTAAATCGCACTAAACGATTTTAGCTTGGAGTTTTCTCTTAAAAGTTATTCACAATGCCTTTCAGACCTACTTTTAGTAAAGAAAAATGACAACTCCTAAACTAAGAGTGAGTCTTCGTTGCTATGGATGACGTCATTACTCATGCACGAGCTTGACTGAAGTGACCACCTTGATTGGCTGATGATTGTAACGCGGGAATGATTCCAAACACCTCCCCTACGATGATGAGTGACAGGTGACAGGTCTGAGAATGCGTGCGCTACACAAGTCGTGGGAAGGACGGAAGATGATGAATAACTGAATAAATAGCCTAAATGAATAAAGAGTAAGGCAAAACAAATAGCCTAGTAGCCTAATGAAACATATGGATTGATGCAATATCTTTGCAACATTATTGAATTAATCTGTCACTATATGCCTCTGCCTACGTTTGCAAAGAGAAGAACATTTTAATTTGATTCACAATGAAACGTTACAATTAGTTTACATGCAATGAGTAGCCTAGTTTTGGTTGTTGTTGGTGGCGTTATTGCATCCCTAGTTATGCCTACAATGCAAAATTGTTCCCTCGCGATTGGAAGCTCCTGTAGCCGCCGCATACGCATTTCAAAACATCGCAGCGTGAAATGCCACAAAAAGCGGTTTGTGAATAGGTCTTAGTGAGTTAGGAGTCCTCTCGACTTCTTTTAAGCTGTCCCAGACTTAGGTGCTACTTTTAGGGCTAAAATGCTTTGTGAATTACTCTTAGTGAAAAAAATTAGGAGTCCTAAAGTTACGAGTGACACGCCCATTATTTTTAGGAGTTGCTCCTAAATTCGCCAGTTAGGAGCTACTTTTAGCCTTAAAATTCTTTGTGAATACGGCCCCAGATTCCAAATTCACTACCGTTCAAAAGTTTGAGGATGGTAAGATTTTTTTTTTTTTTTAAAGATGTCTCTTGTGCTCACCAAGGCTGCATTTATTTGATTAAAAATATAGTAAAAAAAAAAATAATAATACTTTGAAATATTATTACAATTTATATTTTTTATAGATTTTTAAATATTTCTAATTTTTAATTTAACAGCAGCCATTATTCCAGTCTTCAGTGTGATTCTTTAGAAATAATTTTATTTCACATTTTCAAATTTGAATAATTGTTAATGTTATTATTAAGATTATAATGGTCTTTACTGTCACTTGTGATTAGCCTAATACACTTTTGCTGAATAAAAGTAATAATTTCTCTCTCACACACACACACACACACACACACACACACACACACACACACACACACACACACACACAAAAAAAAATTACTGACCCCAAACTTTTGAACAGTGGTGTGTTTTATTCAGATATCTAAACTTTTTCAGAGAATGATTTAAAAAAAATAATTGGGAAAAAAAATAATTTGTGAATATTTACTTTCATGTTGTTGGTCCCATTAAAGGAGAACTCCGGTCAATTTTAACATTGAGCTCATTTTTTTGTAAATTTGGAGTGCTGTCAGTACAGAGAACAATGACAAAAATCGGTGTTGCCTACACCGTGTTATCCTCTTTTTAAAATTTGCACCCTGTTGACTTAAATGGGGCAAGTTTTAAACCTGCTTTTAGCCTCTTAACATCCTTGATGTGTCATTACAAGTGCCCAGCCATGTGAGTGATTCCTTCAGAGTGAACACGGGTGAATCTGACTGCAGTAGATGTGAAAGATATTAATAAAAGTGATGTTAATTCAGCCAGCGCACATACCTGTATTTTCTTCCTGGTTTCGGTCGAAGTCCACAGTAGTCGATTGTCGAGTTCACGCGCATAGGTTTAGTACCTATGATCACGCGCGTGAACTCGACAATCAACAGTCAACAGGGTGCAAATTTTAAAAAGAGGATAACACAGTGTAGGCAACACCGATTTTTGTCGTTTTTCTCTGTACTGACAGCACTCCAAATTTACAAAAAAATGTTAAAATTGACTGGAGTTCTCCTTTAAAATTAATGTGAATATGCCTTTACTCTTCTACTAGGGATATCAATTTGAAGAAGACAACCCCTACCTGTCCCACGATGATCCGTTTGCCGAGGGCATGAAGAGGATGGAGGCGGGGGACATTCCTGGAGCCGTACGTCTCTTCGAGAGCGCGGTTCAGAGAGAGCCAGACAACCAGCTGGTCAGAGCCTCATACATATAAACACAACATCCAAAAACCGATGATACATTTTGTCTCAAGGGACTCTAACTCTGTTCTACTTGTTTGTCTTTGTTAAACGCTGACTGTGTGTGACGATACTGCAGGCTTGGCAATATCTGGGCACCTGCCAGGCGGAGAACGAGCAAGAGTTTGCTGCTATCAGCGCCCTCCGCAGGTGAGAAGCATATCTGCAGTCTTTCTGTGCACATCAATTAAAGCTGCAGTCAGCAAGTCTGGCAGATTGAGGGGACTTAGCCAAAATTTTGAATGTTTACAACTCTCATTTCCCTCCCCCACTATCACCCTCCCATCGAGTTTGCATCCTTCATTCTGCATCCTTCCCATCTGCAGCTTTAAATTCTCCTGACTAGTCTATGACAAATATGATTTATTAAAATACCGCTCCTGCCTTTTAAATTCAAGTCTCAATTGTTGTTTTCAGATGTATTGAGCTGAAAAAGGACAATCTGACGGCTCTCATGGCTCTAGCTGTGAGCTTCACCAATGAGTCACTGCACAGACAGGCCTGCGAGACGCTCCGTGATTGGTTGAGGCACAACCCCAAATACAGGCCTATCCTGGAGCAGCATGAACGAGAGAAGGAGAGGGAGGGTGTGAGAGAGAAGGAAAAAGAGAGGGAGAGATTTGGATCTCTTTTGCCTGAGTAAGAGGATTCTTGAATGCAGTAAAAAAAACATTCTGGGTTCAAGGTCTGAAAAACTGGTCCTGTAACTGTGTGCTAACAAGATGCAAGCTATTAATGGCATCTCTTCTTGTTAATCTGCTGCGATGAGGAACATTCGATTTTGTTGATTGCACCGGGTACAGGTTTCGCTCCTCATGTATACTGCCGTTCAAAAGTTTGGGTTCAATAAGATATTTCTGAAAGAAATTAATACATTTATTCAGTACTTTTATTTCAAATAAATCCAGTTCTTTTTAACTTTTGATTCATCAAATGATACTACAAAAAGTAAGTTTTCTCTAAAATATTAAGCAGCACAAGCACAACTGTTTTCAACATTGATAATAATAAAAAAGAAATGTTTCTTGAGCACCAAATCAGCTTTACCAAATGGTTAGGGCACATAACTAACCATGATATCTGCTTTGAAAAAAACTGATGGATGAGTCAGAATTATTTTACCACATATGCTGAAAACCTCTGTTAAATTCCGTTAAATCTTATTCATGATTGTACAACACTGTGGATTGATCAGATGTGGAAGAAGCCTGTTTTCAGTGCCTGTCGACACTGGCATGAGATATGCATAAGTCACTGGACAGGGCATTGTAACCAAGCAACAGATTTACATTTGTCACCAATCATAAGCGAGCAGTGCTCTAAAAATACATCTAACACAAACACAGGTGTGGAGTTCCATCTGAGTTCCATCCAAGTGTTTTAATCAGTTGACAGTGCAGATATTAAAATACTTTTTTATGACTCAAGAATGATTATGCACTGTCTTTTCTTCGTTAAAGAATATTTTTTTAAAGTAAAATCTACTCACCATTTTGTTCCAAACCTGCCTGACTGGCTATCTTCTGTGGAGCACAAAAGGAGGGTCTTAGAAGAATATTCTGGCCTATATGAGCACTGGGTTTCTTAAGCTCCAGAATGACAAAAAGCACCATGGAAGTGTCATTAAATTGACTGTATTCCAAGTCTTTTGAAGCTATATGATTGTTTTTTGGTCATGCGGGCAAGTAAATAATGAGAGTATTTTAGTTTTTTGTGTGGACTATCTCTTTGAGCTACAGACTAATCCAGTTCTTTCCTTCTTTCTTCTTCCTCTTAGGGCACTGTTCAGTGAAGTGCAGACGTTGTTTTTGAGTGCGGCGGCCGCTGACCCCGCACGGGTTGACCCTGAGCTGCAGTGTGGGCTGGGCGTTCTCTTCAACCTCAGTGGAGAGTATGACAAGGCTGTGGACTGCTTCAGTGCCGCCCTGTCTGTGATGCCACAGGTTGGTTCATTCACACTTAAAAGTAGGGTAAGCGTTATTTGAAAAACGCTGTTTGGAAGTTAGTCGGACCGACACACGAACAACAACAGCAAACATTTGTAGCCAATCAGCATTAGGGGACGTATGACGGTGGAGGAGAAAGAACGAGCAAGAGGGAGATTTGAAGAAAGACTGCAGAAATAGAGATGAGACACAATACAAAAGAGAAAAGCTCAGATGAAATCACTGGAAAATTAAGGGTTATGACTGGGCAAGAGCTTTAGGACTCGCTAGAGAATGCGGTGTTTAGCATAATTGTTAGTGCACTCGCATGCAGGGGATTCAAGACCGACTCGAAGCAGGGCGGTTAGGATTGGAGGCTGAGTTTTGGAGGCGGAGCATTGAAGAGAGGGGTGTGTTTGTTTGGATTGATTTCAAATATCAACAATGTCCAACTGCGCTTTTGAAACATAGCTTACCCCACCTTCAAAGCAGTGACAGACCAAGAATGATAACTTAAACGATAAATGTAACTATAATATTTTATTAATCGTTCTAATTCTATTATAGAATAGGGAAGTCCACACCACAGCTAAATATTATATAGTTATCAGCTAGTTATCATAACAACATAGAGAAATTAAATCATTGGAATCATTTTCAGAATTTTTTTTTCCAGCTGATGAACGATAAAAACATCGTCAGCCAATCAGAATCCACCCAGCTTTTAAAGAGCTTGAGCGTTTAATGTCGGCATGAAATGCAAACATATTTTCTTCCCTATTGTGACGTGTAGGACGGGACTTGATCTAGTTCATGGGGAATTAATTGGATTGTTGGATCGTTGTAGTTTGCTATTGCTGTGATGTCATGTGAGTGACAGGTTGTCCCGCCCTCACGCTAGTTAAAGGGTTAGTTCACCCAAAAATGAAAATTCTGTCAGTAATTACTCACCCTCATGTTGTTCCAACCGCGTAAGACCTTCGTTCATCTTCGGAACACAAATTAAGATATTTTTGATTAAATCTGAGAGCTTTCTCACTCCTCCATAGGCTGCTAGGTGACCGAAACTTGCTGGCCCAGAAAAGTTATTAAAGAGATCGTTAATATAGTCCAAGTGACTACAGTGGCTTAATCTTAAGTATATCAAGCGACGAGAATACTTTTTGTGCGCAAAAACAAACAAAAATAACGACTTTATTCCACTATTCATTTCCTTCTCTCTGGGCCTCGTAGTGTTTTTGCGCAGCGCGTCTGTGTTACACGTCACCACGTAGGCTCACAATTGGCCGAAGCTGGTCATGTGTGTGATGCGTGATGACGTGTAACACAGACGCGCTGCGCAAAAACACTACGAGGCCCAGAGAGAAGGAAATGAATAGTGGAATAAAGTCGTTATTTTTGTTTGTTTTTGCGCACAAAAAGTATTCTCGTCGCTTGATATACACAAGAGAAGAGAAGCCGTTGCATTATTCCATAAAAAATTACATTTGGATTTCATGGTGACTAAAGCAGCCAGCAACAAAACTGCAGCATGTGCTTATAACCAACAATGTTAATGTGGACGCAGATATAGTTCATCATTATAGTTGGGAACAGGTCTTTATAGATTGTTATGTTCTACACATTGTTCATCAGTATTTTAGTTCACATTCTTCCTTCTCTCAACCCTACGTGAAGGATTATCTGCTGTGGAACAAGCTGGGAGCAACTCTTGCAAATGGTAATCGCTCCGAGGAAGCGGTCGCAGCTTACAGACGCGCACTGGAGTTACAGCCTGGATTTGTACGTAGCCGATACAACCTGGGCATCAGCTGTGTCAACCTGGGTGCACACAGGTTAGTAAAAGAAGAAGGTTTCATGGGGGTAAACAAGCAAACAAAAAGCTAAATGCCATTTGTCGTTTCTCCATCAGGGAGGCTGTAGAGCACTTCCTAGAAGCCCTTTCTCTGCAGCGACAGGCCGCCGGGGATGGAGAGGGAGGCGCGGGGCGAGGGCCAGGTACAGCAGTGACTGTGATGTCAGATAACATCTGGTCCACCTTACGCATGGCACTGAGCATGATGGGAGAAAGCTCGCTTTACTCAGCCGCCGACCGGCGAGATCTGGACACGCTGCTGGTGCACTTCTCCCCCAGAGAAGGAGAGACAGAATGAAGGATGGAGGAGTTGAAGGAGCACATGAAGATAGAATGTGAGTGTGGAGAAGCCTGTTTTGGAGAGAAACATCAAGACTCGTGATGTACATTTCAACAAAGGGACATGACGTTGCTTCACTAAAAGAGTGAAAGCCCATTAATGGACAGACAGATGCCTGAGAAAAAGAGACATGTTGAAAAGGCCATGGTACAGTTTAAGAACACTACAGTATTGCTATGGATTGTCACAAGTTTACGCTTCCAGAGAATCTGTTGTAATTTTTCCATTTAGTTAATCTTGACGATTACTGTTCTTTCCATTGTCCTTATCAAAATGACAGTAATATTTCTCTTATGGGGAAAGTAAGGTCCCTGCACTGTGAGCTCAAGAGTACTTGCCTCTGTTTGACAGAGAAGAGGGATGTGGAGATCTAATTGTGTTCTATGTCACTACGGCTCCTGTACAAAGTAACAGTGATTTGCAAGCCTTAAAGTTATATTGGCACCTTCATTCGTAAGCGAGACTGAAAGACATGTCTGTAAGCACTCTTTCTTATCGGATATTTGCTCTTGCTGTAAAATTATTTGCTTAATTGTAAATTCTACTTGCCATATTGTGTATTGTACCATAATTATTAATGTTTTGCATATAGCCAATTCAAATTGCTATTACTTTAAGCAATAAAGCTTTGACAAAGATGCTTGTAACTTGAGGAAAGATATTCATATTTCCAAGCATAAGTAAATTATATAATTTCATGAGTTTATAATACACTTTATAATTACATGATTTTAAAAATATATTGATTTTTCTTTGTGCCATTTTATTCAGAGTTTGCTTTTAGCAATAATCAAAATACAAAAATATACTTGTTTTAATATTAATTCAATTCACTAAAGTATTCTTTGTAACAACAGAAGTGTTCAGCTTTTTTGTTTTGTTTTGTTTTGTTTTTTTGACTGTTCAACTCAAAGTATTAAAAGAAGGCGTCAGCATTCAACCAGTCAACACGCGGCTGTATTTCAAATCGCTGATACACGCCCAATAAAATGTATTCACCGTCTCGGCCAATCAGAAGAGCCGTGGCAGGAACTCTCCCGTTCTCCTATTGGTCGGTTTAAAAATCGCCGCAAACACTGAATGATCCATTTAAATGCTCTCGCTCGAGTCACGAGGAGTTTGGATTAGAAGACGAAGACTGAAGCATTTCTTTGTTAATTTCTGCTGTTTAACGTTACATGTACATGTTTAAAACGTGTCATAAACATTCAATCTGATCTGGTGCGAAAGATAAAGGGAATACGTTATATAACGTTAGTGAACTGAGCGTGGAAAACTTTGAGCTTTAAGGTGAGTTTGATTATTGAACAATAACTTTATATTGTTGGTAAAACGTAACATGGCACGATGTGCTTGTTTATTTAATGTATGTTAAAAAAAATCAACTACTAGTTTAACTACTTTTTTCGTTTTTTACCATGCAAGTTTTTCTAAACCGTGCTGTTTTCTGAGTAGAATTGTCTCTGGTAGAATACAGAGTAAACATGGGATCCAGTGAAAGCAAGATGTCTGTGGCATCAACACCTCGGGTAGATCCGAGCCAGCGGCCGAAAGCAGCGCGTGTAGCGAGACTCGCAGACCCGCGTTCACCGTCCTGTGCTATCGACCGCACACCTTTACAGGTACAAACATACAGTTTGACAACGCTTAAGTTACTTGTATTACAGTGTAACGTTAGCCAGTTAAAGTGCTAAATCATTTAATAGCTTATCGATAAGCCGGACTGTGAGGTGAATTTGACATTTCTCAGGTTCCTAATGAGCACAGCAGTGAGCAATGGACAAAATAAAATAGTTAAATTTTTTTAATGTATTTTCCTGTAGGTGGGTGTGGCTTACTCTCCTCTACCTGCGGTGGAGTCAGTTGGGCCTGGATTTGTTGACCCCCGCTCACCCACGCCTGGCATTACTCGAACACCAATAAAGGGTTAGTCAAGTGTTCTCCATTACAGGTTCAGTGTTTCTGCATTCTTCATTCACAATAATTAAACCCTATGAAAGGAGGGTTGAGAAAGCTGAGAGCTAATTAATATTCATTAGCTCAGCCCTTTAGAGTGCAACAGTAACTTACCTGCCCACTTCCAGAAGTGTTTTTTTCTTCCATAAAGTTACAGGCCATGAACCAAACCAACCAACTGTGAGTTGAATCACATTTCTCACCAGGATGCTGTTATAATGGACAGTTATGATGCTGTTGTAAAATAATGTGGGCTGATGACTTCAACAAATGCATATACTGTTGATTTAACAACCTAATAGCTCACAGTAGATCCGTGTCTAAGGGTTTGTAATTTATTGTTAAAAATCAGTTTCCCTATGGAGAAAATGATTATTAATTCCAGAACCCGTTGCACTCTGTAGTAAACTCGCTGTCCTCAGCCCTTCCAAATTAAATTTGCGAATGATTGAAGTCGAAACAGATCTTTTCTTCTTTGTGACATACATCCGAGTGAAACCGGTGATAAGAAAAGAAAATGCAGGGTGAGGATTTAGATCTGTCCATCAGTTGTTGATGGATGGGAGCCAGATATATGAATGTGAGCTTGTAGTTGATTGTTAGAAAGGGGTGGGAGATTTGATTAAAAATTACAATGCTAATTTTTACAATAGAAATTAAAAAATGAAACCTATGCATTGATTAATAGTTCACAATAAGATCAATAACAAGCATTTAGAAAATAGAAAGTGACTCTTTAATCTCAAACTCCTTTGTCTCCTTTACAGTGAGCGTCACATCTCTCGCTCGGCGGCTGAGCACCTTCTTTCTCAATGATGTCAAGTCTGGTGGCGAGACTATTTCTCCTCTTCCTCCGGTCTCCTTTACCAAACACCCCAGCCTGCCCAATGGGGCTCAGCAAAATGATTCCGGCCTCAGAGAGCCCCTACTCCCGATGGCAAAAGCTCAGAACTCCGCCTCCCTCAGGAAACGCACCGATGCCGTGTTCACCCCTGCGCCGTCCTCTCCTTCGCTGGGCTATGGCTCCATATGCAGCAGCCCGTTCGTGTTGGTTGGACACACGCAGATGGAGGTAGAGGTGGATCCTGAGGCCTCGCTGGAAGAGGCGGAGGAGGCCCTACTGCTTGGTTCTTCGCCATTAAAGAAAGAGCTCAGTTTGAGTCTTCTTGCGTGTCATGAAGGCGTTTACTCATCTTCTCTGGAGGAACGTCCTCTGACTCCTCTTCCTCCTGTTGAGACGCAAGCGAATGAAGATCATTCCTTCTCAGTCGCCCCAGCACCCACAGAGTCCGAGCCTGTTGCTGAAGCTGTCGTGACCCCGGAGGAAGCTGAGGTCCCATCCCAGACGTCTGACGAACAGGTTTGTTTTTGAGATTTAGATGTCTTTCAAAGGTTTGAGAATATATTGTTTATAATGTTATTCAGCAAAGATGCAGTAAATTGATAAAAGGTGATTGTAGACATTTATAATTTTGCAAAAGATATCCATTTCAAATAAATGCTGTTCCTTTGAACTTTCTATTCATCAGAATTCTGATAAAAAAGGAATCATGGTTTCCACAAAAATATTAGACAGACATTGATCAAAATAAATGTTTCTCAAGCAGCAAATCAGCATATTAGAATGATTTCTGAAGGATCATGTGACTCTGAAGACTGGAGTAATAATGCTGAAAATTCAGTTTTGCCATCACGATTAAATTATATTTTAAAATGATCAAAGTAGAAATGTTATATAAAATTATATAATGAATGCAGCCTTGACTTCAAAGCAATAAATCTTATTGATCTCCAATTTATTATATATATTAGTTTTTGTTGTTGCCTTTTTAAAATACCCTGCATAATTATATTAAAGTTTATTCTTAAATAAATAAAAATATATATATATTGCAAATTTATCATAATTTTATTTTAAAAAAATTAAACCGTTATGAAATTTTATTAAAAAAAAATTGTTTAACTATGTTATGAAATGGGGGGGGGGGGGAATACATTTGTTTTTATAGTTTTACTTTAACTTTAAATGGATATTTTTTGTTTGTGTTGTGACCAATGAAAATGTCAGGGCAGGTGGGAATCTGAACTCTTTTATAGGCCTGTTTTGGCATCAGAAACAATCCATACTGAGACTAAATGATGTGTCTCTCCTCCATCAGGTCACAGCTGCACTTCCTGAGTCAAGCCATGAGCAGCCTGAGGTGAGCAAACCTTTCTCGCCTCAACCGGTTGTTGCCTCCAGCAAATCCAGCCCAGTGACCAGCGTCCAGGTCCAAACGGTGCAGTCTGACATCCGTTGTCTGAAGTTTGACACCCGCAGCCCCAGTCAAGCCATTTTTAAGCCCCAGTGGTTGGGGGTGGGCTTCGGGACCGCTGGTGTCAGAGCAAGAGGGGTACAGGGACGTGGAAAAACGTCTGTCTCTTCACCGCTCTCCACCAAAAACACAGCCACAAACGAGAATAACAACATGGTTGTGCGCGCCAAACAAAGACCAAGAGGTTAGTGTGTCTCTCGGCCACATGCTTATGCGTCATTAATCTAGTTTCTGATGCTACTTCCTCCATCCGCTTTATTTTTCATAACAGATTTTCTTTGAGTGTGCAGGACTTCCAGTTCATTAGCCGCTATTGGTAAATAACTGGAAGAATGGCCATGCAGTAAAAGTTAACTATTTGTGCAGCAAAACAGTATGTTTATGATTGAAGTAATATTAAAACAAATACCAGTTTGCAATATTAAGCAGCACAAACTAATTTTTTTTACCGCTAATATAACTGAAAGCAATGACAATGGAAGCCTCGCATATTCAAAAAAGTAAGGTGGATAGAAGACTAACACAAGGATAAATATGTATATTTAAGTTTTGGGTTTTTTTTTCACTTTTTCTCTGGTTATAAACTAGAAAATTGAGGTATTTGCTTATTACAGAAAAAGTTCTGATTGGTGAGGGCAGATCGCCTCTGCAGATCCTGAGGGAAGCCAATTCACCCAGAGACCGCAACTCTCAGGTAATTACACCGTTCTTAGTCACTACTTGAACATCAGTGCTCCTTTTACTGCAGACGTCCATGTTATGCATGTAATCACTTATGGATCTTCATGTTTCTCGTCAGATGAAGCTGAAAGTGTCCACCCCAGAAAAACAGAGATTCACCCAGATGGACAGGAGAGCTCTGATTCTGTCACTCAACAAGGAGAACGAGTGAGAAAAACTGGGCACACCAGGATAAATCCAGCCAACACTATCTGTATATACTACAATTTTAAGCCTTAAACTACATGATGATTCTATTTTTCCTTTTCTTTGTTGTTTCTTTGTAAATAAACACTGTTTTTAATGTAAATAAAATTAACCCTTTTAATTTTTGTTTCTTCTTTTTTGAGTTTGTCTGAGGACATTGGATGAAACTATTATTCACAAAAAACATATGCTTGAACATAAATTTTTGTCATTGCTAAAGACTGTTCGCAAAGCAAGTGATGATAATGCCGCAATATACCACTACTGTAGCCCTGCAGTTATTGGAAAATATAAAAACTCTTATGCACAATTTTGTCAGAGGTCTGTTAGCTATCAGATATTTGTCCAGGATCAGTGTTCTGCCTACCGTTCAATAGTTTGGGGTCGGTAAGAATTTGTTTTTGAAAGTCTCATGCTCACCAAGGCCTATTTGTTTGATTATAAATACAGTAAAACAATACTATGAAATATTACAGTTTAGAGACTTTTAAAAATATATACTTTAAAATTGTAATTTATTGCTGTGATGGCAAAGCTGAATTTTCAGCATTATTTCTTCAGTCTTCAGTGCTACATGATCCTTCAGAAATCATTCTAATGTTCAAGAAAATGCTGCTTAATATTCTTGTGGAAACTGTGATTCATGTTTTTATAGGATTCTTTGAATAGAAAGTTTAAAAGAACTGCACTTATTTGAAATAGAAATCTTTTACACTTTTTATTTTTTTACTTTTGATCAATTAAAAGTATCAATTTCCTCATAGTATATTATACACAATTTTTGTTTTCAATTCCATCAGATATGAATGGAAGCTTGTTTCCGCCACAGAATAAAACATTTTAAAAGATAATTGCGACTTTTTATCTCACAATTGCGAGTATGCAATTTGCATCTCGCACTAAACTTGTTAAAATCTAACACTAACTTGAAAGAATTGCGAGTGTATCTCACAATTCTGACTCTATAACATGCAATTGCGGCTTTACATCATGCAATTCTGAGATAAAAAGTCAGAATTGCGCGATGTAAACTTTTTTTATTTTTTATTCTGTGGTGGAAACAAGCTTCCATAGATAAAATTGTATAGGGAAAAAAATTAGTCAAGTTTGTCAGTTTTTATTTTATTGGCCTGAATAAGCAGAAAAAGACATGACACTATCAGTGAAAATCACAATCCAAAAAAACCTAACACTAAACTTGAAATTAGTTTCAATCTGACAATCTCACTAAAACTCATTTAATCTATCTATAGTTTGTAAACCACATTTTATAAAAGTGAAAATTCTGTGTAGACTGAAATTGTATACTCAATCTTGCGCAACTATTTTGGCAACCTCTGTCATGTAGGTTTGATAGCACAGGATGCATTTAGATATCAGTAAGCTTGATTCAACTAGTGTTGAAGACTTATTTCATATGCTATATTGATAATATGCTGTAACACACCCTTGTGTTAATGACCCTATCCAAAAATTACCTCAAAAATCACCAAATAGTTCATGGTTTGGTAAATGCCCACTTTTGCAGTTAGCAGTCCCTGAAAAACTGTTTTCTGTTATTGCATGGTTTCTTTGACAAGACTATTCTACAGATCAAGCCTGTCTCTAAATGAGGTTTTCTTATTCACAATCTTTCTCGTTCTGACGGCACAACAAACACATCTCTTTCCCTCCCTACTTATACAACTATATCCCATAGTCCTGTTTCAATTGTCCCCTTTACATTTTACCCTGTCTTTGACATATTCTGATTTTGCCTCTTTTTGAGACAGCGTTTTAGTTCCAGATCTTCAGAAAGCTATCCCATGATCCCGTGCAGCAGGCCATCCCATCAGGTGTCACGCCAATACAGCTCACTCTGTTGTCATGACCAGACAACACTCCTGTAAAAGACAAACATTTTTTTTATTACAGATATTTTTGCATCTGATATATATATTTATCGTTCTCCTGAAGTTCACATCCATCTTTGTATCTCTTTCCAGTGACTCACCCACTCTCTCCGCCTTAAGCGTGTCCCAGATGTTGCAGTTGAAGTCGTCGTACCCAGCGAGGATGAGTCTTCCAGAGAGAGAGGGAGCGAGGGAAGTCACTCCACACATGATGCTGGAGTCCTGGAATGTGATGAGCTCCTGGTCTGAACGCAGGTCGTACAGCTTGCAGGAAGCATCGTCTGAACCTGTGATCACTGCATTGCCGTTGGGGAAAAACTGAAAAGTGACAGAGAGAAAAATGAATGTATAATATATTGCAAATCTTGCTGCCACTATGCTATGTGGTGGCTGTAAGGAGTTTTAGAGGTTGTTAGTGTTGCTATGCAGTTGCTAGGTGATTTCTAAGTTGTTCCAGGTCAGAAGATCCCACCCCGATGGCTGCATCCGAAATCGCATACTTACCTACTATATAGTAGGCTAAAAAGAAGTATGTTTGAATTCACAGTACTCATAAAAGTGTAGGCAGAAAGTACCCGGATGACACTTTACTATCCCATGAGGCCACGGGAAAGGATTTGTGAATGGCGGTGAAGCGATGTAACTGACGCTGGGAGGTCACGTGATAAGGGTAGCATTGCGAATGTAGTACATCGAGATTACATTCATACTACACACACTCCATTTTTCTGGTCAACAAAAACCAGAAAACATTTTATACATTTTGGCCATTCATTTACTCAATAGCGGCATTTTGGGGGACTGAAAACGCAAGCTTTTGAAAACGGGGTTTCAAAGTGCACGTTTTTGAAAACTATATTGTTATTGTCTCTGTGTAAACTAAAAAAAAAGCGAATTTGTGAAAACAGTGACGTCATGAGCATGCATTTTACGTGTTCAATCTCTAGGCGCATAGTTTTTCTTTACATATCGCCAACTACTGGCCTGGCAGCATAATACAGTGTTTTTAAGCGTTTTCACAGATCATTTTGACAATGTCGCCATCTGTGTGTGAAAAATGCATTATACATCATTGAACCCTGAAGCATCTAATTTATATAAAACGCAAGCTTTTGAAAACGGGATTCAAAGTGCAAGGTTTTGAAAACGATCCCTTTACTGTCTCCGTGTAAACGTCATGCGCATGCATATTACATGTTCACTAATGCAAATTATGTGTTCACGGGGCTTTTCTTGACAAAGTGACATCGCCAACTACTGGCCTGGCATGCATAATACAGCCTTTTTAGCAAATCCATGTGAGCGGGGATCGTTTTGACAACGTTGTCGTCTGTTTTTAGTACATCATTGTCGTGTAAACATACCCTAGGATCTTAAGGAGCACTTTTGTGGATTTTTGCTCATTGTGTTAATGAAGCAAAAGCATCTCTCCAACAAACTGCACAGTTTAATGAATCATTCATGTTTATAGTACCAACGGTACGAGATAATCTTCATATCAACGTTAAATACATTGGTTTAGGGCAGTCATTCTCTACCAGGGGGCCTCAAGATGACTTAAAATGGTTTAAAATAAGACAAAACAAGCATTAAATTAAGCTTAAACAACTAAACATAAAGATATTTCTTATTAAAATTCACCCCCTCAAAGACTGTCTTTGTATAACCAGCTGGACTCTCACTGTCTTTGAAAACCTGTATATATGAGGTAGTCTAATTTTAAATGTGTGATTTCTAGAACTGGACTAGAAACTAAAACTATGAAAAATGTTTTCGCTGAGTGAAATAAAGCTGAAATCAAATCAAATATATACATTTTAAATATTAGATGAAAAAAAAAACTGAAATAATTTAAAATGAATAAATATGAAACAAACATAAAACTAAAAAAAATGACAAAAGCATATAACAAAATGACAAAAAATGTAATAAATTAAAAAATATATCAAAATAAAAGTTAATTAACAATTGTAATAAATACTATAATATATATAATACTACATGGGGATCTTTATAATGTGTATACATTTTTCTAGATATCAAACTAAAAAAAAATAGTGGTGGAAACTGTTAGTAAACGACTTATCCAGTAAATTGGATATATATAATATAAAAAACATATAAGTAATTTACTTATCCAGTCGACAATGGGGAGCCTTGGAGTCAAAAAGGTCTTACCCCAATGGCGTTGATGTCACTCTCATGGCCTCCAAAGGTCTGTCTGCACTGGCCGTCACGGATGTCCCACAGTTTGGCTGTGAAGTCACAAGCTCCTGAGATGAAAGTGTTGAAGTCAGGAGCAACACCCAGAGACATACAGTCTCCCAAATGTCCAGCGAAGACCGTCTTCTCTGTTCCTGTCTCAATGTCCCACAGAAGACTGGAGAAAGGTCAGAGGTCATGTTATTTAAGAAAGTAAGATGTGCTGATCTGAATACATCATTTGTAGCAAAATGTTCTTTGCTCTTTTAGTTTATAGCTCTTAGAAGTCTAAAGTGAATGTACCAGGTACAGTCTCCAGAGCTGGTGATGATCTCACTGTCACTCAGGAAGCGGCAGCAGGACAGGTAACCTGATCAAAACAAAATCATATACATTAAAAAAACAGACTTCAAGACACAGCTAGCTGATGTAAAGCATCTCAAGGGGTAGATATTGCTCGTGTGGATTGAGAAGGATTGGAAGTCATTCTCACCTGTGTGTGCTGCGAGCTCACGCATGACCTTCACGTTACCATCTTTAGCCTTCAGGTTATAGATGGAGCACATGTTGTCAAGTCCTCCACATGCCACCATGTTTCCTGAAGGTGCGTACGAACATGTCATCACCCATGAGGACTTCAGGGGGATTGCATGCACCTAGACCACAATCAGAGACAATGGTTTGTTAATATTCTACAGATTAAGTTTTTTTTGGCAAATGGTTATATGTACATTGGGCCTCATTCATGAAACTTCAGAGTAATTTTCAATGATACTTATTCATCAATGTAATTTATTTTCACATTTGACTAATTTGTTAAGCCCTGATGCTAACATGGCGTCAGAAATTCAATAAACAAACTAACTAACTAGTTGGTTAAAGGGCTAGTTCACCCAGAAATGACATTTTTGTCATAATTTACTCTTCCTCATGTCATTCCAAGCCTGTATGCATTTCTTTCTTCTGTGAAACACACACACACACACAAATATATATATTTTGAAGAATGTTGGTAACCAAACAGTTTTGATTTCCATTGTATTTTTGTACATATAATGGAAGTCAATGGGAACCAAAACTATATGGTTACCAACAGTCTTCAAACTATCTTCTTTTATGTTCCAGAGAACAAAGAAAGTCATAAAGGTTTGGAACGACGTAAAGGTGAGTAAATAATACCAGAATTAAAACTTTTGGCTGGACTATCCTTTTAACTGATTCATTTTGTAATATATTATTATGGCAAATAGTGTTATTATTATCATCAAAATGCAGTGTCATCAATTAGCTTAAAAGAACACAAAATGGTATGTAATGTTTTTTCATACAAACTTTTTTGAAAATATGAACACATTTATATCAAAGGTTTTGTGAACAATTTACATAAAATTAATTCTACTCATGTTTCATGAATGAGGTCCAATATTTCACAATGGCAACTTTCTCTCATTTGAGACTTTATTTTTCATAATAGCTATGATTGTCATGTAATTGCGTAATTTTACTATACTTTCTCATAAGTGTGCCTTTATCAACTGTGAGATTTAAAGTCACAACTGAAAGATACAAAAGCGAGTCAATTGTGAGAAATAAAGTTGCAATAGCACTAAATAAAATCAGAATGACCTTGGTTTATCTTAAATATGTTGCATAAAGCAGCTTCCATGTTTTCAAAAAGAACTGAAAGCGTCTCAGTCCTGCTTTCGTGCTTCATGTCATTAAAATGCGTCTCCTCCCTTTTGCACACAAATGTGACCACTGGCAGACACTGATTTTCTTAATAGCCTTCACCAGAAATGATTTGCATTTAAATGTACGTGACAGCAGCTCCAAGTTAAAGCAACAGATTATGTAATTTATTACATCTGTAACAATTAGTAATGATAGGTTCAATGATTTTTTGTAGTTAAGTCCTAATATCACACTGAGGAAAAATTAACTGAAAAAACTTTCAATACCTTATTGGTGCTGTAGCTGTCCCATACAATCAGTTTACCGTCTTGAGATGCACTGACACACAGCCTGAGAGAGAGAGAGATTAAATATTTTAGGGGACCACAACAATGTTATTTTAGTAATATTTATATATTATTTATTAATATTTTGAATTAGCTTTTATTTTAGTTTTAGTCATTTTGCTATGTGCTTTTGTCATATTTTTATTTAGCATTCATTTCTTTTTTATTTCCAATGTTACCAGAGCAACATTTCTGTATTTATATATATATTTATATTTAATTTTATTTAAGCTTTAATTTAAATATCGAAAACCACAACTAGTGGAGAATGCTGAAGGATGTCGCTAATATCATCAGGGTTATAGTTTTGATTCTAAAAGGGAACACATGAATACTAAAATCTTAAGATCTTAAAGGCTGCATATTAAATACTTATGACTTAAACGCAATGCATAAATGCAAATGTATGAAAAATAAAGTTATGAAAAGACAGCATTAATTCAGTGTTTATCTCAAGTGAAATTACTATCACACAAAAATCTGTATAAGCAAAAGATCTGATCCTTCTCCAGGTACTGGTGCAGGATTCTCATTTCTGAGGCCACATCTTTTTATATGTATCCATCTGTTTATAATAATGTATCATTAGTTTCACTTATCTTTGCCTAATTAAAGCACAAGTCTATTAAAAATGACAGATCAGTATCATGTAAATATGTGTATATCGATATCCTTGTAGACTAGTACATGTGGTACAGCCTGTTTTGCTTTTATTTGCATATATTATTGTGTTTACTTTGAGTCTGTCCCCCAGTGCATGGCATAGATTTTGGCCAGATGTCCTCTCAATGTCTTCCTGGTCTTTAGCTGGACACGTCCCACAACAGCTGTCCCCGCCACATGATCCTGCAGCGTGAGGTCCTGCACTGCTTTACGGGCCGCCTATAGAGCCCAAAACATACAGATATTACAGCTGATCTATGAGAATGAGTCTGTGATGTTCTGTAAAGTTACGTAATGTTAGTGAAGTTATTTAGGGGTGGGGTGGGGTTGGGGGAAACTATTGACACTAACAGTGATGTCATCCTTCAGGCTCTCCGCCTCCTTTCGCAGTTGTTCCATTTCACCCATGGCAACGGTTGTCAGGCACGATCACCCACAGACACAGACAGGAAGTGAGGTCAGTAGATCCAAGAGAATGCTGGGGAAAACTCCTAAATGTGAATATACATTTAATTGTTACAGTAATCATGACAGTGCAATTTATTTGACTGCTTGTGGGAAGAGCTTGTTGTTGTTGCTTTCACTGTGATATATCTTCAGTTGCCCCTTCAACTGCTATTTGCAATTCAAACTCCCTTCGACCTGGTTTGCAAATCCTCACAAATAAGGATGCATGCAAAATTTCACTTGTACCACCACAAACATGCAAGGGCGTAATGAGTCAGAGTCAAGCACACTGACGTACACCTGCTCTCATGATATTACACACATAGATAGTTTAGTTCATAAATATATTATATATATCTATAGTACATTCATTTTTGGTTAAGTCCAACTGCTCCCTTGAAATAAAAGGGACTTTACTGTGTAACAATGATAAGTGTGACTCTATTAGCACTGCATTACAACTGCTTTAATTTGCCCTCAGAAACAATAAAAATTGTTTTTTTTTGCTGAAAATACTGAGATCCATGTTATATATTATTGATGAGGTTAAACTCAGCATTGTCATCTATAATAATTTTGCCCTTCATTTTGGATGGTTAACCCCAGTTCGCTTTTATAATTAGTGTGCAGTCAGTCATCTTAATGAAAATATATTTTGCGAGTCATAAAGCGTAACTCTTAAGTTTGAATATAATGTCTTACCTTACAAAAGAAGATTAACGCAAGCTATCTCTTTTGTTGGATTCTTTTTTTGAATCTTTGTGTATCTCCCGAGCTCTCATGACCAAATGACTTTTGCCTAAAATTTGTTTGAGAGGAGAAAGCGAGAGAACAGGGGTGTGGATGGGAGAGAGGTGGGCCGGTGGGAGGGAGCTGTCCTGCAAAGGACATCAATAAATAGTCCCTGTTCTAGAACTAAAGGTGAACTTCATACCTATTTGACATCAGTGTGAATTAAACAGCTAGAAAATGTTATTACCAACAAGACCGTGAGCACCAAAGGCCATAACCAGAAAGAGATAATGAGAGAGAGAGAGCGAGAGAAAGAGAGAGAGAGTTTAAATCCACACTGCTGAGATTTTAAGGGAGGCCTTTTGAATCAAATCTGCTCTCATCCGATTATTGACTGCTCTTTGCATCTGGATAAGAGCTACAGCAGAGATGGGGAGGGGGTAGATGATAGAAACAGAGAGAGAGAGAAAGAAAAAACTAGGAATGGGTGTGAAAGTGTGGCCTAGCCGTCATTTGAATTATTACTTTGTTGAAAGAACAGTCTTCCATAATCAGTAGTTTACAAACTTTTCATGGTTAAAAAAGTCCTATACCTATTTATACAGAACCTAAAAAGTATTAATAATGTCTAGCTGATCATTTACATTCATTATACTATGATTAACTATTAGGGCACTGGAAATGATTTAATTTGTTTAAAACAATCTTTGTAATGTTGAGAAATTATTATTCATTTTGTACCAATATCCTTTTTATTCAATAGCTTGCCTCTTCTGATATCGTAGAAAATATTTATACGGACTAAAAATGACCGACCAACAAAAAATAGTCAGTGTTTTTATGGATTTAAAGCATAAAACTGATTGACACTTACGTTACGGTTTGGTTCTGACCTGAAGAGGACATTTCTGAGTGGAATTCATTATCATAATCTTAACTTTGCCATAATCATAATGTAAAACTAAAGCAATAGCAAACAAACCCAAAATATACCATTGAATAAGTGAAAAAAAAAAAAAAAAAACTCCATCACTTACCAGTTCCTCTTGGATGTTTCTCCACTCTATTTGTATTTCTTATACCTTTCCAATTCTCTATCCACTTGCCTTTTCTCGGGACAGTGTTCATTCAGGTTTTCTGCTTTACGCACCTTCTGATCCCTCTCTCTCTCTGTAAACTCTGTGATGCTTTTGTGATGCCTAGATGAGGATTGGAGGGGATGAAGTGAGATCAGGGCTGAAAGGATAAAGCCTTGGATGGAGAGAGCGAGAGGGAGGGAAATCTGTTAGGAGAGGAGAGAACAGAGAGCAAAAGACAAGAGAACTAAATAGTGGAGAGAATCAGGTCATGAGGTCACATGACAAAAAAAAAAAAAAAAAAAAAGCAGGTGTGTGGAGGGCCAGGTGAGGGAACAGAGAGGACAATTTTACTTGTTTTCTTTTTCTATCTTTTTTTTTTTTTTTTTCAGAGAATGCATATCCATCCATTTTCCCTGTTTAGAAAATAGCAATGCCAATGCCGGCTAAGTTTGCTTTGAGATGAATAGTGCTCATATAAGGTTGAAAAACCCTACAAGTATGGAACAGATTTTTCCAGACCTGATCCCAAAAGCCTTGGTGATGCATCCCTAAACTCTGAACATAGATGTCCCAGAATACCAAAACTTTTTTAGATGAGGGTCATGGCTAAAGAAGCCTATTAGTCACGAATGAGCAGGCAGAACATCCACAACATTCTCACATGTCATTGTGATGCAAGGAAGCTGAAAACAGTAAATAATGGATTGGAGAGACATTTCTATGTATGGAATGATGAACGGTTTCAGATCACTGGGAGTTGGTGTTGCGTTAACTGTTTCAAAATGAGTGATATTTATACTTTGAGATGAGCGGAAGGCCTACAGTATAATTAGGCACAAGGTACAATACGTTTTGTAAATGCTATTGTAACAAAACATAAAACACATTGTTTTGGGAACAGAAATGAGTGAGGATGAATTCTGTGGAGCAAAAGAGCTTAAAAGCCTGTGAACATTTAAGGCTTTGCTTAAATCAATTTTAGCGTCCTGATTTAGAACAGACAAACTATCATTATCATAAATATAACTCGTCCTCCCCCACCTCACTGAGCCAGACAAAACATCACAGCATGGTGGATAAAATCATCACCCGATTTACCAAGGAGGGGGGACAGAGCGACCCATGGGTGGAAAGGATTATATTCTATTAGGACAAAAGGGAATGGTTTACTTTCGCATGGATGAACATTGAGGAAAAGTTATGTGCAGCATTAGGTTCAGTGTCATGTAAAAAGCCCTTTGTTGTAATGTATATTTATGTCATGTGTATTCATATAGGATAGTCTGTTTGTGTGTGTGTGTGTGTGTGTGTGTGTGTGTGTGTGTGTTGGTGGGTCAGGTATTGCCTACATCATGGGGAGCAAATGTTTCCACATGGATATTAGATCTTGAAAACTGCTAGTTTGTGGAATCAGCCAAAATGTACACAAAGAAAACAGCTTATTAAACATGCAAAATAGTGTTTTAATGAAAAAAAACAAAAAAGTTTAGGGAGGTAAAGGGGAAAACAAACATCACTAGCGCAATATAAAACAATAGAAGTTAATGGAAAGGCCCCACCATGAAAAATCTATTTTTTATTTATTACTTAATTTTATACAGGTTAGTTCCTGCCCTTGAATTTGATTGGTCCAGCAGCTTTCCAATCTCGGCAGAAGTAGGACTACTAATGAATTCGGACTCAAGTGCTTTTCACATTTTTGTTTTGCGTAATTCACAGTATGTCAGGCTGTGAATTTTAGTAGTGGGAATTTTTCAGAACGGTTACTTACTAATGTTGTCACAATACTGGAATTTCTATCTTCGAAACGATACCTTGAACAATATCGATATTCTATACCATTTTCGATACCACCAGGGAAAACCACCATACAGATAAATGACCTCATAATTATTTTTAGAATTTGGGTCATTTTGTTGTAATAGCTTACACACAGCACGGGGAGGCTTTATTTAAATCGTTGAATTCGATTTACACAAAAAAAGACAAGTAAACAGTCACAGTAATATCAACCGAAGCGAATGAGATGAGTGAGAGGAGACGGGTGTGTGTCAGAGAGCGAGAGCGCACGGCTGGTAACGGTGTATCGATACTGCAGAAAAGGAGCATTGGAACCTGTTCAGATAATTCAGTATTGTTGAATTTCGAAATATCAATATTTTTGACAACATTATTACTTACATAGTTACAACAGTACGAATGTATCATTGAATCATTCATTTAACCAAATTATTGAACAACACTGATTTGTTTAGGAATGAAACATGACTACATTATGTTGCTCAGAGATGCGGTTGATTCTGCTTTAGCTTTGTTGGGAAATATTTTCATTGGCAGCAAGTATCTGACAATGCTTTGTCTAATATGCAAGTTACTCTTGTTTTATTTATGCATTCATGAAACCAAAATTAGCCCTATTTATTAGCGCACATTACTAGTCCAACTTACTTCAGAGAAAAAATTCATTTGTCTTTATAATCTTAAATCAGAATCAGAAAATTTGCTGCCCCGCCCGGGTCTGCTGTGAGCTAGAGATGGCAAAGTGGTGCGCTAAAATCGGTATTCCGTTTAATTTGGAATTACGTCACAATACTAAAGTCGTTAACAACTTCCGATTCACATGGACTTTAACTGTTATAAAAACAACATTATCACACTCACAATGGTAAATCACAGCTCTTGCGATATTGTTTAAACAATGATTGTTGGAATGTAAATAGACATTGAAGTGGAATCTGACTATGTTTTCTTAACACAGAAAAACACCACTATTTCATGTAGCCATTGTTGAGTGATTCTTGAAGCATCCGAGAGGACCCAGTCACTTGCCTGCAGCTGTGTGATTACATTGAGAAATCCAGGTTAAACAAAATCTCTCACTCTGGAAATACCTGGTTAAATGTATGAGAATGGAACATCAACGTTCCATTATCACTATTAATATCCATGCTCTTCAGCACTGGACAAAATCCTGCATGACACCAACATGTTCTGTAATGTTATATGTTACCATGAGGGAGAAAGGGATTATTTATGAACGCATCTCAGTGATAGTCAAACGTCATATGGAAACAGGTCAGAAGGGTCTTAGTCATTTACCTAAGAGGTAACTTCATACATCTGCATTGCTCTTAAACTCTTAACTGTTTTCCAGGCCTAAGGATCAGACACATAGGATCATATTAACACCTTTTGCGCCATTAGCCATTCTGCCCTCTATTTTACAGCACAATGTAGATGTACAGAGGATCAATGGCCGTTGTAAGTCTAGCAAGAGTCTGCTTGTTGGCGCATTAGAGGAGGTTCAGTGATATTAGGGTTTGGCTTTAATGGAAGGGCATCATGTTGAAATGGGGAGTCGGTTATGAATGATTACATGATTTCTTGCCTGGATTATTATTCCATACTCTAAATGGGAGATTTGTAAGCTTCATAAACAAATGCACTCATTTATGAGGGATTATCTATAATCTTGCTCTCCGTCTCTCTCCCACTCCCTCCCTCCCTCCCTCTTTTTCTCTCTCACTCGTTCCATCAGTGCTAATGTGCCACACCTCCCCTCCTCCCCCACTCCACACACTTGTTTTAATGTACCGTCGTCTAGATCTATTAAACACTTGAACCTTCTGTTTTTTTTCTCTCTTGGTTTTGATTCTGTGAAACAATAACAGATTAATGATAAATGTGCAGACAATCATTTTTTGTTTGCTGCGTTGATCGATATGACAGTGGTTTTGGATTTATATTGACACCTAGTGGTGTGGATGCAGTTTCACGCAAAAACCGCTATTAGCCGACCCACGCCATGTAAAATAAATGAGTTTATGTGGTTATGAATGTCTTGTGTGTACATAATATATTATTTTAAAAATACTATTCATTTTTGATAAGTAAAATAAATTAGAGGAAAAAATGTGTATGTCTTTAATAATTAATAAATAATAATTATAAAGAAGAATAAATTACTCCCTGAGTTACATAATTGCAGCATTTGCTGCTTCTTTATTCTTTGATACTTAAAAAACTAACCACAATCAAAACACAAGACATACTGAAACAAGGGCGCACACACACACACACACACACACACACACACAGATGTAGAACAGGTCGACAGGGTGAATAAGCAGCATGGTATTTCATGTCCATGGATGTCTATTTTCTGATTGGCTCATTCATCTGTCATTCTTACAGTTCATCCCGTCTTCCTGTCACTCTATCTCTCTCTTTGCTCCTCTGTTTTCCTTGGCTTCTCCCACTGCGGGCAGTTTTCAAGGCGCTCTCAGTATCAATCTTCTCCTCTTTTACTACACTCTGTCCATCAGCTGCCCATAAGGCTTCAGCTTCCTCACGTTCCTGAAATGAAGTCAAATATATATATAAGTGCACATAACACCTTTCCTCTTTTATCATCTCTTGAAGTTCCCATAACAGCCCCATACCATATCTCTGTGGAGCTTTTCAGTAGTGAACCAGAGTGCCAGTGCACATCGTCGACCCTCCGTCACTGCAGTAACACCGTGTGGATTGACAGGTCCTGATGTAAATCCAACAAGTCGCCCACAGCTTGGCTTAACCTTGGCCTGAAAGAGAAACAACAGATATAGAGAAAGTCACAGGCAAAAAATTGGGTCTCATTCATGTGTGAACACACAAATTTGGGCATGAAATCTGCGTAGAAATGTTTTTTTTTTTTTTGTGAGAAGTAATCCTGTGTATAACATAGACTGTAAAAGGTGTATACAAGTAATATACAAATAATCCACACAATTATTAGTGAACGAGACTAATTTTCCCTACAATGGTAGTCAATGGGGCCCGAGATCTGTTTGGTTACCAATATTCCTCTAAAAAAATCTTCCTTTGTGTTCAGCAGAACAAAGATATTCATACAGGTTTGGAACAACTTGAGGGTGAGTAAAAAAAACAGAATTTTCATTTTTGGGTGAACTATCCCTTTAAGTATTTATATATTGTTGGATCTGAATAAAAGAAAAATAAATGAGTGAATATTGGGAAATGAATCTTACAGTGACTGTTTTGGTGTCTCGGTCAGTGAAGAAGAAATCACCTCCTTCAAAATCATCATTCAGGTAAACAACTGCACTGTAAAGGCAACAATACAAACAAATTACAGTATGTGCATAATATAAAAGAAAAGTAAAGAAACAACGACGACTATTTCATTATTTTCCAAATGTTTTCCTTTCTATTCAAATAAGGCTCATTATATAATATGTTGGATTCACAAAAGTCAGTGCTATACCTATTATAAGCAATGCTGCAGAATTAATCCCAACAGAAAGCTGGCAGTAAGGAACATTTATTTAAATGTATCTATATACTTTATATTGAACATTTCCAGCAGTACTTGAAGCCAATTGAAGTAGATGTGTGAAATTTTTACTAATTTTGTGTGTAAGCTTGAATTTCTATTCTGAATTGTTAACCACACACTGTCTTTCATCATCTGAATCTTAATCTTCTGAATTCATTTTCTAGTAAATTAATTTATGCTAATGAAGGAAGCTATCAGCAAGCCTATTCGTTCTTAGTGAATTTCCTGTGTTTTGCCTACATCTACACATCTGTGCACCTGAGATCTCGATGCGTGAAAGCAGGAGCTTCTCTCCAGCACTGCCTGGTTTCTGGCTCCAGGATGCAGTTATCCACATGAACTGGGTGAGAAAGATCTGATCTCCCCTCTTGCTGTCCTTTGTACACAAAGTCATATATGCACTGAGCAAGACGTTAAAATAATAGACGTGTGTACGCACAGATTTGTTTATGTGTGAATAATTGTTCCTGTTAAAGCACTATACAGCGTTGTACCTGGGATGGCGGAGCGGCACACCAAGTGTGTGTAAGCAAAGTAGAGAGGAGAGTGACTTCTGAAGTATGAGTCCATCAGAACTTTTACGGTCTCCCCGATCTCATGCAGCAGCCTGGCATCCGATTGGTTGACCTGCCCATCCTGGGCCAACTGGAAAACGGATATTTTCTAGTATATTATCTAGGATATTTGATGTGAGAATGTCTATAATTTTATGAATCATTCTAGTATGTGTCATGAGTGAGTAATATTTCACCTTTAGTGCTCTGAGAACAGTCAAACCCTCGAACTTCTCATGCGGCGTGTGAGGAGAGCGTCGCCCCCGGTAGCCATCACCCACTGATGCGGCAACCTATTATCCACACATGCAGAATGTGAGGGGAGACTCTTTCAGCTGCTCTCTGCAACAGTAGTTCACATGGCAGATTTTTAAATGATTATTTAAAAGCTCACGGCAGCCAGCTGCAGCACACGATCACATTCAGATTGGGATAAAACTCCATCCAGCACCACACGGTTGGTCCCGTTCAGACCCTGATCATCCATCGTGATTGTTACGCCAACCACAGGAACAGGACCACCTGAGTCAAATTTTATATATGTTATTAATTCAGTTCAATAATTATATTACATTACATATTATAAATATTATAAAATGATGGAAGGAACAGGGTTGGACAGAAACAGTGCTTGTACCTGCATAAAATCCGCTTTCATCCACTTCTTCTACTTTCTGGCCCTGCTTTAGTTTCTCATGAAGCTGCTCTTTCTCTGCTCTGAGAAGAAAAAAAGTTTGAAGCTGCCAGGAAATTCATCTCACCATTTCCTTTTTGTTATTTTTCTATTTCCCTGTCTCACCTCCAGGTTTCTCGCAGAGCTTCGGGCACAACGTCCTCAGGTGTCCACAGATCCTGATGAGGACAGAGAGTGAGTGAGACTGAGGCCTTTTTTGGCTAGTTTCAGAAAGGGGAACATAAGGTGAGAGGTGAAAGACTCCAGCAACAAAAATGAGACATATACCGGGTCACTGAATTTAAAGTCCAAGTTTGCCATCCCAAAGTACAGCAGTCTCTTCTCTTGCAAAGCTCTGCTGACATACTTGGCAATTTCCTTTGAGAAAAAAAAAGATAAAATAGCCATTTTAAAGTCTGTATTGATTTTGCTCATTGACTCATCCATTCATCAAACAGACACACCCATCTATAAATGCAAACATTATTCTTTCTGCCCCATCTCCCATGTGTCATAGTTACTCCAGCACTCCATTCATCATACCTGCATAGGGCCTGTTTCCTGAGCCTCCGTGTCGCCCTCTAGAGTCTGAGAGTAGAGCTCCAGGTTACTAAGGGAGTCTGAATCTGTGGGGTAAAAGAGCAGCAAGGAGCGCAGGGTCTCCACCGCCCCCTTCAGGTCACCAGCTGCGGGACACCAAAGAGTGGTATTAAAGACAGTTTTTAGTTAATGAAATTTACAGAATAGTATTACAATTTTTTTTTCTTCTAACTGATCGGAGCTTGAGAACAATAAACACCACTAATTCCCCAGTGTTGTTTGTGTTAACTAAAACTATTAAAAATAGTTTTGGTTAATTGAAATAAATCTGAAATAAAATATAAATATTAGATGAAAACCTTTAGAAATGTTGACTTATAACTAACCAAAATAAAATAAGTTTGAAGTACTAAAATGACTAAAACTGAAATAAAAGTACCAGTAAATTAGAGCTAAATATTAATATAAAATAATAATAAAAAAAAAAAAGACAAAAGTACATAACAAAATGATTAAAAACTAATAATTAAAACATAAAAATAAAGGCTGATTCAAAATATTATTAAATACTATATATGAATAATACTAAAATAACACTGCTATTTACACCCACATTGCAACATTAAAAAAATGTAGGCTATGCCTATGCATGACATTGACAGAAATTAGAAATAAGCCAAGGAAAGATAAAAAATAACAATAAATACAATTAAAATATAAAAAAATATATATTTGTAGTATTACAAAATTGAGTCATGTCACAAGAGGGAACCACTGTGTTAATGTATTACAATGGTGTCCATACATTACTATTTACTTTATTCAACTAAGTGCAATAGAGTGCACTTTTTCAGCGGCGCTGGTTCCGGAAGTATTTTTTTCCATTCGTTTCTCCCATAGGGATTTAGTTAAAGTCTTAGTTAAAGTGTTTTAAGCTATGAACCAAGCCAAGCAGCTACAAGGTGAATCACAACATTACAAAAGTTTGATTTGAAGCAAAAACGTAGTGAGGGAAAGAACTACAATCCCATGAAGCATTGTAAAAAGCATAATCAAATTAAAAATGATGGAGAAATATAAAACTGATTTCATATATCAAATATTTTAAGTATTTTGAGACCATAGGGAGACATTTGTGGCATGGGAGTGGGTGGAGCTAGCAAGATTTTTTTGCTCAGATTGGTGGAATTTTCTGTACAGCATTATGGGTAATGTAGTTTTTCACTATGAATTCCGCTGTCACACACGATTATTTTAAAACTAAGTTGAAATGACGTGGGCTATCAGCTTCAACAGAAGTAAATACTATTGATTAACAACCTCATAGCTCACAGTGAGGCTGTCTTTAATAGTTTATAAGTTATCATTAAAAATCATGATTTACTTCTGGAACCAGACTGTTGCACTATTACTTTTTTGAAAAAGAAATAAACCAAAACACTGTTTATCTCCAAAATTTAATTAATAATTTAAATAACAAAAACACTGGCATTTGTGAGTAAACATGGGCAGGAAATATCAGTGCTTGTGTATTAATAACATCTGACCTATAAATGACATCTGACCTTTAAACTGTGCAATATGTAGATGCTCGAGCTGTAAGGGCAGAAAGTCCTCCACAGCAGAAACCCTTCCAGGTCGCGTCGACACTAAGGTCACACACGTCTGTTTGCATGACAGCAAGGAGAGAGAGAGGTCTGAAGAGACAGAGAAAGACTGAGTTTACTCAACTGTTATATAATAAACAAAATATGCCATGATTTTTTTAAATATTCTTTGCAAGTGAGAGAGGAGTTGCCAGTTTTACTTTCCCTTGAAATTATCAGATGTTAAACTACTAATAGTGGCTGCAATAACTTGATAGACTTTGTGAATAAACATCCTTTTTGACCTGCAGCTCTCTCGTAAACTCCCTGTGCAGTGTCTGGCTCCTCCGGAAAGACTCGTGGCGCCATCACACACTGAGCTCTGCACTCTTCCGTCTGCTTGAGCGTCTCATTCACACACTCCTTCCACTTCTTCACCGCCTTCACCCAATCAGATGAGCTCTCAGCCAGAACGGCTGCATCATACATCTCCTAAAAAATGATAAACAATGTGAAAAAAGATGGTAGAGAAAGGGGTATACAGGACAGCGAATGTGGTTAATTTCATAACTTTTATCATTTTGTTTTAGGATTAGGAGAGAGAAAATGAGATGAGTGAGGACAGTGAGGTGCAGAAGTATGTAATTTAAAAGAAGTTATCCACATATCCAGCAATTAAGACAAAAGACTGTGGGAAGAAACTGCCAAAATAACAGCCTGCACAACACACTAGAAAAACAAAATAACTATTATGACTCACAACACTACTAACAGTCATGCGAGCTGCTCAGATGCAATGCAATTTAAAAAAATAGACTAATTTGGTGGTGGTGACATTGGTGGTGTTATATTAGTTTGTTTATCATCATCAAGATTTAGTTAGGTCCTCATACACAGTTTTCCAAAATCAACATACATAATGTATATTAACCGGAAAAGGTGTAGACTGAAGCCTTAGCTTATTTTACCTACCCCTTATTTTATTATAATTCTATTAAGCTTCACGTCCACTGCTAAATTGAATCTATACATAGTTTTAGTTAACAATAAAAACCCTGACTGCTTTTCTCTTCTGCTGAACTCACCCAGTGTTGCTCATGCTCTCTCTCTCTGTCCTGGAAGGATTCCTCTTTCACTCCTATCATCCTCCTGTACTTCTCAATGTTGTTCCTCATCTCCAGGTGACTCGGATTGGCCACAAAGAACGTGTGAGCGGCTGAAGCTGCTTTGTCCATTTTATCCAACTGTACAGAGGGGGAAGAAAGCTTAAACTTACAAAACACAAAGCCAGTGCAGGGTTACTCAGACCTTTCCAGGTGTTGTGATTAACATATCTTATTATTATTGGCCTGATTTCATATATAATCATTATGATTACTGATTTTACCTTATAGTAGGTGACTTGCAGGTAGTTGTAAGGGTTTCGTGTTCCAAATTCATACTCGATGTCTGAAGATACTGGGAGCAGAGCAGCAGGAGAAGCACTTCTACTCATGCAGAACCTCACACACTCGGCCCGCACCTGGATCCAGTCTAGCACCCCCAGGTCCCAGAGACTACTATCCGCTGTGTCTACACACATTAACATGCAGTCAACAGGACAAGTCATGGAAAACTCCAGTCTCCAGTTTGCAGGGCATGTTTTGTACTGCTGCATTAGTTGGACTGAGTTTCAAGCACTGTAATTGAATGAGTTTACTCCAGGTCATATGATAGAGATACGCCGAACTCATTTGTCAATCTGTACAAAAAGTTTACCTAGTTTGGAGACTTTGTCATCTTCTCCTGTTAAACACTCGTCGTGACATTTTCGTCTGGTCCGCAGAAGCATGTCTCGCGTGGAAATGGATTTCTCCAGAAACTCCGCCGCGCGCTCCCAGTCCTCCCTAAAATACGCCCGAACCCCGCGGTAATAGAGCTCATCGTAAGGGGTTAAAAGTCCGGATGATCTCTCTGAAGATTGTCCACTGCCTGCAGTTATAGATACATAGTTGAGAATAAAGAGGAACGCCACGTATACAGGGCTTGTGTTTGAGTGTAGCGCCATAATGCTGGGACTGCAGCTGGGATGAAGGGAGGGAGGAGGTCCCACAGAGGAATGAGGGGAATACGTGACTGCCGGCAAGAAATATAGGTAGCCTACAGCACGAGAGAGGAAACTGTGTGTGTCTGTGTGAGGACACATTTGCTTATAACATTTAGTAAATATTGATGTATTATTATTTTGTGTTTTATTATATTCATTTACTTAATATTGTAAATTATTACTAAAAATACTTAACTGGTAAGGTTGGGGTTTATCTATAATTAACTAAAAACAAAGTCAATTAATAACAGATTTGTAAAAACTCTGTTTTTTTTGTTTTGTTTTCTATGTATACGTTTTAATACGTGTACGTTATGCTTTGAGACAAACCATGATCAAATTAATCAGTCAACACCATTGAGTATTTTCCATTAAATCTTCAGTGTAATAAATTAAAAAAAAAACACCCTTAAAGGAGAACTCCGGTCAATTTTAACACTGAGCTCATTTTTTGTAAATTTGGAGTGCTGTCAGTACAGAGAACAACGACAAAAATCGCTGGAGCGTTTAAAGTGACAGACAAAACTGCGTTATCTTTCTTGGTATTCGTGAACCAGGTATGAACTTATGGCCTTTAGGGTTTGTATCAGCCTGGTGTAATCATAATTAGATGTCTTCTACACTGAACCCACGTCCTCCAATCCATATCTTTGATTATTTTTATTTATTACATGGCTTGGCTGAATTCCAATGTAGAATGCGGTCTGTTATTTCTTTATAACAGACCGCTGCGGAGTATAACAGACCGTTGCCATGAAAAACAGCGCGTTGCTATGGACGCGGAACGGACTATTTTCTTTGGCGGAAGCAATACAATCGTTTTTAAATCAATAAACTCCTTTTTAAATCAATAATTCGTGTCAAATTATTTATTTATTTTGTAGGTAGCCATGTAATAAGCGGGATAATGTATAGAGAGGCGGTCGTTATAGCGAATAACAAGCCCTTCAGGCTGTCAAGACCCCGACGCGAAGCCTGTCGGGCTTGTTATTCGCTATAACAACCGCCTCTCTATACATTATCCCTTACTTAATAAAACTCCCAGCCGCATGAGGCCAGTATTGTTATTTACATGAGGTAAAATTTTCCGCTTTCTCATTTTGTCAACTGTCATGGCTTCCATATTACCGTAATGCACAAAATACATGAGAATTCATAATATAATTTAAAAAAGAAAGTATTAGTCATGCCAAGATTACTATGTTGCATTAAACGACCATTTAAACCCTCTTCAATGAAAGACGTTAAACAAACGTGTACATTTGCTATTTTTATTTAAATAATTGAAATGTAAAAAAATATATGCGCGCATTTTAGACACTTTACGGTCAAGCATTTGCGGATGTAATGAGTGCAGTGTGAGTGTGTGCAGCGCCCCTGGCCTCGAGTAAAACACATTGGATCATCAGCAGCAGCTTTCATTGAGGGGAAACAGAGAAAGAAGGGGCTGTCAGAGACTTCAGGCGGACTGTATTTCAGGAGCGGGGGCCAAAAAACCCAAGCGGGCAAGCGTGTGTGTGTAGGCAAGAAGGCCAATTGCGTTTAGCCAGAGATGACGGAGGTTAGCGAGATATTGATGTCGGTTCTGTCTACGATTCGGGTTCCGAGGCCCGGAGATCGTGTTCACAAAGACGAATGCGCCTTCTCATTCGCCAGCCCAGTGAGTTCAGTAGACTGCACAGTCATCGCGCACTTTCGGGAATTTTTATTTATTTATTTGCTTGTTTGTATAAGGTTGCTGTTTTGCTTTTGTCTTCTTACCATCTGTGAGAAGCGGATCGCTAACTAGCGCTCATTTAGTGCTCAAGTTTGCACTATTTTCCTTCATTAGGTCATACGAGTCATCATTGCACTGTTGACTCTGCACTCTTTGGTTACATCTCGATTAAGCCATTCATTTTCTGTAACTTTAAATGATCAGATTATATATAACTTTAGCTAGCTGTGAGCTAGTTATAACGCTAAGTTTAGCTAGAAGCTGCAAAGTTTCTTATCTTGAGAAGCCTGTGTGCTTCTGTATCATGCGCGTGAATGTTATTTTGTGGTGTGCGCGTGAGACCGCCTCATTGAGCGCGTGGTGCTGCTGACCAGCAGTATTTTGTTATAACAGTTCTTTCCGATTGTTTCAGGAGAGTGAGGGAGGCTTGTATGTCTGTATGAACAGCTTTCTCGGCTATGGAAGTAAGTACGTAGACCGACACCACGCCAAAACTGGCCAGAGAGCTTACCTGCACATCACCAGGACCCGGAAAACACAGGTAAGCACATGACGCATCATTCAGTGAATTTATGAATAATAAAGTATGATTTGAGTACGTTCATATATCTTTAAAGTCTCCATTCTCCAAACAGAATTGTAAAAAAAAAGAAAGAAAATAGATTGATGACAAACAGGTTTCCCTAACACTCCTCCTGTCTTTCATTGGCCAGACAAACAGAGTCCCGCCCCCAGACTCGTGTCATTGGTTTAGCCAGTGTTGCTGTTTCAGGCTGGGTGGGACACAGCAATTATTAATGTTCAACATTTGGGTTGGGAAGTAAAAATCCTATTCATTTATTTAATTTTCATAATAATTAAGGATATTTTAATAACCATTAAAGCCAGACTTCTTATTAATCAATGATATATTGAAGCCATTTGTTGAAACCATCAGCCTAGATTTTCAATAAAATTTGTTTAACAGTGGAATTCCTGTTGAAGAACTACATTAAACATTACCCATGAATGTCCAAAGAAATCTCCACCAATCAGGGAATTGTGACTAGCAAATCATGCAGAAACACCTCTCTGTGATCACCCACTTCAATAAAGCACTCCGAATGTTGTAACCATCAATCTCCCTACACTTTCAAACTAATTAAATATTTGTTTGCATATTTTGCAATAAATGTAAATAAACTGCTTCTATGTATGTAAGCAGCATTTGTCAAATTTGTCATTTGCAATGCTATATGGGATTGTAGTTCAACAAAGCCGTTAAGGTCGGATTGAAATGAAAATTCATCTTGTCTACTTTCTAAATGCATGCTATAGATCTAATTGAGAACAATTCATGCCTATGTTTTTTGACCTAGTATAATGTTTAATCAAAATGACATAACAGGTCCTTCCTGTGAAAATAACAAGCTTTTCTGCAAGTTCATGTTCATCCACCTCCACTTTTGATTGCAACACCCACATCTTAAAATCCACATAAACCGATGCATAGAACCAATAAATATTTTTTTTTTTTTGATGTTCTGTTACACTCAGATATGCATCACAATACTTAAGATAAGATCTGTCCCCACTTCCGTTTCATTGCGACTTTAATTACTCTACACAGTCTTGTACCTTTTGTATTTTTGTCTGATTTTCCCCAATGGGAAAATTTAATAGAAAAAATACCGTAACCAAGGCTGCAAAAAAAAAAAAAAAATGGTGTGGGCACTGTATAGCTAAACAGTTCATAGACTTTTCTGGAAAATCAACATGCACGACACGTGGCTTATTTATGTCTCTGCATATTAATATGGTATAGGAGAAACTATTTGAATGAAAAACATATTAGACCTTTAATTCACTGTAGTTGATGTGCGACTCTTCATGTCAATGCTTTTGAACTAAGCAAATACGAATTGCACAACAAAGCTTTGTAGTGTCTTGTTTCTTGTGCTGTTCTTCTGGCAAATGTAGACTAACCTTGTCTGTCTATCAGAAGGAGGATGATCCCAATTCTGGATCCGGTGATCCTCCCAAAAAGAAGCCCACAAGACTGGCCATTGGTAAGCACTTGCTTTCTTTTGCCCTCAGTCTTAGTGTAATATTTTAGTACACGCTAGTTTTTATTGTAAGTAAGCTTATATTATTTTATGAAACATAAAAGGATGTAAAGCTTTCATGTTTTTCTCGTAGGGATTGAGGGAGGGTTTGATGTTGATCAGGAGCAATATGAGGAAGAAGTCAAGGTGGTTCTGTTCCCAGACCGACAGGAAGTAACATCAGAGGATCTAGGCTCCATGCCAGATGTTGTTCGGGAGAGGGTGAATATCATTTTATATTATTGTATTTTTTAACATTATTTTTCACTATGTAATAATAACAGACTTGTGGATGGCATGTTCATTTTCTTATTAAGCTGTAATAGTCAGTTTATAGACTGTTAACTTTTTATTTATTTACCAGATATAATGCTATATAGTCATAATTAAGTGTAAGCTTTTCTAACTATCATTCTCTGTGTTGTTGTCATTCTCGCTTGCAGGTGTCTCTGTCGATGGCGGGGCTGCAGGCAGCAGACTCGGTGTCACATGCTCTGCAGGTGCAGCAGTGGGACGGTGAAGTGCGACAGGAGTCAAAATACGCAGCTGAACTTAAACAACTCGACAATGGGGTCAAAATCCCTCCAAGGTATACACACGTGCAAATGTTGTTGACACATTTGTAGGGCTGTAATCAACCAAAGAAAATCTTGGTCGACTAAAGTCCTGAAATTTTCGACTAAAAATCGGCTAAAAATGACGTTAGGAAAAAAAAAAAACTTTAAATTAATTAGCTGCGCACTGTGCGCCTTGTTGTCCGCCTAAATGAATTATAAATAAACATAAAAAAACTAGTAGGCTATTTGCAGTATTAAATCGTTTTTGACGTAATTATTTTGCACTGAAATGAGTCTGACACACGAGTCTGTCGGCTCTGGCAGCGTTGCTTCACGTGCACCTGCGAAATATCAGATCAGAGCCTATGAAAATAGTAATATGTTGTCAACTAGTGATATCATGACAAGAACTTTTGAGGAATATGTAACATAATTTAGACAATTGTTTTTGTCATATGTATTATAATAACTGACAGACACTATAATTTCAGCGAATAGACTATTATAGACGAATAGACTATTAACTTAAAGCTTTTACTCTTAAACACAAAAGGCACGTCCACTTTAATAAAAAAAAAAATTATTAAACAAACCAGATCAAGTAATAATATTCAGCAAACCTTCTAGTAGCCTACTTTCTTCAATCTGTCTCTCTTCTCCAGTGGGTTGGGCTAATCCAAAAGAAGTGAAAACAAGGGGGGTGTTCTGAAGACAGACTGTTACCTGTGAAACAGCGGTGCTCTGAAAACACCCCCATTAGCAATTAGTGCTTTCCACCTGATGAAATGAACGCGGCAAAACTGATGAAATGAACTCGACAAAACTAATAAAATGAACGCGAAAGTAAAAGAGGCAGAATCAGAATTTTGGTCGAGCCAGAACGTATCGACCAAATAATCGACTAATCGACTGGGAGATTACAGCCCTACACATTTGATATGTACTGCTGCTAAGCTCTGAGAATATGATCCCAGAGGAAGTTACAGTAATTGATTGTTTGCATTTAGATGCTCCTATCTTTCTTTCAGTGGTTGGAAGTGTGAGGTCTGTGACCTCCAAGAGAACATCTGGATGAATCTGACAGATGGGAAGGTTTTGTGTGGGCGGAGATATTTTGATGGATCGGGAGGAAATAACCACGCCCTCTTGCACTACCAGCAGACCGGATACCCATTGGCTGTCAAACTCGGCACAATAACACCTGACGGAGCAGGTGAGATTATCACACAAAATCTACTGGAGTCTAAGTAAATGGTCTCTTCTGCTTCTTCCATTGGTCTCTTCTGCTAACCACGGCTGCATTTATTTATTTAAAAATACTGTCAAACTATAATGTTAAATATCATTGCATTTCAAAACATCTTTCAATATATTTTAAAATATAATTTATTTCTGTGATGGCAAAGCTGAATTTTCAGCATCATTACTCCAGTTTTCAGTCACATGATCTTTCAGAAATCATTCTAATACATATACTGATTTGGTTAATGTTATCATCAATGTTGAAAACAGTTGTGCTGCTTAATATTTTTGTGGAAATCATGATGCATGTTTTCCAGGATTTATTTATTTATTTATTTTAAATAGAAGGCTTTTTTGTCATCAATGTATTTATTCTCACTTTTGATCAATTTACAGTGCTCTTTTCTGTAAAAAAAAAAAAAGGGGGTATATTTGAAGACATTGTGTGCTGTGTGTCTGTCTTTGCAGATGTCTATTCATATGATGAAGATGATATGGTATTAGATTCTAAGCTTCCAGAACACCTTTCTCACTTTGGCATCGATATGATGACTATGGAAAAGGTACAGTCATTCCTAAAATCTCTGCAAGATGGGCTTTCATTCTTAAAGTGCTTAAGAAGCTGTTCAAAAAAAGCTGGTGTTAAAGTGTGTTCCTCCCTCTGTCAGACGGAAAGAACCATGACTGAGCTGGAGATCGCAGTGAACCAGCGTGTGGGCGAGTGGGAGGTGATTCAGGAGTCGGGCACCACTCTGAGGCCCATGTGGGGCCCGGGGCTCACCGGTATGAAGAACCTGGGAAACAGCTGCTACCTCAACTCTGTCATGCAAGTGCTCTTCACCATCCCAGACTTCCAGACCAAGTTAGTGTCTTTCAGAGTGCTTTTGCCATGTTTTTCATATACACTACCGATCAAAATATTGGGGTCAGTAAAAAATGTTTTAAATACTTTTATTCAGCAAGGACACATTAAAATTGACAGTAAATACATTTATAATGTTACAAACTATTTCTATTTCATATAAATGTGTTTATAACTGTTCTTTTGAACTTTTTATTAATCAAAGAATCCTGAAAAAAAATGTTTCAAAGATATTAAGCCAAACGGTTTTCAACATTGATAATCAGAAATGTTTTTCAAGCACCAAATCAGCATTTTAGAATGATTTCTGAAGGATCATGTGACACTGAAGATGTAATGATGCTGAAATTTTTAATTTACCATCACAGGAATATATTACATTTTAAAATAGAAAATAGTTATTTTAAATCGTAATAATATTTCACAATATTACATTTTTGTGTTTTTGATTAAATAAATGCAGCCATGAAGGGCTTATTTTAAAAACAAACAAAAAAATCTTACAGACCCCAAAGTTTTGAATGGTAGTGTATGTGTATTAGACATGAATGTTTTATATATTTTTATATTCATAAGTTAACTATTGCTGAAATAAAATGAAGTCTCTAAATGCGTCTTTGGTTCCTCTCGCTCTTTAACTGTCAGATACGTTTCCAACATTGACAAGGTCTTTGCTGAGGCGCCCAGTGACCCTACCCAGGACTTTAAGACTCAAGTGTGAGTACCTGACCTACAAACCTTTAAAATAGGGGTGTGTGTTTAGTGATCGTCCACCCCAAAATCTTCAACCTGAAGTTGAGTAAATGATGACAGAATTTTCCTTTTTGGCTGAACTATCCCTTTTATACCATACTTCCAGCAGAGGTCACTATACATCAGTTCTCTCTCTCTACTACCTGAAAGAAAGCAGGGAAAAAACATGAACATCTACTTAGAATTTTTTTTCAAAAAGCTTAAACACTACAGCAATTTGATGAAATAACCAAAAATGTTCTCTTTCTTCCTTCCTTTTCACTCTTTAATATCAGAGCAAAGCTGGGCTATGGCCTTCTGTCAGGAGAGTACTCTAAGCCGGCCCCGGACCCCGGAGATGACCCCAGTGCCTCCACCGAACCCAGGGTACACGCGCACACACACCCACCTTTTAACAATTCGAATTCACCGGGTCTCATTCAGGAAAGAAGAGCAGAATTTATGTGCAAATCTTTCATAAATTTTTTCTAATGAAAAGTCATTCTGTTTATGTTTAGTTGTTGAGATAAGCCATTCATAAATGATTTTGTTTGTACAGGGTGACCAGGTTGGGATAGCACCTCGCATGTTCAAAGCTCTGGTTGGACGAGGCCATCCGGAGTTCTCGACCAATCGGCAGCAGGATGCGCAGGAGTTTCTTCTTCACTTTATAAATATGGTGGAGGTAATGATGATGACTTTCTCCTGCTGTCTTTGTTTTTCTCTACTTGTGCATTCGCTCAATTCAGCTTTTCTTTATGTTGGTCAGAGGAACTGTCGGTCTGGCATGAATCCCTCAGAAGCTTTCCGCTTCCTGGTAGAAGAGAAGATCGTATGCCAGCAGTCACAAAAGGCCAAGTATACGCAACGAGTGGACTACATTGTCCAGCTGCCCGTTCCCATGGACCAGGCAACTAATATGGGTTAGACACTTATTGGAATGTAGTTTACTTAATTTCCAGGAAAAAAAAAATAAAATAATACTCCCATTTTATCCTTCCTCTCATTTATCATCTTCTCTTCCTGTTTATCAGAGGAGCTACAAGAAGCGGAGCGTCGCCGTGATGAGGCGGAGTCATCTGGAGCCCCTCCCCCCGCTGTGACACGTGCTCAAATCCCATTTGCTGCCTGTTTGGCTGCTCTCAGCGAACCAGAAACACTCACAGATTTCTGGAGCTCTGCAGTGCAGGCCAAAACCACTGCCACAAAGTAATAATAATATTCATTTATGTTTTTTTAGTCAGTCTTTGGGTTTCTTCTGTGTGTTAATATATCTTTGTTTCTAGGACCACTCGCTTTGCTTCATTTCCTGACCATCTTGTTATCCAAATCAAGAAATTTACTTTTGGCCTGGATTGGGTTCCTAAAAAACTAGGTGAATCTCTCTCTCTCTCTCTCTCTCTTTCTCTCTCTCTCTCTCTCTCTCTCTCTCTCTCTCTCTCTCTCTCTCTCTCTCTCTCTCTCTCTCTCTCTCTCTCTCTCTCTCTCTCTATCTATATATATATATATATATATATATATATATATATATATATAAAATATTTATTGAAGACCTCTGCTAAAACATGTTCATTCTGTACAAATACATCTATAAATGAAAATAATTCAGTTAATTGGTTTACAGCCATAGTTTGAAGACTAATATATGATCATTTTATTAGATGTGAGCATTGACGTTCCTGACACACTGGATCTGAGCACGCTCCGTGCCATGGGACAGCAGCCAGGGGAGGAGCTTCTGCCAGAGGTGGCCCCGCCTCCTCTCATGACCCCCGATGTGGAGGTTAAAGGTATCCTGGGTTCCCACGGCAACGAGGAGGACGACTCTCTCTACTCCCCACTGCTGTGTCAGTCTGTCTTTTCTCCTCTTTCCGACTGCATCTGTCTTCACTTGAGCCTGTCTTTCATTCTTTTTCTTTTTCCTTTGCTTTCTTCTTTTTGTCTTCTTTTGTTCATTAAATTAATTTGCTTTAGTTCAAGATAAACACTTTTTTAATGTGTTGCTCTCTATATACATGATGTATCATACAGCCTCAGTATTTAGTTTTCAATTAAATGGAATTTGTCTTGGATTTAAGCATTGGTTAAACTTTTTTTTCCATTTAATTTTGATTAGCATTCAGTCTGTGTAATGATTCCTTGTATCAAAAGCTGTGTGTAGACCACTCTCTCTCTCTGTCTGTCTCTTAGCTCCGGTGTTGGATGACTCCACAGTGTCTCAGCTCTGTGAGATGGGTTTTCCTCTGGAAGCTTGCCGGAAGGCCGTGTACTACACGGGCAACACTGGCATCGACGCTGCTATGAACTGGGTGATGGGGCACATGGATGACCCTGGTAAATACATTCATCAATGAGTGTCAACTGTAAAGAGGATTTAAAGCAGTATGCAGATTTAGAGTAATAATTCTGTGTGTGATTTTTCTGCAGATTTTTCCGCACCTTTAGTGTTGCCTGGCTCTAGTTCTGCTCCTGGCACAACACCCACTGAAAGTGTACCTGAGGAACACCTTGCAACCATCGTTTCTATGGGCTTCAGTCGAGACCAGGCCACTCGTGCTCTTAGAGCTACGGTGAGAGGCAAAAATATATTGATGCATAGATCTGATTTTTTTCCAACAATGTTTTATAGATAAACCTACTGATAGCTACCGCAATCTGTTTCCTCAAATATGGTACTTTTTTAAAGAATTATTAGATATGTTAGAACAATAAATACAGGGTTTTTCCTGCATAATTACAAGGCAATTATAATTGACAATTCTGTCAAATTTCGTTCCTCCTCCGGCTCTCGACAAAACTCAGACAGACAGTCACATGCTCAGATACACTTTTTCCACCGTGACTATTCTGTTGCGGGCCAAGTAATAAAAACATAACATTCCAATGAGTCGAGGGTGGATGACAGATAAATCATTATAATGTGTTGAGTTTAATAAAGACACAGAACTCTCATCATGGTAAAACGCAATGAACGTGCGTCACTCTTTTACTTTCGTTTTCAACAACGTAATTCTCTTCGGGGAAAACCAATCAAGGAAAACATATCAGGGCTCGACATTAACGCTTGTCCGGGACACGTGTTTTTTTTGAAGGGACACGTGAGAGAGAATTGTACTTGCCCAACTGGACAAATGCCCTGATTAAAACGGCAATATCAAAAAATAAAATAACAAGGGAATCACAGAAAAGGCGATTTCATTTAATGTAAGTGGCGATTGATAGCCTATAGTTGATAATAATATAGATGTCTTACCGTGTTTCCCAACGTTTTGATTGTTAACAGCCTAGTGTCTTATTCTAATTAAATGTATTGATCAAATTGAAGAATTTGAAATGAAAGATGGAGCATGCATTTAATAAAATTAGGGGGGGTATGCCCCCAGACCCCCATTGAGCTACTGTGGTCCACCCACAAAAATACTGTGGGAAACACAGTAGGCTATATGATGGTCTACGAAAAATACTACTTAAACATACATGATCAGGATTTTACCATCTCCACCTCGTTTTGAGCCAGGAAAAACCCTGATATATTTCTGTATCGTTAAGCCCCTTCACAGAGATTCCGGAAAATACACTGATAATGTGTCCCGGGATTTGTCCTGGAATCGTTTGATTTTGGTTCATTCACACTGCTAGTGATTTTCTGGAATCTGTGCATGTGTTCACACACATCCCGTAAAGACATGTGACATCAAGATGTGATGTATAATGTAAGCGTCAAAAAACATTAGCTAGTGTTGTAGAACTAAAGAGAGAGGCTCCCAGGAGCGCGCTTAAACATCACACTTTTGATTTTCCCGGCAAAAACGGCAAATAACAGTATCCTTCACTTAAAATCAGTAAAAATTTCTTCTTTGTTAATGTGTAACGTTGACCTTGATCTGCATTTAAAACCCACGGTCAAAGAGTCGCTCTAACTACCGGTACGTAATTTTGATGACACTTCACTAAAACGCATCCCTTACGGCATTGGTCCTGCCTTTAGTTCACACAGTGCACGTTCCGGGACTGATCCCAGCAATGTTACTAGATCTCCATCCCGGGGTCAATCCCAAGATGTGTTTCCGTTCACACAGAAGGCACTCTAGCAATTTATATGGCAATTTTCTGGGATCAATGCTCTGTGTGAAAGGGGCTTTAGTTAATGTAAGAAATATTTCATCTTTTTAATAGTTCTCACAACAACAAAAAACTTGCAATTACTCGTCTCACTTAAAAGCTACTTCTATATTGCACTGAACAATTAATAATATACAACAATACACTGTGCACAAAAGTTTGGGATTGATTTTACGTTTAAAAAAATATTTTTGAAAGTGTTTATGCTCACCAAGGCTGCATTTATTTGATGAAAAAGTCAAAAACAGTAATATCATGAAATATCATTAATTTTTATGTGAAGCAAAGCTGAATTTTCAACAAGAATTACTCCAGTGACTTCACATGATCCTTCAGAAATCATTCTTATGCTGATTTGGCGCTCAGGAAACATTTCTTATAATCAATTAGGGCTGCCCTCAACTAAAGATTTTTCTAGTTGACAAGTAGTCGTTCATTAAACGATTAGTCGACTAATCGCGCGTTCATATTAACAATTCATAAATCATAACAACGAACCTTTATTTGCATATATATTACTAATCAGCGCTCAAATGCAAGCATAAATCTTGCCACAGCACACCAGCAAACAAAATGATTATGAGTGTGTCGTGAAAAAACAGAAGGAGACTGTCTAAACATTTTAATAATTTATTGATAATGTTTTGGCTGGAGAGATTAAGTCACGCTGCCGACTCGTCATCTCGGCAGTAGTGGGGAAATATTTTTTGTTACATTATAAATGTCTTTAATGTCACTTTTGGTCAATTTAATGTCGATGCTCACCAAAAAAAAATCTGACTGACCCCAAACTTTTTAACAGTTGTATAATCTTATGAACTGATATTCCATGAATTGTTGCAGTAAAAAAATATTTCTTATGGTTAAATGAATGACCAAAAGCATAACATTGCCCCCAATGTTGCATACAAGCTAGTTACCACACTGTATTTACCTCACTACCATAAATATTACATTCCTTTTAATTTGTGACACCGAAGAAGTAAATCATTCTTCAAGATATCTTCCTTTTTTAATTTTTTTTTATTCTTGGGTGAACAATCCCTTTCATGTTAAAAAAAGAAACTCGCACAAATCGAGGTCTTTAATGTTGGTAATAGGTTACAAAAATTGCAAACGTCAAATAAAGTGAACAGAAAATAAACCAGTCAGTATGTTATGAATGCAATGCACCTTTTCAAAGGCCATTTGTTATCTCTTTCTTTTAAGAGATTCAGGCCCATATTTTTCAATTTCTGTTTGTAGAATAATATTCTAGAGCGTGCTGTGGACTGGATCTTCTCTCATCTGGATGATCTGGAGTCCATGGATGTGTCTGAGGGTGGACGCTCAGAGGGAGGAAGTGAAGCCAGTCGGGAACCACCTCCAGGACCACGTGTCCGTGATGGAGCAGGAAGTAAGTGTGTTTGTGTGGCATTTTATAAAAAAATTTCTTAAATATTATGCTCTCTTCTAATGATTCAAATCTTTCCCATCCTTTTGTCCTGAAGAGTATGAGCTTTTTGCGTTCATCAGTCACATGGGATCGAGCACAATGTGTGGTCATTATGTCTGCCACATCAAGAAGGACCAACAGTGAGTGAAGTTCTCTCTCCATCAGTGGACTCCAATCCCTCTATTATTATTCATATGCAGCTCTTGTACAGCAATATCACCTTCTCAGTATTCATTCTCTTCTCAGTGGTTTTATATCCAGTGTCTGTCTTTGTTTCTTGCAGGTGGGTAATCTTTAACGATCAGAAAGTTTGTGCCTCTGAGAAGCCACCTAAGGACCTGGGCTACCTGTACTTTTACAGGAGAGTGGTGGAATAAAGTAAACTAGAATAGTATCTTTCTCTCTCTTTCACCCAGACACACACACTCACACACTTCTCTATCTGATCCACTGGAAAAGTAGGTAACAGACTCCTGCTTCTGAACTGATGCGCCATTTAATAAGTCAAAGCACTTCTCCATCGAATTTATTCACTACCGAGAAAAACCAGACGTAATAAAATGGAAGGAAAAAAAAAGAGATGTAGGATGTGCGGATTAGAGTGTTCTTACTCGAAACGCCCATATGTTGTACAATGCCTTACCACACACTAGTCTCCTTCGTGCCTCCCCCTGATTGGATTGTGACTATTGTGACATCATCGCTTCTAGAGCTAAGCTCCACCTTCCTTCCCTTTATGTGTTCCAGAATGTTTCTGCAAAATGTTTAATGACAATATCACTAAATCACAAAACAAAACAGCTAAATATTATATATTGGAATTTTAAATTTAAAAAAAAAAAAGAATGCAAAAGGTATTGTGCGGTTTCACTTTTTTCCTTATGGTTTGTTCTCCTTTTTTGGGGGAGGAAAGAATTAATTTTGTTCTTTTTGCTTTAAAATAAAAAATGTCTCTTTGCTTCTTCTGACTCTGTGTATTGTGATTATGGGTGTGTATAAAGGAACTTTGTTAGCAGTAATGATCGTATTACAGGAAGGAACAAACTGAAAGTGCAAAGATTGTTGATAAATGTGAAAGCAATGAATTAAACATGAATTAAATGCAAAAACGACACTAATGACATTTAATTAAGCATATCTGGTTAACAATGGAGAGTTAAAGCGTCGTTTGTCTTACTGCTGTCAAGCTTTGACGGTAAGTAAATTACAAAGCTCTTTGAATCTTAAGTGAATCTACATAACGTATCACATTTGCAAGCGTTGTCTGTAATGAAATGTCAATACTGAGAATCTGAGATTAATGTGCACGTGCTATTTAGGCCTGTTGATTTAGGTGTAAAATACTAATATCAATTAATGTTTAACGTTTTACCGTAATTCTCAAATCTATCAAGGATTTCCCACTGCGAAGTACATGTGAGAGGCGTTTTCTGCCCTACATTGGTTTCTGCTCTCCAAAAACACTTTTTTTCTTTCTTCCGCTGTCTCACCTCATTTGAGATTCTGGTGCAGCCTGGTTAAGGTTTTCGTATCGGCTAGTTTCTCACACGCGCTGGTTTTTGCCAGTTGGACTAAAGGCTCATAAACATTTTTTGAAACTTTGTTAACAAATCAGAAAACGGCATTCAAACGTGAGTATAAACAGCAGAGCTTTCAACAATGAAATCTATTATCTAACTTGTCTTGCATACGCGAAGGGTTTTAAATAAAAATCGTGACAAAAACAAACAAACAAACAAAAAAGTGATGCAACTGAATGATATATTTTTTTTAAGATAAATCTGTCTTCAATTCCTAGATGAGATACGGATATATTATTTTAGAACCAAAAGAGGATAATATTTCTTTAACACTCGATCATGAAGCTCATTTATATATATATTTTTTGTTTTGTTTTAATATAGGCTAGCCTATATTTTGTTTTCTTTTCGTTAACTTTAATGATTTTTAAATATATCGTCATATATAAGGACCGACTTTTTTACTAATAATAAATGTAACTTAAAAAGTAAAAAACAAATGTAGCCTATATACTGTAATTGTTTATTTTAAGAATTGAAAAGTAGACTAAATAAACGATTACAAGATTATAACGAAAGCACAGTATTTTGCAGGATTTACGAAAATGTTTCATCTTGTCATAGGCTAATAACCTGGATAAAAAACACAAATCTGTAATAAAAACAGCAGATTGAAATAGAAATGCTTATTTGCACCACAAACACTGTAAGGGAAATGTATATTATGCATTGAAGATACATTATAAAGCTTTGATATTTAAAAAAAAAAAAGTACAATAAACATTTTTATTCATTTTCTACCACTATTTGTGTATAATTTGGAGGCATCATATAGCCTATTTTGCTGGTGATAACTTGTTTAGCTTAATAGTAATACAAAGTGTCTTGGATATTTATCTAAAATTATTCAAATTTCATTTTAATCATTTAAATTAGGGCTATATTTACAGAGAAAAAAATATTTTAGGTTAAGAGAGAATGAAACGATATTACTGAAAGCAGTTGCACTTGTGGCTCACAGCCACATATGTTGATTTCCTGTTTACCCCTTTTTTTTCTTAGTTGTTAAAGCATGGGCCTCTTATATACGAAAGAAGATTATCAGATAGGATTTTCTCATGGAAATGAAACACCGGGCTTTTTGATTTAAAAAGAAACTTTACATTTCATTCAATATATTTTTTTTTAGAAAAAGGAACAGAATGCCAACTTGCAAGATCCTCTTTTTTCTCCTTCTTGGTGAGCATAAACCTTTTATTTATTTTAAACAGTCTATATATAATACTCTGCCTGCACAGCTTTGCTCTCTTTAACCCTCCCTTATTCTCCAACATTCTCTCCTTCAGCACTGTGTACATTGTGTGGGAAATGTGATAAGTTATATCAGCAAGTCGGGGGTGACATTTCCATGGATTGTGGAACCCTAAATAGGAACAGTGATGTAGAATGGAGATTGGACGACGTTCGCATTATTTTCATTAAGGGCAAAAGTGGAACTAAAATGACGGGTATCAGTTTCTTCTCCTTTTGACACAAAAATGATTGAATATGAAGTATTGTGAGGAGTCACGCTATAATTGATTTTATTTTTAAAGGTAGAACCCATAATAAGGATAAAGTAAGGGTAAATGACGGAACTTTGAGGGTTCCCAAACTGGAGACAAGAGACTCTGGAGATTATACCTGCGTTCAAACAGGGAAAAAATACACTCTGCATGTTGTGTCAGGTGAGAGACGACAGCAGTGGCGAGAACCTAGAGTTGGCTTTTTTATGTATTTATTTATTTATTTATTTATTTATTTTTAGAATGATTGTATTTTTCATATTTGCTCTCTTTTCTCTCTCTCTCTCTCAGTCTTTGCTACACCAGCAGTGCTGGTGCAGTCCAGTAAAGCAGAGCTGCACTGTGACATTACAGGAGACCCGAATGCTGAAGTAAAGTGGCTGAATCCCTTAAATGATGAAACAAATCATAAAAAACAAGTGATACAGCTGAAGCCTGTGACTTCAAAGGATAATGGCCAGTGGACATGTCAGGTCAAGGATTTGAAGATCAGTTTACAATTGACTGTTGTCGGTTGGTGTCCCTAATAGTTAATAAAAGTGTTTATATTATTATAATATTTCACATTTCATGCTATAAATGACATTTGTCTGGGTCTCCAACAGGTCTCCTGACCAAAGCTGTTGAAGTTGCTGAAGGGGGGAATGTAGTGCTGCCCTGTTCTCTTTCTCAGAGTGTATCTCAACGTGTTGAGGGTGGGAAGTGGAAGGCTGACCACCTCCCTGCAGACTCTTTCCCAACCCTGACGTCCTCAGATAGCAAAGGCTTACACTGGAATGGCATGAATTCATCAAAAGTCACATTTACTAGTGGACAACTCAGCACAAACTATGATGTCACATTGATGAAAGTGAATACCTTACACTGATCTTGCTTTGAATAAACTATACATAACATTTTCATGTTACACTCTTAAAAAAGTTTTTTTGGAAAAAAATAATTTGCATAATATATTAGTATAATTAGAATAATTTATTAGTATAATTTGGGTTCCACAAATAACCTTTAAGTGAAGAGTTCTGAAAAAAAATGTGAATAATTTTATAAAATGCATAATCTAAAGAGCCTTTAGTGCAATGAAAAAGTTCCATTGATGTTTAAGATTCTTCATGGAACCATAGATCATGCCAATAAAGAACCTTTATTTTAAGAGTTGACAGTCATTTCCTCTCTTATTCTCTCAGGCGCAGCCTAGTGATGCAGGGGACTATGTGTGTACGGTGAAGTTCGAGGGCGGAGCAGAGCTAACTGCAAAGACGAATTTGACGGTTGTGGCCAAACCTTCAGGTGAAACAAATCTACATTTCACAACTTTACAAAATCAGTCTTGTATGGATGCACTTTATATATCAGAACCACATCAGTCATAGTTATTGGCCAAATTGATTATCAGCTTATAGGTATCAGCCAGAATTGTAATATCGCTGCATTCCTACAGGAATTAATATAATTTCACAATAGAAAGGATGCATTTTATGTGCGTTGTGCACTAAGCAAAATCCCAGATCAACAGCTCAGTCTTAGTTTATAATGATCATTGAACAGGTGGAAGTGAACAGGAAGTCACTAAAGTGAGAGGAAAAAAACCTGCAGGTGGGGTACCATGGAGCAAGGAGATGCTTGGCTTAAAGCTGTGGATCTGGATTGCCGTAGGAGCCAGTGCTGTGGTTCTGATCGGACTTGTCGTTGTGATTGTTTTCGTCCAGCAAAGGAACAAACGAATGAAGGTGAGAGGAAGAAAGCCAGCAAGCTAGCAAGAAAGGAAGTGGCTCATTTAATGTTTTTTTTTTCTTTTATCTAGAAGAGAGTGAAAAAGCTGAGATCCATGCGGCAGCCTCTTACAGCCAAAGACTACTGCCAATGCAACTGCCAATACAACAGGTACCTCCTCTTCCTTTACTACACAGTGATACTTGTATTACTCACAGTCAGGCTTACTGAGCGTTTGTATGGTCTTTATGTTGCTTTAAAGGGATAGTTCACCTCTAAATAAAAAAATGTACACAAAAAGATATTTTGAAAAATGAGTTTTTTGTCAATGAAAGTCAACGGGGTTCTAAGTATCTTCAAAATATCTGCTATCGTTCTACAGAAGAAAGAAAGTGATAAAGGTTTGGAATGACATGAGGGTGAGTCAGTGATATCAAAATGTTCATTTCTAATGCTGCCATTTTGTTATATATTAAAATTAATTAAATTTTACTTTGTTATTTTTAATTTATCAGTTGATATTGCTTATTTAATGGTTTCTGCTCATTTCCCTATTGTTACATTTAGATTACCATTGCCTTTTTCCATAATGTTCATAATTCTGCCTAAATTCACTTTCAAGCATTTCAAGAGATTTATTTGAATATTTTAAAAGTTAAATATTTTAACTTATTTGGACAAAATGGTGTAGAATAGTGTAGTAGAATTTAAATAATCTGCCATTTATCTGTTATACGAAACAAAATATAATTTTTTATATCCATGAATCCCTATTGTTTATACCAAGGTTATTTTCGTAAATGAAAACTGAAACTAAGACTAAAACATTTTCGGAAAATTAAATAAAATAGAAAATTTCAACAAAAATGAAAAACTAAAACTAAACGAAACTAACAACAGTTACTGAAAATCTAACTGAATTAAAATAATAAAAAGCAAAAATAAATAATCTTTACTAATAAGCTCTCATCTTGTTCCGGAAAATCACTTTTTTTCCATTTCATTGCACTACTGTGGCAAGCCGTTTTAACATTTAATCCTTAAAACCTAATAGTATCTATTTTCATGCTACTTGTACTTATTTTTTAGATACTAGTATCTATTCCATTAAGTGCCAGTACTTATTCCAATAGTGTCTAGTATTTAATTATACCTAACTTGTTAAAGGAGAACTCCGGTCAATTTTAACATTGAGCTCATTTTTTTTGTAAATTTGGAGTGCTGTCAGTACAGAGAACAACGACAAAAATCAGTGTTGCCTACATCGTGTTATCCTCTTTTTAAAATTTGCACCCTGTTGACTTCAATGGGGCAAGTTTTAAACCTGCTTTTAGCCTCTTAACATCCTTGATGTGTCATTACAAGTGCACAGCCATGTGAGTGATTCCTTCAGAGTGAACGCGGGTGAATCTGACTGCAGTAGATGTGAAAGATATGAATAAAAGTGATGTTAATTCAGCCAGCGCACATACCTGTATTTACATCCTGTTTTCGGTTGAAGTCCACAGTAGTCGATTGTCGAGTTCACGCGCATAGGTTTAGTACGTACGATCATGCACCCGAACTCGACAATCAACTACTGTGGACTTCAGCCGAAAACAGGATGTAAATACAGGTACATTTTTATTCATATCTTTCACATCTACTGCAGTCAGATTCACCACGTGTTGACTCTGAAGGAATCACTCACATGGCTGGTGCACTTGTAATGACACATCAAGGATGTTAAGAGGCTAAAAGCAGGTTTAAAACTTGCCCCATTGAAGTCAACAGGGTGCAAATTTTAAAAAGAGGATAACACGGTGTAGGCAACACCGATTTTTGTCGTTGTTCTCTGTATTGACAGCACTCCAAATTTACAAAAAAATTAGCTCAATGTTAAAATTGACCAGAGTTCTCCTTTAAGAAACAATAGAACTAGTGTTTATTTTTTTGTTACATTTTAGATCAAAGATATCCTTACCTTAATAGATACTAGGACTATTTAAATAATCAGTATGCAATTAATATGTTGAATATTAATGAACCAACAACATGTCAAAGAGAGATGACACAGGAAATGGACTGAATTGAACAAGGACGTTTTTATAATAACAATATAATAATAGCATACCTTTTTAATGGTATTAGAGTAAAAAAAAAAAAAAAAAAGCATATGTAATATAGTGCATATATACTCTTATTTTGACATGACTCGCATTCTCAGTTTGATAAATATTAGATTCATTTTTTTATTTTATATTTTTATTATTTAATATTAAAGATTAATATTCAGAATTTTTGATTAAGGAATTATGAATGCTCTCCAAAAGTTCCAATCTCTGGGTTTTGTGGTTGTTTGGCTGGTGGGTATGAATCTGTTTTTGGATCTACTTAACTGTTGTTTGGATTTTATTATTGTCAGGTAAGTCTTTATTATGGCCTACTGTACATTCAAACCAATAAATGTCATATCAAACACATCTTTTATCACGTTCATGCTAACCAATTAGTTAGATAAACCAACAAAGCCAGTAACAATGTTCTATAGCCTTAGTTTAGTTTAGAACTCTGATGTTCATATGGAAATGCAGGTTTGAGAGGTGGCGCCCCGCCAAATCACGACTTGCTTTACGGCACAACGTCACATACTTCAACAACATATGAAGCAGCCTCTATTCAGACGTGCTCTATTCAGACTACTCATTTCAGACGTGAATCATGGCAGATTCGATGAAGAAAACAAAGAAAGCACGGTCGGAAGAGTCAAGGAAAAGAAAACAAGAAACGTACTTACGACAGCAACGTTAAATACAAGTACTCCACAGCGACTCTAGGGGTCGCTGTTTGACAAAAACGGTAACCGCATAGTATGCCTTTAATATTTTCTTATTAGTTCCTTAAAGCAACACTAGTATGTAACATTTTTTACCTTAAAATAATGTTTCCAAAATCGTTTCAGTGGTTCATCAAGTCGTAACAGGGTGAAAGGGACTTAAGCCTCCGCCTTTGCGGTCCGCGTTTCTGTAGTTCTAATGAGACATACAAATTTGACTTGATTTACGGCAAGCGCTACAATAGTCATTATTTTGTTTTTCTTCGTTTATGATGTGCGACAGTAGGCTGTGGAAGGCTAAATGATTTACGACAGCGGTAATGGACAATTCCTCTTCCAACCTGTAGGGGGACCGAAGAGGAAAAGTTCCATAGTGTTGCTTTAAGAGATTGAAGATATCTGCAAATTAATAGATACTAGTAGCTATTCTGTTTTGATATAATCTATTAATTTATGACATGTAACTATTCCAATTTTGACTAGTATCTTTTTAAATATTACTAGTAAGTATTTGTTAGATACTAGTACTTATTTATTAAATGCTATTATTTTTCATTAGATACTAGTACCTATTTTATAGATACTAGTAGTTATTCATTAGGTACTAGTACTTAGTTATTAGACACTAGTATCTTTTGTAATTGTTACTAACTATTCTTATTTTACTAGTCACAGCTGCTTTTGTTAGTCAGAACAGCCACTGTAGAGTTCAATTAAAAATCTTAGAATAGAATAGAATAAAAAATCTTACTAGTAACATTTGGAATAAATATTAGTATCTAATAAAATAGGTACTAGTATCTATTGAATAAGTACTAGTAGCTAATTAATAAGTACTGGTATCTAATTAATGGGTACTGGTATCTAATGAATAAGTACTAGTATCTATTTAATAGGTACTAGTATCTAATGAATGAGTACCAGTATCTAAAAAATAAGAACTATTTCTAATGAATAATCTATTAAAAAGGTACTAGCATCTAAAGAATAAGCACTTGTAGCTAATGAATAAGCACTAGTACTTAATGGAATAGATACTAGTATCTAAAAAATTAAGTACTAGTAGCATGAAAATAGATATTAGTAGGTTTTAAGGATTACATTTTAAAACGGCTTGCCATAGCCCGCGTCTTTTTTCCGTTTTTCAAAGCAAATTAGCAAAACCGCTTTCTGTGTGAACCAGCCTTAAGAAGCAGAAATGGCCAAATAAGTATATCCATCATGACTAGACTTCTTGTAAATACAGCTGTACCTTAATTCCAGGTAAGATAACCATCTCATGTGAAACTAAACAAGTTACCACACGTATTAGACAAGAGACCACCCTAAGCAGAAAACGGAAAAAACAAATAGCATGTCTAGCCCAGAAATAGACGTACATTGGTCAGAGAGGTAGGCCTATACTAAATGTCTGGTCTAAATAGAACATTTGAATATGAGTATAACTATGAGTATATGATTTTAAACGATGCAATAGACAAAAAGCATACTAAAAATGAATACAAGAATAATGTTTGAAAGGATTAATCATATAAATAACCTTAAAGAATAATCATAATAATCATACGCATATTTTTTTCTTTTTCTTATACGCCCCGTTTAACAAGATTTCATTTTTAATGTGAATGAGTATTACTTTTTTTGTTGCATTTGTTTGGTTCTTTGTTCATCCTCAAACAATTATTTAATTTTTATTATTAAGAGGTTTTCACAAGAGTTAACTATAAACTGCAACTAAACATATAAAAACTAAATAGAAATGTGTTCACAAAATAAAAACTAAACTAAATTTATAGGAAATTTGAAAATTATATTAAAAGAAAAACTAATTAAAAAATGCAAAACTATAATAACCTTGGTTTACACCACATCGTAGTTGCTGGTATAATGTCAAAATAAGTAAATGCAGGGATGTTATATTCAGTGTTTGGGAAAGCTACCTTTCAAAAGCAATGCTTTAAAGTATTGCATTACTTGTTAAAAAATAACTAATTACGTTACTTTTTATTAGAAAGTAATGCACAAGTTACATTTGCATTGCTTTTTGTCACTTGGGGTTGCTTGCTTGTTTGTTTTTTAATATCAAAGTAATTCATTACTTTACTAGTTACTTGAAAAAAGTAATCTGATTATTTTACTCTCATTACTTGTAATGCATTACCCCCAACACTGGTTATATTTACACAGTTACACATTTGGTTAGTAATATTTCCTTATTCGTAGTTAATAATTCATATCAGTTTAAAGCATAAATGAACGCAGTGTTAAAGCAATAATACTACAGTATTACAGATTTTCACAGCATTTGTTTGTTTGTAGAGCTGAGACAGAGATGGAGTTGGGACAGCAAGAGAGGCCGCTTCCAGTGCCCAGAAAACAGCGCAACCCGCGTACACATCCAGCAGGCCCAAACCATACATTCGACAAGTGCCAAGAGCAAGACTACTGAGGAAAAAATAAATAAATCATGCCACGCTGGGCCTGTGCTTTTAAATGTGCTTCTTGCTTAATGATGCCAACAATGCAAATGAATGAATATGCCATGATTACTGTACTTTTAAATCAAATCGTGCATTTTGCAGAATATATAATATAAATGTTTCAACAACTGTAATTTTTGAATGACAAGAATGTTGAATGTTGCAGTTTTTCTTTCAAAAAATAAAATTTGTATATTCTTTTTACATGCTTCTACTGTACATGTGTGGGTTTCTCTCTCTCTCTCTCTCTCTCTCTCTCTCTCTCTCTCTCTCTCTCTCTCTCTCTCTGTGTGTGTGTGTGTGTGTGTGTGTGTGTGTGTGTGTGTGTGCACACTATAGCTTTAATAAACAGAATTAAACTGGTGCAGCTGGAATTTTTTTTTAGTTCACAGGTGTCCATACATGCACAGCTGTTCTTAGACGTCAAAAACAAAACAAATGACTCAAATGTTTCTTTGTGAATGTGATTATATACAGCAATTGATACATTATACTTTCATATTAAGAACATTCATCTGATTTTGAGTACAAAAGTGTGTCTGTGTTTTGGCGTAGAATAACATAAAAATGCACTGTAAAGAAAGTTTAATTTCTTGAGCGCAACGTTTTTAGAACGCAGAGTCGTGCGCGCGAGACGCTGCAAAAGACGCGAGCTCAACGGTCACACTCGTCCGTCTACGGCGCGTTTACGTTGAAAAATGATGGAAAAGTAGCGCAGTGGAATGGAAAAACGCGTTCTGTGTGAACGGCCCCGAAAGACGTTAGAATGCAAGAGAAAAGAGCTCTGGGAAAGGCTCGCTGATGCAGACGGAAGGCATTTGGTGTGATAAATGATGTGTGGCACTGATATAAAGGTAGTAATACTGAACTGTCAAAGTAAAAACAAAGGCATATGCTACGATACCACAGACAGATGAGTGTAGAGCTGCGCAAATCACGTTGCAGTTTCCTGTCCCATATGTGTGTGACAGAGTGTGTTTGGAAGAAAATGTCAGTGTAGCTCTGAGATCCTGAACAGAACAGAACACATACACACACTCATTTCATCAGAACTGTAAGTATTGCTCTGTTACTATGATGACAAACACAAACTATGCTACTTTTTGTTATTAGTCTGCATGCCTGATATGTGTTTTCTCGTATAAAGCCAAAGGTGTTTTGTCATCAGCTAAATGTCTGACACAAACGATGAGCTATCAAATATTCCATACAAAATGACAGTGGTGGAGATCTTGTTCGTTAATGATGTTTACAAGCAGCTAGTTTTGTTCATTAAAATAATATGGTCCTATATACTGTTTTAAAATTGTATTGAGTGTGAAGTTCAGCGTAGACGTTTCGGATGCCGATCTGTTGTTTTTGGTGTGCTGTCTGTCTGTAATCATAAAACTCAACGATCAAAAGTTTAATAGCTGAATGATAACATGAATAACCAATTCAAGAGACATTTTTAGGCGTTGCCTATTGATATACAGGCATAGCTAGTATACTAAATATTTCGGGTTGTTTTATTTTTTGGAAGTCTTACTGCATAATAAGTTATTTTGTGTCAATGTGCATGTATGTTGTATTACTCTTATTGTTGTTGACATACAATAGGCTATTTAAATGTTTCAGCCTTTACTGTGTAGAATATTAACAGATTAGACATCGTATTATTAAGTCACTTCAGTTTAATTCTAACCGTCATGTAGGCCCAGGCCTAAATACGGATCATTACTTGAAAATTCACAATTATTTGTTGTCGACAGACAAACTCTTAGGCTATAAACTGTGTGAAGATGAAGTCAAAGACTTTAAGCACTGTTCAGGTTTAGTGTTTTGTAGTCTTGTGTGATAAGCTGAAGGTTTGGTGTAGTTTCAACAGTTTCGTAATACGTTAAATGTTCAAAGTCCGATTGAATAGCACTTTTTTGCATTTGCTACATTTACTTTAAACATTTGAGGTCACTGAGATATCAGTATAAAACAAAAACAAAAATGTGAATATTTAGGTAATATTGAACAGAAACAGCAAATTTTCATAAACGTAATTTACAATATTAGACAATTTTACATTTAAATTGGAAAAGGGTTCATGTTTAAGTCACTTATACCTATATCACATAATGTATATATTGCTTCAAAATTTCAAGGTATGGGTTGCTCTAAACTGCTAGCCTTTCCCTGTTTGAAACGAAGACTGTGAACAGCTTTTACACTATGAATTATTCATTTTAATAGACACCATCCTCCACCCAATTTTACTAATGGAAATCCATCCACATTAATTGCAATTTATCAGAACGTATTGTATACAATGCCCACTTAAAAATGAATGCCATTGCATTAGATAGAAAATATCAATGTAAGCGGCATCTGCAAACAAAACGCTGCTAGAGCGTTCGTCAACTAACTTTCTACAATTCCTGTAGCTCAAACAAGGCTTAATTCCCAGGGCCTGCAGGAACCTGATCAAATGCAATAGAATGCAATGTTAGTTGTTTTGGATGAGAGCGTGCCAAATTCAAAACTGGTATTAAGATGCTTTTTAGTGGATGTATGAAGTCACCAGTTCACACAGGTGTCCAACCAGAGTAACCACAAGAGCTCATCACATTGACTCGTCTGACTATCCAAAAGTATCCAAACACTCTTCATAATTTGAACAGTAAATCTATTTATTTATCACTTAAATAGTTTGCTTGAAAATTGTGCAATAACAATGCCATTTAATATGATATTTTATTATATAATGCAATGGTATTTTTTTTGTTTAAGTTTGGCTTTGGTGTCCAAATACGTTCTGAGGACACAACAAATTTACGATACAAATACAAACAGATGCCCGATCATAAAAAAAACAACTGTGCGTCATTGTCAGACATCACTGCCTTTTGTTAAAGATCTCTTTTTGTGTGTGGATTGTTGAGGCAAATCACAAACAAAACATAGAAGTAGGTCTGCTATCCATCGTGACAACATCAATATAAGGATTTTTATATTGATTGCGTTCCCTCAGGTGAATAAAACGTAGCAAAACATGCTAGCACGTCGAAGATGTCATGGAGAGATAATGTTTGTCAGGGTATAGCAATGTAGTCGCAAATGTCTGGGTATGGTTATCTTACATGCTTTTTATATCATGCTAATTGTATTCTGAAAATATAATTCCAGCATAACTGACTTTACAGATATGCACAGACTTTATGCAACGTTAAACTATTCTCGTGTTAGCGGCACGTATAGAGACTGCTGTACTGTAGGAGCCTGATTAGATTTTGCCGACTTTGTCTCATTCTGTCATGGCCAGATGTCTGAGAAAAATATCAATTTACATGCAAATCATCAAAACATCTTTCCAAAATTCAACCCATAAAGAACGCTTTTGACCTCAGGTGCAGCTCACGGTGCACAGTGAAAAAATGTCAAATAAACTATTGACATTTTTTTTATAATCACCTTTGGTTACACTTTATTTTGAGGTGACATTGTTACAGTGTAATTACACAAATAAGTACTACATTAATTAATTAACTACATATTTACTATAGGGTTTGACTTAGTTGCTTGTAATTATGCATAATTTACTGTTATTACTACAGTAAGTACATGTAACATGTAACTACATCACCTTAAAAAGTATTACCTCTACTTGTGTTGTCAGTAGTTATAAAAAAAGCAGTATTAATGATCACAGTATAAAACAACAGATTATAGCAGTGGATTTGGACTCTAGCCGTTTGCTGTTTAATGCAGCGGCCTGTAGTTGTGGAGCGACACTTGTTCAGTGATTGAAACAAATCTCTGAAATGGAGAACAGACAAATTCTTCAAGACACACTAACACAATAACAAAAATCGGAATCAAAATTATTTAATGAGCACAGTCATCAGCTGTTGCGTACACACATTGCGTATACACATTGCGTATACCAGATGCATTACAATGGAAATGCAAATGCAAAAACAGGTTCATTTTCTCAGACAAGGATTTGTTTGTGCTGTCTTTCGTTATCATTAGCCATTTTAAATAATGTATATAATATGATATTTATATACATGCATACACTCAGTTCAACTGCGCATGCATGCATTATGTCAGCTTATGAAAGAGAGTTTGAACAATGTACAAGAAATATGCCATAATCATATTATTTGATATGATTAAATAATAATAATAATCTTTGATATAATGGCAATCTTGCATTAAATAAAGTGCAGTCAGTAGATGCTTTGACCCAAAATTTAAGGAATCAACATGAAACAAAGGGATCAGTCAGACAAATTATGTGGAACGGGTCGTTAACGGCACAATGATGTAACATTTTTAGAGCATTTATTTCATTAAAATCTGAAAAACATTAGGTTATGACCTTTTCCTTCGGTAGCTTGGATTTTTAGAGTCATTATCAATATAATGAGAGTTATGATTGGTTTAAAATATTTTATGTACATTTAAATAAGATCACGGACAACATCTCTTGATCTTCTGAGAATTCAATCCAGCATTCTTCTTCTGACTGTAAAGGACGAAAAATAAATTAAAGGGATAGTTCAACCAAAAATGAAAATTCTGTCGTCATTTACTCTCCCTCAAATTGTTCCAAACCTCTATACATTTCTTTCTTCTGCTGATCACAAAAGAAGATATTCTGAAGAATGTCGGACACCAACCAGTTGATGAGCCCCATTGACTTCCATAGTATTTTTTCATTTCCATACTATGGAAGTCAATGGGGTCCATCAACTGTTTGGATACCCATATTCTTCAGAATATCTTCTTTTGTGATCAGCAGAAGAAACAAACTCATACAGGTTAGGATTAATTTGAGGGTGAGTATCCCTTTAAGTCAGCATCCTGATTCCAGAATAGATATGTGTTTCATAGATTCTACATTGGACGTGGAATTAAAAGAATAGAATAAGTGTGTTTTAATAGTCAAGGAAACAGCCTTTTTGGATGGTCCAGTGTTACATCACAATGGGCGTGACCCTTCATTTTTTAAAACGGCAACCCTTGACCTAGGAGTGTGAAACGGTGACCTCAATAAGTTTGAAAATACAGAGTGAATCTGTGTTTGATTTTGTTGTTAGAGTGCTGCTTTTATGAAGGAGGGAGCGATTATCATAATGAGAGCAGGATTCCCTCTTTCACAAAGTGTGTCATACAGACATTTTTCTCTGTTTCTCATCCTCTCACTTCAGCGTTGTCCCACACACATACCACACAATTTGTCAGAGTGTTTTCCAACCTAACAGGTAGTTTCATTCTGGAACAGAATATGTAATTCATGAGAAAGAAGACAACAAATCTGTCTTTATGGATGGTCTGGGTCTACTGTTATGGAAGAGGCATTTAATAGGCAGCATTTTTTTGAATGTTTAACATTTTTTACTTCTCTCAGAAGACATTGAGGATGTCAGGTGATTCATTCACCTCAATAAAGTAAACAAGCGTCATCTTAACCAGATGTGAATTGTATGGCAGCCACAAAAAATAATAATTTTAATGTATATTGTGCATTCAATGGAACTCCACTTGAAAATGAAAACGAGAACAAGTGTATATATCGGAAATGACACTAGATGACCGATTTCTGAAAATATGTATGACTTTTTTAAGCATTTCTGTGAAAATACATTTATAGAGAGGGCCATTTACGGATAGGCCCATCAGCAGAAAAACACAGCATGGCGTGAACGCAACAATTACGCAATGGAACAAAATCATGGTTTATGCTGTGAGGTTTCAAAATTTGCAGTCTGAAATATGATCTAATCATCTGTAAATTACTCTAAAAATACACATTTTCGTAAGCCTCACACCAAATGTCAGTAATCTCTCGTTCTGTCGACATCTCTTTCCACTGACATTTACTTGCATTTCAAACCTACAGGACTTCATTAAATGGAGGAGGTTTGCAACTGAGAACTCAAGAATGAAAGCGACAAATGCAATATGTCTTTCTATGTAATTTCCACTCACTTTTCCAAAACACCATGTGAAACTCTTAGACTAGAAAACCCAGAAGCTGTTGCCTGCAATGGCGTCCATCTTAGCCTTCTTCAGCACTCTGCACTCCTCAGACTTCTTCAACATTTCCGACAGCCCACAGTCTAAGCAGATGAATGTGAATCACTAAACGTTTCTGAAATTTCAGATCTGGTAGAGGATCCCCTGTTAGTCACGCAGCCTTAGCGAACCTCTCACAAAACAGTATTACAATTATCGCTAATTTTAGCATACCAGACAAAGATTAGATAAAATGGCAAGAAAAAAGAAAAGTGTTGATTATTTCCCCCTGAAAAGTCCTTCATACTAGTTATAAGGTAAGATGTGTGGGAGACGAAGACAATATCAGTCCTCTTCAGTCAAGTACACACAGAAATGACTTGCTGAAGGGGAAACACGTAACGAAAACCTGTATGGGACATATTGAAATAAATCGCCCACTTTTCTTGCTTGCTTTCTTTCAGTTATGATTATGTTGGTGTCTCGACACCTTTTCAGTCTTTGTGAGTAATGAGGGATCCCTCTAAAATGGGTCTTTCCTTACAGCTTCGAGAGAAAAAGGAGAATCAGGGAGAATGTGGATATAGAGAGAGAGAGAGAGAGAGAAGTAGTGAGAATAGAGTTATCTAAGAGAATAGTGTTCTAAGTAGTAAAGAACTACATGAAGCTTTTTTGAAGAAGATGAACTGAGCACGGCAGGAAGAGCGAGAATGACAGAGAGGTGAAACCTCAGACACAGATGTGAGGCAGGCAACATGTTTGTTTCAACCTTCATGTGGTTCCCCTTAGCAAACCACTCCTGTTCATACAGCGCTGAAAGATGCTCTCTCTGTCTCGCTTTTCTTTAATGCATTTATTCTTTTACAGCAGGATGTCTTATTCACTCTTAAACATGTTAGAGTTTTACATACTGATGTCGTTGGACAGTCTTTGAAGTTCCTCAAAGAACTTTTTCAGTGTAGGTCTTAACAAAATCAATGCACTTGTGCTTTAAAGAACCCAGAAAATACAAGGCTTACCCGGAGTAATCATAATGTAAGATGAAGATGTTTCCTCATCAGTAAAAAATAAGCATATAGCCAACTCAAAAACCTTTCAGCGTTGGTTCTTATTAAGAAAAGCGTTCTTTGCCAAACCCAATGTGCTGCAAAAAGTACCTTCATTACCTTCACCTACAAGTGCAGCTTGTTTAAATTGGTGTGTATGAAGACTTGTGAATTGCTTGGGCTTTCTAGATCATCTTTAATTCACATTTAACACAGTAATCAGAATAAGAAGTCAGAAGAATCAGAAGTCACTGAATTTGTGCTTATGAGGCATTTGATTTGGTGAGTTACAAACTATAAATGTAAGAGATAAATCTAAAGAGAAGAGCGAGATCTAAAGAGACGTATTGTGCAGAAAGATGCTGACTTGACTTGAATAAAGCATTGTTCTCTTTTCCTAATCATCATTCGTATTCCCAATCGTACCCATTGGCTTTCATTTCAGTATTTGTTTAGTTTAAGGAACCGCATTGGTTTGAATTAGTTCATCTTATAGCAGAAGTGATACAGAGAAACCTTTTAGTCATTAAAAAATAAATTTAACCCTGTTAGAGATCAGTCCATTTTTAGAGGAAGTTGGGTTGTGCTAATTTATTTTAATAATATAAGAAACAGTTTGGGTTTATCAGTCTAAAGTGATAAACAGTTTATCAGTTAAACAGTCTTTATCCATGACAGTGCTTCTTTAATGCATTTTAAACTTCATATAATGCCTCATAATTGCATATTACATAAGTAGAAATGAAATTAATCTTTTTTACTTTTCAAATACTGTTCCTCTTTCTTTCTTTTTTTTAAAGAAATAACATTTAAATCAAGAAAATATTTCTTGTGATTTAACTAGGCATCTACATTTTATTCAAATTCTGTCAAGTCAGATTTATCTATGAACGTATACAGCTGTTTTAGCACACTGAGAACATTTGTACAAGTTACAATTTTTAAAGTTCTTATACAAATTAAATTGAATTATCTGTTCATACCCTAGTGAAAAAAACCTATACCAAAATACCAATGCACTTACTGATATAAATATTATAATTAAACTTTATTTGGAGTACTTCTTTACCTCACAGAGTGCGCATTTCTTAATATTAAGCCTAAAATGTGTTTTAATACTATTAGTAAGGATAGTATGATCTCTTTATAATATCAGTCTTTAAATGCAAGATATTTAAAGTGTACCTAAATTAGTTGTTCTAAATTAGCACACTTTAAGTATATCAAATTAGTATACCAAAAGTGCAGTTATAGGGTATTTATATTTAGTACATACAAGTAAATGTATTTGTACTTAGCATAAAATGTATTTCAAATACATCTTGGTACATTTATTTTTCACTAGGGTAGTGCAGTCATTATATGTTGTTACATTCCACTCATATTTGCTCAAGCCGCGTACGCACTCCAGTTCCAAGTGCGGGTTAATATTATTGTTAGGCATCGGATCTCTGTAAACAGATGATAGATATTTTAATTTTATGTAATGCATGTAAAGGAAAATGGAACAACTGAAAGACAACAGAGGAATAGAAATCGTTAGAGTTTATTCTGTCGGGCTCGGAGCGTTGCATGCTGATAAAGATGTTCATTTATAATACATTTTTTTTTTAAATGGATTAGATTACATCAATAGCTCTAAAACACTGGTTACTGGATACTGACATTTAAAAGTAGAGTCAGATAAACTATGATGTGGCAAACAAAAAATGAATCTCAAAAACAGAAAAACCTAAATATAAAATAAGCTTTTCAGAATGCATACGGATACGGTAACACAAAACATGTTGTCCTCTATATGATAATATTTATTGCAGACTAGAAAAACCTATTCAAAACCTTTTTGGGCGTAACAGGACGATGTCTAAATTTTTCTGGTTATCATTGGAAAACTTCAGAAACTTTTTGTCATTTAAATGTTGTCACTGAAACTTTTCCGACATTAATCTGATTGAAAAATTCACTATGAATTAGAAATTTACTATGAATTATTATATTGTTCTAACAATCATGTTTGGGAGGAACTCATTTTCAAGTGATAACTCGGTAAAAGCTAAAAAAAAAAAAAAAAAGTAACAAAAAATTTTGTAAATCATGTAAATAACCGGACGTATTCTTTTACCTCTCAGGCCAATCAGACTGAGGGGAGGCGTCAGCAGAGGTTAAATAGAAATATTTTGGCCTGTAAGTGAACACATCCGCTGCACAACTTTGAAGAGGAACGATAAAGTATTTTGCTCATAAGGTGAGTATATTTACACAAAGATGTACATTTAATTATAAACTGTTTTATTTACACTTGGCAGCTTTAATCAGTTCTTATTATGGATGATTTTATTTGATCTATTTTTATGCTTCTCTAGATCAGAATAGAGGATAAATTCCTTTTTATACCTTTTTGTAAGTTATATTCCCTTAGAAGCAAAAAAATAAATGAAGCTGCATTATTTACTGTGAAGTCTATAATACTGTAGAATATGCTGAATTACAGAAAGCAAATTTAACAGGAATTAAGCTTTGCACTTTTTATATTTTCGGTTCGATTACTTTGACGGCAAATATGTTACATGGTTAAACACGTGTCAATTCACAATATATAACAAGACATCATATGTACAAGGGATGTAAAACAGACGTATATTCTTTTGGTGAATACAATGCTGGGAAAATTAACTGAAAGACTGTCTTCGGATCTATTATAAAATGAACAGTTAATGACATACATGATATTAGAACATCAGTGTTTATATTTCCACTGTCCTTAGTACTAAACTGAATTTATAGCACTCGAGTAGGGCATTAAAATAGCTTTGAATTACATTAGAATAATTGTATCTCTATCTTAAAAACAACAACAACAAAAACAACATGCTTATTTCATAAAGTCCTTGACTTTTGACTTCTGAAAGCTTTGTTTCAAGTTCTTGGTCTTACTAATGTTCCCCTCCCTTCTCTCCTCCATCTCTCTCTGTGTGTCTGTTTACTGTTTAACCTCCATCCTGACCACAGCCCAGATCATCTGTCTTTCTGGGTTAGATGTTCAGGTGCAGTCTCTGGCTGTCTTTATCTCTACATCTATCGTTTGTGTGCTTCTTCTCTTCTTCCTCTGTTCTGTTTCACATTCTTCACAGACTTTTCCCTCATTTCTTACACATTGCTTTGCTCCACTAGACTTAAAATGTTCATCAGATTACAATTGCTAAGTTCACTATTAGACAGTTTTGTAATAAATGGCAGCAAAATGAAGGAACATTTTAATTCAGATTGAGAACAATAAACACATGTGGACCTTACGTACTGTGGCTGACTTAAGTTTACCTGTGTCGTCTCCTGATCGACGCTTAGCCCGACTCAGCCGACGTCCCGTCCCTCTTGGGAATAAGATCTCTAGTGTCCAATAACCTGCTGCGCAGCAATAATTAAACATACTCCAGACAATGCCTTTGAATATGCTTTAATCACGGCGGGAGAACCTCAGACCAATTTCAGAGAGAATCCCACCAGCAAAAAAAAGTACAACAGTTTTTATGGAATAGGAGCATGGCAGTAGTGAAAGATTCATTACATCGGTTTTCTACAATATGACTGGTTCTTCATATCTATAATTCAGCAAACCCTTCTGTTACTAGGGTTACTAAAAGTAAAATCTGATTTCTTGATAACTTCACTTTGTTACTCAAAGTCATGAGTTTATATATTTAGACATCCATCTAGTTTCATTTCCAACTTTTGTAATATTCGGACATGATTCAGACATACGCACACTTTCTTTTGCCAAAGTGTTTGGGAACATTTAGGTTTCAAAAGCATATAAATGTTATTCCTGCAAGAAAAAGAAATGTTAGTTATGGTTAATAAAAAATTCTATCACAACACAAATGGTTGAATCTATTATAACTGCATGTCTCAATTAATGGTGTACATTCATAGCAGTTTTTTATTCATATAGCAGACGTTTTTATCCAAAGCAACTTCCAATCCCAGAATGCTGCTAATTAATGATTTCATTAGCCATTGATAAGACAGTGTGCCTGTAAATCTTTTATTTATTTACTTGAAAATTGCACTTTTTCATACTGAAATGAACTAATTTAAGCCATATTATACATTCATAAATAGCCTTTACCACTCCGCATGAACATTTATATTCCATATGGCTAATTATTTTGAACTATACGTTGTTGGATTTTTAGTACTTTTAATAAAAATGTAACTGCCATTAAAAAAAGTCAAACTGTTCTTTGCAGTATACTTTTGGTTCTTAACTATATTGGTGCAAATTATACCATGCAGAAGTTATATTTAATAAACATTTACTTAAAAGAAAGCATTTTTTTTCCAGAAGGTCCTACTTTTTTCATAATAGCTTTATCTTGTTTTATTTTATATATAAATTCAGTGCATACTATCAATCTAAATAAATAGCCACTTTTTGTTCTCAGTGGTGGACAGGCAAAAATAAAAATAATAGAACATAATTTTAAAACCCAAAACTGTGAAAAAATCAAGTTGGAAAAATATAATTTCTCATTATATAATTAGATTTTCTTGAATGTGCATTTATATTTGAGCTTGTTTATCTTAAAATAGCCATAATTTACGTTTATCTATTTGGCTGACGATTATTCCAAAGCGAAATGCATTGCAATTAACGTATTAATTTGATCATTTTCATGCAACCCTTGGAAAGCAAACCCATGACCTTACCGTTGCTAATTTAGAAATCTAAATAGGATAAATATCAATTTTATGGCAAATGAAAGTAAAAAACTAAAGGATTTACACATTGCACATTGTAAAAAATCAGTCTGCATTTTTGTTTGAATCATCAATCTCTTCAGAAGGAGTAAAAGGAGAGATTTCTGTGTATCTCATGCACAAAAAGAGAAAAAAGCCAAGATCAGATATAACAGACATAATGCACACCGCACTCCAAGCTCAGCGACAGCACCAGCAGCGCCATGTGGTGTGTGTTTTTTCTGTGTGTAAGCGTGGAGAGATCCGCCTTTCGTGGAACAAGGGAGGAAGAGAGGGGGTGTTTTGGAGGAGGAGGTGAAGAGGTGAAAACGAGAGGGATGCGAATCTACTCCCTGCACAATCTCAGCCCACCACAAACACACCTCTCTGCGTCTTTGTCTCGACGTCTTTCTAGTTGTTGTTCTTTCATGTTTCTTCACTGGTACTTGTCTTCCTTTATGTCTGTAACCCAGAGCCCACCACAAAGCTTCTGTCTCCCCCTCACCATCCTGCAGTTTCTGTTTCTGTTTCCCTCAATCACTCAAACAAATCTGAGCCCACCACAAGCCCCTTCCTTCCTCTATGCTATGTGATGCATTTCTCTATGGCTATGTCTTACAGATCACCATTCATCCACTCTGGCTCTGCTCTGAGGAAAGAATGATGTTTAGTTGGATACTAATATCGCTGCTTGTTGGATTTCTCAAAGCGCAAGGTAAGTTGCAAATATCTTGACAGTTGTTACATGGCGAAGAGCATGAAATGCAGCCTGTATAAGCATTCTTCTTCTGACCGATATGTTCTTCTATCATCAGAAAGCCACAAGGTAGTTTACGCACAGATTGGAGGGACCGCTACCCTACCTAGAGATGCATGGGGAAATAAAGATAATGTTTATGTGAACTGGTACCGTGGGTCTGAAAAAGATCCAACTATCAGCAGGAACCCTCAAAAGGGTGAGATGCATACCGTTTTACGCAACCATAATAATCAGGCTACCGTGTTTGATATAACTGCACATGTATGTTTGTCTTTTGTAGGGAAAGATGTGAAGACACGTGTCTCTCTGTTAGAGGATTTCTCTCTCCAAATCTCACCAGTACAAGAATTGGATTTTGAAGTTTGGCGCTGTGAACAGCATGAATTAAAGTATAGATCCTCCAGGACCTACAGACTGTACCGTGGTAAGACAAAGTACAGAGAAAGTGTGAGTGAGAAACAAAAAGTAGAAAAAGATCCAAATTTTACAGTCTCAAAATCTCTTAAAGCAATATTTCACTCAAAAAAAAAAAGCTTCATTATGTCATTCCTTTTTCTGCGCAACACAAAAGAAGAACTGTTTTTGTCCATACAATGAAAATCAGTGGGGTCCAAAAACAGCACTGGACCCCACTGAGTTTCATTTTAGGACAAAAAAACCCACACACAAATAAATAAATCTTCTTTTGCCTTCCACAGAAGTCAAAAAAGTTTAAATATTGAAAAAAAAATTCATTCTGGGTAACTAATCTGTAAAGTGCTCTCGTCTATCTTCCAAAATAAAATTCAAATGTTTGAATTATGTATGTTTTTTCTATAGTTAATTTTTCAAATAGATGAGGAAATGACACGTGGGCCCTAATGAATGGGTGACATTAGCTTGTTGTAACTATTGAAAATTAAACTTTCTTTTCTTTTCTTTCTTTTTAAATGTTCTTCAACACTGAATCTAGTACTACACATATAACTATCCAAAATGTTTATTGGTCAATCTCAGGTAAATTTATTTATGTTTTTACAAGGTTTCTAAGCAGAAGATGGATGCATGTTTTCTCAGTCCTGTTACCAAAACTCATGTGCCATTTAAAAAGCATGTTCAAAAGCATGTCAATTAATTCTTTTGTTTTCCCCACAAGAAAGTGTTTATTTTAAAGAAATGGTGGGTTATATGTTCAAATAATTTATAATTGTGACAAAAAAATAAATCACTTTATATTAAGGCAAGGTGTATTTTAATAAAAAACACAAAGTCATTTTTTTTTTCATTTTAAAGAAGACCGAAGCCTCAAGTTTAACTTTTTTTTTATTATCTAATTTATTAAACAATTGTATAAATGATGGACCAAACAAAACTGATAAAAACAGTGGTTTAACTTTATTTGTTTAAAAACAAAACAAAAAAAACACATTAGTAACAGGAATGAGTGTCCATATGAGTGTCCATATGAGTGTCCATATGTGTGTGAGAGAGAGAGTGTACATGACTGTCTGTGCATGTGTGCTAGTGGTACTTCACAGCGAATGAGGTGGAAAGAGAAAGAAGGAGAGAGAGGAGAAGGGAGAGAGAAGGAAGGAAAGACAAAAAGGAGGGGAAAGAGAGGGTTTGCGGGTGTGTTTCGCTCCTTCGCTTGCAGCATGCCATGGGTGGGTGTTTCTGGCACCTGCATAGTAAGGGTTCTTTCCATCTTCAACAAAATATTAGAAAGATGAAGACAAAAAGTTTAAGTCACTTCGTGGTCGACTGGCTCCCTGTAAGAATGGTATTCACATTGTAAAACTAATACTAAATGTCTATAAAGTAATTGCAACTGTAAAAGTCACAAATCAGATGAATAGTATTTATATCAACTAATAAATCAACAAAATAGAGGACTCTACAACTCTAGTCACACAACAATGCAAAAAAATTATATTTCATGATAAAGGTTTAGATGTAACAAAAGCTACTTTTTAGTGTTCTCAGTATTTTATTATAAATGTTTTTTTAATTATATATTTTAAATTTGCAGTTATAATAATGTTCAGGACATTTTGCTTAATAATAAAATGTAAATGTGAAACTTTTCATGCATATTTATACATACAAATTCGGTGGAATGGCTCACCGACTGTTGAGCTCAATTCAGGATGTGCACACTGCAGAAGTAGTCTGTCTCCCTGTGTCATAGGGCTGAACTGCAAAAAAAAATTAAAAATACATGAAAAATTAATCTATGAATGTATTCTATAATCATCTATCTCCATACTACACTCATAAAGGCAATGATTAAGTCGTATAATTTAACCACTAGAATGATTTTAATCTAAATTCTAAACTGCATATTTGGCATTATGAACAGAATTAAATCGGTTACTCCACTCTCATTTACACTTATAACTATACTATAACTATAACTATTCACATTACATAATAAGATTCTCTAATGTTGCCATATTCCACCTTTCACCTTTTTTTTCTCTGTTTTAGTCACTATACTCAACAAGGTACCGGCCCTGATGTTTGGTGACTCTCTGTCTCTGGAATGTAAACTGGAGTCTAGTTCAGCTCAGCCCAGAGTAACATGGATTTCACCTAACAAATCTGATTGTCAACAACAGCCACTTTACGGAGAGAAGATTTCAGTCACAGATGTGTCCAGGTGTCATAGTGGTGTTTGGACATGCAAAGTGGAGTATGATCGGAGAGAAGCTAAAGCAACTACAATGGTTTCTGTAATAGGTGAGTGAGACTCCATGAGTTAAACACACAGTATATCTATCAATTTATTGGAGTTTTCACATTCTGAGAGTTGCTTACTATACTAAGCAATAAGAAAATGTATAATACACAAGAAACATAAAAGATAATTGCAGTCAAGACCTATAAGAATGACGAATATGGTGAAATATGTCAAATTTAGCAGAATAATGATGGAGCACTGATAAAAGTTATAAAACTTACCTTTTTTGTAATGCTAAATGTAAATAGATAAACAATATATTTAATATAATTTCAATATCATAATTATACACCTGTTGTTTTTTTTATTTGTATTATGTTATTATTAATTGTTTATTTTATGTCCAAAGCTGGTACAAATTGCTAATAGTAATAATAGTGATAATGTTCCCTTTTTCATCTCTTTTTTTCTAGGCCTCTCCCCTTCTCCACCAGATCCCATTTATACCCCATTGTTCTCTACAGTCAACATTCCTTGCTCCCTGTCTTTTAACATTCCCTGGTCCGTGTTAAATGAGACTGGCCTTCAGGGTGGTAGCTGGAGCTTCACTCCTCTCAGTAACCAAAACAAGAAGGAGAATCTCCTCAGCCTCACCGTTGGTCCCGTGGTCAGATGGGATGTCACACCGGAGACAGAAGGCAGGGTCATGGGAAGAGAGTTAAAAGACCAGGATCTATCAATTCATAAACTGTCTGTATCAGAGAAGAGCAGGGGGGAGTACGACTGTAACCTGAAGTTCAAAAGAAAGACCCTCAGCAGTAAAGTCAAGGTGGAGGTTCTGCAGGGTAGGTGAAAAGACAAGTGTTGGGGTCTAGTCTAGTAACTAACCACGCTACTAACTTAGCTACTTTCAGTCAATATTGTGACAGCACTTCCATAATGGTGTAGCTTTACAAAGTTCTGTTCACTCTGCGGCCATATTTGCAACACCTCCGGACAACTATTTCAGGCCAAGACCAAGTTCTATCTTCTTGAATGGGAATATCCTGAAAACTCACAAAAATGTTTGCCGTACTCACATTTAAATAATTTCTACCCGTATTGTCTACACCGGACATTACAATAAATAAGTCAAGATATAACAGAAATCTTGGACTTATACTGACACCTAGTGGCGTGGGTGCAAAAACGTTGTTTTCAGTTTTACTAGTATTAATTTATACAAGTAAAAGTGTGCATTTTAGGAGTTAAGCAGGTTAGTATCAGCTACTAATATTAGTCTGGTTATGTGATCTCACATAAAATAAATCAGCTTTTATTAGACTATCCCCCGGTTTCACAAAGGCTTAAGCCTCGTCCCAAAAAATGTGTATTTGAGCTGTTTAACGGAAAGCAATTAGCACTGACATATCTTAAAATATGTCAGTGTCTTTGTTTTGTCTCAAGATGTTCATCAGTAATGTTTTTTTTTTTTTCTAAGACACGTTTATAAAAGCTACTTAAATGTCCTAATTTAACTAAAGCTGAATCTGTGAAACCAGGCCTATGACTGTAGTTACCACATATGTGAGTAAATGATTTTAAACATATTTTAAAAATGTTATTCAAATTAAAACTTTTAATAAGGATAAAAGTACAGTGTTCTTTTAAATTATGAATAACTTGTAGCTTCAGGCAAAGTTGATTCCCAACTAAATTGACACTGGACATTGAAATGACTTTGGATGAATAAAGGTTCGCTGTGCGTTAATTATTACAAAATTTGGTTCGAAACCACAAATGTTTACGTTTCAAACACTTCATAATCCATTTACAATGCTAACTTTTCTTGGCTTGTTCATTCTGAAATCTGCAATTTCTCCTTCTCTTAGTTTCCTCATCCTTAGGTTCTCGAGTTTATGAAGGCCAAATGGTGAATCTGACATGCACATTAGGACATCCACTCGACCCTGACCTTAAGGTGAATTGGACATGTCGCTCCTGCTCTTTTCCCTCTTCCACTCTTCCCTCTTCACCTTTTCTGTCCTTCCCGGAAGTGACAAGGGGACACAGTGGCCAATGGAAATGTGAACTCTGGAAAAATGAGAAGTTGTTGACATATGCTGTGCTACCATTGAAGATTGGTAAGAGAAGTGAAAGAAAGAGGGAGAAAGTGATGCATGTGAAATTAAATGTGTTAACGCTTCTGCTGTCAATCAATTGTTTCACAGAGAAAGCCCCAGTGGACATCTGGCTTTGTGTTGCCATCAGCAGTGGAGTTGTGCTCTTCATCTTGCTCCTTGTTATCGTCATCATAGGCATCCGCAGACACAAACAGGTAATTTGTTTGTCATTCGTGAAGTGTTTGAAAGGTGAAAATCAAATGCCTTATTTCTTTCATTCTTCTTTACAGATAATGATGTACAGACGACGAAAGACCAGATTCTGCTGCTGCAAAAAGTGAGTTTGGTGGTTGTTAGACATGCTTATAATAACACATACTGTAGCCACAAAACGTATTTGGACACTTGAAATATATGAATGGCATTGCATTATATAACAAAATTTAGATATGGACCATTTTTGGTTGAATTATGACATGATTAATTACACCTGTGATTACTCTAATAGCACACCTGTTTGAACTTGAGGGGAACTGAAACTCTTAGATAAGTTTATTGGTCAGAAAGGCCTATAGCATCATTTGTTTGCAAATAACACATTCTGCTAATGCACTGAAATCACGTCTACACACTGCATTTACCGTTACTGTATATATGAACGTGCATCATCCTCATCCTCATGTTTGGTTGTCTCTCTCTGTCTCAGTCCTCAGCCAAAGGGATTCTACAAGACCTGAGGATCCTCTGCTTTATTACTGATTTACTAAATAATCATGTTAATGTACAGTTGCCTGAACAAAGCCTCTCATAACAGAACTGGCTGTCTTCATTGTGCAGAGGATGCTGGTTTATCTTTGTTATTGTGTGAAATACACTCATAACTATACTATATATAATTGAGCATGCTTGATAGGAACCAATATTATATGCAACACAATATGTGACCCTGGATCACAAAACCAGTCATATGTCGCATGGGTATATTTGTGGCAATAGCCAACAATACATTGTATGGGTCAAAATTATCAATTTTTCTTTTATGGCAAAAATCATTAGGATATTAAGTAAAGATCATGTTCCATGAAGATAATTTGTAAATTTTCTACTGTAAATATATAAAACATTTATTTTTGTGAGTGAATGCAGCACAATCGCGAACATAAATGGACAAATTTAAAGATGATTTTCTCAATGTTTTGATTTTTTTGCACCCTCAGATTCCAGATTTTCAAATAGTTGTATCTCAGACAGATATTGTCCTATCCCAACAAACCGTACATCAATGGAAAGCTTATTTATTCAGCTTTCAGATGATGTATAAATCTCAATTTCAAGAAATTGACCCATGTGACAGTATGCAGTATCTTTAAAGGTGTAAATAACATGACATATTATAAAGCTCGTCTGGAAGATAAATGTGCCAATTGTGTATTGTTACAATAAGGAACCTATACCTGTACATTTTATATTAAAATGGCCCAAAGTGCCTCCTTATATTGTGCTAATATTTTTCATTGACTTCTGTTATACTTATCATTTTATCCTCTGAATGCTCTTTTGCATTTGCAAATGAACTTTCCCCCCTCTTTTTTGCTTGTATATCTTTATTTAACGAAAAAAGCAACTGAAAAATATTGATAATGTAAAATAAAATAAAAAACATGAAACAAAATTGTATGATCATTCTCACTCCAAAATGTCTTCATTTAAAGGTGATAGAGAAGAGTGATTGTAATATACCATTGAGAAGAAGTACCTTTGGCCTGTTATAAATATTTTTTTCAGAGGATCACATGACTAGAATAGACTTCCAACAGAACTAAAAGTATTAAAACATATAACGTCATTGTGGCTTCTCTAAAAGTTGAAAATGTGGTTGCTGTCAAATCAAAATTGTGAGCATTTGTTGAGATTCTGGTATGGTAGTTTTGTATTTGTTTGATGAAATTTTTGCTTGTTTGTTTTCATTTCTTTCTTTCTTTTTTTTTTTTTTTTTTTTTTTTTTTTTTTTTTGCAGATGAAAATCTGGCATATTTTTACATTTTTTTACCATGTAGTATTAATGTGTAATGTGATTAAATAAACCAATAAACAACAATGTTGTGATAGTCTTTTCTTCCCCATTGTGATTAAAGGTTATGAGGGCATATTCATTTAAAATAAATATGATGTGCACAGATAAATCATTTAAATAAATGCTGCAATATTCCATGAAAAGAACAAGATTTGTCAATTTTTAAATTCCATGCTTGCTCTGATTTGATCCACTAATGTCTGCAGTCTCATCTTGTTTAATCATGTACAGTAGTGGCCAAAATGATCCAGCCTTGGAAAATTGACATCTTCACCCTTTATTCAAATGTTATTTAAAATGTGTTAAAGATTGTGTAAGCATATTGCGTAGTTGTGCTGGATTCAATTGTTTTATTTGCAGTCAACATTTTTGGACAGGCTGTCATACAAAGCAATTATGAACACATGCAAAAACCAGAGAGAACCAGTGAAATGTTTATAGCTGTTTACAGTCAATGTATGCTTTTTCATGTTTGCTTTTGGTTTTCTATGCTTTTTTTGCACAGTAAAATAAGACATGTAGTTTGCCTTTTTTTTGCCACTTAATTTGTGAGAAAAATACCTTGACCAAGTTTAGTGTTTTGTTTTTCCCTTATTTAATAAAACTTGTACGGTCATTAAAAACAAATTACTTGGCCACTAGAGTAGTACATAAACACTCATACGCATGTATAGAATGTGTGTGTGTGTGTGTGTGTGTGTGTGTGTGTGTGTGTGTGTGTGTGTGTGTGTGTGTGTGTGTGTGTGTGTGTGTGTGTGTGTGTTTGTGTGTGTGTGTGTGTGTGTGTGTGTGTGTGTGTGTGTGTGTAGGATATATATATAAATCAGGGTAACTCTTGCTTATCTCCACTAGATGGCAGCAGAGCCAATAAAACGGATTTTTTTTTTTTTGCTGAGGTTTGGAGAGAAATGCTGGCACATCCTGAAACCAAACAGCTATAAAAGCTGCAACCTCACATATTATGCAGTATATTTGTATTCAGTGTTTTAGTTGTATTTGATTATCTTTAAATATTCAAAAATGTAAAAAAGTTGGTAGGCCTACCACGCAAGGTAGCCTGCTAACAACATTAGGATCTTAAAAGTAACTGATGAATCAGCAAAGTCATGGAAATAAGTGAGAATAATGAATAGGCCTACCAAATGTCAAAACAGAAATTAATTGAGAAGCTTTCTTTAAATGTACACTATGTAACTTTTGGCCCACTAGTGGGTAAAAAAAAAAAAAAAAAAAAAAAAAAAAAAAAACCTGCATGCATTATGCGGAAGAACATTGGGTCTCGTGTGCATATGAACAATTTTAAGAACAAATCACGATTCAACAAAAATTTTGTAATGTAATCTACGAGGCTGAATCCAGTTATTATTCGTTTGTTAAGGCCTTATTCGTTTGTTACTTATTGACGCGTGCACCTCCCCTTTAAATGACGCGGCGCTTCCTTAAAGGAGAACTCCGGTCAATTTTAACATTGAGCTCATTTTTTTGTAAATTTGGAGTGCTGTCAATACAGAGAACAACGACAAAAATCGGTGTTGCCTACACCGTGTTATCCTCTTTTTAAAATTTGCACCCTGTTGACTTCAATGGGGCCAGTTTTAAACCTGCTTTTAGCCTCTTAGTCTTAACATCCTTGATGTGTCATTACAAGTGCACCAGCCATGTGAGTGATTCCTTCAGAGTCAACACGTGGTGAATCTGACTGCAGTAGATGTGAAAGATATGAATAAAAATGATAAAATTTCAGCCAGCGCACATACCTGTATTTACATCCTGTTTTCGGCTGAAGTCCACAGTAATCGATTGTCGAGTTCGGGCGCATGATCGTACGTACTAAACCTATGCGCGTGAACTCGACAATCGACTACTGTGGACTTCAGCCGAAAACAGGATGTAAATACAGGTATGTGCGCTGGCTGAAATTTTATCATTTTTATTCCTATCTTTCACATCTACTGCAGTCAGATTCACCACGTGTTGACTCTGAAGGAATCACTCACATGGCTGGGCACTTGTAATGACACATCAAGGATGTTAAGACTAAGAGGCTAAAAGCAGGTTTAAAACTTGCCCCATTGAAGTCAACGGGGTGCAAATTTTAAAAAGAGGATAACACGGTGTAGGCAACACCGATTTTTGTCGTTGTTCTCTGTACTGACAGCACTCCAAATTTACAAAAAAATTAGCTCAATGTTAAAATTGACCGGAGTTCTCCTTTAAGCACCCTGTGTGTATGGCATTGCTGGCACCTAGCTCTGTTAGAAATGAATGAAGAAATTCTGCATTTCTCAGCCACATGTAAGGGTGCGTTAAATCCGACTAAAGGGATTAATAGAGCAAAAATTGATCTAGTGGAAAATGAAATATTGGCACAATTTACTGTACTGATATTTTTTAATTGACTGTTTTAAATGGGACAATGCATCCATCCGTCCTTTTAGTTGTGCAGTTTCTCGGCCGCCACAGAGGGAGCTTTAAAGGACAAGTTCGGTATTTTACACATAAAGCCCTGTTTACAGATCGTTTCTGATGAAATAGAACGGTTAAGATTAAACTTTTGACAGATGCTGCTGTCGCGAGAATTTTAGGTTTATTTCGCTTTCCCCTCCCCCCTCAAGAATGGTAGTCTATGTGCACTGGAACAATCCTTCCTAAAACGCATTAAACTTTCATTTAAAAAGAGATGAAACTCACCGAGTGGTCAGGGGTGTTCACTGATATGCTCATACAAAAATCGCTGCAAAAGATGCTTTCCAACAGGTTTTATCATAGTTTTTGTCCAACTCCATTGACTTGCATTGAATGTGCTGTGTGAGGTCAGAGCCCTTCTCTGGTGAGGTACGGTATTACTCCGCCGCTTCTTCTTCTGCTTCTTCTGTGTATTCAGTGAAATGCCAGTGGTTTGCTTGCAATTGGCAAATGTGCATTATCGCCACCAACTGGGCTGGAGTGTCTATTATTCAAGCTCTCAACGGAAGAATCTACGGGTGTGAGACGTTTGGAAAAATAGATCCACAGTTTTACAACGAATGGTAAAACACCTGTTGGAAGCATCTTTTGCAGCGATTTTTGTATGAGCATATCAGTGAACACCCCTGACCACTTGGTGAGTTTCATCTCTTTTTAAATGAAAGTTTAATGCGTTTTAGGAAGGATATGTTCGAGTGCACCTATACATCCATTCTTGAGGGGGGGTGGGAAGCGAAATAAACCTAAAATTCTCGCGACAGCAGCATCTGTCAAAAGTTTAATCTTAACCGTTCTATTTCATCAGAAACGATCTGTAAACAGGGCTTTATGTGTAAAATACCGAACTTGTCCTTTAAAGTGGACAAATGTGCATTATAGTACAGCTTCACTCTAAAAACTGCTGGGTTAAAAAATAACCCAACCTTAACCACACCGCTGGGTCACTATTGGACAGAACACGCGCTGGGTTGGTTTGACCCAAGTGCTGGGTTTTACCATTTAACCCATATTTCTGGGTCATTCATTTGACTCAACCAGTGGGTGAAATTAACCCTCTTGCTGGGTTAAGTCTTACTCATGTGCTGGGTTATCTCTTGTCTCATTGCCTTAATAAAATTAGTAACAAATATTTGTTATATTACGAATGTAAAAAAATTATTATCTCTGTAATACAATAAACCAGAGAGGCCACAGTACAGGTATATGTGATTTCAATCTCATTTAATTTTTTAAAATTTTTATACATTTCTTTAATACTTTTCGTTATTGAATACAAATGTTAATCAATGTCAAAGGTCTGACATGTCCCCCTCATTTAATCCCTGAGGCACAGAATGTGCAGCAATTCACCAGTCATCTCATTTTGTAAATATTCAACCATGTTGGTCCTCACAAGTCAAGTAGAGTCATCTTTAATTATATAGCACTTTTTACAATACAGATTATATCAAAGCAGCTTCACAGTAATACTGTAACATGAAAATAATACAACAAAGTTTGTTTCTAGATGAAAAATTGCGTCATTGTCCACCTTAAGGCAAATCAATAATATTGTTGAATATTAAATGTCCCCAACTAAGCAAGCCAAAAGCCAAGGCAACAGTGGCAAGGAACCAAAACTCCATCAGGAGACAGAATGGAGAAAAAAACCTTGAGAGAAACCAGGCTCAGTCGTTCAGTTCTCTTCTGGCCATCGAGCGAACAGTGTATGATTATGATTCAGGCAGCATTACAGGTCAGAGGTCAGATTGAATAAGAAAATTCAGAATATTTATCCAGTTCCATCTGGTTGGAAGTCGGAGTCATCACACCGGTATGGAGACGAGTTTGTTGAGGATCAGTCGTGTCGATGAGGCCTTCACAGGGCTGATGAGGCTGGCCCTTCAGGGATGCGTCATGGATGGGTCCAGGCGCAGGTCCACCTTCTGATCTGGATATGGCCTGGATCCGGCTGACTTCAGTAAACTTTAGAATGAACAGAAAGACAAAAATTAGCATAGATGCCATTCTTCTTATTAAATAATGAGTACATCAGGTGTTATAGGAAAGTGTCCCCGGTTCCGGCTGACCTATGCAGCCTAATAATCATTTAACTGATTTGAATAATAGAAATGTATAATGTTCTATATGAATGCCAGGTAAAAGATATGCGTTTTAGTTTAGATTTAAACTGACAGAGTGTGTCTGCTTCCCGGACAATCACTTAGAGTGTTGCAATAAAACTGACATGCAAGTTAAGTTTTTTTTGTGGAAGTATCAATTTATTATTGAATATGCAATTAAAATATTGCAAACATTAAATGACCAAATGTGAAAAACAAACAAAATGTGTATTCAGTATTTGCAAACTGAATTATAGTAATAGTAATAAAAGAGTAATTTGGACAAATATTATCAACATTAAGGCATTCAAATAAAACATTACTTTATTAAAAGTAAAATATTACTGTAATGTTGATAGTGTCTAACGTTAAAACTCACAAACCCACAAAGCTGCACAAGTTACACACAATAAAATACTTCGGGTAGGCTATCATGTAAGTTTGCATTTTTTAAGTTTTAAATATTGACGATCATTCGTTCAACTAAACGGGTATAATTTTCTTCTCAAAACTGACGCCTGTCCATTTATTTCTCCTTTCCTCAGTCGCTGTAACGTTATATAAAGATTGCAAGTCATATCCTACATAATAAAAACTAGGCTATATCAAGCTCTTGAAAGCCTTTTTTGGCAGAACGATGCAGAAACGATGGACATTACAGAAAACACACGCAGACTGTGCTGGAACTTACCTCAGTCACTTCTTCTGACGAGTATTTCTAAAACTACGCCAGCAGACTTTTCACTCACAACTCACTAGCTAGCCTACATTAGAGACTCATTTCCCGCTGATTTTACGTGCGAGCCCTGTGAGGAAAGTGCGCGTATGGATTTCATACAAAACGCTTATCTCACTTTTAAATACGCAACGTTCACAATGAATAGGCCTACGATAATTACATGATGAATTTAGAATTTAAACTGCATATTTCAAAAAGGCTGCTGATATAGCTGGTTTAATTTCAACTAAGGATTTAACGTGGCATTTTGTCAAAAAATTCTAACTGGCTAGCTGTGGCTATTTAATGTTTCACAGAAATAAATAGTTACCACTCACACTTCCATATCAACGACTGTATGTTGAACAGTGAAATTAGCTTGCTGCTACCACCACAACTTATTAAAAATATAGGTAAACATTCATATTAACTTACCATAAAACACTGCCTGCTCCGAGTGGCGTGCTCCTCGAGTCAGAAGTGAAGAATCCAGAAAGTTCCACAAAGAATGAAAAAAGTAACCAGTTGCTGGGTCAAAATAACCCAACCAGCGGTTTATTTGTGAATGACCCCCTTACAACTCATTTGACCCAGCATGATCAACCCAATAATGTGTTTACAGTACCCCAAACAGCCCAACTTTTTGACCCAGCACAATCAACCCAACAATTTGTTTACAGAAACAACCCAGCATACTCTTTTACTTAAATCCACATTTTAAACAGTTTTTACTGTGTAAGAATTTTTTTAGGAGGCTTTGAACTTGACACATTACACAATGCACAAAGAGCCGCATTTTCTGCACATTTCGTGGCACTGTTTCTTGGCAGCCTTAGAGGGTGCGTTAAGGTAGACATTATCCCATTATAGTAGAGCTACTATTCTAATGAAATCCAATTTTTTAGCAGTTTTTACTGTAGAATTATTTTTGTATTAAACTTTGAACTTGACAATGCACAATGAGCCGCCTGTTGAATTTCTGTCCATTTCGCGGCGCAGTTTCTCGTCAGCCTTAGAGGGTACGTTAAAGTGGACATTATCCCATTATAGCAGAGCCACTACTCTAACGAAATCCAAATTATAAGCAGTTTTTATTGTGGAATTAATTTTTATGATGCTTTGAAATTGACATTACACAATGCACGAGCCGCCTTTTGAATTTTCTGCCCATTTCGCGGCGCTGTTTCTCACCCGCCTCAGAAAGTGAGTTAAAGTTGACATGAGCCCATTATAGGACTATAGAGTGCTGCTCCTCTAATTAAATCCAAATTTTAAGCACTTTTTACTGTGGAATTAATTTTTTATGAAGCTTTGAACTTGACATTACACAATGCACAATGAACCGCCTATTGTATTTTCTGTACATTTCGTGGCACTGTTTTTCAGCCGCCTCAGAGGGTGCGTTAAAGTGGAGATAAGCCCTTTATAGTAGAGCTACTCTAATTATATCCAAATTTTAAGAAGTTTTTACCGTGGAATTTTTTTTTTTATAATGCTTTGAAATTGACTTTGCACATTGCAAAATGATCCGCCTATCGCATTTTTTGCCCAATGTGCGGCGCTGTTTCTTGGCCGCCTCAGAGGGTGCGTTAATGTGGACATAAGCCCATTATCGGAGTGCTGCTCCTCTAATGAAATCCAAATTTTAAGCACTTTTTACTGTGGAATTCCTTTTTTTTTGAAGCTTTGAACTTGACATTATACAATGCACAAAGAGCCGTATTGCACCTTCAGCCCATTTCGCGGCGCTGTTTCTCAGCCGCCTCAGAGGGTGCGTTAAAGTGGACATAAGTGAATTATAGTAGGCCTAGAGCTACTATAACGAAATCCGCATTTTAGGCATTTTTTTACTGTAGAATTTTTTTTTATGACGCTTTGAACTTTTACACATTATACAATGCACAGTGAGGCGCCTATTGCATTTTTTGCCAATTTCGCGGCGCTGTTTCTCGGTCGCCACGGAGGGTCTATTTAAGAATGAAATGAAAAGTTAACTGTTTAAATGCAAATAACACTGATATATCAATGAACATGGACTGTAAAAATATAAAGGCACATACATATATTTACAGTATTCTTTAATTATTGTACGTCACCAGCTCAATGTAGGGACCATGTGGTTTTTCTCTTATTCACACTTTTTAAGGACCACGTTTCTATTGTCTATTTTCAGAAAAGAATAATAAACTATTTTGAAAGGTAAATAACAAATAATAATAACACATAAAATGACTGTAAAAAATATACATCATTATTTAATTATAGCTCATGACATCATTTGAATGGATTTATAAGTCAATTGAATAAAAAAATAATTAAAACAATTATTACAAAAGAGATTACGCCAGTTCCAGCTTGGATCCAGCCTCTTATGAAGACTTCAGATGACACAACACCTTTGAATAGATGAAACTTACCCCTGCAAGGACTCCACAACATCAAACATGGATTATACAAAATTATAATTTTATCATTGCTTTAACATGCACAATAATTTTGGTTAAATGCATATATGATATTTGCACTATCTTAAAATTTACTTTCGGATATCATCTCATAAAATGCTATTGTGGTTTTGTGACATAGAAACTTGCATTTTCTGTAAAGCCGCTTTGAAATGTATTGTGATAAGCGTTATACAAATGAATGTATGAATTAAATTGAATTGACTTGAAAGAGCCATTGCATGTTTACTATGGACCCAATCTGACAATACATTTAGAAGAGTTATCACATTGTTGACCCATTTGGGAGTGTTAAAATTTGGAGGTGTTTCACTGGTGCTTTATATCCTGTGTGCTTGACTATCATCATGCACAATGTCAGATATTTTTACTGTAGAATTTTGAAATTATGGACCCATGAAGTGGACAAACATGACAGTACAGTTAGGAGAGCCATTGCATTGTTGGCCCAGTTGGGGGACTATATCTCAGCTGCCTTTGAGGGTGTGTTAATGGTTGCACTGGGGCCTTATACCCAGTATGCTTGACTGTCACCATGCACAATTTGAAACATTTCTACTGTAGGATTTTGAAGTTATGGACCCATGAATTTGACAAATGTGACAATACAGTTAAAGGATAATTTGCATTGTCTGCCCATTTGGGGTGCCACATCTCAGCTGTCTTTGAGGGTGGGTTAAAAGCTGTAATGGGGCGTTATACCAAATGTGCTTGACTGTCATGCACAATTTCAGACATTTTTACTGTAGCATTTTGAAGTCATAGACCCAAATGCAATGGCTATTCTAACTGTATTGTCATATCTGACAAATTCATGGATCCATAATTTCAAAATGCTACAGTGAAAATGTCTGAAATTATGCATGATGACAGTCAAGCACATTGGGTATAAGGCCCCAGTGCAACTTTTAACTTCAAAACGCTAGAGTAAAAATGCCTGGAATTTGGCATGGTGACAGCCATGTGCTTTGTAAATAAGTCCCCAGTGCAACTTCTAATGCACACTCAAAGGCAGCTAAGATGTAGCAGGAAATGCAATAGGCGGCTCATTGTACATTATGTAATGTCAAGTTTAAAGCTTGATTACAAAATAATTCTACAGTAAAAACTGCTTAAAATTTGTATTTAATTAAAGGAGCAGCTGTCCAATAATGGGCTCATGACCACTTTAAGGCCACTCTGAGGCCGCCGAGAAACAGCACCGCGAATTGGGCAAAAAATGCCATAGGCGGATCATTTTGCATTGTATATTTTCAAGTTCAAAGCTTCATAAAAAATAATTCCACAGTAAAAACTGCTTAAAATTTGGTAGTAATTAGAGGAGCAGCTCTACTATAATGGGATATGGTCCACATTAACGCACCCTCTGTGGCAGCCGAGAAACTGCACAACTAAAAGGACGGATGGCAATAAGCAGCTCTGAATGCATTGTCCCATTTAAAACTTTAATGGTCAATTAAAAAATATTGGTACAGTAAATTGTGCCAATATTTCATTTTCCACTTGATCAATATATGCTCTTAATCCCTTTAGCCGGATTTAATGCACCCTTACATGTGGCTGACAAATGCAGAATTTCTTCATTCATTTCTTTTTTTTTTTTTTTTTTTTTTTCTTCCTCCCACCTCCACCCCCCCTCTTCGGAGGACAGCTTTATTTTATTTTTATTTTTTATAGAGACGATATATTTTTTAAGTACATACACTATATTACATTTAAATCACATTTATAATCAGTGCATTTAACTGTTGTCCTACCATAACCTTTCACCATGTTTTAGTAAGATTTAGTAAGATTTTCCACAGACTGATAACAGGCTTGTACTGACTGCAGACTGCTGTGCTGGAATATAGACTGGTAACGGACTTGTGCTGACTGCAGACTGCTGGGCCGGGCCCGGGACACAGGCTGGTAACTGGATTGTGCTGACTGCAGACTGTTGAGCCGGGACACAGGCTGGTAACTGGATTGTGCTGACTGCGGACTGCTGGGCTGGTCCACAGACTGGTAACGAGCTTGTACTGGCTACAGGCCGCTGATCTAGGACTCAGACTGAGAGCTGGTTTGTGCTGACTGCAGGCCACTGGGCTGGTCCACAGGCTGGTAACGAGCTTGTGCTGACTGTAAACTGCTGGACTGGGACACGGACTGGTAATGAAATTAGGTTGACTGCCGCTGAGCTGGGACACAGACTGGTAACGGGATTGTGCTGACTGCAGGCCACTGGGCTGGTCCACAGACTGGTAACGGGCTTGTGCTAACTGCAGACTGCTGGGCTGGTCCACAGACTGGTAACGGGCTTGTGCTGACTGCAGGCCGCTGGGCCGGGACACAAACTGGTAACGGGATTGTGCTGACTGCCGACTGCTGGGCTGGTCTACAGACTGGTAACGAGCTTGTGCTTACTGCAGACTACTGGGCTGAGACACAGACTGGTAACGGGCTTGTGTTGACTGCAGACCATTGGGCTGGTCCAGAGACTGGTAACGGGCTTGTGCTGACTGCAGGCCGCTGAGCTGGGACACAAACTGGTAACGGGATTAAGCTGACTGCAGGCCGCTGAGCTGGGACACAGACTGAGAGCTGGTTTGTGCTGACTGCAGACCACTGGGCTGGTCCACAGACTGGTAATAAGATTGTGCTGACTGCAGGCCATTGATCTGGGACATCAGACTGGTAACGGGCTTGTGCTGACTGCAGACTGCTGGGCTGGGACACAGACTGGTAACGAGATTATGCTGACTGCAGACCACTGGGCTGGTCCACTGACCGGCAACGGGCCTGTGCTGACTGCAGACTGCTGGGCTGGTCCAGAGACTGGTAACAAGATTAGGCTGACTGCAGGCCGCTGATCTGGGACACAGATTGAAAGCTGGTTTGTGCTGACTGCAGGCCACTGGGCTGGTCCAGAGACTGGTAACAGGCTTGTGCTGACTGCAGACTGCTGGGCTGGGACACAGACCGGTAACGAAATTGTGCTGACTGCAGACGACTGGGCTGGTCCGGAGACTGGTAACGGGATTGTGCTGACTGCAGACTGCTGGGCTGGGACACAGACCGGTAACGAAATTGTGCTGACTGCAGACCACTGGGCTGGTCCGGAGACTGGTAACAGGATTGTGCTGACTGCAGGCCGCCGATCTGGAACACAGACTGAGAACTGGTTTGCGCTGACTGCAGGCCACTGGGCAGGTCCAGAGACTGGTAACAGGCTTGTGCTGACTGCAGACTGCTGGGCTGGGACACAGACCGGTAACGAAATTGTGCTGACTGCAGACCACTAGGCTGGTCCGGAGACTGGTAACGAGCTTGTGCTGACTGCAGGCCGCTGGGCTGGGACACAGACCGGTAACGAAATTGTGCTAACTGCAGACCCCTGGGCTGGTCCGGAGACTGGTAACGGGCTTGTGCTGACTGCAGACTGCTGGGCTGGGACACAGACTGATAACGAGATTGTGCTGACTGCAGACCACTGAGCTGGTCCAGAGACTGGTTACGGGCTTGTGCTGACTGCAGGCCGCTAAGCTGGGAGACAGATTGGTAACGGGATTGTGCTGACTGCAGACCACTGAGCTGGTCCAGAGACTGGTTACGGGCTTGTGCTGACTGCAGGCCGCTGATCTGGGACTCAGACTGAGAGCTGGTTTGTGCTGACTGCAGGTCACTGGGCTGGTCCACAGACTGGTAATGGGCTTGTGCTAACTGTCCACAGACTGGTAACGGGTTTGTGCTGACTGCAGGCCGCTAGGCCGGGACACAGACTGGTAACGGGATTGTGCTGACTGCCGACTGCTGGGCCGGGACACATACTGGTAACGAGCTTGTGCTTACTGCAGACTTCTGGGCTGAGACACAGACTGGTAACGGGCTTGTGTTGACTGCAGACCATTGGACTGGTCCAGAGACTGGTAACGGAATTAAGCTGACTGCAGGCCGCTGAGCTGGGACACAGACCAAGAGCTGGTTTGTGCTGACTGCAGACCATTGGGCTGGTCCACAGACTGGTAACGGGCTTGTGCTGACTGCAGGCCACTGGGCTGGTCCACAGACTGGTAATAAGATTGTGCTGACTGCAGGCCCTTGATCTGGGACATCAGACTGGTAACGGGCTTGTGCTGACTGCAGACTGCTGGGCTGGGATACAGACTGGTAACGAGATTGTGCTGACTGCAGACCACTGAGCTGGAACACAGACTGAGAACTGGTTTGCGCTGACTGCAGGCCACTGGGCTGGTTCACAGACTGAAAGCTGGTTTGTGCTGACTGCAGGCCACTGGGCTGGTCCAGAGACTGGTAACAGACTTGTGCTGACTGCAGACTGCTGGGCTGGGATACAGACCGGTAACGAAATTGTGCTGACTGCAGACGACTGGGCTGGTCCGGAGACTGGTAACGAGCTTGTGCTGACTGCAGACTGCTGGGCTGGGACACAGACCGGTAACGAAATTGTGCTGACTGCAGACCACTGGGCTGGTCCGGAGACTGGTAACGAAATTGTGCTGACTGCAGGCCGCCGATCTGGAACACAGACTGAGAACTGGTTTGCGCTGACTGCAGGCCACAGACTGGTCACAGATTGAGAACTGGTTTGCGCTGACTGCAGGCCACTGGGCTGGTCCAGAGACTGGTAACAGGCTTGTGCTGACTGCAGACTGCTGGGCTGGGACACAGACCGGTAACGAAATTGTGCTGACTGCAGACCACTGGGCTGGTCCGAAGACTGGTAACGGGCTTGTGCTGACTGCAGACTGCTGGGCTGGGACACAGACCAGTAACGAAATTGTGCTAACTGCAGACCACTGGGCTGGTCCGAAGACTGGTAACGGGCTTGTGCTGACTGCAGACTGCTGGGCTGGGACACAGACCGGTAACGAAATTGTGCTAACTGCAGACCACTGGGCTGGTCCGAAGACTGGTAACGGGCTTGTGCTGACTGCAGACTGCTGGGCTGGGACACAGACCAGTAACGAAATTGTGCTGACTGCAGACCACTGGGCTGGTCCGGAGACTGGTAACGGGCTTGTGCTGACTGCAGGCCGCTGAGCTGGGAGACAGATTGGTAACGGGATTGTGCTGACTACAGGCCGCTGATCTGGGACACAGACTGAAAGCTGGTTTGTGCTGACTGCCGGCCACTGGGCTGGTCCAGAGACTGGTAACAGGCTTGTGCTGACTGCAGACTGCTGGGCTGGGACACAGACCGGTAACGAAGTTGTGCTAACTGCAGACCACTGGGCTGGTCCGGAGACTGGTAACGGGCTTGTGCTGACTGACTGTTGGGCTGGAACACAGACTGGTAACGAGATTGTGCTGACTGCAGACCACTGAGCTGGTCCAGAGACTGGTTACGGGCTTGTGCTGACTGCAGGCCGCTGAGCTGGGAGACAGATTGGTAACGGGATTGTGCTGACTGCAGGCCGCTGATCTGGGACTCAGAGTGAGAGCTGGTTTGTGCTGACTGCAGGCTACTGGGCTGGTCCACAGGCTGGTAACGAGTGACGAGATTGTGCTGACTGCAGACCACTGGGCTGGTCCAGAGACTGATAACAGGCTTGTGCTGACTGCAGACTGCTGGGCTGAAACACAGACTGGTAACGAGATTAGGCTGACTGCAGACCACTGGGCTGGGACACATACTGGTAACGGGCTTGTGCTGGTTGTAGACAGCTGGGCTGGGACACAGACTGATAACGAGATTGTGCTGACTGCAGACCACTGGGCTGGTCCAGAGACTGGTAACGGGCTTGTGCTGACTGCAGGCCTCTGAGCTAGGATACAGACTGGTAACGGGATTGTGCTGACTTCAGGCCGCTGATCTGGGACACAGACTGAGAGCTGGTTTGCGCTGACTACAGGCCACTGGGCTGGTCCGCAGGCTGATAACAAGCTTGTGCTGACTGCAGACATGCTGGGCAAGGGCACAGACGAGTCACGGGCTTACACTGATCATCCCACATACCCCCATAGCCTCCAATAGGGTGGAACACATATCCCTTCCCTCCCGCTAAGTGACATAACTAATCAGCGGGGCCCAGAGAGAGTTGAAGTCAGCTGATTGAAGTTTGTTAAAAGCAAACATAGACTCCAAACTGATATGGTCCGACAGGAGATTTCTATACTGGTTAATGCTAAGATGATTTTTAGTTTTCCAATTCAAAAGGATAGTTTTCTTTGCGACAGATAGTGTGGTGAGGACCATGTGTGCTTTGTCAATCTCCATATTAATATCATTAAGATCACCTAATATACATAGTTTTGGGCAAGTAGGTATATTACACTTAAGCCATATTGATAAGTCTTCACAAACCTTAGTCCAGAATCTTTGGACTGGTGTACAGAGCCACAAGGCGTGCATGTAATCGTCTACTGTGTTACTTGTGCACTGCGTGCAAATATTTGATTGATTAAAGCCCATCTTGAACATCCTTTGTCCTGTGTAATAAGTTCTATGGAGGATTTTGTATTGTATAAGTTGTAGATTTAAGCTGTCAGTCATATTAAAGTTGTTTAGTATTATTTCCGACCAGAACTGATTAGTAGGATTCTTCATTCATTTCTAACAGAACATTGGTGCCAGCAATGCCATACAGGGTGCCTAAGTAAGGGTTGTGCAATTTAAAGGGGAGGTCCACTCGTCAATAAGTAACATACGACTAAGTAACTGGATTATTCTACTAAATTTACGAAAAAATACAGGAACAACTGAAACCACACGTACGCAAAAAGCACTTAAGCTACTTTTGCCCTGTTCAAATACACACACTTGCGGTCTTTGCACGTGACCACTTGTCTAGTAGCCTATCTACTTACGTATTTCCTGTAGTTGGCCCAAGTGTTCAAGTAGGTGTGAAGACTGCAAGTGCATGTACAGAACTGATTACCTGATGGGACTCACTTATAGTATAATAATGCAAGTTTACAGAGCTTTTTTTATTTTCAATACTTTGCATTTTAAAATAAACTTGTACAGTAGTCGCTATATAACTAACAGTAGGCCTAACTACAATTTTAAAGCTGTGGTGATAAATTTGATAAAAAGCAGTTGCAAATGATATACAAAATAGCCTACACATTGCCTACTTATCTTTGCACCAATAAAATGTGCAACACTTTATGTTTTACTACCAAATTATATATAGGCTAATATCTAATTAATTTAACTTAGGCCTACAGTGGAATATTTTCCTCGACATCTCGCAATTTCGGGGCACGCGAGTTCCCTAACATAATGCATGATGAATAAGCTTAACCTCAAATACCGCTCTGAAGCGGTTTTCAAGATAATATGGGCTTCGTGGGCACGAGATCGTATGTTGAGCGAACGACATCCGTTTCTCGTGGCCACGACTTAATGTTGAGGGAACGGCATCCATTTCTCCTGGCTACCAGTTTTGTAACATGTGGGAACCGAATCTTTACACGCGATACGGACTCCTCCTTTTACCTCGGTCATAATTTACTTTATTTGTTAATTTAAGTCTCTCATAATTTTTGTTTTGTTTATTGCCTTAAAAGGGACTTTATTTGTGACCCGAGTATTTCATTCAAGCCAGCAAATTTCTGCCGAAAAATCCCATTCAACTTAAAAATGCGCTTCAGGTGTCTTTCACTCCCATGTCTTAATGCCAGAGACCGCACTTTATATGAAATTACTAATTCAAAGTAAAATGTTATTTCATCAGTCATCTCCATCTCCGACTGCTGTATATGGTTACAGTATTGACCGGTGTGGTTCCCTCAACATAGATTGTGGCTACGAGAAATAGATGTCGTTCTCTCAAACTATGAAGTCGTGGCCACGAGAAAAATATATTGTTCCCTCAACATATGATCTCGATGCCACGACTTTAGGCTAGGCCTACATCGCGTGGCCACACCATAATGATATCGTTACCTCAAAAAAATGAACTCGCATTGGTGGCAACAACATATTATTACGTTCCCACGAGTTTATATGTTGTGGCCATGACAAAACTAAGTGAACCGAACATGTCCCCCTCCCGGTCACCATTATTACGAGCTCTGGAGTGTTCAGCAAACATTTTGTCGGCAAACTCTCCTCTGTTTGGCGTTTTTTAAAAACAGGTGATTTCCCAGAAGTTCAAGATTTAGCTGCTCCATGTCAAACTTTCTCGATCGTTGTGACAATTAACCTGCCACTCCCACACCATACACTCCTCAAAGCCGCAGCAACTTTTCTCTATTTACGGATAGCCTATGATGAGACACACACGGGTGAGACACACACGGGTGCAAGATTATGAAGTGCCTTATAAGTACAGTGCCCTCCACAATTATTGAACCCCCTGGTAAATATGATCAAAATTGGCTGTAAAAAATAAATCTGCATCGATTATCCTTGTGATCTTTCATTCAAAAAATGTGCAAAATTCTAACCTTTCATTGAAGTAAAAGAATTGAAAGTGGGGGGAAATCACATTATGAAATAAATGTTTTTCTCCAAAACATGTTGGCCACAATTATTGAAACCCCTAGAATTTTTTACGAGTAAAATATCTCTGAAGTATATTCCCATTAATATTTACCTTTTTTAGTACACCAGGGTGACTAGGAACATGAAACTGTCCAGCTATGACTTCGTGTTTCACAGGAGTTTAAATATGAGGAAACACAAAGGCCAAATCCCCTTAATCATCCATCACAATGAGTAAAACCACAGAATACAGTTCTGATGCGTAGCAAAAGATTGTTGAGCATCACAAACTAGAAAGTGGCTGTAAGACAATAGCTAAAGAATTGAAAATCCCCATTTTGACCATCAGGGCAATAATTAAGAAGTTATAACCAACTAAAGATGTTATGAATCTGCCAGGAAAAGGACGTGTGTCTATACTGTCTTCATGCACGGCGAGTATGAAAGTTTGAGTGGCCAAAGACTCTCCAAGGATCACAGATGGAGAATTGCAGAGATTAGTTGAGTCTTAGGGTCAGAAAGCCTAAAAAAAAAATTATCAAACAACCCCTACATCCTCACATGTTGTTTGGGAGGGTTTAAAAAAAAAACCTCCTCGCTCATCCAAAAACAAATTCCAGCAAATTTAATTGTCAGACACGACTGGATCTTCAAACAACACAGGGTTCTGTGGTCAGATGAGACTAAAACAGAGCTTTTTGGCAGCAAACACACTAGATGGGTTTGGTGAACACAAGGATAAAAAGTACCCCATGTGTACAATTTAATATACCATTGGATCTTTAATGTTGTGGGCATATTTTTCTGCTGGAGGTCCTGGACTTCTTGTTCAGATACATGGCATTGTGGATTCTATCAAATATCAACAGATAAAAAATCAAAACCTGACGCCTTCTGCTAGAAATCTTATAATGGGCCGTGGTTGGATCTTCCATCAGGACAACGATCCAAAACAAACATCAAAATCAAAACAAAAATTTGTTGTGGAGCACAAAATGAAGCTTCTGCCATGACCGTCTCAGTCCCCTGACCTGATGAGTGGGCTGAACTGAAGAGGAGAAGCACCAACATGGATCTGGGAATCTGAAGGATCTGGAGAGATTCTGTGTGGAGGAATGGTCTCTGATCTCTTGTCAGTTATTCTCCAAACTCATCAGGCATTATAGGAGAAGACTCAGAGCTGTTATCTTGGCAAAAGGAGATTGCAAAAAGTATTTAATGAAAGGGTTTCAATAATTGTGGCCAACGTGTTTTGGAGAAAAACATTTATTTCATAATGTGATTTTCCCCCCACTTTCAATTCTTTTACTTCAATGAAAGGTTAGAATTTTGCACATTTTTTGAATGAAAGATCACAAGGATAATCGATGCAGATTTATTTTTTACAGCCAATTTTGATCATATTTACCAGGGGGTTCAATAATTGTGGAGGGCACTGTAAGTAGCAAGATCTTGAATTCAACTCTATACTTTACTGGAAGCCAGTGCAATTGCTGAAGAACTGGAGAAATGTGCAATCTGCGTGATATTATTAATTTGAGCTTCAAAGGATAGTGTGCTATCCATGATGACACCCAAACTTTTAAACTGTGAAGAAGGACAGATTGCAGTATTGTCAATGTACAAAGAAAGACAATTAGATTTAGACAAAACAGATCTAGTGCCAACAAGCAAAGCCTCAGTTTTGTTGCCATTTACCTTCAAGAAGTTAGCTGAAAGCCCATCTTTAATTTCAGCTAAACAGCTGGACAAAGATGGTGGTGGAAAAGAACCAGTGGGTTTGGCAGACAAGTTGGGTGTCATTCGCATAACAGTGGAAATTAACACCATATTTCCTCAAAATATAACCAAGAGGGAGCATATAAATAATGAAAAGAAGCGGGCCCAAGACAGAACCCTGGGGAACACCAGTGGTGACTGTAGATGTTCTTGATCGAAAACCCTTTAATTGAATACGCTGACTGCGTCCAGATAGATATGACCTAAACCAAGACAGAGCAGTGCCAGTAATACCAATAGAAGCTAACCTGTCAAGAAGTATCTTATGTGAGAGACACAGTATCAAAGGCAGTGCTCAAGTCTAGAAGGACAAGTATGGTTAAAAGCCCAGAGTCAGCTGCCAACAGTAGATCATTGGTTATTCTGACAAGAGCAGTCAGTGCTATGGTGGGGATGAAAGCCAGATTGAAATTGTTCATACAAGTTATTATTGGAAAGATGTTCATGAATTTGAATTGCAATACACTTTTCCACTATCTTAGAGATAAATGGTAAATTTGAAATTGGACAAATTAAATGGATCACCCCCTGGTTTCTTAAGTTTGGGAGTAATAATAGCAGATCTGAGATATGGAGATACAGAACCAGAAACAAGTGAAGCATGAATAATTTTAGTAATCAATGGCGACAGGGCTGGTAAACAAGCTTTCACTAAAGGAGTTGGTAGAGGGTCTAACCGACAAGTCGAAGATTTAGATTTACCTATCAGACCCACTATCTCTGAAGTAGTTGGTAGTGTAAAGTTAGAGAAAACAGAGTGAGGAGGTGTGTGAGTGATAGACTGACAGGAGTCATTGTGAAGCGTACCAGTAAGTAATTGCTGATGTACATTTTCAACCTTAGATGCGAAAAAAGTCAAAAAGCGATCACATAAGTCAGTGGAATACATATCAGATGGCAAAGAATCAGGTGGTTGCAGAATATTGTTTACCATCAAGAAAAGGGACCTGGAGTTCCCATTGCTAACTCCAATTATGTTGGAGTAGTAATCAGATTTAGCCTTGGACAGTGCTTTTTTTATAATTTTGAATATGTTCAGCATACATTTCTTTATGAACAGTAAGGCCAGACCTGACGTGCAACCGCTCTAACCTACGGCCTTTAGTTTTAAGTTCACGCAGTTCAGGTGTAAACCAAGGAGCTAAATGTACAAATTAAACAGTTTGAGTTTTCACAGGTGCGAATTCATCTAAAATCATGTTCAGTTCATCATTGTAGTATGTAACCAGTTCATCAACAGTAGAGACGTAGAAGATGGCAGTAGAAGATGGCAAGTTCATCAGCAAGAGTAGGCACATCAATGTTCTTAATATTCCGAAATGTGATCGGACGACACGGGTTTACCTTAAAAACTGCAATCTTGGCACAAAAGGACACCAGCAGGTGATCTGATATGGACAGATCATAAACAGTACAATTATAAGGTGTTATACCAGAACAACAAACAAGATCAAGAGTATGCCCCTATAGTATGAGTGGGTAGTGTGTTAAATTGTTGAATACCAAAGCAATCCAAACATGATAAAAATTCACATGCATTACTGACATTGTCTATGAATGTTAAAATCACCCAGAATGATTACATTTGGAGACATGGAAGATAGATAAGTCAAAAGTTCAGATAGTTCAGTTAAAAAGGCATTATTGCTCTTGTGAGGACGGTAAAGTTGTGAGGATGGTAGGAATTGCACCATTGATTTTTTTAAGGCAATTGTTTCAAAAGGAGAATATGTATAGACAAAGTTAACTGAGATACTTTCAATTTCTCTTTATGAAGTATTGCTAGCCCCCCTCCCCGTCCCGTATCACGTGATTTACAAACATAACTATATCCTGGGGGAACAGACTGGTTTAGATGAAAAATTATGTTCATTTTGAACAAAAAAGTTACATAGTGTACCTTTAAATCAATTGCATATGGCTACGCTTCTTTCAAGCAAAAAAAAAATCTCTCAATCCAAAAAAAATATTTTACCATTTACTCACCATGTCATTCTAAACCATGACTTTCTTTCTTCTGAAGAACCAAAAAACATAAATTACTGTTTTAACAAAAGTAAATGGGAAATAATAAAAGATTTTTCATTTTTGGAAGAAATATTCCTTATAAAAAATTGAAACTAGTGAAAGACCACAGAATACTGGGTTATATTGTGCTTGATCTTGCCTTATATGATTCTAAGTGAACTTTAGATTTTCTTCAGGGGAAAAGATCCATCAGCACTCATTTTCTCTGATACTAAGATGATACTAAGATGATACCAACTTTTGATGTTTACAAGTAGAGAATTGAGAAATTATGTCCTTTGTATCAAGGGTGCTCAATGGTGATCTGCCCTGCTGAATAGTTTTATTTATCTTTTTTTTTTTGGTGAGTTTGACTCGAGTGGGAACTATGTAACTAAAGAAAATCATAGTTTATATTATGCAAAGTATTTGGAGGAAGTTCAAGAGTTAACACACATTTACCGTATGCACTGAAAAGGGGGCCAAAGACTTAAGAAGAAAAGTGATATTTCCTGTCTGCTGGGTTTTCTTCTCGCACAGCACAGGAAACCACAGAGGTGTAGCGGGCATGGAGACTCAAACATGTCTATATTTTTTTTTTTTTTTTTTTTTTTACAGTTGTCACTTTTGTCATAGTAACAGTCCTTTTAAGAGCCTTACAGAGCAAATATACACATCACTTGACAGGTTAAAATCACAGGTCAGGTGGAGAAAAAGTTTGTTGTGCGGTCATACTCACTGCCACAGTTCCTTCATCCCACCACTCAAAATGGGTGAGAAAGTGGTAATGTGGTGGTGGGCATAATCTTCTCATGTATATCGAGGAAGTGAGGTTTTTTTTAATTATCAATGTGACAATGTTTTTGTTTGTTTCTATGATTGTATTTTAAGTTTGTCTGAAACTGTATTTCCCTACAGAAACATTCAGCTGTCATAAAAAAAAAGGAAAGAAGCATAAAATACTTAATAACCAAACCCATTTCCTATAAATATAGATAAACAGCAGTTTTCCCTTAGCCTCAGCAATTCCCTCTCTTTCCACTTCTCTATTTTTTTTTTAAAAGCCAGCCTTCGTGATTCATCAGGGGTCTTGCTGTTGCACCCAACCTCTTAAACCTTGCGGTACAGCTTTTGTCATGTGCCTAACTACTAAAAACAAACAAACATTATTCTTTGAGCAGCAAAAAAAACAAAAAAACAGTGGCATTTCTGTAGGATATTACCATGACAATACTGTTATGCAAGAGTAACAATTACATGAGAGTCTTGTTATAGAAGTAGTGCAGTGTCATGAAAGTTACTTATTGTCTTAGTATTCTCAGTTCCTTAAATGAAACAAGACCATGGCATCAACACCTGCTGCACTATTATTTTGTTTTACATCAGAACAACCCATATGGACATGATATTTTTATGGATAACAAGAATTATATATATATATTACTAATTTCCATTATTTATTTGATAAAAAGTCAAATATGTGAATGAGATTTAAAATGAAAAAGAGCTAAATATACCCTGAGTTGCACAAACAAGATAAGTTATTTTCTAGTTTTAGTTTCTATTCTCATTCTTAATCTAACAACCTCCAGAGAGATTAACTTTTCAGTGACTGACACACATGCAAAGTACGTATCGACTCGCCAATGTCACAATCCAGAAATAGATGTTTATCATTAGCCTTCAGTTTACTGGCACATTGCAAGTGTACATTACCTAATAGGAAATGCTATTAATGTTTTAACCACTTATTTTATGTATAGGCAATACTACCACATGTATACTTAGTATTTAAACACAGAAACAAACATTTTACAGGGGTACATTTGATATCCATAATTAGTTGCTGCGCAATTTCAGCTGCAGAATTAGGTCAGACTTCCTCTGACTGGAGGTTTAATTACTCAAATGTTGCTTCTGCTAAAGAGGTTATTAGTGGTAGCAAACACCATGTGAATCCTGTTCTGTTGTGGAGAGGCAGTGCCTCCTCAAAAAATTGAATGAGAAAATAAACAACCGTACAAAAATAAAACAACGCAAATAGCCTATTACAAAATGTGATAATCAAAAGTGTATAAATCACTCTTTTTTTAATTTTCTTACAATTTTTCTAAAGTGACACTGTCCAAAAGTGACACCAGCAGTTAAAGTTACAGCGTGAGGCAGCGTCTCTCTGGCCTCCTGTGAGTCCATTGAGTTTTAAAGCATCCTGTGGGTTTGGCAGGGGTAATGAATGGGCAAAAGTTGGCTATTCCTGCAATAAATCCCACTTCTTGTTTCTGATGGGTTCCATGTCTGCAAATCAGTCTGAATGAATAATTAATGGGGAAGAATTATTAAAAAGTAAGTAAACAACTCACCCACTTGGATATTTTTACTTGATGTCAAGTCAAAATCACTTGAAATTACTTACCCATTATTTAGTGAGCAATCAGCTTGGTAAAACACAACATGTCTGAAATCATTATGCCACTTGCACCATTTACCGATCCCTAAAGTTGACTAAAAGAACATCTGAACATCAGTTCACAAATAAAATATACATCAAATATTAAATGTGTTACTGCATTCTTATGGAATGCTTAAAAGGCACTAAACTTGATGAGAAATATACTTGGTTTTAATAAATAGAACATTACACTGTTTGTGTAAAAATAACTATTGTTTATTTATTTAACCTGTGAAAGATGTCAACAGTAAGAGTAACTGCAACATGAATTTACATTGGATTAAAAAAAAAATATATATATAAAGCTGTGAGGCCTCCTCATTTAGGAACACCACTGAATGCCACTGTTTTGTAGGGGAAAGTGGGGCAAGAATAGAAGTGAAATGTTATTACATGCCCCATTGGTGGGGCACGTTGTAACATGTGAGACAGCTTAAAATGTTATATGATTTAATAAAAAAATACAAGAGAAACTAAAATATTTTGTCAATGAAATACAATAACAAACATTTTCCATATAAAATAATGGCATTTTTTTTTAACAATTAAAAATAAAAAAAAATTGGAGTTTGACAATGAACACTGCAAAACGCAGCTATAGCGCATAGTTCAAAAACAATGTGTGCAAATAGATGAAGAAACACATTCAGACATTCAGAACACAACTAACACAACACCCCACCCTTCCTCTACACACAGCTCTCACAGAACAGGACACAAAGAGACCCTATTTTCAGTTTTTTTACTGTACTTTAGAGATAATGTTGTAAAGTCCAAATATGCTTTACAGATATATTTATTGGAAAGGGTTTACAAAATGTCTTTTTATGATGGTTCAATGAACCATAGACAGTTATTGCACATGCACCTGTGGAACAGACCTTAAGACACTAACAGTTTACAGGCGATAGACAATTAAGGTTACCGTTCCAATAACTTATAGGACATTAAAGAGACCTTTCTACTAACTCTGAAAAACACCAGGAGAAAGATGCCCAGACAGAGTCCCTGATCACCTGCCATAGTCCCGCTGAAGGAAGGCACGAGGACTGCAGAGGTGAACAGAACAATAAACTGCAATGTCCGTAATGTAAGTGCGCTACAGGGAGACAGGAAGGACAGCTGATCGTCCTCGCAGTTCTAAACCACGTGTAACCATATTTGTGGTGAAAGAGTGGAGTAACATCTCACAGCAAGAACTGGCAAACCTGGCGCCGTCCATGAAGATGAGATGCACTGTAACACTTATAGCTGGTGGACACATCATTATAATGACTGCTACTTTTGATATTGACACCTTTGTTCAGGGACTCTTGTTGTGTAATTTGTTCAGTTTATGTCTAAGTTGTTGAATTATTCATATAAATATTTACACATGTTAAATTTGCAGGAACAAAAGCAGTTGAAAGTAGCCTGGAAATCCAGACCTAAATCTGAAAGATTATGGGTCTGGCATCGACTAATGAAAATCGGCCAGCTCAAGGGGCGGCACCAAACATGCATGTGAAAATCTCACTGCACGCAATTGGATAACACTACGACCAATCACAACAAGCCCCATATGCTTAGCTACCAGCGGAGCTAACTGGGTTTAGGGATCAGGGAGTGGAGATGGGTAGGTTTAGGTATATGTAAGGTGGGAGGAGTTGTATCTGGATCCAACTCCTCCCCCTGGATTTCGTGTTCTGCAGTGAGGACCATCGCGGCAAAACAGCAAAAACGCCCTTCTTGCAAAGGAACGATTCGAGCGGCGTCTTCTGTTCCTCTTTTAGATAAAAACCCAAGTCTAACTCGTTCATTGTAGCGGCCAAAGCCGTTTCAAACAACTGGTGTCCATCCATAGCCATACTAATGACTTCGACATCACAGCGCTGCGCTATTTTTTTTAGTTGTTGCTGAGTTTATGTGTGAATGACATCGCTAACATCCTAAAATAGCATAGGAGACACAGTGTATGTTTAAAGAATATTCTAAAACGGCTTTGAATGCAGCTCAGCCAATCAAAGACCTCAATTTGAACCTTTTTTATGGATGACAGAATTTCTATTCTTTAAACAATTTAAAAGTGATGGAAGTCCTATGAAACAATTAGACTAGGGCAATAGAGTAAGGTTTAAAATTGGTTTCAGAAGAGACATTTCCTTATAAGAGTGTGTTGCCCTGAATAGACCAGTGAGAAGTTTTTGGTTGGTGTGGGTTGGTGTTTTAAGGTCTGAGGCTGTAAGCAAGTAAAACAAAAATTGACAGGTGGTACCTCATAACCCAATGTGCAACATATAGGTCTACTGTCTGTCTAAGAATTGAATATATTGTCAAGATTACCAGTCTTTGTCTTTAGCTATCACTCTCTGTTCATCGTCTCCCGGTTCCCTTTTCTTCTGCTTAAAAGAACTCTGCCAGATTTCTCTTCTCTATTCTCCTTCAAACATTTTCATTTGTAGCTTTCACTTGGCCTTTAATAGTGACAAGTACAACCTGACACAATAAAAAAATCTCTGCGCATAAGGTAGAAAACCAAAACCAGACAACAAAAGTACAAACTAATATACGTGAGCAGCGATGTGTGCAAGTGAGAATGGCAAGAAATGAAGAACAGGACGTGGTGTAAAGGTGTGAAAAAAACATCCCGTTGCATGTGCATCTGTGACATAAGGATGAAACAAGTAGATGGAACATCTTGCTTTGCAACAATTACTTTTATAAAATCAGCTTCATACTGATGGAAAAGAAACACATGAAAAAATATCTGTAATATGAAAACAGATAACTGTTAACATCAGATAACTAATTACAAAGTTGGCTTGATTTGATTGTTTTCTGACTGAAAAGTTGAAAAAGCTTATAATTGCAAATACACAAGGCTGAAATATTATCAGTTAGCATACAGAACAATAATTACAATTTCTCTGTAGTTGTCAACTTTTTCTTTGCTAGCAAGATCATCTTTAAGAATAATGAACAATAACTAATGAACAGTCTATGTTTGCCAGCTTGTAACATGCATCCTATTTCTGCATTTCCCTGAGCAAAACATTTCATTGAGAAAGCAAAATGAAAATTTAAAATAGAATTGTGAATGAGCGACAACTGATCGTTATCATATTTCCTCTTTTGAACCCTGATGGTGCTCCCTGCCACTGTCTCCTCCTCCTCTCTCTCTCTCTCTCTCTCTCTCTCTCTCTCTCTACAGTGCATCTGCATGCCGTGACCTTTAGGTCTAATAATGAGTAACACTCAATGTACCAATCATTTCAGCGCCTCTCAACTACTGTGAGATCATTCACTTACACAGGTACGTTTTCTTCCTTCCAAATAACCATAGATCGATGATGCTCACATTGTTGCTGAAATTAATGTTTAATTGTTGTATTAATTTTACATTTTAAGATTATCAGTGATAATCTCATTTTATTTCAATATTATTGGATTTGTTTCTTGCCATAATATTTAGAGCATTTTGCTTCCCTTGATTTGATATCCAATTCAAAAGAGTTTCAAAGGAGCTTCACTTCCAATTACGATGAAATATTTTAAGACTTAGATTTTTAAAAGTTAAATGTGCATTTTCAGCACAAACAGATTGACATTATTGCGACTGCAGGATGATAAATAAGGGGAAAAACCAGGGGGTGACAAATATCACCTACAGAGATTTCAGGTTTCAATTACAGAAATTCAGAACATTATTGTAAATAACATGGTTTCGCATAAAGAGATCAGGAGACTAGGTAACTATACACTCTTAAAAAATAAAGGTTCTAAAAGTGGGTTTTTGCAAACATTTTGGGGTCCCCAAAAACCATTCATTGACCAGTTCTTTAGATCCTTTTTTTTCTTAGTGTGAAGAACATTTTAATAATCTAAAGAAACTTCTTCCACTAAGAACCTTTTGGGGAAGGCAAAGGTTCCATGGATGTTAAAGGTTGATAAAGAACCTTTATTTTTAAGAGTGTATATCCAAACTACCCACAGTCTCATTTTCAAAGAAATGGTGTTTTACTTGGAATGCCCGCTCAGGGAGGTGTTAGACCGGTTCGTCAGCAACAAACTTGAAAGTCATAGTTGGTTCAGCTTAGTCTCATCAATGATGAGGAATCTGAATTGCATTATGACTGATAAACATCAGTGATGAATGTGCTTTGTGGCCACAGTGTGGTTTTTCATTTTCTCTTATCTGTTCAATCGATCGATTCACAGAATATGAAAACACTTGATTTGAAAAACAACAGTGTGTACCAAAGCCGCTGTAAATTCACTTATAAAATCCTGGATTTGTCAGAGCGGGAATAGAAATGAATAGGCTATATGAAAAGGCTATGAATTAATCCTATGCATCAATTCGGTTACATCTTATTTCAAACCTATAGAAACATTCCTTCAGAGGATTACAGAAGAAGATATTTTTATGAATGTTTAAATTGTTTTGTCCATACAATAAAGGTCAATGGGGTCCAAAAATCATTTGACCCTACTTTCATTTTATGGTCAAAACAAACAAACGAACAAAAACAGAATATCTTCTTTTGTGTCCCAAAGAAGCAAAAAAGTCATAAGGGTTGGAGCGACATGAGGGTGAGTAAACGATGACAGAATTATTATTTTGGGCGAAGGATTCCTTTAATTTTGAGCTTGAAGGCTTTATGCCCCCTTTTGGCCAAAGTACATTACTTCAGAAAAAGTTACTTCTTCAGACGTAAACTATAAACTGGAATAAATGTAAGGATATTGAAATTTTACCCTCAGACTTTAAACCGCACGTTCAGACAAAATGCTGTCAAACACACAAAATAGCACATTCTTGTTTAACATCTCACACTTGAAACATTCATTAAATTATTATATTTCTAAATAAATAAAATAATAAATACTCTTATTGAAAGTAAATGATGGAAAAAGATACTAATTCTGATGTATGTTTCTTTGCAGAAGATGACTTTTGATGAAAAGATCACCATGAGCATGGAAGAACTTGGTTTCTCTGGTGATTACGGCAACTACTCAGTGTATGACGGGGACTGCTGTGGAGGAGGAGGACTTGTCTGTGATCAGGACTCTAGCATGCACTTTGATTCCATTTTTATTCCGGTCCTTTACTCTCTGGTGCTGGTAGTGGGGCTGGTGGGAAATGGGTTGGTTCTGGTGGTACTGTGGAAGAAAAGGCAGAGCTTGAATGTTACAGACATCTTCATCCTTCACCTGAGTTTAGCAGACACTCTGCTGCTGCTGACGCTGCCCTTCTGGGCTGTAGAGGCAGTGAAGGGCTGGGTCTTCGGCACAGCGCTCTGCAAACTGAACGGAGCTCTGTTCAAGGTGGGCAAAATCTTTGTTGTTTATGTTGTGTTTTTAAATGTTGATTTTATGAAATGATTGGGTACACTACTTCTCCATTTTATTGTTTTATGCATACATTCTGTGATGGAACTGTATGAATGACAATACATTCTATAATAGACATTCACACAAGTAACCGAAAAATTCTAACATCTAAATTAACTCCTTTTTTATCATGTCATTGCTGAATCAACATAAATGCATTCATTTATACTAATAAAATCTAAAAAGTTGGAGATACATTCTTACATTTACATTTAATCATAGCAATTTACAAAGGAGAACAATAGAAGCAATCAGACCGACAATAGGGCAACAATATCTAAGTGCTGTGAGTGACTGTACTGTGTAAGTCCCAGTTAGCACAGTACACACAGCAAGTTTTTTTTTTTATACGTTTTTTTTAATAAATAGAATAGAATAGTTAGTGTTAGTATTAATGGTAGTATTAATGAACAAAATACTCTTTTGACACTATAAAAAACCTTTTGTGCAATTGATTTTATTATTTATTTATAGATTTTTTTTCAAATTGATTATTATTATTTGAGCTGTACAGCTGTTAAAATCATTTTCATGGTAACAGTTGTAAAATTGTATATAACTTTACACAGAAAAGGTTAATAAGGGATATTTTCACATTAAAATCATGTTAATATATTGTTTATATCTTGTGGCTATACTATTGAAAAAGAGAGCCTTTTGGCAGATTTTACGGATCGGCCCCATTCACTTCCATTGTTCCTCAATGTAACCCTGATTTTTGCTTTTTTTTAAGAAGTGGAAAATAATTTTTGTGTTAAATAACAAATGCTGTTGATTGAGCCTAACTTGTACAGAACCAGGAATATTACTTTAAAGGAGACATATCATGCTTTTAAATCGTTCCTTTTTACATATAAATCATACATTTGTGGTCTATATAAAAGCGGAACTGCAATGCTTGGGTCTGAATTCCTCATTATTATAGCTCCACAGGCCCCTTTTCTACCCCTTTTCTGATGTGCGTCTGAGAGCAACTCGTTTTGGTGCGGTCTTTTTAAATGCAAATGAGACACGTCATACCCCGCCCCCTCTCCAGGTTGTAGAGGTGACACTCGGTTCAACTCCACCCCGTTCGGCCATTTTTGTAGTTTGATAGCAGAGATACGATTATCTAGCGGCACAGAAACTTTTGGACATCCAAGATTTGTGTCAACACAGAAAACATTTCATCATTGGATAGTTTTTTCGTTTTATTAAAGTGTTGTTTTATGTCAGCTTAATGCCCGGAACACTTTTCAGAAAAGATAAGGCAACAATTCACACGGTAATTCAAGAAAAAAATATCTCCTAATGCTCCACATGAAAGTTTGGTCTTCCGACCTTTTACCACCGTGTCGATTTATTTTGATTAATATGTGCGAGGGAGAGAGAGCAAGACAGCGCCTAGTTTGGAGACGGTGAAGTCTTGTTTACACTTTCGTCTGGCTCGGAAGAGAGAGAGAGTGCGTGTGCGACCGGGTCTCTCTCTCTGCTCGTTCTTTCAGTTAAACATGCGCCCTGTCACAAGCGCAGCAGTTCATCTACATTACTCACCGATCAAATAAGACTTTGGCGGGCGCTAAAACAAGTTCAATGCAGGAAAAACCCTGTTGTTGCTTAAGTAGTTATCCTTGAAGTGCTTCACGTTCGCGCACACAAAAATGACTTTATGGGTACATTTCCGTTAAAAATAAAACTCAACCAGGCACTTCGAAGAGGTTCATTGATGCTGGGAGACAGTGTAATGAAGCGTGTGGGTTACTACATCCAACAACCGAACATTTTGACTTACCCTCTCGTAAGTTCTGCATCTTTGAGCTACAAAATCGTAGCGAGAAATAACAATGGCGGATTGCTCGAAGTGTTGAGCCGGTAGTCGATGTCCTTATTTGGCAGTGCCGCTGCAAATGTCATAGAGAATAGAAAAATCGGAACAGGTTGAAAAATAAGGCCAAAACAGAATATAAAGATATCAACGAAACACCTGAAGAGACTCATTTCAAATTTTCTGTACTTCTTAACACTAAAAATATACAACAAAATGCATTTAAGGGCTAAAAAAGTGGATTTAGCATGATATGTCCCCTTTAAGAATCAACTTCAGGTTTGCAGTCTCTTATTGTCACGTTTCTCCATCAGATCAATTTCTACTGTGGGATTTTCATGCTTTCCTGCATCAGCCTTGACCGCTTCCTGTCCATCGTCTATGCAGTGCAGATGTATTCTCGTAAAAAGCCCACGGTGACTCACTGTTGCTGCCTGATGGTCTGGCTCTTCTGCATTCTTCTCTCCATTCCTGACTGGATATTCCTTGTGGACTTCGAGGACAGCAGACGACAGGATAAAATAGAATGTGTTCCGTTTTACCCCTCTGATAATTGGCGTCTGTACTCTCGTCTGCTCTACCATATTTTGGGTTTTGCTTTTCCAGCAATAATGATGTTGTTCTGTTACTCTTGCATCCTCCTGCGGCTGCGACGTGGCTCTCAAGGCATGCAGAAGAAGAGGGCCATCCGTGTCATCATAGCTCTCGTACTGGCCTTCTTCATCAGCTGGACACCCTTCAACATCACCCTCATCGTTGACACCATGAAAAACAACCAAACCATCAGTAACCAAACATCCTGTGACAGCACCACAGCATTGGATGTAGCTCTTACAGCAACTTCCACATTGGGCTACTTACACTGCTGTGTCAACCCAGTGCTTTATGCTTTTGTGGGGGTGAAATTTCGCCAGCACTTGCTGGACATACTAAGACCGCTGGGCTTCACGCTGAAGGGCCCAGCAGGCCTGGTGTCGCGGAAAAGCTCTGTATGGTCAGAGTCAATGGACACATCACACACGTCTGCAAGACCAAACATATATGTGTAGTCAGTAACCATCCCCTCTTTTTCTGCAACCTTTAACATCTGTATCAGTATTATGTCAGAATAGTTTGGCTTTAAGTACACAAGTGTTTCTGTTCACACCAAGAAGGGTAACTATTAATTGTTCTAATTCTATGAGAATAGTGAAGTCCACACCACAACTATAACGATAAAGACATAGAAGAACTATATCACTGGAATCACTTACTTTCAGAGTTTCCCAGCTGATGAATGATAAAACCATTAACAGACAATCAGAATCCACCCAACTTTAAAGATGAAGTATGTAAGATTCATTCTTAATCCAGTTTATTGTTCATTGACTAGTGACTACTATTGTTATGCTATGGGTTTATCTCCCCTAAAAGGGTAAAGATTTAGCCTCACAGGCACCATTAAAACGTTCAGAGTAGTCCACTCAAATCTGTCAATCTCTTTCCAGCTCAACGTATAGCATGAGTGTGGCTAGCTACTGAAGCAGGAAAAGACATTCAGCTTCAGAAGTGCAAGCCTTTTATGTTTTTTATTGATTTTTTTAATTTTAGATAAGACAGTAGTAGGACAGGCAGGAGGAGGGAATTGTCGAGACTTAAACCTATAAATCTTTATTTCTCTTCTCACATGTGGCAGCTACTTTAGGTTATGTTTTGCATTTCTCAAGTATACTTGATTTCTTGAATTTTACTGTTATGCATTTTGAAATTCCGGAGTTATTGTACAGTGTCTACAATTGTTCCAATTGTCTTATGTTTTCATTTTTTATTATGTTTTTAAATATATTGATTTGCTGTAAATATTTAAAACATCTTGAAGCCCTACTTGTCATAAGAAGCAGAACCGCAAATGTGTATTTTTTTGTACTGTCGTCTTATATTTTGAATATTAAAGGTTAACTTCTTTTGCTGAACCTTTGTTTTTTTCAGTTGTGTTAGCATAAAACTTCCAGGTAAGATGTCTGTCTCATTAATGCTGTAAAACTGCAATACAATGAAATAGAAGAAAATTACATGCACAGTATATGACTTAATGCTATTATGCTTTTTCACTTTTTCTACTTTAGTTTGTGTGTAGTGTTGCTGTTTGAGCATTAAAAAGATCTGAAAGGTTACAAAACTCAAAGTCCACTTCAAAGGGAGACATTTTATTTAACAGAATCCACTTTTCAAGAACTAGGCTACAACAAACGGCTCGTTTCCGGATCTTATTAAGTAGCCTAATAATATAATAAAAATAATAATAAAAACATGTCTGTATTAAAGTAAAAATGATTGATAAACACGTCTTTGGAATGAAATGAAATAGCAAGTAGCCTACTTTGGGTGTCTTGTTCATCATATTTATTTTCATATTTAACCAACAGAACTTAAATTACATTCAGTTTAATAGCAACACCGTAAAGGCTTGTTCGACTTCATACAGCTCTGTGCAGACCGATCGGCGGCTGACTTGAAGCAGTGCATGCTAGTTAAGGCGCCTTTCCACTGCACCGACAGCCGTCGGACCGGAAGTCATTAATTTCCAATGGAGAGTCGTACGGATGCGTTGAAATATCTGAACTTCTGCGGCTAGACGTATGCGACCGGTCGGCCGGATGTGATGTATTCTAATCAAAACTATGAGCGCGAAGCTAGAATTATCAATAGGCTTGTTTAAGATGCGCCTTGCCTCGCCTGAATTGTAGTCGAGAGTAGGCGGCTGCAGTGAAAGCAGGAGTGAAAAAAGCGCAGGCAAGACGGACAGTTCTCTCTTCTTGCAGTGGATCTGACACCTGTGAGTAGTGGTGGGCAAATCGAGGCTTCGTGAAACAATGAAACAGTTGAAGCAAATGTGCCATATTGTGTCGAGGCTTCGAAACAATCCGACACCCGTCTCAACGGTGACACCTAGTGGTCACTTGCAGGTGTTGATCTGAAACAACCTTGACAAAGAGCCATTAACATTTTTTTTTATTATTTTTTATTATTGTATCTAATGTGTGAAGTTTGTAACCTGTAGGCTCCTCACTGTGCATAATGTTATTTTGGTCATGAAAAATTAATATTAATAAAAGGAATCAAGCCACAATATCTCACTTTTTTTTATAGATTTTTATTCAAAAATATTAATTTCTCTGCTGTGGAAGAACTCAGCCTACTTCTTTTTTTTGTACAGATAATTTCTCGAGCCTTTGAAAAAATCCTCTCACAATGGACACTTGTTGCTAGTATGCAAAGATATTTTTTTAGCAATGACATACAAATAATTATATTTCAAACAATGCATACCTTGCTTAGATGGCCCGCAGCAGTGTCAGTAGCGGGCCTACAGGGGGAATGCTACCATCCTCTTCACCCTGCAAAATGGCAGGATGAGTACTCCTCAAATGGCGCATCATGGATGATGTATTGTTGCAGTAGGCTAGCTGCCGATCACAATACATACATCTCACTTTATTTGGGGTTTCCAAATGGAAATGCTCCCACACCACAGATGTACGGCATCTCTTCTCTGGAGATTCTGCATCTCTTAATCTATCTATGTATCTATATATGTATTTATCTATTAATCTATCTGTCTATATATATTTCTATCTATGCATCTATTAATGTGTCACTATATGTATACTCTATCTGTCTGTCTCTAGCCTATCAGTTATTGTGTAAATTTAAATGTAAGCCTAAATATAACTAAACAAATCGCACTATAAATGTCACTATATCACCAAAAATCTGCTATCTCAAAATCAAACTCCTCTCACAAAAACCCACGAGGTCAAGATGCGTTGACTTCACTTTTATACAGATGTGCGATTGTGTGATCTGTTCCCGACTCTGTCAATCAAACGCTGATTCGGCGGACCATGCCACCTGTCGAAACACTTGTGAAACACTCCGAAGCTTCATTTAGCCGTAGTTACGTGACATGGGTGTTTTGAATCACGCTTCGGATCAGTGTTTCGAAACATCTGCGCTTCGGGATCTCGAAAAGCTTCGGAACGTCAGTTTCCAGGGGGGTAATCCAGCACCCGGAAAGCGTACCATCCCCGGGGGCCGCCATTGGCTAACAAGCCATCACCTAAATAAATAAAGTGATTTGCTCCCTAAGAAACTCAAAAAGCAAAGATGCTTCTCATCAGGACACAATGTTTATCAAAAAACACTCAGCCACTTTAACCCCCCCATTGCCCATCTAGTAAACCTCTCAATTACTCACAGTTTCTTTCCTACAGACTGGAAACACGCGATTGTAACTCCTATCTTTAAATCTGGCGACCGCCATGCAGTCAGTAACTACAGACCCATAAGCTTATTACCAGTAATCTCCAAGGTTGCTGAAAAAGTGGTCATAAACCAACTTACAGATCACATTAACAGCTGCAACCCTGGTCTAAACCCAGTCCAGTTTGGATTTAGAAAACTTCACTCTACAGAAACAGCAGTTCTACACCTAACAGAGCAAATCAGATCTGTTCTTGACAAAGGAGGAGTTGTTGGAGCTGTGTTTTTGGACTTAAGTAAAGCCTTTGACACAGTTAATCACAATGTCCTTTTGTCTAAACTCATTAGCTTCAACCTTTCGTCCAATACACTTGCATGGATTTCATCTTACCTATCCAATAGAAGGCAGTGTGTAAAAATCAAAGGCATGTGCTCCAGCTTCTTGAGGTGCACAACGGGTGTACCTCAAGGATCTGTGTTAGGCCCACTACTTTTTAGTCTGTACATCAACGACCTACCTCAGCACTGTCACGACGTAGAGGTACAACTCTATGCTGACGACACAGTCTTGTACACCCATGCAACATCAGCTCAACAAGCTGCAACTAAATTAACCAATGCCTTGGTTGGAGTGGCCGAGTGGTTAGATCAATCCTGCCTTACCTTGAACATAGGTAAAACGAAAGGCATGTTCTTCTCCAAAACCAAGCTGAACATCCTAGACGTAAACATCTGCTTTAAAGGTGAACAGATTGAGACTGTTACTGAATTTAAATATCTTGGAGTGCTGCTTGATTCAACCTGACCTTCAAAAAACACATAAAGAAAATGACAAAAATCATTAAATACAATTTGGCAAATTTTAGACAGATTAGATCCTCTCTATCAACAGAGGCTGCTAAGATATTCCTACATGCTCTTATTTTCTCACATATCGCATACTGTATCACCTGCTGGGGGCAGGCTAGTCAAACAACAATTAGGCCCTTAGAATCCCTGTACAAACAGGCCCTGAAAATCTTTGACAAAAAGCCACTCAGGCACCACCACTGTGACATACTACATAAGTACAATCTACTAACTTTTGAAAATTAAATGCACAGTTTATAAAATCCTAAAAGGTCTGGCCCCCACCTGTTTGAGTGAGTTTGTCTGTTACCGTGGCTCTGTAAGGACCACTAGAATAACTTCTGTACATAGCTGCACTGTACCCTTTCGCTATTCAGCATTTGGACAGGCAGCTTTCTCTGTCAAAGCTGTAATACAATGGAACACAATTCCAGATAATATAAAAACTTGTGACTTGTTTGGGGCCTTTAAAGTTAATATAAAAAAAACATTTAAAACTTTCACAACAATGCATCCACTAACTTGCTAGTGGGCAACATTACTTTTCCTTCAGTCACATTTACCTCCTTATAGAAGGGCGTAAGGGTTGAGAAGGGGTTGTGTGTGGGCATAATATTGTATGTCGTGATCATAGTGTGTGTGTGTGTGTGTGTGTGTGTGTGTGTGTGTGTGTGTGTGTGTGTGTGTGTGTGTGTGTGTGTGTGTGTGTGAGTGTATGTATGCCCTTGTTTATATTACATTGTGGGGACCAGCCAGCGGTCCCCACTTTTCAAAAGGCTTATAAATCACACAGGATGAGTTGTTTTGAGAAAGTAAAAATGCAGAATGTTTCCTGTGATGGGTAGGTTTAGGGGCAGGGGCAGTGTAAGGGGATAGAATGTACAGTTTGTACGGTATAAAAACCATTATGTCTATGGAGAGTCCCCACAAAGATAGTGAACCAGACATGTGTGTGTGTGTGTGTGTGTGTGTGTGTGTGCGCGTGCCAGTGAGGGGTACTTCATGTGTGAAGTACATGTTATATGCTCTTGAACAATGTTTGACGCTTTATGTTTGATATGTCACATATTCTTGAATAATGTTGATATTTTAATCTGTGCTGTATTTATTTGTACCTGGGGACTGCAGATGCAAATTAGCCTAAGGCTAACTCTGGTGTAATGCATCAAATGTTTACATTTATGTTTTTAATTGCACATGGTCCCTTTTAAATCAAATCAAATCAAATCAAATCAAATCAACCTGCTGTTTGCAATCCATTGACTCCCATTCATTTTGGCGTCACTTTGACAGCGAATAACTTTACATCTGGGGCGTTTAAAGACTCTATTTGTCCATTATTTATTTTCTAAAGAAACACAACAATGTATAAAAGGCTCCATTACCTTGTATCTTACGTTATGGCCCCGTAGAAGCAGTTTTTGTAAAAATAGGCTAACGATTGCGTCATAACCACGCGACTCTCTGGAAATTACCGTATAGACAGGAGGAGAAGCTCGCAGTCAATCGGGGGGACGTGGAGGCATAAAGTCCGATAAAGTCAAGGGAGAAGCCCATAGAGAGTCATAAAGGTGATCCTGCTGCTAGCTCATGGACACCTCTTACTCACGCTCTCCGTCTCTGCAAGATTCGGAAGGGAATGATTCAGATTTCTCTTGGCATGCAGCTACTAGAAGACTTACTACTGTCAGACAGGCTGCTCACGTCACATCTACGCCATCAAGCTCAGTTTGAGTCTGCGCAGTACGGTCAGCCATCAGGAAGTGAGTGCTTCTAATTTGCTTCACTTTTCTCCGTTGAATCCAATGGGGTCGCTGTGTCCATTTCTTTTACTGTCTGTCTATGATCTTCTCAGGAGCGGCTGCAGGAGCTCTGATGAAGACACACCTGTTCCACGATTGGCCGAATGCACCGATGGCAACGATCAAGTGTGTTTCGTGTTTTTTACAGTCTATGGTTTATTAGAACACCTTAAGTTCCATGTTCACAAATCTGTTTTTTTATAACAGTAACATCTTTTCATGTAGTTGCAATGTTATTGTGTCATGTTTATCAAAATAAAACTAATAAAAAAACATAGACCCCACTTTTTTCTTGCACAAACAGACAGTATTTAGCAGTACATAAAGTTTGGAAACCTATCTGAAATGTTTGTGTATCTGACAAATATTGCATTTATTTCACTTCATCTGTGGTAGAGTATTCGGTAACACTTTATATTACGACCCGCAAACAACTGCGTAAGTAAACCGAAATTACGGTGTACGTTTCTGTAATTATAGTGTACTTCCGTGTAGGTATAAGGGAACAATATGTTAAGTTTTGGGTAATAAAGGGGTAACAAGCAGATATACAACCTGCAAAGAACTTCGTAAGTAAACCGAAATTACGGTGTACGTTTCTGTAATTATAGTGTACCTCCGTGTAGGTATAAGGGAACAATATGTTAAGTTTTGGGTAATAAAGGGGTACAACCAGATATACAAGCAAATTATTTATAATGTAATTATTTTAAAACTAACAGGTACCTATTCTGTTAATATATTCCAGGCAAAAATTGTACGTCTGTTGTATATAAAAGTTTTTATCACATTTCTGGCAAAATATGTCTTTGTGCAATGTAGTTACAGGGTAATTTTGACATCTGTGGGTTGTAAATTAAACTTTTTGGCAATGCTATTTATTGGCTTTTCTTACTAAACTACTTAACGTTAAGCCAAAAAAAAATGTTTTTGCTATGATTTTAATTTAGAACGTACCATGTAGTACTTATACTTACCTTATCACATTGTATTGCAATAACACTTAAATGTCAGGGCAAATATACTGTGTAATTAAAAGTTTTTTGTTTAGTTTTTTTAATAAGAGTACCTTTCTCTGTAATTACTGTGCAAATAGTGTTGTTTCGTATTGTTACATAGTAAGTAGTGTTTGTTACCCGTTTCAACTGTGTAGTTACAGGGTAAGTGTAACTCCTGCGGGCTGTAAATTAAAGTGGCGCTTGTTACCCCCTTGTTCTGTGTATTTACAGGGTAAGTGTAACTCCTGCGGGCTGTAAATTAAAGTGGCGCTTGTTACCCCCTTGTTCTGTGTAGTTACAGGGTAAGTGTAACTCCTGCGGGCTGTAAATTAAAGTGGCGCTTGTTACCCCCTTGTTCTGTGTAGTTACAGGGTAAGTGTAACTCCTGCGGGCTGTAAATTAAAGTGGCGCTTGTTACCCCCTTGTTCTGTGTAGTTACAGGGTAAGTGTAACTCCTGCGGGCTGTAAATTAAAGTGGCGCTTGTTACCCCCTTGTTCTGTGTAGTTACAGGGTAAGTGCAGTAAATATACAATAAAGGATCCAATTTAATTTCTGACTTTTATTTTAAAAAAATGTCAAAACATTTTTTCATCTTAATAAAACATTGTCTTTTCTACAGTATACTCAAACAACAAAGTAACACATTATACCCCCCCCCCCCCTTTATTTGCGTCCCTTGCTTTTCTTCTTCTTTCTTTTCTTGCTCTTCTTTTTCTTAACTTCCACAGGGGACTCTGAAGTTGAGGAGTTGATGGAGTCCCATTGGTCTTGCTGCACTGCAAAAATATGAATATACAGTATATACATGCTCTTAGCAAGCTACACCTTCAATTTTACGTTGTCGAACAATCCTCCACTCTAAACATTTTGTGCCACCTGATATTACTGTAGTAACTGTAATTTTGAAGAAAACACATTTTGGTGAAGTTTGAGTCAGATCATGGGGGGGTTGTGATATTTTATAGTGATAATGACTGTAGTGCAGCAGAAAATGTTTTTTAAAAAGGCATAGTTGTTCTGACAGCAACAAAAAAACAAAAAAGCATGAAACACAAACCTGAGGGCAGTGGCAATAGTTCAATAGTTCGGATTGAGCTGATCAACAAACGGACAGGGAACTACGTCATCACGTTGAAAGGTCACGCCTGCGCCGGCCGAAGTACCGCCCCACTGTTTACAATGCGACCGTACGTAGGAGGATAATTCAAATAGTATTGTTTGCGATTATATATATAGAAATAGTATTCAGTGAATATGAATATGAATAGTATATGAATAACATTCTGATGAATATGAATAGTAGTTCAAATAGCCGGCGCAGGCGTGACCTTTCAACGTGATGACGTAGTTCCCTGTCCGTTTGTTGATCAGCTCAATCCGAACTATTGAAGGTAAAAAGTCTATAAATTATATATTCCTTTTTTTTAAATGACCTATCGTTTCGCTAGATAACAACCTCTTCTTCAGCTGTGATCACGTACAGCCCGTTTAAACACTTAAAAGACTTTTGAAACTGCATTGATTTGGACTTAACGATGGTGACCAATGTTTGTTACCGTTGTCCGTTGTAAATTTTCATTTTGGGGTGAACTAATCCTTTAACAAGTGCATTTATAATGTACAGTACCAGTGATGTTTAGTTCTTCAATTTGATGTTTTAAAAAATAGGAAAGTGGTCACAAGTATAAGCCCTGGAGTAGGGCAGGAGTAAAATTTAAACGTCTAACCTTTCTTTCTTTCTTTCTTTCTTTCAAAGATAAGATTATCACTCTTAAAGCAGAGATCACCTTGCTCAAAGATGAGTGTGATTTTTTGAAAAAGGAAATTGAAAAGATGAAGTCTGCTGTCCCATCTGCAATGACACAAAGATATGCTGTTCCTATAGTGCCACAGCCCTCATGTTTGTGTTTCATGCTTTTTTTTTTTTTTTGTTGCTGTCAGAACAACTATGCCTTTTTTAAAAACATTTTCTGCTGCACTACAGTCATTATCACTATAAAATGTCACAACCCCCCCATGATCTGCCTCAAACTTCACCAAAATGTGTTTTCTTCAAAATTACAGTTACTACAGTAATATCAGGTGGCACAAAATGTTTAGAGTGGAGGATTGTTCGACAACTTAAAATTGAAGGTGTAGCTTGCTAAGAGCATGTATATATATTCATATTTTTGCAGTGCAGCAAGACCAATGGGACTCCATCAACTCCTCAACTTCAGAGTCCCCTGTGGAAGTTAAGAAAAAGAAGAGCAAGAAAAGAAAGAAGAAGAAAAGCAAGAGAAGCAAATAAAGGGGTTGGGGGGTATAATGTGTTACTTTGTTGTTTGAGTATACTGTAGAAAAGACAATGTTTTATTAAGATGAAAAAGTGTTTTGAAATGTTTTTGTAAAATAAAAGTCAGAAATTAAATTGGATCCTTTATTGTATATTTACTGCACTTACCCTGTAACTACACAGAACAAGGGGGTAACAAGCGCCACTTTAATTTACAGCCCGCAGGAGTTACACTTACCCTGTAACTACACAGAACAAGGGGGTAACAAGCGCCACTTTAATTTACAGCCCGTAGGAGTTACACTTACCCTGTAACTACACAGAACAAGGGGGTAACAAGCGCCACTTTAATTTACAGCCCGCAGGAGTTACACTTACCCTGTAACTACACAGAACAAGGGGGTAACAAGCGCCACTTTAATTTACAGCCCGCATGAGTTACACTTACCCTGTAAATACACAGTTGAAACGGGTAACAATCACTACTTACTATGTAACAATACGAAACAACACTATTTGCACAGTAATTACAGAGAAAGGTAAGCTACTCTTATAAAAAAAATAAAAAAAACTTTTAATTACACAGTATATTTGCCCTGACATTTAAGTGGCATTGCAATACAATGTGATAAGGTAAGTATAAGTACTACATGGTACGTTCTAAATTAAAGTCATAGCAGAATTATTATTTTTTTTGGCTAAATGTTAAGTAGTTTAGTAAGAAAAGCCAATAAATAGCATTGCCAATGTTTTTCGAAATCAGCTGTTTATAAAATTGTTTCAGATTAAATTTTTATCATACTGTGCTTACATACAGCCATATATATATATATATATATATATATATATATATATATATATATATATATATATATATATATATATATATATATATAATTTACAACCCACAGATGTCAAAATTACCCTGTAACTACATTGCACAAAGACATATTTTTCCAGAAATGTGATAAAAACTTTTATATACAACAGACGTACAATTTTTGCCTGGGATATATTAACAGAATAGGTACCTGTTAGTTTTAAAATAATTACATTATAAATAATTTGCTTGTATATCTGGTTGTACCCCTTTATTACCCAAAACTTAACATATTGTTCCCTTATACCTACACGGAGGTACACTATAATTACAGAAACGTACACCGTAATTTCGGTTTACTTACGAAGTTCTTTGCAGGTTGTATATCTGCTTGTTACCCCTTTATTACCCAAAACTTAACATATTGTTCCCTTATACCTACACGGAAGTACACTATAATTACAGAAACGTACACCGTAATTTCGGTTTACTTACGCAGTTGTTTGCGGGTCGTAATATAAAGTGTTACCGAGTATTCTAATACGACGTGAGCAGAAAGTGTCCGACTTCACGTCTCCATTTTCAGCTCCTCCACTCCTGCATGCTGCAACTCTCGCCGATCGGTTACATCCAGCCGCAGCCGTAGTCGAACAAACTTTAAGAGTGTTTTCTCTGTTTTTTCCATACTGTTTTTTCCTAAGGCTGACAAACTTAGAGTGGTTAAAATTTATTTAAAACAATGTTCCTGGACATTATAAATTCAACGTTTGTCTGTGCAATGCACATTTTACGGAAAACAGCAGACAGACTGAGTACAATGCAGGCTATACGCACAAAAGCTTAAAGGGATAGTTCACCCAAAACTGAACATTAGCCCATGATTTACTCACCCTCAAGTCATCTTAGGTGTATATGACATTCTTCTTTCAGACGAATACAATAAGAGTTATATTAAAAAAATGTCCTGGCTCTTCCAAGCTTTATAATGGCAGTGAATGGCCGTATATTTTTTGAAGACCATAAAAGTGCATCCATCCATGATAAAAGTGCTCTACACAGCTCTGGGAGGTTAATAAAGGCCTTCTGAAGCGAAGCGAAGCGTTTGTGTAAGAAAAATATCCATATTTAAAACTTTATCGACTAAAATAAATAGCAGACAGCCTACACAAGTCGACTTAAGCCAAAAGAGTAACATTTGACAATGTATGACGTAGGATGTAGAAGTATAGCTTAAGCTTTGACGCCTCTCATGGTTCAAACGAACAGGGCTGGGCAACAAACTCAAGCTCCTCCGACATTTCTCTTTAAAAATTGTCGTTTTAGACTTCTAATTCATGACTGGTGTTTCGTTTTGCTCAATCCTCTGCGCTTCTGCGTTCGTCCAAAAAATATATACAGTAATTTCAGAATCTTAACTCATGGCTCGCTCGCCCGCAGCCTTAAAACAGAACGACTGGTTCACATCGGTCGATCTGAAAGATGCTTTTTTCCACATAAGCATTTATCTGCCGCATAGGAAGTTTCTTCATTTCGCCTATCAAGGCACATGTTACGAATTCACAGTCCTACCCTTTGGGCTCGCACTCAGCCCTCAGACTTTCTGTCTGTGTGCAGAGGCGGGCTTAGCTCCCCTGAGAATCTCAGGTCAGCAGATTTTGACAATTGGTTTATTATAGCCGAATCGAAGGAGAAAGTGTTGCAGGACACCTGCCGTGTGCTGACACACACCACATCTCTCGGATTCAGGGTGAATGTGAACAAAAGCTACCTTACACCCAGTCAGAGTGTGATTGTCTCATGCAAACTCAGTCTCAAGAGCGCTGTCTGTCGCAGTTCAGAGAGGGGGTGAAAGTGCAGTATCGCACATGGCTCAGGCTGCAGGGTCTTATGGCTTCATCTATCCAGGTTTTGCCCCTAGGACTCCTGAGAATGAAAGCGTTCATGAAATGGGTTTGCACGGCAGCTCTGCGCCACTGGAAGAACACAGACTTTTACGCACAGGGAACCCCTCTGGGCACAGTGATGTTGTAAGTCGTGACGACAGATGCGTCCTTAACAGGCTGAGGGCAGGAGGGTGATAGGTTTGTGGCCAAGCAGACTACATTCAGCGCACATAAATAATTTAGAGCTTGACCAGGAAAGCTCTGAATTATTTTCTGCCTTGTCTGCAGGGACATCATGTGCTCGAACGCTGTGACAATACCACAGTAATGGCATACATTAATCGTCAGGGCAGCTCTAGCTCACAAGTTTTTGGTGTGGAGCATGCGAGTTTTCCTGTCGTGGATTTCTCCACTCGATGTTTCAGAGAATAGGGGTTACGACAGTAAACTATTGTTATCGTTCTTGGTGCTTTAGTTTCGTGATTGTGCTGATTAACATGCAAACTGCATAATAAACATGAATATATTCTTGAAAATACAAGAAAAATATTTAAAGAAATAGTGTCCCTTTAATTAAAGACCATATGCTCTGAAAGGGTAAACCCATTGACCACAGCGCAATGAAGTTTAAAGGGTGCCGTGTAAAAACTCCTTCAAGCATTAATTGCTAAAATGTGTAAAAAAAAAAAAAAAAGAAAAAAAAAAAGAATTATGTATAGTCTACCATCAATCTCGGATGTCTCTAATAACAACAACTAACGCGCACAAATTTACAATAAAAATGTAAATCGTCAGTTTTCGGCGTTTAATTGCGGGGTGCTGCATGATTTCATTCCTGTGCTTCATTCACAGTGCACAAAGTTGCCTCTTTTTCATGGCTTGTTGCGCTTCTGTGTTGCCACGTATTCCCCCGTATTCACATAAACACTTCGGTTATGTCCCTGCCTGCTGTCAACGGTAACGCATGCGATTAAGGTTTTTCAGTTTAGCGTATTAAAAATATTTAACACAATTAACGCAGCATCCGTTTTTTTTTTCTGTGATCCTTTGGCTAGCGTTACATTATATGATCACGTTCTTTTTCATGCAAATACTTGTAAACCTTTCAAGCGCGACAAAAAGAGAACGCGCTGTCTATGAATGTCCAATTGACACATGACAGGAAGACGCGCGCCAGAATCGACTCTCTCGCACTTGAACCAATAATAACAGACAACTAGATAAAAAAAGTTTGTAGACAAACTTTAAGTTGTCATGAAAAAAAGCCTTGCCAGGAAGTTTGAATAAGTTTTAAAGCTTGAAGTTGGAAGGTTTTTAGTTTTAATTAGTTTAAGTTTTAGTTTAGTAGTTATAAAAGTTTGAATGTTTTCAGTTTGAAATAGTTTAAGTTTTAGTTTAGTAGTTTTAAAAGTTTGAATGTTTTCAGTTTGAAATAGTTTAAGTTTTAGTTTAGTAGTTAAGTTTGAAGTTTGAAGGTCTAGGCGGGTTAGGGTTATGGTTAGCTAATGGAGTCTAAGGGCCTCTCCAACTGTCAAAATTTTAATTTAGTTTGGAGTTAGAATGAAAGAAAGAAAGAATAGTTAGAAAGAAAGAAAGAAAGTTTTAAAAGATTGACGTTTAAAGTAGTTTATAGAGAGATAGATGGATAGATTAGAAATATTAGAATGGAAGCTGAGTCTTGATTGATTAGAAATAGTAGGCTACATAGAATGGCAGCTAACGGACTCTAATCTGCCTATTTTTGAATTTAGACAGTTGGAGTTTATAGATAGATAGATAGATAGATAGATAGATAGATAGATAGATAGATAGATAGAACGATTTTAGTCTCAGAACAATAATAATAATAATAATAATCTCAAATAGCCTACAATATCAGTAAGTTGGCTTTTTCAAGCCATCTTAATAAGTATGCAAGAGAACAATAGTGATACCTTGCCTTTGGCAAGCACCACTAATAATAATAATCTTAAGTAGGCTACAATATCAGTAAGTTGGCTTTTCCAAGCCAACTTAAAGCTACACTGTGTAGGATTTTCTCCCATCCAGCGGTGAAATTGTTTATGACTACCAACTGAATATTACTTTCTAGCAAAAAATAAAATAAAAATTACTTTCTAGCCCCTCCCATTCCGAGGGCGTTTAACTCCTATGGTGGCCGTATTATTTCAAATCTGCCGGCAGTCACGAGTAATCTCCCCCTCACATTCGTCACAATGCCACTGAGTGTAAAAAACGCGAAAGGCGAAGCTTGAATTTCTAGGTATGGAATCTCTTTGGCTAATGTATTTTCAAGATGGAGGCGCAACATGGCTGCCGCCATTCGAGCGACTCGCTCGTATGTATTCTAAATGGCAGATTCTACGCTTATGAGAATACTTGTTTAGTTGGTAGAAGTAATTACACATTAATGAGCACATATCATTTTGAAAGAACAAAGCGTTTTTTGCTAAGAATCAACTTAACAAATTACACAGTATAGCTTTAATTATGCCAATGTCCAGTTTGTTGAGTATCCTCATAAGAGCAGTCTTAAATGAGCGTAAAGAGTTGTGAGAAAATGGGACGCGTGTTCCACGTGCCAGCAGAATCAAAGAACACAGGTAACAGAGAAAATTTCTTACTGCTCTTGACTAAAGAACACTTGTAGCTTTAATAAGGATTAATCAATATTTAATTTATAATTTATGCAGTGAAGACTGTAAAGTGTTTGGTAACTTTATTAAATTTCTGTGTAATTTCTACCTGTTAGACAGGAGGGACACAGGTAAACATGACATTTATTATGGGCTTATGTGAAGATTACTTTAAGTTCACTTACATTAAAAATTATTTTGGAGCCTATAAATGTTAAAATTGATAGCTTTCAATACACTAATTTTGAATGGTGATAAATGTTTCATACTGAAAAAAATAAAATATAATTCACTCAAGACATCAGTAGCAGTATTGGTAACATTGATACTGGCTTTTATTCACAAAAAGATGCCATTAAACAAGTATTTAAGCAATGGCGGTCACAACCTTTCCCATCAAGTTGTTGGTCACAATCACAATACTAGTGTAGGGTGCCACAAAATCTCAAAGGGTGTCATGACTGAAAAAAGGTTGTGAAACACTGGTTTACACTAGTAAAGCAATCCAGTCAAATGCAGTAGACTACTTCTGAAAGTTGTTGAAAGTGGACAAGCGCAAAACACTTTAGACACCTTGACACCTGTTTTTAGCACACACTTTTTTGATCTGATCAACCAAAACTCATCTCCAAGTTTAAACAGGGCATAAGAGATAAAGCAGATTGTCAAACAAAGATGAGGTCATGCTAATGCAGCACAAACAATACTAAGACTCCCAGGAGACAAAGTTACAAGTTTGTTTAATTTTCAAAAACAGAGCAAACAGTAAGTGAAGAAAAAGGCCAAGTACGCAGCTATGATTTCACTTCATGCAACAACCTCAATATGCCTGGATAAAAATGCTTAATTTTAGTCTGAGAATACAGAGGTGCTGGATCTTGAAAGCCAGGCTGGACTGACTGCATCAGACTCATAGCTTTAAGTGGTATTTTACTGGGTTTCTCCAAAGGTTTGGAACCAAGAATTGCTGACTGCAGGACACTAGGCTGGACCACAGACTGGTAACGGGATTGTGCTGACTGCAGGCCACTGGGCTGGTCCACAGACTGGTAGCGGGCTTGTGCTGACTGCAGGCCACTGGGCTGGTCCACAGACTGGTAGCGGGCTTGTGCTGACTGCAGGCCACTGGGCTGGTCCACAGACTGGTAGCGGGCTTGTGCTGACTGCAGGCCACTGGGCTGGTCCACAGACTGGTAGCGGGCTTGTGCTGACTGCAGGCCACTGGGCTGGTCCACAGACTGGTAGCGGGCTTGTGCTGACTGCAGGCCACTGGGCTGGTCCACAGACTGGTAGCGGGCTTGTGCTGACTGCAGGCCACTGGGCTGGTCCACAGACTGGTAGCGGGCTTGTGCTGACTGCAGGCCACTGGGCTGGACCACAGACTGGTAGCGGGCTTGTGCTGACTGCAGGCCACTGGGCTGGTCCACAGACTGGTAGCGGGCTTGTGCTGACTGCAGGCCATTGGGCTGGTCCACAGACTGGTAGCGGGCTTGTGCTGACTGCAGGCCACTGGGCTGGTCCACAGACTGGTAGCGGGCTTGTGCTGACTGCAGGCCACTGGGCTGGACCACAGACTGGTAGCGGGCTTGTGCTGACTGCAGGACACTGGGCTGGACCACAGACTGGTAGCGGGCTTGTGCTGACTGCAGGCCACTGGGCTGGACCACAGACTGGTAGCGGGCTTGTGCTGACTGCAGGACACTGGGCTGGACCACAGACTGGTAGCGGGCTTGTGCTGACTGCAGGCCACTGGGCTGGTCCACAGACTGGTAGCGGGCTTGTGCTGACTGCAGGCCACTGGGCTGGACCACAGACTGGTAGTGGGCTTGTGCTGACTGCAGGCCACTGGGCTGGTCCACAGACTGGTAACGGGCTTGTGCTGACTGCAGGCCACTGGGCTGGACCACAGACTGGTAGCGGGCTTGTGCTGACTGCAGGCCACTGGGCTGGTCCACAGACTGGTAGTGGGCTTGTGCTGACTGCAGGCCACTTGGCTGGACCACAGACTGGTAACGGGATAGTGCTGACTGCAGGCCACTGGGCTGGACCACAGACTGGTAGCGGGCTTGTGCTGACAGCAGGCCACTGGGCTGGACCACAGACTGGTAGCGGGCTTGTGCTGACTGCAGGCCACTGGGCTGGTCCACAGACTGGTAGTGGGCTTGTGCTGACTGCAGGCCACTTGGCTGGACCACAGACTGGTAACGGGATAGTGCTGACTGCAGGCCACTGGGCTGGACCACAGACTGGTAGCGGGCTTGTGCTGACTGCAGGCCACTGGGCTGGACCACAGACTGGTAACGGGCTTGTGCTGACTGCAGGCTACTGGGCTGGACCACAGACTGGTAGCGGGCTTGTGCTGACTGCAGGCCACTGGGCTGGACCACAGACTGGTAACGGGATTGTGCTGACTGCAGGCCACTGGGCTGGACCACAGACTGGTAACGGGATTGTGCTGACTGCAGGCCACTGGGCTGGGACATAGACTGGTAACGGGATTGTGCTGATTGCAGGCCACTGGGCTGGTCCACAGACTGGTAACGGGATTGTGCTGACTGCGGGCCACTGGGCTGGACCACAGACTGGTAGCGGGCTTGTGCTGACTGCAGGCCACTGGGCTGGACCACAGTCTGGTAACGGGCTTGTGCTGATTGCAGGCCACTGGGCTGGTCCACAAACTGGTAACTGGCTTGTGCTGACTGCAGGCCACTGGACTGGGACATAGACTGGTAACGGGATTGTGCTGATTGCAGGCCACTGCGCTGGTCCACAGACTGGTAACGGGATTGTGCTGACTGCAGGCCACTGGGCTGGACCACAGACTGGTAACGGGCTTGTGCTGACTGCAGGCTACTGGGCTGGGACACAGACTGGTAACGGGCTTGTGCTGACTGCAGGCTACTGGGCTGGGACATAGACTGGTAACGGGATTGTGCTGATTGCAGGCCACTGGGCTGGGACACAGACTGGTAACGGTATTGTGCTGACTGCAGGCTACTGGGCTGGACTACAGACTGGTAACAGGCTTGTGCTGACTGCAGGCCACTGGGCTGGGGCACAGACTGGTAACGGGCTTGTGCTGACTGCAGGCCACTGGGCTGGACCACAGACTGGTACCGGGCTTGTGCTGACTGCAGGCTACTGGGCTGGACTACAGACTGGTAACAGGCTCGGGCTGATTGCAGGCCACTGGGCTGGGGCACAGACTGGTAGCGGGCTTGTGCTGACTGCAGGCCACTGGGCTGAACCACAGACTGGTAGCAGTCCTGTCCTGGATTTTGGTCACTAGACCAGACAACAGACTGGTATCTAGCTTGAGCTAACTGCAGACCACTGGGCCAGTCCACTGATTGTGAGCCAGTTTGTGTAGGTTTTTGTAAAACAAGCTGGAGCAGAAACTGTGAACTTGCTTGGGCTGGGTGTTGGATGCCAGTCTGGTCCACAGACTGTGAGCTGGCTTGGGCAAGTTGTTGGATGCCAGACTGTGAGCTGGTTTGGGCTGGTTGTTGCATGCCAGACTGGTCCACAGACTGTGAGCTGGTTTGGGCTGGTTGTTGTATGCCAGACTGGGCGGTGGTTTGGGCTGGTTGTTGCATGCCAGACTGGTCCACAGACTGTGAGGTGGTTTGGGTTGGTTGTTGTATGCCAGACTGTGAGCTGGTTTGGGCTGGTTGTTGCATGCCAGACTGGTCCACAGACTGTGAGCTGGTTTGGGCTGGTTGTTGCATGCCAGACTGGTCCACAGACTGTGAGGTGGTTTGGGCTGGTTGTTGCATGCCAGACTGGTCCACAGATTGTGAGGTGGTTTGGGCTGGTTGTTGCACGCCAGACTGGTCCACAGACTGTGAGGTGGTTTGGGCTGGTTGTTGCACGCCAGACTGATCCACAGATTGTGAGGTGGTTTGGTCTGGTTGTTGCATGCCAGACTGGTCCACAGACTGTGAGGTGGTTTGGGCTGGTTGTTGCACGCCAGACTGGTCCACAGACTGTGAGGTGGTTTGGGCTGGTTGTTGCACGCCAGACTGATCCACAGACTGTGAGGTGGTTTGGGCTGGTTGTTGCACGCCAGACTGATCCACAGACTGTGAGGTGGTTTGGGCTGGTTGTTGCACGCCAGACTGATCCACAGATTGTGAGGTGGTTTGGGCTGGTTGTTGCACGCCAGACTGGTCCACAGACTGTGAGGTGGTTTGGGCTGGTTGTTGCACGCCAGACTGATCCACAGATTGTGAGGTGGTTTGGGCTGGTTGTTGTATGCCAGACTGTGAGCTGGTTTGGGCTGGTTGTTGCATGCCAGACTGGTCCACAGACTGTGAGGTGGTTTGGGCTGGTTGTTGCACGCCAGACTGATCCACAGACTGTGAGGTGGTTTGGGCTGGTTGTTGCACGCCAGACTGGTCCACAGATTGTGAGGTGGTTTGGGCTGGTTGTTGCACGCCAGACTGGTCCACAGATTGTGAGGTGGTTTGGGCTGGTTGTTGCACGCCAGACTGGTCCACAGACTGTGAGGTGGTTTGGGCTGGTTGTTGCACGCCAGACTGGTCCACAGACTGTGAGGTGGTTTGGGCTGGTTGTTGTATGCCAGACTGTGAGCTGGTTTGGGCTGGTTGTTGCATGCCAGACTGGTCCACAGACTGTGAGGTGGTTTGGGCTGGTTGTTGCACGCCAGACTGATCCACAGACTGTGAGGTGGTTTGGGCTGGTTGTTGCACGCCAGACTGGTCCACAGATTGTGAGGTGGTTTGGGCTGGTTGTTGCACGCCAGACTGGTCCACAGATTGTGAGGTGGTTTGGGCTGGTTGTTGCACGCCAGACTGGTCCACAGACTGTGAGGTGGTTTGGGCTGGTTGTTGCACGCCAGACTGGTCCACAGACTGTGAGGTGGTTTGGGCTGGTTGTTGCACGCCAGACTGGTCCACAGACTGTGAGGTGGTTTGGGCTGGTTGTTGCACGCCAGACTGGTCCACAGATTGTGAGGTGGTTTGGGCTGGTTGTTGCACGCCAGACTGGTCCACAGATTGTGAGGTGGTTTGGGCTGGTTGTTGCACGCCAGACTGGTCCACAGACTGTGAGGTGGTTTGGGCTGGTTGTTGCACGCCAGACTGGTCCACAGACTGTGAGGTGGTTTGGGCTGGTTGTTGCACGCCAGACTGGTCCACAGACTGTGAGGTGGTTTGGGCTGGTTGTTGCACGCCAGACTGGTCCACAGACTGTGAGGTGGTTTGGGCTGGTTGTTGCACGCCAGACTGGTCCACAGACTGTGAGGTGGTTTGAGCTGGTTGTTGCACGCCAGACTGGTCCACAGATTGTGAGGTGGTTTGGGCTGGTTGTTGCACGCCAGACTGGTCCACAGACTGTGAGGTGGTTTGGGCTGGTTGTTGCACGCCAGACTGGTCCACAGATTGTGAGGTGGTTTGGGCTGGTTGTTGCACGCCAGACTGGTCCACAGATTGTGAGGTGGTTTGGGCTGGTTGTTGCACGCCAGACTGGTCCACAGACTGTGAGGTGGTTTGGGCTGGTTGTTGCACGCCAGACTGGTCCACAGACTGTGACTTGGCTTGCACTGTAGACTGGTAGCCGACTTCCACTAATTGGCCACTGGACTGGGGGCTGTTCTGCACTATTTTCTGGCTACTAGACACCACAGACTCATTACTAGACTGTACTAGAGTTTCATAGTTGAGCTGTGTTGGCTCAGGTAGAGACTCAATGTGCATACTTGTACCCATTGCAGTGGTCACAGAACCAGAAACAAGACTGCCACTACCAGATATCAGAGATCCTTGAAGTTCACTACTAACATCAGAGTCAGAACCAGGCTTATATGCATTAGTCACTGATCCAAAACCACTCCTGACAAAGCCACCAACTAGAAGAAAAAAAAGGGGGGAAAAAATAAAAATAAAGAATCAAACAGACATGCTAGCAAACATGAATTATAGAATTTACCTGGATAAACCTCACCACTTCCAATATGGTCACAGACACAAAGACTGAGAAGTGCCAAAGAAAAACTATAGACAAAAAATAAATAAAAATAAATAAATAAATTATTAGATGAATGCCAATTGTTAACAAATACTACAATTTATCAGCATACCTTAAGAGTCGGCTAGTGGTACCCTCCATGGCCAAAAAAAATTACAACTAACCACCTCAATAACATCACTAAAAAAATCATACAAAACATACTTGACTGCCAAAACATGTTAGTGTTGCCAAACGAGACTTTTTATAGTGCCGGCAACTGCCATTGACCAATTGTTTACTGACAATCAGTTGTCATGGGGACATGTAATACTCAATTATTAGGTTCAGGTGTTTCAACTCTTGACAGCTGCCATTTCATTCAAGATATTTGCTTTTTTTATACTATGATTACTGGACAAAAAGACAGCACACAAAATACTTTTTTGGGATTAATTAAAATACTTTATTTTTTGTTCAGTGAGAATAAATTTAGTATTTAAGGAAGCAGTAGAATGCTCACTGTTCAAATGTCTTCTACTACATGTGAAGGGAAATAAACTGCTGTACCCAAAATAACCACACGATGTCACTATTACGCCAACCATTTTACAGTGCATTCAAAAAATATTCAAATCCATTTTCTTTACATTATGTTACAGGCATCCTTATGCTAAAATGCTTAAAAATTTAAACAATTTAAAAAAAGGCAGATCTGTGATCATTTTGAAAATGTAAATTTATTAAAAAGAGAAAAAAAAATATCTTTGTTGATTTGACACTTAAAATTCAGCTCATCCCATTTCTCTGGATCATCTTTGAAATGTGGCAAATTCAGTTGATTGACATAATTTTAAAAGAAACACACCCATCTATAAATGGACTAAAAACTGAAAATATTAAGAAAAATTAGCCATGATGAGGTCCTAGAGCTGCAGAGGCCATATATGGTTTTTCTTTTCATTGAAGCCTCTAGGGGGCAGCTGAGGAGTGCAAATGAATATGAACACACTGCCATAATATTATTGGTCTCATAATAACCTTTAGATTTATATTTGTTAATTTGCTAATGCTATAACTGTGTTTACCTCTGTTTACCACATATAATACCGGTGTGGTTAGCTTACACACATGACCCAGTTCTCAAAAGTTGACCGACCAGTTATAAGACATGTCAAAACAGGTCTGTGTAGACAATTACTGTAGGCCTAAAAAAACTTGTGATATTCAATTTATTCAATCACTCTCAAACATCATCTACCAGGGTTATGACAGTACACACAGTACTTTTTTTGCTATGGTCTAGCTAAAAAACAAAAAAACATTTCAAAACACTGGATGCAAAGACTGGGGAAACAGCACTGACTATCTGTCCCCACTAGAAAAAGAGATTCATAGAAAATTATCCATATGACTCTTAACAATATTGTATATCACAAATGTCAGCAAAAACTTTCATCCGCATTCACACAAACACAACAGGAAATTAACACAGAAACTTGCAAAAATGCATGTTCCTCATACTGAAAGTGATGTTACAACTGAGATTCTCAAAATCTATTTTTTATATATGTGACCCTGGATCACAAAACCAGTCATAAGTCGCACGGGTATATTTGTGGCAATAGCCAACAATACATTGTATGGGTCAAAATGATCGATTTTTCTTTTATGCCAAAAATCATTAGTTCCATGAAGATATTTTGTAAATTTCTTACCGTAAATATATAAAACATTTATTTTTGTATGTGAATGCAGCACAATCACGAACATAAATGGACAACTTTAAAGCCGATTTTCTCAATGTTTCGATTTTTTTGCACCCTCAGATTCCAGATTTTCAAATAGTTGTATCTCAACCAAATATTGTCCTATCCTAACAAACCGTACATCAATGGAAAGCTTATTTATTCAGCTTTCATATCATGTATAAATCTCAATTTCAAAATTGTGACCCATGTGACTGGTTTTGTGGTCCAGGGTCACATATTAACAATACATTTTGTACAGTTTTCGTAATGTAATTATGACTCATGGGAAATATCTAATGAATACTGATGATATCAGATCGCATGACAGTGCAATCATACTGTCTTTCTACACAATAATGCTCACCACGTTCTGTTTCGGAAAAAGGAACTGAGTAGGGTGAGACGCATGTGGTTATTTTTGTGTTTATATACCAGAAAGCTTACTGTACCAGAGAACGGTCAAATTTCACTACCTTTCTAAGAAAACTGTCTGTTGAAAGTTCACTCTGTTGACAAAGTCATTGGGGTGGATGATCACATGTATTAAAATGTGCTTTGGCAGTTTACTTGAACGGCCCTTCTGTTGTTCAAGATGATGATATGCTTTAAGTATTTAGAAGAACAATACACTGCAGTACATTACAAGGACTAGAGCAAATACAAATCCCCTCTTTTTCTTCTCTCTGTCATCATTTCTGTCCTTGGGGATATTCCACTCATGAGAAGGGAAAATTATTTATGCCTAAAAATACCAACAACGGTCTTTCCCAATTACCAATTCACCCTGTAAGAACATACTTCCCCCAGGAAAACTTGCTTATGTAACATGGGGAAAGAATCTTTCATGACCCCATCTCACAGGAAACTACAAAAACGTCAAATCATTATTCCTCATTTGACGAGCAATTAATAAACCGAAATTTATTTCTAATATTCTTTTTTCTTTCATAAACATTTACTTTAACAGAAGTAGCAGAACATAATAAGCTTTCACTTGAAAGTGAAGATAAGAAGTTGGGACATTAAAATAGCACTGTGACAGGACTCACCCTTCTAAAAAACATCTAAAAAAAAACACGTCATTGTTAAGAAACTGAGATGACTTCCTGTCATGAGAGCAGAAAATATCTTGTCCATCTGCAGACCCGCTGATGGTGGTGATGACACATTTCAAAACTATTTCTCCCAACTACACCAGACTTTATATAAAAAAATAAATGTATGGTTCATACATGAATGCATGCAACACAGTTGACATTTGCATGGTTGCAATATGACAAGGCTGATTTTGAAATTGACAAATGGAAATGAACAGTTCTATTATCAAGCAAGTAGGCACGGTATCGGCCAAAATGGCAAATATTGTTTTGGAACATTATTCCAAAACACTTACAGTACAGCGAAAAAATGAATAAATATCACATTGGACAGAGCAATAATCACCAGTATGATCATTTTACTGAATTAAATGTGCAAATGAGTTGGCCAGCATTTCTTAATAAGAGCATAATGTTTTACTTCATTATCTAGTACAAAGGAGAATTTGTATAAGAATGCATGTACAAAACCCTTTGAAGGACTCTTTGTCGTCCAACATTATTATTCCACACCTAGTATTGTCAAGTATCTAATGCCTATGTGCTATGTTAAATAAAGAATTCATAAAATACATTTCTGGAATTATGAGATTCAGGGCATCCAGTAGTCAATTACTGTTCTCATTGTATTCATGATTCATGTATCATCCTGTGTTTTTATTGTTGGTTTAATGTCATTCATAGGTTGAAGTGAACCTTGCTCCTCTTGGACAGAAGCATTACTGTTTACTCCACTAGAGTCCCAAAGCGAAACCTCATTACTGTCTGTTTTACAAGAACTGAACTTTATCAAAGTCAGTGTGCGTCGCCGGAACTCTTTAGAGAGGCAGAGGTAAATAACAGGATTGACAATGCAATGGAGAAGCCCAAAAATGGCCGTTATTTTGCTAGCTGTCCACTGCCTCCCTTCACACTCATCTGCCTCTGCTAAGGGGACCCTCTCCACTGGCTGAGCCGTGTTCACGATGAAGGCAATGTTGTAGGGTGTCCAGCAGACGAAAAAAGCCAGCACAAGGGCTGCAATGACAGCTGTACTTCGGCCCTTCTTCTTCCTCTGGCATTTGGAGTCGTGCCATAGCTTCAGCAGGACGAAGAAACAACAGAACAGCAGCACAAGTAGAACAAAGCTCACAAGATGTGGAAAACGAGAGGCAAGACGCCAGGAACCAGGTGGATAAAAGTGAATACATTCCCCTTTACCCTTTAAGTGGGTCAGAAAGATCCAATCAGGGATTGAAAGGATCAGGCAAAAGATCCAGATAAGCAGGCAGGAACCGTAAACCACCACAGGTTTTTTACAGGAAAACATCTGTACTCCAGGGACGATGGACAGGTAGCAGTCAACACTGATGCAGGCCAACGTGAAGATACCACAGTAGAAATTGATCTGAAGAGATTTTGAAAGAGAATAGTTATTACAATACTATAGCAGACAGTCATTGACAAATTAGAATGTCCACAATACAAAAAAGGAAATACAGTTTAAAAACATAGTATGTTGGTCTCATGTGGTTTTCAAAAACTTTCAAGAAAAGTTGACGTTTATTCATTTTCATAAAATACACACACACACAACCTTATATAATCAAAATACAAGCAAAATATTAAGGAAAAAAAACACTAAACTTGGTTAAGGTATTTATCTGACATTTTTTTTGGGCAAAAAAAGGCAAACTACAGCTACAGGTTTAATTTTACTATGCACAACAACAACAACAACAACAAACGAAAAACTACAACAGAAAGTTCACAAGAAAAAGCATAAGCTGAATATAATCAATCATTAAAATGTTGTTGGTTCTCTCTTGTTTTTGCATGTATTAATGAATGTTTTCTTTGTATGACAGACTGACCAAATATTATGTCTGTAAAGTTATTTTTTACAAATATTATTAATTATTATTAATTCATAAGTATCATTAATATACCAAGTCTTTGGGGAGTCGCACCACATGACATTTTACAACCTGAACTAACCTTGCCTTGTCATAAAAAGGTCAAATTATCTGATCATTTAAGTTATACTGACCTTGATACAGTCATAAAGGTCTGGAGGGGTCTTTCTATGATATAATTTCTTGTTTTATATTTTTTTTCTTCATGTTGGTCATACCAAACAACTTAGATTCAGCAGACAATTTAAAAAGAATGATATGAAATATTAAAGATTTTTTTCTTCACTGATATCAGGATTGCTGTATCACCGTGACATTTATGACTTAATGCCCACCAAAAATATCAAAAATGGATAAAAACATGCTTATTATAGAAGAGGTGTATACAAGTGATTTTAAGTATACATTTTAATGTATTTACAAATAAAATAATAGATAATTAGCTCACGTCATAGCCTCATGTCACTGTTAAAAATAATTTCACATTACACAAAACTTTATTTGTTGTAAAAACAACGGTCTCTTTACCAGATCCCATCAGAAGATATCCATTTTGTCTGATATCTAGAACCTGTCATTCCAATCATACTATGCTAACCTGAATTTCAGAGTCTCATTAACTCTTCCAACCATGTCTGATGATTGTAGCCGTTTATAGAATAAAAATGGCATTCAACCCAGTAAAGTCTACAGACTTATCAGAGCAATCCAGAAGCCTACAGTAACTCACCTTGAACAGAGCACCAGCCAGTTTGCAGAGTCCTGTGCCCATGTTCCATCCCTTAACCGCATCTACAGCCCAGAGAGGTAGTGTAAGCAGCAGCAGTGTGTCTGATACACTCAGATGAGAGATGAAGATGTCCATCACACTCAGGTTCAGCCTCTTATGCCACAGTATTACCAGCACCAGTCCGTTTCCCAGCAGCCCCCATAAGAGCCCCACAGAGTAAAGCAGGGGAATGAAGACCGCCAAAGCACCAGAGACTGTGCTGGACGGGCAGACCACCTCCTTATACTCATAATCGTAGTAGTCGAAGGTTTTGTTTTCCTCAAACAGTCCGTGCAGCTCTACCTCCATGTTTGACTAAAATAAAAACAGACTATTAGCAAGGGTCAATGACAAACTGTAGAATGTCTGATTGCAGATACTTATGAGTGGACTTATAAAGAGCGGTGAGTGTTAAATGTGCAGTCACATGCTGGGTTTTCACATGATGTTGCAACAATAGCGAAATGGAAAGTAAAAGAGTGGGTTGGACAGCTGACTGCTGTTACAGAGAAAACAGATGAGATGAATACGCGCGCGCGCACTTAAAAAAAACAACAACCGAAACCTCCTGTTTTGACATGAGCTGCTGATCTGAGTTTGTTAATGCATTCAGATATGTTGGGGTTTTTTTAAGTTTGCAAAAGTTTTTAGCTGCTCTCAATCTGTTAAGTTCAGTCGAGAACTACTTGTCTTTTTGTCGTTTTTTATTTTTAGTTAAATGCGGTCTGTTGTCAGTGATCCAATTATGGCTATGTAGGCTTCAACAAAGGTTAAACACAATACAGTAGCTCGTGTTTGAACAGGAGACATAATCATAAAACTAAAACTGCAAGCTGAGATCAACTTACAGGTGTTGCCATGTTCTTGATTCTCTTTGTCTCCTTCTCTTCCTTTCTATGCAGTCCGCATTTTCTTTAGTTTTACGTAATCCATCTGCTGAGAATCATATGTTTGCTCATTGCAAATACATGGTTAGTTACCGTGCACGCGCAGTGTGAAAGAAGAGGAGGAGGAATAGGTAAGATGATCCTGCCCTTGTTGTTTTTCTTCGTCTCGACCGATCACTTCATCCGGATAGCTATAGTTCCCTCCTACTCTCTACCACGTGCACTCTTGCCCCAACTGGTTAAAGATATCTCTCACAGAACGCTTGTAATCGACTCGTTAGCGTTTGGCTTGCCACCCCAAATCTTCTTTCGCCACCAAGCGGCAGCTAACCGTATACGACATTTACAGACTCTACTGTAGGCTATGTGGGTTAATGAACAGGATCAGTCATATTAAATTCGAACTAAACTGGCTACACCCCACAAGGATTTGATATAGGATCCTTTTTTCCTCAAGCTTTTATTCAATAGTTCTCAATAACACTATTATTCCGTCCATTAACACAACAAAAGAGATTTGATTTTTGCATACAGTAGCCTACCACAAAATGTTTTTAGATATACAGCACGCCTCAAGGTCCACTTTCCCGCAGAGTTTAACAAACCTGAACAAGCTAATCAAGATCTTCAACCTTAGAAAGTCACTATTCAAAAAAACTCAAAAAGTGACTTAAGTAATTCAAAATTCACTATTCTACTAATAATCCACTTGGAAGGAGTGAATAAAAATGAGTGAGTGAATTCGGACCGGACACGAGTGCACCGGAAGGGCTGCCGACATAGTTTGTGCTTGCTGTTTAATAATAATTTGAATCTTATAGCAAACTGGCTGCTCCAATGGAAGGCTATTTGCATGGAAACTAGAATGTATAAACCTTAATTAAACATTTTAATAATCGATTAAAAATCAATTTTGGACCAGCGGGTTGTAAATGGATGGATGGATGATTCAGCTGCGAGCGCCATCTTCTGGCGAGATGCGGGAATTTATTCGGCATGGCCCTTACAGTGCATTATGTATATTCTCTAGCCGTCCGTTGTGTATATCAGTTCACTCGTTATTGCAGTGCATTTTGGGATTGAATGAGTGCACTCAATAACCTCCACTATGGTTTCATTAACTTGTTATTACAGTATGGGATTGAACGAGTGCACACGATAACGTAAATGATGGTTTCGGACACCACAAATGGCAGTCCCTTCAAATAGTGCCCTATAAGGGTACAGGGGGCAATTTCAGACATAGCCAGTGTTTGATAAGGGCTGGAGCTAAGCTCTGCTGGAAAGTGGATCTTGAGAGCCAGAGTTAAGAACCCCATGTATAATTTATAGAAATAAATATTATATATCCAGTGAAACATGCACCAAATAAATGCAAAAGTTTTTTTTTTTTTTTTTTTTTTTTTACATAAAAGGCCCACTTATAAAAGTTAAGTACAAAAAGTAGAAAATTTGAAACCTCATTAGAATAATCAACGTTTAACAATCCCTATTGCCTGTTAAAATTTTCAAGTAATGAATGTAACATTTCTTCCCCCTTTTCACAATACTTCATCATCTGCATAATGCTGCATTGATGTCTGGATTCATTTATAATCATAATATTAAAATATAGCTGCAAGCAGCAATTATCTGTCACAGAAATGGTGGCTGTAGTGAAGCTCATGACAAAGGAGTAAACAAAATTGTCTTTAATTGTAACCTCAAACAAGGAAAACATGCAGGAGATAACTTGGAGATACTGAATCGAACTATAACAAACAACACCGGACCAGGGGCCTGTTTCAATAAGGAGGTTCAACCAACTCTGAGTTAAAACTTGAACTCTGAGTTGACTTACCCTGAGATGGGAAACTCTGAGTTTTTGGTTTCAGAACAGCTGAAATTAGTTAGTTCAATCAACTCTGAGTTGACTGACTCTGAGTTAAGCGCGTGCACCACAACTATAAAAAGCCATTATCAATGGAGCACAGATATTATGAGTCACCATGGCAACAGCGCCAGACAAAAAGAGGTCTGCATATTTCTCACCAGCAGAATGAGCTTCTGCAAGCATATGGAGAGTACGAACATTATTTAGTTTATAAGTTTACATTTTAATTACTGTTATACAGTGATGGGTGTAATTAATTACCAAGTAATCTAAATACTGTAATTTAATTAAAGGGATTACTCTTAATTCTTCTGTAATTTAAAGTTAAATCTGATGTAATTGTATTAGACTATAGAAGAATTCTGTATAGGCTATTTAACATACATTTTTAAAAGTTATATTTTTAATGTAACCTTCTCCCTCTACACACTTTGGTCAATTCAAGAATAATTCATGCAATTGTATATTGTTTATTTGAAAGCATTAAAAGTGCTGTTTCTTGTCTCTCCTTGTATTGTTCAAGTGTTTAAGGTTGACATGGGATTTAGTAATTAGTAATAAGTAGACCAATAAATTCTATAGATAGTCATTATTACATTAATCTAATTACACTGTTGAAGATGTCATTTGTAGTTAGTAATACAAGTAACTTACCCAACTGTTATAATATCAGAGGTGAAACTGGAAGAACAGTATGTTATTCAACCTAATTTTAATTTTCATGTGCAATCCTGCAGACATTAAAAGAACATGGTAGCAGCTGAAAATTAAATATAAAAACATAATTCAGTCAAGTAAGGCTTGAGCATATCATGGGTGTAGGCTACCTGACTTTACAAACATTTGACATATTAAATAACTAAAGCATCCAGTGTCTAGCAGTGCAGCAGCATTTTTGGCTGAGGGAATTCCTGGACGGACTTCAGAGCCAGTCACTCCCGAAGATACAAGGGCCTTCATAAAATGTAAGAGGTTTACATATGTGTTATTTTTTATATAGGCTATTTTTGATATTTCCATTTATTTTACTTTGGGCTAGGATTTTTGTTGGACCAATAGATCTGATATCTGTCTTTTGGAGCCTCCTGTCCCAACAGAACCCCAGGCAGTTGTAAGTCGCCTATACTCAATACACCAGAAATTATGACAAATAGTGTTATAAAGTGTACTCAACCAAATGCTCATCACATGGGGATAAAGAGTTTCTGCTGCCACAGAGAGGCATACAGTGGCAATGTATAATAATATTATGTGTCTACACATCAAACAATCTACACATTCAGATTTTTTCACATTTTTATGTGGAGTAGCCTATAGAATCTAAGTTTAAATCTAAGTATAAACGGGTATTCTTATCTCTCCCCCGCGCCCCCAGAGTGTGGAAGAACAGCAGGAGGACGGTCCATCAACTTCTGTTGCACAGATGAACAGTTCAGTGATTTTCAGTAAATGCCACAGTTTAATTCTGTAGAATTTGTTTAGAACTACATTATGCAACTCTAATCTACTTCTGTATTTTCAGTTGCCAGTTAAGGAGTTATATAGACTTCATCTTATTTAAAAAAAAAAAAAAAAAAAAAAACAGCAGTAAAAATAGCAATATTTTATTTATTAATAAAATATTAATTTTATTAATAAAAATGTACTGAAAGAATGAATGAGGTGTTTAAACACCACTTCCACTTTAAAAAAGGGGAGGAGACCGAAAGAAACTCTGGGTTTACCGAAGAAAACCTGCTCCCGACCAGGTTAGGTTCACAGAGTTAGTTACCATGGTAACTCTGAGTATAAGTTACCTCTCTTTCAGAAACAGGCTTGACTTACTCTGCTTTCTCAGGTTTAACATACCTCCCATTCTGAAACAGAAAACTCAGAGTTTCCCTCATTTTTAGGGTTAACATACTCAGAGTTTTCACTTAACCTCCTTTCTGAAACAGGCCCCAGGAACTAACAAAACTGAGGGCTTAAATACACAGAGCAAACAAAAGAGCTAAGGTAATTAACAGGACAACAGGTGAACGGGATCAATTAAACACACTGGAAAACTGGGTCAAACAGACAAACCTCCAGGGTGACAGAGGTGATACAGGAGCCAGGGAGGTGCCAGTAGCAGGGAACCAGGAATGTGCCGCCTCCGTGGCCTTGACAAGGGATCTTGACTCAGCCTCTGTGGCCAGGGACGGATAGCACCCCATCCCCTCCCAAAAAAAATCTTGTGAGGTGATACAGAGATGCGTGCTACCCCCCCACACACACAATATGGCTGTAGCCATCAATGACAGCATTGTATACTCTTGGGTACAGTTCTGGGGCTTGAGCAGACTCCGTATCAGACTCATGTTCTGGACTGGGCCTGTGGCTGAGCTCTGTCCCCCGGAGAGGACTTGTGACTGAGCTCTGGGGCATGAGTGGGCTACGGGCTGGAAGACTGGAGGGATGTGTGTGTGGTCGCGACAAACAAGAAAAGTTCCACCTCTCTGACCATGCCATGCCAGACATAAAGAGCAGACAGGATGACAACGCTGTTCGTTAGGCCCATTAGCTGTTGGTACATGAATTTCTTATTATTGCTTTTAATATAATCATTGCAAATAAAAATATGTTTTTAAAATATGATTTATATGAGTGTGTGTGATCCCTATCTGCGCTAAAAAAAAATTACAAAACTTGCCGTCTCTTATTTGGACCAGGTATTACGTTTATTTCTTACATCTGAAACGTATTTAAACTTCATATGTAATGCACAATGAAAATGTCTGTCATATATCACAACAAAACTATTTGAATAAACAACCAATCCACAACCAATCCACTTATACAAATCATAGTTTAATTGGAGTCCTGTTTACTTTTTTTTACTTTCTTTTTTCTTTAATGTTCTAATTACCCTAATATCATTATAAACCAGTTTGAATTTCTTTCTTGGAACATTTAAACTTACAGTACAGTACAGTAAAAACCTCAATAAATAAAAGTTACATACATGTCATACATGTTCTCATTTATGTTTTCAGAGCATCCTGTTCACTACCACCAACTCTGATGATGATCAGTTCAATATTCAGTGCCATCAAGCTTTACCCAACTGATCCATCAAATAAGATATCAGTAAATAAACATTGACATGAGCATCTTCATAGGACAAAAATGAAAAAGTATAATTTAAAAATGTTCATCAAATGCACCCGGTGATTTAGTACAATCAATCTTGTCTTGACTTGACCCAAGCGATGGGTGGCAATTTTGGTCCAGATGTTTATCAATGCTGCAGCAAGATGACAAAGATGATAAATAACATCATAAAGAACAGTTTTTGTCTCTTAAACTTTATTTCCCCACTGTTTGCAAAGACAAAAGTTACACTAATACACTCTAACTGTACTACTGATGTGTTTTGAAGTGTATTACAGATGTAGTGCTCCCTCTAGTGTTTTTATGATCTAAAATGCAGCTGAATTGTATTAAATATTCTCCACGTGTAGTGGTGGCTGGAGAGCTGACCTCTGACAAGGAATATTTTAGTTTTTTTGCCTAACAAAAACAAAATAATTTATTTTCCACTTGTACATTATTACTCAAACCGTGAAGCATCCATCTATTCTCCAAACCTCTTGTTGATGCACTTAGGAGAAGCATACAGAAAGACATATGGCCCTCAAGGTCCACTACTGTCCTACAGAATTTAGCTCCAATCTAATCAAACACACTTGATCTAATCAATATCTTCAGGATTAGAAAGCTGTGTCTGAGTGTAATCGGGGTTGAAGCTAAACTCTTCAGGAAAGTGGATCAGAGTTGCTTTGTTGTAGAGCTACTGCTGTAAGTGTTTACATTTATGCATACATGGCACACATAAGCCTACATTTCTGGAGCATGTTGAAGACTAATTGAATCCAAGCCTGTTTTACAATAGTAACTGTAAAGAATTGTTTCATAAGTGTTATATTTATATATACTGTAGAAGTCATAACAGTCAACAAGTGTCTCGTGTTAAAATTATTTCCGGTTTCTTTAAAATACTGGCATGGCAATATTTTCAGCATATTTACATGTTTTAATGGTTTGTTATGCAATCAATGATTTAATGAGTTATTATAAAGTGACTTACAGTATATGGTCTATACACTACAGTGAAGAAAATAGCTTAGGGGTGTTTCCAGTTTTATTTTAGGCCTCCTAGTCTGTTAGGTCATTTTTGACCAATTTCATTTTTATTTATTTAATAAATAATAAAATAAAATGACTTTTTTAGATATGCAATCTGAACAGTTTACTGCAAAATGGCACTTCAAAATTATTTAAAAAAGAAATACTAAACTAAATAATAATAGTTGGAAAAAGTCTAAATAAAGTTAAGCATAAAAACGAGAATTCTTTCACAGCAGGTAGTGTTGTGACAGAAGTCAAGAGTATCAAGAGTATCACTCACATTAGACGTCTTATATGGGGACGAACGCTCGATTACGGTGCTGTTGAGAAAACCTGCTACCACTAGATGGCAGTATAGCAGGTTTTCTCAAACAGCTGTGTGTGGATCGTGCAAAGCTAAACCGGCGAAATGAAAGTCTCAATATCCAAATGAATCAAATCACTTGGTCCACTGGTCCACAAATGCACATCTTACTTGTTGCATGCACAAATTCTGACCTAGCCTACATTAATAAAAAATGGAGATTTTATATTACCAACTATGTCTCTATTTGTACAAAATGCTACACATTCATGTGATTCTGGATTTTACACACACAAGTTGTATTGTAGGCTATTATTAGTTTAAATGTAGCCTAGTGACGCACATTTGTGAATTTGTCAAATAGATGGGTAGTTGTGAATCACTTTAAACATGCAGACGCAAGACAATTTGATTCCACTTAATATTCAATAAAACAATATAAAATGATTCGTTAACAACGGTCTCCTGATGTTCTTCTAAAACGAGGGCGAGCCACAACAAATCCGTGAGTACAGTTTACAAACCCGTGGGAACGGATTGCGAAAGCGTGGGCACGGTTTATGAATTTGTGGGTAGGGGGAGACCGGGGACAGTTGCAACACTTTTTGCATTTCTCTCAGTTACTCAGAGACTATTTGGACTAGACCAACCAAATTTGTATATATTAAACTTGCATCTGTCTGCTAATTACCCATACCATTTAAAGATGATAATATATGACATATCGTTCACAGTATTTATTTGAATGGAAGAAGTCAGATGTTGCAACTGACCCCGACCCAGGGGACGGTTGCAACACAAACCAGGGACGGTTGCAACATGTTAAAAATACCTTACATTTCATTAATTAACTTTAGCTTTTTGTCTCAATGAGCATAGAATTCTGAAAATATTAACTGTTTTAGGCCTACTATAATATTATAGTATTATTTATTTCAATAATATTATTGTAGACTATAATTTATTTATTTAGTCATATTTATCAAATAACAGTTATTGAGTTTTGTTTGTTCATGTGTAGAACATAGGCCTACATAGATTCAGTGTGCAGGTGTTACAGATGCTATTCAATCTCTCCATATTTCAGTGTCAGACAGGGAGAATTGAACAATTTGCAATGCAACAAACTTTTATTAAACATGCAATTTATAACTTGTTGCAACCGTCCCCAACCCTATCAGCCATGACAGGACATCATATTCCTGCTAGACACACTGACTTTGACACATGCTAACCATGTCACTTACAAGTCAACAAAACAATAATTCAAACTAAGTAAGTTTTGATTAATTCATACAAAATTTCAGGACAGTATGACAAAAATATATCTCTTGAAAAAATTTACTTTCATACCTCCAAAACAAGTTTTGTTCAATAAATGCAGCAGCAGATGTTGAATATGTCTACTGTATTTTTGGTGGGGGGAGGGTCTAACTGTGCATGTTCAGTGTGAGTATCATCACTCTAGCTTGTTTCTGATTGGAGAAAAATGACATGTTGCAACCATCCCCTGTTGCAACTGTCCCCGGTCTCCCCCAGATTGCAAAAACTGAAGGCACGGTTTACAAATCTGAGAGCGCGGATTAGAAACTCGTGGGTACGGTTTATTAATCCGTGGGCACGATTTGTTAAACCGAGGGAACAATTCGTGAGTACGGTTTATAAACTGAGAGGACGGATTGCAAAACCGTCGCCACGGATTGTTTTTTTTTTTCCCCAGAGGTGCCGAATTTTGACTCCTGCCAAATTATTACCCCCCTAGTATTGGTAGGTTTAGGATTAGTTGTGGGGGTGGGGTTAGGATTAGGGGTGGGGTTAGGATTAGGCAATCGGTACTGACTTCAACGAGGGGGGTAATAATTTGGCAGGGGGTCAAAATTCGGCACAACACCTGGCTCCGTACTACGGCTATATTGGGTGGACCTTTTTTTTTTTTTGGAGCATTCGAGGCTATTGACAATAAAAAAAAATAAAAAACAAAAAATAAAGTTTGTCAGCAAAAGATAAAAAAATATGAAATGAGGACAATAAAAAACAATATTCATAAATGTTTTTATTCACATACAAATTATACAGTACAATATGCAAAAATGGTTACATATACGCCTACATAAATGGATATTTAAACAGCTGACAAGGTAGCATTTAAAAAAAATACAGAAAGGTTTTGGGTCATTTCATCTCATATTCATACAGTAGAAGTTAAGGAAGAGCAAACTATTGGCTTTATTAATTTAATGGCAAAACTCAGCAATACTTAGTAACACTTATTCAGCAAAAAAAAAAAAAAAAAAAAAAAAAAAAAAGTATAAAGACTGCAGTTTTCTGTCTGCCATTTTCCCTATTGAATCAGGAAATTCGGGTGTGATGACTCATTAGGGCCCATTTTATTTAATAGCCAAACAGGCTTACGTTAATGTCACTGCGATGACGATGAGCCATGCTACTTGCTATAACGGGTTCAGTTTGGGTGGTTAGCATATCCAACTGACATTAACTAACAGCCACAGAAGGAAACTTCAGAGCTAGCTCAGCAGATAAATACTCTCAGCCGCGCGGTGCTTAAGAATCTCCAGACTTCCTTTTAGCTAACTAATCCTTATGTTCTTAGGTATACTCATATATAATGTTTTCATGTAAAAAAAATGTACATTTATTTAATTTTGAAAATTGTACTAGTAGTAAATATAAATACGTACACAATGCTCTCTAAAAGAGGTCATTTTACTTGCATTGAAACAAAACAAAAATCACACCTAGCTCTGTTTCCTTTGTGGCTGCAGTCATTCTCAGAATAAAATACACCTTCAGAGTATAACATCCTCCCAATCTACAGCTGAACAAGGATAATAAAAGAAGTGAGTCACACAAATCTTTATTACAATTTTAATGAAACCTACACTTTATCAGAGGAGGCAGCACAGTACAAAAATACCAATAAAACTGTTTTACGAAAATTACATAAGGAGAAGACATCCTGTCATGTTGATCTACTTTTAAAAAAAAAAAGATTAATAAAAAGATAAACAAAGCTCAATATGATGATACAGTATTACTTGTTAATAGTATGTATAAAAAATGAAAAATAAAGAAAGAGGATGTGGAGTCTGAAACCATGTTTTCAGTTCCTTTTTTGTAACACTAAACCCAGACAACTTGAGATGATTCACTCTCGTTGTTACAACCGCCACGAAAAAGCAGAATTGCTGATGTAACAAAATCAACAGCATTTTACAAAAAAATTTTTTTTTTAAATTGATGACAAAGTCTCCTCTATCAAATGGATGTTAAAATAAATGTGCTGATGTATTAGATAATGCCATGTTTTTGAAAATGAGAACATGAAAAGGTTCAGACTATACAAACTGAAATCGTGGTTCCTTTCCAATTCCAAATAAAAACAGCCATCACTTCTCCTCTTGTTCATGTCATTTGCTCTCTTTCAGGCCATGACAGAGAAGTACGAGGTATTCTCACTGTCAACTGAGCTGAATGATCCAGTAGGCCTGCGGATGGTTGACCCCCGACCGTTTGCCCATCCTGCTAATCCGAGGCAGCCCTGGGGTCCTAAAGCAGCCTTGCACATATGGGCGAGCTCACGACGGAACTTTACCCCCACAAGGCCGTAGAGTAGTGGATTTAAAGCACAATGTGCCAGCCCCAGGCTTTCAGTCACCAGAACGCCTACATCCAGCACTTTTATCAACCCACAGCTTTTGGCAATGACCCCGAGCGTCTGCAGGCTGTCGGTAAGCCGCAGGGCATTATAAGGTGCCCAACTGACCACAAACACAATAACCAATGAGACGATGAGCCTCAGAGAGCGCCGTTTCTGCCTGCGCGTGGCGTGGCACAGTGCTTTGAAAATGTGAAGGTAGCAATACAGCATGACCAGTAGGGGAAGTATGAATCCAAGGATCAAGCTAACCAGCTGCATGCCGATCTGCCATTGCTCGAAGCTCTCTTGTGTATACACTATCAGGCACATCCACCTATTCATTCCGTATATTTCCACCACATCACGGTAGAGCATGTCCACCATGGACAATCCAAAGCAGACGACCCAGATGATGGCGCAGGCCAGCTGAGCGTGGCAGGTCTTGCGTCTCCAGCTGATATTGATGGCATGTACGATTGCCAAGTATCGGTCAAAGCTGATGCAGGCCAGGAATAGCACGCCACAATAGACATTCAGCGAGAACACCGTTCCAGCTAATTTACACATGAACACGCCAAACACCCACCCGTTGATCCACTCGATAGCGAAAAATGGCAACGTGACTGCCAGAAGGAGGTCAGAGATGGCCAAATGGAGCAGGAAGGTGTCTGTCAGTGAGAAGGAGCAGGGACTGTGTCGAGACTGCCGATAGCGGCGGATCACACACAGCACTAGAACGTTACCAACTAGGGCCAGGATAAAGACTAGGATGTAAGCTATAGGGGCAAAGCGACCAAGAAACTCCCATGTTTCCTTCAGACTGCAGGGTTCTGCATCACCATGGACAACGCCTCCGTCAGAACTGTTACCGTAGTCATAATCTGTGTACTGTATAACAGAGCAAAGGACTTTTCAATATTTTTTTATTTTCTTAATTACTTGCTAGTTTTTTGATACCAACTATAACTCACCTCGGGTGGATAGTCGTCTGTGGATGCTGTTAAGTTCTTCATGATGTTCTTCAGAGAAGTGAGACATACAAGTAAAACAGTGGGCACGAGATTCACTCGTCTCTCACGCTATCTTGTCTATATGTCTCTCCTGTCTTTTGGGAAAATGTCAATAGAGAAAAAAAGAGGGATAAAGAGCGAGAAGTCAGACCACAGAAACTGAATCCTACACTTTTGTATAACCACTGCAAAGGAACTGAAGGCTGCATCAACAGAGAAATAAAACTAAATTCGATTAAAAATAAACACTGAAATCCCCAATTTGCTGAGGTCAGACATAGCCTAATCCAAAAGTTTCTCAAAAACACTTTGCAATTCTGAGTTGTGACAGGTTAGTAAACCTGAATGTTTAAAAAAAAATATATATATATATGTTATGAAAAATGTTGGGTAATTTTATGGTGCAAAAATGGGAATAGTAGAGTACAACTAGAGGGAACTGAAAGTGCTGAAAATTTACATTGCATAAGTTGCCATATGCAATGAAACATAATATAAAATTATGAAAAATAATATTTTTACCGTTATGTTCCATCAAGATATGTATTTTATATTGTATTTTTGGTAGAGGTGGAGTTTGAAGGAAAAAAAAAGAAAGAAAAAAAAAAAAAGAGTCATTTAAAGAGTAGTGTTTTGCTAGAGTCATTAAAAAGACAAGGAATTGATTACTTGAATCAAGCCTGAATGGAAAATAGAGAAAATATTCATATTTGTTGCAATTCATATCAAAACCAAAAGATTATCATACTGCAGTGAAACTTTTGTGTGTGTATATATATATTTCATTTAAAAATATTTAACAACATATAAAATACATATTAAACATTTTCAAATATACATATAAAAAAAACACTAATCTATTTTTTAAAGACTGAGTTGTATCAGAGTAACAGTAGAAGTAGAAATCTCATACCTCTCCTCTCTGTGCTGTCTATTCGGGGGTTGTCTGGGCCAGATCAGATGGTGGTCGGATTACTTCTGAAAATGTTCAGGAAACACGTTTATCTTAGTGCTTCCTGACTTTTTTTCTCTCTTCCCTTTTTGCTGTCTCCACAAAAACATAACCTACTTTTTAAACATCATATGCAATATATATTAAAAGTGCCTGTAAAAGCAATTTTTGATTAAAATATTTTCTCTTTTACTACTCAGTTTTATAATTGTTTTCCCCTGTAATAAACAGTAAGCTGATGCTCTCTGTCTGTTCTAAATAAATTAGTGATACATAGTGATTTGTTGTTTAGACTATTTTAGACTATTTACAGATGATTTTTGACCAAACAAACAAACTTGCATGTAAGAGCACTATATTTGTGAGGATTTTTTCAACAACCAGCTATAGGTGTCACAATCCTCAGTCACCAGGGGTCTCATTTATAAAACTGTGCGTCGGATCCATACTAAAAGTGTACGTGCGCCCGAAAGCCAAAAATGGCGTACGGCAAAAAATATTCAGACTTATAAAACCGTTCGTACGCCATAATCTGCGCAGAATTCACTTAACAATGGAGCTTACAACGTCTAGTTTTACTTGATGCAGGGCAGGCTATCCTAATCTGCATATCATTTGCATATATTCATCCACGTGATAACGTTTAACGGTACAAGACACATTACATTAATAAATCATGTAGTTGCCTATCCTTGCCTTGTTTTTTTAAACAAAATTAAATAGTGTAAAATACATTTCAGAGAAAGTTTTTCTCAATCTTTTCCACTGGCCGAATTGTATTTTTAATTGATTTATATTTTTAATGGAAACAGATAGGCCTTGGGCATTATTTGCACGAAACTATTTTCTCAGACAATCTGGTATTATCATGATAAGCAATTATCTCTGTGGTTAAAACATTAAAGCACAGCAGCACACCACAGGAAAAGTGTTCAAAAACATCGCATCCAACAAATATTTATATTGATTGAATATAAAAAATGTTGTAACTTCTCAGTAATGATTTAATGTTTAAGTGTTTAACTCCATTCATTTGAATGGCATATTTAATCTAAATGTTTATATCAGAAGTAAAACATAGTTTAAATCATTATTTTATTTATTTAAACTGTTATTTGCGTCAGTTTCACTAAATGGCCCAACGCGCTCGCTGGCGCGGACATTTAAGAAGGGATGGATATTTGCTTCAAGTGACAGGCTTGGTGAGTGAAATTATATTTGTATTATCTTTCTGTATATGTTTAATTTTCTTTAGATTTTCTGTCTAAAAGTGACCAAAAAGACATTTAACTCCAGCTCACCATCGGTGTCGCCAAACTGCTCCATCTCCAAAACGTTCGTACGCATGGGTCAGAGTTTGCGTGCAGGTGCGCAAATTTTCCCGTCAAGTTTGTTTTTATAAATTACAACTCATGAGTCGGAAGTGGCGTACGCCTCTTTCAGGGCCTGTTTTGTGCGTATACGCAACGGTTATAAATGAGGCCCCTGACCAGTCACCTCAGCACACTACATTTCCCATAATCAATCCTGGCTCACACCTGCACACACTTCACAATCATTCACACCTGCCATCTATCACCTTCATCAGCTCCACTTTTAAGCCTGCTTCACACACTCACCAGGGTCCTGTCATCCTGTCCACCGACCAGTGGATAACTTACCTGTGTACCGTCCCCGTCCCTTTTTCAGTCTTCTGTGTGTCATTGTCTGCCAGTCTTCAGAATCAGTCCTCCAGCCAATTCTCTTCAATACCTGCAAAAGATAAGACTTGATACATCAGGAAACAATATGCCAGTATCATCATTGCGATCTGCAATCTAGAGACTCACCTGTTAAATTCATGTGTCATTCAATAAACATTCAGATTTTACCTGTGTTTCCAATCTTCTGTTCTATGATAATAGGTTTTGGGTGTAATTTGGTGTAGTGGTTAATTTATACTTGCGCTGTAATATTTCTGAATACAGGTCAGTTTTATCTCGACAGCATTTAAAGCAACAACAATAATTAAAGGTTTTAAAATGAAAATGTTTTCATTTACATCAAAGCATAGTTTTGTGGTGATGCTCCGACCTATAGAGAAGCTGCACTGCAAGCAACCCGAGTTTGAAATCTGAGGTCCTTTGCAACATTACAGCCTTTAAGCATTTTTTCAGCAGGCCCAGGTATAGACAATGTTTTCACACTCTGAAATCATGCTCACAGTGTTGCATGTTGTTGTGTATTGAGGGTACTGTCACTGTATAATTGTTTTTCCATTTATTCCACTCTCTAGGCTTAATTCTCAGGAGCAAGAATACATTGTAACACAGACCGAATAATGTATTTTGACTTTATGAAATTAATCTCTTAAACCATTTAGTTAAGCCTGTGCTTTAGTTGTTCACATGTTTACTGGAATTGGTGCACAACCTAATTTTCACAGAATTACTCTGATGTGTGTTGACGCCTTCTCAGAATGTTAACCACATCCTATATGGCCACATAGGCCTAATAAAAATGCAAAAGAGTAAAGCACAGCAGCCAGATTTCACTATAACATATAGGCCTACTGTATAGGCTATGATCTCTTTAAAAAAAAAAAAAAATACAGCATCTGCTTACAACAGAATTAAATATTCCACTTCCAAAATGATGAACCGAGCAATGGCTGCATGGTAAAAAAAAAAAAAAGATACATTTCTATTTCATATTCAATTTGAGTTTTCAAAATTGTGATTTAGATTCAGTTCACAACATCTATCAATGTGCAGCCAAAACCAGAGCAGTGTTTTTTTTATATATTTTAAGGGCTGTCATTAATTAGGCTAATTATCCTAGTATTTTCAGTTTAACGTGTTAAAAATATTTAACCCAGTTAATGCAGCATCTGTATTTTTCCCCTTCCTGACATCCTTTGGAACAGTATATGATCACACTATCTGGTTTCAAGTGTTTTAGCGCCCAACTGAGGATGGTCTGCCCGCATGCATCATATGATCAGCCACGCTTACCTCAAGGTGCTTTTCTAAACCAGGCTGATGAACATGATGCGCGAGACCCACAGGATGCTTGCGTGTTCAAGCTTCTCCGCCTGGTTGCCTGTTTCTGATCAGCTGTACTGTAAATAAAATGGTGAAAATAAGTGTTTCGAGAGGATTCCAAATGTTTTAACTAGTATTTACTTATTGTTAAAATGAATGAGCAAGAAAAATTTACTGACAGCTTTCATTCAAACATCTATACTAATGTAATGTAATGTCCCTGAAGGAAGGAACGGAGACGTTACGTCATTGACTAACGTATTGGGATATTGTCTGAGAGCCCAAACACCTTCAAGTGGTAACAGAACAAACCAATGGACACTGGCGACTGGCGAGTGAGATTTGCATCGCAAACCACTCTCCATGCTGTGAGTATATAAGGAAGCGTATGGGACTTACTCATTAAGTTTTCGCTGAGGAGCCAGTGCCCGGTTGCTCAGCGGTGGACACAGGGATAGTGGTGACGGGGCGTTACATTAGTAACCCAGACATTTCCTATTATTCATTCACGTACAACGGTATATCACTGATGTATTGGGATCCCTAAGAAAAACGCCACAACTGCTGTGCCTTTTAGCACCCCGTGTAAGCCCCGTCACCCCGTCACTCGATCGCTGCTCCTATTTTCCCATACGGTGAAACTATTGGATAACACTTGAAAAGCATAGCTATTCCAAATGGAAAGGGATACTATGGGGGCCATACCCTGCCCGCAGGGAGGTAACATGTGGAGTTACACATATGGACTAACCACTGCGCAATGCTACATATGGGAGGTCTCAGTGGTAGATCCTGCCTTGTCATGGTGGAGTCAATACCAAGCAAAGGCGTCAGAGTGGGCTCTGCCAAGGGAAAGACTTGGACTCACCGATAGGGAAGCCGTATCATGGAAGAATACACTTTTGGGATCACAGGTGAAACTGCCGAAGGGTGCTGGAGGAACTCCAACCAGGGTTTGCCAGCCGGGGAACTCGCCTGGGGAGCGGATTGGCGCTCATATCCCGTCCTGAGATGGGAATGGCGCTGCAAGCGAGACACCAAGCCAGCCTCCCTGCATATTACCTGTTTGTAGCCAACACACAGGAAGAAATTGTAGGAGATTTTAGAATCTTGAAAATGTCTTAGGTGTCGCCCAACCCGCAGCTCTACAAATGTCTGCCAGCGAGGTGTCATGCGCCAATGCCCAGGAGGGGGCAACACTCCGAGTGGAGCAACACTCCTCTCACCCCAAAGGGGGCACTGCTGGCCTTGGGACTGGTACGCCAAGATGATGACATCCACTATCCAGTGGGCCAACCACTGCTTAGAGACAGCCTTTCCCTTCTGCTGTCTTCCATAGCAATCAAAGAGCTGTTCTGAGGTGCTAAAGATGTGCGTGCGGTCCATGTACAAGCGCAAAGCGTGAACTGGACACAGCAACGCAACGGCTGGTTCTGTCTCCTCCAGTGGCAGTGCTTGAAAGTTCACCACTTGGTCCCTAAAAGGACCAAGTTTGGGTTCTGTTGACCAAAAACGCCTGCAGGTCCCCGACCCTCTTGATGGAAGTGAGCGCAGTCAGGAGCGCAGTCTTAAGAGACAGGATCTTAATCTCAACTGACTGCAAAGGCTCAAAGGGAGCTCTCTGTAGGGCTGTTAAGACCAGAGAGAGGTCCCAAGAGGGGATGAGGCGAGGTCAAGGCGGATTCAACCTCCTCGCGCCTTTCAGGAACCTGATGACCAGGTCGTGCTTTCCCACAGACTTATCTTCACTGATTCTCAAAGTGTGGTATACGTACCAATAGGTACTCAGGCTCCCTCTTGTGGTACGCAGAGGAATCACTGAATTAAATATAAATTAATGTTAAAATACTTTTAAAAAGTTTGCAGGTGCTTCTGGTAGCCGTAGCCATAACTGACATCGACTGTTAGCTACTGTAGCTGCTACAGGCTGTGATAAGAGGTGGAGGTGGCAAAATGATGAAAAGTTCAACGAAACTGCTATCGTGGCTTCAATCAGGCAAGAGAAGTGTGGATCAGGAGGAGAATGTTTAAGCACAAGAACTAAAGAGGACGAGAGTGAACCGAGCACAGGTGCTAGCAGCAGCAAATGGTACAAAACAGTGAGAAATTATGACTCGAACTACATCAAATTTGGATTTATTTGGAGCGGGAAAGAGAAAGAGCCCAGGGCACAGTGTGTGGTATGTTGCAAAGTTAAACCATTGCATCTCAAACGGCATCTTGCGACTAAACACATGGTGCTTAAGGACAAACCAGTGGATTTATTTTTTATTTTTATGAAAACGTGATGAACTGAAGCAGTCAAAGTCCACTATAGGGCTGCACGATTAATCACATTTTACATGAAATCGCACTTAAATCGAGCTGGCTTATTGCGATTTTGAAATCGCAAAGGCTGCGATAATTTTTTTATGCGCAGCTTGTCATTGATGTATGGCTCTTTAAACGCTGCTCCATCTGAAAGCACTGTGAGTTTGAGTCCAACTCTTGCTTCATACTTAAGTAAGGTTGCATTCAAGAGGAAAGGTACTTTCGAGGCTTTTCGAATTGCACAAAGAGGTCCAGATGTTCTTACAGGACACAAATTTCCCCTTGTCACACATTTTCGAGGATAATGTGTGGCTCAGTCAGCTGGCATACTTGTCTGACATTTTTTCATGTTTAAACAAACTGAATTTGGGACTACAGGGACTCTCCATCAATGTCTTTGACGTGCAGGACACATAATCAATGCACTGCTGAAAAAGTTGGAGTTATTTGAAATCAAAGTCAAGACAGGTGATGTTTCAGCTTTCCCTGCTTTGGAGAGTTTTCTGTCTGACAATGACCTGACGCTTGATGATGGAATCAGGGAGAACATCACTGCACACCTTGTGTCACACAGACAACAGTTCCGTGATTATTTCCCAGTGATGCCTGAAGCTGAAGCTAGAAGCTGGATGAGAAACCCTTTCAACATCGACACCTCTCAAATGGAGTCAGAGGACTTAACTGTTGGTGAGCAGGAGAGTTTAATAGAGTTGTCTTGTGATGAAACATTTAAAAAAGCAGACATTGTTGGATAAAACAGCACAGTGAATACTCTGTGCTTTCCGACAAGGCCATGCGCTTTCTCCTTCCTATGTGTGACCACGTATCTGAGGCTTCTCTTCACTAGTTGTCATAAAAACAAAGTATAGAAGCAGGGTGGATGCTGAGCCAACCTGAGACTGAAGCTGACCTCCATTGACCACCCTTACGAAAAAGAAGTATACTTCAAGTTCATTTTATGAAGTATACTTAAGTAATGTTCAAGTATATTTTTAAGTATACATTTGTATACATACATGTCAATATGTACTAGTAGTAAACTTGTAAGTGTACTATTTTAATACCGCTTGGGACTAAATTGGCCCACTTTTAGTAGCCTATAGAAAAGTATATGTTCAATTGTACTATAAGTGTAACAGTAGTAAACTTTAAGTGCACAACTAGTTCATAATTACGTTTCTCATTTGTACTGCAAGTGAACTTATGGGTATACTAGTAGTTTACTATTTTAATACTTGTAGCAACTTTGAAGTATACTCAGTAAACTACTAGTTTAGTTTTGTAGGCGTACTACAAGTATACTTGCAATTTTTCTTTTAGTATACTCTCAGTAAACTACTAGTTTAGTAGTTTTATACTACAAGTTTTCTTTAAGTGAACTTAACACTATTTATATAATTACTATGTCTACTATGTCTACAATTTTTGCACTTGCAGTTGGCCTATACTACTATGTTCAAATGTTATTTTTTATACTTGAAAAATACCTTTAACTGTACTTTAATTTTAAAAACATTTTATTAGCTTCATGCATCCTTTTTTATCAACACTTGAATGTTGGTGAGTTTCATAAAGAAAGGCAACATTTTAAACGAAAAAGATGAGAAAATCTCATTTTTGTCAAAGACTACGCCTTGATCAGATTCAGAAACGTGATCAAAACACAGATGGGAGTAGATCGATTCCAACCCCCCCAAAGCTTCACAGTCGTTTTCTCTTCATGGGTTACGCTTCATTTCATTTGGAAACATTAAGCAGTTTTGATTTACAAGCTGTTTAATGTTTGATGATCACGTTAATTTACATTTGAGTGAACAATCTTCTATCACTAGTTGTTTCAGCTTCTTCTTCTCCTGTGTTTTGATCCATTCCGGAGATTCTGCACAAGAAGATGTGTCATAGCGCCCCCTACCGTATAACAGTGAAAACATGGATAGCTGGAAAATTCAGTCAATGGTGGGAAAAAGTAGAATTAGTACTTGTCCAGGCAAAGTAACTCATTTTGGAGACAAAAATAGAACTAATTGTAAAATAATTTTTTGCAGCTTAGATCATTTCTATGTGGTGTCCAGAACAACATACTAAAAGTCCTAAGAAATCCTAGTTGAGGAAATATGTTAAATTCTCATCAATCCGAGATGTGTGCCAATAAGGCCAGGCAACAATACACCCCAATGGGGCTATTTTTTTTCTTTACTCCTATCAAAATGAAACTTTACACAATGAAAGTACCCATGAAAAGTAACAAAAATTGTATTAGAAGTTTCTTTGAAAATGAATTTGAATATGCAAATGAGCAATATACTAATCGAATATGCCCAAAATACCCCCTAATGGACTTATTTTTTCCTTTACTCCTATCACAATCAAACCTCACACAGTGAAAAGTTGTTTTACAAGTTTCTTTGAAAAATCTATTTTAAAAATGCAAATGAGCTCAACACTATAGGCCTAATTGACTTATGGCCAAGAAACCATAAAGTCACAAGTAGAAAAAACAGGGGCCAAATAACTAACACATTCATGTCCATTCAGTAAGTTAACCTATGCATAAACACGATAAATTTGAAGTCACTTGCCAAACTTACCTGGGTCACTTGCCATAAAAAGACTTATATTGACCTTAAGAATTGATTGCACAATCTTGCCTCCAGTTGCTTTCTAAATTCTTTTTTTTTTTTTTTTTGCGAACAAGCCTTACCTAATGACATTTCCCCACAGATAACATCAGAGTAAGTCAGAACAGCCATCTTAGTCATTAGTAACATGGTGAGATTAAATTTCGGGCTGGTAGATTTACAAATGATTGGTATTGAGATTACAGGCAGAAGTCATTCTTACCAACTAAACGATTCACTCTCACACAGAAGACAGATGAAAAACCAGATAGACACACTTTCCAGACATTCCAGCTCTTTAAAATAATTTTGCCAGACACCAAAACTGCTTCTCTTTTTGTAGTTAGCAGTATTTCAGACCAGGCGGGCCACACATCAGACTTCCACCATTTGTAAAGTAGCTTTGCAGTGAAGCTAGCAATAGCAATATCTAGGTTAGTTAAAGAAAAAGAAAAAAAGAAAAAATACTAAAATAAAATAAAAAACACCAAAAAGAAACCTCCCCTGTTGTTGCTACCTTGTCGTGGTGGGGAGGCTTGTGTGCCTCCGTGACCCTGAAGACTATATCGGCGGGGGTTATACCCCTGGCAGGTACTACCAAGCCAGGTAGTTTTCAGGTTAGAGGCCAGTCTAAAAGGAGCATTGCCATCACCCATTGTCAAAATAATAATGGTTGAATTAAATAATGGTTGAATTAAAATGTATTGTACCTAAAAGTTTGAGAACCACACTGTAATGTGCGGCGATAGTGGCAACGCACACTTTCAGGGTGGAGGGCAGGGACGTGCACAGACATTTTGAGGGGCAGGGGCTCAAGTGAAATAAAGGGCACTTCTCATAATTACGTATTTTTTTTTATTTTTTTTAAACAAAAAAGTATATATTAACGCAACTCTGACTTCCTTTTTAAAAAATTAATTTAAAAAGTTAATTAATTTGATCTTCCTCAAACTCACGCAATTGTTTCATTTTCAAAAGATGTCTACAAAATAATCAGTTCACACAGAAACCATGGTCTCCTAGTATTCACTAGGTTTATAGAGCAGCAAAGGAAACCATTCCACAATGTGCATGTTTTGAAAACATTTTCTATGCTACTAGTTTCAAGTATATATTTAGAATAACCTAAATAACTGCATCAGGCAGAGGGGCGTGTTTTACTAATAATTTGTTTATTTTTGCACATCATTTTAATTATTTTGGTGTTATCAGAATACATAACACTTTTAAATCAACACAAATATTCACTCTAAACTGAAGAGGGCTGTTGCTGCTATTTTGTTAACTTTACTGAAAAAATCACTGCAAAAATGATTGACAAAATACAAAAATACAAATTGAAAATTTGCATCTAATTGACAGGGCAATGCAGGTAAATAGGATAAACAAAATAACTAAAGCATATCTGGTGGTGATATATGCTTATTTTATTACTAACTTATTTTATTACATGGAATTCCAATTGAATTCCAATGTAGAATGCGGTCTGTTATTTCTTGATAACAGACCGCAGACCGCTGTGCGGAGTATAACCACTGATCTATATAGAATGACATTATGTCATTATATAGATCAGTGAGTATAACAGACCGTTACCATGAAAAACAGAGCGTTGCTATGGACTCACAGGATTCTAACCTGATTCTAACCGTAGAGACGGAGCGTACTATTTTCTGGAAGCAATACAATCGGGTTTAAATCAATAAACTCCCTTTTAAATAAATATTTTGTGTCAAATTAATTATTTATTTGGTAGGTAGCCATGTAATAAGCGGGATTATGTGAGTGTGTGTGTGTGTGTGTGTGTGTGTGTATGACGTGTGCCGATGTGTGCCGATGTGCGCCGCTGCGCAGAGACGCCAAGGGGGGGAGAGAGAGATAGAGAGAGAGGGAGCTTCAGAACTCCTGACCTGCTATTTAGATATACTATTCTTCAATAAATATATTTGTTTGACAGGGAAGCAAACAGGAATATATATTATTTTTCAAAAAAAAAAAAAAAAGCACCCCAGAAAAAAGGGCACTTTCTCTCCAGGAATAAAAAGGGCAGGTGCTCAAGCCCCCTTTGATGTCTATGTGTGCACGTGCCTGGTGGAGGGAGATTCTTGCAGGAAGGAAAGGACGACTCTGATCAGGCATTTAGGGGGGGTCTTCTTGGTGAGAAGAACACCAATCAATGAACAGACTCCATTTCAAGCCATAAGCTTGCCCCATAGAGGGGGCTCTAGCTGAAGTGATAGTGTCAACACTGGGGGCAGGCCACTTAAGTCCTACGTGTCCCATCCAGGAGGTTCCAGAGGTCTGGACATGGGTGCCATCTGGTGCAATAAATCTTGGGGTGAACGCAGTCGAAAAGGCGTTTCTGCATTAGCATTCTGAATGGAAGTGTGTGAAGGGTCCGATTCAAAACACACAGACCCAAGATTGGTCAAAACCCACTGCCTTTCTTGGGGCTGTGTCACCTTCCTACCAGGAGCGGAGGTGGAGGCCGCTGAACTGGTATACTTGCAGGAGGGCCATGGCGTGCAGGGCGGAGATGGCCTATATCCGGTAGCGCGGTAAGCCTTGGCAGCGAGAGCGGCTGAGAACTTACAGGCCCTCGATGGGAAGAAAAAGGTGCCTTCCACGACTTTGTGACCTCCTCACGCACAGGCTGTGTTAATTCATAACATTTTAATTAAATTTAAACATACTTTATCAGTAGAAAAAAAAAAACCTAGGGTTCTGTTGAACTCCATGGAACCTTTTTTCAGAGCATAGACAAATGACTATTTCTATACATTATATTAATAGACAATTTTAAGTTGATAATTATATTATATAATATAGTTATTAGGTTTAGCGATGACTGATCACAAATTATTAATAAATGACCATACTCATATTGACAGATATTTGTGACAATGAATCAGTCTACCACAGAGCAGCAATATCTCTTTTTCCTATTGCACATATGCAGGAACTGAATGTCTCAGACACAACAAATGTAACTTGTGGGAGACTGACATAATTTATAACAGCAAAATATAAGGAGTTGATAGATGTTTGCTCTGTATTTTCACCTGCCCATCCAAATAATATATTAATTCAAGTGACACTCTTTCATCATATCAGTCCAAAGCAACGTAACAACAATATTATCTCCTTCATCAATTATTATTTACATATTTTTTATTTTGTCATTGTCATTATTTTTGCACCTCATGTAATAAAGTAAAAGATTTAGAAATGTCCGCATTACTTTACATTTTAACGGTTGCTTATGCACCTGACCTCAGAGCTTCTTGTTTCTAATACTAATGAAACAGGAGTGGTGTTTCATATCCGTTACTTGATCCCTGTCTAAAACACTTGAAACTGAGCATGATTTTGACTGAATGGTTGTGCAAAACATTTTCAGGAATTGTGCAATCATGTGGCCTGTGCACGTCTGTATGCGGTTACAGGGATCAGTGAGAGGAACCGTAGAATTTGCACAATAATCTTAAAATATTAATTTAAAACTATAGAAAACACTGCTCAGTATACTATATATATATATATTTCTTCTTTTCACATAGGCCTAAATAAAGTCCTTTTAAGTTAAATACGAAAATACAGTTCTTCATAACTAGAACAGTAAAACGCATGGAATTTCCTATTCTCAGATGACTTTGGGTGTTTCTTTTAAAAAGATCATTTACTTAAGGGGCAGGAGGCTGATTACTGTATTTATACAAGCTGACTTCACAGACGCAGGTAAAAAGGCAAAGAATTAATCAGGACTTTAAATAAGAAAACCATGCAGAGACATGCCCTGATGTGTAAACAATCAAGTCAAACAGCTCAACAGATTCACTGCACTATTATAAAACTGTACGTCTCCTTGTCTCTGTTGTCCTAACATGCACTTAGATGTCTAAAGATGTGGCAAATAAAAAAAAAAATCTTGGTCTATTAATTAGCATTCTACCTAAGCAGATTTGATCTGATCCACCAAATCAGTTATTGTTATATATGTATACACCCCCTACTGACGTTTTAATGAAAATGCACGCAGACCTATTCTAAGAAAACACTTTCAAACACCTCCGTCTTTACTTAATCGTATCATCCTTACATTTCAGCATGAACGTGTTGAACATGCTCAGCTTGTGACTTTGACTCTAAGCCATGCATTCTTCCCTAAAAATCTTCCTGCAAATAATACATTAGTCACATTCCAATTTAAGAGTTTCCCTTTTCAGTTACCTTAGAATTTTGTTTGATTCTGATTATTGAGGACATGAAAGTTCAAAGTGTTGCCTTTCAAAAGAGAGCATAGGCCTGAAATCAAAGTTTTTTTATTTGGTTATCGATTTAATCTTTTGCTCTAAAAGGGTTGACAGACTGATATCTTTGTCTGGTGCAGTCCAGGAGCGAGTGGTGACTTTTTCAACTGTTAAATCTAACTATCACACCCTCCCCTGCCATACCGTAACCAACACAAATGGTATAGAGGCACAACGCATTGGCTTAGGACAAACTCAAAGACAGACTAAAATCAGAGACAAAAAATAAGAAAAACCATGGCAGGTGTAGATTTAAAAGTATGACCTTTTTCTACCTGTAAACGAAAATCATTCTCTGATTGTTCTTATGGTATGTTCGCAACTTTTGTTTACATGTGGCCTGATAATGTATGTCAAAGATGTGGGGGATTTTTCACAAATTGCTTCCTTTTATTAATTTGATTAGTTTGGCATCAATTGCATTAAGGTTGCATTTTTTGCACTCGATATCTGGCAACAGTACAGTAAGTCAGTACAGTTTTCAGAGCTGCGTACTAGCATACTACTTTTAGTTTTGCTATATCTTTATATGTCAGAAATAGTATTATCAAAGACTGTATGCTCAGTTCAGAATTCAGCATCAGAGTGTATCAATGTAAAAAAGTGACCCTATCACACTATAGTGTGCTTTAATGTTTAACCAGGAAGTTTGTTTTGAAATGCTTTTATTTTGTACCAAATAATGATGACTCACTTTAGAGAGATTCTGAAGTGCACATCCTCTCGAGTAGCGGTATTAACATTAAGTGGCATGGCATTAGAAGCCATTGGCACATGTCACTGTGGCACGTCTGGTTTTCACTTGCATGTGCCACTAAAACTTGTGACGTGCCGATGGATTGCGTAATGTGCCACTGACAATGTTGAAGAACATGTCGCCGTATGTTGTGCATGGTGACTGACAGATGAATTGAGCAGCTATACTGATGTAATAGAGACACAAAATCCTAAATAAAATAAAAATCAATTAAATGTATTTACAAATTGGTAATATTTTTCAAACATGTAGTCAGTTTGTGGCACATCTATCTATAATATACATTTGAGTAGCATGTCACAAGTTTTAGTGACACCTGCCAACGACAACTGGATAGGCTATAGCGGCATGTGTCAACGGCTTCTGTGTGTAAGATGCCATGCCACTTAATGTTAATACTGCCTCTCATCTGATGAACACTTTACAAACCCATGAGACCACAGGAGAGGATTTGTGAATGGTAGTGAAGTTACAAAACTGACACTGTCTGGTCAGATGACAATGAGAGCCTGACAAATGTAATATTTCTATTTAAACTACACACATTCATACTATACAACATAGCAACATAGCATTTTTTAACAGGCCTGGAGTAGGCTAATTACTTATTTACAACCCCATTTCCAGAAAGGTTGGGACGTTTTGTAAAATGCAATAAAATTCACAGTCTGTGATTTGTTAATTCTCTTTAACGTTTTTTTTAACTGACAAAAGTACAAAGAAAAGTTTTCCAATGTTCAACAAATTTTGATATTGATGGCTGCAACACACTACAAAAAAGTTGGGACAGAGGCAAAATAAAAGTGAAAAGATTATCCAACTCTTTTTAAACAGTCCACAATAGGTAGGTGAATTGGTAATAGAGGGTACCGTGTTTGGGTGTAAAAGAGCTTCAGTCTTTGTAAGCGAAGATGGGTCATGGCTCACCACTTTGTGCCAAATATCATGAGAGAATTGTCAAACAATTCAAAAATCACATTTCTAAATGCAAGATTTCAAAGAATTTATGTCTTTCACCATCTACCATACCATACTAACACAGTCTCACCCCAAAACGTCACATACTGACGCGTCTTGACCATACGGCAACATACGACGTAAAGGGTACCCCTAAAACGTCCATATGTGACGTTTTGGGTTATGGGTAGGTTTAGGTATGCGTTAGGGTACCGCTAAGAGGCGCTGCTGGTGCGCTTATGTGACGTTTTGGGTTATGGGTAGGTTTAGGTATGCGTTAGGGTACCGCTAAGAGGCGCTGCTGGTGCGCTTATGTCTTCGTCTCATATGGACGTTTTAGGGGTACCCTTTTCGTCGTATGTTGCCGTATGGTCAAGACGCGTCAGTATGTGACGTTTTGGGGTGAGACCGGGCTGACCATACAGAGAAATCTCAGTGTGTGTAGGGCAAGGCAGGAGACCTCCGTTAAATGTGCGTGACCTTTGAGCCCTTAGATGGTATTGCATGAGAAGCCATCATGCTACTCTGTTAAATACAGCCACATGTACTCAGGAGTACTTTGGAAAAAAAAATTCACTGAACACAGTATGACGTTGCATCAAGAAATGTCACTTGAATCTCTATTACGCAAGGAGAAAGCTGTACATCAGTCCTATGCGGAGATGCCGGCGAGTTCTCTGGGCCCGAGCTCATCTCAGAAGACAGTGGAAATGTGTGCTGTGGTCAGATGAGTCCATGTTTCAGCTTGTTTATGGAAAAATTGACATTGAGTTCTCAGTCCCAAAGATGAAAGGGACCAACTAGACATTCTTCAGCGGCAAAAGCAAATATCATGGTATGGAGGTGCATCAGTGCAAACGGCATGGGTGACTTTTGTGTGAAGGTACCACTGGCATGGAGGCATATATTTGGATTGCACAGAGACATAAACTACCATCAAGATGACATTTGCACATGCTAAAACAGAGTGGTTTCTAGACACTCTGCACCATAGAAGGGATGTGCATGACTGCCTGCAGTCCATATCTGTCACTTATTTGAAAATGTGTGGCCCATCATGAAAAGGAGAATCGGACAACGATGACCACAGACTGTTGAGTAGATGTCTTATATCAGGTGAAATTCGCCAAATATTCCACATACAAAACTTCAACATTTAGTATCTTCAATTCCCAAATGATTAAAAAGTGTAATTAAGAGGAAAGGTGATGTGACACAGTGGTAAACATGCCTCTGTCCTAACTTTTTTGGAGTGTGTAGCAGCCATCAAAATCAAAACTTGTTTATACTTAAAAATAAAATTAAGTTGGTCAGTGAAAACATTGTAAATATTTTCTTTGTACATTTGTCAGTTAAATAAAGGTTCAAGAGAATTAACAAATCACAGATTCTTGATTTTATTGCATTGTACAAATACGAGGGCTTGGAGCCAGAGGGGCGTAAGTGGCAAAACAAAATTTTGACCACACTTCAATCACCTGTATTATTAACCTTAAACCACAAACATTGCAACCACAGGCATACTTACATTAATGAGTATTTAAGTAATAAACTTATGGCATATTAACACAATGAACATGTTCTAAAACATTTCAAAATATATATATATATTTTGCAATAACGTCAGATACGCCTTTTTGGCACCAAACATTTCCAAGTCTTCTATGGACATATTAGGCATATCTGCTGAACAATGCAAAAAATAATTGGTCAAAAGGGGATTTGATTGAATAATTAACACTTGAACAATTAATTAATTTTCATTTAACTCATTCATTCTTTTTTTTTTTTTTTTTTTTTCTCATTTCACTTTTCCATTCTGGGCATCTGAACAGTACAGACTGTAATAAAAGTCACTGAACTTGCTAAACACACTTCTGATGGGCAATTCATGAGTTGTTCAATTTATTTCATTACATTCATTAATTTTTTTTCAAATACTCTACAATTCACAGTTCTCTCGTGTTGTTTTTACTCATTTCACTTTTCTTTTTTGTTCAACCATTTCAATTACTCTGTGAGTCTATTCATTGACCACATCCAAAGAATCATGTCGCGTCTTATTTGCTTTTCTGTTCACTAGTTTGTTTAGTTCTACTCACTGTACTCACTGTTCTACTCACTGTCCACCGTCAGAGCATTGTAGAACTCTGCGTATCTTGTGAGGAAATTCATTCAAAAACAACTGTGACTCATCTTGAACTTCTTCAATATAGGATTCATCAGTTTGTTTCATAATATTCATCAAAATCTTTTCTGACTCAGACAGTTCCATGTCTGCAGTTGTGTCAGCCATTTTGAATGCTGTTTTAGGGTACCAACTACACTTACGCCCTTCTGGCTCTGAACAAAAATGTGGGTCTTACATGTCCTACATGTATTTTTCAGAGCCAGAAGGGCGTAAGTGGACTTACGCCCTTCTGGCTCCAAACATTACTCACATTTTTGTGTTACGTCTTTATTGTTTTGTTGCTTTATTCAATACAGTTTGATCTCAGATAGGTCTCTTTGGCACCATTGGATAGAGCTCATCGAGACCTTTATTTTGACTCATATTTACCCAAAATGCCACTTACACCCCTCTGGCTCCAAGCTCTCTAAAATATCCCAACTTTTCTGGAAATGGGGTTGTAAAAGAATGCTAATAGAATTGTATTTCTTTAACTTAAATGTATGTTTATTACACTTGTACCTTTGTTTTTTTTTTGTTGTTGTTTCAAATCAAAGTTTATAATTTTGTGATTCACCCGGTTTGGGTTATGACCTATAACTCTTTTGAAAATCCCCAATGCATTGGAAAAATTGATGAAAAAAATACCAAGGGTGCTGAAAAAGTTGTGGACTTGCTCACCCGAATTCCCAGTAACCCGAACAGATTGTAGAAAACTGCCAATTGGCAATGGAATTATTCTCTCTAATGGCTTAGGTATGCAGAGAATTCACAGCTTATATGAACGCCATTAGTGTTTCTGATGTTATATACCGTAGGAGAGTTAAAAATGGAAGTCCGAGCTCCTGATTTGTGCAGTGTGGTGATTTTCTAAAGGCAATTACTTATTTGTAAAAAGGGCCAATGTTCATTCAAGAGGTACAAAAACACAAGGCTCTCATCTAAATGCTTTATAGGTTGTAGATAAGATATCCTGTGTTGATGGAAGGGTGTGGAGAACTGAAATAGTGTAAAACTCCTCGCCCCCAAATCAAACACTTCACCCTTTAGTTTACAGGTCACATAAACCACTCACCTGGTAACCACATTTTCTCCTCCCCTACGTCATGTTGAGGTGATTTCCAACTTCACTGTGAAACTATCAGAAAGTGAACATCATTCCCTGAGGAAGAGAGACACATACAGTACCAGGAAGCCTCTCCAAGCAAACAGGTGAGAGAGAGAGGGTAACATTTTAAACATTCCATCTGGCTTAGAAATGACATCACATGTTATGTCCTAATCCATACTTATTTAACCAATCTTTGCTATAATAGCCATCAAATAAAAATGCATGTTTTGTTTACTTATAGCAACAAGACAACTTTACAGTATTTGCTGTAAACTGCTAATTGTAAATAATTATATAATTTGCTGTGTGTCAGTGATGTCATATCAAACAGAAGCAATGACTTCCCAGCCACAGATGACTGTGATCAGCTACACTGTTTCACACTGGAGCTCTGATGTTTGTGACTGTTGTGAGGACTGCGGCATTTGTGAGTGTATATGTGTGCGTTAAGAGATAGATTGACATGAATATTTTTTTATTCATGTAATGTTTTTTCCATATAATGTTTCTGTTTTTGTCCATATAATGTAAGTCAGTTGTTTTGGACCCTATTGAACAAAAACAGTTAAAACATTTTTCAAAATATCTTCTTTCATGTCCTGCAAAAGTAAGGAATAGAGGATTTATTTAAATAGAGGATGAGTAAATTCAAATGAACTATCTCTTCAAATATTTTGATGAGTAAGTGGCTTGAACCTCACAAGCCTCACATTGCATTGTGAATTCTGACACTGGTTTGCTCCTCAGGTCTGTGTGGGGCATTTATTCCTTGCATCTTGGGTTGTAAGGTGGCACAGGATAATGGTGACAGCTGCTGTTTGCCCTTCCTACCTGGAGCTATGATTGCATTGAGAACCAGCATCCGTGACAAATATCGTATTAATGTAGGTCATGCAAAAATATTTTCAGTATTGATTATTGTTTTTTTCTGATGTTGATGTGGTATTGAAATTCCTGCTGAAATCTATCATTTCACAACATTAATAACATTGGTGTCAAAGAATAGCACTGTAGTAAGTGCCTTTTGTCTTTTAGGGCTCTGTCTGTGATGACTGGGTGATTATGACCTGCTGTCCTTTCTGTGGACTCTGTCAGATGGCTCGAGAACAGAAGGCGAGAGGTTAATTTAAAGAAAATGAAGGGAATTGCCTATTTAAAAACGCCTAGATGGCTGGATTTTTTTTTTTTTTTTTTATATATTCCAAACTATCATGATTTAAATGACCCGTACATGTGAGTTTACATTACGAATCAATCCTTAATTAAATTATTATATTTGTTTAAAGAAAGTATTCAAACTCTCACTGCAAAATCTAAGTAACTGGATCAGGCATTGTGTCCCATTGTCTGGTCTTCTTTGCTCAGCCTAGAAACTTTTATGGTTCCTCTTTCTATTCCTGTTTAAAAGAGAGAACGGCTATGATAGTTTTGAAAAATTATCGGGAACAATTTAATGAAGGTAAGGTACTGAACTACATTTCTGTTTATATTTAGAGAATGTTCAAATGACTAATAGCCAACATGATGAAATGAATTAATAAGATATGAGATTTTGGGTTATTTTTGCTCGCTGATGGTTTTCGAAATAGTGAGTCAGAGATTTTTTTTCTGTATTTGTCCTGTTAACACTATAGAGTTACAACACTGTTATCACATAATGTTACAAAGCTCTTATCTACTTTGTTCACCATTACAAGATTTATGCCTTTGTATGTATGTTAACATCAGTATCGTGAGCAAATGGTTGCATGTGAAAAAAAGAGAACTTATGTAGAATGTGTCATGCAACTTACAAATACATTTTATTTAACATGTTTTGTTGCTTCAATCCATTATTGTTTTATTATTTACGATTTTAAGGAAGTTGATGTAAAAACAAAAGGGGAAAAAGGAGTCGAGGTGGATTATGTAAGAGTACATTAGAGAAGTTTGTTTAGGTGGAGTTTAATATTAGGAGTAATGTTTTTGTATCTACCTTTTTACTGCCTGTATTCATATACATTAGATATACTTCCATCACATTTGAAGTCATTTTGTTAATTTGAAAATAAATAAAATAAATACATAAAACATCCATAGTCTGTTTCTGTTGGTTTAATGCATAAAAAAAAAAAAAAAAAAGTCAATTTGACAAGAAGCATTACGAATCAATATGTAACAATTTGTCAGTTTCAGATTTATTTTTAAACAGATTATAACCTTCCCCTCTTTTTTTCTAGCAGCTGGCTGTGTTAAACTCTCAATATTGGATTAGGTGCTGCTCATACTGAGTGAAGAACCTTGTAGTGTTGGTCTTTGATGAAGGCAGTTATTTAAAAGTGGAATTGAAAAATATGGCAGATTCTGCATGCCGCGAACTGATCCTAAAGGCGGTATTTATCTGCCTCCTTAAACTTGTCTTCAGCTACAGTTTCAGGAGTTGCATAGAGCTCCCAGATTCTAACCATACAACCTTCAGATGTATTAAATGTCATGAACCAGACATAACTACAATTGTGCAAGATGTATTTACCACAGCAACAAACCTTACAGTTTCTCTCAGTAACATTACATCTGTTCAAGGCCGAAGCTTCGATCGTCTGTCCAATCTTAATTCTCTGGTACTGGACGTTAACCATATTGTTGAAATCCACAAAGATGCTTTTAATAATCTGCATCAACTTCAGATTTTAAATCTGTCCTGCAATAGCATATCATCTCTCCACCGTGATGTCTTCAGTGACCTCCATAACCTCACACAGCTGCTCCTGGGAAGCAACAAACTCAATAATACTGATATGTTCCTGTTTTCCAAATTGACAAACCTTCAGATTCTTGACCTACGCCGGAATAACCTGAAAAACTTTTCCGCATTGGTTGAATGCATAACAAACCTGCCCAGCTTGATAAAGCTAGACCTTTCTTTTAACAAGTTTACCACCCTGCATCACTCCCACCGTCTGCCAGAGTCGCTTGCCAGACTCTACCTCAGTGATAATAATCTATACAAACTGGGATGTGACAAGTCTTTCCTAATGTATGTGAAAGTGCTAGATTTCTCAGACAACAAAAAGTTATCATTCGAGGCTTTTCAGGGCCTGAATCTGGAGAATATAACGTACCTGCGCTTGCGCTTTACCAACGTCTCTGCTAGCAAGCTTCTTACTTCTACCAATGTACGACCGTGGAGCATCGACTTCTCTGGTTTGAAACTGAAGGACTCTCGTGCGCTGTCTTCGCTGTGTTTTCATCTGCAAGATCACCACCATAAAAAGCAACACATACCTAAAATGATTCTCGAGGGCAATTCCATAAGAACTTTAAAAAACAACACATTTTATCATTGCCCCAATATCACAGGTGTAATGGACCTCTCACGGAACGAAATGAAAACCACGGGTTGCTTGCAGTTTCTGCACGGTCAGAACCAACTGGAAAGTCTCAAATTGGAACATAACCATCTGACCAAGCTAGTGTCCTGCAACAAAACGGAAAAGCTCTACAGCCTGAGAAACCTGAGCTATCGATACAATCGTATTCTACAGGTCAGTGGTTTTGCCTTCAGTAATACACCAAAATTAACAAACCTCGAGCTAAATATAAACATAATTGCTTATATGGACCATAAAGCCTTAAGTGGACTCAAAGATCTTGTTACACTTCGCCTGGACAACAACCTTTTGACCGATATCTACAACGACAGCTTTGAAGATCTTACCAGCCTGAAGACTCTCAACCTGCGCAACAACCAAATAGCTGTAATTTTCAACTATACCTTTCATTCTCTGTCAAATCTAAGTATTTTAGATTTAGGCGGGAACAAGATCACTCAGCTGAAGCCACATGCATTTGATGGGCTGCATAGCTTGGCCAATTTGTATTTAGATAGAAATCGTCTTAATATGATCGACAGCCGTCTCTTTGGGAAACTTCATGCCACTCTGCAGGTGCTGGATTTACAGGATAACCACATTCGGTATTTGAAAGAGCATACATACTCGCCCTTTATTAATATGTCGAGGCTTCTCGACCTGAAACTTGATGCGCAGAAACCAAATGGCATATACTTGTTGCCGCGTGCGTTTTTCCGGGGTCTAACTTCTCTAAAAAGTCTTTACCTCACCAACAACCATATCATTGGATTTGGTGATGAAACATTTGATGACCTGAAAAACTTGGAGTTTTTAACTCTAGTCGACTCATGTGTCGGGATCGCCCAACTCAAACCTGGTATTTTCAAAAACCTTAGAAAATTGAAGATGTTATTTGTTGAGAACATGGGGATTAAATCTTTTTCAAAAGAGGTCTTTGGAAATTTGACAGGACTAAAGACACTACATCTGAATCGCAATGCCATGATGTCTTTGGACATCAGTTTACTGGACAATCTGACCAATCTAACATACATTGACATGCGCAGTTGTCCTCTCAGTTGTGGCTGCCAGAATAGTGATCTACAGAACTGGACTGTAAGCAATAAGAGACTCCAATTTCCATATCTTTACAATATTACATGCCAAGACCATCCAGGCTCATATTTTCACAACTTTGATACTAATGTTTGTTATTTGGACATAGAACTCTACCTCTTTTCCTTAACTTTTACATTCACAATATTATTAACCTTAATACCATTTCTCTATGTCAGACTTTATTGGAAGTTTAAGTACGGCTACTATGTGTTTCGATCATGGTTTGGAGAACAGTGGCGTCGCTTAAGGGACCAGGAAGAGAAATACAAGTATGATGCCTTTGTTTCATACAACTCAGCAGATGAAGAATGGGTAATGGAACAGTTGCTGCCGAATCTCGAGGGTTCTTCATTTCGGCTCTGCCTCCACCACAGAGATTTCGAACTGGGCCGCGATATTGTCGACAACATTGTGGCTGCTGTATATGGAAGTCGCAAAACGATCTGTGTGGTCAGTCAGAGCTTCCTTCGCAGTGAATGGTGCTCACTGGAGATCCAGCTGGCCAGCTATCGTCTCTTTCAAGAAATGCAGGATGTGCTTTTGCTGGTCTTTCTGGAGCCTATACCAAAGCGGCAACTGTCCACTTATCACCGTATGAGAAAGGTCATGCTCAAAAAGACCTATTTGCAATGGCCTGGGTTAAATTGTTCTGATCCAAGCAGTGCAAAAGAACTGTTCTGGAATCAGTTAAAGAGAGCACTAAGGAGCAGCAACACTGGAAGCCAAGAGGAACAGAAGATAAAGGAAGAGAATTATCAGAAGAGACAAGAGAAGGACATGGAGGAAACCGAATATTTTGTGAATCAGACACCAACTGATGAGGAAGTATATTACCTGATGCCCTGACTACATGTACAAAACCAAATTTACAATTTAAGTTTAATTTAATTTAATTTAATTTACTTGAATAAAAGGCTATAAATTCTGCAGGCTGCATATATTGCAATATGTAAAAATAATAATAAAAATAAAAAAATGTAAAAAAAAAATATTGGAAAAGATACAAACTTACCGGAAGGTATTTTTAATTTTTATTTGGCTTTTGTGGTGAAAATGTAATGAAAAATTATAAAATAAAATAATATAATTAAATAAATAGAAATTCAACAGGTAAAATAACTGTGATCAACTTACTTTACAAGAGTATTAAATTGAATTCTTATATTTTAGTTTACTGCAAGATATTTTAGCAGAAATTGCACAACTGAAATTGTGAAATCAGTTTGATATAAAAATGTAAATTTTGTACTGCTTTATTAAAAGGATATAACAAAATCACATGCATCTTATTTTTACAGAATACTGAACTTATTCCACTCAAAGTCCACTCAAGTTATATAGAATAAAAGAAAATTTAAAGAAGAAATTTGACTAGATTAATAAATAAAATAAAAGAAACTTAATAAGCAGTGCTTTTGATATTTGTACAAAGTGATTTGATTTTAAAAAGTGTTTCACTTTTACTACCAGTGTTACCAGTTTATACGAATATATTAGAGAAATCATAATGTAAGTACTCTGAACTCTCAAATTCAAATCACATGTAGAGGTGATGGTCTTTCAAATTTTGTAAATATAAAAAGGTAAATCTGTAATGCAAAGAAAAAATGTTTTACTCATCCAAAGACAGTAAGAAGATGCATAGTTGGACCATATCATCACCTATGATTAGATGAGATTAACCATGGCAAACAGCCTTTGCTATAGGTAAAGGGGAGGGTAAAATGGTGTGTTTGACCTGGGACATTGAGTCATACCAAGCCAGTCTGACCTGCGCTGTGTGTTAGATGGATGTGGACAGCGAAAAAAGGGCTCGTACTGAAAGCCCTCTGAGAGATAGGATGCTGAGAATGAAAAGGGAGCCCATCTTTCTCTTTCATCCTGAACTTGCTGCTGATCGGACCATCTGGATCCCTCAAAAGATGGTTCTTGTGGTTTTTGTTTTCTGCTCTCATGTAAGTGATATGAATTAAAATTAAGACCTGTTTCTTCTGTACACTGATGAGAGATTCTGGAGAGATCTAAATGTACACTTTTCGAGCTCTCCCCTGTGCTCGTTGACTGCTGCTGGGAGTAGGAGTTCACAGGATGATCAAGCCAGGTGGGGGCTCTGAGTATAGGGACGGCATGCTGGGTAAAGGTCTGGCTCTGGTTAAAGAGGTGTCTGCTGGGATGATGCTGAGCTCTGAAGCAATCCTGAGACAAGTCAGCTGCCCTCCACTGGTCAAACTGCAAAAACTGACAAATCGAATTCAGATGCAAAAAATAGGCTAAAAATTTCTTTCCTCTGTAATAGTCTAGTTTATGACAACTTTGGTATTGTGATGAATGCGGGGATTTATCTTTGTGTTTGGTTTTGATTCCGCCCATCTGAACCTTTCTGCAGCACTTTGTCGTATTACCTGAAGGCAGGGATAATTGATTTCACCTGGAGTGGAGGACATTTAAGAGAGGAGAGGTGAGAGAAAGGGGGCTCGACAGTGGTGAACGTGACTGGCTTTCTGTGCTCGGCAAAGGAATGGGGACGCTTGGTGTTGCTCAAGACTGTTAGGGTTTGTCCGGCAACGAAGATAGCTAGCTAGTTAGATAGATCGTATCGGTGTAGTTAGATAATAGTGGGACGGGGTGTGTAGGAGCGCTGGCCACATGTTCCAGGAGCGGTTTTAAGAGCTGTGTTGCGCAAAGAGACATTGTGATTCCCAAAGAGAAGCGTGCTGCGCAAAGAGGACTAATTAATGCCAGTTCCATTGTGAGTAAATCGCTGCGACTGCGGCGACTGCGGGGACGGGAATAACTCGAAGAAGAATGCGTGCTTTCGCTGTGGACAAATTTGGCACGGCGGATTCCTTTCCCTAGACCCCGGGGTGGTGTTGCCTGGAAACGGGGAAGTGTTTTATATTTTAATTCTTTATGTGTGGTGTGAATGTGCGAGTGTGATTGTTGTGGTTTTGAGTTTTAGAAGTTATATGGACATTATACTTCGGGTACGCTGGGACGCGCTGATTTTCCCACTTGATAAATTGATTGCTGTTTGATCACGATTTCTATTGTGCCGTGCGGGGCTGAGGATAACCACTGGAGTGCAGTGTAGTGACGTTTTGGAGTTTCACTTGTGTATCGCCGTTTGCCTTAGGGGAGCGTACTGAGTAAATGTTTGTTAAACTTCTTTAAATGCTGCTTTACATAACGAGTATATTTTTCTAAATGAACTTGTCAATAAAGTGATTTTTCCATAAAGTCTGGTGTGTGATGTACCCTCTGTCCTCCATCAAATTTGGTTAAACCTCTTTAAAATAGAAAGGTTTACTACAGTATTATTTGGACTTGATTCTTTACTTTTTTGTTGAGAGACATTAAACGTTGTGTCTGATTTCACTGACTCACCATGTCTGTGTGTGATTGTTGTGGTTCTTCTAGAGAGAATGGAGGGGAAGAGGTGTTCCACTCTTGTATCCTTCGTTTCTTGGTGGAAGCTCCTCTGTCCAAGTCCAGCCTAACTTCCTCTGCTAAGTAATCGTGCTGCATGGCACTGTCTAGGAAGCAGAGAGGTCATTTCAAACTTCTATCATGTACACAAATATTACATCATGAGACAAGGGTTAATGACATGACACTCGTTTTTTTTTTTTGTGTGACAGGATATAAAAATGCAATTAATATACCCCCAGTATAACACAGACAAGGCTTAAGCCTAGACCCAGACTAAAAATGCATGTTTTAACTGTTTTAACTGAAAGATACTTGCACTGACATATCTTAAAATATGTCAGCGCCATTGTTTTGTCTCAAGATGCACACCAGTATTGTTTTTTGTCTAAGGCACATTTATAAAAGCCACTTAAATGCCCTAATTGAACTAAGGCTTAATCCTGGCTTAATCTAAGCTCTGTCTGTGAAACCGGGCCATAATGATTTGAATAAACCTCTTCAATGATAAGCATATTTTTATTTTTATAAATTTATAAAATTCATTATTCATTCATTATTTTTGGGGTGCATTAAGTCAAAAATGTCAGAGTTACACATCTGTCCTAATACCATAAAAAATGAATTGAAAAAAACTTGAGTAGTTTGGTATATTCTTTTATATATATATATATATTTTTTTTTTTTTTTTTTTTTTTTTTCAGAAAAAATAAGCATCAAAGCAGTTCCGTTGAAATATTATAAACATTTGATAGACTCATGTTGTGCAACCAATGTGCAGAAGCATGCAGGAAAATAAATAAATAAAACAGGAACGATATCATGTCTGTTTCGAGGTTAATAATTATCTTACATTAACAAATAATTTGACTTTTTATTAAAAAGACTAGGTTATTTCATACTGAAAATTATCATAGCTTTAAATTTAAAATGTTGTTGAAAATAGAATAAAAGTTTTTTGAAAAGCAACCTAAATACAAAGATTACATTTCTAGGAACTTGCTTAAACTGTATCTCTAAAAGATTTTTCCTTTTCTTTATCTTGGACACTCTTACCTGTCACTGAACCACAAATGTCAAAAAAGTGACATACCTTTCCAAATCTCCATGTTCCTGCTGTAACACCTATCCTCGTTCTCCACTGCATGGCTAAAAGATGAACAATCTTTATGACTCTGTCCTGAGCTGAGCTGAGAGGAAGCTTGTTTCGCATTCAAGAATGAGTGTAGCCTATGCAGGTTGTGCTCTAACTGGAAGCCATGTCTTTTTTGTAAAGTCTGCATTAGCACCTCTCTACACTCGGCCAGCAGGGGACGCCGATGGCTTGGTACATGGAGCTCTGAAGCTTGGCACAAACGTGTTGCCAGCCTTTTCACTGCTTCCCTACAAGATTTTGACATTTGCTCCCTCTGCTTGACATTATCTGCCAATTGACCAGCCCCAGAGTCCAGTTCAGATAGAGAGGTTAAAGTTTGCAGATTTTCCAACATTTGCGGCACTTCCATGTTTGGGAATCCCATCATTGTAGAATCTTTCTCAAATATCTGAATATTCATAAAACCATTTTCTTGGTTTCCTTCATCATGGGATTTGAGAGTGTCTGTTTGTGAAATATCAGAGTTATTCTTGTTTTTTTCAACTGGAGTAGAGCATAACTGATGAACCGGGTCATTTTCTAAGGATGACAAAACCATGTGTTCAGTTTCTCTTGGGCTACTTGGACTATCTTGCCTTGTTTTGTTACTAGTATCTTCTTTCCTGGTGTTGGCATTTCTGTCATACTTCCCGTCTTCTCTAGATAATCCCATAGGCCCTGCGTCTCCGCTATTAGTCTGAATACCAGTGTTTTTTCCAATAAGCTCCTTTCTTAAACTTTTCTTCCTCTTCACATGTGGTGGCGTAATGTTTTCTTGTTCCTGGAGTTGTTCCTGTACTTCATCGAGAGTGCAGTCCTGGTCTGAATCAGGTAACATTACTGGTGGAGATAGCGGTGATGTAATGTGCGTCATAGACTGTTTTCTTTGCTCTTTTTTCTGCTTATCTTTCTTTATTTGGTCGCTCACCAGCCTCTCAATATCTATGGACCTAACCTCATGGCTGAAAAGGCCTCGGATGGAGGTAAGGCGTCCTTCAGTTATGATGCTTGGCTTCTGGTGAATTAATGGCTTAGCGAATGTGCTCTCTTTTCTTGAACAAGACAGTGGATGGATGTGGCGGCACTGTGCTTTCTCACCGCCTTCCTTTCTACTGTGCTGATTGTATGTGTGAGACCGGTTTCTCTCCTGACCTCGAACCTGATTCCTCTCCTTCCTGGTTTTAAGACGCCTTACTTTATGTGATGCGTTGCAATGCACATCTGTATTCATGCTGCTGCCACACGCTGGTTTGCAGTTGTGGACAGCATTGGCTGCATGACATGAAGACTTGGTTTTGAGACTGTGGTGGTCCTTGGATGTCTTTGGCAGGCTGTGTTTATGCGGAAAGTTTTTGCAGGATTGGTGGCTCATCTTCATGTTGAGACTATAAAACACACGTTATTAAAATTAAATGAGTCTGTTATGTATTTAAATAATTTAAGTAATCTGAGTTAGTAGTCACATGCTTATTGTAGTTATGTTCACTACACCGGTTTAGCAACATACATCAAATAAAGAGCATTCTTTGTGTTCAAACGGTTGAATGAAATGCTTTCTTCATTATCAAATAGACATATAATATATACATATATCAAACCACCACATGAAATCGGTATACCTGCAGTTGAGTCCAAAGGCCGTTAAGTTATAACTTTTCGTTGCTCGGCAACGTGCTTCGAAAGATGACCGTCAAATGCAGATCTCTGCAAAGACTATTTCGGCCAAGAGAATTGCTATTAAGTAATGTTTAAAAGTTTGACATACATTTGCACCACTGAAAACGAAAAAACGAAGGAGATTTAATTACCTTTTTTGCTTTTGTAACGTTTTGTGCTTTTTTATAAGTCGACTGTTCTCGGCGATCTGCCAGTAATGCCTGGTTCGATATTCCTGCTTCCGGGGTTTGGCAGCTGACCGCTGGCTGGCTGACTGATTGAACACTGAACTCTGCTGTGGTTACATTTGTTGGTAACGATATTTCCCATTCTTAAAATGAATATGAATCGACATAAGTGCTAATATGTATTGCAAATACTTAGTATCATATTACGCATTGTTTTAACGCGTTTTTGTGTCTTGTTCTTCTAAAAGGAGACATCTGCATGCTAAGTGCTACATTAGCTATGTGAGCTACTCAGTTAAAAAAAGCATTTTTAACTAGCATTAATAATCTTTAAGACGTTATCTTTGTGATATACTCAAACGCCCAACCAATTATTATTTACAAGCTGCTATTTTTTCATCAACTAGTTTGTGAGGTTAACTACTGCAATGCAAACTTCATCAAAAATAGCACTAGTAAAGCTGTGAAAAATGTAGCCGTGTTTGTGCTTGTCATACGGATACGATGCGTACAAAGTACATAAGATAACCATAGTACAACTTGTTTTAATGTAATATTTTGCATGTTAAAGCACAATATTGTGCTCAAAATTGTATAATCTCAAATGTTGTTTAGGCTTATGAGAGGATCCATTTTTAACGCTACTGGAAAAATGTAACTCATCTCCCTCCATGTCGTTCCTCAGGAAGTAATGAGTGGAGATTCTAACCCTGCAGCCACACCCACCCCCTGTCAGGACACACAGGGAGATGGCCGATGGATGTCATTGGTGGTTCTTTTGTACAATATACAACACAATATTACAACCTTAGTGTACCTATTAGACTGCTTATACATCCTGTTGTTTTATCTGTCAAAAACACAATTAGCCAGCATCTTCTCTAATATGCAAACAGAGTCATAATGGCATTTCTATGTGTTCTCATCTGTGCAGCACAATCGATTTGTATCGGACAGTAAAGGAAAAGAGCCGGATGTTCTGTTTATTGGAGATTCACTTATCCAGCTTCTGCATGAGTTTGAGGTACAGCATTCTTATCAACGACTGCATAAATACTTGCTAGGTTTTGTATACAAGAAAAAAAGAAAAAATATATATTAATATTAATATTAGGGGTGTAACGGTACACAGAATGACGGTACAATAGGATAAATTCTCACACTTTAGTTTAGGGCCCAATTCTCACCATTAACTATTAACTATGACTTTTGCCTTAATAAACCCCTAATTACTGCTTATTAGATAAACATTTTATTGGACTGTCCTGCTTTTAATGCAAGTAGAAAACATTTGTATGAAATAAGCTTACGCAAGGATTTGTTTAGTAAGAATTTACTACAAAAAGGTTTTAGAATTTTGATCATGTTAATGTTAAAAATCTTGAATAAATGCTGTATTTTTTCTGTTTGCTTGTTTGTTGTATACATGTAGCTCTTGTATTTTTGTAATTCAGTTTTTGCCATGAAGATAGTCACAGATGCTGACATGGCATTAAATAAAACTACACTGATACTGCTTATTAGTTAGTACGGTTAAGTTTAGGTATTGGGTGGGATTAAGGGATGTAGAATATGGTCGTGCAGAATAAGGCTAATATGTGCTTTATAAATACTAATAAACAGCAGATATCATAGTAATATGGATGCGAAGCAGCTAGTTAATAGCGAGAATTGGACCCTAAACTAAAGTGTTACCAGAAAAAGCAACAAATCCACAATGCTAGGTTTCTTTTCTTTTCTTTTGAACTGACAGTAGTGCAAATTACAGTTTGTTTCACCTAACGACATTTAGTCCATTTTTTATTAGCACTAATGCAGACTTTTTTTTTTCTTTTTTCTTTTATTACAATATGGATTATTAAATTATTTAAAGCTATGAGAACAGCAACTACCTGTTTAAGGGCCTTTTTCAGCATTCTACAAGTGTTATTTCTGTATTACTTGATGTTGGCAGGTTTGGCGAAAGCTGTTTTCTCCTCTCCATGCACTGAACTTTGGGATTGGTGGAGATGCTACACAGCATGTACTGTGGAGACTCATCAATGGAGAACTGGACCACATCAGCCCAAAGGTAAATGACCTGCAACAGGGAGGGCAGGTGCTCAAGCAGAAAAAAAGTTAGTTACATACTGTAGAACACCTTTAAATTACTTTAATATATATTTATTTAAATGAGTACGAATAGGGCACTCTAGACTAACTCGTATGTTTCTGTTAACGGGTGAAGATCCTCCTTTATGCCCCTTGTGCCAGAATCCATTATTACTGAAGCATATTTTGATGGACTGTGATAGATTGAACTCTGTTAAAGTTCTTTATTTTTCAGTTAACTCTTAATGACGTAGCTCCAGATCTGATTTTAGAATTTTTATCAAAGATAAAATGTAAAAATCTATTTTAATCGTTCTTTTTTTAATCTCTTTCTCGCCATGAATTTAGAGATAGCTGTCATGGCGTTCAACTATAAACAAACAAACAAACAATTTAATAATTAAATTTGTCCTTTGCTGGCATTATGCTGGAATTGGTAAATTAACTAAATCAATGTTGTGCGTTACTGACAGAAATTACCATTTATTATTACTATTATTATTCTATTATTATTTTGATGTACTTGCACTTAATTTACAGTTGCTGGAATGTTATGAAATTAGTTTTAAAATGTAACATTTTAAATATAGAAATATGAAATTAAATAATATTTTTCTATGTATGATACATTTCTATAGCCTGGTTAAAACCATACCATTCTCAGTAGTAACTGAGTTATGGTCTGGCAAAGCTCCTTTAATAACTCATTTCCAAAGGGGCGTCACCAACGGACGTCGCTCAAATGCCTCTGGGCGCAATTGGATAGACCTAAAACTCCTAAAACCAATCAGAGCGATCGGCATCGTGTAAAGCCATATGCGGTGTCCCAAAGTTACACTACGCTATAAAAGTATGTACTCTTTTTGTGAAGAAAAGGTATTTACTTTTGAATGTGTAGCAAAAAAGTAGGCAAGCTTTGGGACACACTACTTCGTCATCTTTATCGGACGGATCTGTCGCGTGCGTCCTGTCACGTAAACTGCCCTGTCAATCATCTTGTCACAGTTAAAATCCTCTATTAAATCTAATTTAATTTCCTACCGTTTCGGATAGAAATGTAGTAGCACGTTCATCTGCCAGTGGGTCTTTCATGGAGACTGTCCTCATGTGTTTGCAATTTGAATATAATAATGCATTTAAAAGTTGGTGCGCTTCACCAACGGAGTGGACGTCGCTCAAATGCCTCTGGGCGCAATTGGATAGGCTAGACCTAAAACCAATCAGAGCGATCGTCATCTTGTAAAGCCCGCCTCAACGTTTCTGATTGGTGCCGCGATTTCGAGGCCATGGAAATGGGCTTGAATGAGCTCTTTGCCAGACTACTTGCAGAGCAAATCTAAATTTGCCGGAAGTTGTCTAGGTTTTCCCAGGCTAACTTTTCTATGAAACTGAAACCACCAGTAGGTGGCAGCAAGTCTTAATAAGTGAGTCAAAGAATCATTCATTCACTGATCCATTCAAACTGACTGATTCATTCATGAACAAAACTAATTTAACTATTATTACAATATCTACATAGAGCCAACCTAACTAGGCAATAGTCCTATATTAAAGGAACCTTTAATTTAAATAATTTAATTAATGAGTAAATACATCATCAGTCCTTCCAAAACATGTTTTTGTCTTACCCTGTTTTAAGTGTTTATATTTTAGACCTAGTGGGATGGTTTTTGCAGGAAATTGAGTACATACGTCACTCGCTTGTGTGTCGTCATATCCGTAAATCGAGAAAAGTTGCTCCGGCTACTTTGATACGTGTGGAAGTGTGGGATAGGTTGTGACATGGAACAGCTAAATCTCAAACCCTCCTGGAAATCACCTGTTTTAAAAAAAAGAGTGTTGGCAAAAAGAGAACACAAAATGTCTCATTTCGCAAACTGATCGATTTATTCAAAGTTAAACCAGTGTTTGTCAAGAGACTTTTTAAACCAATCTGCTCAAAGAATTAAGGTGGAGCTTCAACTTATGCAAGATAGCCCAGTTACTGTCTGTACATGTAAACAGTAAATCTTTGTATTCTTTCTAAGAAGTGAATCATTTGCATATGGATCCCTTATTTTTAAGGAAACATGAAGGAAAATGGTCACAGATGACACTGTTTAGACATCTGAAGTTAATTATCAAAACAAACTTAAAGCCCCTCTTCTAGCAAAAATGGTTACTAATGTCTTATTTGGTCTGTTGGTCTGCAGGTGGTGGTGTTGTGGGTGGGCACTAATAATCATGGTCACACTCCAGAACAGATTCTTGGAGGCATCATGGCCATCGTCAATGTGATCCATCAGAAGCTGCCTCATGCTCACACTCTTGTGCTGGTTAGTTATCTCAGCTCCTTCCTCTCAGTCACAACATCTTGAAAATAATTTAATCCTCAATTTAATTCATCACACCAGTTTTGTCAATTTCCATCAGTGCTGATTGTGATGTTCTTGGCCATTATGACTTGTTTAACAGAGAAATGGGCAAAAAAAAAAAAAAAAAGTAACAAAAATAGAACTGTCCAAAGGGTAAAACATATTCCAAAACAAACATTATATACGAACAAATTGGTGAAAATAAAGACCAGAACATTTAAAAATTATACAAATAATTTAATCATATAAATGCTTTCCTGTAGCTTAAACAGTAGAGCGTTGGCTCTTGCAACGCCAAGGTCATGGGTTTGATTTCCAGGGAAAGCAAGAACTGATAAGAATGTAAATCTGTACCTTGAAATGCAGTGTAAGTCGCTTTGGATAAAAGCGTCTGCCAAATGCATAAATGTAAATGTAAATGAACATATGAATCCAGGGTACTATAATGTACTCTACTGTACAAAACTTTGTAAGATATATATTTTTTAAAGAAATTATTACTTTTATTCAGCATGGATGCCTTAAATGGGTCAAAAGTGACAGTAAAGACTTGTGATGTTACAAAAGATTTCTATTTAAAATATATGCTGTTCTTTTGCATCATGGTTACTACAAAAATAAGCAGCACAGTTATCACCTTTGATAATAAGAAATGTTTTTTGAGTGCCAGACCATCATATTACAATGATTTCTGAAGGATCATGTGACAATGAAGACTGGAGTAATGATGTTGAAAATTAAGCTTTGCCATCAAAGGAATAAATTACATGTTATAAAATATTAAAGTAGAAAATGGTTATTTTAAATTGTAATAATATTTCACAATATTACTGTTTTTACTGTGATTTTGTAAAATATCTCATAAACCTTATGAACGGTTAATGCACATTCAGTCATTTTGACCATTGACAAAAAGCTCCTTTTTTTGTCTTTTAGACATATCCTCAATAGATATTGGTGTCTCATTAAAAGGCTCAAACTTATTGCATCTGTTGGAAGGTAATTCTCTTTCTTTCCTCACCACTAGGGGTTGCTGCCGAGAGGTAAAAGTCCAAACCCTCTTCGTGAGCGGAACGCGAGTGTGAATGCTCAAGTTCAGGCTGAGGTAGCGTCTCTGTCTCATGTCTCTTTACTGGACATGGACCCTGGGTTCGTTCAGTCCGACGGTTCCATCGCACATCAGGACATGTATGATTATCTGCACCTCACGCCGCAGGCCTACCAGAGGGTGTGCCAGCCCTTGCATGAATGCATCAAATCCCTTTTAGATAAACAAGCTCCATGAACGCAAACACAAAATATAGCATAAACACCCTTTCCTGTGAAATGACGGATGTCTCATCGTTTATGCTCTACAATTAGAGCCTTATTGAGATGTAAACACCCCGAGGAAAAAACACATGACTGTTTAAGACACAAACGAATATATCACACACAACAACACGTGCTTCCCGTCAGTATGCTTGTTACTACAAAAATAGATTTTGTTTTAGAGACAGCATAAAGGGATAGTTCATCCAAAAATGCAAACTGTCATGCCATTCCTCGTGTAGCTCCAAACATCTTATGACTTTTTATTTCTATGAACATATATACCACCCCCCACTCCCCTCACACACACACACATACACAGAATAAATAGTCATGACAGAGCTTTCATTTTTGAGTCAACTATCCCTTCAAATGTTGTCAGATTTATTCTCTTTACGCAAAATGCATTACATTATAAAGTCTGTACATATATAAACAGACTTTGCTTGTTGTTGTTTTGCAGTGTAATGGAGATGAGTAGAGGTTGTTGAAGTGTACATAATGGTTGCGTGCTGCTATCATGGTTTGATTGACCAAGACTTCCTTTTGATCCTTGTGTAGGAAACAGCAGATTTCTCGTAAGCAGTCTATATACAGCTCTTCAGATGTTGGAAACTGCTTGTTTATTTGTTGAAAGGAACAATGTGGGTTAATTTGGTTTTGTTTTCCGTCAGTGATCCTTCATAGTACATGCCCATAGTCTCTTTTCCGAGAAAAAAAAGGGTAGGTGCTTCACACAATGTTACGTACCTTTAAAATGATTCCATAAGATTTATTGTTTTGGATACTTTCTTTGCAGGAATTCTTTGTGATAAACATTGAATTAGTGTTTCAGTTATTTTTGTACAGTGTTTTTCTTATTTTTGGAATGAATTCTTTCCTTTACCTCCAGGTAAATCATGTGTACTTTAGGCACCAGGGGTATCTGACTGAAAGATTTACAAGGTGGATAAATTCCAACCTTGTAACTAGAGACAAGGAGTGGGTGTGGGTGGTCCTTGCATGGCTCAGTTTCTAATAAGCAGAGAATTGAAATGACAAGAGTCCGATCACTTTCTTCATTTTCATTTCTGGATGTTACAACCAATCGACCCACCGTCACTTTCAAATGCTGATGAATATGTTTAAATGTTAAGGTGTATGATTGTTCTGCTGCTTTGTCCTGGTGTTTGTGTTCGTACTGTCTTGTCTGATGGGCTTTTGTGAACATTATCATCTTCTAATGATTCCAGGAATTGTGTCTCCCTAATGACTTGTGTTGAGATTCCAGCCTGAGGGTTAGATGTCATGTCTGGTGCTGCGATAAACAACTATCATGTCAAAATTATGGAATAAAACCTGGAAAACCTTTCAAATGTGTTGTGTTGTTTTGAATTTCTATTTTAAGCTGTCTTTTGTTATGTAGGACAAATTTAGTTTGAAAACATTTGTCAAGTTCTTAGAAGTGTATTATATTCAGTTTTTAAATATACAGTACACTGTTCAAACCTTTCGGGTTGGTATGATTTTTTTTAAAGAAGTCATGTAAGCTCTCCAAGGCTGTATTTAGTTGGTCAAAATACAGTACACATTGTGAAATATTATTACAATGTTAAATAACTGTTTTCTATTTTAATATATTTATGAATGTAATTTATTCTTGTGATGGCAAAGCTGAATTTTCAGCATCATTACTCTTCGGTGTCACATGATCCTTGAGAAATCATTTTAATATGCTGATTTGCTCAAGAAACATTTCCTATTATTATCAGTGTTAATATAAAAATGGTTAATTTTTAAGTTGAATTCTTTGTTGAATAGAAAGTTCAAAAGAAACATTTATTTGAAATAGAAATCTTTTGTAACATTATGAATGTCTTTTGAACAATTTAATATGCCATCGCTCTATTAAAAATCGTTCCCCAAACTTTTGAAGGTAAGTGTTTATATTATATTAATGTAATATATATATATATATATATATATATATATATATATATATATATATATATATATATATATATATATATATATATATATATATATATATATAGTAGTGGGTAAAAGTGTTGTCTGAAGGGGATATTTCTTTTTTATGACCCTTTTGATTAAATGATCACAAGATGAGGAAAATGTTTATATTTTTTGAAAATATATTATTTATATTATATTATTATAAATATTATTTCTTGTTTTTGCATGTGTTCATATTCATATTCATGTTTTTGTGTATGAAAGCCTGTCCAAAAATTATGTCTGCACAATTTGGCATGTGTTATTACAAATAAAACAATTGACTGCAAGCACAACTCATATTATTACAAAGTCGTTAAATACATTTGTTATAATATTTAAATAAAGGGTAATGATGTCAATTTTCCAATGCTGGACAGCACTTTTGGCCACTAGTGTAGTGTGTGTGTGTGTATATATAAAATTGATATTTAATAAATATAATTGTTTTGGGGCATGATATTTTACCGTCTGAAATAACCAGAAAAAAAGTATCAAAATGAGTTTAAATTCAGAAGTTAATCCATGTGATTAAAGTAATTTCCAAGTTGCTTTCAGAAACCATGCTTCAGAGTCAGTCAGTCTCAGACCGATAGGTCTCCTTCAGCTGAATGAATTGAAGTCAGTTGCTCTTTGATATTGTGTCACTGCACAAATACTGTTAAATACCTTTTGGCACCTACAATCTGATAAGCATCAGAAAACAAGCACTCGGCTGGAACATGTTATGGTGTACACACAAGAGTGTCAGATGACATGTGATATCAAGCTGAGTGATTCAGACTGTTAAAGATAGAATTACAGGTCAGGATATCTGTAAATCAGTGAGTTTCGAGACAACCCATGTTTACTTTACTTCTTTTATCAACTCAAATGTCTTGCACAACATTTCTTATGTCAGAATGTGACAGGTAGATTTACAGGTAGAATCTAATTTCTCTTCATTAGGTCTCTGTTCTGAAAGCCGACTTCAAGACATTGATTTAAAGTTAGAGGAAAAAGTATGAAAACTGGTTTTCTGCATAACTCTGGTATTCAACAGCAATAGATACAGTCTGCTTATAGTTTCCTATAGTTATCAGACACTCTAAATATTCAAGGCAGAGTGAGGATTTAAGTATGTGATTTGAAATTGTGTGATGTTTATGGGTTTAATAACAGATAACACAGCAACATGATTTCTGCAACTGTGAATCGGTGCCATATGTCTTCACAAAGCTGTTTTATTTCAGCTATTCTTGACGTGTGCAGCGCTGAGGTCATGCCAAAGCATCTCAGTTGAAGTCAAAACTCTGAATAAAGAACTCCACAAGATGTAATTTCTTCTTTTTTTTTGAGTGTCTTCAGAAGGACAATATTTTTTCCCTATGTTGTTTTGCAGTTATGGTTTTAGTCAAACCAGCATGTCTTTACAGTTTAATGAATCTGAGTGAAGACAAGATTGATTATGGGGTGCATGCTTGATATAATTTAGCTGTTAAGGAATTTATTTTTTGGTCCTGAGTTGTTCATCAAATGTGACCCAGACCTCCAGGTGCTTGTTCACAAGAACATCCATCATGTTTCTTCCATGGCAAATCACTGTAACCGCATAATGTTATCAGACTTTGAAAGGTTTAGTGAAATATGAACTTTTGGGTTCCTGCAAAACAATCTAATGCAGAACATTTGGCACTGGACTTAATAGGGTCTCATTTGAACTGAACTAAGGTATAAATGTGATATGGTAAGAATAAGAAAAAATTCTGTGAGGGTTCATCAGAGATTGAATTACAAAGGAGACATTGAAATTCGACAAAATAATGGCAACCCTCATCACAGATCTTAGACGTTTCCATCAAAAAAAAAAAAAAAAATGCTGTCAGCAAGTCATGCACAATTCACCTCTAAAATTCTATCCAGCAAGTTGGGGCATAACCAGACGTGGCTTTTGAGACCCAGAAATCAGAGCTCTGTCATATAAATACTGTGTACTAGATTTGAATAGAGAGTTCTCTTGAAAAGCAGGAGTCTTGAAGACTTAAAAGCATTCTTTTAGACAGTATTTCTCATTTTCTTTCTAAGTGCTTGTGAGAATGATGAAGTTCCAGGTGCTTCTGCTGGTCTTTGCTCTGGTGATTGCCACTAACATCCACTGTCAAGGTAAAAAAAAAATGAATTAATATAATTACATTTAAGGTATGCTATATGTATTTTTTATTTTATTTTATTTTTTAGCTGTTATGTTATTTTGCGTTGTAATGTTACAAACCAAACCAAAAATATATTGCTTGTTTTGCATTTGCATTTAGCTGTTAAATTACATGAAAATGAAAATTCTGTCATCATTTACTCTCCCTCAAGTTGTTCCAAACCTGTATGAATTTCTTCTTTTGAACTCAAGTGAAGATATTTAGAAGAATATGGTTAACCAAACAGTTGATGACCCCATTGATTTCCATGTGAAAAAGGTATGAAATACTATGAAAGTTAATGGGGTTCCATCAACTGTTTGGTTACCAACATTTTTCAAAATATAAATTTTTTTTGGATAAGCTATTCCTTTAAATCCTGCAATATACTATATTTAAAAAAAAAAAAAAAAAAAAAAAATATGATATTAAATGTGTGATTTATTTGAATATTTGATTTTGCAATATTTGTCCTTGATGCAGCCCAGCCTCAGCTGAGAGATTCAGATAAATCTCCAGAGGTCAAAGGTCACGTTATGTCAAGAAGGCAGGTCAGGACATGCAACTGCAGTGGTAAGATGATACTCATGAAGGTTTTTACATATCTTACATATCAGAAATGTACACATCTGGAAACCTCCATGAGAGAGGTCACCATCGACACAAATGGTTTAAAAATGACTTTTGAATGCGTCACAAAAACTCATTTTCTTACACACTGACATATGATATGTTACACACTTACAGTGAATGTAGAGGAAGCACTTAACTAAACGGTACTGGTACACCTTCATGTAATGCAGTCAAGTCTGAAACATTGCTTGGGGGGAAAAACAGTATTTGTTTAATGATCATTCAAGCATACAATATCAACTGAGGCGGAAATGCTAATATTATTTGGAGCTAACTTCTTTGGATAATAATAAATTAATTAAAAGTAAGACAGGGGGAAAACATCAAAATTACTCAATCTTCTTAATGACAACATGCTAAATTGCTCATAAAACAATCTGAAATGCTTAATTATTTTGCTAACATGCTAAAATAAAGTGCTGGCCAGTGAGCACGCTTTATTTAGACCGTGTCTTAAAGAAAATAACATTTATTACGCAACTCACTTGAAACTGTCGGTCTCGTAGAGCTTTTAATCTTTTAATTAATTATATTACCATGACAATCATTTACTGCCTTGCGATTTCAGAATTGTTTTGAGGACTTTATTTGTTTGATGTGTTACAGCAATTAACCAGTAGTAAAGTGTCTCTCAGTGTGCTTCTTAAATTATGTGATGATGGAAGTTTTGATTCAGAATATTTGACATTTTCCCTAACAGTATGTACTGTTTTGCCATGACATATGCAAACATATTTATTGTGTAAAAAGAGTCCTGCCATTTTGATTGATGTGGTGTTTTGCACAGGAAGAAGAGTTTCTCTGGAGCAGAACTGTCCCTGTGAGCTGCAACGTCACAGTGAGTCACGCAACCTGTATTTACCCAGACCATTTTGACTTTTACCGTAACAGACCAGATCAGGAAACACTGGCACAACTTGCAGTTATATAAATGCTCCTGTATGAGTTTGTCTCATATTTATTATTTAATTTCCATATATAAAAAATCCACTAAATGTATTGTTCACCCACAAATTATTCTGTCATCATTTACTCACCCTCATGGCCATCTAAGCCTAAAAGTTTGTTGAATGTTGAATCAAATAATAAAAAAAATCTAAGGCTCCTTTTATTTATGTCTATTAGATGTTTTTCTCATTTAACACCATAATGACTTTAATGACTATTATCTTTTGGGGGTAATATCTCAGCCAGTCTGATATCCGATTAATTTGCGATTAATTCGATTAATTAATTGCCACATTGTGTAATTAATAAGATTAAAAAAAATATATATCGCTTGACAGCCCTATCCATTTTCCTTTCTTTTATTTTCAGGATTCCTCAGCAAAGAGCAGAGAGCTCTTTGCCAAAAGAAGGGGATTGCAACATTTAAAAAATGCCAACAGGTGACTGGAGGAATCAGGAAGCAGAAGAAAGGCAACATCAGTATGCCGATTTAATCTCACAGTCACTATACACACAAACTATATGCCCCCAGTTTTATACATGTACTTATTACACAATATCTAAAGTAAGTAGAGTATACTGAACTACTTTTGTATCTGTAATATTCCAAAACATTTAATCTACCCAGTGTTCTAGGTTCAGTTTTTACAATTGGAAAATATATACATATTGGAAAAAGATGTGCAAGTGCGTTTACAAATAAAACAGGTTGCCAATAAAAAGAGAAGTTTGTTTGAATAATTTGCTTTTATTTAATTCCATAAAGAAAATAACATTTATATCATATATAACATTTCACATTTTTTTGATCTTTTAAATAATCACAAAATACATAAATCACACAGTAGGCATATCATTTTCCTTTAAGAAAACATTTCATAATTGCGAGATATAAGAAACATGAACTTTGTGAAGTAAACAGAATTAGGATTATATGTCATTTGGATAAGTAATTTGGTGCTTTTTCCAGAAAGAGATCATTTCTATCACACCTAAAAAAAGAGCTACAAATCAGAATAATCCTGCATCTGTGAGGTTCAGCTTTAATTTAGAGTCAAGCATATTAAATGGGTGATTCATCCAATTAATGATAGTAATAAATGTACCACATATATCGTTTTTAGAAAATAAATATATAGGGAAATAATGCAGTATGGTTCCTTTAAAATGTAACCCCCTTTTGTTAGTTGGCAAAGAGTGTTCCATTAATAAATGCTTATGCCTGGCTTTCAATAATGTTTAAATATGTTTTAAAATTAATTTGAGCAGTTCAACTAATCTACAAGCCTCATTCAGAAATGCCATGTTCATCCTGACAGTGATATCAGTATTAGAGGCATTGCTCCAGCACAGGGAGGAGCAGAGCGATGAGGGCCGTCAGCAACACACTCGCCTGGACGCTGACAGCAGCATTGGGGGCTGTGGTAAATACAGAGAGAGGATGGTTACTTCAAGAACACAGCATACAACTTCCTATTTATGCATATTTTGACAATTAACCTCTATATTGCATGTTAACTGTTTTGTGTGAATTTGGGCTCACAATTGACGACTTGGCTGGTGTAGACCGTCACATTGGTCAAAGGGTTTTTGGCCACACAGGTGTAATTGCTGCCCAGGATATACTTTATGGGAACTTCTATGGTAGATTGATTTCCCACTACTGTGTTGTTTTGGATCCAATGATACTCAGCAAGTGGCTGAGACAGGGCTTGACATGTCAACTTGGGGGGAATCCCTGGACTTACAATGATCTGCACACTCTGTGGTCCAACTGTTCAGTAAACACACAGAGGTTTAGTTTGTACAAAAAACAAGTCTTTTAAAGTCAGATTTATATCAAAAAGTAATTAGGAGCCAAGCACTGAAGGACACCTTCAGACCATCCTGACATTTTGATAGACCCAACCGTTCTCGTACAGTTGAGAAATTAACAAATTCGACGAAGAGCACGCCAAAATGGACATGAGGCTGTAGCTCCACAGCAATTTGCTGTATTAAGATGAAATATGAGATAAGAAAAAATAATATTTTTAGCTTATAACTTCTGAACAGGTTGACCAAAAATCACGAACAGTACCCAATTTTTCCATGGCGGCCATTTTGAATTGTGTAGTAAAATGCTATGCTTTAAGAAAACAGTAACGCATTGTTATGAAACGCGTCGTTATGTCATCGGCACCATGCCCTGGTGACGTTTCAAAAAGTTTTGAGACAGCCACCTTGTGGTCAAAAAGTATACAGAAATTTAAAAAATGCTAATATCTTTTGAATACTGAGTAATACTGAGCACAATGATACTAATTATGCCATAGTTGTTCAAATTCATTTAGTTTTTAGTTTAGTTCTCCTTTTGTGCTTAGCCCCTTAATTGCTGCTTACAGCTATATTTTAAACATGTATGTTTTTTATATTACTTACAGATGACCACAAGACCATATGGATCACTGACATGCTCTTTCAATAAGTTTGTGGCGACGCACTTATATTGCCCGTCATCAGCAGTCTTTAGATTTTTGAAGGTCACAATGGTATTATCTCCTGAAAATGTAACTCCGTCTGATTGCTGGAAATTCTGGTTGTTTCGGAGCCAGTGGATTTTGTTGTAGGGACCCATCACATTACATTTGAGCTGCAGACTTTGAGAAGCCAGAGGAATGAGACGATCAGGGGTCACTACCACTGAAGTGATGGGATCTGTAGAGTGTACAGAATATTATATGAGTCCATTTCACCGTGTTGTAAATAGTGTGATTATGCACCTTCTAGTTTGTGGTCTGTATTGTAAAAAATACATGTACTGCAACATTTTAGAAATAAATGACTATCTATTGAACTGTCCCTGTGTTTGTGTACAAAAAACAAACAAACAAAAAACACTGCAACAGTGTAGTTCGATTAAAGAACAACTGACTCTGATGAACTGGTTCTTTTTAGTGAATCAAAAACATATGGTGCAACCAGTGTAGTGTGATTCCCCAAACAAATGACTCTCATGAGCCAGTTCTTTTAGGTGAATAAAAAACATACAGCACGACTGGTGTAGCTTGATCAAATGACTCGTATGAATCAGTAATTTTTAGGGAATCAAAAATATACAGTACAACTAGTGTAGTCTGATTTCCAGAATGAATGACACTTATCGGCCGGTTCTTTTTAGTGAATCAAAAACATACAGTGTAGCCAGACTCCCAGAGAGAATGACTCTCTTAGGATATTTGTGTGTGTGTGTGTGTAAATCAAAACATACATGCAACCAATGTAGTCTGATTTCCAAACTTAGGATAGAATTTAATAGAATATACATAATATAGAATTTCTATATTATGTAAGCAAAATGTGCATAACTTTTCAAATGATCTCTTTACATGTAAAAAAAAAAAAAAAAAAAAAAAAAGGCCTAAAAAAGATACTGACAGGACACAAAAAGACCTACCTATTACAGTTAACTGCACTGAGGCGTTGCTGCTGCTGCCTGTGATGGTATTGAAGGCCATGCAGGTGTACTGTCCGCTGACGCTTAGTGAGAGAGCTGCAGTCACATACACTGGGCCATCTCCCACTTTTGAACTATTGTGGAACCAGCTGTATTGACTTTGAGGACGAGAGACTGCACTACAGTTAAAGGTCACATTGGACCCAGTCTCTGCAATGATTGGGCCTTCGACTTTCTGGTTCCATGGACCATCTGAAAGATGCCATATACATTGAAAATTATTCCCATGAACAATGATTCGAATGGACATGTTACAAATATATCTGTGTTACTCACAGCTGACGATCAGGTCATAGGCGTGGCTGGTCGAGTTGCTGATAGCGTTACTTGCTTCACACTTATAATGTCCGTCATCATTGAGAGAGAGATTTTGGAATCTCAAGGTGGAATTGTTATTGGACAAAGTGATTCCATTTTCAGGATACAGGAACATATCGTTCTTCATCCACTGAATGTGCTCAACATCTCCACTGGCAGTGCAGGTTAGTGTGAATGGTTGGTTGATGATTGGTTGCTGGTTGTCTGCATTTACAATAACATCACTGACTGGATCTGAAATTTAGACAGAAAGATTTTAGACAGATGACATCATATAAATGGATAGTTCACCCCCCAAAAATGTCATAAGTTACTCATCCTCATGTTGTTCCAAACATGTAGAGTATGCAATTCTTTATTCTGTAAAGCACAATACAAGATATTTTGAAGTAATTCTCAATGTTTTTTGTCGATACACAGAAAGTCAATGTGGTCCAGTGTTGTTTAGAACCCCATTGACTTTCATTGTACAGACTAAAACAGCTGGAACATTCTTCAAAATACCTTCTTTTATTGTTGCAGAGAAGAAAGGAAGTCATACCTGTTTGGACTATGAGAGTAAACGATGACAGAATTCTCCATTTTTGGTGAATTATCTCTTTTAAGTAATTCTGGACCTTTCCTTATCACCCTATCCACCTTTCTTTTTTTTTTTTTTAAATAAGAGCGTAGCGGTCATTTGTAACTTGAATGTGCGAAGCTGCTTCCAGTTATTTTAGCTGTACAAGTACAGTCTGTAATGCTGATTGATACTGCAAACTGGTATTTGTTATTTTATTGTTTTTATTTATTATCATAATCATAAACACACTGGCAAATAGTTTTATCGTTTACTGCACTGTTATTCTTCAAGTTATTTACCTAGCGGAAAATGAACCAGAAGTCTTGCACATTCATAGAAAATGCTTACTTTAAATTGCAAAGTTAAGTTGATATAAGATCTCAACAGATGTGCTTACCTGCCTGTTGAACAACAGAACTGATAAAGTATTAAAAAAGCATACATTATTTGAAGGCCTAACAACTTACATTTTAAGGTTAATTGCACTGAGGCGTTGCTGCTGCTGCCTGTGATGGTATTGAAGGCCATGCAGGTGTACTGTCCGCTGACGCTTAGTGAGAGAGCTGCAGTCACATACACTGGGCCATCTCCCACTTTTGAACTATTGTGGAACCAGCTGTATTGACTTTGAGGACGAGAGACTGCACTACAGTTAAAGGTCACATTGGACCCAATCCCTGCAATGATTGGGCCTTCGACTTTCTGGTTCCATGGACCATCTGAAAGATGCCATATACATTGAAAATTATTCCCATGAACAAAGATTCGAATGGACATGTTACAAATATATCTGTGTTACTCACAGCTGACGATCAGGTCATAGGCGTGGCTGGTCGAGTTGCTGATAGCGTTACTTGCTTCACACTTATAATGTCCGTCATCATTGAGAGAGAGATTTTGGAATCTCAAGGTGGAATTGTCATTGGACAAAGTGATTCCATTTTGAGGATACAGGAACATGTCGTTCTTCATCCACTGAATGTGCTCAACATCTCCACTGGCAGTGCAGGTTAGTGTGAATGGTTGGTTGATGATTGGTTGCTGATTGCCCGCAGTTACAATAACATCACTGACTGGATCTGAAATTTAGACATAAAGGTTTTAGACATGACATCATATAAATGGATGGTTCACCCCCCAAAAATGTCATAAGTTACTCATCCTCATGTTGTTCCAAACATGTACAGTATGCATTTCTTTATTCTGTAGAGCACAATACAAGATATTTTGAAGTAATTCTCAATGTTTTTGTTTTTTTTGTCGATACACAGAAAGTCAGTGTGGTCCAGTGTTGTTTAGAACCCCATTGACTTTCATTGTACAGACTAAAACAGCTGGAACATTCTTCAAAATACCTCGTTTTATTGTTGCAGAGAAGAAAGGAAGTCATACCTGTTTGGACTCTGAGAGTAAATGATGACAGAATTCTTAATTTTTGGTGAACTATCTCTTTTAAGTAATTCTGGACCTTTCCTTATCACCCTATCCACCTTTCTTTTTCTTTTTTTTTAAAATAAGAGCGTAGCGGTCATTTGTAACTTGAATGTGCGAAGCTGCTTCCAGTTATTTTAGCTGTACGAGTACAGTCTGTAATGCTTATTGATACTGCAAACTGGTATTTGTTATCTTATCATTTTTATGTATTATCATAATCATAAACACACTGGCAAATAATTTTACCGTTTACTGCACTGTTATTCTTCAAGTTATTTACCTAGCGGAAAATGAACCAGAAGTCTTGCACATTCATAGAAAATGCTTACTTTAAATTGCAAAGTTAAGTTGATATAAGAACTCAACAGATGTGCTTACCTGCCTGTTGAACAACAGAACTGATAAAGTATTAAAAAAGCATACATTATTTGAAGGCCTAACAACTTACATTTTAAGGTTAATTGCACTGAGGCGTTGCTGCTGCTGCCTGTGATGGTATTGAAGGCCATGCAGGTGTACTGTCCGCTGACGCTTAGTGAGAGAGCTGCGGTCACATACACTGGGCCATCTCCCACTTTTGAACTATTGTGGAACCAGCTGTATTGACTTTGAGGACGAGAGACTGCACTACAGTTAAAGGTCACATTGGACCCAATCCCTGCAATGATTGGGCCTTCGACTTTCTGGTTCCATGGACCATCTGAAAGATGCCATATACATTGAAAATTATTCCCATGAACAAAGATTCGAATGGACATGTTACAAATATATCTGTGTTACTCACAGCTGACGATCAGGTCATAGGCGTGGCTGGTCGAGTTGCTGATAGCGTTACTTGCTTCACACTTATAATGTCCGTCATCATTGAGAGAGAGATTTTGGAATCTCAAGGTGGAATTGTTATTGGACAAAGTGATTCCATTTTCAGGATACAGGAACATGTCGTTCTTCATCCACTGAATGTGCTCAACATCTCCACTGGCAATGCAGGTTAGTGTGAATGATTGGTTTAAGATTGGTTGCTGATTGTCCATATTCACCATAACATTGGTGACAGGAGCTAAATTTCATACCAAGAAATAAATAAGTAAATATATATATATATATACTACATTTCCAACCATTGCAGATTTTAAAAACAATCAGGCAGTCAAAAGATCTCACACTTTAAAACTAACACTAGTTTCAGTTAAGTACTGAATTGAATCACTCACCAAGTACAGTTAACTGCACTGAGGCATTGCTGCTAATGCCTGTGATGTTATTGAAGGCCATGCAGGTGTACTGTCCACTATGGTTTTGTCGGAGAGCTTCAATCACATACACTGAGCCCTCTGCCACTTTTGAGCCACTGAAATACCAGCTGTATTGACTTTGAGGACGAGAGACAGATGAACAGCTGAATGTCACGTTGGATCCCACTTCGACAAAATCTGGACCAGAGGCTGTTATGTTGATTGGGCCATCTAGTAAATACATGAATTGTGTTAACTTTCTGTTTCATGTTATACTGGTGCACTATTTTTAACATTGTAATACACATAACTAACAATGAAGTACACAAAGATTTGAGCAATTCTTTGAATTCATACAATATCAAGGTTAGAATATGAATTTTTTTTTGAAAGAAGTTTCTTAATACAATAAAATACAAGACGACTTTGTAATTGAATAAATTACAATTTTAAATATATTAAAATAGAAAACAGTTATTTTAAATTGTAATATTTCAAAATATTACAATTTAAAATAACTGTTTTCTATTTTAATATATTTAAAATTGTAATTTATTCAATCTACTTGAAATGAATCAATTAAACTTTAATTGAATTTTTACTGTAATTTACCAAGCTGGATTTTCTGCATCATTACTCCAGTCTTCAGTGTCACATGATCCTTCAGAAATCATTCTAATATGATGATTTGCTGCTCAAGAAACATTTCTAATTTTTTAATGTTCCATAAAGAGATCCATAAGAACTAGATTAAAGCAATAAGCCCCAAGAAGCCGTGTCTATTAACGTCCCTTAGCTGTCTAAATTCACTGTAAACTATGGCTTCACTGGGCTTATTGCAATTATAAAACAGTTAATCCATAAAAATATTTATTTTAATATTTATCTTATTCATAAAATAAACAGTGCAATAATACTGATGTAATGGTCACAGGTGCAGGCTATGTTTGTACAGTAATTTACAACAGCTTTGAACGCGGTTCAACCAATCAGAATCAAGGACCGGAAATATACGTTTTATAATATATAATTATATATATTATACAGCTTTGCTATAGAATACCATGGATTCAAATCGAATGATTCAACTCAATTAAACTATAAGTTATGTAAATAATGAAAATGTTTGAATTCATGAAATTATTTTGTAGGAACTAAATAAATTATTTATACTTTTTTGTCATTTCACCTAAAAAGTGTTCAGATGGAATAAATCTCACAAATGCTGATGTTCAGATGAAAAGCACAAATTAATAAGAGCGTAACTATTTAATAAATGTGTTGCGATGACATTTAATGACCATTTATTTATGGGCAAGAGAGAAATTTATGGTGGGAAGGCATCTTAATCCCCCATCTTAATCTATATAGTATTCATAGGAAACAAAGATGTTCTGGAAATATCTATCTTACTCACAGTTGACCATAAGGTTGTAGGGCTGGCTGCTAATGTTGCTGACAGCATTACTAGCTGCACACTGGTACAATCCGTCGTCACTAAGAGTGAGTTTTTTAAAGCTCAAGGTTAAGTTGCCATTGAAAAAAGTGATCGTATTGTCGGCGTACGGGTACATGTTGTTCTTCATCCACTGAATGGAGTCCACTGGCCCCACAACATTACAGCTTAGATTAAAAGGCATGTGTTCTACTGGAGAGCCTGATGGTTTCACTGCCACTGCTGTTATTGGGTCTAAATAAACAAACAACAACAAAGTATTGGTGATAAAAAGATCACAAGATCAAGCATAAGAAATGTAAACAAACATATTTCGAGAGTGTTCTCACCAACTATATGAATAGTTTTTGTCACTGCAGCATATCTGTGCGTGACTTCATTTTGGGCAACGCAGGTGTACAGTCCCGTTCTGTCCTGGGTAGTGTCTGTAAGATTATAACTCGAACTATAGACATTCAGAGGATTGCCATTGTATGTCCAGTAGAAAGAAGCTGTTGGTTTGGACTCAACAGAGCATGACAGAGAAATGGCCGAACCAGAAGTGTATGCCAGGTTGTCTGGCGAGGCTGTAATTCTCAGGTTACTAGGCCCATCTAAACACATAAAACCAATTCAGATTGAGCTTTTAAACATGTTATTGTCAGCTGCCCCTCCTGTGCCCTTTGAAGGAATATGTAGTGAAATCAACACTTTGTGCTGTTATACTCACAGCTTATTGAGAGATTCATTTGAATACTCTCTCCACTGCTGATGTTGTTCACCACAATACACTTGAAGGGACCTTCGTCGTATCGCGTCACACCACTGATGACGAGATTTCGTCCATTGTTGCTGAACTGAACTCTTCCTCCCGCTGTGACTGCAGAGCTGCCGTTCTGCCATGAAAACCACAGTGGGGTGCCGCTGGCGTTGCATGTGAAGGTCACGGTGTCGTTAAACTCCACCAGGTTTGGCATGCTTACATCTGCAGTAACATTACTGACAGGCTCTACAAGTTAACAGAAATTGTTTTTAGCACAAAAGTTTCTGCAAGCTCAAAGCATTATGTATCAGTGTATAGGAGACCTTAACTTTTCGCATTATCAATCCATTCCTTTATCTGCACCCCCTCAACAAAATCATCTGTTCACTGTACAAGTATATGTAATAACCTATGCTGTCGTCAGACATCATGCTGTTATCTAAGCCAGTGGTTCCCAAACTTTTTGAAAGCATAGCATTGTAGCGTTTTATTTCCCACGGCACCCCAACCCATGTGTATAATGTTTAATATTATTATGAAAATAGCATAAAAATTATCAAATTGACTTTTTTTATCAAACAACTTGTTGAGAAAAATAAGAATATTAAAATAATTATTTTAATTTTGTGTCATTTAACCACTTTTTACACTCACTGAAGTTAGCAGAGCAACATGTGGGACATGCCAAATTCACATAGGCCTACGTCTAATCGAAGAAAATGGTATAAAATAACAAAAACACATTTCAAGATATTTCTCATTGTAGCCTACTTCTATATATGTAAATGTTTGTTGATTTATCATAAAACCTCAGAATTTCATTATTTTGCATTATGTTCATGAGTGATTCTGACGAGGACACCAAAGGCATAGTGATTTGGGCCCATTGATTAAATTAAATCTAGATGAGCAAACAACAAATGAAGCATAAACAGCAGCGTGAATTTATTATGAATGCATCACAACAGACATCGTGTCCTAACCAGACGTGACGCGACGCCAGAACACGCGATAAAGGGTATATTTTCCCAGATTGTCCAAACCAGCCGCGACGGCGACACGCGATGATTCTATCTTAGAAACGGTTTCTTGCGACATCGCGACTGTAACAACAACAGAAAGTGATAATCTCAAGTAGCCTACTGTTTATGTGCTTTATTTAATGTATTTTATAGCGCTACTGAAAGCAACAATTCACCTCAGATCTTCAAAATAAATAAAAGTGAACAAGAACGTTCAAATTGTTAACAGACAAGTATGACAACGATTGTTTCAGTAGCCTAAGTGATTTGAACCAATTATAATTATTTTAAGTGGGAATCATTGGAACAAAACACATATAAAGATTGATACTTCTTTAACTAATAGTCTAATATCCAACTCCAATTCAATTTTTTCTTTAGTTTCTCATTTGCTTTGTTCAAACCTGACCTTAACTTAAAAAATTAACTAAAATATATGTGCATGGAACTGTGTCGCGGTCATTTTAATGGGATACATGTGCCTGCTTTGCGAGCACAGCCTCTTGATACGGGGGTAGATTAAGGATATGCTAGCCTACTCGTAGATCGTGCTCCACTGACAGGCGCTGCCTTTTTGTTTTTCAAGTAGGCCTATAGCCAGGAATGAGAACGCTAGCGCCATATTTGCCCTATGGCCTATGCTGTCAATCTCTGCGTGAAATATAAAATTGAGCGCGGACGAGTAGTTTACAGAGGGCGGAGCAGGAGATTTAAACTTTAAATATAGGCTATTTGAAATATATCCTTGTTGTTTCGCTTATTTATTCGTTTGGACATGCGAATATTTTGGTGTTTTGGTATATTTTTTAAAGATATATGCTATAAAAAGTTATTATATGTTAGAATAGTTATTTTATGTTGGAAAAAAGCGCGGCACCCATTTTGGGAACTAGCCTACTGATCTAGCTTACATGTTCATGTTGGTATAGGCCTACAGTATAGGCTAATGTTATAAACAAGTTTTTTGTATTCAAAGAGCATGAAGTAACCACACGGCAAATATTAGGCGTTTTAATTTTTTAGCAGGGAGTGTAAGTGTTTTTAAGTGCGTAAGCAGCTAAAAGTAAGTTGAACTGCGTGCACAAATGTTTGTTTTGAAAACACCCTTATAAAAATGTGTGTACAGTGTAAAGCAAATAATTTGTAGATGTAGTAGATAATTCTGGTAAAATAGCCAAAGATTTACTTGATTATTGTAGTTTTTATTGTACTTTCTTTTTTTCTGTTTGTTGTTTTGGTTTACAATGGTTTTATATATTATTCCATCATGAATGTTTATGTAAAACTGTTAAACGAATCAGTGGTCACATTGATGGAAAAGTCTATAAAACTGCGGACACAGATTATCAGGCCAATAAGATACATTGTTGTTGTTGTTGTTTTTTTTGCATAGAATTTAAGAAACATTTGATATAAGAAATCTTATTTAGATCAATTTAAAAATGTGCTATATGTGGTAACATCTAAATTTATTGTTTTTATTCAAGATAAAAATATAATTTAAATTCACTTAATGGACCTAAAAACATCAAATTCTATAGCTCAATTAAGGTAATCTTTTTTTCTTTCTTTTCTTTTTTTACAGTACAAGTTCTGTGAATATCTTATTTTTACAGTGTGTAGGGTGAGAGGGTCTTTATTTGACTTACCCTGAACATCTAATGTAATCTCTGCTTTGGCACTGCTTGGACTGAAGGACTCAAATACATACAGGCCGGAGCTCTTCAGAGTTACTGACGTTAAGGTGAGCTGATATGTACTGTTGTTTAAAGATATTCCATCTGGTTTGTTACTACCCGGGCGAACGTTTGTTGTGAACCATATGAACAATGTAGACCCAAACACCCAATTCCCAACTTCAGTGTTGATGGGGTCACTCAAACTTATGGTGACATTGCTCCCGACCGCCACAGGGTTTTGTGATGGAACCAGGGTCAGTGAATAAAGACCTAGGAGAGGCAGGAGAGCCAGTCAGTATCATTTTAAACAATCATATAAAGTAAGAAAATATTCAACTCTCATTGTATTATGATGGAAATAAGTCTACTGATTTACATGTAGCCTTTGCATATTCGTTGCTTGTTTCCATAGTTGTAGTTTTCATATTTAGTATTGTCTAGCTTGTAGAAGTAAAAAGGACAAATATACACTATAAAGTGTACTAATGAACAGCATATATTTAATGTAATAATTATGTGGTCAACCCTCTAATTAAGCATTGCTATAATGTAATTCCTTTTCTGTTTATGTGTAATCTGAGACTTTATTCTAATACTTTATTCTGACATTTTGGTGATACTGTCACTGTATCCACAAATGTACATTTCTTCAAATATACAAATATGTATTTCTTGTAATAATAATTACAGTCAGAAGAACCTGAGAAAAGTTGAATATTCAGAACTGTACATTATAACAGTATTGCACTTCAAGTTTTTGAAAATAAAGGAAACACATTACAATAGGGTTTTATTTGTTAGCATTAGTTAACTACATTAGTTAATATCAACTAAGATTAATAAATGCATTAGAAGTATGGTTTGTTGTTGTTAGTTCTTGTTAAGCTCAGCATTTAATAATAAGCTGTAAAATTAGTTGTGAGCTAACACGAACAAACATGAACATGAACATTAACAAAGGTAAATAAGTGCTGCAAAAATATTTTGTTCGTTGTTAGTTGATTAGTTAATGCAGTAACTAATGTTAACAAATGAGGCCATATTGTAAAGTGTTACCAAAATATATATAAATGTTATTTAAAAAGTGATTTGATACTAAATACTACTGATAATTTCTTAAAATGTACTTTCTTTTTATACAAAATTTGAAGATTGCTAGTGAAATTTATTTAAAAAAAAAAAGTAAAATACAGAATTATTAAAAAACGTTTGAAAGTTAACTGTTCTGTCAAACACAGTGTTTGGTAAATTTGTAAAACTGGTACATTTACAGTAACAAATGATCTCCTTTCTGCATTGTTGTTCATAAAAAAAGGACTCAACTGAAAATGAAAATACAATTGAATAAATACCTGGTATACAGATTAAGGTGAGGAAGAAGAAGGCAAGTAATTGATGTCCCATTTTGGAAATCCTAACTAGAAAATATTTGACTTCTTCCACAAACTTCAGATGAGACTGAAACTAAATGGAGTAATCACTATTATACTTTCATTCTACCAATATTTACCCAATGACTAGGTTCTCCAATGAGAAAGCATGTGACAAAAAGGTACTCCCCTTGTCACCATCACACGCATTCACTTTGAGTGACGGTGTTTGTTGTGGTAGACTGTAATCTGGAATCAGACTGCTGGTACCCAGCTGACATTCAAGTCACAAATCCAAGGTCAAGCCATATGTATTTAAATATTTCCTGGTGTGGTAGGAAAAGATTTGTGGTTAGTAAAAAGTGTGCACTATCAACACTAAGAGTTGATATTAACATGGAGTGACTCATGATGACAATTAAAGTTTGCTGTTTTCATTCACACCAGCTTCCAACATCACTCCTGGTTTCAAGTTCTGAGTATTTAAAGTTTGTTTTTATGATACATTCAACTTTTATATCAAGTGATGTAAACCGAACAGGTTTGATGTCTTTGAAAAGCTATGTTTAACATTACTTCTTTTTGTTTGCGTTCTAAAAGATTACTTCACACTGATATGAGTTTTGTGCAGGAAAAATTGTGAAAAATCATGAATCACTGTTTGTTTTGCGATTATTTAAATGTGATAGAGGCTTTTTGGCTGACTTTCAAGTTCAGCACTGACACGCCCAAGAATGATTCTCATAAAGTTTAATAAGAATAAAACTTTAATAAGGCTTAATAAGACACTTTAATAAGAATAAATATTTTGATACATATGACATTTAGTCATGCATTTAATCAGAGCCTAATCATAATCAAGCATAATAACAAGAGTTCTGGTGTAAGATATTCATCCATTCTCTTGTCCTATATGGGATGCTGGGACGTCGGTAACCCCTGGAGAGAAGGGCAATTTACAGTCTCCAATTCACCTAACCTTTGTGTCTTTGGATTGTGGGTAAAACCAGAACAAACCCATTAACACGAGGAGAACATGTAGAGCAAACTTCACACCGAAAGATCTTCTGGCTCAGTTAGGACTCGAACCAAGAGGGGACACTACTACTCTATTAGTGCGATCCTATTAATCGTCAGCATGTCTTTGGAAATACCATCAATAGACAACTCATATTTATTTCAAATCATATTTATATGTAAATATACCCCCAGGGTGAGATCCTGAACCACATCATTTGTTTATTTAACATATAGGGTATAAGACAGGGTATGGTGTTCCCCAGGGCTAGATGACCTTCATTTTTCTCTTGACCATAAAGTCAAACAATCTCAATTCAGTCATCACTTATGATGAATGGCTACGCTATAATATTGTCATTTCTTCTGAATATCAACATTTATTCAGTCAAAACAATTTTGAGGTTAACTGATCAATTTTGTCTCTGGAAAACAAACATTTTTTATTATTATTATTTGAATATAAGGGATTTGTGAAACATGAATGTTTTAAGATTTGAATTATTTAAAAATAAAATAAAAGTTTTTATTGTGAAGTGAATTGTTACAATTAGACCTTTGTTTACGATAATTGGCACAGAAGGCCCCAAGTGAAATGTTGTTACTTATTATTTTTTTCAATTAATATTTATTGTACTTCATGGGGTTATTATTCAGTAATTTCATGAATTAGTTGAACATTCAGACATCTTCGCTTTTCATTTCTTGCCCATGACAGGGGGCCATCTTACGCTAGTAGTGATACATTTACAGGAGATATATCTCATTTAAAAGTACAATGTTCTGAAGGGTGGCATCTTCCCCCATTTTACACTTCAGATGTTAGCAGCACAATCTCGGAAAGAAGTACGTTTATGGGTTGCTTGTTGCTGCATGGGACAATGCTCTCTAAAGGAACACCTCTATACCATATAGAGTGCATTAGCACTTTATTAGTCAGTACATTAAAGCATTTTTTAAATTTTTTTTTAGGCATAAACCACTTATGTTTATGTAATAGAACTTTTTGTTGGAGAATGAAATGTTTTCTTTAAAAGAGTAGTTGTAAAAATGTTTAAGGAATAAGAACTGGTTCTCGGTTCCCAACCCTAATTGCCGTTTCGAATGTAAACCGGTATAGAATCTATTTAAACATCTGTGTCACAGTGTTATTGTTCAAAATTCTTTTTGTCTGCAACCCCTCCTGCTACTCACCTTGAGCAAACAGATCTGAGTTTCTCTAGGCTACTGATCTGAGGCTCTTTGATGTTCTTGTGATTTCTCGTTTTCATTTCAGCTAAACCACTGTTAAAATGAGAATCAGAGATTCAGCTACTATATATGATTTGTGACCGGTGTAATGAATAAGCAAAGAAAATATTGACATCAGTGACTGACATATTTGCATGATAATAAAAATATAGACAGTGAAAATTAGGCAGTCATACAGGTTTGAAATGACATGATGAGTTATGATGACAGTATTTAAATTTTGGGGTGAACTTTTAAAGTCTTCAAGTCCGGTTTCTAATAAATTAATTAATCTGTAAACCTTCTCACAGATAACCAGTAGGAATAAATAGTATGCTTCACCCTTATTGTGTGGGAACCACAAAGTCAGTAAACAAAGTCAGTAAAATGATATCCAAAGAGGGACAATTCTATCTTCAATAAGTGATCGAATAACAAATAATACCGAAGCCTGTTTTTGTTTTTTTGTTTTTTAGCTGGGTTGGGCCAGCCTTACCTTTAGCTAATGCACAACATTGTCTGGAAATATTTGTCTGTTTGCATTTATATCGCAAGACATCATCTGAGACAAAGGCATCTGTTGATTCTATTTATATGTACCGAAGGAGAGACACTCATATCATTTCAAATGTAGGCCTAATGCTCTCTGGGTAGCCTATAAATAAAAGGTTTGTTCTGTAATGCAAACACCGCAATAACGCAAACTCAATCAAGGCTGGACGAGAATATCACTACATGGCTCGATTCTGATTGGACCACTCATCATCGAGGTAGCTGAAACTAGATCATGTAGGCTACGGCTGAAACCGGTGCAGTCTGTAGCGCTCCCTTGTTTCATACAAACGCAACTGGCGCCATCTTGCGCCTGGGTTATTTTAGTGAGAATCATAGGCTTCAGTATTCGGTAGATGGAACATGTTGAAATGTTCGTCTTGTTGTTAGGCCGATTTTCCTAAATGTTTTAAAGTGTTTTAGTAAGTGCGTAATGTAGCTGTTTGAGCATAAAAATATATGCAAGGTATGAAGGTAACAAAACTTAAAGTCCACTCCAAAGGGAGATATTAACAGAATCCCCTTTTTAAGAACTACAATGAAAGGCTCACATGGACTACAAAGCGCCTCATTTAAATAATCTCTGACCACAGAATATGCACACACACAAAAAAGGGAGAATGCCTGGTTGAGTTGCATTAGAGAAGACATTGTTGTCGCTATGTCAAAGAGACACTGTTTTGTCCACTGTTTCCAATACTCAAAATTTATTTTAAACACTGTTCCTGAACATTAAAACCCAAACGTTTATCTCTGTGCTGCACATTTTATGGAAAATATGTTTACTGTATAGCTTCTGTAAGATCTCGCTTTTGTAAGAAGGTTCACCGAAAATGAACCATGGTTTAGTGATCGATTACAGTTTGTATCATAGTTTTCTGACAAATATCACGATTAAATGGTGGATAACATCGTATCAATAGCCTAATGTATAAATTGTTTTTACAAAAAACATCACTCTGAAATGTCCTGTGAAATCCGTGCTTGCAAAGTCTGTGCATGAAATCCGTTCTGCATGATCCTCTTGTTCGTTAACTGTCAGGGTCTGAATCGGGCTCGAATTGGTTTGAAATTGACGCCATCATTAATATATACACCAGAGAAGAACTCGCAGTTATGGAGGGAGAGACATTTCCAGAACACACGCTAAACACTGCCAATTACAACAACAAACTGGGCCAGCTTTAACCAGTCACAGCACATGGTGTTTCGAAAGGAGGGGCTTCATCGAAATCAGTTTGAGCCAGACAGGGGAGAGAGGAGCTGTAAAATTGTAACAGTCAAGCATGAAAACATATTCTAGTAGGCCTACACCCCAAAAACAAAATTAAGACTTCGTAAAAGGTCTTTATTTGTCTTCTTTAATGTACGTTTTTAGGCCTACAGATAGCCTAATATGGGCCTAGCCTATATGGGCAATATAAAAACAAACATATTTTTTTATGTCCACGTATTATTTAATCTGTTTAAAAGCTTCAACAATTCTTTATCAAATTTAATCTGATTTCTCAAAATTTGGGGCTCTTGAAAAAAAACCCTGTGTTGCTAATAGCCTGTGGGGAAAATAGGATGGGACTGACACATGATAGTTATGAAAGTTGTTTTGATCCAGTAAGTTAAATAGTTGTAGAGTCCTCCAAAAATGCCATTATTCAACAATAGTGCCCTCCAAAGGCAAACCTGATGATGACACCACACTTCCTAGATCCCAGACAAGCAACTTTTGTTGTTTTTTACATTAAATATGGCTGGTATTTAGCCCAGTGATTAATAGGGTAACATTGGGTAAACAGAAAATGTTGTTGTGGGATTTCTCACTGCATAAACAACAGGTGGCAGCAGTGGTTAATTTGTCCTTGCAGATCTAGCTCTGAACTATTACAGTGTGGAGAACTGCAAGCCGATCTCTTGATTCAAAGCAATGAAAGTCTACGTGCATAGACAGTGTCTACGTGTCAAAGATGTTGATCCAGGAAACGATTTTTAGTGAAGCCGGTTTTGGTTGTGGCCACAATTTCCTCAGTAAGTTCAGAAATTTAATTAGAAAGCAACTTGACTGCATGCAGTTTTTTTCTAAAGCTTCATAATGATCACAAGGCATTTATGTTCAAATTGTATGTCAAAACAACTAGTAGCCTATTTCTGTACCCATTATCCACATTTCAAGGGACTGTTATGACTAAGGATAATTATCAAGCAGGCTGTAAAACAGTAGCCTACCCTATCAAAGACAGTTTGTTTTACAGGAACATGGTAATAACCACCATATAATAATACAACTACAGAATTGTTCATCTGTATGTACTGTATGTTTCGTATTAAGAACAGTTACACAGAACATTTAACTTCTGAAAAAATATAGCAATGAATTTAAAATGAAATAAAGAGTTCTGTCATTTCAGCAGTTCAGAGGAAAAAGTTTCCTCAGAAAGGAAATGCTTTTACATTTTTCTCATGGGGAAAAAAGAGGAAGAAACAAATTTCAAGTCAGTGCACATGCATGCATTTTAACTGAGATTAAAGAATTAAAAGAACTTTCACAATATGTTAATATATTAATGTGAAAACGACCTTCGTAATATATCTTGCCATTTCTTTTTGAGTATGACATGAGAACAAGACTCATGTAAAAAAAAAATGTTTTAACTTAAGTGTATTAATGAAATAACATTATGCATGAATAAGGCATACAATATATACCTTGTACATTGTTCAGAATTCATCCATGATACTTTTTAGGTCACTCGTCAACATAAAACACACAATCAAAGTTAAAGTTTAACTCATTACATCTGCCTTGATAAATCCATATCAGTTGCGGTTCTGTTATCACACCATGAGGGGAAAATACAGTACGTGACCTTATAAATATACAAAAGAGCTGAAAACCAGAACCAAAAGGTAGAATGAGCAATAAATTAACTCTTTATTTTAAACAAATTAAATTCCTCTGTCAAATATCATTGAAGTTTACATAAATTATAAATAACAAAACAGTAGTTGTATCACATTCTTTGGTAAAGATAATGAACAAGTTAGGCATTCAGACAATAAAACTGCCATATAATTTTTTTTTAACCAAAGCTTATGACTAGAATAAAATGTTGCCTCCTCATTTCTTTTCCATGTGTGACGTTGTGTTCAGGTCTAAAGGTGAATTTAGTCATGAAACCTCTGTTTTTAATTACCCACTATCACAGTTATTTTATTTTCCCAGTGCAAGAAAGAATGAGGATGTATCTGATGGTTTCTGAGAACTGTTTGGTGTGATAGCTAAACATTAGCTTATAAATATAAAACATTTAGAGGAAGAATATCTATGGACTGTTTAGATAAGACGAATAACAATCTACACAATAGCAGAGCACAGTCCTCTGTTCTGAACATTTGTCATAGTTTCAATTTGAATGATCCGGAACATAATCAAGTGTGAATTACAGGTTATAATTAAAAGGCACTGGAGGTGCATATGACGCAAACAGTGGATATTTGATGTTCAGTCATATGCTATATATGCTATAAAGGCATGCTGTAACAAGGGCCGAGTTGTAATACGGTCAGTTTAACCAAATTCCGTACAGGGATGAAATCATACATGGCCACCATCCTGAGGTGACAGTAAGTTGTAAGTCTCTGTGTAAAAATTTGAAGATAAATTTGAGATAGAAAAATTGACTTGACTTCAACACTTGATACACACACACAATAAAACACTTGACTACAAAATTTGATTTGCGATTAGGTTTATGTATGTTAATAGACAGAACATGTTTCATCTGAATCCGCAGCTTCTTGTTTAACTGGAACTGTCATCTCTGAGCTGGGAAGGGTTGTAACAAAATAGGACATTGTATAAGCTGATATTTGACAACTGTGAAAGCCCATGTTTTATGTTTTTGTTCAGTCATTTATTTCATTTCATTTCAATGAAAATAAATAAATGCATGTGCAAAATTTAAAAAGATATCCATGCTTTCTCTATAATGTTGCACCCCACGTATACTGTTACAACTCACTCCTGTAGATGGTATGTTGTAACGTCATTTTGTATGTGACATTATTTTTCACAATAGAGAGATTTCAAAACAAGCTGTATATTTCAAAACAACATAAATTTGTATCAGATAAATCTGGGAACATTGCATCAAAATTTAAGATAAATAGCCCTGACCAACAAATGTTAAAGCAAAAAGTGTTACCACCCTCCCCTGTCTTCCCTATCATAATTATGAAAATAGAACAATTTCTCAGCCTGACAGGCCATCTTGCATTCAAAACTAAAAATGTTACATTTCACTTACACAACAACATTCAGCAAAATAAAGCTAAATTAAAGAAGTAAAACAAAATGTGGTAAATGTGCAATATGTGGAAGACTCAGTGCAGTAGATTTCAGTGTCTTCACTCCCTCACCTGCGCAAAGGATGGTTTGATACCTGAAGGGAGACGTTACACAAGCATATGATAAAAGAAAGCAACCGAATTACTTCCTTATTGTTTTACAGCATGGTTACAGCATGGTGTTTTATGATGCATTACAGTTTTATTGCAGCTAAAGTACACATATGGTGTTCTACAATGGGATTAGATTTACATTTACTATACGAAACTGCTCACCTGACTTCCATAGGGAGGTGGAGGAGCCTTTGACTTGGCTCCAGATTTTACTTCTGCATACTCTGTACTAGGCTCACTATTATTCCCCAGAACCACTCTCTCTCCACCAGCCTTCTGAAAATGGCTGATGTCTGCATAGTTCAATTCCTACAAATAGTAAAAAAAAAAAAAATGTTAAATTACAATGTCATACACGATGATGTAAATTTAGGTAAAAATCGGATAATTTTTTTTTCTTGTTGCTGAAATTTAAATGGGGAAAGAGAAGTGTCACTATTAAACAGTGGTAATTATCATGATAATCAAAATAACTGAATAAATGCAAATTTCCATAGCTCACTGTCACAGTAATTTCTGAAAGCTTAAAGTCCTTTTGAACTGACACACATACACACATCCCTCCTGCTATAAAAGCCATAAACTCTTTAATTACCTCTATGAGATAAAAGAGTCACAGAAGAGGCAGAACAACTGAAAAACAGTTACTACCACTGAAAAACACCTTTAAGTGTTTGTAATGTGTCATTTCACATCGGATTTTTACAGTTTTAGAGAATAAAATGTAAAAATGGTTGTGATGAGAAAAACTGAAAGTCACTCACAGGCTCTTGTCTGCTTTGTGCTGCTGCTTAAAGAAAGAAACATTCAATAAGTATGATACTGAAATAAATATGTTCTGATTCATCTGTAATATGAATAGATAATCTGAAATCTCTTATGGAATGGACAGTATCAGGGTCAATCTTGTTATAATTGGTGAAGTCAGCAGTGTTGCTTTAATCAGAACTTAATTGTTTTGAAATTATGAATAAAAAAACAAACACACCTCCACTTGGCCGTCCATTTTTGTGAAGGTTTAGGCTTGGGCTGTAGTGTAAAGACAAATACATTGTTACAACTAGTTGTTAATCTTCACTACATTTTTGTCTCACAAATAAGCAGTTTATTACAGTTGTTTTGCTGAAATCATTTTATTATCAGATAAATACAGGCCCGGTTTCAGAATTAAATCACAGAGGGTGCTTCTGAAATTAGTGTGGGTGCTCTAAAGTGCTCATGTAAGACTGGAAAAACTGGAAGAGAGGGCAACTCTTTGAGAGAGTAAAGGAAATTAACATTTGAACTCACTCTTGTGCACCATTTGAGACGCAAGTCTCACCTCAGAACCATCCTAATCTATGTCTCTTTCCCTCTTCCCCCATTCCTTCTCTCTCATGCTGAGATCACCAAAATTCACCCAAGAATCTAAATGGTTTAATGTGAATAATTATCATACAGTATTACACATGTTTGGTATCATTTGAAATGTCCCAGTGCGACTGGTACAAAGGTCTCATTCCCAAAGAAGTAAACCAAAAGGTAATAAAGTTCTTAAGAGTTTAGAGATAGCTCGCACACAGAGAAGGGTGTGTCTTCCAGGCAAATGGCATCCTGCTCTCAAAAGGTGTTAACTCTGAATGCAAATTCCCATTGTTAGAAAATGTTTCCATGTGAAAGAAGTTTCTGTCTATATAAAGAAATGTAACAAGATGCTCAGGGCGATTTGTAACTCAAATTAGCCTGTGATGCAGAGTGTATGCAGGCACTCTGCATCATGTATTTTATAATGTCAGGTTCGCATCTTCTCTCTTTATTCCAGAGCATTTGATGTTTTGTATTTATTATCTTTGAACTGATTATGAAATTGGCATGATATATTTAACTGACATAATAAATTGTAAACATTTTATTTTATTTTATTCTGACTGACTCTGAAATTGTTTTCCCAAGTATATTAAACGGATTTGTATGTTCCGGCAAGTTTTGCATCAGATTAGTGACAACCTGGCATCAATTCAAGTTTACTTCGTTTGCAAAGACAAGAAGTGAATTTCCGTTTAGAACAGCAAATGCTGCTTGACCAATCTAAATTTGGGTGTGTCTTACCACTGTTTTAATTTAATGTTACTTTAGATAAGTGTACGTGGGAAATCCAAAGCTATTATAAGAGAAATAATGTTGTTTGGCTTATATCTGTAATAGTGGCCATATCTCTACTCAAGTAAACATTAAGTTAAATTCAAGTGTATGCAATTCCACGGGGGCTATACCAAAGTATCTTTGATTGTGTAAACGTGAATGTGACCGATCTCAGGTATATAGCAATTACCTCTCTTTGGTGACCAAAACTGATGGGCTTGTGAACGTGAGACCCGCGTTAAACAGAAGACCTCTGAGTGACATAGTTTCCTAATTTGAACGGGTAAAATATAATTAAAGAGTTAAAAAGAATAATCAAACATTCGCTCACTTTTTTCTTGTTGTGTTGCGTAAAAGGAAAGACAGTAACGCGCAAAAACCTTCACCTGTCCTACCGGAAACCCCCATTTGGACCGTTAGACGGGCTTACACTCATGTAATGTGTAAGAAACAGCTCCTAAGTACCTCCATAACAAAAACAGTGATGTTCAGTGGGAGATTTACAAGTTTACAAGTCAGTACTTTTATAAATAATTATGCAACAGCATTTAAAAAATATTATGAGGGCATGTGTTACTGACTTCGTATAACAAATTAGTATTTAATTATTAACAATACTAGTCACAAAACCAATATCCAAATTTCAGTAGTCGGTAAATATACCATTACAATTACAGGATTCTCAGTATCGATTTCATTACCACAGCAAAAGCTATTGGAGCACACTTCCTTTACTTTTTACCTATTGAACTCTTTGAAAATAATAGTTATAATAATAAATTGTTTATATAATTATATAAATTTTTATTTTACCAGTTGCTCATACCATTTATTCAACTCTTCTAAAGAAGAAAGATCATCAACAGAACAGGGAACAGGTGTGGACTATTCTGAAACCATGACAACTGATTAATGACTCAAAAACAGGCATATACAGACAATGAAAACTTTGGGTACATTTACGCGACAACAGTGTACTAAAAAATGGAAAGTTTTTCCTTGTGTTTTTCGCATACAGAGGACAACATTGTCAAAATGATCCCTATTCACACGGGTCTGCGAAAACTATTAAAAACACTGTATTGTGCTGCCAAGCCAGTAGTTGGCGATGTCACTTTTTAAAGAAACACTACGCACCTAGTGACTGAACATGTTATATGCATGTGCATGACGTCATAATTTTCACAAATTTACATTTTTGTAGTTTACACAGAGACGATAATGGTATAGTTAAAAATAAATTACACTTTGAAACCCCAGTTCATGTTTTCAGGACCCCAAAACGCTGTTGTCGTGTAAATGAACTACAAATAACACATTAAAGTAGCTGGCTGTGTTCTTGATATCAATTAAACTTTAAACTTCTCTTCTCACTCAAGCGATGTTTTAAGAGGGAATGACATCTGTGATGTTATGTGTTATTTATTGTGCATTGGGCAGTGCTTTCCTGCTACTTGTAATATGCTGGTATGGTATGCAGGTACAGTCTGTTTTGCCAATATGCTACTATAATAGTTTCAACTGAGGGTGCTCTTACGTTTGATTGAGGGCACTACGCACCCACTAGCACCCCTGTACAACCAGACCTGCATAAATATTGACATATTTTAGGCAAAGTAACTTAATTGCACATCATTCAGAAACAGATGGTTTTACTCACATTTTCTTGGTTTTGGTTAAATAGAAAATCAGACCACAAATGCCTGCAACTGCCACTAAAACTCCAATGACAATCCCAACTATCTCTCCTGTTGTCAGTCCTTCAACACTACCTTTGAAGATAAAGATAAAGAACAGATACTCTACTGAATACAATACTTACTGCAATGCACCTGTACCGAAATTGTAATTAAAAAAACTTAAATAAAAATTAAGCAGGCATTATGAAGGTATATGAAATGTACTGTCTATAATGTCTTTCTAATGGGTGTATTTTATTTATTTTATGTAGCTGACTTTTATGCAAATCATTTTATCCAAAGTAATCTAAAGCAATACAAAATGTCATAAAAGTACCTATTACTATTTTTTTAAACATACATTTTTGAAAATATAACATACTTTAATAGGTAAATTAAGATCAAAGCATTGGTTATCGAAAAGTGACAACACATTTCAGGTTTTATCTTTTTACCTTCAACTAGTAAAGCATGTTTTTGTGAGTCACTTCTCTTCGTGACACTATTCGATGCAGTGCAGTTGTAATCTCCACTGTGTGTGGAGTCAGTCTTCTCTATGGTGAAAGTGTGTGTGGTCACACTGGTGTCTGTTCCATTAAACCTCCAGATGAATGAGGCAGAAGGTACAGATTTTGCAGAGCAAGACAGAGACACTTGAACCCCTAAATTCACCTTATTCGGACCTTCAATAGAAACATCTTCTGGTCCATCTAGAACAAACACAAGAGACTCACTGTCAGAGGGACAAACTGAGCACTGAAGTATGTCTATATTTCATCAGGTTTGAGCTCAAATCATCTTGATGTTTAAATGTTTAACACTCACAGTTGATGATCAGGCTGTGTTTTGCCGTCTCAGAGCTGACAGGGTTTCTATAAGTACACTGATATTCCCCACTGTCTGATCTCTGCACTGGACTGATGGACACTGATCTGTTATCAGGTGAGAAGATGATGCGGTTGCTAGGAGACAGAGGACTGTTATCTTTCATCCACTCCACAGAGGTGACGCTGCCAGTTCCCTCAGAGGTGATGTTAGCAGATGAGTAACCCTCTATTAATGATTCTTCTGGACCAATAAGACTGACATCAGATATTTTTTCTGTGTAAATGAGAAAGAAAGAACAAATACACACTAAAATTAAAATTAGTCTTTCACATTTAGGACCAACTGAACATTTGTAAAAATAGCAAGAGAGTTTGTGCTTTTGCAGTGTGTATATTTTCATAAATTACTGGTTCCGAATATTAGTCAATTGTAGGGCTGCAACTAACAATTATTTTAATAATCGATTCATCTGTCGATTATTTTTTTTCTTTCTATGAATCTGATAAAAAAACTAAAAACTAAAAAGCATTAATTTCCAACCCTTTATTCAAAAACAGAACTGACAGTGCAAATTCACATTGAAAAAAGTCTTCAGAAAGTGCACAAACAGGTTGCTCCTTGAACATCCCTGAGCTGTTAAAGTAATAATAATAAATAAAAATTTTACTAACACAAAAAACATACATGTATGCTATTATGCCAAATATATAGGCTTTTTTAAAATAAAGTGCACAAAAAGATGTATATTTTTGTTTAAAGGGACCTGAGCTGTCAGAACAATAAATAATTTATAAAAAAATAAAGAAAAATACAAATCAGAAAACTTAACAGGATTTGTTTGAACGTCAGAACTTGTTCTCTACACCAGTGGTTTTCAAACCCTGGGTCGCGACCCTCGGGTGGGTCGCGAGACTTAAAAAATGGGTCGCCTGGATGATTTAAGGAAAATATAATTAAATTAAAAAACAATTTTTTTTTCATAAAATCATAGTCTATAGGCCTATATAAAAGAAACACGCGCAATATGGCTATTTAAACAATTAATAGATTAATAAAACGAAAGAAAAAACTGACAGCATGCTGCTGAGTTTGGTTCGTTTGGCGCGGCGCCTCAAACCAGTTGAGGGAAAGGAAACCGAGACGGCAGTTTGTTTTCTTTATTTTACAAAAGCACAATGTTGTGTTTTATTGCGAGTGTACACAAATATAAATAAATACTTTGCAGTTTCGAATGATGTCCTGAACAAAATAACGGAGTATATGATTCCATCGTGCCGGTGGCGCCTCACACACAACATATTCCAGCATTGCAATCTTGACATCGCAGCCGGTTCATTATCAAAATAAAATAGTCAACCTCACATAAAAATTACACTGCTCTGTTTAAATAGTCAATAGCCTACAATTCGTGCCATTCATGTTTCCAAGCACATTTTTGCGCATGTGAAGAGGGTGATTTTCTGAAGAGGGATCGATAGCCTATTGGAACGTGAGTGAAGTACAAAGAAGCCCACGAGCGTAATTTCCTATGGGGACAGGGGGGACATGTCCTCCCCACTTTTCAAAATCCAAAATCCCGTTTGCTATTTGTTTATATAGTGTGTACGCGATTTTCCCGGACGCGCGCGCATCGACATGGCTCGGTCCTGCTCCGTGGTATCGCGTTTGCGGCACAGGCGATGAAACGCCAGAAACTAAGCTATCGTTATATGATCCCGCTCTTATTCATGCAAATGCTTTTTCATGCGCGACAAGACAAAAGAGAATGCGCTGTTAGTGAATGTCCTCCTGACACACACACACACACACACGACCCACAGATAGACGCGCGCCAGTATCAAGTTCTCTTTCGCGCTAGAACGAACAACACACATGTATGCCAAAATGTCCGTTTTGTCGAGTATCCTCACAAGAACAGTCTTAAATGAGTTAAATAAAATCTTAAATTAAAGTAAAGAGTAGTGAGAGAATGGGATGCGTGAGATCGTCAGCTGTGGCTGGTCCTAAAGTGGCAGCAGCTAATTCTCGGAGAAAATTATTAACTGCTCTTGACTAAAGCTTGTAGCTTTAATAAGGATTTATCTATATTTAGTTTATAATTTATGCAGTGCAGAATGTTTTGATAACCTTATTCAATTTCTGTATATTTCATACCTGTTAGACAGGAAAGGCACAGGTAAATATGACATTTATAATGGGTTTATGTAAGGTTTGTTTGAAGTTCACTTAAATTAAAAGTTTTTATATTTTTTGAAGCCTAATACATATTTAAAATTTGGGGGATAATCATTTTCATTTTTTCTTAGAAGCCTATAATAAATAATAGTTTAGCATCCAAATAAATCGCGAATATGGAAAAAAAATTATTCGAATGATAGAGTTACGTGAGCCCAATGCCGCTTACGTTCACTTTCGCTTTAAATTATTTCGCTTTGGCTTGTTTATAGATATATTTTTTTTTTCATTCTTGTTCTGTTCTGAATATCATTAAATTTAAAGGATTTGTTGTGGAATATTTTTAGTGAATTTTTTAAGCATACAGCAAACGATAGTAGGCTATTAATTGGTTAAAATTCTTACAATGGTTAATGGTTAATCGGTTAATTAGCATCCCTGTAGCTTTAGCTAGATCAAAAGAGTGCAGAATCAACTTTGCATTTCGATCGTCACGGATAAGCCACTGCACGTGCATCATCAAAAGCGGTTGTTAACAAAAGGCTTAAGAATAGGCCTATATAGGCCTATGGGTCGCGTCAATTTAAAAAAAAAAAAAAAAGGGTCGCTCTTGAAAAAGTTTGAAAACCACTGCTCTACACTATACTCACAGACGCACACACTCACAAACTTGTCTTTTTTGTTTTGTTTTTTTGTCAAAGATGTTTTAATCTTTAACTAAATGTTTGACATTATTTGACAAGCACATGCACACAAAAGACAAGTCTCACGCAGTCGGATAATAGGTAATAATATAGTAATAATAATAATTATAACAGAAGATAATATCTCTAGTTTATCCTAATATTAATTATAAATACAATATATTGCTATTATAAAGGCGGATTTGCCAGACCCACACCAGGAGCAGTTCACAGCCAAGGAGACCGACGTTCTCGTCAGGGCCGTAAAACACAGAGAAGTGACATTGGGGATGGGAGAAACCCACCCAAATTAGCTTCGGTTAAACAGGCGTATAATAATTTGGGTAAATGTGCAAGCTAGATTTATGCCAATTTTTTCACATCTTCATGGACACATAATGTATGGTTTTCTAAAAATGAGAACGGCTGCGTCTGTGTAGATGAGTTAAGCAAAGTGTATGAGCGTTGTGCACACGCTACATTGATTATGGCCAAGCATGTGCCCTTAAAATAGCATATGAATAACATGCGCAACGTGCCACTGACTTTAGACTAGGTTTTTCCTGGTCAGTGGCGGAATTGTTTTCTAAACCTGCAAAATAGCATCAGGGAACGTTTGTGTCGGAACACGCCTCCTCTTTGCGCTGAACCGCCCCGGGGAGCGCAAGTTCATTTCCTAATTTACCGACGTGCGTCTGTGGAGGGAAAAGTCTGCTGTGCGCGGGTGCAAAATAGGAATGATACATGCGTCGGTGTACAAAGTCAATTGCGCTGGATGCAAGATAGGGCCCTCGGTCTCTCTCGCGCACAGACGAGCGCGCTCTCGTCACACTCAATCCCTATCTTGCACCCAGCGCAAAAAATGTGTCGCTCGCGGAGTTTTGCTTTTGCTTTTGTCCAGTCCGGCGCCTCATCATAGCTCTGCTCCGCTCCGCGCTCAACTCAACTTTTTTATACTCAAACATCTCTGCGATGAGTGGCGTAATATTCGCGCGACACAACAAATCGATAATGAAATCCGCTGCCAACTCTTTTAATAATCGAATTTTATCGATTCGTTGTTGCAGCCCTAGTCAGTTGCATAACAAACAGGCATAATTTTCCATCCCACTCCCAGTCACTACACCGACACCCCTGCATGTAGAATCTTTGGAAATTATTATTACAATTTAGTTAAAAGTGCACTCCTACCTAGGATGAAGTCTGAATACTTTTTGTTTATGACTGCAAATATCTGTGATGTGGCAGCACCTACTGTAATGTAGAATCTCTATAATTATTTACAGCTTTTGTTTTATTTAGTCACTTTTACTTGTTTAGTCTTTAAATGTTTGGTTATATTAACCACTGAATTATGTATCCTATGCAGAATGTCAATTTTTGGGTGTTTATCTTCTGTCAATAAGTTTTTCGCATATCAAATATGACACCTTATAGTGTCTTTAACTACTATGTACTTAAAAAAAAAAACATTGTTAGATTTCATGTGTTCATGTTGTATTGCAGAACACTTTTGCTGTGAGGTGGGATTATAGATAAAGTTAGGGACAGGTTTGGTGGTCTGGTTAGGTTACAGGGCGGGGTAAGGTGTAAGGGAAGGGCCTAATTATATATGTAATTACAGTAATTAATTACATGCAGGTATTTTATAAATATATGTACAATGTAAAAACATGAATGTACAGACTAAGTGGATTGTATCAAATTATTAATTTAAATGCCAGTACATATTAGATAAAGACATTTAATATTAAGTGGAACCGCAGGGAACTTTATTGGGGCAAAACACTCATCGCAGCATGTCTGGTCTTAGGCCTGGGACACACTACGATTTTCAAATCTTATACAATTTTAAAACTGTGGGCAGTTTCACCGATTTTTAGCATTATAATCCTCCGAATGCGCACACTAGAAGATTCGTCCGGATTGTCGATTGTAACATTAGACTTGTTTGAGATGAGCAAATCTGCGCAGAACCGATCACCGGTGATCAGCGCGAGATGCATGACGGTTAGAAATATGTCCGAGTGCGGTCCGCCTTGCTCTGATGTCATGCTGACGTATGTCAAAAATCTCTCGCGAGCGCAAGCCGCACGTGTCGGATTCTGCAGTCGAGCGCAGTTGCTCTCCACCGACTGCGCTGATCAAAAGCACGATGGGAAACGACTTGCTGACGACACAGCTTAATGCTCATAGAGACAGAGCGCAACACGTCATAATCTGAAGACCACAAGAAGATTTTGACAAGGCGGGAGTTCAGTGAGAGAAAGGGGAATGTGAGAGACGGACTTCCGGTAAGAGAGTGATTTGATTGATTTACACGTTTAAAAATCTTGAACTGTAATGTAGATCGTGAGTGAAGCACGTATAAGTCATTTGTGTTTATTTTTTGAGATCGCCGCGAGGGTTTTACGGTCTGTCAGTGTTGTTAATCTGCCGTTCAGGCGCGAATACAGGCTGTTTAATTATCAATGCGCATATCTGCGCATCTGAACTGATGAGTTAAAGCCACAGTCAAAACACAAGACTAAAGACTGTTAACGCAGTTGTTTCCTTCACAACGAGGGAGATCTTGAGGACCAGATAGCGCCCCAAATACCCGCGTTATTTGGGGTTCCTCTGGCGGCGCGGGAGGTGCGGTTTCGTCAGCTGACGAGGGAGAGAGAGGACGAGGAGCTGCGCGAGGCCTGCTACAGGATTCCAGAATTGCTGTATGGTTGCACGTGGAATTGAGGTATCTTGGTTTGATTTGTTTTGTGCTCAGGAGAGTGAAGGGGCCATTTTTCAGTTTCCCGGCCACCACGAACACGAGCCACGATTCAGGCCTGCAACGGGGTGGGTTGTGTGAATGACTGGTGTGTGTGTGTGGGCCCACAGCATTACATATTGGTTCATTTAGTATTATTCAGTGCACTGAAAATAGGATGTGAATATTCAGAGTATATTTTGTATAATCTGTGTGAGTTATTGTATGTATTCATCCCTTTGAGGTCATTGGTTTAACCTATACTGAGTGTATTTGACATAGAGACTACTTTCAGTAGGTCTGGCACCTGAGATATTGCCCTTCGGTGTTTAAATTGTGTCAGATTTAATGGCAATGTGATTGTGTGAATACTTTACATGTTGAAATTCAGTTTTTTTGAGCTAGTTTACATTTAATAACTCTATTCCAATTAAATCCTTTATTTTTTTGGTACTTCTACAAGTGTTTTATTCTTTCAAAAGTGTTTCTGTTGACTTGATTAGTTAAGGTGCGTATAGATTTAATTCTGCGTAACTTTCCAAAAGAAAAGTTTACATTGTGACTTCCGAGGGGCCTAACTTCAACACCTGTAGGCATTTAGTTCATGAATCTGGAGCGCTGTCCTACTTAGTTACAAGGAAGACAGGTAGGGGGCGCTACAGCTGCTATGTGACAAGGTGTACAGCAAACAAGCTAAGAAACCCAGAAATAAGTTTTCATAAGCTGTCGACCCCAAAAAACGAGCGTTTGAGGACATACAAGTGGATACAGGCTGGAACGAATGGGTAAATTGTGGGATCCTGACACTCAGTATGCACTAAAAATACACCACGTGTGCAGTAAGTTAAACATTTGGTCACTGGTGAGTCAAATATCTAAATGTCAGTTTTATATATTATATTTCTGTAAGATAAACTATCCTGTGTTGCCGATTACAGTCTCCTCCAGCGGGCGTACGTTAGTTCTCAGAGTAATGAGACACGTGACGCTCTGTCTCAACTGCCTGTGTCCACTTTTATGTCCTAAACACTCGTTTTTTGGGGTCGAGAGCTAATAAAAACGTATGTCTGGGTTTTTTAGCTTGTTTGCTGTACACCTTGTCACACAGCAGCTTTTAGGCATTTTTCTGTCTTTTGTTAGAAGCAAGACATATGACAAGAAGGCAGCCTCTCGCAATGCAAAGTCAATGGAGACGTTTTGATTGTTTTCCCCCCCGGGTGTGGGCGTGGCCTAAATACGCTCTGTCTCTATCGGTTTAAACAACTGTGATTATTTTTCTCTTTTAAAATGTTTGATTTTAAAACTCTAATATCATGTTTTATGTGTATATGTTATGTGTGAATATTCCCAAACTATTCCGCGAAATTTGAAATTGCAGTGACAGATTTGAGAAGTTGCAAGTGCCTAATTGAGGTTGTAAAGTTACCGCGAATGTGAATGTAAGATTAAACGCAAAATATATATTACAAGTTTGTGTCTGTCGTTGTATTTCTGTGAATGGCATTTTACACATTTGTGTCTACTTGTCTGCAGCTTCAGATTCAGAATACAGGTTTGTGACTATTGTCTGCGAGTGCAAATTTCAACATTCAACTTCAGATTTTTATTTTACAGGTTTTCACATTGGAGCTGTGAGTGTAAATGTTCATGTACAAGTACGAATATTTATTGTACAAGTTCTCAAATTCACATCTACGTGCTCTCGAGTTTTGCTACTGATTTACCTTCATACGAAAAACACACAAATCACATCTAAAACGGGAAAGACCTTTGATATTGACTGTATAAATATATTTGACAAGAAATGTGGGGTATAGGCTACTTTTAGACTGCCGAAAGCTAGCGAAAAGAGAAGAAAATGGTTCGCTGCAATTGCAGTTATCATTTTGTGTACCCTGTTTTTTCATACCCTATACTGTAGCGGCTAGCCTATATTGTATTGTTATATATTGTATTGACAACTCATCAATTAAATATTTAAAAAAAAAATTATTACGCATAATTGGATGTTTTTAAATAAACACTGACAAAAATATAAGTTTTAGGGCTGGACGATATGACGATAAATGACATTGATATGAGTGATGATCACCCGGATTTAGACCTAACGTTACCCATATTGTATTTATATAAAGCGTTCACAGGCAAATTTGCTTTATGTATTCCCCCAGTGTCGAAACAGATAAATGTCAGGAAATACGATTCCTGGTTGCCTGTCATTCATGAATCACTGGATCTTTGGTCAAGGAACACTATATCGAGTCCAACCGGTTTAAACTGATAATCCCTCGCGGTTTCATTTTTCAATTAGGCTACTCGTGTTTTCGCAGTTTCCCCATTTAAATCCAGTCACACACCAGCTCTTTTGCCACTCTGTCCTGCTGAGGCGGCGTGTCGGGAAAGTGACGTAAATAGGTTACCCTCTAAAATTGAGGATTTCAAGCCTTGAATCACCATAGCTAGGGGGTGCAAATTGGGCTTAAAAATTTAAAGTGTTGTGGCCAGCCGAACACTATTAGCACCCAGTTCACTGCGAATAAAAGCAGGCATGTGCATATCTAAAATAGTATTAGTACTTTTGTTAGCCACTTAAACTGTTCCAACGCCATTATCCATGGCTTACTGTTTATTAAATGTTTCTTTTAAAATGTTTTACATATTATTAAACACCTCTTTAACCATCTCCTTATCATAATCTTTTAGGCTTATAGCCTATATAGTTTAAAACGCTGAACCAAGTTTTAGCAACACACTCACCGAACACTTGGAGTGAAGTTTCTCCTGTAAGTGCTCCTCCAGCAGCAAGTGTTACACTGAGTGTGTATTCTCCAGAATCATTCAGTCTCAGATTCTGCAGCTCCAGAGCGAGTGTGTTGCTGTCAAAATGGACTCTGTCTTCATATGCAGGGTTTACTGAAGTAGGTCCACCAGTAGCTACTCTAACTATAAAAGTTGAATTAAACGTCCATTGAGTAAAACTAATGGATGCGGAGGAGGGTGGGTTATCAGGGGCGAGCACCACGCGTTCTCCCACTGCTCCATTAGCCGGATCAGAAAACTGCAGACCTTGACCGAAATATTGTCCTATGGGGAAGAAAAAATAAATAAATCACTAAAAGGCAGACTTGCACGTTTCTGCAGTTAAATAATTAAATACAATCAGTGTCGTTATTTTATAGCCTACAGAAATTCAACACAGCATAATTTGCATAATTTCTAAAAGAGCATAAAACAGCATAATTAATTTAAAAAAAAAGTCTCACTAAAACACGAAAACAGCCACAGCGTCCAGTATAAACGATGAGAAACCATCATGATCGAGCTCTCATCCGCATGATCTGCTGCTCAAATCATCCGAACTATTTACATCCGTTTTTTTCAGTTAATGATAAACGGCAGAATATGGAGTAGGGGGAGTGCAGAGATATCACTGCGCCACCTAGCGCTGGATATTAACGCTGAATAGCATTATGGATGAGTATGGGGAGGCTGCAGACCTGGAGCCGGTAGATCTACGCCCCAGGCAGTTTTACGCCCCTGCTGTTCCAGATGCGTCCAGTAGGGGGAGGCTGTACAGCGACACGAATTGAGGTATATTAAATAATCTGCTAAAGGTATTGTTGTTTAGCAATGATGCAACATTTATTATTTATAAACGATTAGCTTGATAGAGCTAGGTAGATATCAATTCGTTTCTATATATCAATGGATGGGTCTATAATTTATTTCGAGAGACAAAAAGTTCTGGACGGTCAGGTTGGTGTTCTATCTGGCTTAAATTTATCTAACCACGTGTAGGTTTAGCTGCCCCTATACTCACTTTCAAAATTAATTTTCTTTTGAATTTTCTTTTGTTTCCTGTCTTTATCTTGCGTGAGATGGCCTCTTAAGACTCTGTTTACTCCTTTCTGGTTTTGATTTGTTTCTTATAAATGAGATGATCTAACTATCTAATTTATATCTATACATTTTTCTTAAAATAGCTTACTGATCTGGACTAAAATGTTGGCTGTGTGAACTTAATGTGGGATTTATCATACTCTGTCTTTACCAAGTTCTCTTTAACTTGCATCCCATAAAGGTGTGTGTTTGCTTTAGCTACTTAAGGAAATGAAAATCTCTCTCTCTCTCTCTCTCTCTCTAAACTTGTATAAACTATAAACACCCATCTCTTTTTTTTAACTGCATTCCAAACCAATAGCTTCTCTAGTAAATAAATGACTTACAGAGACATACATGGACATGTTTTTAATGTCATTGTCAATTTTCTCTGCACAGTCCAACATCAGTGGCCAAAAGAAATCAAAGTGTCTTGACACTTTTTCCAAAAGTGTTCCACCAACAAGTGCCTGTGCCGTTGTACTTTGAAGATCAGGAGCAAATTGATGCAATCCACACTCACCTGACATAAATTCTGGGCAGCACACCCACACACACTGTGACAAGATCAAATTCACCATGGATGTCCTTTTTACATATGTTTTAATGTTTAAGTGTTTTTTTGTTTGTTTTTTTTAATTTTTTTTTTAATGAAATACACACAGATATGAAACTCAAATTAAAAAGGCAGTTTGTGTTCTCGTAACACTTTATTTTATGTGGTCTGTGACTCTTAGGGGGTCTACAGTGATTCTGCAGGGTCTCCAATAAGTCTTATAGTTTATCTCAGTTGCTGTGGTGCATTTCTCAGATCACAACTGAAATCACATCATCTTGTCACTTGTGCACATCATAAAAGCAATTTCTCATTCTTTTATACAAATTGCAAATGCTTCGGTACATTCATGCAATTGATAATGTACAACTGTCTGCTGTTTCCTACATTATCAACTCTTTATGTCATGTTGATCAAAATATAGGCCTATTATACTATTTCTCTGTTGAGTTGTCATACTCCTCAAAACATCTAGGCATTAGTTCCTTGTATAAGTCATTAAATGCTAAATGGTTGAGTTGTCAAACTGTCAAACATGTTTTCAATACATTTCTATTAGACTTTATTTTGTAAATGTGTCCTGAATTGATCAATTGCGGAGGTGTATTTAGAATTTCACTAATGAAGGAAATAATGAATTAATAAATTAGGAAGCAGCAAGGCAATTCATAATCAATTGCATGAATTTACCAAAGCATTGGCAATTTGTTCAAAAGTAGTTATGAGAATTTCAGTAGTGATCGGAGAAATGTACCAAAGCAACTGTGATACAAAATTAAGGATTCAGGAATGTTATACAAAATGTAACAGTGAATCCTTTCTGCGTGTGAATTTGACAAGATCAAATTCACCATGGATATCCTTTTTACATTTTTTTTAATGTTTATTTTTTTTATCAATGAGCAGAAACACTTTGACAGGAGGATAGAAAAACAGAAGAGTAGCAAGCCATAGGGGAGTCATCTACTGGAGTCATCATAATTCATAAATGGTGTTGATAATGTTTTTGTGAACAACAATATTGTCTCTTTCTTCTAAATGGCCCTTGGAATTTTAGAAAAGGGATCAATTGTGTTTGTCTTCATAAAATGCTATGTAGGACACTGTTTTGTAGCTGTATGATGACCAATAGTGAATAGTACAGCATATATAATCGAGGATCTATATGATTACATGGTGCTGTATGTCTAATGGGCTAAATATGGTTAATATCTAAATGTAACTTTATATAAATTCACAACAACATATTTCACTCAGTCTCCTGTATATAAAAACATACAGTGAATATTCAATATTCAAAGAACTATACAGGTCATATATAACTAAGTAGGTCATATATCATTACTTGTCATCTGATCCAACTATGAGTATTATACATTTTTTAATTCACAAAAACAAATAGTCTTCTGTAGGCTGAGTGAAGAGAGTGAAGCCCAACTGAATATCTACAGATATTTTAATCCATAGTGCAGATCTACACTGTAACGTTTATGTTTAAATGAACAAAAAACACAAAATTGGGCAAAGTCTATGAACGGGACGGTTCTCTTACGAGAGGTCTCTCGTATTGCGTAAGGTTAGCTTACGCATCGGGAAAGTCTTCTTTCTTCGCACCCGTCAGAATGGGTGTGGCCAGCGTGTATATATTCAGCGCTCATAGGCTAAAATTCTGATTTTCTTGTCTTCAGCGACGCTCTTCGCATCGCTGGATCTTGAGAGCCGCCGCCGTTGAAACCAGCGACCAGCAAGCTTAGGACAGCGCCTGAGGAAGCCGGCCGTCTTCGCCGCCTTCAGCCATCCGTGCCTGCTACGCTATCCGGCGACATATCCTTTACATTATTACTGTTTCTGTGTGTACTCTAAAAGAGCACGAGGCGTTTTTGTAAAAACGCCTCGTTTTTGCGGCTCGTGCCGCGCCCCGCTCAGCAACGGAGACCGCCACCTCTCTGCGCTCTCCGCCTGGGCCGCGGGCACGCCGCCACCGCACTCTCCGAGTGCGAAGAGCTTTCGATGTCGACCCTGCGGGCTCGACTTGAAGCTTTCGACCAAGCTGTCGCTCCGCCTGTCCCTGCCGGGCCGCGCAATAAGAAGCGCCGCTCGCAGCGACCACCGGAGACTGTTGTGACTGAGGAGCTCGCCGGAACCTCTCCCTCGAGCTCTCTCTCGCCCTCTCCCTCCCGGCCGCTCAACCGCCGGCTCTGCCCGCGCCGCCGCCGCGTCAGGAGATGAGGCGAATGTGATAGATACCCGTACTCTCCCTCTGTTCGAGCCGTGCAACTACGCCGCTCACAAGGGATGGCAGAAGCGGACGGTCTCGGAGCGAGTTTCCTCTCCCTCTGTTCGAGCCGCGCAAACTGAGCCGCTCACGAGGGATGGCAGGAGCGGACGGTCTCGGAGCGAGTTTCCTCTCCCTCTGTTCGAGCCGCGCAAACTGCGCCGCTCACAAGGGATGGCAGGAGCGGACGGTCTTGGAGCTCTCTTTACGTTACAAGAAAGCTACTCCGTCCTCGCGCGTCACTCACCGGTGAAAGGGGAACAGAGTGTTTTCGTCCCGCCGTGGCCTGGACTATAACCTCCATTCTCACACATTTCTCAGTCCCCTCTTAAGTTCAGGCGACTGGAATTGTTACTATTGCAGTATACGAGCCTGTTATAAATACACGCTCGCCTGCAAGCAAACGCCGTCACAAGACATGATGACGCTAACCGAGTACTAATGTATTCTCCCCTGTGGCTCAGTGGCGGAATCATAGACTGTCAAGCTAGAGACCGGGGTTCGATCCCCGCTCTCGCGGCAGTTAAAGTTTATGCTGTTCGCTTCTCCGAGCTCGCGGCCAGTTTTTCTTACATACAGAAAACAAGCCCGCTCTCTCCCTCGTTGGGCCGCGCAGATTGCGCCGTTCAAGGGATGACAAAGCGGACGGTCACGAGCAGCGTTCAGCGTGCGCGCCTCACTCGCCGGCGAAAAGAGAAGAGAGTGTGTTAGTCTCGCTACGGCTGGACAACCGCCAATCCTCACACATTTCTAAGTCCCCTCTTAAGTTCAGGCGACTGGAAATATTACTATTGCAGTAAACGAGCCTGTTTTAAACACACGCACGCCTGCAAACAAATGCCGACGCGACACATGAGGTCGCTTTTTATATGCTCGCGCTAACTGAAAGATTATGTGTTTTCCCCTGTGGCTCAGTGGCAGAATCATACGCTTTCATGCGAGAGATCCGCGTTCGATCCCAGCTCTCGGGGAAGATAAAAATGTATGCTGCTTGCTTCTCCGAGCTCGCGGCCAGTCTTTCTTACTTACAGAAAGCGAACCCGCCTCTCGCACCACACCTTCTCAGGGTGCTCGAGTATTTTTGAGCGTCTAAACACTAGAGAAGAAAAGACGGTTAAATCCCGCAGCCCTGCGGCTGGACCACCGTCGAAGCTTAACGCTCTGTCAGTCCCCGTTGCCACGGCTACTGCAGCTGTTTACCCCGCAGTCAACGAGCCGGTATCTACCCGCTCGCCTGCGCGCATCCGCCGTTCTCACGGCAACCCAGAAAAATTTCAAAAGAGCATATGTCTGGTTGCACGGCTGACGCCGTATGTGTTTCTAGTACAGTGAATGTGCCCACGTTCTGTGCTCACCCCTGTACACAAGCACTATACATCCCGTGTCTCTCACAGAGCCCACTCTCATGAAGCAGGCAAAAGCCGCTTTAGTGTTAAAATTAGGTCACGTGTCCACTTCTCCGTGCCCACACCTACTCACTGCCCGCTCTGTCACACGGCCTCGCACGACCGGTCATGTTTTAAATGCAAGTCCTGTGCCCGCCCTCGAGCGCTCACACATACTAACTACATTTTCGCCCCGACGCCGACATCGCGCGTCGCGCCTCACACTATATGTTCCCCGTCCAAAGCCACCGGGACACTGTGTGTAAAACGGGCAGCTATCGCTACGTGCGATCCGCCGTATCTAACCACCAAGAGCGCGCGCGCCGCGCCCGCCCCTGAATGTAAGTCCTGTGCCCGCCCTCGAGCGCTCACACATACTAACGAACATTTTCGCCCCCGACGCCGCCATCGCGCGTCGCGCCTCACACTTTATGTTCCCCGTCTAAAGCCACCGGGACACTGTGTGTAAAACGGCCAGCTATCGCTGCGTGCGATCCGCCGTATCTAAGCACCAAGAGCGCGCACGCCGCGCCCGCCCCTCCGTTTCGAGCTCTCGAGCCCGCGATGCGCGGCGATCGGAGCCCGGAGGCCATTCTGCCCCTGGCTGCACACGCAAAAGCGTGGGAAACTATTCCAGGCGCATCAGAACGGGTGCTAAGCACAGTAAAACAGGGCTATACTCTGCAGTTCGCTCGCCGCCCTCCGCGCTTTCAAGCGCGTATCGAGACCAGAGTGAATGGGGAAGTAGCACATCTACTTCGAGCAGAAATAGCTACACTTCTGTGCAAAAGGGCTATAGAACCGGTTTCCCCTTCCATGAGCGAGTCGGGCTTTTACAGCCGTTATTTCCTCGTTCCCAAGAAGGACGGAGCTCTCAGACCAATTTTGGATCTGAGACGTTTGAACAAGGCTCTTATGAGAAGACCGTTCAAAATGCTCACAACCAGACAAATTCTCGCGCAAATTCGCCCGAGGGACTGGTTTATATCTCTCAATCTAAAAGATGCGTGCTTTTCAGATCCTGATAATACCCCGTCACAGGCCATTCTTGAGATTCGCCTTCGACGGTCAGGTATATCAGTACACGGCCCGCCTGTCGACACAGCGCGCGCGCTGCATTCGACGCCTGGCCGCGTCCCTCCGGCCGGGCAGCACCGTACCTCTCAAAACATTTCAGAGGTTACTAGGTTGTATGGCCTCAGCCGCAGCAGTGCTTCGGCTGGGTCTTTTACGAATGCGCCCGCTACAACGCTGGCTGAATGCCCGAGTGCCTCACAGAGCATGGGCTTCCGGCGGTATCCGCATCAGAGTGACTCAGAGCTGCGTTTCAGCTCTGAAGCCCTGGTTAGCGGCCGACTGGTACCAGCGGGGAGTGACAATGGGAGCTATCTCACACCGCAAAGTTATCTCGACGGACGCTTCCACCTCAGGCTGGGGCGCTCTGTTCGAGGGCAAACCGGCTTTTGGCCTGTGGTCAGACCGGGAAAAATGCCTCCACATAAACTGTTTGGAGATGATAGCGGTCGAGAACGCGCTCAGGCGCTTCCTCCCATTCATACGGGATCACCATGTGCTAGTCCGCTCGGACAACACGTCCGTGGTATCCTATGTGAACCGACAGGGCGGTGTCAGATCCAGGAATCTGTGCAGGCTGACAGAACGCCTTCTCGTGTGGGCTTACCGCTCGCTGCGCTCGCTGAGAGCCGCGCACGTGCCGGGCCACCTGAATGTCGGTCCAGACAGACTGTCCAGGGACAACATTCCCCCGGGAGAATGGTCTCTGCACCCCCAGACAGTCCAGTTTCTCTGGCGCCTATTCGGCAGAGCGGAAATCGACCTCTTTGCGTCGAAAGACAATGCTCAATGCCCGAAGTTTTATTCGAAGAGCGAGGACGCGCTGTCCCAGACATGGCCCAGCCTCCCGCTGTATGCTTTTCCTCCGATCTCCCTGTTGCCACAGGTCATTTCGAGGATCAGAGAAACGCACCACTCAGTGCTGCTTATAGCCCCGCGATGGGAAAACCAAACTTGGTACCCAGAGCTAGTGAGGCTGTCGCACTCACCCCCATGGCCGATCCCGGTGAGAAAGGATCTCCTCTCCCAAGCCGGTGGATCGATCTGGCATCCCCATCCAGAGCGCTGGTCGCTGCATGCATGGGTGATCAACGGATACCCGTTGACCTGTCAGAAGGGGTCGTGAACACGATCTCACAGTCGAGAGCCCCCTCCACGAGACGGCTCTACGCGTCTAAATGGTCGGTGTTTTCTAAATGGTGCGCTACTAAAAACTTGGATCCGCGCGCATGCGGGGTCCCGCGGGTGCTCTCCTTCTTACAAGAGCTGTTGGAAAAGGGCAGATCCCCTTCCACGCTCAAAGTATATGTGGCCGCTATTGCAGCGTTCGCTGAGACGACGCGCGGCCGGGCAATGGGAAGGATTGAGCTCATTATCCGCTTCCTCAGAGGAGCTAGACGGATGAATCCCCCGCGGCCCCCCTCGGTTCCCTCGTGGGATCTGTCCTTGGTCCTAGCGGCCCTAGAGGCTTTTCCCTTTGAACCGCTTGAATCCGCGGATCTAAAGTATTTGTCGCTTAAAACCGTTTTTCTGATAGCTCTGTCTTCAGTCAAACGAGTGGGTGATTTGCACGCGCTATCTGTTAGCCCTGCATGTCTTGAGTTCGGGCCGAATGACTTGAAAGTCATTCTCAGACCGAGACACGGTTACATCCCCAAAGCGATTGGAACCCCGTTTAGGGCACAAGTTATGTCCCTCTCGGCTCTGCCAGCATCCGACAGTGGGGACAGTGATAACCTCCTATGCCCTCCGGGCGCTGAGAGTTTACATCACGCGCTCCGCCGCTTTCAGGCGTTCAGAGCAGCTCTTTGTTTCCTTCGGCGGACGCACCAAGGGTCTTGCCGCCTCGAAACAGAGCTTGTCCAGGTGGATAGTGGACGCGATAGCAGCAGCTTATGCCTCCAGACACCTGCAGTGCCCTCTGGGCATCAGAGCCCACTCCACTAGAGGCATGGCCTCGTCGTGGGCCTGGTCCAGCGGAATTTCTAATCACGGTATTTGTATGGCGGCGGGCTGGGCCTCCCCATCAACATTCGTGAGGTTTTATAACCTGGAAGTTCCTGCCCTACAGGCAAAAATACTGTCAGCATAAGTGACATGTATGCTCTGCCCATTTCTCGTGTGCAGACTACGTTCATATGCTGGCGCTATTCTGGTACTATACTCAGGGTGAAGTGTTTGACTCAGACCGGCTGATCCGCTCTGTTTCCTATTTCCCGTTACGCGCTGTTGTCGGTGCTGGCCCGCGCTGCTGGCCGCCCGTATTATTCTCTGTCGCGCGGGAATTTTTCCCTTCATGTGAGACCGACTATGTCGTTTTTCTCCTACCCTTATGAGTGCTTATGTACTGTATGGGCTCGCTCTGCCGGCCCTACTGTTTGTACTGTTATATGTTTATAGACCGGCCGCGCCGCTCTATTTCATATGCTGCATGAAGTGCCTGTACTGCGCTGGCCCGTCTCTCCGACCGGCCACATTTCCCAGCAGAGTGTTTTCCCCGGTTTCCCTGGGATTCATGGGCTGGATGCTCGGCGCACACGGCGTTGACAAAGGGTTCCCGATGCGTAAGCTAACCTTACGCAATACGAGAGACCTCTCGTAAGAGAACGTACTCGGTTACTAATGTAACCTCGGTTCTCTCTAAAAGAGGGAACGAGTATTGCGTAACCTGCCGTGTCGCGCCAAGAGCTTTTGCGCTTCAGACTGCGAAAACCAGAATTTTAGCCTATGAGCGCTGAATATATACACGCTGGCCACACCCATTCTGACGGATAGAAGGTTGCGGAGGGCGCGAAGCGCCCTCATTGGTTGCCGCGTTCAGAGCGCTCACCGATAGGCTTAAGCAGTTGCCGCCGAGCAGCCAATGAGCACGCTTATACAGCCTGCCTAGGTCTGTCGGCTGCTGCACTGCGTTGACAATGTATACAAAATTAAGGATAATTTTTTGGCTTCAGATCTCGAAGAAAGAAGACTTTCCCGATGCGTAAGCTAACCTTACGCAATACTCGTTCCCTCTTCTAGAGAGAACCGAGGTTACATTAGTAACCGAGTACGTTATTATTAATGTGTAAGTTTTGAGCGTCGATTTAATGGTGTTATTTCGCAGTATATCCCCCTACTGGACGCATCTGGAACAGCAGGGGCGTAAAACTGCCTGGGGCGTAGATCTACCATAGACTGTAAAAAAAGATCTACCGGCTCCAGGTCTGCAGCCTCCCCATATAGGGGATAGTCGTAGATTTGATCATGGATCTCTCCAAACACTTAACCTCTTAATTAACCAACTTTATTCAACTCACATGTTTTAGTAGTAGGGCCTACTGATTCAGTCTTTCCACATTGTGTTGTGGTAATGTTGTTTAGGGCGGTAAAATAACAGTGTTTGTATTTTTCACTATGCTGGGCTACTTGGACACAAAACCCAACAATTCAGAGACTCAAAGGGTCAAAAACGAACAGATTGGTCAGTAAGTAGGCTACAGTCAGGACAGTCATCAGTGTAATTATAGATGTAATTACAGAAATTAATTACAGCTGTAATTACATGCACGTATTTTTTAAGTTCCATGTAAAAACATTTAGGGTAGGCTATACCTATTCAATAAGTGCATTGTATCAAATGATTTATATGTTACATAATATCTTAGTTAAAGACACAAAGTGGACCGAACAATTTTGACCTATCTCTTTTATCTATCACATTGAACTTAATAGGATAATATTGTACCATATTGATATAAAAATACGAAGAAAAAGAAAATATATTCCATTCTTTTTTATCAACAACACGAAGTGCATTAAACATACATTACGTCAGGGTTTCCCAAAATGGGGTTTAAAGAAACTGCAGGGGGTTTGTAAGTTTAATGAAAAGCTAAAAAATGAATAGCCTATATTATCAAAATTTAAATACATTTTAAAATAAAAAAATATATAATAAAAATGTGTTTGAAAGAGAAAAGCCTTCCAAAGACATACAGATGATTTACTGAGTGAAAACACTGATTTCTATAAATCCAGTATAGTCAAATGCTTTGGTTTCTTAATTTTCCATATAGCCTATTTATTACCTTCGTCCTTATTGCCAGCCGTAACTTATCCGGATATTTATTAAAAAGAGCTGCCAACTCTCACGCATTCACCGTGAGACACACGCAATTGACACTTTTCACACGCTCTCACGCCACACATCTATTTTCTCACGCACAGAAAAATCGCGAAGCAAAGAGGACACGGAAACTGACAGACTAGACAGAGCAGGTTACTTATGATATAAAAAAATCTCAGCTCTCAGGTTCTGTCACTTTTATTACGAAATTTAAACAATAAATACCGTTTTGGCGCTTCTAAATGTGACGCGACAGATCCCTAGCGGCACGTGAACCGATCATCTCTAGCTAGTAAATAAACACGAATGAAAAATGTTGAAAGATACAGTAGCCTACAACTTACCGAAATGTATATTCCTCATACATAATATCGATCAATCGATCAAACAAATGGGTCAATAAAACAGCTGGAGAACAATTGTGTCACATAACATTTACCTCGCCATTTAATGACCATAATATAGGCTATAGCACATTAGTTGGCTAGAAAAAAGGTATAGAGAGTATTTTGCTAAATATGTGTACTATATTACATATTTATTATATTTTTACTTATATCATTAAATAAAGTTGTTATTATAATTAAAAAAACGCATTATCTCTCTCTCTGTATGTTTACAGCATTAGGTGAGTTGTTTTTTTCTTGAGAAAAATGAATGCCTATCTTGTGTAGCCTACCTAATATATTTATCCAACAGACTTTGCTGTGGGGAAAGTCTCTCCTGCGCTGGCTCAACTAGGGACATGTCCAAGCATCCCTACTAAATTCTACACCCCTGTATTGGCATACTAATGGGGTCCTAAGCTGGGACCTATTTTTTACAGTCTATGGCTGGGACCCATCACTTCAGATGAACACAATACTTCACCACACCAGTTTGAGTTTCAAGTTTTCCCTGGTGCCTATGCGCGCAATAAGTGGGCAGGCAATATGCTAATGTTTCATCTTGTAGTCACAACGAAACGGCTTATGACTCGTTTGAAAAGTGATTCATTTCATTGACTCAGAGTCGACTCTTACCTTTGAAAGACAATGACTTTATATACGGTAGACTTTCAGATTTAAAACTTTGCAGGATGTTTTCATTCACTTAGAGCTATGTTACACACTACATGAAAGGCCATTTTCAAAAATCCATAATAGGGGCACTTTAAGGCTTTGACTCAAGTTGGTTAATCACACATAATCGATGGTGAAGGCACCACGTCAAAGGCCCAAACCAAAAAAAAGAAAGTGAACAGGCACTGTGCGCCTTCACACGAGCTGAAACAAACAAGTTAATAGCGCTCGTCTGTCGGCCCAATCCAGCAGCGAAATCGTGCAGTCCCTCAGATCCCGGGAACAGGATAAGTCACGGTAGTAAGTCCAATGATATCGAAGCAGACAGCAAAACGAGCATTCACATAGAAGTTTAGATAAGACCCAAAGCCCACTGTAACGTCCCTTGCACATTTGCCCGCACTTTAAATATAAAATACTGCACACACACAAGATTTGAATTTAACCAGCCAGGCTGCTATCGATCATACGGTTATAAGCTCAGTCAAAACATAGGGTGAATTGCCCTAATGTGGGACACTGCCTAATGTGGGACACCTAAGGTCTAGTGTTTGTAGGTCCCCCATAAATACATGAATGACAGTGAAACTATGGGTTAGACAAAGCTGTGGTGTCATGTGATTAAAATCATATGACCTATCAAATGTCCTATCATATTTGAGGGTGGAGCAATCATCAAACAGGAGGCACCTTGTGTGAAGACCATCCGAAGGCCAGTGACATAGAGTTTTAACAAATTTGGTATTAAGGATTTAAATACATTTTAAACAAAGCAATCCTGCAACTTTTTAGCCTAATATGCTTATGAAATGTTTGTCCATCAAAAAAATAGTCTAACTTTGTGTGTATAAACTATATATTTTATATTTTTATCAAATTTCCTAGTGTCCCACATTAGGAAGTATGGTTTCCAAATCTGGGACAGCTTGATCAGCCTAATGTGGGACAGTACTTCAATGAGTCAAAAATGTGTGGTGGGGCATGGTTTGTAGGACAAACATGGTTATTTACATGGTTTTAGTCTTGTAATGCAATATTACAATACTGTTAATGCAGATTTTTACAGTCATGTGAATTTTTTATTCTTGGAGGGCGGTTTGAAGGCTCTTTTTTGTGTGTTTGTACATGTGTACGTGTCTCTCTCTCTCTCTCTCTCTCTCTCTCTCTCTCTCTCTCTCTCTCTCTCTCTCTCTGTGTGTGTGTGTGTGTGTCATGTGTGTGTAAAAGGTAGGTAGATGACTTAAAATGTAAGAAATAGGATGCAGCCCTTTGGTTGAAAAGCACCCTATGTGTGCTCTTTATGCTTTGTTTGTGCAGATAACTCATAATTGAGAAACTACAGAAGTTCAAGCTCACACATCACAACTTACTGCAAAGGATTAAGAAAAATACATATGTGGACACCGGACACATCTGTGTTTAAAATGTATTATGTAACATACAATATAACATACAATTAGGAACTCATTATTATCCATGTTGAAGACTTATAGTTATGATTTTAATATAGATATGATTATTATATAGAAATGATTTTGCTTAAATTTAACCTAAATTATTATTTTTACTAAACAGCGTCTGTTCAAAAACTTTACAATTTTAAAGCAAAAACTGTGCTTATCGTCTTAGATCTTAGTTATACAAAAATATTCAAGCAGTATTTTTGTCCATGCAACATGAAACATGTTGTCAAAGTTTGTCACAGTGGTGTTGTTTTTTTAAAGAAATCCGAGGACTCGACATTGCTCTTAGATGAAGTTGTATCCTTTAGAAAATCACCACATTTTCAGAGACGAGATGTGCCTCTGTGGTCCATGACACATAAGTATAGTTTGTCTTGAGTGAATATTTCATTTTACTCGTCTTAATTCAAAGCATGATCTTACTTTTTAGCTATCTATTGCACATATCAGTTGTATATTATTTTACTTTTCTTGCATCCTCCGAACTATCCTTAATCAGTGAAAACCTTTACTGAAAATATACTCGGTTATCTACTCAAAATATATGTAGAATTTTAAAATGTTACCATTTGTTGATGCGACAGGTTGTCTGTTGGCTGCATGAACTTTGGGGAGAGCTGATGATACTATAGCACACATGGACACATGCCCTTTGACCCCCTCGATTTTGGAGGGTGCACAAGACTCTACAAGTTAGTCCTTAATTTCAGATGTGTAAAATACAAAACAGCATTTTTCAGCTGAGTGAATCTACACGAGAGGTCTTCAGAACTCGTGACTTCCGGGTCAATGGGGCTCATGAGAATATTTAATTTCGGTAACACTTTATATTACGACCCGCAAACAACTGCGTAAGTAAACCGAAATTACGGTGTACGTTTCTGTAATTATAGTGTACTTCCGTGTAGGTATACACGGGTTTCTTGTATACAAACAATACCGGATGCGCGCGCATCCAGGAGGCAATAAACCGCTATCTGTTATGCCGAGTTCTGTAAAAGAACATTGTAATTAACGTAGATTTCGCATTGTTTGTAATTTCTTGTTGACTCAATAATAAACTGCAATTTCAGAGTTGGATCTGTTTGTTTGTGTTTCATATTAATATAAGATTATGTAAAACGGACATACTGTGTATGAATTATCATGTTAGTAAGTTAGTAATGTATAGCCAATGTTAGCAGTGCAGCATCGAGCCCGAATTTAACTTTTATATAAGTTAACCTTGTTTAGCCTACGTTACTTTACGGCCTGCAACATTTCATGACTGCACACATATAACGTTACTTTACTGTAAATCAAAGATTTGACGATGGATTATGTGGGAAGCCTAGTACCTCCGACCGTGGCGATTATATTAAAAAACTTACTCTCAGCAGTGGTGAGATCTTGCCGGATCCCTACGCAATACATGACGATCTTTGGATTGTGGATGACAAGAAGTGGCCAACAATTGTATGGCCTGATATATATCTTATTCAGACACCAAGTGTGTATACAAGAGAAATGATTAGAGCGTACAAATCCCTTGATGCATACAACTACGTGCTATGTGGTCATGTGCAGCTCGTCAAATACTTTGATGCTGCACCGGATTTTTGCGTGTTAAGGTCAGATGTGCTCCCTAGTCAAAGGCAAGGCATTAAAGCCAAGCCTTATGATAAAAATGATAGTTAAGTGGTTGCACACAATTGATTTTAGCTACATTTAAACAAATGCATTAATTAATAATTAATAAATTAATAAAAATGTATTAAGTTCAACTTAGAAAATTTTTAGTAAATTCAACTATCATTTTTTTTCAGTGAGGCGCAACCTATGAATAGAAAGAATATAACATACAACTTCCTCCTTCTGTCCCACTCTTCCATTTGTCTAGATTTGGAATTACTTGCAACATATAATTTAAATGAGCAGATAAAACACAACAGACAGGCCTGCATGTAAATATATTATGAATACTAAACCCTTTACTCCCGTACGAAGACCGCGCTTTCTGCCTCCTGGATGCGTGCGCAAGCAGTGATGACGTCGCCGAGAAATCCATGTATAAGGGAACAATATGTTAAGTTTTGGGTAATAAAGGGGTAACAAGCAGATATACAACCTGCAAAGAACTTCGTAAGTAAACCGAAATTACGGTACGTTTCTGTAATTATAGTGTACCTCCGTGTAGGTATAAGGGAACAATATGTTAAGTTTTGGGTAATAAAGGGGTACAACCAGATATACAAGCAAATTATTTATAATGTAATTATTTTAAAACTAACAGGTACCTATTCTGTTAATATATTCCAGGCAAAAATTGTACGTCTGTTGTATATAAAAGCTTTTATCACATTTCTGGAAAAATATGTTCTTGTGCAATGTAGCTACAGGGTCATTTTGACATCTGTGGGTTGTAAATTATATATATATATATATATATATATATATATATATATATATATATATATATATATATATATATATATGGCTGTATGTAAGCACAGTATGATAAAAATTTAATCTGAAACAATTTTATAAACAGCTGATTTCGAAAAACATTGGCAATGCTATTTATTGGCTTTTCTTACTAAACTACTTAACATTTAGCCCCCCAAAAAAAAAAATTCTGCTATGACTTTAATTTAGAACGTACCATGTAGTACTTAGTACTTACCTTATCACATTGTATGCAATGCCACTTAAATGTCAGGGCAAATATACTGTGTAATTAAAAAATTTTTAAATTTTTTTTATAAGAGTAGCTTACCTTTCTCTGTAATTACTGTGCAAATAGTGTTGTTTCGTATTGTTACATAGTAAGTAGTGTTTGTTACCCGTTTCAACTGTGTATTTACAGGGTAAGTGTAACTCCTGCGGGCTGTAAATTAAAGTGGCGCTTGTTACCCCCTTGTTCTGTGTATTTACAGGGTAAGTGTAACTCCTGCGGGCTGTAAATTAAAGTGGCGCTTGTTACCCCCTTGTTCTGTGTATTTACAGGGTAAGTGTAACTCCTGCGGGCTGTAAATTAAAGTGGCGCTTGTTACCCCCTTGTTCTGTGTATTTACAGGGTAAGTGTAACTCCTGCGGGCTGTAAATTAAAGTGGCGCTTGTTACCCCCTTGTTCTGTGTAGTTACAGGGTAAGTGCAGTAAATATACAATAAAGGATCCAATTTAATTTCTGACTTTTATTTTACAAAAACATTTCAAAACACTTTTTCATCTTAATAAAACATTGTCTTTTCTACAGTATACTCAAACAACAAAGTAACACATTATACCCCCCAACCCCTTTATTTGCTTCTCTTGCTTTTCTTCTTCTTTCTTTTCTTGCTCTTCTTTTTCTTAACTTCCACAGGGGACTCTGAAGTTGAGGAGTTGATGGAGTCCCATTGGTCTTGCTGCACTGCAAAAATATGAATATACAGTATATACATGCTCTTAGCAAGCTACACCTTCAATTTTAAGTTGTCGAACAATCCTCCACTCTAAAACATTTTGTGCCACCTGATATTACTGTAGTAACTGTAATTTTGAAGAAAACACATTTTGGTGAAGTTTGAGGCAGATCATGGGGGGGTTGTGATATTTTATAGTGATAATGACTGTAGTGCAGCAGAAAATGTTTTTAAAAAAGGCATAGTTCTGACAGCAACAAAAAAACAAAAAAGCATGAAACACAAACCTGAGGGCTGTGGCACTATAGGAACAGCATATCTTTGTGTCATTGCAGATGGGACAGCAGACTTCATCTTTTCAATTTCCTTTTTCAAAAAATCACACTCATCTTTGAGCAAGGTGATCTCTGCTTTAAGAGTGATAATCTTATCTTTGAAAGAAAGAAAGAAAGAAAGAAAGGTTAGACGTTTAAATTTTACTCCTGCCCTACTCCAGGGCTTATACTTGTGACCACTTTCCTATTTTTTAAAACATCAAATTGAAGAACTAAACATCACTGGTACTGTACATTATAAATGCACTTGTTAAAGGATTAGTTCACCCCAAAATGAAAATTTACAACGGACAACGGTAACAAACATTGGTCACCATCGTTAAGTCCAAATCAATGCAGTTTCAAAAGTATTTTAAGTGTTTAAACGGGCTGTACGTGATCACAGCTGAAGAAGAGGTTGTTATCTAGCTAAACGATAGGTCATTTAAAAAAAAGGAATATATAATTTATAGACTTTTTACCTTCAATAGTTCGGATTGAGCTGATCAACAAACGAACAGGGAACTACGTCATCACGTTGAAAGGTCACGCCTGCACCGGTGTTCCGGAGAATTCGGTTCCCCTGTTTCCCCTCAGCGCGCCGCGCGCATTGACTGTAAAAAATAGGCTGCGCGTGACCTCATAATTCCGCGCAAGTTTCGTTCAGCGGATATATTGTGCATTTGTGTGTTTTTATCGCAGTTATATACATTTACCTACTCTCCATCACAGTAATGTACAGTTTACGTTGTTTACTAGATAATTTGCCGGCAATACTATTTGAACTACTATTCATATTCATCAGAATGTTATTCATATACTATTCATATTTATATTCACTGAATACTATTTCTATATATATAATCGCAAACAATACTATTCGAATTATCCTCCTATGTACGGTCGCATTGTAAACAGTGGGGCGGTACTTCCATAGATATCAGAGCCCGTCTACGGAGAGCCTGCCCACTCCCTATTAAGCTCTATTGTACCGAATTTTGGTTGTAGTACCAGCAGAGTTCCACTGGGGGCGATCGCCATGAGTGCAAAATGAATGGGAGTCTATGGGGCTAGACGGCTAAATGTATTTCTTTCACCCGATTGCCGTTGATAAATCTCAAATCTGATTGTAGATTTTGCAAGTTCAACATGGGTTTTAGGTCGAAAGTTGAATGAACGAGTACTTATGTCCTTTCGATTTCTTACAGGTTGAGTTGTTGTTGCCCATAACACGCTAGCATTCTGCTAATGAATGCTGATTGGTCAGTGAAGGACTGATTACGACCAGAGATACCACTTGATGGCATCGTGTCATCCGCAACGGGACCAGAAACAAACAAAACAAAAACTCTTCTAGCAAGTGTGTTTACCTGTGTCAGCTGTGTTGTCGATGCCTCGAGTGAAAAGAAAGTGCAGAGCGCGAACGCACCAAAGTGACTGAAGGATTGCCGTGAAGCAGTATCTCTGGTCGTACATGTATATGACGTCATTGACACTTTAAAGGGACACTATGCAAGTCTGAGTGTTTTTTCTCTACGAGCTCCCCCTAGTGTCTGGTAGTATAATGCTTTCAAACACTCTGTCGTAAAAACGAACTGTTGTCCCTCCCCCCTCGCCACGAGCAACCCAGCTGATCAGCTGTCAACCTAGCTGAGCAGAGGAACCGGCTATTTCAAAACCAGTTATGTCTACCGAGGCAAGTAAAGCAATACTTTCTTTCCAACTGATGGCGATTTTTTTATTTATTGTGTTGTCATGCATACTAGTATTTTTACCGGGAACGAACGATATGAACGAGGCGAACTACTGCTTTCGTGTTTGTTTGTTTGTTTGTTTTTGGGAGAATGGGCATGAGCATAAAAAATATATATATCGGAGGCTAATATTTGTCTAAAGTTATATTAGCAAGGTCTATAAGTTCATCTGGTAGAATGATGGTTTACCTTTGCTTGTCTAAGAAAACATCAGAACGTTTTTTCTAGCTCGATCATGATATGTGCAACATTTTGCGCGTCTGATATTGCCTACTATCAGACGCGTTGACTTAGTGACATAAAATAAAAGTGTAAGTTACACAAATAAAACCGACAGAGGAACGGCCAAACAACTACAGAAATCAAACGTGTTTGCTATGACAATGCTAACATCAAAGTTATAGTATCTAGCGTACTAGTAAGCCCCTAACAGACAGCGATCATAATAAAAACCTTTACAGACAATAGCAAACATCCTGAGGTCGCAATTACTTGAAATTTAAATATTAAACACAGTTTATTCCAAAGATACTTAACTTACAAGTGCAACAGCAGGATCAGCATCCGTTTTGCAGGCTTCTGTTTCTCTCAGTTCTCACCATTCTGAAAAAGCCGGTCCGATATATTTACTCGAGTCTGACTTCTTGCTCGGTCAGTCTCCCGTTTCCTCTTTCGTTGGTCCTCCGACAAAGATTTCCTAGCTTTCTGCTTCTTTTTTACAGGCTCAGCCTCAGCCATAACTCAATCTATCGTTGCCCTTTGCTTATAGCTAGCCCGCCGGTGCTTGAATAGGGCTTGGCGACGTGACGTCACGGCTCTAGCGCCGCGGTGGCTGATGGGAAAAATCGCCATTTTGTGAGGCCACTCGCGCGTCGAGGCGCCGAGGAAGTTTTAGTTGTTTTTGGATGTAATGTTCGTTCACAGTCACACGATCGACGGGGCATAAAATTAGACAGCGGACTTTTTTATTGTTTCCCGGCCTGAAAACAGAATGAATGAGTCATGTGTCCGATGTGACCAAGCGGAGATGGATGGCCTGGATATCCGCCATAAGACGCACGGACATACATTCGCAAACATCCCAAGATCATTGAAAGTGTGTTCCAGGCATTTTCATTCGGGTAAGTGTATAAATTTCACTTAGCAAATGATTATGTGTTTTTTTCCCGAGAGTGGTAGACATAGGTTCATCTGCATTTTCTAACTTGGCACTATTCTGTCGACTTTGCGGCAGTGAGCAAGCTAATTTAAGCTAATAAAGTGCGCTGAATGAATCATGTGATCAAAACAAAGCACTCCGCTGAGCCACTCAGATATTCCGAGGAGTAACCCAGCCTGAACTAGAGAGTTATTTTTTATCACTGTGACTGAAGCACGAGAAATTCTCTTTATAACACTTGTAAGTATGTTTGCCACATGAGTTCAACTGGAACTGAAGTGTAAAGTGTATATATATATATATATATATATATATATATATATATATATATACACACACGTGCATTATACATTTATATACTATATATATATATATATATATATGCACACACACGTGTACTATACACTCATACTATAATACTAGGGAATACTATACAATAACAAACACACACACACACACACACACACATATATATATATATATATATATATATATATATATATATATATATATATATATGAAGAGTTCAGATGCAAAAGCATCTAAGTGCCATCTGAAATTTTCTTCTAAAATGATTTTTTATCAAGCTTGTATATTTAAGTTCAGTAATTTCACTTAAATGGCAATGAAAATGACCTATTGTCATTTACGTGAAATTACTGAACTTAAATATACGAGCTTGATAAAAATGATAATTTTAGAAGAAAATTTCATATGGCACTTAGAGGCTTATGCATCTGAACTCTTGTATGTGTGTGTGTGTGTGTGTACGTGTTATTGTATAGTGTTCCCTAGTATTATAGTATATGAGTGTATAGTATTCCCATTGTTGCTTGCAATAATTTGTTTTAATATGGATACTTTTGTCTCCCCAAAGGTAAACCAGCATATGAGATGGATGAGTCTCATCCAGACTGGGCTCCAACCCTCCACATCGGTCACTTTGAAGTCAACAGCCACAGTGTCAGATCGGCATGGCCGCATACAACGTAGACATAATTTAAGTGAATCTGAGGGAGGAGGCCAAAATGAACAAACTGTTTCTTTGCTCAGTTCTGTGAGCAAAGCAGTGCAGAACTAACCCGTCTTTTGCAGGAAAATATGTAGTTTAAGTCTGAGTTAAACAAGTTGAATATGGATGAAGAGTTTTTCAAAGAAAATACAGAGAAGATTCAATATTAAACAGGACTTCCATGTTTTGCAATTTTGTTGTCAATGATTACTACTGTTATGCTTCTTAACAAATAATTTCCTGGCGATTTAGTGTTAAATGTGGAAGACACGTTATAGCACACCTTAGGATACATGTTGAAAGGGTAATAGCTAGCTTGCACAATAAGTACACACTATTACATAACACAATACCATTTAGTTTGTTGCTTCCCTGTAAAGATGAAGAATTTACCCTTCTTGATAAGATAGTCAATGTTTGCTGTTTTCTAGTTAACACGTATACAAGTGTTGTACGGCCAGATGAAACAAAAGTGTGCATGTTGAATGGTAAAAATACATTTTTGGTTTTTATTTGGTGTGTGTGAAATGTGGTACCTTCCTGAGATTGAACATGTTTGTTTTGTGTGTGTGTACCTTCCTTAGCATGAACATGGTATACTATTTGTACATTAAATACTTCAAATGAAAATAGATGACAATTTGATAATTAAAAACTTTTTTAATAAAAAAATTCAAGTTTCTTGTGCATCTTGTGTTGAACTACTTTAAAACATTGAATTTCATGTAACAAATTTTATATACAGCATGCATTTTGGGATTTTGACGCTGTAATTCTTCCGCTTCTGTAATCATACCACGCAGATGACAGATGTTGTTGCCTGGTGTACTCTTCTACAGCTGCTGCCTGCTCGTCAGACACACTTACAGCATTCATGAGCTTGTCGCAGGACAGCAGACAGGTCACTGGCATCTATGCTTTCATCATTCAGGGATACGCACCTTTGTACGAACGAGGGTTTTCACAACTCAGCGGTTTGTAGGCTTCCAAGTCATGAACCCAGCCATTTGTGAACTGAACGTGGGCTTCCATAGATTTATAATTACAAAACTGAGCCTCGAAATATGCATTCACACCACAGACTAAATATGCAAAAATATCTGGAAATGTCAGAGGAGGTAACTTAAATCGTCGAGGTCTCGAGTAACGTTATATTCTCTTGCAGGCACCTCATACGGATCCATATTTCCGATCAGTGACATCTTTTCCATGTACCGTTTTCTTGCGTCAGGTAGAAGTTTGTCTCTGTATAGTACATTTCGTTCTTTTAATCGACTTTTCAACATTGTTTTCGTGTAGTAAGTGGTTGTTTTAAGCATAGACAGTATATAAACGTCTCGCCCGATGTGGCCTCACAAAATGGCGCCGCCCTATTGTTTACGTCCCAGAATGCACTGCGCAGTGACGTCGGTTGCCAAGCCCTATAGGGGCGTGTACGTGTGCAGTGCCGTCAAGCAATTCGTTACATCGCGAGACCTGATATCACGCGATACTTCCTGACACCGACCCGCGTCCCAAAGTTGCAAGTGAGTTTTTTCCGCTCTCGGGCACCAGGGGGGTGCGAAACCACCACCATTCAACCCGAAATAAGTAATATAACCATTCCACTGACTCCGAAGCTGTTCAGTTAAGGTTAAAAAGTTACCTAGAGCACATTTAAAAGACTTTTTAAAGCAAATAAGTGACTCAAAAAAATCTAACACCCAGCAATGTGTAATTTATTTGCATCTCCTTTCGAATACTACATTCAAATTACTAGACAAAAAATTATATCCTGAGAAAAGTGGATTTTTATTGGTATTATAGCGCCATAGACCTCCATTCATTCTGCACTCGTCCTGTGAGCGCCCTCATATGGAATCAGAGAGGAACTGCAACCAGTTCAGAAGCCGGTGTGGTGAATAATATGGTCACTCGGTGTATTGGGTCCGGGCGTAGGACCCAAGCAATCCGATTGGCTCAAAGCCCGTTTTATGGGTAATCGCTTTAGTGCCTGGTTATAAATCATACAAAATAATTTTATTATAGAAGACGTTTGTACTACGTTTTAACGAGTCATTTAAATGAATTTAATGGGCTGTCATGGCAGTCCCGAAGGACTCGTTCCTTCTGTTGCTCATCCATGACAACTAGACGTTTTGATCCGTCTGCAGTCTTGTAATAAAGATGTCCACCTGTGTTAGAGACATAAAGAGGTAATGTGAGGGAACGCAACACACAGTATATAAATCATGTTATTTATTGAAGAAAATATTATGTAAAATTAGTTGTTTTATCATAAGCAAACGTAGCGGATACTGTACACTGTAAAAAATAATACATTGATTTTATTAATATCTAATTAATAAAAATGAGGCAACAGATTACAAGCAATATTATTAATTAAATTTAACAAATTAGAATTGAGTAATAATTAATCAAATTAATTCCTTAAAAGTTAACCATTTAAAATGAGTAAAATGTACAAAATATCTTTTATTGCCAACATTGAAGACTCTATATGAGTTCAGTGATTCAGGTCAAATGATTGTGAAATAATGATTATGTTAAAACACAACCAACACCATCAGATCACCTTTTCTCTTTGTTCATCTGGCTGTTATAACTCAGGTACAGCAGCCAAACAAAACTGACATCTCATTGCTAGATGTTCTCCAGTCCTAAAAGTAAAACAAAAACACAAACAATCTGCATTTAAAAGATCTTTTAGAAAGTCATGGTCTCTTTTGGGCCTTTGTCAGTGATGCTTGATTTCTTTCAAGACAACATAGGCTACTCTGAATTACTTCCCATCCCATACATGAAAAAAAAAAAAAATACATGCTGTGTTGGTGATATCATAATTATATATATATATATATATATATATATATATATATATATATATATATATATATATATTAAAATATTCTTACATAGGCTATATAAAATAAAATGACACAACCCTGTCTCTTTTTGTTAAATTTTAGTTTTATTGATCAATAATAGCAACTATGAAAGTATAAGTAGCCATAGTTATAAAACTAAACTTTGCCCTCAGCCAAAACGATTTGCAAGGGAACAAATTAATGAGATCAAAGATCGTCCGTTAGACATAGCCTACACAAGACGAATTATACCACTCCACTAGACTCAGCGAGTAACGTCTGCTGCACTTGCCGAGATAAGGCTTTTTCAGGCGGGATACGTGAGCGCTGAGCGCCCGGTGATCCCTGGGATCTCCCGTCTCCGAAAACGTCAGATCAAAATTTGAAATAGGCGCTATCTGTATAAACAAACAACATATTTGAGATTAAAACAACTACATTATCGACTGAAAAACTCTTAAAACTACATTTCGTGACACATTAACAGTAGTATTTTTAAATTTCGCGGTCTTTCTCCTGCTATTGACGCAACTTGAGATTTTAAATATTAGCTATAGAATATACACAATTTACATGTACAATATAAAATTTAATTTAATATACCTTGCATATAGCGTCTCTCTGAAGACCAGCGGGATTTAGCATTCATAAAGCTACCACATAATAACACTAAAACAGCTCACGTTAGCTTCAAGTTATCGCGAGAACAGATTTAGATCAGGCATACTACTGGCATACTAATGGGGGGCCAGGCAGGGGCCACTTGTGCTTTTAGGGGGCACACCTTTAACATTCATCTTAACCTATTTTCAGTATTATTTCAAGTCATTTTTCACCATGTCATGCATGACTGCAATCTCTAGAAAAAGCTAATAAATAATATTAGCTAAGCTAATAAAACAATTTCAATTCAAATGAATGTTTCATTATGTTTAATTGTAGTGTGATATAATGATCAATAATAACACATTTTTAGCATCTAAGCACATCTAGGCACTTTTTTACACCTGGGGTGGGTGATATGGCAATAATATCACAATTTTTGTTTTGTTTTTCAGAAAAAAATCATGATTTTATCATGATTCTTTTTCATGTTGGTTTTACTATTTTGCATGTGACTGAGCATTACAGCCAAACTAATGTCCCTATTTTAAAAACAAAGCCTTATAGCAAAATATAGGTAACAAAATATTAGGGCTGCAACAACTAATCGATAAAATCGATAATAATCAATTATGAAAATCGTTGTCAACGAATGTCATTGTCGATTAGTTGGTCTGCTCACGTCACGGGGAGCGTTACTGATGACGTCACTTTCATGACAACGCAGTCACGCGAAATGGCAGAGAGTAATCGGAGAGAAACATCAGCACGGCAAGCAAAAACTGTATATTCTCATTATATGAAGATGTGAAAATGGTATAGTCTAGTTTAATTCAATGCTACTGTGTAAACAGCTTTGTTTACTAACTTCGGGACAGTCACACTAGATCTATTTTGTATCGAGCATCAGGTTGCGCAATCAGTTCGCTCGCAACATAAGTGATGGATTAAAAATAGCGCTACCGCAGAAATAGGTTAAATTAAATGGTGTTTACAAAGTGAAGAACTAAATATAAAGGCAGTTAATAACAGCAGCAGTAAAATATTGTTTTTTAGTCACTGTAGTCAGTGGTTTTCAGCGAATGCTTGTGCAGTAATACATCATTTTTCCTGTAAGTTACTTTTAATCAAGCCTGTTGTCAGCTGCGTACCTCCATTCCGCTCTCTTTTTATAGCATTTGTCTACTATGTGTAAGAGGTAGGACATTAGGACCCAGTAGACACCACCTCAGAGCGCGTCATTGCTCAGCCGGCTATTTAGTGTGACGTAGTCACAGAGCGACAAGCCAAGCTAGCATTCCAGCATAGTGTGTCGGTACAGCGTGGGGAATGAAAGCACCAGGATCGATGGTTCAAACCAGTGCTTTTGTCATTGCTTGAGGCTGGAGATTGGCCAGTGGACAAAACGGTTGTTCTGGGAAAAACTGTTGCAGGTACCAAGTTAGATTATGAAATGTTGTGAATGATCGTAAAAGCTTGGTATATTGATTTTGTATCTTCTGTCATAGTAACACAGTTTGAGATTGTGGTGAGGATGCATCCTATTCTGTCACGGTAACGCAGTGCGATTGTGGTGAAGACGCATTGTGCAAACATTTGTTTGCTATTCAGGTATGAACATGCCTATAACTATTGATTGTATGTTGTTACAAAAGAAACCTATTTCATGACATTTTATTATTGTTACAGGACGTGTGTCCAGTCACTGTTTTTCCTATTTAGTTTTAGCTATACAAACTGCCTACCATAATTTGTACGACTGTTTGTCGAACGCCCTAGGGGTATGTGAAGAGGGAGAGAGAGGGAGAAGGTTTGGGTTTTTTTTATATTGTATGTTTGTTTTTTTTTTTGTTGTTGTCATGTCTGTAGGTTTAGAAGATCAGGTTAGGGCTCTGACCGAGCAGCTCCAGCAGCTGCAAGCTGTTAATACCAGGCTTCAACAGGAAGCAGTAGCACAACCAAATGCTGTGGCAGGACAGGGAGGGGCAACCAGCAGTCAGCAAGAAAGTTTAGTCAACCCAAGGTATGTCATTATCCCAAGAGAGCGGAAATGCCCAAGGTTTTCAGGTAACAATAGTTCTGGATGTCTGGGGGTTGAGGAGTGGGTAGAAGAAGCCCGTAGATGTTTTAATTCCAAACATATGACCCCTACTGAGCAGGCATTGTTTCTGTATGACCATCTTGATGGGGAAGCTAAGTCAGAGATCCGATTTCGTCCCACTGCAGATAGAAATAACCCTGATCGAATCCTGGCTATTTTGCTTGAAACATTTGGTTGCCCTCAATCTTATATTGAAGCTCAGAAACAATTTTTTCAACGACGCCAGCGTGATGGGGAATCTTTACGTGAATTTTCTCATGCAGTAATGTCTTTAATGGAGATAATTGAGCGTAAGAATCCAGGGGGAATTCCTGATTCTGATATTGTAATTCGTGATCATTTTGCTGAGTATGTCCGTGATAATATGCTTCGCAGAGAGTTAAAACGTCTCATACGATTACAACCTAGTATGTCCTTTATTGACGTTCGCAGTGAAGCTCTGCGTTGGTCAGATGACGGGGAGCGTCCTAGCCTCCCCCGGGCTAGAGCCTATTCTTGTGATACCCATATTGATGCCTGTGAATTGGGGGTAAACTCAAGTGCGGTAGCGGTAGAACCAGTTAAAGAAATTAGTGAATTAAAAGAAACTTTGCGCAAGCAACAAGTACAGTTAGATGCAATTTTGCAACGTTTGTCTAACCCAGTTTGGCATGCTGCCCCCAGTGGCCCTAGCACCCAGCCTAGGCGATATCGGTTTGATTCAGAAGGTCAACCTATCTGTATGCGGTGTGGACACCCAGGTCATATAGCTAGGCGTTGTCGTAATTGGGAGGGAGCCCATCAAGCTGCTGCAGCCGGGGAGTTTCAGAGTAGAGCTGGGGGTCGGGGCAGAAATGTTATGGGGCCCTCGGGAAACTAGCTTCATCTAGTGCTCAGAGTCAGGCTCTAGATGGTGGATTGGGTGGCTCCTCTTTAAAATTAACGGTACCTTCACATTCTATACTCATTGGTCAATGTCCAGTAATGAAGGTTGTAATGGCAGGTGTAGTTGTGCCATGTCTTGTTGATACAGGCTCAATGGTGTCAACTATTACAGAGGAATTTTTTGCAGAACATTTCCAACCCCAGGGTCAGGGTATTTTGCAGTCATGTGGCTGGCTACAGTTGAAAGCCGCCAATGGACTAGATATCCCGTATAAAGGATATTTAGAGTTGGATGTAGAAGTACTTGGTAGGACTTTGTCTCGAATGGGTATTTTGGTTGTACGAGATCCCCCTGATGTACAGACTCAGACAAGAAAGCGCAATGTTCCTGGTTTGTTGGGAATGAATATTCTGCAAAGTTGTTATCAAGAGCTGTTTGGTCAACATGGCACTGCGTTATTTCATTCCCCACTAGCTGTACCTGATGTGCTGAAAAACGCTATGTCTGAGTGTCAGGTTCTTGAATGTTTAACTGATTCAGAATTTATCGGTAGTGTCTCAATTCCCCCAGGTCCCTCCATTTGTGTTCCCTCTGGGTCATTTAAGCTAGTCACAGCCTCATGTAGACAGGGAGTTGGTTCACTTATTCCTGCCGCATTTTTAGAACCCCCAGGTATAGGTGACTGGCAACTACCTGCAGACCTCCTTATTCCATCTTCCTTGGTAATTATTGGGGAGGGAACTGTCTCTGTACCCGTGGTTAATATAGGTACTCAGGACAGGTGGTTAAGACCCCGTACTTTTTTGGGTAGACTTCAAATGGTGAGTGTATGTCCCCATAGTCAACCCGTAATTTTTGGCAGCGAAGAGAGTTGTGAAAGCCCTACCGTGTTCATTCAGTCAGCTGAAGTAGTGAATCGAACTGTCCCTGGTTTGGCCAATATATCATGGCCTAATCTAGAAGAGGTAGAACAGGAAGATGCTAAGGCTTTGTTGGCGAAGTATAGTGTGGTTTTCAGTCAGAATGATGGGGATTTAGGATGCACAAACTTGATAGAGCATGAGATTCCCTTGCTAGATAATGCACCTATTCGCCAACGTTATAGACGACTCCCTCCCTCTCAGTATGATCTTGTGAAGGCTCATATTCAAGATTTGGTAGAGCAGGGGGTAGTGCGGGTGAGTTGTAGCCCCTTCTCATCTCCCATTGTGGTGGTCAAGAAGAAGGACGGGTCAATTCGCCTGTGTGTTGATTATCGCCAATTAAATGCGAAAACCAGGAAGGATGCATTCCCCCTTCCACGCATAGAGGAATCTTTGGATGCCCTGACTGGTGCTTGCATGTTTTCGACATTGGATTTGGCGAGTGGTTACAACCAGGTCCCCGTAGCTGAGAAGGATCAGGCTAAGACTGCTTTCTGTACACCTTTTGGTCTGTTTGAATTTCAGCGAATGCCATTCGGCCTTTGTAATGCACCAGGGACATTCCAGAGATTGATGGAGCGCATCTTTGGAGATGAACGATTTCACTCCCTCCTCCTATATTTGGACGATGTGGTTGTTTTTTCATCATCATTTCAGAATCATCTGGAGCGGTTGGAGCTAGTGTTACACCGGTTGCAACAGAATGGCCTGAAACTTAAGCTCAGAAAATGTCACTTCTTCCAGCCAGAGGTAAAGTACCTTGGGCATGTCATCTCCGCATCTGGTGTCGCCACTGACCCTGAAAAGATCAGTGCTGTTAAGGAGTGGAGAACTCCATCTACTGTTGGGGAATTGCGTTCCTTCTTGGGTTTTGCCTCTTATTATAGGAGGTTTGTGGAAGATTTTGCAAAGTATGCCGCCCCTCTCCACAAATTAGTAGCAAAGTTGCAGCCTTCCAGTAAAAGAGCTAGGCCCAGATCAAATAGCTCCTGGAGTGATCACTGGGACTGGAGTTGCGAACAGGCATTTCATTTGCTTAAGGAGAAGCTGATTGGCGCCCCAGTGTTGGGGTATGCAGATTTTACCAGACCATTTGTCCTAGAAGTGGATGCTAGCAATCTGGGGCTGGGGGCAGTCCTGTCCCAGGAACAGGAAGGAGGGCAACGTCGGCCACTCGCATACGCAAGCCGTGGGCTCAGACCTACCGAGAGGAATATGACAAATTATTCAGCTATGAAATTAGAGCTGCTTGCACTCAAATGGGCGGTAACGGAAAAATTTAGAGATTACCTTCTCGGCTCTAAATTTACAGTCTTCACAGACAACAACCCTCTTTGTTATCTCCGTACGGCTAAACTGGGTGCCGTAGAACAACGTTGGGCATCACAGCTGGCACTCTTTGATTTCACTCTAATGTACAGACCTGGAACATCTAATAAAAATGCAGATGCACTGTCTCGCTTGCCTGCCGCCCCGCTGCTAAGTTCTATGGGAGAAGTCGCCCCTGGTATTACGGTTCCTGAAGAGGTTGCACAAGCTTGCATTAAAAACCATCAGCGGTGTTCTGCGTTTACATCTATTATTGAGGCAACTCCAGCAAGAGGTAAAGCTGACCTGCAAGTGTTACAGGCAGAAGATGCGGTGATACAGGCTTTCTTGGCGTATTGGAAACGTGGTGGCGTCCCCTCAGCTGTGGAGCGGACCAAGGAATCTCCAGCAGTCCTGGAAATGGTTCGCCAGTGGAATAGAATCCAAGAACAGCAGGGAGTCTTGTATCGGCGAAGTCATGTCCCTGGGGGTAGAGAGGAGGTGTTACAGCTGTTGTTACCACAGAGGCTGAGAAGTGAAGTACTTACTAATCTCCATGACAATCACGGTCATCAAGGGGTGGAACGTACTACCACCCTTGTACGTCAACGCTGTTACTGGCCCTTTATGCGTCAAGATATTGAACGTTGGTGTCAAGAGTGTACTAGGTGCCTGACAGCCAAGGCTGTACAGCCAAAGGTGAGAACTTTTATGGGCAGCCTGCTTGCTTCTAGCCCCCTAGAGATTGTGGCCATTGATTTTACCACGCTTGAACGAGCTAGTGATGGTAGAGAGAACCTCCTTGTTGTGACCGATGTGTTTTCTAAGTTTGCACAAGCATATCCTGTATCTGACCAGAGAGCTGTGACGGTCGTTCGAATTCTTACGGAACATTGGTTTTATGCCTATGGTGTCCCAAGACGGATCCACTCAGATCAAGGACGAAACTTTGAGGGAGAGCTACTGAAACGCCTTTGCCAGTTGTATGGAATTGAGAAGTCACGAACTAGCCCTTATCATCCAGAAGGAAACGGGCAATGCGAACGCTTCAACCGGACATTGCACGATCTGCTGCGCACTTTACCTCCAGAACAGAAAAAGAGATGGCCTCATCATTTGCCTCAGTTGTTGTTTGCCTATAACACCTCCGTGCATAGCTCTACAGGATTCTCTCCCTATGAGTTGATGTTTGGTAGAAAGCCTCTTCTTCCTATAGATTCGCTTCTGGGACTAACTGAGGTGACATCGGGTGGGACAGTAGAAGATTGGGTTCAAGAACATCAGAAGCATTTAACATCAATTTATCTTAAAGCGCGAACTCAATTGGAAGACGCAGCCGCTTCTCGAGCACAACATCGTTCGGTCCCATTGCCAATTCTGCCTATTGGCTCATTTGTGTACAGGCGAAGTCATCCCCCTGGTCGCCATAAAATCCAAGATCAGTGGGAGCCCGTTGTATATGAAGTAGTGCGATGTCTGGATGAGGTTGGGTCATTATACAAAATCAAGCCCAAGGGTCAGTCAGGCCCAGAGCGGAATATCCATCGACAAGAATTGCGCCCATTGCCAATCCATTTAGGCTCCCCGCACCCATGTGCGATTGAGGTGGAGTTATTTGGAGATGTGCCCAAGGGGGATGTAGTACTTAGTCCTGACCCTAGCACAGACGAGGAATTTGACTTGGGGGTGTGTGCACCATTGAATCCATATGATTCAGAAAGATCGAGATGTGCTGCAGCCCCGTTGTTATCCGGGCAGCTAAATGAACAACCTACTAGTCCAAGTTCCGATTCCATGGAATTGAGTCAAGACCTTGAGTGTGGTAGATCGGAGGAAGAAGAACAAGCATCAATTCAAACAACTCGACGAACCACCCGGCTAACAGCAGGCCAGCACTCAAATCGTTTTCATCTCCCTCGTGCAGCCGTAAGAAATGAGGAGGGTGGGGAGGAGGCTACAACGCCCCCTACAGTCAATGCATTACATGTTGTGTTTAGACCCTGGTGTTGATTTTATTTTGTTTCTGTCACCGGGACGGTGACATTTTACGAGGGGGGTGAATGTAAGAGGTAGGACATTAGGACCCAGTAGACACCACCTCAGAGCGCGTCATTGCTCAGCCGGCTATTTAGTGTGACGTAGTCACAGAGCGACAAGCCAAGCTAGCATTCCAGCATAGTGTGTCGGTACAGCGTGGGGAATGAAAGCACCAGGATCGATGGTTCAAACCAGTGCTTTTGTCATTGCTTGAGGCTGGAGATTGGCCAGTGGACAAAACGGTTGTTCTGGGAAAAACTGTTGCAGGTACCAAGTTAGATTATGAAATGTTGTGAATGATCGTAAAAGCTTGGTATATTGATTTTGTATCTTCTGTCATAGTAACACAGTTTGAGATTGTGGTGAGGATGCATCCTATTCTGTCACGGTAACGCAGTGCGATTGTGGTGAAGACGCATTGTGCAAACATTTGTTTGCTATTCAGGTATGAACATGCCTATAACTATTGATTGTATGTTGTTACAAAAGAAACCTATTTCATGACATTTTATTATTGTTACAGGACGTGTGTCCAGTCACTGTTTTTCCTATTTAGTTTTAGCTATACAAACTGCCTACCATAATTTGTACGACTGTTTGTCGAACGCCCTAGGGGTATGTGAAGAGGGAGAGAGAGGGAGAAGGTTTGGGTTTTTTTTATATTGTATGTTTGTTTTTTTTGTTTGTTTTGTTTTTGTCTTGACTCTCTCTGATAACTCCTGTATACATGGTGAGGTTCTTTTAATTGAAATACTTGGGTAATGTGTAGTTTCCTAAAGGGACAAACGCCTGCAGTGTTGTGTATGAAGTGAAGGGGGGATATTGCTGTGAATCACGTGAAATATTTAACTGGGTTGTTTCACCTGTGTATTCTTCTTAAATTATTTATTAAGAGTGACGTGTGGTGTGCTTTATATTCGGACACGTCTCAGGGGGGAAACTCCGTACACACCCGTAACCATTTGGTGTTTTGATTGAGAGAAGTTTCATAAAGTATTACAGTTGTCTTTTAGAATTGTTTGTATAATTGAACCATTGTGAAATAAATAAATGTGTATGTTTTGACACACCAGCTTCCATCTACGTCCTTTAATTAGGGTGGCTTGCGTGCCACCGGGTAGTTCTTTTGAACTGACTATTTTATAATTATGGGTCTTTGATTTAAGTAGTATTGAGAATATATAAGAAAACCCCTGGTGGTTACATATGTAAGGGATAATCCCGCTTATTACATGGCTACCCACCAAATAAATCAATAATTTTACACAAAATATTGATTTAAAAAGGAGTTTATTGATTTAAAAATGATTGTATTGCTTCCGCTAAAGAAAATAGTCCGTTCCGTCTCTACGGTTAGAATCCTGCGTCCATAGCAACGCTCTGTTTTTCTGGTGTGTTATACTTCGCAGCGGTCTGTTATGTAAGGGATAATGTATAGTGAGCCGGTTGTTATAGTGAATAACAACCCCGACAGGCTGAACGGGATCCCGACGCGAAGCGGAGGGATCTTGAATCAGCCTGAAGGGGTTGTTATTCACTATAACAACCGGCTCACTATACATTATCCCGCTTATTACATGGCTACCTACAAAATAAATAAATAATTTGACACAAATTATTTATTCAAAAAGGAGTTTATTGATTTAAAAACGATTGTATTGCTTCCGCCAAAGAAAATAGTCCATTCCGCGTCCATAGCAACGCGCTGTTTTTCATGGCAACGGTCTGTTATACTTCGCAGCGGTCTGTTATAAAGAAATAACAGACCGCATTCTACTTTGGAATTCAGCCAAGCCATGTAATAACAAGAAATAACAGATCGCATTCTACATTGGAATTCAAAATCTGCTGCTTAATATCTTATTACAAACATGTTTGTGTCCTAATTTCATAATGTGAAGTTTATATGAGCAGCGCAACTCAATATTTTGTTTTGTTTATTTATATTTTGGATATTTAAAGAAGTTTTACTGTTTAAAAACTGGACAAACTTTTGTGTTTGGGGTTTAAAATGTAAAAATTATATTAGTAAAAACTCAATGTGTGGCTTTTGCACTTTTTAAAGTACACTTTTACACATAAATACCCTGATTTAGGGTTTTATTTAGTTATAAACAAAAATCAAATTGAATTTTTAAAAAAAACCTATCCGATTAATCGAAAAAATAATCGTCCGATTAATCGATTATCAAAATAATCGTTAGTTGCAGCCCTACAAAATATAAAATAAAAAAGAATGGCAGACATTTAGGTCAAAGTGGCGAAGATGAAATCTTTGTCACTATTTTCTTTGTTATTAAAAATTAAGAACAGAGATACATATTACACATACACAACTTAATATTCAAATGAAATAAACAGTGCTTTATTTTTTCAGCTATAGGTGTATTTAACAGTAGAATTGAAGAAAGTAATTAAATGGACAAATATGAAAATAAAACACAACAGACTTAAAGTTCTCAGTCAAGAGCAGTGAATGATTTCCAAAAATGTGTTTTGTTGTTTTATTAACATTAACGGCATAGTTCTCAACCCAAAAAGTCATAATTTACACTCTTAAGTTGTTTTAAACCTGAATAAGTTTCTTTCTTCTGTTGAAAATAAACGTTATTTGAAAGAATGTCAGTAACCAAACAGTTGATGTACCCCTGTGACTTCCATAGTATATATTTTTCCTACTATGTATGTCAATGGGGACCAGCAACTGTTTGGTTTTGGGTGAACTATCTCTTTAAGAACAAGCGGCAGCATGTTTATTATTAGGGCTACTGTCTCTTTAAGAACTGCACGCGACGCGTCTAATATACACGCATATGACAAGCAGATTTTAATTAATTTTCTCTGTTTGCTTTCACTTTAGACATAACCAACTTGTTTATGTAAACATTGTCTGTATTTGACAGTATTAGCGCAATATAAGACTCAAAAGATAACTTTTAGTCCAGTAACAGGCTTTTAACTTTCCGTATGTGCCGTTCTCTGCCGTTCGTGCGCGCGCTATCGGTTGGACGACAGTCTCTGTCTCGCATGCGTGCTCGCTCTAGGTTCTGGGAGATTTTTAACTAATTTGCGCCATAACTAGTGGTCCATCCAGTTGTTAAGAGCCTGAATTGTTTATAGTAATTCTGAAATTTAGTGCACATGAGTGAAAAAAAAAAATACAGCACAGAAGAATGTCTATTTTTGCGTGAGATTTCTTTGTTGAGCGTGAGAGCGTGAGATTGAGGCTGAATGCGTGACTGTCACGCGAGATGCGTGAGAGTTGGCAACCCTGCTAACGTTATCTGAAATCACCTAGCTCGACGTGATCGAGTTAGCTGATGATGTAAAGCCAATTAAACGTTCCTATTTTTGCCCTAAGAAATATTATAATAGTTAAAAGACATGGCTACAAGTGAGACTGTGTATTACTTCGAGAGTGTTTGTGTGTGACAGTGATTTATGTGCATACATGTCCGTCACTATTTCATGGTCCGTCAGCGCGGCATTGCTCAAGTTCGTAGAGCGCTTATTCAGTCCATTTTAAATTCTGATTTTGGCCATCTCTCAAATGGGTTAAACCATAGATATATTGCCTTGGAAGTGCAAGTAAATGTGCTAGAAAATCCGCGCTCATTCATGTGCATTTATTGCATGGACGGAGAAAGCGCCGACGCCTGCATGATTTCATCTGACGATACATAAGCATATTATAATCCATCTGTTCCGTGAGAGCAGAACGAACGAGCATTTATTGACATTTTAAATTTGAAAACCCCAAAAAGCAACGAAATTGTCAGACATCCATTAGTGCATGTTCACAGAGGAAAACAACTGAAATACAGCGCTGGTTGTTCTCTCGAACGATAACGACGGAATCCAAAGACGTGGGCTTTGTACTGAAAGTATTAAATTGTATGAAATAATCCCGAAAAAAAGCACAAACACTGCAGAGATGGCAAGTTCAGCAGCAACATTTGCTGAGGTGAAGTGACGGCTAGTAACAGCAGACAAACGGCTAGCAGCAGCCTAGCACTGACAGCAGCAATCCATCTGTCACTCAAGTGGCCACGCCACACCCTTAAATTTAAATATTAATCAACTAAACGGACGAGTTATAAAATAATTCACCCCCCTCACAGTTGTTATGAAGGGCAAAATTAGCTGTATAGACCAAAGCCACATAGAGATCCAGGCTGTAAACATATTTTTTTCTGCTGTAAAGTTGGTAATTTTAACATGAGGGAGATACAGATTTGACTCACTTCTGCAGCCAGGCCAAGCGGCCAGTCAATGAATTGCAGTTTAACTCACTTCCGTGTTGGTTTCAAGAGAGAGACGGGGAGGTTGCCGCTTGGATAGATATCATAAAGGCTAGATGGCTCAAGGCGGAGTCACTTCCGGCATCACCGGCGGCCATCTTAGGACAGGGCTCTGTGAATTAAGGTGAGTGAGCAGCACGCACACAAATCCTCTTATCTCGCTGAAATCTGGACGGATTTACAAACGGTTTGGTTTCTTACAAACGTTATCGTGGCTATAATTCTGAATGCTTAAACATTTTGAACATAATTATTCATATGTATGCAGTATAATAGCTACACCTCTGACGTTTATAACAAACCAAACCGTTTGAAAATCGGTAGAAAATTGAGCAAGTTATGGTTATTTAAAAGTACATGCACCATGTTATGAGTGAGCGAGCACCCTGTCGTAAGATGGCCGCCGTGTGCGGATGTCGAGCTCCATTGGCCAGCAGCGCGGACGAGCCATCTAGCCTAGTTCCCTGTCCGTTTGTTGATCAGCTCAATCCGAACTATTGAACTATTGCCACAGCCCTCAGGTTTGTGTTTCATGCTTTTTTGTTTTTTTGTTGCTGTCAGAACAACTATGCCTTTTTAAAAAACATTTTCTGCTGCACTACAGTCATTATCACTATAAAATATCACAACCCCCCCATGATCTGCCTCAAACTTCACCAAAATGTGTTTTCTTCAAAATTACAGTTACTACAGTAATATCAGGTGGCACAAAATGTTTAGAGTGGAGGATTGTTCGACAACGTAAAATTGAAGGTGTAGCTTGCTAAGAGCATGTATATACTGTATATTCATATTTTTGCAGTGCAGCAAGACCAATGGGACTCCATCAACTCCTCAACTTCAGAGTCCCCTGTGGAAGTTAAGAAAAAGAAGAGCAAGAAAAGAAAGAAGAAGAAAAGCAAGAGAAGCAAATAAAGGGGTTGGGGGGTATAATGTGTTACTTTGTTGTTTGAGTATACTGTAGAAAAGACAATGTTTTATTAAGATGAAAAAGTGTTTTGAAATGTTTTTGTAAAATAAAATTCAGAAATTAAATTGGATCCTTTATTGTATATTTACTGCACTTACCCTGTAACTACACAGAACAAGGGGGTAACAAGCGCCACTTTAATTTACAGCCCGCAGGAGTTACACTTACCCTGTAACTACACAGTTGAAACGGGTAACAAACACTACTTACTATGTAACAATACGAAACAACACTATTTGCACAGTAATTACAGAGAAAGGTACTCTTATTAAAAAAACTAAACAAAAAACTTTTAATTACACAGTATATTTGCCCTGACATTTAAGTGTTATTGCAATACAATGTGATAAGGTAAGTACTAAGTACTACATGGTACGTTTTAAATTAAAATCATAGCAAAAACAAATTTTTTTGGCTAAACGTTAGGTAGTTTAGTAAGAAAAGCCAATAAATAGCATTGCCAAAAAGTTTAATTTACAACCCACAGATGTCAAAATGACCCTGTAACTACATTGCACAAAGACATATTTTTCCAGAAATGTGATAAAAACTTTTATATCCAACAGACGTACAATTTTTGCCTGGGATATATTAACAGAATAGGTACCTGTTAGTTTTAAAATAATTACATTATAAATAATTTGCTTGTATATCTGGTTGTACCCCTTTATTACCCAAAACTTAACATATTGTTCCCTTATACCTACACGGAGGTACACTATAATTACAGAAACGTACCGTAATTTCGGTTTACTTACGAAGTTCTTTGCAGGTTGTATATCTGCTTGTTACCCCTTTATTACCCAAAACTTAACATATTGTTCCCTTATACCTACACGGAAGTACACTATAATTACAGAAACGTACACCGTAATTTCGGTTTACTTACGCAGTTGTTTGCGGGTCGTAATATAAAGTGTTACCTTAATTTCCCTTAAAAATCAAAGATTAAGCTAAATGACACTAGTTTTCCAACGTTCCCCCCCCCAATTTAAAAGCATTTCTTCATACTTCTTGTGTTCTGACACAATGCCATTAATTGGTCGTACTTTTTCTTTTATAAAATGTACTGTTCTTATTTCAACAAAGGTTCAATTAATTTCCTAGTAAGTATAAAGTAAAAAATATGATGTCTGATGCAATGTTTTTAAGAAATAGATGCTGCAAATTATGAGTGCAAAATTTACTACAAAAGTATGTGGTGTATAAGAAAAGAGACATTTAGCAGTAATAAATATAATACACACTGTAAAAAATGATTTTTTGGTGAAGTAAATACTACTGGAAAAAAAACAATGTAATTTACATGAAAAAGTTAGTTCAGGCAAGAATTTTAAAAACTAAGTAAATTCCATATCAGTACTTAATTCAAGCGAGTAGAAATGAAAGCGTAAATATCAACTCAATAAAATTAACTTTTCTGATACTGGGGTTCCCATCATGCACTGGACCTTGAATAATTAATGAGGTTCATTTTTCACTGGTTTCCAGCTGTATTTACACTGTTTTATCATTGCTTTTGTTGTCAGGATTAGTAACTTGCCATTTTGTGACATTTCGAGTAAATTTTCTGCTCAAAATGACACATTCAAACACAAAAATGATCCATCAAATGTTACCGTCATTGTGTATTGTCTACCAAGTATTGAGTTCTTTGCATTCACATGATTCTTTACATCTGATATGATGTAGTATAAATTACTTAGATAATCTACACTGTTAAAAAAAGCTCCGTTAAAAAACGGAAAAAGTGCTGGTAATTAATTACCAGCACTTTTCCCGTTATTGTACGGGCACTTCCGTAAACCTTAAAACGGATATTTCCGTAGATTTACCTGAGTTTTTCTGTACCATTGACGGACACTTCCGTCAAACCTAAAATGGAAAATTCTATATATTAACAGTACATTTTCCGTACTATTCACGGATAATCCTTATACAGAAATTTCTATTTTTATAGAATTTTATGGCATATCTTTTGGTAGCAAATAATTCAAGAACAATATATACAAATTGAACGTGGTTTATTTTTTGTAAACATTTTCATGTAAACATTATTAAATGCATTCAATGGGTAAAGATATATATATATATATATATATATATATATATATATATATATATATATATATATATATATATATCTCCTGTTAGCGTTCCTGCAAATTCAAAAACTGCAAAAACGCCTAAAAAAGGCCTACCCAAATTAAATTGCAGGCTGTTCTTGAACCATTTGGAGTATATGCATGGTCTTGGTCTCTTTTGAAAGGGGACACTTTGAGGTTTGTCCCCAAACAGTCAGAATCACTGTAAGTCTCACTGGTATTGAGTAATAGAACTTTGAACACACTAAAAAAGAGGGAAAAAATTTCCGCCTAACTTTTTTTTTGTAAAAAGATGCCTGCAGATAACTATAGCTGGGAGGTATTAGCTGGAAAACACAGTGGGATCATAGCATGAAGCCTTACCAAGCCCAATTTAAATGTTGATAACAATACCTTAAGCTAATGAGTGTTTTACACAGGTTTATCTAAGTTTATGTCTAGGCGCTCCCCAAAAAAAGGCCACTTGGAGACTCCAAATGACACTTTGTAACCACAGACACATAACATGCTGCTATTCTTGAATGCTTTACTGTACAGGCATAATTTTGGGCTCTAATGAAAGGTTACACTTAGAGCTATTCTATTCCTTATTCAGATTCACTGAAAATAATTGTTGACACATAGTAACTGAAGCATAAACACATTATATTGTTTTTTTGCAATTCTTGAAACTGAAATTTGTGCAAATAACAATACAAAACAAGTGTTATGGTATTAAAATATTGTTTAATATTAGTATTTTATACACTACATATATATCAAACTATTTACAAATTTATGATTAGGTTTTTCTTTGGTTATTGAACCTCTCTAGGAAGGTGAAGGATATGGTTCCTCTCTTGATGTCCATATATGGCTTTCTGCTGACTCCCATTCTTCATCCAGTTCAATGTCAGATGATTTTCTGTGATATAAAAAAGCAAAAAAACAAATAATTTACATCTTTTATGTATTGTGTACTATTTTATACACACACACACACGCACGCACGCGCACACACACACACACACACAAACAAACCCGTGGATAAAGACACACAGGGACATAAACAACGATACACGCACACCTCATAACAATAACAAGAGCGCTAAAAGCACCAAACACACACAAACAAACACGGACAAACACAAACCCGTGGATAGACACACATGGACATAAACAACGATACACGCACACCTCATAACAATAACAAGAGCGCTAAAAGCACCAAACACACACAAACAAACACGGACAAACACAAACAAACACGGACAAACACAAACCCGTGGATAAAGACACACAGGGACATAAACAAACTGATAAATGTACAACACAACAGTAATGAGCGCTCAATGCACACATACGCTTGAGGACGAGCTTTAGCCATCAGCAGTTAGCATTGGTCATCTCAAAACAGTGAAACACAAACACAAGATACTCAGAAAAACACGTCAAATATGTTATATAGTATAATAAAACACTTACTTGTCGAAAGAGACGATTTCCCATCATAAAAGCCTTTCTCCAAAGTCATATGTCATTTGCTACAGCGTTACGCAGTTTTGCGCACGGGCGCGCTGATCCAAAACAAACATTTGCGCACCGTCATTGCTGGCCGTGTTTGGATTCCTCCCACAAAAACTGCATATCAATGTCTTCAGGAGATCATTGGCTATCAGAAACGTCAGTCATTTGCTAACATTTCTCCAATTGGAGTAGCCAAATGTCCGTCAAAGCGAAGGATGGACCGTGTCCCTAATGCGCGGTGAGTGGCTCAAGCTGGAGGAAAACCCCCCCTAAAACTCCGTGATTCGCTGAAATCCGCTGTCACTCAAAGTCAAAATAGCTGTATTATTTACATGTCATTTGAAGATTTACCATAGTATGTTCGATAGTTGTGAGAGCTCTGTCGGCTAACTTGGAATGCTACTATTCACAGTAAGTGGATGTTTATTGATATATAAATGTGTTATGGACTAAATACTTCGCTGAATTGATTGTATGGAGCATTTACAGTGTAACTAAACCATTGTTGTTGCAATGTAATGGATCAGTGGACGAACAGAAGGCTTTTTAGGCAAGTGTCTTCCACTTCCTGTTTGTTTATTTGGCTGTTGGTGGTCTGACAAAGACACAGATTGTACCCGCTGTGTTTATTGCATACTAAAATGGCTTATATCGTTAGAATCACAAGAATCTCAGCTTTCCATAGATATGCGACTTGTAAATTTTTTATTTTTTATTTTTTTTGTCTTTCATAAAGTTAACCTTTCAAACACCCAATGTCCCGCGGGCGACCCGTCGGACCACTAACGGGATATATATATATATATATATATATATATATATATATATATATATATATATATATATATATATATATATATTTTTTTTTTTTACATCAATTAAACAATGTGCAAAGCACCATTAAAAAGTACTTGTGTTGTGGAATACATTTTTAGACAAACAAACAAAGGAAAAAACATCAGCAGGTACGTGCACAATATTGGTGTTGCACCAAATAGCTCACAAAATTCTTTTAAAAAAAATCAAACTGTGAAAGATTCAAAACATTTTCAAAAGCAAAACAATACAAATGCAGAAACAAACAAAACCAAATGGAATACAAAGACAGGGCTGCTGCTTTTTACATTAAAAATAGCTTTAGACTTATAGTTAATAGTAGAGGGAAATGTTACAGTGTTGATGCCATTTTTCTGTAAGAGAACACAATATTCCTTAAAGGGTTAGTTCACCCAAAAATGTAAATTCTGTCAGTAATTACTCACCCTCATGTTGTTCCAACCCCGTAAGACTTTAGTTCATCTTCGTAACACAAATTAAGATATTTTTTATTAAATCTGAGAACTGTCTCACTCCTCCATAGGCTTCTAAGATACTGAAACTTGCCGGCATACAAAGTTAGTAAAGACAATGTTTAAAATAGTCCAAGTGACTACAGTGGCTAAATCATAAGTTTATCAAGCGACGAGAATACTTTTTGTGCACAAAAAAATAAAATAACGACTTTATTCAACTATTCATGTTCTTCATGTGGGCCTCTGAGAGTTCACGTAGTGTAACAGCGCAGCGCTTCTGGATTGTACATCAGCACGTAGACTCACTATTGGCCAGCATCACACGCATGACCAACGTCGGCCAATAGTGAGTCTACGTTCTGACGTACAACCCAGAAGCGCTGCGCTGTTTACACTACGTGAACTCTCAGAGGCCCACATGAAGAACATGAATAGTTGAATAAAGTCGTTATTTTAGGGGTTTTTTTGTGCAGAAAAAGTATTCTCATGTTACTTTAATGATGTCTTTACTACCTTTCTGGAGCTTGAAAGTGGTAGTTGCTTAAGCTGTCAACAGAAGAAGAGAAAGCTCTCAGATTTCATTAAAAAGATCTTCATTTTTGTTCTGAAGATGAACAGAAGTCTTGCAGGAGTAATTAATGATTAAATTATTTTAATTTTGGGGTTAACAACTTGCGTGAAAAACTTTCCTCCTTCGGTACGTTCAGTTAAAGGTCCATTTTGAGATTTGACAAAAGCTTAAACTTTACATGGATTTTCGAAGTTGTTCATACAGGAACTTCAGAAGTCTTTGAGGAATGTGTGGACGTTTGGTTTCCTTCATCTCAGCGTTTTCGACCTTCGTTCAGGATTTCTGCACAGGAAATGGATATATGAAGAAAAAAATGGATATGTTTTTAGCTAAACAAGAAATTAAACGAAGTAAACTGAACTACAAAGTATAATGCAGACCAGGTTGAGGTTGAAAAACAATTGTACAGTGTTTTACGTTCGTTAAATTATCAACTGCCATCCCTAATTCTTTCAAATTCAAACACTGTATAAAACGCTAAGACTTCTGTTTCCAGTGGACTCCAATTGCATGTTATGTTAGCTTGTCTGCTCAACTATACCTTATAATATGTTTCATTATTTTCAACTACATAAACAGTAACACAACAGCATGCTAGAGATAAATAATTAAATTAAAAATGTGTTGCTTACCTTTATATGAACTCCAGGATAAGTGCCATGTAGCTCACTGCCTCAGTGGGGTAGGAGATGTGGTCAATAACTTCTTGAATGACAGCAATCTTGAATGCCCATCATCTTAAACAAATAAGTTATTACAAAATGAAAAACATCACACAATCACTTCAGAAAACCGCTCCAAAAATATTCCCTATACAATTTTTTTTTCTACTGACCATATAAGCATACAAATCTTTGAAGGGGGTGTTCAGCAACCAACTTTTTCTATAAACATTTAAATTTAGACTTTAAATTTAAATGTGTTTTGCCAATATTGAACACTCATAATGATTAATAAAAAAATAAAAAAATGCTAATAAAACAAAATACAAACCCATAAGGATGGTGGTGGGGCTTGGGATGCACAGTACAGCAGTAAAGTCCTGTCAATAGATGAGAAAAAAACAGAAACACTATGAAACAAAGTAACAAACTAATGAGGAGGGAGCTGGTAAAGATATAAATAATAGCAGTCATGTTAAATGTAAATTAATATTTCAAGGTTATTATTTGGTCTTTAAAGTCAAGCATGTCGTCTAAAACAAAATCAAGACAATAAAAAGTCTAACATAAACATAACTTTAAGTTACCTCATTTGGCAGAAAAGGTGGAGGTGCTTTCCTTGATCCAGCTGAACTGCATCTTCACATACAGTCTCTCTTCACGTTGTACTGTATCATCATGCAACAACAGAAACACAAATAAACTAATGACTAACGTTACAGGCAGAAGTAGGTAATAATACCAGTTATATACACATATTATATGACTTTAAACCCAAAATAATGACATTGAAAGATTAATTTACACTTAACACGACTGCTATTAGGTGATAATAGCAGTCGTGTTAAGTGTAAATTAATCTTTCAATGTCATTATTTGGGGTTTAAAGTCATATAATATGTGTCCGTGTGTCGTCTAAAACAAGACAACAAAAAGTCTAACGTAGCCTAAACATAACATTAACGTTAACTTACCTCATCTGGCAGAAAAGGTGGTTTGTTTTCCTTGATCCAGCTGTAAGTTAACGTTACTGCATCTTCACGTATCATGATGTATCTTCAAGTTCATGCCTTTTAAATCAACTAACGTTAAGTCTTGAATGGCTTTTCCTTTTCTTGACGTTTCCTCTGGTAACGTTAGCTTTTGTATGAAGGCATTCAACTGCTTCAAAAACATAAGTTAACTTACTGCACGTCTTTATCATAACTGGTTAACGGATGCGCGCCGCACGGACAAATAAAAGTCAATAAACCAGTTACAACGAGGACACTATAACATACAATAAGGGAACTTCCACGAGTGTTAACTAAATCTTTCAATGTGTGACGACGATATGCATAAAATGATAAACGCGACGGCTCCGACATTCATTTGCCTAACAAGCCAGATTTCAACTAAATAACATTACGTAAACAGCTTATTTGACATATAGTTAAATATAATGTTCGGTTTTTACCACAGAAGTGTCAGAATGGCTTCCACACATCCGAAATCCGACTTTATAAAGAAACTTTGGCAGCTATCATCTGCGTGTGTAATGGCGCTTTGCATCTCAAACTTTTCGCGCCGATCAGGTTATGGTTCCCACAATGCAACTCGTAATTCAAAATACGGGTAAAAGACCTGTAAAAGACAAATACGGAAAATTCGAGATGGTGCTCGATGCAGAGCCAAATGGGAGGAGCTAGAGCTCCAGCTCCTCCCCTCGCTGGAGCTCCAGCTCCACCTTGCTAAATTTAGTGAGCGGGGATTCGCTGCAGCGTCAAATGGGAGGAGCTAGAGCTCTAGCTCACTGTTGCTGGATCTAGTGCGAGTTCAACCGTGATGGAAGGACAAGTTTGTTTTGATGCATACATCATATTGTATTTTTCTCTAATATTTGTCGTGATTATGATTAAATATTTATCGTTTCTGTGACTAAACGCGTAAACACCTAATAAGAACATTGCTCACACTGTGTGTGTGTGTGTGTGTGTGTGTGTGTGTGTGTGTGTGTTTCTAAAAACGGTTGAAACTTTTTATCTATGTATTATTTTATCTTTATAACGGTTTCGTTGTTTTCCTCACTTTTAAAGCTGCTTTGGACAAAAGCGTCTGCTATTATTATCTAAATTACTAGACTTAAAAGGCAATGTGAAACAGGGTTGCCAACTTTCGAGTTTAGCTCGGAGTGAGACTTCGGAGTGGGGGGGGGGGGGGGGGGGGTATTTTTTGGGGTATTTTTATTTAAAGGAATTAATTATAAAAGCGATTTAAGGGAATAAAGAAAAAAAAGCTTATTGTATTAGTGAAATAATTGTAACTATTTGCAAATAATATTTTATTTTTAATTATGCATGCATTCTCTCTAAATGAATCAAAGAAATTATAGCATATTTTCAATTCAAAAAGGCTAAATTTAGTAAATAAATAAAAAAAGTTGAGTAATTCGCGTCACCGGATACTGTCGGTAGTTGAACATTTCTATTGTAAAACAGTCAAATATTAAATGTTTTCCACTTACATTTTGCCAGGCATTCGTTCACTTCTTAATCATTCTGACATTGAAGAGCTAGACCGCTGAACTTTTAGTCATCCTAACACCAAACAGAGCGGTGCGTAATGGAGCGCATAAGAACAGCATCAAGAATATCAAATACATTGCAGTGAATCTTTTATTTGCATCTTAAGTTTATAGGCAATAATAATGACAGGTTTGCGAAAGTGTAGAACTCGGTGAGCTCGCGCAAAACACATCTTCAGGACAGCGACTCATTTAAACGCCTCTGATTGGCCAATGCGTTCAACAGACATGTCAGTGATTGGCTACAATGCTCAACGCTGCCGTACGCCGTCTGTCTCGCATGCGTGCTCGCTCTAGATTCCGGGAGATTTTAACTAATTTGCGCCATAAATAGTGGTCCATCCAGTAGTTAAGAGCCTGAATTGTTTATAGTAATTCTGAAATTTAGTGCACACGAGTGAAAAAAAATACAGCACAGAAGAATGTCTAATTTAGCGTGAGATTTCTTTGTTAAGCGTGAGAGCGTGAGATTGAGGCTGAATGCGTGAGTAGCCGCGTTTCCATTATCCTTCAAATTGCGCAAATTGAAATTGCGAATTGAAAATACGCACAATGGAAACACGTCAATTTCGCAAAAACTCCCGTTTTTCGCAAAAAAGTTTTTACGCTCGCATGAGGTGGTTTTTCAGGCGATTCGAAAAAGGAATATTTCGCAAAATTGCAATGGAAACAGTTTTTGCGCATTTACAGTCACCTGACTTAGAAGACGCGGTGTGTTTGAGGTCCATGTATAGCTACGCAAATAATAATAATTTTATATTATTTTATTATAACATTTAATAGGCTATATTAAGAAGACGCTTTTATGCAAAAAAGGAACAAAGCTGAGTGTGGAGCGGGCACTACATGGCACGGAGGCGCGGGTGCGAACACTTGCATTTTTCTATCAACAGTGGAAACAGCTTAAAATACTCTATAATTTCTGGTCATACAGAAAATAATAATACATTATTCTCTACTACTTTTATTCGTGTAAACTCACAATAACAATAAAACGTTGTGCTTTTGTAAAATAAAATAAAACAATCAGACGCACTTTCATGATCTCCGTAAACTGGAGCGCGAGAACTGAAACAAAATATAGCCTATGTAGGCTAAAGCTTGAAATGTCCACTTTAAAACGAACAAATTCGAATCGAAAGCTAATACCTTCTTAGGTGCATTTCTCTCTAAAGGCGCATCTGCTAAACAGCGGAGATGGAGATGTGATTTTAGCCAAAACAATAGTTTATTGATAATATTAATGGCTCATTCAGCACTCCGGGAAAAAAATTGAAAATTTGGCCTTAGATAACCAGTAAAATCGACATGTTTTCCATATTAATTTGTGAATATTTTAAATGTTAAATAAAGTGGCAAAAAGTCATAAACAAAAATGTGAAAATTCGTCGATATATACTTTTTTGCGCAGCAGCTGGTGTAGCCAGTTCAAATAAAAATGTTGGTGTTCAACTTAGCGTTTTAAAAAGACAACAACCGTTCATTTTTCGTTTTTTCAATTACGGGTTAAAAAAGGAACGAATGGACACAAAAGTAGCCTACATGGATCGTTTGGACAGAATACGAGACATAGTTCTTTATTAAATTCATAAAAGAAACAATAATTAGCCTATATAGGAATACTGGATTCTAAATCTCAAAGAAATGCCACAATCAAAACCTCGGAGCAGAAATTATGGCGAAACACCCAGAAACTCCTTAGGCTAGCCTATATGTGTCGTTCGCATTATAAGGGTCTTTCCCTGCTATTAATGCTTGGATAACACGCCAAGTCTCCTTCCATTAATAATAATAATGTCTATGCGGTGGCTTTGATATTATATTCCGTATTATAACGTCCGTTGCCGTGATTTTTGGAATGACTTATCGCGAGAGAAAAAAGGACGTTTTAGTCGCATAACATCGGTTAATGGAAACGCCGTCATTTCGCAATAGTTTTTTATCGATATTTAGATAATAGCGCAAAACATTTGCGCAAATCTGTAATGGAAACGCGGCTACTGTCACGCCAGATGCGTGAGAGTTGGCAACCCTGGTGAAAGCTTAGATAGTGCACCCCTATTTATTTTTTGTCCACCGCATTTACGTGTGTGTTATTTGTGAATTAATCTAAATCATCTGATTTCTGTTGAGTTGTTCAGTGTTATACTGTACACAGCCTATTAATATATAATGAAAATGCTTTATTTTTTTTAGACACATTTATTATCATTAGCCTACTTTTGCCGGTGCTTGATGCTTGAACTGCACACAGGATTGATTAACGTGCGATATTAGTCATTGCTTAAATGAATGACTAACGTTAAAAATATTTAGTCTATCGTAGATGGCCTACATTTAATGACATAAGGCCTATTTAAGTAGCCTAGTATCCAGCTCTTTACATTAGATAGACGAGTTAGCATTTTAATAACCTAATACCAAAATAAAGTTTAAATTAAGATGCTATAACCATAGGCTATGCTATTTCTATATAGCATTAGGCCTTATTCCACAAAGGACTGTTTATAAGGTGATAATCCGTTATACATGATGTAGCCTAATTGGCTGAAGATTTTTGTATTCTGTTATAAAGACGAAGATTGACATTTCGTTAATGAAAAAATAAATAAATAAAAAAATAAATAAGAACATATTGTAAAAAATGAACAACTCAGGTTATGCTCTGTTAGATGTGTTTTTGTTTAATTATATCTAGGCAATGAAGATAGCCTATTAACAAATATACATTTTAATATATTATATAAAAACATTATAGGACTATATAAAATATATTTAAAAATAGGGCCTCACTGATTAATTTTGCCTGGGGTTTATTTATATGTGGAAATAAATCTGATATTGGATGTGCATTTTGGACCTGCTGTGTGCGGACAGATCGTACATTCTGGCAATGTCGTAGGCTACGTCATTAACGTGATAGGCCATTTCTTTAAGCTTTTTCCTTCTCCATATCTTCCCAAGAAACTGTGGCATATCGCTAAAATGCAAACGCATATCAAGCTGATCTTTTCTCTCTCTTTTGCTATTTATCTTGGCCTCACTGTAGAAGTAACCATGGCAACTGATAGAGTTACCACCTAAAATGGCGGCGCCTTCCCGGAATGCAACGCTGCGGGAAAAGATCGTGACGTAACTCTTTGATAGCGAGAAAGTTAACCTGCGCATGCGCGGCCCCTCCCACTAAATCCAGCGAGGGGAGGAGCTGGAGCTCTAGCTCCTCCCATTTGGCTCTGCATCGAGTACCACTTGGAAAATTCCTTCAAAATAATATGGTACATTGTACCGTATTTTTACGGATTTTTTTTACAGTGTAAGTAAAGCACATACTATAAATGACTGGTATAATTCAATATTATTATTTGAGTGAAATGTAATGCAAAGGAATTTTCAACTAAATCAATATTAATCAACCTTTTACTAGCCAAGTTAAAATTACTTATTTTCTTTGTTACTTTCACTTAACTAGGTTAAGTAAAGTTTACTTAATTCCATATTCCAAGTAAATTTAACTTAAAGATTTCTAATTAAAGCTACTGATAAATATGTTTGGGTTTTTATTGGGAAATCTTTGTAAATTTACTAGCATTTTCTGAGTGAAAAAAGTTGCCTAGCTTTTTTCAAGTAAATCCAACTCCAAATTTTTTTCAGTGCAGAAACCCTCTCGTCTGATCTATTGTAAAAGTTTGTAATCTTGATTGTAAATGATTTTTTCCCCACTAGCAGATGACACCGTTTACATCTTGTTTCTTTGTACAGTTTTTAGACGAAGACTATACTCTTTGAGCACGGTCAAACAGGCATAAGAATTAATGAACAAATACAGCATAAGAAAATTACATGACACTCCTTCTACATTAAAGTATTTAAATTGTAATATTCTTTTAGGTTATCTTTCTGGTCTGTCAACGAAAGCGGTCACAAGATACATATTAGGACCTCAACATTAAAAGTGAGTCTTGAAGTTTTTCTGTTACATATATAACTGTTACACTTAAAAGAAGTGAAGAAGACCTTTATTAACCCCCCGGAGCCGTGTGGAGCACTTTTATCACGGATGGATGCGCTTTGATGGACTTCTAAATAAACCCATTGACTCCCACTATAAAGCTTGGAAGAGCCAGGACAATTTTTAACCCTTTGCTCGTCATGGGATCACTGGTGATCCCGGATTTTTGTTGTTCAAAACATAGAATAGAATAGAATAGAATGAGGCATTTATATAGCGCTTTCATATGTACTACATAACAAAACATAATAAAACATCACACTCTCTTACTTGATCTGGACAAACTCAGCATCATAAGGAAGGTTTAAGACTCCAGCTTCGATATTTGACCACTGTTTATGATTTAACTGGTTTGCAGTGACCATTAATTTCTTAATTTATGCCAGGAGTGCAAAATAATTAATCTGTAATGAAATCCTCACTCACACAACATTCATTCTCGTCTTCTCCGGTTTATTTGTGCTCAATACATATAATAAACAGCATCCGCCAGGGTTATTAGTCCAATAGTGCGCATATTTGGAGAAATAATGATTAATAATCACATGTTAGTAAAATATTTTCGTCATACAGAATAAAAAATCTATTAATTTTTCACTGAATTATGCGATCTGAAGTGCTCAAACAGCTACATAGACAGTATAAGAAGCAGCTAACGGAGCTAGATGTTTATCTTCTCTTCCTGATTTGCATCAGATTTGACTTCGAAGCTATATCATTCGCTGTACAGCTGTCAATCATCTCACGTGTTTCAGCGTGACCTCTTCTGCATGACGCGTCCTGTCTACACTTCCTCATTCTGGACATCCGTGATAACAAAGCGAAAGTGACATCTCTTCACTTGAAACAAGAAGCTAATAAATGCACGATTTAAGTATTTGTGTTTTGTGTGTGATTTTCGTGCGATTTGGGGTTTTCATGTGAATAAAGAATGTTTACAGAATGCATATGCTAGGTAAGGATAGCCCATAGCGTCATCTAAAATGCTAAATATAACATAATTCAAAATCTTTTTATGACTTGAAACCATTTTAAACCGCGACCGGAATATGATACAAATACTCGATGGTGTTTTAAAGTGAGCTTTAAATAAAAGTGTAATATTAATAAATTAAATTGTGTCATGTAGCTTGAGGCTACTTGTTGTGCTAATGCACCTGCTGCAGGAGCTTTCTATTCCATACGATCATTTTTCAAAAATAATTCGCATTTAAAAGTTCCAATAATAGTTTTTTGTTGTTTGTTTTCTAACAAGACTTAAGTTAATAGTTGGATCATGTTTAGTGGGATGACAGAACGTGTAAATGGCCAAGCATTATGCCAGAAGAAAGGCTATAATGGCTGAATTCAAACAAAAGAATAAGGATAAAAGAATAATGAAGATTAAGTCTCATACCGGCAGAGGTGTGAAAGGTTGGTCGATTTAAATGAATAGAACATGAATGGGGCCAGTTCTCCTCGCCAGACATTAGTCAGAGACTGTAAATGGGTGTTTGCAGGGCAATAAAATATTTGATGAGAATCTTGTTAGCCTTCTTTGAAAATTCTAAAAATCCTCCCCTGACATGGTCTCACAATAGGCTTCATAAAATGCATAATTTTAGAGATATCATCCTCAGATTTGAAATGAAGCATGACCACAATTGTGGCTACACTTTAGTTGTGGTTATAAGTTGCTATCCTAAATTCACATAATATTTTTATACATTTAATAAATATATTCTTAATATTTGTTTTTGTTTTTAGGTTTGAGCTTATATATCTCAATATTAATAACAGTCTGGTTAATTTTGAGTCTTGAACTGTAAACTCTCAAGGGTTGGCTTTCTAAATATATGCTGGTTATGTGTCTATTCAGAATGACTTATGAGCAGCAACCTTTTTATTTTGGATATGTCATGTATGCATCACTTGCCAAAATTGGGGGTGATGAGAAAGGTACGTAACTCTGATTGTATTCGTCTGAAAGAAGAATGTCATATACACCTATAGGTGGCTTCAGGGTGAGTAAATCATGGGCTAATTTTCATTTTTGGGTGAACTATCCCTTTAACATCAAAATATTACCATTTCAAAATGCAACTCACACATTACATCTGAGATGAGATGTATTCATTTCATTACAATGGTCTAACTATCAATTGATACAACTGTTCAAAATGATAAGTAACTGCATAACTCTTGATGCATTGTTCTTATGGAAATTGATTAACAAAATTCCATGTATAGATCATGAAAGTTTCAGGATATTGTTCAATATTGACACCAATTACCATAGAACATGACCCAGTCGGACTACATTATGGATGGATCATCATTCTTTAACAGAACGGTTTCTATGGTCCCATGTACCACTTTTACAGACCACATTTTTAGATTTGACATTACTGTATGCAAAATGCCTCCTGTAATTGCTTTTTTGGTTACTGCCAACTCATTACTGGTGGTTGATTTCACATTGTGATACACAAGTGAGTGGTATCCCACATCCACAATGAGAACTGGTACAGTAAATCTTCAGAATGCACTAAACCTTAGATTACTTCCAATTGTTAAATGATTGTATACACATTATATGCAATGTGTACCACAGAGTGTGATGTGTTTACTGATAAAGGTGGACATTTGATATGTTTGTTACCCTGCAGCTGGTTTAGAGTTCATTTATAATGAACAAACTTCACTCATCCTCACAAAACAACACAATCAAAGTTAAAGTTTAACTATTTCCTTATCAGCTGCATGTTAGTTGTAAGTCGTAAAGAAAAACATGTATATAAAAGAGCTGAAAACTAGAACAAGAAAGTAGAATAAACAAGAAAATAGATCAGCTATCATTTTACACATAAAATAACAAAACAGTAGTTGAATTATTTGAAAAATATGAATGAAATATAAAACAACAAGATCACTCCCATATAAATGAAAGAAAGCTATACATTTCCTTACCAAAACTTATCACTTCCTTGTTTCTTTTCCAAGTGATGTTGTGTTCAGGTCTAAAGGGGAATTTAGTCATAAATGTAAATTTATTTGATTTGCCTAGTGCACAAAAGAATGAGTATGACTTTTTCTTATGAATTCTGAGAGACAGTTTTAGTGTTTTTTAAAATTGCTTACACACAATTTCTGAAACTATGGGCTCCATTTCTTGAAATTCTACACAAAACCACAGAACATACACATAACATGCAAAACGTCACACATTTCTTGCAAAAACAAACACTTCTTTTTGCATAGTAACTACACACAAACGATTAGTCATATACTGTACACGTCAAACTACACACAGATGTTAAAAATGTAAAACACTACTATCTTGTGTATTTTGCTTGTTCAGTGTGCAGTGAAGTGCACAGGAGTTTGTCATAACAATCAAACAAATGTGCACAAATACTGTACATACAGTATGTATGCACAATTGTTGTAGTTTACAGTTATTTACAGTAACTGAACTGAATCAACTGACTTGAGCTGAATAATGACACTTTTGGCTGCTTTTCATTTGTTACTATTGTGAAACTGCTTTGAAACGATCTGTATAGTAAAGCACTATAGAAATTAGGATGACTTGCATATTTATTATATACAAAACAAACAGAAATGCAATAGGGTGGAAAATGTATGTTTCTCAGAACACTGAATTTTGATTTCTAAGTGAACAAATTATGTATATTTAAACAGAAAAGCAGGGGGTAAAAAATAAATGATTTCTTTCTCAAAACAATGAGTTTTGATTTCTAAGTGAACAAATCATGTGTACATGAGTAAATGGTTTCACTCAAGTACCACTTGTGTAAGCAATTTAAAAAAAAAACTGTATCTGTGTGATCAACAGTAGATAAATATTAGCATACAAATATAAAACATCATTTGACAAACACATTTGCAGAAGAAATCAGTATGAACTGGAATAGTGAAAACATTTAAATGAATATTGAGTACAGACTGCTCAAATATTGCAGATAAGTTACACATTAGCAGGACCGTGATCATGTGCATGTTTGTTAGTTTCTACACTGATGTTGGGAGAAAATCGAAATGGATTTTATGATGGTGAAATGTGTTAAAGCTGAATGAACCACATTCTTATATTGGTAAATGAAAATATAATCAAATGTTAAATCTGCTATGTTTTGTGTGGTCAGATTTCACATGGACCTGCAAATAAACATTTTAATACAAATACTCTATACATATGTAACAACACAAACTGTGTGAAATGTGTAGTATGCAGGAAGATACAACACTGCAGTGTACAGTAGATGTTTCAGTGTCTTCACTTCCTCGCTGGAGCACAGGAAGAGTGTTTGATACCTGAATGTAACAAATGTAATAAAATAAAAGAATCTAATGATTTACTGAATGTCTGTGACTGCAGGACAGAATAAATAGCTCTTATTTTGTGATGTAGCCAAAGCACACATATGAAGTATAAAATGGGACAGAATGGATATAAATATTATGAAACTGCTCACCTGGTGGAGGTGTAGGAGCCCTTGGTCTGTTTGAAAACCCATGTTTTACATTTTCATAGTCATTATTTTCACTTTGACTTTGATTCACATATAAATCCCTTTCACTCATATTTCCATCTCCACTAGTCATCTGGAAATCAAGGGTTCTTTCATAGTGCTACAAACAGCAAATTAAAAACAAATTAATTTGTTTTTCTTACATTACAATGTCATATACAATGATGATGTCACATGAAGTAAAAGTATGTTGCTGATATTTAAATGGTGAAACATAAAGCCCACTATTAAACAGTGGTAATGCCAATCATAATGACTGTACTGCATAAAAAGTGTTGTGCTGAGTAGAAAATAAAAGTCACTCACAGGCTCCTGTATGTTTTGCGCTGCTTTTTAAAGAAAGAAACACTCAGTGAGTTTGATACTGAAATCTTTTACAGGTCATTATCAGTCAATCTTGTTACAACTGGGGAAGACAGTTGTGCTGTTTCAATCAGATCATACTCATCCCAGACAGCAACACAGTGTCAGCCCAGATCCGTCCCGCATATGGTACACGCTGAATCCAGATCTAGCCCGGAACGGGGCCGACACTATGTTGCTGTCTGGGATGTTGGTATTATGAAGAATAAATAACAAACATACCTCCACTTGCTTGTCCTTTTTGTTGTTCATTTATTTTTGGGCTGTAGTGTAAAGATAAATACAATTTGTTAAAAGTTGTTTTTCTTTACCACATTTCTGTCTCACAAAAAGGCAGCATGACAGTTATAGTTTCCACTGAGACCATAGTCATTTTGTTATTATTTATGAAATACCACTAAAATATTAACATGTTTTAAGGGAAAATTACTGTAATGACTGTTCTTGATATAGTATAGTATCATATAAAAATGGGATTTTGATCATTAGGACTTTGATTTAAAAAGATTATTAATGACCAAGACACAAGTTGTGACAAAGAAACTCACTGACAAAATTCTCTAAAATAAATGTGTTAAAACTGTGATGTGATTTTAAAATTACTCACATTTTCTTGGTTTTTATTAAATAGAAAATAAGACCACAAATGCCTGCAACTGCCACTAAAACACCAATGACAATCCCAACTATCGCTCCTGTTGTCAGTCCTCCTCCTCCTCCTCCTCCAGCTACTATAGTAAAGACACAAGAAACAACAGACGAAGATCATGTGCTGCACACAATACTTTATCCTTCATCAAAAATGTAAAAGTAATTTAAAACACCAGCTAAAACAGCAGCCAATTTATTTATATGTAGTTTTTATTTTAAACAGTTTTAAATAAGTGGTAAATGAAGTGGTACATTAAAGTGAGGGCATTGCTTATCATATGTTTACAAGTTTCAGGTTAGCTTTAACTGCTTACCTTTAACTAGTAAAGCATGTCTCTGTGAAGCACTTCTCTTCGTGACACTATTCGAGGCAGTGCATTCGTAATCTCCACTGTGTGTGAAGTCAGTCTTCTCTATGGTGAAAGTGTGTGTGGTCACACTGGTGTCTGTTCCATTAATCCTCCAGATGAATGAGGCAGAAGGTTCAGAATTTGCAGAGCAAGACAGAGACACTCGAACCCCTAAACCCACCACTTTCTGACCCTCAATAGAAACATTTTCTGGTCCATCTAGAACAAACACAAGAGACTCACTGTCAGAGGGACAAACTGAGCACTGTCTACATTTCATCAGGTTTAAGCTCATCATCTTGGTGTTTAAATGTTTAACACTCACAGTTGATGATCAGGCTGTGTTTCGCCGTCTCAGAGCTGACAGGGTTTCTATAAGTACACTGATATTCCCCACTGTCTGATCTCTGCACTGGACTGATGGACACTGATCTGTTATCAGAATAGAAGATGATGCGGTTGCTAGGAGACAGAGGACTGTTATCTTTCATCCACTCCACAGAGGTGACGCTGCCAGTTCCCTCAGAGGTGATGTTAGCAGATGAGTCGCCCTCTATTAATGATTCTTCTGGACCAATAAGCCTGACATTAGATATTTTATCTGTGTAAACAAGAGAGAAAGAACAAATACACTGGATCTAAAATTAGTCTTTCACGTTTAGTGAGCACTTATTGCTAATTAAAATCTAAACCTAAAACCATATAACATTTTCATTAGGCTACTTGAATAAACAATAACATACATCAAATTATTTTAACTTGTTTCATAGGCAATATTTCTCATTTTCATTTAGTTTAAATTGAAGTACTAAAATAACGGTAACACTTTTCAATAAGGTCTCATTTATTAGTTCATATATTAATTAACATGAACTAACAATGAGCAATACATTTGTTACAGTATTTATTAATCTTTGTTAACATTAGTTTAAATACAGCTGTTCATTGTTTGTTCAAGTTAGTTCACAGTGCATTAACTTAATGTTAGCAAATACAATTTTACTTTTTAAATATGTAAATGTTGAAATTAACATTAACTGAAATGAAATGCTGTTTACCAGGGACGTGCAGAGAGTTCCTCAGGGGCTCAAATGTAAAAAAAATGGCATATATATATATATATATATATATATGCTTATCAAGGTTGCATCTATTTGATAAAAAATACAGAAAAAATACAGTAATATTGTGAAATATTACTACAATTTAAAATAATGGTTTTCTATTTTGTTATACTTATAACCTTTGAGACTTTTTCAGGATTCTGAGTTAAAAGAAGAAGAAAAAAAGAACAGCAATTATTTAAAATAGAAATCTTTTGTACCAACATACACTACTAATATGCTGATTTATTATCAATGTTGGAAATTCACATTAGCCTAGGGTATTAAATGTGTCAGGGATGTATTTGACCAGGCCAATGGAGCCAATGCTCAGGGGCCCTTGACCAGGGGCCAGGGAGGCTTTATGTTTCAAGGCACCGTCGTCCAGAGCATTAGAAAAGGCCCATCAACAATGAAAAAAAGGGTTATTTGTGCTTAAATGTGTGCGCCCCATGGTCAACAAGACCCCTCCAACAGGACCCTCAGACTTTGAACACTATTTTATCAGGAGTAAAACTGCTGAAATGAAAATAATGCCACAACTGAAGGAAAGTATTAATTTATGAAACATATTAATTTAAATCAAAAAGGTTTATGTTTCACTGTTTAGGTCTTCATAGGTTTGTAATAATTCATATGTTTTATTAAAATTGTCATAGATATGAGCTTGAAATTTTAGGTATTGGACAAGATTTAATAAACAATAAAACAATATTGCCTAAAAGGTATTTAAAATTAGATTATAACACATTTCTAAATTTAATGTGATTTCCATAACAATTTTAAGTTTAAATACTATGTGTGGTTTTAATCATTTAAAATGATAATAATAATAAAAAAAATCCCTGGGACACAAGAGTGCCCAAATTAACACCTTGCATGTCTAGATTACAGAAACAATCTTATTATTTTACACATCCACATTTCTGTTTAATTTACAGCATGTTACATTGACAAAATAGACCATGTAGGCTAACTCTTTTCCCTTTCACATATTTATTAAATTCGGTTCATATCATCATCTTTTAGGCCAATATAGTTTATGCTTAAAAGCTGAACCACATTTTAGCAACACACTCACCGAACACTTGTAGTGAAGTTTCTCCTGTAAGTGATCCTCCAGCATCAGGTGATAGAGTCAGTCTGTATATTCCAGAATCATTTAGTCTCAGATTCTGCAGCTCCAGAGCGAGTGTGTTCATGTCAAAACTAACTCTGCCTTCATATGCGCGGTTTACTATAGTTGCATCAGACGATACTGTTATTATAGTTGTTGTTGTATTAAAAAAACATTGAGTCAATTGAATGGATGTGGAGGGTGGGTTAACAGGGGCGAGCACCACGCTTTCTCCCACTGCTCCATTAGCCGACTCAGGAAACTGCAGATCTTGACCGAAATATTGTCCTGTGTTTTATGAAAGAAAGAAATGAAAAGAAAGTTAAAATCGCACTAAATGTATACTTAAATTTGTTTGTTCTGCAGTTATCTAGCCTACTACAACTACTGTAGTGATTTTTTTATTTGTAGAACAATTTCAGTAGAAGGCAGACATTTTTCTGTAATGACCTCATAATTAAAATAGAAGTAACTAGTTATTTTATAGATATTCAATACATGGTTTTAAGTTATAAAAAGTCTCACCAAAACAAGACAACATCCACAGCGTCCAGTACAAACGATTAGAAACCATCGTGATCGAACTCTCATCTGTCAGGATCTGCAGCTCAAATCATCTGAACTATTTACATTAGTTTTCAGTTAATGATAAACGGCAGTTCAAGAATGCAGAGAGTTCACTGCGCCACCTAGCGCTGGATATTAACAGGAGTCATGTTCTCTTACGAGAGGTTCTCTCGTATTGCGTAGTTACTACGCTACGGGAAAGCCTTTCTTTCTCGAGATACTGAAGCCAAAAATTATCCTTAATTTTTATAATCTTGTCAACGCAGTGCGGCAGCCTGCAGACCTAGGGCAGGCTTACTAGCGTGCCCATTGGCTGCCCTGCGGCAACTGCAGCAGCCTACCGCTGAGCCCTTGGCGTGACGTCACGACCAATGAGCGCGCTTGGCGCGCTTAATGCGTCACAGCCCGCGAAAAGGGGTGTGGCTTAGCGTATAAAAGCGGGGCTCGGAGGCTGCTTCTCTGATTTCTGTCTTTTCAGCGAAGCTCTACGCATCGCTGCTCTCTGAGGAAGCCGCCGTCGAAACAAGCGACCAGCACGCCGAGGATCTCAGCCTGAGGACGCCGGCCGCCTTCGCCGCCTTCAGCTTTCCCTGCCTGCTTCGCTATCCGGCGAATATATCCTTTTACTGCTCTGTGTTGTATGTGTTTGTGTGTTCGCCCCGCGACACACTTTGCATCTAAAAGAGCGCGAGGCGTTGTTGCAAATGCCTCGCTCATCCTGTGGCTCGTGCAGAGCCGCGCTCAGCGACGGAGACCGCCACGTGATCTGCGCTCTCTGCCTGGGTTTCGACCACGCAGCCCGCGCCCTTCACGGGCGGCTGCGAACAGTGTGAGGACTTGCCGATGTCGACCCTGCGGGCTCGACTCGCCATGTTTCACGATCCTCCACCTTCTCCGGCTGCCTCTTCCGGGCCGCGTAAGAAAAAACGCCGCTCTCAAAGGCCTTCCGAGCCGGTGGTTATAGCTGAGCGCTCGCCGGAGCCCCTCCCGCGAGCCTCGCTCTCTCCTTCTCCCCCGCCCTTCACCGACGCGCAGCGGCCGGCCTCTGCCCGCACTGCCGTCGCATCAGGGGGTGAAGCAGACCAGCTGGTTACTCCCCTCTGTCAAGCCGCGCAAACGGCGCCGCTCACAAGGGATGTCAGAACGGACGGTCACGGGCTATAGCTTCCTTTACGTTACAAGGAAGCTACCCCCCCCCCCCCCCCCCCCCCCCCGGATGACGCACGCCCTCTCCCCCTCTGTTCGAGCCGCGCAAGGCGCCGCTCACAAGGGATGTCAGAAGTAGACGGTCACGGGCTGGCTTCCTTTACGTTATAAGAAAGCTACCCCGCGCCTCGGTCGCGCGCGTCACTCTCCGGCCACCTCCGTTTCTCACACATTTCTCAGTCCCCTCCTAGCTCAGGCGACTAGAAATATCTATATTGCAGTAAACGAGCCTGTTGTTATACACGCACGCCTGCAAACAAACGATGTCACAGCACATAATGACATCTTCCCGCTCTCTCTCCCTTTGTTCGAGCCGCGCAACTGCGCCGTTCTCAAGGGATATCAGAGCGGACGTCACGAGCACCGGCGAAAGGAGGAAGAGAGAGTGATTTCGTCCCGCTTAGGCCGGACTTCCTCCAATCCTCGCATATTTCTCAGTCCCCTCTAAGTTCAGGCGGCTGGAAATACTAATACTGCAGTAAACGAGCCCGTTTTAATACACGCGCGCCTGCAAACAAACGCTCGGTCATATGCTCGCACTGACTGGAAGCTCATGTGTGCCCCTGTGGCTCAGTGGCAGAACATTAGGCTTCCGCACCAGAGATCCGTGTTCGAATCCGGCTCTGGCAGCAGAAAAATTTTTTTCTGCTTGCTTCTCCGAGTTCGCGGCCAGCTTTCTTACATACAGAAAGCAAACCCGCATCTCACGGAATACATATTTCTCAGTCCCCTCTAAGTTCAGGCGGCTGGAAATACTAATACTGCAGTAAACGGGCCTGTCTTAATACACGCGCGCCTGCAAACAAACGCCGAAACGAAACACGACGCTCGGTCATATGCTCGCACTGACCGGAAGCTCATGTGTGCCCCTGTGGCTCAGTGGCAGAACATTAGGCTTCCGCACCAGAGACCCGTGTTCGAATCCGGCTCTGGCAGCAGAAAAACTTTTTTTTTTTTCTGCTTGCTTCTCCGAGCTCGCGGCCAGCTTTCTTACATACAGAAAGCAAACCCGCATCTCACGGGATAAATATTTCTCAGTCCCCTCTAAGTTCAGGCGGCTGGAAATACTAATGCTGCAGTAAACGGGCCTGTTTTAATACACGCGCGCCTGCAAACAAACGCCGAAACACGACGCTCGGTCATATGCTCGCACCAACTGGAAGCTCATGTGTGCCCCTGTGGCTCAGTGGCAGAATATTACGCTTCTGCACTGGAGAACCGTGTTCAAATCCGGCTCTGGCGGCAGAAAAATATTTTTTTCTGCTGGCTTCTCCGAGCTCGCGGCCAGCTTTCTTACATACAGAAAGCGAACCCGCATCTCACAGGATGGTGCTTGAGTATTTATGAGCGTCTAAACATATGAGCCATCAAAGCATTTGCTCTATAACGCCGATGGTGTTACAAGTGTAGAAAATGTGCCCACTCCCATGTGCTCACTGCTACACACAAAACACGGTCTCCCCGGTAACGCTCACAGAGCGCACTCTCATAAAGCGGACACATGCCGCTTGAGTACTAAGTGTAGTAAATGTGCCCACAACTCTGTGCTCACACCTAGCTGCTGCCCGCTCTATCACACAGTTACCCCGGGTTGCAGATCCTCTAAAGCTCACAAACATTCCGGCTCTGGCCGAAGGTGTCATAAGTGTAGAAAATGTGCCCACTCCCATGTGCTCACTGCTTCACACAAACATGGTCCCCATGGTAACGCGCATAGAGCGCTCTCTCATAAAGCGGACACAAGCCGCTCGAGTACTAAGTGTAGTAAATGTGCCCACAACTTTGTGCTCACACCTACCCGCTGCTCGCTCTGCCATTCAGTTACCTCGGGTCGCACACCCTCTAAGCTCCCAAACACTGGCCGTGTCATAAGTGTAAACTCTGCGCCCGCTCACGTGCACGCGCACTCACTTTTAGACATTACAATCCCCACGCCGCTTTCGCGCCAGGGGTGTTTGTCAGCAAATCGCGCTCCATCCTCTGGGACCGAGCTACCGAACGCTGTACAGCCGGCCAATACTGTTTACCAGCCCCCGTGTTCGAGCACCAGCGGCGCGCACGCCGCTCCATCCTCTCTGATACAGGTTCCCCAATCCCGCGCAGCGCGGCGATCTGAACCCAGAGACCATTCGACCCCTAGCTATGCATGCGGAAGCATGGGAAGCTATTCAGGGCGCGTCAGAATGGGTGCTGAGTACTATAAAACACGGCTATTCGCTTCAATTCGCTCGTCGCCCTCCGCGCTTTCTAGCACAGACGGAGACGAAAGTGAGTTCAGAAGCTGCGCACCTGCTTCAAGCTGAAATAGCGAAGCTGCTGCGCAAAAGGGCTATAGAACAGGTTCATCCTTCTCTGAGCGAGTCGAGCTTTTACAGCCGCTACTTCCTCGTACCCAAGAAGGACGGAGCGTTAAGACCTATTTTAGATCGGAGACATCTGAACAAAGCCCTCATGAGACGGCCGTTCAAAATGATCACAACCAGAAAAATCCTCGCGCAGATTCGCCCAGGAGACTGGTTTATCTCTCTCGATCTAAAAGACGCATATTTTCAGATCCAGATAACTCCCCGTCACAGGCCATTCTTGAGATTCGCCTTCAACGGTCGAGTATATCAGTACACAATCCTGCCCTTCGGCCTGTCTTTGGCACCCCGTACATTACGAAATGCATGGACACGGCTCTCGCTCCCCTGAGAAAACAGGGAATGCGAATACTGAATTATCTGGACGATTGGCTTATTCTAGCGCTGTCAGAGACGGAACTTGTGTCTCACAGAACAGCGCTTCTCAGCCATCTGGAGGATCTGGGTCTCTCGGTCACTGGACCAAGAGCTCGCTATCGCCCCGTCAGTCAATTTCCTTCTTGGAATAGAACTGGACTCGGTGGCTATGACGGCCAGACTGTCGGAGCAGCGCGCGCGCCGCATCCGCCTCCTCGCCGCATCCCTCCAAATAGGCAGCCGGGTTCCGCTGAGGACATTCCAGCGTATCCTGGGGCATATTGCCTCAGCTGCAGCAGCGCTCCAGCTGGGCTTACTGCGCATGCGCCCGCTTCAACGCTGGCTGAAAGCGCGCGTGCCCCACCGAGCCTGGGCGGCCGGCGGCTTGCGAGTCAAAGTGAATCAGAGCTGCATTTCAGCCCTGCAGCCCTGGCTGGCAGCCGAATGGTATCACACAGGAGTGACTATGGGAGTGATTTCACACCGGAAAGTTGTCTCGACAGATGCTTCCAACCTAGGTTGGGGAGCGCTCTTCGAAGGCAGACCGGTCTATGGCCGCTGGTCAGACCAGGAGAATCTCCTACACATAAACTGTCTAGAGATGCTCGCGGTCGAGAAAGCGCTCAAACACTTCCTCCCATTCCTCCACGGTCACCATGTTCTAGTCCGCACGGACAATACATCGGTAGTGGCCTATGTGAATCGCCAGGGCGGTGTCAGATCAAAGACGCTCTGCACCCTGGCGGAACGCCTCCTCGTGTGGGCTCAGCACTCTGCGCTCGCTGAGAGCCGCGCATGTGCCTGGCCACCTGAACGAGGGCCCCGACAGACTGTCCAGGGACAACGTTCCCCCTGGGGAGTGGTCTCTACACCCCCAAACAGTCCAGTCACTGTGGCGCCGTTTCGGCAAAGCGAAAGTCGACCTTTTTGCGTCAAAAGACAACGCTCATTGCCCAGAGTTCTTCTCGAAGAACGAGGACGCGCTGGCCCAGACCTGGCCCAGCGGCCCGCTGTATGCTTTTCCCCCGGTCTCTCTGCTGCCTCAGGTCATCAAGAGAATCAGGGAAGCGCGCCACACAGTGCTCCTCTTAGCCCCATACTGGGAGAACCAAGCTTGGTTCCCGGATCTAATACAGCTGGCAGACTCAGCCCCCTGGCCGATACCGGTGAAGAGAGACCTTCTCTCTCAAGCCCGCGGCTCGATATGGCATCCCCATCCAGAGCGCTGTCTCTGCATGCGTGAAGCCTCAACGATTACACGCTGATCTGCCAGACGGGGTCATGAACACGATCATACAATCTAGAGCCCCCTCTACGAGGCGGCTCTACATGTCGAAATGGTCAGTGTTTAACAGATGGTGCACTGCTAAGGGGCTCGATCCACAGACATGTGGGGTATCGCGAGTACTGTGTTTCCTTCAAGAGTTACTGGACGCGGGCAGGTCCCCCTCCACGCTCAAAGTCTATGTCACGGCCATTTCAGCGCTCTCTGTTCAGAGCTGGGCCGCGCATTAGGAAGGAACGAGTTCGTCATCCGCTTCCTTAGAGGAGCCAGGAGGATGAACCCCCCGCGACCCCCCTCGGTTCCTATGTGGGATCTTTCACTGGTCTTGGAGGCCCTGAAAGCGCATCCCTTCGAACCCTTGGAAACTGTGGATATGAAATACCTCACGCTCAAAACCGTTTTTCTGATAGCACTGTCTTCAGTCAAACGAGTGGTGGAACAGCTCTTTGTTTCGTTTGGCGGGCGCACCAAGGGTCTCGCCGCCTCGAAACACAGCCTGTCCAGATGGATAGTGGACGCTATTGCTGCTGCTTATGCGTCTAAAGACCTGCAGTGCCCATTGGGCATTCAAGCTCACTCCACCAGAGGCATGGCCTTGTTGTGGGCGTGGTCCAGCGGGATTCCCATTCATGACATTTGTGCAGCGGCAGGCTGGGCCTCCCCCTCCACATTTGTTAGGTTTTACAACCTGGATGTTCCCGCCTTGCAGGCGAAAGTGTTATCAGTCTAAGTCTCGCGTATGCCAGCCCACTATCTGTGCGCGGGCTACGTTGTGTGATTTAGCTCTACTGATTGAGCTGCACTATACAGGGAATTGTCAGTTCGGACCGGCCGTGCCGCTCCTAACCCCCTAGTGTGTGCTTATGTACGGCGCTAGCCCTCTGTGGGCCGCCCGGCTCTCTGCTATCACGTTCCCCGGGCTCTCCCTGGGACTCATTCAGTGGATGCTGGGCGCGCACGGCGTTGACAAGGGTGTTCCCGTAGCGTAGTAACTACGCAATACGAGAGAACCTCTCGTAAGAGAACGTTTCGGTTACTAACGTAACCTCTGTTCTCTCTAGAAGAGGGAACGAGTATTGCGTAGCCCGCCGTGCTCGCGCCACGAGCTCATTCGCTTCATGCGACAGAAACCAGAGAAGCAGCCTCCGAGCCCCGCTTTTATACGCTAAGCCACACCCCTTTTCGCGGGCTGTGACGCATTAAGCGCGCCAAGCGCGCTCATTGGTCGTGACGTCACGCCAAGGGCTCAGCGGTAGGCTGCTGCAGTTGCCGCAGGGCAGCCAATGGGCACGCTAGTAAGCCTGCCCTAGGTCTGCAGGCTGCCGCACTGCGTTGACAAGATTATAAAAATTAAGGATAATTTTTGGCTTCAGTATCTCGAGAAAGAAAGGCTTTCCCGTAGCGTAGTAACTACGCAATACTCGTTCCCTCTTCTAGAGAGAACAGAGGTTACGTTAGTAACCGAAACGTTTTTGATCATGGAAGAGCGAAATGAATCACTTCAGTCAGGTAACATCCCCAAATTAAATAGCTTTATTCAATTAAAATAAATTATTTTATATTACTGATTCACTCTTGCTATTGGGTGGGCCTAAGGTAGCCTACTTGTTTTACTAAATATAACAAATGCTATATTTTAGGTTTTTTATACCTCTTACTGGCACAAACCAACCAATATTATTCAGACCCTCGTAAATTCCAGAAGCTCCAAAACACACAAGGAAGATGGGAAGTTTATGGAAGCCCGTTTCTGCCACATAAGAAAAAGAAAAAAAAATCAAAATTGTGACATAGCCTACTAACTCATAAATATTTTTACTTAATAAATCGAAATCATGACAAGTCGAAATTAAGACATTGAATCAAAATTATGAGATTAGAATTTTAAAATTATGAATTTAAAAATCGAGATTATGACATTACAGTTTTTCTGAATTGCTAAAACACATTTGTTGAAACCATCACTCACTTTCTCAAAACCTTAAACACAAAACCAAATTTTCAAACCACATTCAGAGAACATCTGACTCTACTGGCAAATCAAACAATTGCCTCAAAACCATTTTATCTGTGCTCAAAATCAAACAATGCCTTCAGATCATACACACAGCGAGTCAATATTATAAACACAACAGATCATTCATTAGACACTACATCAAAAAATGGAGAATACAGAATCCAATGCATGCAGTTACAGAAAAAAAGTATATTGTAACAAAGTAAACACATTTTGCAATTACGTAAAAAAGTATAGTAATCACAACTTAGTAAGGTGAATCAATTGTATACTGTATGTACTGCAAGTATATTGTACTGAATATTGTACAGTAGGCTAGGCCTATTGAATGTCTGTATGTTCAGCACCTGCATACTGTGAAAATACAGTGACACAACTGCAAAAGCCAAAAAGGTTAAAAAACTCAAAATGAAAGCATGTTACCACCTGGTGGTGAGTTGGATCCGATGGCGGGGGAGGAAGCTGGACAGACTCGGCAGACCCAAACGTACTGTGAGGGTCTGTTGGGAACGCTTGGCCGAATCCCCTGTCAGAGAGATCTTCAATTCCCACCTCCGGCAGAGCTTCGACCAGATCCCGAGGGAGTCTGGAGATATTGAGTCCGAGTGGACCATGTTCTCCACCTCCATTGTCAACGCAGCCACTCGGAGCTGTGGCCGTAAGGTCTCCGGTGCCTGTCGAGGCGGCAATCCCCGAACCCGGTGGTGGACACCGGAAGTAAGGGATGCCGTCAAGCTGAAGAAGGAGTCCTACCGGGCCTGGCTGGCTTGTGGGACTCCTGAGGCAGCTGATGGGTACCGACGGGCCAAGCGGACTGCAGCCCGGGTGGTTGTGGAGGCAAAAACTCGGGCCTGGGAGGAGTTCGGTGAGGCCATGGAGAAGGACTATCGTTCGGCCTCGAAGAGATTCTGGCAAACCGTCCGGCGCCTCAGGAGGGGGAAGCAGTGCCCTACCAATGCTGTTTACAGTGGAGGTGGGCAGCTGTTGACCTCGACTGGGGATATCACCGGACGGTGGAAGGAATACTTCGAGGATCTCCTCAATCCCGCCGTCAATCCCGCCATCACGTCTTCCATTGAGGAAGCAGAGGCTGAGGGCTCGGAGGCGGACTCGTCCATCACCCGGGCTGAAGTCACCGAGGTAGTCAAGAAACTCCTCGGTGGCAAGGCACCGGGGGTGGATGAGATCCGCCCTGAGTACCTCAAGTCTCTGGATGTTGTGGGGCTGTCTTGGCTGACACGCCTCTGCAACATCGCGTGGCGGTCGGGGACAGTACCTTTGGACTGGCAGACCGGGGTGGTGGTCCCTCTTTTCAAGAAGGGGGATCGGAGGGTGTGCTCCAACTATAGGGGGATCACACTTCTCAGCCTCCCTGGGAAAGTCTATGCCAGGGTACTGGAGAGGAGAATCCGGCCGATGGTAGAACCTCGGATTCAGGAGGAACAGTGTGGTTTTCGTCCCGGTCGTGGAACACTGGATCAGCTCTATACCCTCTACAGGGTGCTGGAGGGTTCATGGGAGTTTGCCCAACCAATCCACATGTGCTTTGTGGATTTGGAGAAGGCATTCGACTGTGTCCCTCGCGGCAGCCTGTGGAGGGTGCTCCGGGAGTATGGGGTCCGGGGCCCTTTGCTAAGGGCTATCCGGTCCCTGCACGACCGGAGCAGGAGCTTGGTTCGGATTGCCAGCAGTAAGTCAGACTTGTTCCCGGTGCGTGTTGGACTCCGGCAGGGCTGCCCTTTGTCACCGGTTCTGTTCATAATTTTTATGGACAGAATTTCTAGGCGCAGCCAGGGGCCGGAGGGGGTCAGGTTTGGGGACCACACGATTTCATCTCTGCTCTTTGTGGATGATGTGGTCGTGTTGGCCTCATCAAACCAGGACCTCCAGCATGCACTGGGACGGTTTGCAGCCGAGTGTGAAGCGGCCGGGATGAGAATCAGCACCTCCAAATCCGAGGCCATGGTCCTCAGTCGGAAAAGGGTGGCTTGCCCGCTTCAGGTTGGTGGAGAGTTCCTGCCTCAAGTGGAGGAGTTCAAGTATCTCGGGGTCTTGTTCACGAGTGAGGGAAGGATGGAACGGGAGATTGACAGACGGATCGGTGCAGCTTCTGCAGTAATGCGGTCGCTGTACCGGTCTGTCGTGGTGAAGAAGGAGCTGAGCCGCAAGGCGAAGCTCTCGATTTACCGGTCAATCTACGTTCCTACTCTCACCTATGGTCATGAGGTTTGGGTCATGACCGAAAGGACAAGATCCCGGATACAAGCGGCCGAAATGAGCTTTCTCCGCAGGGTGGCTGGGCGCTCCCTTAGAGATAGGGTGAGAAGCTCGGTCACTCGGGAGGAGCTCAGAGTAGAGCCGCTGCTCCTCCACATCGAGAGGGGTCAGTTGAGGTGGCTCGGGCATCTTTTCCGGATGCCTCCTGGACGCCTTCCTGGGAAGGCGTTCCGGGCATGTCCCACCGGGAGGAGACCCCGGGGAAGACCTAGGACACGCTGGAGAGACTATGTCTCCCGGCTGGCCTGGGAACGCCTCGGTGTCCCCCCGGAAGAGCTGGAGGAAGTGTCGAGGGAGAGGGAAGTCTGGGCATCCATGCTTAGACTGCTGCCCCCGCGACCCGGCCCCGGATAAGCGGTAGAAAATGGATGGATGGATGGATGAAAGCATGTTACAGTACACTCAAAAGAGTTGTGCAACTGCAAAATCAAGGTCAGTGAGAGATTGATTCTGCTTCAGCATCATGTCTTCATGCCGGGTCCGGCCTTAGGACTTTGTCCACATCACAAGCAATGTCGTCTCTTGCCAGGCAAAGGGAAAAACCCTAAAGCCACATCAGCCTTGACAACATTCTCCACACCTTGCTCTTTCTCATCCTCTTCCTCCTTGTTCACCACCTCTTATACAAATACTCTTCCTTCTCTCCCTCTTATTGTTACGTACGTGTACGTATTTAGAGTGTTGTAATAGGGAGATGTGGGTAGTTTGGTGTGTGTGAGTGTGGGTGTGGGTGTGTTTCAGATAGGCTACTCATTGGATCAACCTACAGCCTGTCAGTTTTTCTTGAAGGATGATGACGTCTCGGTTCACCCATCCAATCACATTCCACCACCTTCCTCAAATACCCGTATCTCTTCCACGTCCCCAGCTTTTGGCTCACTTGACATTTGCATTTGTTTGGCTCGCTGTTGTTTTCTGTGTGTCTATCGTTTGCATTAATCAATTGTCATAGTGGTTGTGAAGTGTTTTTGTTTGTTCTACTGTTCATCCTTATTTAGTCATCACGGTGTATGTGAGGCTGGGAAGGAGGGAGCAGGTTAGTAGCCTAAGTCGCGCGACATACATTGCGCATCACGTAGGACAATTTTGAATTGTATTAGACACACTAGTTTAGGAGAGTGCCACACCCTGTAAGTTTTTGTTATATGGTAGATTTGATTAGATTCGTCTTGACGCCGAAGACTTTTCTTTTCTACATTTTTCGTTTGGTTGTTAGTTTAGTTGCATTGATCTTCTAGGTAGTTTGTTCTGTTTTATTTATTTATTTCATTTGGCATCTCTCGAGCTCGCCTTCCCACCTTTGTTTGTTTTTGTTTAGTATTGTTAATTGTCGTCTCATTGTTTGTAAATAAATATTATTTTCTCTTTATTCTTCCACTTTTGGGTTCTGTAAAATAAATACTTTTGAGCGGAGTTTTTGAGTTGATCTTTTTCCTTTTATTGCCCGGTCCTTCATATTAAGTTATACGCACATCTTTATTTAAATGTTATACTCCCTTACCCCTATCTAAAATCAAAAAGGGACGTAACACTTAGGCTATATTGTTTCCATCCATTGTTGGTATCAACATTCAGTGCAACATTTTGAGTCAATTTTGCCACTCTGAACTGATGTACAGTTGGTTTGGTCACATCATTACACTGAAAAAAACCACAACCACTATGACAATTGATACACTGAAAAAAGTGATTTTGGAGAGTGGTAGCCTAAATATAATCTGTGGAAACCATATAAAATGTACATGATTATTGCAGCCAGCCAACGAATTCTAAAGTAATGGGTAAATTCTACATATGCTACCCAACAGTAAGAAGAACCATCACATAGAAAAATGATTAGTCGATTGTCGAGTTCATGCGCGTGATCATAGGTAACTAAACCTATGCGCGTGAACTCGGCAATCGATTACTTTGGACTTCAACCGAAAAACAGGATGTAAACAGGTATTTGCGCTGGCTTAAATAACATCATTTTTATACATATCTTTCACATCTACTGCAGTCAGATCCACTCGTGTTCACTCAGAAGGAATCACTCACATTTTCTGTGCACTTGTAATGACACATCAAGGATGTTAAGAGCCTAAAAGCAGGTTTAGTACTTGCCCCATTGAAGTCAACAGGGTGCAAATTTTAAAAATAGAATAACACGGTGTAGGCAACACCGATTTTTTGTAGTTGTTCTCTGTATTGACAGGACTCCAAATGTACAATAAAATGAGCTCAATGTTAAAATTGACCGGAGTTCTCCTTTAAGCAAATATGGGACAATGTGGTATTCCACCATTCCCGTGCAGTCACAGCCTGGTTTGACTGTCACAGTGCGAAAAGGACCCAAAAGTGAAAGCTGGTTGCAGAGGTTTATTGAGGATCAGATAAATGTCAAAAATAGGCTGTCTGCCGGTCACCGGTGTTGTGGTTTCTCTCTTTTGAGAAATCACTTCTCAGAGATCTTTGATGCCAGAAATATTAGACTTTATTTTACAACAAAGCCGAGCATCCTCTGCAGAAGATTGCTCCAGATTTTTGCTCAGCTCACACATATATACCATCCTTTTCCAAAAATGGCAACACACCCTATAGATATTTTTGGGTAAAGGTCTTGTACCATGTGACTTCTCAGAATAGAATTTTCTGCTGGAGGCAACATTTCATGCCTTTCTTCAGGCTTCCAAAAGTCAAACCAAAGTCACACACAGAGGTAATAATAGTGTACAAATATGTAACTAAATTACTTACTTTCTAAATAATAAACTCTTCTACACCGACCGTCTCTAGGCGGATGCAGAACAGGACAATGAAACTGAAAAGGACCAGGCTGCAACCAGGCAGGGTGAAAGGTACAGGTAGTTGCTGTCAGGAATTGCACACAGGAGATGATGAGCACTGACTCCACAAAGCGGGAGTGATGTTACGTATGACACTGAAGCTTTGATGTGCGTATCACACATGCAACACAATTTCTAGTGAAGCCCGTATCAGGGTGTGTATTGGTTACCCAGAGTCACGTGATCGACGACAAATGAAGCCTCACTTTCTGTCCAATCACGTGCGCGTTTCGCTTTGGGTGTCAGAAGGCTCGAACCCCAGATCTTATTTAACGAGTCCTTGTTGGCTCAGTCTGGTTGATGGGTTTGTGAGGAGAGTGCTGTACTTTGAAAGTTAATCAATACATTACATTTAAATAACCAACATTTATTTGTCACTACTTAGGCTATTCTTTTTTGTTGTTGTTGTGTCTTTTTGTTTTTGTAAAATCTTTGCACTTTTGGTGTTTTTAAGGTAACTTGGTGTTGGTATTTGGGGTTAGGGTGTGATTAGGGGAGAGGGGATAGGGTGTTGGTGTTTGGTAAAGGGGTTTGTATTTAGAGCAATGGCAGCAGCCAAAAAAAGGAAGACTTCCCCTATCTGGGAATATTTTGAGCTAATAGCTTCCAATGTATTTATGCATTTCTTATATTCTTATAATTATATACAGTACAGGTCAAAAGTTTGGAAACATTACTATCTTTAATGTTTTTGAAAGAAGTTTCTTCTGCTCATCAAGCCTGCATTTATTTGATCAAAAATACAGAAAAAAAATGTAATATTGTGATATATTATTACAATTTAAAATAATTGGTTTTAAATTATCATTTATTTCTGTGATGCAAAGCTGAATTTTCAGGATCATTACTCCAGTCTATCACATGATCCTTTAGAAATCATTCTAATATGATGATTCATTATCAAAGTTGGAAACAGTTCTGCTGCTTAATATTTTTCATAACCTGTGATACTTTTTTAGGATACTTTGATGAATAAAAAGTAAAATAAAATAAAAATAAAAATAAAAAAAAGAAGCAAATGTTTTAAAAATAGAAATCTTTTGTAACAACAATATACACTACCGGTCAGTAATTTGGGTAATTTTTTACCCAATTTTTTTTTTTTTTTTTTGGGTAATTTGAGTAATTTTTAAAAAATAAATCAATACTTTTATTCAGCAAGGATGTGTTAAATTGATAAAAAGTGATAGTAAAGAAGATTTATATTATTAGAAAATATATATATATATATTTTAATAAATGCAGTTCTTTTTAACCTTTTATTCATCAAATATATTAGGCAGCAGAACTGTTTCCAACACTCATAATAAATCAGAATATTAGAATGATTTCTAAAGGATCATGTGATAGACTGGATGTCACTGAAGACTGGAGTAATGATGCTGAAAATTCAGCTTTGCATCACAGGAATAAATTCTTTTTTAAAGTATATTCAAATAGAAAACTATTATTTTAAGTTGTAATAATATTTCACAATATTACTGTTTTTTTTCTGTATTTTTGATCAAATAAACGCAGCCCTGATAAGCATTAGAGACTTCTTTCAAAAATATAAAAAAAGTAATGTTTCCAAACTTTTGACCTGTAGGCCTACTGTATATATAATTTAAATGTTATTGTTGTATGTAATTTATTACTTTCATATAACTTTTTTCAGAAGGTGAGATGCTTGGTGTGTGATAAAGAGCTTGTGTATGGAAACAGCACATCATCCATGCTAAGGCATTTCAGAGCTTTACATGAGACTGCACAGCCCCAGAACAATCATAAAAGCACACAAAGTAGGACTGTTGCTTTATGATTTTTATTCATAAGAAAATGGTTGATGAGGCATTGGTCAACATGGTCATAGAAGACTCGCAGCCATTTTCAGTGGTTGAGGATGAGGGTTTCAGGGGCCTCATCCATGCCCTTGATCCATATAATCCCAACCAGACAGGTGAGTTTAGCAGAGGTTGATTTTGATGTATAATCTACATAATATATCTGTATCTATAATAATATAATTTTACTATAAATGTTTTGTGAACTCAAAAAGGCTTTAAAGAAAATGGTGGCTTCAAAATATGAAGAAGCAAAGAGGAAGGCCAAGGCTAACATGGAAAAAGCAACTGCTGTGTCTCTAACATCGGAAATGTGGACTTCTATCATATGCATATCTTGCAATAACCGGCCATTACAATTAAGACAAGCTGAATACAGTGTTGTTGGATGTTGAGAAGTTCCCAAACAGGCACACAGTGGAAAATATGGCCCTGGTGAAAAAGAATGTCATGATGGAGTGGGCAATCAAGGACAAAGTGTCTTGTCACAGATGCAGCAGCTAACATGATTGCTTGTGCAAGAATTCTGCAAGTGAGACATTCAGTTTGCACATGCACTTAACACCATGGTTCAAAAGTCTTTTGATCAGGTATCAGCAAAAAAAGTGGTCACCTATTTTCGAAGCAGCACCTCTGCCAAAGAAATGTTGACCCAGGTGCAGCAAGAGATGAACAGACCAGTTCTTAAACTATGAAGTGGAAACACAAAACAGCACTTTTCACTGCTTCAACGGCTGCATGACGAAAGGCAAACTGTGGGAGCGTCCCTTGCCTCACTTAAAACTGATATAGCTCCAATTCATGCACAGGACTATGAAGCCATACAGCAAATTCTGTATGTTCTCGCCCCATTCCACCTGGCCACAGTAGAGCTGTCCGAGGAAAAACAAGTGTCTGACTCCAAAGTAATTCCTTTGCTAAAAATGATTCACCATTCATTACAGGTTGAACAAATTAGGTATTTATTTTTATTTATGTAGAATACTCATTAGCAAATTTTGATGTCTTTTTTTATTAATTTTTTATTTTTGCACAGAGTAAATCATTTTGTATTTCATAGGTTAACCATGGAAATCACAAAGGAATTAACTGAAAACCTCATCAGGCATCTGAGGGAACATATCTGGAATATGGAGTCGCTCAGCATAATGACCATGGCAACTCTGCCGGACCCAAGGTTTAAAAAGTTGGGTTTCCTTAACCAAACTAAAATGACAGAGGCTGTCAAACGACTAAAAGCAGAATGTGATAATGTCATCAGGGCCGAAGATGAAAGACCATCCACATCATCAAGCACTTCAGAAGCACCATCATCAACCCAATAGCCAAGCTCAAGTATTTATTTATTATTATTTAATTTTTTTATTATTGTATTTTATAGGCCTAATTGTTGACCGTTGATGTGTCTTATATTCAGTCAATGTACATGTACAGTCACTCCCAATCAATTTTTTTTCTCCTCACACTTCTAAGATGGAAACCTTTGGCTTCTGTTGGACAGTGCTGTAGACCAGCACAAACAAAGCTCAAATGATGATCTTATCACACATGTCTTTATTCACTGTGTGTGTGTGTGTGTGTGTGTTGTCGTGGAAATTACTTTCACAACTTTAAATAATAATTGGAAGACAGCTGGAGATTTCAAAAGTTATAAAGATCTTTATTTCTTGCAAGAAATTGGCTGTTCACACATCAGTCAGAGTCTGATATGAGAAGGCGCTGACTTCTCCTTTTTGCCAAGCTTATATACCCTTAACACATCCAGGGGGCTGTTCCATAAACCAAGATTAGAGTATAAGCCAGGCTTATTTCAGTTAGTCAGGCTTATTTTTGGTAGATTCGGTTTCATAAAGCAAACTTAAAATAGTTCAAACTCAGTTACCCTGGCAACTTATGCTGGGAAACTAGCCTGGTCCAGGGCAGGCTAACTGTCAGGCTAAGCCTCAGTTGTTACACAGATCCTCTAACACTGACCAATAGGAACACAATGATATTACCACTGACACTCTCTCATACCATTATTGGACTTTATTAACCACTATTAGTCCAAAAATAAATACACAGTATACAGAAAATCAACTTAAATAAGGCTACAATGATAAATTAGACAATATAGACCTATATATATAGATAGATAGGCCTAAATACAATATATATACTACAGGTTTTTTTACTGGCTTTAATGTTTTGTGCCCAAGATTTAATTAGATTGTTTTAAAGATTTATGAATACATTTCTCTCTGGTTTTGTTTGGCAGCTGTAGTACATGTTTATGATTAGAAGAACATTAGAACACAATCTGAAAAAAGCTTTGTAAAGCAGAAGTTAAAATCACAAAATTAAAAATAAATAATTACAAAAGCAGAGTATAAATTTTAACTGGTAAGATGAATCTGAGCTTAGTAATTGACAGTATATTAGCCTTTGATTTACCCCATTACAATAGTCCCTTTACAGTTATTGCTATCATAAAAATACACACAGGTTTAAAATTCTAAAACCATATATATACACATATATACATATACAGTGCTATGCATAAGTTTAGACACCCATACTAAAGTTGACTAAAAAGAGGAATAAAAAATCATCTTTTGGAAACTGAACTTAATGCCTTAATTTAAAAAATTAGGAAAAATCCAACCTTTAAGGACACCAATTTTCTTTGTGAATGAATAATGTATCGTAAATAAATAAATGTTCTTCCTTAAAATACAGGGTGCATAAGTTTGGACACCCCTATGTTAAATTCCCATAGAGGCAGGCAGATTTTTATTTTTAAGTATTTTTTTTTATTTATTTTTTAGGATACTATGCATCCTGATAAAGTTCCCTTGGCCTTTGGAATTAAAATAGCCCCACATCATCACATAGCCTTCACCATACCTAGAGACTGGCATGGTTTTATTTCAGTTAGCCTAATAGCTAGTTTGATTTGCATTGAGATATGATCTTATGGAAAGTACTCCATGCCAATCTCTAGGTATGGTGAAGGCTATGTGATGATGTGGGGCTATTTTAATTCCAAAGGCCAAGGAAACTTTATCAGGATGCATAGTATCCTAATAAATAAATAAAAAATACTTAAAAATAAAAATCTGCCTGCCTCTATGGGAATTTAACATAGGGGTGTCCAAACTTATGCACCCTGTATTTTAAGGAAGAACATTTATTTATTTACGATACATTATTCATTCACAAAGAAAATTGGTGTCCTTAAAGGTTGGATTTTTCCTAATTTTTTAAATTAAGGCATTAAGTTCAATTTCCAAAAGATGATTTTTTATTCCTCTTTTTAGTCAACTTTAGCATGGGTGTCTAAACTTATGCATAGCACTGTATATATATATACACACATATATACATATATATATATATATATATATATAATGTACTTTATTATGTCTTTCAATTCAAACACATTTAACACAATTATACAAATTGACAGTTCCTTTAAAGACATCATATTTTCCCCCAATAAATATTCCTTATTTTTCCTTCTACTTTTTTTCATTTGTGATAATACCCACCAACACATAGCCTAAAAACACACATGATTAGAACAATAACCAAAAAGTACATAGACACTTTTACATATGATTTAAGGGGGAAAAGACAAAAAACAATAAATAAATAGTAATAAAAATTTAACATTAACATATTTATATCAAACTCTTATAATGACACATAATTCCTAATAGTTATTCAAGTAATATTATTTGAATATCAAATATTCAATATTAAATAAGTAAATAAATAAAATAACAAATAACTAGAAATAAAAGGGAGGGATATAAAAATGTAGTTAATGTAGGCTAATATATATTCCTTTATTTTATGGAATATTCTTTGATTTTAGAGTTGCACATATCTTTTCAAAATGTATACATTTGCTCTTAATTTAATGTTATCCCCTCCATAATGTAGGCCTACCTTAGAAACTAAATCTACTCATTTAAAACTGGGGATTCTTGCTTTCTCCAAAAAAATATTGCATTAAAAGCTGTAATTCTCAGCATTCTAAATAAGTATACATCATCTTTATTAAGTAGCATAGGTCCTATACCCAAAACTATATTTTGTATCTTTATATATTTAGTTTCTTAAAAAAAATCTTCCCTGAATTATAGGCTACTTCACTGAAGTACTTCTGTTCGCTAGAAGTTCACTGCAACTTATCCAACATCCTAAAGATAAATTATTATAATTAGAAGATATTTGTAGTGTTATAAAATATCGCATATTAATTTTCCAAGCAAAATATATATTTTAGTCAGAATTATTGCGCTCCTATTTGGCGCGCATGCGCGCAGCAGCGCTCGTTCAATATGAAAATTAGCAGCAAAATGGATACATTTGCATGACTTTCGAACATTTACAGATGGAGAATATAACTGTAAAACGTCAGTTTTGAACTAAGGGGGGGAAAAAACATGTCACAAACGCATAAAACAGCACAAAATATACGCTGTTTGATGGTGGATCGATTTGATCCACGATCGACCTCTAGGGCTGCTTAAGAAACGCGTGCACACGCAATTATCTAGACTAGATAAACCTGGATCAAATTAGTGAGATTGCGTGAGCTTCAATTACCTTTTATGGAACCACTTTAGCCCCAACTCATTTGTTAGGCTCATTCAAGTCCGGTTTTGGAGTTTAATCCCCGCTTTTCTAAGCGGCTTTTATGGAACAGCCCCCTGGTCTGTCTCAAAAGATCGCCTTGGTTTACCTTAAAAGGCAACACGTCTTGTTCGAGATCTCTTCTAACATAAATTCTATCTAGACAGGACAATACCATGTCTGCAAAAATATACCATGTCTGCAAAAGTTTCCTGTTATTAGCTGCTGCTCGATTTCACACATTTTGCCTATCTCTATTTTCATCAAAGCTGCGCACATACTTTTCACACTTGAAGTACACAATAGGTCACTTTGAGTACTCATAGTCTCTTTGCTACCCAGAACATTTTGCCCCTGCAAGCCTATATGATTATATTTCTTTAAATGCTTATGAGTAAAAATAAATGTTCAACGTTAACAAGTTGCACACACCTAAATGTAAAAGAACACATCTAAATGTAAAATTTCCATTACAATCCACCCCATGTTCATTCAAAGAACATACACACAAATTTTGACATTTACTTCTCCTATAATCATAGTAATTTACAACAGGTAAATTTTCCCCATGGTCATTTCATTTCTTAGTCAAACTCATGTTCGCTCTCGTTCTCGTATACCTCATCTTCAGGCACTGTAACCTCAACTTCATCTTCTTCCCAACATTCTAATTCTAGCAATCTAATTCTATTTTCAAAAAAAAAACTAATCATACCATAGTACATTGCCTTTTAACTTTGAATCAAGCTAAATTTTGAATCACATTGATCTATTAGGCCTTTAACAGGCTGATACTGCTGATTAACCATTGTTCTTAACCTTATTTTGCTAGCTTTTAATTCAAGTATAGGCGATTGTTTTACTTAGTCAGATCTATTTAAGGATATGTGTAATAAAATAACCAAAAACTTCTATAATTTTCATTTTTATCCTTAACACAAATATCAGTAATTGTATTATCTTGTTTCAAACAATGTCATTATTATTTTTTTTAATTAACTCAGCTCAAACCAGGTCTTGCCATTTAATCTTTAATTACCTATCTTCCTACAGTCCTATTTTCCCAGAATTAACTGATGGACATAACATGTCCTGCCTCTATTTGTTGGCAATGCGGAATAATTCATAATGGATCCATTGATCCAGATCATTAAATCTGTAACTTCATTCTGAATTAAGAAAGCTTTTTAGAATTTTGCTTTGAGCAAATAGTCTATTTCACTGAAATGTCTTAACTGTTTAGATTCAGTTTAGTTTAAATTTAACATGTTTGAGTTACATTTCTCTTGGTCTTGGTTTTAACTTTGTGCCCCCTACATATATATATATATATTTTAACACGTTGAAGACCTTTCTCAACAAAGCAAGTCCATATTTCATTTCTGGAAGCCAGGCTAACTAAGCAAGCACTGTTACTGTATTCCTAGATAGACTAGACCCGCAGTCACCTCTCAGATATCAAATACAGACATTAGACAATACATGAAAGGAACATTTCAATAATCACACTGGTAACTTCTTTAACTAATAATAATCCAGAAATTAAATATGTTTCCCAAAATCAATCTCCTTTTGAAAGTTTTTCTTTTGCTATTTTAACAAATGGAAACACCTAAAAAATATTTAATTTAGTCATTAATTAATCGCTATAGAAGTTTACCCAATTATCTATTCGGACCTAGTCCAGCAAAGTTACTTAGCCTCTCTTATTAGAGAACAATTATTACCACTATTAATTTTTTAGCATCTATGATATCTGAATTAGGGTTCTAAAACCCTCAAGTTTCTTCAAAAATAGTCCCTAGATTATTTATTATCTTTACAGTAATGTACCTATTTAGAGTCCTTATACTCTACAGTAGGGGTGGGCGATATAGCCTCAAAATTATATCACGATATTTCAAGAATATTTGCGATAATGATATTTATGACGATATAAAAATTTTTAGAATTTCTTTTTTATTATTACATTTATCTCACCAAAATGTTTGCTCACTCATTGTGTTTTTACAATTGGGTAATTTTGTTTTTAAGAGTTTACACAACACAAGGAAGCTTGATTTCAGTCTTTGAATTAAATTGAAAAAAGTAGCAAAAAATATATACAAAATAATAAAGATACAAATAAAGATAAAATTTGAGTAGGTCCGTCTAACACTATTCAGAAATACTACAGAAACTGAATAAGGTAATCAAATGTAAAATAACACTAGTCCTGAGTCCTGACTAAATTAAATACATAGGCTATTAATTCTGATTCCTTACAATGAAAGCTATCTTTTGTTGTTTTGACGACAACATTAATGACAGACACATATGGCTGCTGTCACTTTTAGAGCTAGTGCCCGGATCCATTACTGTTATACCTACTGTCTGTCACACTGTCACGCGCGTTTTATGGTTATTTCAGACTGTGATGGCCCAAGCCACACAGGATAAATAACCGGCAAGGCAGGGTAACAGCCAGCAATGGTAATATCGCATACAAGCCTACCAGTACACAAGCCATGTTTTAGGTACACAAGTAAAGTTATTTTTTCAGTTAGCCACACCCCAAACAATTTATGATTTGAAAACACAGATCACATAGTTTATTTCAGGTATAATATACATTTATTTGCTTTAGCCATACACTGTTTAAATGGAGTGCACACATTTTTACATTGTAGGGTTATGTAAATAATTTCTGTTCTATTAATCATTGTTTCTTTGTTACCATGTTGGAGAGAAGTATGTCCTGGGGGAAGAAAGGCGTGGCCAAGGGTGGAGGGCTGTGATATCCTGTGACCTGCCAATTAAGCCATACCATGTGCTGCCATGTTGGAGGGGGATTTTTGGGTTAAGTTTGTTTTGCTTTGTAGTTGTTGGTATTTGTTGTCCATTTGGTTTTCCCTTTGTGTAAATTGGTTTGGCCAAGCCACTATATATGTTTCTTTGTGTCTCATTCAGTTAGGTCAGGTTGTTCAGTTCATATTCTGTTTTTTGTATGCTGTTTTGAGTATAGTTATATATATATATTTTTTACCTCTTTTATAGGCCTAGTTGTTAATTTGTTGGTTTCTATTGCTTAGTATTTTTGGGGGTAAATAAAAAAAAAACCTTTTTCAACAAGAAACTCCTGTTTTCCTCATTGCCAGACTGTTTGGTCCGTGACACAGACATAACCGACTGTTTACGAATACACTAACCATGACCGGAATTTTTACACAATTTTGCGTTTTTTTTTTTTCCCTGTTAAAGCGATTTAATCCGCTAAAATTACTTTTGTTACTCGCGAGCTGTTTGTGAGACGGCTTTACTGTATGTATGCACGCAGAGTAAACATCTCTCAGAGAGCGCGCGAGAGTAGTTTAAAATCGCAAATGTTTAAACTGATGAGACTTAAAAAGAAGTGAAAATGCTAAACTTTAGTTACGATGCAAGTGACAAAAGATTCCGTCATGTCCTGACTGCTAAACACAAGAGTGTGGTATTGACGCTTGACTTGTGCAACCCATTTTGAGAGCGAGAGAGAGAAGACGCGGCACCGCTGAACACTCACGCGGTTGGTAAAATCAGTGTTTGCGGGGGAATTTCCCGCATTATAAGTGGTAGACCTGCGGGAATTATTAAAATACTTTTGAAGTAGCTCCTTTTTAGGTACTAAATCGTCATTGGAGGCTGACTTGCTGCTCTCGCGCTCAGACAGGTGTTGTTGTGCGTGCTAGGGAACGTAATGCGCCATATCAGTGATATCGCGATATGACACTTATCATGTAAAAATTTATACCGGTATTATCGTGGACGGTATGATATGGCACACCCCTACTCTACAGAATTAAGATATTTTCCTCTTCTTAATTTACATGTACCTGAAATGTTCAAATTAATTAGTAATTTTTCAAATCATGAAATCTATATCAATTCTCAGTCGTACAGTTTGATTGAACTGAATAAAACATCAATTAACATAACACACAATTAATTATTACACTAAGCTTAAACCATTAGTTGGTCCACATCTTCCTCCAGATGTGTTGATCATCTCGTTGCCCCATGGACGTTCCATCTTCACCAGGGTGATTCTTTGCGAATCGTCGCAATGGGCTTCCCACGTTGGAAAGGGAGGAAAGTTACTAGCACTTCCTTTGTCCCTCACTTGACGCTTTGCGTCGTCGTTGGTGTCGGCGTTGGCGTTTGGGGTTGCTGAGGCTGGTTGGTGTAGTTTAAGTTGATATGCTTGGACGGAGGTGTCACCGCACCCCAGATGGGACCTTGTTTGTGGAGTGAACCATTTCCTGGCTGCTTTCACCTGTGAATGGAGACCTTGAGTATTTTTGTTAATTACAACTTCATGTATCATGTCGCCGGACTCATCTGCTTATCCGGCCGGTCATCCTTTTTTTTGATGAGACCTGTAAAACTTCATGTTAAACAGTAACAAAACAATATTTTATACATTTGGAACAGAATCAGTTATGTTGGCTGAGATCCATCATGACATCCTGTAAAAAGTCAAAAGTTAAACATGGAGTAGACAGGGCAAGCTTGCTTGCTCTCTGCCTTCCCAAAGTTATACGCTGCGCGTGTGTGATATTGTTTATTTCTGCCACAACAATAACCCAGCTCAGGATAGTTAGCCAAATTCATCCATGGTTGTTATTTTATTGGGAATATTTTCTTCCCTGTTGGGTCATATTTTATCTGTTTAGATACAGCTGTTTTGATTGACATCATTTATGTCTCTGAACACCATAATTCACACACTCACTTTCACACACTCCACACACCCCTCTCTGGCCAGAGATTCATTCATTCATTCATTCATTCATTCATGTCTGCCTTAGCAGTTTATGAACTGAATGGGGAACATATTTATTAGGAGTGGAATACCACCAAATATGAACGGTAACAAAGTTCGACGACGACAGAAACTACTGAACGTAGACACACTGTGGCATTCCCCTTGCAACAGTGTCTGAACGTTACAATATCAATTTTCAATTGTCCGATGCAGTCGTCATGTGTTTGAGATTAACACAGTGAACGTAAAACCTAACTTTTCAAAATCAAATAGATTAAACACTTTTAAATAGAAATTGTATAGACCTACAATTGCAGTTGAGAGAATCCGTTTTAATTTCTCAAATGCAATTTGTCATTCTTTGCACAATTTCAATTTTCCACTTTTTGCTGTTGCTCATAAGCTATTTAAAATAATATTTAGAAATCTTCACACAATCTTTGATCCATGGACAAAAAGAAAATAACATTTCTATCTCGTACCCCCGGTAATGACAGCATGTGATTTCAAAAGTTTAGAATTAGAAAACATTGTTTCTGTTGAATCTAGAAAATTACCTTTAAATGAAATGGAGTGACCAATATTTTTGTCAAATCACAATTTATATTTAAAGTTGGTCACCCAATCTCATTCCCATATGCACAATGCACAAAAATTATCTTAGTTAAACATACAGTAAACCATTGACTCTTAGAATCTCATAGATCAAAACCATTTTTCCTCACTGTCTCCCAGGGATAACGGGATTCAAATTCTAGACGCCTTCATATAGAAAGTATAATATTTAAACACGTGCAATTCATATAGTACTATTTATTCATCATTTTAAGAGTTCTGATTCCCTTAATATTTTTTTTTCCTTATTGACTGTTTGTAAAACCCTGTGCTCTCAGATTGCCACACATTTTTATCAGTGGTTGGCCACCAATCTTTTAGTGTGAAGGGGGTGGATTGGAATCCACTGCTGCTTCAATGTATATGTAATGAGTGATTATAATCAAGGTATTAATCAATACTTTTCCTTATAAATATCAAATTAGTTGAATGACTTCTCTGGAGATTTTACTTTGTTATAGATGTTACCAGTGTGATTGCGGAAATGTTCTTTTCATATATTCTTTAATGTCTGTATTTGATATTTGAATGCAGTAACAGTGCTTGCCTATTTATCCCAGCTTCCAGAAATGAAATAGGGACTGGTTTTGTATTTGAGAAAGGTCTTCAACATGTTAAAACACATAGGGGTCATTAAAGTCTATAGTTTAAGGGACCATTTGTCATTTAAAGCCTATACTTTCCATTTAGAATAAATTGTCCTGTCCTGAGAGAAAGAACTTGTTATCTTGATGTTTTGAGACGAGACTCCTGTTTATAGTTAGAGCCTGGCCATATTCAACCTTGGAAAAGATGTGTGTTGGGTGTGTGTGTTAGTCTTCTTGCTTACAGGTTAAGGAACCACTGGCATTATTGGAGATTGACTGAGTTGTTGTTCGGGACATGATGGCACCCAGCCACCCAAATCTGCGACCTGGAAGGTCACGACGTGCCTAACTTCAGGGTCTGAGTGTCAGCAGCATAATCTATGGAGATATGCTTCTGTCTATCTGTATATGTGTGGAAAATTACTATGTTTATCAATTTCTTAGCCAATGAGAATCATTCAACCTGTAAGCAATGACGTAGCTTAGACCTTGGAAATGGTATAACTGCTGTGATCTTTGTAACTGTAAGCGGGGCGGCCTACGAACTCCTGTGTGAGTCTTGAAGCTGAACTTCTGTTGATGAAACTGCAAACTATCTTCAGTAAAATTTTTCTTCTATTTTTTTATAATTCTGACTCCGGGTCTTCTTTCAAACATCTGGTCCTTGGGTCCTAAACTGTTAACCCCTAACAGTAATGGTGGAGGATGCGGGCAATTATTCTTGGTGACACCCCTGGCAAATCAGCAAACAAGGTAGAAAGATTTTATTATGTGGTAGTGCTGTCTGAATGGAAGAGATTGTGAAGGGGGACGGAAGAGCTTCACTCCGACGAGGCGAGTGGAGAGCTTCACTCCGATGAGGAGAGTGAAGATTAATTATACTAAGTTAAAAGTATAAGAAGTCGCTGATAGCATTGTTCAAGGTTTAAAGTTAACAAGAGCAGACAGCGCAAGCGAAGCGTGCTCTGTGGGGGCCCCGATGGGCATTGTTGGTGGCAACACCCCAGCAGAGTACGTCCCTGGATTGAAGGTCCAGGGCACCGCAAACCTACTCCATCTCTTCCATCTCAGATAGGGGATCCCCGAATTTAGTGAATCAGACAGTTAGGGATACTAACAAAAATAGGGTTGTTTGCCAGGGATGCATCAGGAATGATCCCGAGAGAAATAAAAAAGTTGTGACCCAAATTGGCGTGGACCAGTATATGTAACTGTCATGTTGGAGTATACTTTGCAGTTTCATCATGCAGAAGCCAAGCTGTGTTGTTCAAAGATCGCCGCCTCCATTTCTGCAATAACTTCAGGTGAGTTTGAACTGTGACTAAGATATGGCAGACAAATTGAGTAACTTGATCAATAACCTGAACAGTCCTGAAACAAACCATGAGACAGAAGAGAGCAAACGCTGTAACCAGATGTGCTCTTAAGCTCTGAATTCAAAGAAATGTGAAATTAATAAGAAAATGTGTAGTCAGGGTTTTGATTCTGTTTGGAAATTTAAACAACAACTTGACTGGCTAAACAAAGAAAGAAACTGAAAATGTTTAATTTTTAGCCTTGTATTGCTTCCGATGATTACAAAAAGCAAGTAAATGTAATTGTGGGTCGGGGAAAAATTTCCTTGGACAAATGTGATTCAAGTTTAAACAGAAACATTGTGAAAACCCCTTAGAATATGTTGAGTGATTTTCTGTGCAGCTTATGAAAAATTAATGTGCTGCCAATGATAATGATGAAGATTATGATTCGGCTATTGTGATTGAATCCGCCACTGGTGGACTGTAAAAGAATACAGAGAACTGCTTATCAGTGGCTCTGTTTACATTCCTGATTGGGACACACTGCTTCAAGGGTGTGCAGTAAGTTGGAGCACTTTGCAAGCTCCATGATCAAACTATAGGCAAGGTGTCTGTTGCTGTAGTTGAGGCTGATACACAAACCCACCAGATGACAGAGAGGGTTTTAATTATGGTCAGCAGGGCCATTTAGCCCGTAATTGTAAATGGCCACTCATAAAGTGAGAAAAAAATAAATAAATGTGAAAGTAACAGAAATTTCTAGTATTAATGTGGGTTTGAAAGTATATCAGTGTTTAAATGACGATATCAAAGTTTTCGTCTAAGAAAGAATAAGAGATAAGGTCAAACAAGGTCAAAAGATTGAAGTCTTTGAAATCCTTTTGAAGCAAAGATCTATAATAATATTTTTTTTTTTAAGTGAATTGATGAATACAGGTTGATGTAAAATTACAGATAATGACTAAAAATATGAGTTGCAAAATATATAAAAGTAACTAAAGGGATGATTGTGTGTTAATGAAACACTTTTAGAAAAAGTTTAGATTACATTGAGAGACTAGTCTCATAAATGATTTACAATGATAACTTAAAAAAAAATGCATCACAAGCGGAGAGTGCTTTACTCCGCAAAGTTAGTGTGAATCCTAATTGCAGATTGATAAACTCCTAGAAAAAAAAAACATTGAAGTAATTAGAACTTGACAACTAAAATTAAGATGAAATGTCATCAAATAAGCAGTATTACTGGATTAACAGTTGCTAAATGTAAAATGTGTAGAAAGACGTGGAGGTTGACCATGAAAGAACTAAGAGCTGATGTTTTGCTTTAAAAAGATAAGCGTGTGATTGGCTGAAACTGTTTGCTTATCTGAATCTGGTGTGTGCTGTGTCTGAAACGGCCAGCGCGACAGAGACACAATCTGAGTGGAAATTTATAATGTCTAAATTCCCTGATGTAGGCAAAAGACAAATATAAAATAAGGTTGTTTGAAAACACATGTAAATTCTGGCAAACATATTAAGTTGGGCTAGAATCAAAAGAAAGTAAAATGAAACTATGTTAAAAGTAGATGAGAGTGCAGAGTACCAGTCCTGAATGCTTCAGAGTCTCTCTCTCATTCAATGTCAGTTAAAAGCTGTTATCTGAGCCTGTGTCATAAGTGATAATAAGCTAATAATTTATAGTGAAGCACAGTGATTCAGTTTAAAAATCAGACATGGAGATGTTAAAAGAAATCATGCTACAAGGCAGTTCAGATTTCATACATTTAAAGGGAAATTTGTAAATGTTTTAAAAGTAAAACGATAGAAGTGAAGTTTTTGACTAGTTTAATTCAGGGCCTGTAACTTCTTTGTCTCATTTTAGTCTCCACCATGAAACAGGGCCGATGGCTCCGGCTACAGATGTAACAGTACACTGAATAGACGGTTGTGATAACTAAATTCACTGAGTATAAGCTCAGTATTGCGATTTTGCTGATTTGAAGATGTTTAAAATATTTAAGTGATTAAATACTGTTGTTATTAACCTGTCTCCCTGTGTTAACACCATTAGGCAGTCCAGAGTGCTCTGGTGACTCTTGAGTGTGCCTTTCCTAAGCTCCAGAACTGATTATGTTGAAGAAAATGGTCAAAGATTCTGTTATGGGGAAGAGCGGTTACCAGTGTGCACGAAGTGATATCACTCAAAGACGGGTAAGATTCTCTAGGGCCAGAGGTTAACCTAAGACAGAGGGTCACGCCGACACTGGGTATCTGCAGAATGGCGGTGTTTTATGTGAGTTGGGTATGAGAGTGGCGCTGATTGACTGAGTGGCCACCAGCATCAGCAGATCATTGAGAGGCCAGATGGGCTGTGAGGAGTTACGGCATGTCTGACCCAGAAAATGTGAGTTCCTCTATATACCACTTGCAAGAAACCGCATTCATTGTATGGCTTGTTTTTCATTATGACAAGTGTTTGCAACCATGCCAGGGGACAACACCCTGATGAAGATTATAGATAAAGAGCTGATGGGAATGGGCTTTCAAGAGCCAGCTGAGACCGTGAGGTGATTGTCATTATTTGTTGTGGAGACAGTAACAAAACTTAATTTATATCAGGAACATGATGCTGGTTGCCTTATGGGCAAGGGAAAATATTATAGAAGTTGATATTGAAATAATAAGTCTTTAAGATGGTTTTAACTCCTGAAGGTCATTAGACATGGTGGTGGCTAAAGATGAAGACAGCTTGTGATGAGTCAAGAGAAATTTCTGGATAACAAAGGGTTAGGTGAATTGAGTATTTAAACTAAAGATAACCTTAGAAATGCTCATAGCATAATGTATTTTAGATTGTTGTAATGGTACTAATTTGAGTTAAACATTTGTATTTTAACATTTGTGAACTATTAAGGGTTCTAGACTATGATTCATTTAGTTACAGTCTAAGGAGGCTGTTGAAAAGATTATTTGTGAGAGTGACTCTGAATGGAGGCAGGGATGGTGCTCTGTCTGTCTTTCTGTTATCGGCCTGCTAAAGCAAGCTGAAGCAAAATAATGATAATGAACCAAAACAACCCAGCTGACTTTTCTAAAATCAAATGAATACTGAACAGACGTGATTTGAAACTGGTTAAGAGACTATGTAAAATTAGGTACGGTAAAATTATGAAGTAAATATTTTTAGAGTTTAATATTAAAAGCGAATATTTAAAATGAGCATTTAACATGTGTCTAGAATGAGTGCGTGTGATGGTGACTGCACTTCATATCTTGTATGTGTTAGTTTGTGTACTATTATTTCCTGATTTTGTGAATATTTTGTCATTAACCTCTGGAATGAGTGTTTTATCATTACAGATGGGTTAAGTAACGACAAACTTTAAAGAAGCTGATAATTCTGAGTCAATCTGATGAAAAGACGATACAGAACATTGGACGAGCTTTAATTGGATTGGTTTTCCAGCTCTGTCTGTTACTGGTAATTATGACTACTTTTGTCATTTATGATGTTCTGAATCTTCTGAATGTTCTGATCTGAATTACTCTCTGGATTAGTATTTGTGTAAATTGGAATTGTGAAGTTGAAGATTGTCATCCATTATGGGGTAAAAACTCTTGTCTAAATTCAACTGAGGGTCTAAATTTAAATAAGACACCTAGGTATGGGATCATAATGGTAAACGTAAAAATAATAGACTTGATGGCATAGAGACAAAGTGACACATTGGCAAAGTCACTATCCAAATTATCCAGAGAGAGCGCCCTCATTTTTATGAAAGGCCGGTGGGCGAACAAAGGAGGAGTGGATATAACTTCTAAAAAGTTTTATTTCTCAATCCATTAAATGGATGAATGACATTAGATGTCTAAGAAAACTACAATTTAGGTAATAAAGGTTAAAGAAGAAAGTAGCTATATGGCTGTCTTAAGGGTTGAGATTCGAGTAACATAATATTTTGGTTTGCGAAAAACAGTAAATATAAGTGAGACTGAGACAATACTGATAATATTTTTTGGGGATTTTCAGACTAACCATTTGATAGAGGAATACTGTGAGAAGTAGTTATAATGGAAAATAAAGTTAAAATTAATGTTATGAAAACAAGGTTATTGAAGAATTAATAAAATACCATTATTTCCCTAAAGAGGGAACTTTAAGTGTCACTAGGCTGACAGTGAAAAACAAAAAGGGTTGTTGACGTGTGTGTGGGGATTGTAAGAAAACAATGTAAATATAGTAGGAAAAATGTATGTTATGAAAATAAAATTTCTGATAGAATTTATGGAACTATTTATGAACACCTGTTAAGTCAAATTAAGTTGAAATGATATGAAAAGTGAGTTTCAGATAAAAAAAATAATAAGGCATTGAGTATGATTAACAGGGATTGACGTGTTATAAAGATGAGGAATGAACAAAAGTTTTATTAAGCAGAATGGCACAATTCTATATTTTAGTGGTAAAATAATGATTGAAATGATGTGAGTTTGTTTTATTTTATTTCTATTTTTGAAAAAAAAAAAAGAGTACAAGATGTTACATGCTGTGACTGTAAACTGAAGGATGAATTCAGTAGAAACTTAAAGTACTTGGATTATTATGGGTCTTAATTATTATTTATTAGTATTAGGTTTTTATTTTGTTGTTTATTTTCAGTTTGACAACCATTGTGTTTTGAACCTAAAGGGTCTATAATGGGGGTAGTGAAAAGAATGGATTAACTATCTTTCTTAGTTTATTATAAAAGGAATTGGAAATTATAGTTTTATGAACATATCCTGGTATTTATGATTATAGACCATGTCTGTATTTAGGATCTGAGTAGTGACTGCGGGTCTAGCCCATGCTAGGAATACAGCAACAGTGCTTGCTTATTTAGCCCGGCTTCCAGAGAATAAATACGTACTTGTTTTGTATCAGTTAGTGGATGATAATACCAAATTCGCCAAGATGAATTACAGCTGTGTAAGACATGTAAAGACAGCTATGTCCAAAGGTTCTGGAGATCAATTATATGTGCTATGTGGGATATTATATTCATGTTAAGTCCTTGAAGTAAAAATATATTGTCTGATTTATAAGAAAAAAAAAATTACCTGATAGAGGAGCATGGGTCAGAAACCAAACATTTTGAAGCAGCCTTTATGGAAAGACCAGATGTGGTGTTTAGGACCCCACATTGGTCTAAAACGGGGGACTGAAGGGGGTGGATTGGAATCCACTGCTGCTTCAATGTATATGTAATGAGTGATTATAATCAAGGTATTAATCAATACTTTTCCTTATAAATATCAAATTAGTTGAATGACTTCTCTGGAGATTTTACTTTGTTATAGATGTTACCAGTGTGATTGCGGAAATGTTCTTTTCATATATTCTTTAATGTCTGTATTTGATATTTGAATGCAGTAACAGTGCTTGCCTATTTATCCCAGCTTCCAGAAATGAAATAGGGACTGGTTTTGTATTTGAGAAAGGTCTTCAACATGTTAAAACACATAGGGGTCATTAAAGTCTATAGTTTAAGGGACCATTTGTCATTTAAAGCCTATACTTTCCATTTAGAATAAATTGTCCTGTCCTGAGAGAAAGAACTTGTTATCTTGATGTTTTGAGACGAGACTCCTGTTTATAGTTAGAGCCTGGCCATATTCAACCTTGGAAAAGATGTGTGTTGGGTGTGTGTGTTAGTCTTCTTGCTTACAGGTTAAGGAACCACTGGCATTATTGGAGATTGACTGAGTTGTTGTTCGGGACATGATGGCACCCAGCCACCCAAATCTGCGACCTGGAAGGTCACGACGTGCCTAACTTCAGGGTCTGAGTGTCAGCAGCATAATCTATGGAGATATGCTTCTGTCTATCTGTATATGTGTGGAAAATTACTATGTTTATCAATTTCTTAGCCAATGAGAATCATTCAACCTGTAAGCAATGACGTAGCTTAGACCTTGGAAATGGTATAACTGCTGTGATCTTTGTAACTGTAAGCGGGGCGGCCTACGAACTCCTGTGTGAGTCTTGAAGCTGAACTTCTGTTGATGAAACTGCAAACTATCTTCAGTAAAATTTTTCTTCTATTTTTTTATAATTCTGACTCCGGGTCTTCTTTCAAACATCTGGTCCTTGGGTCCTAAACTGTTAACCCCTAACAAGTGATTCACATTGTTTCACAAAAAGCCCCAATTCTCTCCACTCTGCAGTCAGTGGTTTAGCTAAAGAGATGTGAGGGACAGCCCCCTCCACATCATACAGCGATGCTTGGCTATCAGTCAATTCAACCTTTACAGCACACCATTTATCTGACCAAACTAACTCTGAGGTTTTCAGTTCCTCAATCTCTAGTTCAGACCATTTTTCAGCAAAAATTTCATCTGGCTCACTGCTAACATGACATGTGCAATGCAAATCACTTTCTTCCATGAAATCATGGTCAGGAGGCATCCTATTTGTGTCTTTGTTTTGCAGACCACACTGAGGAGTGCTCCACTCAAAAACATTTAATGTTTCAGTTGGCATTCGCACCATGCTCATATCAGCAGTAAGGCCACTGTCATTACAATACAAATTCAGCTTTAGTTTACACATCAAATCTCTTCCCAGAAGATTACAAGGACAGGTAGTAGTTACAAGAAAAGCATGAGAAAATGAGCGATCACCAATCTGACAAGACAAATCTGCTGTATATGGTTCCTTTACCAGATGCCCTGTGGCACTTCTGGAGCTTGCCCATTTTCCAGATAATACAGTTAAATCAGGCAATTGTTCATTTTTAATTACTGAGTTTTTCACTCCACTGTCAATTTAGAACTTAATTTTCCTACCCTCGATACTGATATCAATCATTGGTAATTTTGCAAATGCTTTGAAACATTCGTTCAGTATCAGCAAGCAGTTTTCTTCATTGCAAGAAACAGCAAGCACATTTTCTTCATTGCAAGGAGCAGAAAAAGAGATAAGATTAGACATATTTACCACCTGGGAGTCAGACCCTTCACCGTCGCTCCCCTCCCCCTCCTTCTTTCAATCTCCTTGTGGCTTTGGTGGCTGTTGGAATCCTCTCTTCTTTGGAGGATCCGGACAGTCATTTCTTCAGTGTCCTTTTCGTCCACAATTATAACAAGCTTCGGGTCCATTGCGGGTTGGTCACCCATTCCACGTCCTCTTCCTCCTCTGCCTCTTCTGCCACCTCTTCCTCCTCCTCTTGAGTCATTTTGCATCATCAACCCTCCCATCTTCAGCAGAGCCAGTTGAGTGTCTTTGTCAGTCTTTTTCTGTTTGTTCTTGGCTTGGTCTCTCAGCAGCTTTTGTTGATGCGTTGCGTGTCGTCGGATTTCTTCCAGCCGCGCTTGGTGGTACCCCACACAAGACGTTTTGACCTTTTTCCCTATTTCAGGGTCCAGACCGTCCAGAAAAACAGTTTTCAGATACTTATCTTTGATTGTCTGGCCTGTGCTTCTCTTTGGGTTGGTGAACATTTACTAATTTTGGAGATGGAGGAGTGTAGTCTGGAAGACCAGAGGGCAGGGTGATTGACCCTAGCAGGCTTCGATATGGGTGTTTTGGTGGTCTTGCTTGCAGACTCGTTCCCTCTTCTTCTTTGCCTTCCTCAGGATCTTGACCTCCCATTGCTCCTGGTTGTCTTTGTGGTTCGTGGAGGGCCACTGCTGGTGGTGGTTGGTAGGGGGAGTAGGGAGCCGGACAGCGGTCGTCCTCAGCCAGGCGGGTTTTCATGCATCTCATTTCCTCGGAAGAATTAGAAACAGAGTTTAGTAAAGTTTTTCTGGCTTCCTCTGCCTTTGTCTCTCTACTATTTGCACTCTCTAATGGTGCTAATGCTGCGTTTATCTGTCTTCTTTGTCTGGTAATTGCCTCATTTAACCATACATCCATAATTCGACCATCAAAGTCATAATTATCTTTTTCTGTATATTTTTTTGACTTGTTTTTGTCCAATTTTCCTTTGTCTTTTGCAGATGGCTTACACTCAGACATTAAACACACATTAAATCCATACAATGTAATTAACTGTGGTATCCTATGATGCCACCACGTTCCATTTTTCTTGGTCATGGAACAATAATTCCCTTTTGAGAAATCCACTGTCTCCAACTCTTTATCATTAACATTACTCATTTTTGCACTAATTTTACTCAACAGTATTTATATTTGCGTATTTAAATTCCTCCCCTGCGTGGTCACCACGCACTATATTTACTGTGTTAATTCTTCCCCCCAGCGTGGCCACCACGCCTGCCTAAATCCGTCAATCTAGGACTTTCAAAATGCCCACATCCGTCGATGCTAGGTCTTTTTCCCAAACAAGTGCCTTCTTAAATGTTCGAAAATTACTATCAGGCTTATTTCAAACAGCACCTTGTCTGGACGTTTGAGAAATTACTATCAGGCTTATTCTCAAACTCTGGCCCTTCTGGGAAAACAATTAACACATGGCATTTGAGAAATTACTATCAGGCTTATTCTCAAACCCTGTTTGGAAATTACTTTCAGGCTTATTCCAAACTCCTGACCCTTTTAGGAAAAATATTCAATACGCAAATAATTTTCTTATTTACTCACGTAAATAATTTTCCCTCACCGTGCTTTTGCAGCTTGGTTCTTTTATTCGGGATCGCGTCCACCTAGGCCTGCCGTGGTGTCCACAATTCTCCCGTCCCTTGCATTTTTAGCGTTGGGGTATCGGAGCCAGAGACTTCTTGTCTTTGGGATGTTCAATCAATTGCTTCGTCCACGGAGGTCATCAGCTTTGCGATTCCCATTCCTCATCGCCATTTGTCGTGGAAATTACTTTCACAACTTTAAATAATAATTGGAAGACAGCTGGAGATTTCAAAAGTTATAAAGATCTTTATTTCTTGCAAGAAATTGGCTGTTCACACATCAGTCAGAGTCTGATATGAGAAGGCGCTGACTTCTCCTTTTTGCCAAGCTTATATACCCTTAACACATCCTGGTCTGTCTCAAAAGATCGCCTTGGTTTACCTTAAAAGGCAACACGTCTTGTTCGAGATCTCTTCTAACATAAATTCTATCTAGACAGGACAATACCATGTCTGCAAAAATATACCATGTCTGCAAAAGTTTCCTGTTATTAGCTGCTGCTCGATTTCACACATTTTGCCTATCTCTATTTTCATCAAAGCTGCGCACATACTTTTCACACTTGAAGTACACAATAGGTCACTTTGAGTACTCATAGTCTCTTTGCTACCCAGAACATTTTACCCCTGCAAGCCTATATGATTATATTTCTTTAAATGCTTATGAGTAAAAATAAATGTTCAACGTTAACAAGTTGCACACACCTAAATGTAAAAGAACACATCTAAATGTAAAATTTCCATTACAGTGTGTGTGTGTGTGTGTGTGTGTGTGTGTGTGTAGAAAGAGAGAGAGAGTAGGCCTACACTAAATCTTATTGAATCATATAAGCTCATGTTATATTTTATTGTCACACTTTAATGGGAAAATGAATTTACAGTTTTTTACAATCGCTATGACAGTTTTTTCAATACATTTAACAAGTTTCCTAAACTCTTAACGCACCAACACACCTAAAACACACATTTGGCAAAACGGTTAATTTCATGCTCAAAATCACACATTGTAAATTAAACTCCAAAACTAATTTTCAAAATACAATAATACACTAACACAATACACTATGTCTACCAAAACACTGCAAACATGTTTCAAAATCAAATAATTATTCAAAACACTAACACATGTTCTCTTCCAACAGGAACATTTAGTCAATCATAACACAATGACAAAAAAACACTATCATCAGCTGAAATTACAGAAACTGCATTATTTTATGTGTCAGGTCTGCCCTTATACAACAGACAGTATATTGTATTGATCATAGATTGTGTTTTGCACTGCAGTTTTTTTTTTTTGTTTTTTTTTGAAGTCTCTCTACATTTTTGTTTTGTTTGTAATGTAAATGCATGCATTTTGTTGTTGTTGTTGTTGTTGTTGTTTTTTGCAGCAGAAATTCAATACAACAAAATAAATGACCCTTCTTAGAGTAGCTTTATAGAATGTATGGTTTGTGAAAAAAAGAAGACAGAGACAGAATTGCTGCAGTAACGGCTTTATTTGCAACAGGACATTTCTGCAAGATAACAAAAATATGCAATATAGCTGCCATTTACAGTATTACTGTATGTGAAAATACAAAATATACAAACAGAAAAGGCCATCTTCTAATCTGCCCGGTCTTCTGCATTTGTCCACGTTCTCATCCACATCACACCTGATATCTTCCCTGGCAAAGCATCTTGGGAAGAATCTTTTACAGTAACATGCCTTATCCTGGTAGTGTTCAGCTGTGATGTCTTGGTATGCAGCATCTTTTGCATACAGGAGGGACATTTGGTCCTGTGGACTATGGTCAAAAACCTTTCATCTCCAGGCTGAGAAAACTCCTCAATGGGGTTGAGGAAAGGGAAGTAAGGGGCGAGGAAAATGGACATCATCCTCTGATGGGCGTCAAACCAGGCTGTGACTATAGACGGGAATGGTGGAATGCCACATTGTCCCATATTTGCATAACTTCAATCAGCTGTTTCTCACTAGCAATGGAATAATGTGAAAATACAAAATATATGAACAGAAAAAGCACCATAATAATAATAAAAAAATATTTGCATAATTCAATCAGCTGTTTCTCAGTAACAATAGAATAAAATACAGGGGATATATTTCTGTTTCAATTCACAATATAAGCAGCTGTTTACCTTGACTTTAGCCTGTAAGGTTAGGTTTAGAACATGGTGTTATCTGTTCTGACATTTTGGGCCCTATTTTAACGATCTGAAAGTGTCAAAGCGCAAGTAACTTTGTGGGCGGGTCTCGGCGCTGTTGCTATTTTCCCAGCGGGATAAATGACTCTTGCGCCCGGCGCAAATCTAAAAGGGGTTGGTCTGAAGTAGCTTCATTATTCATAGGTGTGGTTTGGGCGAAACGTGAAATAAACCAATCAGAGTGTCATCTCACATTCCCTTTAAGAGCAGGCGCGCTTGTTCTATAGCGGAGTCCTATTATAACGGCGGATTTGCCAGGAGCGGTTCACAGCCGAGGAGACTGACGTTCTCGTCAGGGACGTTGGGGATGGAGAAACACACCCAAATTAACTTCGGTTAAACATTAAACAGGCGTATGATAATTTGGTTAAATGTGTAAGCTAGATGTATGCTTTTATAATAAACTATCTATCTATCTATCTATCTATCTATCTATCTATCTATCTATCTATCTATCTATCGTAATAATGTATGATTTGCAAAAATGAGAACTGCTGCTTCTGTGTAGATGAGAGAATAAAAGTGTATGTTGTGCACACGCTACATTGATTATGGCCAAGCATGCGCCCTTAAAATAGCATATGAATAACATGCGCAACGCGCCACTGACTTTAAACTGTTTTTTTTTTTCGGTCAGTGGCGCAATTTGTTTCTAAACCTGTAAAATAGCATGAGGGAGCGTTTGCGCCGGAACACGCCTCCTCTTTGCGCTGAACCGCCCCCGCGAGCGCAAGTGTGTAGCTGTGTCCCAAAGTGAAGGCTGCGTCCTTCGAAGGCCGTATTTGAAGGCCGGATGGCCGTATTTGAAGGCCGATTGCGTCACCGCGGCGCGACGAAGGACGTCCCAATTCAAAGGCTGCATCCTTGGAAGGTCGCATTTGAAGGCCGATTGCGTCACCGCGGCTCGATGAAGGCTGTCCCAATTCAATTCTCCATCCTCCGAAGGCCGCATTCGAAGGCCGGTTGCGTCATCGCGCCGCGACGAAGGCTTCCCTGATTCAAAAGCGACGCCAAATGCACCCTTCCTTTCCCCGTGAAAAGAAGGATACATAAATGGACACTTAGCGGCCTATTCTACCCCATAAGTCATTGCGCGCCGTTGACGACAGCATTTATTTATTTATTTTTAAAGGCGGCCGAGACTAGAGATCGGTGGTGGACAGCAAATTCACATCTAAATGTAAGTATGATGTTTTCATTTACTCAAATAGCTAGCGAAACCAGAGTTAAAGTTTCTTATAAACTTCTTCTTAACTCCTTCGTCACCATTGCATGGCTACATTTATCAGGTAGTTTTAGGCAAAACTTGTGGTAATAACGTTATTAGTTTAACGACCTATTTGTAATATTTGCACTTGTGTATTATAATAAATATCACTCACCCAATAAAGCCCAAAACAATAAGAAAAGCAGTAACGTTAGATAAGGCAATGGGGTTTCACTTTTATGTGTTTTTGTAGTGCTGTCATGCAAGCTATGTGATTTTAACCAAATTTTAGTAGAAATATGATTTCTTAAGTATTTTGTATGCATGTCTTGATGTGTCATATTTTGCAGTGTTAACAATGCATTTAAGATTGCTCCTCTGTGTTAAGTACCCTTTTCTGCTTTTTTAGAACAATTCAGGAAAAAATGGGTCTATATAAATATAAAAAGAAAAGTAATAGAACATCTTTGCTGAAATGTATTGTCCTGTTGTTGTTAACAAGCCATGGTTCATTTGCTCTGCCTTTAGGATTGCAAGTGTCCTGGGACAGGAGAGGGTGTGAGTGGGAAACCCACTGCTGAAACTTGGCCCTGGTTTGTCCTCATGGATGAGGTGTTGGGACAGAGGCATTGCACCAACCCCCCTGTCCTCATCGCCTCAATCCCTGAGGACACACCAGGGCCGAGTTCAGTAGTGGGTGCCCACGGTGAGGAGGAGCCAGGGGCAGCAGCACCAGCCCCACCAGTAACAGCACCAGCACTAGCACCCACACCAGCAGAAGCACCAGCACGAAGGCGCCGAGACAGGACGAGTTTTTGGACTTGATCAGAGAAGAAATGCAACTACAGAGGGAGGCAGAGGCGAGGAGAGCACAGGAAAGAAGGGAGAGGATGGACAGGCTGTTTTCTCTTCTTGAGAGAATGATTGAAAAATATATTTCCTACATATTCTTGTTTAACTTTTTTCACTTTTATTTTTTAAAAGAAAAATTATGTGCATTTATTTTTATGCAACTTTAATTGTGTAAATAAAAGAGAATGAATTGTTCTGGACATTGTTTATTTTTGTAATGACAGTAATACTTTCTGCATGAAACAAATGCTATACCTTTTTATTTTTTCAAATAAAATTGGTAAATGAAAATCATTTGTTCTATAGGCTACATTAAAGTACTTTTTCCAACTATTTACAAAATACGTTAAACATATCAAAATCAACATAAACATTTAATTTTACAATACATAAAATAAGAAAAAAATTATGTAGACTGTTGAGCTGAGCTGCTGGACCGGGATGGGCTGCCCCTGGTAAGGCCTCCTGCTGGTGGGACATCATCTGGGACGGTCTCCAGAGTGTTAAAGAGCATATTTCCACTATCCACTAAGTTGTCTACCAACAGGTTTGCAGGGCTGATTCAATCGACGCCTTTCTGAAAAAAGTACTTTTAATAACTACTGCATTTATATTAAGCTACTACTGCACCATATTGTGATGTGAGGGAAAAAAGTAGGCTACTTCAGGTTACTTCACATTTGTAAGTGAATACTTAACGAAATATGCAGTTCCGAAAATTAAAGTAACAAAATGTAGGCTTATTGTCACAATATTAACAAATTGTTGCTAACTACAGCAGCGTCCCATATCAAAGGGCGCATCTGACGCGCTCGGACCCGTCTAGCCTACGAAGGGTTGTTCTTGTCGCCTGGCAACCGTGACAGCTGCAGATGACGAGCGCGAGAAATACTGGACTTTTTATATTAAATTGGGTTTTGTATTTAAACAGGGCTAAACCGAAAATACATGATCCGGCAGCGCCGGGGCTCACCATGTCCTCCAGTAAAATATAAAACATAAAAATGACAATAGCCGATTCTGGCTCCATAGCTGTTTACTCAGTTATCAAAATGAATGATCAGGATAGCAGCTGTCCTCTCGCACCGTTGCTTGGCGCCAGGAGCGGTGATCGGGAGATCAGGTGTGGTTGCACAATTAGGAAATCCTAGGAAGGCTACATGGTGCGTCCTTCAGAGGACGCATAGGCTGCATCCTTGAAGTCTGCGTCCTTCGAAGGATGCAGCCTTCAACATTGGGACACAGCTGGTTTCTTAGTTAACCGACGTAGCCTACCTCTGTGGAGGGAAAAGTCCGCTTTGCGCGGGTGCAAAATAGGAATGATACATGCGTCGGTGTACAAAGTCAATTGCGCTGGGTGCAAGATAGGGCCCACAGTGTTAAAGCATTGGTAAATTTGGCAGTAAAAATCCATTGTTTTGGTCTTGTTTGAGCTTGTGTGTAAAAGAAGTTCAAGCATTTTAAATTTGTGTTAATTGTATGCATTTTGTGTTAAAGCAACAAGAAATGTGTTAATAATATAGCTTACACAGACGGATGTAGTGATAACTGTGTTAAGAGTTTTGGAAAATTGTTAAAAGTATTGAAAAATCTGTCATAGCATTCGTAAAAAACTGTATTTAATGGACAAATCAAACACAAACATGTAAGGCTTTTATTTGAACACATAACATTGAAACTGGAGTGTGTTGTGGTTGCTTCATCTGATAGAGCTTACACAGGCTTCTGGCTGCTTTATTTTAAATAAGCACCAGATGGCGCTGTTCTCGACACTCTCGAAGCTTTGAATCTTTTTCCGAAACAGTCAGGAGAAAGCCTCAGGGCTTCATGAGCAGATACAGCAACACAGACTAGCAGGCTTGTCACAGGATAACAGGTGATATCTCTTGTTTGACACACACACACACACACACACACACACACACACACACACACACACACACACACACACACACACACACACACACACACACACACAGGCGCACATATCTTTGTGGGGACTCTCCATAGACGTAATGGTTTTTATACAGTACAAACTGTATATTCTGTCCCCTTACACTAAACCTACCCCTAAACCTACCCATCACAGAAAACTTTCTGCATTTTTACATTTTCAAAAAAATATAATTTAGTGTGTTTATTAACCCATTTCCCTCATGGGGACCGCTGGCTGGTCCCCACAATGGAGGTGATCTCAGGTTTTACTATCCTTGTGGGGCCATTTGGTTCCCACAATGTAATATAAACAAAAACACACACACACACACACACACACACACACACACACACACACACACACACACACACACACACACACACACACACACACACACACACACACACACACACACGACAAGATTATGCAGAGGTATGATTGAGGATGATGTCCCTTTTCCTTCCCCCTTACTCGCCTTTCCTCAACCCCATTGAGGAGTTTTTCTCAGTCTGGAGATGGAAGGTTTTTGACCATAGTCCACAGGACCAAATGTCCCTCCTGGATGCATTAAATGTTGCATACCAAGACATCACAGCTGAACACTACCAGGAGTGGATAAGGCATGCCAGAAGATTCTTCCCAAGATGCCTTGCCAGAGAAGATGTCAGGTGTGATGTGGATGAGAACATGTGGCCAAAAGGAGAAGACCGGGCAGATTAGAAGATGGCTTTTTTCTGTTTGTATATTTTGTATTTTCACATACAGTAATACTGTAAATGGCAGCTATATTGTATATTTTTTTGTTATCTTGCAGAAATGTCCTGTTGCAAATAAAGCCTTTACTGCAGCAATTCTGTCTCTGTCTTCTTTTTTTCATAAACCGTATAAAGCTACTCTGAGAAGTCATTCATTTTTTTTGTATTTTTTAATTTTTTTGTATTGAATTTCTGCAGTAAAAGAAACAAAATGCACACATTTACTAAACCCAAACAAAACAAAAATGTAGAGACTTCAAAAGAAACTGCAGTGCAAAACACAATCTATGATCAATACAATATACTCTGTTGTATAGGGGCAGACCTGACAACATATACAATAATGCATAATTCCATCTGATGTTAGTGTTTTATGACATTGTGCTATGATTGACTAAATCTTCCTGTTGGAAGAGAACATGTGATAGTGTTTTGGTAGACATAGTGTATTGTGTTAGTGTATTATTGTATTTTGAAAATTAGTGTTGGAGTTTAGTTTACAATGTGTGATTTTGAGCATGAAATTAACCGTTTTAAATTTGCCCCTTACTAATTTTAAAATTAGTAAAATTGTTAAAAATATTGGAAAATTTGTCATAGCGATCGTGAAAAACTGTAACAGCTGTTCTTTATATAGTCCTCCATGTTTCCCATCTTGCCCATGATCGTTTATTAAATATTTGGGCTAGTTTTTAAATATAAATAATATTAATTTATAGTTAATATATTACTCAGACTATAGCTAATATTTAGCTACTAATAATTACACATCAAACAGCTTCTCAGAAACCATCAGATACATCCTCATTGTGAAAATACAAGAACTGTGATAGTGGGTGATAAAAAACAGAGATTACATTCATGACTAATTTCACTTTTAGACCCGAATACGTCACTCAGGGAAAGAAATGAGGCAGTGAAATTTTGCTCTGGCCATAAACAGGGAGTTTTGGTTAACAAATTTATATGGCCGTTGCTTATGTGGAAGTTATATTGTTTGATTAACTGTTCATTATCTTTTCCAAAGAATGCAATATCTACTCCCTTGTTATTTATAATGTTACATTCCGGCTCAAGGAAGTAACAAAATAAAGGGATCAGAGTCCAAAAATAAATAAACAAAATATTTATTTACGTCTAGGGGTTATATGATAAAGAAAATAGATGTTCAACAGAAAATAAGCAAACAATAAAGAGAAAAACAATATGAAGGTCCAGCTCCTGAGCACTGCAGGATAGGGGTCAGAATATCCTCCCACACAGGACAGCCATCTTAAATACTGCTCTCCAAATTCACGACAGGTGTGGATCCTGATCTGGCAACCTATAAAAAAAAGAAGACAACAGAACAAACCCAAAACAAAATTGAGCCATAACAATAATTTTAACTCAAGATTCTATTTTATTTTTTGCTCAAAATAAATTAAATTTCTTGTTCATTCCACCTTCTGGCATCCATCACCATCCTCACCTTCTCTCTTATTTTATTTTTTATGAGTCTACATTCTGTGTATTGATACTGATTTATCAAAACAAATGCAGTAAGTTAAACTTGCGATCGTGTGTTTTTTCCATGAGTATGGTTGGTGCTCATCATGATTTAAATTCTGGACAAACTGCAGGTACCAAAACTGTCAAATGTCCACTTTTACCACTTCAACAGTATGTGAAAAAATTTTGTTTAACCCAATTTAATACAACATTTGTTGTAGCGATATAAGTAAATGATACAGCGTAAAAGTAAAATTACTTCATGCATCAAGTTCTCCATATAAATATAAGGCTATGAGAATAAAGTATAGCAATACAAGATTAAAGTTGTAATATTTTGAGAATAAATAAAAAATTAAAAGAATGAATTCACAGCATTACAACAATAACGTTGTGGGTATAAAGAATAAAGTTGTCATTTTTGGGAATAAACTCAAAGGGATGTGTTGTACAATATAAATAGATGTAAGTTAAGTTTCATACTTAAAAACATCAAAGTACTGTATTTGAGGGTAAACTCAGAAACATAATGTAATGCAGAAAACTCTCGCTGTTTGCATGGTCACTGCAAATACATGTTTTGTTTCATGTTTACGTATTGATTTCATGTATGTTTACTATTCATAGATGTTTGCTTGATGTTTTGTAAATGTTGTTTTAAATGTGTTTCGCATTATGTGTGATATGTTTGCTATCATTTACATTCAATATTTTGTAGACTATATATTGCCTGTTTAGTGAACTAGTTTGGTTTATCTGTTGGTGTACTGTAATTTCCTGTATATATACCACAACTGTGTAATATTAAAAAAAGTTTCTTTTAACTTGCAGTAACAATTATTTAACTGAAGGTTAACTTTTGGGAATTTTGACTCTCAAAATGTAATATTTAATCATTTTGGCTAAATCGTTATATATGCTTGCTACAGGTCAATAGTGATGACCTGCAGCAGAAAAAAACAAAAAACAAAAAAAAACAGGGACTTCCGTAGAGTTGTAACAGCCGAGACTGTTTAATGTGCTAAATTAGATATTAGTGATTACTGACACATCTTACCCACATATTTATATTGTATGCATATTTAACAGTATTGTATGCTCTAAATATTTTTTATAGAGGTAGCAGACAGCGTCCCAGCATCAGTGCATTAACAGACCACAAACACACAACTGTCCCCTGCCCTGTTGACTTAAGGTTATTTGCTCTACCACTATCAAATCTATGATATGACTCGTGTTAATATCCAGTGGTGACGCAGTGATATCTCTGCACTCTAAAACGGCCGTTTATCATTAACTGAAAACCGACGTAAATAGTTCAGATGATTTGAGCTGCAGTTCCTGACTGCAGATGAGAGCTCGATCATGATGGTTTCTTATCGTTTATACTGGACGCTGTGGATGTTGTCTTGTTTTGGTGAGACTTTCAAGCATTTAAATAATGCTGTGTGTTGAATTTAATTATCTACCTGCAGAATTATCTAACTGTCTTTTTTCTTAGGACAATATTTCGGTCAAGATCTGCAGTTTCCTGAGTCGGCTAATGGAGCAGTGGGAGAAAGCGTGGTGCTCGCCCCTGTTAACCCACCCTCCTCCACATCCATTAATATAACTCAATGGGCTTTTAATTCAATTTCTATAATTACAGTAGCGTCTGGTGTAACTACAGTAACCCCCGCATATCAAGGCAGAGTTTTGACATGAACACACTCGCTCTGGAGCTGCAGAATCTGAGACTGAATGATTCTGGAATATACAGACTCAGTGTAACAACTAGTGCTTTCGAGGCACTTACAGGAGAAACTTCGCTACAAGTGTTCGGTGAGTGTGTTGCTAAAACTTGTTTTATTATTTGAGCAAAGGCTAATATATGATGACAAAACTATGTATTTAATAATTATGTGAATTATATGGTTGGTTTCTTTTAATTTGTAAATTTAATATGCTATAATTTAAACAAGAATCATGGATGAGGGAAAATGACATTATAAAGTGGCAAGCAGAAGTACTAACTTGATAATTTAGACATGCCTGCTTTTACTCAAGGTGTTGTAAACTAGACACGCACATATGGATGTTGTAGGTTGATTTTAAATAAAATACGGTTTACATTTTGCTGTTGCAATATGATTGCATTTAAGACTTTTTACTTTCGTCATTTAGTAACTTTTATGGCATGGAATTTTATTGAACCTCAAACAAAACCCGTCTCAGTATTAATCATGAAGTTATTTATATAGATTTTCACACAATTTATATCATGACAAACCATTTTGCCCTTAATAAAAGGGTGTTTTTAATCTTAAGGCCATATTAAAGGGGTCTTGTATAGGCTTTAAAACACCTAGGCTATTCAAGCATAAATAAACATTTCTGTCATTGTTGTTGGGGCTTCAGTACTACCCTGAGCCACACTAAATTTAATTTCATTCAGTGTTCACTTAATGTGAAAGGCTCATTTTGATCCAGTGTCTTTGTTCATTCTCCCTCATTCACACAGAAAAAATATCTAATGCCAGTCTTATTGGTCCAGAAGAATCATTAATAGAGGGTTACTCATCTGCTAGCATCACCTCTGAGGGAACTGGCATCATCTCCTCTGTGGAGTGGATGAAAGATAACAGTCCTCTGTCTCCTAGCAACCGCATCATCTTCTCACCTGATAACAGATCAGTGTCCATCAGTCCAGTGCAGAGATCAGACAGTGGGGAATATCAGTGTACTTATAGAAACCCTGTCAGCTCTGTGACGGTGAAACACAGCCTGATCATCAACTGTGAGTGTTAAACACTTAAACATCAAGATGACTTGAGCTCAAACCTGATGAAATATAGACATACTTCAGTGCTCAGTTTGTCCCTCTGACAGTGAGTCTCTTGTGTTTGTTCTAGATGGACCAGAAGATGTTTCTATTGAAGGTCCAAATGAGGTGAATTTAGGGGTTCGAGTGTCTCTGTCTTGCTCTGCAAATTCTGAACCTTCTGCCTCATTCAGCTGGAGGTTTAATGGAAAAGACACCAGTGTGACCACACACACTTTCACCATAGAGAAGACTAACTTCACACACAGTGGAGATTACGAATGCACTGCCTCGAATAGTGTCACGAAGAGAAGTGACTCACAAAGACATGCTTTACTAGTTAAAGGTAAGCAGTTAAAATTAACCTGAAATTTGATAACCAATGCTTTAACCTTAATTTACCACTTATACAAAGATACTTTCTATTTTTAAAAATGTATATTTTGAAAAAATGATGTACTTCTAATAATTATTTTCTGTTTTATAGAACTTTGTTTTAACTGTTCTAGTGTTGTGCTTTGAATGTGTTACTCTTCTTGTGTGTTTGTCACAGTAGGAGGAGGAAGAGAAAGAGGTCCCAGATAGCAATAAACCATTTAAATCATGCTAAATAAGCACTGATGCATCAATGTCAATGGAACTGAATTAAAATTACAATAATAATTAGCGCCTTTTGCACCCTCAGTTATTATTAAAACAGTTTTGAAGTTTTAAACATTATCAAAATCAATGGTAATGTTATTCAGTAAAAGTTACAGTGTTGTTGATTCTACAACACTGTTGTTTAATCACTGTTGAAATTAGTAAAAATTATATACAGTATAATATATATCAAAGGTATTGTTGTTGAATCAATGCTATAATGTGATGTTGGTTCAACATTATACGTTTGCACCCTCAGTTATGCTGAAACTTGGAAATTTGAACAAAATAGCAATAGTAATGTCATTGAATCAATGTTATGATGTTGATTTTACATTATGTTTGTTTAAATTTATTGAAAATACATTTGAAATCATATGGAATGTTGAAATCTGATGTAACCAATGAAGACACAACATTAAAGTTTAAAATTTGCTACATCAATTCCTGATCATTACAAAGTTTCTATTACTACAGTAAAACATAAAAACAGAAGTTTTGTCAAAATCATTTAAAATGATAATAATAAAAAAACACCTTTCCAGTAGTTAGGTTCCCTTTAGAGGTGATGTTAGCAGATGAGTCGCCTTCTATTAATGATTCTTCTGGACCAATAAGCCTGACATCAGATATTTTTTCTGTGTGTGTGAGAGAGAAAGAACAAAGACACTGGATCTAAAACGAGTCTTTCATATTTAGTGAACACTGAATGAAATTTAGTTAGGACCAAGTTCGCACTTGTAAAACAGCAGGAGAGCTTGAGCTTTTGTGTGGCAAAAAGTGGCTAATTAAGGGCTAAAACTACCACAAACACGTGAGTTTGCGTTGATGAATTGTGAACAAATGTTGTTACTTGAATTACGGAGGTCCAGGGCGTTACTGAAGGCCCCCCCAAAAAAGAAAGAAATGTTTCTTTATGGTCAATGTGAGTGCCCCATTGCCTTCAAGATCCCTCCAGGATGCTACACTGAGAGAAAGCTGTAATTTATGAATGCTCATTTAAATCATGTCACAACACATATCAAAAAGTTTTGTTTATTTTACTCTGTTTTTAAATCTTCATAGTTTTGTAATGATTCATTTTTTAAATCATAGTTAATGTAAAAGCCTATTTGCAAAACTCAATTGCCTGTTAATATTGCTTTTTCATAGTACATGATTGTTATTTAAATGTTCATATTTTTACTTATATTACATAACCAATATTTTGATATGTATCAATATATTTACAGTTTCTCTCAGTGTAGCGTCCTGGAGTTCTGAGTGAGTTCTTCAATATTCTAGCTGAGCCCCTGCATAAGCTTTTTGAGGCAACCTTTATTTTTTAAATGTATCAACTTATTATTTCCATGGCGACGCATCAAGCTTGTCACATTCACATCACAGCCACAATAAGCGCTGTATGACTGATGTATCGGTTTATATTTCTCTCAAAATATTTACAAACTTGTTAACTGTATATTCCTATTGCAAATATGGTTTAGTAAATGTATTTTGTTATTTAAACCCCTTTATAATGATCATGTTAGTTGATCTTTAATGGGAAATGGAAGCCCCCAGTTTGAGCTGCAATGCTGAGAATCAGAGCTGTGTTTCGGACATAAATAAAACACGTAGTCAAATTAAGGTTAATAACTGCTGCTTCCATAGTGCCAGGATGGGCTTGAGTCCCTGCCCCTTTAATTGTGAAAGTGAAAGTGCCCTTTTTGGTCGTATCGTGGTGCCCCCCGGAAAGTGATATCCCCTGTCATTGTCACTGTGTGCCCTGGAACGATAACACCATTGGTGTCACTAGGCCCTTTTTAGGGGGGCTTTAGAGAGAGCAGGTATTGACAAATAATCTACTAACCATTGACATGGTTTTAAAGCTTTTTCTTATCCTTTTTTTGGCCTTCAAAAGTCTTGAAATGCAAATATGTAAATCAAAGAAATCACAATTTTGATTTCGAACCTCCTTGATAAGATCAATAATAAATGTGTACTTTGTGAATGAATTAAACTTAGTTACCTAATTTAACGTGCAAAATTATTTAAAAAATCAGTTGACCCTGAAGTAAACCTTTCTCAGGGTTTCCGCGGAGTCATAAAAAGTCATAAAACGTCTTAAATTTAATAATAAGAATTTTAGGCCATAAAAAGTCATAAAAACGTCCGGATTTTCCATACAAGGTCATAAATTTCATTTAGCCACGTCATAAATTGATATGCTCGTTCATTCGTTGGTTCTACCATTGCCTTTTCCCCCTGAAAATGCGCTGGCGGCATAATGTTAAATGCGCCAAAAGCGGAACGCTCATTTGAACCGCGCGCCACACGGACCATTTACCCGTTCGGCTCAAAGTCCAAACGGCAGCGCGAGCTCAATAGAACTGATGCGTTTACTCTGATGATCGGTCTCGGTCACAAGATCCAGTGAGAAGCGCTTGAATTCAGCGAAGAACACACTGTCTCAGTGATTTAAACCAGTTTAAAGGCAGATGAAACAGCGCTGACCAACAGGAGAAACTCTGCGCAACGATACAGTCAGAAGGCTTTTCCGTCTACAATCTCCCATCATTTACCATGGATTTACTGTAACGTTAGCCTAGTAATATTAACTGCACCATGTGGGATATACATATTGAATTTTATTATATTATTAGTGCTGATAATGTATTAAAGGACTAATGGAATATTTACAGTAGCCTATTTAATAATGTATTTAGGCTACTGTTTTTCATACATTTCCTGAAGGTACGTGCCATCAAAGTTAGGCAACACAAACCTGTTTCAAGACTTGACCCCTATTAGCACATGCAGAAACTAAGTAATTATTTTCCCAATAAAGATATTTATTTTGTTAAGGACAAATGTTTGAATGTCCTACCTCAGATTTGTGAAATGTTCACCTGTTTTAGCAAGTGTTTGTCATTATATTTTCTGACAATAAAGAGTAAATTTAGTTTAAAACCACAGTTAACGCTCTGGTTTCTACAACTTTCACTTAGAAGCAACAGTCTGCCTTTAAACTTTGAAAGAAATAAAGATTTGACATTTATCATGATAATTATCGATGACTAATATAAAACAATTATCGTGATAATTGTTTTTGGCCATATTGCCCAGCCCTAACTGAATCTCCCGGTCTATCACAATGGGAAAGTGTACATTTAACGAGCCATGGCTCAAAGATGGTGTGTTTAGTAGTTGGCTCAAGCCCATTGCAAATAATCAGTATCAAGCATATTGCACACTGGGTAAGAAGGCGTTGGAGCTTTCTTTAGGCATTTAAATAATACATCTGGTTACTTTCAATGAAAGTCAATTAAAAAAAAAAAAAACTTTTGAAAAGAATTTTAATTAATTTTTCATAATTCGTGTAGGTCATAAATTTCAATCATAATGGTCATAAAAAGGTCTTAAAAAGTCTTAAATTTGACTGACCAAACTCTGCAGAAACCCTGCTTTCTTCACTGACACAAACAAAAATGAAAAGCCTATATCAGTCAAAGCTCAGCTTTAGGAGGGGAAGAGACAGGGCAAGATAAAAACAGAGAAAAAGAGAGAGCTGGAGATGATGAGAGAAAAATAATCTACTACCAAATGACATGATTTTAAAGCTATTGTTATCCTTTTTTTTGTCCTTCAAAACATCTTAAAATGCACATACGTAGATCAGAGAAATCAAAATTTCCCCCCTAACTACCACACATTTGGGACCTCAGTGATTATAAAACCCGGCCTTTATAACTATTAATGAACAGCCGATTTCCTAGTAACATGCATGTTAATAAGCAAATAATTAATAGTGAGAATTGGACCCTAAAGTGTTACCTTTTTTTAAATTATACACTCAATGGGGGCTGAGTCCCCCTAAAATGAAAATCCTAGAATCACCCCTGGATAACACACTGAAGATCTGTTTCTGAAGTGGGCTTGACGACCACCTTCTGACTTTGCTGCCAGCGGGGAACTCCAGCAATACATCAATTATGGGTTCTCCCATGATGGAGGGGGTGGTCGCAAAGCACTTTGACATCATCACCTGCATGTCCAGTCCTCACTCCATCCCCGAGCCCAACCAACTTTCTGCCACGTCCACCACGGAACATCAGCCAGACCCCACCACTGGCCCATCGGCTCCACCTTGGCTCAATGCTCCCTCGGCTCCACCATGGTCTGTCATTCCTCAGGCTCTGCCGGGATCCCTCGTCCCTCTGGCTCCACCTTGGTCTATCATCGCACTGGCTCTGCTTCGGACTTTCCGATCTCCAGCTGTGCTTTGACCCTCCATATTCTATAAATGTAAACCCTTGATCTTGTCAAACTCCAGCAAGTGATTGACATAAAAATGAGATACTTTGATATTGTCTAATTACAGTAACACAAGCACCAGCACTGTCTCTCCACAGGAGTTTAGGCTACATGGAATAGCCTACTGATATTAAGTACATAAAGTACACATTGGAGCACATTTGGTATATTCAGCAGTCTATACAGTATGTAGTCCTTTGGGTTTTTTTTTATTTATTTATTATAAATTTGGTAATTTTTGCCAATTCACTTCAGTTAAATCACATTTAATTTGTCTGACAAAAAGATATACTAAATTCATTGGAGGTTCAGATTTTAATGTGATTGTTCATGGTGTTATAAAATAATGTGTAGTGATTAAACCCATAAATTAGCAGCTCAAATCAATCAAATTTCTTTGCAAAGATAAAGATATTTTAGATATTCATGATATGCATTATCTACTATTATGGCAAGCCGTTTTAACATTTAATCCTTAAAATGTACTAGTATCTACACTGCTCAAAAAAATTAAAGGAACACTTTGAAAACACATCAGATCTCAATGGGGAAAAATATCATGCTGGATATCTATACTACTATGGACTGGGTAATGTGTTATGAACGAAAGGATGCCACATCGTTTGATGGAAATGAAAATGATCAACCTACAGACGATTGAATTCAAAGACACCCCGGAAATCTTAGTGAAAAAATGATGCAGCAGGCTTGTCAATTTTGCTGAAATTTCATTGCAGCAACTCAAAATGGTACTCAGTAGTTTGTATGGCCCCCACGTGCTTGTATGCATGCCTGACAACGTCGGGGCATGCTCCTAATGAGACGACGGATGGTGTCCTGGTGTATTTCCTCCCAGATCTGGACCAGTGCATCACTGAGCTCCTGGACAGTCTGAGGTGCAACCAGGTGATGTCAGATGGACCGAAACACAATGTCCCAGAGGTGTTCTATTGGATGTTGGTCAGGTGAGCGTGGTGGCTCTTCAATGGTATCATTCCTTCATCCTCCAGGAACTGCCTGCATGCTCTCGCCACATGAGGCAGGGCATTGTTGTGCACCAGGAGGAACCCAGGACCCACTGCACCAGCATAGGGTCTGACAATGGATCCAAGGATTTCATCCCGATACCTAATGGCAGTCAGGGTGCCATTGTCTAGCCTGCAGAGGTCTGTGCGTCCCTCCATGGATATGCTTCCCCAGACCATCACTGACCCACCACCAAACCGGTCATGCTGAACGATGTTACAGGTAGCATAACATTCTCCACGGCTTCTCCAGACCCTTTCCTGTCTGTCATGTGCTCAGGGTGAACCTGCTCTCATTTGTGAAAACCACAGGGCACCAGTGGCGGACCTGCCAATTCTGGTGTTCAATGGGAAATGCCAATCGAGCTCCCTGGTGCTGGGCAGTGAGCACAGGGCCCACTCGAGGACGTCGGGCCCTCAGGCCACCCTCATGAAGTCTGTTTCTGATTGTTTGGTCAGAGACATTCACACCAGTGGCCTGCTGGAGGTCATTTTGTAGGGCTCTGGCAGTGCTCATCATGTTCCTCCTCGCACAAAGGAGCAGATACTGGTCCTGCTGATGGATTAAGGACCTTCTAGGGCCCTGTCCAGCTCTCCTAGAGTAGCTGTCTGTCTTCCTGGAATCTCCTCCATGCTCTTGAGACTGTGCTGGGAGACACAGCAAACCTTCTGGCAATGGCACGTATTGATGAGCCATCCTGAAGGAGCTGGACTGCCTGCGCAACCTCTGTAGGGTCCAGGTATCGCCTCATGCTACCAGTAGTGACACTGACCCTAGCCAAATGCAAAACTGGTGAAAAACAGTCCGAAAAGATGAGTAGGGAAAAAATGTCAGTGGCCTCCACCTGTAAAACCATTCCTGTTTTGGGGGTTGTCTCACTGTTGCCCATCTAGTGCACCTGCTGTTAATGTCATTAACACTAAAGCAGCTGAAACTGATTACCAACCCCCTCTGTTACTTAACTGACCAGATCAATATCCCAGGAGTTTAACTGACTTGATGCTATTCTCTGATTAAAAAGTGTTCCCTTTATTTTTTTGAGCAGTGTATTTTCATGCTACTAGTACTTATTTTTTTTAGATAGTAGGGAGAGCCAGGACGATTGAAATGCGGGACGGATGAACCATTAAGATTTCCTTGAAAACCACTCACGTCATGTACGTCAAATTTCGTTAGCACGTACAGCACACAATGCCTACCAGACCTGCGAAAATATTTCTTCTTTACGTCATGCCGGTTTGGAGTTAAAACCGCAAAGCTGTTTTTGAGTGCGGTAAGTGAATTCTTTCATGAAGTACTTTTTTTTGACTGACAAGTTGTATTGATTGTTTCATGTGTCATTGTAATGATAATACGCCAGGTGTAGTAGTACTGCAACATACCCTTAAGTGTGCAATATCAGAGTTTTTTAGTTTAAGGGCAAAACAGGTTTAACTGGCAGGAGGCGCTGTCGGGACGGTTGAAACAAGTGTTTTGGTCCCATGTTTACCTCACTGATGCTGGGACAAAGTCTGCTACCACTGTGAGAATGATTAAGAACAAAGTAACACAATTACTGTTAAATTTGCATAAATTATAAATATTTGAAAGGGGGAAAAAAAATCCCAGAGAGTGGTAGATGTGTCAGTATTTATTAATATCTAATTTAGCACATTAAAGTGTTACAACTGTACAGAATTTTTAAAACATCAAGAAAATAAAACATTTAAAATATCATTAAAAAAACATCATGCAAACACATGAATAGCTAACGTGAATATGAATCAATATGTAAACATAACATTAAACAACATATAGCCTACAATGTATTTGCAGTGAATATGTGCAAAGCCTCAGTGGGAGAGTTTCTGCATTACATCTACTGAGCCTTACCTCAAACTATTTTATTAAAGGGTAATCCAAAAAACATAAAAACAGAGCCCAGGGCAGAGGCCTCAAAAACCATGAACATGAGAAACCAGAGACAGAACACTCAGAAATGCAGTGCTGACACATACCAGACTTCACAAAGAGTGATTGGGTATTCCGGGTTTATATAGCCCGAGTTAACAAGGTGTAATGAGATAATGAGACATGGCTGAATACAGTCAGGGATGATGAGACTGGGCAGTGAGTTCTGGGAAATGTAGTTTTGTGAGGGAATTACAATAATCTGGGTTGGAGTGCCCTCTGGTGGCTATCAAGGGCACTCAAACTGGTGATCATGATAGTAAACAACACAGAACATGTTTCTATGGTACACCACATCCTTTTGACTTTATTCTCAAAAATGACACTTTTATTCTCATACTGATATTATTGCCGTGCTATGAATTCATTCTTGTAATTTTACATTTATTCTCAAAATATTACGACTTTAATCTTGTATTGCTATATGATCTAGCCTTATATTATATTTGAAGTGGAAAACTTCTTGCATGCAGTACTTATATCATTTCAACAAATGTATTAAATTGTTTTAAACACGCACAGTGTTGAAGTGGTAAAAGTGGACATTTGACAGTTTTTGGTACCTGCAGTTTATTCAGAATTCATCCATGATGAAAATCACTCATCCTCATGAAAAAAAAAAAAAACCAAGTTAAAGTGTAACTCACTATATCTGCCTTGATAAACTCTTATCATCTGTATGTCAGTGTTATCACATCATGAAGAAAAAAAATCTACAGTAGCCTACTGTATGTGGCCTTTTAAATATTCAAAAGAGCTGAACACCAGAACCAGAAGGTGGAATGAACAAGACGAACTCTTCATTTTGAGCAAAGAAAATTAAAATAACAGGACAGTATTTATATTGCATTCTTTGAAAAAGATAATGAACAATACATTTCTTTACCAAAACTCCCTATTTACGACCATGTCGCTTCCTCATTTCTTTCCCCTGTATGACTTTGTGCTCGGGTCTAAAGGTGAATCTCAACCATGAAACCTCTGTTTTTATTACCCACAATCACAGTTCTTGTATGTTCCCAGTCCAAGAAAGAAAGAATGAGGATGTATCTGATGATTTCTGATAAACTGTTTGGTGAATGTGATCAGCCAGAGTAATTTATTAATTATAAATAAATATAATTTATATTTAAAAACTAGCCAAAGTATTTAATAAATAAACAGACAAGATGGGAAATATGTAGGACTATGTAAAGAACAGCTGTTTAATCTGTTCTACTGAGTTCTGTTTGCATAGATTTAATGTAGGCCTGCATTTTGAAAGAAAGAAAGAAAGAAAGAAAGAAAGAAAGAAAGAAAGAAAGAAAGAAAGAAAGAAAGAAAGAAAGCAGATGTTTCAGTCTTCATTTCCTCAGGATGGTTTGATACCCGAATAGAGAAGTTACACAAGCATATGATAAAAGAATCCAAGCAAATGATTTCCTAACATTACTGCAGGACTACAGGACAGAATACACGTGTTTTATGATGCAGCCAAAGCACACATACAGTATAATGCTGTACAACAGGACAGGATTTAAACCTTTGATGCACAACATGGGTCTAAAGTGACCCAACTGAGATTTTATTTTCTATATCTTTGCAAGAAATTAATTTCATCATTCAGTATTCCAGGTATTCCTCAATTAACTTGTTTAGATCATTACAAATCCTTATTTAAATTTTTTCTTTCTTACTTTTCGAAAAAAAATCTTTTTTGTGTCACTACCCAGAATGCACAACATGGGTCTAAAATGACCCGTATTCATTCCCTATGTTATTTCAATCATGGCTGAGTGTTTCTTTGCTGAATCTTCGAAATAAATGTATTTTTATCATTTATTAATCCAGGTATTCATTAAATATCTTGTTTTTGATTTCCACAAATCATTATATATATATATATATATATATATATATATATATATATATATATATATACTGATTGGCCTCATCAGTCTGTCTCCTCTCCACCAGTAAGCTGGTGTGTGGTGGGTGTTCTGGTGCAATATGGTTGCCGTCACATTATCCAGGTGGATGCTGCACACTGGTGGTGGTTGAGGAGATTCTCCCCTTCCATGTAAAGCGCTTTGAATACATAGAAAAGCGCTATATAAATGTAACAAATTATTAAAAAACAAAACGCAGCCACCACCCGGCCACAGGAAGACATCAGACAGGAGGGCCAATCGAAGAGTGCACCAGGCCTGTGTGTAAGGAGCACAAACGTGTAGTTGTCATTTGTGAGGCATGTAAGCACTGCGATGGCAATCTGAGATGGCGCTGTCCCTGTGTGATTTTATTTTGTCAGTTTTATTTTCTTTTATTCGGTCACATTCACCACAATTCACGTCAGTTTCACTACGCTACAGTTCATTTTCAGTGTTATCGGTTATATGTGTATGTTATGCGTGACAAAGTGGCAAATAAAAATATTTCAAGTGTCACAGTAAATGTGTGGATCTAAATAACTGCTAAAATGGTTCTTTTAACAAAACGTTGTCTTTAATCTTTTGTTTTATCACGCTTGCATAGATGGGTCATTTTTTAGATGGGTCATTTTTGACCCATGTGTGTAAACTTGATGTAGTAAGGAAATATTAAAATAATAATTTGTGATCATTGAAAATATATTTTGTATATTAATGGATCATGGAATTCATAGATCATGGAATATTAAATGCTGAAACATAGAAACATGATAACATAGGAAATGAATACGGGTCTTTTTAGACCCATGTTGTGCGTTAGAAGGGGTTTGCATAGCTTGTGAATCAAAGGGTTAAATATAATTAACCTGCTCACCTGAGGTAAAGGAGCCCTTGGACTGTTTGAAACTCAGTGCTTTACATTTACATTTTCATATTCATTTTCTTCATTTTCTTCATAATCGGGATTCTCGTATTTATTAGATTCCTTCCTCTCCACCGGAACTGCTCTTCTTATCTTCTGGATATCAATGATTTCTTCATAGTGTGATTCCTACAAATAGTTATTTGTTTTTCTTAAATTATAATCACAACATCAGACACAATGACGATGTCTCTTGAGCTAAAATTGTGGTAAAAAGTTAATGTTGCTGATATTTAAATCATGAAACAGAAAGCCCACTATTAATCAGTAGTAATGCTTATCATGACTGCATTTTTGTTAATAACATCCATAGTTTAATTGCAATCCTCAGCATGTTTTTGTGCAGTAATATGTGAATGATTAAAGTCCATTTGAGCTGACAGTAAAAATACACACATCCTTCCTGCTATAAAAGCCATACACCTTTTAATTACCGCTATGAGTTAAAAGACTCAAGAGACAGAAGAGGAAGAACAACTGAATATCAGTTACTACTATTGAAAAACACCTTTACTGTAAGTGTTTGTAAAGTGTCATTTGACATCAGATTAACAGTTTTAAAAGTGGGTCCTATAATGAAAAGAATGGTTGTGATGAGAAGAAAAAACTGAAAGTCACTCACAGGCTCTTGTATGCTTTGTGCTGCTGATGCTGCTGTTGCTGCTGCTGCTGCTGCTGCTGCTGCTTAAAGAAAGAAACATTCAATAAGTTTGATACTGAGAGAAATATGTACTGAATCATTTGTAATGTGAATTGATCATCTGAAATCTATAATGGGATGATCAATATCAGTGTTGTCTCTATCAAACCATACTCATGTTGGTATTACGAAGAAACATACCTCCACTGGATTTTCCTTTGTTTAACATTGGGCTGTAGAGTTAAGACAAATAAATTATTTAAAATCTTTACCACATTTCTGTCTCACAAAAATGCAGTATATAACAAAAATGCAGTTTCATTGTATTATGTATTTAAAAAAAAAAAAAGAATGTTAGGGAAATTTACTGTAATTGGATAATTAATAAACTCTGAGTTTGATATCTCACAAGAATATTTTTTAATCATGGAGATCTTCAAAGGTTATATGTGGATTTAGACCCGTTGGAAGCTGATACAAGTTGTGATTTGTACACACATTATTAATGGTAACAATGTATATGTCAAATTAAAGCTGTGATTACAAATTACACCAGGAGGTGCCAGATTACTTACATTTTCTTAGTTTTTATTAAATAGACAAACAGACCACAAATGCCTGCAACTGCCACTAAAACTCCAATGACAATCCCAGCTATCGCTCCTGATGTCAGTCCTCCTCCTCCACCACCAGCTATAGAAAGATACAATAAAAAACAGAGCACCAAGGCCATATACTGCACACAATAATAATTGTAATACACTTTAAATACACAGTATCAAAACCTTAATAATTAAAAAATAATAATAATTAAGACAACACAAGGCAATTACGAGCAATAGAGATGTACATACAAAACAGCAGAAAATGATGACAACAGAAAGCTCCAATGGTAACAGACATGCTCCTAAGGTCAAAACACTGGTTATCAAAAGTTGAAAACACGTTTAGAGTTAGTTGTAACACTTACCTTCAACTAGTAAAGCATGTCTTTGTGAGGCACTACTGTTTGTGACACTATTCGAGGCAGTGCATTCGTAATCTCCACTGTGTGTGAAGTCAGTCTTCTCTATGGTGAAAGTGTGTGTGGTCACATTGGTGACCGTTCCATTAAACCTCCAGCTGAATGAGGCAGAAGGTACAGAATTTGCAGAGCAAGACAGAGACACTCGAACCCCTAAATTCACCTCATTTGGACCTTCAATAGAAACATCTTCTGGTCCATCTAGAACAAACACAAGAGACTCACTGTCAGAGGGACAAACTGAGCACTGAAGTATGTCTATATTTCATCAGGTTTGAGCTCAAGTCATCTTGATGTTTAAATGTTTAACACTCACAGTTGATGATCAGGCTGTGTTTCACCGTCTCAGAGCTGACAGGGTTTCTATAAGTACACTGATATTCCCCACTGTCTGATCTCTGCACTGGACTGATGGACACTGATCTGTTATCAGGTGAGAAGATGATGTGGTTGCTAGGAGACAGAGGACTGTTATCTATCATCCACTCCACAGAGGTGACGCTGCCAGTTCCCTCAGAGGTGATGTTAGCAGTTGAGTTGCCCTCTATTAATGATTCTTCTGGACCAATAAGACTGACATTAGATATTTTATCTGTGTAAATAAAAGAGAAAGAATAAATACACTGGATCTAAAATTAGTCTTTCACATTTAGGACCCAATTAACATTTGTAAAAAAAAAAAAAAAAAAAAAAACCTTGTGCTTTTGCATGGCAGAAACTTGCCAAATTAGGACTACAACAACCACAGAGATGTGAGTACAAGTCTGATGAATCAAGCAACCATTATAGCCCTTATTTAACAAATGGCTAGCAAAGTATAGTATTAAAAAAAAAAAAAAAATTATGGAGATGCCAATGGGGCCATCAGGGGTCTTTGACTGCAGGGGTCAGGGAGGCCCTAAATCTCAAATTTGCGTGTCCAGGGCTGTACAGAAGTCCTACACTGTTAGAAAAAACTGTAGAAATTACAGTATTACTGGCAGCTACTTGCCAGTAACTTACTGTAGATTTAAATTGATGTTATTTACTGGCAACAATTTGTTCAAAATTAAATGAACATTAAACATTAACAAGTCTTTATATTTACAGAATAAAACTAAAATAACAGCCTCATGCAAAGCATTCTGGGAACCAAAATCTGAAGGAAAAAAACAGAAAAAGGTTGATGAAGATTTCTGGTTCACAGAATGCTTTGCATTAGATTGTTATTTTATAATTTTATTCTGTAAAGACAAAGACTTGTTAATGTTTAATGTTCATTTAACTTTGAACAAACTGTTGCCAGTAAATAACATAAATTTAAATCTACAGTAAGTTACTGGCAAACAGCTGCATAACTACAGCAAATTTTTTACAGTGTAGATAGGTTTATTTATGTTTGAATATTTGCGCCACATTGATAAACACCCTTTTATTAGAGGTAAACCTGTTTGTTTTGATGGACATAATGCCAAAAATGAAGGAAATCAGCAATTTGTGTAAAATGTATATATATAAATCAATTCCTATTAAATATTGAGATGGTTTATTTCGGTGTCTGTTTAGATTGCCACAGTTTGTAATGCATAAAATTTATGTTTAATGGATTTTCATAGAAAAAACTGAATGTCAGGGCCTGGGACAAAAGGAAAACAATACAAATCCATAGTTTAGTAAAACTTTTCCAAGACAATTTGCAGTTAAGTTTTGTGTTAAGGGCAGTGTTGGGTAAGTTACTCTAAAAAAGTAATTAATTACTAGCTACTAATTACTAATTATCAGTGTTGCTAATTTACTGTACTAATTACTCTCTCTAAAATATATTGCATTACTTATTATTAATTACTTTCTAAATCAAATATCAAAGTAAACCAGTTGAACAATACAAGGACAGACATGAAACTGCTCTTTTAATTCTTTAAAATAAATAATATAAAATTGCATAAATTATTCTTGAACTGACCAAAGTATTTAAAAGGAGAACATTACATTTAAAACATACATTTTATCATTAGACGCTAAATTTTGATTGTTAAATCCACTATTGTTTTACAGTCAAGTGAAAAAGAAAGGACCCTCTTTTGAATTTTATGGTTGTACTTATCAGGACAAAATAAAAAAATCATCTGGTCCTTGGGAGGTCTTAAAATTATATAAATACTACCTCAGATGAAAAACAACACATGACATATTACAATGTGTCATGGCATATTTTACTGGATATGTTGCCGGATAATAGCCTATGGTATATACTGCTTGCCTGTAGTGTGGTGTGAATGAATATTCAAAATAAAGTCAAATGAAGATGCCGATGCTGATGTCGAGCTTGATGACTCGGGCCCCGGACAATCTTATAAAGGTGAGATCATCTGTCCGACAGCAGCAAATACAACAGAATGTCTGAAAAGAATAGAATCACGCTGTTGCACTGGCCCAGACGCCCAGTCAAAGTCCAGACCTCAACCTGATTGAAATGCTGTGGTAGGACCTTCATAGAGCTGTGCACAAACAGATGCCCACAAACATCAATGAACTAAAGCATCGTTGTAAAGAAGAGAGGGCCAAAATTCCTCCACAACAATGTGAGAGACTGAAAAAGTCATTTATAAAATTATTATTTCAAGTTATTGCTGCTAAAGGTGATTCTACAAGCAATTAAATCATGGGTGTACTTAGTTTGTCACACATTGGCCTCTCCATTTTGGCATTTTTGGTTAAATAAATAATGACACGGAGTAATGTCATGTCATGACATGTTGTTGTTCATCTGAGGTTGTATTTATCTTATTTTCAGACCTGCTAAAAATCTATGATTTTTTATTATGTCCTGATACGTAAAACATAGAATTCAAAAGGGTGTACTTTCTTTTTCACATGACTGTATATATAATTGTTCTATACAGTATTTAATGCAATTACATCAGAAGGAACTGTAATCAAATTACAGAAAAAATAAGAGTAATTCCTTACTTTACTTTTTCAAGGGAAAAGTAATTAAATTACAGTAATTAATTATTTAGTAATGAATTACACCCAACACTGATTAAGAAATGTTTTGTTTAGTGGACTCAAATGAAATAATTTCACAGGACTAATACTAATAGTTTTTAATGTTAAATTGTTCAGATCGGTTTCTCCAAATGAAATGTGTTTACTTGCATGGTATTATTCCAGTATGCTGTAAAGTAGATTACAGAAGGGAAACAGTAAATTAACAATAAAATACTGACAGCAGGGGTTGTCAGTATAGTTTTCTGTTAATTTAATGTAAAAGATTTACAGGATATTATTTTACAGAAAATGCTGAACCAAGTTTTAGCAACACACTCACCAAACACTTGTAGTGAAGTTTCTCCTGTAAGTATATCTCCAGCAGAAAGTGTTAAACTGAGTTTATATTTTCCAGTATCACCCAGTCTCAGATTCTGCAGCTCCAGAGCGAGTGTGTTGCTGTCAAAACTAACTCTGCCTTCATATGCGGGGGTTACTGTAGTTACACCAGACGCTACTGTAATTATAAGAGTTGAAGTTGAAGTTGAAGTAAAACTCCATTGAGATTGAATGGATGTGGAGGAGGGTGGGTTATCAGGGGCGAGCACCACGCTTTCTCCCACTGCTCCATTAGCCGGATCAGGAAACTTCAGATATTGACCGAAATATTGTCCTAAGAAAAAAAGACAAATAATACAATTAAATTACTTAACTAATCCAACAACAACATACAGCATTAGTTCATATCTAAAAAGTCTCACCAAAACAAGGCAACATCCACAGCGTCCAGTATAAACGACGAGAAACAATCATGATCGAGCTCTCATCTGTCAGGATCTGCAGCTCAAATCATCTGAACTATTTATTTACATCAAATTTCAGTTAATGATAAACGGCCGTTTAGAGTGCAGAGTTCACTGCGCCACCTAGCGCATTTCAGTCATGTAACATCTAAATTAAAGAAAGTTCAGTCTCGCTATTTTTCTTTAGGCTACTGTTTGCAGGAATGACACTTTTCTGCCCCCCTGCAGTTTATTGTCCCCTCAGTTTCAGTTTGATATCCAATTTTAATACCAGATGTACACCCATTTAAATAGATTTTTTTTAATGATATGTACACTGTATACTGTTAACTCAACCCATGGTGAAAGGTATAACAACAGCATTCTTGGTAGTTTACATAAACAATTTAGGGGTAAGTTATAGTGTTAAGTTATAAGTGACTTATAGCAGATAAAGATGTATAAATGTTTGATAACATAGGCAAACATTTTATACCTCAATGGATCATCCCCAGTCTCCACTACTTGCCATTTATAGTTATTTATCTCACTTCAATAAAAGTTAAATTGGATTTCATTTGTTGTTTGTGACATGAAAATAAAAGTCTTGATGTCTGAAAAAAGTATCTTATACAGTATTTAAGCATACAGTATTCAAGGATTCTCTATTAGATATAGGCTACATTTTTTCCTTGCATGTAAACCCTTGATCTGATCAAAATCTAACAAGTAATAATCAACATCAAAATGAGAAATATTGATATTCTGTAAATAACACAACCACCAGCACTGCCTGTCCACAACAACATGTACTGATCCATAAGATCTATGAAGCATATGGAGCAGATTTGTCTATTAAACAGTACTTTTGCTGTTTATTCTCTTGATGTTCTTATAAAGTTGGTAATTGCTAATTCCCTTCAGTTATATCCTATTTGATTTGTCTGCCAAAAAAAGATACAAATTTGATAGAAGTTCAGGTTTGAATATGATTGGTCACAGTGTCATAAAATATTGTGTAGGCCTACTGATTAAAGTCCATAAATAAGCAGTTCAAAATGTCAAATCAATAAAATTTCCATGCAAGATAAAGATAATTTAGATCTAGCCTAATTTTTTTTTTTTTTTTTCTTTTTTTTCTAATGAAATCAATTATTTGCCATTTTCTTCTTTCTTTATGGGGTCATTAAATGTGAATAATTAGAAACGGAAAAGTGCACACCACAGAGTGAGTCACAAGCAAAAGCCACAGAATGTTTTGTGTTGCAAATGCAGCAACTAGGAAATATGCCTGCGCATTACATTTCTGCTTTTTTCAGCAGCTGTTTTAAAAGGTCTTTATCTACAAATGGTCAGGGCATTAGACTGCTGTTTTAACTTCCCTTTATGTCTTTGAACAGTTTGAAGTTCTTTTATAAGATGGACTGGTGTTTACACCATCACTTTAGAAATTAAAGCTTATGATGGACTTACATAATGTATTTATTCCTTTACTGCTGTCTTGCACCACTGTGTTTACAGGTAAGTCAATACTGCATTTACTGATTTGTTTTTTGTTTTATAGAATTTTATAGAAATAGAATTATGTGATTTGCTGAAAATGTTTTTGTTGTTGTTGTTCATTACATTTTGCTAAACTAGATGGTGAAAATCCTTTGTGGAATGATCTTTGTGCTAAATCTTGTTCGCACTAACATGTCATACAGAACTTATATAAACTTCTATTAACGGAATTTGTCAAGATCTCTTAACATAGTTTTATATTTAAAGGTATAGCGGAGGATCTTTCCGAATTTTAGATAAGACCCGCCCTCTCCACTTTTTGAAAAGTTTGATTGATTCACCAGAATGATTGACAATTAGGAGGACCAATAGTATAGGCATTCCACCTGGAAGTAAAAAAATCCTCCGCTATACCTTTAAGAATCAAGAAACATGGCTGATTTGGTTTTGGGAGTTTTATTCCTTTTTTTACATTTCACGATAACTCACTAAGAATGTTATATTAATGCTTAATAAAATAAAATAAATTGTTGATGATTAAAACATATTAGACATATGTACAGTAAATAAGGACAACTGATTCTGCTAAACTCTTTCTTTTTTAATAAGCACTCCCTGTCATGTTGTCTCCAGACATTTCCTGTGTAGACAGACTTAGCTGATAAATCAAACTAGCTTAAAATTAGCAAATCAATCTCTCTCTCTCTCTCTCTCTCTCTCTCTCTCTCTCTCTCTCTCTCCACCAGTACTGCATGGACAGAAAGTTTTCACCCATCTTGAGGTTACTGGGAACCAGGGTCATGATGTCACACTGTTGTGCCAATACATCCATGTAAACACAAAGGACAAAATATCTCAAGTACAGTGGACATGGTACAATCAGTCCAATACATATGAAATCATTATCTTTAATATGAACCATGGCCTTTTTCTGCATGACACATTTCTGAACGGCCGAGTCAGCTTCAGTACAAACTTAACTCTGATCCATGACGCCTCCATCATCATCAGAGACGTGAGGATGAGTGATCAGGGAGTTTACAGCTGTGACTACACAACCTTCCCTAGCGGCAGTTATAAAGGACAAACCACTCTTACAGTCATAGAAGGTATGCAACGGTTCATTGAAATTACCAATGAAATTACCAACTTCTGTCAAAACTCTGTTGTCTCTACACCCACCTCTACAAATAAACCATTCTGGGGACTGAGATACTGTAATCTGGTGGGGGTCAAATTTCAGTTCCCCACATTATTCTCAAATTTGATTGGCTGAGCTGCTCTGGGACATTTCCCTGTTTGGATCACTCCGGTTGTCTGTGTTTGAGTATTCCAGACAGAGAGGTGGTGATTTGAGTTTGCCTCTGCTGTAATAGTTCCTGATGCCAGGGTATTGTCCGCATTGCTATCTTGTTGTTAGGGTGTAGCCAATCACAGCCTCTGAGATATAGACAGAGCTCGGGTTCATGCAGTCAAATCTATGGAATTTGATCATCTATTTCATTGCAAAAATAAGTCTGGTTTCTGTGACAAGTAATTGTGCACCTCCCTTAAAAAAATGGCACAATTATAGGTATCATCTTGCTATTAAAAAATGGTGTGGCATGACTCGGCATAAGTTTAATACATTAAGTGAGTGCTTTAGAACAAACCCCTAACCATAAGTATAAGCAGTGATGCGTCTGCTTATACCACTCAATAAAATGAATGAAATCACAAAATGAGAAAGAAAAATAGAAAGTGTGCATTACAATAATGAATGCTGTTTCAAAACCCACTGATTTGCTAAATTGCTGGTTTATTACGATTTATGATCTCCCTCCTGATTGTCTGTCCACAGGCAGTCCTCCTGTTCTGTCCATCGCTGAGGCTGTAGGGATTGCGACTGCTGTTGTGTTCATCACTGTGATTACAGCTGCTGTGGGGTATTTGTTCCTGATCAACAGACGGTATGTGACTAAAACATTTAGCATTTAGCCATTTCTTAATTTGTAATGTCATGGATCTACATTGAATTATGACAGATTCATGCCAACAGAAAACAGAGCTTTTAATACACACATTTTTGAAATAAACAAATCTGTTTTCAAAAGCTGCCCAATTTTTCATTAAATTATTCAATATTTATTCAATTTTTGATCCGTGCATTTGTATGCATACTACAGGTAAAACCAAGAAACTGTGCCAGCATTAGACATTTTATAATATGCAAAACGCAATGTACTCCATTATCTTGTTTATCTTTGCAGAACCTGGAACTATAAAAGGACATACTGATATTAAATATGGAAGTGAATGAGTTTAGATGTTAAAAGACCTTTAACATTTCTCTTTTTATATATTGCTACACATGGCAGAAGAGCCGGCACGACTTCCGCAAATTGTAAGTATAAACTTCAAGCATGGGTTGATTAAAATCTCTCTTTTTAAAGGAATTGCTCAGTGTTAAACTGCACATATCGCTGATTCTTTCATGATTAATTGCTTGTGATGTTTCTTATTTGTAAGATGCTGGAAAAGTGTCTTCTAAATGATTAAATGTAAATAGGAACCAATTTTAAAATTAATTATTTAACCATACTATGGGTGCAGTTTATATACAACTTGCAAAGTTGAGAGCATGGCTTAAAAAACCGGTGAGTACAGATTTTAAACTAAAAGTACAGATTTCAAAATAATGGGGACAGATTTTCAGATAAAAACAATGAAAAAATGTCCCGTGGCCCAAGGGGGCCCATATAGGGGGTGCTATACTTTCCCAATTGCTTTTGCACTTCAAGTCACACCTGTAGACTTCTCACTCCATTCCTCTTTGAAATTTATTCCTATTTGACCAGTGTTTTACCTCTTTACTAGATACAACTCAGAGCCCTGATGACCTACAACAGGTGAGAAAACCTGCTGTTAAGAATGACTGTGGGAGAAAAAAATGATCTAGTGAGAGACGTAATCAATCCTGAATCTCAAGTCATATGGTATTTCACAAGTGCCAAATAGGCCACAGGCTTCTGTAAATGACTAAACTTCTCTTCACCCATGTATTAGGATGTCACTTGTGCTGATGCCACGATACTGAAAACAGGCAAAGTCAACAGAAGCGCCTCACCATCAGGGGACATTGAATACGCTGCGGTTTGCTTCAGTAGTCGCTTAACATCACTGCGAGCCTCAGCCAATCAGACGGCTTTAGGTGTCCACACAGAAGAGCAGGAAACTGTGTATGCACAGGTGAAAAAAAAGAGTACAAACGTCACATCCACTGCAGGTTTCTATTGAAGAATTAGGTGTTTGAACAGTAGAAACAATAAAGGGCTGCTCACACAAATGACGATAACTGTAAGTTAATGATCATTCTAATTCTAACAATAAGTAAGTCTACACAACCACACCATGAGCTATAACGATAACCACAGAGGAACAATATCACTGGAATCACTTTAAGAAAAAACAATTTTCAGCTGATAAATGATAAAAAAAACATTGACAGCCGATTAGAATCCAGCTACCTTGAGCATTTAAAGCGGCAGACGGCATAACTGCAGCATACAACTGAAATAAACAGAACTTTATCGTTCATTGGTGTGGCACAAATATAGTTATTATTCTTAGTGTAAACAAGCCTTAATTGTTATTCTGCCAAAACGGCCCAAAAATTTACGCTGACAGTGTTTTGGTAAAAAGAGTGCCTGTTATCTTTTTAGGTAGACTTGATTTGGTGTGGTCTATGAAAAAGTCAAAAATCTTCTTAAAACGAAGGAAATGTGCTGATTACAAGACATATGTATTTTTATCCCTTTGTTGGCTTTGATTTCGATTTAGAAGAACAAAATTGTCTGGAGAAAGCAGAAAAACAAAATCCAGTCTGTACACAGCATTAGGGTTGAGAGTAATTTTGAAAAATGCATGTTGTAAAGACAAATTCATATTTTTTTTTATTCCAAATGAGTTTCATTGTCAATCTATAGTTTTAACATAACATGTGGAAGCCCCTCAACTCCTAAAACTGCCCCCCTTGACCTTAATGCATTCACTTAAAATATCCTCTGATCTTATTATTTATGTAAATAAGTATAATTTTATAATGCAATTCACATTTGTATAGAAATGTTTATTTTAAAATAAAAAATAAAAAAGAGTTTCTGTGACCTTTTTGACCATATGTGATTCTGCTATTTCCTTCCTTCTTTCATCAGTCATTTTTCAGTGCATGTGATGTGTGCGGGAAAATGTACAAATGTAAGTTGAACCACAACAACAGATGTCTGACTTTCTGTTTCTAAAAACGCTGATCTGTGGTAAATGCAGCGTGTGCAAATATGTGTTGAGGTATGTGGTGTGATCTCCAGCACTGTTTACGGACTCACAAGTTCTTGCAGACAGATCAAAGTCCATGTTTTAATGAACAAACAGCTGCTCATTTCCAGTAACATACATATTCAGTCAGAGTGGATCTCCTCGGTATCAATAAAGTATCTCTATTTTTAATTTCCAATTCAGACAACACAACCCCAGAATTAAATTACACAGACAGTGAATTTAAAAATAAGTATAGTACAGAAAAGTATGAATATCTGTTTAGAATATCTTTAATTAACAACTTTTTTTTTTAATTAACAAGCGTCATTGTCCTCCATCAACGTGTGTGCTCTCATTCTGTCGCGGTCTGGCTCTGATCTGTACGGTGTCATTGAGAGAATGACATGAGCGTCTCTGTGCTACTTCCTGTGTGTGACCTCTATGGTAACATAGAGAGTATTCAGTCAGGGAAGGGAAGGAGAGTCTGTGCCACAGTCTGCCTCTGAATTCAAGCAGACGTCTGTGTGCCGCCTGAAGATCAGAGTCACAGGGGAAGTTTAATATCTTCTAAATCCTCAGACTGAGGTGGACAATCTTAACTCATTTTCAAGGTTACTTCAGACATGGTCACTGTTATAGTACATCGTTCAATAGTACAAAAGAATACTTGATATGGCACATGGCTATCCAAAAGAAAAGGATAATTCTGTCGTACCAAGGAAAAGATGGAAAGCGCATATGTCTATGATTTTGAACAAGGGGGCAAATATTGCAGAAATGTGTCATACTTTTGTCTCCCCTTTTGACAGTCTCATTTTTTTCCTCATTTCTGCTCTCCCATTAGGTCTGTGTTGTTGCTAGACTGAGGTGGCGGTAAAGTGCAGCCTTTTGCCGGTGGGGAGTGTCCTATCCGGCATGGGCTCAGCCCGCCTCCCCCTTCACTGTCTGTATTGGAGGATGAGTGAGGAGGGGGCGGAGCCAGGCGAGGCAGAGGGGCTGATGAGGGAGGGATTCGTGTACAAGAGGTTGTGCGGAGACTCTGGATACGCCGGCACTCCTGGCAAATGCGCACATGAGTGCAGCCTCGCGGCAGAGGCACTGTCACTGCGGGCGGTCCCAGGGCCACTGAGGGGGTGCTGTTGGCACCTAACGGGTCCTCTAGGAGTCGCTGGGGCCCGGGGCCCATGTCTGAGGGGCCTCCTCCTGGCCCTGAGCTTCCCGTCAGGGGTCCCGTACCGCTGTAGAGCTTTCCATTGCTAAGGCGCATCTCTCTGACAAGGCGCAGGGGCCGCGGGGCCCCTAAAGTGATGCGGGTGGGGTGCCGAAGGGCCAGAGAGCTGGATAGGGGGCGGCGGCGTCGCAGACGAGAACTTTTCTTGCAGGAAACAGCGTTACGGAATTCTGTCAACATCTCCTGACATACGGACACCTGAATATTGGAAATATATATATGTTAAAGGCTTGAACAAAAGAAGATTAATATATATCACAGAAGTATAAATCACAGACACATACCGGTATGTACATATATATACTCTACTGGTCAAAAGTTTGGAATAATAAAGATTTAATGTTTTTGAAATAGCACTCTTATACTCAGCATGGGGGAATTTATTTGATCAAAAATACAGTAAAATTGTGAAATATTATTACAATTTAAAAGAGCTGTTTTCTATTTTAATATATTTTCAAATGTAATTTATTCCAGTGATGGCAAGGCTGAATTTTCAGCATCATTACTTCATAATTTGTCTTCAGTATTACATGATCATTCATTGTCATAAGAAACAAGAAACAATTCTTATTAGTTATTAGCAATGTTGAAAACAGTTGTGCCTGTTAATGTTTTTTTGTGGAAACCATGATACACTACTATTTAAAAAATGGTGGTAAGATATTTTATTAAATAATTTTTATTCAGCAATGATGCATTAAAGTCCAACTGAAATCAAAATTGACCCTATTTACTTTGTTAGCGCATATTACTAGTCTTGTGGTGAAAAATGAATCCGTGCAAGTTAATACACAGAAAAAAAATAGTTTGCCGTCGTAATCTTTAATCAAAGTCTGAAAAGTTACTTCCGGTCTGGAATGGCGTTCCTTCTCTGATGATGTAGGTTTGATGGCTTGGGTTGGGAAACGCTTAACCACTCCCCTCAAACCGTTAGTCTGTAATGAGCGAGAGATGGAGAGGAGGAGCGCTAGAGTAAAACCCTGCCCTCTGTTCAATATTCCTTTTCACTGGGAAATACGTCACAACACTGAAGAAAAGTTGTTTGCAACTTCCGGTTCACGCAGACTTTAAATTGATTAAAAGTGACAGTGCTGTTCTTTTGAACTTTCTATTCACAAAGAATCCTGAGGAAATGTATCATTGATTTCACAAAAATATTAAGCAGCAAATACTGATATTAAGAAATGTTTATGAAAATCCAGCATGGTCATCACATGAAAAAAATATTAAAATATATTAAAATAGAAAACTATTTAAAATTGTAATAATATTACTGTTGATAGTGCATTTTGATTAAAAAACAAGCCTTGTTAAGCATAAGAGACAACTTTCAAAAACATAAAAAAATTCTTAATTATTTCAACATTTTTGTCTGGCAGTGCATATACATGAATATCACAGAACTATACAGTATATTACACAAGTAGACATGCACACCGTGACAACCACTGACTTCGACTTCACTACAACACACACTAACGCGAGGAGTCGGCGGGTTGCTTTGGTAACCTACTGTAGTGTGACTGTGATATTGGCGGTCGCAGGAGAGAGGCCGTACCTCGTCTGTTTCAGCTGATCGGCGTGTGGACCACACAAACTCCATCACAGCCACAAACACAGCAATAATCAGGCCACAGATTAACACCACAAATATACCGCCAATGTTCTCCATCCCAAGACCTGCAACAGTGAAGTAAACACTTTTAAACAATCTGCATCTATGACAATCTTTCATCACAGACATAGAAATATTAAATATACAAGTCGGCACGAAATGGAAATTCACCCTATTTTCGAGATGCATTTTATTGATCTTATTGTGAACGATTCATCTATGCATTTAATTTTTTTTTATTTAGTTTTTAATCTCATAATTTTATATTAAAATGTCACTTGATATTTTGAAAATGACAGACCTCTCTCTGGTGACGTATGCCAGACTTCTCCAAACATGTAGTCTGTTTAAACCCCGCCTCTTTCACACAGTCGACATTAAGCTCACATTCAGATCTGCCTCAATCTAATCAGCAAGCAATCAAGTGCCTGTCCTACATTTTTTCTTTTTCAAGAACCCGTTTTACTTGGATGTAGTCAAAATATGGAAGAAAAGAACTGTCTATACTTCCATTTCATCGCGACTTTAAACACAAAAAAAACTGCTTGCATTTGACAGCTACAGTGGGTGTGTGAAACCCCTGTGTTTTGGAACATGGTAGCTGGTTTCTAACTGGTTATGAGCTGGTTCGAGCTCACATTGGACCAAAAACAATCTAGCCCCCCGCTGGTTTTTGGAACTACCAGCTGTTTTTTTGCAACACTGTAGCTTTTTGACCAATTAACATGTTCTGAACACAGCTACCAGTTCCAACTGGATATTTCAGTAGGGATGAGACTGGGAGAAATTATTGCGTTGAGGTGCAGAAGAGGTTCATGCCTTTGGCACGGTGGTCTTCCTCTTTGGGACACTGCCCTCCCTCCCACCATCTTCTCTTCAGGATCTCCAACCTGTTATTCTCCTGCAACTGCAGCACTGCCAGACTGATCTCATCTCTGAAAGGAGAACCTGGGAGACGGAATAATGCAGATGTCTAGTATGAGGAAGTGCCAATAAGTTATTCACATCATGACACATCTAAAAACAAGTATGTCTGATGACAGTCAAATGATTTTACATGATTAATGTTCGCTTAATTTATTAGTGACCTAGAAATAGTGCAGAATCTTAAATATTTCTTCATCATTGCTTATATAATTACTGGTAGTTTGCTGTGAGCAGTCTGCAGAGCACTTTCGGAAAGCATCTGAAATCAACATCTAAGATAAGTGAACACTCTTTTACTCCACTTCTCTGTGCATATTGCGTGGTTTGCTTATTAAATAAGCAATGATAACAGTATAATCTAAGTGTTATATTTAACAGTCTTGTGGCGTAATTTACTAAGCATTCAAGCTGCAGCGTTTACGCTATTGTTCATGGGGGGTAATTTCATGTATGTTACATGTGCAGCAGCACAGCAGAATGTCTTACATGCTCACAGCAATGTCTGTGAATGTATTGGCAGCCTCTGTATTAGCTCTGCAGCAGCAGCGTAGCAGATCTATTCCGCCAAGACCAAATACAATAACATTGGCATATCCATTACCATGCCTATCTTTCAGAGAGTTGTCATGACAGAAATATGTAGACGTATATGGATTTGTATTTGTATTTGTATATGTGCACTGGAAGCTTCAGTACCAAGAAAAATTCCTTGTGGGTGCAAGCACACTTGGCAATAAAGCTCTTTCTGATTCTGATTCTGATTCTGATTCTGATTCACAGTTGCAATCGAAATTATTCAACCACCGTTGCAAATCAGATTTATTGGCAAAATTTACAGACTTTCAGCTATTTGCAATTCAACTTTTAATGACTTCTGCAGTCTCAAAATTATTCAACCCATGAAATAGAATCCCTGACAACAGCACAAATCTGCAAAACGGGTGTTATCTCAAGCACACCTGATGCAGCTAATCAAGGGCTTCATTAGTTGCACCAGGTGTGCTTCAGCTAGAACACATGAAATATCTGAACTGGCTAGGTTTGTTGAGTGTCACGTTTGACTGCTTGTTAGAAATATCAAAAGAATGGTCCAAAAAGTTAAGAGAAGATATCATCGCCCTTCACAAACAAGGAACAGCATACAAAAAGATAGCAAAGCAAACTAAATGTTCCTAGAGACACTGTTGGAAGCACTGTTCGCAAGTTCAAAGTTAAAGGAACAGTGGTTACACTACCTGGATGGGGCAGATAAAGGCTGCTATCAATGGCTGCAACCAGATTTCTGAGATGGCAGGTTCAGAAAAACCCTTGAGTGACTGCAAAAGACTTGCAGCAAGACTTTTGTGGCAACAGGCACTGAGGTTTCAGCTTGCACAGTCAGGCACGTACTAAACGCATCCGGTTTCCATGCCAGAACTCCAAGACATACATCACTACTGACCCAAAAGCACAAGAAAAGCAGCTGGTGTCTGGTTATACATCTCGTTTGCAGCAGGTCATAACAGCAAAAGAGTGTTCTACTAAGAACTAAAAATGCTTGACATGAAGGGGTTGAATCATTTTGAGACTGCAGAAGTCATTAAAGTTGCATTTTCAGTTGAATTTGGGGAAACCACTTGAAACATTTGTTGTGTTCAGCTATTTTAATTACTTTTGTTTGATTTGTTTATTGCAAACAGCTGAAAGTCTGTACATTTTGCCAATAAACCTGATTTGCGATGGGGGTTGAATAATTTTGATTACAACTGTATGCAAAGTGAAAGTGAGCAGGTTTATATTTTGTCAAAGATGTATTACTCGACAATGTTGGTAACATCATTTTATGTTATTATGGTGTTATGGTTTCAAAACCACATGATTCACATTGCTGCTACATTGCCTGTGAGGCTTCCATTGTAAAAGTATACTTTTATCTTTTAATTTTACTAACTGAGGGATCCTCTCTCTTACCTAGAGGCATGCCGATGCCATAACCCTTGGTGTCCAGCAGGCCTCCGATCTGGGTGAGGTTGCAGTTGAGGCTGCGGTGGTACTCGTTCATGGTGCTCTCAAGGAGGAAGGCATATTTCGAGTTCAAGACTCGTGCAATGCCCTCCTCTGTGCTCTTCACAAAGACACTGGGCTGCTTAGAATACATGTAGTTCCACATCCGCTGATACGTTTGATAACGGGAGTTCTGAGAGAGGGGAGGAGAGGATGTTTTAACAGTTTATACATCATAAATAAACATTTAAACTCTATTTGACATGCACAATAACAAACAGAAAGAAAACAGTGAGACACACACACACACACAGATGGTAAAAACACTTGAGCAAACAAAAACCTGATAAGAAAATACACAGTCATTAAGCCAAGGGTATTCTACACGAAAAACCAACAAGAAAATTAACAAGAGACACAAAGCCCATCCATACACAGATGCAAATATATGCCTGCTGGCCCTTTCCATGAATATGGTACAAAATTGAGCCTAAAAATATTTAACATGTTTTCCCTTTTCAACAGATGTTCAGTGAAAGGAGATGCATAAATAATTAGAGGCACAAATCTCAAGTTTCTTTACTTACACCTATTAGATAAACTTGTATCCCACACAAAACCTTTTGGAGAAAACTGGAGATTTAGACTTAATTTAGGCTAATTTTACAACCTTATGGACTAGTACATTTTTACATATTGTTTTTACATTTTATAAATATTGTCAATTTGATTTTTTAATTACATCAATAAAGATTGTCGACATAAAATTAAAATCCGACCTATCTATTTTCTAAATGCTTGTTATTGATCTTGTTGCATAGATTCATCAATACATTTCAGGAGAGTTTCCTCCGAGGAGGCAAGGGAGGCGGTGCCTCCTTAAAAAATTGGAAAATAATAAAACAAAAAAATAATTTTGGAATAAACAGCTGCTTCAATGTATATGTAATGAGTGATTATAATTAAGGTATTAATCACCTTCCAGAAATGAAATATGGAAAGATGTTTTGTTTTGTTTTGTTAAGAAATGTCTTCAAGATGTGTCAATACATTCATGTGTTTTTCTAGGGTACTCTGACAGCAATGGTCACAGGGGTCATTGAAGTCTATAGTTTAAGGGACCATTTCTTTGTTAAAGCTTTACTATACTGCGTTATACTAAAGTGCCCTCTCCTTGAGAGAAAGAACGCATTATCTTGATGTTTTGAGACGACTCTACTGTTTATAGTTAGAGCCTGGCCAAATCCAACCTTGGAAAAGCTGTGTCGGTGTGTGTGTTAGTCTTTTTGGTTACAGGTTAAGGAACAACTGGCATTAATGGAGATTGACTGAGCTGTTGTTCGGGACAGGCTGGCGCCCAGCAACCCAAATTTGAGAACTGGAAAGTCACGACGTGCCTAACTTCAGGGTCCGAGTATCAGCTGCCTAATCGATGGAGATATGCTTCAGTCTATCTGTATATGTGTGGAAAATTACTATGTTTATCTATTTCTTAGCCAATGAGAATCATTCAACCTGAAGCAAGGACGTGGGTTTGGTGGTAGGTAATTAAGAATGAAAGTGGCAAAGTCACGTGAGAGGAGGCAATGCCTCTATCGCACTATGGATATGATTGGTTCGAGCGATAAATCCCGCCTCTTGTTTTCGTGCACGTTCACAAATAAGTCTAAATTAACAAAATTATGGTGTTAATGGGAGGACTAATTAAAAAGTAAGCAACAACTCAACAACAACTTGTAATGGCCTGAAAACATGATGACTGTGGGGTTTTTTTTCAGTGAGCAATCAGCTTGGGGAAATTAAAGGTACATTTTTGTGTCTGTGACCAGTGTTTATCGAGCTTGATGACTGAGGAAAATAAGTTGATGAAAAAGAACAAATAAAATATATTGTTTAAATTGCTACTGCCTTTAGTTATTATTTTGGAATAAATGTAAAAATGCGTAAAAACACTACGTTAATGAAATGTATACTTGTGTATGATTCACATATGAATGAACATTCACATGTGCAAGCTTGCATGTGTTCATATTTCTGTCCCTATAGATGTGTATACACTTAAATATTAGTATCAAATGATTTGTACCATAAAAAAGGTCATGGTGCTTCCTCCATGAATGGTGCCGTATTGTATATTGGTTTGATCAGCCAGGTCATCGGGCGATTCAATTGGCACTTCCATTCTCTGCACTGTCAGAAAAGCAGCCAGATTCGCTGTGTATGAGGAGATTATTATAAGAGTGAATGCCCACCTGAAAGAGAGAGAGAGAGGACATAAATGATGGAAGCAGAGTGCAAAAAGCCCATAGCTGTGCTGTGTAATGTGTCCATTGACTCTGTTAAAATGAACATCAACACATATGGAGCCCCAGCACACGCTCAAACTCACCAGACCCCACTAACACAGCGTGTGGATAGGGCTCGGGGCATGATCTCTGACCCCTGCTGCATGAAGCCCCCGACAGGAAACCACAGGCTGTTTCCGAGTGTGTACTGATTTTCCAGCAGGTCTTTGCGCTCACGCAGACACGGGTGAGGGTTATACCATTCGTACGGACTCAACCTGACACAAATACACACACACATAGGGAGAGCGAAATCTAGCATGGAGCAATACATATTTATTTCTTCACTATACTATAAATGGTATGATATTTTTAATGGAAAACAAGACAAATACACTGATTAAGACCATGATCGTTAGCAGATTTTGAGTGCGTTGGTGTGCGTTTGTGTGTGTACCTAGCAGAAAGAAAAAGCACACAGCTGACAGCAAGGTAAGCCAGCAGCATGAAGAGCCAAACAGCCGGTGAGAAGGGATCCAGGAAGGAGAAATAACCTGGCTTCCTACCCTGAGAGACAGTGGAAGAGAAAAAAAGAGGTAAATGAATGCAACTGAAGGAAGGAAATAATGAATATTCAATCTATTAATTACATTTAAGTGTTAATTTATTAAGTAAATGCAGTGTTACATATCAAATACATGCACAAACTGTTGTGTGAGGTGAAGGAGTAAGGCATAAGTTAAATATGCTGTTACAGCGGTGAATCGCTCAATATAAAGTGTTAATCAGATCAATCTGTTATATGTGAGAAGGTGTCTTTGATATTGATGCACTCTGTCTTTAAGACAAAAACAGAAATGTGCTTGGTTGTTAATGTCTATTATTGTGAAGTTTATGGTGTCAGTTAGACATGAATGGATCAAAGGAAATATTAAAGTTAATCGAGGTGATGCGCATGCGCATTTGTTGTTATGTGTTACCATGTGCCTGCATGAGCAACGTCATCTCATGTGCTGTTCATGTTTTGTAATTTCAGTTTCAGTGTGAGACAGTAAAGAACCTTGATTCCAACACGTTCTGGAGTTAGTGTTATTCCTCGAGTGTGTTACATGTTATGTATCATCTTATGATTCTCATCCTCTCAGTTCATTCAAATGGTTTAATCTTGCATGTTTTACTCCGGACGCAAGATGGCGCTATTGATCAAAACGGCACAACAGAGTCACCAGAAATGTAATACTCTTCCATCAAAAGCAGAACTTGCGGTTTAGTGTTTACCAAGTAAACTAAAGACATATAGCCAATATTTCACTAACCAGTTTTCCGTTTGAGTGAGTGTGGGTCAGGTTTTGCTTATAACACAATTGGTCTCTCTAAGGGTATTAAAACCTGAAATCAGTCAACAATTATGAGTTAAATTCCTAATGAAAATTAATTTCAATTCATTATTCAAATTAATCTAAATTCATCACAATATTTGATTAGAACAGAAATTAAGATGTTTTTAAATACACTGTTGCAACTGTTTTTCCCCACATATTGAACACACGCCTATCACATTCTGACAGTCCACAGCAATAAATCTTGTTATCAAGTTTGTCATCTGAGGTAAACTTAGAGGTCATTCACAAAGAATATGTTTGTGTATTTTTTAGTTGTTAGACTACGTAAACTGATGCTACTGTGTTGATTCTCCCTCCCTCTCTCTCTCTCTCTCTCTCTCCCTCTCTCTCTCTCTCTCTGTGTGTGTGTGTTTGTGACTTACTATATGGACCCTGTAGAGAATACTGATGCCCAGGGTCATAAAGGGTTTAGAGAAGTCAATGATCTTCTCCCTCTCTGATGTAATGGTAAAAGCAGCTACAGCCATATCAGCTTTCTGCTCCAAAGAATGAAGGAGAGAGAGAAGGAGAGAGCAATAAAACATTGTAGAAGCACAACATAAATTCTAAGAAAAGTCATCTAGACACTGTAAGGAAAATCACATAGAATTTAATTGAATGCAACCGTGTGAAAATACTTGTTATTTCAGTAGAAAACAAGTTGATGAGAACGACTACACACCCTGTTGATCAGCTCTCCCACCATGCCCGTCCACGAGCCGTTGGGTTCAGGTGCCCCATACAGGCCATCGTCCACCAGTTTGATGCGGAAGTTGAACTTGAGGATACCAGCCAGCTCTCTTAACATGTCCACACAAAAACCCTCATACTGCTCGTTCCCCTCAAACTCTTGGTAATTCACCTTTCTCATCATGTATGGGTTCTCCTGCACACACAAACACATACATTTCTGTATTTAGTACAAGTTCATGGCCCCATCACTTTCATCTTACTGTATTGGATGAAAATATTACACTCAAAACTGTACATGTGTTTTTATTATTATTTTATCACAATATCACAATTAAGAAAACAGCAGTGAATTTTAAATAATTTCACTACTTTAGATGGAGCAGATGTTGCTTTACCATGTCTTCAGGTGACGCACACTAAGAAATATTCCAGTTCCTCATTTTTGTCCCTTCTCTAATCAATATTGACGTAAATTGTCTTTTCATTGTGTAAATAAAGAATTAAGAGTTTAAGTTTTAGGACAAGAATTACTGATGTAGGTAAACTTCCTGTGAACATAAGTGGGCTATTTGGGCCTGCTGTGGTGCAGTTGGTTCTCACCAGTATGGTGGTGATGATGAGGCTCTTGTTAGCCAGAGTCTCAGAGACTTTGATGTCCAGACTGGTGGAGTTCATCAGCAGAGTGTTATTAGAGAACCAGATCCCAATCTAACACAGAGATGATTCAGAAATGAAGCAATCAAAACAACGATGGTAGCACTATTCAAATATGTGTGTGTGTCCTACTTAACCATAATTTGGGGACAAATCTGTACCCAGAAGTGAACTAAATCTGAGAAAACCTCCTTTTGGGGATGTCCTTATTTGTTCTGTTTATTTTTTTTTTACAAATTGTGAAAGTGCATACATTTTTCTGTTAGGATTAAGGCCAAAGTATACTTCGGACGTCCGCGTACCATCTCCGTGACGTAATTTTCGTCATCAGGAGGGTCCGCGGACGTCCACACACCCAAGCCCAATTTTTGTGACCACACGGACGTTGCATGTACAACACAGCGCATGTGCGAGTGACTTGAGTGATTCGCACGTGCAGAACGCGTCTTTCCACGCTCACGGCCAAAGGAGAATACTTTGAAAGGCTTGCACGTTCAACTGTGCAGAAGACGGAGTGGAACACGAAAAATTAAGTAGACCTGGGCCTTTAGGGTTACTGTATATAAAAACAGTAGAAGTCTGTGGAATGTCCTCAATTATATACCTAAGTAAATGTGTATGTATGTGCCTTTAACCTCTTTGTGGCCTCCCCTGTGCTTCTCCAGGATATGGAGGGTGTAATTGGTCCTCTGGCCTTTACTGTTGAACTCAACTCGACCTGTCAAGCCATCATACTCCACCTGATCAAAACATTAAAGAGAGAGAGAGAGAAAGAGAATGGGAAACAGCTATGTTACTTTTGATAACACAATGGGTGCTCTCTAAGCAGAAAACATTCCTGAAGGACTTTCAAGTGGAATTGAATTTACCCATACACGCACACACACACACACACACACACACACACACACAGACTGACCATACGCAGGTAGTTCATGAGGCTGGTTCCGTGTTGCCAGATCTGAGGGGAGGTGCAGCTAAGAGGTTTGATGCCAATCTCCTGACTCCGGTTGAGTTCCTGCACTGCACTCACCACCACATGGACCGCATCAAACAGCAGGGCCGACGACAGCTGAACACACACACACACAGAGTTTAGGGTGAGCATTCTGTGTGTTATACATTGATAGTTTTTTGTGTTTGTGCGTGTCTTACCGCTGGTCCGGGGTATGGGTTAATGTCACAGCCTTCTCTCCAGGACAGATTTAGGCTCCTGATAAACTCCAGGTAAAACGGGTGGGTGGTGTTAAACATTGAGAAGCCCACGATGTTTGACTGATCATCCACTATATCATCCAACCACAGCAGCGGAAAGTCCTGCACACACACAATTAGGTTTATTTTTTATAGATGTACTGTATATATATATATATATATATATATGAAGAGTTCAGATGCAAAAGCCTCTAAGTGCCATCTGAAATTTTCTTCTAGAATGATCATTTTTATCAAGCTTGTATATTTAAATTCAGTAATTTCATTTAAGTGATAGAGCGTTTGTGCTCATTGGCTGTTGGCTGTAGTCTTTGCAATGTGTTCAAGCGCAAGTTTTTGACCCAGACGCAGCTGACATGAGGCGACACCACAGTCGGCTTTCATCTATGCTAGTTCTTTGATGTCAGTTTAGTGTGGCCTTTAGATTTGAGTGATACGTTAGACTACTGACTAGAGGTTTTAGTAGCGTATGTATGGTTCTGTGAAGTGTTCGATTAGACTAGTAACTAGAGTTTTCAGTAGAGTGCATGAGGTGAACATGACATGATTTACTGAGTTGATGGATTTCACAGAAAAACACAGTGTTGATGAGAGCACAGACTCATGTTTTTAGTTTCAGACTATGATTTATCCAGTCAGAGAAAATCAGACATATTTTGAGCCAATTTAAAAAAACATTTTCATTTGTCATTTGTCTCCAAGCACATGCATCTGTGTGTGTTCAGAACGACTTAAAAGTCTGGTAGTTTGTGATCCTCAGTCATTAAATGTATAATGTCCTGTTTTTTTTTCTGTAAACATTAATAAAATCAGCAAGTGTATGATCCCTAGTGTTTTAAAATGTGTTCTGATTTGTGTAATGGATTCCAGCCTTAAGCTGAATATAACACGATAGGTTGGACTACTACTACAGTATATGTTTTAGTAGTGTAGATTAGGTGTGTGTTGTGTTTGTAGGTTATACAGTAGAAATGTATGTAATGCAGTTCGAGCTGTGAGGGGGCTGGCTTGAGAAGTGTGAGCGGGTTTGCGTAATAAAGATGAATTGTTAATACAAAAGATGGGGCTCCAGGCATGAATATATCTACAGGAAAATAGGCCAAGAACTCCTCCTCTATCTTACCATAGTCGTGAGGATGTACTTGTAAAACGCTGATGTCATTCCCAACTCTGATGCCTAAAAAGACAGGCAAGAGGAAAGAGACAATTAAAAAATTTAATTATGTAAAAAGCAGAACATTTATTGTGCTAATTAAGGAATACAGTCCTTGAGCAGAAATATGATATTTATAGTGTCTATCTATACATTAAAATGCAGGTATATTGAACAAAGCTGAATTGCAAGGTGAGCGATTGAGGTGGGCGAAGACAAGAGAATGAATGAATGTGAAATGAGCCAAAGCAACATCATTTAGATAATGTAACTGTACGCTTACCTTTTTCAGTATAAGGTAAGAAATAGATGCGTTAGCATCAATAATTATTGTGGCTATTTTGTCATCACGAATCTCCTTCAGTAAAGGCGTGGGGTCAAGGTTGTCATCCAGCATCCTGATTGACAGCGTCTCTCGAGAGATCAGAAAACGCCTTATCAGCTCCTCCAGTCTCAACAGACCTGCGGGGAAGAAAGCGAGCTGTTGGCCTGGAAGCATATAGACGCTCAAACACCCCACTGGAATTAAGGGCCAAATCCGGCTCCATGTAGTGTACCTGATATGGTTTGTGTCTGAGGTTGTTTGTTAACAGCACGCATCTGTCCGTTTGCAATGCTGCTGTGAAGTCGGTGGCAACACAAAGCCCAGTGAAAATGTAAATAACTAGCTGCGCTCTCAAGGGAGCCTGCATGCAGAGAAAGAGCCAGTAAAGCCAGTGCCAAACTTTAATTAGCTTGAGGAAGGAGAGAAATCAATGCTCTCCACACTCTCATTCTCTCGCTCTCAATACCCTTCTTCTGTCTTTCCTTCACTGATTTCTCTCGTTCATTCTGATTTTCGTCCTTTCTGTTCACTTCATTCCACTAAATTTGTCTCTTTCTCGATATTTCACTGACTTATTCCCACAGCTGCATTATAACGTGAACTCGGATCTTCTGTTTTCCACTAGAGACCAGTGCTGTGACACTCTGAAACAAACATTATCAGACCCAGACCAGCCTTGTGTTTAATGACTCACGTGTGACAGTGACTAGAGCTAGCGAGACCTAAACCTAGCGAGCTGGCGAGAATTGTAGGACATCATAAGCATTTTCCCAATGCAAAACCTGTTCTAAACGGTAGCCATTTAATTATGAGATGCCTAAATTCTATGGAACTGAGCACAGTGAAGAAATACATCCAAAATAGAGTTTTCATTATTGTGTTTTAGTGAATAAATAAATTGAAAATATGCGAATAAAAAATTTATGCGCTCAGTTGAGTTGGATACATTTTGTATCCGCTAAGAAAATATGCGCATAAACTACGATGGAAACACATTTCCGAATAAATTCCTCGGTGCGCATCAAAAAAGACATGTGACTTTGCGATGGGACGGCGCATAACTGCACTAACCAGCGGTCCGGTCTTGTTGCACAGAGTCTGAAATGCTGTTTTGATCATTCTGAAATTCCTGAGCAACACTGTAAAAAGTGAACAGTTGGATCAACTTAAAAAAATTACTTCAATTGGTAACACCTAAAGAATTTAAGTTTTCTCAACTTAAATTATCACGTTTTACGTGATAAGTTGATCCAATTGTTCACTTTTTACAGTGAAAGTCTGTCGTCAAAGTGGTTCCGTATAGTTACCTGCACTGTCTTACACGACTGCATTCCCAAACAGCAGCATCCGCTTCAGAAAGCAAGATAACTTTATTGTGTTTTGTCTGTACGCTCTGAGGCGCAAGTCATTTTTATATACAAAATTATTATATACAGTGGCTTCTCCTACTGCAGCAACTTCCATTTTTCTTAGTGATATTTAGCACCAGTTTAACAGGAAGTTTATCAGGAAGTTTTATTCTCTTCAGCTCACTGGATGGAAACGGTGCATTATTCACAAATGTTTTATGCCATATTCCAATTTTGAGCGCAAGTTAAATTCGCAACTTTGGATGGAAACATAGCTAATGGCAAAATTTCTGTGAAATTTCACAGGCAAAAAGAACCACTGTCAAGTGTAGTGATGCATGAAGCATTGTTCGGGTCACAGAAGTCATTTTTAAACCAAGTGAGGATGAAAGATTGGGTTACACTTTATTTTGTTAGTCCACTTTAGACATCCTACTAACTATAAGTAACTTTGCAACTACTTGTCAACTAACTCTCATTAGAGTATTAGTAGACTGTCTGCTCAATATCTGCTAACACTTAATTTGATGCTCCCCAACAGACATTCTACTGACTACAAGTAACTTTGCCACTATATATCAGCTAACTCTCATTAGAGTATTAGTATACTATTTGGTTAGGGTTAGAATAAGTTGATATGTAGTTGCAAAAGTTACTTATAATCAGTAGAATGTCTGTTGGGGGACAATCAAAATAAAGTGTTAGCAGACCTGTTCCATCACACTTAGAGGCCTTTCAGTCTTTGTTTTTGCATTACACTTCACTACTTTTCAATTGTTTTTCGATGTGAACATGTGAACTGACATGTTTGACTGTTGTGCTTGTGCCTTGTGTCTTTTGAAGCATCTCTCGCATGACACGGAGTGAAAGGTAGTTAAACTTTAAAAAAACGCCTCTCTTTACCTTGCATTTTTCATTCCACTGCCCTGTCTCAGGGTTTTTTTAATGCAAAAGCATGTTACTTATGTAGAACGTAGACAGTAAGGCAGATGGCTAAGCTTTGGATGACAAAAATCATGGTCAAATTCTGCTTTGATAAAGACTTAGAATGTGTTTACGCAGTTGTTTAGTCGTTCCTTTCATGCTTTTTTAGTCTGACAAGAGGTCACCAGAGAAAAACAGTGTGTGGCATCAGACGACAGTTTCCTAAATTTAAGGCAATGAGGTTGACTACAAAATCCCTGTGCACAATACACATGAAAACATTTGTCAAAACAAGCTTGCGAAATGGCTTTCTATCTGTTTAACGAGAATCTGTTGCACAGCAGCGAGCCTCTCTCCATCTCTTGCCACCATTTTAAATGAGCTTGATGAGTGGCAAGTTGCACCTACTCTGCTGCCATAGCAACCATAGTGCAGCCAACTGGGTCAGAGCTGAGCATTATGTAGCGATGCCCTCTCTGAACACATGAACGTCTAAATGCACAAACACACATGCACACACTCTGCGTATGTGGCGCTGTCTCACACATTAACACACGCAGCAGGGTGGGGATTTATTCTCAGATAACGTTAACGTTATGTTGTCCAGTGACATGCTGCGTAATTGCCCAGCAGTATGTGTTATTGGCACAGCTACCTATTACAGCAAAGTAATTGTTAGTGCTTGCAGTAAGGAAGCACTGCAGTGTCATTATCAGAGTCTGTTCTTGAGAACTTTTGTAATTTTATCTCGCACAGCCTGGAATACAAATTGTAACTTGAGTGTTTGCAGAGAGAAGATGATTGATTGGGCAGATGGAAATCAATTTAAATGTTCAGGTTTTTTAAAGCCAGTGGAAATTTTTGTTTTCGGATGAATGGGAAAAAAACGCACCTTTCTCTGAAGACTTCTAAATCTTAATTATAAGTATCATATGCGTTAAAGTGTGTTTTGCTCTCCATTTGGAATCATTTTACATATTCAAGCTCGAAGGAAACCAGACCAGCTGATGAGCAGAGCAGAGGTTTTGAACTTACATTCGGCCTTAGCGCAGACCAGACTAGCCGATGGGTAGCTGAAGGAGCGTAGGATGGCTCCGATGGCAAGGCTCAGATCCTCGTTGCTAGGATACAGAGTCACAGACGCAAAGCGCAGGTAAGGAAGCCGCGGAGTCTCTTCCGGACCGATTTTGATATGTGGAATCTGAGAGAGAGCAGTTTAAAGAACAAAAGGAAAAAGATTATGATTAGTGAATTAACATGAAATAAATAAATGTGGAATATTTAAATGAAGCTCACCTCCTTTTCCCCACAGATGTGACTGACGATGGAGCCCGAGGCAGGACTGGAGGCGGGGCCAATCACAGAGACCACACCCTTTGGCAGAATCTGGCACACTACGACAAAAATGTAGAGCATTTAAAGGGCCCCTGAAATCAAAATGTACGTTTTTTAGCTTTTAGTATGAATATGTCAACCTTTAGGTTATGAATAAGCTGGAGTGTTCCAAAACAATGACAAAATTCTTATTTAGGAGATATAAGCATTCAAAACGTACAGTCTCTCACTTCCGCTAAAATGGATCACAGATTTTTATGACATCACCGCAGACTTCAGCTTCTCATCACATCTTCTGTCCAATCAAATGCTCTCTAGAATATAAAGCGTCCTGCCCCCTATGCTATAAATACCACCTGGCCAAAGCGACCATTGACACGTCACTTTGAGCAATATGGGTTGGAGATGTGTGTTCGGTTGCTCAAACGCTCGAGTTTTATTCCGTTTTCCAACTGTTCATTGGTTAAAAATTAAATGGCTATAATTTATTCACACCTCTACCATTGAATCCAACGTATCATCAGCACTCGGATTCGCTTCCATGGTGTTGTCAAGCACGACTTGCAGTCTGTGAGGTCCACTAAACATTATTGGCTAATTGAAAAGTGGGAGGAGTCATTCAATATGTCCCGCCTTAGCTTCCTGTTTCAATGGAAATTACATCAACGCATCACACAAACCAAGGCACTTCAGTGGGCCTTTAATTCCTCAAATCTCTGTTTGCCTTTCTGAGTCACTGTATGCTGTACTGCTTCACTTTAAAGTTCTTTTTTTGTTAAGTGTGCAGGAATGTGTGTTTTTTTATGTATGACTCACTAGTATCTGTAGTCTCATACTGAGAGTCTTTCTGGAGTTCAAATATGTCGACCTCCGCACGAGCCGGGCCCTCCATCACACTGTTGATGTTCTCGCGTGCTAACGCTAAAGCTAACCGCTCCCCACGCCCACAGACAGAGCTGTCATCCAAAATTGCCGCTAAAGGAGGAGAGAAGGAGGACAAGAAAGAGAGACGAGACAAAGTAGAGAGAAATCAAGACAAGAATGGGTAAAAGTTATATAAATGTAATATATAACAACCTTTCTAATTTAAAATCACTCCTTTAAAAGAACCATCTACCATATCCAATATTAATAATAAAGTCAATAATACAGTTTATTTATAATGATTCTGAATTTCATAGCATATCTAATGTAATAACTTTGGTTATTATCAATGGTTCTCAGCTGGTGGGCCACAACTCCAAAATGTGTTGCAGGACTGTTCTGATTAGGTCAGAGGTCAGTTGGAAAAATATTCAATGTAAATAATAAAATTAAACTAAACATGTACACTACTGTTCAAAGGCTTGGGGTCAATTTGTTTACAAAAATAATAATACTTTTATTCAGCAAGGAATACCTTTATTCATCAAAGAAACCTGAAAAAATATTTACCAAAATACCACAAAAATATTAAGCAGCACAGCTGTTTTCAACAATAATTAAAAAAAATCTGGTTTCCTGAGCACCAGATCAGCATATTAGCATGATTTCTGAAGGATCATGTGAAGTCTGGAGTAATGATGCTGAAAATTCAGCTTTTCCATCAAAGGAATAAATTACACTTTAAAATATATCAAAACAGAAAACAATTATTTCAAATTGGAATAATATTTTACAATATTAATGTTTTTACTGTATTTTTGATCAAATAAATGCGGCCTTGGTGAGCATGAGAGACTCATTTAAAAAACATGAAAAAATCATACTGACCCTAAACTTTTGAATAATTGTGCAGAACTAGAACAGCAAACTTTTAAAAGGTGGGAGAATATGTTTCCAATCAACTCTATCTACAGGTATATAACAATATTTTGGTCCTCATCCTTGAAAACCAGGAATAAAACTTACAATTTAAGGGACATTTAGAGAGCAAAATTGTACATTTTCCCATTCAACTGGTGTTAATAATTTTGTTCCACTTATGCAGTTCATAGTAATACATTTGAAAGATTTTAGTTATATTAAGTGCAATAAAATATTGTTACTTTGATGCCTATTCATTTCCAATATTAAATCTGGTTCTTAAAGCAAAACCATTTAAGAACCACTGGTTTAGAGATCTTCACAATCACAGTCAGATATTGGGCTTGTCGACCACATATTACAAGTCTAAATGTGTGCGACTTACCCATCCGCACCGATGATAAAACAGGGGTCTGGCTCCGGGAAGAAGGCGGCATGGTAACCACGGTGACTAACAGGAAGCGGAAGTAAATCGACAGCAGGAGCGCTGGCAGTTCCGGCATCTTCTACCGCTCCTCATGGAGATGCCTTCTGCTGCCTATAGCACCCCCTAGATCAACACACAAATGAGATTAACTTTGTTATATGCGAGCACTTAAAGACAAAAAAAAATCTACTGATCAATTCCACTTAAGATTCAGTTCACAGCACACTCATTGACCTTTTGTGACAACTTGCCCCGGGAGCTGGTAGACACAAAACAATTCATTAAGGCAACAAAAATGTAAAAAGTAACATAAAATATCAAACCATTGTTTTGGGCATGGTTTTGTTTCGACCTGACATTTATGAAACATTTCCTTGTCCTGAGAACACAGTTCAACCTTTGCCTGAATAATGATAGAGTGGTTTTATGTTCACTTGTTTATCCAACAGATATTACAAAATTGTAAAGATATAATGAAACTGACATTTTAGTTTGAAGAATAGAATTCATAAAATTGTTAAACCAACATTCAAAACTACTGTTTGGTAAACAAGCATTTCTTTAATTTAGGACTTTTAACTCAAAACCTCATGTGACAACTTGCCCCTGTGCCATCGCTTCTTTAGGAGATACAGTATGCACTACTGTTTAAAAGTTTAGAGTCGGTAAGATTTGTATATGTTTTTGAAAGAAGTCTCTTATCCTCACCATTTATTGGATCAAAACAGGAAAGTAATAAAGCTGATACATTATTCAAATTTGAAATAACTGGTTTCTATTTTAATATATTTATTCCTATGATGCTAAAGCTGAATTTTCAGCATCATTACTCCAGTCTTCAGTCACATGATCCTTCAGAAATCATTCTAATGTGCTGATTGGGTGCTCAAGAAACATCAATATTGAAGTTAAAAAAAACAGCAATTATTGGAAATAGAAATCTTAATGTGCATTCTATTCTTGCTGAATACAATTATTAATTAAATTGAGTTGACAGTGTTGTGCGAAGCATCATCATGAATCAGGGAATCTTATGACAGTTTGCTGACGCAGGTCATGACCGTGTCACGCACGTCCCAAACAGCAGCACGGGGAAATCACAGGGACATACTAACACCTGGTGTATCTGATGCATACACTCTCTCTCTCTCTCTCTCACACACACACACACACACACACACACACACACACACACACACGACTCAAAGCAATCTCTGTGAACTCTGACCTTTACAGACCAAACCAGATTTATTTGACCACAGGGAAGAAATGATGGATGTACTTCTCCTCCCTCTTTCTTTGTTCATCTCTCCTCCCTGCTCTTTCTTTCTTTCTCTCAGTCACTTTGGATGTGTCAGCAGGGCACGAAAAGTGAGAAAGAGAGGAAATGAAATGAAACAGCGTGTGTATACACAATTGAGGAACCCATTATTGCCGTACTATAATTATTGCAGGCAAACACTAATGACCAGTGTCGCAAATATAATTCTAAAGTTCACACCCGCTGTTTTGCATATGTGCACGGCTGAATAAAACGATACTTGGCAGTCGGCAAGTAAACTGTAAAATCTAAATTATTTAGGGGAGAGGGTGGGAGTGCAAAAGAAAGAAGCGACAAGAAATGCGGAGAGGGGGACTGAAATAAAAAGCAGGGTAACGAAAGGAGAACAAAGACAGAGAGAAAGAAAAAAGAGAATGAAAGACAGGGAGAAAAAGGAGACATCGGGAGAGAATATGCTTGAAGAGGGAGCCCTCGGGGAAAGGGAGGAGTAGATAGCAGGCGCTTCATTTGTTTCTTCTTCATCTTTGTAAGTAAGAAGTGAATCTGACAGTTATAATAATAGCACAGTGATTCATTCTCCTTAATTGATTTGGATTGTGAAATAAGAGTGCTGGATGCAAGCGTTGCCAGTGCCGGTTGATACAGACACATTAAGTTGTCACCAGGCTTCTGTGAGACGAAGAGGAAGCGTCGAGGAAGCCTTTTCCCTTCTTATCTTCGCCTTTTCCACTTGTGGAAAGATTCCAGAGTGGAGGCAGGAAAAGACACCCGCAATGTGTCCCTCCTGGCACTCCATGGGCCGAAAGCACAAGAGCATAATAAAACCATCAAAAGCCCTCTTCATTAGGGTTCTGAAATCATGAGCGAACACAAACACACATTGGCGTGTTGAGGGGCAATTCACTAAGAATGAATTGCACTCAATGAAGATGCCTTTTATTTGCGCCCGCTATCTGAGCCCCATTTACTAAAGTAAATATACAAATCAGGGAACACCACAAACAGACCCACAGCCCTCTTGTGGGTCGGTTCTGAGTGCTTGGTTGTGGAGGATGCAGCAAACTACAACAATCTGTCACACTAAATGTATGTTAAAGGTACTATAACATTTTAGGATATGTACCTTTATGGTACAAATAGGCCCCCTTTAGGTGTAAATAAGGTACAGAGGTGTACTTTTGAAAGGGTACTTTTTGAAAGCCCTCCGCCGTTGAGTACGACTGAAAAAAGTTTAGCACTTAATGCTCACATCTCCTATTTTGGGTAAAAATAGAAAAAAATATTGCTCTCTATACCGCCACCTACTGTACACTGGGATGTCAATCAGATACTGGCGCTGGAGGCGCAGGCGCTTCATGAGGCTATGCAGAGTTTTAGACAGACAGTCACAAAGCAATGCAAACAAACAACAGCAACCTTTTACAGTTCTTCTTGAACCAAAACAATGAGCTTATGCTGCGTTCATGCCATGCTGTAACTACCGTAATTAAAGGAATAGGTCACTTAAAACTTAAAATTCTGTCATCATTTACACACTCTCAAGTTGTTTCAAAACTGTATCTTTCTTCTGCTGAGCACAAAATAAGATATTTTGAAGAATGTCGGTAACCAGACAGTATTTTTTTTTCCTACTGTGGAAATCAGTGGGGTCCATCAACTGTCTGGTTACCGACATTCTTCAAAATATATTCTTTTTTTATTTTATTTTTAAGTGAACTATTTCTTTAAGAGATAACAGCGTGTGACGTTCTATTTGGAGCTGTCCATAAACTCCGTTTCTATGGAAACACAATCAATGCTGAAATGAATCTGCAGCGGTCAGGTGGTACAAGTCAGAGCTCTTTAAGTTGTTTACATTCATTAGTATTATGATGTTATGTGCTTTGAAACATAAGGTAATTTAACGCCGTCTCTTATGATGCTTTGCACACTCTGCTCTGGCTGTGTGCGTTTTGGAGGAGTCTGTTTCAGCATGATAATTCCTCACTTGCTAAAATCTATTATCTAGGCTATGTATCGTTTTAAAAACCAGTATTATAACTTGTCAGACTGCTATAATTAATTGATATCTGAAAAAATGGCAGCATGTTGAGAATAATTAAGAAAAGAATCTCGTTAAAGAATTGCTGGCATGTTTTTAAAAAAAAACTTCATCCATGCATTTCATATAGTTTCTAATAGACATATTAGTCTTTTTTGAAAGGGTATGGACAGTTTTTGGAGGTGCATTTTGTCTACATCAAGGGACAGAACAACATCAGACATTCTTACTTGACATCTTATGCTCACAGCAGTTTCGCTCTTGTGATTGATTTGTTAAGAGCACACCCCCTTGAAATTAAAACTTAGAAGATCCAAAAAGGTCATAAAGGCATCATAAAATGATATGTGTAGAGGACATTCATTCATAACATCACGACTTGGGCAATTTCAAATCCTAGCATTTCAGAAGGGTGGAAAACTAAAATTAACTGAGGAGTTAGCTTTGAGGTATAAAATCTGCAGTATGTTTTTATTGCAAAGTAACCTCTTATGGGGTGTGCAACTCTGGCCCTCGAGATCCACTTTTCAGTGAAGTTCAGCTTTAAACCTACACTGTTAAAAATTTGCTGTAGTTTTGCAGCTGTTTGCCAGTAACTTACTGTAGATTTTAATTTATGTTATTTACTGGCAACAGTTTGTTCAAAGTTAAATGAACATTAAACATTAACAAGTATTTGTCTTTAAAGAATAAAATTATAAAATAACAATCTCATGCAAAGCATTCTGGGAACCAGAAATCTTCATAATCCTTTTTCTGTTTTTTTCCTTCAGATTTTGGTTCCCAGAATGCTTTGCATGAGGATGTTATTTTAGTTTTATTCTGTAAAGATAAAGACTTGTTAATGTTTAATGTTCATTTAATTTTGAACAAATTGTTGCCAGTAAATAACATAATTTTAAATCTACAGTAAGTTACTGGCAAGTAGCTGCCAGTAATACTGTAATTTCTACAGATTTTTCTAACAGTGTAAATCAACACATCTAAACAAGGTCTTCAGGATTACTAGAAAGCTGGCAGTTGAGTTTGATCAGGGTTGGACCTAAACTCTTCAGGAAAGTGGATCTCGAGGGCCAGAGTTGCCCAGCCCGTCTTATTTGTGTAAATATCAGACATTAAGATTTTCCATTTCATGACACTTTAATATAAATATGGTGCAGTGCAATTTAAGCACATTTAGAGCTTGGTTGAACTAAACTGGCAGATGGTTAGGAAATAAAATGTGGGTTTTTTACGCTGAATATCCACTTTTGAAAGTGGCGTAACTTACTGAGTCTTCTCTCAATGGGCAAATCCATCAGAAACGGCTTGTCTCTCCCTAATTCTCTCCATCTCTTCTTCTGTCAGTTGATTCAGTGTACTTTCAGTCTCCTCTGACAGTCTTTCAGCGGTGCTGTGCTTTGAGCCTCTTACTTTGTCCTTAACCCACCCTGGAACATACACACATGCTCCCCTCTCACTTTTACAAAGAGAAAATCCACCAGCTTGGCAGTTGATCCTTCCTTTTTCTTGCCTCCTTGTGATCCTACATGTCTCTTTGTATTTCCACCAAGCTCTCTCACACTTTCATGCAATTATTTCCATGCTTTTGAAAGGGGGGGCTGTCTCCACTAGTTGTCCTTTTTGACAACATGGGTCACTGATGCTATTCACAAGTAACACACAAACACCAGTCCATGTATGTTTTGACAGATATGCTCTGCGACATTGACAAGGCCTGCCCTGAGGTGCAGCACAAACATCTGTGTCAAATCCAGATTCATCACAGACACACACGAGCACACGGATGGACGAGTGATCAGCGCAGGCCTTGGACTTTGTACATAGGATGCTGACTTACCTCACAGCGAGAGCAATTCGCTCTCTGCCCACTCACAGATAAACAACATGCAATTAACAATCCAACAGTCGTGATCGCACCAGTCACAGACCAGTGTTTTGGCAGGATTTGAAAGATAAGCTTTCGGATGCAGGTGTAGTTGGTTGCTGCTGAATATTTGATGGCGTTTTAACACTTTCGGGCTGGTACATTGTAAATACGTGATAAGATATGAAGATGAAAGGCTTATACCAGTGTGAAATCTTGTTCTTTGTGTCAGATGAATGATTTAACCGACCCTGCTGTGCCAACAGATTTAAATGAGAGCATTTCAGCTGTCAGGCTCTTCAGCATTCCCTTTAGCAGAGTAAACAAACATGATGATTCCTCATGCATGACGTCTGCAGACGCTCTCGGGAGCCACGCACTTTCTGACTCCTGAGTTTATATAGGCATGCAAGGTACAGACCGCGGTAAACAAGAGTAAAGCATAGGATAATGATAAAGGACACAGACACAAACACAAAAGCACTTCCGAGACTTCTGATTTTCAGATTTTCAGAACACTGTTAGCAAATCTGGTGATGAATATGTACACCTCATTACAAAACAAACACATACTGTGGGATCTAAGCACATATCCATTTAAACCAAGTGAACACTTGCCCTGGCAGAGCTAAGTGGATTTCAAATGCAACTTCCAAAAACAATTTTTTTTTTTTATATTAATTATTGTCGGTAAAAAAAAAAATGTTTTTAAATTTTAATTTCTGAAATTAAATTTAATTTGAATTGAGGTACCAAACAGATGCAGAATTCAAATGGGAATTTAAGGAAGTATGATTAAAATTAATTGATTGCCGTAGCCTACATTGTGAACAATATTTTGACAGTTTTGAAAATTTAACTTTTCCTTGCACTAAAGAAAACTTTGAATGATGGCTTTGTCTTAAGGTTTAAAGAAGTTTAAAAATCTTGAAGTCTGAAGTTTTTATAGTCCCCAGAATGTCATTACCTGTTGACTTTATTTGAATTTTAATTCAGCAAGTTGCAGTTTTTTTTCAATTCCACTTTAACTTCTTGTGGGTTGAGACCAATTCATAAATATTATAAATATTGAATTTTGCCCAACCACTGGGTGTCAAGTGCAGTTGAATGTTTGCTTGGTTAAAAAAAAAAAAAAAAAAACTATATTAGGTTAACTACTTTCATTGGTTATGTCTTATCTTGCCTGGGGCACCAAGTGAGCCAGAACTGCCACTGGTGCCATCTCAAATATATAAAACAAATATAAAAAAATAGATGCATGACATCCCTGTCAGTATGTTAGAGCAGTAACTGTCAGTGTTTCAATGGATTACACTCAACCTTTACAAACAGCAGTAATATTAATTTTTATGAACTTTTTATTAGACTTAAGGCTTTATAGAAAAGGCCACTTATTGCTTGTTGAAGATGAATTTAAGTTGCAGCTCAACCGATGGTTTCTATGATACGTTGTGACATTCATTCTGTCTCTCTTGCTCTCTCGATCACGCACACGCTCACACACATATTGACACCAACATTAAATGAGTCAGATGACATTTGCACTATCCGTCCCTTTCTCTCATAGCCAGATTATGCTGCCGTGGCAACAGGGTGAGATGGGAAGAGAGAGAGAGAGAGAGAGAGAGAGAGAGAGAGAGAGAGAGAGAGAGAGAGAGAGAGAGAGAGAGAGAGAGAGAGAGAGAGAATTCATCTGATATTTTAGGAAGTTAATGTAGGTTTTTCATCTTGTCTCTTACCTTTGAAGTTCATCAGAATGGAAATGGAACACAGTGAATTTTGATCTTTTCACTTGGCATAAACTGAATATTATTACAGGGTTATTTAGCATTGGGATTATTGTTTGTGCTCCTGCCTCCTGATATATAATGTTGCAGTCTTATTCCACATTACTCTACCGAAAGTCCCTTAACAGACTACGAATTCACTAAGGCAGCGTCTATTTCCAAGTGTAAAAGAAGGCTGATGCTATTTACATTGAGTGTAAACAGTTGCGTCACTTTTCTATGTGGTATATCACGAATACATTTTACTATTATTTACTAATCACCAGTAATCCAGTTAATCAGACACAGAATTTGATGGAATTGCGCTGTGGCTTGTCTATATCAATTAAGTCATCCTTTTCAGTCCAAACGCGGCTTCTTTCTGTGTAAATTAGGCTTATTATAGATCGCGCCCACAAAATTGCCTGCTGCAATTAACGTCACGCTATTATCGCCTGAGTGATGTTTGTGTACATTTTCTATTGATCATAGCAGCAGTTATTCATGAAATGATTATCAAATGATGATCAAATGATGGAGAAGAACATTATAACCTGGCATATATCCAAATACAGCCTGCACCTTGCAAATTGTGTTCAGCACCATTTTTGTTGGTATGTTTGTGCGGTTCCCCCGATTTGCATAATTATTTTAGTTGTTAGATTGTGCCGATATCCTCCCGACAACGGCAAAATGTTAGTTTGGATGGATTTCCACATCAGAAAACGTCAGATATAGCCTATTAGATTTGACCCCGGACGCCGAATCACTACCAGAATATATAAGTCTTCTATCAGCCTGAAAGTTTGACTAAGAAAGCCAGGAAAGAGCAGGAGCAAGAGACAAAGTCATGATAATAACAGGGTTCCTACACATTTTCCATTTCAAAATTTCATACTCTTCCAGACTCAAATTTCCATACCTCTCAGTAGATTTTCAGATTTTCAAGACCATATTTAAATGGTTCATACAGCATTATTTTCAGCTTTATATTTGGTATATAGTACTAGTCATCTGTAAATCTTATTTAATTTCTTAGGGTTTTCATTGATTTTCTTGAACATATAGAGCCTTTTTTTTTTTTGACAGACTTTTACATGCACACCAGAAACTTTTTCGTGCCCTCAAGAAACTATTCACATCAGCACTGGAATTTTTTGCATGCTTACGCATTACAATTTCTAGTTTTATTTAACCTATTTCCTTTATGCGTCATGCCATCTTACTATGAATAAAACGAGAGCATGGATGCACATGAATTAATAGAGATCTTAGTTTTGTCATGGCCACAACATATAAACACGTGGTGGGAACGTGATAATATGTCGTGGCCATGAGATAGTAATTCGTAGGAACGTCATATTAACTTGTGGGAACTTGAAAATAAGTCAATTGATTAAAATCAAATGACTACTACATAAATGACACATGATTATAAAACTCTAATCAAACACACACACAGGTTGCTATTGAGAATTCAATGCAGATGGCCACAATACATTTTTAGTGAATACCCCCCCCCCCCACTCTCTTTTTATTATCTATTATATACCCTCAATAGTTCATCTTTATCGAATAAAGTAAACAATGTGAATACCAACAGTGCATGTACTAATTCCTCTAAATAACTTTGACCTCTGAGAACATGAATCTCTCTCTACTTTGCTCACAGACAGAGATGCGTTAGCCCCCGGGGGTCTCATCTGAATTAGTCAACACCAAGCTCATCACCTTTTAAAGCAACTCAGACGGGATCGGGCCTGCAGGGTTCTTGCTAATTTCTGAGTATACACTGAGTATTCCTGGAGGTTCAGGGGGCAAACGCGTGGGACACCTGTTAGGAAGCACAACGGAATCTCATTAAATAAGTGAAAGCCTGTTGAAATCCAGTTATCAAGTTCACTGAGGTCTAATTAAGCTTAACTAAACCAGTAGAATCCCAGGTAGAATTTGAGAGGACTTATTAAAGCCTGAATAAAGTTCCGCAGATCAAGCTCTCAAGATTTTTACAGCTAAAATGTTTATCAGGCCACCAGCGATGTGTCATTATGGTAATGGGCCATATGCTAAGAGGAAAAACCAAATAAGCGAAAAGACTTGGTATTTATGGAAGCATAAACATTAAATGCGAGATTAGCATGGCCTCGTTTCATAGCTCAGTGAGTCGGGACTAAGGGTTTGAACACATGCATTATGCATGTGTGTATGTGTGGGTGTCTGTGTTTCCTTCCAAAAAAAAACTTTCCACCATTCATAACAGATCAGAGGATGATCGCAGAAACTATTAACATACAAATTCCACAATTTTAGATTGTATAGTGTTCAAGTACACAGAGAGACCCATGGAGGTTTCCCAAAATCTGATTGCTTTTTATTTATTTTTATTTGAGGACTACAAATATTGTTAGTAAAGTTTCTTCGTGTCAAAAGCAGTCATATTTTAGTTTTTTGTACCCATTTTCCACCCTCTCTGGCGCTTAGAATGAAAAACCTTAAAGGTCCCATTGCATGAAAATTTCACTTCATGAGGTTTTTTAACCTTAATATGAGTTTCCCTAGCCTGCCTATGGTCCCCCAGTGGCTAGACGTTTTGATGGGTGTAAACTAAGCCCTGGGTATTTTTGAGAAAATGTAAGCTCAGACGGGCGAATCTAGAAATCTTCCCTTTATGTCGTCATAAGGGGAAAGGTTACTTCCCCTTTCTCTTCTTTGCCCGCCCATGAGAATATGAGAATATACGCAAGCGCGATATTGTTTTTTCCTCGAGAGACATCATGGCTTGCAAACGAGCGAAGCATGGCAGTTGCTCAGTGTTTTAATGTACAAATGAACACAAAAGTATTTTTTTAGTTCCTTCATCCGAGCCTCCGATGAACCAGTGGGTTATGTGAATTTCTGATGTGTAATTGTTCAAGTTCAGACAGATAATCTTTCTCTCAAAATCGTTCAATACTGTTTATGCATCAGTAAATCAAGCCAGTGACTAAACGATCAACTTCACGTTGTTTCTCTTAGTAAAATGAAAATAATCTTACTTAAACTGAGATTAATATATATAAACAGAAAGCGATCAAAGAACGATCCCTTTCCATTCGCCCAAGCTGTCAATCACACAGCGCGAGTTTATCTGGACACTTGCCAAAACTCGTTATGAAATCAATGACGCTGTTACACTGCACAATGAAGCTCTTACTGTACTTACCTCATGTTTGCATTGGTGAAAGCATTAATGAGAGTGCAGTCTTCATTCACACGATCAACAGACTGTCATCTGCTCAATGCTCATCACTGCAACCTTTTATGTAATGGGAATAGATCTAAATACTTAAAAAACTTCTCACGATTCGTTAACCCCGATAGCTGTAATAGTAAAAATGTATAATAGCTGTAATAGTAAAAGTTTTCGAGAGAGTTCCACATGTAATGCTAGATATTTCACATGCAAGCATGTCAGCCAATCACAGCAGTGGGCGTTTACACTGAAGTCTCACAGCAGACACGCCCCTTCAAACAGAGTGTTCAAATCAGAGGCTAAAATCAGGCTAGGAAATATGCCTTTTATTTCTAAATTATAACAACTTTTGATCTAAAAAACATACTAACATTTGTAGCGTCTGGACCAATCAGACACACACAAATTATTCATTTATTTAATGAATAATCCAGCAAACTCACTCTCCTAACCGAGGCCTGTGAAACTTCCCCCAAAAACTAACATCCCAAATGAAGCTAACACACTGGCAAGACGCGGTGTCTTGTTACAGGACACACTGAGACTGATAAGAGTTTTACGATCCAAAGGAATGTCCAGAAAGCTGTGAATCTCACTTAAATTCTTGCAGAGGAGGATAAATAAACCATGTTAATCCTATATATTCTATATATAACCACTTGATAAATGTGTAAACATATATCTAATTTTCCCACCTCATGATTTTCCTTTTATGTGGTTGGTTTTTGTATTCTTGTAAACTCTATTGGGTTAATATTTCAGACTTTGCATACTATGGTCAACTAAAATCATATGTGTTTGGCATGTTTGGTCTCTATAAACTCTCAATCTTTGTCCCCGTTCTGTTCATTTACATTACATTCTGCTAACTTTGTGACACCTTACTATAAGCATCTTAAAGATTCTTGTGTTAAACATCCAATCAGATTACATGTTCAAAGACAATGGTCGTAAAAGAATTTCCCTCCAAAGGAAAATCCTCTCATTGGCTCTTGCACCTCCAGAGTGTGTGGCATCTTCACGCTTAAAGTCACTGATCACCAGATCAGCTTTCTCTTGGTTTTTTCTCACCATGAAAGATACTCTTTTCTTAGAATAAATGAATAATCAAAGAGTTCGTTGGAACTGATTAATTGATTGTAATATTAATTTAGCTTACCTCAAAGTTGACTTTTTGTGATGGGTAAAGGCTGATAGATTTTTCTGCACAAATGAGGTCTGTGTTATTTTTGTTGCCGAGTTGGACGCGTGGCAAACAGAGATGTTTACAAAAAACTGACCCAAATATTAATAATTAATCATAATTGGTAATTATGGATTATTATTAATATTTCCCCTTTGAGCTAATTAGTTACACATTATAAGGGCACCCCAGGAAACATTCTAAAATAATAAAATAATCCATGCAATGGGACCTTTATAGACACTTGAGAAATGAGCAAATGCAATGAGTGCTGCTGTGCTCCAGTCCTCACACACTGGCTTGCAGGTTTGCTGTTGTCAAATATAGTTTCTGACTGCCCCATCCATCAATAACAGCCTCTGTGTGATGCTTGTATTACATTGTTAAGTGAACCTTTCACAATCTGAAAACTGGTAGAAATGCGCCACTCAAAATGGCAAAATGAAATGACTAAGGATCTTGTTCAAAATAAACTCAAAGCTGCTCATTTCTTATCTTGGGTTCCTTTAGAACAGTGTTTCTCAACTGGTGGGTCGCAAGACCTGTTGACTTTATTTGAATTTTAATTCAGTAAGTTGTAGTTTTTTTAATTCCACTTTAACTGCTTGTGGGTTGAGACCAATTCATAAATATTATAAATATAGAATTTTTCCCAAACACTGGGTGTCAAGTGCAGTTGAATTTTTGCTTGGTTAAAAAAAAAATATATATATATATATATTAGGTTATCTACTTTCATTGGTTATGTCTTATCTTGCCTGGGGCACCAAGTGAGCCAGAACTGGGTTGCGGACTGTGCAGTCACAGAAACGACAACAGACATAATACTATTTTTTTCTGATGCAAGACTTTTATTTTGAAAGATGCGAGTGAAAGCTGTTGACACTTCTGTCAGACACAGTTTAAGTAAAGAATGCCTGAAAAAACATAATGTTCTGTGTGGTCAGGTGAGATGTCAGGCTGTATGTCAGTGTCATTAGTCTAACGTTATTTTCGTAACTTGTTACAAAATAAAAAGTCTCTCACCTCAAAAAAATGAAATTTTCTTGCTTGTCAGCAGTTATACTGTGCTCGTAGTGCGCACTCGGCACGCGCTGTAAATCACTTCTTTATAAATAAAGCGCAAAAGAAATTACAAGCATGCTACAGAGTTATGTTGTGAATTAGTAAGTCATGAAATTTCCAAAAAGTGACTGCTTTGTGTGTTATATGGGAAGGATTTGCATGCAGTTATGATGTTCATTCTATTCATCAGGAACAGTATATATAAATATTTTTATGTATATTTATGTATTAATTTGGAATTAGTTCTAATACCTAAAATAAATCTGGATCGCGGCTTAATGACCATGGGAAAATGTGGGTCCCATGGCCAAACAGTAATAGAAGAATCTGCAGAGCTCTAGGTGCCACACCATAGACTGTAAAAAAAAAACAACAACAAAAAAAAGGACTACGCACCTTTACTCTCTACCATTGTAGAAAAGTGAAGCCGCCAATGTCCAAATATGGCGCTGACATCTTATAGCCCAAGTCTGCGCAGTAGTGAGTGTGAAGTGGAGCTGTGGTATCAAGGCCCTCACACTCCCGCAGAATCGGTTAGTAGCCTACAGATTACTGCAGAACAACTCATAATGTTGGTGTGAAATAAACAGTAATGGAAATGTAGAAATTAAAGTTAAAGTTAAAGCTCCAATCTCTTTCCAAAAATCCATAAAAAAGTCTGTTGGTGCCTAAGTGACAACTTCGCTCAAAGAAGCTGTCAATCTCAGCTGTCAATCATGGCGTCAAACCCCCGTTTTTATAACATCAAATAACTAAATAACTAAACCCAAACTTATTTAAAAAATGAACACTTGAATTTACATCAGTGTGATTAAAAACCACCTAAAATGACAGAAACCATCTTTGGAAAAAAATGTATTTGAAGTGTAATTTGATTGTATAATTTGTCTCATGTGGCAGATGCCAGAAAGTCTGGACTACGAACCGACTACCCCTCGAGAAAACAAAAGACTCTCCTGAGAATTAACATTTGAACTCTCTCATGCATAAATAGCAGCACCATCCAAGATGCACCACACCGAGCAGCTCATCACCCTGTTCCCCCTCTTCTCCCCCTCACCTAAAACTCACTCAAAATCTATACAATGTTAAGTGTGTACAATAAGTAACTATATATATTTGATATCATTTGAAATGCATCTCAGTGTGCCTGGTAAAATGGTCTCATTCTCCCAGCCATAGTACAAACCTCCAAGAAGTTCTATAAGGTGAGAAATATTATGTGCCACTTAAAGGTGTGCCCTCCCCCAGATCCTCAATTCAAACCACCTCCTGTATGGAAATAATAAGTGTTCTCTTCTACAGAGATCGAGAACAAATCACAAATTCTGATTGCCCATTTGTGACCCCCTGAATAGGGGACCAAAACCTAATTATAATCGCAGACACCTCCATTTGGTAAACCTATTGAATTATCTGGGTATTTAAGGAGAGATGGAAAAAGGTTCACAGAATCTGTAGACAAATCTCCCGCACGATCGCTATGTGTAGTTTTTATTGCCACGTAAATATTTCAAAAATTCCTTGATTTCTGAATTGTTGATGATTGACTAATTATTTCATTCTTTAAATTGGATTTTAAATTATTGTTTTATTACCTGGTTAATAAATTGTTAAGTTTGAATTTATTCTGACTTACTCTGTAATTATTTTCCCAAGTAGATTAAGCGAATGCGTATGTTACCGCAAATCTGCATCAGGTTGTAACAGACTAAAGTCCAGTTTTGAGTGGAGCATAGGGCACACCAACTTCCGGCTAATATTTGGCACTAGTTCAAGTGTACTTAGACTATAAATTTTAGGAATTTCCGTTTAGGACAGCAAAATGTTGCTCGACCAACCTAAATAGGGTGAGTCTTCTTAAGTCTGTTTTAATGTAATGTTACTCTAGCTAAGTGTACGTGGGAAACCATGGCATGACCAAACCAAAGCTACTACCCGAGAAGTAATATTGGTCGGCTTTTATCTGTAGTAGTGGTCATGACCTCTGACTGTTTTAATTCAAGTGTATACAGATCTATGGGAACTATACAAAGTATCTTAGATAGAGTAAGCGTGAATGCGACCATCTAAGGCAGTGGTCACCAATCTCGGTCCTGGAGGGCTGCTGTCCTGCAGAGTTTAGCTCCAACCAGCTCCAACACACCTGTTTGAAAGTCAGTATGCCTAGTGAGATCTTGATTAGCTGGTTCAGGTGTGTTTAATTGGGGTTGGAGCTAAACTCTGCAGGACAGCGACCCTCCAGGACCGAGATTGGTGAACCCTGATCTAAGGTATTAGTCAATTACCTCTGTTTAGTTACCAAAAACTGATGAGTTTGTGATCGTGAGACCCGCTTTAAAACGTCCGGAGTGAGGACCTCAAAGCGACATAGATTCCTAAGGAACAGGTAAAATATAAAGTACAGAGCTGAATAGAATAATCAATCATTCACTTACATTTAACGATACTCAGATCAATACTTGGACCAGTAGGCGGGCCTTACACTAACATCCCATTCGATTACATGGAGAGGGCGGGGTTTATGAGCTATATTACATCCAGCCAGCTGGGGGCGATCGAAACGTTTTGGCTTTACTTTTCAGGACTTGTATGGCACACTTGTGGTACACACAGCCAGGAACAGGCCATGATTTGGAAAACTTTCTCGTTTTACTCTTACATTGTTAGTATTTTTATTTCTCTTTGTTATCACCATGACTGGGCATATGGAAGACTAGGAGTGGCAAAATAAAATGATGGAATAAATTATCAAATTAATCATTCAAACATAAAAAGTTAAATAAATGGACCACTCCTAAATGGATAAATATTTAAAACTATGATTAAATTTCATGTTTTAAAATGAAGTTAAAACAATAATATAATAAATAAATGTAGTAAAATTCCCAAATGCTATTGGACAGTTTACTCATGGGAGCAAACATGGGAACACTTTCGACTCAAACATGTGCCATTAAAGGAGGACTGTCCAATCATTTATTCCTTACTTTATTTATTTTTTAGCACTCTTACTCAGTAAGCACTGCTAAGCAGCCCAAGTTTCTTTTTTGTTTCAGTAAATAACTAAATAAAATGCTCTTTATGGACTGGGGAGGGACTTTTGCGTCCTTAAATTTACAGTTTGTTTCATCGCACATCCAGCTCATTATATCTTAATATCTGATGACCCCTTCAAAAGACCCTTGGATACAAAGCTCTGTAGACAGGGCCAGATTCCAGACCCTTTTAATCAAACACACACGGTGGCATACAGGTGATTTATCGTGCGCCCCTCTCCACCCATTCATTGCGTTTAATCACATGGCTTTACAGCCAAGTATACAATCAATACTCATCACCTGACAGCGCATGCACACACAATGCAGAGGATTACGTATGGCGGGAGGAAAATGAGAGCTCGCAAAGCTTCAGGAGAGACAGAAAAGAGTAGCAGGAGGACAAAATGGGTGCTGTGCCACTGGTTAACCAAGTAATTAAGTGACAGGCGGGAATAAGAGAGCGTAAATCACATCCAAGAGGGAGAATGCGAATGAAAGCGGATAGAGATGAACAGGTGATAGAAAGAGTGAAGAGGGAGTTAGTGTGGAGAGATAGAGAGAGCAGGAGGGTGGAAGAGTGGGTGGAGATGGAGGAGTCTATATATAACTGTAGGGTTATGGAATAAAAGTGAGAGATTGTACTGTTGTATTTGATTACTTAACTCGGACCGCCATGGTAACCAACTAAACAGCACATGAAAAGCACTTTAAATGCTCGCGCACACATACGTGCAACGTTCACCGACGTGCTAACCAACACACAAGAGGGCTCTTCCGAAGCCTTTGCCAACATAACTATAAAAGGAGTAAGAACAGCATCGTGCAAACATCTCTGTTTGCCACGCGTCCAACTCGGCAACAAAAATAACACAGACCTCATAGTGCAGAAAAATCTATCAGCCTTTACCCATCACAAAAAGCCTAGAACGAACCTTCTTTCCCCAGCAGACTGATTCAACTCTCGCTCTCCCTCACCGGAGAATATTTATATAAGTATATGCTGCCGATTCAACTTACAGGAAGCGTGTGCGTGTGTGTAGTGCACTCGAGGTGTGTTACGGTGTGTGGTTGTGTGTTTACTCATCCTGTGTAAATCAGCTGGAAGCGAATAAAAGCAGGGTAGTGATGCTCTGTGGGAACAGCAGGGAAGGGTCACGGAAAGGATCTGATGCTTCTTTGCTGGTTAGTCTCTGGTGAGAGACGATAAACAATAAACAACCAGTGTCTGAGCGAACTCCACGCTTCAGGCCCCAGCTGAGGACCGCTATCCTGAGCCGCCTGCAGACCCAGGTAGCCAATACTTTTAAAAAAAAAGCAGAGAATAAAACACATCCAAATGCAGGCAGTGAATGCTTCCAGGAAACATTGTAATACTGAATGCAGCTATGAAATCTGAGGAACGTCGAGTTGGCTCTGTTTCTGTGTTACACCTCAATCCTATGGGAACTCAAGCCCACAGACTCAAGAATGCCAATATAACACTGAACCAAACAGAAATAGTGTGTCTATAGCAGCGCTTTTGATTTAAAAGGATGGTTCAGGCAAAAATACAATTTCTGTCATAATTTACTTGCACTGATCTCGTTCGACAAATAATGATGACTTTCTATGTTCTGTCTATTTTTTTTAAATCAAAGTCAATGTTGCTTGGTTGCCAACATTCTTCAGCAGACAGACAGAAAGAAAGAACAAAATTCATACAGTTTTAGAATGACATGAGGGAGAGTAAATGATTTTTGGGTGAACTATCCCTAAGGCCTGTGAAGTAGTTTTGAACCCGGCTGAAGAATTTCATACCTACAATTGTTTTCCCTATCATTGAACTTGGGTCCTCTAAATAGCAGTGGTTTGATATTTGAAGGACACCTATTATAAGCTTTTTTTTATTTTCCTTTTTCTTTACTGTGTAGTATAGCTGTCTGTTAGTCTGGCTATCACCAGACCAAGCTCAATCTGTTAAGACATTGGTCTGGGGAGTCTGCTATATATTTTATATTGCACAAGAGGTGTGATCAACGGGCATAGTTCAAATGACTCTGTACGCAATTGGATAGTCCTTCAACCAATCAGACCAACGATCCAGGTGAAGAACTTTGCAGAGCGACGCGAAAACTCCAGGCAGGAAATGTGTAACCAAACGTGTTGATCAGCGGTTTGCAGAAGCAGCAATGGAATCGAGCGATTTTTGCAGGTTGTGTAAAAAAAACATGAAAGTAAATGGTATTTACACCCACTCGAGTGATTTGTTTGCTAAAAAGAAGCCATTGAGCATCGTCGAGAGGTTAAAAGGAATTGGACAGAGCCGTAACGGCTCTGGAATTGGATTGGATTAAACCCGCCAATAGCGCACCAGGTGGATAAGCCAGTTTATGATTGGTTCCCGCAGATTTGTAAAGGAAGCAGGATAGATATATGTACAGGTTTCCAGCATGAGCTGCAGAGCGAAATCTAATCGCCGGCAGATCAGGCTGGGTTTACCCAGTCTAGCTGTCTGTGCTTGAAAATGATCTTCAAAGTTACAAAGCACAAAGTCCATGCCAAAAGGAGTTCATCTTTCCAACAGAAAACACCTGCCTAAAACACCTTATTTGTAGTCATGCCATTGTTTCTGTGACTAATACTGCCTTAACGTGCAATTGGAATTTTTCGTAAATACAAGTTTCCTAGTCGGAAATTGGACATGAACACCCTCTCAAGCCGCATTTACTATTGGGAAACTCGGAAATGAAATATCTTCAATACATTTTGGCTTTAATAAGACTTCCCCAGGATATAGGCAAGAATAAACCAGGTGTCGTCCATGATTCCTATTCTTTCAGACAACAAAGCACTTGAACGTGACAAGCTCGTAATCAGTACTTCAGAAGTGAGAAGTAGGAAATTTCCGATTGCATGTGAAGGCAGGATTAGCTACATCACCATGTTAAACATTTGCATAATGGCCCACTGTCAAATAACAGTTAGCTAAGTATTTCGCTATACAAGGAGACACTGTTTTTTCGTTGCAAGGGCAAAAAACAATTATTGTCATAATTGTGAACAGCATGGTATCATTTAGTACCCTTGCCATGCACAAAATCCTCCTTAAAATATAATTGTGTCAATCCTATTTGATCATGTTTGCACAAATGTTCTCATTAAATCATGCACACAAAGTGAAAACGCAATTAAGTAGATTGCACAAGAAAAATATACACTTCATTTCCAAACTTAGTAAATAAAGGTCACTGTGTATAATGTACCACATAACTGTCAGGGTTATGTCTTGTTTTATTTGTGTTTGAGTTTTATATGAGTTGGTTTTTGCTCTGTTTCCTTTGTCCCTTTTTCCTGCTTCTAGTTAGTTACTCATTTTTTTCATTAGTCACGTCAGCTTGTTTCTTTGATTGGTTCACTCTGTTATTTAAGCCGTGTTTTGTTCAGTTCTTTGTCCGATCTCATCTTATGAAGTTTGGTTGTTCTGTTCTCGTGTCTCTGGACAAGAGTTCTCTGAGTATTTTGTTGTGTTTGTTTAAAGAAAAGACTGCTGCATTTAAATCCAGTCCTTTATTTCTTCCCGTTACAACCTAAAGGGGACAAAAGGAAGTATGCTCTTAAAAATAAATACTTTATAGCAAGGGGTGCTGAAAGACTTGTGTATCTTTCTGAAGAGCTTCTCCTCATCACTGTCACATTTACCTGCTCATTGGGTTCTGTAAAAATACATCGGAATAACAAGTGCTACACTGATCCATTTGAATCGAATATTTTTTTTTTTTTTGCAGGTTAATACACATCTAACAATAAGAATGGATAGAAAAGACAAAATACAAAGTAAATATTTTGCAGATTATAATTTAATAAGTTGCTTTTGTCACGGTATGGCTGTGTAGAATACACGCACGACGAAGAATATAATCTGAATAGCCTTTAATTAAAGATTCAAACGATACACAGGAGAAAGGAACACAACCAATATACCTCTAACAACAAACAATGAAGAACAAGGGACTCACAGAAACAGAGGGATTATATACAAGGGCAAACTAAGGAGCTGAAGAGATAATTAATGAAACACACCTGAACTGAACTAACACAATCAATTAGAAACCATAGTGACAAACTGACATGGAACAGAGGATGACAGGACTAATAAACAACTTAGAAGCAAACTAGAAACGAAACAAAAAGGAAAATGTATGAAAACAGAACTTACAGTTTTAGTTTAATGACAATATAAAAACAATTATTTAATTTAGCGATCAGAATGTTATGGAAGCTTGTTTCCGCCACTGAATAATAAATAAATAATAATAATTGCGACTTTTTATCTCACAATTCTGACTTTTTTTCTCACAATTGCGATATATCAAGTCAGAATTGTGACTTTTTTTCTCCGAATTGCGAGATATGAAGTCAGAATTGCGTGTTATAAAGTCAGAATTGTGAGATATAAACTATTCTGAGGTAAAAAAAAAAAAAAAAAAAAAATCCGTCTTTTTTCCCCCTTAGAATTGGACTTTATATCGAGAGGCGGTATTAACATTAAGTGACACGGCATCTGACGCACAGAAGCCAATGGCACATGTCACTATGCGCATTGGCACATCCGGTGGCACATCCGGTCTTCATTGGCATGTGCCAGTGGATAGTGGCATGTGTCACTGACATTATTGGCATGTGCCACTGACATCGCGACACACTGACACTGACATGTCACCTGACTGACACCGAGTCGCGGAACATGTCACCGTGTTGCGACACCTCCAGTAGCGACTGACAGATTAATCGAACACCTATGGCCTACTGACGTAATTGTGCCACAAAATCCTAAATAAATAGCCGAATTTTGTGATATTTAAAATATCAATTAAACGAATTAAAGTGCGTTAATATTTTAATAAACGTGTTATTTGTGGCACGTCTGTATTTGATTGGTATGTGTCACTGAATGTTTTGTAATACCAGTGCTACTTTATGTTGTTTATCTCGCAAAGTCACAAACTGCCCATTCTAGGAAAGACACGAAATAAATCTATCATGGGTCACTACGAATAACGTATTAACAGTCGCGTCCGTTACTGTAAACCTTTATTTTTGCGTGATGCTGCACAGACGCACGCCAGTAGGTGTCAGAATAAGTGAGTGTAACACTAGCCAGCGCAAGATTCTCATCTGTGGCTTTAATATTTCAAAATAATTGTATCGAATTATGTATGTTGTAGGCTACACATTAACTTAGCGATGTTATAAATCATATTTTTTGACAGCATAAAGCAAATTGTTATGCAAGTGGCATATGACGCAATCCATTTGGCACATCTCACGTTTTAGTGGCACATGCCAATATCCACTGGTACATGCCAGTTGGCCTGTGTCACTAAAACTGACATGAGCTCTTTATGTTGTGGCACCTCCAGTAGTGACACCTGCAGCTGTCTGCCGGAGTATAATGTAGATTATGTACCATATGCACAATTGCACAATGTATTTTATTTATTGAATAATTCCATAAAATTATTTTTGAAATATTAAAGGTACTGAGGAAGGTCCTGAGCACTTTTTTGCACTTGTATAAATAAAGAATATTGCTAGTAGCTCGGTATACTCCTTTTCAGATACATAGCCTAACAAACATATGATTTTTAATAATACATTTTTTACACTTTTTGGAAGGACTTGAAATATTAAAGCCACAGATGAGAATCTTGCGCTGGCTAGTGTTACACTCACTTATTCTGACACCTACTGGCGTGCGTCTGTGCAGCATCACGCAAAAATAAAGGTTTACAGTAACGGACGCGACTGTTAATACGTTATTCGTAGTGACCCATGATAGATTTATTTCGTGTCTTTCCTAGAATGGGCAGTTTGTGACTTTGCGAGATAAACAACGTAAAGTAGCACTGGTATTACAAAAGTGACACATACCAATCAAATACAGACGTGACACAAATAACACGTTTATTAAAATATTAATGCACTTTAATTCGTTTAATTGATATTTTAAATATCACAAAATTAGGCTATTTATTTAGGATTTTGTGGCACAATTACGTCAGTAGGCCATAGGTGTTCGATTAATCTGTCAGTCGCTACTGGAGGTGTCGCAACACGGTGACATGTTCCGCGACTCGGTGTCAGTCAGGTGACATGTCAGTGTCAGTGTGTCGCGATGTCAGTGGCACATGCCAATAATGTCAGTGACACATGCCACTCTCCATTGGCACATGCCAATGAAGACCGGATGTGCCACCGGATGTGCCAATGCGCATAGTGACATGTGCCATTGGCTTCTGTGCGTCAGATGCCATGTCACTTAATGTTAAAACTGCTACTGCTTTATATCTCACAATTGTGAGTTTATATCTCGCAATTCTGACATCTTTTCTCAGACATTTTTTCTTCATATAAACTCAGAAAAAAAGTCAGAATTCTGACTTTATAACACGCAATTCTGACTTCATATCTCGCAATTCTGACTTTATAACACGCAATTGCGACTTTATTTCATGCAATTCTGACTTTATATCTCGCAATTCTGACTTTATAACACGCAATTGCGACTTTATTTCACGCAATTCTGACTTTATATCTCGCAATTCTGAGAAATAAAGTCAGAATTGCGAGATGTAAACTCGCAATTGTGAAATAAAAAGTCGCAATTATCTTTTAAAATGTTTTATTTTGTGGCGGAAACAAGCTTCCATAGAATGATGTCTTCATAATATCATGAAAAACATTTTTCTCACACAATATAAATAGAAAAATATGCATGAAAATAATCAGCAGCCTTTAAGGGCATCATCATATTTAAGGTCAAAAACTTTGAAAACCCCCAGTTGAGTTTTTGTTCTGTAGATTTTAGAAAACATGGTATACTGATATACTAATGCAGACAATCATAGGCGGATCCGAAGGACCTCATGTATAACATGAAAAACCTTTTTAATCTCAAAAGAGCCAGATAGTCCACTCAAGACCCCTACAGCTAAACTGGTCCTTAATAAGAAGGTTCTTTGCAGAATCTGAAGTGCTTCAAAAAAACATTAAAGAAGAGTTTACTGTATATACCGTACCACACAACCAATGAAGTACCAATGAATATTTTGAAGGCAGTAAACATACTTCAACTGTTTTCATGTACCCCAGCACCACCACTTACTGCTGAACTGCATTCAGAGGCCAGTCAAATGGCTGATGGCAATCAGCAGATGTCATCATCTGCAGTATGTTGCTGCTCTGTTGTGCTGGGCAGTTTGACATAAAATTTAAAGCTCGAGCTGCTACATCAAACAGCAGCAATGCCAACCCAGGCTCATTGGAAAAACGTGCCGATGGCGACATTTGCAAAATGATATTACGTTCCATTTTTAGGAGCGTTCAGTTTTATCTGAAAAAGATCAACATGAATCCGCCAATGTTTTAAAACACTGTTGTACGTATCAGCAGGTCGGAAATGAAACGTCTAGTGAAAAAGCTGTAAAAGCTTAATGCTCTACCACCTACAGTAAACCTACTAAACCTAAACCTTTCCCTAACAATATTAAATGTGAGATTAAAACACATTTGCTGTAGCAACCTTGCCATTTTATATTGCTTCTACAAGTCTTTAAGCTCTTTATCTTGACTTGCGTACCCAAGTCCAATGTTACCAGGTGAGCTACTGTAAGATCACGCTCGATTGGCCCAAAACCGGCATCCGACCAGCGCGGAAGGTCTTTACGTGTTACTGTCCTTTTCTCGAGGCAAAGTATTTTTTGATTAAATGCAATGCATTTGAATACGTATTCTCTCATTTCATCTGACTCCATAAATGAAAATGTTTTAATGATATCTTTGCATCATTAAATGTGAGCGAATGTTTGACTATTCTTTTTAACTCTTTAATGCAAATAATGCCAAAGTCAGTTAGAATAATCAAATGTAACAATTTATTGTCAGGTAAATGTATCATGCCAATTTCATAATCAATTCAAAGATAATCGATACAAAACATCAAATACTCTGGAAAATGAGAAGAGATGCAAACCCAACAATAAGAAATACATGAGGCTGAGAGTTTTGGCCACTCTCAGCCTCACGGGCTAATCTGAAATACAGAAAGGTCCCGAACCACCGGCTGCATTTCATTATATAGACAAACCTCTTTCACATGGAAACATGTACTAACAAAAGAAATTTGCATTCAGAGGTTGCACCTTTTGGGAGTATGAGACCATTTGCCAGGAGATCACCTTTCTTTGTATGTCAGTTATCTTTAAACTCTTAAAAACCTTTTGTTTTACTTATTTGGAAATGAGACAGTTGTACCTGTCGTACTGTGACATTTTAAATGATACCAAACATGAAAAATACTCTGTGATAATCATTCACATTAAACTATACATTTTCTTGGGTGTTTTACATGTGGTCTCAGCATGAGAGAGGGGGAGTGGGGAAGAAGGGGAGAGATGTAGATTAGGATGTTTTGGAGGTGAGACTTTGCCTCACAAATGGTGAGTTTAAATGCTAATTTCCAGAGAGGTCCTTTGTCCTCTCTCAGGGTCTGGTTGCTCTTCAACCAGACTGTCCGGCATTTCCTAATTTCTCAATTCTTACACTTCCGAGCACGCTTACTATGTGTACACATTATGCACTATGGTAAAAGTGTTTTGAGGTCATAATATCGTGCATTGAACTGTGTACAAAAATGTCATTATTTAAACGACAATCTGCCCCTGTAATCAATTTGTGTGAACAACAAAAGTAACAATGAACCTAGGTATAGCAATGCCATCATACGTTGGAAACAGAGTTCTTAATAAGTATATGATTAACTGCTAAACTCTCTCCACAAACTCAGTGGCTTCTTGTTCTTGATCTACATCACTTTCATTAAAGAAAAACCACACCTCTAAATTACACCATTTATCTCTGACCAAATGAGTTCACTCATGATATTACATCGTCACAAGAGTAATGAAGCCTGCAGGTGAAGCGGCCATTTTAATCTTTGGGAAAGAGAGAGAGGGGAAGCAATGATGTGCCAGATTAGACTGATTATGAAAGGGAGATGTGTTGATGGGCTTCAGAAATGGAGGATGAAGGGATGGGGATGCAAAAACCACAGAAAAAGAGGAGAGACTCAAACTGACGACCCAGGTGTTTTAGACTATTTAGACTGTTAAAGACTTTATGACTTTGGCAGATGCATTAATTCCATACATTTTACACAATGTGCCAAGCTCTTAGAAATATACTTTTTTGGTTTTCATGTTGATTTCATATGGTTTTGAAAAACATTTGTTAAATTTTAAAGAAATGTTTAATTTAATGACTCTACAATGTCATGTGGTGTAACCAATAATAATAACAACAAATTTTCTTTATGCTTTGAGATAATATCTTAGTCATTATTTTCAAAAACTGTTTTGCATATATTTTTCAGAGTAAAAAGAGACGTAAAATGGACACGTGTTCAAGTTTTATCTCCTGTGTGAACTGCATTTGTATATATTTTTTGAAAAGACCTGCTACATTTTTCAACTATTCATAAAAATTAAAAGATAAAAATGATCAGTGATGTAACTATTTGCTGGAAGAAATGGATATGCACTAAAAAAAAAAGCAATTGTACATTCAAGTTCGACAAGAAAATATTATTCTAAACAAACGTCTGCTGTGCTAACCATGATTAATTCACTGCATGCTTTCACATCAGTGCTATTGTTCATGAGCTTACTAGACTGTTTCAGAGCTGGTGGCTATTCAGTGGCTATACATATCCAGTGACTGGACTGGATACGAATGGGTTGTTTTCCTCTCAGATCTGCTGTCAACAAGAATGTTTTCTTGCCATGTGGACCAAGTTAGCAGTCCATCCTATTAGAGTCTTTTCAATTTGACATGGACCCAGAGTACACTTAATCATAATAGGGATGGATGGAGGCAGCAATGAGTAAATTGAGATAATGAGATCCAAAGAGACATCTAGAGTGAAGTCCTTACTTTTGTCTTTTAGGCTGCAGGGATACTAATGGTTGATCAAATCCAAATATGACAGATTAAAAAAATAAGTGTCCTATTTTTCGCAAATGGATGAAAGAGAAAGAAAGAGGGAGATGCCCTGACTCATGCCGTATATGGTAAAGGACTCACTGTACTGATGTCCAGCAGAACATTTCTCTTACAAAAAGCCTCTCTCAACACGACACTGCTAAAAGCTCTCCACATCAACCCTTACAGATACTGATGTGTTATTACTGGAGCGTGTCTGTGTTTAAGTCTGTATATTCACAGTTGCAGGAAACGTGAAAAATGTGAACTTGTTGGATTTACTTGGTTTCATCTGCATAAACTGGACATTAAATCTGAAACTCTTTGATGTAGTAACTTGTTGATCATTCTTCGGAAATAACCTCCAACAAACATCACTAGGAATTCTAAACCATTCTTTTCAGTAATATTTTAGCAATTTCTGGTCTGAATTGCTCCATTGAGGTCATGCCAATGGATCTCAATCGGGATGAGGCAGTTCAGAAGACCTATTTTCTTCTTTTAAAGCCATGCTGGTGTTGATTTACTCCTTTGAGTTGTCAGTTACATCCCCTTCTGCAGAGCTTCTATTGGTGGAATTCCAACTTGAGAATTGTACACGTTGCAATTGAGAGGTCCTGATTCGTGTGTTGCTCTTCTTGCACTACACGTACTGTAGCATTTCTGTATTCCCTAAACAAATTTGGTTTTATCTGTCCACAGAAACATCAGTAAGGCTGAGGAACATCCACATTCTCCTTTGTAAATGTCAGACATGCAGCAATGTTTTATTTTTTGAAGCCTCTATGAAGCCTTCCAAAAAACAGTGCTGTACACATTGTAGACACTGCAACAGAGAAGTCCAGGATTCTTCTTCTCATCATCAAGCATCTTGTACTGTACTCTTGCAGTCATCATCCCAGGGCGCCCACTCCTAGAGAGACGAGTAACAGTGCTGAACTACTCTCTATTTATAGACAACTTGTCTTACTGTGAAGTGGCGAAAAATTGTGCGTTTGTACAGGAAAGGTTTGATGACTCCTCACTGCTGTTATGGATTCACAAACTTTTATAACCTTCATGTTTACACTGTAAGTTCAATAAAGACAAAAAAATATCACTACTTGTGTGTCATTCGATTAAAGATGTATTCAATAGTTTGGTGCTAATTTAAAAAGGTTTACACATTAAGAAATAAATTATGTTCACGAGAAGGGTCATCTGAATGGTGTACACTCACATGAGACGAAGACTCTTCGATGTGTTTTGCAATGTTGACATTGCATGACCCACAGTGTCACTAAAGCCCTTTTTACACAGAGATTCCGGGAAATACAGTGATAATTTGTCCTGGGATTGTTTGATTTTGGTTCATTCACACTGCAAGTGATTTTCCGGAATCTGTGCGCGCGTTCACACATATCCCGTAAAGATCCCGTAAAGATCCCATAAAGACACGTGACATTGATGTGACGTGTAATGTCTCCACAGCGTCTTAAGTTTGCTTATGATCTGCGATTTCTCCAGGCTCGTGCATTTTTTTTCTCAAATGTTTTGCAGGAAAGGAAGAGGGAAATATACCACAAACGCAGACTCTTTCATGAGCCTTAAAATGATAAAAATGTCCTCTCATCTTGTGCAACAGAACTAGAAGTGGTTCAGTCAAAACGCTGCATCTGTAACTGCATGAGAGGATAATATATGAGCTTTAAGTTTCCCCCTGACATGTTGCAAGCTTTATTTAACATCACAACCGATACAACAAATGAAATACTCGGAGTCAGCTACACAAATGATTGTTTTGTCGTCACACAGAGGAATTGCCTAATTTATTAATAAAGTCATGTAAACGCGCTGCAGTTTACTTTTGTTGTCATGGTTACTGGTTTCCATGTAATCAGGGAAAACTGGTTCTCTTACGAGAGTACTCTCGTGTTGCGTAAGTTTAGGTTACGATAAGGGAAAAACTCCTTTTCTCGAGAATATTGAAGCAAAAAATTATCCTTAATTTTGAATAATTTAAAACGCATTTGCTGCAGCAAGCAGACCTAGGCGAGGCAGCTCGCACGCCTATTGGCTGCTCTGCGGCAACTGCTGCAACCTATCAGTGCGTCTGCCATGACGTCAGCACCAATGGGAGGCTCTCCCTGCACTACGTCATGGCCCGCCAAAATGGGTGTGGCCTAGGCCTGTAAATACCCATCGCCCAGGTTGCACTATGATTTCGTCTCCTTTCAGCGAGTGACTCACTTCGTTGGATCTTCTGAGAAGAGAAGCTGCGCCGTCGAACAGCACTCAGCGGGATGAGCTAGAGGACGCCGGCTGGATTATTCGCTGCCTTCACTCGCCGTGCCTGCTGCGCTATCTGGTGCCCATATCCTTTTTGCTCGCTTCCGTGTGTGTTCCGTGCGCTGAATCGACTTGAAGGTGCTTGCGACTCCGTTTAGAGCGCAAGTTATTTCTCTGTCAGCCCTCCCTGCATCCGACAGTGAGGTTGGGGTTAATTTCCTTTGTCCAGTAAGGGCCTTGAGGATTTATGTGGAACGCTCTGCTGCCTTCAGGCAGACAGAGCAGCTTTTCGTTTCTTTCGGTGGCCGCGTTAAAGGGCTAGCCATCTCGAAAACAGACCCTGTCCAGATGGATAGTAGACGCTATTGCGTCGGCTTATGCATCCAAGGGCTTGGATTGCCCCTTGGGTGTTAGGGCCCACTCAACTAGAGGCATGGCCTCGTCGTGGGCCTGGACAAGTGGGGTCTCACTTCAAGACATTTGTATGGCAGCAGGCTGAGCCTCCCTGTCTACATTTGTAAGGTTCTATAACCTAGAAGTGCCCGCCCTACAGGCTAGGCTGTTCTCAGTCTGATTATGCTATATTAACAACGTCTACCCAACTCAGTTCGCTTAGACTGTTGATATGTTTGCAACGTCCTGTGGGCCTATGCAGTTTCAAGGTTGATCTATTGCCTTAACTGTATATATGTGTAAGCACCTATCTTTCATAATACCGAGTCGTCTTGCCCCGTTCTGCCGCTTATGCGACTATTCCACTTATACATGAGCCCCGGGCAATCTGCCCTTGGGACATTAGTGTTGGAATCTTAGCACGCACGGCGTTTTACATGGGGTTCCCGTAGCGTAAGCTAAACTTACGCAACACGAGAGTACTCTCGTGAAGAGAACGACACTCGGTTACTAACATAACCTCGGTTCTCTCTAGAGAGGGAACGAGTGTTGCGTAGCCTGCCGTGCTTGTGCTGCGTTAATCTTTTTGCTTCCAGTCGACTGAAATCATAGTGCAACCTGGGCGATGGGTATTTATAGGCCTAGGCCACACCCATATTGGCGGGCCATGACGTAGCGCAGGGAGAGCCTCCCATTGGCGCTGACGTCATGTCTAACGCACTGATAGGTTGCAGCAGTTGCCGCAGAGCAGCCAATAGGCGCGCGAGCTGCCTCGCCTAGGTCTGCTTGCTGGAGCAAATGCGTTTTAAATTATTCAAAATTAAGGATAATTTTTTGCTTCAATATTCTCGAGAAAAGGAGTTTTTCCCGTAGCGTAAGCTAAACTTACGCAACACTCGTTCCCTCTCTAGAGAGAACCGAGGTTACGTTAGTAACAGAGTGTCGTTATTTCAATAAGTTGATATTTGTGAGTTATCAGCTTACTGGCATGCATGTAAACATGCTCAATGATAACTGCAAATCCACCTTTCACTGCCTGGAGTCCAGTTGTTTCTATGAATTGCAGCGATCCATTTGCTTTCTCTGTTCTGTAGCTTTCGGCAGTCTGTAAAAATATACCTCAGATTTCTTGTTAAATGTAGTTGTACAGTCAATCGTAAAGCTATTTCCCGTTTTAGATGTGTTTTGTGTGTTTTTCACGGCATTCACGCTGAAAACCAATGCTGTCACTCATTCTTTTTGCCACTCATTGGGCGTGACCACAGGCACTCCAGCTGACGGTGACGTCACGCATATACATAGGTCTGAGGACAAGAGACAGAAGTCCAATTAAGACAAAAAAATGAGCGTAAAAATAAGTACGGCATACAAGTTGGAAAGATTTGAGTGTGAATGATGCCCAATTTGTTTCTTTTTTGTTGAAGCATTTTTGCTGGACCTTTAAGCAGACTATTTGTCATAGATCAGATAAAATGTTATGCCCAATTTATGCAGAAATCCAAGTACATCCAACGGGTACTTTTCCTGCATCTGTATATATCCTGACATATCTTTATGATTAATTGGCGCATCCCTGACACAAAAACATTACTGCCTCCCAGCGTGAGTTTCTCTTGTTTCCAGAGTGCTTCATTAATCATGAGAAATAAAAAAAATCAGTATTATGATGCCCTCAGTAGTTGTCTAAAGCAAAAATGTGTTATCCATTTTTAACACTTGCTATGAAATGTGTAATTTCCGGCAAAAACAAGGTGAAATATGACAAAGAAAGAAAAAAAAATGAATATAAGGAAAGCAGAAAAATGGATTTCAGATGGCCCTAAAAGTAATTATGTGCAACAAGGTACACTTCAGCTTCTTCATGTGGAAAGAAATAAAGGGATGGAGAGCGACGAACACAGAAATAGAGAGATATATCAGAGTTGAGGGGGGTCAAAACCGCAAGAGCAGAAATACAACTCTAGTGGGTGCGATTCAGCCTGAGGTGGGGGAACGAGAGAGCGTGAGAGGTGGAGAGAAGCACATGAAAGTATAGGCACACTTGTCTGTTTGAGAAATGCATGCTGACAGAAGAAGAGAGCCACATGAAAGGCTGGAGTCACCGCTCTGTTTGAATAAGGTATGCTGACACTCCATCAAACTCTCAGACAGAAGTGACAGTGGATTGCAGAGGAACAGAACAAAGAAAGGCATGTGTGCATGTGCCTTTATGCACGCTTGTTTAAGTATGAAGTTACGACCAAGATTCTGTCTGTTGCGTTCCATCTTACTACCAACCTGACTATTTTTCACATACTAAAGTGATTATACAGCACCTCCAGTTTTCTTAAAGCAACACCATGTAGTTTTTCAACCTTCATAATATATTTCCAAGACCCTTGTGATGGTACATCGACTTACAATAGGTTGAATGACACGTCTGCCATAGCCTGACAGGGTCTGTATCGCTTTTACTGGCACTACGGAACTTCGGGGTTCGGGTAGTAACCCGAGCACAAAAAGAACTACAAAATTCGACTGCTTTACGGCATACCTCACTTCCCCCACCACCCCTCACCCCCCATCCCACATCCCCCATTTCCTCAAATTCGGACGTATAGCGTGTGGTATAGCGTTTGTATGTTGTTGTCATGGCCGAAGCAGCAACAAAACCGAAGAAGGCAAAGGTTTTTTCGGAGGAGACTAGGAAGAGAAAAAGGGAGAGTGACAAAATCAAAGGCCGGTGAAGCAGTCGATTCTGTTCCCTACCGGAATTCCCGTTCCCCCTCAACGAGCAGTGTCTGCTGACAGCGCATGCATCAAAGCCTTAATAAACCTTAATAAATCAAAGCCTTAATAAACATTACATTGAAATCGGTAATAACGTTTTAAATTTGAAAAGAAATAATCTGGATTGAATTGACAGATGGGGAAAAACTTGCTTCTAATAAAAATAAAAAAACAATAAAAATAAAAAATGCTTAATTTTCGGGAAAAAATACAACCCTTTTTTAACCTTTTGGCTTCCCGTACATCCAGTTGTACTTCTTGCTCGTATTCAGTTCTGATGGTACGTATGGTAACTCGGCAACTACACATGATTTGTAGTATGATTGCGTAAAGGGAACTGGAATTCCAGTAGGGAACAGAATCGACTGCTTCACTGGACGAGGATTAATATTGGTTCAGCGTTCGCTCGCTGGCGTGAGCTAAAGGAGGAGGGGTGCCCCGACCGATGCTGACTTGGCCGTCATGCTGTTGGACTAGTAAGTATATTGCTTGCATACTATCTCTAGTTTTTCAAATTTTTTGTCTGCCTGGCTATGTTACAGAAGCTATCTGGTCCTCCATTTATCTTCATGAATCAAGTAATGCTAGTAGAGGAGCGAATTATCAATCTGGTAGCTAGTAAACGCTAACATGATGAAATATATGCCACTGTACCTGGGCTGAAGACATTTCACACGCAATGCAGGCAGTCTGCCCAAGACGTGAGAACTCCTGCAGAGTTCGGGGGTATCGGCTTGTCAACAAATGCATGTGTATCCCCTGGTGTAACCATGACAGATTTTACGACAGTAGTAGAAGACAATACTGTTTCCCAACTGTAGGGGGACCCCGAGAGCAAAAGTTACTTGGTGTTGCTTTAATGCAGGGTTCACCAATCTCGGTCCTGGAGGGCCGCTGTCCTGCAGAGTTTAGCTCCAACCAGCTCCAACACACCTGTTTGAAAGTTTCTAGTATGCCTATGAGACCTTGATTAGCTGGTTCAGGTGTGTTTAATTGGGGCTGGAGCTAAACTCTGCAGGACACCGGCCCTCCAGGACCGAGATTGGTGAACCCTGCTTTAATGAGAACAATAATTCTCCAACAGTCTCCAAGGTTATGGTTCAGATGATGGAAAACTAAATGAAAAACCACACAGGTATCTGGCAGCTACCAATTTAACACTTGTAAACCATGTGTATGTATGTGTGTGTGTGTGTGTGTGTGTGTGTGTGTGTGTGTGTGTGTGTGTGTGTGTGTGTGTGTGTGTGCGGCAGAGGATTTGCTTAAGTACTGTGTAACTAAATGTTCCAGTAGTGTAGGTTTTTGAATATGTATAATCTGCGAGTCCTCAGAGATAGCTTTGAGTTGTCTATGATTTTAAAAACGCTCATTCATAAACTGCTCAAATATTTACACTGCAGTCCTCTACTTTGGCTGAAGCAAGCAGTAGAAGTGTGAAAAATAGCCTGGGAAGGATTTAAGTTAACATTGTGCGAGTCTGAGGTTAGCGTGTTCTCGAGCTGTGAAAGATGTAATCACATAACAGTTACTCCTCCTACAAAAACATCTCACTGCGGCTGCTTCGATACGAACACGAGGGTTTAATGTACTTCACTTTGAAATGGGCTGTGAGATCAGTGGAGAGTACAGATGCTTTGTGAAATACAGGAATCAGGGTCATGTTTTTAAATACATGATTAAATGAACCAACCGAGAGTTGTTTGGGTGGGCGAGAGAGAGGGACTGTGAGAGAATGCGTATAACGATTGAGACATTTGGATGTAGGGCCTATAGATGAAATTAACAGTTAACGAACAATTATCATGAACATTTCCATGTTATTCTGTTTTGTTTTTTGTCCATCCAATGAATGCCAATGTTATGAACCTCATTGTCTATGGACATAATGAAGAAAAATATTTAGATTTTTTCCCCAAGAAAAAATTCCAAAATTTGATACAGTATTTGTCAAATGTGTAACAGGTTGTTGAATACACATTCTCATACATACACATTGGTCATCTTCATTTTCGGATCAGATTCGGGTTCGAATTTACATTATCACCTGTCATTATTGCTTTGGGAGCTGATGTTCCTAATATGGTAAGCATTTCCGTCACTCGTTTAAGGTATTCAGGCCAATCACAATGCACTGGATGGCTGGCCAATCAGAGAACACCGCGCTTTTCAGAACGATGAGCTTTGTAAAAATCAACGCATTTCAGAAAGGAGAGGCATATAGGAGCAATAATAATGTACAGTATATGTAAAATAATGATTTTTTTTAACCTAAAACCACATAAACACATTGCATTAAACCACATACACAAAATAATATGACCCCTTTAAAACAAAAAAATACCTGGCAGACAAACTATGTATCTTAATTAAATACCAAAAATCTGTTAAGAAACAATAAAAACACATTTTACCACAAATGCATATATTTATACTTCTATTTAAGTAAAAAGACACCATACGTGGTAAAAACAAATTGTGACTTCAGGGTTTGTGTGATGCTGCTGGGCTGATAATGCCAAAATCTTGCATTTGAATTCATTTGGAGTCCAAATCTCCAACAATGTCTAAACATTTCATACGTGGTGTTTCAACCACATATGCAGCACTTTTTGTTAATTTCCTGTTCAATTTAAAGGGGAACTATGCCGTTTTTCTTAGCTTAATTTACCTTAACTGAACAGCTTCGGAGTCATTGGAATGGTTATATGACTTTTTTTCAGGTTGAATGGTGGCCGTCTCACTTCCCTCCAGCGCCTGTGAGCGGAAAAAACGCCCTTGCAACTTTGGGCCGGCGGGCCAATCCTCGAGTTTTAACGACAGTGTTGTCAAATATCTATTCCGAAGCTGTAGGGGGAGCTCTTTAGAGAAACCCGCGAGCAAAAAGCGAGAAAACAGTTAAGAAATTGCCAAAACTGCATAGTGCCACTTTAAATGAAGCGCTAATCTAAATCAGCTGAATCAGCTCTTTTCTGGGGTGACAAAGGAACCTGGAAGTGTCGCCGGGATCTGGTAATTTTATCTATAAGAGGGAAAGTGTTGTAAAATATTGTTAGTGTGAAGGAAATATGAGCGAGAGCATGTGTCTTCATATCTCTGTTAGATCTATCTGTGAATGTGAGTGGGCATAGCCTTTGGTATGGCTGTCTTCAGTGTGCTAATTATACAGCAACCTTAATATTTAATGTCCATCATTCTTTAATTAGCTACAATAACACGTGCAATCAGCGCAAAATAACAGTGATGACTGAGATTCAGGCTGGCACCTGCCATGCAACGTGCCACCCAGAGAGCCCATCAACCACAACACAGAGAGAAACAAAGCAATGAGAAACCATAGTGCAAAGAATGAGAGACAGACCCCCGACTACAATGTAGACAGAGATACATTGTTTATTGTACTGATGCACAAGATGTACATTGTTACTGCTGTGCACCGTTTTATCTGTGTGCAGCTCAGCTGTAAACACTTTGGCAATGAGAATGTACAAATATTTGTCATGCCAATAATGTACCTCGAAACTGAACACTGAGAAACCACAGCACACACACAGGGATAGAGATAGAGAAAGAGAGAGATTTGTTCATGTTAAGGGGTTGTAGAGGCTCATTAAAAAGAAGAGATCAGTCACAATGTAGCAGGAGAGAGACGGAGGGCCTGAGAGAGAAAGTGATTGTCTTTACAGGATATGTAAGGTTGTTCTTTTTGTTGGCCCTTGTGAATTGAATAATTTTTTCCTCATTGTTAACATATGTAAATTCCCATGTCACTGCTGCTGCTGCAGGCCTTTAGTTCTGCTCACCGTTAGAGGACGAGAGAACAATCCTCACTCACTCACTCTCTCACTCACTCACTCTCACACACACACACACATTCTCCCCACAGACTCACCTCTCTCTCTCTCTCTCTCTCTCTCGCACACACATAATGGCAGAGTCAGAGAAGGACACCAGGAACAAGGCTGCTGCAACACACTAACATAGTTTGTTTTCCTGTCATTTTTTTTGAGAGAGTCCTGGCTTACTTGGTGTCCCAAGCGAGCTAAAACATCTTAGGAAAAATACTAGAGTATACAGTTATCATTATTTGAGTTATTATTAAGTTTTGGGTCAGTAAGATTTTTAAAGAAATTAATACTTTTACCCGGCAAAGAGGCATTAAACTGAAAAAAAGTGACAGTAAAGATATAATTATAATGTTACAAAATATTTCTGTTTCAAATAATTACTGTTTCTCTTTCATAAAAAAATCATTCAAATATGTATCATAGTTTCCACACAAATATTAAGCAGCACAGCTGTTTTCAACATTGAAATGTTTCTTGAGCATCAAATCATCATATTAGCATGATTTCTGAAGGATCATGTGACACTGAAGACTAGAGTAATGATGCTGAAAATTTAGCTTTGCCAACATAGGAATAAATAACATTTTATTACATATTAAAAAATAAAACAGTTGTTACATTATTTAAATGTTTTACTGTATTTTTGAACAAATAAGCCTTGGTACGGAGCCTGGGAAGTCACCTGTGGGGAAAAAAAAAACAATCCGTGGCGACGGTTTTGCAATCCGTCCTCTCAGTTTATAAACCGTACTCACGAATTCTCAAACTGTTCCCTCGGTTTAACAAATCGTGCCCACGAGTTTCTAATCCGCGCTCTCAGATTTGTAAACCGTGCCTTCAGTTTTTGCAATCTGTACCCACAAATTCATAAACCGTGCCCACGCTTTCACAATCCGTTCCCACGGGTTTGTAATCTGTACTCACGGATTTGTGGCTCACTCTCATTTTAGAAGAATTTTGACTTCCCGGGCTCCGTACTACGGCAAGCAAAAGAATTTTAAAAGAGTGTTTTACAAAAATGTTATTATACCATATAGTTATTCGTGGAATGTGCAATATTTGATTGGACGGACCAAATATAGCTAACATTTTTTTTATTTACCTATAACACAGCATTCAAAATCCACTTCCCTCAAACATCTGAGCTTCTGATGGACTTTCCAGTGACTTATATTGTTTCTGTACTGAGCTAATGATATTTCAGTCCTCTAACCACATACCAAACCCTCATACAATATTTAAAAAAAAATTCATTAAGACATTATTTCTAAGTTTATAAAACCATTTTCCTCCTGGACACTGTTGACTGGTTCCCAGAACGCAGATGATTGCAGGTTTTACAATCCTTTTGGGGATATTTAGTCCCCCCCACCCCCCATGCTATATAGCAAAAAATGGACATAGCATAGACATACTGATTTTTATACTGTACAAACTGTTCTACCCCTTAATCTTAAACCTACCCTTCACAGAAAACTCTCTGCAATTTTCAAAAAAACATCACTTAGCATGATTTAATAATTTTTCCTCATTTTTTCCTCGGTTTTCCTCATGGGGACCAAAACATTTCCCCACAAGAACAAGGTTTTTGGATATTCCCATCTTTTGGACATTTTGTCCCCATAACGTAGGGTATACCTGAACCACACACACACAACGCTATGCCATCCACCTTTCTTTGTGTCCCTTTAAACAGCTCATTCAAGCACCTTCATCATGCTGTTCACACAATGCTCTCTACGGTCTCTTTTTAACACATTTCCTTTAGTTCCTTATGTTCAATATTTTACCCCAACAGCTCAACACTCTTTCACCCCCATCATCTCTCGCCGTCCTCTGCTGCACAGAGGTGAAGGACAGACAAATCACGAGAGGAGGGCACACTAAATAAGGGGGTCCTGTTTTCCCTTCATCTTGATTTACTGCCTCTCTCTCTGTTACACCACACTTTGGAGCCATGGGGCAACAACAGCCTCCTCAATCTCAATAAATAGGGTCAGGATTCAGGAAAGAGAGAAAGATAGGCCCGGTGAGAGAAAGACAGAAATTTGTGAGAAATGTTGTGCAGCAAAAAAAATTTTTTATTTATTAACCCTCAGAACATCAGGGGACAAAACAGCATGATATGAAGAGAAAGGAGTGGAGCCTTGATGAGTAAAGTAAGAGTAAAAACACACAGCGAGTACAGTGTCGACCCATGGCTGCCTGTTACATATGTGCTGGTGAGGCGTGATGAGGTAATTTACGGGGTTACACTTCAATAAACCCTCTCACCAAACATGCAAATGGGATGTTGAAAAGAGCAAAGGGAGGAAACAGCAGGTGGGGAACAGAATAGAACGACAATGAAGAAATTGTGGTTTTATTTCTAAATCTCAAAGAGTAATGGATGAGTGTGATTTTCTTTATGGCCAGTTACAGTTAAGCTGAGCTAACAAGTTATACTGTACACTGAAAACATTAAAATTAAAAATTCACTAAACTTTAAGAGGAAGAAAATCGGTATACTATAATGAGGTGTGATAGAATGTTTTTGAATAATATACTTTAAAATTATTCCTAATAACAAAAGTATAATGCATATGTGTGAGTGTGTTCTTGGATGATTTATGAGGACATAAATGTGTATCATGACATTACAACGTAATACATGGTTTATGAGGACATGCAGAAAGTTTTCTGTGATGGGTAGGTGTAGTGTAAGGGGATAGAATATTTCCTAATATTAATATTTCCTTCAATATTTTGTAAGTTTGTACAGTATAAAAACACTTACACCTATGGAGAGTCCCCGTAAACCCATATATACGTGTGTGTGTGTGTGTGTGTGTGTGTGTGAGTGATTATTATTTACACACATTATTAAAAAACATTAGAAACCTGAATATTTGTCACTTTCAATGGTAGACAAGCAATATTTTTAAATGCAAGATGTTCAATAGCTTGTTTTAAGTTCTGACACACACACACACACACAACTCATCATTTGCCACATGTCAGTGGTGACAATTATTTTGAGATGAACACCACATGAATAAACTCCAGACATCATAAAACAACAAGTTGTTAAATGTGTTAACAAAATGTGTGAATATAAAAATGACATGACAGTCAGACAATACAAAAGAAAACATTTAGATTTTCCTTCAAATATCGGAGTTCATGCTTGAACTGAATTATTTAGTTTAGAAAGTAGGTACGTTTTCCCTCCTGAATTTGCTGAAAGACAAAATGGGTTTCTCAGCAGAATAAAACATATAATGTGTGTGTATTTGGAAGGTGAAGGAAATGGAGACAGATAAAGATAACAATGGTATTGAGGCATGCGATGAGGGGAGATGAGTGTGAGGAGAGGGAGGAGAGGGAAGAGAGAAAGTGCTGGAGGGGAAGAAACAGTAGAGCTGAAGATTTAAATTAGAGCATGAAGAGGTAGTGAGGGAAGAGTTTATAATCAGTGCTTATATTACAGATATATGTTCAGTATTAGTGCAGAACTGCATCTTCATAAAGAGACAGAAAACCCTGAAAGATCTACATTACTAACTAAAATTTTCTGTGGTGTGACAGTAGTTAAAATACTATAGCTTTTTCAATGCAAAGCTACCAATAATTAGCGATGTTGCATGACAAAATGATAAATGTTAAAAGTTATACCAAAGTGTAAACCAAAATTGCTACACCAAAGTATATAATGCACACATCTTTTTAATTCAAGTCAAATTTATTCATTCTTACGGTTCTCGTGAGTGGATTAAAAAAAAACGAATCACAGGTTTAAGTCTCTGCACAGCATTTTGTTTTTATAACAAAATATTTAGTTGAATAAACCCTAATTGTGCCAAATAAGACTCATTAAATTATTTCATGTGATTTTCTAAAATCATTATTTACAGTTTAAATTAGTTTCAATGCAGTTACTTTTATTTAGTCTCACCGTGTTTTCGCTTGACTTTTTTTTAAAAGCACAGAATTTCCAGTGACCTTTCTCAAAGATTTCTGTGATATTTGTGTCTTTTTGTGTTGAGTTAAAGGAAATATGCGCCAATTTATAAAAGTAGCATTAATGACTTTACGAGTAGTTACCTGCCATTTTTTTATAACTCAAATCAATTGTGGTTTGTTCATTATTGTCTCACGCTCTTAACACAAAACTATATCACTCGTTCAGCTGCATCTCTCTCTCCCAGTTTGCAAGCAAACGGGTTGGGAGGACAATAGACAACTGTGGGCTGCGAATTAATGATGTGGAGAGATCACTTGGAAATATTACATTTTGCCTCCCTCAATCTGAACTTTTTTAAAACGCCTTTCCTTATATAATCTGATGGGTGGTAAAAAGTTTTGGTCCATCCCTGCTCATTTTACAATGAAATTCACTACAATACAATGGCAGGACAATTGAACATGCATTTGATCAATTTGTTTGCACTCAGAATTATGGATTTTGATAAGCTAATATTGCTTTTCCACCAGCAGGTTAAATTTTTTTGCTTATGTGAAAATAAGGCAAAAATGCAAGCTGATTGAATTTACATTAAAGCTTGGTCTGTTACGTAGCTTATAGTACAGTATAGCTAACTGTCAAAAGAGCAGCATGACTGTAGTTTCACTACTTTAAAATATGAGTAGCTTGGCAAGCTACAGCTTCAAAGTATCTTCTCCAACACCATATCTAAACTTAAGATGTCTGTGTAAGCCTTTACAGTCTACTCCAGCTTGACTAGAAAGTTAAACCATCAAAACTACAGCTAAATCTGTCAAAACGTCACATTCTCTTTGTAGTACCTATTTTGCACGGATACATCCAGCCTCACATGGATTCAACTTATACATCTGAAATAAAACTTTGATGTGTATAAAGCGGGAGAATAGGAGATTATAGAAGTTACAGGAGGATAGCCGTAGTCGCAGGCCTCTCTGTGTCATTAAAATGAATCCACCTTGCGTGCTAATGTCTCACAAGGATAAATAATTCAGCATGGGCACATGCTGATGGCGAAGGCTAATTAAAGAGCAGACCGGCGGTGAGACGTCGCCACCTCACACATTTGCACCACTTAACTCGGACTGTCGAACCCTGTGGTCGTGTCCATAACGTGGCGTGACAGCTGTCTGGGCCTCACAGGGTGGCAAATGTCAATCGATGACGGAGGTCCCGGTGCGATCACAACGCGCCCAGCTGTTTGCAATCAAACAACAGCGTACCGTGAAAACCACAACCTGCTTTATTAACCTGAGGGGAAATCCATCAGAACATGGTGTTCAGGATGAGTCGACTCAAGCGTTTGTGACAGACGCACAGACCGTTTAACTGCTTGAGTAATTTGATGGACAGCTAGACACACGCACACAAAAAACAAAAATTTCTGAAAGCTTATAAACAGTGCTGGAAGATTAGGGTGCAGTTAAAGGATTGTCAGTGGAGCGTTGACTGTACTTTAAAGTGAGACAAAGAAGATGAAATAACACTGTGAAATGGATTAACATCACTGTAAAAACACTGTCGTCAGACAACGGAAATAACAACACTTGAGCTCATATGATTTCAAGGAGACTTCTTTAAAAGATGGCATACCCTGACCTTGCAATGAGGCTGTAGGCTCTATAAAGGCTGTTAGAATACAGTGACATTTACTTGAGAAAAACCAAAGTAGTGCCACATATGAAAATGATTCACACGCTCTGGGGAAGAATGACATTACCAGGATAGTTCACCCAAAAGTATCATTCTGTAATCATTTACTCACCCTCTGACTTTCTTTCATGGAACAAAAAAGTGAATTTGAAAGATATTCTGGTTACAGTTCAATAGTTAGTGTATGAGAAAATCTGAATCATGTGCTGATCACTTTTTTTTCCATGCAACTACAATAAATGGGAACTGGAGCTGTCAAAAAAAAAAAAAAAAAAAAAACATGCTTTAAAACACCATCTTAAAAGTTGTCCACACAACTTTTATATAGATTTTAGTTATATTAACCTCTGCAACCAGATCATATTCAAAACGATAGGTGAATAAGAAAAAAATTATGTTTTAAATTTTTTTACTATAAACCATCGCTTCACAACCAATGTCACACTTCATAACATGCTGAAGTAGCGCTTCACAACACTCTCATGAAAGTGAAAAATGAAAGTGACATGTGAAGGCCAAGTATGGTAACCCATACTCGGAATTTATCCACTGCATTTAACCAAGTGAGAGCACACACATTAGGAGTAGCGAGAAGTGAACACACACACACACAGCAAACCGTGGACACAGACCCTCGGAGCAGTGCGCAGCCATTTTTGCTGTGGCACCTGGGGAGCGATTGGGGGTTAGGTGCCTGGTATTATATGGACTCACAGAGATGGATTCTTTTTTCTAAAAATCTTCTTTTCTGTTCATCTGAATACAGAAAGTATATATACTGAATACATACATCTCTGAGGGTGAGTAAAGGATTAGAGAATTTTCATTTCTGGATGGAGTATCCCTATAGTCAGTAAACTTAAGATCCAGATAAGTGTGATTTGTAAACGAATCATTCAGACCGGTTTTCTGAACTGGATCAAAATTATTAAAAAAAGCTGACTCTAAAGAATAATTTATTCATGATTCATCCATCACTATTCTATGTCATAAGGGTTTAGAATGACTAAAATGATTTTTCATTTTGAGGTGAACTACTCCTTTAATGGAGACAAACTGCGACCTGTGGACATGATATCTAATGTAACATATTCCAGCAAACACGGGGACAGCAGCAAACACATCTGAGCATGTGCCCATTTCTCCCGCTGCTTTACTTGAAAGCAAACACGGCTCATGTTTATTTATTAGACGCCAATGCGAGGCACTTCAAAGGACTGTCCAGTCAGAAGTTCCCTGAGACTATGTTCACAGAACCTGTAAATTACTCGTGCCCCTGCCAGGTCCAAAACCACCTGCCAAAACAGATACATTAGCTTTTCATAGTTTACTGTAGAGCCTTAAAACAAGTGCAAGGTGAAAACCGTCACATGCACAGGCCATATCAAGATTAGCTACAACTCAAGTGGACGGCTAAAATAATAGGCTCCCTCAGTCTGACACCCAAAATTGTGAAAGTATTTAATTTCCAGCGAGAAAAAGTACAGTGGAGGCTGTGGTGGGATGTTGATTTTGTTCCATCAGTGAGGTCTCAGGCTTTTCTCTTGATGGTTAATCAATGAGACAGATTACTTTGGGTCAAAAATGGAAGCTAGGTGAGCAACCATTGGACTCTCTGTCCAACTAAGAAAGTCAGCTTGTGATTTAGCCATTAGATTCCACTGTTGAACTTTTAAGCTCTGTTCCAAAACCTAGTGTTTCCCCAGGCAGCTCCTTTCTATAGCATCTAAATCTTAAATGGGATTGCCTTCTCCACAAATAATACATGTGATGTGGTATATAGTCAAGTCAAGTCAAGTCAAGTTTATTTATATAGCGCTTTTCACAACATAGGTTGTATCAAAGCAGCTTCACAGTAATAAATTAAAACAATACATCAATGTTTGTTTCTAGTGGAACGTCCACGTTTGGTAATGCTGATCAATGGTATCGTTGATTGATTAATTCAATTAAATATCCCCAAATATCCCCAACTGAGCAAGCCAAAGGCAACAGTGGCAAGGAACCGAAAAACTCCATCAGGTGACCTAATGGAGAAAAAAAAACCTTGGGAGAACCCGGGCTCAGTCGGGGGCCAGTTCTCCTCTGGCGTTTATGAACTAGAGACCGGATTTAACTGTAAGATTAAAAGTATTATATAAATGCCTGGCTGAAGAGATGCGTCTTTAATCTAGTTTTAAACTGGGAGAGCGAGTCTGAGCAACGAACAGTATCCGGAAGACTATTCCAGAGTTTTGGAGCTAAATGTGAAAATGCTCTCCCTCCTTTGGTGGATCTGGATATCCTAGGTATGACCAAAATCCTCGAATTTAGTGATCTTAAAGAGCGCGATGGATTATAGGGCGATAGAAGATCGGTTAAATAGACTGGAGCTAAGCCGTTTAGGGCTTTATAAGTCAGTAGCAATACCTTGTAATTAATACGTGACTTTATAGGTAACCAATGTAGAGATGATAAAATTGGTGTTATATGATCATATTTTCTTGATCTAGTAAGAACTCTAGCGGCGGCATTTTGGACTAACTGTAGCTTGTTTATTGAGGATGCAGGACAACCAGCTAATAAAGCATTACAGTAATCTAGTCTCGAGGTCATGAATGCATGAACTAACTTTTCTGCATCAGAAACAGATAGCATATTACGTAGCTTAGCAATGTTTCTAAGGTGGAAAAAGGCTGTTTTTGTAACATATGAAATATGATTTTCAAAAGACAGGTTGCAGTCTAGTATAACACCCAGGTCTTTTACTGTAGAGGATGAAGTAACAGGACATCCTACTATGTTAAAGTTGTATTGTGAGAGGTTTTGTGGGTGGTTTTTTGAACCGATAAGTATTACCTCTGTCTTGTCTGGATTCAATAAAAGGAAATTGCGCGTCATCCAATCTTTTATATCTTTAACACACTCTGTCAATTTGGATAATTTAGCGTTTTCATCCGGCCATGATGAAATATATATTTGAGTGTCATCAGCATAACAATGGAAACTAATTCCATGTTTCCTTATAATATTTCCAAGTGGCAGCATATATATTGAGAATAATAGAGGGCCTAAGACAGATCCCTGCGGCACTCCATAGTTTACTGGAGTTATGATCGATTTTTCTCCATTTAAATAAACAAAATGGTAGCGGTCAGATAAATATGATCTAAACCAGCTTAATGCTTGTCCTTGAACACCAGTATAATTTTGTAGTCGATCTAAGAGTATTGTATGATCTATAGTATCGAACGCAGCACTAAGATCAAGTAAAACTAGTATTGAGATACAGCCTTGGTCAGAAGCTAAAAGTAAATCATTTGTGATTTTAACGAGCGCAGTTTCAGTGCTATGATGCGGCCTGAACCCAGACTGAAACTTTTCATAGATGTCATTTTCTTGCAAGAAAGAGCCCAGTTGAGAGGACACAACTTTTTCTAGTATTTTAGACATAAAAGGTAGATTTGAAATGGGTCTATAATTTGCTAGATTATGTGGATCTAATTGTGGTTTCTTAATGAGAGGTTTTATAACTGCCAGTTTAAATGTTCTTGGAACATAACCTAATGATAAAGATGAGTTAATAATATTGAGGAGAGGCTCTTCCACTACAGGTAACACTTCTTTCAATAGTTTAGTTGGTATAGGATCTAATAAACATGTTGTTGTTTTAGATGAAATGATAAGTTTATTTAACTCTTTTTGTTCTATAGTTGTAAAGCACTGTAATTGTTCTTGCGGGGTGATAATTGAGGCAGAATTATAAGGCGCGATTGAGGATTGAACGTTTACAATTGTGGTTCTGATGTTTTCTATTTTCTCAGTGAAGAACTTCATGAAATCATTACTACTAAACTGTAACAGAATATTTTGTTCAGGAGACATCTGTTTATTTGTTAGTCTAGCGACGGTGTTAAATAAGAACCTAGGATTGTTATGGTTGTTTTCTATTAGATTGCGGAGATGCTCAACCCTGGCCTCTTTTAGGGCCTTTTTATAACGTGACATACTGTCTTTCCATGCGATTCTAAAGACCTCTAAGTTAGATTTTTTCCATTTACGCTCTAAATTACGGGTTTCTCTCTTTAGAACATGCGTAGTATTGTTGTACCATGGTGCTTTACTTTTCTCTCTGACCTTTTTTAGTCTAATGGGTGCAACAATATCCAATGTACCAGAGAGAATGGTGCTCATAGTGCTAGTTAATTCCTCAAGTTCATCTGTTTGTTCGGGTTCACTGAGCAGCTGAGACAAATCAGATAAGCTATTTGAAAAATGATCTATGGTGGATGGAAGGATTGTTCTGCCTAATCGATAACGCGGCGCAGCATGATATATTACAGGGGTACGTAATATGCAAGTTACCATGTAATGGTCAGTGACATCTTCACTTTGTGGAATGATATCTATATCGGTTGGATCGGTTCCATGTGATATAATTAAATCGAGTGTATGATTAAAACGATGAGTTGGTCCGGTAACGTTTTGCTTAATCCCAAAGGAATTTAATAAATCTGTAAACGCAGCCCCTAGCGCATCATTTGAATTATCTACGTGGATATTAAAGTCTCCAACAATTAATGCTTTATCGAAATTAACTAATAGGTCTGAGAGAAAATCTGCAAACTCTTTTAGGAAATCAGCGTAAGGCCCAGGCGGTCTATATACGGTAGCCAAGGCTAGAGATAATAGGGATGTTTTTCTAACATCTAAGAGCGTAACATTTAGTACAAGTACTTCAAACGAAATAAACTTATAGCCCGTTTTCTGAGTAACATTGAGAATATCTCTATAGATTGTTGCAACACCGCCGCCACGACCAATCAGACGGGGTTCGTGCTTATAGGAGTATCCTGATGGAGTAGACTCATTTAGACCGAAATAATCATTTGGTTTAAGCCAGGTTTCAGTAAGGCAAAGTACATCGAAGCTATTATCTGTGACTATTTCATTTACAATAACTGCCTTAGGTGTGAGTGATCTAATGTTTAGAAGACCTAGCTTTAGAAATTGTTTTTGATTACTAATAGCAACATTTTCTGTTTTAATAACAATTAGATTTTTTCTAGATCCTGCAGTAGATTTATTATTTGATCTCACTAAACGAGGAATAGACACAGATTTTATGCAATGTTCAACACTATTTATATCAGTTAAATTGGTGCAGCAGAGACTATGATTTGGACTTTTGGTTACTAGTCAAAAGGTATTTAAAGTTTTGGAGATGTTATCTGACAGAAGATCCGATCCGAATCTGCTTGGGTGTAAGCCATCAGCACGGTAAAGCCTAGGACGCTCCCAAAACAGATTCCAATTATTTACAAAGAGCAGTTTCTGCTCAGTGCACCATGACATTAACCATTCATTTAGCGCGAATAATCTACTAAACTTTTCATGACCTAGTCGGTATGTGGGAAGCGGTCCTGACACAATGATCGTTATATCAGGCGATGTGCTGCGTACCGTATCGATCAGATTCCTGAAGTCTTTCTTCAGAACTTCCGTCTGGCGCAGCCTGATGTCGTTCACCCCCGCGTGCAGGACAACAGTTCCGACGCGCTCGTTCAGAATCTCGGGAACGCGAGCGGCGATTTCAGAGACACGAGCACCAGGAAAGCAGTGACTATGCACCTTACTTTTATTTAACGTAGCGTGTACGTGTCGAACGATGGAATCGCCGATGATCACAGCATCGCGTTCTGTTTCGCGAAGAGGGGAGAAGCGATTTTGTGTTGATATCTCGAAAACTGGGAGGGTCGGAGAGAGTTTTCTTGGTCTAGACCTGACTCGCGTCTTCCGCTGCGGAATCCAGGCTTCGTGGTGGCATGTTGGAGCCGGAGTGAACGAGACCATGGCTGATCGCGACCTCGACCTCGACGCTCGGGACCGATGTTGAGAAACGCACGGAGTAGACAAGGTCGGAGTCAGTGGGTTAGTAACGTTAATCTCTGATTTGTGTGCATCGGCGCGTGATGTTTCAAGAGCCAAACGCCGGTCTATCAGCTCGGCTTGTCTCACTAAAAGGTCGTGGATCTGTTTCTCAACAGCTTCCAGCTCAGATTGCACAGCGTGCAGCTCAAATGTGTCCTCACCTGCACCAAAAGGTAGGCTACTTACATCTGATATATTTGCCATTTTAACAGATGGACAGTACGTTAAGTTAGCAACGACGCTACCAGTGATGCTATCAATATTAATACTAATTTACGGCTTAAGTCTTGGAAATAATCCGTCTTTTTAGTGGTATGGGTGTAGAGTAGACGCACGATAGGCGAAAAAAAGATGTTTGTTTGTAAATGAATGCGGAGAAGACGCGTTCAGCCGTGATCCACGGACGTAACCTATAAGAGTATCCAGCGTTGGATCACTAGGCTTGAGACGCGTCTGCTCAACAGTCCGCGTTGTAACTATGAGGTGAGGAAAAGTAGAAAATGTTCGTTGTAAGTGAGTTTAAAGAGAAATCAAGAATTATAAATCAATCGATGGAGCTCCAAAGACAACAACGCGTTCAGGACGCGTTCAACGCGTCATATATATATATATATAAAACGGTTAGTTCCAATCCTCGATTCTGATTGGTCAATAGCTGTGTTTTATTCACGATAATGAAAAAAACATAGTTACTATGTACTATGTGTCACTACACAACACCCCTAGCAAACACTCTTAGCAACAACTTAAACATATGTTTGATCTCATTGATGTTGTTAATTAAAGCTAGAGTACAGTATTGTGAGAGATCGAGTAAGCGAGTGTACCTTCATTTACAGTAGACACAGCATTTTCCTTCAGGTCAGTCCTTTAGCCTATTCATAATAAAAAAAAAAAAAAGTTTGAATGTCCCCTGCATATCTTGTCCTTTTAACAGTTAAGGGGTTTTCCCGTGCCCTAGTCATTTGTCAGGTGCGTCTTGCTTTTCCGTGTTCACAAGTTTGAGTCCTTTCAATGTAAAAGTCTTCACTACTCACTGACTCACTAATAAAGACAGTCTTTGCCACCATCTAATGGTGAAATTTCAGTAGCACCTCAATGCAGTACACGAGATCCAGGGGGCGGAGTTGGATCCAGATATAAGGAGTGGAGATTGGTAGGTTTAGGGGTGGGTTTAGGGATTAAGGGGTGGAGATGGGTAGGTTTAGGGGTGGGTTTAGGGATCAGGGGGTGGAGATGGGTAGGTTTAGGTATATGTAAGGTGGGAGGAGTTGGATCTGGATCCGACTCCTCCCCCTGGATTTCATGTTCTGCAGTGAGGACCATCTCCGAAATTTGGCCACAATTATTGATACCCCAACAAATCATTATGAGTAAAATCTCTGAAGTATATTCCCACTCATATTTACAATTTTTAGCACACCAGTGTAAAATTGTCCAGCCATGACTTCATGTATCACATGTTTCAATCTGAAGTTAAACCTGCCTCCTGGTAGGTTTAATTTAAGCCTCAATTTAGTCCTGTAGTAGCTCTAGTCTTCCTCCAGGAAATCAGATTATTAAACTCTGTACTATAGACCAAGTCTAGGACTATTTAAAACCACGACAGAGAAAGCAGATTTCTGTTAATCTCGTTTAAAGGGCCATTTTAGCCTAGGACTAGGCTTAATATCTGTCTGGGAAACCACCCCTATATTATTTTATTATTATAATATTAGCGCAGTTGCCCTAAATATTCACCGCAAAAAAATATATCAAAATTAATTTTAATTCAGAAATTCAAAACATGCTCATCATGAGAAAGGTGTTATCAAATGATTGTTTATAAATTGCATTTTTAATGTATTTTTGATGAATAAAAATCTATCTGGACAACAAAATTAATGTCATTGATCCTTTGACCAAATAGAGGGATCTTAGAAGGCAGCATAATTAAATCTCTTGAAGCAGATTTTGCATAAGAGCATCTATGATGCCTGAGAGTTTTGGAAAATATCTTCAATCTTTCTAAATCCTAGAAGCTTTACTGTATGATCCACTACTACCCTACATTTCATTTGTTCAATCCATTTCCAGCACCTTCTATGGCCTCCCTCCAAGTGGCTTGTCTTTTGTAGTAGGGTGAGATGGGTGAGCCTAAAACCGCAGAGATGAGAGAACCCGAGTTCACTCACACGGTTTTCTCCTATGAAGGAGCACTGCCATTGATTTTGCAGTGTGAAGGACTAATAAAGATGGATCTTTTTCAGAGTAGGGCTGAAATGAGGGCCTACAGGTAAGAGCTGCAGACAGGCAAAGCCACTTGTCCTTAATGGAAGATTGATTTTAATTGTGACACCACCTGATTGGCCCAGTTCAAAACGAATGAAACAGAAAAAAAAAAAATGGAAATGAAAATCAGAGGGTGACCAATGTATTTTCTCTAAAGCAAAAGGACTTCAAAAGCATTACAATGACTCAGACAGGTTTTTTTTTTTTTTCTCTTCAACATTATGTTTTTCTTGAGGGGGTAAAAGGATATCATTACTGTCACGAAGAAAGCTTCAAAAAGGTCTGAAATAACATCTGCAGTCATTTTCTTTTTCCCTTCCAAACATTTTTTTCAGAAAAGGTTTCAGTCAAATTTTTTGCTCTCAAATCAGCAATTTATTTTAAATCTCTCTGAGGCGGCACATGGAACCAATTTTTGTTTATTTTTCTTTTATTTAAAGTGCACCCTTGACTTCTGACTGAGGCACACTCAGACTTAAATATTAGAAGCTAAATGCACATGGCTCAACAGAGCTTGAGGTTTTATTGCACTTTCTGAATCAGATCACACTGCTCTCAGAAACCGATCAGTTGTTGAGACTCGATAAATGACTACCAATTCTTGAGCAAAGTAAGTACATTGAAAAATACATTGGGTGCCGGTAGCTAATCACACGAACACAAAGAGATTCTTGGACATTTCACTTACGAATCAGAGATCTACCATTTTCGGAGAAAATCGAAAATGTCATTTAAACAGTCTTACAGACATTCTGGAATATAATAGAAGCATTGTTTTTGATTTTGTCTATTGTTGGTTTGAAACCATGTCATTTATCAACTAGTTTTATTTTGTGCACCATCCGTCTGCATTTTTCCGTTTATATATTTCAAGTGTTATTCTTGGTATTCTCATCAATCAAACCAGGAATTTGTTTTATGCTTTACTCAGCACATTGCGCCTCAGCATAGCACAACAATGCACTAGGAACTAGTAAATATGCCATTTGTAAGCAACACCATTTATCACATTTTGCATACTCACGTGCAGCAGCGCAGATGATCAACTCAGGAACACACTGGGATATAAGAAGGGCATTAAAATGCATTCCCCAGTGTCCTTAAAAATCACTGAGCAAGGAGTTTTTTTTAATCTCTTTCACACATGGACCCAAACACGCACGCACAAATACACCTGACAAGCTCTTATTCAGATCAATACAATCGATCCTGCTGCCAGTGAACCACTGAACTGGAACTGATGTCATATTTGTGATGTCGACTTTTAGGGGAGGTCATTTCATTCTTGCCATTCGCTGCACAATATTGCACTCTTGGGGGGGGGGGGGCTGTGTTGTGAACTGTGTGCAATTCTGAACAATATATAACTCAAATGAACCTTTAGGAGCTTGAAGAACAAACTACACTAAACTCCATTCAGTGAAGATCCAATGATCCTCTCTTCACTGCTGCCAAATACAGCTCTGCTAGAAATCTCTAACATTACAATAAAGCTGCTTTTTCATCCTCGCTGTCGAACCCTCCTCATGTCTTACTGTGCAACAATCATAGTTTTATTTCCGTGCTTGGCCTTTCCAGTTTCACTGAATATTACTTTGCAGGTGGTTCTCCAAACAAGTAGAAATAAATCTGGGGCTTATTTTGAGGGATATTCTCACAGAATCTGATACATTCGTTTTGGCAAAATTACATAGACATGTATCGGTCCAGACAGGGCCTCTTTGTATTTGTGAAATCCCGCTTTGTTGTTTATTCCAAGTAAGCTACGGTATCATTTTCATTAATCTTTTCAATCTGTAAAGAAGCTGATAAAACCAGCATGATCTTTCTGTGGTATCATATAATGGTGTGAACGTATGAAGTAATGCGACATAACTAATAAGAATTGGCAGGTTATTACTGGAGATGAATGAGGATATTACAGAGCTGCTTCTTACTGTTAACAAATCTGCGGTGGTTTATTGCTGAACGTTCCATTTTAGTGCAGTGTAAACTCTCGTAATGCTTTTGGACACCTGTGCCTGTCCCGATACTTGTAGCCCAGACAGAAGTAACAATAGTCCACTGATATGGCAACAGTACTGGATGATGTCAAAGCAGCAGCTGTCTTGTGCATTCAGACTCTGGATAGGAGACAGTAATGTCAATTTAGCATCAAAATATTAAAAAAGCCATAAAACATGCACATAGGTGCACCAGCAACCAAAGATGAAAATACACCTTCAAGTAAAGTTGAATAGAGTTTGGCTAAAAGTGTTTTTTGCTCTCAATAAGCAGGAGTACAACAGCAGGACAAAAGGACATGCTATTCTGTTAGCGCAGAGACACATCCATTATGTCAAAAAGGATTTGCTAAACCTGTGGAGAACAGTCACACGCTGAGGAGATTACATAACACCTCTACTTTTCAATTTCAAATGTAATGCTGAAAGGATAGTTCACCCCAAAACAAAAGTTCTATCATTATGTACTCACCCACAAACATATACGATGGGTTTTTTTTGTGGAAGAATAACCTGTTAGAGCTTCTCAAGATATTTGAATAGTGTACTGGTCGCTCTTTTCAGGCATCAAAAATAATGCATAAGCCCAATAAAAGCATCAAAAAAGAGAGCCATTAGACGTCCGAGCAACGCTCCGCCATATAGTGCAGTCGTTGAGTTCCGCCTCAATTTTCTCACCCTCAAGTCATCCTAAGTGTATATGACTTTCTTTTTTCAGCCAAACACAATCGGAGATAGCCTATATATTAAAAAATATCCTGGCTCAGCTTTATAATGGGAGTGAATAGTAACTAAGCTTTTGAAGCCCAAAAAAAATGCATCCATCCATCTTAAAAGTAATCCATACGGCTCCAGGGGGTTAATAAAGGCTTTCTAAAGCGATGCGTTTTTGTAAGAAAAATATCCATAATTATAACTCAAACTATAATCACTAGCTTCCGGTAACGTCCGTGTGCGCGTTCATGAGAGAGTCGAGTTCCAGCGTATGATGGAGGAGAAGCGTAAGCTTAGGTGAGATTAGACACCTCTCGCGCCTCAAACAAATAGGACTGGGCAACAAACGCAAGCTCCTCTGACATTTCTCTTTAAAAATTCTCATTTTAGACTTATAATTCGTGACCGGTGTTTTGTTTCGCTCCATCCTCTGCGCTTCCGTGTTCGTTATGTGTTGGGTCAGAGGTCACTCTTACGCCGGAACTAGACTAGACTAGTATGGCTGTCTAGGCCAGTGATTTTTATAAAGTCAGAAATATGGATATTTTTCTTACAAAAACGCTTCGCCTAAGAAGGCCTTTTTTAACCCCCTGGAGCCGTATGGATTACTTTTATGATGAATGGATGGAAACCTAAGTTACTATTCACTCCCATTATAAAGCTTGGAAGAGCTATAATATAATTCCGATTGTGTTTGGCTAAATATAAAAAGTCATGTACACCTAGGATGGCTTGAGGGTGAGAAATGATGGGATAATTTTCATTTTTGGGTGAACTTCAATTCAGATTCTGCAACACTTTGCAACAATCTGGATCCCAAATGTGAACGAGAAGCTCAAATAGGCCTATTACATGCCTGCCCACAAAAACCCATAAATGCACTCCATTTACTCAGAAGAGGATATTCAGGCCCGCAGAGCACTGTAGGAAGTGTATATTGTGGGAGTGTGTGGTGATGTTATTCATAGTTCACTGGGCTGTTTAAGGGCACATCCCTATTCAGTTTCAGGTGATGGAGGGAGTCGGATCGTCCGAATCCACACACAATGAAGGTTACACAAGAGAAAACAAAAACAAATGAGTGGAACTTTATCTAATGGGCAGTGACAGAGTAAGGTGGGCGTCACAGCAATAAAAGGCTCATATTGTCTGCAAAGCAAAAAACATGTACGATCACTTCAAGCGTACCATTACATGACCGGCAAAACAAACAAGCTTAAAGCCTTTTAAGCCTAAACAACTGTTACAGATTCATTCCAAATGCTCACTCATGCACACACTCACACAGCAAGAATAAAAATACTCACAGAATGAAGCAGACCTTGTCAGGAACAGGGTGCCATGGATTGCCGTGGTAACAAGTGAACGCAGTCCTCCGGGGAATCGCAACACGTCTTCTAGGATGACAGGTTGAAAGTCACAGAAATGGAGTGGTGTGGAGAGTCTCAAAGGAGAAGGTATTCCAGCTAGAAATGATCCATCTGAGAGCCCTTCACAAGCTGTGATTCTTATAATAATCCATTTCGATGGGACAAAAGTAGGGGTTTTTTTTGTTTTGTTTTTTTACAAAGCTCAAGCACTCAGAGGAAAAAGAACATCCCCAATGGGCATCAAAAATATGGTGACAAAAAAACTGAAGTGTCACTGTTACTTATATATTTATTTTTGCTGTATCCGTCCCTCTCTCTCCCGCTGTTAATGTTGACCCTGCCAGCTCCGACACAAAAATAGGGGGGAGCGGCAATAATGGCCAATTCTCAGAATTCTGCACTCCAAGAGACAATCACACGCTCTCGCACGCATATTCGCTCACAAACCCACTCTCCTGCGCACACATAACGGCTTCAGTTCTCCTCCGACGTCTAGCTGCCTCTTCCTGTCAGCTCTCCGCACAAACCCTCATCCATTGCCTCACAGGCCTTCTGAGTCTCACATACACGCACATAAACACTTGAACTCAAACACTCCAAGACCAGTCAGCACTTTTACCCTGCTTTCCTGTGCAGCCTCACTCTAACTTACACGTTATTGCTTTTAGTTTCACAGAGAATCGTTCTTCTGGCCCACCTGCCACATTTGATGAAAGGAGCATTGACTTGAGCAAAGAAACTAGAATAGATTAAAAACATATAGTGAAAGATATCAAGTCTGAGAGCAAAAATCCTCCAGAATAAGTTAAGCTGAAGTCTCTGAGAGGATGAAATGATTAAGGAGCCCAGCACTCGGGTGGAGATTTGGAGAGCGGCTCACGCTCTGTTCTCCCACACCCTCATCAATCCAGCTATCCCTCCAATTCCCACGGCTCCTCCCGTCAGGAGTTCAGGAATGAGCAGTGGCACACCAGACACTCCCTCTCTCTCCTGCGAATGGCACCTCTAGGACGGAGGCGGGTCGAGTTGGCTGCTCCGAGGTCCGTGGAAGCAAACAGACTAGAGCCGCAGCTGACGCCGGGGAGAGGAGGAGCGTCACATCTGTCGCCACGCTGACAATTTCCTCATCAGCTCATCAGAGTCTTGTGGCCTTGCGTTGCTTAAGAGCTGAGGAAAAACAGCGAGAAATGTTCACGATCAATTATTCATTATGCTGTAGTACAGACGGCAACCTTCAATGCTGATATGACTACTACGAGAGAGTTTTGAAATACCATACCGATTTTTCTGAATTAAAACTACAATTTCATTATAGTACTTACTGGCTCACATTATATCTCCACACTTACAGTTGTAATTCAGTTACACCACACATTTATATTACAGTATACCAGTGTCAATACAATTCATGTAATGTTATTGAATGGATGTGCTCATATGTGACAAGACCATTACATTGCAATCAATATCCAATCAAAACACAGCCTCATTATCACACAATAAAACCAGTGAAGTAGTGTATCATGACTTAACTGACACTAGCTACTACTAATAAAGTCAGGGATAGTCAATCATAATCCTATTTACATCCTTAATGCATGTGCCTGCTCTTGTTGTGAAAGATTCATTGGTGCGCATTATTCCAAATCAAAGAAATAGTCTTTAATAAGTAATAAGTTGACTTGTAAATCTTTAATTAAAAACAAACATCTTTTCTTTGCTGTTGGCTATTAGATATGTTAATCAATAGCCAAATAACTACTTAGGCATTGTTTTGAACTTGAATTCAGGTTTGACTCAATTCTAGCGTCCGGCTTGCTGTTCATGATCCAATCATTTGCTGTTGGATCAAATGATCAAAATCTTTTTTGTATCATGTTTTACTCAAATTAATATTAGAAACAAAAAATGTGTTGTGAATGGGCTTTCACTTAGACTAATAAAGAAATGTGTTAATAATACACAAACATGCAACAGACTAAGGATTTGTATCAGATTTGAGCGGCATGGGTTCCCTGACTGACTAATTGCAAGTGGTCATGTCACATAACAGCCTAATCAGAGCGACAAACTCTCTTGTGAGATGGACTGTTCTATAAATATGAAAAGAGCATGTATTTAAAGGTGGATCCCAGGCATGGAGCTGTTCTATCCAGATTCTTATTTCCATACAATTCTCCATGTCATGCTTTGATTATGAGGGTGCCTCTCTCATCAGCTGGACTGATATGAAGGGGAGGAGGGGGAGAGGAAAGGGGTGAAGGGAGAGGAAAAAAGAAAAAAAAGAGTGATGAGAGATGGGAGAGGAAGCGACATGGACGGTGGCAGAGTGAGAATGAGACGTTAAAAAAGGACTGCATTAAAAAGATGTGCTCAGTTAGAGAAAAAAATAGGACAGGAGCGGTTGCAGAGAGGTGTAGAGACAAAGAGGAAGAGACAGACAGAGACAGAGGGACAGTGAGACAAGGGTAGAGACAGAATAAGAGAATAACTAATGGGGAGGTCAGTTATGCAGCTCTTGCAGCAAAATTCATATTTGAGCAGTACACCCTCAGAAACCAATTACAGTTTTAACCCTTAAAGGGCAGGAACAAAGAAAAAATGATATTTTTCTAAACATTATGACTAATGTGATTTCACACTTTTCTTCACTATACATAACTATATATATATAAAGATTAAAATATGTCAGTGCCATTGTTTTGTCTCAAGATGCAGACAAGTAATGTTTTTTTCCAAGGCATGTTTATAAAAGCTACTTAAATGTCCTAATTTAACGAAGGCCTACTCCTGGCTTAATCTAAGGCTTGTCTGTGAAACCAGGCCATAGAGTTTTAAGGTGCAGTCACATTAGCGAATCTTTGGCAAAAAGGCCCATTGTCTATTGTCAAGAGTGTAGTGATGTAGTATGAAGCATGTCACACAGAATCAACTACACACTAAGCAGATTTCTGTTGGTCAATGCGACAAATCCATGTGACCAACTTGACGAAATCTACAAAATACCTTGTAACCTCACACCTTGTAAAAGGCTCAATTCCCGTTCTTGTGGGTTCCTATTTTATAAACTGGATTTTGCTATTGAAAACCAACTGAACAACAGTAAATGTGACAGCAACTTTATTGTTGGGATCTTTTGATTTGGCTAGGAAGCAGCCACCTAGCAAACACAGAGCAATATGTCAACACCCATTTAAAACATTTTAGCTAATAATTAGAAATGGAAAAGGAAGAGGAATAATGGAGTGAATTGGAAGAGGGAATGGGAAAAGGATAAGGAATAGGGAAAAGGAAAGAGAGGGAGAGAGAGAGAGAGAGAGAGAGAGAGAGAGAGAGAGAGAGAGAGAGAGAGAGAGAGAGAGGGAGAGAGAGAGAAAATGAAATTCAGACTGTGCACTGTGCTGTGCAATTGTTTAAAATCTAGTTTTTAAATCACCATTTATTGGCACCTTATTTTTTCTGCTTCTTATTTTATTGATGCTCTAGCTTAAATTACACAATTCCGCTGAATTAAATTACACAATTTAAATTGACAGTTGAAACCAAAAAACTCATGAAAGAATAATAGAAGTGGAGAGGCAGAAAGAGTGAAGGGAAGTGAGAGGGCATCTCTGTGAAAGGTTTCAGTCCTGACATTGGTGTCACTCTTGCTTATCACACGTCACTCTCAAGAGAGACTCTCTCTCTCAAAGAGGCACTCTCAAATATGCCTCTTTTTTTCCATTTCATCCCTTCCTCCTATTGCTTGGGCCAACCATCCCCTCAGTCCCCCTGCTCTCTCACTCCGTCTACCAACACAGACAAGTCCTTCTTTATACTCACACAACTATACGCAAAGGGTTGAAGGCCTGCTGACTCACAAACCCTGTAAAACAGTTAATAAGGCTAGAAGGGGTGAAATGCAGGGGAAGATGGACACTAAAATATGACCAGGCCTGAACTGTGACCTTTTAAAGCTCTCTGAAATGCTACTGATCAATACACAACCATCCACACACAAATAATCCTATGGGAGCATTTAGCATGTTAGCACACTGTCACTTGTGTGAGAGTGAGGAGGTGAGATCTGGTGTGTGTGTGTGAGTGTATCAGGTTGGAAGACACAGAGACAAAAGGGTAGAAATTTGGATCGATGTAATGTGAGAAATCCACATCTGAGGCACCAGGCAAGAGCTGCCATGTTCTCTTCACACACACACAGAAGTGCAAAAAATGTGAAAAAGAGCGCATGAGTGAGCTGGATCTGACGGTTAACAGTGAGCAACAGTGTCCACCACACAGATATAACAGAGAGAGACACAAGCAACAGTGCCAATGTGTGCAACAGGAAAGATGTCTGCCTTCACCCTGAATTTAAACTAAGTATGGAAAATCTCAGCAAAAAAAACAAAATTTTTTTGATTTAAGTGATTGATTTTGATTTTAAGTGATCAACATGATTGATTTAAGTATGTTTAGATTACATTAAAATGTCAATGGGGTAAAGAAACCTACTTCAACATATATATATTTTCATCTTGTTTTAAGGTTGAATTATTTTCCTGGAATCCCAGGCAAAACACTGATTAAGAAAATGATTATTTCCAGGGTACGAATGAGGAAAGAATCAGCATGATATAGAGAAGAGGAGAGAGGCAACCAGTACTACCAAATTTCCTCAAAATGTGCCAACAGAAGAAGACAGCCTGCTCTCTCTGACTCAGACTAGAGGATGGAAGAAGAATAAAAAACAGGGAGATCAGGAAACAGGGGAAGAGGGGAAGAGGGAAAGAGGGGAGAAGATCTGAACGGTGCACTGAGATTTAACGAAACAGCAAATGAGAAATTCATCAAGAGTGATGCCAGAGGACATCTATGACAGGGAGATGAAGCAAAAAGAGAGGACTTCAGAGAGAGATCTAGGAGAAAAACCAGAGAGCTAAAGAGAGAGCATGAGAGGCTGTTGAAAACTCACCCCTGTGTGAGAGTGGTCCTCCTCAGGTTAACACAATCCCTGCTCTGTGGAGCCATTCTGAGCAGAGCCTGTTTGGAGCACTGCACACTGTCTACAGAATACCAATCACACGCCAGCAACACACACACACACACAGTCAGTCAGTCATCAGCATGATATACTCTTTCACTCAGTGTTTTAAAAGCAAGGCACCAAAACACCGTAGTTGTGCTTTATGAGCTGTGAATAATACAGTCATAATGGAATAAGCAGTGATCTGACACATACATACACACACACACACACACACATACCCTCGGTGAGACACAGTTCCAATGACGACCCCAGTGATGGGGGACAACAGGCCGATCTGCTCAGGAACTGAAGATGAGAGAGGATCGTGTGAAGCTCCTTCGGTGCGCCTCCTCTTTTCCTTCTGTCTTCTCACACACTCTCTTCAGCGTCGAGCATCAAGAGGCTCTGCAATGTTTCTCTTCCACCCTCTGTCCTTTTCTCCTTTGCTTTCATTTCTTTTACAAGTCCCTGACAATGTTCATAGCTGTAATTCCAAAGCACAGCAGTGCAAGCTGCATTCACTCCAAACCCCCTCCCTTCCTCATATGCGCTCTCTCTCTCTCTCTCTCTCTCAGCTCATTGTATCCCCATACCTCCTCTGCTCTCCCTCCAATCCAATCAGCTCTTACTCCTTCCTACAGCCCTTTTCTCCTTTTCTCTCTCCTCCTCTTCCTTTTTCAAAGACAAATCTCAGCCAGCATCAGTGAGATCACCATCTTCTTCAGACAAGTATTTAAATAAGTGAAGAAAAGCGTCATAAGCGTAAAACACTTGACGTGCCTTGCAGCACAGGTAGAAGACGTCACAATGCCAACTCAGACTACACACATACAGATAGTATTTGAAAATACAGAACAGGCTGACTAACAGATACCCAACAGGTTATACATTTTCTACAATTAACTGAAAACTAGAGATTTCTCTAATAAAACATAATTGAATTATCATTCTTAAAAGATATTTATTTGTATCATGTAGTTTTATTTAATTTCATTCAATACATATGTATATGCAGTAGCCTATACACATACATTTGTATATTATAGATACAATATTTACATTAATTATATTAATGAAAATGTATTATGTATTTATTTCATGTATGTTATATTTATAATATATTTTTATAATAACATATAATATATTTTATAATTCTAATTTTATTTTACCTTTATTCTTATACAAACAAAAAAGTTTAATTTGACACATATGAAAAAAAAAAAAAGGAAAACATCGGGCACATTATTGCAATACTGACCGAAACTATTCACTTTTAATGATCTGATAAACATCTTTTGCGTGTTGTGTCTCTTTAAGGGTTGTCATATGCACCTGTTGTTAAGCAGGAGTCCCCCTCACTGCAGCCCTGTTTGTCTACACACAGGAGATTCATCCCGCCCTTTCCCTCTCTCTCTCTCCCCTTTTCCCTGAAACGGCTAAATATGCATTCAACAGCTGTCTCTCCACCTCTGCTCTGCTCCGCAGCCTCATCAGCACAGAATCCCCTTTTGATGCAACCCAACACTCTCCAATAAGACACAAATCTGCGCAGGGATGACGCGTTTGAAAGCCTTGTGTTCTATACCTGTAACCGGTGGGAAATCCTTGAATACATTCCTCATTTCCATAAGATTTCCTTGTTAGTCTTACAGAGACATGCAGAAACCCAAGGGTACAAGGCTGAGAGAGAGAGAGGATGGACTGAATGGGAGGGGGAAGGAGACACAGAGGTGGAAAGGGAAAAGGAAGAGGAATGATGGAGTGAATTGGAAGAGGGATGAGGGAATGGAGGAGGGATAGGGAAAAGGAGGGAATGGGAAAAGGAAAGAGAGAGAGAGAGAGAATCGACATTCAGCCTGTGCACTGTGCCTCACTGGTGGAATAATGATTAGCTACTCAGTATTCCAGTCACACAACCTCTACAATAAATGGGGGAAAGGGGGGAGTGAGAGAGAGAGAGAGAGAGAGAGAGAGAGAGAGAGAGAGAGAGAGATGGTATAGCGGTGTAACGAGAAGGACCGGCAGACAGAGAGCGCGTGTGAGAGAGACCGAGAGAGAAATAGACCCGACTAGACCAGATAAGCATGACAAACCTTTCAACAGGAGGCTGTGCACACATAGCCATTTCAAAAACACACATGAGCATAATATGGCATTTCCAGACACTGCCGAAGCCGGCATATGATAGCTCTCTTAGCATGCCCCCACCTCATTCATCACATTTAGCCCCTCTCTCGCTCTCAAACACACAAAGACAAAGGGTCAGAATAATCCACGAGGGCCAAAGCATCATTTCCACATACAATCAAGCTCATGTGTCTCTTTTGTTAATGTCTCGGGCAGCACATACATACACTGCAGTACGGATATAGCACACACACACACATACACAGAGGGGCAACACACAAGGGGGAACACTCTGTCAAAGTCACAGTAGGTACAGCTACCTCAGCAAAGAGACAGATGCAGAGAGAGAGAGGACTTATATACACTCCACAAAAAATATATGCATCATCCTCCAAATATCTTTATCATTTAAACACAAAACAAGCCTCATCGCAGCACTGAACGAGTAAAACTGCTGTAGCGGAATCAGGGTCAGGCGTTTGCGGTACCAGACACTCGTAGTCTTTACTCACTGGTGTACTGTAAGGTCAGCAGGTTCAGCTCAACACTGAATATGCAGCCTCATGGCTTGTACTCATGGGCTGATATTTATAGAATTTACAAAAACATGGATAAAGGCAACCAAAACGGTTTTATTTTTGAAGGCTTGATTTTCTCCAGTATTGCTGTTGATAATATCAATTCAATTCAACTTCACTGCATGATTCCTAAAATTGTATTTTATATAAAACACCATAGAGTTCCTAAGAAATCTGATTTAGGTAGCAAGTAAATATTAAAGGAATATTCAATAGGTTCAGTAGAGGTTAAGCTCATCAGCATTTGTCCATAATGCAGATTACCACAAAAAATAACAACAACTGTTCACTCATTTTCTTTAAAAGAAAAAGCTAAACTCAAGGTTATGGTGAGGCACCTACAAAGGAAGTATATAGGCCTAGCCATTTTTTGAAGGATTTATATGGCTATTATACTATTTGAGTTGTAAAGTTTGACATATGGCAAAAAGTTGTAAAATTGGACTTTATACAACTTATTAACTTCCCATAAATTAAAAAAGTTTCACACTATATCATGTTAACATATTAAGGTCTTGAGCAAGATTTGAAATGTTCTTTTTCACTCTAGACAATTTAGCAACAAAATGATTTACTGGGCCATTCAAAACTGGCCAAAACAAAAACATTAGGAATAAAACAGATTGAAATCCAGAAATCACTTAGATTTAAATATGTTTATTATTAAATCTGCTTATGAATAGCATATAAATAAAAGAAAATATAAATAAAAACTAAATTCTCAATGACTGGAGGCTCCTGGTTGAAGGACATTTTTTTGGTCAATTTATGAATCATAGGAGGACAATTAATGAATCATAATCTGCCAAATTTGCTAGTGAGTGATATGCGTTACCCACCACTGGTTGATTTTCACCCACATTTGGTATGTTACTGGGTGTTAAATTCAAACCCATGGTCTTGAAGCTATATTACTGAAACAGTGAGAATTTTAATATTTACGGATTGGCCTCATTCACTTCTACTTTAAGTGGCCAGATTTTAATTTATTTTTTTTTTTTAGAAAAAAGGGAGAACATGTCAAAATTAATTGTTGTGGTAATCAACATCATGCCACAAACGCTGTTGACTGAGCTTAACTTATACTGAACCCAGAATATTCCTGGTTCTATAATAACATCCATTAAAGCCCTTTCTGCATGGTTCAAAAGCAACTGTGTTATTATCAACTATGTTGTTAACAGAAGGTGATTCAATCAAAAGCATTTTGCATAAATTGATTATCTTATTTATTTGTCCCCCAAAGCAGTTCAATGCCAAAAAAGAAAAACTCCTGGTGCATCTTGAATTGGCAAATTGCACATTTACATGAAGGTCACGCAGTAATTGCTAGACAAAGTCTGTAAATTAATGAGCTGGGGAAGATATCTATCAAATAGTTATTTGGGAATTCAGTGCAGGGAAGGGGAATGCTGTTTTGATATCACCGTCTATCATTTATGGGACTAATCATAATGATGCAGCAGCTTTATGGGGGAGGAGTTCAGCGGCCAGGAGTAAATTGAGGGAGCAAAGAACCAAGTGCAGGCAAACGCTGTGAGCTCCAGTAATGGCTCTACTTAGCCTCAATCTCTCAATGAGCTGAGGTAATGGAGCTCAACTCAAACCTCATTCAACTAGTGAAAATTCATGACGAGATTTGCAGTTAAAGAGCCCAAAGTACTGGTTTCACTGCAGTCATCACTTATATGGCAAACTGCAGGATCATTAATTATGTTTGTACTCAGGGGAGCTGGTTTAGTGAATGTCATAATAAAAGGAGAAATTTAAAGGGATTGTTCTCCCAAAAATGAAAATTCTGCCATTAATTACTCACCCTCATGTTCCAAACTGTAAGACTTTCGTTCATCTTCGGAACACAAATTAAGATATTTTTGATGAAATCTGAGAGCTTTCTGTCCCTCCATTGACAGTCTACGAAACTACCATTTTCACGCCTCAAAAAGTTCATAGATATCTTAAAAATAATCCATAAGAATTGAACGGTTTATTAAAAATTTTCTGAAGAGAAGAGACACGATCGCTTTATATGATTTAATTCAGGCTTTTGTTTACATGTAAACATTGATCGGCAAACATAAACATGAGCTCAACCGAACCTGCTTGACGTGTGAGAACAAACCTCATTGGTTCTTGCAGAAACTCAAATGCGCTGTGTAACACACGAGAATGAACCTCATTGGTTCTTGCAGAAGCTCAAACGTGCTGCGTAACACGAGAATGAACCTCATTGGTTCTTGCAGAAGCTCAAACGTGCTGCGTAACACGAGAATGAACCTCATTGGTTCTTGCTGAAGCTCAAACGTGCTGCGTAACACGAGAATGAACCTCATTGGTTCTTGCTGAAGCTCAAACATGCTGCTTAACAAACGAGAATGAACCTCATTGGTTCTTGCTGAAGCTCAAACGTGCTGCGTAACACGAGAATGAACCTCATTGGTTCTTGCAGAAGCTCAAATGTGCTGCTTAACAAACGAGAATGAACCTCATTGGTTCTTGGAGAAGCTCAAATGTGCTGCGTAACACGAGAATGAACCTCATTGGTTCTTGGAGAAGCTCAAATGTGCTGCGTAGTGCATAACATATGAGAATGAACCTCATTGGTTCACGAAAGTCAAGCGAACATGCTTGAGCTTCTGTTTGTCATAACTGATGTGTGAGTTGATGAACATTTATGTGAGTAAAAGCCTAAATTCAATCTGTTCATAATATAAAGCAATTATGTCTCGTCAGAAAATTTTGGGCTACGCTCAATTCTTATGGATTAGTTGTAGTCTCTGTATTAACTTTTTGAAGCATCAAAGTGGTTGTTGCATAGCTCTCAATGGAGGGAGAGAAATTGCTCAGATGTTAATAAATTCAAGATGAACGATATTAAGGAAATTCAATATTTTCAAGATGAACTTAAGTGTTTGGAACGCCATGAGGATTTTGAGGAGTAATTAAAGACAAATATGTTAATTTTTGGATGAACTACCCTATAAAACGCCTTTCCGCAAGTTGTTTCATTTGTGCCTGCACAAAAACAGGCCTGGTTCTCAGCACACAATTCTGAGGCAGATTGGCTGGACAAATGATGCCTCTTTCCTGCAGGTATCTGGCCATTTTTCCGAGTCGCCGCACACATGGGACCGCACATTATATATCAGTGCGTCATATCTCTATGTTGCTTAGCAACCGAAAATAGCCTAAAGTTAGGATAATGAACTACATTAGCTGAAGAATTTCTTATTCTCGTTATTATTATTACTACATTTCGGTAATATTTAAAGGTGATACCAGTCTTTCTAGAACTTCCGCCATCCATGGTATTTTTACCTGTGTTTAACTGTGGTGAAAGGATTCCCTTGACCAGCTACACTACATAGGACGTTCCAAGAAGTTGCCAACATTTTCCCATATATGGACTACCAGCTGTGAACGCGCAAAATGATTGACAGGCGGAAAGCACATCACAAGCCTTCTAAGCCAAGGCTAAACAAGCAATCATGTTTTTATTTTTTTGTAAAGAGACTGCCAAAGACATGAGCGTGATATTTCAGGACCGTTATTTCAGTGATGGTTGGATCCTGATATTTTGAATCTACTCAAGCAGTAGATTTTATTTTGTTGCATTCAGTTCAATAAAAATCGCTTTAAATAAATATCACCTTTAAAGCCATGTGAAAAAGAAGTACACTTTGCCTGGCAGTACTTATTAAGGAAATAATACTTTAAAATAATATACTTCAGAGCGAAAATGTAATGTTTTCATACACTTACTTCCATGTTATTTACAATTAAATGAACATGTAGTATAGTTAAAATTTATATTACATGTAGTTAGTTGATCCATCTTAAAGTATGACTAATTTGTAATTTGATAATTACTTCTGCTGTTTTTGAAATGGGGTTAAAGTGTGTTGCCAAATGTACAGACAATCATTTTTGGCAAACTAAAATATACTTTAATGTAATTTAATTTCTATTGAAACTTGTATGGCATGTATTTAAATATACATTTAATTACGCATTTGTAATGATGAATTTGCAATTTAGTAGATCAAATAACACTGCAGTTAAAATTATAATCAAATACTTTACTTGTGCTTTTGTGTGTTAGTCAAAATCTCAAAATAAGCAATTCTGAATTAGGATTGTTTGCGGTGCAAGAATCAATAACAATCTTGGTATAGAATAAAACTAGATGATTAAAAATTGTGTCATTGCACCTTCATTTCATTCAAAATGATCAGCAAAAATGATTTTTTCCCTGACTGGCCCAAGCTTCATGCGCAGTCATCGGTGAGCTGACAAGAACACTTTCTCAGCGACTGTATTCCAGTTTGCACGCTTACAAATCTCTTTAAATGAAACATTAACAGACCCCAACAAGCTCAAGCTTTTTATTAAAATTTAACACCACAAATGATGGTCCACTTTTTGTATTAAAGGCAAATAAAATACTCAAATGAAAAGGTAAAATTAAAGCGTAATTACAGAGGCAAATTTAATTACAAAAGGCTTTGTGATTTTGTTTTCTCCAGGGTAAAGATGCTGAATCCTTGTACATCTATATCACAAAAGCAAAATATATCCTAGTCAAAGAGGCGTCTCTCACAAATCCACACGTACAAATAGACTTAAGTCCTGACCTGTTGTTTATCTATTGCTGAATCTGCCTTTCCAAAAAAAAAAAAAAAAACTAAATCATGTTAGGTTGATATCCCCCCCATCATCTTTACACAGTCTCCTCTAAAATAACCTCAATAGTGTGAGGCACATCCTGACCTGCCACTACAGAGATGTTGGGAACATTTATAGAGGGCACAGTGATGCTGGGCATGCTAAGGTTAGGGTGCAGGAAGACCACAGAGTTGCCTTCCTCTGCCACCAACATGCCCTCTTGGATCACAGGCATGGTGGACGAGGAGGATGGTGAAGATGAGGCAGACTCCTGTACTAAGAGGATGGTCTGTACTGCTGCATCATCATCCAGCTGTGCAGAAGGATCCACAGGGTCGTTGGCGTGCAGACGCATGTGTTTGTCGAGGTTGGGTCGTGAGCGGAAGGCGGTGGGACAGCGAGGGCAGACGTACGGGCGTTCTCCGCTGTGCACGCGGGCGTGCTCCGTTAGCCTGGCTGCCACACTGAAGCTTTTACCGCACACCCAGCACGTGAACGGCCGCTCGCCGCTGTGAATGCGCTCGTGATCCTGCAGGTGCGGAAGCTGCCGGAAACGCTTCCCACAATGAGTGCACTGAAACAGATGTGAGAAAGAGTGAAAATATTTTGATGATGAAAGATTTTCTGATTATGACTGATGATGTAGACAAGATGAAAATGATATGAACATATGATTTTTATTACAAAGATCTGACAAAATTCTTGTGAAAAAACAAAAAATGTATGCCGTAAAAATGTTATGATAAATATAAGTTTGCAACATGTAAATGTAAATAAATAAGTATAAAAGCAAATAAATAAGCGTAAAATATTTGATCAACTAAAATTTCTTAAATATTTATACTTTAAAAAAATTATTTGTCTCTTATGCTCACCAAGGCTACATTAAAAGCAGTAATATTGTGAAATATTATTGCAATTTAATTAAATTTTTTTCATATTTTAATTTATTTATAAATGTAATGTATTTCTATTATGTTTTCTATTCATTACTCCAGTCTTCAGTCATATGAACCTTCAGAAAATATTTTAATATGCTGCTTTGATGCCCAAGAAATATTTCTTATTATCAATGTTGAAAACAGTTGCTGCTTAATATTTTTGTGCAAATGGTGATATTTTTTCAGGATTCTTTGATGAATCGAAAGTTCAATGAACAGCATTTATTTGAAATAGAAATATTTTGTAAAATTATAAAAGGTCTTTACTCTTACTTTTAAACAATTTAATGCATCCTTTCTGAATAAAAGTTTTAATTTCTTTCAACAAAAAGAAAAAGTAAAATGTACTAATGATATGTAATGGTAATATCATTATGATTATACTAATGATATTGAATGGTAATATATATATTAGAATAATATTAAAATTGGCTAAATGTTAAAATTAAAGGACTTTTATGCATGACAAAACCTAAACAAAAGATTAAAATAAACATGAACACTGGAACCAGCACATATTTGAGCCATTCAGGTTCCCTCTTTCCTGAAAGAAACGTACCTCAAAGGGTCTTTCGTTGGTGTGCGTTCTCAGGTGAACGGTGAAGGTGGACGCATAGGCAAACTCCTTCCCGCAGAACTCACAGGTGAAGCGGCGCGGGGCGTTTCTTTTGCCTAATGCTCCACAGCAGTGAGCCACGAGGTGCTCCCCTAAAGCAGCACTGGAGGCGAAGCGCCGTCTGCAGGGGGTGAGCGGGCACCGCAGGGGTGTCTGACCCGTGTGGGAGAGGCGATGCAGGTCGAGACCATCCTGAGTCACACAGCGATGGCCGCACATATCGCACTCCAGCTGACCTCCCACCTTGCCCCTTCCCTGACCTTTATATCTGCGGCGTCCCGTCTCCTCCCCCGTGCAGCGCTGCAGGTGTGTGTCCAGCACGGTCTGATTCAGGAACTGAGAGCCGCAGTTAGGACACGTCTTTGGTTCTTTATCTACAAACAAAGACAGAGGGATTGCAGGGGTTTGAGAGCGGGGGAAGATGTGTCACGAAAAATTGGAAAATCACATACAACATTTGCAAAAAAAGCACCATTTCCATATCATGTGTTCAAGAAAACAAAATCACCACTTCATGGGAAACTGGTGCAAATTGTCAATAATAAAAATGGAAGATCCTGCAATCGGGAAAGTCACTGTAGCTCTTTTTTCTAACATAATAAACTATTTTCACCTCAGAGAGCACACAGATGAAACAAACACCGTCATGTTATCTTTCGTTCGGAGGCGGATGCCTGATGTGTGGGAACACAATTGTGAAAGACAGTTGAGTTCTGGGAGGTAATTATACCAATTCATTTTGATAACAGACTTTGGCTCAGGCATTTCAGAATGAATAAAACAACATTTGAAATGCTGTGCAATGAAATTGGTCTTCTGGTTAGTCCAGTTATCCAATCATATGATCTGCTGAGACAAAGTCACGAGTTTATTGTTGCGCGTCAAGGAATTTATTTGGTAAATGTGTTTCCATCGTAGTTTACGCGCATGTCTTCTTAATGGATACAACAAATGATCTGCCTCAATTGATATAAAATACACTTTACCTGCATTTTAAGATTTTATGCGCAACTTGGTATTTTCGTCCAGCTTTTGATATTCCAAAATACCATAAAAATACTACAACTAGCAACTGTGCAACCCTTTTCTTTTCACATGACCATATTTAGAAAGGGCCCATCAAATATTTGATTGAGGGATTAAGCTTATACTTTTTGCACGCTTAAGTACATTTTCTACATGCAGGTAAACATTTATTTTATATAAAAGCAAATTTATCCAGGTTCTTTATGACATGTCAATGCATTAAGCCATTAAAAAATTGGGATTATTAAATGAACTATTTTATCCAAAATGGTAGCTGTGGGTAAGTGTGTCAGATGCTTCAGGGTAAACTGTGCCAGTGGCTCTTCTAACAAATGCTTTTGAAATATGAATCATTGACATTACCTAGCAATTCAACCTAGCCCTTTAAATTACACATTTTACCCACTAATGTGGGGAAAGTTGTGCCAATGGACCTTTTTTTCCCTGAGAGTTAAAATGTCTATGGTCATATGTTATAGTCACAGTTTTACTTCTCTCTCATTTCTCCTTGACTAGAGGACAACTTAAGTTAAAAGTGGCCAACTTACCCCACTCACATATAAAGCGCTTATCTACAATAAGAGAAATGGACAGCCACACAGACCCTCTAGTCCTTGGCTTCTGATGTATTGCACATGAGAGATACTTATGTTTATGCACACGTTTCCTTACACACACTCAAGCCAAAATACATCTGTGGCTTCTTATCAAATGAATAAAAATAAACACGTATTGTTTGTTCCTTATCTGAAAAGAGGGCTGCAGACAAAGAGAGCAACAAACATGAGCGCACAAAAAGATCCCCCTATTTTACACAGCACCAATCAGAGGGAGGGCAGCTGATAAATAGACATTTCACAGAATGCACAGCGCATACACAGAAATAACAGCACTTTATGGGGGTCACGGGTGATATGATGTTTAGATGCAGAGCATTCAAACTATCAGACTATGACTGCTTCACTGACCTTTACAGGCTTTTAAAAGCTTCTACTAAGCAACCCTGCACTCCCTTGTTTACACCTATACAAAAAAATGATCCTGCTTCATTCTCTCCCTCTGCTTAGCTGAAGGGAGGAACATCTGTGGCAGGGGACTGATACATGTAAGAGTCTCTGATCAGAGGTGATAGTGATCAGCTGCTGATCTTATCAATACACACACAAGCCATCCTGATCAATGTCACCTCTGACCCCATCTATTTACTGGGAAGAAATCGATGAAAGCTCATTCATTTAACAGGTCTGTCAAAGAGTTGGTGTGTGTGTGGTCAGATGCACAAACATGAACCCAGACAGAGCTGTGGAGAATTGAGTGAGTTTGTGAGTGTATTAGGGATGTTTGATCATTTACTGCATTTAATATATAGAATAGCCATTACAAAAAGTGATCACCAAAATGACATATGTCAATGTTTTTACCTTGCAAATTAATTTCTTAATGCTTTAAAATAGCTTGAATGTTACACCCTTGCCTCATTTAGTATATGCGGTGTATATATATATATATATATATATATATATATATATATACACATATACATATATAAATAGAGAGAGAGAGAGAGTGAGAGAGATATATTAACCAAATAAATTACATTTTTATATATATATGTATTATATTCACTATAATTATTATGTATATAATAAAAACAATAATGCAATTATTCATTTTATATACAGACAATACATAGACTTCTAAAGCTACTTTTTGTAATGTCTATTCGATGCTTTTGTCTGCCACAATGATATAATGCCTTTGAAATATCTTCATTTGGAGCCTTTTCTCAGCAAATATTGATATGTGCTTAATTTAATTAATCGGTATATTGTTTAATTAATTTGATTAAAAATGTAATCAAACGACAGCCCTAATCCTAATGCATGAGCGCAAAAGAAATAGTGTGTGAATGAGAGCTCGTAAGGACAAAAGGCTGAATGTGTAATTGTTTCCTGTAGGCTGACCTTGGTGGATGAGAGAGTGGAGGTCCAGCTCTTTGCGTCGTATAAATGCCTCCCCGCACACACTGCAAGGGAAGGGATGGCTGGTGTGTAGGAGTCTAGAACAGGGAAAAAAAGAGAGAAAGTGAATAAGAAAGGCTGCATCTTGCAATCCCTGGAGCCAATCCAGAAACAATCGCTATGTGAGAAAAGCCACGTTTGAATTTCATAAGGCACACAGTCATGCACTCGCATAAAGGTATAATTAACATCAAGGAAAAATAATGCAGCTTCAACTTTAATCTGAAGAAAAGTCATTCAACATAGGCGTGCGGGAGAGTGGCAGCCTCTATTATTGTCTTAAAGCCCACTCGCATTGGGATCCAAATCACCAGGGTCCTTAGTAATTATTGCTGACATCAATAATTACTGCTCATATTTACTTCTCAGAATCATGGCAATGTCATCTTAACCAGTGCCCTCAGTAAAATGATTGGGGGAAAAAAGAAAAGAAAAAAAAGATTTTTTTTTTTAATTATTGACATTTCAATTAAGAACGCAATTTCAGTAAATTACTGACATATGCTTATTAGCTGTATCAGTGCTCTGGAAAATCAAGAAACTTTGATGTTTCAGAGATAATAGCCCTGTACTAATGCAGCATTAATGTGTTTTACTCCTGTGCCACAGACCATTATGAGAAATTCAGTAATGAAAGCCCCTGTGAATAGAGTTTAAAATAATTAGATAGGCATTATAATCTCACATAATGTATTATAAAAGGGCATTCTGCAATTCTGGTTATTGAACTTGTTTAGAAGAATTCAACTTATACCAGGGTAATTCCCATTCAACAGCACGTTCAAATGTAGTAAAAATGCTGATGACACTAAAGACAGAGGAAATAACTGTAATCGTGTAAGGGAAGGAGTCATATATCACACTAGACCATCATTAAGGTACTTCAGTAGAAAGAAGCTTTCACTCTATTGATTTTTTTCCCCCATCAGCAGCTCCCTAAGTGTTCAGCTATGCAAACATTTTAATAAGAACATTTTTTCAGTTGTAATTCAAATTACATATTAATTTATGGCTAAACAGCAGAAAAACTAAATACAGAACCACAACCAAAAATGTATATGAAAAACTATTATTGGTGTCAAAACATCAACAAGGCCTTTCGTAGATGAACTATTCTAAAATATAACTTAGCATGATGTTCAGCAACATTTCTTTTGTGTTTTCGGTACTGGGAACACTCAATCTTTCAACTCACCCCTCATTAATTTCTACTCATTTCTAATATGCTGATTTAGTGCTCAAGAAACATTTCTTATCATCGATGTTGAAAACAGTTGTGCTGCTTAATTTTTTTTTTTTTCAAGATTCATTGATCAGTTGAAAGTTTAAAAGAATTAATAGCGCATATTTTAAATAGAAATCTATTGAAACATAATAACTGTATTTCCTGACAAATTTGATTAGTTTAATGCATCTTTGCTGACTTTTTTCCAACTTTTAAAAAAAATCTTACTGACCCAGTTATCTGCCACCCTTTTCTTTAGTATTATTTTATCATTTTTCCAGCAGCAAAAGCAAAGCCACATCCTATAAACACAACAGTAAGATGCTAAATGTCCAGGGTGACTGTTTAGTGCTCCTGTTTGGATTTCTGCAAGATTCACATTGACTGGCTGTCAAATGAAGGCATTGCTAAATACATCACATGGGAGTCAGTGAGAAATGTCAGAGGGACTTGTTTAATTGATCACTTCTCTAAGAGACTAATCAGACCTCTTCCCGACGTTGTACGGTTTGACAGGCAAAGTGTTTCTGGGACAGAAAAACCTGTAGGGTCACAGACCATAACAAGGAAGGGCACGAACAGAGCTTGTTAACCAACAGAAACATCTCTGTGATTGGTCTGGTGTCATCTTTAGTTCCCACTCAAATAAAATGGCCTATCCGTTGCACAAAAAAAACACACGTAATACTTTCCATGTTTACAACTGTATACATCATTTTCACTATATACACAAAATGCATCTTGTTCACACGCCTCATAGTTCAGCACCGCAGCGAGCTGTCATGATAGACAGGAGAAGAAGCAGCTTTCCGTCCTCTCTTCCCACACTGACAGCTAGTTTTGAGTTGTTGTTTGAGAAAGTCTGGCATCGTGGTGACGCTTCCTTACATCATTACTCCAGCAAGCTATGTTGATGCATCGGATACTGACTACACCGTCTGAACAAACGGATCAGATTTCATCACTTGCTAAATCACAGTGCGGACAGTCGCTCCTAAAGATCGGATTTGAAAACCAAATCGGATTTGTAAGCATCGCCAGACAGACAATTTAGGTTCTTGCTGACTACTTATACCTTTCCATCTCTATTTACAGTCAGATTTAATATCAATCCTCTCAGGGAACAAGATGTGGAGAAGGATGAATTTATTTAAAGAGACAGTTGTGTCATTCTAAAAGGCTGTTTGATCTGTTTGAAAACAAAAGAAGATATTTTGAAAGTGTTTCTTTTTTCTGTCCATAAAATAAGTGTTTTGGACCCCATTCACTTTCATTGCACAGACAAAAACTTTTAATAATTTAGTTTTGCAAAAGAAATGAGCAAATAATGAACTTTAGAAAGAAAAACACAGACCTGTGACTCTTCAGCTGGGACTCAAACTTGAAGCTGGCTGGGCACTCTGGGCAGATGTGTAGACGTCCATCACTTGATTGTCCCTTGCCTTTCCCTCTGCCTCTGACCCTGCGTTCCTGGGGTTTCCCCTGGTGAATCAGCATGTGCCGTTTAAGTGACGTCGGCTGGAAGAAGCGCTTGTCACAGAGGGGGCAGTTGAATATGCGGGATCCTCCGTGGGTCAGGTTGTGACGCAGCAGGTTGGCCGGAGTTGGGAAGCTCTTTTTGCAAATTTTGCAGTTGAAGAGTTTCTCGCCCGTGTGCTGGAACACATGCTCACGCAGGCGGCTGCGCCGTGTAAAGCCCTGGCCACAGTGTGGGCACTCGTGGGGCAGGGCGGTGCGCGACCAGTCGCGGCTCAGCTTGGCGGGGGCCTCAATGGCACCGTCTCCAGCTGCTGCTGCTGCTGTTGCTGCTGTTGACAGAAACACGGTTAATGGGGAATCTAAACAGAAGAGACTGTCCATGTAATATCAAATTCATTTGATACGTTACAGGCTTAAACATTATGAACAATGTGAAATACTGATTAAGTAATGTACCATATCACAATCTGTCACTATCAGATACTAGATACAGGTATCAGTTTCACATATTAATAAAATTATGATAATATTTCAGAATATTACGGTTTAATCAAATAAATGTAGCCTTTTTGAGCATAAGACTTCTTTCAAAAACATTACAAAATTTCACAGACCCCAATTTTTTGAAAGGTAGTGTAACATCATACATTTAATATGTTATTGCGAGCTGTGGATCAAAAATGTCCAGATACATAAAGTTGGCAACACTGCAAAAAAATCTGACTGTATGCATTCTATTCCAGTTAGTCTATTTCCTTTTTTGTTTTAAGCATTTTAAGCAATTACTTTATTTCTTATTTTCTATTACAATAGTATCTGTAAAATAGAATAAAATAGTTATCATTATTATCATAGTTTCTGATCAGTCACTATAAAGCAGAATAAGACTATGCACATTTTTTATTCTGCATAAATGACTTTTTTTTCCCTCTCTGAAATATTACACAGCTCCCAGATCCCAAACTGAAAAGCTCTGATTCAAGTAATTAATTTGGTGCTTTCAAAAACATAATTAATCAGTAACTTTAAAACTTTTACTCAAAGGGATAGTTGTTCTAAACTGTATAACTTTCATTCTTGGGAGGAACATAAAATAATACATAAAATAAAATAAAAAGGAATTAGCAATAGTAACCAAAATGGATTGGTTATCAACATCTGCAAATATGTTTTATGTTCTGCAGAAGAAAAGATATTCATGCAGGTTTGGAACAACCTGAGGGTGAGTAAATAATGTCAGACTTGGGTAACTAGCCCTTTAAGCATGGGTTTCAACAATTTCTCAATTGTACAAAAGTTCAGTTCAAGAGTAACTTAATGTACTCAGGTCTGACTATTTTAAGACCCAGCGCAGCCTAGAACCATAAACATGGAGTTACATTATCAGTTAGAAAACCGCCCAAACAACAGAGCATGTACGGATATCCTACTTAAGAGGTCTCTTTGGAATTGTGTTGTGTGCACTCAGTCTGACCTGGTTGCCTGAGGTTCACGCTGTCTCTGGATTTCACAACAATAGCTGGAGTTGCAGTAGGGTAGAGTCTGCTTTTCACTTCAGCAGCGGGTTGATGTCCCGCAGTTGTGTTCTTATGCTCCCGGCGATGGTACAGGAACTGTGTGGTGCTCATGAACTCAGCCCCACACTCAGTGCAAGTGTGCAACGCCGCCTCCAGGCCGTGCTCGGTTCTGCGGTGTGTGGCCAACTCCTGATCGCTAGTGAAAACAGATCCGCACTGATGGCAGAGGAAAGCAGAGGAGGGTCCCGTCACAGATTCCTCTGCTGCATTACTCTCCACCTCTGCTTGGGTCTCCTCAACCACAGTGCTCATTTCCATCTCCATCTTATCAATGACCACCTCCATCCCTTCGTCCTGCTTAGCTCCATCTCTTTCCTCCACCAAAATCTCAGTGCCTTCCACCGCAGGTTCCTGCTCGGTCTGCAGAGCCTCAGTTACTCTCATCCCATCATTGTCCAGCTCAACCTCCACATGTGCTCCAGGGGTCTCAGTAATGGTCTGTTCCAGAGTGGTCACCTCCATTAGGCTCTGGCCTTCTCCCGCTGTGGCTAAAAGCAAAAGTCCCTCGCCTGGGGCCTCCAGCATGGCGGTGGAAAGCTGTGGAATGGTAGGTGGTGCCTGCTTGGGTTCGTCCTCCACCTCTGAGCGGTGCTGCTTACGGTGATAGAGGAAAAGAGTGGTGTTGAGGAAGCCCTCTCCGCACACCGTGCACCGGTGTAGAGCGTCTTTCAAGCCATGCTGAGTCTTGCGGTGAGTCACAAGCTCTGGAACCATACTGAAGCTTTGTCCACACTCCACGCAGAGCAAGCTGGAGGGGGGTTTGGCCTTCTTCTGCCCCCTTCGCCTTGTGACGGGGCTGTTCTCTTGAGCCGAGGTCTCCACAGCTTCCTGGGTGACCGGGACCTCTGGAGGTTCATTGGGGACACTGTCGCCTGCTACGCCCTGCTGAGAGATCGCAGGTGTCACATCTCTTTCAGAAACCTCCACAAATACTTGACTAGTGCTCTCCTGTCCTCCTTCTTCTGTCATCTCCATCTGTTCGTGTGACTGCTCAGCGTCCTCATATTCTGGCTGGCCAGGCAGCGTTTGGGCAACTGTTTCGAGAGTTTCTTCACTCTGTTCTCCTCCAGGACCAGGTCCCGTCTCAAGGCAACAGCCCATCTTGCGGTGCTGTTGCCACAGTGACAGAGCATCAAAGAGAACCTCACAGTCAGCGCACTGGTACAGAACACGCGGAGCATCGGACTGAAAAGTTTTCTTTTGTGCTAGCAGAGTAGACAAATCAACAGCTGTCTGAGTCTGGATCTGGGGAACGGACATAGCCTGCATCGCCACCTAGTGAGATGACAGAAAACATACACATCAAGTTATCTGATGACATGCTATGACAATTGTAGAGGGAATTTGGGTCAAAGATCTGATGGTCATTTGTTTAGTTTGAGTTAAAAATGCTACTCTTAACTACAATTAATTGAATAAACCCCTTCTAGGATTTGCATGTTTTGATTTCTGAACTATAATTCATTTTGATATATATTATATGAATTAAAATTACACACATGCGTTTAAAACATTTGAAAACGATTTTTCCTTCTCTTTATCATTGATACTAGACAATTTGTCATAGACTTATTATAAATTCTCCAGGGAGTCTAAAAACATACTGACGTGTTTGTAAAAATGATTCAATTTTTTTTAAATTAGATTTTATTCCCAGCTTTTCAGTGTGGACATTATGTCCTCTTGTGCCAGCATTGTACAACTCCTTTAATATTTTATATACACTAAAAAGTACAAACAGATTCAACTTCTCCCTGAACACAGTCACAGAAAGGAAACACCCAGATGCCGAATGTAAAAACCCACTGAAAGAGTTAGCTCATGTCACACTCAATTCAAGCTAACATTCACTGTTACTAAGGGCACGGCGTGGGGGTCCGTGCTACCGTCATTTGATGCAACCGGCTGCGACAGCCTATTGAACTGACATGGCACAAAACTGTTTGTGTGTGTGTGTTTTGTTTTTTTTTAATAGTTTAAGCACCCACTTAAGCCATCTTGATGAGAGGGTATTAAGAGTAGAGAGGATGACTCAGAGAGACAGTGAGGTTTTGCTGAGGACATCCATAAACCGGATGGCCAGATGCACTTATGTTGTATCTATTTTCAGCGTGGATGTTTCAAATGAGATAAGAGCAGATGGAGATCTAAAAACAAAGTCAAAGAGACGATGACACTGCGAATGGGCAGAACAGACTGCAGCCTCGTCTCCGTCCACCAGCTGATATGGAGCAGCATTATAATATAATACTAAAAATAAGGTGAAAACTATTGATATAAAAACATGTAATAAAATAACTAATGCTAAAATCTAAAAAATAACTATCTTCACGTCACCTCATGTCCTTATTTGGCTCATAAGTGTGGGTCTTATTTTTGGATATACTTGAAAATCAATAAATTGTTTCTTGGGTTGTAATTGGGTTTTACTTCTATTTGCATCTATTAAATAGTTGTTGTTGTTTTTTCAATTTCTGGGAATAAAATAAGGCCTAACAACAGGCCAAAACAGCATTTTTAGCATTTTAACATTTAATAATAATTAGAAACATAAAAAATATTATTATAACTTTTAACTTAAGTGGACTTAAAACAATATTTACATAAACCCATTATAATAAATGTCTTTTAAAATGTGTTTGGTAATGTGTCTGTCAATAATCTATAATATTCATACTTGTTTCCACACATACACCTAATAAATTTACACATCTGTGTAAAAACATACATTTATTTTTCTCTGTGTGTGTGTGCATATAATATACACAAATAAATATAAATGTGAAAAAAAAAAAGTAAATAAAATAAAAAATTATTAAAATAAAATACATAAAAACCTTGATATAGAGAAATAGTTATAGTTGTGTGGGAGGCCTCGTCTGTAACAACGCATGAACGCAATAATGAAAAAGGCACATTTTCTCATTTGATTCACTTTTTTGTGGTGATTTGCTACTTGTTTAAAAAGCAGAAAGACCGAAAATGTCTTTTTCAACTGTGACTAATAACTAGCTTGAAGGGAGCAATTCAAATCATTATAAACACATTCAAACTTGAGTGTTTTTACAACAACTACAGTAAAAGTGCATTCACATCAGAGCGTAAAAGACAGAATCTCAAGTGCCTAATTTCCCCCCTGTAGTGAAGAGGCAAATTAGAAGCTGCGCAAAAAAAACCATACGCTTACAAAAATGATCCTTTTACATATCCTTTCAGTTCACCATTCAGGATTACGGGAAGCTGCTCTTCAAATTTTCTAGTCTATTTGAGATAATTATAGTTACGAGTTCAAGGGGTTTTAAGGGAATAAAATAGATTACATTTTTCCCTGGCTTTCAGGGAACGCATGTTAATGCACCCCATTTAGAGATAACACTGAGTAACACCACAAAGAAAAATTATTATTTAATGAGAAGGAATTTGACAAATCCATCTATGTCATGTGACTCTTAGGAAAGAGATGACTTCCTATGTGGGCTGACGAGTTTAATCAGAAAGATAAACCTTTGAATTAGTTTAGGGGTGAAGTGTGTGTATACCTGTGACAGACCAGCAGCGGCGGCTGCAGCCTCGAGGGGCGTCTCATTGGGCAGGAGTTGTGGAGTCTCTGCAGTGCAGGTCATCTGATGTGCAAGCACTTCCTCTAGTGTGGGAAACTCCCGATAACAGGGAAAGCACATGTACACTGAAGACGACTCCATGGCTGCTCGAAACAAACAAGAATATGTTGATAAAAAACAATAATACACATTTATATAAAGCCAAGAAATTAAAACATTTGATAAAAGGGTAAAATGTTAAAGGTCTGATTCCAATAACAGCGCCCTCTTTTGATGCAACAGAAAACGTACAAATAAAAATAAACTGCAGCAATCCTACAAATAATAATTTAGCACTTAAAGGGATAGTTCACCCAAAAATGGAATTTCTGAAAAAGAAGACATTTTGAAGAATGTTTGTAACCAAACAGTTGATGAGCCCCATTGACTTCCATAGTATTTTTTTATTTCCATACAATGAAAGTCAATGGGGTCCATCAACTGTTTGGATACTGACATTCTTCAAAATATCTTCTTTAGTGTTCAGCAGAAGAAACAAATTCATACAGGTTTGGAACAACTTAAGGGTGAGTAAATGATGACAGAATTTTCATTTTTGGGTAAACTATCCCTTTAACATTCATTTAACAAAAAAAGAGAAAGATGACTTTTAGAAAGTTCAATGCATACTTATTAGACAAAATTATTGTATTCAACATTATTATATTAAGTAATTGTGATTATTAAAAAATATATATATTTTGACAGTCTTTATTTCTTTACTTATAAGGATTAAAGTTATTTTACCTACAATAGTCATTTTTAAAAGTTTGTTGTCGGTAATGTAGGCCTAGGTTTTTTTTGTTTTTTTGCATTAAATTGATCATATCAATTTACAAAGTTACTATTTTAAATAAATGCTGTTCTTTTGAAGTTTCTAATCAGCAAAGAATCTTCAAAAGTTTCAGTTTCCACAAAAAAATTATTAAGAAGAAGAAATCTTCCTTGAGCAACAAATCAGAATATCAGACTAAAGAGAAGACTGGAGTAATTCAGCTTTGCCAGCAGAGGAATAAATTACATTTTAAAATATATTGAAATTGAAAACATTTATTTTAAACTGTAATGATATTTCACAAAATTACTATTTGATAAACAAATAAATGCAGCCTTTGGCGTTACTACTTAAAAAAAACAGCAATGCTTTTTTGGCTGATTCGGCTGCATGCCACACCTCCATGAGGTGACAGGAAGAGGATGGACTGGATAGTTTTAAGAAAGAAAGGAGGATGAATGTGAAATAATAGACATTTCATTGCATATGGCATGTGAAATGTCCTTACAGCATGTTATCAGTGTTATCATGAGGGGGCTGAGTGCTACATGACGTGCAAACTGTGGTAAAAACAAAGCCATGCTCATTAGTTTCACTCAGCATAATTTATCAAGACAGCACAAAAGACTAAATAAATACAGCTGAAATATCACAGAGCAAGCTTAAATGGGAGTCAAACTCATCCTGACAATCATAAACATATGAAAAACAAAGCTGCACCTAAATGTATGTAAACAACAAAATCTCAGAGGTGGACAGTACATTTACTTGAGTACTGTACTTAAGTACACTTTTTGAGTATATGTACTTTACTTGAGTATTATTTTTTCTGGAAACGTTTTACTTTAACTTCACTACATTTGAAAGACAAATATCGTACTTTTTACTCAACTACAATTCTGTCAAGGTCCTTGAGTAGAAAATAGTAACGTCAGTCAGGGGATGATTTTGGTTGGAAATGAAAGTCAAGTTGACGTCAGAAGCAGAACCCGACTGATGTTGGTTTCTGACGTCAACCCTATTTTCATTTTCAACCACAATACGTCTGTCCAAAATTGGAGATTAACATCAATCTGACGTTGGATTCTGACATCAACCTGATTTTCATTTTCAACGTTGGGTTTGGTCTTCTAAATGCGAATTTTGTCATTGTTTTGGAGCACACTAGATTATAGATAACAGTAAGGCTAACAAATTCATACTAAAAGCCAAAAAACTTTAAATAGGGCAATATTTTAGGGAACAGCCATTTGGGTGTCCGAAACCATTGTGGACGTTATTGAGTGCACTTATTCAATCTCATATTCAATCCCACTACTGGAACTGTGTTCTAGAAATAAATGTGATATTGATATGAGGGTAGGCAGGCATAGATTCAGAGGCATACGGTACTTTAAGTATTACATACAACAATGCAACAATAATAAAACAATGCACTGACATTTACTTTTGATACTTAAATACTTTTTTACTTGTAACGTTGTAATATTTGACCAGTAATATCTGTACTAGTAAGGAAGTTGTGTACTTTGTCCACCCCTCCAAAATCTGGATATGAAATGATCCCTCCTTTCACTAGAAGGTAATGACCTGTATAGTTTATGCCAGTAAGGTTAACCTGGCCAATTTATTCAGTAATAGTTACAGATAGACTGATTTTCAGTTTGACCAATATTTGTAGTAAACAATAGTAGTTAATAATTAAAATTAAAAATGGTATAATACTTAATAGTTATTTATTATAGAGCTGTAATTATATTTATATACATTTTCAGTCAAATCAGTCATAGGACACTTTATAAATAATAGTTAATGTCCTCAAACAACCGATATTAATGAATCTCTTGAACTTCCGTAATAATGATAATACACTATTAACGATGTCTATAGCAAACACCAAAACCGGTTAATTGACTACAAAGGTTTCTCTCTTCCACCAAACTTGTGTTACACTTGGAGGATCTGGATGGACAGCAGCACGACCACAGCACCCGACACAAGCTAACTAACACCGGTTAGCCAACTGCCTCAACCAGCGGGCTCTGCTGGCCTGCTAGCTTTTAGCCTGCTAGCTTGAACGAAACAACAGTTCATATGTTATAAATATATATTTACAGAACTACAGTCTTTGGTTTATTGACCGTTATGTGTTCAAAGTGCAGCCGCTGTGGGTGCTCGGTCGCGCTCAAACATTGAAAGCATAGCGCGAGCGAGCGAGAAGCGCCGAAGAAGGGCGGCACGCGCTTCTTCGGTGGTAGTTTGGCGGAATCCGCCCGTTAGCAAAGGGCGAATGTCTCCCCCAGTCGAGTCTCCGAGACGTCGGGTATTATTAAATTACAGATACTGTAGGTAACCTTGGATTACTCTTTAAAAAAAAAACATTGTTACCGTTGTATAAAATAAACAACTCACCGATTTATGGCCCAGTCCTTTCGTATCTGTCAGAAATGTTATTTTGAACGCCTCAACAAAGCGCGATGTCATTGGTCCACAGTACTTTTCAACTCCACCAATAGAATTCCTCTAAAGTACAGCGTACTTGCAAAAATGCGTCATCTGGGACTCTGCGGGTTCAACACTTTTTACAGTCTATGGTTCAACATCACATCAGTAATAATAAATATTCGTAAATTAATAAATACATTTTCGGCGTTAAAAGGGAGTTCATAATGGTTTCCATTATCTTAGAGGCGTTACAATTGTTCTCGGATTATGGCCTTTCTGTCAATCATAGTAAATAAAGATTTTGACTGTTCATAATTTTGACATTTCAGATGTAAGTTATGTGGTTAGATATCTTGGTATTTAAACTTGCAAATGTCCATCTGTAACTTTTTAATTGCTGGTCTCAGAGGAACTGGCTATCCTTAGATGTGTTTTACTTTCACAGACTGAGGGAATTCCGAGGCTCTCTTTGTGCTTAGATATTGATAGAGCGTTATTTAAGTTTATTTGGAAAAACAGGACTGAATATGTAAAAAGATAAACTATTATCAGAACTTTTTCAGAAGGAAGACTTAATGCTCTTGATTTCAGTAGGCCCTCCCATTAATATTATTTTTTTAATCAATTGGATAAAACATTGTTTGCCCATTAGAATTTTATATGGTTTTATATCACCAATTTATTATTTGAAATGTGTGTCGGATTAATATTTCTGATATTGTCTGACCAATCTAAGCCCTATTGTCTAAGCAATCACTAGAAGCTTGGAAATTAGCCTTTAAGCATAATTTCTCTTCACACTTATGCATACTGTGGAATGCTATAAGAACATGAACAGGATACATTTAAAAACAATGGTTTCTGTTTGATAAGGGAATTCATTTTGTTTCAGATTTGCTAAATAGTAGGCTAATGGTGAGATTCATATCAACAATTTACTTCCTTCTCAGGGATTGGGTCTGTTTTGTAGTAAAGCGCATCTCATAAATTACTTCACCTTGTGAAAACACTTATCTGTTATAACTCAATTGTTTGGCAGATACAGATTCCAAACCATTTTTATTGGAGGTAACATTTAGGATAAGAAATGTAATAATTTTGAATAATTGATGAAAATAATGGCCACTATTGTTTGTCATACAATTGTAATGGCTGTTGCCCACCATATTGCTCAAAAACCAACAAATGTGGAATTAATGAATATTTGCAAATGCACTAGACAAAAGACAGTGGAGTTTCACCTTTTTGAAGGAAAAATAGAACAAATTCATTCATGGCCTTGGAAAATGAATGCAGTCAGTAACATAAGACTATAATTAAAAATGATGAAGATTATAACGTCATATCAACACAAACAACATTAACCTTTGTTTTTGCGTGATTTAATCTCATATCTCTACCCTGTAATCTCAAACCTTAATACCCAATATTTGTGTGAATAGAGGACAACCAAGACTTCCTGATTGGCTTTTGTTTTCAGCGCAGTGATCGGTCTAAACACATAGTTTCAGTTCTTAATTGAAAATCTACTCTGATGTGAACATCTGGTGCCGTTATCCTTTGAATGCCAGGCAATGCAAATGTCCAATCATACAAATGCAATAAGGCATTTCAAAATCATGACCCGGCCTCAGCTGAAGCTATGAGCTTCTGAAACAAAGCTACTGAATTTTGAAGAATGTTCAGTCAGATTTGAAATCCATGAAGACCCACACTGGTGATCATTGGGGCATCAACTTCAACCCTACTGAGCTCTAGACCGCAGTTTAATTATTCTCTCCGTTTAACTAACACCTAAACAAGGTTATTTTTATTCATAATGCTATGATGGCAGTATTTTGTACCTAACCTTTAAGCCTACACCTACGCTTTAACATTGTTTTAATGCCAATTACAAACATAATTTAAGATCAATTTTGTTACGAAAAAACAAATACAGAAATATTGTGGAAATAATTGTTCTTCAATTAAACATTTTGAAATGTCATTTATTCCTTGATGGCAAAGCATCATCATCAGTCTTGAGTGTCAGATGATCCTTCAGAAATCATTCTAATATACTGATTTGCTGCTCATGTAACATTGTCTATTATTAATGTTGAAAACTGTGCTGCTTAATATTTTTCTTTGATGAATAGAAAGTTCAGATGAACAGCATTTATTTGAAATAGAAATATCTTGTCACATTATAAAACATCTTTACAGCCACTTTTGATCAAATGGATCCTTGCTGAGAAAATCTTTCTCTAAAACTTTCACTTTTGAACGGTAGCATAGTAGGAATGGTGATTACAGTTAAATGAAGGTAACAATTCTGTTATTTTTTAGCCTTTTGAGTAGAAGCATCTTCACATTCAATATTATTAATTTTTTTTTCAACGGTATTAAAAATATTCAAGGCCTTTAATTTTCAAAATTGTATTAAAACGATTGGATGATCCATGAATAAATAAACAATTGAACCCACAGAGACATTTTATAACTTTATTAATGAGTTTATTATTTATACCAACAAACAAAAACATTGTTTATCTCTCCCTCTCTCTCCCTTTAACCGTTCATCTTTTCACTGATGGGCCGAGCAGCCGGTGTGTGGTGGTAGTGTGTCCCTGCCCTTTCCAGAACATTCCATCAGACAATATTCCAGAGTTTGAGATATGAACGTTACATCAATTGACATCACACACAAAACCCCTCCCCCATCAGATTGTTAAAAACAGAATCAAGACAGCAATACAATAAATAAAAGGATCAGAATTAACACTGATGAGGAGGGGGAAGGGCAGGCAGGCAGGGGGGGCGGGAAAGGAGAGAGAGTAAGAGAAAGAGATATCAGGTAAAAACAAAATTTTGTTCAGTTTCGTCTTCCTCCCTGGACGCAGAGAGAGGCTGGATGAAATGTTATATACAGTTGTATGATGAAGGGATAGAAGGAAGGAGGAAGGGAGGGGGAGAGAGAGAGAGAGAGAGAGAGAGAGAGAGAGACCGAAAAAGGCTGGTTTCTGTTCATACCAGCACTGCTCCACTAGGAGAAAAATCTAATTACAAGGACAATAGAATAACAATAACAAAAATAACAAAATAAAAGGTACATGGCATTTACATATTAGCAATGAGAGAGGAGGAGAGAGAATGGAGGGAGGAAGGGAAAGACAAACAGCTCTGTTTCAAAGTCTCATTTGCTAAGTGTCCATGGTGTGCGTGTGGGCTCATGTATCATGTGTAATTTGGATGAATATCCACTAAATCCACATTTAATGGGCACACCAATGTATAGAAACACTCACACACAGGTGTAGACTCCATAATGCAAAATTCTGTATTCAAACAGAACGGCTAACACAGCTATTGATGGGATTGACCTATGCGTTATACGTGTGTGTGTGCATGCACATGCACAAAGAACTAACAAAATGAGCACGTTTTTATACTGAAACTGACAAAACAAAAACCCAGATAACCCTGTCTCAGCTGCTCCGCTAATTAATCTCCTTAAAAAAAATTAAAACACAAGTGTGCAATGATTACTTAAAATTGACATACGCACATATTAAGACACTCTTTGCTCATTTTCGTCTCGGCGAAGAAACATCACACATCTGGACACACACAACACTGACATCTCATGCTCGCTGCTTTATAAAACACATTGCAGTCCTTGCTTTTGTCCAAGAACTCCAAAAGAAAGCTAAAACTGATCATTTTAAGAGCAAAAAACAAATTTAAAGGAGCTTGATATCATATATCATTCGTTAAAATGTCAAATGGATGGCATCTCAGGCAGAGAGCAGTAACTGTGCGGTGCTCTTCCTGCCACTAGGGGGCAGACATGCCCTAACTGGCCCTTCCCAGTGTTCAAACCTAAAGATGACAATCAACTCAATCATGGGTTGATAATCACACTGAATTTAAATCGACCTCCTGTGATGATCGACGCTATTCATCTGGGCATCACACTTCTACAATCATGGGAGAACATGATTACACATAACACAAGGTGACGAGTGTGAGTGATCGTGTGTTTGTGAGAGCGTGCAAGAGAGACTGTTTGGAGCTGCTGCTGGGAAAGAGAGAGGAATGAGAGAGAAGGGATGAGGAGAGAGGGGTGATGATGTCTAAGTAATGCTGAGGGAACAATTAGGTGTTGTTGCTCAGGGGTCCCGGTGCTGGACCAGACTGGGCTGGACCGTCTGAACCGCCCTCTGCAGAAAAACAAACAAGAGTTCAAATACTTCAGGACGTGTGCATTTTCAAATCCATACAGACTGACAGGAAGAGTAAATCAAAGACATGAGGTATGTATGTGTGGTCAGTACCGTGCGAGGCAGGTGTCGTCTGCGAGCGAGCGTGGGGAGGAATGAGATTGGAGTTCAACTGTGGTTGGATAGACAGCTCTGCAGGGAGAGAAAGACAGATGTTAGCCATCAATATAGATAGCTTTGTACTTGCGTCACTGGATGTGAGAGCAGTCTCAAATTGCAGGAAGCAAAATTATGTTACCCTCTTAAGATTCCTAAAGGCCAAAATTTGAGGCATGCGTTGTGACAAGTTCAATGAAAATTGTTTGAATGACAAAATGTACCATTCCACACACTACTGTCAGAGCTCCAGACCAAAAAATAGCCTAGGTCCTAAAATTACACCACTCAATATAGACGGCACTGTCATTTTAGCTTAAGTTCACTTTTGTGGATTCATTTTGAGGATCTATTGCAGTGGGAGAAGATTCATGGAGATGCATCAAAGCATATCAAGCTTTCTTTTGGAGTAGGAGTGTTCAGTACATTGTTCCTATAGACACTAGTTGTATAAATACACTGAGTGTGCACTTCAGCTCAGTGAGTGGCCACTTTATAGTTTGCTGCCTTTTAACAAAGACACTACTGAGCCCTAAAAAAGGGACACTGATTTGTCAACAGTCAAGGGTGATCTCAAAAGCCATTATTGTAGTGAATTATACCTGAAGTGAACGAATTTTATGTTTAAGTTATATATACATATATATAAAACAGTATATAACAGTATATAAATATATATATACACAAACAGGTCTTAGATTAAGCCAGGATTAGACCTTAGTTCAATTAGGGCATTTAAGTAGCTTTTATAAATGTGCCTTTACTGGTGTGCATCTTCAGACAAAACAAAGGCACTGATATTTTAAGATATGCATTTTAGTCTGGGACTAGGCTTAAGTCTTGTCTGTGAAACCAGGGGTTAATGTTTAAAGTTAGTGGTGGAACGGATCACAAAATCGGATCAGCAAAAAAAACAACAACATCCGTTTCTTTCCTAACTGTTCACTTATGACATAAACGAGACAATACTTGCCAAGACGGGGCATTTAGACATAATTTTGTTTATGTGTCCACAAGGAAACGAGAAAGAGAATCAATTCAGTGTTCTGAAACGCGCCTCTCTATCTCTCTTTCTCTCTGCGCGCGCTTCGGGTGCTTGCGGCTAGGGCTGGGCGATAAAACGATAACGATAATTATCGCGATATAATTTTTATCGATAAAATGATATCAAGAGGTCGATAAATGTTCAATAATGTTTATGTGCCGAAAGCGGAAACGAAACTCATTTGAACCGCGCGCCACACGGACCATTAATCCGCTCGGCTCAGTCCAAACGGCAGCGCGAGCTCACTAGAGCAGATGCGTTTAACTTTACTCTGATCGGTCACGAAATCCAGTGAGAAGCGCTTGAATTCAGCGAAGAACACAATGTCTCTGTGATTTAAACCAGTTTAAAGGCACATGAAACAGCGCTGACAAACAGGAGAAACACTGTGCGCAACGATACAGTCAGAAGGCTTTTCCGTCTACAAATTCCCATCATTTACCATGAATTTACTGTAACGTTATCCTAGTAATATTAACTGCACCATGAAATGTGGGATATACATATTGTATTATATTAATGTAGACAATGTATTAAAGGACTAATGGAATATAATTACAGTATTTAATAATGTATTTAGGCTACTGTTTTTCATACAAATACCATAGAAACCATAAAGTTACATTTTGCCATGATAGTGAGGTGCTACAGGGTATGCCTGGTTTCATCTGTGGTTGTCATGATCTAAATGCACGATACTGGATGACCAATGGTTAAGTTTAATAAAACTCAAACAGTCAGAATATTACATTTTACCAAAAAAAAAAAAAAAAAATTAGCACATGCAAAAACTAAGAAATTGTCCAATAAATATATTTATTTTGTTAAGGAAAAATGAAAAATGTTTGAATGTTCTACCTCAGATTTGTGAAATGTTCACCTGTTCGGCAAGTGTTTGTCATGATATGATCTGACAATAAAGAGTAGTTTAAAACCACAATTAACGCTCTGGTTTCTACAACGTCCACTTAGAAGCAAAAATCTGCCTTTAAACTTGAAAGAAATAAAGATTTGACTTTTATCGTGATAATTATCGATATCGACTGATAATCGTGATTTTTTTTTTTGGCCATATCGCCCAGCCCTACTTGCGGCTGTGTACAGATTATCCTTTTCACCCCTATTTAAAGTTAATGTTTAATGTTAAAGTCTCATGCTCACCAAAACTGAATTTATTTGATACAGTAAAAACAGTAACATGGTAAAATATTATTTCAGCAAAACTGAATTTTCAGCAGCCATTACTAAAGTCTTCAGTGCCACATGATTCTTCAGAAATCATTCTCAATTATCAATGTTGACAGCAGTTGTGCTGCTTAATATTCATCGAGAATGCTTTATGAGTCTATATGCAGTAATCAGATATCATTTAATCAGATCTTTGCTCTGCAATTAAGGATAATTTCTGTTGCAGTACAATAATGAACAGTGCAAGCTGTGATGCCCAAAATCACAAATTAATGACAAATGAACTGGTTCTTATGCTCAGGTTTTAATCAAGCTAATTTATTATACAAGGATAGTACTTTTTTTTTTTAACAGAGAACCACTGCTTTTTGCTGTTTACTTTTAGGTTCATTAGACTTAAATCAGTCTAATTACTGCCTGGTTGTTCGTTTGACAATGTGTAGTTAAAGTTAAAGACACATGTTCACAACAAAACAGCAGAGCTTTACAGTAATAAATGGTATTCTAATGTTAAAAAAAAAATACACTTTAGCATAGACAAGTATACAGTAAGTATACTTTTTTTAAAGAAAGACAATTAGGATCATCAATAGTGGCAGAATTCATTTTGAAACAAAATAGTTTTCATTTTTTGTTGCATGTGACGATTTTATTCATTGTAGCTTATTAGAATCCTATTCATAATAATGTAGTATGGTATTGAGTAGGGCTGGGCGATAAAACGATAACGATAATTATCGCGATATAATTTTTCTCGATAAAACGATATCAAGAGCTCGATAAATGTTCGATAATGTTTATGCGCCAAAAGCGGAACGAAACTAATTTGAACCGCGCGCCACACGGACCTTTTATCCGCTCGGCTCAAAGTCCAAACGGCAGCGCGAGCGCGAGCTCACCATGGAGCTCACTAGAGCTGAGGCGTTTACGCTGATCGCTCTCGGTCACGAGATCCAGTGAGAAGCGCTTGAATTCAGCGAAGAACACAATGTCTCTGTGATTTAAACCAGTTTAAAGGCAGATGAAACAGCGCTGACAAACAGGAGAAACACTGTGCGCAACGATACAGTCAGAAGGCTTTTCCGTCTACAAATTCCCATCATTTACCATGGATTTACTGTAACGTTAGCATAGTAATATTAACTGCACCATGACATGTGGGATATACATATTGAATTGCATTATATTATTAATGTAGACGATGTATTAAAGGACTGATGGAATATAATTACAGTATTTAGGCTACTGTTTTTCATACAAATACCATAGAAACCATAACGTTACATTTTGCCATGATAGTGAGGTTATCATGATTTAAATGCATGATACTGGATGACCAATGTGGTAAACTAAAACAGTCAGAATATTAAATTTTACCAAATAAAAATTAGCACATGCAGAAACTAAGAAATTAATTGTCCAATAAATATATTTATTTTGTTAAGGAAAAATGACAAATGTTTGAATGCTCTACCTCAGATTTGTGAAATGTTCACCAGTTTGGCAAGTGTTTGTCCTGATATGATCTGACAATAAAGAGTAGTTTAAAACCACAGTTAACGCTCTGGTTTCTACAACTTTCACTTAGGAGCAAAAATCTGCCTTTAAACTTGAAAGAAATAAAGATTTGACTTTTATCGTGATACTTATCGATATCGACTGATATAAAAAAAAATATCGTGATTTTTTTTTTTGGCCATATCGCCCAGCCCTAGTATTGAGTGCTTTCTGTATTGTTGTCTACAAAGAACATTTCAGATCAGTCACTCACAACATTAGATTCTAGGTAAAATACTATTGTAGACAGGTGACAACACACAGGCGTGAGATAGAGATATGTGTGAGATATGTGTGAGATAGAGACAGAGGTAGAGATAAAGAAAGAGAGAGCATGAGCATCCGATTAATCCAACAAGGCTGAATCTGAACAGAAGTGGCAGTTGTCTCAGTTCAACTTACCCACAGGGCTGAAGTTGAAGAGTTGGGGAAGTTCTCGGCCATTAGGCAGACGTGCATTGGGCTGGCGCAGCTCGTCAAAGAAGGCATGTGCACAGGCCTCCAGCGGTGAGAGCCGCGTCACCGGCGTGTACTCCAACAGACGAGAGCACAATGAGATGGCTTCAGGAGGGGTCCTCGGCTTAAACACCTAACACAAACGCACAGATTCACAGGGAAACGTCACATCTAACCAGTTTAGAAGTTAAAGACTTGCATTTATAGCATCGGTATCGATTAACCTAGTGATGCACCAAAATTTCAGCAACCGAAAATATCTTTTCTATACAGTTTTGGAGGGCCAAACTATTGGCCGGAACAGTGATGACAAATTAGTCAGTGTCTATTTCGTGCACCTAAGCTACAACAGCGAAACATGTCAGCAGTGTGGATGCTAGGGCTGGGTTGACAATACCGATTTCTCAATTTTGATGATCTTCATTTTGATGAACAAAGATCTTTTAGGCTATGCCGTTTTCAGCTGCGGCGTGAACAAAACTTCACTAAACGTTATTTAAAGCGCACCTGCCATCCAACAATCGCCATAAGCTTTTCTTTTTCTTTACCTCTGATATATTTTTGAAACATCATTAAGTATGAGCTTTGAAATTCTATCAATTTTAAAATGAAATTCAAACAAATGTAGTTTGACGCTTTTGAATGTGGCTTAAAAGATTGCTGCAGCCACCTCAGTTAAAGCTGCAGAGCTTGTAAAGTTCTCTTCCACTTTATTACTAGCTACAACACAAATAAACATGAATGAACATAGGCTGAGAGAAACATTTACAACTGTTGTTAAGATATTTTTAAATAAATCTGTCATGAAAACTTATTACAGCCGTTTAATTTGTTAATTCGGTTAACATAGAAGACTGTTTTCATTGTAAGTATTGAAATTTTATTAATTCATTATTAAAAAAAAACAAATTTTTTGTTTCAGCTTTCATATAAATGTGGATTTCTGTAAAAAAAAAAAAACATTTTGGTGCATCCCTAATTTAACCTTCAGTAAAGACCTAAATGTTTCTTTCCGTGAGCTAACTGAGAACCTTCATGGCTAGTGTAGCAACAGGTGCTTTACCTTTGTCCAAGGGTGTGCTTTGATCTGTGGGAATTTAAACTCTGTGTAGTTGGGGTTCATCTCTCGGATCTGTTCTCTTGTCGGGGTCCCCAAAACCTGCAGAGGGTGGACAGAGAGAAAATTATAATGTGCGTCTATGCTTACTCATAAAACACAAAACAATGCAGATTTTCCACTCACCTTGATGATCTCCACTAGCTGGTCCACTCCACTGTCACCGGGGAATATGGGCTGTCCCAAAAGCAGCTCTGCTAATACACAGCCGGCTGACCAGATATCAATGTTGGATGTGTAATCCGTGGCTCCGAATATTAGCTCAGGAGCGCGGTAATACCGCGAACAGATGTATGACACATTGGGCTCCCCACGAACTAACTGCTTTGCACTGTGGAGATAACACGATGGGGGATTATAAACATGTTATCAACGAGACACGGGTGTAAAACTGATGTAGTGGGCAGCATATGAAGGTGTACAAAAATTGGGAACCCTACACCATTGCTAAAAAATAAAGCTGCATTGAGAATCTCTGATTCTAAGGGGGCTTTCACACTGGGCAGGGTTGCTGCGGTTCGAGCACGATCGTTCCTGGTGCTCCCCTCAACCTGATTCTATCAAACCCTGGTGCATTTACGTTCATCTTACGTCATCACAAACGAGCACGCCACATGATGGAAAACAGGACGTAGGTCAATACATTGTCTTTTGTACAGGGCTGTCAAAACGAATGAATTGATTACTTTTTTTTATTTATCAGTTTAACACTTAAAAATTTAACACGATTAACAGAGCATTTTTTTTCTTTTTTTTCTGGCATTCTTTGGCTGCGTTACATTAAATGGTCATGCTATCATTTATTCAAGTGCTTTTAAACAATTCAAGGGCAATAAGATGCAAAAGAGAACTTAATACAGACATTAATACGCTTCAGACAGCTAGCCAGTACCACACTGAGTTATCTTTTGCACTTGAATGGATATAAACACAAAATTTTGTCTTAAATTGGTTAAAGAGTCTTAAATGGATGTAAAGAGTTGTGAGAAAATCGGATGCATGTCAGATCCACGTCATGTACATGATCAGGTCTTAAAGTGACAGCAGCCTCATCTACCTGCTGCAGTCTGTCTTTATTACTGGCTTTCATCCATAGTAACATTTAAAATTAACCGTCTGTCTTTCTGTTGTTTCTAAATAAATTTGGACATTCAATGTGAAATTATTACAATACAAAATCACAATTACAGAAAAATGTGCGATAGTTATTTCAAATCGATTGACGTCACCAGCTTTTCATTCATTTAGTGCTATTATGCAAAAGCAGAGTGTACAGCACTTGGATTTACTGTATGAGCGTCACATGAAGGCAGCTTAATGCTGCTTGCCAACGAACGCTTTAAAGGAAACCGCTGATTGCGAGCCATTCATTTGCCGCTCTGCTTGCATTCACTATGCACGATTACAATGCACGCTCACATCCAAGGGAAATCCCCACCCCTGTCATCCCTTACATGTGTTTTGTTGAACTAAAGATGTCATCATTGGCTAAAATGCAAGCGCAGGTCACTTTACTTCCTGAACACACTTAAATGAAAGCACCCTAAATCTATTTGTGAGACCCCCAATCCAGGACACAAATACACACAAGTGAAGAGCTGTAATTCTAATTGAAAGTAACACAAAAACGCCCTTTAAAGCTAACGCCCTTTAAAGCTTAAAAAAAAAAAAAAAAAAAAAAAAAAGTGTTAGTTCACCCAAACATTCTGTCAGTAGTTACTCACCCTCATGTTGTTCCAACCCCGTAAGACTTTCGTTCATCTTCGGAACACAAATGAAGATATTTTTGATGAAATCTGAGAGCTGTCTCACTCCTCCATAGGCTTCTATGTTATTGAAGCTTGCTGGCCCAGAAAGTTAGTAAAGACAATGTTTAAAATAGTCCAAGTGACTACAGTGGCTCAACCATAAGTTTATCAAGCATCGAGAGTACTTTTTGTGCGCAAAAATAAATAAAGAACGACTTTATTCAACTATTAATTTTCTTCTGCGTGGGCCTCTGAGTGAGTTCGCGAAGTGTAACAGCGCAGCGCTTCTGGGTTGTACGTCAGAATGTAGGCTCACTATTGGCCAGAATCACACACATGACCAGCGTCTGCCAATAGTGAGCCTACATTCTGACGTACAACCCAGAAGCGCTGCGCTGTTACACTTCGCGAACTCACTCAGAGGCCCACACAGAAGAAAATTAATAGTTGAATAAAGTCGTTATTTTTGGGGGGTTTTGCACACAAAAAGTATTCTTGTCACTTAGTAAACTTATGTTTGAGCCACTGTAGTCACTTGGACTATTTTAAACTAACTTTCTGGGCCAGCAAGTTTCAATTACAGAGAAGTCTATGGAGGAGTGAAAGAGCTCTCAGATTTAATCAAAAATATCTTAATTTGTGTTCTGAAGATGAACGAAAGTCTTAAAGGAGAACTCCTGTCAATTTTAACATTGAGCTCATTTTTTTGTAAATTTGGAGTGCTGTCAGTACAGAGAACAACGACAAAAATCGGTGTTGCCTACACCGTGTTATCCTCTTTTTAAAATTTGCACCCTGTTGACTTCAATGGGGCAAGTTTTAAACCTGCTTTTAGCCTCTTAACATCCTTGATGTGTCATTACAAGTGCCCAGCCATGTGAGTGATTCCTTCAGAGTGAACACGTGGTGAATCTGACTGCAGTAGATGTGAAAGATATGAATAAAAATGAAGTTAATTCGGCCAGCGCGCATACCTGTATTTATTTCCTGTTTTCGGTCGAAGTCCACAGTAGTCGATTGTCGAGTTCTCCACTGTTGCTTAGCTACCTATGATCACGCGAGTGAACTCGACAATCGACTACTATGGACTTCGACCGAAAACAGGAAATAAATACAGGTATGCGCGCTGGCCGAATTAACTTCATTTTTATTCATATCTTTTACATCTACTGCAGTCAGATTCACCGTGTTCACTCTGAAGGAATCACTCACATTGGCTGTGCACTTGTAATGACACATCAAGGATGTTAAGAGGCTAAAAGCAGGTTTAAAACTTGCCCCATTAAAGTCAACAGGGTGCAAATTTTAAAAAGAGGATAACACGGTGTAGGCAACACCGATTTTTGTCGTTGTTCTCTGTACTGACAGCACTCCAAATTTACAAAAAAATGTTAAAATTGACCGGAGTTCTCCTTTAAGGGGTTGGAGCAACATGAGGGTGAGTAATTACTGACAGAATTTTCATTTTTGGGTGAACTAACCCTTTAATACCATTAAGCTGCTTGTTTTAAAGCAATTTATTGAATAAAGTGCTATTAACGTGAAGTGATTTGACTGGAGTGCCAAACGCTGCTCCCAGCAGCATGGGCGGCATTGGGATGTACGCCAACAGTATAGGCTACCCCAGCTCAGGTATTTCAAACATTTTTGCCCCCAAGCAAAGAGCAAAAAAAAGAACTTCGTCTGGAGTATGCTGGGGCCTAAAGACCAGTATATATCTTATACATGGGTGCACTGCAAATACATGTCAAACAGAGAAGTGTCAGGACACACACCTTCCAAAGTCACACAGTTTGAGTACAGCTGTGTCTGGGTCCACCAGGAGATTCTGTGGCTTGATGTCTCTATGGCAGACGCCTTGGGAATGAATATACGCCAGACTGCGAAATAACTGATACATATACACCTGAGATAGAAAGAGAAAAATAGAAAAATTGTGGGGGAGGAAAGAGAGAAGAAGAGAAAGATGTTATTGTTTACTGTCCATGTACATATGAATGGGCACAGTAGCAGCAGTCATGATAACACAGAGACTTACTTTGACATAGATAATGGGGATGGTGGTCTTGGACTTGTTGAAATGGCGTGCCACCCTGTACACGGTTTCTGGTACAAAATCAAGCACCAGATTTAGATACACTTCATCTTTCTGAGGAGAGAGAGAGATAAAGAGAAGAGAATGCAGATTAGTTTGTTAAAGAAAAATAATATTCTTCAAACATATTATTCAATATGACAAAATAATATTGATGGGATTTAAAAACTGAAAAAAAGAAAGAAAGGTTGGATAGAAAAACCTACCTTTTCTCCACTGGAGTAGAAGAAGTAGCGTAGCCTGACAATATTACAGTGGTCCAACTTCCTCATTATCTGTAGCTCACGGTTCTGTAGAGAAAGAAGTGACGTGTGAAGAACGCAATGAAAATCAAACATCTATCTTATAATGAATTCATCTGTGAAAATGTGTTGCTCTGAATGTGCAGCCCTATGCTGGCTGTAAGATACCACACACACTCATGATTCAGTGTTTTCACACTCAGAGTGGTTCCATTTACATTTGATATTAACTCAGTTATTAACTCAGATATTAGTCTCAGGTCTGAGATGAGAGATTGCCATTTAAAGTTTTACAAGCGTTGTGAACGGCAAGTACTCCTGGCTCACATTTGAATAACTTACAAATTACTATACAAAATGTATAAGATGCAGAAAATCAAGTTTTGCAGACAGAATGAGATAAATTATGACTGCATTATATTACACTACATTTCTAATTGTATATCTCAAAACAACTCTAATATTGAATAATTACATAATTTAATAATTGTAATTATTACTTAATATTTAAGTGGAAAAACAATGTGGACTCATACCCTATTACAACTAAAGAGGATTAAAAAAAAGTTAAGCTCAGACTTTAAGCCCAGGTACAACGTTGAAGGAAAGAAATGGTTCACTTTGGGGTCTATTTGAAAGAGGTTCAGGTCTTCTGAAAATGTAAAGAGCAACACTTCCTCAAGGCAGCAGAGCCTGAACAAAACAACTTACTTTGGAGTCATAAGGCATTGCTTGCTACTTTGTATTTTATGAACAAGCTGTTGAACATGAAAGGGGGTGTTTCGATGCGATCTTAAGCCTTTTTGTTCTTTTAGCTTAGAAATCTAAGCAAAAGCAACACGAGATATTGAACGTTTATATCACAGTTCAAATCGCAACTTGTCAAAATAATTACAACGTGCTTGTAGGAGCCCGATTTAAAAGGCATGTAGCATTAAAAGTAAAAACCTTTCATTTTGGACTTGGAAAGCAGCATTCTGCCTTGTGTGTGCATGCAGATTTGATATATTTCAGGGTGTTTTTTTTATGATACTGACATTAGTTTGCACATATGCATGTTTTCTCATACTTACCTTAAACCGCTTATCCTGAAGCACCTTCTTTATGGCCACCATCTCCTGGCTGTCGATGAGTCGAGCCTGGTACACCACTCCAAACGAACCATTCCCGATCACCTTGATGTCTGTGTACGAAACCTCCTGAGGACGGTCGGGACCCTGCCCTGGTGTGGCTACTACCGTTGTCACTTTCCCACTATCCCCTAAAGACACAACAAAATGAGTTTAAAAAACAAAACAAATGGTCACTGACTGAAACATCTGACTGTCATAGATCAATAGAATCACAATGAAGACTGACACCATGCGAGCCTGTGTTAGCATGTACAACCTGAATTAAATGCTTTATCAGGGGTCGGCAACCTATGGTATAATCCTGGCTTAATCTAAGCCATGCCTGTGAAACCAGGCCTATATGAACAAAAATGTAGCATTCATTTCATTTTTTTTGCATGATTCACTACTCCGCTTGGAAAATAATGTAATTTCTCTGGGATAATAACGCAGCATTTTGGCTAAGACTACCATAAAATGGAAATTTTTACTTGGCACAATAAATGTGAGTGTAAAATGTAATTTGTGTTCTATGAGAATTGTGTAACGTCCGTGTAGTCATTATATGCGGCAGGATTTGTGGTAGACAAGCTCATCATGGTAAAATCACAGTAAAATGGCTGACAGTATTAATTATGAAGCTACCATGTAATTTCAATTTAGAAAAACATTAGTAATACTTCTAATCTGTAGGTCAGGGATGGGCAACTTCGGTCCTGGAGGGCCAATGTCCTACAAAGTTTAGCTCCAACCCTAATCAAACACACCTGAACAAGCTAATCAAGGTCCTCAGGATTACTAGAAAGTTACAGGCAGGTGATTTTTTCAGGGTTGGAGCTAAACTCTGTAGGACAGTGGCCCTCCAGGACCGAAGTTGCCCATCCCTGCTGTAGGTGATTTGAAAAGACAAGTCGCATGTAACATTTATGATTCGGTTATTGTGCTTTACATGCTTTTTGAAGCCTGAAATGACCAGTGTCCATTTATTATAATTGCATAGGAAATGGTGATCAGCACATTCCTCGATTTCTCGTGTTAAAAAAAGTCATGTATGGATTGACATGAAGGTGGGTAAATGGTGAACTATTCCTTAAAACTACTCAGGCATGCCTGAGAGGCCATTAAACACATGAAAATATTGAGGCTGTGTCAAACAAACAGCTAACCAGTGTTAGATCTACAACAGGTAGATCTTTTTAAACTCACCGGCGCTCTTATCCAGCAGGCTATGCCTTTTTGCCACTCTGACAGGTGTTAATAGTAATCCAACACCCAAGTTAAGAAGCGTGTCCAAACACAACAGAACAACGAGCAGAGCTTATCACTAGAAATAGCAGAAACACCCTTAAGTCTGTTTGAACACGGGTGGAGGATGAGAAAGCTAAAATCTGACCACATTTCCACCTGTGGACAAGAGCAGACCTGGATAATGGGGATGCCTGGAGACAAACAAAGCCATAGGGTGATGTTTTGTCCGTCAATTCCTGTCAGTTTAGATTTAGAAAAGGAACGACAGATTTACCAAAACAAATGCTTTGTTTCATTACAAGGCAAAATTATTATTTGCTGGATCAAAGCAGAACAGACAGCTGTTGTCATGCATGATGGAGACGGGTTGCTGCTAGAGGTTTTTTTCATCAGAATAACACTGCTTCAACTGGGATATACAGGGTACCGTGAGTTAGTGGCCAGTTAATATGGCCATCACATAAACAAGATTTAATGAAAATTTTTGGATGTTGCATTTAAAAAAGCTATATGGAAACACCAAAATACAAATAAAATTTCCAAACCGTACAAACACTTTTACATTGTAGGTGGATCAATTTTTTTTCAGTTAGACGAGCGCATTACCTATAAGGGAAACATTCATAGAATAAATTGCTAAACCAGTCATGTGACTGAATAATTCACTCACAAAATCATCACATAGAACCTGTACTGTCATGATTCTGAAATGTCAGAACCAAAGCTTGTCATTAAAATACTTGCTAGTATTACCTCCCATTATGTGTGAGAGAGATTTAGGCCATTCAACGAAACTGTCTTGTGTTCAGTCAGTGGTCATGTTATGCTACTTAGTGGCTTTCAGTGAAAAACGCTGCACTGAAGGATGCTTTTGCCATTGATTTCAGCAGAACTGTGTATGTATACCTCATCTATTTGCAAATAAAAATCTAATAATATATATATTACACATATGTAAAGGAATATGCATGTAAAAGGAAACTCAACTGCTTCTCTCCTGATAAAAATGTGGCTAAAATGTATCAGGTTGTGAGTGCGAAATGTCAGCAGGCCAATTAAAAAATGGATATTAGGCTGAAGAAAACATGTAGACAAAAACAGCAATGGCTGTTGTGTGTTGTAACAACTGGTTCAAGGTTTCTCAGAGGACCATGGGTTACAGTCGGACATCCATCCACCCAGTTGTTCTCCCCTCATTCCTAGTAATAACACCCATCACCACTTCCCATGGAAATCCAGCAGTCAGCACCAGTGCAGATGAACGCTGCTGCCAGCACTGCAGTCACTGGGAATCATTTATAGAGCACCAAATGAAGAGGTTTATGCCTCCAGGGAAAACACTAGTTTTCACAGTAGCCCAACCACAAATTTACAAATGGTCATTTTCCTTCATAGGAGCACAGTGTGTTTAAATTCAAAGCTTTGTAATGATCTATTAGATTGTGATTAGGGAGTCGTTAAACATTACATTCAAAATATGTTGTAAATATTGATTCTGATCTTTTCCTTTTAATTATATGCACAAGCAAACACCACTTTAGTTCTCTCTGTGCTTAACTTACATAATTTCACGGTCAGAATAATGTTAAGGACAGTTATGATGCGATTAAATGCATCCAGGGTGGCATAGGATAAAAAATATTTAAATTAAAAGCAGAATTGAAGGTACAATCTGTTAGATGTCCTGCTAACTGAGCTTTGTTGCCAAGCGAGCACATCTTGAAGAACACAACGACGTCTAAACATCCAACAGACCACGATTCATATTTTAAAACAGCTCTGAAATTGGCCAAAAATATGATGCACTTATATCGATCATAACATATGTGTTTAGCCCTTGTTCTGATGAAGGATTGTCGAGCTAATATAGTTAGCGCAATCAAAGCCCTTGATCCGTCTACAAAAACAAGCTCACGTTAGCTTAGCCAGTTAGCCGCCTAAAGTAGGTTAACGCGATCATTACAAAATAATCAAACAAATTAAGGAACATCATGCTACACTGACTAGCACTTCGGCTTTTATTAGTCTACCATCATCACATTTATTGTGATCGTCGTGTGATGTCATTGAATGATACTCACTGCCTAGCTTTAGGTTTCCGAAACCAGACGAACTCCCGGCTGAGGCCTGCGCGCCCCCCGTCTTTCCTGAAGAGCTTCCACCGGCGACGGCTGATCCGGCGGCGGCTGCAGCGGCTCCAGGGACCCCCGGAGGCTCAGCAAACGAGCTAGTCCTGGGCCGCCCGCTGCCGCTCATATCGGGTTTCGTGTGTGCCAGAGCGGGGGTAAAGAGTGCCGGTAGACTGGCCCAGGCGCGTAGTGTATATGTCAATTTAAACAACAATAATCGTTAAAAAATAAAGATCCCTGAACTATTCTATCGGTAAGGTTGTGCGCCTCCTCTTTCTTCTGTGTGGTTGCTGGCTGGGAAACTGGAGCTGACGCACAATGACGCTCTGAGCGCATTGTCTTCTGGGTAGTGAAGTTCAACAACGCTCTCACGTGCAGAGATCCTGCACCACAAGAACGGGCAGCTTTTCATTATTATTTCATGCCAAGGACCCCCAAATATAATAATACAGTTGTATGCAAAATTAGTAAATGCCTTTTATATTATCATTGCAGTAAAATAAAAAGAAATTATTTAAAAATGAAAGAATGTTTAATACCCTTAATATTTAAGAATGAAAAGACCTGCATTACGGAACACTAAAACAGTATAGTCTAAATTGGCCATTTCCCCCTAGTAATTTGGGAAATGAGAATGGCAATGTTTTGATGTCAATGTATATCATTTGCGTGACTATTTTCACTTTACTTGCAGTAAATGACCTCTTTATCTGAGTTTTCTCATAGCAGGACATTTGTGTTTTGGGATGTTTCATTATTACCGAATTTATTGGTGGTTTAAGGACCTTTACATCATGATACAGCCTCACATTCACATACCCTAGCATCCAAAAAATGCTTCAACCACTAGAATGTCCATCACAGCAGCTTGAGTTTGACAGGCAGTCTTTCTATCCAATCAGCGCCTTGCACAAGCCACACGCGAACCCCCATGGGGCGGGGCAGCACAGAGCAAGAACAGAGGCCAGACAAACGGTACATTTCCATACCCACGATCTTGTTTACGTTAATAAATACTCAACGAGCAGTGCGTCGCGCTGAACACTACTGGTTTCTCGCGGTGAGAAACGCATTGTGAACACCGTAAAGACGAGCGCTGCACGAGGGATTGCCCATCTGCAGCGTGCGAGGCGAGGTTCGGAAACGGTTGGGGAAAGAAGGCCTCCCCTCAGCGATCTTAGACCTGCGGGGAAAAGTGAAGAGCGCCGCCTGACGACCGCCGTACAGCGGGGTGGCTCGCTCAGGAGACAGCGGTGCGCTGCATAAGCTCTGGCAAAATCTGGAGAGCGCCACCAACTGCTCGCCACAAGGTAAACAACTCGTGTGAAACCTGCTAAATGCTGTTGTCTGTGTGCACTACATTATTACTGCCTAGATAGAAGTTGATTGATAATAATGCGTATTGTCAATCAGTTGGATTTCAATATCTGCACCCGTAATAGTCTTCTCGTTTATTGATGGACAGCAAATTGTGGACTCTTTATATTACACAACTGCCATATGCCATGAACGGATTAGGTAAAATATGAAGCTAAAGTATGAGAATTCCACTTGATGTGCATATAATATTAAATGCAATGAAATATTAAATAAATATTAAATAAATATCTGACATTGTTGACCAAAAGTAGGGACGCAGCTGTGGAACCTTATAAAAAAGAAATACTAACCTTCTTTTCTCAAGAACTAGTAACTTAGTAATATTAAAGTCCACATGAAATCAAATTTGACGTGTTTTTTTTTTTTTTTTTTTTTTGGCTTTCAGTATGAATATGTTAGCCTTACTGTTATCCATAAGCTAGTGTGCTCCAAAACAATGACAAAATTCACATAAGCATTAAGCATTTAAAACAATGACAAAATTCACATAAGCAATAAGCATTCAAAACGTAGGATGCAGCCGTAATCGCATACTTACTATAGTAGGCGAAAAACAGTATGTGACAAAAGAAGTATGTCTAAATTCACAGTACTCATAAAAGAGCAGGCAAAAAGTATCCGGTTGACCTACTTTTTCCAGCGAGATTCTGAAGTGTGCATACGATGGACACTTTACTATCCCGTGAGGCCACAGGAGAGGATTGGCAGTGAAGCGACGTAACTGACGCTGGTAGGTCACATGATGGTGACAACATGGCGAATGTAGTATGTCCAGATTACATTCATACTACACACATTCTTACTAGAACATACTTTTAGCAGTCATAAAGTAATTACTTATTCAAAATAAGTACCTAAAGAGAGAGTATTTGATTTCGAAATTCGGACGTAGTCACCGTCTCTCACTTCCGCCAATGTGGATAAATGATTTTGATGACATCCCTCTGCACTTCAGCTTCTTATAAGATTTTCTGTCCAATCAAATGCTCTCTAGAATCTAAAGTGTCCAACCCCTTACATTATAAATAGATGCTGAATCTGCGGCTAAAATCCATCACTTGTTTACACACTATCTACATGGTTCGAACAGTGTAAATATGCTTTATATTTAGACAAATGAAGTCTGGTTTCACGTTATTGTCATGAGAACTGCCACAGCGCGCCCACAGTCTTCTCCGGTCCAGAGACGACAGTACAGAGCAGATACCAGACCAGAAAACATATCACACCCCCTTGAATTCTGCACAGAATGCTATATTTTAAAGTGATATGGAGGAGAAACGGTTAGAGATTAGGAGGCAACTGCGGCTTTACCGAGCTCAATGGCTCTAGCCGAGCTGTGTTATAATCTAAACACTATTGGCTTTTTTAAAAAAGGGGAGGAGCTGTTGGATATGTCCAGTCCTGTCTTCCTGTTTCAGTGGAAATTACGTCAACACATTGAATAATGCTGCGCGTTTTAAGTTATTCGAAGCCCGCCCTAGGCTGATTTGTATGCCGGGGTACATGTCAGCTTAGGACTGACTTCGAATATTAAACTTAATATTGCTACTAGGTTGAGAGAAACTCATATAAATGGATTACTGAGTTATGGTCTGGTATTGAATGATAAAATAAAGAGAAAATCAAGTGAAATTGTACAGTTGTGTTAAGAACATTATAGCGACCATCTCTAAGTGGAAATGTTACTTTTTTTAAAACTAAATGGCAGATAAAGTGATGTGACCACTGATCTATATAGAATGACAGTCATTATATAGATCAGTGGATGTGACATGTTTTGTCCCATGTCTCGATGATTATATAAATTATGTCTGTAATATCTAATTATTGGCCTGTGGAAATCTGCTCCGAAACGATAAATGAAAGTGCAAGGCCAGACAATTTGTCTGGGACTCTGTCTTCTCTATAAGTTGGATTTTCTTCTTTTTTTGTTTCAGGTTGTTTTTAGGCTTAAGATTCATATCTGGCATGAGAATATATACTGAACCCAGTGGCTGTGACTCATCATAACCCCAGCAAAAGTCTTCGCATCTGAACAGGTTTAAACTGTTACCATGAGTGAGCAGGAGTATGTGGAGCATCAGTACATGTGCAGTGAGTGCCAGCAGCTTTTTAATACGCTGGAGGAGGTGCTGGTGCACCAACAGATCCACACCGGAGCAGAGGGGGACGAGGTGGAGATCCTGCCGAGCTTTGAGGACTGTGACGCTGGAGAGAGCCAGTATCAGTGCCTGGAGTGTGGAGCCATCCTCAGGAACCCTGACGAACTGCTGCTGCATCAAGAGCTGCACATGAGAGAGGCAGGCCAGGGTGAGTGCGGTGCTTATTATGTGTGCTGTACATGTCAGATTGTTTCCTTTGGAAGTGCGTGTAATCAGCACCTTAATGCTTTATTTTCAGAGCTATGTGAGGTCACAGAGGTGGATTCTGTCGACGCAGAAGTGCCAATCCAGTACCAGTGTCTGGAATGCCTGGCTCTCTTTGAGACACCTGAACTGTGGTTGGCACACAGACAGACACACAGCAGAAGCACCACCCACAGCAGCCTGAACACTGACACAGTGAGCTCACACACACACACACACTGATAAACTGAGCTGGGTATCCATGCAGATCTGATTCGCTCAGCTTCTGGTTCATTTGGGAATGCTCCAGCTGTAATTTTCATTTGTATATGAAAGAAATTCTCTCAGCTAATGAACCTTTTGACTTTTTTGAGTTGTTTATGAAAATGGGAATTTTAAATGAACAAACTATGCAGTTATGTGGATACCAGCAAAATAAAACAATACTTAAGAAGTAGTGTAGATATCTAATGTTGACAGACTAAATAAACAAAACCAATCTGTAATATCAGATTCGAGCTAATAACTCTTGTAGTGTCAGTAAGACAATATTGCTGTCTAATAGAGAAATCAATTATTAATATATGTGAAGCTGTCTACACTGTGAGTGCCACTGTCAGGCTCTTGAGGTGCTCAACAAACAAGTTGTGTGGGTACATACTCAGTGAATAAAAGATTTGTCTTGTCATTTAAAGAATCATTATCAAGATCATTCAAATGAATATTGCGATTAATCAGAAACTCTTACTGAAGAACTATCTTATAAACAGTCTAATTTAATTTTGTGTTCTGTTTCAGGAATATGTTCTTCAGGCAGATGGTACAGTCACTCCGGTTCAGTTGCTTAATGTGCAAAATCTAGTTCTGGATGAACAGAGGGCAGGCCAGATCCTGACCCTAGCCCAGGTCTGTTGCATACTACATACATTTATACACACACAACAAATACATTGTTTAAAGGGGGTTTGTTTTACTAATCTAACCAGGTGTGATGTGATAAAAGCGATGTTTGATTTACATTTCTGTCGTGCTGAGTAGTCCTCCCCATTCATTAGTCCAAATTCCTGCTGAAAACCATAGTTAAAATATGGTGTCACAAAATTTCACGGGTATAAAAATAAAGAATAAAAATCTTCTTAACTGATATTTTCTTCTTGTTTTGTTACTTAAGATAAAAAATAAACAGCTACTTAAAATACACGACACATTAAAAAACGTAATGTTGAGTACTGAACTTCCATCAAGCTTTTCGTGACAAAAATATCTTTTGAGATGGTTTTCGTTGAATTAATCCACAAATCAAAGCTGCCATGTAATGAGATCAATACCAAAGCCTGTCATTTAGACAGTATTTGGGAACTTCAGTTCAGTAAAGGTGCAGTAAACCATTTTTGTAAAACGCTGTTGAACGTAGATTGAAAAGAGCACCACAACAAACTTGTAGCCAATCAGCAGTCGGGGGCGTATACCACTCATGATGGGAGAGTAGAGAGAGAGAGCAAGAGGGGGATTTGAAGAAAGAGAGATGGCTGAGAGACTTTACAAAAGAGTAAAGGTCAGAGGAATATCACTGGAAAATGAAGGGTTACGATCAGGCAAGAGCTTTAGGACCCGTGTTAATATAAGAAAAGCTTTCTAGCGCTGGAGAGACCTGAAGGCCTGAAAACATGATGCTTTTGACGAGGTTGGGTTGTCTCTGCTCCATACGCGAGTAACATTGGTTTTCGTGTGTGTGGTACTGGCGACTAACAACGAACTCTTGCTTGTATAAACTTGTGTGCTGTATGTACATTTTTTGTTCTTACGCATCGTACGTTTGTCATCATATTTTTATTTTGCTTTGCTTCTGCTATGATAAAGAAGAATGAAGGGAGGGGGGTGTGTTTGTTTGGGTATCCACTAGTGTTTTCAACAATGAATCTCAGAAATCGCTTACCTTTAATAATTTTTCAAGAAGTGTGCTTGGGAAGATTCTTACGAATTTCCAGGAAATTCGCTTAAGACATTTCTTGAATCCGGCCCCAGGTTGTTCCCATCTTGTTCATTCTGAAGGTTCAGTGTGATAATGTCTGTGCCTATTGCCATATTGTTTTAGATCCCTGTTTCTTAGCTTACCTTTGTTGCTTTCATTTTTCAGGCTCTACGAGAGCAAGAAACCCCATCTAAAACTGCAGGCGCTCCTAGAACTATGCTAGTGCCAGCAAACGCTTCCATGCCTGGCTCCACCTCTGCGATGCTCCGTCTACAGTTCTGCTCCGCCCAAGCCATCGCTGACGGTTCTGCCTCAGCTACTCTCCGAAAAGCTAAACTCCTCGCCCCTCTCTTACCTACCGATCCTATCCGGCTGGACAATGTGACCACTTTGAACCTTCTCCCTTCCTCTGGCCAGGTGAACACACTAAAGAAGGAAAATGAGGAAATTTTAATTATCCATCCTTATGAGTGTTCTGAGTGTAATCTGCTGTTTAGCACACCAGAGGATTTCCTTCAACACCAGGGGGAGCACTTCTTAGGCCAGGACAAAGAGAGTGGGGACACTGGGGTGATGGTGGGGTATGATGACAGTTCTGGGGTTAAGGAAGATGAAGGAAGAAGCGACGGATCAGAAGAATGCAGCAAAGTTGGCAAAGTTAGTGGTGGGAGACGGACGTACACTGCCCGCTCAGCTGCTTTGGGTTTGACGGCGTCCGTCTCATCCAGCAATCTTCAGTGTGAGGAGTGCAAAAGAACGTTCACCTCTGCCAATCGGCTTGTGGCACACCTTCGTGTGCATGAACAAGGAACACACGAGTGCCCAGAGTGTGATAAAGTGTTTAAGAAGTTGGTGTCCCTTCAGACACACATGCGCACACACTCCGGTGAGGCACGTTTTCTGTGTGTGGACTGTGGACATGGTTTTACCACAGAGATGACTCTTATGATACACAGGTAATAACACACAAACTCTACAGCCAAATATCATAACTTGCTTGTGATTTGCATATCAAACATGGCATTTTTGTGTTGTCTTCCCCACTTTAGGAAATCCCATACATCTGAGCCACTGCACAAATGCCCATTTTGTGCCAAAACCTTCACCAACATGACCAAGTTCTTGTACCATCGCCGCACTCACCGAGTACGTGAGCCGACCACTCCAGTCTCTCAGGTAATTGTCGGTTTTAGGAAATTAGCAATGCACAAGATCAGCTTCATGTTGTTTATCAGTCGATATTAGAGATTCAATTTGTCTAATTTATCTGTATTGGTCAGTATTGGATATATATCAGGCAATATTTCCCCTTTTATATCCTTTAGATTGTCTTTGGCCTCCACAAAATTGAACTCGATCTTTAAAAGCATTTGGGATGCACTGATATTACAATTCTGTCCAAAACTGATATTTTGATAATTATTTTACATTTTTTGGCTGATAAGCGACAAATGCCTCGTATTAAAATTCTATACTGTTTTGTCTAAATAAAAAATAAAACACTAAAAACTAAAATCAATTGTTAAAATGCTACAATATAACACATTATATTGTACAGGATGAAAAATAGATTGCTAAAGATTACATTTAAGAGTATTATTAAATAATGACATTGCTTGTTATCTATGATTTAAATCTTAGTCAAAGTTCAAATGTGAAAACAGAGGAAATGAGCATGTACAATTTAACATTCAGGTGATGCTTATCCAATATTTACATTTTTTAAAATGTGTAAATAATTTTTTTTAAATAAAAAACATCTGCTGATAACCAATATTGTACAGATATATTGTGCATCCATTAAAAATTTGAATGATTGCATACTTGCACTAAGGTCTAACTTTGCATCTCCCTTTTTTCCATTTGTAATTAGAAGCAAATTAAGAAATATAGAATGTTTTTTTGTTTTGTATGAATTTACACTGTTTGTGCTTTTATTTGTTTTATCCACATAAACTGCAGAACCTAATAATTACACAAAGACCTATTATATACTTTTCTTTCCTTAAGATGGAACTGACTGTGAACTGTTAACAACAAGAACAAATATGTAAGATAAATTCAACTCTCTCCTCTCTGCAGTTTGTACTGGCACAGCAGTCTCCTCTCTCTATCATCCAGAGAGCAAGAGAACGAGAGACTGCTTGGAGGAAAGAAAGACAGTTGGTGACAATTCCTCCTGTGAAAGATGACAGAAAAGAGTCAAGCGACACAGGTCCTGTGCTCATTGAAGGTATTGCTGTGGTCTCCCAGTCTTCAGAGCCGACAGAGAATGGGCTTTATGCTGAACACTCAAACACAGAACAAGACCAAAATGGAGGGAAAATGCTGACAGACGACCCAAACCATTCAGCTACTGCCTATGTGGAAGGAGGAGGAGGGGGAGAAGAGGAAGGTAAACGCAGGACTCCTGCTGCTGAGGAAGATCCAAAGTTTCCGTGCTCTATCTGTAAAAAAAGATTCTCCTCACAGGTCCGTCTGTTGCGGCATCGCCGAACGACTCATATGACCGAAAGGCGTTTTAAATGCAACATCTGTGGGAAACCGTTCAAAAAGCAAATCCATCTGCGAAACCACCTGCGCACGCATACGGGCGAGCGGCCGTTCCAGTGCAGCGTATGCGGAAAGACCTTTTCCTCTCTTGCTAATCTTTCCCGCCATGGACTCACACACACGGGAGTTCGTCCCTACCGGTGTGACATTTGCCACAAAGCCTTCAGCCAGTCGTCAAATCTACGTCAACACCGTCAGCATCTTCACAGCAATGCAACACCCTCACCCTGTCCAGACTGCTCTGCCACTTTCATCCGTCCTGCTAAACTCGTAGCTCATCGTTTCCTTCACCACCCAGGGTCGCCGGCACCTTACCCCTGCCCGCACTGTCCCGAGGGGTTCTTGCGCAAGCGGCAGCGAGACATACACTGTCTGGAGGAGCATCCCGACCTGACTCAGCCTCACTGCATCTCCCAGGACTCCCAGGTTAGAGGTCAGCAGGGTTCAACAGATGACACCGAGCAACAAAGCGCTCCTTCAATGACCAAACCCAATCTGGATTGCACTATTTGCGGCAAGCGCTTAAACTCTCCTGCAAATCTTCGCCTACACCAGCTAAGTCACGGTCTTGGGCCCGGCCGGCCACGAGGCTCCAACTCCGGCCTTGGGAAGGCTCATCCCTGTCCGGTGTGTGGAAAACTGTTCGTTTCAGCCTCAAGCGTTACGCTACACCAGAGAGTTCACACCGGCGAGCGCCCGTATCCTTGTGCGATCTGCGGAAAACGTTTCCGCCAGAACACGCACCTGCGGGAGCACCTCCGCACCCATTCGGGCGAGCGTCCGTTCCGATGCGAGTTCTGCGAGAAGGGCTTTGTGCAGAGCATGCATCTGGCAGAACACCGGCGTACACACACGGGCGAGCGGCCGCATGCTTGCGGTGAATGTGGAAAGACATTCAGAACCGTTTCGAACCTTAGGAACCATCGGAAGACTCACGCTCGCTCCCAAAAGCAACAAGAGCCGGAGCACAGCGGAGAAGCAGTGCTCGCAGAATCCAACTCAGAAACTGTCACCGTTGTGGAGGCGTCCGAGATGGACATGGCAACAGCAATACCATCTTTCTGCCAGCTTGGACAGCCGCAGGTCTTTCAGATACAGACATCTAACCTGACACAGGTCTGTATGCTTGTTTTGCTTTGTGCAATTTTGTTAAAATCTTTGTGCACCAAGTAATGGTTTATATTTTCTCACTGTTTCAGACTCAGGGCACTCCCACTATCATGTGTAATGAGTTTGGAGAGACTATAGCCATCATTGAGACAAGCGGAGACCTGGCAGAGGCCATCGAGCTGTACCACACTGCACTGGAGGGTGGCATCAACATGGAGGCCATCACTGTGGACAACCTACAGTTGTTGTGAGAGAACAGTGACCATCAGTTCCCGTGACCATCATCTTGGAGATTTGAATATGATTAAAATGAGCTTAAGTAATGTCAGATGGGTCAGAACAAGCATCGAGACAAAAAAGGACAAGTTGAATTAGGCCAGGGTTTCTCAAACTCGGTCCTGGAGGGCCACTGTCCTGCACAGTTTAGCTCCAACCCTGATCAAACACACCTAGCTGTGAGTTTCTAGTGATCCTGAAGACATTAATTAGCTTGCTCAGGTGTGTTTGATCAGGGTTGGAGCTAAACTGTGCAGGACAGTGGCCCTCCAGGGCCGAGTTTGAGAAACCCTGAATTAGGCTGTCTAAGGTGTTGCAAATTCAAGACGTATTACTCAAAAAGCCACTCTAATAGATCCATTCAAATATTTTTCAGCCTTGTTTTGACTTTTTTGAGACAAAAATAGGGCTGATTTTAGAGGATGCAACTGAAGTCTGTGATAAAATTGCTCCTGTTTTGGGATTAGGAATGGACAGTCTGGCTTGCTGATGACACTCTTGTTCTGACAGAAGGCATGATGGCACAGATTTAGAAAGAAATACACCCATAGACAGTGGAGCAAGTTGATACCACAGGACGGCTGAAAATGATCCTAGTTTACATTCTTGACCTGCAGTTCTTGCGAGGAGGTAGTTTAAGGGCATTGAGCTGAGGAACAAAACAACAGGGAAGAGGGAAAACAAAACATGTTAGTGCTCATCATGGACAGACATTATGCACCATCACTGCGATGGACAAAGGATCCCCACATTTCTGTCTGTACACTGAATGTTTGTAGCTTTTTTTAATGTTATGATGCTGATTTGGAGAAGTCTTGCTAATAAACTTAAACTGTTCTTCTCTGTCTCGCTTGTAATTGCTTTGAGGAAGTGTAGTTATAGCAGAACTAGCCAGAAACCATGATGTCACCTTAAAGGGACAGTTACAAACTGAACATTCTGTCATAATTTCCTCTATTCTGTGGAACAGGTATATGATATTTTGAAGAATGTTTCAACTGTTTTGGTTCATACAATGAAAGTCAAATGTTGCCAAAATAACATTGTAACACGCCGACTCATTGAATGTACAAAAACACACCGACACATTTTGAAAATGTTCCACAGACGAAAGTCATACAGGTTTGGAACAATGTGAGGGTAGGTATATTAACCTTTTTTTGAGTGAACTTTAAATCTGTTTTTGATGTTACGTGGAATCTATTAGTCTCTCTATACTGTAATTGACTTTGTAGGCTGATTTCCTGTACAGCACCAAATACCCACAATGTAGCATACTTGCATATGGACACAACCCATCATCCCTTTATTCTTAAAAATCACATGAAGCATCTAATAGCTTGATGAGCTTTCCAAAACTTCTTCCCCGGTCCAAAAAGAATATTTACATTAATGTCATCCCAGAATCACACACAAAAACAGATCAATGACATTTTACTACAAAGAAAATCAAAATGCTGTATGACATCACCCAATCACTGTCCAGTGAAGAGATAATACTAGTCTTTTTTTGTGTGTGTGTAGCGTATAACGGAGAAGAGGCTGTTTATTTGAACATCTGTTTATTTGTATACTGAGAGATACAGTTAAAATGTAGAACTTATCAGTATAAAGTATTTCTTTGATATGTAAAGCAGCAAAACAAGGTAACGCAATAACAGTTTATAACCATATTTCTTTATTTATCCTTTTGTTTTACAATTTTATTTCCTGTTACTGGCTTTGTTCCTTCCAATGATGCTTTTGCTCTTTATTCTGATGGTCGAGTCTTTGGACTCTTACGGCATTTATGTACAACAAAGACCAGCGTGCAGGAGAAGATCACCGTTGATGGCCTCCCAGTCCCACCTTACAGCCTTAAAGTGATTGAGAAAAGAACGATAAAGTGACAGGAGAAGGAATGAAGGGGAGGAATGTAAGTGGCAAATGGAATTATTAATAATAATAATAATAAAAGTATACAACTATCAGAAAGATGTTTGGAGTCTTATATCAAAGGCCTATGTAATTACTTCCTGGTAAGAAATAAAACATTGTGAATACCAAGATAAAGAGAAACATGTTTAAAAAAAGGTAGTGGAAGGGCCTCTAGGAGTGAGGGAAGAGGGTGAACTCATCCCTCTGTTTCTGCTAAAGAAAGAGTATATTAATAGGAATACAGTATATATAGGTTATAAGGATCAGATCCACAAGAACAACAAAGCATTAATAAGAACAGTAATAATGAGAGATAATTTTATAACATAATGACCTGTAGCATTACTTGTTGAAAAATCAAGTTTCTTCTCTAAAAAGTTAATAAAATTCTTATGGTATATTTTTAAGAATATATTCCCAACATTCTCATTGCTCTGTGCTTCACCAGCTCATGAAAAGTTGAATAAAAAAGGCAAGGAAAGAAATGTTTAAATATGTGGAATCTCTTAATGTATGGAAAAACATAAATCAATGGCAATAATGTGCCTGTTGACTTCCCTTCCATGACCTTTTCCTTCATGGCTAGCCAATCAGAGGCTTTGGAATGACTCCAGTTTGATTGGCAACCACTAAAGCCAATCATAGGACGAAAGGTTTCCAAATGGCAGCACGCAGTTCAGAGTCCCTCTCCGAAGGTTTTCAGTGCCTTAACAAAGCTCTCCGTGAAAAGTCTTCAAAATTAAAACACCACAGAAGAAATAAAAACACAAAATATCAAAAATAAAAGTCCAATAAGTCTTCATTATCACTTAAACTCAGCCAATGGAGGCCCGCCTCACAATGACCTGCAGTAACCCACGAACCAATTTAAAAAAACACCTGTGGCCAAACTACTGCCAATCAGGCCATATGAACAAAACTCAGTCTGAAAATGGATTGGGTGCCCTCATACATCCCGCCTTTCTAGAGACATCAGCAGCACTGTGACTTCACTGGCGTATAGGACAGGCCCACTAGTATCAAAGTCCAAAGGAAGCCTAACGACTAGGATAATGCTGTAAATTCAAGAGTGTCTGTGTTTATGTAGGCAAGTGTCTGCGCGTGTCAAATGTTAAGTTTTCATAATTCAATGTCACGTAAAATACTGAAAAGTTTCAAAACCCTAAAGTGTTTTAAGGCGTCTCCCCCCATCTTCTCCATAGACATGAAAATTTTGCTCTTGCTTTTTCTCTCTATGTCCTTCGCAGGCGGTCATAGCAGAGACAAGACAACAAATGTAGATCATGCAGACGTTGAGGGGAGACATCTGGTCTTCAAGCCATCCGTCTGCCCGTCAACCTCATCTGGTAGAGTCCTGTGAATCGCCAGCGTTTCTGGGCTCCTCGGGGCTGTTCTGCTCCCGCTCTCGCTCCACATCTCTTTCCTGAGGGTCTGCCCCCACAGCCATGTCACTGATGGCCACCCCAGAAGGTCCCGGTAACGAGGAAAGATCTGAAATGCCAGCCGATTCTGACGGAGCTGCCGTTTGCATGATCTTTTGCCGGACCTCACGGATCTTGAGCTGCAAGCACACCTTAGTGGGGAAGATATCAGCGTATCGCGCCTGGAACGCAGCAGTAGCTTGAGCTATTGATCGACAGAGAGAGGGGCGAAAGGGGGAGAGAAAGACGGCATTAGATGGAGACAGGAACTGAAAAGGACAGGTTAACTACTATTGGACTATCCCAGGGACGCCCAACTCAGACTCAGCCAACATCAAGAAGAGCAAAAAGTTTTGTTCCGTCTCTCACACAAATTATTTTTTTGCAACTGCATGGAAATGAGAGATCAGCACAGCATTTAAAAATTCATACTTCATACTTGTAGATTTCCAACATTTGATGGTGAGAAAAATGACAGAGGAAACTGAAAATGATTAAACTGGTAATTATTATGCCAAAAATTATAATTACAATTATTAATCATGATAGTTGTCATTTCATACATTTATTTGAACATTTCATTGGAATTTCATGCAAGCATAAATCAAGAAAATGTCAGTTTATACACAGGGTTTATTTGACCTCATCTTGTCTCCTGATTGATTATATTCATCACATTTATTAAATTAACAAACTCTACATTATTAAAACTAGTAAAACAGTGTTTTTTTCTATTAAAATCAAATCAAAATGAAACACTGTGAAACATTGTGCATTTATTCAGCTGCCACAAACACAAACATAGTTGAGATTCATATTTTATTACATTTCATCACAGAGAAAGTTCTCTCACAGATTTTTATGCCCCCGGACCCCCTAGAGGGGCCGAGGTCCACCCACCACAGTTTCCCAATAACTGTTTGTTAAATTTCCTGTCTGTGTGACACACACACGACTCACGACACACACGCACAGAAAACTGCTTTAGACAGCGTGAGCCGGCCGCATTGAGTACTCTTTCGTGCTTGAACGAACAAAAGCACACAAAATTATGCCAAAATGCCTGTTTTGTTCAGTATCCTCATAAGCACAGTCTTAAAATGAGTTAAATAAAGTCTTAAATGAATGTAAGGAGTTATGAAAATAGGATGCACATCAGATCCGAATCATGTGCATCAGGTCTTAAAAGTGACAGCAGCCTAATAAACCTGCTGATGTCACTAATGTTAATCAAAGAACAAAAGAAAAAGAGAAAGTCACTCACTGCTCTAGACTGAATAGTAAAAAAAATCTATATTTAATTTATAATTTATGCAGTGAAAACTGTGCAGTGTTTGATAACTATTCAATTTCTGTATATTTCCTACCTGTTAGATCAAATATTTAAAATATACCGCCTTTATATTGTTTCTACATTCATTTGGAGATTGAATGATTGAAAAAATAAGATTTTATAAAAATATAAAAAACACTTTGTTAGGTGCGATTAATCGCCATTAATTATAGAAAAATGTGTACATTTTTTAATCGGGCAAATATTGCAGATAATAATGCTTATTCAACCAAGAAAAGAAGAAATAGTGAAATACATTCTTTCTGAGATATTCATAATATATTTTTAATTTAACATTTTTTATTATACGTTCACTATTACATTCTATTTTTAAAGAAGATTGCATATTTTTATTGTATCTGTCCAAGGACCCCCTGGATGAAAACTGTGGGTCTAATGAATTATGTTATTTCCATAACATCAGATTAGTGTTGCGAATTATTTGTATTTTATTGCACTTATGAGCTTTATGTGTGCTGTCTGTGAGCTGTGTGGGTGGTACAGTACTCTATCCAAATGTGTGCATTACCTGAAGGGAAAAAGCCATGCTCCTGGAATAGCTGCATGACGAGAGCTCTCCTCTGATCAAGAGTTCGCCTGAGAGAGGAGTAGGGCACCTTTTCAAACTCCAGCTCCCCCAGTACATCCTCTCCATCTTTACCAGGGAGAGAGAAGGGTTATTATAATGTAGTTGAATCCGTGTAACATAGGCTACAGAATCATGAAGGTTTTGTGGGTAGTGGAGTATTACCTGGCCTATCAAAGGTGAAAATTTCCCCCTCACACTTTGCAGCGCTTTTAGGTGTGTTGGGCTCTGAACTGCAGCTAGATCTGCGGCGGCTTTTCCTTTTTGGAGAGATGGGATCTTCTGTGGACGAGTCCAGGTCTGCATACAGAAGTGGGGTTGAGGGCTATATGATTTTTGACTTGATATGCAAGAAAACTCATATAACTCAATAACTCATCAGTCTGTGGAGAGGTCTGAATGTTACTCTCACCGGTGGAGTTTTTCCTCTTCCTGCGGTAGCTGCCCAGTATGGCTCGTGGGGAGGTGGCCAGACTCTGCAGGGTTGGAGAGGGCAGCACCTCCTCTGGACGGAACTCTGGCAGCTCTGCGAAGCGCTCTTCAAAGTACACCTCTGACAGGACCCTGCACACATGACCAGTCACAAGATTCTGAACAATCTGCACATGCAGTGGGGTCCAAAAGTCTGAGAATGCTGAATTGTTTTATATTTTTTTCATGTAAACCTGGATATAAATAGGAATGCAACTAATAAATTTTTATATGTAACATTTATGATTCTGCAATATTTCCAAGTCAACAATCAAACGAGGTAATTTGTGACACTTTTGCTTGAACTCAACTTTGTACAAAAAGTACCAAGAATCACAAAGAAATTCTGAAGTTTGTCATTTCTGAACACAATTTTTGCACTAAAACTTTTAGAATAATTTGTTTCATAATTGTTTAATAACGAACCACAGTTTCACAATGATCCGAAAATATTTCAAACTTCTCGTAATAACATAAAAGGTCTCTAATGTTGTTTTATGCCATTGCTTTGGCAAAGTATCTGCCAAACAAACTAAAATCGAAAGTGCAATATGGTTTTGTGCCCTTACCAAATCGCAAAAGACTGTGATTGAATAAAATTCTATAGTCTGTATGCGCTGCGTGTTTCAAAGTGAAGTGCTCACTTTTCTCACGCCATCAGCTCATGATCCGGCGTTTTCTGCATCTCAGAACATCTCAAGTTTCCGTCAAAATAAAAGCTCTTTTCTACAAAAAGTGTAGAAATTAGCACAAAAGGGACATTTATTTTCATTTATTTTAACTTGAATTTGCTTTACAATATATGGTTACATTACTGTCATAGGAATATTAATAATATTAGTATAAAAATATTATTACAGTTATATTCTATTTGTTTGGCTTCCTAAAACACCAGGGTGAATGTAATATAGACCGAGACACTATATCACAACTAAAAAGAGGTTTGAGTCACCTTTACAGTTCAGGTGCTGGTCAATTCATCAATTTTTTTCTTTGTTCAATTTGCACACTGAAAATGGGTTGGAGTTCTTAATTTTGAACTTTTGAAATTTTGTCTCACAAAATCCTGTGGGAAACACTGCGCTGTTCAGCAACTTATCATGAAATCCAGTTATTTCAATGGAAATCCACATGATTACAATTTTCTTGAGAGGGCGAAAGATTTATACACGCAGATTTCGCATCAGGTTCAAGTTGGTCACACGAATTTACCACGTTGACCAACAGAAAGCTGCTTGGTTTGAAGTGACTTCATTGGACAATGGACCTTATTGTCTGAGACATTTTATCAATATGACTGCACCTTAAGACTTTTGATAAATTAGTACAAACATATGATGACTAGAGAATACATTAAGCTGGAAATAAATCACAGCAGTCTCAAGAAAAACACATTTCAGAAAAACATACTTGTCAACAGAATCAAATGGTCGTTTAAGTGGTGGGGGGCGGGCCTTGACTTTTTTAGGTGGTGCATCTTTATCACCATGAGACTGAGGCGGGGCAGGATCTGACCCAGAGGGAGGAGGTAATGGAGAAGAAGGGTGGGAGTCCTTCCATTCAGCCTGAGTAGAGTAAAAAAAAACTGAATTAGCGTTATCATAAAAACAATGAATAAATATATATATATACACTTGTTTATTTTGCCTACTGCACCTAGTGATATCTGATATTTAAAACCTGATGGCCCGGTTTCACAGACAGGGCTTAGAGTAAGCCAGGATTAGGCCTTGGTTCAATTAGGACATTTAAGTAGCTTTTATAAACGTGCCCTAGAAAAAAACACGTCAGTTGCTGTCAGTTAAAACTGCTCAAACATGCATTTTAGTCTGGGACTAGGCTCAAGCCTTGTCTGTGAAACTGGGGGAATATTTTGATATAATAAATAATATAACTACTATTAATCATTCAGTTTATCATGTAGTTGACAGTCAAGTTAATGAGCCTAACCTCTTTAGCGTTTGCTTCTTTGCCACGCCCACTATGTGTACCACTTTCCGCTACAGAGTCTGTGGACCCCTCCTCTGGTGGAAGGGTTGCTGGAGAGCTCGTCTCAGATGCCTTGTCTATCTCAAATGAGAAACGACTACCACTCTCTTTGTCTTTCTCTCGCTCTCTCTCTTTCTCCCTGTCCCTCTCCTTGTCTCGTTCTTTGCCTCTCCCTCCTCCATCATAACTGCCCACTGGGATGTTGGCCACTGTGGCTTTCACTTTCTGAGGAGGCCTTGCTGTAATCAGTTTGGGAGTCCCCGGAGCACTGCCTGTTGAAAGAGAAAAGAGGGACTGTGTGTAGTCTTAAAAGTAATCTCCACTGGGCGCATACCCACCATGAAAACAGATGGGGTTTATGATGTGAAAGAGGACCTATAATGCTTTTTTTTTCTTTAGTGTATTGCTGTTTGAGCATGAAAAAGGTCTGCAAAGTTACAAAGCACAAGAGAGTTATTCTCTATATCAGTAAGCACTTTTTCTGAAGGAGGGTCTTCATAGAGACAGCAACTATACAGAGTAATACAGACAGACTGGGTCAGGTGCTACAACAATGTAAAATATGTGAAACATAAGGTGTTTTTTGAACATTCAAGCATGAAAAACTATTCTAGTACACCCAAAAAACAAAATCAAGACTTTGTAAAATGGTATACTTTGGCCTCTTTAAAGTCTATCATACCAGAATGAGAGGGTTGAGCAGGGCTTCCAGGCTGCAGTGGCATTGAAGTGCCCTGTGGAGGCGCAACTGAGCTGCTACTGCCCTTACTCGGGACCTGGAACTGTTTGTCAGGCTGTAAGAGAGAGAGCTTCTCTGTCTGTCTCTCAGACGACTGAGTGTAGACCTGACTGTCCGTGTGCTGCCGGTCCAGTGTTCTCTCCTGGTGCAACTGTCTCTCAGAATGTGCAGATATGTTCCCCTGCCTATCCAAGGTTACAGAGGTCATGGAGTTTGGTGTTGTGTGTTTAGGAAGGATGTGTGAAGATAGGCCAGAGGAACTGGACACCGTGTACACCACACTTGGAGACACAGTCGCCACAGACACCACCCCAGTTGCCAAGGTCACATTTGTAGGGGTGTAGATGGCGGTGATGGCAGGAGCGTGAGGGGCGCTGGGAGACTGGGCTGGGGCCAGCAGCGACGGCTGACCTGGGGAAACAGAAGACAATACACTTACAAATGTTCAATATGCAAATTAACACAATTTTTTTTTAAATTATTATTATAGCACTGATCAGGCCCTTCTTGTGTATTTTTGCAATCATATGATTGATGATTTGTTTGAAAAAGTAAAATACTGAAATTAATTCCATAAAGTGTGGGGAAAGTTGTTTTATTATTTGCAAAACTTCCTAAACTTTTTTTCAGCAAGAATGCATTAAAACTGATCAAAAGTCACAGTAAAGAGTGCAGTGTTACAAAAGATTTATTTCACATAAATGCTGTTCTTTTGAACTTTCTATTCAGCATAGAATCCTGAAAAGGTGCATCACGGTTTCCACAAAACAATTAAGCAGAACAACATGAAGGATCATGTGACACTAAGACATTTAAATAGATAATACATTTATTTATTTATTAAATTATATTAATTATAAGTCAACTGACCTGCAATCAGTGGCTGCACCAAAGTTTGTCCTGGATGAGCGATCGCTGCAAAGGTCGCCAGGGGTGATTGCACATAAGTAGATCCAGGTGTTGCTGGAGCTGTCTGAGAAGAGGAGCCTGTTGTGGTGGAAACTAATGGCAAAGGAGAAGAAACCCCAGGAGTGGACTGTACATAAGTGATTCTGTGGGAGAAAAAGTAATATTCACAGAAACCAGATTAGACAGCTTTTATAGAGAGAGGAGCAAGGCAGGGTTATTCTCTAGTGCTGCAGCACTTCAGGAGTGTAGGAGTTGTTAAAATAAGAGTGGGGGAGATGTTTGTGTGTATGCGGCTAGGTGAGTATAAGTATGCCTGTGAGAGTGTGCGATCTACCTTGTTGGTGGGGGCGGTAGCAGCACGGTCTGAGACGGGGTAGAGCCTGGGGCGACCACTGTAGCTGTTCCCATAGTAACAGAAAATGGGGTCCCAGGTTGCGCTGGTCCCGTGGAGGGCAGTTGCGACTGGACGACAGGCATTGGAGCAATCTGAATAATCTAGACAGAAAGGAAACAGGAAAACATGCTGATTAATACAGGTATTCTATTCAGTGTAAATTTGTTATTTAAGAATGTCCCATTTGAGATCTCACCTTGCTTCCTGCCTGTGCTCCATTCTGAACAGGAAGAGGAGGGGCTACCAGGGGAAACTGGTGAGAGGGGGCAGGAGCAGCCCTCACTGTTGCCATGGGAACCAGCATCTTGCCCTGCAAGACTGGTGACTGTGTTTGCACTGCAGGGGGGGGGGAGTGTTTAAAATAATTGGGTCTTGCACAGACTGTCTTATCTGGCATAGTACAAAATTACAGAGAACAGTACCTGTAAAACCCAAAGCCAACATGATGATACAATGTAATAATACAATGAAGAAGACAATAGGCACTTTCACACATACAGCCTTTTCTGTCAGGACCTCTATCGTCAAATACGATTGACAATTAGCATACAGTATGGATTGGCGGTATGGTTCCGTTCTGGGCAAGAACTCCCTGCGCATCCATGCAGCCTAGCATGGATAAGAGCAGGGAGAGCAGCAATAACCCCCCTTAGGGTAAACAGAACAGAACCAACATGAATGTATGCAGATATCCTTAATTCAAGATTTTAAAGTACTTCATAATTCGAGAATTTATTCTGATTCAAGGGGAATCAGAATGCCAAATCCTGACTGACGAGAGGAGCTGGGGATGGAGGAGGGTAATTAGCTCCCGAGAAACGCGATAGCTACTGATAATACTGAAGGAGCTTATATATGTATACAGTGATAGGCATCGTATTCCTATAGGTAGACGTGGATCAGCTGATGTGAGCTTGACTAACGTGACCTGCCAGAACTGACTAGCTTGATTTGCTGAAAATGAACAGCATTTTTCTGTTTGGAGTTCATGTGTCAACAGATCCAGCAATTTCATGGAATAAGAAATTGTGACATTACCAGTGCATCGGAATGAAATCCCTCCGATTATAATTCATAAAGCTGTCTACACTGCAAGTTTAAATAGTGTGTCAGTAGTAGTCAGTTGACACGTTTCCATTTCTGACATGCTGCAGAGTTACTTCGGCCACTTTAAACTCCTCGTCTGTCTCAAATAAAATTATTCGTATTATTTTTTAATTGCCCAAATTAAGCCCAGTGTATACTTCAGTTTTTACATGTATGTTAGGGTATGCATAGAGTGCGTGGCGAAATTGTAATCATCAGCATGATACGTGCACAGACAGACTTTTCAAACCGCACAGACTTGTATATGTGCCTAGAATGTTTTTCACTAATTAGTTTGTCCACAACTTGTCAACATTGGCCCAGCCGCAGCGCGCTGTTCTGTAAACTTGCTCCTCCAGCTCAGGCCAACTGGCTATGTGCCCACGATTAACTCCTTTATTTCTTTAAAGGTGAAGTATGTAGTTCCTGCGACACTAGTCACACCTATGCTAAAACTGATTTGTTTTTCGCTCTTATTTGTGTGCGTGTATGTGTACTCTATAGCCGCTTTTCCACTGCCGGGCCAAACCGTTCTCGTTGCTTAACCGTTCTATTCCATGCCAGTTTAATTTTCCACTGTGGGCCTGATAACAGAGCTCTTATGAATGAAATACAAATGCGTCAGTCATTGCCTAGGTAATAAAAATAAAATAAAGAGTTTACAGACTGTAAGTGATGAAAATAGCAACCACGCGTTATGGAGGATAATCAGATATTTATTTTAACTGTATTATTAACTTGTGTTTACTTCGCTTAAATAGCGCATTTCGCCAGCTACAGTGAAACTGGTAGCCAGGTAACAGACAAGTGACCAAACCTGAGTGGCGACGTCACTACACGCATTCTACAAGCATGGTTAGGCAACCGTGCTGAAGTGGAAATAAAAACGTAACCGTTCTTTACCATTCTTTGAACCGTTCAACCCAACGATGGAAAAGCAACTAATTTTGATTGCTTGACGTTAATAGCATTATATAAGTACGCAGCATATTTCAGATGATAAAAAAGCTAATCTTGGAATTTTACTGCAATTTAACAGGTTTCATGTGTGAACGTGGCTATTGTTTTTTAAATGGAAAAGTATAGAGTGCTGCAGGGATGACGTCAAAACCCGGAAGAATAATTTGTCAGTGATTCCCTCAAGATGGGTTTTTACATTTATAAGTAGATTAAGTTCTGTTGTAAACATCACTTGACAATACTTGGATGTTTTTCTTTACATCGTAAATTATACACACTCACATCAAATACGCGGATTTTGAATCTGTTATGATTATTTTTACAAAATGTATTTAATAAGTAACTAGATAAGAATGTTTGGGGTGTGAGTGTGTGCAGTTTACATTGCAGAACAAAATGTCCGTAGTAGAACAAAAAGTATTGTCAAGCTATGTTTACCACAGACCTTATTTTACTCATAAATTGAAAAACCCCATCATAAAAACCCATAGGAAAATGTCCAAGGAACCAGTGGCGAATTAGCCTTCTGGGTTTTGACGTCATCCCTGCAGTACTCTATTAATATGGCAATGTATATAACACATATTCGAGTTCTGTTTTATTAAATGTATGTATCCTCACCTCTGGCTCCTGGGCTAACAACTCCCACAGCAGGACTGGAGACGTACCCCGACTGCTTCCCGTTGGCCAGTGAGGCGTGAGTGGGCAGAGCTGTGGGTAGGGTGAAGATACTGGTTGGCTGACTGGCCTGGTGAGGGGAGGGGCTCTTGGGATTGTTGGCAGAGAGGGTAGGGAGAATGTACTGGACCTGTGTTATCGGTTTTTGGCCTGATGAGGCAGAGGGGAGAATGTGCGACTGCAGCACGGGCAGAGGCAGCGGACCGTTACTATGAGTAAACGATGCCGGGGAAACAGAGTTTTGTGGAGGAGGAGGTGTGACAAGCTGTACAGCGGGCGGAGCCTGGAATGTGCCTCCCAAAACTAGATTGGTCACCAGCCCCCCTTGACCTGCTGATGCACTAACAGGATTGGGCGATGATGAGGAAGAGTACCCACCCCCTCCAGCAGAAGCTGTTGTCACGTTTCCTGTGGCACCAGGACCGATGAAAAGCTGTGTCTGGGGCGGAGCAGGTTTCCTGTCGTGAGGGGACTTGCTGGCGATCGGCACTGGTGTGCTGACCACAGGACGCACCACATTAGTGACGACAGTGGACGCCACTCTCACCGCTCCTAGAACTGACGACACTCCCCCGCCAGAACTGACCAGGATGGACTGACCTGCAGAGGACTGGGACACACCTCCTTCACCTTCCCTTCGCTCTCCATCACCTCCCTCCATTGTTCGTTTTCTTTTCGAGGAAGTGTCGCTAAAGCGTCTAGAAGTGGGGTAGGAGGAGAGAGACACGCTCCGACCATGACCGGGGCCGTAAGACGAGGAGCAAATCACTGGAGCAAAAACTCTCTGATGAAAAAGAATAAGAGATGGCACGTATGCAAAAAGAACATAAATTTGCCAAAGGCAGCAGGCAAATGCAATGACACAGATCTTTTACCAGTTAATAAAAATACTGTATAATGGCCTTCTGTAAACTTTATTAATAATTCACTTTGGAAAAAAGCTTAAGGACTACAAGCCATTTTCTAGTTCTAACAGAAAGCAAAGCGTTCTACATATCACACTATTTTGCGGGACTATATTCATCTTAAAGGGATAGTTCACCAAAACGCTGTAATTATTTACTTTTAAGGCCCGTTCACAACCAAGACAAATGTTTGGTGCAACAATTCAGTTTGATAAACATTTTAATTTGAATTATAGGCTGTTAATGCGTCTGTTCAGACCAACACCAACATCTGCATAGTCAACGCAGCTGAATTTCTTACAGAGGGGTTAATATGCAAGATGTTGTTAATTTTGACAAAATAAAAGGGATCATAAAAATTGCATGTTTTTATTTAGTACTGTCCTGAATAAGCTGTTTCACATAACAACAGAGATGTTGACATAGTCCAAAAGACAAAATAATGACTGAATTTACTAAATGAACCAGTTAAAAATTGTATATACCCTTGAATTTTAATAGTGTGAGTTGTTACCTGGATGATCAACAACTGTTTTTATGTTTTGTGATAGTTGTTCATGAGTACCTTGTTTGTCCTGAACAGTTAAACTGAGCACTGTTCTTCAGAAAAATCCTCCAGGTTCCTAATATTCTTTGGTTTTCTAGTATCTTCTGCATAATTAAACCCTTTTTAACAGTATGATTTTGAGATCCATCATCCTACTCTGTGGACAACTGAGAGACTATTAGGTGAAGGTGAAAACATTCACTGGTGCTCAAGATGGCAACACGATGCATTAAGACTGTGGGTTGTACATTTGCTTTATTCATTTTGTTTAAAGATCTTTTTATCACAGCCCTTTAGAAGCTACATGAGATATTTACATTACCCTAATGACAAAAGTAGCCTATAATTTACCCTGATCATCCAATTCAAAAGGTTTACACACACCGGCTTTAAATGCATATTCTGGGGTCAGCGACACCTACTGTAAGACAGTGATTTCTCTTTTCATTAAGCCCATCAACCGTTTTTATGCATTAGTTTCAAAATCACATGTGAACTGAATTTTCATGCCAAACATTTGTGTTGGTGTGAACAGGCCTTTAGTATGAATGCTTCTCTTTTCCATACACACTCACTGTGCTCTATGTTTCAAGTCTTTGGTAGCCATTTGATAGATTAGTGTAAGAAAAAGACCATCATTTCAGTCTTTGTTCACTGACATTGAACTCTGAAAACAGTAGCTTGTAAATCTCAATTCCAGTGAGGAGTAAGGGCACACAGGCACTGCAGGGGGGCGCAGGAGGTTGGCAGAAAAAAAAACACAGAAAACAGCCGTTGCAACGTCGTTCAAGTGTGTGAATAGCGGTTGGTGCTCTGCCTTTATAAAGTGGCACAAAACGCCAATTCCACTGCAACCCTCTACAACGCAATTTAATCACTCACATATGTGACTAAATTTTCCTACTAGGCGACTAAATAATGCCTATCATTAGCCAATTGGATGATAAATTGTTAGATTTCACTAGCCAGTTTCTGAGTTAGAGGCTAAGTTTAGGTTTAGCTATATTTTTAAAGTGGACTATTGCAATTGATCTCAATTGCAGCGTATTAAACACACCGTAAACTGTAGTGTGAAAGTGCTGTTGCTTAGCTGAGACCACTCTGTGTTTCTCTCACACACGCAAAGAGAGAGTGAGAGAGTCTTACCACGCAGAATTGATGCACTACATGTAAATTATATTCTTTGTTATATTTTTCTGTCAAATTCCAAAGTTCATTTTGGAATTATTCAGCCTTTAAGAACAAGCAGAAGCCACTGCCGGTTTCTTTGGTAGTGGGTGGAAATTGGCTCACCTATTACATCACATCCCTGTTTTGATTTCAGCAAATCCATTCACTTTCACTATTTGGACAAGCAGTTTTACCCTAAATTGTTTTAAAGAGCAACATGAGGGCAAGTAAAAGATGACAAAATGTTGTGAATTATCCCTTTAAGGAGCACATTTTTGTGCAATTAACACAGATATAAAATATGTGAGATGGTACCTTGCGTTCTCCTTCATCTCCAGATCCATTTTCACTGTCACTGTCGGTCACCCTCTCCTTACACTTCAGATCAATAGAGCTACCCGGATACGAGTCCTCTGAATAAGACACGACAATAGCAAACAGTAACAGTTACAACAGAATGACGCAATTGCTAATAAATAATTACAAAAATAAATGTACATCTTCACTTAATAATGTATTTTTAAGACCCTTATGGAATCAAGGACCAGAGGAAGTGTCTCAGAAAAATGAAGTCTGACTCACCAATGACGTCATCATCCCCCTCTTCTTCACAGATGACCATACGCTCGTCATCGCTTGTCATGTCCTCACTTACCCCCCTCTGCGTCTGAGAGAGAGCACCCCGCCTAGCAACCTGACCACCATCACCACACATCTAAAAATACAGGAAGAGTTAGTTGAGCATGAATCTCTGAAAATGTGTCACTTGCGCAAGTGGGCATTTAATACCTGTGCGAGCTCAGCGAGTGCCTGTGGATTGCCTCTCTCACTCCTCTCCAGATTGTGCATGGCGCTCTGAGAGAAAGCACGAGGACGGGGCAATTGACCATGTCCTTCACCTCCGCTTCGCTCTGACACGCTCACCATGCCAGGCCCCACACCTTTAAGCTCCATCCCCATTGAAACAGATGGAGGTTCTGAAATAGAACAATTTACTATATATTTTGTGCATTCACAATGGAAAAAATGAACAACAGGCCACAAGTGCCCATCCACTTTTTCCCTTTTTCAATGTAAAAGGTCTGCAAAGTTTTAAAGATTAAAGAGCACGATACATAAAGTTATTGTCTCTCAAAAGAAAGAATCGATTGTGAACTGTCGAAACGAGCCGTCAGTAATTCCAGTCTCACTTCATTGACCTGCATACGTAACAATGTAACAAATCTGCATAATTCCCACCTATGGTCTTCACTGGCCACCCTCAAACACTGCAGCTTGTTGGTGTTGTGTGCATGTCAAGAAGACGCTGTTTTCTGCGCTACAGAAGCATATTCTCTTTGTAAACACTTCCAAAGGATGAGGATGTGAAGAGTCAGTAGTTAAAATTACCACAGAGATACAACAGCAGTATAACCTTTTGAGGATTGTTTCTCAAATCTCTGCAAGGTTAACACAGGATTTGCAAATTAGTAGTTTTTGGGTTTTATATTGTGTAGGTCTCCGGATAACCCACATTATTAATGTCTTACTGAAATACTTCTGCTAATCAGCTGTGGGCCACTGTTACCTAAAACTGTGTCAATTAAGGGATGGTTCGGAGTAAAATCAACCTAGGGTCCTTTGCACCATGACCTCGAGCCAAACACCCCCCCCAGAAGCTTTTTTTACACTACATCCTTATGCATCGTTTTCTGCCAGGACTTTTACGTGTTTTTCCCAAATCACGGAAGTGACCTCGGCGTCCGGGTTAGCAGTAGCATGAGCCATCAGGCAAGTGTTATTTAAATAAACTCCTGATGTACTAACAAACTTTCCAATGCCTCGTTTTAGGAGTACAGAACCTATTTGTACTACTGTAGAAGTTTGGTACCATTCTGGGCATTCATCATAGGATCCATTAGCGCCTGCACAAAGCCATTCGGCTGATATCTCTAAATTAGCTCTAACTTTAATAATGTTCGACCAGGGGAAAAAAGGCTTCTGGGGGGGGGGGGGGGGGTTGGCTTGAGGTCATGGTGCAAAGGACCCTAGGTTGATTTTACTCCAAACCATCCCTTTAATGCAGATTGTCTGTTATTATTACTACTTTGAGTAATAATAAAGGGAGCAAGATTTGTTTTACAAACTTTAATGTTACATCAGTAATTCACATTAGTGCTCGGCTAACGTATGCACTGTTATTGATACTGTTAATAATACAGTTCCCACAACACAGAAATGTACACATCGGTTTGTTGATGGACATACACTATTAATGCTGATGTAGAGGAATTACAGTTGCAACATCTCATAATGTACAACAAACTGAGTAGTGTATCACAAATGTCCAGCTGAATTCATCCTTGCGATGGAGGTTTGGGTTGAACAACTAGATCTTCCAATGTTTCATCATCGCTCCTGCGCTCAAATTGATATGGTAAAATCAGTGTCATCATTACTGTCTTTACAGTGTGTACATTTGTTATATTGTAATGGCCATTTAGTTTCTGACACGCACTGTAAGCGATAGACCAATCACAACAATCAGAGCAGAGCAGGCTCGCGGAAAAGAGGGATTTAAAGAGACTGAATCTTTGGATGAGTTGTTTTAGAGTCTGAGAAATGAGGTAATGTGCAATGTATATTATGAGAAAATTATAGTTTTGTGTGACCTTTGATGCATGTAAACCTGTTGTAGGAGACCTCCAAAACAAAATTTTCAGTTGTTGATCATGTATATAAAAAATAAATTTCAAGTTTATTGCAAAAAATGCATATATACACAAACAATGAATTAGTTTGAGGGGAGACTGACTCTGTTTCACCATTCGCAGTGCTTCATGGGAGTGGGCGGTTGCCGAGAGCTCTTTTGGTGCATTTGCACTACACAATTCTGATTGGTGCAGATTTCTTGGCACAATCATGGCTACTGTAGTTTTTCACCAGGAATTGTGCTGCTAAATATGAGTATTAAAAAAAATAAGCTGTGGGCTGATGGCTTCAACAAAAGCATTTACCATTGATTAACAACCTCATAGCTCACAGTAGATTATCATTAAAAATCAATTCCCCTTTGGAAAAAATTTATGGGATTTATGGGAAACTGACTCGGGGTTGGGGCAGGGGGGGAGACCAAACTTGCTCTAATCGGTCAGCACTATATCTTACATTTCTTGATCATCTATATGCATTTTATGCCTTGAAAACACTTTTAAAAAATGTCAAATTATCTAGCTTGAAGAATGACTACAAAACTAAACTAATGTTTTGCCAAGTATGCCATCGTTTTCCCCCAATGTATTGCTGTCTTTGAGATTCTTGGAAATATTGATTATAAATATATTTGCAGCTATCTTTGTATAATTGAAAAAAACTTTACTGATGCAAAAAATCAGTGATAAATAAAATCCTTATTGTTGAGCAATTAAAATTCAAAATCCTTTCAGCTATTAAAAAGGCTTATAAAATATCGAACCAATTAGATCACAATTACTGCGCCAGTGCATCAGTTGTTAAACTATAATTCACATTAACACAGTGCACAGTGACAGCTGCACTGCTTGTCTTGTTCCACACCTGTGGTTTCTGACATGCTCCTCTCGCGGATGTCTTTGCCCCCTGGAACACCACGTCCATCGCTGCTGGATTTCTTTCTGTCCTTATTACACCATTTCCAGTCAGGATGTGCCTTAAAGTGTGCCTCCTTCACCTGTGAAAGAATGGCAGAAACATTTACAAAGGGCTGGATTGACTTAATGGGGGTTATTTAGGTGTCTAAACATGCATATCTGCAAATGTAAGACAGTTGGAGTAACCTGAAATGCGAGGTCGTGGTATTTTTGTTTTTCTTTGGGTCCCAAGGCATACCACCACTCTCCAAGTATCTTGCTGACAGTGCGGTTGTCCTGGTTTGGGTGTCTCTGATGAACCAGTGCACGATGCCGCTTGCTGAAGATCATGAACGCGTTCATGGGTCTCCGGATGTGGTCTTTCTCCCTCTGTAAAGTGAAAGAGTAAGAAGGAATGAGTGAATGTGTCTGTGCAAGAGAGTGAGTTTTTTTAACTGATCAAAAGTGTCAGTAAAGACTTGTACATTGTTACAAAAGATTACTATTTCATATAAATCCTGTTGTTTTGAACTTTTTTAATCTAAGAATTTTGAAAAAAATGTTTTACGAATTTCACAAAAATATTAAGCAGCACAACTGTTTTCAATTTTGATAATAATATGAATTGTTTCTTGAGCACCAAATCAGCATGAAGGATCATCATGTGACACTGAAAACTGGAGTAATGGCTGTTAAAAATGAATAAATTACATTTTAAAATATGTTAAAACACACCCACATTAAAAAGTCTTAGGCCCGGTTTCACAGACAGGGCTTAGACTAAGCCAGGATTAGACCATAGATCAATTAGGACATTTAAGTAATTTTTATAAACATGCTTAGAAAAAAACATTACCGATGTGCATCTTAAAACTAAAAAGGCACTGATATATTTTTAAGATCAGTCAGTGCAAGTTTATTTCAGTGGAAACAGCTCAGACTTACATTTTAGTCTAGGACTAGTCTTAAGCCCTGTCTGTGAAACCAGGGGTTAGTGTCCCCAAACTTTTAAATGATAGCGTACATGTGGAAACGTTTACCTTGCCAGGACTGGTTTTGTCATCTTTGGGCAGTGCACTGAGGGACTGAGATCTACGCTTTCCAGGAGATGCAGAAATTGGCGGATCAGGAAGAACACCAGGGAAAAACCTGGACACAAAAATCCCAGTTAATATTAAAAGTTAACAGAGGAGGAGAATCAGTGGGGATCCAGCAGCATGCGTTGATTATCCCAGTATAATACTAAACTGATATATTTCCCCCATCTATCTCTACTAAACATGTAAACAGCTCACTCTGAAACAATCTCAATTTCTTGCTTACAACAAGGAATATTTTTCCTCACAATTACAAGCATCACTACAAATAAAGCATTATTTTGATCCAAGAGGCCTATTTTAAACCAGCATGAGAACCCACCATCATCATCCGAGTTATTTTATTAATTGCAGAGACATTAGAATAATTTATTTCTACTTGCATGCACATGAGTTTTAAAATGGATTTTTCTATTATACAAGCATTTTGGTATTGTTAACTGATAATTATTACACTATACAACCGTATAGCTACTGTGGACCAAAACAGGCTCAAAAGATCCTCCAATTTCACTTTTGCAACCCTCAGGGCCCTTCACTGTGCCGTGAAACAATACAGCAGAAAGCACCGAGCCAATTACTGAAAACTGCAATGCACAGTGTCAATGAGCTACTGCTTTGCAGCCCACCGCCAAGACAGAAAGCACAGAGCTGCACAGAGCACATCTGTAATATCCAGTGTACAATATTAAAGAGATGGATGCTTCACATGTCAAATACACCTTAATGCAAAGATAATACAATAAGCTTAATGGGTAAAACGCATTTAGCAGGAACTGTACCAGATGACTTGATTACACATGGAGCAGAATTTTATATGTGAATTATAAGGGAGAGGGAAAAACAAGTGAGAGTAGTGTATTCAGATGACAGTTCATTAATGTAAATGCTGCTGTCATTCATAGACACAGGAGAAAGTGGAATGCTTTTGTTCTCCCTTTCTTTGTGGTGCCATTATACAGCTCTTTCCACAAAAAGGAATAGCAGCAACAAAACACATTCAAACAGAGTGACGCATCTCACACACGACACACACTAGACCACTCACGGATCATCCACGTCACTTTCTGTTTCACTGTCAGGTCTCTCTCGCTCCGCATCCTTCTCTCTCTCCGGGGGCAGTTCATCAGCGGAGGGTGTGGGGCGTAAGGAAGGGTCATGTGCTCCCTCTATAATCTCCTTCAGCACTGACCCGCTTTGAGACTCTGAAAGTGAAAGACGAGTTATTCATTACAGCATCTTTAATGAATCCCTCCAATCTGGCAACCTCGGGGGTCAATCGTTGCACTAGGTAATGGCTAAATTACAGAGGCTAGAGTTACAGAGAGTCACTGCAGATGTGATAGGAGAGGCCAAATACATAACAGAATCCGGACTATCCCAGGAAATATGCTTCCAAATGTTTTTAATATAGACCACAAAAATATATTTTTTTATAATCTCAAAAGGATAACAAACTAATTTTGGAATCAAACAATGGATGTACAAAGTAAATTACCTTTCTTCAGAGAAGCTGTCTGCGGATGACAGACAGTTTGTTGGCCCTCACCAGGTTGTGCCGATGGATCTGATTGGGTGGGTGCCAGGAAAGGGACCAATGAATGCCAAGGAAACACTGGAACCGATCTGGGCTCAACATTAGTCCACACTACAGGAGAAAATAACAGAGCATTATTCATTCAAGCCAGTATTAACACCAAATAATAAACCATATCAACAGCCAAATCAAAGCCTGACAAGCCACATAAATGACTAGATGTTTATGTATATACTAAATATTATACCATTGGCTGCTTGGAATAAAAAGATGTCTCAATATTTATTTATGTTGATGATATAACATTTCAGTGTCACTCTCCATAATATCTAAACCATTAGTAATTTTACAAAAGCCATCAAAATGAGGAAGAGCAAGGATAACGGACCAAAACATCTCATATTATTTAAGATGCAAGCTAACAAGTAGGCTAATATTATTTATGAAAGTTATTATTTAGTTAAACCAAGCTATCAGAAATATTTTAACATTATAAGAGTAAACTAATGTAGCTTCAAGCTCAATTATGTTTCACGAGTGCCATACATTACAAAAAAAGTCTGACTGTCATGAATACAGTAAGTGCATGGACATATTGTTCCCGAATGATATGAAGAAAGCAGTATTTGGCGCCAAATAATCACTTCAAAATAATTTGAATCAGGAACAGAATATTTTGTGATGCTGTTACAACTACAATAGCACTATTTAATACCGAATACTTAATTTCGGTTGCAAAACAGTTCATTTTTCATTCTATAAGGGAAAAAAATTGCAGACACGTTGAGTAATAATGACTGACCAAACATGCTGAGTCCTTGGCGAAGATACTGCGGGCTTTCCGATGAAAACATGGTTGAGTTAGAGGCTTTAAATGCTTTTTTTTTTCTTTAAAAAAAAGAAAAACTTCACAAACATGTAATATTAAACAGAAGTACTGTTTCAAACGTGCATCTGATATTAGGTCAAAACAAGTCCTTGCGATTAAAAATGAAGTATCCACATGATGCTTTTCCCAGACAGGTGATGTTGAGTCCAGCGATGAAAATACGCGGCCATAATCGATGCTGCCAGCATCCGTCTACTGGAGTTTCATGTTGGTACCAAATGTTCTTGTTATGACCATGTAGCCACACTAATCTTTAGTTCATGATCGCGTCCTTCTGTTTTCTCAGATTTATTGGCTCAGACACCAGATCATATTCGAGTAAAAATGATGACAGCGTGCTATCAGGTACCGCACAGAAAAGAGTAAAGCGCCGTTCCACCTCCAGGCACGCGCAGATTATAACAAATGACGATCTTGGCGTTAAAACACTTTCGGGTACACAGTTGCTATTATATAGACTGCTTCGGTTCGAAATGCGGAAACGGGTTTGGTTTATTTGGATGATGTAGTATATTTTTGGTCCTGTTGGCCCCCTCCTTGTCCGAGCTTGTTTACATTGACGGATAGCTGCGGGGATGAAGGGGTTAAGTAGGCCTCTCGGTCATCCTCGGGCTCGAGTAGTGCAACAGTCCGCTACCTGAGCTCACCTCAGCCCAGGCGGGTATACATGTACAAGATCACGATTAATAATTAATTTGGCAAGAAATTACATTTATAAAAATAAAAGAGCAATACAGGCATTAAATAACCAATGCCTAAAACGTGAACACGGTTATCTCAGTAAATCGTCGCGAAAATGGGAAGCCCAAATCTGCCAAATTAGCAGGTTAGCATGGTCATGGTGCTACTACACCCGCAGTACGAGTGTAATGTATTCTTTGGGTTGCGACACACAACGGAAGCGATTTTCTATTTAAAAAGATTAACGAAAGATAATATCCTTCAGGCAGGGAAGTGATATGTATCAAATGCTTAATAATAAAAGGCCATATGTAATACACATCTGTCTTTTTCACGTGGCCACTATTATTCTCCCTGGCTGTCAGTGCACTTTATCAGATCCACATCCTGTTTCACATCTGATCCAAATTCATCAGTTTGGCGTACATAGCCTGGTTTCCCGACTTATATCTGATTGACAAACGCATAATTACATCCTGCATAGCATACAAGTAACCGGACTCTTTCTGTACTGCCACTTTGGTTTAGGGGCTGCATGTGGGAGATCCGGACCTGGTTTCAGCAGCTCAGTTCCAGATGAGTCCGTCCCCTCGGGAACGCCCCTGGTATCGCATCCGCACCGCCGGGCGCTACAACAGAACCTGTCCTCATGTCACGGCGCAAAACTGTAGCACTACGCCAAAACACCCATATTTAAAAAAAGGGAAGAAACGACCGTGTCCGGCAGTGAGAAACTAGCAAAGCCAGAGACAGAGAAATAGGCAAGCAACACCTGACCAACAATCATTAGTTACACTGTAGTAGCACTGTAGCTGTTCGTTGTAATTACTGTTCGTGATACACACAAAATCGTTTTTATTCCTAATTTTGAACTAGTCTTCGTGCCACTGAAATGGTCTGTACTTTGCTATAAATACTAGTTCGCCACAAAATTCCACTTCTGACTATATCCAGAATAATAGCAGCATCTCATATTGTCAAAGAAAATGAAACCCCTGTAGATTGTACAACCGCACGCTGATCCTCTAATCCTTAACGCGGAAAGCATCGTTTTGTCTTGCTCTCCTTTATCTTACACTTTTCCCTTGGAGGGTTTATTATGATCAAGTTCAATCTGAATCAGGCTTAAAAACGAAGCACTTTTCCCTTAAACTGAATTCTAGTTGCAGCGACTTCTCTTATTAAATGCCCGCTCCGACACCCCCCTCCCTCGCACACACCCCGGCCCCAATAAGTCTCATCCAAAAGGGCTAATCGTCCAGTAAACTCCTCGCCTTCGCCTCTGACACACTCGTGAAACTAGTAAGAAATCCACTAGCATATGACTGCGCGAAACGGCCAAACTCCGCCGTGCTCTAACCCGCTACGGACAACGGAGGGGAAATACAAAACAGAGAAGAAAAGCTGGTCAGAGATGATCCGGCGCAGTGCTGTTGTGATGAAATGACGGGTTTTAATAGTAAGAACAGCCCCTAAAGTCCAGTGCGGTTCTCCTGCATCAGGGTCACTTTCCGATCCGAGGCGACCCGCGGCGGCTCACGCGCTCCTCTCTGCTCGCTGTCTGTGGGTGCTCGTAGTAAAGACGCCGTTGTCTCATAACATCACTCAGTTGGCCACGACTCTTCCCTCGATTTCGCTCTCCTCTCTCTTTCGCAAACCCGTTCTTTCTTTCTCTTTCCCTCCCTCTTCCTCCTGTTGTATAGTAGACTGCCCTCTTTCGTTCTATCAGCGTGTGTGTCAACCTCGCCCAGCCCGTGACCCGCCTTTTACTCTTCGAATGCTTTCTTAGATTGGTCTACGACGCAACCTATCGTAAGACAATCCGACACGCTGATTGGTGAACGCGTGCGTTGGAATGTCAGTCATATGCAAATCAGCTTTGCCTTTCGTCGTCTCACTGGCCGCGGTTGAAAACGAGCTAATAAATCATTAACACCCGAAAGAATCTGGGGCATGACTTTACGTGGGTTCTCGTGATATTTGGTCCCACGGTGACGTTGAAGCTGCCGCAGGCAAAGAGGCACAGCATGTCGTAACAGGAACGATGCATATTCGGGGATTTGCGTTTATTATGGGTTAACGAATGCATTCTTTTAGGGCAGATTTATAAGACTCAAAGGCATGTGTGACAACAAATCCTCATATAGCCTGGACAATCTCTCTCCCTTCATAACAGTAGTTAAAATGCAATACTATTTTTTGTGGTCATTTCAAAGAAGAGGGCGCCATAAACACACGTAAATATTACATCTATTTAAAGGGATAGTTCACCCAAAAATTAAAATTCTGTCATCATTTACTCACCCTCATGTTGTTCCAAACTTGTATGAATTTCTTTCTTCTGCTGAACACAAAAGAAGATATTTTGAAGAATGTAGGTAATGGTTTCTGGTCCCCTTTGAATTTTTTTCCATACTATAGAAGTCAATGGGGTCCATCAACTGTTTGGTTACTGATATTATTTAAAATATCTTCTTTTGTGTTCAGCAGAAGAAAGAAATTCATTCAGGTTTGGAGCAACTTGTGGGTGAGTAAATGATGACCGGATTTTCTTTTTAGGTGAACTATCCCTTTAATAGTACTTTTGAAACTTTTCAAACTTATATTTTATTTACCCACATTAAAATAAATAAAACAAATGAAAATGTAAGTAATTGCAATACATTTAACTTAAATTTGGCGTTGAAATAACTTTTACATTTTTACAAAAAATATACATCACTAATAATGTTTGTGTAACTAATGCAAAAATAACTTGAGGAAACTGAACATGTCAACTTCCTCTCACACTAAAGCCACATCAACTCCAGTCAATATGAATTGTCAAAATAAGGCACAAGGCATTGCCAACAAATGCAAACTGATCTCACTGCTCACAAAGTAAACTCAACTATACAATTGGCACATTTTCTACACTGCCATTTTCAACACTTTAGCTCACAATGGACCCTTTTCACATTTCCTTGTTTCTCAGAAGCAGAAGTCATCATAGTTGGGTAAACTTCTATAACAGTGAATGAGAGACTACATTAAATATATATATATATATATTTTGTGTTTCCATGTGCTCAAATAGCAAAAGAACAACTCCACAAGTGTTTTCACAACTTTCAAAGAGAGGGAAAAAATAGAGAGAGATTGATAACCGCAGTCAGAAGAGAGAAAGACATCAATTTTACCACCACTCCCACAGCCGCTGTATTAGAAACACCCTCACAGCAGCGTTAACTGGTTTCTTGGAAATTGATGCAAAAGCAATATAATACAAAGTATAGTGTTATAAATGTACATACATTAAAAAATATATATAATAAATAAAAATTATATATATATAAAACTTTGCAGGATTTTACGCGTCATCACAGTCAGTGAAAAGGGACCATATTCAACAGTTAACTATGGCCCTCGAATCTGATTGGTTGAGCTGATTACCAAGAGTGATATTGAGTATAGCAGCACTGGGATGTTACAGTTTTTATCACTCTGCTGGTTTGTGTTGATGGCGTTGATATTATTTATTGTGTATAGAACTGTTGTATAATAGCAACATCACACTCGCAATTGTGCTGATTGACAGCTTATATTCACATCGATCTTGCTCATATGAACCGAACACCTGTCTGATGTAACACTTCTCAGGAGTGAAAAGTGAGGGCAAGAGTATGGGTTTGGTCTTTATCGGCTAGTGTGTTTGGTTAAAAGAAAATAGGACTGAAATAAGATTTGTCATTGGATAGAGGTTTTCTTGGAGACCATACAGCTGGACATACGTCACAAATGTTAAGCAGACCAGCAAAAAACAAAGCCAAATGAAGAAAGAGAGAAGTATTCTTCACATGCCATCGTGTTTCCCCATCTTTTACTATATATAGTATATACTAAAAAAGTACAGCGAACTTTGTTTTGGTTGAGTGCAGTAATATAGGTCAGAGAATAAACTTGTGACCACACTTACTGCCAACAGGACATTGACCACTGAATTGGCTGATAGTGGTTAGGTGACTGTAAAAAACACTATTATCAGTGTATACAACTCTCAGGCAGCATGACAGGGGCATGCTCACGGCGCCTATGAGTGTCAGCAGGCCGGTGTGTGGGTCTATGTGTGTGTGCTGAGTTCACTGACTGGTTTGTTTGTATGGGTCAGAGGGGTATTGGCCATGTGCCCAGTGTCAGGCAGTCCCCTCACAAACAGTCACGCTACAATGGGGAAGATTTGTGTGTGAGAGAGAGAAAATACAGAGACATTGTAGACATAAGCGTAGTAACATTTTCCACACAAACACAGTGACCAAATAATATTATAATGTTACCACATACTATTACTTGAGTAATACATTCCACTCTATATTTCTGCCAGAAAATTATCCTACACATTACATACACTAGTATGAAACAGAAAGACACTCAAAAGTGGATGAAAAAAAATATCAGTGGTCGTGGAATGTTTGAGAAAAGAGAGGGAAAATGGGTGGGAAGGGGAAACTGTGCAAGTCAGGTGAGTAAAAATAGAACAAGAGTCATTCTATGGAGAGGAGGGGAGGAGGGAGTTGTGAAAGTTGTGAAAACAGGGCCTCGCTCGCTGTATGTGGGAAGATGGTAATCGAACGACAGACAAAAAGTCTGCAAATGGACTAAGAAATAAGGACTTATGATAGAAAACGTGATTATGTGGGCACACGTATTTACACAGTCTCAACTGATGTACTGAAATCCATGCACATCATACTGAAGTAAGAATGGGTTATTAAGAGACATGTCTCCTCTATATAACACAATGTCAGAGCAATGGGAGGGGCTCTTCATTCTCAGCCACTGAGCTTGTGCGGAGCTCCTGGCAACAGCCAATGAGGGAAGGCCAAAACCTTCCAGCTCAGACTATGATTATAGTAAACAAATTCTTAACTCTTTCCTTGCTGATTCCAGCAAGAATGACTTACAGCAAAATATAACATCAATCAATCACTACTTCTAACTTAAATAAAATGTACATATCTAAATGCATGAAAATGGCAGTAAAATATAAAAAAATAAACAGTTACTCCATTGTGAGTGACAGTTCTCACAAACAGAGATGGCCGAAGCTGATTGAAGGGTTAATAGTGTAAACCCAGTGCTCCAAAACCTTTCTTTTCCTCCTATCCAATCATTGTTTTAATGTGATTAAAAGACAATCTCAAAAATCCCACTCCCCGTTTCCATGGGAACAGCTTTATGGGTACTGTTACTCATGCCGCTTTGGTGACCACTGACCATGGCATCTACACACACACAGCCCTTTTGTAAGATATTTATATCACTACTGCTGCTGCCATCTGCCAGTACCAGCATTCCAGCTATTTTCCAAAGGACAAATGGAGGGGAAAAGAAATGAAAATGGTGGCTAACCAGAAATCCAGCATGTTGGATTTCTGTACATATCTGTTGATTCACTTACTCATAACATTATTACCACAGCTAGGAACGTCAGATAGAATCTGGTGCAGGTCCATGAAATGCACCACAGATAAAAAAAAAAAAAAAAAAGGTAGTTATGAAACTGTATGCAGGTAGGTTTCTTGAGTGCTTGTAATGGCACACTCTTCTCACATGGTGGCAGCACCATTCTATGGGAAAAAAACGAAGGCGATCACAGCTCTGGCAGACACAATTGAGTGAAGGAGAGATTACAGCCAGAGATGGGGGCTTTTATGTGAATGTATGTGCAAGAGTCTTACGAGAATACATTTTTAGATCCTGCGATCTCCCTTGAGATATAACATAGAAATCAAACATTCAGTGAATTCTAACATGCACCTTAAAATATAGATTATGAGGAAAAAATGGCATAAAACATAGTAATGAAAAAATACTGTATAACATGCTGACTATATTTATAGAAATGTATACATGTTTGTGTTGTCAAGGAGAACCCCCCCCCCCCCCCCCCCAAAAAAAAGGAATTGCTGGCATTCCCAGGAAAACTCTGATCAGAGAAAGAACAGCAAGACTTCTGCACTGCACCAGAGAGAGAGAGAGAGAAAGAGAAAGATAGAGAGCGAGAAATAGGTGAGGGAAAAGAGTAGAAAAGGCCGACACAAATAAGTGGGTGAAAAGAAAAAATTAAAGAGAATGAGTACAGCACTGATGAAAAGGGAGACACTGTTCTACCATATTAGTGATAAACATTGCAGAGTTAGACTACACGACAGATGGCGACTCGAAACTCTGCACATAAATGGAAGAGATCCTGTTCTATGCACTACTGAGGCAGAGACCTATCGGAAATGCTGCATCAAATATGGACAAAATTACACTATAGCCCCAAATAAAAACAGTCTACAATACGTAAAATGTAATTAAAGTGATGAGTTGAAAAGTTTGTATATATTTATACAGTCTCTTTTATCAGTTAAAAATGTGCAACATAAACCTGATGTTTACAGTAACTGTTCTCAGTTATGAAATAAATCAAATAAAAATTGCTTTGCATTTTTGGGGAAAATAACAGTAAACATGCATAACTGATTAGGACAATGCATACATACATACACATATATATATATATGGATGGATGGACTAATCTTCTCTTTAATCCTAAACATCCACATTCACTCGCTACGTAAATACATCTGAAATAGGATTTTACTTAGCTAGGCACATTCCATAAACTTCTATTGTTTTTATATACAGCTAATTCTATAAACCTAACCCTAATCTTAACAGAAAACTTTCTACATTTTTACAATAAGAAACAACAACAACAACAGTCCCGAAAATATGGTTATGTACAAGCACACACACACACACACACACACACACACACACACACACACACACACACACACACACACACACACACGTTGATGCACCTATCATTACGAGGACATTTTATACTGTATTGTATACATATTTACAGAATTGTATAAAATATACAGATTTTTATACTGTTTTTATACTGTACAAACTGTATATTCTAACCCTTAGGATAACCATCAGAGAAATCTATATATATATATATGATTTATAAGCAGTTTTTCTCATGGTGACCAAAAAATTTCCCCACGAGATCAAACATTTCTGATATTACTATACTTTATTTGTCCCCATAACATAGGCTTTATTTGTCTCTTAAAAATAAATGCTGACTCCTCAGTCTAACAAACTTGTTTTTTAGACTGAGGAGTTTAGACTTGTTTTTTTAACAAAATGTTTTTTAAATGTATGAATTTAAAAAGTTGCCAATTATCATAAAACATTGGCAGCATTGCAAAATGTATTTGTACCACAATCAGCTGATCAGCTACAGAAAAAACAGTTCAGTATATTCTGTTTAATTTTGCATGATATATTAAAAAGATATTAATAATTGTTTTTTTTTCAGAACAATATTTATAATTTACATTTCAATAATTACATTTCAGAGTATTGGTCTCTTATAATGCCTATAATCCTTTGTAGGTTAACCTCAGAGGTTAGCTCTCATTAGTGTATACAGCAATACAAAATTCCATTAAAAAGATAAAGGCAAAAAAAAAAAAAAAAAACCTTTAGGGCAGATTCTATGAATTTATGGATTATTTTTCTTTTCAGCACACTGTTAAAATTTTTAGTGAGAAATTACAGTATATTCAAAGTTACTACTTGCATTACTTTACCAGAAATTCCACAGTAGGACTTCTCTTGTATATAACTCACTCTTGGAAATGTCTTGTAAAATCTAAAATATCATACTGTATGTCTACGGTGCATATGGTGTTATGAAGGTACCCAGCACGCAGTGCGGCATGAATAGATTATGCTGTTCTTGATTCTTGTTGGTTTTATCTGTACTGCTGAACTTATTTTTGGTTCACATTTTGCAGTTTGTGTTGTTTGTTTATTTTGTAATGTTCAGAATTTATCTTTTTTTGTATTATTATTTGTTGAGTGCCACCATTGTTGTGTTTTGTATGTCGAGTGTTGATGTCTGTGCATCATTAGGTGAGGGAAGAAAAAAAGTCATGTCACATGATGTCACACCTTTCAAAGATAAATCTCAGTAGCCGCTTTACTACTGTGAAATATCCATCTACAAACAATTAAGAATTTGAAATAACATATCTTCATGCTGAAAAAAACGCTAATAATAGTATAGTCTGACTAACTTAAAATCAGCCAATTAGCTTATTTTATATTCTAGCTTGACATTGTTTTAACAAATGTTTCTTTTGTCACACTTCTGATGTGGCTAGATCAGACATTTGAATATGAATATACAAGGTCCAAGATCCCAAGCAAATGGAACACTAATCACCATTATGGTGACTTCAAAACAATTACAGTACTAAACAATATAATTTCTTACAGTGGTAACTTCTTACAAAGTCAACTTTATAATGTGAATTCACAGTAAAAGGAGAGCAGTAAATTACTGTGATGTCAGCATCATTATGCTGTTGATTAACAGTAATTCTTAAGAAAATGACCCTAGCATGCATTAATTTCACTGTAAATGTCTGACTACAGTAATTTATTGTAAAATAATACTCTTTAATCCTGTAAATTCCTGGCAATTTTTTACAGTGCAGGTCTGCAATTTTGTTATACAGACTGTGTGTGCTGTCTCTCTGTGTTAACGTCCTTCTCACGAGCCTGCGTGTCAAGGCAGGCCTACACGATCAGGCCTAAAGCTTTACAAAGGCCCTGTTATCATTTCACAACACACACTCCCTTTCACTCTAATGAGGTTTATCAAACATTCAAACATCATATATATATATATATATATATATATATATATATATATAAACACACTAGCATTCAAGCCACATACAAAACAACTTCCATCAAATTGACACACTGTTATGTCTGTATAATTGACATTCCATCATTCCTTAGCACACACAGCACATTCACAACTGAACACATGTAACTAAATCATAAACACTTCAGTTCAGGTTTTGGCTATTCAATTCAGTTTTTTTTTTGTTTTGCTTTTCACTTTACTTCACTTTCTCTTTTTTCCATGCAACATGTAATGACCATGTTTTGAATATTGTGCTAAAAACAGCACTGCAAGTGCCACAACCAGAGCAACGTCTAATCGAACCCACTATTACAGCAACTGATGATTACAACCACACTGCAAAATCCAAGACCCAGCAGAACACAACCTAAAACTAGATTTTATTTAAATGATCTGAAATATGGAGAAATATAGTTCTCTGTGATATTTTTTTATTTACAAGCACTGAAAAATCATACTTTTGATATGCCATTAGAATATATTAATTAAAAATGGGGAAAAAAGGAATGTTTGAACAAGTGTTTGGTCCTCGTGTTCCATTGAAATAGTCTTTTTTTTCTATTAAGAAAAAACAGATCATTATGCAATTTGAGAATCTGAAATTAAGCAGTAGAAAATAAAGACAAAAGAGCATTTCAAAGAGCTAAAGTGAAAAAAATGCATAATTTAGGGAAAGAGTATGTGTCTGAATTTACAAATGGGGACTGTTGGTTAAATTATCAGGAAATTACAGGACAGTTAAATTAAATTACTTTTGAACTATAGGTACACTAATTCTATAGCTGAGAATGGGTCAACCATATCAGGATGTGTAAAAGTTTGTAATAAAAAAAATACATACAACACATAATACAAAATACCCAGGCCAGCAGCTATGTGTGAAAATATTTTGTGGCAAAATGATAGAGTCTTTAAGTCAGATTTCAAAGCAACATTCTAACATTGAAACAACTAAAAAGATACCATGTGAGGAAAGGTGACAGAAAGACCATGCTGTGGGACTGCTTTTCATCAGCAGAAACTAATCGTCATGGTAAAATGTGGTTGGTGAAAAATACAGGGAAATGTAAAAACTGCTAAATAATATGAACATTTTTAAAAACTGAAGCAGAATCCTTTGTAATAATACAAAATATGTATGCAAACATATTTCAATCATATTTATTATTTTTTTAAATAGAAATTTTAATAAAACAAAATAATTTTTTTAATATAAATGGTCATTTTCAGTGCTTTCAAATAAAAATATCACAAAGAAAAAGATTTTGATATTACATTTGTAATTTAGTATAATGAGAAAACCGATTAGGGCCAATAAACATATATATCCTCTTTAAAAAATATCCTTATTATTAAGAAATATACTGTTAGCCAATCATTATCGAGAAAACAAAAAAACTGACAGAGCTCAAATTATTTTTATGTAAAAGAAATAGTTTGTGGAGTGAAAAAAGAGACTTGAAACTACCATAGTCAATTATACAGTTTAACGGTCATCATACAAAACATTTTGCAGAATGAGATGAAAAGTATTCTAGAAAGCCATGTTTTATACTGAATTGAATGGGAATGAATGTTTTAGAATATAGTAATGTTTTTTTTTTTTGTCACACACAGTATTACATTGATCTTATACTATGGCATTGGTGAATTGCCATATGCTAATTCTTGTATATAGAAATATTTTACTATATTTCTAGAAATACAGGAAGTTTTTCTTTCTGTTGTATTGGTTTTTAAGTATTTTGCTTTTTCTTAAAAATTGTGTGTATTGTATTTTATTTATTGTATTTATTTCTATTTATATTTTACCATGGGTTGAATAGTGAGAAACACAATTTCGATTTCTTTGTATGTCTGGTATATGTGAAGAAATTGACAATAAAGTTGACCTTGACCTTGACCTTGAATGTTTGGTTCTGATTGGTTAAAAGTTCTGACTGGTTTTGGTTTTGAGGCGTTAATTAATCTTTAAATTACTGCAGTATTTTCAATAACTTAAAGAGAGTTCACCCAAAAATGGAAATTCTGTCATCTTTTACTCACCCTTTTATCATTCCAAATCTGTATGACTTTCTTTCTTCTGCGGAACACAAGACATTTTAAAGAATGTTGGTAACCAAGCAATTTTGGTTACCATTGACATCCATTTTATGGACAAAGATATATATTTTTTTGTTCTACAGAAGAAGGAAGGTCATACTGGTTTGGAACAACATGAGGGTTAGAATGACAGAATAAAAAAAAAAGTGAAGTCTCTTTAAGTTATTAATAATACTGCAGTTATTGAAGATTAATCAACATCTAAAAATCAAAACCAATCAGACCTTTTAACCAATCAGAACCAAACATTCACCAATGCCATAGTATAATATCAATGTAATACTGTGTGTGACAAAAAATATTACTAACAAAACACTTAATCAGTAAAATAGTTTTGCTACTGATAAGTTACATAACTTCAAGAAGAGCAATGTTAACTGTTTTCCATTAAAACAATTATGACTAATAGCTTCACTACATTCATTTAATGATTTAAATCTGATATTTGTGGTAGTCTTTTAAAACACATTTTAAAAATGACATTCAATCTGTTTTGACATTTTGTGTGCATAGACAAAAGTTGTTCAATAATGGTGCATCTATATTCTCTAAATCGTTTCTATTTTTAATTTTTATTGAATCAGTTTAACATGCCATTTTCTCATGTGTTATCATGTAATTGAAGCAAAACAACATCTGTCAAAGGAATAACAACTTAATATTTGGTGTTAGCATTCAATGTAAATATAGAATTCTCTTACCAGTTCCAGGTCGCCCCATGATGATGTCTTTGCATGGCACAGGATGCAAGGTCTCTGTGGGAAGTATGAGTGGCAGCAGGGCAGTAGGAGCAGGGTGACAAGGGACAGGCTGCTGCAGCGTCACTTGGGCACTCTTATCTTGTCCCCCTCCATCACCCGCACCAATGAGACCAGGCCCTGGGACAAGGCTAGGCACTGATATGCAGGCTAAAGTGGCGCTGGATTGCGTAGGTAGACCTGCAGGGGTTGAATTTGGAATGGAAGAGGTAGTAGACACTAGAACAAGAGTTGAGGTGGGATTCTGCAGTAAGACAGATCCATTAGTGGAAGCAGCGTTAATTGGAACAGGAACCTGTAGTCCTGTCTCTAGATGTACACCAGTTTGGCTGTTTTCTGTGGAACTGGTCCTGTCCACCGCTGCAACTCTAGCCAGTGGGAGTTCTGTAAACTTTATTAAAGGAACCTCAGGATTTCTCACTATTACTGGAGAGTCTCTCAAAGGCTGCTGGGAGACTGTAAATTGTGAACCTGATTCTAAGCCTAGGGGAGAAGCTGGTGGGGAAGAGGCAGTGGCTGAAGGCAGTCTTTGGGGGTGTGTGACAGTAGTGGTCTGAGGAGAGATAATGCAGAGATTTGTTACATGGGAAGGGTCACGACAGCTTTGTTCCTGATCGGATTTGGCATATTCCTGCAACAGTGGAGTTGGGGGAGGAGGGGCATCTGTCCTGCGTTTGCCTGGGCTCATAGGTACAGTGAAGGTTAGACTGGTGTGGAAGGATGGCACAATACCAGACAGGTGTCTGTCTTTCTCCCTCTCTGTACCCCCTGTTCCATGTTTTGGGACACCACTGTTGGTACCACTTGGGTGTTTGTGGCGGCGAGGAGGCAAGACTGGAGAGGCAGTAATAGGACTAAAATTTGCAGGGTGAAAGCCAAAAAGTGGTGATGCTGAAGGGGAAGGTGTAGGTGAGAATGGGGACTGATTTGAAATTGGTGAGAATGAGGATGTTACAGACCTTGAGCCCAGGGATACCAGCATAGTTGCAGCCTCACATTCATCAAAGTCAAAACGAGAGTAATCTTGAGGAACCAGTGAAGGCAAGCCAAGACGTGGACGAGAGTCAGTACCTCGACTGCTTGTCTCACTGCTGTCGCGAGAAGTCTCATCCCAATCAAATTCACTGCTAGCACGACCCCGAAGATCTGAAGGGGTGACGGTCCCTGAGCTACTCTCTCCACCTCCTCCACTCCCTCTCTCTCCCACTGCTCCCTCCATTTCTTTGGTACGCATGGAGAGGTGACGAGAACAGTAGCCACGACGCTGAGACTCTTTCATGCAGCCTTCTCGTGAGCACAGGCGCCGCCACTGCTTTCCATTGAACTTCTTACGGATTCCATTAGGTGTACAAACCACATCGCCTTTCTTGTATTTCTGTTGGGCAACTGACAAAGGTGTCCTTGATCTTGAGGAAGAAGCAGAAGAAGAGGCAGAACTCCCAGGAATTGGGGTGGAGGTCTGTGAAGGTGTAGGAGTCTTTTCCAGAGGTGTCAGAGAACCCCTGGAGCTAGGGGAAGGAGGCACAGAGGGTGGCATAGGGTGAGAGATCCCTCCATCAGACCCTAAAATCGCAGGTGAAGGGGTTGGCCGTGGACTTCCTAAAGATGTCCCAGAGATGCCTCGCACCACTGTAATGGGACTTGGATACCCAGGAGGTTTGGAAAAAATTTGTCTGTGCTGATTAGGAGGACATGCTTTTGGTCCCCCTGAGACTAAGTGTCCTCCACCATCTCTGAGTGGTGCCATGTTGAGCCGCAAAACCTCCATGTCCACCTCTGGAGACTGCAATTGCTTTCGCTCGTGTTCTCTTTCTCTAACTCTTTCTCTATTCCCAGTTCCCTCATCCTCCATCCTAGCTGATAAAGTAAACATATTGTTTGCTACCATCACAACTGCTGGTGAAGTGGAAGATGAAAGATGTGTGCTTCCATAGTGATGAACCCCTGTGTGTGGAGATGGGAATCTGCAGTTCTCCCTGGGAGTACCTGCAGTTACCAAATCCATTCCCTCACTTAACTGACATAGTTCCCTCTCCACTTCTATCTCCTCTCTGTGCTCTCTCTCTTCTCGTTCCTTCTCTCTCATAACCCCATCCCATGGTGGAACAAGGAGGCGCAAGTTCTGGTGGGCAACGCATACAGTCTGTGAACTTGATGTCTGTTGCGTCTCCTCATTACTACACCTCTCCTTATCCTGCTCTAACTCCTCCTGCAAAAGCACCATGTAGGGGCAAACTGAATGAGAGTCTACCTGAGTAACCACACCTTCTCTGTAGCACTCCCTACCATGTTCTCCTCCATAAGGCACACAAACACGCGTCCCAACCTCCACAAGATCATTTCCTGGGGGTGGGGCGTCTAAAATGAGGTCAATGGGTTGGTGTGGGCGACTTACTAAAGTATGAAATGGATATGAGAGCAGTGTCCCTTCCCCATTAATCTGCAACTCTACATTCAGCTGCTCTCTACTGGACCCACGCACCACACCACAAATAAATACACATTCCTTGATCAGCTTCTCATCATCCTTTAAATTTGATCTTGGCCGTCTACGTGCTAGCACCCTTTGGTTTTTCAATCCTTTAGCTAGTGCTTCCGCTATTGCTGCAGACCCTCTCTTCTCAGTTTGAGTGTGATTGGGGGACAGGAGGACAGACAGGGTTGAATTGTTGGACAGGTTGAATCTTCTTGACACTCTTACATGGTTACCTGAATTTAGCTGCACACAAGAGGGCTCAGGTACTTCCAGATCCACAGAATGTTCACTGGCTGTGTCTGTGGATGATGAGCGCACAGAATTTGGGGCTTGATCCCCATATCCATCTACTTCCACCGCTTGCATCACCTTTTCTCTCTCAGAAGGCACCTCACTTTTCAACATATCACCCTTAGTTCTATCTCCTTTTGGAGTTTCTGTGCTTGCTATTTTGCCCATTTCTCTCCTACTATTCTCACTATTGTCTAGATCAGAATCTGCTTTAACCAAATCATTTCTGACCACAGGAGTAGTGCTCTGACAAATGGTGTTGTGTGGAGAACTTAGATGATTGCTATGAAGAGTGAGTTGGGCTACAGGGATCGAACTGATGGAAGAGGTACTGGAAGCTTGATGTTCATACATGTATTTCTTCTTGGGTACCCTGGCTTTAAAAGTGGCTGTTTTTCGACTGGAAGGTGTGGTGGAAGTATGGTTGGCACTGAAAGAGTTGCTTTTATTTAAACTGTTGGCTGTATTATTTGTGTTTTGTGTATTGCTAGGAGTGCTGTTTACATGTTGGTTGCTAGCTTTACTGTTTGTGCTAGTAAAGTTTTGTGTGTTTGCATTACAGATGTCTGTGCTATTACTGTGTAAATTTTCCTGTGCATTGCTGGCTATCTTGATTGAGTCTGTATTATCTGTTAAATTGTTAGTGGTAATGTTCCTGGGGCTTTTTGCTTTATTCACAATTACTGCATTCTCTTCAGATTTTGATGTTTCCATTGTCCTTTCTCTTATTTGCTTATTTAACCCCTCACTGTTTGAGATGTTGCTACTGTTGATGTGCTTGTCCTGAGAGCTATCTTCTTTGGATGGAGTGCATTTCTGGTGTGAAGGTGCAGGCGGTGTTGTTTGTGAATGTCCTTCAAGCTTGCCCACTCGTTTTCTTGCTCCTTTTGCTCTTGCCGATAAAGGAGAGCGTCCTCTCTGTTTCTTTGGTGGCCTCATCTTTTTTAGATTGGCAAATATCTTTTTCCCCCTTTTATCGTTTTTCTCTTCTCCCTTTTAATTGGCTCTTTTGAGGTTTCTTTTATTTCTTCTCAAAACAACCTGTTAACAAGAAGGAAAAGAGTCAGAGAGAGAGACAGACAAAGAAACATTTCCTTTTTGTTATTACAAAGTGATTGGGAAGATACTGCTCAAAGTGTATGAATGTGACCAAACAGTAAAAGTAGTGCTGTGTACACAAAAAGGTAAAAGACATCAAGTCATTTAATGTCTATATTTAAATAGATTTTTAGATAAGATTAAAATTATTTAAATAGAATACAGTGTAAAACATGAGTGTGCTAAATTATAACACAGACAAACTTCACAGTTCACATGCAAACAAAGAATATGCACAATGAAGAAACCTTCAGCAAAGGACACACTCTCTCCAGTATAGTACTTTTCTGACAGTGAGGTTGGATGATCAAAGTATATTCATGTAAAGTTAAAAATAATTTTATTTTTTATTTTTGTAAACAAATTAAACATAATAATTGTAGGACACATTGAAAGTCACACCGGGTGAAAGTCACATATTAATCGGTGCCATTGAGAAAAACAATTTTAGTCTTGATGCATTGTGATAGACACGTGACCTCCATGGTGTGCAGAACAGATATTAAGTCTTTATAGATATTTTGCTTATTTATTTTACTTTTCTGTTCTGAAAGAGTACTGTTAATTTCCATGTCATATAGGTGAAACACTTAAAAAAGTATTTATAATGTTGTTTCATTTTATGTTAAATTTATAGGTAAAGGTCAGTGATATAGCTTTTTAAATTCAAGGTTATAGGTTTCCAGATTTTCAGAAAATCAGATTTTTCTTTAATATAGAATTTTAGCAAATGCACATAAAAATAATAACAAATGTATAATTTGGACATTTAAAAAAATATTCATCCACTGTCGTCACATTGTCAGGGACAACAGAAGGGCCCAGAAGAAAAATATATCCACGACCACATCAGTAGGAAAAACACAAATATCATATCTGTTTTTAATTTTGGCACATTGTGGATTTTCTGAGTGTCATGTATTAGCTGACATGCCTAAAAAACTTAAAATGGTTGTCAAAAACAGAACATCGTAGATATTTTAAATAAATAGTCAATAAATAAATTTAAATATATGTGTTTATCATTTAAAAGTAAATGTTTCAAAAACATACAAAACACATTCTACAGAACAGAAAAAAATTTGTTAAATTATGTGTCCATATTTGTCCCACCCATTTATTAAATATAGTAGGATAAAAAATTCATCAACGTATGTAAAATTATAATTTTTTAAAAATTACAATCACATGCAGTCACATTTAAAATAACACGTGTGACTGAATTAGAATTATTAGAATGTCTGAATTGTATCCCAACTTCCAAAATCAAGATAACCGGATTTGATGGCATATGATGGCAGTTTAAGCCCTGGATTCTGCTGCATTAGGCAAGACCGAGGTTACTCTTAATCATGTTGGCTGCCGAAAACAAATTCCACATATAGGCTATGTCTTCTCTTGAGTGTATTCAAATAAAAAAAATATCAATAGGATGTCAGTAGACCTGCATGCTTTCACAGTCTAAATAACGATAATTATAATTTGTCAAGAATGCTTCGTATGGGTTGTAAATATTGAAGTATGCCCTGTAATGTGAAATCATAAATGCCAAAATCAACAAACATGCACATGCTGTGAGGGGGATCCATAGCACTCTTCTGCGTACAGACTGGGATACTGTGGGCACCCGAGTGTGTGTGTGCTTCTTCTCCCGTACCCACCACATCACATACACACACAAAACAGACATATTTAGCATCTGCTGTCACGCTGCAATACACAAACCTGGGGAAAATCAGGCTCAGAATTCAGCAAGAAAAAAAAACACACAAACATTCGCTCCTCTACGCATAAAATGCATTTTATTGCAGTCTTCCTTTACTGCCAGTCCTTATGCATTCGTACACACAAACACGTGTGTGAAATCACACTCCTCTACACTCAGTTTCTCACTCTCTCTACTATTCCACACTCCCGCCCACTCACAAAAAATGTGCAAAAAGACACTCCCACACAAACAAAACACGCACAGGATTTTCCTGTGAGAGATGGCTTTAAAAGGAGAATTGGGGAATTCTTTGAGTCATTCCAAGAGACACCCCACCCACTGTTCCTAGTGACCTTAAACTGTTTATTTGCAATGGAGAGAGATTTCCTTCCTCGTCACTACATGGAATATTGTACAGAAAACAATGTTATTAGCTCAACTCAAAATTCAGGATCCCATTATAAACAATCTATCTTTGAACATTCAGACAGTGAATTTGTGAGAAAGTTGAAATGGTTAGTTCAGAGTATGACTGTGACAGCATATTATTTTGGGATTTAAAAAAAAAACATTATTTAAAAAAAATATATATAGTTTTTAATTACTTATGCACATATCAGAACACAATGTATGAATCAGATATCAACTGTCAAAAAATTAAGCCAAACAACAGAGTAAATTCCACAATTATCAGCTTTTTTTCTTTCCTCAGTGTAATTTTATATCATGTTTTCCCCTTGTATTCCCACTGATGAGGAGTCAGAAAGTCCTGGCAATGTTAAAACAATAAGGAATGTGTGAGTGCCCATGAGTAACCAGTGTCTTTTTGGGACGTCAAAAAGAAAGCAAATAATGGCACAAAATACTAAGGGCCAGACCTGATTCATAAACTAAAACAGTTCAAATGAAACACACTAAGAATCTGCAAATTCAAAATAAAATAAAAAGCCTATATGTGGTAATAAACTTGTAAACTACATGATCAATCTTCAAAAAGGAAGTTACCACACATGTCTGCTGGCAACATATCCCAATTTCACCACAAAAGACTGCTTTATTACACATTTCAAGAACAACATTCGTTGGTTGTGTGTTACAATATTATTTTAGAAGTTTATATTCAGCTAGAGTCACCCAACTATGCATATCATTTAAATTAAATGATATATTCATATTAATAAAACATTAATTAAAACAACTGATGGGATTGTGAATTCATGTTAATAAATATTGTTCTTAAAAGTGAAAGCATAAGTGGAATATCCAAAGCAATAAAGATATTGTATAGTGTAAGGATATGACAATCTTTTACAATAAACTCTGAACATGCTGTCTCACTTGTCCTTGGTCTATTAATATATGATAAGGGAAGTTGTTGCCTAACTGATGTCGAACCAACATAACCCCTTAAGTTTGGGTATAATTTAGTATTAACGATTTTTCAACTTCTTGTTTGTGGCTGACAGAATTCATGCCATGCCCATGATCAGAAATGTATCACAGCAATCTGAAATATAGCATGATCATATATATTCTTCTCAACTGTGAAGCTTAAGCGTGTTGTTAAAAAGTGTTGCTATGATTGCATAAATTCAGAGAACCCTGCAGCTTCTAGAAATTCCTGCTCAGGAAACCGAAAACCCCATGGATGATGTCAAACTGCACAACCTACAATCTTGGAAACATGTGACCTTGAACAATCCACAAAATCACTATTTAGCCAGAGATTTACGTCTTTTGAATTTGAACCACTGATAAATTAGCAGGAAATTACATTTGATAATTTAATCACTATCATCTCAGGCCTATAGCTTCCTTAGTTGGTATTTCACATTTCTAGATACAAATATTCAGATGTGCTCATTTCTAGGTAAATGGGAAAAAATACAGACTAATGAAATAGCAATTATCGAGTATCCAAAAATTATATTATATAGGACCAACTCTAAATAGCACAGGAATTACAAACGAAAAACTCTAACATGAGACCACAGCAATCTGTGATATCCATCTAGCCTAGGCTATATGTTTAATTATAAGTAGACAGGTTAACGTATTTTGAAATAACAAATGAGATTCTATATAGGTAAAAACATTCAGATATTTAATTTGTGCAACAATAGTCATGCCAAACGGCACGGACACACACTAATCCTGGGTCCACTTCCTGTGACTGTGACAGCTCTGACTCTTATGTATGTGACTAGTACAGCTGGTCGAATGAAGTCTCAGCATTTTAGATATTAGCATGATACCTGTATTAAAGGTATAAGTAAAGTAAGAAAAACTGACGTCAGCCATATGACAGAAGTCCAATCCAAGCACACACTCTAAGCGGAGTGTTTTCACCTGAAACGTTGCTGTGTTATGGGTCTATCTATGTGAACATTGTTGTAAAACCTGCGATCCTTATCCTCAGACCAACGACAGTATTCATTACAACCTTAATCCACTTCAAAACAATAGAAACACATATATGCTTGACTTAAATTGATAAATAGACAAGATACATTCAGCCGTCACTGAACTACTACCTTGATCCTAAAAGGTCAAATGATTTATTTCAGAATTAACGATGAATATTTCCCCTTTATAAGGCTCTACGAAGCCATTTGTTTTTCCTTCTCAATTACAGTCATTATTCAGAGGCTATACATTTATTAAGGTGAATCAAATGAGCCAGAACATATTTCAGTTCACCCAGATTAAAATGTGATATAAATTTAATATCGAGCTTTAATACACCATGATTAATACTTACTGATATTGCACAATTAGCCTATTAATGACAAAAAAAAAATCTAAGCCTACATATACTGTGCGTCACACACCAATGCCAAACACAAACACGCAAGATCACACATACGGTGGACCAGTTGTCAATAAAGCAACTGTTTGCTCAAATGAACATACAACCGTGTATCATCTATACACTCTTTGCCCTCAGGGGTCAAAAAAGCACCTATCTATATATTCGAACCGATGTGAGACAGGGTAACAGAAAAGGGGGACACAGACTCACACGCAGTGGTGATGCCAGTATGCCAGCCTGTCACAATACTCGGATTTAATTGAAGAATAAGTCTTGCGGTGAGTCGCTCCAGCGCCGTGTTACGAAGCAAAATAAACATAAAAACTGCAGATTACCAAATAAAAACAGCAACAAAAACCACCCACGACAGTGCCATACACCACAATATGTGCAATTGTCAAGTCGACGATCTGCCCACTCCACAAAACACATTGCGTATCAACACTCATTTTGTGCTCATTCACAGATTGTTCTGCAAATGTGCATTCTGGGGCATACAGGAGGGTGCAGGGCTGCAGCAGTGCAGTGCCGTGCAGCTCAGGGGCATGCATGGGTGCTATGACTTCGTTCCTCCAAAAAAGCATGACCATCTCCAACTGTATTACCTGCTTTATTTGGACTATTTAAAGTGGGTCACCAAAGGAGGTGTTACAGTCACACACATGAAACAGTAAAAACATGGAGAAACTCAAGAGACGACAGACACAGGGGCATCAGGGACACATGCCACGCTCTTTGAAAAATCAGCAGTCGAGCAGTTTACACTCCAAAAATACCCTGCAAAAGAGTTCAAACACTTTCAAATCAGTAGCTAAACATAATTATTACACTTAAACATGTAGTGCGTACTGTATGGATGCTGAAGCAGTACATGTAGAGGGTGACGTAGAAGCAAGGCTGTCCAAAACAACATCCCATAAACACTCCACCACCATCAGTCAGACATGGAAGCATATCACTCATTTATCCACCATGACCAAAAGTGGCACACACCTACCATTACTAAAAGCATACATAGTGGCACATATGACCTGATGAAAAATGAGTTGACGGATGGTGTTAATGCAGGCAAACTGAGCCATCGTTATGGACACACTCTTTAACATCAGAGTGCATTATATTTACGTGCATCTCTTAAAATGGCAAAATCTCAGAGTAACAGTGTAACGTGAAGCCACTTGTATCAACAAGACTCTATTGAAGGAGGCCCGTGTGGACTGAATTGTACTTTTTAAAAAATATATTACAATATTAATTGACTACAAAACTGTTGTTCGGATTAAAGGCTGTTTTATAATTCTATAAGGGTGTATTCCGAAATGTATGGACTGTGAGGTGAGCCGCTGGAATAATGCACAACAATAAAAAGCGTATACCGTCAGAGTGCGCACGGAAGCCGCCGGTGGTAGTACTAGTACTCGCAGCGCTTCGCAATGTCACGGCACGGGAGTACTATGCCAAGGACTCGAAACAGCTACATTAGACAAGCAGGGCCTTGTGAGAGAGTAAAAGAAAGATTTTAAAATGTGTTCAAACACACTCGTACTTACGTGCACACTACGCAAAGGTTGTTCATGTTTATAAGGACGTACGTGCAGCAAAAGTTGCAAATTATCCACCTTTAAGAGCCGTCCTGGTAATGAGCCGATGACAGCGCGTAGTAAGTCCGAGTAATAGTGTCAGATGCGGAGTGAACTATTAATTTGTTTGTTTTTACATTGGCGCCGTGACGTTGTTACTCGCTAGTACTGTAGTGCAATCCTTCCTCGAGCGTAATCCTGCCAGTGCGTAACGCAGTGCATGAGTGCCAGTCTGCTCTGTTCAAGTTGCTCAAACTCATGCCATTCAGTCAAAACAATTCGGAAAGGAGTAACTTATTGAATCAACCAAAAGCTTGGTTTGAACGCTGTCTTTAAAAACATTTGACGAAGTTTAACTCTGCATCCCCACCCCCTCCCTTCTTCTTGCTCTGGGTCCTTCCTTGATATTTTAGTGAGCTGGTTTGTTCTCCATTTGTCTTTGCACACAACAGTCATGTCTAAAAAACGGATTGCCACTAATATTAGCGGTGGGTTCTTCTGAGTAATAACTACTTACCAAAACAAGCAGAAATATTTAGGAGGTAACCGATGAATTTACGGTGCAAATTCCAGATGGGCTCTGTCCTTTCGTCTGAAGTGGCGTGCAACGTCCATACATGTCTTCTGTCTGTCGGGAATTTTACTTTATATCGGTCCTCCGTAAAACATCTTTGCCCCCCTCCCAACAGCAACTCAGACAGGGATTAAAAACTATGTGAATCCCTTTTCCACTACAGTCACAAAATGGTGAATGAACCACTAACAGCTGGCCAGCCTGGCCAATCAGCGCGCACTGACAGATACAGTAGCCTATGGATGAGACCGCACAAACTCAGAGGCGTCTCTCATTGGCTTATTCTGTTTGATTGCCAGGTACTTTGGGTCAATCGCAACGAGGCTAGATAGCAAGCCGGCGCTCGCTCCAAAAGTTACAGTATCCAATGAGCGCGCTGGGAACCATAGGAACAGGGTGTGGGCGGGCACTAGGGAGGTGTTCAAGAAGCGCGGACCAATAACGCGATACGAGTCTTCGCTACCTAAATAAAGGTGCGTGTTTACCACAAGCGACAGCACTACACATCACTTTAAAATCAATAGTTTTCTCAATAATCTTTAGTTTAGTTTTAATTTGATCAACTCGGGTTTTTTTTATTTATTCATTTTTTAATACCGTTTGCAAATGAAACAAATTTAGTCGTCTATCAAGTTCTGAGGATGAAATAGAAAGGCAAAATCACTAAATTGATTCGTCTAATCACAATAACGTTCCTCTTGTGCGGGTCTCTGACTAACCGTTTCACTTTCACACTACTATGAATACGGGATGGACACTGTTGACGCTCTCGCTCTCGATTTTTTTTCTACTCTGCCTCTCTTTTCTCTCAGCAACAGCCCCTCACCTCGTGTGCGAGAGCCAATCGTTGCGCCGCATTCCGCTGTCTCTAACGTATGTGCCGTTGTGCCCCGCCCCATCCATACAACCCTTGCAGGATTTTGGAGGTGACGTCATCGTACCGCTGTGCGATTGGCCAGAAGGGCCACCGTGACGAGCCAATGATCAAACTCAGCGATGAAGTCATCAAGCATGTTGCCACCAGCTGGATGGAAGGGGCGTGGCCTGACGTACTCGTCTAACCCCATGCTTGATGCGTAGTAGGACAACATACTAGCGACTGATGAAAGTGACATAAGCCAGTTTTAAAACACGTAGCAAAATTAGTTTACTTTTAAAAAATTAGTTGAAATAAAAAATACCGATTTTAATCTTTTTTTCAAACGGTTCGGTTTAGTTACATATAGAACGTCATATTCAGACACATGGACGCTTGGAGCGTATAACTACATTCAAAGAATGGATGTTCGTTGTGAATTTCCTTCGAGAAGCAAAGAAGTCGTTACATAATCGCTGTTGTAGACAGAATCAAGTACAAGCGCCATCCTGAAATGTTAAGGCAATGTACAGCGACCTCTGTCGGTTTTATGTTGAAATGCACAAAGCGATCAACATACGTGCACGCGACACTGTGTGGTAGTGTAGTAGTAGATGTAGGCTAGCCAAATAACTAAGGTAAAGTTCTTTACGGCACATTTTTCTAGACATTTTCACTGATAAAAATTTAAATAGTTGATTGAAAATAAAAGCACTTTTTGTTAAAGTGCCATTCTCCTTCATTAGCACTTCTTCTCCCCAGAGCACTGCCCTTTGACCTGATCCCCACCATGATGATGACCCCTTTGTTTTGGCTCTGCAATGCTGTCAATCAGCTGTCATTCATCTATCCCTCTTCCCCACACTCCCACTGTGCCACAGGGAACCGCATTCATTTCTCTAGCTCCCTGAAATGCAGACAACTGAGGTGAAGTAAAAGGGAGAGGACAGACAGAGAACGTGACAAAACAAAACATGACAGGGATGAGATGAACCAGAGGCAGAAATATGATTACACTTTCATTTGGAACACACAACGGGTCTATTTGAAAGTATAATTTAACTTACTGCATGTTAAATCAGTAGTGGATACAAAAAAAGTTACTAGTAGGTCGTTAGACAGTGTCAAGTTCAAAATTCACTTAATTTAACCTGTTTCACAGGCACTAACAATAATAAAAAAGAATAACAAGAAAGTGAAAAATGGCCCTTAATACAATCACAATAGAACAAAATGTTTCTCTTGCTTTTGTCAACAGATAGGCTACAAATTATTATGTATGATCTTCTTATACCCCTAATATATAAAAAAATATTATAATAGTAATAATTGTTTCAATTAGCAGCATCGTTTACATGGACGTTTATGTTTATAATATGTATATATCATTTGTGTGAACAAAATTATTTGAGGGATGACTCCAAAAATCAATGGTGATTTTACATGGTTGCTAACGCATGCACTTCTTCTCTTCAGACAGCAGAGGTCAGTCTTAAAGTGTCTATGTTATATATCATATCAACAGGCTAAATACATAACACGACTTTATCGAGCACTTTTCAAATGCTAAGTGTGTAAACTAAAGCATATTGCTTTGCATGGACTTTTCGTTTATATCAATTTACTTGAAATTAGTAGTTTTTTATTTTTTTCATGTTTGTATTGCAAGCATCATGATGTATGTAGATCCACATGTGGGTCTCCTGAGGTACAGAAACACACACTAAAGACAAGAAATAGCCTCTACAAAACTCTGGAAGGGAGATTTTACTTGAACGACTAAAATGGATTAATCTGTGTTGTAAAGAAAAGTTGCAGAAACCAGATGGCTTTTAACCAGTTTAATTGACCCTGATTACATTTTAATTACAATTCTGAAAAAAAAAAAGAACACAAAAATGAATAAAGGAGGAATTAAAATGTTACATCATGGTATTAAAACCTGTTATTATGAATTATGAAACCACAGAAATAAATTTCGAGAAAGAAAGTGAGAGAGATATAGACTTTTACACAATAAAACAATACACAATATATCTTTTAAAATCATACAATCCCCCGATGAAAAAAATTTACAAGAGCAAGGAATCAGTAACACTACAAAATAACAATTACATGACATGACTTGAGTACAATTCATAAGCCCGATCCTCCCCTGAATGCCCTTCCTCCATCCTATATCTCTCCACAATAACCACCCATATTAAAGTTACAGTTTTACGTTAATTTACACAATTTTAAATGTTACACTAAACACACTGTTGGGTTGCTCGTGGGAAGGCAGGGGTTGGGAAACATTCTTAAAAGGATCTCTTACAGTATTGTATACAATTGTTATCATGACTACAACATGAGGAAAAAATGTCAACAAAATAATGATAACTAATAATAATAATAATAATTAGGATGAACAGCAACATTGACACCAGAGAGCAAATAAACAGGAGCAGTTCGGGTGAAAAACAAATAATAATAAAAAAAGTGACATCCTGGGATAACCAATGAGAGCAGCCTAAGAGAAAACAAACATCTTCCCTCCTAAAGAAAAACAATGCACTCACTTTGTGCCCAAACAAAAGTCTACAGACTGCACTGGTCAATACTGCTCACCCCATCTCAAATTCAGCTCCACCTCTCACATTATGAGGTATGCCGGGCGTAAAATAAGTGCAGCCTACTTAAAGACTTGACTCATCGAATAAGAAAGCAGGAGATCTTAAGCATAACCAAATCTGGCTGAAGGGGGAGTAAGGCAGCTAGAAAGAGTTCAAAACTTTGAGGAGGTGACACCATTGCCAGTCCAATTTCGTCTAATGTATCATTTTGGGTATCAGAGACACTTCAGACATGATACAAATACTACATGTCACTGGAAAACCATTATATCATGGCTAGTGTCCGGCCACCCCGTCGATGTCTCAAGTCCTGTGCTCAACTTCCACATGGCTTTAGTGCACACAGGTTTATGAGGTTCATGATGCAAGATTTCAAATGAATTACAGCCTTGGGTGTGGTGTAACATACATGCACAGAGACCTACAGCCTCTGTCAAACACACACACAGACGCGCACACACACACACACACACACACACACACACAGTTGTGGCAGTAAGAACAGGATGTCGAGGAGGTGCATGCTGGTTAAAGATCCGAATGTGCCACATCATCTGTGGTGCAAAGCTCTCGTGCTTTGTTAGAGTCTTGTGTACAGTTTAGTCTTTCACTCCCTCTACCCCTACCTTTTATTAACGTGATAAGAAAAGCAACAGTTTCCTCCCTTACTCGAACGGCAGCATTATCCCTGAGGAGAAGAGTCAACTTTCCCCTCGAAACGCAATCGGTTACAAAACCCCCTGAAATTGATATATCAGTTAATGCTATGCTTTCTGTTTATAGTATGTGTAACACATAATATATTAAGGTATATTGAGTGTATAATGTTCTTTTTTAAGATTTTTGTTTTCCTTTTCAGACATGCTAGTAAAACAAGGCATAAGAGGCAGTGTGTGTGTGTGTATACACGTGTGCGAGATCGACTTCTGGCCACATGCCTTCTACAGTCTTTCTATACTTATGTTAGTATTTAAATGTTTGGGATTATAGATTGAACTGTTCCTTCACCTCCCCCCGTCCACAGAAAGACCTCATAAGGGTCTGTGACTGTTGTAATATGGCTAAAGGACTGTGGACAGTAAATAAGTACAGGATTGGCACTTGGTTCTAAAGGGTCCGTCAAGTGCCAAAATAGTTGAACAAGGAGTCCTGGTGAATCACTGTACAAGCTGTGTGTGTTTGTGTGTGTGATATGCTGGTTTAGTTCACACTAAAGGACTGACTATACAAGGGAAGCTTGTTATAAACTCTCTAATATGTATCAACTTCAGACCGTCATTTCAAAGACTAAGAAAGTAGCCATTTAAGAGATTTAAGAGTATGGTCTCTGAACCGCATGTTACACCCGAGTCATTTCGTCCCATCGGAATGAAAGTGATTCAGGTATGGTCCCAGAGGGGGGAAAAAGAGAATGGAAGAGAGCGCAAAAGTTTTAAGGTGAGCTGGTTTAGATAGAAAAGGATAGGAGGGAGATATCCTGAGAACTTACACACAGCTAGATTTCAAAAACACACACATTCACACTCGAATCAGACACACGCCTCTTACAGGGAACAAGAAAGGGATCATGTCTGAGTGTATGTGTGCGTGTTGAGGGGTTTTGTCCCTGAGGGTTCGGACTTCTGACCAGGCTGGTTTTAGAACAGTGTCTATTTGTGACTTTCTGTGCATTTGTATCCCACCACATCACATAGAGACAGATCACAGTCTGTCACTGAGGAAAATAATGCTGGGTTGCTGGAGATGAAGATCAAGATCAAGTCCCTCAAACCGGACCGGTCGTTCTGATGCCCATCTCTAGGTCTCTTTGTGGGGTTTTGAGGGATAGCTCGCAGGCACTTTGCAAAATAAAATTCTCTTCTAAAAATATAAAATATTCTCTAGTGCCTAAGGTCAAAGTTCATCACTCCTGAGGGTCGCTGGGGCACGTGGGTGAAGTCATTCATCATCACGGTCACACTGAGATGTACTGGAACGCGAGCCCCTCGGCTGAAGTTGAGGGCGGCGGGGGAACGAGGGTAGCCCGGGGAACAGGATTTGATTAAGCGAGGGTCAGTTAGTCGAAGTGTGCAGTGTATGTGTCAGTATTACTGTTGTCAGTATCAGCAGTCATTGATCTACAAAGAGTCACGTTTGAGTGTGGGTTCATCAGCAGTTGTAGAGTTGTGTATCAGCAGTCGTCTACGTGTGTCGATGCGTATCAGCAGTCCTTGTTCTCCAGTGACAGCTGTGCCGTGGCTCGGTGGAGCTCTGCGCTAACTCTGTGGTGAGCGAGAGGAGGTGGGCTTTCTCCCTCTCCGCTCCCACTTCCACTCCCACTCTCCTCCACCATCCCGTTCCTCTCTCTCCCCCTCTCTTCTCCTCTCACTTTTTTGTCTTCCGCCTCTTCCATGTGCTGGTCCTGGTCCCAGCGCCGTTTGAACCGGAGCTTCAGTGGGATACACTGGGAGTGCATTTGTGGCAGTCCGCCGGATGCCAGCTGCAAGTCCGCAGGCTCTACAGGTTCGCTCTTCACAACGGGGTTACCACGGCGACCATCGCCTGAGGAAGAGGAGGGAAGGACGAAGAAGGGTGGAGGGGCGGGGGCTTTGAACACTTCTTCCTCCAAGTCCTCATCTGGGTGGAGACGGGCATCAGTGCCATTGGGCTGTTGGTGCTTTTGGCTGCGAGGATAATGCTGATGCTGATGGTGATGATGATGATGATGATGATGATGATTACGGTAGTGAGAGGGGAAAACAGCAAACTCTTCTTCTCTTTCATCAGCTTCTTCATCACTGATGTCAGTCACTTCGACTTCCTCTTCTGATTCAATGTCAGATATGGGCTCAACCTGTAGAGCGAGACAGAGTGGATATAGTCAAAACAGAGTTGGGTGTTACTGAAAAATGACTTTCCATGACTTCTCTAAACATTTGTGATGACTGGATAAGGATTGGTAAAAATCTTGTTTTCGCACTAGCGTAATTTCCAGGAAAATAAATACTTTATAACTGAGCATAACTACACCTTACTTTATTAATTTCTATTAGTGGTCCAGGCTTCCATTTTAAAAGATAACTGAGACTTTATCTCACAATTGTGGGTTTACATCTCGCAATTCTGAGAAAAATGGTGAGAACTGTGTGATATAAAGCCGCAAATACGAGTTATGAAGTCAGAATTGAGAGATATAAACTTGCAATTGCAAAAAAACAAAAATAATAATTTCTCAGAATTGTTTATATCTTACAATTCTGACTTCATAACTCGCAATTGCGACTTGTTATCTCACAATTCTGACTTTATAACATGCAATTGCGGGTTTATATCACACAATTCTGAGAAAAAATTTCAGAACTGTGAGATAAAAAGTCACAATTAAAAAAAAGTCAAATTTTTATTCTGTGGCGGAAACAAGCTTCCATATGCAAATTACACTTCTGAAATTACCCGATATTCTTACGTTTTCTAGGATAAGACTTATCAACAAAAAAGTAAAATATTCACAAGGTTGTTTTTTTTTTAATTCCTTAAAAAAGTTTGAGAAGCTGAATGGATTGTTTGGAATTGTTCAACCTAGCACTAAAAATATTAAATTAGTTCAAAATATAGACTTGTCAAGGATTTATTAGAGATGAATTTATTCATTATTAGAACTTATTACGTAGTGTGGACAACCATCAGTACGTTTACATGCAATTTGAAAGTAAAATTTAAGTTGGACTAAAAAGTCAAGGCCATTCACATTACAGCTGTGGAATGTATGGACTCTGCTATTCTCATAGAATTAGAATGATTAGTAAAATTATACAGTTGTAGTTATTGCCCTTGGTCTGAACAGGCTTTAATTCGTCTTTCTAAAACATAATGTAAATGGTTGAGTCTGACTATAATCATACCAGTCCGATTTTTGCAAAGTTCGACTAATGAAAAACAAGGGAAAACTTTTTAAAGACACCAAAACACTAAGTAGCTCAATTACAACTGCGCATGTAATCGTACAGAACGTAATTACCTTAATCTTGGGCAAGCCAGCGCTGTTTAGCGAGCCAGTTGAGGAGGAGTTGGACACCAGTCCCGACCCACTGGCTGAACTGAGGTCACTACCAAACGACAATGAGGAGCCCAGACCGGATGTAGATGTGGAGGAAAGCGAGGTCTGTCGACCCTGACCATCACGCTGTTTTCGGCCCAGTGGGGGAGGCTGGAGCTTGAACTTGAAGGGGGAATGGTGCTGCTCCTCCCCCAGGTGGTGGTGAATCGGGTGAGCGTGAGGCGGCGGGAGGCTGGAGTGATGGCTGTTGAGCACCGAGGGCCTCTCGGCAGGGCCGCGGTCACAGGCCTGGGGTCCGGGCATGCCTTTGTCAGGGCGCTGAGGGTGAGGAACGATGATGTTAGGGTAATGAAAGAAGGCACGAGGGCTCAGGTGGTAATTGTAGACGCTCTGGGTGTGAGCCTGCAGGTATCGCTGCATGTCCTCTGGGTTGAAGGAGAAGATGGAGCCAGGCATGGGCGACAGGGTAGGGGAGGGCGTGTAGGCCAGGTGAGAGCCTGGGGTCATGGAGAGCGCTGGTGAGAGAGGTGGCGCCAACAGGCCTGGCCCTCCCGGACCAGGCAGAGGCGAAACGGTGAATGGTGAGAGAGGCTCAGGATGAACCCTGTGCCCGACCTCTGACATTCGATGACCTCTGTGACCGCCTGGTCCACCGTACATCCTGAACATAGCTTCGTGAGACAGACGAGGGTGAACGGCACCTCGAAAACCGCCGCCGCCTCCTCCTCCTCCTCCTCTCTCAGCCACTCTTTCCGTCACTCTCTCCTCTGACGCACCTCCGTTACCGTCTTCAATCTCAGAGTTGACGGAAGTTCCATCACTGCAGTCAGAGACGGACCCGCGGGCGATGCGGCGGCCGCTGAACATCCCAGGACTGCGCAGCTCCTCGCTGCTGGGGGACCGCAGCACCTCGGACACCTGCATGTCTGATGGAGCGGATGGAGGGAAGCGGAAATGGGGACCTGTAGGAACTGGTGGAGCACTCTGAGGAACAGCCGCTCCTGCGGAGAGACAAACACAGCAGGGAGGTTTTGTAGGGAAACTACACAGTTTTGTATTTTACTGTGTAAATAAATATATGTGATGTGTGTGTGATCGTTTTGTACCTGTAGACCCCATATCAATGAAAGGGTAGTTGACCAGGACCAGCTTGTTGAAATTAAACTTGTAGGTGAAGCGTTTTCCTTTAGTTTTGTGTAGAATTCTCTTGTTGTAATAATACCTGCACAAAAGACAAGCAGTCCACATTAGCCCACATTGAAATCAAAAATTAAACCTGGAAATAAACAAAGTATTAGGTTATTCTACATTTTAAAACAAAGAAACGTTATGATGTAAAATCAATAAAAATATTCCAGATTCTAATCTATTTGTAGGTCACTAATCAAATAAGTAAATGTGTGACACTGATCACGTGAACTCTTTGTTCAGACGACCATGTTTTTTCTTCCATTGAAGATGCTCTTTGGATCATCTCAATTCATGCTGAAGAACATGAACATCAGGTTTGACAAACTTGTATAGTTCATGCAGATTGAGCGCTGCTGTCAATAAAATACAAAAAGGGGGATGCAATATGTACGCACACATTTATGTGTGTATATATATATATATATATATATATATATATATATATATATATATATATATATACACACACACACACACACACATACATCCATAAATGTGTGCGTACGTATTGCATATATTGCATTTTCACCAGTGCAGTGTACAAATAAAATTTTTAATTAAATAAGTCAGAAAGAGACAGAAAGGAAAGAAAATAAATATTAAAATATGTGTTTGTATATTTGTTGTGTACATTTGTGTGATTGGAGCTATTGTCAGGTCACTGTAGTGCCAGTTTATATAATACTATAACCCACTGATAAATTCTCCTTTCTTAATCTCCTTATATAATCCCATTCTCTCTCCCTTCCTATCTATATATTAACCTTTGTCCTTCCCCAGCTCTTTACATAAGATCTCTCTACTCCTCACAACCCTCCATCCATTTATGTAACTCCAATAACACAGCATCTTTCTTACAGACCTGCACAAGTGTGTGTGTGTGTGTGTGTGTGTGTGTGTGTGTGTGTGTGTGTGTGTGTGTGTGTGTGTGTGTGTGTGTGTGTGTGTGTGTGTGTGTGTGTGTGTGTGTGTGTGTGAGAGAGAGTGTGTGTCTGTGTATAAATCCCTGTGACAACAATTCATCTTGTACTTAATAACCTTTGAGCCACAATTCTCAGTGAATGGCATGTTTCAGGGAAGATGCTGACACTGAGCTTTTTAAATTCATAAGGATATATTTACTCACCCTGTGTGTGTGTGTGTGTGTGTGTGTGTGTGTGTGTGTGTGTGTGTGTGTGTGTGTGTGTGTGTGTGTGTGTGTGTGTGTGTGTGTGTGATCAATCAAACAGTCTTGTCTGTAGAGATTAAGCCGAGACAGACAGATACAGTCTTGTGGTCAGATGAAGATGTCATCGTGTGTAAATATGTTTAATTTGAGGTCAAAATGATTCGAGTTTTTTTTCCCCCTCAGGTTCAGACAAGCAAAAAAGAAAAATTCTTACTAAGTATGTGCTGTCAACCACCAGTCATAAAAAGCGTGTGACAACGGGCACCACAGCATATGCTGAATGCACCTTAAATATAACTATTAACAAAGACAGAGATGTAAGCAGGTGATCAGTGATCATGTGACCTACTGTAACACTGAGTCACACAGCGATATAAATATACTTGAGACAGCTGTGGATTACCATGTCTACCAAATACACCAGCAGCAGCAGTGTTTGCACGGATAGACGTCCAGCTCACACAATCCACTTACTTCTGCACTGTTTGGCTGGAGGTGGTAACCTGAGCTTATATGACGGATGACAGATGAAAACATCTAATGATGACATCCTGAACTGTGACGTTCCAATTAACAGGCCAGGCAAAGTAACACTTTATTTCTGTGGCTGTCAGAGATGACTGGTTCTTAGCAAAAGTCACACAGTCACACAATGTCATCATTGGATGTACTTTCTATATAACGTGGGGTCGGTTTCCTAAGCACAGGTTAAACCTCCTTAAACTGCAGTACATTGTGCTTTCTGTGGTGAAAACCAGTCAGTGTAGTATGTCACAGCTGGGGGTTTTCTTGAATTGTCATAGTTTGCACTTTCCTCGACATGATCATGAAGACATGACTTTCAGTTATTCCCCGGGTGTTTGTTTTTTTTTTCTTAAAAAATGCATTAAAATGCAACCGAAAATCATAATGAAGAAAAAAAGCCTCATTAAACACGCCTGATCCAGCTAATCAATTCATTCAGACTTATTTGAAAACTATAGGTATGTGTGTTTGAGTAGGGCTTGAACTGAACTCTGCAGGGCTGTGGCCCTCCAGGAATTGAGTTTTGCACCCTTGCTGTAAGATTTCTAGAGCTGATATAGGGCAATTTGTTCAGCAGTGATGTAAGTTGCATTGTGATGCCATCATCCGTGATTTCGAGGAATAAAATGATGCAATTCATATCATGTACGACGCAATACCAGCTTCAGATTGCATCATTCATTGTTTTTCCAAAAAAGTCCAAACCCAGTCACAGATTCATTCATAGATCCATTTAATCCATGAGATCCCTTCCCTTTATTACTCACATATCCTCTGCCATTCCCAAGTCAAGAGTCGTATACTACTGACCCAATAGCATACCTTGCAAACTAGAGCCAATCAACAATTTTAAACATCCTTTTCATTCTCAGTGACCCAGAAGTAGTAAAGTTTGACTATGTTTATTTCAGAAGCATTTTGGCTGTAGACCTGATAGTGAACTTCTTTAGTTTGGAATAATCATTAATTCTTATTATTAGAAGAAAATAAGCTGTGAAAATAAAATATGGGTTACTAAAGTGCATTAAATACAAAATTATTTGTTCTAATTTAGCAGACTTTAAGTAAACCAATTTAGTATACCAAAAGTACAATTGCAGGGTTTTTATATTAAGTACATAATAAATATGTAAATGTATTTTAGTATACTAAAGTATAAAAATATATTTTATACTTAGCATAAACTAAATGTATTTCAAATACATTTTAGTATATTTATTTTTCACTAGGGTTGACCCAAACACCTGCGAGTAAAATACACTTTCTTAAATATTTGTCTTGTTAAAACCAGATCAGCAAAACTGCATAATGTGACTTGTTTACAAAAAAAATGCATCATAAAGTCATACTTCTATGGCACAGAACAGTGCACTGAAAAAAAAATTGGTGTAGAAACAATTTTCAATCAGAAATTGCTAGTAAATGTCACAAACCATTACAAAGAAATGGCAATTAACACATTGAATTAAAATTGAAATTTTGAAGAATAACAACTAAAATAGTATTTTCCTGTAAACGCACTCCAATAATTGTTATTTTATTTACAAACGTACAGTGTGTGTAAGAAGTGCTGCCCACCCCACACATGTGTACCCGCTCTCTCAAACGCACTTTAAAGAGCATTTGAACTGACTTCAAAGCAGAAGAAAGGATTCTTTGAGCATCTGCAACTAGTGGCAACGACCCTCCTTCTGTCACACACTTACACAGCTGTGAACCCACACGCTGGTGGCTGGTCTAACAGAAACAGTGAGTGCTGACCGATTTTCAAAGGATAGGATATGATATAAAATGCCCAAATTTGAACAAATGCAGATACATGTATTCCGGTGACTAAATGACTTTAGGTGGTACAGTCAACCGATTTCCAGGAAACAATCAGATTTCACTGGGTTAGAACTTGGATTAAACAGCAGATTATTAAAAGCTCTAGTTCGAGTCAATATTCTGTGACTGACGGGAACGCAGAAGCTGAACAAACACTACAGCGATTCGTGGAATTCGCAAATCAGGGCCTTAACAACCTGCTTTATAAAGAGACAGAATGAAGAATAGAGAGGAGGAAGAAGAATAGAGAGGAGGAAGAAGATTATCAGTAAAATGCTGATGATGTACATTGTGCTGTTTTTGCAAAAGTCTTAGGCATGTTAATAAAAGCATCTTGGAGACGTTCCCGCAGTTCTTCTGGATTTAGTCTGTCTCAGTTTTTTCTGTTTCTTCATGTAATCACAGACGGATATTTGGGTATTATTATAAGGGATATTATAAGGACTGATATTTCCTACTGACACACTACAGCAAAAGATATAAATAACTGACTTTTTTTTTTTTTGGGGGGGGGGGGGGGGGTATTAACATGCCTAAGACTTTTGCACAGTACTGTATATATATATATATATATATACATATATATATATATATATATACACACACACACACACACATATATACATACATACATACATACATACTCACTCACTCACAAATGTCTGAAAACAACCTTACAAACGTCAAATATCCTTGCAATATCCTTTACTTTATGAAAATGTATACAACAATGTCGGTAACACTTTACAATAAGGTCTCATTAGTTAACGTTATTTAATGTATTAACTAACATACTAACAATGAGCAATATATTTGTTACAGTATTTATTAATCTTTGTTAATTTTACATAATAAAAATGTAGTCTGTCATTGTGTTTCATGTTCGTTCACAGTGCATTAACTAATGTTAACAAATACAACTTTTGATTTTTATAACGTATTAGTAAATGTTGAAATTAACATTAACTAAGATTAATAAATGCTGTAGAAGTATTGTTCATTCTTAGTTCATATTAACTAAGGAAACCTTATTGTAAAGTGTTACAAAAATGTATTAAAACATCCTCACAAACTTCTAAATATATACTGACTCACAAATGTCTGAAAACATTTCTTGAGAGAAGAAAAAAACTCAAAACGAATACTCAAATCAAGTCAATGTGTGCCACTCACATATATACAGGTGTATGTATTAGCTATACTTTTGGGGCAAATTTGTCCCTAGAAAGTAGTAAATATGATAAAACCTCACTGAAGGGACATTTGGGGCACATAGTCATTTAAAAAAATGTAAAGACTATTATATAGGGTTATGGTATGGTTTAGGGCTAGTTTACAGTTCTTAAACTAGGCTGTATATAATGAACAGAAGTTCTCATTTGGATAGTAAATGTGTGTGTGAGGCGAGAGGAGACAGTGGGGAAAAAAGTGAAGTGATGGGGTGGGGGTACGAACGAATGGGTCTGTGTGGCTCTAGGGCGGATGGTAAACGGACAGTGAGATCCACTCCATCCATAAGCTCTATTGAGAAGCCAGAGATAAACATCATGTTTTGTACGCTGCGTGTGTTAGCGCGTGTCACTGTTGCACTAGCGTGTGTATGTGTGTATCTCCACCCACTAAGCTAATAAAGAGCTCATTCTGTCCCTGACAATAAGACCCAAAACTGCCCTCAAATACACACGCGCACACACACACGCGCATGTCGTCATCCTCCTCCAAACAAAGAGAGCTGTTGTAGGACAAGGCCTCTGACCCACTCTTTCCACAAGTACACACACACTCACACACAGTCAATCTTAATCAAATCTCCAAAGAGTGAAGAAGAAATTATGGCTGGCCACTTCAATCAACATCACATCGGTTCTGATGCTGATGACTGCATTGAGAGCATCTGACATCAAAATAACATCACAGACATGTTCAATAAAACGACAGACAGACCCAGACTTTGACTTCCTGTTGGCAATGAAAAGAAAAAGGTTTAGAAAAGTTTGAAGGAAGAAAAATAGGGGGCATACTGTTTTGGACCCCATTGATTTTCATTATATGCTCTAAAACAGCTGAAACATTCTTTAAAATAACTTCTTTTGATCACATGACTAAAACTGCACTCAGTTGGCTTTGCCAAGTAAAAATTCTTAGCATGGAGCCACTATGAGTTTAAATAAACAGGCTTTGGTGAGTTCTGTAGTTGGGGCAATTTTGACAATACTGGGGTGAAATCTAATAAGGAAGGGAATGAGTATTTGGGCGTCCATTGTGCCCAGAGCCAGACGGGAAATGTCCTGACGTTCAGTGGAACATCAACAGTGGGACAATAGAATTCCATTTTTGCAGAATTTCCACACGCGTGTGGGCAGGAAGGTGATGAGTCAAGTCCCAGCAGGCCGTCCGCAGGAGAATATCATTGAAACAACACCCCTAACTCCATCAACATCAAGTCAAATTCCAGTCAGGATTAGAGCATTAGCCCAGACTTTTATACATGCCATAGAGTGGCCAAGAAATGTCTGAAAAGGAGCATTTGTTCTGGAATTAAGGGACGTCACAAATGTGTAGGGTTGAATGTGAAAGCCCTGTTTTGAGTTGAAAAGTTTCAGATTGAAGGTATGAATCAGATGGAGGAGTACAGTGTGGGATTGTGTGGGGTAGGGAGGCGGTGTAGATGTGGAGGAATGGCAGTGAGTCATTGGCATCATATGAGAAAAAAAGAAAGGAGGAGAGGAAATAAGACACAGGGAAAAAGGAAGAGGAACAAAAATGTACTGACGTCTTACAGGTATTTTCAAAGTAGTTGAAGGTGTATTAACAGAAAATAATTACGACCTGTTTGTAAAACACTTCACAGGTTAAAAAAACCAGCAACACATTAAGGTTAAATTCCTTAATACCAGTTAATGCAAGCAGTTAATGTTAATTTATACAACTTGAAATGTTCAAATGTATTAGCATATGTGGAAATTAACATTAACATTGAATAATACTTTTTTTTAACAGTATTTGTTATTGTTAGTTAATGATACCTAATGCACTAAAGTTGGCATGAAATGAAAATTCAACTTTGTAAATGCATGTAAGATTTTATTGAGATTGATTCATTCCTGTATGCGCTGCATTTTTAAAAATATTTCTTGATCTTGTAACGTGTAATCAAAATTCGGTTGAAATGACACACTTCTCTCATATGATGTAGGCCTATGCTGGATTTTAATCATTTAGTCCACTTAAACCCAAGCAAGCTCGTATTTATTTTTGAGTACAATGCCCACAATTCAAAATCCAATCAATAACCAATGGATAGAACCATGCCCTCATTTTACATCACAATACTGAAGAAAAGATCTGTTCTTACTTCTGTTTCATTGCGACTTTAACTAATGTTAATGAATTGCAACTTGCAGTAAAATGTTATTATAAAAACAAACATTGTGTTTCTTTAAAATAATGCTCTTACAGTGGAAGCCTCTAGGGTATTGCACTGGGATAAACATTCAATACACACTATACACTGGGATATAGTTTCAGAACACAAGCCACAAGACTTAAAATCACATTGTCTGTACAAAGTTACTGACCATATCTCTTCAGTCATGTAAACCCTGTAACTTTTTCATGATATGTGGGAGACAATTTAGGTAACAACATTATAGGTCAAATAACACACATTTGTACCAAAGAATTAATGTATGCACTTCAACAAAAATACAACCTACACATTTCTGCTTTTAATGCCTTGCCCTGTAGACTTCCATTGTAAGCGTATCACAGTAATGTGGTGTTTACTCTGACTAAGGTCCACAGAGAGAGGAGAGAGAACAGAGGACTCAAATGAGAAGTTATGTGCGGCTGCTTGACCTTCTGACGAGGGCAATGCAAATATCTCCTGCCCAGAACGCAGAGAGGAACTCATGCTGAGAATGATCAAAGGACAAGGTCTCTATCTGACAGCAAATGACGGTCCACCCCGGTCCAACAATTACCCGTTTCAGGTTTCAAAACTCACGTTGTGCCACTCTGTGTGCAGTGTTGCCAGATTGAGCAGATTGAATTCACCAAATTGGGCTGGTTTTGATAAAAATGTAAAAAATGTGCAGGTGGTCCAAATCTTTTATGATGATTTGGGCACATTTTAAAGAAATTATATAACAAAGAATTTCAATGACAAAATGTGTAGCCAAATTCATCAGTATGTTCCATTCATTTAACTTATACTTAACAAGAATTTAAAGAACCCCAGTGGTGAAAAGTTTTAAATGTGGTTTATACGTCTATGTGGTGTTTTTAATATGCTTTAAGATAAACCATGTGCAAATCAACACTATTGCTGTGTATTTTCTCCTTAAGTCTCCCTGCAGTTTACCAAAGACAGTCTCAAAAACGCGGTTTGAAACCGCCCCGTTCTCTACGTCATAAACATGTTTTAACCTATCACTATTAACGTGAGAGCGGGCTTTAGAATATCATTAACTATGCTGTGAAGCAGGGGAGTCTCAAGAGAAGTCAGGTCTTCTTCTGAATCAGTATCTAGTTCAAACATATATGGCTGAATTAAACCCAATGTTTTAACTTGCCATTTATGTAGCGTTTACTACAGTTGAGCGAGTGGATCAGGTATTCTGAGCTGGCGTGAGTGAGTGGAGGCGGGGCAAGCGTGTAGAGTTACATTCAAGCTATTTTTACAGGAAAAAACTTTAAAATATGTAATTTTGGTGATCAAAGATGAATTTTAAGCGATAAAATTACTGACACCAGGGGGACTTTAAAGGAACACTTCACCGTTTTTTCATGTTTCACTGTTTTTCCCTTAACTAAGACGAGTTGATACATACCTCTCTTGTCTCAGTGCGTGCACTCAATCGCTCTGGCGCGCGGCGACACTTTGATAGCACTTAGCTTAGCCCACTTCATTCATTAGGATCCAGACAGAGATGAAGCTAGAAGCGACCAAACACCTCCACGTTTTCCCTATTTAAATACAGTTACACGAGTAGTTACACGACCAAGTATGGTAACACAAAATAAAACGTGGTGCTTTTCTAAGCAGGTAAAATGGATAACTATAATGTATGGCGGAATAGCACTTGGGAGCACTTCGACTCGGCGCAGTAATATCATCACTCCTGAAAAATCCTCTCCCTCTCACTTCTGTCATTAGAACCAACGTGACTTTTTACTGTGCCGAGTCGAAGTGCTCCCAAGTGCAATTCCGCCATACATTATAGTTATCCTTTTTACCTGCTTAGAAAAGCGCCACGTTTTATTTTGTCACCATACTTGGCCGTGTAACTGTATTTAAATAAGGAAAACGTGGAAGTGTTTGGTCGCTTCTAGCTTCATCTCTGTCTGGATCCTAATGAATGAACTGGGCTACGCTAAGTGCTATCAAAGTGTCGCCGCGCGCCAGAGCGATTGAGTGCACGCACTGAGACGAGAGAGGTATGTATCAACTTGTCTTAGTTAAGGGAATAACATAGTTTAATATGAAAAAACGGTGGAGTGTTCCTTTAACAAGTGACTTATTAAGTGTGGCAATAAAACAAGTTCAACTAAAGCAATCTTAATGTCAAAGTGGGATGAAATATAAGAAAATCGACAGGAGTAAGTCATCTTTCTGATGCTCATTTAACACTTGACAATGGAGGGAGGCCATGCTTTAGACAGAGGCCTGCAGAGATGCTGGGAACCAGTGCTTCTAAGATGCTTCCAGAATTTAGCAATTGTGGCTGTCACATTCCTCCATATTTAATGATTATATGAAAAGAGCATTTTTATGTGACACAAAAACAAATTCCAGTCCAAAGGATTGCAGATCTTCTCTAGATTATCGCACAGACTTACACAGAATAAATGGGCATCCGCTGTAACTGGTTTTGGGAGCTTCGACTCACCTAACCAAAAGGTACATACAGTTGTTGCAATTACGCTCAAATTAGAATTTGGAATGACAAAATTTGGCACCCTTATTTGTGTGAGTGTGTGTGTTTGTCTATGTGAAATGGGGATAGTATCACTTAAATTACAGCAGAGAGTAGCTTGGCCTCATAGTTATACTTTCTTTCAAACACAAAATACACATTTGTACAAGCAGGGCACACATTCACATTTGTAATAACAGAGTGAAGAGGAAGGTTGACATCATAGTTTAACACAGCTGTCTGCCTGTAAACAGTTTACACTTCACTCTCATTATACTTTCTATTTTGTTAAAGAATACATTTAAGCTCAAAATCTGATTTGGTAAAAACAAACAACAGGCTAAAAACAGAGAAGACGAGAAGTAGAGTATAACTTGGATTATCCAACATAAGTGGAAGAGCTTTTAAGACAGTGTTTATGTCGTCTGGATAACTGATGGGAAAAATACAGCAACACATACACACCCACCCACACGCGTTAATCCTTCAGTACACTGATAACATGGGATCTTGTCAATGTTTGCGTTCATGCAAAATCTCCTTTTCTAACGAAAGCTCCAACTGTCTCCAAACTGCCCTGGATTACATGATGTGATTCCTTAAATCCAATCCCATAACACAACACTACACTACACACTATTTCTGCATAGTCTGGCTCTACTTCTGTGTTCAGTAACAGAAGGCCTACTCACTGGTACTAATAAATACTTGACAAATTAATGAATCACATAAAAAAAAAAATGTCTAAGTAACATATGACAATCAACAATAAACCGCTAAAGTACACCAGGCCGTAGTAGTCAACAGCTTTATTAACAACTTCACACTCAGAACCGGCCCACAAAATTGGGAACTGCACCATGCAAACAAATTTTTGGGTGTCTCTATGCAGTTACTTGATTTGCATAAATCCTTTAGTCATTTGTGTGTTAAACAACATAGCCAGCACATTCAAATAAATAATTATTTAAGCAGCCACAATGTAAGTTAAGGTTTCTTGCATCAAACCAGTCATTTTGTTTAGTTTACGTCATTTTTAACCTTCTTTCTGACACTTAGAATTAAACAGGCAACATTGTTTAATGGTTCTTTGAAATATGGTTAAAGCATATTGCCAAACAAATTGACAAGCATTTATGGTAAACTAAAATACACTTCAATGTATTTTTTTTTTGTCCAGACGATGAAAGTCAACAGGGTTCTGTGTTGTGTGGACCTCAATGTTCTTTAAAAAAATTATTTTGTGTTCCAAAGTAGAAAGATTGTGTTCAAACTGCACTGGATCATGAACTGATGGAAATCAATAGAGTGAATGATTGATTAAGTCTAGCGCAGAACCCTTGTGTGGAGTAACTCCGCTAACATAAGAGGTCTGCCCTGAGAAGGCTTCAAAATAAATGCAGAAAGTGGATCACTCTCCATCCACTTTGAGGATCAGAGCTGATCTGCTAAAGCAGGTGAGTCAGAGACGAAAATAGAGGTACAAATGAACAAATGCAGATCAGGTCAGAAAATGAAGCGAAGGCTAACACGGTCAGCGGCTCAGAATACATTCGCCTGTCTGTCCTTTAATGAGATCGGCTCCTGCTCAGGTAAATGGACTGGGATTAGTGAAAGATCAGACTCTACGCAGTTATAACTCTCCAGCGACAGGGTCAATCCTATAACGCAACACAAGAATTGGATGATTTCGCTGCTTCTGTTCTACATTTAGACTGAGCAGAAATAGGCCTCAGTTTTCACTGGTCAAACTAAAACTGTACAGGATTGCACAATTTAAATAGTAAATGGTTAAAAGGTTGGATGTGTTTAAAGCTGAAACCGTGTTTTGAAATTATTAGCTTATTCTGGTTGGTTAAGAGATAGTATAAGGACGAAAAAAAGGCAACTTTTAAAAGAGCCTTTACCTGGCCTACCTTAGTACTGATAGGTCTGGCCTGGTTACCGAAAAATCATAGGTTCATAGGTTGTACACAAATCACTTAACACCAAGCTGCTCAAGAGGGATTGTGCCTGAAATAAGTGTACTGTAAATTGCTCCAGATTAAATTAACTGCTAAAAGGCAAAGACAAAAATGACAGAGAGAGTCTTACCTGAGAGCTCTGCTGAGTTTGTCGTAGTTCATCTGAGGTTTGCACTTGCGGGCGCCCCAAAGCCTTGCCACCTCGTCAGGGTCTTTGATCACAAACTCCCCGTAGTCCCCCTGCCAGGCAATCACATCATGATACTCCTCCTTCCTCAGCAGCTCTAGGATAAAGTGCCACAGCTGGATCTGTCTGGAGCCAGGACTGGACTCGGGCTTATAGGCCCAGTCTGGGAACGCAAACCCTGCAGAGAGAAGAGAGATCAGACTCTAGTTGATATGTCCACATGCAAAGTTGAGTAATATTATTCATTGGCTAATAAGGCCAATGATCACCCCTTTCAGTGCTGTCATCATGCTCTTCAGCAGGCATGTCCACTATATTGTGCACTCTCAGTCTCTATATATCGTCACATATCTTATCATCAATCACTTTGAGGTCAGCTTTAAAGGCACCAGCAATGCCACTCTCAATCTAACACAATCTGATGTGTGAAAGCTCTTTGCATTTTTAGAAACAAGAAATGATTTGAAAGGGCTGCAGAGAGAATGGAGGGTGTCAGTCACTGAGGGTGAGGACGGGTGAAGTGTGGTCAGGCAGGGTCGGTTTAAGTTGAGGCTGGTAAAGGTCAGATAGGGTAACGGCTCACAGTGGTTACTCCACAGCTGATCCTCTTTACTCTACACTCAGTTTCACACACATGAGTTTCTGCATGAGTTTCTTTTTTTATCAGGCAGTTATGCTTTGTGTTTTTAACTGTCTGAATTTTCACTAATGAAGCTACATTGAGTTTAGCTGCTTTCTTTCCATTATTTAATTAATTCCTGTATTATAAAATGTATTTTCCTCCATGTCAAAGCTCTGTATAACAATTCTCATGCATACATTTAAGGCATTTGGGATCATTTTTTACCAGTTCCTGCTGTCCCAGAGAATCAAACCTACAATCTTGGTACGCTCTACAGACTATGGACACTTTTAAAACAATCTTTTTATTAAAAATTATCCAAAGCAACTTACTCAACAACTTCCGACAATTTACGGATTTTTAGGAAGGGGCGAATCACTTTGTGTCGGTGACTCAACAGATCTAAATTACACACTCAAGTGGTGGTTTTTCCTGTTTTTTTACCTGCCAACAACCAGAATTTTTTTCTTTTTCTACCAGTGAAATCCAGTTGTGTGTTTTTACACCTGGACTGACTTTTTTCTTGGTACCTTCAGCAAATGAAGAGAAATACATTTTTTGTATGACATCCTATAACCTCTACTGGCTCTCAAAACATCACACACACACACACACTCTTAGAGGGTACATCTGATTGCTCCTTTAAGAGGTCAAATGTACCATGCACTAGAGAGCAAAGTCTGACTTCAGGAACTACAGACAGGGATCTGGTTTCACAGCTCACATTCTCTCTCTCTCTCTCTCTCTCTCTCACACAAACACACACACACACACACACACACGAAAAGGATCCTTACTAAGAAGTTTGAGCTAAATTCAATATGTGTCAAACTCCCTGATGAACAATGAAGAGGAGACACCATGAGTCACACACTCACTCACCAGCAGGCACAGATACAGTTACTGCTCTCTCTCAACACACATACAAAAATGTTGTTGATTCACATTCAGATCTAGCATAGAATCACACATATAATTCAACACAGTCCTGATTCAGGTGCGATCTGAATGAATCTGCTGTGTGAGTCGACTGATTTCTGTGCGTGTCTCAGAGTGGGCGGCTGTTACATATGCAGAAAAACTAACGACAGTGAGGTCATGTTTTAGGATGAAACCTCTTCAGGCACTCTCTCTCTCTCTCTCTCTCTCTCTCTCTCTCTCTCTGTGTGTGTGTGTGTGTGTGTGTGTGTGTGTGTGTGTGTGTGTGTGTGTGTGTGTGTGTGTGTGTGTGTGTGTGTGTGTGTGTGTGTGTGTGTGTGTGTGTGTGTGTGTGTGTGTGTGTGTGTGTGTGTGTGTGTGTGTGTGTGTGTGTGTGTGTGTGTGTGTGTAAATCATGCTACTACAGACAATTATAGAAGGTTCCAGCATCAATGCTCAGTAATGGCCCATGTTTCACACCCACATCATATCTCATGGCACCTCTGCATTTCTCAGAAATGCACACCGATACATACAAACACACACAGACGTATGTGCACATTGCAACCATTCAAAAGGTTGGGGTCAATAAGATTACAGTAATAACAGTAATATTGTTAAATATTAATACAATTTAAAATAACCATTTTCTGTTTTATCATTTCATTTTTTTCTTTTTTCTCTAATGGCAGAGCTGCATTTTCAGCATCATTACTCCAGTCTTCAGTGTCACATGATCCTTCAGAACTCATTCTAATACGCTGATTTCTGCTCAAGAAACATTTCTTCTACTTATTATTATTATTAGTTGAAAATGGTTGTGCTGCTTAAGTGTGGAATTTATTTCAACTTTTATTTTAAATAGAAATCTTTCGTAACATAAATATATTCTGGGTTAATGGTTAAATTACATTTTAGTAAAAAAGCATGTGTAATTAATTGAAATCATGAACCAAATACACTGTGACATAATTTGACAAAGTTTTTAGGGTCCAATGAAATCCATATGAAAGGTTTTATTGGTAACACTTTAGTTTAGGGTCCAATTCTCACTATTAACGAGTTGCTTATTAGCATGCATACTAGGATTTGTCTGCATGACCATATTCTGCTTCCCTTAATCATACCCAATACCTAAACTTAACAATTATCTTACTAACTATTAATAAGCAGTAATTACGAGTTTATTGATGCAAAAGCCGTAGTTAATAGTGAGAATTGGACCCTAAACTAAATTGCATTTTAGTGTGAAAAAGTTTTATTTCATTAGGAATTTTGTGTTGATTTATGATTAATTACATAAAATGGTGAAATGCTTGTGAAGTGAAGCACTGGAGATGAAGTTCGTTTTTATGTCCTTATAGTGAGATGCTGAAAACACCATGAGTGTCACGCATGCTTGAGAATGTATAGTAATAACCTAGTATACGACTCTTTTGTTCAGGAAAAATGAAATGCTGCATCAGAACAACCTTGAACTTAGTTGTTGTCAGTCACTGCAAGTCTTATTTTCAGTGGATGTGCACTATGAAGAGATCTGTGAAGATTTTGTTCCCTTCAGATCTGGAGTTTATGACACTAAACCTCGGTAAATATAGTAAATCAAGAAAAATTAAAAACATAAAAATAACGATTTCATAGAGCTCTCCTAATGTAAAAATCATTCCAAAATCTAGCTCTAATGTAAACATCAGGCTGTGTATTTTCTATGGCTTTGGAACCTGCACAGAAATTACAATTTCTTGGTGAGTTTTTGAATGTGAATAAATCCACGTGCGTAATGATGAGTTGTGTGTCCTGAGGAGCTGTGCGAGTGTCTTAATAACATGCTGTGTTGTGTGAGAGTGTATGACCTCATCCCCCTCACCCTACTTAACCTTTGTGACCTTCACCCCCCCATACGCCCTCTTCTCCACCCCCCCCCCCCCCACCCCCACCCCCCAGGGGGAGACACTAGATCCCCATTACAGAGGAGAGAAGAAAGACCCACAAACACACACACCGCATCAATAATGCAACAACCTGACTGCCTTAGTGTGTTTTGTTGGGAGATATTCTCTCTGTCCTGGGACGCCCGAGTTTGTGAGAGTTAAGAAGAGAGAAGAAAACTTAGAAAGAAGAACGTGAAGAAAACAGAGCGAGATGACAAAGAGAGGAGACAAGACAAGAAAAAGAAGAGAAAAGAGAGGAGAGGACAAGAAGGAAAAGAAAAGAGGGGGCCTGAGGAGGGAGTGGGAGAGAGGGAAACAATAGAGAGAGGGAAAGGGGGATGGGGTGAGAGAGAGAGAGAGGGATGAGATCATAGCTCTTCTAGTAGTCTGTTGTCACTCAGGTCAAATTGCCTGCCTCTCTCTCTCTCTCTCTCTCTCTCTCTCTCTCTCTCTCTCTCTCTGGCATCGATTGCACTCAAGAATGTAAATTTCACAGGCGCTTCAGCACTTTAGTCTTTACATAGGAAGTATTTGAAGAATTCAGAGAATCCGAGGAAACTACCGTTGTGCTCTCCATAGTGGCGTGTTTATAAATAGGTCGACAGAAAGAGAGTGACACACTTTCACACTTTGTAATACATTTTAAGACCTCATTCCACATTTTCCTAAAATGTCTGAGAGAGATCAAATGCATATGACATGCATATGTCACAGCCAAATTTAAATGTGAACTGCACACCATCAGATTCCAGGCAATTCTCTGATCTCTGGCTTAATCACTATGTCTGTAACAGAGTAGTCTTAATATGAAATTACAGTCTTTTATGTTGCATTTTATGTTTATCATATTTTAATCATTTATTTGATTTCAAACTGTTATTTGTAACCATTTCCAAGTGGACTGACTGGTCTGATTTCGTCTGAAATGTAAGTTACTTAATTTTTTATTATTTAATTATATACTGGACTGTTTCATAAAAATGTGGGGGTTTTTGAGAATTTTTATTCAGAAATGTTAAAATTAACACATTTATAATGTTACAAAAAATGTCAAATAAATGCTGTTCTTTTGAACTTTCCACAAAAATATTAAGCAGCACAACTGTTTTCAACGTTGAAAACAATAAAAAAAAGTTTAAAAGTTGCACTCCAAAAATCTGAATATTAGCAAGATTTCTGAAGAATCATGTGACACTGAAGCTTCGCTTATTTTATTTTTTTTACATTTATTAAACTAAGAAAGTTATTCATCTTTTTATTTTTCTTTAAAAATCCTGAAAAAATCTTTCCGACCCCAAACTTTTGAACAGCAGTGTAAATTCTTAAATTATATCTCTTGTATTTTTTTCACAATCTGCGTGTGTATTGATGCTCAAGCAAAACTACGCCAATAAAGCACTTTGAAATTGAAATTAAGAGAGTGAGGGGACGAGAGAGAGAGAGAGAGAGGGGACGAGAGAGAGTCTCAAAATGACTTATCAAAAAGTTCTGAAGGAGTTTCTGTCAGGCAGCACAGAGGAGGGATTCAGCTGTTGGCTGGGGGAAAAAAAGCACAACAAAGACAGCTCTTTCTCTGTCTCCTCTCTTCTCAGATGGGAGCTGCCAAAAAAAATCGAATTTGGAAAAAGAGGATAGATAAATCAAATTCATCACGTTTTCGAATGCTATAACGTTATGCCGCTCTCCAAAACTCCTGTAGCCTTTTCATCGGTTTCCAACAGGACTAAATGAGCAGGACTTGAAAAAAAGAACGTCATTGCCTGTGATTTCAGTGGCAGTAGATCTTCGTGTAAAGTACACTGGACCTGTGACTGTTCCCAGGTCATTTTCACACCTCTGCTGAGATTGTGAGCAAGAGTGTGTGTGTATGTAAACTGATAGAAAATAACTTGGTGTGAAGAGAAAGGAGAGAGAACATCAGTGGTTTAACACTAACAGGTGAGTGTTAGGGCTGAATATAGCACAAAGTCAGCATTCAAAGTGCGTGTTTGGAGTGTGGATGAGCATGTTGAGACCAATCTCTTTGCAGTGTCTTTTCCCTTTTCTACTAAAACTTTTTTTTTAAAACCAGTCCGCGTACGAGACCTGAACGACATAACCTGCTCACAAACATCAGTGTTTGTTTATTTAAAATGTCACATGATTTAATTTAGTCTCTTTATGCCATTACAAGCTGATTATTTAAAGGGATAATATCATACATTTTTAATGTATTATTCATTAATAAGTTCTGCTTATAATGTTACTAATGTTTTTTGTGTCACAAAAAGAAATATTTCAGGGTTTTTTTAAAGCTTTGCTTCTGCTTTAAAAGCTTTGCTTCTGCATCTGAAATGCCCTTCGCATGTGAAATGAGCTGCAACGGCTTGTGAGTTTGCTGCAAATACAGTTTCTAACTGTGCGAAACAGCCCTGAAAGCTCTGAAAAGAAATGACTGAAATGATCTTGGATCTTGCTAAAAATAAACTTCGCAGTGTGACAAAATCAGATACAAAAATGTCCAACAGCAGCACTGGCAACCTCTTGGTAGAAAAGAGCTGCACCAAAACATAATGAACTGATGTCATATATAATGCAAGAAAAAAAGTGAACAGAGTGAAACCATAGTGCCGTTTAAGATTTATTAGACAGCGTGTATTACAACTAATGAATGAGAGTGAACACGTATATGAAGAGGGTAGAATGTAACTCTCCACTGTAAACACTCACACACACACACACAAGAGTGGTTTCATTGTGTGTCTTGAGGAACGTCGAAATAAGACCAGGGGGTTAGTGGTGGCCTTGAACCTCCAAAAATAGACACAAACACTGAGGTTATTGTTTTAGAGAGAGAGAGAGAGAGAGAGAGAGAGAGAGAGAGAGAGAGAGAGAGAGAGAGAGAGAGAGAGAGAGAGAGAGAGAGAGAGAGAGAGAGAGAGAGAGAGAGAGAGACAGAGAGACAGAGAGACAGAGAGAGAGAGAGAGAGAGAGAGAGAGAGAGAGAGAGAGAGAGATTGAGGGGGGACGACAGAAGGAGAGAGCAAATCAAAAGTTAAGGGGTTTCACACTTTAACTTTCTCACTGTAAATTTCTTCCTTCACACACCAGTACTTCTCCAACCAGTTGCAGCTCTTTCAAAGAACCAAGAAAGAGAGAGAAAAAGAGGGTGGAGAGGTATGCGATTAAAATAGAAAATGTTTGCATAATTTCTCTTTAAATTCCTGCCACCAAAAACACCTGCACTCAGTGCAATTTGGCCCACCACAAAAAAATCCTGTCATCATTTACTCATCCTCATGTCAAGGCCGTAAACATGTCTTGAACATTGGGGGGTAAACCAAAGTTAGTTTGTTTTTTCTTCTCAGTTTTTTTTTGCGAGTGGGTAGGGGGAATGGGGCAATTTTTTTATTTAAAGGAATTAAATAATGAAAGAATTAATAGGGTTGAGAAGTGAATAAAAAAAAAGCTACATTTTCTTGTCTTGTCTCACAAAGGCTAACCTGGATATTAGCCTACTGTTAGTCGCTGACCATTTATATGGTAAACCAGTTTCAAATATTAAGTGTTTAGCTACTTACATCTTACCACACACTCTTAAAACTAAAGCTGAACGTTGGAGTTTATCCCTCTTTTCCACCTCGCTTTTAAATCGCTTGTGAATGCCCGAAGCGGCCGAATTGTGAATTAGCGGCAATTCGGGGGCGGCAATTGCTTGAATGGTGGGTTCTTATTATTCTTAATGAAAAACACAATAACAAAACAGTTCAATGACAAACTCGCTTATTAAACATTTAACAAATTTTTATTAACAAAACGAATAAGCACGGCACACACCATGCTGATAAATGAAATCTGACTACTGCTGCTGATCTGTGCTGCGACTCTCGTTCGGCTCACGCTGAATTGAGCTCACGTGTTTAGATTTTAGTTGTAGTGTATGTTCTCTAGCTGAACTAAATGATTTTTATTACTATAAAAAATCTAACCGACGGTGGAGGGCGGTGCCACATGATCGTCCAAGTAATTGTAAACCGTGTAACAGAGTATCGCAGCAAGCCTATTGTGAAGGTGAGTAAATGATGACAGAACTTTTATTTTTGGGTGGAATATATTTTTAAATAGCTAAACATCTCTTTCTTCACACACACACACTCTTTACGTGTTGTGAGTGTTGAGAATGTGCAAAATATGGGTACACAGAAGTGGAGCATCCCGCATCCCAGAGCTCAGAGTATATTTGTCTTCTCATCCTCCGATCATTACCCTTCTATTTCTCCTCTCCATCTCTCTCTCTCTGAACATCTCTTATTCACTCAATCCCTTGACAAGAGCCACTCGTCCCCTATCACTCTCTCTCTCATTTAAATTACCATCTCAAACTTCTCACACTCCTGCAGTCAAACACTCACATGCTATTTCCACTCTCTCTTTTTAACTCGCTCACTTGTTCTCACACACTCACACACACACAGTCACACACACAGAGAGAAGAGCCCTCATAGACATGATGGTTTTCATGCTTTCAAGATAATATTTACTATACCCTACCTCTAAACCCAAATTTAAAGAGATATTTTGGATTTAGGGCTGAAAATTATCTAATGAATAAAATTAATAAAAATGAATTCATGAGAATTCTGTCATTATTTACTCCCCCTCAAATCGTTCCAAACTTTTATTTTTGGATGAAATATCCCTTTAACCCTCACACAAACCTTGACAAATTGACATTATTATATGTAAAGCAAAACATGATTTGTGAATCTTTCAAATAGTGAGGACCACTTCAAATGTCCAAGTCGGTTCTCGGCATGTTTTTAATACATTTGCAAGGGCAAAATTTGACCCTCACAAGTATAGTCACACACATACACAGCCTCTCTCCAGTTAGTGTTAATGTTCCGACAGATAGGTGAGAAAATGAGAGTTCAGCCCTCCCACCTTAACACATTACTGCTCAGAGTGTGTGAGTGTTTGTGTAAGACTTTTAGAGGACCCATTACTTGCCCCTGGGGAACCCCTTTTCACAAGGTCACTTCAGTCAAACAACGCAATCATGTCGAAGATAAGAAATATCAGCCAAGTGACGCAATCGTATGACGAGTCATTGACAGGTTATATCACCCCTTTGTCACAAAATATTTCAGTGCTGTGGCTGAACGCCTGTAATGAAGGAGTAATAGGGTTAAACGCACTAGAGAGTTACAGTAAAGCGTGTTCGTGTACATGTGTATGTGTGCGTACATGTACGTGTGACTGGGTGTTTCCTGGAATGTGTCACCATTGCGGTACAGGAAGTTAGCAACTGTTCTGCACCACAACAACATCTCTGCTTCCTGTATATGTGCGTGCACGCGTGTGTGCGCGTGTGTTTGTGACAGATTTTGACTCAGAGCATCTTCTGTCCTAAAACACTTGTCACTTTCCTCACATTTAAATCAGATCTGATGAGAGTCGCAAACTTTCAACGAAAGTCACGCCAACTGACACACAAACATTTCGCAGCATGCAGTGATAAAGATAATAAAGAAAAACAAGCAACAGGCACATTGTGTCGGTGTGTGTGCGCGAGTGTGCGTCAGCGCTGACTCAATGCGTGAGCGTGTTTGTAATTCAGCCTTCACAACGCAAACAATCTCTCTCCTCCATTCCCTTGCTTTCTCCATCCTCTCCCTCCCTCTCTCTCTCTTGGACACCGTCTCTTAGCAACCAGACACTTCAGGCCTAAAAATAAACCCCTAGAAATGAAGAGAACAAGAAATAAAACATAAACGACAATTAATCCTTTCACCAGAGCGTGAGTCTCAAATAGAAAAGGTAGGAGCCAGAGAGGAGCACGAAAGAAATAAGCGAGGCCCAGGAGCAGAGATGAAAGAAACCGAGAGAGAGCCAGCAACAGGTATTTGTTAGTTTTCTCGTGCACTTGTAGCTTGCTGGGAAGTAAGCAGGCTTCTCTCAGAGTCTACAAACACACACACACACACACACACACACTATATATAAGTGAAAACTCTTAAAGCCGCAATGGTTTTCACACTAAGACACTGATATTTACTCAACTTCTAAACCTTAACCTAAACCTAAAAAAACAATCCAAATCATTAGATTTGATTTGGTCGATTTGTGTGTGAAGACCGCTACAAATGTTCTCACAAATTGAACATGATTCAGTATATGTGAGCAGAAACAAGCAAAACACTCTACTCTCGTTTAGTTTTGACTTTGGTATAAAGTCAAAGTTCTTGTCAAAGTGTGTGTCAAAGTGTATGTTCTTGTCAAATTCCTTACTGGATTACAATACTGGCAGAGAAAACCTGATTCACACACACATGCTTCATTAGCACACCTGATCTAAACAGTGCGGTCCCACCACAGACTTCCTCTTTGCCTGGGTGGAGAGGATAGAGAGGAAATAAATGTAAATCCAATACGTAAGGAAGAGATAATAAAATCAGTCAAGCGCAATAAAACCTCTTTCTCTGACAGACTTTTCTCACACATTAATTACAAAAGCACTGTTTTTGGCAACTAGAACTGAGGGCAAACATACAATGAAATATAAAACACATTCTGATGTTTTGATAAGTAACAGAAGTAGCAACAGATCTTTTCTTCCATATTGTGACATCCGAATGAAAGGGATTATCAAAAAAAATGTAGGGAGTTTGCAGTTAAATTGGGTTTAAGTCAGCTAAATAAAAAGAGAAGTCCGGCATACGTCACCAGAGAGAAGTTTGTTGTTTCATCAGAAGATCAAGATTATGTTTGATTAATAAATTTGAGGTTAAAAAATGAATTTGTTCACAATAAGATCAACAATGCATTTAGAAAATAGATGGGGTGAATTTCCATTTCATGCCTACTTTAATGTTTTCAATGAAATATTTATTACAAAAAAGTTTCATGAACTTTGAAGGCACGAAACTTGCTTCTTTTATAAACTGACATCTCTGCACGTAAAGATAAGTAAATGAGTCCGATGTTGATTCAGTAACCTCTTAAAATATTCAGTGAGTTCATTCAGTGAATGATTCGTCAGTCTGATTCAAACCAATAATAGATGAGTTTGGGAGTCTTACTGAATGATTGACTAAAAGAACATGCTCTAAGAGTCATTTGTTGTGAATCGGAAAATGCTGGTCACACAGTTTTGTTTTTCGTGCAGACTGTGAGGACAACTTAATAGAGAAGATGTGTTTAACTGTCTGACTTGAATGTGATTAGATAAAAAGAATGCTTACAATCATCTCCAATGAAATATACATGCAGTAGAGAATGATATGGTGCATATACAGTGGCCCCAAAAGCTATTTGGGCATTCAAATTTTTTTATAAAGAAACACTGTGTCTTGTTAAAGTGGTCACTGAAATGGTTCACTGTCATTAAATGGTTAACAAGTGTACACACAAACCCCCTCCCATCAGAGCACAGCACTTTTATCACCCTCCTCATCTTTGTTTGTGTACGGCAGTCTGACTTGCGTCTGTGTGACGTGTAACCAGCCAAAAATACTCCCTCTTCTTTATCTCCATCACCCCATTCCTCACCCCTCCTTCCTTCACCTCCATCAGCCCTGCTCTCCCTCTCTTCCTGCTATTCTTCTACCTCTCTAATTTTAGATAGTGGGGGGGGGGGGGGGCTTCCCACATATGCGAACAATCTGAGAAAGCGAGAGAGACAGGGATATGAGTTTCTATCCAAGTTACACAGTTGTAACACTTGGAGTTGGTGAGAAACTTCTATAAGAGGTATGGGAATGTGTGTGCGCTCAAGGTCCCAAAATGGCCTTGTTGTTGCCTAGGCTGTCAATAGTGAGTGAACTAATAAAATTTACTGGCCATTTAGAATTATTTTTATTTATTATAATAAAATTAATAAATTATATATTTTAATACAATTTTATCCATTTCTGCTTAGCATGAGCCATGACATTTCAATTGGTAGATAGTTTATAAGTCTTTCATTCGCATCACTTACATCAGCAAGGCTCAGATTATCATTCTTATACAACTCAATATAAACCATATTTTTTAATTCATTTTAACTGGCAAGTAACATTATTTACTTAGCCAAGCCAATTTTTACTCGCATTTGGCACTCCCAAGCGTTCATTTTGGACCCTGTGTGTGTGTTTGTGGGAGCGAGGGGACAGAGGACAGGACACAGCATGTATGTGTGTGAGAGTGTGTCCAACGGTAAACATGCACAGAGCTGGAAGACATGCAGAGATACCGCCTGTCACCATCATACACACACACACACAGGTAGACGTGTTTCTATGTGATGGTGGTGTGATGGTGAGCAGCAGGACGGCTGTGCTCCGTATCTCAGAGATGTTTAAATGGATCTGCTCAAGCTGATTAAAGCCCTGCTGCTCGTCATTACATAACACTCACCTCACTCACACCACAGGAGACCTGGATTACAGCCACCGCCGTGTGTGTGTCTGATCACACTGTATTAGTTCAGTGTCTCTTCAGCATGTCTAGATATTCAGTCAGTGTTGATCTTCTGCTGAGTGTGTGTGTGTGGATCAGTGTTATCCATGGATGGAGAACACACACACACACACACACACACACACACACACACGCACACACGCACGCAGCAGCAGGGAGAGATCTCATTAATTGCTGGAATGATTGTATTATCAGGGCAGAGTGTTTTGGGTCCAGATCTCACCACAGCCATCCATCTTCCTCTCATCCTGTTGTTTGTCTTTCGCTCTCGATCACTATCTGTCTCTCTACCTCCAATCACCTACCTCTGTGTCACTCTTTCCATCACCTGTTTGTCTTCCCAGTCCCCCTGTCTCTCTCTGTCCCATATCTCTCTTTCTTTGTCCCAGTTCCACTGCCTCTTAATTTCAAAGTACTTTGCTGGAGAGATTGCAAAGCATGAATACACACAACAAAAGCAGTGACACAAAACATCATTGTCATTATGAAAAAAAGAAAAAAATTATAATAAAGCAATAATAATTTTAATAATAATAAAACAAAAGAAAATTATAGCAATAAAGATCATCTCTTTCTCTGTCCTTGTCCCCCATCTCATCTCTCTCTCTCTATCTCTGTCCCAGTCCCCGTGTCTCTCACTCTTTCTCTGTCTCTCTGCCTCTAGGGACAGATTACCCTCCTCAGCTAGAGCAAGTAAAGGCTGCTACATTATGCAAGACACTGATGATGTAACCACGCGCACTCACTCCTCTCAAACACACACTGTCTCACCAAAGCAACAAGCATCAGCTACTGGGATGTAGAGAATCAAAACAACCATCATCATCATCATCATCATCATTATCATCATGACTCCTATAGTAACAGCATCAGCCTTGTTAAACATGATTCCACTTGAAACACTCAATGACCCTCAACCAAACAGTGTGTATTTTTAAAGCAAACCAACTGCAACATGATTTTATTTGTGGCTCTTAACACTACCATTCTGTCTGTAATGTATCAGTGTTTACAATAGTGAGGTCGATTAGGTCACAAAAATGGGACTACTTTATTGCAACTAAGTACAACAAAGTTTACGTACATTTGGGTGTTTCATCATCATCAAATAGAGTAAGTCACATTGCTAACCTACTGACCAGGTTAGCACAACAACGAGGGAGAGACAGAGATGTCTAACTCGATTATTGCTGGACTGGAGTACATTATTATGTAATGGGAAAATGAGTACACAAACACACACACAAACACACACACACACACATGCATATACACAAGCATATACACAATGCAGTCCTTTGGGCAGAGATAAGAAGCTAAATTGTCCAATCAAATCACTTTATTGTCACTAAACCATATACATGTGTGTATAAACACAATACACATATTACACTATGAGTGTACGAGATGTATAAGTATTTGAACATCTACACACACTTGGCAGTCATTAACACACACAGTATGGGATGGAAAATAGTAGGAAAGTACCCCGCCCAGGGGAATCCCATCCAAAAACACATCTATCCTAACAGTACTTTATCCACGCAGCCACACACACACACACACACACACACACACACACTGAGGCAGCTCGCATTGAGTTACAGTACCAGTGGCAGAGACAATGGAAGTGCACATTTCTCAGAACACACACCTTGCTGAGTCATCCAAACACACACACAAATTCTCCAATACTTCAAGCATACGGATGCTTGAAACAACACAGACATATTCAACAAAGTGCTACAGAGGGCTCTAAAATCACTTTATGAATTGTTGCACACACAAAGCAACACAAACACAAGGCTGCAAACCGAGCCCCTGAGATAACACAGAAACAACATAGTCTCTGAGCAGCAGGCCGGGGTAAACCTTATAACTCTCACCACACATTAGCACAAAATGGCCGCTCAGTCAAGCTGGTTTCATGTGTTCTGTAAAATAATCGTGACATAAAATTTTCAGATCTTCCTCATTAGTTTAGTGCATAGGTTTGATTCCCCCAGTGGGGAGATTTCCTTCTTTCACAATTTCCCACAAGTGATCAATAAAGTACTTATCAGGTCTTATCTTACATGCCAAAGGTAGCAACTTGTTGTACATTTACAGGTGAAGTGTGTATTTTCTACAACACTCAAATTTCTATCACAAATGTTTAGGTTTCAGTTATGGGCAATAGATACTTTTTGTGATCACTGTGCATATTATACACATTATAATAATATTTGCTGTAATATATTGTGGACCTTGTTTATACACTACAGTTTGGAGTCTGTAAGTTTTTTAAAAATGTTCTGTTATGCTCACCAAGTCTATATTTATTTTGTCAATATACAGTAAGACAGTATATTGTGAAATATTATTACCATTTAAAATAACTATTTTAATATATTTAATATAAATCCTTCTAATATGCTGATTTGCTGCTCAAAAAACATTTATTGTTATTAATGTTAAAAACACTTGTGCTGCCTAATACTTTTGTGGACTGGAATCAGTGATTTTTTTCAGGATTGTTTGATGAACAAAAAGTTCAAAAGAACAGCATTTATTTGAAATATAAAATATTTTGTAACCTTGTAAAATCTTTTAATCAACTGATTGCATCCTTGGTGAATAAAATGATTAAATTATTAAAAAGAAAAACGTACTGACCCCTAAACTTTTGAATGGTAGCGTATTATAAATAGATACACTATTAACCTGTCTGTCAGTGCGTGACATGATGCTGAGTTTTTGTTCAGATCTATTAAATTATCCTAAAACACAGTATTAATGCAATTCATAGTTTGGCTTTATCTTTCATTTTTATTTCGTAGAACAGCAGTAAAGCAGTTAAGATGTCAGTTTTTTTTTTTTTAATGACAAGATCAAATTAGTTCAGAGTGTAACGTCATGTGGTGCAACCCCCCAAAAAATGTAAAGATATTTATAAAACGAATATCTCATGATATTTGTTGAAAAAAGCTTTTTTGAAAATAATTATGTGTGGATGCGTCTTTTCACAAACAGTTCCACCTCAAACTTCCACCTCTACGTCTACATGCTACGTTGAACCAGAGCAATGGCTTACTAAGAACTGTCTCTCTCTGCATATTATATTTGAGAAGAGATGCAAAACACTTTAAGCTACATGCCACTACAAAGTGCTAAAACAGTGTGAGGCAGGGCAGCCGTTCCTGTGACAGACTGAAAGCTAAAGTTAAAAGCCACACTATGGCTGCTGTGCCGAGAGGGCCTCACGGTCTCTGCCCCGATCCGTTATAAACCCTAATCCCCTAAAACAACAAACACACACTGTTATGCAGGCAAGCCCTGAGCTGCCCTGCACTGCCTTACACTGCTTTAGAGAGAGAATAAACTGAGCGCGTCCCTTAAAACCTGGCCTACATGTGAGTGTGAGCATTGCATAATCAGCCAAACCATGTCTGAGGCTAAATATGGTACAGTTAAAACAATTATGAGGCAAGCACTTTGGCCAGAGATCACAAACACACACAAGAAGATTAAAGCTGATGTCATCTAGCTTCAGCCCAGAATATCACCCAAAGCCACAGAAATAAGCATTTGAGAGTGCAAAAAAGGACGTGTGATGTTTAATAGACTGGCCACAGAAAGAAACCGAGAGAATATAATAATGAATGAACACTAATAATAGAGCTAATGGACGCCTGACTTCTTTTCAGCAAAGACACGCGTGTGTGACGGGCAAACATGCCATTAACATTTGATGCAGAGAGTCGCCTAAATACAGCAGCTCTCAGACCAGTCGGATATGCATTATTCAACAACACAAGACATTAAGCATCCATGTATATACATTGAAAGAGAGGGCAGAAGGCCGTTGAGTTCAAGAGCTTGAAGGGTTTGTTTTCTTGCATACGCAGAGAGGTCGCATCTTCCAGCGCAGAAATGGAGATGCGGGAATTTACAGAGTTTTTCTGAATGCTACAGCCTGTAGTTGGAGATGATGACACAGCACAAAGTCCACCTGGCCCGAAAAAAGGCACTCAAATACTCACAAGCATGTGCAACCCACACCCGGCCTAAAAAACAGGAGAGGGATGGAGGGAAAAGACAGAGAAAGAGAGAGTGATGGAAGATGAGATGCCACTGGGGTATTCCAGCATGGATTAGTGACAGAGAGGTTATGTGTGTGTGTGTAAGAGGAGTGGAGGGATGGAGGTGTAATCGATGGTTTAAAAGGTTTTCAGTCGCACCAAAAACACACACACACTATTCTTTCATAGCTCACTATGAAACACAAAACTCATCTGAAGCACACACACACACACACACACACACACACACACACACACACACACACACACACACACACACACACACACACACACACACACACACACACACACACACACACACACACACACACACACACACACAGAGTACATGTCAAGCACCAATATCATCTCTTCTGACTGTGGAAGTGTCAGAGGTGTGCACTGAAAGTCAAATGGCACTTTAAACCTGAAGAGTGTCATTTTTTCAATGTTAAAATACTTGAAATATTTCCCTTAAAAGGCTGTGAATCTGCGGTGCTTTTTGTTTGAGCATTCGGACCAGCCCAACGCAGTAACAGTGCCTCAAGCAATAGCGTGAACATCGGGGCGGGACACTACCTGTCTTTTCGACTAGATAGATGAAGGAATGTTTGAGAAAACTACCTGGAAACAATCATTATATTTTCTATTGGGACTATCTGTCTTTTCGACCAGATAGATGAAGGAGTGCTTGAGAAAACTGTTTGGAAACAATCATTATATTTCATTTGGTGAAGTGGTGCAAACATTACACACTTAAGTAGAAAAAAGGCTGGATGTAAAGTATAGCTAAATTAAAAGCAGATACAACCCATTTGTTGAAGGACTTTTTCAAATTTAGACCTAATGATATTTTCTGGGATGCACCGCTTATGAGATTTCATTGCCAATTTCGATACTGTTTGCCGATTTGTTTTTCTTTGTTCAAGCAAATTTATTTGTTGTTTATTTGCTCTATAACAGGCCAAAAAAAAAAAAAAAAAAAAACCTGTAGCCATTCGAAATTAGAGGCAACCACTGAATTTAATCATGATCCACACAAAGAAGCTACACACATGTAGCATGAGCAGTTGTTTTTGATTTAGCCTACATTAGAAAAAAACAATAACAGGTCTGACTTTAGATTTGTGAAATCATGCTTCCCTTTAGTGATACATTCATATACACCCACACCCCTAATTCTTGAGATTGGGCAAAATAAAAATAAAAACCAGCCAGTTCAGATTTATGGCCGGTCTAATTTTTGTAATATAAAATCATAAAAAATTAATACAATTGTTTTTGCCATTCCATTTTGTCTTGTGATGCATAAATTGCACACTGCAGCTTTAAAAAACAAAAACAAAACTGAAACCTTGCGATGGACTACTTGTACTAACTTTTTCAGTAATTTTGTCCCCAAAGTATATTTAAATGTTGGAAATGCATCCATTGTTTTATACTGAATTAATAATATTAATGCACAAATTACACACCTCAGCTTGAAAAAACACTGAACCTTTGGAATGGTTCAGATTAGATTTTTTTTATTTAGATTTAAACAGAGAAAATAAACCGAATGACAACTTTTTCCAGCAATTTTAAACCCAACATATAGCTAAATGTTCACACATTGTTTAATACTGAGCTAATGATATTATCTATGCCAAAATATTTAAAAAAATATTTAAATATTAAAACTATTTTTGCTATTCACTATTCGGTGTAGTAATGCACAAATTACATACTTTCAGCTTCAAAACATTTTAAAAACCAACTGAACATTTGTAGTGTTTCACATTCAGACCAAATGTCATTTAATATAATCATACAGAAGGCGTGTTGGGTTGAATTCCAGTCAGCCTTCCATGAAGGTGCAACAGCAATATCACAACTCAAACACTCTACACAACAAGCGGGCGGCATGCGAGGGTATAGGACATCCTCTCCTCGCAGCTCTGAAAACATTTTCCACCTGTCTTCCATCCAGGCCTTCATATGATTAACAGTACTTAGTGCACAGGTGCACATGCACACACTCGCCTGCTCATATCCAATACGTTACACACACACACACACACACACACACACACACACACACACACACACACACACACACACACACACACACACACACACACACACACACAGACCATCCCTTGACTAAACACATACACACCCTAACTGATGAATTAGAAAGTGAGTGCCGTAAATGCCAGTGACAAACTGGTTCAAAGTTCAAAACAAACTCCAGTAAGCTCTTGAACAGGTCTAAACACATGAAAAGAAGAACAGACAGAGAGAGAGAGAGAGAGAGAGAGAGAGAGAGAGAGAGAGAGAGAGAGAGAGAGAGAGAGAGAGAACATGATCTTGCATTCCTCAGAAGAGAAGGAAAGGGAACGGGGTACGGAGTAGAGGGGGTGGGGTGGGGTGGGGTGTTAAAGTGGCGCCAGACAGCATTTGAATTCCCGGCAGTTGACCACACAAACACACACAGGTTTAGTGCGTGTGTGTGTATATATAATGAATAAAAGTGTGTATGCGCTGACTTTCATTATTATTTTAATTTGAATAGCATTAAATCACAAACTCATACACTGTTACATTTAGCTAAATGAGGTCATACCACAGACATCTATTGTTTTCTTATTAAGCATACTACAAATTAGCCCTAATACTACTGCTAAAAGAAAACTTTTCGCAGTTCTAAAATGTAAAAAATCTAACATTATTGAGCTTACTTTATAAATATTTTAACTTTGTTCTTACATTTTTTCTTTGTTTTTCTATCACTGTGAAGACTTTCTATTGACATGCATTCATTGATTTCATTATGGAGTTATTATTATAGTTTTTATTTATAATATTAAAATCATTCAAATCTATAATACTAAACCAAATTCTTTTTATTTTATAAACCTATTTTTACAATTTAACTATCAGTATCCTTAAAAAGGGGCGTCTGGGCCACACAATGTAGGCAAACCTGACCTACACACACCTTGTAGCAGCACAACAACAAAAACCAACACGTTTTAACAGTCACCCAGGGATTCACGGGGAGTGAAACAAAGGTGGATAACAAAGAAAAAGGAAACTGCCTCACATATATAAAGTGTATTGTGAGCAAAACACACCTAATCTTATCTGAAGAGCTTACAATCAGCACTTAACATCTCAACGTCACTGGACGCTGCACTCAGAAAAAAACGCACACATACGCACAATGCAGGTGTTGCACTGAGTCATGCTCATGACAATGCAGCCTCTGTAAACTACCTGTATTACATTTCTCCCTCCCAACACACACACACACACACACACACACAAACAATCCAACAGCAGCTTAGCGCTAATGAGCAGCACAAAACGTCTCGGGGAAAACAACTAAGTACAACGTGACAGAGGGAAACACAGTCCAAAAACACAGTTGAAGCTTTAATCTTACTGAGAAAAAGATTTAAAATCATGTTAAAAGACTGACAAGACCTAAAAGTTAAACGTGTGTGTGTGTACCGCATCTGTAGAACACTATTTGTGTTCAAAACAAGGTCTGAAGCATCCGTGTTCAGAAATGCCTAAAGAAGCGAGCTTTTCCAAGAATGTGATTCGATGTGTGAGAGTTAGTGCTTGAGTAAATGAATGTGTGTGTTTGGCAGAATGCTTTTCCTGGAATGAGTAATGCCACACAGGCTGCAGTGATTTAAGCTTTGAGCAGGAATGTGGGAGGTCCACGTTTTTTCTGCAAAACAAACCAGTGTGAGAGCATGTGTATCAGCGTTAACAGAGTTGAGTGTTTGCTCAACCATGAGAAGATTGCCCCATTATCGGTTGTCAATGGCACATCCATCAATATCAACACTTTGTCCATTATTTAAAATCAATGAACATGGCTCACTATATATGTAGTGTACAGGAAAGAGTCTCTTCTGCAGCGTCCTAAATGAGTGAAAACAGATGTCCAAAATCTATCTGCACAGTGCAATTATGTGCAAGTCTAATAAAAGGCTAATGGAGGTTTTCTCTGAAAGTGTAATGGAAAGCTGCAGTATGAAGTCAGTGTAAACAGTGGTCGGAAAGAGGTGTTTAAAATCAGCAGAAAAGGTCACTTAACCTTTAGCATTTCAATAAAACGCACACATTAACATTCACAGACACAGAATTTCATAAAAATCATTAATTAAAAAGTATTTTATTCTAGTTTTTGAATGAATTGCATTTCTCAGGCTAGCTATTATTCTGTGCAGTCTTGGGAACATTTTTATGTTGATCCCGGAAGTGCAGCCAAAGAAGCGATTGCTAGTAAGTGTTTAGATGTTAAAGCAGATTTTTCAGATTAGTTCAACTGAGAAATTAAATAGGTGACAGGACTAAAGGCAGCCTGTGTTTTCACGACAACAAGGAAAAAAGTTGCCAAAATAATGCCCGTTCACACAGATCTGCGAAAATGACTAAAAAGGCTGTGTTTTGCATGCCAAGTCAGTAGTTGGCGATGTCACTTTGTCAAGAAACACCCCGCGAACACGTAATACGCATGCGTGAATTGCACTTTGAAACCCGTTTTCAAAAAGCTTGTATTTTCAGGCCGCCAAAACGCTGTTGTTGTGTAAATGAACGGCCAAAACTGTCATCAGTCAAAAAACATTTCTTTAAGTATTGTTTGCTACAAATAAAATGTCAATAGAGATAAGGCAAGTGTTAAAAAAAAAAATTTGTCTGAAGAAAAAGGGGAAAGGACTGCGGCATTCGCTAAAAATATAGCGATACTTCAACATCCATAATGCACTGGGCTCGATCCGACTTGTCTGTGTGCAGGGATACATGACATTGTAACAATACAACCCTGTTTGAAAATCGACAAACTTATCCTTACAAATGCAAGTAGAAAAATCAATGATCAATTGGTTTGTGGTTGAATGGAAACCAAAAGGCACTGATGAGAATAAACCAAAAAATAAGCACCCTGACAGATTTACATGCTTTCATATAGGCCTCTGAGAGCATCTTCAGTGGTTTGTCATGTTAATGAACATCCTACTGAAGGCTCTTCGGATATGTGAGGTATGCTATTGTGAAAGACATGCAAATATCCAACCACATAATAGAGCATCGGTTAAACTATTCTTTCTGCACAACACTTCAATCATCAACTTGATCTTTTGTTCTAGAAAAGTGGGTACAAAGAGAGAATGCACTAAACTCACATTTGCCTTGGTATGATTAACATTCTCCAGATGCTCGAAGAGGAAGAACAGAACAGAAGGGAAGGAAAGTAAGAGCGATGACATTTGACCTCACTAACTAAAGCGAACTGGAACCTTAATCAAATATTGTAAATCTGTAGTACTTCTGATTTGAAGAAATGAGGAATTACACAGAAGAATTTAGGAAATTAGATAAGGAAATGAAACCAGGCTGACGTGGTTCATACGCTATTCTTGAGTTTCATATGCGGTTGAGGAGATGGCATCAGGCCCTCATGCCATTGGCTGCGTGGCATGTGACCAACGGGGGCAGGGGCGTGTTGTGGAATGCAGGGTTAAGGGGTGCAGCTATGGAAGGTCATGAGGTCAGGGTCATATCACACACACACACACACACACACACACATGTTCCCCCCTCCCCCCGATCATACACAGGGGCCTCTGTGCTGCTGTCAGTCCATAAATGACTCCAACACATGGACGCTCTCGCTCGTATTCTACGCTGCCCCCGTAACCCACTGACATGGCAAACACACACAAACCACTGTGCTCCCCTGATGGTGGACACACCATTATTGTTCTCCAGGGGTAAAAACAAACAAAATACTATTCAACCCCTAAGGACCTCATTCGTCCCTAGAAACACACCATCCGTACACTTCCAGTGAAACATTTATTCCCAATGCTCCCAAATCGAGGTACAAGTTCTCCCAAGGCGAGCAGAGTAAGAAAAAAAAAAGTACAAACTGTATCGCTGCAGTGTTTAATACAGTCTCACACATCAATGTCAATGAAAAATCCTGCCAATGTGAGTGATATTTACAGGCGTTCCAATTGTGTTCAGAGAAATAGCATGACGGAGCAACCGTTTGATGGGCCTGATGGGAAACCAGGCAGTGCGGAAAAATACAAAACACGCTGGCTTGCTGATTGTCTCGAACAAACACACGCACATGCTGCCGAACAGGATACATAAGCATGTAAACACAGAGAGGTGCCTGCTGATGTTGAACTGGTTCCAGAGAGACCTGAACAACTGAGGCGGCTGCATAACACTGACTAAAATAGAGCATATGGTCTCCTGTGTGACAATGTGAACGAGCAATAAAAGGCTGCTAATTATTCCAAATTAACAATCTATTACAACTGCAAGAAAACCGGCTAACAGTGAGCATGACAATGACACACTCACAAAAACATGTTAAATAAAATAAAGCAAAACACAAACTGAGCCAGGATTTGATATTAACTAGGTCAGTTTAGGTCAGATCAGGTCAAAATGTGATTAGTTTTGATTAGTGGTCGACCGATATATCGCCAGTGGTCGACCGATATATCGCCACAGCCATTTTTTTTAAATATTGCCATTGGCCTATACGTTTTTCTAATTGGCCGATGTGTTAGAAGCGGGACTTTTATTTTGACAGGCGGAACTGAGAACGGCCGCGCCAGATCACACAGCGGTCACATTATCAGTCTTCATTAGTTTAAACTTTATGGTCTCTGTTTAACAGTCATATCTAATATGTTATAAAACTGTTAAACAAAGAAAGTAAACGGTATGCGAAAAAATATACCGTTTATATTATTAGTAAAAGGCAAACAATAGGCTATAATACTTTCTCATTTACCGACAACATTCAGCAAATATGCAGCATTATTTTAATGATTTATTTTAAATATTTATTTCTAATTTATTAAATATTAATTAAAATAAATATAAATTATGCAGGCTTTATATCAGCCACCCTGCTCTCTAAGATATTGACATCGGCCATAAAAAAAAAAACAGTATCGGTCGGCCACTAGTTTTGATATATCCTAATTGTATTTATGCAACAATTACAATTAGAATATGATTGGGCGAGCGGAGTTCTTTATGACGGAGTATTTGAATTATTCACTCTGGCAATATTGTCTAAATGTAGGCTATTATCTTCTTGTTTATTAAACTATCACACTAGAGATTGGGCAGACAATCTGCTGATATAGTTCTTAATATTTTATTCTAGCACTGGTAATATTATCACATAAAATAGTTGATATCAAATAGCTGATATTAATATATTTTAATGGTTAATAGCTTGTTTAATTATTCAGACTGAAATTTTATTTTAATTTATTGATTAAAGTGAACATAATTTTTTAAGGATGCCACAGAGTATATGACCTCAAAGGTAAAAAAAATAAAATATTGAACACATTTCTGACACTGATGGGTAAAACTTATCTCTATGAGAAATAAGGCAATACTACAAATTAAAGCTGCAATCTTGACCACTGACTATTCACTAGCAACAATCTCATGAGACAGCGCACAAATTACAGAGTTAGTCTATTTAGGATAATGCCGTACTAAATACACACTGAGGCCTGATGGGTAGACCATAGTTGAACCACAGACACTTTCAGATGTTACAGAGGAAATGAGATCAGCCAGGGTCAGCTAATGCCTGTTTGTGCAGACACACACACCACCCGGAAAAGAAAACAAGTCTGAAGAGGTGCGCATCATTCTCTGAATTCATGCAAAGTGGCAGTCAGAGAGTGAGGAAGTGATAAGAGCAGTGTCTCTTATCCAATTTGATTCATGTGGCGAGAGCTTTTTTGATGCTTTCGATAGTGTCAGTGTTAAGGACTGACAGACACACACATGACTTTTATCAGGATGCACACCATACTGACGCTGCCATCACCTCCTGTTCTCATAACAAACCACGGCTTTCAGAGAAAATGCTCTCTCACCGAAATGCACTACGAATTTATACCGCTGTGGGTGTTTGCAGGTAAGAACACAGACTGAAGAGATACTAAAATCTGATAGAGAATGAAGCACATGGAAACCACATCCTATACTCAGTACTGTATCTTCGTCTCACTCACTTGCTCGTTCGCTCTCTTGCATACTCAGCAGCTGAGCTCACCTCGTAACTATCGAGGTCAGAATGTGGCCTGCACAGCCGTAGACTGATAAAACCACAAGGTACTTGTAGTAGTTATTGCCACCTGACTTAAAGCATCCAGTCTCTGCATTTAATTACTGACGTTCAAATTCATAAAGTCAACATACATACGTGTGACACGATTTAGGTCTATTAGAGAAGGTCAAGAGGTCACCATTAAACCTTCATAAAATTTTGACTTTACACACTTTGCTTAATTAAAAATGCACTCCATATAGGGCACTCCATATAGCACTCCACTCCAAGTTTGGACGATGTTGTCTAAACGAATCACAGCTGAAAGTGAAATGTGGTTTTCACGTGTTGACATCGGTATCAGAGCGTATAACGAAATTATGAGGTAATATGTTTCTTTCAGGCCCTTCCCAAAAGATTAAGTTGAAATTAATTTAAAGGAATGATCCTTGCAGGTTTGTGGGACACATTCTGGGCTAGTCAGCACTATTTACATGGCTATTTAAAATGACTGGCACTATAGTGAGTTTTAATGCACACACAGGACAATAAGTATTATTATTTATTAATATTATTAAAGAAAATTGCTTTAGCTAGGCTAAACCTGGCTTTCAGTTTCAAACTCACAAACTAAAAAAATGCAAGTTTGGCACTAGACTAGAGGGATTTTAGATAAAATAATTTGCATTTTGCCAAGATATCACCCCGTCATTCACTAAATTAAAAGATTATACACAAAAGTAATTGCAATTTACAACACTGCATAATACAAAAATTTGGGGTCGAGGGAAAAAACACAAGCTTAACTTATAAGGGAGGGGAGGGCAGGGTTTATAAAAGTGAAAGTGACCATGACGTGCTACTCAGACTTCACACAGAGCACGATGAACTTCATAAAGCCCAGTCTACGGCGCGAGACAAAACTACAACGCATCTCGCGCGCGCACTTTTGTTTATGACGTCGCGCGCTCGAGTGTTGATGGAATGTAATAGTTAAAAGTCCGTTAAACTTAGAGCAACGTGGGTGGCGGGGTACGACCGCTGAGAAAATCGTGATGTGAGAGAATTGATTGTGATTGAGAGAGAAAGAGAGAGAGAGAGAGAGAGGGGGAGAGAGTGTGTGTGTGTGTGTCTCAACATGGATTCCCAAACATGCCACAATAGGCCTCCTGAACACGGCTACTGAAACTTCCTGTAGTTGGCGGGACAGTAACAACTTCACAAGTACATACTGGACAAGTGGATACATGTTACAAAACGAATACTTACGGCAAGTATGCTAACAGTCATTAAAGTGAATTCAAACTACTGGAAAGCATTCATCATAAAAGTAGGCGATCCAACACCTAAAGGGAAATTAGTGCGCAGCTCTGTATTATTAGGCTTCGCTGCAATTTACAAGCTTTAAAGCCTATATTAAAAGTGCCTAGAAGCAGGGCCGACTGTAAAGTGGTCTAGTTATAAACAAAGTAGTGAAAACTTTTATTAAATACCCCGGTGGAAAAGCGGGGCTTCCATTTTGAATGTGCCATGCTACTGGTTCAAAGCTCGCGCTTGAGCTGCACACAGCTGGCACGCGCAGAGTGCAAGGGGGAACATTTTGGGGGAGAAAACTCTTAACATTTTGTGAGGGATTCACAACATCGATTTCGACATATTTCAACGAACGACAAAAGTACAAGCTGCTGTTTTAAAGTAGTAGCCATTCAACAGGTTTAGTGCGTTTTGCGCTGACAGGACAGGACTGAAAGAAACCGTAGGCTAATGAAGCGTTCATTAGGTTTGAATGTAACTATTTAAAGTAAAACCGCAAACTCGAGGACTTGTTAACATTAGAACTACAAGAATGGACACGCTGAGCTCGACTAATTGTATAGAGTAGACTATACTTTAGGCTATTTAAATGAATGGAAAATTAACCGCATTATTTATTAGTGAAAACTGCCTTTCAAGTTCACGAGTTACAAATATATTAGATGAACCTGATAATGTAAAAAATAGAAATCAGCAGTAAATCAGTTGGAATGTCAGAGTAATAAGCCCTGGAAAAACAGTCAACTTTTCTAAAAAGTAAGTAAAGTCAGTTGTCAGTTTACTAATATATCAGTTTTGACACTGAATGATACATAAGGCTGATGTAAAATCCTTACTTTTGATGCACTGGCTCAACAAACTCACAAGTCAAAGTTGTTGTGGCAGCACTTGATAATGAATGCCTGGTAACTTACCCGAGTCCCCCGGGGTTTTCATGGTGAAAGTTATCTGCCCCTAACACACAGCAAGCTGGGTTAAGTTGTCAGTTCAGCAGTGGCGAGACTCGGCCTCTCCCGCTCCCCCGTCTCCAAAAGGCCAAACTTTTGTCCAATGTTCAGCACTCTTGTTGCTCCCGTCCTACTATATCTGGCCTCTTTACACGATTCCTCCAAACCCCCCGAACGACAGCGCTGAGTTTGGAAAGCGGCTCAGTACTTCCACTGGCGCGACGGGACGGGGTGCAACTGAGTTCCGAAACAGCGCTTTCCCGTCTGTCCCGGGAGCGATCGATACAATCCCAACACGGCAGAGAAGCAGCACTCAGAGTCTCTCTGTTACATATGCGCGCTCTTGTGCCCAGTTGATGATTTTCGCAACATTTTATCCTTGTGTTAGTTTGTCATCTGCTCTCCCGAGGCTCGCCATTCGCAGTATATCAGTCAGTTTCCCATTCTCTCTTTCACACCGACTTTTTTTTCCTTCCTCCACTCTCCCTAGTCTGAAACTACTCGCTGTCTCCTCCCCCCCATTTCTCTCTCTCTCTCTCTCTCTCTCTCTCTCTCTCTCTCTCTCTCTCTCTCTCTCTCTCTCTCTCGGGTGTCGTGTTTCGCTCGCTGCTGCCGCACGGGGCCGCCCACACGTTCGGGGGAAGGAGGGGAATGGGGCGGGAGGGGTGCCCGGGCATTGGCTGAGTCACGCCCCCTCACCACGAGCGGGGCTGGCGTCACTGCAGCACGAGGCGTCGTTATGGAGACCGCCATAGCCACTGTCCGTGATGACATCACATCCGCGTCCTACGAGCTGCAGATAACTTGAGAATCAGCGTCATCGTCCCAGTGAACGTCAGCAACAAGTGTTTTTCGAGTTAATTAGCCCTCTTAGTCTCTCATTTACTGATAATTGTCTACCTCCATCGAGAGGTAATAGTGCAATAATGATTTCCGGAATTTATCCCGCAAGATCAAAGACTGAACTCTAAGGGCCACTCAAACATTTTCTATCAAAACAAAATGTCAAAAATTATGTATCATAATACAGATGTATTGTGGAAACATTTTATACGTGTAAGGGTCAATGACACGCACACACACACACACACACACACACACACACACACACACACATATATATATATATATATATATATATTTATTTATTATTTACCTTTATTTTACCAGGAAATAATCCCATTGAGATTCAGAATCTCTTTTTCAAGGGAGTCCTGGCCAAGACGGCAGAATAATAGTTCCATTTAAAAATACATATACAAACATTTAACAGAAAAATACATTTTGGCAGTTTAACATCATCTCAACATATTCACCAGCAGCACTCAGTAACAGTACATGTGCATTTAGTACTCAAATAGTTCTTTATCCTCATTTTAAATTGTGTCATTGTCGGTAAATAATCAAATTTGAGCTTATTCTGCAATTTATACCAAGAAAACGGTGCAAAAACTTTAAAAGCACTTTCACCGAAGACAGTTCGCGTTCGTGGGATATCATACATGATTTGCCCATATGATCTAAGATTACATTTCCTGGTAGACACTTTAAGAGTCAGAAGAGAACATAAATAAGGAGGCAGTTTACAAAGTATGGCCTTAAAAAGAAAAATATACCAGTGTTCCAGCCTGCGATTGTGCAGAGATGGCCAACCAACACTCTCATACAAGTTGCAATGATGAGTACGAAAATTGGAATTAGTCACAAATCTTAGTGCTGCATGATATACTGAATCCAGCATTTTCAAAGAAGATTTGTTTGCATGCATATATAAAATATCCCCATAATCCAGCATTGACATAAATGTTGTTTGTATAAGTGTTTTTCTCGTACTAAAAGAGAAACAGCCTTTGTTTCTATAATAGAAACCCAACTTTACTCTTAATTTTTTTGTTAGACCCTCTATATGCTGTTTGAAGGACAAATTTTCTTCTAAAAGGAAACCAAGATATTTATAGACTGATACTCGTTCAATTACTTTCTCATCTAATGTAGTGATTTGACAAGCATTTTCTGTTTTCCTTGATTTAGAAAAGCACATCATTTTAGTTTTATCAGAGTTTAGTACAAGTCTCAATTTCTGAAGATTCTTCTGAATAATTATAAAGGCAGATTGCAGATCCTCTATAGCACTTGTCAAGGCTGGAGCAGAACAATACAAAACAGTATCGTCCGCATAAAAATGACACTTAGCATTTGTTACATTTTGACACAAATCATTTATATAAATAGTAAATAAAATGGGACCCAAAATGGACCCCTGGGGGACACCATTTTGTATAAATAATGAGTTTGAGGACACACCATCAACATGAACACTTGGGAATATATATATATATATATATATATATATATATATGAAGAGTTCAGATGCAGAAGCCTCTAAGTGCAATCTGAAATTTTCTTCTAGAATGATAATTTTTATCAAGCTTGTATATTTAAGTTCAGTAGTTTCACTTAAATGGCAATGAAAATGACCTATTAATTGTCATTTAAGTGAAACTACTGAACTTAAATATACGAGCTTGATAAAAATGATCAGTGTAGAAGAAAATTTCAGATTGCACTTAGAGGCTTCTGCATCTGAACTCTTCATATATATATATATATATATATATATATATGTATGTGTGTGTGTGTGTATATATATATATATATATATATATATATATATATATATATATATATATATATACAGTGAGGAAAATAAGTATTTGAACACAATGCTATTTTGCAAGTTCTCCCACTTAGAAATCATGGAGGGGTCTGAAATTGTCATCGTAGGTGCATGTCCACTGTGAGAGACATAATCTAAAAAAAAAAAATCCAGAAATCACAATGTATGATTTTTTAACTATTTATTTGTATGATACAGCTGCAAATAAGTATTTGAACACCTGAGAAAATCAATGTTAATATTTGGTACAGTAGCCTTTGTTTGCAATTACAGAGGTCAAATGTTTCCTGTAGTTTTTCACCAGGTTTGCACACACTGCAGGAGGGATTTTGGCCCACTCCTCCACACAGATCTTCTCTAGATCAGTCAGGTTTCTGGGCTGTCGCTGAGAAACACGGAGTTTGAGCTCCCTCCAAAGATTCTCTATTGGGTTTAGGTCTGGAGACTGGCTAGGCCACGCCAGAACCTTGATATGCTTCTTACAGAGCCACTCCTTGGTTATCCTGGCTGTGTGCTTCGGGTCATTGTCATGTTGGAAGACCCAGCCTCGACCCATCTTCAATGCTCTAACTGAGGGAAGGAGGTTGTTCCCCAAAATCTCGCAATACATGGCCCCGGTCATCCTCTCCTTAATACAGTGCAGTCGCCATGTCCCATGTGCAGAAAAACACCCCCAAAGCATGATGCTACCACCCCCATGCTTCACAGTAGGGATGGTGTTCTTGGGATGGTACTTCTTCCTCCAAACACGTTTAGTGGAATTATGACCAAAAAGTTCAATTTTGGTCTCATCTGACCACATGACTTTCTCCCATGACTCCTCTGGATCATCCAAATGGTCATTGGCAAACTTAAGACGGGCCTTGACATGTGCTGGTTTAAGCAGGGGAACCTTCCGTGCCATGCATGATTTCAAACCATGACGTCTTAGTGTATTACCAACAGTAACCTTGGAATTGGTGGTCCCAGCTCTTTTCAGGTTATTGACCAGCTCCTCCCGTGTAGTTCTGGGCTGATTTCTCACCTTTCTTAGGATCATTGAGACCCCACGAGGTGAGATCTTGCATGGAGCCCCAGTCCGAGGGAGATTGACAGTCATGTTTAGCTTCTTCCATTTTCTAATGATTGCTCCAACAGTGGACCTTTTTTCACCAAGCTGCTTGGCAATTTCCCCGTAGCCCTTTCCAGCCTTGTGGAGGTGTACAATTTTGTCTCTAGTGTCTTTGGACAGCTCTTTGGTCTTGGCCATGTTAGTAGTTGGATTCTTACTGATTGTATGGGGTGGACAGGTGTCTTTATGCAGCTAACGACCTCAAACAGGTGCATCTAATTTAGGATAATAAATGGAGTGGAGGTGGACATTTTAAAGGCAGACTAACAGGTCTTTGAGGGTCAGAATTCTAGCTGGAGATTTGTGGGATGCACATCCAGGGCGCGAAGCTCCCGTTCCACCACATCCCAAAGATGCTCTATTGGGTTGAGATCTGGTGACTGTGGGGGCCATTTTAGTACAGTGAACTCATTGTCATGTTCAAGAAACCAATTTGAAATGATTCGAGCTTTGTGACATGTTGCATTATCCTGCTGGAAGTAGCCATCAGAGGATGGGTACATGGTGGTCATAAAGGGATGGACATGGTCAGAAACAATGCTCAGGTAGGCCGTGGCATTTAAACGTTGCCCAATTTGCACTAAGGGGCCTAAAGTGTGCCAAGAAAACATCCCCCACACCATTACACCACCACCACCAGCCTGCACAGTGGTAACAAGGCATGATGGATCCATGTTCTCATTCTGTTTACGCCAAATTCTGACTCTACCATCTGAATGTCTCAACAGAAATCGAGACTCATCAGACCAGGCAACATTTTTCCAGTCTTCAACTGTCCAATTTTGGTGAGCTCGTGTAAATTGTAGCCTCTTTTTCCTATTTGTAGTGGAGATGAGTGGTACCTGGTGGGGTCTTCTGCTGTTGTAGCCCATCCGCCTCAAGGTTGTGCGTGTTGTGGCTTCACAAATGCTTTGCTGCATACCTCGGTTGTAACGAGTGGTTATTTCAGTCAAAGTTGCTCTTCTATCAGCTTGAATCAGTCGGCCCATTCTCCTCTGACCTCTAGCATCAACAAGGCATTTTCGCCCACAGGACTGCTGCATACTGGATGTTTTTCCCTTTTCACACCATTCTTTGTAAACCTTAGAAATGGTTGTGCGTGAAAATCCCAGTAACTGAGCAGATTGTGAAATACTCAGACCGGCCCGTCTGGCACCAACAACCATGCCACGCTCAAAATTGCTTAAATCACCTTTCTTTCCCATTCTGACATTCAGTTTGGAGTTCAGGAGATTGTCTTGACCAGGACCACACCCCTAAATGCATTGAAGCAACTGCCATGTGATTGGTTGATTAGATAATTGCATTAATGAGAAATTGAACAGGTGTTCCTAATAATCCTTTAGGTGAGTGTGTATATATATATATACATATACACACACACACACACACACATATATATATATAATTTCATGAATATCATTCATTTTGACGTGAATCAAGACGTTTTATCAAGAGGGTTATTTCTACATTTGACCTGAATACAAATTTTCATAAAATCAATTATGATAATTTTTTTTTTAAAGATCTCGACACAGTCATAAGGGATCCTTTTCTCGCCACACTTACTTTGATTTGCCGCATAAAGAGTTTTTTAATCGTTTTTTAAAACAAAATTGGTCCACACACTGAAAAATATGTATTCATAGAAGTGTGTTCAAGTCATTTTCTGTTTAAATTTACATTAATAAAATATATATTATAACATGTATATTTATATCTACCCTATACCTTTATACTATATATAGATAGATATAGATATATAGATAACAGCTTAATAGATACAGGTAAAGAACGAGCCATAAACATTTTCAGAATAAATTCATGAAATTGGACATTTCATCCATGGCTCCCAGGAATGGCTGTTTAAAATCTATAGGCCACTGGGAAGATGAGAAGTATTAAAGGGTTAGTTCACCCAAAAATTAAAATTGTCATCATTTACTCACCCTCAAGTCGTCCCAAACCCGTAAGACTTACATTAATCTTCAGAACACAAATTAAGATATATTTAATGAAATCTGAGAACTTTCTGTCCCTCCACTGACAGCTATGCAACCACCACTTTGACGCTTCAAAAAGTTCATAAAGAGATCGTAAAACTAATCCATATGAATTGAGTGGTTTAGTCTAAATTTTCTGAAGAGACATATTTTTATGGATTAGTTTTATGAACTTATGCTCTTTATGAACTTTTATAAGCGTCAAAGTGGTATTTGCGTAGTTGTCAATGGAGGGACAGAAATTTCTCAGATTTCTTTAAATATATCTTAATATGTGTTCCAAAGATGAACAAAAGTCTTATGGATTTGGAATGACATGAGGGTGAGTAATTAATGACAGAATTCTAATTTTTGGGTGAACTGTCCCTTTAAATATTCAATCAGAAACACATAACATGACCTTCCTAATTTTCTTCCTCTATTTTCCTTACAATGATTAGATGAAGATTACCAGTAACACAGAATTGCATGGCCTATTGACCACAATCCATTGAATTCTGCTGGCATGTGCATGAGTATGAGTGAGAATGAGAATATTGCAGTGGCACTGCCAGTGTGAGAAAGTGTGTATGTTTGTTTCCTGTATGATTTGAATGTGATCCATCTGCTCAAGCATATACATCCTGTTTTAAAGCTGAGCACCTGAACCATAAAAGGACCCCCTTCCCTCCCTCATGAAAAGTTTTTGAGTAAATGTGGTGTCTCTCATGAGCAGTGTAGCATGTCTCCTGTTCTAGATTAGCACATCCTACTGCTAGAAAACAAGGGACTGAGGAGGGTTGGCACAAAATATATTTAAAGTTGCCCCACGTAATATTACGTATATTAATATTATATTCATATTTTTTTAGTCATTTTGAGAAAAAAACATAAAAAATAAATAAAAACATTAAAAAAAAAAAATATATATATATATAAAGATCAGATGACCAGCCATATTCTTCTCACCTAATTGCAGTAATCATTAGACAATTTTTTTTTTTTTTTTTTTTTTTTTTTTTTTACAGAATTCATTTATAATGGCTAATTGTGAGTAATCTTTAATAATGTTGCTTTTCATGATTCTGCATTTTTCCCACTAGGCGTCACTATAAATCAAAGATGACTGTCATATCAGCCAGGCCAACATAAAATATTTGTGAGAATAACACACTGCTGCATGGGTTGGATTATTGTTTTTGTTTTTTTTAGCAATTCATCAAATTAGTGATGGAAAGGTAAAGAGAAGACTGACATGATGGCCTGTGTTTTATGAGCCTTAACCTGATCATTTGCCCTTTCCTTTGAGAGGAAACTGCTGTTACTGAGCTTTGAGCTGTTACGAGTGTTGTAGTGGTTCTCATGATTGTGCTTCTTGTTGTTATTTGTGCTAGTCAGGCTGTAGAGTGTCAGCAGGCATTTCTGGTCACAGGAAACAGACGTACCTCAGATAAGCATCTCTGCTCCATAATGTTTCTGCTGTTGCTGTAGTCTGTGTGAACGTGTGTGTGTGTGTGTTTTGGAAATATCCAGTGCTGTCACATCTGTCCGAGACACCCTGTTTTCTTTCCCCTAGGAAAGAAAACAAGAGCAGTTACTGGGATGGGCAATTTCCTTTGGCCACAGAGACAATAAATACAATATATTTCATTTCCTCTGTCTCACACTCTTCTACTTCTCTCTTCACCTGTCTATCTCCATTTCTGAGTTTGCTGAAATGTCTTCAACAGCATTTGCACGTTGAAGGAAATTTTAAAAAAGATGAAGGAGGGATGCTCATATCATTGATAAAATCGGGAAGTTAAACACAAAAACAAACAAAATCTTATCTCTCTGCCAAAGCACAATACATCCTATTCATCCTTGTACTGTATCACTTGTATTATTAATCCACACCGTTATTTAGCACCATCAACCTTCTCTTCCTCCACGTCCTCTGCTCTCCTAATCTCTTTGTTTCAAATCTGTTACAGTAAACTCACGGTAATCAGTTTCTCAGAAAGGTTCCTTACTCTTCTTGTTCTCATACGTTATGTGTTTATGTATTGACACACACAACTTACCTTCACCTCCGCAGTTGTGTTTATGTTACCAACAGCACTTTCACCAAGTCTACCGGCTTCCACAAACATGGAAAATGCTGGAGTGACTGGAAAAACATTTAGCGCTAATCAAAAGTTTGGATTCACCTACTCTATTGTATATTTGTGCTAGTGTATGGAAGCTGTTTACGCCTCAGCGTAAACATTATTTTTAAAGAATTGATTCATCTTAATGTAATTTCTACATTTACTAATACATTTTTTAAATTAAAAGCTGCATTTGTTAAAGTCCCCCTGTGGTGAAAATCAAGCTTTTAATGTTGTTTATATGTCTATGTGGTGTTTTTAACATGCTTTAAGACAAACCATGTGCAACTGCATAAGACACCATTGCTGAGTATTTTCTCCTTAAAACTGCAGTGAACCAAAGGCAGTCTCAAAAACACGGTTTGAAATCTCTGGTGTTTCTGACGTCACAAACTACCTTGTAACCAATCATGTCAACGTGTGATCACAAGTGTATCTCTGAGCTGGTGCGAGTGAGTGGAGGCGGGGCTAATTTGCATATTCATAGAACCGCGTATTCTAAATGAGGCAAGAGTGCAGAGTTACATTCAAAGGATGAACAATTGTATTTTTTTATTAATTAATATTAACAAAAATGAATAAATACTGTAATAAATGAATTGCTCATTGTTAGTTAATTTTAGTTAATGTATTAGGCTAACTACTGATAACTAATGGGACCTTATTATAAAGTGTTACTAGTGATTGTGAGATTAAGTTTAAAATAAGAAATAATGCTAGATATGGCAACACGTTCTGTGAAATGGCCTTGTCAGTGTTTTTTCATTGTTTAATGTAATGCTGTGATTTTCTCTCATGTGACTCAGTTGCAGCATTATGGGGGAAACCCCCCCCCCCCTTCTGTTACCCCACCCCACCAGCTCAATTTCCCTGTTGTTCTTTATGAGATGATCAGCATTTAAAATCGGAGTGACAGACAGATGCTGGAGTGATACAATGCTTTCCAACACCCTTGCACCGTTCAGCCACTCTTCCTCCCTCTATTTTGCTGCTAATGAAGGTACATTCTCACAATACTAAGTCATGTCCCAAGTGACACCACTTGTTCTCAGAAATTAGAGCTCTGAGTACAGAGGTATTTGAAAATATACATACTAGCATTGCACACTCATAAGACCCATGAGTGCCTTTGCACTGTCAAGGTAGACGGTAAAAGAGAGAGTACTCTGTTTAAGAGGGCCTCATTGTTACTCTTTATCTTTTGGCCTCCTAGTGGAGTGAAGCACACAATTGTGATGGATCTGTCAGACTGAGCAAGAGAGAGTGAAGTGATTCCTCAAAAACAAGGGATGGAAGGAGAGACCAACGCTTTAGAAATTAGATTGGTAGAATTAAATTCACGAAATAGAAAACTTTAAAAAACAATTAATGTTTAATTATGAAAAATGTAATTGCTGCATATAGCAAATATTTCAAATAACTTTAATCCTGTTTTGTTTTGTTTTTCTCTGGGAAGAACAAAATTAATGTCAAATTATATTTAAGTATACTGGACATTTAGATCACATAAAATATTAAATATCTTTTTTTTAATCAATAATAATAAAAACAAGAATTACTAAAAATTAAGTAAAATCGAACTAAAATAATTAATAATATGTTTAACACCATAATTAGTAATTTTTTAACATAATATTGTCATTAAATGAGTGATGAACAACATGTATTTAATATGTTTTTTTATGAAGCAGCTTACACTTTAAAGGGGGGGTATAATGCCCTTTTCACAAGATGTAAAATAAATCTCTGATGTCCCCAGAGTGTGTATGTGAAGTTTTAGCTCAAAATACCCCACAGATATTTTTTATAGCATGTTAAAATTGTCACTTATTAAAGGAACACGCCGACTTTTTAGGACTTTAGCTTATCCACCATATCCCCCAGAGTTATATAAGTCCATGCATACCCTTTTCATCTCCGTGCGTGCCATAACTCTGTCTGACATACTGCTCCCTATAAGTGACAAAATAACGAGTCCAAATAACATACAAATATACAAATATAACAGTTATACGAGTATACAAATAACAAGGTCACATGAGACACAACCATCTTCTAACCGTATACATACTGGGAACTATATTCTCAGAAGGCAAATCACCAGTGTTGCCAGATTGGAAATGTCCAAGTATCGTACCAGAAGCTCAAAATTATCGTATTTTGAAGAAAATTATCGATTCGGGAGTATAGATAAAAGCCCGCCCGCACTTACAATTGATTGGTTGGCTCCTTAATTACATGCGCTTCGTGAGTCACCTTCTTTTACTGTCTATGTGAGGCACTCTAGCACACACACGCAAGGTCTCTCTCGCTCCCTCTCTCTACACGTTCTTCCCCCGGTAGACGTAGAATCCACGGCTAGATCAATGAGAAGTCCTATTACAACGACCATCATTTGAAGTGTCACACAGTTCTGAAATTATCGTACATTATAGGATTTTTTCCATTATTGATCGTACATCGTACAGAGGTCAAAATTATCGTACAAATACGATAATTATCGTACATCTGGCAACACTGCAAATCACTGCTACTTCTGCGGAGTGATTTACTCCAACTCTGAGTGAACTCTCTGCTCCTCACCACAGAGCTTCTTAGCTGCTGCGAGCAAATCACTCCGCCCAAGTAGCAGTGCTTCGCCTTCTGAGAATATAGTTCCCAGTATGTATACGGTTAGAAGATGGCTGTGTCTCATGTGACCTTGTTATTTGTACACGCTGTGACTATACAAATAACAAAATGTATATAGGAAAATGTTGGCGTTATTTTGTCACTTATTGGGAGCAGTATGCTAGCTGGAGCCATTTACCTCCAGTCTTTGTGCTAAGCTAGGCTAGCGGTGGGTGCGTCAGACAGAGTTACGGCATGCACAGAGATGAAAAGGGTATGTATGGACTTATCTAACTCTGGGGGATACGGTGATTAAGCTAAAGTCCCAAAAAGTCAGCGTGTTCCTTTAAGGGAGAGCAAAAACACACTGTTTTTGTGTGTATGTCCCTTTAAATGCAAATAAGCTGCTGCTTCCGGCCCAGAGGGCGGAGCTTCAAGAGCTCATTCTTAGCAGCTTTGATTACCTCACACAGACACACTGAAAATTTCACAAACTTTTAGCCTTTTATGTTCAAACAAACATGGAGAGACTCGAGAAGAAGTGACAACATGTAGACAACATTTCTGAATGATTAGTTGATGAATTTATGTAGCTTATGTGTAGTTATCTTCTAGTCATTGATTAGCATATTCTGCCTTGATAATCTATAAATCGTGTTCCGGGGGCAGGCTTTATGTCAATTTTAGGGTTTGTGATGTTTGCTTTGAACTTGTAACTTTGCAGATGTTGTTTATGCTCAAACAGCAACATTACACACTAACTAAAGTTAGAAAAGTGAAATCATATTCAATCCTTTAACTCGTTGTGATTATTTCACCATGCAAAATGCTGCTCAGTGAATGCAAATGTCGAGTACATTGGACATCCAATATTTACTTGACGTTGTTGCATGAAAAAAACTATATTTCTTTTAGCATTTTATTTAAATTTCATATAATTTTCCATAATGACGAATGTAGAAAATGTGGGATTAAAAAAAAAAATCTTATTCTCACATGCTGCCATGTCAGTGTGTAGGCTATATATGCTGAACCAAAAATGACCAAATAACATGATATAAGAATTTTGTAGAAACAGAAAGAAGTCCAGCAGACAACATACCTGTTGCCATATGGCCAGAATATTTTATTTATTTTTTTAGTTATTAGACAAGAAGGCATTTCTGCTGGAGACTTAGCCATATGTGTACTGATGATCACAGATGAAGAATTACAATTTGAAAATGTACAAGAAAAATTAAACTGTTTTAGATGGGCCTATCTTGCGTTTCTCCATCTGTGTGTCTGTGTGAGAGTGAAAGGACGAGAGAGCATGTCAATGGGCTCTGTCATCAAAGAACATGTTTATTTTCAAGTTTGGCGCTCCAACTGTCAGGAATCTCATCATCTCCCTTTAGTGCCCCTCCTCTCTCTTCTCTGTATTCTTCCCTCAGTCTTTAGGGTCATGTTCCATAGTTTAAAGCGCTTTTTGTCTGCTCACCACTATAACAGAACTGACAATCCCTCTCTCCCACTCTCCCTCTCTCTCCATCTCCCTCTCTTTCTCTCAGCTGGCTTTCACACAAGAGTAATAGGATTACCACACACTGCTCTGCCAAGGACAGAGACTGGAGGGGGAGACAGGAGGACAGGTTAAAGAGGGGGATGAAGAGAGAAAGAGAGAGAGGAGCGGGAAATGAAAGAGTACAAGCTGAAGAACAGACTGCGATGTCGGTGCACACCCTCTCTGAAGCCCCTCAGAGTAACAGGCCTGTGATATTTGAGCAGTGAGAGAGAGGTATGTCTTGCACTATGTCAGTTGCTATATTAAGCACACAGTGTGTGTTGATAGTGTCTCCAGTATCTTGCTTAGGATCAAACTCTTCCTATTGGCACAGTTCACTGTTTCCACTATCACTTGTCTCTCTGAAGCCTCCATACCTTCATTCCTGCGAAATGGATCTGTATCCGGTACAGCTGTCATTTCAGAGGCGTGGAGCTAATCTGAGGTCCGATTTAGCAGCATGACAGGCCTAAACTGGGGTCACGACAGGGCTGCTACTCACTGCTGCCGATAGTATGCCAGCTGCTGAACTTCATGTAACTCAAGCTCTCAAATCACTACACGACATACCACAGATAACAGAAATGGACTTCTGTTTTACACATGCATCAGATTCATATCAAATATCTGAAGAACTTGCTGTAAGCTGTTTTTTAGGATATTAAAGGGGTCATCGGATGCAAAATACACTTTTATATGGTGTTTGCATATAAATGTGTCTTTGCTGTGTGTGGACACAACCACCATACAATGAAAGAAATCCATTAACTCCTTCTTTTTTAATCCTCAAAAAGCCTAAACACTCTCAAGAATCAAGCCGTTTGGATTTGCTGAACAATACGGACTGTCCCGTATTAGCATATTTCTGCCCTCAGCCATTTGTATACTGTCTGCCAAGGCAGCACTTTACATGTCTTGTGTCAACATGCCCCACTGAAGAGAGGGTGGGGTGAGCAGTTGCTCATTATCATTTAAAGAGACATGCACCGAAACGGGTCGCTGTGAACAGAGCTGTTTTTGAGGAGGTGAAAGGGTGTTGTTTTACTCAACCATTGAGGAATTTTAACCAAAGTATGTTACAAACTTTACATGAAGACCCTAAAGAATCATACCCAACTTGTGGAAAATGGGCATCCGATGACCCCTTTAAGCATGTCTCTATACACCAGCGTTTTGCACCATTCAGAATTGAATTTGAATTGAGGCGCACAACAGGTTATGGAATTGAAATTGAATGTAAGGAAGTAGAATTGAAATTAATTGAAATTTAAAGACATTCATGTCATTTTTAACTAGAAAAGAACTCTGCATTTCCCAGAATGCATTACCTGTTTTGTAATTCTCAAGATGAAATTTGGGTGGCGCACCCTTTTATATGGTTGTTTTTGTCCCTTTTCACCTACAGTAACCAAACTTCATACACTTATAGATCTCTTCGGGCCAAACAAGCACTCATAGTCATAGTCGTACGCCAGCTCAACAGGAAGGCAACTAATTTATGGCGAGAAAAGGGAAGAAGTGTGTTATAACTTTTGCATACATTGACTGATTTTGATGAAACCTCAGCTGTGTGTTCATTGTAGGAGGCTGATCACATGAATGTGACTATTGTGAGTCAGTAGCCGCGTTTCCATTACCCTTCAAATTGCGAAAATTGAAATTGCGAATTGGAAATACGCTCAATGGAAACACGTCAATTTCGCAAAAAAGTTTTTTTGCGATTTTTTTTTTTTTTCAGGCAATTCGAAAAAGGAATATTTTGCAAAACTGCAATGGAAACAGTTTTTGCGCATTTACAGGTCACCTGACTTAGAAGGCGTGGTGTGTTTGGACAGAATACGAGACAGAGTTCTTTATTAAATTCATAAAAGACAAAATAATTACAGGAATACTGGATTCTAAACCTCATAGAGGTGCCACAATCAAGACCTCGAAGCAGAAATGAGTGAGAAACACCCAGAAACACCTCATATGTTTGTGTAAGTAGGTGAACGTGATTTCACCAAATACCACATGTTCCTGGATCAACATCTTTGTTGATCCTGGAACAACTTTCCAATCAACCAATCAGATTTGAGGGACAAGTTTACAGTTTATGTCAAGTTTAGGCTTAGACCCAGGGTGAGGTGCTTCAACATCAGTGTTATTCACCTATCATTTCCCTCTGATTTTAGGGAAAAGTTATGGGTAGGGTTAGGTTTAGGGGTAGGAATAAGTTAAGGACTAAATTTTGGGACAGGAATGTTATTCCAGGATCAACAAAATATTATGATCCAGGATCATGTCTTACTTGGCAAAATCACGGTGACCGGTGTGAGTAAGGGTCTTTCCTTGCCATTAATGCTTGAATAACAAGCCTACGTTTCCTTCCATTAATAATAATAATGTCTAGTGCGGTACGTGGCTGTGATATATATAAACCTACCAACGTCCATTGCCATGATTTTTGGAATGACTTATGGTGAGAGGAAAAAACGACGCTGTAGTCGCATAACATCTGTTAATGGAAACGCCGTCATTTCGCAGTAGTTTTTTATCGATATTTTAAAAAAAATCGCAAAAGTTTTGCGCAAATCTGTAATGGAAACGCACGCGCCTAGTGGCAGAAGGTGGATTGCTTGCTGCACTGCTTGCAGCTATGTTTCTGTTTTGGTGTAGTTTTCATTCTGTTCCCTGTTCTGCTTTGCCTGATTTCTGTTTGCTAGTTAGTTTCCTTAGTGACTGATTACGCTCACCTGTGGTTCATTTAGTTCCCTCTTTAACTGTGTATTTCAGCCTCACTGTATTTAAGCCTGTGTATTGTTTCCTCAATTCTTTGTTCGGTAACATTTGTGTGGTAATGTTAAAGTAAAGACTTTGTTATTGAATTTCCTGCATCTTGCGATCATTGCAGCACCAATACGTGACACAACCTTTTTGTTTTTTTAGGTAAATTTTGGCGTTTGACTTGTATTGAATTCTCAAAAACTACTTTTGTGTTCCACAAAAAAAAAAAAAAAAAACCCTGCATACTGGAATAGAACGACATGAGGGTGAGTAAATAATTATTTTATGTTCATTTTTGATTGATCCTTTCCTCTAATAGCATTTCCTGAGCTGCAAGAACTGTTGATAAAACATTTTCTGATCATTTAAAATCCGTTCAGCATTTAGTCACATCAAACTACTACCTAAAAACAAAATACGACTATTAATCTATTGACTTTAAGAGGTATGTGAAGCTTAAGAGTTTAGACATTAGACATTTCTGCTGTAACATGCAATGACAGATGTACATTATTCTCTCTGTGTGTGGGCAAATCACAAAGATAGGAAATCTGTGTAGGTACCAAATTCATACTGTGGGCACTAGATGTTCCTAATGACTCACCAAGTCCATGTGTAATGTGGGACACCCCCATATTTTCTCAGATTTGTGTATTTTTGCATTTCATGCTCATAGGATCTGTATTAACTGACAAGAGGTTGTGGTGTGTTCAAGATAGATGGCAGTAACACAAAACTCCCCAGTTCAAACTCAGGAAGGGATGATCTATGAAGTTTACCAGTGTATTTAGAGTCCATTGTCTATTTTTCACATCACCAAATACGCTACTAGCATCTACAGAAGCGGCAGCCAATAAGCATAAGAATTGTCTCTAACATTTAGTGAAACACTGCGGGTCATGTAATTTAAACATGGTAAATTACAGTGAGGGGGCGATCCGCACCATATATAATTAAAACACTTTTTATAGAAAACTATTATGATGAGTACATTTTTACTCTTATGAGAGTGTGCACCATTCAAATGAATCTTCACATAAACATAATTTATTTTTTAATGTGTAAAACTGTTCAAATTAACATACAATTATGCTGTAGGATTTCCAGTCAGGCAATGGACAGAATTCAGATAATGGGATCCATCAAAAGTCACACAGAGCAATTACCATTGAGATTTGCAGGTATTGTGGACATCATTGAAGGTCACCTTGTAAATGCTGTATTAAGCAGTCGACGCTGTTTGTTTCTGCTAAATTTGCTTCATGAAACCCTGTCATAAATCATTTGGGAGGTTTTGAATGTTCTGCTATGTCTAAATCATGAGCACACATTCCTCACAAAGGTCACAGGTTTGACTAATAGAGCTGATCACTGACCATTTGTGTGTTCAGACTGAATGACAATGGCTGATTAAGAGTCGTGTCATGTGCTGAATAGTTTTCGACGCTTTGTTTGCTCTGTTCAGGTGCGGCAGCTCAGGGCAGGGTGTGAAAACAGGTAGAGGAAGGGAATTTCCTTGTCTGTGTGGGAATGTCCTCCAAAACACTGAACGTCTTCTGGCATCAGATGAGTTCCACGCTGACATCTGCATTTGTTTAGGTTTTAATCACTGTCGCAGGGTTTCATAACAAAGATACAGTGTTATTGGTTGATAATCTAACATAAACAAAAGAGCATATGCTCCAGTCCCATGTTTGTGGAATTTACTGTGCTCCTGTTACACACCTGAAATGCCACCATCATCTGTTCCATCTTGGACCACTGTTACACACTCATGCAAACACACACCTGTGGCACTGAAGCAACAGATTGGCCACCTGTCTGTGTGAGTGGGCGGGTACAGACTGAGGCAGATTGTGAGTGGGAGCATAGATGACTGACGCGTCCTGTGACCAATCTGTACACATCTCACGGCTTCTGCAGACTGATTAGCTGTTAGCATTCTCAATGGAAATCCGCAATTTGAAAATGCCAAAAACTTTTAGAGCCTATCACCTGAACAGTAAGGCTGGGGTTCACAGGATAGGCCTTAGTTCAATTAGGGCATTTAAGTAGCTTTAATATACGTGCCTTAGAAAAACGCAATACTGGTGTCCATCTTGAGACAAAACAGTGGCACTGACATATTTTAAGATATGTCAGTGCAAGTTGCTTTTGGTTAAAACAGCTCAAACGTGCATTTTAGTCTGGGAGTAGGCTTAAAGGGTTAGTTCACCCCAAAATGAAAATTCTGTCAGTAGTAACTCACCCTTGTGTTGTTCCAACCCTGTAAGACTTTCGTTCTTCTTCGGAACACAAATTAAGATATTTTTGATTAAATCTGAGAGCTGGCTCACTCCTCCATAGGCTTCTATGTTATTGAAACTTGCTGGCCCAGAAAGTTTGTTTAAGTGACTACAGTGGCTCAACTATAAGTTTATCAAGCGACTAGAATGCTTTTTCTACGCAAAAAAAAACAACGTCAGAACGTAGGCTCACTGTTGGCTGACGCTGGTCATGTGTGTGATGCTGGCCAATAGTGAGCCTACGTTCTGACGTTGTGCTGCGCTGTTATACTCCGTGAACTCACTCAGAGGCCCACACAGAAGAAAATGAATAGCTGAATAAAATCGTTATTTTTGTTTGTTTTTTTGCGCACAAAAAGTACTCTCGACGCTTGATAAACTTATGGTTGAGCCACTGTAGTCACTTGGACTATTTTAAACATTGTCTTTACTAACGTTTCTGGGCCAGCAAGTTTCAATAACATAGAAGCCTATGGAGGAGTGAGACAGCTCTCAGATTTAATCAAAAATATCTTCATTTGTGTTCCGAAGATGAACGAAAGTCTTATGGGGTTGGAACAACATGAGGGTGAGTAATTACTGACAGAATTTTCATTTTTGGGTGAACTGTCCCTTTAAGCCTCGTCTGTGAAACCGGGGTAAATGTCATGTGACTAATCAATAGAGTGGAACAACTTTTTCAGCAGCCTTGGTTCTGGAAGTATTTTTCCTATTAATTTTAACTTAAAACAGTCTTTATTAAAGAGTTAAAAAGCCAGGAACCAAACAAACCAGCAACAAGGTGAATCACATTACAGATTTTGATCTGAAGCAAAACAAAACAAAAAAAAACATTTAAAAAACAACAACACCACCTACAATCCCATGGCCATGAAGCATTGCTAATGATATCAAAATAAATGGTGGAGATATAAAACTACTGATTTAAAGATGTTGATTATGTATATAGAAAGAATATATTTTAAGTTTATTGCAACAAAAAACATTTCTTGTACATTTATTGCATGTCTACTGTCAGAAGCTAATTTCTCAAAAAGTCAGTGAGTTTGCAGGTATGAAATTTACATTTGAATGCGGGAAGGACATTTTGATCATGTAGCTGAGCTTTAGCTTTGTTAATAAAGTTAAGCTTTGGCTGATGTTAACTTAATGTTCTTATTTTTTTCAGTAGCAGATGTGAGGACATGAAAATCTTAAGGTGAGATTTTTAATCGTCTACAGTGGAGAGTAGAACATGAGTAAAGGACAAGCTGTCTGGCAAAGACCAGATGTCCCATGAGTCAGATGAGCAAATGAGAGCTGTGAAAAGTGGAAAAAGAGGGAGAAATAGAGAAACTAACAGATCTAGAGAGAGTGAAAGAAGGAAGGGGAAGAGAAGGTGACTAAGTTGAGGCACCATGTGGAGGCAGAAGCTCCTACGGATGATTCATTCGTGTGAATGAGAAGAGTATGTGGCTGTTGCTGCCACCCAGCGGCCAAAGGCGGAGAGACAGCATCGCAGTCCTACAGATCGTTGTCACACATCGATTAAATGAACTCATAAGAAAAAGACAACATTTTCATGCACTGTTTTTTTCTCTACCGTTTTTATTCAGATGAGTGAAACACTTCCAGTTACAAAAATGACTTTAAATGAACAACACTGTACAATGAACAAGCGAGTTATTTGTCAACTATTTTTTGGTTTCAGAGATAATTACACCGAAAGGCTAACCTGTCACCATAAGGAGGAAAAGAGACACGGAGGACAGAAGAGAAGAAAAAGGAATTGCTCAACTCAAAGGAGAAAAAAAACTAAGGATGGAAAGGGTAAAAACATGGCAACGCACATCAACAAGCAAAAGAGACGTACTACACGCTCACGCACATATCCACACTGCCAAAATAACCGCATATCTGTTCCGTTTTAGAGTGTAAAATACGTTCACGCGCACATGAACATGTACGCACAGAAAATGACGCAATCACGCGCTCTCATTTACGCAGATTGAGCAGTGAACATGAAATCAGGGAGAAGATTCAGGGGACAGATCAACATCACTAACCCCCCCAAAAAAGAATCAAAAAAGATTCACATACATACTAAGTCTTTTCTTTAAGATCATCGTTATCATCATAAGGATTTGTCCCTAAATAATGAATAATTAAAAATATACATTTCATCATTATTTTCATCGTATGTTACTTTGGATAGTTGAGGTTTTACCTTCAGAAACTGGGTTGCTAGGTGACCAGGGAAAGAGACAAAAGAAAACAGCTGAGGATGTGTTAGTGTAGCTCTTTGGTTTAACTAGATGTGTTTAAGTTCTTTGCTATTAAAAAAAAAAAAAATCTTTTAAACACCTTTGGACTGAAGCTGGTATTTTTATTTTATTTTATTTTTTATGTATAATATATAGACCGAGATAAATCAGAGAGTGAGGTGAGAAGGAAAAGACTCGCAGACTTGCAGTTCTCTTGGTCAGGTCTTTTCAAATGCTATGATTTTTTTTCTTTTTCACCCATATCCGATTGTTACTAATTAATAAAGTGAAAACCGATGCTAATCAAACTCAAGGATTGTGTACAGACTTTAGGGAGCGTGTGTGTTGTGTTCGGACCTCGACTGGCGTGTTGCTTTGGTATCATTCTCTGGAGATTCACGCCACTGAGAGACTTTTACACTTTGAACACGGTCCCTTACGCTGTTATTAGTACTTGCATATCAACATCGTGAAGTTTTTAAGACGTCCTTAACTGCGCCTGACTAACGGTAAGAACGAAAGCTATAGAAAATGTAAAGCAAGATTGAAAGCTTTCTCCTTATATTCCTCTTCAACATCTCCTGCGTTTTAAGACATAATATTTGTCACCTAGCAACAACAGTCACCACCCGCTCTCAGTCACCTATCTTATATACATACATGCACATTAAGTGTGTATATATTATAAAGGTGTGTGTATGTGTCCTGCCCTGTTTGGTGACTGGAAAAGTGGGCCCAAGGGACGAGGGAGAGTGAACATGGCAGAGCATCAATCTTATAATTAAGTTCTTTGAGTGCTTTCATCTTCATCCCTGGAGTCGGTTGCATAAACTGACTAGTTTTACAAGTTAAGCCCAATTTATACTTCTGTATAGAGTGTACGCAGGAGGTACCGCGTAGCCTACACATAGTCGTGTACCCTACGCCGTACCCTAACGCGCACATCCCCAAAAATGTAGGCTAAGTACACATCGCCACGTCGCAGACGCAAGATCTGTGATTGGTCGGCTTGGTAGCATCGCATTTCCTCCTATGCATTTCCGGCGCGTTCTTCTGCGCCGCCATTTTTTAAGTTCAGTGAAGAATATGGCGAACATGGACATGTACCAAGTGAGCGAGCGATTAATTGAAGAGGTGCGGAAATACAGGCATCTGTATTACTCATCTTCAGCCGAATACAAACACTGCCAGATGGCAGCGAATTCGTGGAGAGAGATTTCCTCCAACGTTGTTTTGGAGGTAGCGGAATGTATGAAGCGATGGAAGAAATCCAGGGACAAGTGCGTTCGCCTCCGTAAAAAACTTGCCACAAGGAGTGGGGACCCAGGCGGGAAAAAAGTCCCGCCGTTTAATTTCTTTCTGTCTTGGCGGGCACCCCATGTGAAACACCGGGTTAACCCAGAAGTATAAATGCTCACGACGGTGTCGGCTATGTGCCTAGCCTACGACATACACTCGACGCAGAAGCATAAATTGGGCCTTTAGTCATTACATTTTTCTCTTTAAGACTGTTCATACCTTTTTTTTAAGTCAGTTACATAAAAATGTAGATTGGTCTAATTTGATACCGAACAGTAAGACTGATTACCCCTAACTTAACTGCTAGTTGGTCATACTAGTTCTTAAGACACAGTCTTAACATAATGGCTATGTTTATACAACTGGCCCCTGCTGGTCTTTCATCTAAACATTCCCTGGCCAATCCGAACACACGTCTCCGGCCCCTACAGACGGATGGAGCCCGCTTCTCCGTTTTAAAACATTCATCTATTTGGTTTGTTGTTAAGAGAGTGAGGTATATGAGGAACTATCTCTCTTCTACACCTCCATAGCCAGGAGACAGAACAACAGACACTAAAAAATAAATACAAAAAGCAGGAATAGAAGTAGGACAAAGAGGAGGAGGAATGAGGCAGAGAGGAAGATGGAGCACTGATACATTTCCGCTATCATACAATACATACATTTTGCTGTATTTTCTCTCCAGGAACCCCAAATGCCCCCATCTTTTCTCTCCTAAAGTTTTTGGTTTTGTAGCTGTTTAAAGCTTTCAGGTCAAGGCTCACAGCAGCACTGCGCTCAACGCCATCACTCACACACACACACACACACACACACACACACACACACACACACACGGTAGCCATCACGACAGTAACCATAGCAACACGATCGGTAACATCAGCAGTGGTGAGACAGGTACTGTACGTTCATACACAATGCAGGTTCCTACAGAACCGTATCCCTTCTGAGCCATGGCAGTGCGTGCTTTTACTCTGGAAGGTTACTTCAGCGTTGAATGAATACTACCGAAACATTTGAGCAGAAGAACCACAGTGCTGCTTTTTCCCCTGATAGGTTTCCCTCCACAGGCTCTGTCCAGTAAGGAACAGCTAAGAGGTCGAGAAGACAAGAGTCTGCCCCTACACTGTCGATTAGTGGCCGGTCCATTCGGACCGACGGTTGCATTTGTCGATGGATTTGGTTTGAAAGGTCGCCTTGGCAAAGGAAGTTTACATTTGAATACAATCTGGTGCCTCAAACACACCCACTACAAAACAGCATTTGGAATATATTAAATAAATAATAATAATATTAATAATAAAAAAAGGTCTGTTAAGAAAATTCACAAACGAGCAAGAGGAGGATAAATAACAAAATCAATTTCTTTAAAACGGGGATGGAAGAAAACAGAAAAACCCAAAAGAGAGATAGTGTGAATTTTTGGTCTAAGTAAATATGAACATTTTTTTTTATCTTTTCACATTGTTTTCTTCCATACATAAGCAATTAGTAAGCATTATAACATAGATCATTTACTACAAAATCTAGAGAAGCACTAACTGACCCATTCGGACTATACAGTAACGTAGAGAACTGAGTTCATGTATCTATCCATCGTTGAACCTGCAGCGCTCACCGACTACAGGTTTCAGCACGATTTGAAATACAACGGTAAGGTGGATGAGAGCATGTGAATAGTTGTGTATGGGATATTTGGTTCTCTTTAAAGCTTGTTTATACTTGACTTTGGTTCTTTGGATGTACTTGAGCGTGTTTATCCTGGTTTCTTGTCTGTTGAACTGATTTCACAGTATTGTTTCAACCACCTGATTAGAGTCTCTAACACAACTAGATAGGAACAAGTAAGGAACGTAAAAAATGAGATTTCCGCAAATACGTGAATTCCTTTTTCCCAAATGAAAGCACACAAATCTACACACACAGCTGAGAAAAGCCCCACAAAACAGACAGACAGAACGAAAGAAACAACCCTCCCAACCCCCAAACGAACCCGAAACATCTTCATCTTCAGATGAGTCCAGTGAGGTCATCAAAGATCCCGCCACCCAGGACCAGAAAGAGTTTGAATGACAGGAGGCGGAGCCAGATCCCTTGCTACATGGTTCTGGGTGACCTCGGTCCAGAGATGCATGAAGGGATGCTGTTTTTTTTCTGTACAGTGACTCGTTTTGCTCCTCGATTCGTTTTTGGCTTGGTTTGGTTTTGGTTTTCCTTTCTGGGAAGTTTGGCTGGCTGTGAAGTTTCACTTCATTTTTTGGCTTGTAGAAGAAGCAGAGAGGATAGGAGCCCTTTCACCGCTACAGATCCCACACCATGCTGTCTTACCAGAGCGGCCTTGTCAAGGTTTGGGTCCCCGATCTCTTTCTGCATCATGTGAATGGTGAATTGATCATGTATGAATGAATCGCTTTGGTATTCAAAAGGGACAAAGTGAGTGAGGGAAGCATGCAAGCACTTAATTATTAAGAGAGAAATGAGAGTATTTACACTTAGAGCAGTGAAAGCTAGAGAGAGGAGCTTGGTCTCACTTTTATTACACTTTACGACATTCATGTCATTGGACAAAACAAGTGCATCAAGCTATGCAGTGCTAATATGATGAACATCAAAGACCAAACACCCAATTCTCTCTATACGCTCGTTAAGACGTAATGATGATGGTAATAAAACATTGATGTACTGAAACATTTAATAAAGACAGATGGAAAATCTGCTACTTCTGTGAAAAAAAAAAAAACTAGAACGAGGAAGAACCAGAGAAACACAAGGGCGTTTGAGCTCGACTTGCTCATCTTTTATGCTGAAACATTGAATCATAGAAACCGTGAAAGAAAACGGTATGATTTAATGGAAAATGAGATGAAGAGCTCAGAGATGGCTGGATTGTTGTCACTGGGTCTGGTCCTGGACGGTTGGCTATTTACAGGTCCTTTGGATAAAGCTTTTCCATCCGTATTTTTTGGTGTTTGTTTTTGGTATTTGAGATTTTGGTATGCTTGTATTTCTTTGTCATAGTGAGTCTCTCAAAGTTCCTTTATACTTTTTGGTATTCAGTATTCCACGTTTTCTTAAAAGAGTTGTTCTACAACACAGTAAAGTTTGTACTTTTTGTTGTTTTTGGTGCTCAAGGATCTCTTTTTGTCCTCTTGTCTCACTTCACTACTCACATAGTTTTTTCTTCTCCTTTAATTTACGTATTTGGCTGTGTCCCGCTAAGCCTTGTGGTGTTTTTTTGGTTTCATTTTCCCTCTTCTCTTCTTTCTTCCTCCTTCAACTCTGTCTCTCCATCTCTCCCCTCTTCTACTCTTGTGTATTTTTGGCATCAGTAGAGTGGGAGAGCGGAAGAGAGAGAGTATGAACGAGAGGAAACGAAAGGGAGCGAGGGGATCAAGAGATGCTTTGGTTGACAGGTAAGGTTTCACCTCCTCCTTCTCCTCCGTTTGTGATTGGACTTGGGCAACATCACTCGATTTTAGACCCTCCGATTGAGTGCGGGCTGTGCAGCAATTCACCGGAAGAGCAGGAAGAGACTGGGCTCGAGCAAGGGGAGGGACTCATGCCGCCTGCGACAGGAAATGAGGTTTTGCCAACAGCTGAACCGCCCAATCCCATGCCGGGGCCTGATGCCATGGGCAACAAAGAGGAGTGGTTGAGGAAGAGGGAAGAGGTAAGACCTGCTCCTTGGGCCCCAGAACCACCAATTAACACCTTGCTGCTGCCTTCAAGACTGGAAATGGGCAGCTGGCCACCACTGGCCGCTAGAGCTGTGGAAGAGACGCAGTGTTACTCACAAACATCAACAACAATAATATGTGACACGATAAACAGGATGCACTAGTGCCGTGTGAACATGAACAATGGGAGCAAAGAAGAATAGGAGTGGTAGGACGTAAACAAACACTCAAACAGAGAGGACAAAGTAACATGACTGACATGAGGTGGCAAAGTCATCACACATCGCCCTTCCTTTCGCACAAACCTTGAATAGTAGCAAGTGGGTTGCTGCCAAGTAGAGCTTGGTTCATTCCTGTGTTAATGCTCCTCATCGTATTCCTGAGTCACACAAACAAATAACCATCCCACAAAACACACAGAAAGAAACGAAAAACAGAAAGGAATGAAGGGAAAAAGAGAAAACATTTCGAAGCATAGTTAAGAGCTGAAAAAACAGTGCAAGAAGACAAATCTTTGCAGAATAAACATGGCTTTTCTTGTAATACAATGCAGGTCGCATACCAGCAGAACTCAGTGACGCACGCATCAGTCTGTAACAACCCGTACACTAAGATGTAGTGGGATTTTACTAAATCTTTTGAATAAATATGAAAATCTCTGAACAAATATGCAAAACATACTAGCACTTTGTGTACTGAGTAGATACTAAAATCAAAATATATAAATATAATTTTTTTGTAGTAGTAAAACAACTATTTATAACTAATATTTTTTAATGTAATATATTAAATTCATAACTATTTAAATAAAGGAATGTTTACTTTACAACAAGGTAAGGCCTATATTTGCACTACTATTCAAAAGTTTGGGGTCAGTCATTTTTTTTTAAGAAATTAATGCTTTTATAAAGCAAATGATCAAAAGTGAAAGTAAATTCACTTATATTAAATTTAATTTAATTTATATATATATATATATATATATATATATATTACATTTTTACATTGTTACAAAATATATATTTCTATAAAATAAATGCTGTTCTCTTTGAACATTATATTTCACTGTAATTTGCTAAAATCGTGATATTGTGACAACACTGGTGCTCTGAATGCACTGTGTGTATGTTATCATAAATGGTCAAGTCAATATCAAAAACAAAGCCAATTTACCAGAATTCACCCTATGCCCTAATCCACATTTCCCTATACTTGGCAATGACATATGTTATGTGAATGTGTGTTTATTTTATATTTGTGTGTGTGTGTGTGTGTGTGTGTGTGTGTGTGTGTACATGTTTTTCTATCCCGGTGGGGACTTCAACCTGAATGCACACTGACTCATGGGGACTCGTGTCACAGTGGGGACCTAAATTGAGGTCCCCATGGGTACACAAGCTTATAAATCATACAGAATGAGTTTTTTTGGAAATGTAAAAATGCAGAAAGTTTTCTGTGATGGGTAGGTTTAGGGGTAGGGTTAGTGTAAGGAGACAGATTTTACAGTTTGTACAGTATAAAAACCATCAAGTCTATGGAGAGTCCCCACAAAGATATTTGAACCAGACGCGTGTGAGTGTGTGTGTGTGTGTGTGTGTGTGTGTGTGTGTGTGTGTGTGTGTGTGTGTGTGTGAGAACACAGACTCTGCTGGTTGTATTCACCTCAAACTTGCAGCAAAGTCAGTGATGTAGTTAGAAACGTCACCATTCTTTTTATGCCATGAACTGCGGATAACAAAACCACACACAAAAATACATTTGCACACACACCAACACTGCAGGTACCTATATTTGCTGAGCCAGAGGGAGTAAAAGGTGATGAGTAAGTGTGTGTGTGTGTGTGTGTGAACATGAGAGAAAAATCAACTCACCCTGTGTTCAGACTTAGCGTACTGTGAGTTGGAGGGGCGGGGCTGGCATCACCACGTGAAGGCGGGGTTACTGGTGATGAGGCGGAGCTTAAGGTGGGCCCGCTTGAGGTCAAAGGGCAAACTGATGACATGGTGGTCACTGACAGAAGTAAATAATAACAGAATGAACATCCATCATATATATACTAAGCAATTATATATGTCTATGATCAGCAGATGTCCACTTGTGCACCCTACCTGCTGTGCTGAGACTGCTCACTGTCTGGGATAGTCCCTGACTGGACATCTGTAAGGAAGATGTGGATATGATGTCACAGGTCAAAAGGGAAACATGATGGACAGAGAGTATTGAAGGGTGAAAAAGAGGAAAAGGAGAGAGGCCGGTGTCAAACACTGGAAGGCTTGTGCTCTGTTTGTAGATGCTACTCAGTTATACAAAACCTCAATTACAGAGAAAAATACTGAGTTTCAAAGTTAGTGAATACATGCAATATTCCTCCAAAAAACATGTGTATGTAACAGAGGTTCAATCCTCCTATAGTATTACAACAATGACAGTGAACTAGTTGCATAAATTGGCTATGAAGGAATGGATTACGATTATTCCACATTAAAATGCAAAGCAATGCAGGACGGGTGAAACCACATTCAGGAATGAATGGATGTGCCATTATGGGAATGATTATTATCAATTGATCATGCAGGAGAAACTAGTCGAGTGTTGTGGCACAGGGTCATTTGAGATGGGGGTATGAGCCAAGGGAGCAAGCCAGGTCGTACCATGTGTGGGCTGTAGCAGGGGGGTTTGTGCGAGGTGGGCTGGGGTTGGCTGGGCAAGGGAGGGGTGGCACTGGAGGGGTTAATACGTTTCTCTTTCTGTCGGCGGTTGCAGAACCAGACGCGGATCACCTCCTTCTCCATGCTGAGCTTCTCTGAGATGAGCAGGATCTCCTCTGAGGTAGGCTTCTGGTTCTGAATGCAGAAAACACAACCGATTCAGAGGTTTCAGATGGGATTATTTGAAGACATTAATTTCGAAAGTGTATATGAATGTTTATTTGGTTATACACTACCGTTTAAAAGTTTGGGGTCAGGGTTTTATAAATATATATATATTTTTTTTTTTATAAAAAAAAAAAGATTTCTGAAGGATCATGTGACACTGAAGACTGGAGTAATGGCTGCTAAAAATTCAGCTTTGCCATCACAGGAATAAATGGCATTTTACTGTATTTTCTACTGCTTTGGTGAGCATATGAGACTTCTTAAAAAAAATCATACTTTTGAACGGTAGTTTATGTTGTGCACTGGTTTTGTAATCACGTGTTCTGACCGTGATGAAGCTGCGTTCCAGAGCGATGCGGACGTTGGTCTCAATGCTGGTGCGTTTCTTCCTGCGGCGGCCAGGCAGGCCCTCAAACCCCAGCGAGGGAGAGGACAGAGCACTGGGACTCGGCAAGGTGCAGTCCATCGACATTGTTTCTGAGTAAACCAGTAACAAAAAAATATTTCAATTTTTCTGTTGATTCAACTGCAAAATGTTATACAAAACATTTTGTGGTTGACAGTCTATTTTTACATTCTATTTTTCAATTATAAAGTAGCCAAAATGCCACTTAATCTGTAGTATTATTGTATGTACAGAACATGCGTTCGAGACTGATAGAAACTTTTTGGATTGTGTATGATTAGATTGATAGCTGTTAAATCTGATGGAGCTCTTTGTGATGGTTACCTGCGTCATTCAGCCACTTCTCCAACAGAGGTTTGAGTTTGCACATGTTCTTGAAGCTGAGATTGAGCGCCTCAAATCGAGAGATGGTGGTCTGACTGAAATCATTCCCATAGAGTTTCCCCATGGCCATTCCCACATCACCCTGTAGAGGGAAACAGAGACCAAACATGACTTTACAAGGAAATACAAAATTTTCTTTGTGTGTGTGTGTGTGTGTGTGTGTGTGTGTGTGTGTGTGTGTGTGTGTGTGTGTGTGTGTACCTGTGTGAAGCCCAATTTGATCCTTCTCTGCTTGAAAGTGCGGGCAAATTGCTCCAGTTCCTCCAGGTCACTGGGCTCCTCAGGGTGAGATGTCACTTGCGTCACTGTGTTCACGCTGCTCTCTGCAACCTTTTCTCTCTGCCACGAACCAGACACACATCAAGACTCAAACATGAGAGAATAGCACAGAATACAGTGTTGTGCACATACACTACTGTTCAAAAGTTTGGGTTTGGTAACATATTTGTATGGGGTGGGTAAGAAGGTTTATGAAAGACGTCTTTAATGCTGACTAAGGCTGCATTTATTTGATCAAAAATACAGTAAAAACAGTAATATTGTGAAATATTAGTGCAAAATTATTTTTATATACTTTAAAATGTTATTTATTAGGCTGAATTTTCAGCATCATTACTCCAGTCTTTAGAGTCACATGATCCTTCAGAAATCAAGAAATGTTTATTATTACAGTTAATAATATTAATACCTATTAATAAGTATGCTTAATATTTATGTAGAGCTGTGATTTTTAGGATTCTTTGATGGATAGAAAGTTCAAAAGATTGTCACTTTTGAACAATTAATGCATCCTGACTGAATAAAAGTATTAAGTTATTATTATTATTTTTTTAAACTCTTACTGTCCCCAATCTTTTGAACAGTTGTACTTATTTTTCTACAACTGCAATCCACACAAATTTACAATGTTTACAGACATTATTGTGTTTTTCTTGTTTAAAAAAGAACTGAAAATAATGACAATTCTTTTACAGTTACTTTACCAGTTATTTTATTCTGTTGACAACACAAATATTTGTAAAGGCATACTAATATATTTTTTCTATACTATGGAAGTCAATGGTTATCATCAACGGTTTGTTACCTATACATGCAGAATAAAGAAGTTCATTCAGGTTTGTAACAACTTGAAATATCTTTGCATAAACCCCTTGGAACCTGTTTATGTGCCCTCTGACATATGTTTACCTCCCAAATATATGGGTCTTTCATTAGATGATGTACCTGTGCTTGAAGACTAAGTCTGGGTGGACCGGCCAGCAGGCTTCCTTGGTTTTGCTGAGGTAGTGGAATTAGATTTGGTGTTGATAGCAGCCCTGAAACATACACAACCATATGATTATATTTATTACCCATAAATGAAATCTGAATGACAACCACAGTTTTTTAATCCAATCACTATGCCCTGGAAAAATAATAAAATAAAGTGATAATAATAAATTCTTGTCTATGTTTTGTTTTAACCAGCTGGATCATGACAACTGACATGCAACAAGTCTGGCTTTAAGTGAAGAGGGACAAATGACCTGACATAGGAAATGTATTTAGGACACAGCGTGAGAATACAAATAGTGAATGAGCTACCTTGCTGCCCTTGCTGCGTTTGTGGTAAAATAAACTGTGAAGGCAGAGTGTGTCCTGGAACGAGGACTAACTGCTGCAGCTGTAACAACTGCTGAATGTCCTGAAAGAGAGAAAAGAAACAGATGCTGAGAGGACATGATGGTTTCACTCTGATCTGAGGTGGTCTGAGGAGGGAATTCACTGAGAATAAGCAAATAAGATGCAGGATTTTGACTGTTTGGTGAATTTGTCCCTTGTATCACCTCAGGTGCTGCTCAGCACTGATTGGCTGTACCTGGGCAGTGAGCTGGATTGGCTGAGAAAGAGGGAGCTGGTGAGGAGGTGGTGGGACGGGGGTGGCGGTTTGTTCTTGTGTGCTCTGCGATTGGCCATGTGACTGCGGCTGAGCTGCCTGCTGATTGGCCTGCTGCTGGGCCTGCTGTTGATTGGCTGCGTGGGCCGCATGTGACTGCTGCACAGCTGCAGCGAGGAGCTGCGCCTGCTGTAAGAGCAGCTGTTGCTGTGCAGGCAAAAGTGCAGTCAACTAGAGAGAGAGAGAGAGAGAGAGAAAGAGCAGCAGAGAAGGAAAATGAGGTGAAAATAAGAGTTAGAAAAGTGAATGAAAGAAAGCACATGTTAAGCAAGGCAAGCAAGCTCACGCAGGAACCCACACAGACACACATAAGCAGCACATGTAAAAAGTAAGTGTGTGTTTGTCTCACCCCTGCGAGCTGGCCACCCGTTAGCATCAGCTGTGTGTGGGAAAGGGCCGTCTGAACGGGTGCAGCGGGAGACATCTCACCACAATCCTCCACCTTAGCCTGAGACATAGAGACAGGGAAACATCAATGATGAATTCATGGGTTAAAAGAGACACGGGGAGTGGGGGTATTTAAATGAGGGTGACAAAGGGAGGATAAAGAAATAATAAAAAGAGGTGGAAAAACTGTAAACTGTAAAAAAAAAAAAAAACTGTAAAAACTAACTTTGGTTTCACTTTATTTTGACACTTCTGTTGACTATAAGTAACGCTTGCATGTCCTACATGTCTAGTAACTTTCATTAGAGTGTTGGTAGAGTATTAGTAGACTAGTAGGGTTAGATTAAGTTTGACTTTTTTCAGAGTTACTTATAGTCAGTAGAATGTCTGTTGGGGAGCATCAAAATAAAGCTTTAGCAGATATTGAGCAGACAGTCTACTTATAGTCTAATGAGAGTTACTTGACATGTAGTTGCAAAGTTAATTATAGTCAACAGAATGTTTTAAAGGCACCATCAAAATAAAGTGTTACCCTAACTTTCAATCTAATTGTCTTCAGAACCGGTTTTAAATTGGCCATAACCCACGAACAAGAAAATGTGCAGATCTGTGCAGACTCACTTAAAACACTCAGTAACTCACATTCATTTACACACATCTACTCACTTTGTTGCCGCTACTCAGTGTGGGTGAAAGGGAGAAAGGGTTGATTTTCATCAGCTGAACCTGTTGGAGGGAAACACATTGAAAATATGATTCATTTTTTTAATGCTGTATTCAGATAAAAGATAACACTGGTACCAGTCACTTACCTGATTATTTGAATCTGAGCCATTTCTTTCTGAGTCTGAGAAACACAATAAGAGAAGGCAACGTATTAGTTCATTTGGTAAATGTAAGTTTATGTTAGTTGGTTTGTTAAATTTAGTGACATTAGAAGACTTGGCTACAAACATAACAAAATACATGTATAATTTTTATTCAGTATAATGTTACAACATTGTAAAAATATGCTGCTAAAAATACAACATTATAAAAATATGCTGCTAAAATACTTTTATCATATTTGTTATAGGGCCAGTGAAGATGTTATCAGGGCAAGTAAATATCTGAGCAGAAAAACCTTTTTTGTTGAGCCCTGTTTCAGACATACAGAAATATAATGTAGCTCTATACCTGTGCTCTCCATCGGAGAGTCTGCCGCTGGATTCTCAACCTCTACTGGCTTTGACATTCTGATATCTGGAAAAAAAAAGACAGAGAGTCTTGAGATTTAGTCATGAAATTAGTCATGAGCTGATGCTTTTCTTTTTAACACAAGAGTAATGAAATAATATTATATATTATTACATTTACTATTAGTTTTGATGATGATGAATGGAAGTTTAACAAACACAAGTATGTTATATTTGTAATAAAAACATTTTCATTCTCAAACAAGTATAGACGTGATTAATCCAACAAACAACTATTACATCATCACCGCAGACGTATCACTTCAAATTGAACTGTAACCCAGCCAAATGGGACTGTCCCAGATCCTCAGCGGAGAGAAACAGAGTGTGCAAAGTTAACGTGTGTGAAATATATCTTCTAAGAATTCTAATAAAAAAAAATTGAGAGTTTTATGAAGTTCTGGTCTACATTGAAGCAGGTGGATTCACGTACATATATTCTTCTAAGTCAGAACACACAACTGAACATGTGTGTATGTTTCTGATGCACTCAAGCCAATTCAGTTTATTTGTATGGCACTTTTTACAATACACATTGTTCAAAGGAGCTAAGCAGCAAAAAAATAATCTCTCAAATAGACGTGCATAAACACACACACACACATGCTCACTCACACACAGAAACACTCACTTCCCTTTTGAGAAAAATGCAAATAAAGTCAACGACTGACTAATAATATCACCCACCTGCATATACCACTATCTTGTCCGATCCTCTTTATCTCAACACTCACATTTCACCCTTCATTTCTCACACTTTCAGACTTCCTTTCATCAATATTTCATTCCTGCCAACTACATGAATCAATGAGGCCTTTATCAGATACTGATAATTAATATCTGGCTCCTCCAGGGGGAAGTACAACTTAAAAATAATAATCCCAGTAATAATCCCAGAGAAAGATACACAGGAAACCAGTTTCACTTGTATCAGTTGTGTCACTCGTGTAAAAGCCACCAAAAAGCTGATGAATTGCCGACTTCCTCAGGCGATCAAATCCGTGGTCCAGCCACAGTGGTTGGTGAAAGGAAGTAAAAAGGAAGGAAAGCCCCTCTTGAGGCCCGTCAGGGAGCGGGCCGTAGAGTTCAGGGTTTCCACAGAACGGCCTGTTGGTAAAATGGTGCTCTGATAGCTCAGGGTAAAAGTTTGAGAATATTTTCAGATTGCCTCACACAAGTTCTGACTATATTTAGTAAGATTCAGTTTCATAATTCATTTGAATGAAAAAAATAAAGGGTCTTTTAAGCTGCCTAGAGGTCTTCAGAGAGGCATTTATTGTTCATTTAAAGCAAAAAGGTCAAAGAAATGTTTTTAATCATGGATTAATTTGAGTGAATCATCACAAACTTATTTGAGACCTTGCAGTCTATGATAGCTTATTTGATATACATTCACCACAACAGTTTTTAATGATCAGATCTAGAATTCAAATTTAGTCTTATATGAAGTACATGTGCAGTTCATCATTTATATGAAGTTAATATGAAAGAGTGCCTGATGGTTTTGGTGTTAATGTCTCACTTCCCTCTCTGTTTCCCCTCAGGCTGGGGCAAACACAACGTGTTAAACCAAACACTTACTGTCGGGCCAGCTATTAATAGTCTCACACACACAATGCAAAAAATGCTTTTCTTACTTAGTATTTTTGTCTGGTTTCCAGTCCAAATATCAAAAAATTCTTAAATCAAGATGCATTTACTAGATAAGTAAAATTAGATAAGATATTATGTCTTGTTTTCTGGGGGAATTAATCAAAGTTAAGTGACTTTTTGCTTAAAACATGGGGTAAGAAAAATAATGTTAATATTCAAACAGAAACAAGGTTATTTTTCTTACCCCATGGACAGATAATTTAGCTTGTTTTAAGCAAAAACTCACTTAATTTTGATTTATTTCCCCAGAAAACTAGACATAATCTCTTATGGCATTTTACTACTTTAGTAAATGCATCTTGATTTAAGAATTTTTTTTGATATTTGGACTGGAAACAAGACAAAAATACTAAGTAAGAAAAGCATTTTTTCCAGTGTACACACACCACACACACACACACGCTTGAACGTAATTGCCCCTATCATATACAGTCTTTATACAGTAGCTGACACACACAGATCTATTTCTTACTATTTTCCAAACTTCTCCATTTCATAACTTCTGTATTACAAAGATCTCTATTTTTATTATAAAACTGAAATAGATACGCTTACACTGCTTGCACATACTGGAAATTATTTCCAAGCTATAGTGTTTTACATGATTTTCAACTATACTTAAAGACGAAGATGCCACATGCAAAGAAGAAGAGCTATCTTGTGACAATAATTGGGGCAATCTCAAATCTCCATCACTGTATGCATTTAGATACAAATTAATAATATAAAGGTATCTGAGTTCCAGTCTTCTGACTGCTGATTTCTGGTCTGTTTGAAAGGTCAGATAATCAGTAATGATAATGCCAGATTTCTTTAGTAACATGATACTGGTTTCAAGCTGGCCAACCTGCTGGACACTTCACAGCAAGTGAAGGCAACAATCCTCAAAGAAGCATCTCATAACCTGTTTTAGTATAGTGCGTATAGTTTTACACACAATAGAGTGCACTATACTCATAGTGGTCATAGTATACCAGTCCCCTTCAGTATTAAAGGAAAAAGTTCCTGTACTGTGTGCAAATAAGCTCAAGTGTCGGTTGGGATCTGGGAGGAAGGGGGGAAACCCCATGAAGAACTTCACACTGGGTTTCCCAGCGGTTTCCTCGCACTTCCAGTCAACAAATATGATTTCATCAACTCTTCAGTACTTAAAAGTGCTTATTTTCCTGATGGATCAGCAATTTTTTTTAATTAAAAAATAGATATACATAATGGTAGCCTAATAACCTGAAGATTTTATGCACATAATACCACAAATTGGAGTTGATGTAAAGCACTTAAAAGCTAGAGTTCAGAAGAGGAAAAACTATTTTTTTGTGTATCTGGTATTAAAATATATATTTTTTAACAATATTAACAATTGTGCCTTTGAAATGAATGCAGAGATATGTCAATTATTCTGAGGATTGCATTACAGAAATCAGAGGAACGCCAGTTAATAAGCAGTGCTTAGTAAAAATCAGATCATTGACCATTTCTCACATTTTACTCAATTACAAATGCTACAATGAGAATATTAGATTGCATAGTTTAAAAATGCCCACTAAACCTCACTGTGGCAACAAGAGACTCGTGAGAAAAGCCACAGAGTTCAGTAGCTATGTCATTACTCCAAAAAAAAAAAAATATGTAAAAGAAAACCTTGCGTCTGCCAAAAAGCTAAATGTTATATATGTTGTGCAAATTTAATACTGGCCACATTTAAAAAAAAATAACACCATCCTCACAGTGAAGAGGGCGGTGGAAGCGTCATGCTGTGGCACTGGGCATCTTAAAGTAGATGGAAAAATAAATGGCACAAAACGCAGAGAAATACAGCACAAAAATCATATTCTGTCCGCTGAACTGAACTTTCATCGAACATGAAGGTGAATGTCCGACATCGGGCCAGATTTCAACTCATGTTCAAATGTTCATGTTCATAAACATCATCTGACTACCCGAAAAGCCTGAAGTCTGGGAACATTGTTAGAAAAGAGATTCACAATGGCTCCAAAAAGTATTTGAACACTGAAACCACGCATGCCAAATGTCTCACAGTCACATTTATAATAAAATGTAATTAATTTTTAATAATAATTTTGGAAGAAAAAAAACTTTAAAAAATATTTAATAAAACAATTTATACAAAATTTTAAGTTTCAGTGCTTTGAAATAAAATAATCACAGATAACGCATACACTCCTCTTATTTCTAGAAAAAAACACACAGTCTGAAATTCAAGACATATATATATTTTGGAATTTCAGACTTTGTGTAACTTTGCATAGCACTTCCTTTCAGTTTCTACAAGCTGACCTTCTTAGTCTGATGGCTACAAACGTCCCTGCATTTCTAACGAATCCATCAATAAAATTCAGAAGAGACCAACCTGGCAACCACACAGATGCTCTGGACACATACCTGGCAACCACATATGGGAATAATCCATGGATGCAACAGGACCGGTCTTTGTCATGTTGATGAATATGTGTGCACTCGTTCAGTGAGGTCCTCTTCCTCTCTCACACATGCACACACTCGTTCTCTGTCTCACTCTCTCCGCTTCTCTTTGGCGGCCAAGGAGGAGGAACAAACTGATAACAAGTGGGGGGGAACTCTCCACTCCTCCTTCTCTCCTCCCTCCGTCACCTCCTCTCTACGCTGTACCCACCCACACCTCCGCCCTCTCCTTGCCCACTTCCTGACCCCGAGAGAGCAAGAACGGAGCGGGTCAGAGCAGACACGCCACATTCGCATTTACAATACAATGCATTTTAAACTCGTGAGTGTGTTACAGGTCGTATCATCGGGCGAATTTATGTGACGGTCGCTTTTGGAGGATAAAGATCTGAGGAGGGCGGGCAGGATGCTGAACGAGCGAAGGAGGAAGTGAAGCGCTGTCGATCGGTGGGCTGAAGAGTGGGGTCAGGTGAACTGAGAGAGGATGAAAGAGGTTGAGAGTGGGAAGGCGGCAGTGAGGAGTGAGAGATGAAAAATAAGCAGATGTTGAGATAGAGGTGAAAAGAGGGGGAGAGTTGTGCCGCTGGAAAGTGCTGGGGTTGCTGGAAAGAGTCACTCACGAGTCCTGCGGTGACTCTCTCGGTCTCTCTCGCTCACCCGTGTCACGCCGTATCTCTACTGTACATCAACACATCTGTCACAACACAAGCCTCCATCAGAAAATACAGAATGAGGACGCTTTGCTCACACGGCTTTTTTTCCAACCTCACACGTCCACACTGGGGCATGAATCACCCCGTAGGAGCCCAAAACAAAGCAGAAAAAGCAAAACAAGCATATAAAACATTTGTGATGTAAAATTGTAATGTGTCTGAAGCAGGAAGCAGGGATGGATCACAAGCCGTACTGTTCAGTGACTGGAAATAGACATGTCTAAACTGTCCTAACTACATCAGAGAACAGTATGGACACATACATATTATTATTTCACATTTGAGAAAATTAGTAAAGTTATTATATGCTATGAAACAACACAAGTAGAGGTACATCCTGGGATGCTTTTTTGAAGTGTTGAAGATACTTTTCACTATTTGCTCCAATTCAAATCGCTAATTCATTTAGATTTTAAGACTATTTAATCACACTAATTTGAACATTAAATAAAGATATAATATATATAAAAAAAAATCCTAATACAATATATATTGAAAAAGCTTTGTATTTCCATGAAAGGAAGATTTTAGCATGTACATATACACAATTTGATATTGTATATTTAGTAAATATTGTTTAAACCCTAAGTTTTAGGGTGTTAAGGCAAAGATAATGTAGATGGAGTGATGTAAAAGCATTACATCTGAGCATTTACATTTATGCCTGAAGATTCATCACTATTAGATATATTTAAATACTGAATGTTTATTAAACATAAAACGGTTAAAAAGAACAAGATGTAATGACTCGTTCTTTCTGGGGATTTAAGAAACAGTCTGCTGAAATTATTTACAGTCAAGGTAAAGTCCAAGTCCAGGACATATGAGGTGATATAAAAGACTGCAGTACTGTATGTTCAACACTAAGAGGCGGCATTGCCCCACTTTATTATGAATGTTGAGAATAGTTTATCTGGAATCTCCCAGTTGATAAGCGCTGATAAATTGACTGGTTATTTCAAAGTGAAAACAACATATCTAGTTTAGATTCTCATTAATATACAGACACACACTCAAAGACAAATATAACAAAAGACAGCTGTATAACCTTATACAGTTCATACCTATACAGGCCTGAAATAACAGTTTTTTTGGTTATACTCACACTGCATTTATTCTCTCTGTATAAATATAGATATATTTTCAAACGAATACAGGTGGTAGCTTATGTGTTTTGTGGTTTCACACAAAGAGAGCAGAGTGTCAGGTTCACGGTCATCGAGAGCCTGGGCGAATGCAGTGCGGCTGGTGGGGTTAAAGTTCATGACCCCGAGGTCACACACCACAGACATGTCTGCATATGTCACGGGGGTCTCAGGCCATTTGGCCGGCCCCTCATCACATGGCTTACGAGGAAACGTCACTCCTCGTAATGACATCAGTTTTAGTTTATGTGATGACTTGCAGCCTCATGCGTGTGTGAAACAAACAGGAACATCTCATGATCCACCAGCAAATGTGCCCCTATGATTTTTAAAAGCTAGTATGATTCTTCATCCGTTCCTCTCGCTCTCCTTCCCTCCATGTTTATCTGATCAGCTGTCTGTTTAAGAGTGCAAGCTCCAGGCCTCAAGAGAGCCATCAATCTCACAGCTGTCAAAGCTCGGAGCCGCATGCGTGCGTATGTGTGTGAGTGATTAGATACTAACTATTTCACACAGCAAACACTCTTCACGCTGTAGATGCAATCGCGTTCACTCCAACAACACAAATGTGTCTTAGTCTTTAATGCTGATAAAGTTACAGAGACGCTTTCTTTCCGTCCACCATTCCAGGCTGATACGTCCACCTCTTCACCTCCATAAACACAAATGTCCATTCCCTCCACTTCCCACTCGCTCCTCCAGCTGTTAAACTATCAGCGTGTCCCGTAATGTAATGATAAAAATGCTCTTTTTAAATTGTTTCCAGACATTTGCTCTTTCTTTCCCTCTTTCTGTCTTTCTCCCCTGCTGGTCAGCAGACGCTGTGACATCACTGGACACTGCTCTGCACTGTGATTGGTCACTGGCCCACGTTGCCAGGCAACAGCAGTGAAAGGTCTCTTGTGTGTGTGTGTGTGTGTGTGTGTGTGTGTGTGTGTGTGTGTGTGTGTGTGTGTGTGTGTGCTTATGTGTATGTTTTTACCCCTGTGACAGACAGTGAAATGGTAAACGGAGAGCAGCTCTTGTGCTGATAAGTTTTCCTATCTGAAATGGAGCATTTTTCCTGTAATGTGAGGGCTGAGTATCGTTTCCCCTGAATGAACGTGTGCATGTTTAATATTTAGGTTTATATCTGTGTGTGAACGCAGCTGTGTGTGAGAAAGTGTGTGTGTCTGGGGAAAAGGTGGTTATTGTTTTTGACACAGACCCTCATATTTCTGCATCGATCGATTCCTCTGACTCCCGACACGACAATAATCGCGCACGCACGCACACACACACACTTGGGCCTCTTTCTATCAGTAGCATTATTACTGTGCAGAGAGGTAAAGGGGGAAATAAGGGGAGCTAAAAGGAATTCATACGGCAGAACAGGAAAGAACGTGGATGTAGGAGAGAGTCAGGCCACTTGAAAAAGAAGTGCACAGTGGGAGAATTGATAGTAAAATCTCACAGGGAAAGAAAAGGACATGGGGGAGATGAAGAGAGATGAGAAAATAAATGAAAAACTTGGAAGATAAGACTAGAAAGTAGAAGGAAATGTGTGTTAGCGGGAAAAAAGTGCCACCAATCCCATGCTCTTGGTCTCAAATGGCCATTCAAACAGAACTGAACTATTTATTGGTGCAATATTGAATCAAACTGGCAACCTTCACAGTTACAGTTTATCAAATATTCACAATATCTATACAACGATTTTACTTTCACAATGTAATAAGTACAGTATATATATAAATTAAACTCTGATTTAAACCTCACAAAACCTTTTGAGTTGGAAAGTTTGATTCATTTCTGTGAATCAGTTTAAACTTTCCATTTCAATGAATTGATGATGCTTCATTCAAAATGTAATGATTCATTTACATAATTTTTGGTTTGCCTTAAATTCAGTAACAAGTTGGTATATAATATATTCATTTTAGTTATTTCTTTAGTATTGATTCGTTTCTTATTCATTACTTTAATATTAATTAGTCAAATAGTGCTGTATTGTTATATTTGTTATAATGTTGCTATACTGTGCATAGAAATGAAAGTAATTCGATATTTTATATTTATATATTAAAAATGGATTTAATCAAAAACAGTTTGGAAAACATTCATTATTTTAACTTTTTACTTTATTTGACCTTTTTTTGCACTAATTATTTTTAATCTGATTGGCTACAGTGATTTTTTGGTGAAACTATGGGTCCTCTGAACCATAAACACAGATTTCAGAGCAAATACACACATTTTGAGATATATATCAAATAACGTCAAAATCCTGAAATTGACCACTATAATATTTTTAGCTATCTCGCCCAGCCCTATACTGCAGTATAATAACAGAAGAGCATTGCAAGAGAGATGAAGGATTCATCCCATCTTTTTCCAATAAAAGAAGAAATGAGGGATTGAATTGGGGAGGATGGGGGACGAGGGTACAACAAAAGAGATGAGACGCACATTCACACAGAAAGTGTTGTTTTTGAGAGATGAGGAAGAGATGTTATTAGGTTGACAGCGGCGTAATGACGGAGCAACTCCAGAGCTGTCACACAGAAAAAGCACAACCGCGCGGTGATGGAGGACAAACACACACACGTTCACACCTACACTGTCACTTTCAAGAGGAACCGCTTGCTTTGACATGAAGGACGGGTCACGATGGTCAACTAGTGAGGTTGACTGGTATACCTAGATTTTTTTATTCGATTTTTCTTTGTAAAAAGTTTTATTTAGTGCACGTTTTCCCCTTCACACAGTCTCATGTCTATCATTCTTACTCATCAACTCATCAATATTCCCACTCACCTTCCATCTTTATCACAACATCCATCTTTCTCTCTCCCATAATCCCCTTCTCCTTCGCTTTCCGCCCCCCTCCTTTTTGTATCACTTCATTCCCCCTTTCGTTCTCTTCTCATCCAATTTCACTTCCTAAACTACATCACTCTCTCTCTCTCTCTCTCTCTTTTTTTGTCTATCCATACATTTCCAGCTGCCATTTCTTACCTCTTTTATTGTTTAATTTCCTTTCCTTTTTATGCCCCACTTGGACGTCTCTCTCTATCCGTCCTTGTCTCTGTGTTTGTGATAATAACTAAAATAAGAGTTTCTTCTGCCATTATTTATTTCTCTCCTCCCGAGCGCAGGGAGATATCAAAACCTAGTCAGAGCCGGCACAGGGGACCCGTGCTACATTTGGGGAAAGGAGAGGTGGACTATGAGATGGAGAGAGAGGGAACGAGAGGGGGTAGGGGCTCTACTGTTCTTAGATGGGGGTAGATGGGCTGGGGGGGTGTAGGAAATCGGTCTGGCTAGCGGAACAGCTTTTCACCTATCTCTCTCTTTCTCTCTCTCTTTCCCCATACTGCTTTGTATTCTGTGGAGATGACAGGGGAAAGCTTTATTGCTCTGAGTCGGTATCGATCGGGGCCCTAGGCAGGGGGGAGCGCACAGACGCCCATTAGAGGCACTTTCTCAACGACCGCTCCCTAAGAGCACAACCCCACCCTACCCCCTTCTTTCTCTTTCTTTGCCTCTGAAATTCTAATTCAAGGTTTCTATCCTTGAGGCTTGACTGGGAAAGAGGGAGAGAAAGCGAGAGGAGACGTAATCTGATAAAGAAAGAGGCAACAGAGACACAAAGCAAAGAAAATATATCAATATTTCAATAGCCTATGAATACATATGAAGTGCTACATTTCTCTTATCCCCCTTTCAGCTCACTGTTATTCCACATCTTCTATATTCTTAATAGCACATGAAAATATGTTGGTTGAAATCAGTGATTTCATGTGTAAGTCCAGCACTATATAGTTCACATAAACCGTGAAAACACAACGATGCACAACAATGTACACTGGTCCTTTCAATTGTGTCTAACACCAAAGAAATACCTTTCTACAATGTTTATGCGTTCAGATCCCAGTGGGATGTCACACTCTGGAATGAGGCCTATATCACCTGTAATCTCCCTCTTCACAGAATTCCTCATTTTGAATCAGAGTTTGGCAAGACAAGAATCTCACCTTCCTATTCACCCCTTCTTGCTCTCTCTCTCACACCTCGACCAAACAAAACCACACTGCCATCACGAAGAAAATGCTTTCTGGTACTTCCATGGCTATCCAAAATCACACATAGTACACTATAAATATTAATTCTCTATTACCTTGCAGAAAAAGCCTGACCTGCAGAGACTAAACTTTGACCTTGGGGAATTTAAAGTTATATCTGCACATCTCCTCTGTCCTTATAGAGTGAGTTAAAAGATACAGTGGTCTAGTGCACATATTCCAGAAATTGAGCCTCGCTGTTCATGTGGAAAATGGAGATTTGAATCTGGCTGGCAATAAGTCCTGGTCCCAGTCTCCCAAGTCATTTCCTCTCATTCTGTATCTATCACTACAAAGTGACATCATTATATGTGTGTGTGTGTGTGTGTGTGTGTGTGTGTGTGTGTGTGTGTGTGTGTGTGTGTGTGTGTGTGTGTGTGTGTGTGTAAAATCTAAAAATATATATATATATAATAATTGCAACAGCATGATCAAAGTGACTCCTCAACTTTGAGCCTTGGTGATCATGTGGGAAATGCAGATTCAAATCTGGCCTGCAACATGTCAGGATCCCAGTCTCCAGAATAATTTCTTCTCATCTCTATTAACACTATCAATAAAAAGTGCTATAATATAAAAAATATATTATTAAAAACAAAATATTAAATCAAAATATATTAAAATAAAGTATTAAAATTAAATTTCATATTTGCAACTTCATTAACAATCAAGTTTTAGCCTGCTCATGTGGGAAATGCAGATTCAAATCTGACATGCAACATGTCCTTGATCTCATTCTAATCAATACTATTTCTATCCACAAAAAGTGATATATTAAAATATATTAAACATGTTTATTTGCAACAGCATGATCAGAGTGACTACTGAAGTTTAAAACTTTATAAATATAAATCTTTAATAACGGTTTATATTTGATATTTCTTCTTTTCTAGTCATAGAGTATCAGTATGGTGTGACCTTCCAATATGAATCTGATTACATGTTTTTAGCCAGACAAACACTGAAAAGTCTGTCTCTATAACCACCACACGGGAATAGTTGAAGAGACTTCAACGCAGCACAATCGTGCACCATGTTTACACATGTGAGTCAATCGCTCCCACGCCAATCGATGGAAAGAGAGAGAGAACAGGTTACCTTTGGTCATTAAGACAGGGGGAATCCCAGACTTAGGGTGGTTAGGGGGTTCACTGATAGAGAGAGAAAGAGAGAGAGAGAGTATTTGGCAAAGAGAGAGAGCAGACAATTATCTGTATTGATTAAAGGGAGGCAGCACAGTGAAGAACAGAGCTCACTATGTGTCGATCAATAGAGAGAGAGACAGAGAGAGAGAGCGAGAGAGAGGGAATTGTTTGGGGAAAGAGGGTCAATAGGGTGGGAACGAGATAGGGACAAAATCAAGTGAGAAAACGAGAACATGTGCGAGGAAGGTTATAAAATGATATTTATAATATCTTATGATATTTATGATACTTTTTATTGCATGAAATAAAAAGATCTGTATTAATGTTTAAGAATTCTTATTGACATCATACTGATTATAAGCGTCCAGAACATGCATTCAAATGTCTAAATTTGGCTGTCATGTTCAGATGCAGTACTGATTAACCTGACATTACGCCCTTATACAATAAACAAAAATTACCACTAGGCCTTACACATTTTACAGTTACAAAATGAACTTGTTTTAAAAATCAATGTATTATTTTGCCAATTAATAAAGTGAAAATACTGGTGCATGATTATCATTAACTTGTGTGCAACTTATACAGACTGAATGTGTGAGTTGAGTTTGAATATAAGTTGGGAACTTTGTAGCCAAGGCCACTTCTCTTCCTCGGAAATGCGTGAAACACCGGGACAAAAGCTTCAAAGAGGAGTAACATCAAATGAACTGTGTAGACACAAGCCGTGCAGACAGAGCCACTGCTTGCCCCTTCTCAAAATATTAATCCCCTTTCAGACAAACTTGACCCCCAACACACACACACTCCCCTTTTCCGCTCCCATTAGGAGTTGAATGCATATCTACGGACTGTGCTGGCCGTTGCCTAGTAACCGTGACCCTCATCAGCTAACACCAGAAACAACACAACATTCATTACATCCTCTGACTCAGTTGTTGCTTAGTAATGTAACATTGTCCAAAAAGCATGTATTAGTGCACCTTAGCTGGAGTTTTTAAAGCAAAGTTTTAAACAATGAGAGCGTTTTCAGGTTAAGACTATTAAAACATGAACATGTTAATGCATTTGTTCATGCAATGCATTAAATGCATGTTTAAAAACAAATAATACAGAAAAAATACGCAAGAAGTGCAATAATCAACACTTTTTTTTTTGTTTACTGATTTTTTTTACTGAACATTGTTACTGATTAAAAAAAAAGAAATTCACAACTAATACTGATACAGATTATTATTATATTTAAGTGCCAGATAATCAGTATGCAGAAACAATTCTTAATTGTTTTATTTCTACTTTTTGATAATAAATTCAGAATCATTAGACAACAACAAACAACACATAATATTAGGGTTGCCAACTTTCTGAAATGGAAATAAGGACCCTGGGGGGGTTGTGACATGCATGAATATTGTGGAAACTAATTGATACATTTAGATAAATATATTTCATACATTGTAGCATATTATAATACAACTTATTAGGCCTATATATTTATAGAATAGCAAAGTAGGCCTAATCAATATACAAGACTGAACCACATAGATGTGAAATATAAAGGCTATCATGATCATTTTGCCAGCAATGAACCATGGATTTGTTTACTTTATAATACTTTTATTTTTTAAATTTTTAACAAATACAACATATAGGCTAACATTCAAAACTCATCGGCTTAGACTGTGGCATTTGAAGAAAAATAAACACAACAGTATTCCCTCACGCATTCCAGCCATGGGTAGTCATTTTCCCATTCAATTTTCTTTTTCGCTGGCTGCTCGGAGGTAGTGATTTTTACATTTCCCGCTGTTGTCACTTGTCGTCATTGTTGCTACGATACGTGACTCACAATGACTGAAACGACCAATTAAAAGGGCATTCTCTGATGATGTTCCAAGATGTTAAAAACGCTACGCTGATCATAGACAAACAGAGGGAGAAATTAGTATCCACCGCACCGTCTGGGGTTTTTTTCTCTTATATATTAGAAGCTATGTGTCTGTCATGGATTTGCACTGAATTTATTCTCAAAAATTCAGAACAAAGTGTGTTCCGTATCAGTTCAATACGGAACAAGACTTTTATGTGTCAAATACGGGACGGTTGGCAACCCTAATATGCATATCATATTTCATACTATTATTATTTATTATAGAGCTATCTAAATAGGTGCTAATAAAAATATTTCTGAATTATTTATTCCTTGTTCTATAAGGCAGTCTAGCTGTAAACATGTTATACATTCCTCGCTTGAGAATTTTAAAAGTGCATTAATGTACTTTGACTGAAACACACATTCTTGTTTAACGGCATTGTTGGGTGCTGACCAAAAGATAATTAATAATAGAAATAGAACTAACAGAAAATAAAAGTGGAAGTTGGGGTGGTGGAGCGATGTCAACACAGGAGTGAGTTAAAGGGATGGTTCACCCAAAAAAGAAAATTCTTTCCTCATTTACTCACCCTCAAGTTGTTTCAAACCTGTATGACTTTCTTTCTTCTGCTGAACACTAAATAAGATATTTTGAAGAATGTCGGTGCTCAACTGTTTGGTTACCGACATTCTTCAAAATATCTTCTTTAGTGTTCAGCAGAAGAAAGAAAGTCATACAGGTTTGAAACAACTTGAGGGGGAGTAAATGAAAGAATTTTCTTTTTTGGCTGCTATCCCATTAAATCAGCCACTTATAGCTGTTGTGATTGCCAGAATTAAGTGTTTACATTTAGTCTATTCAAAATACAGCTTACTCTTTTCATACTAATTAAAGAAAAGTATTTTTTTCTCTAAATAATTTAAAGGTTACTTAGACATGAGATCAGATTGCATCATGGGGACAAACCTTACAGCCTAAGATGAGGCAAGATTAAGCGAATGAGCACACACACATACACACATAGCACCCACACTGATAAAGGCCTGTTTAATATGAATCAGATCTCAACGGATACGGCAAGGACACAGAGTCTGCGTGCATTGTAATGTACCAGAGTAAATACTTATTTACATGTATATAGCACAAACAAACACTCGGTCAAATAACTATAATCTCGCAGTTTGTGTACGGAATTTATACATAGAGGCTATAAATACAACATTTGAAGAACCATCTGGGTCTGAAATACTAAAGCGTTGAAAAAGAAAAGGAAGAGAGTCCAGCAGAAAGATTAAAAACAGGAGAATTCAGGTGTGTATAGTTATGCATGCATGACATCACAGGTCCCCTCCCCCAGCCACTGGGAGTGGGTGCCTTGGAAACGGTCGCTAAGGGAACAGACGACGAAGAAAGAGAGAGGGAGGGAGAGAGAGAGAGAGAGAGAGAGAGAGAGAGAGAGAGAGAAAAAGAGAGAAGGTGAAAAAGAGCGGAAGAAATAAAAGAGAATAAGAAAGCATCCTGTGCTGCCGTGCAAAGGAAAAAAAGTGGAAAGCCCCAAAAGAGAGGGAGAGAAAGAGAGGATGAGACATAAGAGCAGGTAGTAACACACAATATAGTGTCTTATGAACATTATAAACAACATTACATAAGTCATATTAAATACAGCTCATTGGATAATGTGCTCGGGCAAGTTAAGGTAACTAAATGAGACGTTATGACATTCTGAATATTAGATTATTACATTATTTAAGGCAGCAGCAGTGTCATATAAGTCAAGGCCTGCAGAGCAGCCTGTGTGCCTGTTCACCTGTTCTACACATCCATCTTGCTGTCTACTAATATAAAATAATGAAAGAAATGAGCCGCTGGGCTTCTAATGCATTTGATATTAATATCAGTATCTGTAAAACTCACACACAATCTAACTAATGTGAAAACTGATTAATAAAGATTTGACAGCCATCATAGAGGAAATTATTCAGTGCTATGTTCTCCAATCATATGGCTTTAATATAAATTTATGCTGATGTAAAAGTTCACATTTCCATTTATATCCCATATACTCCTGCAGCCACATCCACCCGGGCCTAAGACAAGCATCTCCTGTTACATCATTCATGAGTCTCCTTCAATATCAAACTGCTTGAGTACTGTATATATCACCATGAAAACACATACTCTCCACCAAATGAGAAAAATAAAGGGGTGGAGATTTGCAAGGCCATTAGACCGAGCAGACTCCAGTAGCCATCTCACCTCCAATTCAGAAAAGAACCCTTCATCTCATACTTGAAAGTATTATTCTGGGTTCAATACAAGTTAAGCCCAGTCAACAGTGTTTGTAGCATAATGTTGATACCACAAAGATCAAGGTTATGGCGAGACACTTACAATAGTAGTAAATGCAGACCAGTTTTTGGAGAATTTAAAAGCAGAACTGTGAAGGTTATAATTTATGAAAGCACCTACAGTAAGGGGCCATTCACACAGAAAACCTTTTTTCTGCTTTTCCAATGTTTTTTGAAACCGTACTAGACGGACGCGTTTGACTGTTGCGCTGGCATCTTTTGCAGCGTCTCGTGCATGACTCAGTGCTCAAGTTAAAAGAAGTTCAACGCTTTCATGCATCTCTAGACCTTGTATTTCATCTCATGTTTTTAATCGCAAAAACACGTTATGTGTGAATGGTAATGTTAACACTCATATTGTTTGTCTTGTGTCTGTACTTTTGAAACAGTGAGTATTCTAGCGTTTACTGATTGGCCCCATTCACTTTCATTGCAAGTGCCTCACTGTAAGATTTTTTTCGATTGACGATTGTACTAAACCCGAAATATTCCTTTAAAGGACAAGTTCGGTATTTTACACTTAAAGCCCTGTTTACAGATCGTTTCTGATGAAATAGAACGGTTAAAATTAAAATTTGGACAGATGCTGCTGTCCCGAGAATTTTAGGTTTCTTTCGCGTTCCCCAAAACCTCCAGAATGGGTGTATAGGTGCACTGGAACAATCCTTCCTAATACGCATTAAACTTTCGTTTACAAAGACGTGAAACTCACCGAGTGGTCAGGGTTGTTCACTGATATGCTCACACAAAAATCGCTGCAAAATATGCTTTCCAACAGGTTTTATCGTAGTTTTTGTCTCCTCCATTGACTTGTATTGGATGTGATGTGAGGTACGGTATTACTCCACTGAAATGAGGTTGTTTTCTTCTTCTTCTTCTTCTTGTGTTTTTTTTTTACGGCGGATCGCAAACTGAAATGCCAGTGGTTTGCTTGCAAAGGTGCATTATCGCCACCAACTGGGCTGGAGTGTCTATTATTCAAGCTCTCAACGGAAGAATGTACGGGTGTGAGACGTTTGGAAAAATAGGTCCACAGTTTTACAACGAATGGTAAAACACCTGTTGGAAAGCATATTTTGCAGCGATTTTTGTGTGAGCATATCAGTGGACACCCCTGACCACTCAGTGAGTTTCACGTCTTTGTAAACGAAAGTTTAATGCGTATTAGGAAGGATTGTTCCAGTGCACCTATACACCCATTCTGGAGGTTTTGGGGAACGCGAAAGAAACCTAAAATTCTCGGGACAGCAGCATCTGTCCAAATTTTAATCTTAACAGTTCTATTTCATCAGAAACAATCTGTAAACAGGGCTTTAAGTGTAAAATACCGAACTTGTCCTTTAAACTGAAATATGAACGCATTCAAACCCACACCAGAGATTTAAATCAGTCTAAAAGCCCGTTCACATTGAGAACGATAAAGATATAGTTCTAAAAATAGCTCTCAATATTAAAGAATAGCAGAGTTCACACCACAGCTATAACGATAACAGCAGAGAAACGATTTTATCCAGCTGATGAACGTTAAAACATTGACAGCCAATCAGAATCCATCCTGCTGTAACGAGGTTGAGTACTTAAAGTGGCAGACAAGCACCCACAATTAGAATAAACAGAACGATATCATCCGCTGGTGTGGGCGCTAATATAGTTATTTTTATAGTTATCGTTCTTGGTGTGAACGGCCCTTAACTGTCTGTATACATTCCAAACTAGAGGCTGATGAAGAATCAACCTTTTCCAGGCTCTTTAATAGAGGGTATGTGACTTTCCCCCTTAGCTTTTCAGAGTGTTTCGCATCGCATGAGGCGTTAAGGTTCGTTAAAACTTACAAAAGTGGCAGATGCCGCTATCAGCTGCAACACAGCTGGGTACAAAACATCCAACTAGTTCCAGGACCATCCAAATGTGAATTTACAGATGCTTATCCACGCGAACACGAGTGTATGCGGTGGGTGCATGAGATAGAGAAAGCAGGGATCCCAAACCGACATGTTCTCATTTATACTGATAGGGCTGTTGTATCTGACTCCACAATACTATTGCAGCATTGTGGGTAAATGGTAGACTACCCCCACCTTCTACCCGCTAGGTTGAGTCTTTAACCTTGACCTCTCGTGCCTCTGCCTCCAGTAATGAAGTCAACCCCCCCGCTCCCCATTCCCTCTCTCCCCCCGTCTATCTGCCCCCAGCTCTGCTGTCCAGCGCTCCTCTCATTCATAGTAAACACTATTGATTTTTCAGCACAGAGAGTAAAAAAAGCCATGAATTTTAATGCTACTATCTCTCCCTCGCTCTATAGCTCCCTCTCTTCCTCTGTCATCCTTTCCTTTCATGCGTTTTCCCTCCATCCCTTCATCCCATCTTTTTCTCTTCAAGATGTGAGTGAGGGCAGGAGTTGAAGCAAGTGTGTGTTTGTTGGCTATAAACTTTGGAAACATGAATGTGTGTGTGAACGGAGCGCTAGCTAACGCTCTCGTCTCTTTCACCCTCTGTGACTGAGACCGATTGATTTTGCTATAAGCAGTGTTGAGGCTATGACAGGCCAGCAGCGACAGACAGAGGAGCTCATCAACGTCCAATGAACACGGAAAAAAATCTCCTTAAAAATCCCTCCATCATGCCACACCAAGACTGGAGGAGAGAGAGAGAGCAAGAGATACGGAGAGAAGGACAGAGGGTAGAAGATAAGCCTTTATAAAGAAACCCCATTAAACATCCCACACCGTAACATCAAAACAATAAAGAGAGAACAGACAAACAGGGCAAACTGCATTTGTGAGGGACACCATTTAGAAATCACATTATTGTCTGAAAGGGATGATGAACAGACAGACGGCTATTATCGCAAAATAAGGGCCACGACGCAGGGAGACTATCAGCAATAAAATAAATAAAGAAATATGTAGATATGTTATATTAAATTGAGTTGAAATGGTTTTATAATATTACCTGCATAGTAGCTTCCTCTAAAAAATAAAAAAAATCCACTTCAATGTACAAAACAATCAGCCTAGCTCAGACAAACAATGCAACAACATTTCAGTGATATTAATATTTAAAGGATAAGTTCGTCGTTCCAAACCTGTATAACTGTATAATAATAAAAAAGAAGATATTTTGAAGAATGTTGGTAATCAAACAGTTTTGGTTAATATTGAGTTTCATTTTATAGACAAAAAATAAAAAGCAACAGACATTTCTCAAATTCTCTTCTTTTCTGTTCCACAGAGGAAAGAAAATTTCACAGGTTTGGAAAGACGTGAGGTTGAGTAAACTTTCTTTTTTGGGTGAACTATCCCTTTAAGTCATCTGAGATTATTTTCACCACAATCGTTAACTGAGCCGCGGCGAGAGATTGCGAGTACGAGATACGAGAGAAATAAAAGTAGCACCGGTTTCAGTTTTCTGGTCACAGCGTTGCCATGGATGACGGAGAACATTAGGAAATATCAGACCACTGAATGTCATGATCAACGTCAGAATGTAGTATTTCGGAGAACCATAAAATAGTTCCTCGTACACTCTCAGAACAAATGGTACAAAAGCTGTCAGTGAAACAGTACACTTTAAAAAAAGTTGTAATATGCACTCTTTAGGTACAAAGATGTAACTTTAGAAAGCATACCGCCCCAGTGACATCTTTTGTACCATTTTTTTCTGAGAGTGTAAAATCTGCAGTTCAACCTATTTTTACGACTTTAATCATTTCTGCTATGTTGCCTAAGCTCCCTCATTGTACGTCTCCTCGGATACGGTACATTCCTGGTTTAATGTCCATCTGCATCATCAGATGCTGGACACCAATCAAGCTAGTATGCATTGATGGTAATAAACTCACAGTGCAAATTGCTTTCGGGGAACACAATTATCCCATCAAAGCATGTGGGGTACGAGTAAGGTTGTCCAATTAAAGCCGAAACTTCTCTGTATTTTGGTGCCTTTTTACTACAGCAAGTGAATGGAAACAATTTTCTCTTAAAGAAGTGATGAGAACATGCTGCATAATGGATATAAACTTAAAGTAATCTGATGCAATAGGCATTTTATGTACTCAGGTGCAGAGTACAAATTGGCAAGCCACGTATTGATCGATAAGCCCGGATTGAAGGAAACCCTGTTAACAGGAGCCTGTCTGGGGAGTCGGGCTCCATCCCTCCCCTCTCTCCATCTTAATTTGATTGATGATCATACTTGTCACTCAAGGCAGCATGTGGCCAATTACAAGATTTGTACGGGTAGGTGGCTGGTGGTTTCGGCTTGTGTTGTCAGTTAAAAATGTGTGTGGTTGTAAGTGGGGTAAAACTGTATTTGTTATCTAATTTTACTGCAGCTTGTACTGTTTTGCGAGGATTAAAAAGGATAGTTCACCCCAAAATTAAAACACCATATTGTTCCTAAACTGCATGTCTTTCTTTCATCTGTGGGACATTAAAAGAAGATATTTTGAGAACACCGTCACAGTGTTTTATTTTAATTTATTTTAATTTTTTTGGCCATACAATAGAAGTCAATGGAAGTCAAAACGATTTGGTTACCAACCAACATTCTTCAAAATATCTTATTTTGTGTTCCACAGAACAAAGAAATACATACAGGTTTGGAACGACATGAGGGTAAGTAAATGATGACAGAATGTTTTCCATTTTTGGGTGAACTATCCCTTTAACAGTAAATAATGTACTCAGGGAAACAGGAACTTCAGGATCCAGAAGACTAAAACTAAAGGGCGGGAAAGGATGAAGGAATGGTACAAAGAAGGAAGAGTAATCCTGTCACCCCCTAACAGTTTATTTACTGATATTTTCTCAAAGAAAGGGAGAAATATGCCAAACAATTAATGCATGTATTATTATAAATAACACTTACACTGTAACAGTGGGCCACTAATGTAATCTAAAAACTGTATCTATTAGATTATGGCCTATAATCTAGATAACAATTCTGTTTGAATTTTAGCTGATTAATAATACTAATAATTGGCATTTTTAATCATCAAAACATGACACCAGGCAACCTTACGATCATTAAAAGGGTAAAAAAAAAAGCCCTGAAATAAATTCCCAAAGCCCTGCATGTGAACAGGAGACCTTGATCGCTATAAATCTTAAATGAAATGGAGGAAGAGAACAGATTTAGGTCTTGAGCTTGCTCATGAGGAGTGAAGGACATAATCAAAGAGCAAGCTTTTATTACACATTCTCTATTGTCAAAATGCGCACACACACACACACACACACACACACACACACACACACACACACACACACACACACACACACACACACACACACACACACACACACAGACACAGCAGCTGCTGAAAGGACAAATTACACTGGTTTAAGCCAATTTTTCACCTAACAGCATCAAAGGGGGAGGGGGAGGGGGGGCAGATTTAAAAAGTAGTCTATTGCTGTGTCAATCCATCCATCTTATTATCCCACACGGTAATCTGAATATCTCTCAGTACATCAGTTTGTCAGTAAAGCCACTATGTACCTGCCATGTCAAAATATCAATACATTCATTCATGTCTATTTATGCTCATCTTTCAGTCAAGTCTCGATCCCTCCATCCATCTACACACACACAACATTTCTGTATATAACAATGTCTCTCTCTCTCTCTCCCTCTCCAACACATGTGCACATACACACACAAATACACATGTGCAGCCAGATAATCACACTAAATTAACACAGCAGTGGAGAATCTGTGTGAGTGCTGCTGTACTGGTAGGGGGTGTATTGACCAGGTGCTGTCTCTCACAGATGTGTTGATTAAGGGCCTGTCTGAACAATTCTCCTACTTTTGCGCCATCATGTAGCCACCAACACCTCCAGAATGTGTTTTTGTATGAGAAAGAGAGAGGAGGAGCCAGAAAGAGAGATTAATAAAAATGTTAAAATATTATGTGTGGTTGGAACAGTCTAAGCGTAATGCTGCACCACAGCGGCTTTGCGGCTGCATGCGTCATTTTTACCCGACCGCACGCAAGAATCAACACAATCACTGCAGTGTACGGCAGTGTTTCCCAACACTTTTCCTGAAGGCAAGCCGAACAGTGCACATTTTCAAACTATCACCGGATTAAACTCATTAGCAGAGACTCCAAGACCAGATATTGATGGGTCAAATAAGAGGGACATCCAAAATGTGTACTGTTGGTGTGCCTCCTGGAAACAGTGGTGTAAGAGGCCATTCTGCAGTCCACTGTTTTTCTATGTAAACATGGACTAGATGCTCATGTTGGACCGTTGCTTGAGTTTTACATCTTTTGAAGTGTCCCATGCATGATGCAGATTCTAAATACATGGCACTAAAGTTAAACATTGTTCAACTTTAAAAAAAGACGCCCAGTATGCAAAATTACAACCTCTTCACGTGCAGTATACATTTTGAATGTCGTTATACCAATGAGTACGTTTTCATGCATAAAGAAAATTTTATTATGAAAAAATTGTTCATTATAAAAACTTAACTGAATTTAAAATTCTTGATGTTAAAACAAACATGAACTGTTTATGTACTGTATATGAAGTGACAAAAGAACACAATGTTTAGGCTACATGATTACGGCTTCTTATCAGTGTTGGGTAAGTTACTGTAAAAAATTAATCAATTACTAGCTACAAATTACATCTTCAACAGTGTAATTAGAGTATTGTACTAATTACTCTCTCTAAAATTATTGCATTACTTATCACTAATTACTTTCGAAATCCCATATCAACTTCGACCAGTTGAACAATACAAGAACAGACATGAAACTGCTCTTTAAATTCTTTTAAATAAATATCAAACTGCATAAATTATTCTTAATCTGACCAAAGTATTTAAACTGAGAAGTTTACATTAAAAACATACATTTTATCATTAGAAGTTAAATTTTGATGTTAAATCTTTCTTGTTTTATATAGAATTGTTCAATGCAATTACATCAGAAGTAGCCTAACTGTAGTTAAATTACAGAAAAATCCTAAGTAATCCCTTACTTCAATTTTAAAGGAAAAGTAATTAAATTACAGTAATTAAATACTTAATGCATCACACCCATCACTGCTTATTAAGTACAATCGGTATAAGACTGTGCATGTAAATTCAACCTTCTTCATTTCTAAGTTCATAATACGCTCTCAGAAAAAAAGGTACAAAAGATGTCACTGGGGTGATAACCTTTTAAAAAATACTCTTTTGTACCTTATTTACCTGCATATTAGTACCTCAAAGGTACATATTTGTAGCTAAAGTGTACATATTAGTACCTAAATGTATTAGAAACTTATGAAAGGGTTCTGTCTCAGTGACAGCTTTTGTACCATTTTTTTCTGAGAGTACTGCACTAAAGGACATTTAGTGATTTTGGCTGAATTATTTGCAGAAGTTTAATATTTAGAGTCAGAATGTTTGATGAATATCAATACAGTGAGGCCTTACAAGCACTTGTGAGTTTCTTTAAGCTTTAAATATATTATGGAGAGAGTTTAGTCCAAAATGTTGATCAGCAGTTTAGAGACCAGTCTCAAGATGTCTTTCTGCTTGTATATATACTCAGAATGAAGACACAATCGCACAAATGTGTGTGTGTGTGTGTGCGTGCTTGTAATGGTCACTGGGTGGAAAGAACTCTAGGGAATTTCTTACAGAGTGAAAAGCAGCAGTGCTAATGAGGGAAAGGGTGCTGTCAGTGTTAATACACTACAGAAGGTCAACCCACACAGATGCAAACACATTTCTCCTCTGTCAAAACTAACAGTAACTAAAAGACCTGTGGGAGTACTGTCACTAAATGAACATCGTGACGACATGGAATATCAATCAGAGCAAGAGATGGTGGAAGAGAGTGTGTGTGTGTGTGTGTGTGTGTGTGTGTGAGAGAGAGAGAGAGAGAGAGAGAGAGAGAGAGAGAGAGAGAGAGAGAGAGAGAGAGAGAGAGAGAGAGAGAGAGAGAGAGAGGAGAGAGAGAGAGAGATCGAGAGAGAGAGAGAGAGAGAGAGAGAGAGAGAGAAATAGTGAAATGCAGTAGAACATTCTGTATTGACATCTTCTTTATATTGATTTCCCATTATGTTACAAACAAACCCAAGCTGACATTTTGTCATTGGCAATCATCTTAACACCAGGACTCGCCCTAATCTATAAACACACTTTCTTTCACATTCGCTCACACAAACAGAGCATTTAGCTATACCAAAAATATAGATAAATAATAGCTAATTCCATTTCTGCCAATGTCACCTGTCACTGTAATTTACAATTGCACTACCTTTAATTTTTAAGTACAATGAACTTGGATGTTTGTCATTTCAACTTAAATTACATTAAACTGACTTTAAAAATGAGTTGAATCTTCTATAACTTATAAAAAAGTTGAAAATTGCTTAACTTATTTACTACAATGTTGTTATTGATCTTGTAATTTTTGACAGTGTATTTTCACCAAATTATTATGACAATGAGACCATTATTTTTCACTAATTTGAAAGTAATTTTCTCTTAGTTGACTAAATATAGTAGTTATTTCTCTCTGTTGATGAGATTAAAAAAGAAAAAGAAAAATTAGCTCACTCTTTTTCTCTCACTGTCAATATTTTCTCATCCTCCTGGAGCTGCCTGTTACTGTAACACACATAAAACTTTAATGGAGCAGTTAATGGCAATAATTCCCGAGACCACTTACAAGAACAGGTCTTGATTATCTCTTTCTCTGCCTCTGTCCATGTCTATATCCGCTTTCTAATGGGAGTATGGTGTAAAAGCTGCATATATTAGTAACTGGATAATAGTTAAATAGGTTCTGCTCTCTCTAATGGTGATTAAGAGTATTTGATGAGATTTGGATATTTCAGCTGGCCGTAATGGTATTTGACATCATGAAATGAAGAAACAAGGAACGCTGCTCTCAGATTTTAGAGGGTTAGCTGACTGCTTTTTTAGAGGTTTAGCTGACTGTGAAGGTTTGTCTAATGCTTAATCAAAAATATTTAAGCAAACCAGAATTTGTAAATTTGCAATGAAATATTTTTCCAGATGCCAATCACCCACTTCTATGTGAAATAAGTGTTAAGTATGTATATCTAAACAACAAAGTTTACATCCTTACTTATCATTCATAACTAATGAGCAACTGCCATACAATCTGAGTCTAGAGCTCAAGATCACCTCTCCCTCTCAAACTCGGTTTTCCATACTTGTTCCCATTTTTCACTGTCATCTGCACCTACTTTCCTTTAGTGGTCCACAGCTTTTTCTTTTTCTGCCCTCTTTTTTATCTTCTTTTGACACTCGCTATTTTTCAGCGAAAGGGGCATGAAACTCCTCCTCCTCTCCCCTGGCCCTGTTAATCTCTGAGGGGAAGAGGCTCATTATCCTTCCCCTTAACCATCCTGTATCATTCTTCAGTCCCAAAGAAAGCCTATGAATACCTCTAAGGCTACCTGTAAGTTACGCAAAAGATGAAATTGTAAAATCATACAGAGAACAATGCAATCCCACTAACCACTGTAGGTAAAATGAGGTTGCAAAAAAAGTCTGACCAAAAATAAGGCACAACACTTTCCGTTGTACACATTCTGAATGCATAAAAATGGACGAACTTGACATCAACTTGATTTTCATCATAAGGAGAAAGATCACATATGCATATGGGCAGATGCATAACTTATGTAAAAATTGTTGTTGTTGTTTTTTTTTTTGGGGGGGGGGGGGGGTAGATTGAAATTCTAATAAATTTATATAAGAATTTGTATCATAAATCCTCTTATTTTTAATAACCATTTAATAACCAAATAGTCATGTAGCCTATTTAAAATATGTATTTTTAAAAGAAGCCAAATATTATCATTCCAAATATTCCATGCAATCTCTCAGCAATTAGTACGAGCTCATTAGAATTGCATGAATAATACATATAAAATAAAAAGCAAAATGCTATTTACAATAGATTTAGATGAAGCATAACATTTCACACCAAATGAAATGTAAATTTTACCATGTGCAATAAAAATAATAGAATAATTATCCAGAAAATAATTTCTTTATAAAATTACAGAACATTTTCATTATATTCTCAGACAGTCACATGCCCAGTAAACAGCAGCTTGCTTATGCAGTTATGCCTCTTCTCAATTCAGACAACACCCATCTCCTCCTACTCCACCCCCGCCCTCCTTCTCCATCCTCCTTCCTTCTGTTTTCATCTTTACGTGGCCACCGAACAACCGGCAAGTTCCCGCAAAGAAAACAATAACGCCGTTTGCACTTCGCCCTTCTTCTAATAACAAAAGTCGAGGTGCAAATCACATTATGCACGATGTATGTTATCAATTCAAAACGCAATAGCCGATCACACGTGCAACTAAATGTCTATACATGACCCTCACACTATAGGCTACATTTATATTTGTGAGCCAAGTAACATAAGATGTTTAAATAGCACAAATGCTCATTTCTCTGCTCTCTGCAGCTGCTCTGATTCTCTCCTCTCTCCCCTCGATCCGCCGGCCCCGGAATCGATCCTGCGGAGATCGATATGTTGGCATGAATATTCCCAGCTCACCGCGAGTTTAGTTCGGGGGAGACGGAGGCAGAGGCAGAGGCGAGAGAAGGAGACGGACGGATGCGGAGCCCAACGAGAGACAGGAATATATTCAGGAAACACCTTAACAAAACAAAACCGACCTGCGCTGCATTTCGAGGCGCGACAGTGCAGTGCTAGTTTTGCTGTGGACAAACTTGACTCGCGTCGTTTGGACTAAACTGAAATTTTGGAAAAGGCGGCAAGCGCGCGCGACACAAACAGAAAACGACACACGAGGATGTTTCATTCACACGGTGAATACGGGGATTATGCCGTTGAGTGGGATGACCTAAAGAGGTTTCACCGGATTCGGGATTGGAGGGGAAAAATGTGGTTGTTGTGGAAGAAAGCCTTACCGGAGTGAGAGCGGAGAGCCAGCGGGGACTTGAGGCGCCAGGCGTGGAGATCAGAGGCAGTTCTTGGCAAGACAAACGGCACCGGCAAAGGAACAAACATGATCCGTCTTCTTGTCTGGTTCTTATCAGATGCTCTTTTGCTGTTGTTGTTTGTTTTTTTCTTTGCTATTTTAGCAGTTGTGGCAAGTTAGGCTTTTTTTCTCACTTAAATCATTGGGTTCCGTCTGTGGTCCTGGCGTTTCTGACATAAAACTGTTTATTCATAATATAGCGTTTATACTTTCCCTTTTCGCTTGTAGTTTACTTTTGATCTACATGCATAGATACGCAGACGCGCGCGCAGCCCGACTGTATTTTCCCAGCGCGCGCACACAGGCGGATAGACGGATTGAAACAAGACAAACGTGGGTTATTTCACTATTACTTCACGTTTGTCTATTCGTTTTGGTATTAAGCTACAGTATTTGGTATAACTGTTCGATCTGCTTGCCGAACATATAGGCTATATGTATCTGTCACTCAAAGGCATATAGGCTAATTACTATGTTTGCGAACGTTTCTAACTGCATATCTCCTGTAGTGTTTCTGTCCTTGTCGACACTGTTCAGCTGGCCTTCTGCTTCACCCCTTGGTTGCAGTCGCTTTAACTTTGGTTATCTGCTTGTAAAATAAACGGACCTTTCTGCATTTATTATAATAAAGGAAAAAAAGATTTCACACCCTGACTGTATAACGTATAAAAGACAGCGGATATTGTTATTACTTGGATATGTGGTGCATTTTTTGGTGAATTTATTTGGTCTAGCTCTTCTATAGCTCTCTTCCTTGTTCTAGCAGCTACAGGCTACACATTAATTTACACAAAGTCACTAAACGTTGTTAAAATCGTCTGCTTATTTTGCTCATTTAAATTAAAAATCTATAGAAAAATAAGGCAACTCAACGTGCTCGCCGGATTCGCCCCTCCTCCCACGCACCTTGTCACACGCCAGTAATTAAAACGCAATCAATCGATACATGACTAAATAAGGCAAACAAATAAATAAAGCACGAAAACATCAGGGGAAAAGAGCTCGATATGTCGCTGGTTTTTAAGAACACTTGCCTATATTTCCGTCCATCCGCCTGCGTGTTTTGGTCTGTCTGTCTGCCTGTTCCCGTTATTTGGGAACCCCAATATCTTATTCGTGCACGCTCTCCTCCCATACGCTCGCGCGCTCTGATTCCACGCTGCCCGCAACATTGAAGCGCGAGCGGAGCCGTTACAACTCTCACATCACCACCACCCCACCCCCACTCTCTCTCTAGCTCTCTCTCTCTCTCTCTCTCTCTCTCTCTCTCTCTCTCTCTCTCTCTCTAACGGTTCCGTACCTCTGTGCTTGCCTCGCTGAAAGGTAAAATCACACATGGACTGATACGAGCTACAAACATCTCCCTCCAATACTACTAATTCACCTAAGATTAAAACACCGTTAATGGTGCTCATTAATACAGCAAACCCAGTTTTAACATTTTAATACAAAAAAGAAAGGCAACCCATCAGTAACCACGTTTGCATGCACACCATTTTCAGATTAAGTTCCATGCTGGTTAATATTTTGAATAAACGAACAGGTGTCATGACCTCTTTTTTTGGAAATTGGCTACTAATTATTCATGCCATAGATATTTTGGACAATAACCTAAACAAGTTTACCCAAAAATGAAAATTCTGTCATAATTACTTTCATGTTCATGCATATGCATTTCTTAGTTCTGCAAAACATAAATGAAGACATTTAAATATATAGTTGGGGTTCAAACAACGCTGGAGTCCATTAACATTCATTCTATGGACAAAAGACATTTTTCTTCTTTTGTTTTCCAATATCTTCTTTTGTATTCCATATGAAAATCATACAGGTTTGGGACTACATCAGAGTGAGTTTTTGGGTGAACTATCTTTTTAATCAACTCGGTTACACTTTATTTTGAGGTGTCAGTATCACAGTGTAATTATACTTTAAGTACTGAGTAATAATAATTAACTACATGTTACTATAGGGTTAGGGTTAGGATGAGGGTTTGGTTGAGGGGTAATTGCATGTAATTATGCATAATTTATAGATATTAATACAGTTACTACATGTAATGTGTAACAATGACACTGTAAAATAAAGTGTTAACATCAACTGTCATTCATTCATGATTCATTCAAACAAGAGCAGGTCATGATTTTTTCAAAGTTTCTAATAAAAATGTGTTTATTCAATGTATTTAGAAGGGTAAATTCAGGATGATTGAACCCCTATTATATAATTACCTTTGTTTGAACATGCAGGCCTACAATTCTGAATGAAAGTTCAGTTAAGGTATACAAAAGGTGTTCACAGTCTGATTAACAAAGCCATATGTGAGCTGATGTGCTCAGATTTCTATAAACTGTAATATTGTCTTGTTACTGACAACATATTATTATCATCAGAATATGCAAAGCAGTATTTGTTTTTGGACACACCTGAGAGTCCCACAGACAGTTATATATTTTTCCCGTCGATAAACATTGTTTACCAATATGATACAGAACAACAGCAGAAGCAAAACTGGCTGATCTTAGGAGAGCCAGTGTTTTATGTTTCTCAGCTCTGTTCCTGCGCACCCCGACAGCACACATTCCTCATTATTCTCATTATAATCCTGAAAGTCCTGAAATAGGTGTGTCAGACATCCAAAAAGTGTACTGTTGGGGAGGCCTCAGTGCAGGACCAGGGTTGGGAAACACTGTGCTAGGAAATCTCGACATAGCCAGCAAACCTCCCGGGGGCCTTAATCAACGAGCGGCGCTGCTTCTCTCTCCGACCACCAATTCATCACGCCCTGTCAATTACAAACCATGCTGCGGCGCACTTACACACAATATTATTGTCAATATAGATTTTTAAATAGAAAAATCTATACGCTAAACACTCCAGTCGATAGGAGTAAATCGATTCCACTAGGCAGCAAAACTCTCTGTGAGCTCAGGCTCAGAAGTCTTAGTAATGACCGAGATGTAAACCAAAACACAAATTATGCATTTCGGAATCTACTTGCCACATATAATGCCGTAGACATTGTGTTGTTTTGCATTACTAATAAAAGTGATACAATCACTCCTCTTGTTGAAGACCATGTTGTGTACATTTTTGGGGGGTCTCTACGTCCGCAACAAACCGCTTTCCATCCTTATTTTGTTCAATAAAAGGATGTGTTTCATTGTCCCTGTCCATCTCTTGAATCTCGCTATTGACAGATGACATCCGCAGGTCAAGTGAAAGAGATGAAAAGGAGTGACCGGTTGTCCCTCGCATACCCCCCTTGACGCGCTGAGGTAACGGGGCGCTCGGGCCCCTCCCTCCAGTACTCCTTTCAGACAAAAGCAATTATTTCTTGTAGAATATAGTGTGGTTGTGCGCATCTAAGAGAAGGAGAGAGGGACTGGAGGGAAAGAGAGAGTGCGAAATTGAGGGAGAGGAAAATAAGATGGTGTTCGAAGGAAAGGGAGCTAACACCTCCTTCCTACAGCTGTGCTTTCCTCATCCAAACATACCTAGCTATTGTTTATGTGGCTTCCTGGAGTAATAGGAAAGAAAAGCTGTTTCTCATTCACATACACCAGAGGGAGAACTGGCCCAGCGACTGGTTTCTCCCAAGGTTCTTTTCCTCCATTCTGACACCAGTTTGGGTTCCTTGCCATTGTCGCCTCTGGCTTGCTTAGTTGGGGACACTTAATATTCAACAATATTATTGATCTGATGTACTGACACTGTTGAATGAGAACTGAACTGAGTTGAACGATGACATTATTTTTAGCAGAACTGCTTTATAGATGAAATGAACTAATGAACTAATAATTGATGATCTTTACAACGGCACTGAATCAACACTGAACTGACTTCAGCTGAACAGTGTATCAAGTGTTCACTAAAGCTGCTTTGAAACAATTTGTATTGTATAAAAGCGCTAAATAAATAAAGGTGACTTGGCTTGACTTGACATACACACTTAAATATGTTCACATACAAGAGTGAATTTACATAAATGAATCACAGCAGACTAAAATGTGAATGTGATATGCTTGCAAAATGTTCGATACTATTTTCTCTGTTCACCCAAAAATGAAAAATCTGTAATCTTTTACTCACCATCATGTTGTTCAGAACATGTATGAATTTCTTTTTCTTTCTTTCTTTCTTTCTTTCTTTCTTTCTTTCTTTCTTTCTTTCTTTCTTTCTTTCTTTCTTTCTTTCTTTCTTTCTTTCTTTCTTTCCATACAATGGAAGTCAATGGGGTCCAAAACAACTCTGGAGCTTTTCAATGTAAAAAGCACTGATACTTTTATATATAATATAATATAATATATAAAAGTATCAGTGCTTTTTACATTGAAAGGCTCCAGAGTTGTTTTGGAACCCATTGACTGTGTTCCGATTGAGTATCTTCAGTGTTCCACAGAAAAATAAATAAAACAGGTTTGAAATGAAATTCTTTTTTGGGTGAACTATCCCTTAAAAACACTCTTAAATATGTAAATATATTATATTTTTTGGTATCCGCTTCCATGAAGAACCATTCAAATCCATGGAATCTTTCCATTGCACAATAGAGGAAAAAGGTTCTTTAGATTATTAAAATGTTCTTCACACTAAGAAAACAACTGTTCTCTAAAAGGTTCTTCAACAGCACCAAAATGGTTCTTCTATGGCATTGCTGTGAAAACCTTGGAAGCTTTATTTTTAAGCGTATATAACACACATACAACTTATCCAGTTATCATGCGTATACCCATAACAAATCCAAATGAAATCCTGAACAAATGTAAGTTTATCAAAAACCCAAAGAAGAAAAACTTCATTGATCGACTACTAAAAACAACATAGCTTTTGAATTTTCCACACAGTGCTGTGAAAATTGACAAAACGGTCACCTGTCATTTTGCTCATTGCTTCAACTGGAATTAATTATTTAGATGAGATCACAAGAATCCTTAAAACACAAAAATTGCTGCTAGCAATTGCCTCTCTACCAAAGAGCGGTGACAGCTTTAGCACGCAGATCTTCAAATGACTCCACACGAGCGTGGAATGAAACGCATGCATGATTAATGCTGCTGTGTTTGTTATTGATGATTAAACTGTCACGTCTTGACAACTGCAGAAATATTCCATGCTTATGCGCACAGGAAATAATAAATTCTCTTAGGCTATAACACACATTATCCAGACAGAGACATATAGCAGAGTGGAAAGTATGATTAATTTAATGGAGGAAAAAGAGCAGGCTGGGAGAATGTAAGAATAAGCAGTTTTATATGTGTGCTTGTGGGTTTGTGATTGCTGTTGCTAAACAATGATGCCAAGTTGACAGATGAGCAAGTCAGATTAGATTCGCTTTTATCAACAAAATGGAAGTCTAATCAATAATATCTCTCAGCTACATCATCTCGCTCTCTCTTTCTTTCCGTCATACATACAGACACATTCAAAGAGCTCAGAAAGAGTTGACGTCTTAAAGATTCTCTGTGACACATATTTAGAGCATCATCACATTTCTAGCACCAATTTTAGTGCTCGTATAAGTGAACATACACATTTATGTCTTGTACATCTAAACAGATGGACAGTCATCCACACATACACACACTTTTTGCTTTTTTATTTTAGAGCAGAAAGGCAGATCCATCTAAAGCCTCTGTTCCTTCCTCACTCGTTGTCTCTTTTATTAGTTTTTATGAACTCCCTCTCCCCTTTTCTCCTTCTCTGTCTCCGTCAGTACTCTCAATAATCAATGCTGATATATTGCCAATATCCCAGCCAGTCCCCGGTGCCATCCCTCACTGCTCTTCCTTTATTGTGGGAGATTGGTCCAAAAATAATGATATTTATTAGATATATTTATTATCCTCCGCAGTGCTGCAGTGCTCGTGCGTGAATGTGCAACCGCAATATTCTCCTTCGACAACCAGCGATTCTTGGTGGGGTTGCAATACAAGAAGCATTTTGCACCAGTCACTTGAAGGAAATGTTGGTTGGTCAGGACTGTGGCACTAAATTTGATTTCCCTTATTTCTTTTTACTTTTGACTGCATCACTTTAATGTTTTTCAGCGGATATATAATTTAGGGGTGTTTTAGCTCCTGTGGCGTATAGAGATTTACTGAGGAGAGCTACAGCCTCATGGCTAAGTCCTAAGGCAGCCCCCCGCGAACCCCCCCCCCCAGATCCAAGGCCTTCAGACGTTAATCTACACCTCCCTTCCTCATCACTTCTCCTATCGATTTCCTCTTTCTCTCTTCCTCCCTCTCCCTCGCTCTCTTTCTCTCTCTAGGACACAGCAGGTGCTGCTAACTCATTGGTCAGCAGAAGCGAATGGGAACTTGGCCACATTGGAGAACCAGCCACGGAGAAAAAAAAAAAAACAGAAAAGAATATAGAAATAAATACATAAATGAACAAATACATGAAATTGCGTAAGTAAAAGCCATGACAAAGAAAAGTAGAAAATATTTGTAAAATCTATATATAAAAAAAAAAATGTGGCGAGTTCTTAGAAATGTATTTCTGTTGGTTTTAAATGGTTTTGAAAAAAACAAAAAATGTACACAATTTTTTTTTAAAAGGTTTCAATTTAATTATGAATTTAAAAAGCTGTGCTGTGTAGCCAGAGTAAAAAGTAATTAAAGCAGGGTTTTAGGTATATTTTCAAGGTAAAATGTATTTCTGAACAACTATCACATTTTATTAATCCATAAATATCTTTATAATTGCACCATATGATATTTTGTAACTGGAACTCGGTCGTGTCATACAGAATCAAATATCTGATAAGTTTAAAAGACTTTGATTTGAAAGGATTTGAAATGACAAATGTTTGTGTTATTAACTCTGAAATAGAAAAATATTATTTTATTAATATTATATAATATAATACATACATAATATATAATATAATACACTATATATAATATATTATTATTAATAATAATAAAATATTTATAAAATAACATTTAAATTGTGCCAAATTACTTAAGGTTATCTTTTCAAGTATTTATTTCTTGAATTAATTAATGATTTTGAGGCATTTTCAGAATCTGACTTGGCTTGAACTGATATGGTAAAACAAATGACATTATTATTCACCCAAAAATGAAAATTCTGTCATTCATTTCTCACACTCATGTCGTTTCAAACCCGTAAAACTTTTGTTCATCTTTGTAACACAAATAAAGATATTTTTAATGAAATCTGAGAGATTTCTGTCCCTCCATTGACAGCCTACGCAACTACCACTTTGACGCTTCAAAAGGTTCATAAAGAGATCACAAAACTTTGAGTGGTTTAGTCCGAATTTTCTGAAGAGGCACGATTGCTTTTTATGCTGAACAGATTGAATTTAAGCTTTTATTCACATAATAATTGAAGAATAATTGATTATGAGGGTGATAATGAAAATTCAAACAGACCAGAGAATGTATGTAACTTATGAAGCTTATGAAGACGATGAGAAAAGAAGCAGAGAGGAGTGGTGACGCATGACAATCCAAGCAATCGGGGATAGCACATTGCACTGCTTATATGTGGAAAAGGAAAGAAAAAGTAGAAATCAATTGCATTAAACCCCCCAAAAACATTCTTATTCCAAACGAGATGAAAATCCTGATGACGGGAAAAAGAAATGGGTGATTCTCTCATTCCGCTGTGAGCACATCACAGCAAATGGACAATATCAGTTCTATTCCCCATGAATACACACTGTTTCAGAGGAGACACAAGGCCACACACTCACATTTGGTCAGGAAAGGTCTCTCAGCCTTTTCATCAGTGGTCACCCTCAGCTGTGTCCAATCACTCAGAAAATAAAGAGAAAAAGCAAGTTCTTTTTCTTTATATAGATATCCCATCACCTTCCTTTCCATCTCGCTGACTATTTCTCATTCCTTCTCTGGGATCCTATGAGCTGGCAAATGTTGATTATTCTATAAATTCTCTGTTTATCTATTTATCTGTCCACCTCTCTATTGACTCATCACTTCCATTTCAGTGCCGTAGACTCTGTTGTGTGTGGATAAACAGGATATATAAGGGAGCGAGAGAGAGAACGGCAGAGAGATTTAAGCCCGGGATCAATGGGAAGTTTCAAAAATCAATGCTCTAACAACCAGGAAATCAATGAGCTCTAATGAGGATGACAGTTGCTTCCGTCAAAACAATTAAGAGGTGAAGAAATGTTTAACGAGAGGAATGAGGGGGCTTACAGAGAGAGAGCACGAGTGAGAGAAAGAGAGCATAAAAAATGACTGGAAAGACTTGACTTAGGCCCAATTATTCAATTAAATAACAAACAATGGTTTGCAGTTATAGTCATCGACTCATGTTTTATATGATATTTAAGTGATTTCTTTGCAAAATGCTGATGAGCTTTTGCCATTCTAGACAAAATCTCTACTTAATTTTACAGCGTTTTGATGGAGTCTGTCATGAATGACTCTGTGCTTTGACTGAGGGAGGAGGATGGAAAGAAGGGGCTAATTTGGGGTCAATCAATCAATACCACCCACAGTCTCTCTCTCTCTTGTCTTGTTCATTGTTGAAGGCAATCAATAAAAAATAAAAAAATCCCACAGCTTGTCAATTGCCGAACATACAACTAATCACATACTCGCACACACTGACAAAGCTGCAATTAACCTATTGATTGAGATGTGCAAACAAGAGTATGCACGTCCAAAACAAACACTTGTGGGACTGATGTCAGTTAAGGCTAATTTCCTTGTTGTCAACCGCACATCCCTCTGTGGTGAGCGTTTGAATAAAGTATTGAATAAAATATTCAAGCCCTTTACCACACTGAATGCGACATATAAATACAGTTCTCACTGTCAAAAACAACAGTCAAAATAAAATAAATAAAAACAAAATGAAATTATAAACTTATTCTTGTGTTCATTAATATACTTGCTATGTTTAAAAATCTTAAGAACAATCATTCTGGTTCTGAAGGATGGCTGTGAAAATGAAAGGGATAGTGCATCCAAAAATGAAAATTCTGTTAATATTATATTTACACACCCATTTAACGTTCCAAACCTGTGTGACTTTCTTATGTGAAACACAAAAGAAGATATTTTGAAGAATGTCCTGGCTTCTCATTTCTATACAGTGAAAGTGAATGGTCAGCACTATTAACCCCAAAGTATACTTCAGCCGTCCGCGTGACGTAATTTTCGTAATCAGGAGGGTTTGCGGACGTCCGCACACCCCGTCCGCATGTAGCCCAATTTTTGTGACTGCACAGACGGCACATGTGCAAGTGACTTAAGTGCTTGAAAAAAAGCCACTAGATAGTTTGCACTCGCCGAATGTCTTTCTGCACTCAAGGCCTAAGGAGTATACTTGGAGGGAGTGGAACACGGAAAATGAAGTATACCCAGGCCTTTAAAGTCAAAAGTATTATCAAAAGTAGTCCATATGGCTTCAAGTCTTCTGAAGCCCTACAATAACTGTGTATGGAACAGACCGAAATGTTGGGGTTTGGAGTAAAAAGGGGTGACAAATGATGACTTATTTTTGGGTGAACTTTAAGACCAAAAAAAAAAACCAAGTTTTGGATGTCCCATGACTACAGTTAGCTCAGTTAAAATGAATTGTAAGCTACAAATCACCAATCAAAAAATGTAAGTGTCAAATCACCTTAAACTGCCTTTATTGTCCTTTAAACCTCTCTGCACAAACACGGAGGAGAGTTTGAAAGAAGTCAACGATCACTGTGAAGGAGCTACAGAGTCCAATAGCTGAGAATAAAGTTGAAGAGCCCTACCTATCACTGGCTTGAATGGGAAGATGGCTGAGGGGCCATTTCTCCAAAAGAACCTTGTGAAAGTATGGAATTAGTTGCTTGCTTTCTATTACTTCTAAAAGAAAGCTTAAAAAAAATTGTAGCATGATGCTTTGGGCTGGCAGGAAATGGTCATCTTGTTAAAGTGCTGCAAAAAACTAGGAAACTCTTAAAAGAGACTTTGGCAAAACTCTTACAATCCTGCACAGCATGTAATATCCTCCACTGAGATTTAGACTGTCCCGTTTTGATTTGTGTAAAACGACTTATTCATTTGCAAGCAGTGTTTGAAAGAATTGGGTTTCCCACTGTATTTCTTCCTCCATCTTACAACCTGATTTAACAGATACAGTACGAACAACTCATCAAAATAAAAAGTAATACAAGAAAAACGTCTGCTTTTTTAAATATAAAGTTATAAATATATCTCATATCAGCATTATTTTTCAAAGCAGAAGTAAACTGTTTTCTGTGAACGTGCGAGACTTCTAATTCATTAGCCGCTATAGGGAAATAACGAGAAGAATATCACAGTGCAGTAAACGGACAAACTTTTTACACTACAAACCAGTGTGTTTATAATTAAGAAAACACATAATATGTTAAGAAATAGCATATTTCAATATGAAGCAGCATAATGAGCTGTTTATACAGCTAAAAATAACTTTAAGCGAATGACACCGGAATGACTCATTAAATTTACGAATTGCCGGATCCACTCTTATGTTAAAAATAAGGTCGTTACACATTTTGTATACATCAATAACACTCACAAACACAAGATTTGCACTCACTAAAGGAGCCTTATTGACACTAAATTGCAGTGATTTCTCATCAAAACTGCTGTTAATTTGCACTGATGGTAATTGTAAATGGAAAATATATTGTGATGGAACACATGCATGGTCTTCGACTCTTGCTCTACTCTCCGTTTTGTCCATTTCTCTACCTCTCTATTCTCAGAAGAGTTTGTTCTGAGGTTGGTAGCCTATTTAAATGGCATTTTCAATTTTCTAAACACTGTAAAGGGATGCAAAAAGGTTTTCCCCATACAAAGAAAAAAATAAAATGGAGCAAACCCTTGAAAATGCTCGTATTAATGTGGTTTCCTGTGCATGTTTGGGGATGAGCATAAAAATATAAATATACAAACAGTACAAATTCTTCTGGGGCCAAACGTTTAAGCAATTTAGGGACAGTCAGGCAGTGAATAAATGAATCTGGACAAAGAAATCTCAACCAGATTACGTGCTCTTGATCCTACAGTGAAATGAGAGAGAGAGAGAGAGAGAGAGAGAGATGACAAAAATGAAGGCATTTGGGGGTGTGGGGAAGCTTCCAGAGATCATTTTTCTCAAATAAGCGTCTGCATCCAGTCCCTTTCATCCCTCTCTGAGAGCCTTGTTTTCAGAGCTGTTCTGTCTTCTTTTGCTCTCTCCCTCTTTCTTCATCCCTCACACCCTTTCACACTGCACTTTTCTTATGTTTGTTTTGTTTTCTTGGTCATTTTCTTCCTTGTAACAAATGTGCTGGAGGGAAAAAATAAGCAAGGAGAAAATATAAGATTTTTTTTTCTCATTCGCCCCCTCAAAAGTAACATTGAGCATGAGATATCATCTCAAAAACAGACAATGTCTCATACAGAAATGACAAAAGATTAGAGGTAATTTGATCTACATTAAAACTTTTTTTTAAATGAATGAGTCCATACTGACTGCTTCTGTCACAATGGGTAATTTAACTTTAATGATAGGCCAAAAGTGATTAAATAACCAGAAAATTTGTGTACTGAAAAAAAGTATGTCTTAAGCGTTACCAAAAATGTGCCTTTAAGTTGCTGCCTTAAATCAACTTGGATTTTTAAGTCATTTCAACTTAAATTACATTAAACTGACTTTATTTTAATCTTGTATAACTTATTAAATAAAGCTGAAAACCGCTTCACTTATTTTGATGAGTTAAAGCAATGTCAAAATATATGTTGTCATAACTTATTGATCTTTTTTTTTTTTAGTGATACAGTACATTTCCATGATTGTTTAATCATACTTTTTAATTCTAAACATTAATTTTAATTGTATTTAAAGCTTTTAGTCCCATTGCAATCTTCTTACCCATTAGAACATCATAATTACTTCTGTTTGTTTCCGATTTTGTGCAAAAAATAAGAATTAGGCTAAATTAATTATCATTTAAGCTATTGTTATCCAAATACCAAATCACAAATCAAATAAAACACTGTTTTGATTTAATTCAAATTTCGACCAATAAAGAGAGAGAGTTTTGCCATGCAGTTTATCCATAACCAAACCTCAACGCAAGGCAAAATAGCTATACACCATCACAGAAAAACAGAAGAAAAATGTAATTCCATATACCAGGTACCCAGATTTAAGAAAAAAACCCTGAAAACACCCAGAGCTATAAAGAAAATTCTCCCTAAATACCCCCATCACAGAGAAAATGCCCACTAAACACCCCATCTGGTAAAGGCCGACTGACTGAGTATCAGCACAAGCCAGATAAAGGGAACGTCAGCCAAACCTGCTGTTCTCCTTCAGCGAGAGAACACACAGGTATAACTCTGGCTCTGGCCCATGAAGAGAGATGGGAGTAATTGTTTAAATGGGTTACAGGACAGGAACGTTCAGGCACAGAAAAAGGGAGAGGTGAGAAAAAGAAAAAAAAGCTCAAAAGTGTTCGGAACCGTGTCAAACGATTTTGAAATACAAAACATCTTATTTAATGAATCTGGGGAATTTAGACGAGAATCGAGATATTAGAAAGTACGTTTAAAAACAAAGCACTTTTGTGATAGAGAATAATGTGAGCGCTGCAATAAGCTTCAACTGAGCACAAAGGAACAAACAGACATTTTTGCGAGCTTTTTCATGTAATTTTCCTCACCCTCAGGGTTGCTTGCGTCCTCCCTCCCGCTCCTTTATCCTCCCCTGGTCATTGGCTAAGATGAGTAGCTAAACTAAATGGGCCAGACAGCCAGCTCTCTGCTGCCAGGCACAGGTCATGTGTGAAACTGCACACATTTCATCAGCCCCCTGCATGGCCCCCAAACCCGTACCCTGCTGGGGCTTTTAGAGTGGCCATCAGCCCTGGTTCTTACCTGAGGTGCTGAACAAGGCAACTGCAGGTGTTTAAACCTCAAGGTTATAGAGGAAGTGTGTGGAGATAGAGGAACACAGTGGAGCTGGGGTGAAGATAAAGGTCAAAGGTTAACTTTTTCTTTTGTGTTTGTGTGACTGAAGCAAATAGAGAATACTTTTGGAAGTGGAACGAAAAATATGTTTGATATCCACCTCTGTATGCTTTTACCCTTTGCGACTGCTTTCTCTGTTTTACCCTCAAATCATTTTCTATATCCCCTCAAATCCTTCCCCCATCCTAGTATGACCCCAGGGTCATTCATAAGGGCAAGGTCGTCCGTCTGGGGCTGGATTTGAACTCTGACCCCATCGTCTCATTGGGTTCTAAACACACGCGCACATTCATAAACGGCACGCGTGTCCCTCTGTGTATTATTGTGGTCATCTTGATTCTTTCAACAGCCACATAGCAGCAACAAAATAGAGCTGCAAGCAGACCGGCCACACATTCAAACCAGGAGCAAAAGCCACAATTGCAAAGGTCACAGCAACCGCCACAATTTATTAGTTGCTGATATTGAGGTTTCGCCGGGTGGATTTTACAGCTGCGAATGTGGAAAGGACAGTAATTTCTGATTTATGCCAGCTAAATAGAATAAATACTTTTTTTTTTTAAACGAAACACTTCCACGCAACTTCTCAAAAATGCCTTAATTTATATTGTATAAATGATGCACCACACCAACAACTATTTTCTGAAAAATAAGCATGAACTTATTCTGCCTTCTGCAAATCAATATCTGAAGAATTGATAAAGAAAATAAATAGATCCTGAATATACTGAATAGTAGAATAAGTTTAATTTTCAGAAAGCAAAACTGAGTGCCAAGACCTTTTTTTTTTTTTTTTTTTTTTTTTTTCTAGGCCCATAAATACTTTATATTTCGACATACAGTATGTCTCATTTACAGCAGTATTAGTATATGGTCATATGCTTTTGATTACATCATATTTCTGAAATAAACTGCCAGGAGTTTTGTTCTTTTGTTAGAGGAAAATTGGATGGGGCCATAATGCTCCATCTCTGTCCGTTTTAATTGCACCGGTGGTCGTTTGGCCTTTGACCCGCGGGGTCGTGAGTTACGCTGACAGCTGCTTATGAAAAACCCCAAGATTGATACCGGACACTGAATATCTGCGGGGCGATGAAAAAAAGAAGGAAAGAATAATAACAATAATAATACGAATATAGCCTACATGTGTGCATTCTAAATGAGTGATATAAACAAGACGACGACACATAAACGTTCTTCTGACAAGACTGAGCGATATTGAGGATCTGTCTGATCAGTGATTTTCTAAAATAACGAGAAGAACAAAATAGGCTACAATGCCCGAAATACAATCTTCCTCTCACGAAGGAACATGAGCAGGTAATTGTAGGTTAATAGAAGAATAAACAGAGTAAACAATAAAAAAAATGATAGGCTACTTTTGCTCTTATGTCATATGTAATGTAAACATGACGCGAGAGTATAGCCTTTAGCGATTAAGCGTTAATCGATGTGTAGCCTACAGCACGTGACGTAGGTCTTGGATGGCAAAATAAAATAATCTGATTGATTGGGGAAATTATGTAGATATTTAGTTAAGCAGTTAATAATTGCATTGTGTTTTATTTTTATTTTAGTAGCCTACATTTAAAAGCTCTCTTTATAAAAAAATTGTTAGGCTAACCTTTGTTTTACCCGCTATTTTTGTGTGTTTTTCTCTGGTTATTCCACGAATATAATGTCTATAATATCACTTATTAGCATAGTAACAACAGATGACTTGTGATTGATAAGTGTTTTAACGGCGCAAACTTTCATGAGAGGTTTATTCTTGTCTCCACCAAAACCGTAGCTATTATATAATGAAATTTTCTTTTGAGAGCGTGTTTTCGTATTAACACGTTTCTTTATTTCAAATTGTATAGCCTAGGCTACATATTATTTCTAGTGCATCTTTGGGAAAGTCTGGCACTTTGGTAGGCTATTTGAAGACGCGCTCATTTGAAATAATTTTATTTAGGCCTAGGCTAATTGGTGTATTCAGAGGACAAATCATTTATTCGATGTAGCCTATCACTTTATTTGCGTTTTATATTAGGCTAATTAGCTTGGGTATAAATGCTAAACCAAGAATAGCCTATTATATAGGGCCTATCTAATGAGTTTAATTTAGTGAATTTAAAAATATCTGGTGTATTAAAGTAAAAAAAAAAAAAGTTTGTGATTACACAATGACACAACGCGTGACAATATTCTGTCACTAACAATCCAATAATCAAATCAAATGCGAATATAACATTTAAATACTCAAATAGGACACTAGCCAAACAATCTAGGCTACAATAATTTGAAAACACTACTTAAAATATAGGCCTAGCTCTGAATAATTATGGGAAGTCAAGTGAACACTTCGTCTCAGTACAGAGATAAGAAGAAATGTTGTTCTGCTTATGTTAAGAAGACTATTCGTCTCAGATATATTTTCATATGCATGCAGTGCATATCTGACTGAATTATTTTCTTGTATTATTTTAACTTACCATCATAAAAAAAACTAAAACGAGTGAATGCGTGGCAAATAGCACGTTTGTTAATTGTTTTGATATAGGCTAAACCCAATCCGGATAGGTCGCCTAAATGTCCAGGTAAAAATTTGTCTGCTTTGAAAAACGTGATCTCTGTTGTTAGTTTATTATGTCTTTCTACAATATCCGAATGCAGTGGTGTTTTGTATTGCTATACAGTTTAGTAGCCTAAATCTGCGTATTCAAATCTTCATTAGAACATTGCATGAGTAAATCATAAAAATAGGCTAATACATTTAATATTTCAACTTTTAAAACTAATAATGGATTTCTGCATCGTATTGCAACTCCCAAAAGCGCAAAGATGGCATCAGTAATGAGTCCTGAAGATTTAATGACTTCGTATATCTTCAGAGATATATGGCACCAGTGTTTCTTTGTTAATCTGAAGCAAATAAAGAACATGTGCCTGTTTATCAACCACGAAACGTGAGAGCACATATATACAGAGAGTCAGGCTGTTCAAATATTTGATAGACCATCTTCACTGTCTAAACTGAAGAGAACGTCTCCACCTTTCTATCCATCGCTACAAACCTATTAAAAAAAGAAAAGAAAAAAAGAAAAGAAAGAAAAGTTCACTGTGAACAGATAGTCCACATCGAAACACGTTTGTTTTTCTTCGGACTTTGTTTACTGAGGCAAGAGACCTGATAGCTCCGCGCGCTTCTCATACAGTCACCGACACGTGCAGGTTTCATCTTAAAAGATCTGTTGAATGAAACGTATCCTCGTTACAGAATTGTAAATCTGTTGTAGGGTCGCCTTACAGAATTAGAAAAAAATTAGACTAGTTCAACGTCATAAGCTACGGAAAAAATCCCCGCACGGTCGCGCACCATAACAAGAAGAGAAGAGCGAAAAGAGCAGAACCCAGAAATGTGTGAACTGGCTTGTGCATTCAGTCCCTTTTCTTTTGCACTGGCCGCCCTTTTAAAGCCCAAATCTCCACCTCTTAATTGATTTTCTCATAATTAACTCAGTGTGCTCATCGATTTCCCCCTCAGCGGAGATTCGGCGTGTGTGGCTGCGGACACTGACGGCCGTGCGGAGGCCGCGTGATGCTGTTATTACAACGTCGTTAACAAGGATACGCCGCCAAACACATATCGATCATATTGATTACAAAGCTTCCCAAAGGAGTAAACATATGTCTAGATTTTCCACAAGTCAAGATACAAAACATATGTTAGCGCGCACAATTAGGCCTACAGAAATAAAATAATAGCCTAAATGTTGATAGCCTACCGATATTTAAACCATGACAAAAATAAAACCTTTTTCAAGCTTAAAGAGTTTCGAAACATTTAACAACTACGACTTTATCAACATTCATAAAAAAAACTGCTAAATGAGCCCTTGGAATTTGGCCTACAATTAGCCTTCATCAACACCCAAGCCGTGTGTCATTCTAGCGATGAAAACAGTTACTGTAAAACAATTATAGCCTAAATCTTTGTCCTTTCACAGACATACGGTTTATATTCCGCCCTTCTCGTTATAATCGCTACTATAGCGTCTTATTTGGTAAAGACAGGGTTTTATAACAAAAACAGCAGTAGGCCTAATGGAAAAAGCATAGTTACTGAAAGCTTTGCTTTATTCATGACAGAAAGCTGTGCATTTTTATCACCACGCGACAAATAAGCACCGCTAGAGTTCAGGACTGTAAAACATATTTCACAGCGCGAGCTCAGTTTTTCCCAAATCAAATATTCCCGCGACGCCCTGCGCCAATTACAGCATGCAGAACAGCGCGTGCACATCCCGAGATTCGCAGGAACACGCGGAGAAACACAAGCAGAGGGAGAGAGGGCTGTCCCATGAATTAAATTAATCAATAAAAAGAAAAGCAAGAGCAAGAAATCATTACAGGCAATAACTCTTTCTCTCCTGCTCGAGCTTGGACGGGTTAAAATAAGATACGACAACTTTAGCGCGAATCGTTTTAACGGAATACAGCCTAACTAACAGAAACATAAGAAAGTAGAAACAAAAATAAGTCGGGGTAAAAAAAATACATAGAACGAGAAAAATGGCGTTAGAGTACGGAAAAGTTATACATATGCAAGATAATAATTTTATGCTGTCAGTTTGTTTACACAACATTACCAGCTTTTCCATCGATGAACGCGTCGGTCTCCGTCACACGCGCGAGCTGCTCGGGCACGAAAAACAGTCGGACACAGCAAAACGGGAGAGAGGGCAGATATTTGGGGTGGGTGGGGGTGTTCTCGTGGGGGGAACAGAAAAGGAATCGGATGAGGAGCCTGAATTTTAAATTAGGGGCGAAAGGTGATGGGGTCGGGTGGAGGGTGTGTGTTCGTGCGCAAATCCTTAATGTGTCTCTCTCGGCCCTCCCTATCTCTAGCGGTTTCCATGACAACGCGTTTGCTGAAAACAAGCAAAACTTGCATTTGTGTGTGCGAGAATGAGAGAAGCAAAAAATTGAAGTGTGTAGGCTAGATTTTAATCAATATTTCACTCTTGTACGTCCTATTCCTTCAGAGGGCCTATGTGTGAGTATATGTTTTGCGTACGCTTGACTAGGAGGACTAGGAGTTAGGCACTAATATAGCTGCCATCTACAGGTGAAGTTAATAATTGCACAGAAAACGCGGCGAAGGCTCGAAGTAGGCCTCTCTCCAAAACACTGCGCTCTAAGCAAATAAGTGTAGACCTACAGTTTAATTTACACCGTATTATTATTTATTAATTTTAAAATTTTCACAATTTCAGCTGTGTTTAATGCTTTGAGCTCCCTTAAAAAGAAAGTTAATGTCAATAGAGATAGGCATGCCTTATTTCTTCAGCACCATGGACAGAGCCCTAACTGAACAGCCCATGGGCACTCCTAAATATCCTTTTTTTCCTGTTCCAATCTAAAAAATATATATTTTATCATCGGTTTTGATCATGGCTTAACGGATAGGGTGATTTTAATAATACTAATAGTTCAAAAGAAAGCATCTTAGCCTGTACATAAATACTATTAGCCACCATTAGTAGATGTTCGTTTTGAAGCAAATTGTAAATGAGTGTAGACTAGAACCTCATGGTGTAAAACCTGTTTGAGACACAGCTGGGATCCAATGGGCACTCTTCGCTTGGTGTTGGTGTAAAATTATTCAAAATCCCAACCATCTGAGTCAGCAAGTGTTTAAACACAGGGAATATATATGTATTATAATATATATGTATTAGTCCAGCAAGCTGCTCCTAACAATAAAAAACACACAAAAAAATAAATAAATAAACAGGATGTGCCCCAGTTATTGATCCTTAAATCCACAAGGGGGTGCAAAAGCATAGAAAACACTATTTAGCAATAACTAAATATTAGTGCATATAGCACTCTAATATTTTAAAAATGTAAACTATGTATATTACCATCATATACTATATAATTATACATGATGCAACTATACACTGTTTGTACACATTATTTAGTCTATATTTTTGTGTCCAATATATTAATATACATTAATATATTATAATCGCTAAATGGTTTAACAAAACGTTTCAGTGATTATGGGCGCTAAAGTACAATTAATCACAGGTGCATAACGTTATTCAAACTAAAACCATAAATTAACTGGAAAATATTTTAAAATAATATAATTTGGCCTTAACATTCCCAAAAGGAATTTAAAAACAGAAATTAAACATATTTTATCACACATTATCAGAGACACAACTATTTTCTGACAGTACTTTATTAAGAATCATATTTACTTAAATGTACATATTCCAAAACAACATCAAGTAATATGTTTAAACAAAAACATGAAAACACAAAAGTGTTCAATTTTCCACTCCCAATTATGACAGGACTGTTCCAAAAATGAATTACCACTAACTACTACTAAACATTTCTCTTTCTGTCATAAAAGTACAAATATAACAAAAAGGGCAACACGTTATAGAAACAGGACCAGAGGTAAGTCTGGTTGTGTGTCAAGGCTGGTGTCAAATCAGCAGTCATCTAATTATAATGATTATAATAATTTTTCTATCTGCAATTTACAAAGGCATCTAAAGGCCCTGATAATCCACGACTTGCTGACCTTGTTTCTGAGACAAACAGCATGGTAACATGGAGTTGTCGGGACAAATGTAGTCTCACAGTGGTGCACACTGTAGAAAGTCTTTGTTGGAATAGATCAGCATGAATCTTTACTCCATCTTGTGGCATTTCCAAATGTTGGCCATGTTGATTGACTGGTCCAGTCAAGTACTGTATACAGGATTTCAAAAGCCATCTATATGTGACTCTTATAAGCAGTACAACAGACCACTCTGAGGAGTTCGGTTACGCAACGTATCCGCCGGCCCGATGGTGGAAGTGTGACTTTGGTCTTCTGATGCATCATTACAAGCCCAAAATCTTAAGAATTAAGTTAGCATTTAATCTTTCAAACCCTTTCAAAACAGGAGATACGCTAAAAAATAAAAATACTTATCTTTTGTTAATTATACATTTAAATGTTTTTTTTTTTGTCATTCTTTTGTGGATTGATTTGTAATTCCTTTGAGTTACAGTACATATTTTTTGTTTATTCCCGTCCTTTCTATCTTTTATCAAAGAAAGAGGTTATTTTACATTTCCCAAACAAAGTTAAACATAACTTGAATTCCAGGGTTCACTGTAGGTCATCACATTTGAAAAATAAATAAATAATCTATACCACCTGGGGCAGAGTAAGTGGTATTCATAGATGCAGAACCTCCCTCCTGTTTTTCTTCTTCTATGGGTGTAGTATTGTGTGTTCGTCCATGTTTAAACTGACCTGCCGTGGAGAGAAACAGCCCCACATCTGAACCTAACCTCTGAACGGTCTGACAGTTTCTGAAGGAAAATGATTCTTGTGTCCAACAAAACGGCTGCCCAGTTTAATCTAGTCTCCTCCAATAGGCTCTCCATCCCAGCAGGGTCACCAACTCTCAATGGGTAATGAAATAAAAAGGCAAAACATCTTCTTCATCCGTCACAACTGAAGGTCCCGTGTGAAAATGACATTTCTCAGGGCCTGTGAAGGAAACATGAGATATCACTTTACACATATGGGAACTTGCAGAACAGCTTTGAAACCAATTCTGTAGACTATGAAGCAAACTAATCAACAAATCCCAACAAAAAAGCCTTTGATTGCAGATGTTATCATATTTGCATTCATAAAAAAATGTATAGCTTTATTTAATGATTTTATACATTCCATAATCATAAAAAGGTAATTAGAGCATGGGGTTTAAACTAAAATAACCATAAAATAACTGTTTTCCATGAAATTAGTTTTTAATAATCAAAATGAATAATAGTCACACAAAAAATTGTAATTAACAAAGTAATGTAACTAATATTCACTAGCCTACATATATTAATGCTATTTTATGTAATACATTTACAGAAATTATGTATTACCACATCTTTCTGTTCCCTGTAAAAATTATTTTGAATATTTATTATAAATAATGCTAATCAAGTAAATTTTAAAAAATGTAAAAAAAAAAAAGGAGATAGGACAAAATTGCTTTCTAACTCCCCCTGGTGGTTACATGTTAATATAGAGGGTGTAGGCTATATAAGAAAATCATACTGTGTCAGCACTAATGTATGATCATTATCGTACCACATGAGTAAAAAAATACACACATTAAAATGCACTTACAAACTCACACTCACCTTTGTGTGTCCCAGTTTGTCCCATTATGTGTCTGGTTGCCAAGCAACAGTTTCCTGCCCTCCTCGTAGTCATCCTGATCCACACTGACAAGCAGCCGGACCCCCTCCTGTCCCGCTGCCCTTTTCAAAGAGTCTGTGATGAAGACCCCTTTCAGTGCCTCGAGCAGAGCCCCGCTCAGGTAGTCTGCCCAAAAAGCATCTAGGTTGGCAAGTTCTGAGAACTTGATATCACAGACAATGGAGCCCAGATCCCGTGCGCGGAGCAGCAGGTTCGCTCGGCTGAACAGTTCAAACTGCCTCTCCAGCGGCTGCTGCTTGTCTGAAGAAACTCCTCCACGAAGGGCCGTCTCATGCTCTGAATACTCCGCACGCACGCGTAGTCTGATATCTGAGAGCGTAAGAGCGTGGGAGACAGAGAAAGAGAGGAGGGTGGGATGAAGGATGGCATGCAAAGGGGCAAAGAAGTTGGATTTGTGAAGATTCGTTTTGAAATTGAAGGGTTTTTTGCAGCAAGGATGGAGAGAAATGAGAAAAACAGCAGCGGAGGAAAGGGGGAGAACACGAGAAATGAAGCAGATCAGTGGGGGGTCAAAAGGAGGGCAGAAATACAGTCATAATGAGACTTGATATTCAGTTTATTTGTTTATACCAAAAAAATAAATAAAATTGGTATAAAAATAACTAAGAATAGCAAGGATTCACACAGATTTGCTTCACGCAAGTTCCTTTGCAGTTTTAAATTTTGAACTTATGGACCAGAATGCACAAAAATCGAACTCCTTGTGATACGGCATCAGCTCCAAGATCTACTTGATAACGGAGGCCAACATCTTCGAAATGTTTAACATTGAGATTTTGGAGTCGATTGACCCAGATTCTTCACTTGTAGTCATTAAGGCTTTTGAAACCAGTAGGCTAGTTCAGGATTTGCACTTAAGGAGGGGGAGATCTAGATCAATTCATCATGTGGTGGCACTCAAATTATTTGCAGGCACACAGGGACTTGGAAACACATTGGTAAAGTCCAACATGTCAACTGAACATAGTACTTGCATATTTGCGGGTCGCAGAGATGTGAGTGAATTATGAAAGCACATAAACTGAGGCCGTTCAGGAAGTTCAGGTGGACTGAAAGCACCTCAAGCTAAATCCAGAGATGGGCTCACATTCAAAGTTTCAGTCGACAGATCTGGTGATATTTATACTTTGATGTGTGCATTTGAATTCTGTAGGGGCCATAATTGATAGGCAGAATGAAGCAGGTTGGCTTTACCAAACAGTGGAGGTAGAACTGATGTCATGCAACAGCACAGGGAACAGAGACGGCAAAATACGATTGGAGTATACATACTGAACCAGAGCTTCGCAGTGATGTCATTTCCTTTCATGTCATTAGCTCAGAGGTCAGAGGAGGAAGTGGACCCATCAATCTTCAGAACATTGCTGCAACACAAATCCAACCTTTCTACAACCAAAGCTCCACCACAAACTCCAACCCATGTTGCGACGTTTACAAAGCAACAGTCAATAAGGAGTAAGCGATGACACTAAATATATTCATTAGTAAAATGAATAAAACATTGTTCAAATGCTTGAATATACTGTATTTATGAAGTTATTGTGAACAGTAGCACTTTAGGATTGATAACTTTGTCCTGGTGTTATTCATAAATTGACTGGGGCTAAATATCCAGACATACACATTCCCTTAATTCTTTAATCAATGCAGGAACAGTATTTACACTACCGTTTGGGGTCAGAAAGACTTATTTTTTTAATAAGAAATAAATAACTTGATTCAGCAAGGACACGTTAAATTGAAGTGGCATTAAAGACTTTTACATTGCCACAAAAAAAGATCAGCACAACAGTTTTCAATATTGATGATAAAATAAGAAAGGTTTCTTGAGCACCGAATCAGCATATTAGAACGATTTCTGAAGGATCATGTGACACTGAAGGCTGGAGTAATTCAGCTTTGACAGTATTAAATGATATTTTAAATTAATTTAAATTGTAATGATATTTCACAACATTACTCTTTAAATAAATTAAATAAATCTTATTGACCCCACATTTTTTGAACAGTAGTGTAATTACAAGATTTGGTAACACTATTTTAAAGTGACTTAGTTACACATTACTACAAGTACTTACTATAGTAATAGGTTTATTAATATTACTCAGTACTTATTTGAGTACGTACAATGTAACTATGTCACCTTATAAAGTGCAACCCAAGATTTTTTTTTTTTTTTTAAATGCAAGTGAGACAAGGATTAATATGAAAGACAGTGTAACTCTTGTGTGAATACTATCCTACTAATGCTTTGGCAATGTAAGTTTTATTTTACCATGCCAATAAAGCTTCTTTTGATCATTATAATTTAAAAAAATAACCATTCACATAATGGCCCTTACTAAATTATACTGTTCAAAGATTACCCATTTCAGATGCAGACTTAACACTTGAGAAGGAAACTACTCCATGATGTGAGGTCAAACCAATTTAGATTTATTACTGACGCTACTAGTACTGTATGTTAAAGGGGTCCTGACATGACAAATCAAATTTATCTTGATCTTTTGTCATATATGAGGTCTTTGTACCATTACAACATCCTGCCAGTTTCATAACTTAAAACGTCCTCCTCATTATAAACGAAGCATTTATTTCAAACTCCAAAAACGACTCGGTTTAGATATTGCGTGATCTGACATCACGATATATTTGCATATGACTGCCGTCAAAGCAAGACATCGACGAATATTTAAACATCATTTCACCATAGGCCACAGCCACTGGCATTCAGCCTCTTAACGGCTGATATTGTGAGCGTTGTGTCACGTCAAAAGCAAATAGAACCCATGATAATCACTGACACTCTCTACACTGGATACAGTGTACAGATGCGCATTCAGTTTCTGACATACTCCACGCGCTTGAGTCTGTCGACAACAGCACAAATGGAAGAGTGAAAGAACGTTTGCTTTGACGCGTCCAGTTTCAACAGATCGTTTGCGTCTCTGTACAGACTTTAGAAGGATCCCAGCGTCGGACACAAGTGGATCGTTTATTTTAATGGTGTCCCAGATCGTGTCAGAGGATTGTGTATTTGTTAAGATGACAGTGTAATGGAGAGTTAAAAAAAAAAACTGAAGCAGACAACTGTATTGGGTGTGACAGCAGCTGCTCAAGTAAATGATTTCATAACGCTTTGTCTGTGAATGTCAAAACACTTACATGTAACAGTGTTGATACGGTTTCCTATGCAATGACGTTAGCCAATCAGAACAGTGGCCTTTACTGGCAAGCCTTAAAGGAGTTGCCCCTTAAAAACTGATCATTTCAGACAAAGGGTCAGAATGAAAATAGAAAATAATAGTTTTTCCAGAAAATGTTTTTTTTTTTTTCGTGCAAAAAACTTTACTAACATCATAAGTGAACCTCAAGGAACATATTAAAATAAAAAATAAAAAATCCATGTCATGACCCCTTTAAAACAAGGATGTAAATTTACTTATTACCGTACAGGAACAACATTACTTATTGTGTGTCAAGTTTAAAAGATCATGGTGGCCCCCCCTCTCAAGAAGGTTCCCAAATTTGTAATGCAGGTTGGAAAGCAGACTCGAAACACAAAACTTCTTTAACGTTCTTTTAAACACAGCACACATTTACAGAGCACTTTTAGTTCCATTAAACAAACATTATCAGAGCTCGTCACAAACACTAATACAGGACAATGGTTTTTCTCACAGAAGGTATATATAATAAGCAGCATAGTGGAGTTTTTTTTGTTAATATATGTAATGCGTCCACTGTAAGCATTATGATTTTTGTGCATTTGTGCATCCCAGAGCATAAAAAAAATAGTAATAAATAACATGAATTCACAAATATTTAGATATTTTGAAAATATATTGTAAATTTCTTCAAAATAAACAAACAATAACTAACTATTTTTCTAAAAAGAAAAGATAAAAGTGCATCATTTTATGGGGTGTTGCTCCATGCGAAGAGCTTCCACACTTATTTCGATCCCTCTTTTCTGCTGAACAACAAACCAAGATGGAGGGAGAGAAACGAGGGCCAAAGGCTGACCGACTGCACACATAAGTCAGGGTCAAGCTTTTCTTTTGACTTTTTTTTTTCTTTCATTCTCTCCCTCTCTTAGTATGTGAGGATGGCCAACTTGTTTTTGTTCCTGACACTTGTGTCAGTCTGTTTTTCAACTGTGGACATAGAGAAAGGAGAGGAAGAGAGAGAGAGAGAAACAAGCAGTTTTGGATGAACGTTGTTGCAATAGTTTTGCTATGTCTCATTTTTTGGTCAAGCAGGCAAAGTTCATACATCATTTCTTGTTTGTGTGCGAGAAAGCAACACTTTCTAATTCATATGGAGACTGCAGGTTCAAACCTCTTGGGTCTAGAATGAGCTTATCAGGCTACTATTTTACTAACTTTACAACCAGTGTCTACTTCAATTCTACAAAATCAAAACACTGGCAAAATTCGATTTAATAAATGAAGGTACCTGTTAACTTTACTTAAAAGTTTAAAGTTTTTAAATATTAAAGTTTCAATGCTGAAAACACATACAAAACACTGGTATGGGTCTAAACAAGAACTGTTGGGTCATTTTCCTCAGAACTGCTCCAACAAAGGTTCACAGAGGAGTTTTTTGAAGACAAAACATCGCAAAACCGAGCTTTGCCGCAGAGTTTGGCCAACGACTGTAGAATGGCTTGTTTTGAACATAGATTACACTGAAAACAGAGTAATTTCATGTCATGTAATGGTGTAATATAGGCAAATTAGCATGGACTCCCAGAAATTTCCAAGGAATTTTTCATGAATTCTTTGAGTCAGTTCTGTGAAACACTGAGGCCAACAACCCCTCCAGAGAGGATTTTGTTCCTATTTTTTCCCAAATCTAGTTCATCGTAACATGTAACTGGGGAAGTGGACATTAACAACTGAAAACTGACATTTGAACACAGAGTATTAGATTCACCCCTCCTCCTATGCGAGTTAGGAAGGGGGTTCTTTACCTTAGGACATGGACCAGGCGCGTGAGTTAAAGCACACACATGTCTTGACTGTGTATGATCGGACAGAGCGGACAGCACACACTTGTTTTTGTTGTGAGCTCTGTCTCTTTCACTCTGTCCATTCTCCTGCTTTTTCTACTCATTCTTGAGTCAACCTGCCAAGATCAAATGCGGAGTCAACACAGCAAACAGCATGTTCAGCTAGTTCAGGAGTAAAACAAAGGTGAAAGTTCAAAGGTCATTCATGGCATAGCAGAACTTGTTGTCTGAGATAATCTGAATAACAAGCATCTCCATTGTGGATCTCATAGTCAATAGAGAGCATTCAAATTTACATGTAACCATTTGAGATTGAAGGTTGGTTTATGAACATTGTATAGGTCAAAAAAGCTCACAGTGCAGTGTAAAGTAAGCTAATGTTTAAGGGAGAGGTAAGGTAAGTTAGGGCACAAAGGATTCTCAACTCACTAAACAAAAGGTCAGTGCAGAAAGTAGATTAGCTTTTGCTGCATCAAAGCTCAGTTACAGAGGGGAGAGGATCAATGCTTTAAATAAGAAGTGGAATGACAATAACCAGTGTTTTACTGGATAAGAGACACCAGGAAATACAGGCTGATGCATTCTCAGTCTCAAAGGCCCAATATTCAATAATCTCTTTAAGACATTTCATTCAGGCACACCACAGGAGTTATTAACACAGAAAACTGCTTATCCAAAGGAAAAAGAAAAGGAACAGAAAAAGGGATAGAGAAGTTGATGAGAAATGTGATAGAAATAAAAGCAAAGAATGTGAGTGTACTTTTCTGTCTGAAAATCGAACCATGAAGGAAGCAGGGGGATTGAAGCAAGTCTAAAGCATAATTGAAACATTGTCTTGTGCACACAAATGATCACAACTACAATAGACCTTAGTCAGGTTAGATGCCATATTTAATTTAAGGCGGATGAAAACAAGGCTGTGAGAGTTACGGTCTTTACAATGGTACGCACTGTATAGGTCCTAGATCATATAAGATTCCCTACTCAACTTTTAAAACTGTTATTTGGAGTTTTTGTCTACTGAGGGTTTTTTTTCTCCGAATGACATTTCATTGGCTGAAACAATGTTATGTTGTTAAACAAAAGTATAATCCATCGTACGCATTGTACTTCTCTCCCTCGCAGCCTTGTTTTCATTCCTGTCAAAAGTTAAATGTGGCACTACCCTGACTATTGGGTACAAAAATTCAATCAGTGACCAAATCTTAATTATACAATCTTGTTTCTGAGAAAGTAATGTTAAAAAAAATAACTGTTTCTGTAATTTTGATTCTTCAATGAATATGTTAACCATTAAGCAATCCTGTGCTGCACCAAATTACTGTTTTATAGAGGTCTGCAATCCTCACGTTTTGAATTGCTGAATACGGATGCAGGAGGGAAGATACTGATATATGTGCAGGAAGCAGGAGAAAGCGTGGGCCCCCGCAATATATAATTATCTAATAATAACAGCATCTAGAAGTCTGCAACTGGAGATCTGGAGAGTCGTGTGTGTGGAAATTGGGGAAAATAGCCTATAGACACCAGCACGAGACAGAATCTAACCAGACCGTGACTGAAAAATCCTACGGGCTTTTGCGGGCGGGAACGGGACAAAGTGTGAACGTATCGGGCGGGAGCGGGATAAAATCTAACAAATTTTTTAAGGAAAAATCCTTCGGGACCGGGATCCAAAAATCCATCCCGCGCAGACCTCTACTGTATTACTTTTGATTGATAAGAACAACTGCTACTAGGATAATAAGTACATAACAGACTATAATCAAAAACATTACAACTTTGGATTTGCTTGTTGCCTTTAGCAAAAGCAAAATGCTTTGAGCAGAAGACATGGAAGCAAGGAAATAAGCAGGTTCAATTGAGGGTTTAAGAACCCCCTGCAGCGCACGTAATGAGAAAGGTTACCAGAGCCATGCAGTCTTTGTACAAGCAGATATAAAGGGTCAATAAGCATCTGTAACAGTAGAGTGAAACTGACCAGTACTGCGCATCTTGGTGCAATGAGGCAGACAAAGAACGTGTCTAGAGTCTGACTCACACACGTTTGAAAAAACAAGATGGCACCCTTATGCATGAATTAGGATATTTGAGTAAACGTAACATAACAACTCATCCACATTTTTATACTTTTATCCCTTTAAAATCAATGATCACAATAGATGAAATAATCTATTGAGTTTTTAATAGAGTTCCCAGATTTTCATTTACATTTTGAAAGTGTGAGGTTCGGTGTGTGGCTCATGCATCAGACATATATTTTGAAAGAATCCACACATTTAAAGATGGTGAAAATCTGATTTCTGTCAAAAATCAACAACATATATTTATATTTTTAGTAACACCAGAAGATGCACTGTGAAGCCAAAGATGAAAAGTGTTGAAAGGAGGCAAAATCATGCAGATAAAATGATTATAGGATATGTATCTGCACCGTTACGAAGAAAAAACTACCTATTATAGTGACAAAAATAAATAATAAATTACTGCAAAATTGCCATTGACATGAGCATCTCTATTAAACGTCATCATGAGACATTCAGCTCCCACAAGGGCATTATACAGGAAAACTTGTTCGGTTTTTAATGCTTTACAGCAAATTGGAGCATGAGGTAAATTGGGGCCATTGGTATTTTGAGACTTGAATGTCCCAGAAAAACAGTCCTTGCAGAAAATAAATGCCTCACACAATGCCTTCTTTCCTAACAAATGGTTTGGTATTCCTTACCTACTGTGCCATTATTGCCACTCAGTGTGTCTCATGTGCTCTGTTCTGAAGAGATTTTAGCAATGCCCTGATGGCAGGACAGCTCCCATCTAGCAAAAGCATAAAGAGGCTTTGGTGTGAGCAGCCTTTGAGTCCAGTCAGAATGAAACTCAAAGTGATAATAGTGCAGTGTGCAGGGAATTCATAAAGGGATGAATGGAGATGACATACGTTTAACATTGACCTATTGTGTGACGGTTTGACACTTTCATTCTGACAGCATTAGAGGTTCAGGCACTAATGAATGAATGATTGGTTAATTATAAACTGTTGAGGTCTAAAGTGTTTTATAGATACTGTAAAATCAAACAAAAGGAGAGAGAAATGAAAAGGCAAAGAGATTCATATATTCAAAGAATGCTGGTAAGAGAGATTAAAATGTAAAAAAAAGTGCTCTTACCGCAGGTCACTTTGTTGGGTGTTGGTTGAAGCTGGATTACAGGCTTTCCCCCAGATTTTCTTCTCCAATGGTGACCTCTACCTCGCTTCCGTCGGACAGGGGTGGTTGTTGTCTGAGAAGAGCCTGCCCCTGACACAGGTATGACAACAGATTAATACACATGATAACTAGGGCTAGGTACCCTTGGACCTGTAGCACAGAGCCCAAAACCCCTCGTGCCAGAAGCTTCGCAGCGCTTCACTAAAGCAGGGTGCACACTGTGCGATTTATTAATGTCCTTTACGATTGTTCCTTGTCAGACTGTACAAACATGATCCTCACTGTAAGCCTTCACACTGTAAGATCTCAGTTGTCATTGATGTCAGACTGTACGACAGTCAAGACGCGTTAAAAAACGGACACGCAAGAAAATTCAGATTCAGACTTTTAAATCATCAATCAATGACACGTACGTTCACAGTGAACTACATTACACGCGGGATTGAAATGGTGGCTACAAAGAAGGGATGTGACGGTGAAGATAGTTTCCCACTGGTTAATCGAAGTGTGACAACACCGGTAATACCGGTATCACCGGCGGGGACTTTAAAATCGCTAATTTGAAAGCAAAACTAAAATGCGCACATCCGCACGGTCATTCATAATGGTGCGGAGCAGAGCGATCGTTTTCAAATAATTCCTACTATAGGAATGAACTGAAAACGCTCGCTCTGTTCTGCACACTCCGCGCCCGTGGACACGCACCGTTATGAATGCCCATGCGGCTGTGCGCATTTTAGTTTTGATTACAAATTAGCGCCAATTCGGGGGTGGATTGCTTGAATGGTGAGTTTATTAGTCTATTATTCTTAATGAAAAACACAACAACAAAACGGTACAATGACAAATTAGCTTAAATAGGCGATTTTACATTTCGCTTTGACACCAAATATTCTGCAATCATCTTATTAGTCAGCTCCTCACTCTCATGATAAATGAAATCTGACTCCTGTTGCTGATCTGTGCTGTGACTCTCGTTCGGCTCACGATTTATTAAGCAGACACTTTTTACAGTTTTTAATTGTAGTGTCTCTTCTCTAACTGAACTAAATGATTTTATAAAAATAAAAATAAATCATATTGACTGTGGGGGGTGGTGCTGCGGTGGGCAAGTGATGTAACTGAACTTGCTTCTGAACACCGGTAACACCGAATATCGTAGCAAGCCTACTACAAAGAAATCTTTAATGTTAATTTTGGTCATGACTTTTCTTGAAAAACGAAGACAATTTGACGGTCATCATAGGAGAAGTCTCACTGCAGGACTGCGAGTCAAAACTCGTGATCTCGGTTTGAAACAAAAAAAAAATCGTGATTCTCAATTTATCCAGAATCGTGCAGCTCTACAGCATGGTAAATTCAATTCATTTCAGTCAATCAGTTCAAACTAGGATTGTCAAAAGTACCAGTACTTTTGTACCAAGTCAGTACTGAAATTTAAAAAATGTGACGATACCAGCATTTCTGCAGTAACGAGCAGGCGAGCAATAGTTATATTCGGTACCCGCTGGTAAGCGGCTGCTTTTAAACACTCCCGTTTGTATCTGTGTAAGCACTCTGTGAAGAGAGCCAAAGGTTTCTATTTACAATGTTTTTTTGCAGCAATGATCATTGAAGCCAATCACAAACATATTTATTGAGCGTGCCTCTGGCCAATCAGAGGTGTTTAAGTTAGTCAGAATCCGCTTAACACTACTCAAAACATTGGAGTTTTCATTCACTGCACGCTTTTTTTTTGCAGGAGTGTAGATCTCAGTTGAGCAGGCACTGAATGTAACCAAGTGATTGACTGCTTCAGTGATTATAAAATTGCATTTATTGACAATGACAATCATAGCAGCAGACGAAATTAAACAATCTGATACTGTAAGTAAAAATAGATGTGCATCAAGTCTTAGAATGTAAATGCAAACCAATAGACATGTCACTTGTTCTATGTAAGGTGTTTCTTTGTCCATTTTATTAAAGGGGTGGTATAATGCCCTTTTAAAAGATGTAAAATAAATCTCTGATGTTCCCAGAGTGTGTGTGTAAAGTTTTAGCTCAAAATACCCCACAAATAATTTTATATAGCATGTTAAAGTTGTTCATTTGAGGGTTAGCAAAAACACTCCATTTTGTGTCTGGCCCTTTAAATGCAAATATGCTGCTGCTCCCGACACAAACGGGGAAACAAGAGCTTGTATGTTAGCAGCTCCGATTACCTCACGCAGAAACACACTAAAATGACAGAAACTATTCTGCCTTTTATGTTTAAACGGAGTCAGACAAAGATGGAGAGACTCAAGAAGAAGTGACAACACGTAGAATGCAACAGGACGTCTCTGAATGGTTAGTTGATGAATTTATGTTGCTGATGTGGAGTTAACTATCTTCAATTAGCATATTCTGTCATGATAATCTATAAATCGCTCATATAGGAACTGTTGTGAGATGCACACAGAGTGACTTTCTATTGCATGAGAAAAGATGGATGCTACAGTTTGAGCTGACTCACAACAACTCTTCCTCTTCTCAACATGGACTGCGTGTTCCCAGGGGCGGGGTTTATGTAAATTTTAGGGTTGGTGATGTCACTAAACCATGAGGAATGTTGTGTAGTCCATACCAGCCGTTTGTTGTAGTCCTTAAAAACGATTTCTTTAAAAGCAAATATCTCCCTTTGCTTTGAACTTTGAGCGTTGTAACTTTGCAGATGTTGTTTATGCTCAAAAAGCAACATTACACACTAACTAAAGATAGAAAAGTGAAATCATACTCAACCACCCCTTTAAAAATTTTCACTTGATCTTTTTATTAAAAAAAGCCTTAAACGTACAATATGTAATTTTTTTTATGTAAATGTGCTCACCTGTTTAATAAAGTACATGTAGGAGCGGTCGAAATCTCGGACGTGGAGCTCTTGGCATCTCGAAAACACCGCGCTGATATTGATTCTCGTTTTAGTTCTCCTTTTTTATCCAAAGTCTGCTTGCCATGGTCCGTAATGTTTGAACGAAACAACAACAGCGTGCAGATAGACATTACGAACTACACAGTTGTCCATGTCTGTCACCTTGGTTACTATCAGAGGGCTCTGGTTACAATGGCAGCACGAGCGGAAACCAGGGAGAATGCGGATATGACGCCATTGACGGCGACAAAACGGAAATAAAGAAACGGTACGTGTCTTTGAATTAAATTACAAATTTCTCCTGGTTTGAAAGTTGTTGGAAACAGTCGGGATAATGTAAGTACACAACTAAAAAAAATATGTAACATAGATATAGTGATTTTTGCTATTTTTAAAGCAAAAAAATGACATATTGTACATTTTAAAAGGCTATTTTATTTTAAAAAAAGTTATTTAAAAATGCAACAGCGTTTCATATACATTTTCGATGCAGTGTACAAATGCGAACAGCTGTGCATTTATTTGTGCATTAAATTTTAGCTGTCAAAGGACATGTATGTATTTGTGTGATTTACGGTGATCTTATAAAACATGTATAATATATCTTAGTTTTGTTGAGTGTAATGGTGAATTGCAGCGTGAATTTTTGGGAAGCTTTGATGCTTTTAACTCCATGAGAGCAAAATAAAACCTTTGTTGTGATGTCAGTCTCCCCTCTTCCCCCTCAGCTCCTTAGCTTACTTTGAAGCTAAGGAGCCTTTTTCAAAACTGTATTGAGGATGAACTGGTGCTGAAACAGGGGGTTTCATGACACTTTAAAGGGTTAGTTCACCCAAAAATAAAAATTCTTTCATTAATTTCTCACCCTCATGTTGTTCCAAACCCATAAGTCTTTTGTTCATCTTCTGAAAGTAAATGAAGATATTTTTAATAAAATTTGAGAGCTTTCTGTCCCTCTATTGGCAGCTATGCAAAAACCACTTTGATGCTATAAAAAGTTCATCAAGAGATCATAAAACTAATCCATATGAATTAAGTGATTTAGTCCAAATTTTCTGAAGAGACATGATCGCTTTATATAATGAACAGATTGAATTTAGACTTTTATTCAATTATAAACATTCATCAACGCACACATCAAGCTCATGTATGTTTGCTTGACGTGCAAGAACCAATGAGGTTCATTCTTGTGTGTAACGCAGCACATTTGAGCTTCTGCAAGAACCAATTAGGTTCATTCTTTTGTGTTACACGGCACTAGAGATGCACCGATCAGATACTTAGTATCGTATCGGCTCCGATAATACTGCCATTCTTGGCCGGATCGGGTATCGGTGAGACGAGACCGATCCAAATCCGATATTGTACGTATACTATTCTGTGTTATTGTTAAGCCCCACAAAAGGCACAAAAACATTATAAAGCACCATAAAGTTTTCATGCACTATATTATAAGTGTTCTGAAGCCATTCTATAGTATAATGTGTGGTCGAAATGAATATTTAAGTCATTAAATTCAAGTTCACGTAAACTCTTCCATCCGCTGCAGCTGTCAGTCATTCTCCATTCAGCGTTAAAACAGTGCGTCGCGTTCGGTTACGACAGTCAACACGATGAAACTCTCTCCAAGATGATTCAATGTTACTATTATTATACTTGATCTGTAGATAAAGGGTCTATGGTTTCGCATAAAACAACTTTATCTTGCTGGACTTTATTGCTGTACCTTAATCATGTTACTTTCTACCGGGTGTCTGTTAGATCACAACACAGAGTAGAGAGCACAGTACTGTTCACGCGCACAGTAACTGAAATTTAAAACTGTTAAAAGAAAAGGCTCAATAAACTATTGCATAGATAGATACTGTATAATACACTACGCATCAATATGTCTTTCCTTTGAAACGAAAGTCTTACGGGTTTGGGACAACACGTGGGTGCTTAAATGATGACAGAATTTTTGGCTGAACTAACCCTTTAAAACTATAACGTAGACTCACTGTATTCCGGACACTTAGCACAGTAAAAAGTCCCGTAAGATATAAATCCGCGGAAGGATAAACCTGATTGGCTCGTCTGTCTCTGGGGACATGCCTTCCACACGTTTCAAAGTTTGATTGACACATTTTGGACTAATCATTTTGGAGAAATCTTGAAAAAACTGCCGGGAGACGCAGTGTCCGGATTACCGTTAGAACTCACTGTGTTCCGGACAGCGGAAAATATCTACTCACTGTGTTTCGGACAGGAAAGAAGGAGTCATTTCTAATATAAAACACATACATTTTAACAACTATAAGTTGGTAAAATAATGATATTAATCTGCATATGTTGTATATTTATTATTTATAAGCGTCTAACACTCTTTTAATCGACGATTGATCATGTGAAGCACATGGCAGTCCAAAATGGTGATGCACAACTGAAAACTGACATCGATAACATTAATTCTAATGTTAACTTTATATTTAAGAATTTTATATTTGAGTTCTTTTACTTATGGCTTTAAGTGTTTTTAAAGCATTAATGTTTTTTTTTTTTTAACAGGCGAGGAGAGAGGCCAGGACACAGCAGGGAAAGGGGGAAACCTGACCTAGTTTTTTGTTTGTTTTTTATGTTATTAAAAAATTCCTTTTATAAAATGGTCTAGATTCATTTTTATTGGGTCCTCAAATAACTTAATGTTATAGAAAGTATGATTAACCTTACTTTTATGGCTTATAAGTAACGTTAACTTAAACATATTAACTTAATGGCTTGAAATGTTGTTAAATTGCATGTTATTATAATGCGTGCTGTCCTAACTTAACCAGATAACGTGAAATTACACAGATGTTTGGAAATGACCTTTAAAACAGCATTTAACATGAACGTTAATAAATTTAGCTTGAGGTGTTTAAATGAGGGTGCAGTGATGCGCCGCTGCCACTCAAATTCATGTCGACAAAATGGCTCATTGAACGTGTATATCCCTTAAAAAAGTACAAATATTTGCAAATTGTAACTCAATTATTTTATAAGACCATAAGAATGTTTTTTTGTGTGTCATTTTCTGGTGGGTGATCATGGGTAATCCTGTTTTAAGAGCCGAGGTATTCTCCCCTCTTCATTTTGTCCTGCCGGAAAACCCTCCCCCCGCCATTTTCTGAACAGTCATTGGTGTACGTTAGAAATTCACGTTAATTTCTTTGAAACGACTGGCTCTGGAAACACAGGGTTGGTCGGAATCGAAAGAGGAGGAGGCAAAGATAACACGGATATATATAGATGCCGTGACCTGGAAGTGTTTATTTATAGGATTTGCGGAAAAGTTCAAGTGTCCGGAATACCGTGATGTCCGGAATACAGTGAGTCTACGTTACTAGTGTATTGTTATACTGATACATATAAATGACAACGATTAAATATTATTCTTTAATGTTTTCATTTGGCTAAAGAGTGTGGAAAATATGCCTTTTAACTTGATTAAACTTTTTTAATCAACTTGCCAACAACAGCTGTTTTATTATATATATTATATTAGACCTTCAAATAGGCTGAAAAACAGAGACAAAATCTTTTAACAAACTTTAATAAATGAATGTGCTGAGCTGTCATTTCTGCTCACCTGCTCTCCACTGGTGGTCTTGTGTGTTTTCAAAGGATGGTATATCTGTGTTTGGGCTGATTTGTGTGTCCCGTCTGGTATCCACCTCTGGGTAGTCTATCTTCTCTCGCTCTGGAGACACTAACAGCACAGGTTACACATCAGTATCTGGCCATAAACATTACTGTTGTACTACTACAGTATAAAGTAGTTTTAAACCTGATACTCACCTGTTCTTCTCTTCTTTTGTGAGACAAAGGGCAAAACATCATGCCGTGTCAGAATCCGCAGCAACTGCAATAGAGGTCTGAGGTTTCCCTCGCTCAAGTACCCTCGCCTCTCCAACTCCAACAGCAGTTCAACGCCACTCTTGGGTCGGTGGCGACAGGCGATGGGGCACGGCTCATTCTGCGGCTGTATTTTTCGCCATGTATTCAGAAGCCGGGGACATGGAGAATTACCCTGTGGCGATCCATCAGGCCCTGGAGGTAAATCTTCAGTCCATCCCTCTGGATCAAGGGGATGTTTTCCAGGATAGGTTTCATCAAGGAGAAAGGACAAAACCTCGACATCACTCTCTGTGAGTTGGGAGCCCACGATTTCAAAGATCTCATGGAGGGACAGCATCCCATAGTAGCTCATGCACTCAGTCTCCTCCCAGTACAGGGAATATCTTGTGCATTGCGCTGAAGCCATGATAAATGTCTAAATGTGCCTGGTCAAGAAGAACACAAGAAGAACAAGAGTGGGTTATTATATAATTAAAGGTTTAAAAAATGACATACTGATTAAAACACGCAAACAGACCGGATTTCAAAATTATAAAAGAACAGCGCTGAGCGGTTAAACAATCTCGCTAAACATCACATATGTTAGCCTAAGAGCTAGCTTTCAGGATCGATTTTGGATTAAAATAGCAGTTCTATAAAACATTCAAATGCAATTTTTGTGTCTCCATTTGGTACAAAAACAACATAGAAAGATATTTACCCGTTCGTAGTGGAAACAGCGCTGTTATTTTGTTTCGAACAGCGTTTCTGTGGCGACCCGCCCTCAGTCAGTCCGTCCCTCAGCAGCTCCAACCGCTGTCAAATGTTCCTCTCTTACAGCGTCACGTGCTCTTCTTATGTAACCTCACGTTTGAGATAAGAGAACAGAAGACCTAAAGCCTAAGTGAAAAAAAGACGTTCAGTTATGTTTAACTACTAAATCTACAAAACACCGTTCAATTCTATGAACGAATAATATGGTTGAGACTACGTTCAATTGTTTGTGTTTGCTGCGTCAGCTGACATTCCTGCAGCTGACTGACTTCCGCCTCTACTAGATTTTTCCTTCAGCTGACCTGACATCACACTGCACCAAAAACACTCGATGTAAAATTCAACAAAACACACACGCGCGCACAAGAAACATGTTACATACTACACACAGCCACATAAGTGCACTTGTTATCAACATCATCGTATATTAGCGCCCGGAAGGAATTTTGTTGTTGTTGTTGTTGTTGTTGTTTTTTAACAAGGTTTTCTCTATCAGTTTGTTTTGTTCATATTTTGCTGTATGAATAAAACACGCATATTTTAGGTCCGAAAAAATCTTACCTGTACCAAACTATTTATCTGGATTGTGATTATAATCTTCAAACCCTTCAAATACCACCCACTACTCAACTGGAACAAAAACACTCGAGCGTCAGCCAGTTTTGTGGACCGATTTCCGCACAGTCGCAGATCGTCATATGTGTATTAGGAGGAAAATCGCTCGCATATGTTTTGTAGATCGAGGCTTTAAGTCAACAAACCGTTCACGTGCCACGTTTATGAGATATCATGCGCAGAATGTCGCCATATTGGGAAGGGAAAATTAGAAACCCAAAAGAGAGTCGAAATGAAGCTCTTCAGAAACAGTCCATGGGTCCCCTCTTTTTTTTTTTTTAGCAAAATAATTTATGTGAATTACTTTACTCATACTTTAGTTTTGTTTTTACAAAATAAATTACACACAACCATTCCTAGACTAGAATTGTTATTTTTTTTAAACGTAGGCTGCGGACAAGTTACTTGTACAACGGTTGTCAAACACGCAAACTTACGTCCTTGTGGTAGTTGTAACTAAGGCAGCAACGTTTCATTAATTTACGTTCACAAAAAGTATGGCAGTGTGTAATTTATGTTGTAAAACATAACGTCCTCTTCTATCCACAGAACGTAATTCATACATTTTAAACATCTGTTGAAATAGTTCTCCCAAAATTTTTAATTCTGTCATAATTTACTCACCATAAAGTCGTTCCAAAACCGTATGAGTTTCTTTCTTCTGTTGAACACAAAATAAGAAATTGTAAAGAATGTTGGTTATCCAGACTAGTTAGTGCACTGACTAGTATTTTTTCCTTCTCTAAGGGTGCCGTCAACTGTCTGGTTTATTAAATTATTAGCCTTCCTAGCTGGCCTCATAATTTATAACAGACATATAATATTAATATTAAAATTATAAGTGTAGTATAAAGCAATATAATATACCATATAAATAATAATTCATCATCATTGTGTGAAGAATATCGCTTCTTTATCCGCCTTGTTGGTTTTGTCCATGTGTCACTAGGTGGCAGTCATTAGTTCGACTCGTGTTTACGTCTACAGAAGAAGATCGTACACGTCACTGACTGCTGCTGCTGGCTAACCACATCATATCCGCCGTGCATCAACACACTGAACACATCTATAGAAAGTACTGTGAGTATGAATTTTGTTTTTTTGATTTATTTGCCTCTCAGTGCTCTATTTTTAGCAGTATCTAAATTCACTGTCGCTTCTCAAAGCTCACTTTTATAACATTTGTCATAGTTGAGGGTAAATCAGCGTTATTTAAGAGAGCGCTTGTTAGTTTCCGTCACAGATTTGATAAACAAACTTTGGGGAGTGTTTTTGTACCAACCCGTCAAAAATATCATGTTGTTAAATGGTATAATGTCGTAATTTCATATGTTTTGGACAAATCTGACGGAATGCAGAAGCTTAACAAACTTGTTCATCCGGATTCTCTCTCGTTGTGGACGCGGTGTCTATGTCTGTACCAGCCCATGAGTGACATCGGTTTTCCATTAGCTCACTATGGAATTCAAGACATTTATAACTTGCTGGACAGTTAATGCAAAGTGTTTTTTGGAGAATGGAGAATATATATATATTTTTTTCTCATATTTTGCAAATATATATATTTTTTGTGCCTCTTAATATGTGCTATACATTTTTCGCCCTGAAATGAACTAGGTCTCCTGCTGCTTTGATGACTACAGTAATGTAGTAATATGATAGTATAATAACTACAATATGGCAAATATGCTGAAAATATTTGTAATGAGCAAAGTGACGGACCCCTCATTAGAGAAGAGTCCCAGATTGTCCTCTATACATTTTTTGTTATTTTTTATTTATGAATACGAATCACATAAACTAAATGGTCCATTACCTTGTTCCATTAAGATTTATACAAAATGTTTTATTAAGCTCTTTTACTCATTTACAATTCTTAATTCATAATATTAATAATATGTTAGGATTATTCAATTCAATTTGCTGGAATTTTACTATTTATTGAAATGCTATATTGAAAAAAAGTACATCTCAGAGCACCTATATGGTGTACTGCCATATAGTCAGTGTTCGTTGTAATTAATGACTGTAATTTAATTACTTTTCCCTTGAAAAAGTAAAGAAAGGGATTACTCTTAGTTTTTTCTGTAATTTAATTACAGTTACTTCTGATGTAAGTGCGTTAAATATGTAAAATTTTATTCTGTTTAGTCTGTTATTTTGATGTTAAATCCACTAATGTTTTTATAGTTCAATAATTCTGTACAAAACAATAGTGGATTTAACATCAAAATGTAACATCTAATGTTAAAATGTATGTTTTAATGTAAACTTCTCCATTTAAATACTTAAGTCAGTTCAAGAAATTTTTACAATTTTATTCATTTTTATTTGAAAAAACATTCATTTCAGTGTCATTTACATCCTTGATCCTTGTATTGTTCAACTGATCAAGGTTGATATGGGATTTTGAAAGTAATTCAAAATAAATAATACAATTCCTTTTAGAGAGAGTAATTAGTACAATAATCTAATTGCACTGTTGAAGATGTAATTAGTAGCTAGTAATTCATTACTTTTTTACAGTAACTTAACCAACACCGTATATATACACTAATGTAGTGTACCTGTATAGTATATGTAGTGGTTCTTAACTACATTGGAAATTAACTAGATACTTTTGACAGTTAAAGTAGTAATATATTCCTGTTAGGCTGTTAATTAAGATCTGTGTGCTATTAGACACGTTAATATGGATGGAAAAGCAAGTGACCCCTTTAGCAGTGAGGCAGAACAGCTTCCTGGGACAGGAGTAATAGGGAGGTAAGTCTATCACCATTTAAATACAATCAGAAATTTCTTTTCATTTCACTTGTTTGTCATTATATTAAATTGCACATGGTCAAATGTGGTGTTTTATGAGTTGTTACTAGCCTTGACTGTGTTTTATGATTTTTTGTTTTTTTTATGATTATATTATATTATATTATTACTCCGGTAATACTATTTTCCTGTCTGTCTGGGTTATCAGGCTCTGGCTGCCCAAAGGTCTGTCTGGTAGTGTGATTAAGGATTGGGTGGACCGCAGGCGGAAGTCCATCCGTCCGTGGGCCAGCTTTGTAGACCAGCGCAAGTTCTCCAAACCTCGGAATTTTGGGGAGCTGTGCCAGCGTGTGGTGAGGAACCTGAACACCTATCACAGCAACTACACCTTCATCTTCATGGGACTCATCCTCTATTGCATGTAAGGAACTGCTCACTGAAATCATCTTGAATTTTGCATGCAAATGAGGCAACTTCTTCAAATGACATAAAAGCCTCCACTGTAATGGAAATAAAGACGCTCAACAAGCCTCTGTTCTTATGTACACAACATGGGTGTGTGTGTGTTTAAGTTTCCCTGAAGGTCCACATTCTAGAAGGCGTTTAACAGAATAAACATTCACAGGAAGCTTTAAGGTGTTCACATAAATTGCTGATTAACAGTTTTCTTTGTGCTTTTCTCCTTCAGTATCAGTTCCCCGATGCTCTTGATTGCTTTGGGAGTGTTTGCTGGTGCCTTCTATATAATCCACTTGAAAACACTGGAAAAGAAGCTGGTTGTTTTTGGTAAGAGAGTGTTTAGTAGTATATAAGGCTATATGAGGATACATCGACTACATTAATCCAGATACATTTTTTTTTTTTTTTACAAAGTTTTTTGAAGACGCTCTCCCAAGTGGATACATTTGAAAATGCAGTGTTCGTGTTGTTGTGGGGACTTTGAGCGTTTCAGACATTTTAGTGTGGACAGGAAACTTTTGAAAAAGGCTTGAAAACACTAGTGTGAACAGAAAGCATTTTGAAATGAAAATGTCATTTTTAAATATATCTGGATTAATGCAGAAGTAACCTGAATTACGTCATTTGATTTGTTTGCTTAAAGTGCTAGAGTGCTGAATATTTGATGTTATGATGCAAGTGCTCTAATGATCTAATGAGTAAACTGTCATTTCTTTCTCTCAGGTCGTGAGTTGACTCAGGGACACCAGTTAGGTTTAGCAGGAGGGGTTTCCTTCCCTGTGTTCTGGCTCGCAGGGGCAGGATCTGCCGTGTTCTGGGTACTAGGTGAGTTTTTCACCTTCATCTCATTGCACTTCTGTGTTTTTTCCCCAAACAGTCTTTCTGAAACTCTCCGACTCTTTTTATTCAGGTGCTACACTAGCTGTCATCGGGTCTCATGCAGGCTTCCGTGAGCTGGAGTCGTCTGACGTGGATGAGCTGCTCATGGAACCTGTTTAACCCTCTCACCTTTGACCTTTTTGCTCATGTTAACCGAAAATGTCTTGCCTCGTCATTTACATGGCCACATATTGGTTGCACTAATTTGACAATATTAATTTACACACGGATTGGCCAGCGAAGAAGTAAAGACTGTTAAACTGAAATCACCCAAGACGGATCAAGCACATTAAAAGACCTCAGATGCCTTTACTGGTACCTATTGGATATCATGATCATTTGTTACATTATTTATTTCCAAAATATCCTCAAAGCACAAGCTAAATGCACTGTGACCCAAAGCAAAAAAATGCAGTTTAGTTGTAAAAACTATTTCAAGCTATACTATCCTTCAAGGAACAGTTCACCCAAACCTGATGCTAGCTAATGTTATGCTAGCTCATCCAGAATAGTGGGGAAAAAACCTGGCAACAAGAATGTACTGATTTGACATTTTCTTTGATATATAGGGTACCAGTCATTACACGATCATTTGTCTTAGGCTATACTTAGCTCATAAGTTGTTACATCAGTCTTGCTAGGACATTTACCGCATGCATGATTTAATGACAGCATACCTGAGCAAGGATAGTCTATTATTGCTATTCAATGTAATCAATGCCAATATACCTACTGGAAGATTTTTTTTATATATATATATTCTCATTTTATGGAAATGTTTGTTTGTCTTTTATTTCACAACTTCCTTCTGTTGTGTCAATGAATGGGAAGTGCAATAAAATGCTCAGCCTGTACCATACCTTTAAGTCTATTATCTATTTAATGGTTACTCATGGGAAAGTAACTTGACTTATTGCCTCGTTTCATCTTTTGTGTCCTCTCTTTTTTTCACATCACACAAATTTGACTTTCATGACCTGTTTTTATGACAACAGGCCACTGACAGTCCATCTCATTTTTAAGTTGCCATAGTGATGACCTTGAGTGCAATCTTCCTCTCCGTTTAAACACTGCGGCAAGAGCAGCGATCGATATTCCATTACAGCAGTGCAGCAAGGATGGAGGGAGGGAGGAAGAGGAGCACTGCAGTGAGCCCATAGTGTTCTCCCAAGGGACATTATGAATGTGTGTGTGTGTGTTGGGCAGCCCACTTTTGCAAGTCAGTAGTTTGCAGTGACAAATGTATGATGAATGCTGCGGTCAGCAGATTTCAGTCACTCTCTTCTGTGGCTGAAGATGAGTCTTGTTTGCAATCATTGAGAGAAATAGATCAAATTGTGGTGGTGTATTTTGTTGATTTTGATTATGTTCATGATTGGGCTCCAAGTAACCAAAATTATGTACGTGTAAAAAATATATTTTTTATTAATTTAAAAACATATTTTTTAATTAATTTGAAAAGTATATATTTTTTCATGTTATTCTTATTTAATCAATAACCGTAAGCAGAAGGTTTAGCCCATTAGTTCTATCACAAAGAACAACTGGATGAATGTTATAGGAAAATAGAATACAATATAGAAAAATATAATAAAATAAAAAAGGAATGCTCTATAAAGTTGTTTTAATATTTTATATAGTATCAGTTCTGATAAACCTAGGAAAAGACAAATTATTGATAAACTGATACTTGAGTGTTTTGTGAGCTATTAAAATGAATAAATGGGGTTAAACCTTTGAAAAAAATGTTTAAACCATTTTTTGTGGATGTCATCACTGAAGTATTCATTTCTCTTGGTAGTCCAGGAGATGTGTATATGGGTTGCATTATACGCCCTCATAATCAAAAACTAGGAACACAACTACTCACGGTAAAATAAAATATCACTATGTAAAGAAATATGAGATTAGACTTATGTCCAATGTAAAAAAAAAAAAAACAAGGTTTAAAAATACTATTTTATTATCTGCATTTAGTAGTTAATTTAGTATTATTTATATATACTATGATATAATTAATATATTGACATAGGTTTCATTTTTATATTTTGTTTTCATTCTTTTTAGTAAATTTTAATAGTTTAACATCTCATATTACAATTCTTGGAAAATGAAGAGTCAGGCATCACTTGGTAGTATTAAATGTACTAGATGTTTTATTGGATTTGACCTTTCATATGCATGATTCTACCAGTAGTTTTGTCCTTTTGTCTTTAGTCTCAACATCCACATGTCTGTCATAAGAACAGGCAATGGCCGACTGCAGCAGCGCACTCATTTTCCATCATCAAACACGCACACGCAGACACTCACGCACATACAGACCACGTGACCCAATACTGCTTCATATCGATGGCATCTTCTGACAAACCAGCGGTGGAGCCCGCACACACCAGGATCAATTGTGAAGTTTGGATCTAATTTGTTTCTCAAGTGAGATATTTGGATGTGATATGACAGATGAACATTGAAATCTACCTTCACCAGTTAATGTGCCAAAACAGCAAGTTTAACTGGGAAACAATAAAACCTGGTGTGTTTAGGTCCATGACGGCAGTGGATTTTATTCCATAGACGCTGTTCAACATCATACTAGTTTTCTGTGCAAAACCTGATAGGAAACTGCCTGTGTGTTTCAGTCATATGAGTTAAAACATACAAGAGAATCATTTTTATGGTTTTTCAGTTTTTCTATTTTCCAAGATTTGTCTTCATTTCTTTAATCAGATGTGGTATTTTTTACATTTTCCCTAAAACACGGAGATTGAGAGTGTATTGGAACATTCAGGGTTATTGTAGCGGACAAACAAGCACACAAACAAAGACAGAGAGCGAACGTCAATGAGAGTGAGAGAGGATGCCAATGTCAATCAAACGAAAGTAGAGATTAAAAAACAGAAATAAAAATGAAAAAGCCGCCGAACCACCTCCGTTAGAGATTAAACAACATGAAATGTCCTAAGAAGCAAAAGTATTAATGAAATAGTGAAAGTTACTATGTTAAACGGAGTCTAGTGTGTGCATTGGGATCCGACAAGGTTTTGTGTGATCTGTGTATCCGTGTGTGACTGGAGGACAGGTCGAGGGAAAAGGCATGGATGTAAAGGATCGGAGGAGGGACGGACTTTTTTAATAGGCGAGCGTACATACTCCCTTTTTTTAGCATCAAAAGCTCCTTTCGAATCTACATAATGATTATGCAGCTGCCTGTTTTAGATATATAGCAGACTTTATGTACACAGCCGTGTGAAAATACATGCAAAGAGTATTATAGGAAATGTGGGGGAGGGGGGGGGGGGGGGTTGGGGGGCGAGAGTCTGGATGGTGTTTGGTGGTTTCCTCTTTGGGGGGAGACGTGCTATTGGCTTAAAGCTGTTGTCTCTTTGAAAGGAGGGCGGGAGAGGATGGTTGTGCATCTCGGTTGGGTAGAGAAGTAGTAGAACAAAATGGAAGATGTAGGAATGTGAATAAAGAAGATTTGTTGATCAATAGTATGTCTCCCTTTCCACCCATCCTGCAAAAATAGAGAGAAAAAGAGAGGGAATCACTTTGAGAAATTCTAACGTTTTCATTCATAATTTTTAATTGAATAGTGTTTTATTGTATCCCTAATTCAAACAAAGACCCTTAATGACCCAATTCTGGGACTTTATACAAGACATACTCATAAGAAGTGTGTAATTCTGAGTGTGTGTCTTTGAGGCAGTAGAGAGGAACACGTACCACCGGGGTTCCGGCGCAGGAGAAGCTTTCGGACCTCATCATACACAAAGATTAAGAAACTGTATGGGAAAGCACAGAACCACCAGCTCGGCCTAAGAGAGAGACAAATGAGGAGAGAGACCATTTTAAATAGCAGAATACTTATAAGTACCATATACATATACTTCATGTAGCAGAAATTGAAATTTTAACATTTGTATACAGTATGTAGCATCAATTTAAGGTCATGTGATATATTTCACGTGTATTCATTATCAAACTAATAATTAAAGTAGATTCTTTACTAATGAAATGAATCATTAAATCTGAATCCATTTCAGTTTGATTCGATTATTTTGGTAAGATTTGAAATTATTAAAAAAAAATGTATAAAGACAAAATTATTTGAAAGGACTGTTTCCACCATATTGACATATTGACTAAAACAGTACACAATATTTTACATTCAATAATTGATTGAAACAGTTCAATAATTGTATTCTGAATAAGAAATGAATGCATAATACATTGTGAATAATAATACTAACCATTTTAATATATTATTAAAGTTTTAATATTATTATTAAATCCATAATCAATGCATTGAATGTTCATTTTCATATTACATTATTATCAATGTTGAAAACAGGGTTTTTTTTGTGTGTGGAAACTGTGATACATTTTTTCCAGGATTCTATCATGAATCCTGTACAGAGTACAGCATTTATTTTAAATAGATTTTTTTTTAAAATCCTTTACTGCCACTGTCACTTTAATTTATTGTGTCCTTGCTGAGTACAGTAAAAAATAAATAAACTCAAACTGTGAAACTTTCTCCTTTGGAGATAAGCACACTGGTCTTTGAGAGAACCAAAGGTGGAATTGGATGTGTGCTTGTAAAATTATTTCCACATGTGAATTTGCGCATGTGTGTGTGTTAAACTCACTTGAGCGGGTACATCCTGAGGGCCACGTCCATGCCCGGGCAGTATGAGAGGAATGCGGCGAGAGCTGTTTCTTCAAACAGCCCAAAGATCAGAATCTTATTCCTGTAAATGGACAAGCACAGTTACATCAAATGCTCTAATGAATACAAACACAAACTTCCTGCACACAAGCTTCCTGAACTCACTTCATGCCCTGCTGGAATACTGAGTTGCGTCTGGTCTTGCAGATAATGACATCAGCCCATTGTACAACCACAATACTGACAAAGAACGCTGTGTGACATGTGAACTCAACAATCTTCCTCTGCTCGTATGTCTGTGGAACACGAACACAACATCTTATACATGCAGGGACCTCTGAGACTCGTATGACGTTTAAACACTTATGATGTCACAACATAATAAAACACAAAATACTCACCCATTGCTGTCCGTAACTGTCCTCCAGGTCATTTAGCGAGCGGTCATCCCAGTTGAGTCTGATACCCACCAGCTGTGAGGGCAGGAAGCCATTCTCAGCCAAAATCACAAAGTAGGCGAAGAAACCACCCAAAGCCTGGATCATTCCTACACACACATACACAACATATGCTTACTTTTCTGCACAGATGCCTACACAATATTTGCTTCTCTTTTGAGAAAATAATATAAAGTAATAATAACAAACATGTATTAAAATAATTTTACAAAACAATATGATAGTTAAATGCTGTTTTATTGCTGTTTGTCATATTTTCTAGTTTTATTTTTGGTACTAAAATAAATCTGTAAATACATCTGTTCAAATGTCTGTTTTTATATATGTCTGTGTATATATGTTTTCCATGTCCTCTCTGTCACGGTAACTGGATAACAAATCGATCATTTTATAGGAATTGCACTCAAAAAGAGCAATTTCTAGATGGATAATTAAATATCTAGAGCATAACAATAAACAAAAACTATATTCATATTTTTACTTCCAGGTTTTCCATGACCATGGGAACCCTAATATTAGAAGCTTGTAGCACAGATGACTACATTCCCAAAAGGGCATCTTGACTGTAGTTTTTTAGGACTTGTTTAGGAATAAAGGAAAAAAGCTACAGTTTCAAAGTAGTACAAGACTAACCAATTTGTCCGTAAGCAATGCTGATGAGACGCTCGTTCACAAGCTTGTCTCTCTGAGGGTTCCTGGGCTGCCTCTTCATGATGTCACTCTCAGCAGCCTCATAAGCTAGAGAAATAGCAGGTACCTATGGAGGTAGAGAGAAAGTAGATTTTTTGTGTATGGGTAAACATTTTATTCATGTGTGTGTGTATATAGGTGTCTGTAAGAAGGCTGAATGTCGAGTGTGAGAGTGTGAGAGTGAAGTGCTTACCATGTCAGTTCCCAGGTCGATACAGAGGATGGTGATGGTGCCCAGTGGCAGAGGGATATTGACGATAATGAAGAACAGGAAGGGGGTGATCTCAGGGATGTTGCTGGTCAGGGTGTACGCAATAGACTTCTTCAAATTGTCAAAGATGAGTCGGCCTGCAAGGGGAGGGATGGATTTACACATCCTGTTTGACAACATCAGTCCTGTCCTCCCATGCACTCCAATTCACTAGTCTCCTTATTGTCTTACTCACCTTCTTCTACTCCAGTGACAATTGAGGCAAAGTTATCATCTAGCAGAATCATGTCAGCGGCCTGTTTAGACACATCAGACCCTGAAATGCCCATAGCGACACCGATATCAGCCTTTTTCAGGGCTGGAGAGTCATTCACACCATCGCCTGTTACCGCCACGATGGCCCCCTGAGTGACAGGAAAAGAAACAGAGGAGAAAAGGGAAAGAATGAAAGGTCAAATCAGGACATTATTGAAATGATAAAAGATCATAAACCATATTGAATGCTAGTATATGCATTTACCTGTCGCTGGCAACCCTCTACAATGATGAGTTTTTGCTGAGGAGACGTCCTGGCAAACACAATCTCAGTGTGGTTCCGCAGAACTTCATCTATTTGCTCCTGAGAATAGTCCTTCAGATCTGTTCCATGAATCACACAAGCTTTGGCATCCCTAAAACACACAAACAAAAAACACAAATAAATACAATACTATGCTATTCATTTCAATAGTGATCCACTTGATCAAAAATTTTGCATGAGGGTGACAGATATGCCCACACAGATTTCGCAAAATGGTTGACCAACAGGCAAGCTGCTTGGTTTGAAAGTGACTTATGTGTAAGTTGTGCTTCATCCATCATAATGGATCCTTTTTTGCTTGCAAAATTCTGCTAATGTGTCCACACCTTTAAAGCATGTTGAGTTGCTGTGTGCATTTACAGTGCTGGTCCCGGCTTTACCTGGGATTGACTTGACTGACGGGGATGTTGAGACGGGCAGCGATGTCTTCCACAGTCTCGTTACCCTCTGAGATGATGCCCACACCCTTAGCAATGGCCTTGGCAGTGATGGGGTGATCTCCTGTCACCATGATGACCTTGATTCCCGCAGAACGGCACTTTCCCACAGCGTCAGGCACGGCAGCGCGGGGCGGGTCGATCATTGACATCAGTCCCACAAAGCAAAGGTTGTCTGTCTGGAAATTTACATCATCTGCGTCAAAGGCAAAGCCTTTTGGGTACTGGTCCTCGGGCATTAAGATATGGCAGAATCCTGTGGAAAGGAGGCAAGTTTACACATTTTTAATTCTTTTATACTATAATAAACAACAGTAATATTTTTTTCTATTATATTCCACTGATGGCAAAAAAATAAATATTTTTTTCAAATTTTTGACCAGTAGTGTAAATACTTTTTTATATATACTCAAATTTACGGCGGTTATTTTATATAACCATACAATTATCTGCACATTATCCTCCTTATTACATAGCCACTGACCAAATTAAGTACATTGAAATTAAATATTTTAATGAAGAAAGATGACTAGAGTGCTATCAAAGTGTAGAAAAGGAACAACAATCAATTATACAGTTTAGCGGCCATTATGCAAAATATTTGACCAAGAATGCTGTGATTGACCAATCAGAATTGATTATTCCAGACTCACCCAGCACCCTCTCTCCAAGTCCTCCAAGCTCCAGGTAGGCATTTTGGAAGGCCTCCTTCAACTCCTCGTCCATGGGCTGCTCTTTACCCTGCAGCATTATGGTGGAACAACGATCTAGGATGCGCTCTGGCGCCCCCTTCATCACCAACAGGTAACGGTTATCGTTGGGGTCTTCCGTCTCATGGATGGACAGCTGGGGAAATATGGAAAAGATGGATAAGAGGAAATTGTTGGTGGTAATGCTAGTCACTGTTTTCATATCTGGTACTTTCAGTTTTAGGGTTACATGACTAAGCTCACAATTACACCAAGTATTTTATTTTTGACATGCTGCAGAGCTGCTCCAGACACTTTATTATCCACACTTGACCCAAATAACGTGATTTAGCATTTACACTAAGTCATTTAGCAGATGATTTATAGGAATCAACAATATTTAAAAATGTTCATAAGAATGACAATATTTCCAGTACACAATGGCAAGTTTAATAGACTTGAGAAGTTCACATGGCGTATTTTATGGAGTGTTGAAATGCTATTGGTTGGTTGTTGAACCTCAGCTCTTCCACTGATCATAACTCAAGTTGATGTTTGCTGTTTGATTTTGAAAATCAATAACTGATGACAAACCTGATATTTGTTGGTAGAGTTGAATGGGATTTCGGCTACTTTCTTGTTCCTATCTCTCATACTCCTGACTGAGCCACAGGACAGCTCGATACACTTAAGCAAGGCGGACTCAGAAGCATCACCCGCCACGTCCCTCTTTAGGATGGGCAAAGTATCTTGTCCTGCCTTAAACTGAGCCCTGTTACACAGCGCTGCAACACGGGCCAGAGACACCCATGTCACGGAGCTCTTATCAAATGAAGCACCTGCAAAGAGAGACCAACTTAGACTCTGAAAAGAAGAATTGGTGTCATAAAGACAAAATCATCACCAGTCTCCGCGTAAGAAGAAAGGAACAAACCAGACTGATCTTCAGTGGTATCGGCTTCATGGATCTGGTTGTCGAACCACATGTGTGCGACAGTCATTCGATTCTGGGTCAATGTTCCAGTCTTGTCCGAGCAGATAGTTGAGGTGGATCCTAGTGTCTCTACAGCTTCGAGATTCTTGACCAGGCAGTTCTTCTTAGCCATACGCTTAGCCGTCAGAGTGAGACACACCTAAGATTAAAGAGACAATAGAGAGACATTAATTCAATTACATTAAGGAATTTACAATGCATTCCAATAAGTCTAAATCAAATAAAGGAAGGAATATTTGAAAATAAAATTGATTGCCAAATGATTATGAATTTATAATTTTAATAAATACATTAAAAACAATTATTGCAAAAGGTGTTTACTGGTTTTTCAGAGCCTTTTTAGATGCAGTATAAATGCAATCCAATAACTGTTATAAATTAGGGCTGACAACGTTTAATTTGCAATTAATTCAAAATCTTTAGCATGTTAAAATAAATGAATGCAAAGAAATTAATGAAGCACACGGAATGGCATCATTAACGTGATTTAGATGATCTTGGGAGTCAGGAGTTTATCACACTGTGCATCTACAATGCCTCAAGCACCTGTAACCCTGGTAGGTGGACATTTCTATTCTAAACTAAATTTCTACTTTAATCTTTGCTGTTACACTGTACACATACTGTACACTGAATTCTGAAATGTTTTGTTCTGTAATGTTTTTTTTCTGTGTGTGCTTTGGTGTGCATAAATGTATGAATTATATGGACATTTTGGAGTCTCCAAGTGTCCTTTTTTGGGAAATTTACCTTGAAAAAAGCTTGCAGAAAATACAGTTTTGTGAGAATCACCCTTCAATCTGATAGTTTGCTTTGCTGGATAGCAAATTACGACAAAATAAACGTGTCAAACAAGATACATGATATATGCTTAATTTCACGATATGCGATTAATCGCACAAAAGGGTGTGATTAATCGCAGTTAAAAATTGTAATCTATTGACAGCACTATTACAAATCCATTGTAAGTTTTGATGCACTAAAAAGAACCGGGTTATGAGAGTTGTTTGCTTGGAAATCAGATTAACCTTTTTGATTCACTAAAAGGGATCACTAAAAGGGGAGTAATTTGTTCAGAAATTATATAACCTGGTCATGCTGAATGTTTTTGATTGACTAAAAAGAACAGGTGTCATTCACTTCGGAATCGGACTACACTGGTTGCACTGTATATTTTTGATTCTTGGCTCCCAACCCTCTGAACAGTATTCAAATGCTTAGACGACTGCATGTGCTCACAGTGACAGTAGCCAGCAGACCCTCAGGCACATTAGCGACGATGATTCCGATGAGGAAAATGACAGCCTCCAGCCAGGAGTATCCCAAAATGATTGACAGAACGAAGAAAGACAGTCCCAGGAAGACAGCAACGCCTGTGATGATGTGAATAAAGTGCTCGATCTCCTTGGCGATGGGGGTTTTCCCTGTCTCCAGTCCTGAGGTCAGCGTGGCGATGCGGCCCATCACGGTGCGGTCACCAGTGCAGACCACAATACCACGAGCAGTGCCTAACAGCGAAACAGAAAAAGTCACACTTCTGAACTTGACTTTTATGTAGATAGACCAGTTCAACACTGTAGTAAATCCCGTACCTTCCACACAGTTAGTGGAGAAGAAAGCAACGTTGCGGGTTTCCAGAGGGTTGTCATGAGTGCAGTCAGGTGATCTTGTCTGAGGTTCTGATTCGCCAGTGAGGGAGGAGTTATCCACCTACGAATGATGTCAAAGACACAATAGGTCGCACCACAGGTTTCACAGATTCTTGACAAATGACTGAGGTTTATAAACCACGTACCTTGCAGCCATGAGCAGAGACGATTCTGAGGTCAGCTGGGATTCGGTCTCCACCTTTGACCTCCACCAGGTCACCTGCTACCACTTCCTCAGCGTTGATCTGCATCTTCTCTCCTTCACGGATCACTAACGCTTGCTGTGGACAGAGTTTCGTTTCAACTCACTGTTTCTCTGTGTTTCTGTGTCTTAAGTTTTGCATGGAATGTTCCCAGTACCTGTGGCACCATGTTTTTAAAGGACTCCATGATCTTGGAGCTCTTTGCCTCCTGGAAGTAGGAGAAGCAGCCAGTGATGATGACCACAGCAGACAACACGATTCCCAGGTACAACTGCGAGGAGACCAGAGAAGACACATTCAGTTATCATATTCATATTTAATGCAGATTCTCTGAAAAGGCATATGTGGCAGGGTGCTGGCATGTGACCCATACGAACATTATCTCCAGCCGGCTCGTCTTCGGTGGCAGCCTGAATGGCATAGGCCAGGAAGCAGAGAATGGCTCCGGTCCACAGCAAGATGGAGAAACCTCCAAACAGCTGACGACAGAATTTAATCCACTCAGGTGTTGTGGGCGGCGGGGTCAGAGCATTTGGCCCGTCTCGCACCAGATAGTCTCTGGCCTTTGCATTAGTTAAACCCTTTTGCAGAGAGAGCATTGTAAAAATTAACCATTAGCAAAAGTTACTATTAATACACATTCAATTTTATTTTAAGAACTCAAAGTGTGAACATATCATGTATGCTGTGTACTACTAAGGGTCTGTTATACCAAGGGTTGTCAATCAGGGGACCTCAGTAATCTTCCAAGAACAAGATGACCACAAGATGACTTGAAATTATTTAAAATGAATTTTTATTTGTTCATTTATATAAAAAGAAATTAAGTAATATTAAATAAATAAATAAATAAACTAACACCAATGTATTATACAGAGTATGGTGCTCCCTAGTGGTCAATAATGAGATGTGCAGCACAACAGTCATTCCCAAGATAAATGATGTGCTATTAAATTTGTTTAATTAAATTTAAAAAAATGTAAAAATACATATTTAATAAATAAAACCTTTTTTTAAATGATCTAACTTAAAATTCTAACAATCAGTTTTTCCGGAAATGTCTTTACGTCAATAACTCTTGTTTTTATTGAAGAACATACAGTTAATTAAACGTCTTGAATCATCAAGCGTCATCTATTGACAATACTAGTTTCTGTTAATGAAAAGTTTGAAAACAAGCAGCTCTGGCATCATTACGTTGATGATCTTTACAGTTATTGAACGGAGCTAAATCAACCCTGAACTGACCTCTGCTGAGCAATGACGCTATTTTCCTTTAGGGGCTGCTTTACAGAATTGAACTGCATCATTGAATCATTATTTTCCTGTTTATCCCGGCAAAGCTGCTTTGAAACAATCTGTATTGTATAAAGCGCTATATGGCCACAGCAGAAGTACCAGAGTTATCCTAAATACCCTACAAAAAGTATGACAACCAATGTATTATACAGAGTATGGTGCTCCCTAGTGGTCAATAAAGAGAAGTGCATCACAACACAACAGTCATTCCCCAGACAAATGATGTGTTCATAAACTTAAACTAAAGTGAGTATTTCCTGCACTATTATAATATTTTAACATCAATTACACACATTGGCTTTCTAATTATAAAAGGGGGAATTTAGCAAACATGGAAACCTGGTTTTAGCAAACACTAAATAATGTGTGAGTTTACCTGAACAATGTCTGTCTGAAATTTCCGGCATACTTCCTCAATTGACATCTTGTGTTCCGTCTGAAATGGAAGTTAAAAATGGACATTTAACAAAGTAAAAGGCAAAATGGCTACAAACTCTCTACTTTTCTAGTGGGATTCTTACCAGGGGAACTTCTTTCTTCAATTCATCAAGATCTTTTACTCCCTTTTTCTTCTTTGGAGAACTTTTTTCATCTTTATCTTGCGTGGTGGCCACGCGGTAACTATCCGATCGTCCATACTAAAACAAAAATGATAGAGGAGAGAGAAAATAATCAGTTAATCAACACTGTAAGATCATAATGAAGATCAATTCAAGTAATTTGCTCTGAACTAATATTGCTATTGGTTTGAACACTTGTCTGGTAGATGGTGGATCGTGAGAGGTGACTAAACATAAACGTCCCTCTTGCTCTCTTTACGGTGTGGTCACCTCAAAGAGGTCAAATAAAGCTAATTTAATTTGCTGAAAGAATACAGATCTTCCCTCCTTCCTGTCGTTCACATTAACAGTGTGACATCACACAGAGACCCGACTCTTTCATCAAAAACACTCTGATCAGATTGAATATGTGTCTGTTTCAGATCACAGTGAGATGAAAGTCTAAAACGTGGAGTTCATGAGCTTCAAAACAACTTAAATCAGATTCTTTACACTTTGTTATTTATAGTATATATTTTTTTCCTTTAACAGGCTGATTATTTTCTATCTAATTAAAAATATATAACCTCTAGATAATTATTCTGTCATGGACAGATTTTGACCTTTCAGTGTACTATCATTATTCACTCTGTTCTGTGAATCCTCTGTTTCTGTCGGCTGCATGTGTAATCCTATAATACCGCAGCACAGAGCGCAGAGCCAAGATGGCTCCCGTGAGACTCTCAGGTGGTGCTATTTTTGTCATCATTAAAGCGGGAAACCGTGTATCATCTGTCCACACAGGCTGATCAATACTGAGCTTCCAGAACTACCAGCATGCCTTCCTCTAGGGAGTAAAGTACTATTCTTGTAGCACTGCTGATATGTGAAGAGTGAAACCCCTTCTAGGAAATTACTGAGGCAAGACCCTGCACTCTCACATGATGTTCTGGATGAGTAGAGCCCCCTGCTGGTCAATATATGGAAAGAACCAGGCCAATTCATTAATTATGAGAGTATGATCAAAACTACACAATATATCTGTGCAAATTAAAAAAATATAGTGTGTTTAATACATCTATAGTGTATCAGACAATCAGAAACCTCTAGATAATTATTTGCAAGTTTAATCAAAAGAGATGGTTATCTCAATCTGATAAAACTTGCTAATTCAAACAGTGACGTAAAACACAGGCAAAACAAAGCACGAAATTTGACTGCGGTTTATATCTGCATGTTTATGGTCAGCTGACATGCCTGCTTTAGACTGAAAGGCGCAGACTCAAGCATGCAGCCAGGTGATGATACCTATTAAAAAATAATGAGAATGTGAGAGATGAAGATGGATGGATAAAGAGGAGAAACAGAACAGGAGACAGATGGAAAGAGAGGGGAACATGCGGGGGTGGGGACTGACAGAAAGCTGGCGGACTAAGTGAGATATCCAAAGAGAGAGAGATTAGCAGAGAGAAAACGGGAGAGATAGAGGAATATTTGGCACTTCCTGTGGGGTAATTAGATATTGACCTGCTGCTCTCTCGGTGTGAGAGCTTGTCACCGTCAGCGGCTGCATTTAATGTCTGATGACTCTCAGCACGACACCACCTGCCCAAAACCAACCGGACACACACACACACACACGCAAAGGCGACCTTCTAATCAACCTGCACAGCACACCACAGATCCTGTGACAAAAGCGAGTGTATGTGCGGTAGGTGACACCACTGAATAATAAAGTGAATAGAAAGTGAGGATCACCCTATCAGCTCACACTGATCTTACAGATGAAACATCTTGTCACTATAGAAGCACATCTATAGTAGGTATTTTTGAGTTTGGCTTGGTGAAAGTGGCTAAAAATGTGAAAGCTGATGACACACATATGGAAACACTGCAAACATACAGCTGAATACACACAAAGAACAAAGGGAACGATGCAAGAAATGAGAGTTGGAAAAATCTGAATGAGAGAGGTGTACAGAGGAAAATAGATTCAAAAGCAAAAAAAAATTAAATAGAGTATACTATGAAATAGGTTACACTTTTATGCTATACATTTTATGTTTTTATGGTAGATGTGTGTCTTTTGATGTGTGTGTACCTGGTATTCCCTGTGTTACGGGGACCAGATGTCAAGGATAGTAATACCTGTATTTTTTTTACCTTGCGGGAACATTTATTTTGGTCCACATGAAGAAAACAGTTTATAAATCAAACGAAATCTTTTTTTTTTTTTCAAAATGTAAAATTGCAGAAAGATTTCTGTTTGTACAGTATACAATCGGTCTATGGAAATTCCCCATAAAACATGAAAACAAGTACGTGTGTGTGTGTGTGTGCAATGTACATCTGCAATGATACCTGCACTGCGGCAAAAGAACAGAGGAAATAGGAGAAGATCGCTCTCGTTCTCTCACAAACAAGCCTGATGCAATTTTGAAAAGATATCAGATAATATTTACTTTGAGTTAAGCTCATGTTGAGAGATTCACTGTCAGACGACAGAGGGTCTGAGAAAATGAGGAAGATCAGGGTCCAAACCACACCAGCTAATGGAATTAAAAATTGTTTAAATATGCTGTTTATAATTTAATAATTAAATGATTGAACAATTGAATTATTTGTCCTCATATTTTTTCATGTTTTGTTGGCTTATTGTGAAGAATATCAAACATTTTAAACATCCTACATAAACTTCTGATAGTAGATTTCCTCTGAGATTTCCTCTGAGATAAATGTTGTTGGTGTCTTAGGTGTGTGTCATTAAGCGGTAACAGTGGTTATATAATTCCTGATATAATTGTGCTCATGGGGTTAAGTTACCAACTGTGTGAGAAAAACATACAGTACTGCTCTGTGAGAGAACCAGAGCTGATGGGCTGGAATTACACACCAGCACACTGACGTTTCTACTGACTGATTCAGAACACACACACACACCTACACACAGTCTCTGGTGCTGCATGAGGTCTGTTCCCTGAACTCTTCTCACAAATTATTGATGCTCTTGAAACTGATGCACTCATTCAGTCTGCATCAAATTCTAAAGAGTAAGACACACAAAGAGAATAAAAGTGTGTGGCTGTGGAGCCCAGGGACTTATATATCCTACATAAGTTTAGACAGAGTGACTGAGGTAGACTTTGCAAAAGAGAGAAAGTTTTGATTAATGAAAACTGTTATTATTTTTCTTTCCTTTCATATTTTCTATTGTTGCAGGTGATATTTATAATTTATAATCATTCTAGACCAGCAGTTCTCAATCAGGATGACTTTAAATTATTTAAAATAAGACAAAACAAACATTAAAATAAGCTAAAACAACTCAAATCAGGATATGTATTGCTATTTGGTTATTTTTATAACGGATTTACTTTCTAGATATGCCAAGCTCTAAAATATCATATGGGGTAAAAAAGTTTGGGGGAGTGGGGGGTTGAAGTCAAAAAGATTGAGATCCTTTATTCAAGAGAGAATTATATTTGGCCAAAATCTGTGCAGTGCAGGCTGAGTCATCAATATTTTTGATGAACATTGGAGTAATGATGCTGAAAATTCAGCTTTTCCATCACAGGATTGGAATAAATTACTATACAAAACAGTTGTTTTGAATGTAATAATATTTCACAATATTGTTTTTTATTGTATTCTTGACCAAATAAATGCGGCCTTGGTAAGTATACAGTAAGTCCTCTTACCAACCCCAACATTTTGAACAGTATGTAACTTGCAGCCATGACGAAACCACCATCAGACCATCGGAAGTTATCAAATATCATCAGTTCATAACACTAAATAGAAATCATTACATATTTTATACCATTTAAATATTAAGATTATGCATTATATAAGCGTTCCTAAGATGTGGCACTATACAGAGCCAATGGAATGGCCAGGCCAGTCTGATGCTCACAGAGCATGAAGAAGCACATCTGCCAGCAAGATCACTCCTTTCTCCTTTTTCTCTAAGGAGCTCATCTCACTTTATTTTAGTCATTTAGTTTTCCATCTAAAAAAACTGCAGTAAACAACTTGGGGTGGTCTAGCAAATCTACTTGTATTCAGCTTATCCTTGTATCTTGGGAGGATGTTCTGGGAATCCCTGTCAGATCTTAGTCTTCTCTGTCCAGCTATTGATGAATATCTCCAAGCGGCACAGCTGTACAAAAAGTGTTTAAACCACTGTTATGGCAGTAGACACATCAATACTGCCCTTAGAGGACTGTTCGGTGTGTGTGATATATTACTATGAGTGTGTTACTTTTAAACATGTCAATACATCCAGTAAAATGTCTTTTTGATCTGGCATATTTGTGTGCGCGAATCTGGGGTGAGTCATGAAGTGCTTGTTCAAGAGCAGATAACACTGAACACTTCATCCAGATTATGATTGAATGAGTGTGCGTGTAAGTGAACTTGATGTACCATCTGTTTTGCCGTGAGATGTAGACCAGGCTAGGTCTGGGTTTTAAAGTACAGATTAAATAATCTGATTACGGGCAAACTGGGATTAGCTCCCGCTGAGTTGCCTCCATCACAAAAGAGCCAGACTCACTTTGTGGAGTTTACTGAAGCAAATACCAGACATAAACAAAATCTGTGTACATACAAATAAAATGAGAATTTATATGATAATTCAATTTTATGTAAATTAATTATTTATTGTATATGTTTAATTTCTTCTTTATTATGTGTGCACAAACTTATGTCTGCTTAGAATGATTTAAAATAAGACAAAACAAGCTTTAAAATAAGCTAAAACAGCTACAAAAAATGATTTGCTCTCTCATCAACTGTTATTTTCAGGGTCTTGGAACCTGGTTGAGGGAATGAGGGTATTTTAAAAATGTGATTTCTCGACTTGGAAAAGTCATGGAAAAATCGTTAAAAAATTTTGTTGTTTTTTTAAATAAAAAAATGTAAAAAGTCAAGAACATTTTTAAAATCAATATACATTTTTCTAGTTATGTCAAGCTCTATAATTGTCACGTTCTAGTTGTATATAAGCACACAATGAAGAAGATTAATCACAAATAAAGTCTTTAATATATAATCCACCAGGATAGCACAGATGAAGGCAGTGTAAATAGCAACAACATGTCTACATTGACGAGACCGGACAACTCACAATTGAAAAAAGTAAACTTATATACAGGGAACAAACAAAGGGAACTAATTAAGCAACAGCTGAACAAAATGACTAATTAAATGAGTAAACATAGAAACTAATAAAGACTAAAAAAACTAAACTAACTCAAACCAGAACAATAACGTGACATCGAGCCCCTTCCTGGAAAGGTGCAACCTCGCATTGACAGTCCAATTGAGGGAGGAGGCTCTGGAGGAGGATGGGACACCAAGGAACAAGGCAGAAGGAGAGACCAGGGTGTCGATGATGGTTGGAGGAGCCCGGAGCAGGAGGAGACAGATGGGGACCCAGAGTCCAGCCAGGATAATGTCCCACGGTTAGTCAAGGGAAGGAAGAGAAATGGCAGAGATCTCCTTGAAGAAGCCATGGGGATGACTGATGGAGACGTAGCCAATGGTGGTGAAGCCCTAGGCACAGACGAAGAGCAGATGGAACCAAGCAACCCCAAAGGTTTCAGAGGCGGACGGAGCTGCAGCGATGACCCCCCGAGGTGGAACCAGGTTACCAGGGAGCCCGGTAAAGGCATAAGGCCGATGGTCCCTGGTGGAGCCGAGGGAAGGAGGAGCCAAAGCATAGGAGTCAGGGCGACTGGCCGAGGTGAAGTGACAGAATCAGCAGCTAGAGGCGGAGCCAGAGGATCCACTCGCCCAGGAGGATCTGGATAACGGAAGGCCCGAGGTGGAGCCATGTCACAGAGAGGAGCTGAGAGTTGATGGACGACAGCAAAGACTGGTCAGAGGCACTGGCTGAGTTTTAAAGAGGCAGCGGAGCGCAGGGCTGGGTGGGATCAGCAGGGGTTAGAGGCTCATCCTCGCCAAATACCAACAAACTTTGGTCCTGCAGCGACTCCCTTTCTGTGGCGGGAGTGTGGGCGGGGCTCGTCTCCATACCCTCATACTCCACAATAACTTCCTCGGGGGCACATGATGTTGCCGGCTCACACACCTGGTCAGGCGTGTTGTAAGATTTAGGCTCCGAGGCAATGGTTTGTCAATTCGCTTCTTCTTGCGATGGCTTTTCCATCGCGGCAGGCGCTGACTCTCCATCTGCGATGGGCTCTGGCGTCATGTCCACACAGCGGGGTGGTGTTTGGCTAGGCTCTGAGTTTGGAGTGGGACTGCTGATGTCCTCTTAAGGGTTGATGGTGAACTCTGATCCACTATTCACCAGCACCCACACCACATAAGCGTCGAAATCCTCACTGGGACCGTTTGCTGGCAGGCGTGCCTTAGACTGAGACTGAGGCTGGCACGGTAAAAAATACAGAGCAAGCAGTCAGAGTAGTGTGTAAGGCACACAAGATCTAAAAACTCCCTTGTATGGTCCTCCAGCGAATGGTCCAGCTTCTCCAGGCACAGGAGTTGAATAGCGGGCAGGTCCATTGTGGGGGGAATGAAACACAAAACTTAAACTAAAAACGCAGCAAAAATATATATCCTTTCTTGGGTCAGGTCTTCTGTCACGTTCGGGATGTATAAGCACACAATGAAGACGATTTAGAAATAGGAAAATGTAATTCCTTTACCCATAGTCATGTAACCCCATGCGAGCACACACACACACACATATTTAAAGGAGAAAAGAAAAAATAGAAAAGAGGGGGAGTTGTTGCAATATAATTTCATTTCACTTTAAACAAAAATCTGTAATCCTTCTTGTTAAAGTATTACCTCTATACCCCCCCTCCTGTTCTTCTCTATCCATTATTCTATCCTTCCATCTGTCTATACTTCATCCACTGAGCGAATCAGCTTTGCCAGAGTGTGGGGCATCTGTGCATGTTCTTGATTGGAACAATAAATCACTGCCCCAAATTTAAGTCACAGCAGGATACACAGATGCTTCACGTCTCAAAAGGGTTGTCTGAGGATTCCTTTCTTTATTCTGTCTTCACACAGACATACTGTACACACACAGTTTCTCTTCTCCTCAGTACTTAAGTCACATTCTCTCTGACGTCTGACACTGATTGCTCATTACAGCTCTAGTTAAAAGAAGAGCTGATGGTCAGCTGTGCCACAGAATTCCTTCCATCAGAATGGACTGTTCTTTCTCAGCTCCTCTACCAACAAAGGATCACATTAATAAATGATGTGGTGTGGATGTGGAACCTGAACCAGGCACAGGCACTCCATGCATGTTCCCACCGGTGGAGCGGTATCACAGCAGCTTTGACCTAAGGGGCAGTTACGCTACATCAACACTGGGGAAAGACGAGGAGAGGGTAATCTGACCTTGAGTATTCGCTCCACTAACAGACGTCCCGTGGACAGAATGTGATAATGAGACCTAACAGATCCAATCCAACCCACTTAAAGCTGAAGTCTGTCATTTTATGCAGCTACAACTATCAGTAAGCCACATTTAAGCTGACATAAAAATGTAAACAAAAAGTAAAAATTACACACTTCATCTTTAACCCCCTACAACAACAACTCATTCATACCCCTAAACAGGGACGTGCACAGGGGGGTTGCTCAGGTTGCCTGGGCAACTGCCCATATGCCCTTCTCGACTCACGTTGCCCTTCAGAGGGGGGGGAAAAATAAAGAAATAAATCGTACAATGGATGCAGAATTTCATGTAGGCCTAAAAAAAATCGCAAAGCCTCATTCACTTCCATTCGGGCACCGAAAGTGAAAGTCAGTAGGGGAAGGGCAAACTCTGTTTACGTGGCTGCAGCGCTGCACGCGACCGGTGTAGCAGTCGATTCTGTTCCCTACCGGAATTCCAGTTCCCTTTACGCAATCATACTACAAATCATGCGTAGTTGCCCAGTTACCATATGTACCGTCAGAACTGAATACGAGCAAGAAGCACAATTGAATGGATTGTATTTTTTCCCGAAATTTAAGCGTTTTCTTTTTTATTAAAAGCGAGTTTTTCCCTATCTGTCAATTCAATCCAGATTATTTCTTTTCAAATTTAAAAAAAATAAAAATAAAAAAAAAATAAAAAAAATAAACAATAATATGAGGAACATAGGAATCAACAAGAAAGAAGTTCTGAAGATTTTTGTTGAAATGGCCCCTAATAGGCATCTTCTCCTTTGAAGCTTTGCATGTTTAGTATGTAAATTTGGAGAAACCTATCAGTGACTTGATAGGATATTGATAGGGATATTGATGTAGGGATTTTCATGACTCAAGTCATGTTTTTCTGTGTTATTATTAGTAGTAGTTAAGGTGATTGAGTGCTGTATTAAGTGTTTTACTTCTTTGTGTATATATTCTCAGTCCTTCATATAGCCCATGAGTTGTTTTTTTTTTGTTTGTTTTTTCGCCCTTTTTTCAGGTCAGAGCAACTGCCCCTCAAAATTCCTGTGCATGTCCCTGCCCCAAAATATGGTCCAATAACATTAATCCATTGAAGTATAAGTTCCTATGTAAAACAGAGAGTTAGCTAAAAAACTTCTGTTATATCAATAGTAAAGAGTCATATATCAGTACAAAAGCAGCTATGAAATGCTCTATTTACTGATGTGCTCAATACAAATATGAACATCCAGATATATACAGGATGTTAGCTCAGTTATGCTTGAAGAGGGCATACACAGATTAATTACATTATTAATGCATTATCAAATTTAGAACACAATCTATATCTAGGGTAAATTATAAATTAATGACTTTATAAATACATAAATTGCATAGACACAAAAATCACTTATATTTACTTTGTATACTTTATATAATTTATTATTATATAATTTCACTTATATATATATATATATAGGCCTATACATATGTATATATATTAGGGCTGTCAAACGATTAATCGCGATTAATCGCATCCAAAATAAAAGTTTGTTTTTACATAATATATGTGTGTGTATGGTGTATAATTATTTTCTATATATAAATACACACACATGCATGTATATATTTAAGAAATATTTGCATGTATATACTGTGTATATATATTTATATTATATATATTTTATATTATATATAAATATTTTACATATAAATAACACATTTTTCTTAAATATATATGCATGTGTGTGTATTTATATATAGAAAATAATTATACTCCATACACACATTTATTATGTAAACACAAACTTTTATTTTGGATGTGATTAATCGCGATTAATCGTTTGACAGCCCTAATATATATATATATATATATATATATATATATATATATATATATATATATATATATATATATTTACTCAATCTTAATACAAAAACTTCATTGACTTTTAAAATATGACATACATCTTTACATTTTTTTTGCAAAATTCTATTCATCATTGCATTATAGTTCCACATTATGGACACCTCTGTGTCCTCATCCTTGGTCACTCGTTATCTGTACCATCTGTACCCAGGTAACCCGGCCCACACACACTCTGGAAACACAAGCTGAGCCAGGCTAATTACATGTAACAGGATCTGTGTTCATCCCCCTCCCTGCTGCAGCACAACCTCTCCCCCAGACACTCACCTGCAGTGTGTATAGGCTATACTACGTACTTACTGGTGCATCGTCATGTGTCTGAAGAGGAAATTTACATACTGTAATGCCACCAGTTGTATTCTCGGTCTCTATCTTTCTTAGCTTAATGAAACAATATTTTTAATTGGTTTACGTTGCCAGTAATTAATATTCATTATAGACACACTCATGAACATTTTAAATCCATGTTATACTAGCTACATGCATACTTTCCAAATAGCAAGAAACTAAACTTAACTATTTATTAGGTAAAATATTTTATTTGCCAATTTAATAAATAAATAATATATATTTTACACAATTATTTATTTTGTAATAAATAATTGTAATGTATTGTAATATTGTAATACGGTGATGAAGTGACAGTTCACCCATTATTTGAGATGGGTCTGTCTGCGGACTGCAAGAGAGGGGCGTAACAGGAATGGGGCGTAACTTGAAGTTGTCCAAATCACACAGAACCACACGATATGTCAAACTCAAAACGAGATATTGTCGGCAAGATGCCAGCTCGTATAGAGACAACGGTAAGAATATTTTCCCGAGATAATCTAAGTGTATAAGTCATATTGCCGCTTTTTACATTTTTTTGCAGCAAGGGCAGAGCAAAGCGTCTCGCTGAGTGTCCCACAGATGCCAGCAGCACAACACAGTAGTAGATTGCCCTTTACATTATTAAAATATAAATGCACGGGTAAGATGGCACCTAATAGATGTAAATGCATAGATGTCGCCTAATTTATTGTTTTCCATTTTAAAAAATTTTATAAAAAAAAGAAAAAAAAAGAAATAAAGCCGAATTCCAAAAGGATATATTAGTGCTTGCTCCACACTCTAAGTTGAGGTGGGACGGACAATTGATAAAACAATACATTGCAATATGGTTTCTTGCAATACATTATCAGTACCCTTGCATTAATGCAGATTGCAGCTTGCTTTACTGTATACCAAAACAAGCATTTCGGTTCTTGAACAGATAAAGAGTCAGTTTAATCGACTCTAGCATGTTCAGTTTATGTTAAACTTGTGCGAGAGCATACGGAACTGTCTGTTCTCTAATTGCTCTCGCGGTACTTTGATGTCATACACTGACCGGTCTGTGCAGCGCTGCTTTAAGTCGAAAAAACAGTGATCAACTTGAAGTGAGCGTAACCTGAAGTGAGTGTAACTTGAAGGGGCATAACTTGAAGTCTTGCAGGCTGCAGACAGATTCTATTGGATTATTTAAAGGGATATTTCACCGCTGGAAAGATGAATGTGTATTTACATTGGGTCATTTATGTAGTAGAAATGTAAAATTATTTTAGAAGTTGGTGCCTTCTAGACTGAGAAAAGCCAGAAAAAGTATTTTTGGCTCATGTGGATGAAAGACAACAACTCCCAGAATGCACTTGCTTCGCTGCCCTATGAGGCCACTCCCAAGCCACGCCTGCCGGTTACAGAGGTCAGTATCGGAAGAAATGATACAACTAAGATACTATAGTTGACTCAAAACTGAAAAGACGCCGTTTTATTGTGAGATCCCACCCCCTATGGGTGGGTTGAAAACATGCAGAACGAGCTCCTACTACTGGCTGTAGTCTCTAGCCTCTGGCCAAAAAAGCCTCAGATGATGCAAAATGAAGATTTTTGCGTCATCTGAGGTTTTTTTCCAGACACACAATGCAGAAATCTCTCGTCTCTGGGGGACATGAGGGAGGGAAGCGCGGTCATTCGAAAATACTACCGGGTTTGTACTGATACAAAGCTTAATGCTAATCGGCGAAGTATCCCTTTAATCACCGTCATGTTGCTCCAAAGCCTTTTTTTCCTAGCCTGGATGCCAGCCGAACTTAGCCCCGCCCACAACATTTTAGGTCGGGAAGTTCGGTCTGGACTTGATCCGTTGTGGAACGACTATGCTCCGAACCAGAGCTGTTCGGACCAATCAGATTGTCAGGGCGGGCTTTATACGATGATGGACAGATGATCAACAGTAACGTAATTATCCACGTCACCAAAGAGCGCTTGGGTTGAATTTGTTTACAACAAAGATGACTGCCACTGGAGAATTGAGATGTGTAGATTCCGCCATCCGCCATTCATGTTATAGAAGATATCGACAGCGCATTAATTTTAAAAGAGGAACAGAGAACCGCGATCATTTGTCGATCGGAAAAATTTTATGAAGAACATACGTCACTTACTCCGTTGCTCTGATTGGTTGTAGGTCTATCCAAGTGCAGAGGCATTTTCTTTCCTGGTTCGTTTGAAACACGCCCCATAATCACAGCCCAATGGAGCAGTATCAGATTCACATTCTGACTAGAATCTGAGTATGACGACGTCAGACAAATTTTTTCTTTTGTGGAGAACAAATGGAAATGGTATAGGAAAAATGGCCTGACAAACTCAGCCACCATCCACTTTCACTGCTTATATATATATATATATATATATATATATATATATATATAGGTTTTTTTATCAAAGTAAATGGTGTTTGAAACTGACATTTTGCCTAATTTCATCATTTATGTTCCACAGAAGAAAATTATAGACTGAGCAAGGATGATGAAACCACATGAGGATGTGATGACAAAATTTTTATTTTTGTCTGAACTATCCCTTTAAGAGCACATTTGAACACGACCGCAATGAATGTCACTTCTTCATTTAATCTATTCGCTTTCCATATCCGCATCTCGTGCCTATCAAAAGGCCGCTACCGGGAATTTCCACTCGCGTGGCTCCGCCTCGTGTTTGACGCAGAAAGCGGCCTATAGGGAATAAAACAGCTGGGATGCTGATGGTGGTGCATCGCCAAGAGCATCACTGCGACAGCAACCGGCACGGCACGCCTCAGCGACGTTAAACAAACCGCTAACTAACAAGCTTAAAAAAATCTGCGCCAGTAACGTTATATCTGTTACCTTCCATCCCATTTAACCAACTAAACTCACTCACAAGCGCTCAGATTAATCCTTGACAAAACTGTGTGCGCAATCATTTCTGCCCTGCTCTTACACCGCTAGTCGTCAGTTTTGACGCATTCGCTGCAGCGCGTCCGTGACATTCAGTTCTGCGATGTTGCTAAGTATTCTGCGTTAACAGCTTTAGCAGATCTGTCTGTGTCCCTGGCAACAGCTATAAACTACGCACATCATCAGCTGCTCAACACCGGCGTTCTCACTGCGCTACGCACCTAGCTTTTACTCTCCACGTCATTCCGAATATAACATGATAAAAAAACACGCCGGTGATGAGGCAAAATGCGCAACTCAGTCTGACATTCATTTCACCCCAACGCAGTTACACATCCTACTTGGGCGAATCTCCATTAGCCGCAATTCAAATTCGACCTTTCGAGTGATTATTCAGAACTGAATCTATTAAATCTGCCCTTGTCAGTGATTACCCGCGCGCGGTGATGTCACAGATGCAGGAAAATAAGCTGGTTTTATACAGATTCCCAGTAACCGCATTATGACGCATGTGGACTTCAGCGATGGACCGGCTCTGGGGTGTGTGTGTCTGTGCGTCTGTGTGGACACCAGTCACTTAAACACACTCAGCAATGCCGGTTGTGTCCATAAAGATGATCCAAATGCACATTCAGATTAACGGTTCAGAACAGGCGTCGCGCGCTGCGGTCAGTAATAGCCTACAGACGGAAGGATATAGCTAAATGGGGTGCTGGAGGGGGGACCCCACACATATGTACCCAAACAGCCCTAAAACCTGTAAAACAACCTGACAAGATACTTTTGAGCAGAAATAAATAGAGATAGACATCACACAATCATGGGACGAAGACAGCACTGCGCAGCGTTGCCCTTTAGAAAGTCTCTGACTAGCATAACCCGATTAAACTGTCTCGTCAAGGTTAAAATAACCATCCAGATATTATCATTCCAACACCGACAAGCTTTCAATTAAGATAACAGCTAAAACCGTATCTGCGATTCTGCGTATCCGCATATTATCCGCTGACAGCATTCTAACAGTTTATAAAAGCAGTTCTATTGAATCTGATGCTGACCATTCATATAGGCTAAAAACAATTGCACAATTATAGCGTATAATTCGTAACGTATGATTACAGAACGTCCTGTGCCATCAGTGTCGCAGTCTAGAAAGCAGCGTACAAGTCAATGTCATTCTTCCTTTTTATGTCTGACAGCATAGGACATGACGCTGCATTTTTCACGATTTAAAGTATGCATGATACATTTTTAAAGAAAATGGGAAAATGTTTTTATCCTTTTCTGTTTGCTATAATGCAGTACAAGAGAGGTGTCGTTCTTACCCCCATGGTTGCGCAGTCAGTCCGTTCTCTTCAGGTAATATGAGAGTGATGGAGAGAGTGACAGCCTTTTACGAAGAGAGAATATCAGTCATCAAAAACGATCTTAAGAAAGACGAATAATTATACTTGGTTTAAAACTTAGTTTCAATGCTTTACCTCGGCTGAGGGACCGAATGCGCGTAGATTTCACGTCAAGATATTAAGGTATTATTCGTTGCAACATTAAGTTAATGAACCTGCACAACTTTGTAAATATTAAATACAGACAAACTAAATGGTCCAATGAAATTTGACTGCGAGGCAGGGCATTTCGCAGGGATGCCGGTCTCGTGCACTGCTCTTGGTAGTTGCGTTAAAGCCGGCGAAACTAGGAAGCCGCACTGCCGCCTTATATGATCTGGTGTCCTTCCGCGACACCGCCAGCTGCCGCACCACTCCGCCTGGAAAGAAGCGCCGGTGGATGTGAGAGATGCGCTTCTCCGACCGACCTCATAAAAGAGTACCTCATGAGAAACGCCCACATTTACGCTCTCAGCCAATAGACGCACGCACTCCTTAATATCGACGTATCATCTGTCCAACCAGCGCGCAGGCAGCAGGTAGAAGCCACCAATCGCATGCGGACAAAGCTCCTCCTGCGGTAATGCAGAATTCCAAAGTCGAACAGCATCATCGTGTTCTCTGAGAAAATCGCATTTTTTTATAAATTGGACTAACTAGTCATATAAGCTAAGTCATAATCGGTGTGATTGCATGATTATTGTATTGTAAACGTGTTTGGCATATTGTTTCTTTCAGTGTTTTTTTAATATTACATGTTTTAAATTTGTTGTCAGAGAACACCGCTACTATAGTCGACCCTGCAGTAGGCCTTAAACATACCTATGTTCAACGTGTCAAAAAACTGTGTTACTTTAATACATTAATACTATAACATCTTAGTGTTTTATAATAATGCTTCATTATAATCCAATCATATATATATATATATATATATATATATATATATATATATATATATATTGCAGTTATCAGATTGATTTTAGTTTTGGTCGCTTCATTATGTGTGGTTTATGTCTGTTTTGTAGTAGATTTTTTTTCACACTGGAATAATGAAATTATATATTGTAGCTTCTTTAAATAAGAATGCATGCCTAATGCTTCCCTTGAGGCAAACATCTATTCCTATGCTTCATTTTAACTACACAAGTTACTCTCTATTACCATCTATTCTTCTCTTTCCTTTACTCTCCTGTACCAAACATCTTTGTTAAGTTCATACCTTTGTAAATTGAATTATTGTTACTTTAATGCTATAAGCTGAACACAGCTTAGTACAGTCTCATGAACAGGTTAACTGAAGAATAGCTTTATACTGCATACCAATTTACATTGAAACAGAACAGCACACAATATGTCAAGTTCATTAGAAAGAAAGGAAGAAGGAGAGACAGAAAGAGAATCAAATTGTGACTGATGGGTCAGTGACCCTGGAGAGGTCAAGTTTACAATGTAAATACATGCTATCACCTTCAAATAATATATATACTGTACCCTATAAGTATTTATTCATGTTTCTTATAAAGAACATAAATTGCACAAATTCATGTTTATGAACAGTACAATTTGTATGTATATTCAGACCCACCATCTTCAGACCCTTCTACCACTACTACTAGGTATATGACCTAGACTTCAAGTGTAGCAAGATAAATGTACTCTAAAGATTCATACATCTCTTTACAATAACTCCATGTCAGTCACAGAAGAAACAAAAAGCTAGATTCAATCATTGTTTTGGCTTCATTTTCTCTGAATACATGCACTAGCACACACACCTAGGGCCAATGGGTTGATTTGCAATGGAAAGTAGTGATTCTGTAATATGCAGGGGAGACACATTGTTCTGTTTTTGATCTTTTGTTAAACCTGGTTACGGGACCCACATTTATTTGCTGTAAATCAGTGTTTATGTATGTAAGGAGTTTTGCAATGACTATATAGCTTGATCTTGTCTTCCCAAAAGCAGTAGTAGGCTACTAAGTTGCTTTTGGCCACATTTGGTACAGTGTTTATAGTTTAATCAACTGTATACCACAGTTAAAGCCCCTCAAAGTTAATGTAGGCAGCATTGTCTGTGGCATATTGCTAATAAAGTTTTTTCAAAATTTTTGAAAAACCAAAATGGCTGACACCATGTATGCTCTATCCTTCTTTAACCTTTGAAAGCATCCCCCCCCCCCCCCCCCCCCCCCCCTTGGTGCAGAGAGAAGTAGAAGGGGGGAAAAATCTCCATCTCCATGGCAACAGTGGTCAGGTGATCTTATCTCTTAGTCATTGTGCTGACTCAGAAAATGGGGGATAGAGGAAGAGAGGGAGACAGTCAAATAAACCCTCATTTTAATCTGTGACAGTTACATCACAGTAGCGTGAGAACATTGCTGCTAATTCGCTGCATGTGTGTTTGAGAACTGAATCCTTCATAATCTACTACATTACTATCTGATGTGGCCACTATAGTCAGGAGAGAGTAAAGGAATGAATGTTGAGGAGAATAAGTCCCCACAAAAAGGTTGTCAGAAGTTCTCTGACAAATAATTCCTTTGTATGAATGTAATGTCCACATCTGTTACCCGTTAATGTGGACTCCAGTGTTCGGCTGGTGAAATCTCCCTATGTTATACACTGAAGGCCTTACTGGACTCCGAGACACAGAAGATATCTAGCCGGAAATCTAGCCTGACCATTTACAGATTTGTTATACAACGTATATATGATATGATATGATGTAATGTATGGTTCTATTGGTTGAAGTGGTAAGACTCCCCTTATACTTTTACTATATATTCCATATATAGAGTTTTGGGAGCTGAGCTATTATCTCCCCAGAACAGGTTAATTGTTCATTCATATGTCTGATTAAAGACGAAGACCAAAGGCACTTTTGTTGGACTCTTAATTTCTAACAGAGGTAAATGCTAAAAAATTTGCAGAGTACTACAAGTAGGTAGTGTACACTACAGTACCAGAAGTGCAAATGATTAGTAAGTGCAATTTAATGATTTTGTATAAATATTCAATTATATATAGTATTCATTTATAGTACTGATACAAAGTTCTGTCGTGAAACTCTAGATGGTGCAGGCTAAAAGTTCCTGAACTCAAGTTGTTAGCGGTCACTTAAACATTAAACATAAACATTTAAATACGTGGGATTGTTTGCTGTTAGCAGTCTGCAGCGCACTTTCAGAAACCCTCCTCCTTCCCCAGATCCACCAGTATAGATCTGCTACGGGGGTTATTTCATGTACGTTATATCTGCAGCAGCAGCATGTCTGTGAATGTATTGGCAGTAGAAAGTCTTGGCACTTGCTCTGCAGAAGCAGCAGCGTAGCAGATCTATTCCCCCAGGACCAAATACATTAACATTGCCATATCCATTACCATGCCTATGTCTCAGAGAGTTGTAATGACAGAACTGTATGGAATTTATAAAATATATACACTACAGTTCAAATGTTTGAGGTCAGAAAGAAAATGCTTTTATTTTGCAAGGATGCATTAAATTGATCAAAAGTGACAGTAAAGACATAACGTTACAAAAGTTTCTATTCATCAAACAATCCTGAAAAAATATATCATGATTTCCACAAAAATTTTAAGCAGCACAAAAACTTTCAACAGTTATAATAATAAGAAGGATCTGAAGGATCATGTGACACTGAAGACTGGAGTAATGATGCTGAAAATTCAGCTTGAAATTATTTACATTTTTAAATACATTAAAATAGAAAAAAAGTTTATTTTAAATTCTAATAATAATTCTAATAGTTTTACTGTTGGTTTTTTTTTTTTGGGGGGGGGGGGGGGGGGGGGGTTGTATTTTTGTGCAGCCTTGGTGAGCATAAAAGACTTCAAAAACATTTAAATGGTTAAATTTTTTACCGGTAGTATATATATATGTATGTTCACTAATCAGATCAGTAGTGCTAATCTAATCGCTCACATAGTCTAAACTAGGCCAGAATGCTCTGACTAGGTGACACTGTCAAAGAAACGGAACAGAGAATCTAAAGGAGGAAGTTCCCCAAATGAGTTTCTTTATTCTTAAACTGAATGTGTGAGATTATCTGGGTGCAGCAGCCAGTATTCTGAGCCAATTAATCATATGAACATGGTTTTGTGCTGCTTGACAGAGAACAGAACATTCTCTCCCAGTAGCAATGTGCTTTTTTAACAGGGCGCATCTTAATTAATTGCACAGCTCAGATGCCGTGATGGTATGACTGCTGACTCTGCAGTCTGTCGTGATGCTGGAGGAGCGTGAGGTTACAGTGCTTGATTCAGAAAGTCATCTGCTTACTGGGGGCACTTTTGCTTTAAGAGCCAGATAGCCAATCAGAAGGCCAAACAGCAAGAGTAGAGTGTCCTTGGAAACGACCTTGCGGGGTTGAGAGTGGTAAATGGGTGAGAAAACAACCTCAGTAAAGGTCACAGCAAAGGAATCAAAGCTGTATGTCAGTTCACAGAAATGTGAAATGATAGAGATAAAGAATGTGATGCAGAGATCAACGAGGAGACAGTTGGAGTATTAAGAGCACAGAGGTCTCTGCTACACACACACACACACACAGACGTCATCCCCTCCAGATTAAAGTGACCGCACACCATGTGTGCTCATTGCATAACGACTTCCCTGAAAGGAGTAGAGGACAAGATAGGAATAGACCAGGATTAAGGAGAGGAGGACAGGAATGAGAGAGGAAAAAAGAGAGGATGGGGGGATGCGAGAGGTTTTGGGCCAAAGGTTTTAAAACAAGCAATCAAGTTCAGATTAAAAATTACACTTTCTTTTATGTCAGGCTTTCGTGTTAAATGTGACTCCAAATCCTCATGGCCTTTGAGTTAAAAAACAAAACAAAACTCTTTACATGTTCTGTGCCAGAATATATAAAGAGTTTTTAGTTATCCCACAGATATGTCAGTCTACTATTAAACAGTTTATCATAAAAGAGATCTGTTCATACATCAAACATGTAGTTTTCTATAAGGGGAACACTAGATTATCACAATATCACAACTTGAATATTTCACAGGTTGAAACTACCTTTGTTCTGAGAACATATTTCAATCTTTCAGTTAAAATCTACCATGATTATATATATATCTCTTGCCTGAATATAGCTAGTGTACATTATTATGATATTGGATTTTTATTTTTTTGTATTTTACTTTTGAACTAGATGTTATAAACCAAGACAAAAAACACTGCTAAACAAGCATCTGTTGGCATCTGTTGGCGAATTTCTTCTATTTATCTTCAGTTTTTTAAATTGGAAAGCTCTACTAAGGAGGTGCAGTCCTTGTTCTTTAATGTGTCAAAGCCAGCTGAACAGAGAAATAGAAGAACAGGAAACAGATACCTCATTCTAGTTTTCCAGGTGCGGGTCCTCAGGTTTTATTAGCAATAGCATTTAGTGCTATTTGAAACTGCTGTGTTGACAATTAATTCAGTTGTGATAAAGCACATGCACATGTGTGTATCACACACAGCTCAGTAGCTCATCTATCATCGTTTTTTTCCTTATTATAATGAAGAACAAGGTGTGTAGACACACACCACACCCTGAAGATAATGTCACTTTTGTCCCATTAGCCTGAAAAAGTGCTGTGGCTAGATTTTAGACACATCATCATTTTCCCTGTGTTTCTCTCTCAGTATTGCATACAAAAAAAGGATAGATACGCATACGCAGACACAAAATATCAAATCATAATTCCGGAAGCCAGCAGATTTTGTAGCGTGTGTATGTGTGTGTTTCAGGGCATTTTATTGTACTCACATGCTGTATATGAACGAACACACACACACACACACACACACACACACACACCTTACCATTCACTAGTAGCCTAGTGTATAGTGTAATGTCTGGGCTTCTGTATCTGGGTAGAAACATTTTTTCAGCGTTTTGTGATGATTTGGAAGAGAGATTTTTCCTTTAACTTACTTCTCTCTTTTGATACCCCCGGAAACACGAACATGCAGACAATTCACAATGTAAGGGAGTCTATAAATAGCAACATGACATCACAGCACCTCCTCCACATCTGTTAGTCACGCTATTTATGCTTCACACAAACACATTCATTCACACATGCAAAGGTTCAGGCTCAAAAATCATGCAGACATGTTTAATCAAACAACTAATCAAGCCTCTAGCCTCTATCCTCTAGCCAATGCATGTCCAAGGACAGATCATTCCACAAGCACAGCTGTGTCAGACATCCAAGACTGGGATTCTAATAATTTACTGCAGCATAACAGAAATGTCCATATAACACAAGATCAAGCTTTATGTCAGCTTTCTAAGGACAAAATCAATAATCAAAGATTGAATTTTGAGTAAATATATGACAGCATGTGTGTAAAATATCATTTAAAAATTGTGTGTGCACACATATATATATATATACGTCTGCTCTACAAAAAAAATAAAAAATAATTACTTGGCTAAAACACATAAATCTGTATTATAAAACAAATCATTCTTTGTTTCTATAACCAACTTTCTGTAATGTCAAGGACTGTTTTACTTTCTAGTGGAAGGATAACATTTTGGAATTTGATTAATAAAATTGTGTTGAAATTAAACATGTGACCCTAATGTCACTGCAACGTGTCTGCAGTAATACTAACGACGCAGGAGATTCTGAGAATCAAAAGCCCTATTCTGACGGGAATAGTTTCCCAAACATAGTTTGAGTTACAAATCTTTTCACCCAACGTCTGTGATTTCATGTACCAATTCAGACAGGACTAACATCCGTGTCATCCGCCAGAACTCAGTCTATTAGGGACAGGGAACGCAAAGGAAACAAAAGCAAAACACAACAGAACAGACTTAAACATAACCCTGACAGTTATTATGTGTTAACTGTTCTGAAAAAGCAATAATGGACTTGTTTAACTATAATTAGTTAAGTATAGTATGTGTTGTGTACAATTTTACACAGACTGTAAAAGTATCACAGACCTAAAAGTATCAAATATTTTTTATCTATTACACAATGCATTATCAAAACAGGTCCTAAATCTGGAGTGAGATATAGTTCACAATGCCAGCCTCTTTTCCCTGTTGTGAAGACCAAATTAACCAAATTAACCATTCAAATGTAGCTGATCAAGCTGATTGACAAGCATGTTCATGAAAGCAAGCATGTTCATGCTAGCTTAACTAGCAAATCTTGCTTTGTCAAAACAAGTAATTTAGATGCCCATGCCCATGTCTTGCGAGTGGAGATCACAGTCCTACTGGCGAAGGACACAATAGAGCCGGTCCCTCCAGCTCATATGAGGTCAGGGCACTACAGTCCCTACTTCATTGAACCCAAGAAAGGCGGTGGGTTACGACCGATCTTGAACCTGCGAGTTTTGAATCTGAGTCTCCACAAGCTACGACTGGCTCATACTAGCACACTCTCGAGATCAGTTATGTGAACACAGGGACCTAGTGCTCAGGCACCTCAGCCAGTTGGGTCTTCAGGTCAACTGGGAAAACAGCAAACTCTCCCCCGTGCAGAAGATCTCTTTTCTCTGTATGGAGTTGGATTCGGTCGCACAGACAGCGCGCCTCACAGAGGAACGCGCTCGGTCGGTGCTGAACTGCCTGAATATGTTCAAAGGCAGGACAGCGGTCCCACTGAAATTCTCTCCGAGGCTCCTGGGGCATATGGCAGCAGCAGCAGCGGTAACACCGCTCGGGCTGCTCCATATGAGCCCGCTTCAGCACTGGCTTCACAGCCGAGTCCTGAGATGGGCGTGACATCACGCCACTCACCGGTTGACAATCACACCTGTGTACCGCCAGAACTTAAGCCCACGGTCAGACCCCTCGTTTATGCGGGCAGGAGTGCCCTTGGAACAGGTGTCCAGGCATGCTGTAGTGTTCACAGATGCCTCTGGGGTGCTGTGAACTGGGTTCCTCTGGGGTGCCATGTGTGGACGGGCCCCCAATTGCATTGGCACATCAACTGCCTCGAGTTGCTACCAGTACGTCTCGCTCTGAGCTGCTTAAAAAAAGGCCGCTACAGGGCAGGGACGTGCTGGTCCATACGGACAACACTGCAACCGTTGCGTACATCAACCGACAAGGTGGTCTACGCTCCCATTACATGTCGCAACATCTCCTCTTCTGGAGTCAGAAGCATCTGAGGTCGCTTCGAGCCATATGTATGTCCCGGGTGTGCTCAACCGTGTGGCCGACGACGACGAGCTGTCAAGAGCTGTGCTCCTGGGAGAATGGCGACTCCACCCCCAGGCGGTTCAGCTGATCAGGAGAGAGTTCGGGGAGGCTCAGGTAGATCTGTTTGCCTCCTCAGAGACCTCCCACTGCCAGCTGTTTTACTCCCTGACCGAGGGAACACTCAGCACGGACGCACTGGCACACAGCTGGCCCCGGGGCCTCCAAAAAATAAGCATTTTCCCCAGTGAGCCTACTTGCACAGACCCTGTGCAAAGTCAGAGGGGACGAGGAGCAGGTCCTTCTGGTGGCTCCCTATTGGCCCACCCAGACCTGGTTCCCAGAACTCATGCTCCTCTTGACAGTCCCTCCATGGCCCATTCCTCTGAGGAAGGACCTTCTGATTCAGAGACGGGGCACCCTATGGCACCCACGTCCGGACCTCTGGAAACTCCATGTGTGGTCCCTGGATGGGACGCAGAGGTTCTAGGTGACTTACCCCCAGAGGTACTTAACACCATCACTTCAGCGCGGGCGCTGTCTACGAGACGTGCTTACGCCTTGAAGTGGAACCTGTTTGTCGAGTGGTGTTCTTCCTGCCGAGAGGACCCCCGAAGATGTTCGATTGGGTCCGTGCTTTCCTTCTTGCAGCAAGGGTTGGAGCGAAGGCTGTCTTCCTCCACCCTCAAAGTATATGCTGCCGCTATTTCAGCATATCACGACCACATAGATGGCAAAACAGTAGGAAAGCACGACCTGGTCGTCATTAGGGGGGCGAGACAGTTAAACCCTCCTCAACCCCCCTCCATACGCTCTTAGGACCTTTCCCTGGTGCTCCGAGCACTCCAGGATGCTCCCTTTTAGCCTTTGCAATCAGCAGACTTAAAGCTTCTCTCCATGAAGGCTGCTGGTTGCACTGGCCTCTATCAAGAGGGTAGGGGACCTGCAGGCATTTTCGGTCGACAAATTGTGCCTAGAGTTCGGGCCGGGTGGCAACCATGTTGTACTGAGACCCCAGCCTGGCTATGTGCCCAAGGTTCCTACCACTCCCTTCAGGGACCAGGTGGTGAAACTGCAAGTGCTGCCCCTGGAGGAGGCAGACCCAGCCCTGGCTTTGCTCTGTCCTGTCCGCGCTCTGCGTCTGTACATGTACAGAATTCAAAGTCTCAGGACCTCAGACCAGCTCTTTGTCTGTGAAGACTAAAATCTCATCATTTAATATTGTTTTTAGTATTATTATTACTTTTTATTAATATTCATAATCAGTAGTATTATGTATCTGTTTTATAGTTTTTATATACATTCATAATCATTTGTAATCATTGTATTTTGTGAATCATATGTGGGGGAGACTTTGGGTGAATTTGAGTGTGCTGGAGTTAGAGACTGAAATGTATATGCAGTGTTTTCCACCAAACATAGCATAAGTGGATACATTCCTATGTTAATGGGAACCACATTTTTCTCTGGTAATGCAGTTTTTCTGTTCAGCATATATACGAACTGAAAGTCTTTGTCTACGGTGGAGAAGATGACTGAGAAGCTGAATCAAGACCTTCGTTTGGTCCATTGTCTCTTCCTCTTATGTCTTATATAAAAATAAATAAATAAGAGATCTCTTGACAGAATAACTGGTGTCTGTTTCCATGAAATCAAACAACAGGGGAAAGCAAGATTTTTAAATCAACAGTCTGTTACGGAGGCCAGCAGAAGGGAAAGACTGTCTCCAAGCAGAGGATAGCCCACTGGATAGTGGATGCCATCGCCTTGGCCTACCAAGCACAAGGCGTGCCCTGCCCGCTCAGGTTGCATGCTCACTCCACGAGAGGTGTTGCATCCTCCTGGGCACTGGCACGTGGCGCCCTGCTAACAGATATATGTAGAGCTGAGGGCTGGGCGACACCTAACACGTTCGCTAGATATTATAGCCTTGCTGCACCCTACTGTGCACCCTTATTCCTCCAGAGTGAAAAACCTGTTGAGTCCTCCAAACACCCTCGGCCCGGACGTGGCGGAGCATCCAACGCCAGGCCCTTATCCGTTGAATCCTTGAGAACCAGGTCTAGGCTGGGTCCCATATGTGTGACCCTGTGGGGATCCCATATGTGTATTTCTTCCACGGCTGTCCTAAACGGAAGCCCGTGTCTTTCCCTAAGTCACCCAGTATTCATATGCAGTACAACCTTCTGGGTTAGTCCATAGCTGTTTCCCAATATGAAGGCTGCATCCTCCGAAGGCCGTATTTGAAGGCCGATTGGCTGTATTTGAAGGCCGGTTGCGTCACAGCGGCGCGACGAAAGACGTCCCAATTCAAAGGCTGCACCCTTGGAAGGTCGTGTTTTAAGGCCGATTGCATCACCGCGGTGCGATGAAGGTTGTCCCAATTCAATTCTGCATCCTTTGAAGGCCGTATTCGAAGGCCGGTTGCATCATCGCGGCGTGACGAAGGCTTCCCTGATTCAAAAGCGACGCCAAATGCACCCTTCGTTTCCCCGTGAAAGGAAGGATACATAAATGGATCCTTAGCGGCCTATCCTACCCCATAAGTCATTGCGTGCCGGTGACGACAGCATTTTTATTTAAAAAAAAATTGCGGCCGAGAGTTCGGTGGTGGACGGCAAATTCACATTTAAATGTAAGTATTATGTTTTCATTTACTCAAATAGCTAGCGAAACCACAGTTAAAACCCACAAGTTTTTCTTTCTTATAAACTTCATCTTAACTCCTTCGTCACCATTGCGTGACTTCATTTATCAGGTGGTTTGAGGCAAAACTTGTGCTAATATTAGTTTAATAATTGTTTCAGGGAGCAAGGAGCAGACAGCTCAATTTATTAAATTGCGGTCTGAAAATGACCATTTCTTTACGGGTGCAAAAAACTGGAGGCAAGACAACAACCTATTTGTAATATTTGAACTAGTCTGTCTCACTTGTGTATTATAAGAAATATCACTCACCCTATAAAGCCCTCAACAATAGGAAAAGAAGTAGATAAGGCAATGGGGTTTCACTTTCATGTGTTTTTGTAGTGCTGTCATGCAAGCTATGTCTACAAAGGTGTTAACCAAATTTGAGAATCCAGAAATATGATTTCTTAAGTATTTTGTATGCATGTCCTGATGTGTCATATTTTGCAGTGTTAACAATGCACCAATGGTAAGATTGCACCCCTGTGTTAATATTTTTCATAAGTACCCTTTTCTGCTTTTTTAGAGCAATTCTGGAGAAAATGGGTCTGCTGAGGAGGGTAACTCCCATACAGACAAAAAATAATAATAATAATAATAATAATAATAATAATAATATTACAAAGTAAGAAAGTTTATACACACATCTTTGCTGAAATGTATTGTGCTGTTGTTGTTAACAAGCCATGGTTAATTTGCTCTGCCTTAGGATTGCAAGTGTCCTGGGACATGTGAGGGTGTAAGTGGGAACCCACTGCTGATACTTGGCCCTGGTTTGTCCTCATGTATGAGGTGTTGGGACAGAGGCATTGCACTAACCCCCCTGTCTTCATTGCCTCAATCCCTGAGGACACACCAGGGCAGAGTTCAGCAGTGGGTGCCCACGGTGAGGAGGAGCCAGGGGCAGCACCACCAGCACCTGCACCACCACCAGCAGCAGCATCAGGAACACCAGCACCAGCAGCAGCATGAGCACCAGCAGCAGCAGCAGCACGAAGGCAGCAAGACAGAGAGGAAGAGGCGAGACAGAGAAGACATGTAACTACAGAGAGAGGCAGAGGCGAGGAGAGTAGGGAGAGGATGGACAGGCTGTTTTCTTTTCTTGAGAGAATGATTGGAAAATATAAATTTTTTCTATATATTTTTGTTTAACTTTTTTTCTCTTATTTTTTTTAAAAGGAAAGAAAAATTATGTACATTATTTATTTTTATGCAACTTTAAATGTGTAAATAAAAGAGAATGAATTGTTCTGGACATTGTTTATTTTTGTAATGACGATCATAATTTCTACATGAAACAAATTCTTATACCTTTTTTTTTTTCAAATAAAATTGTTAAATGAAAATCATTTGTTCAATTGGCTACGTAAAAGTACTTTTTCCAACTATTTACAACATAAGTTAAACATATCAAAATCAACATAAACATTTAAATTTACAGTATATAAATTGAGAAAAAATTATGTAGACTTTTATTGAGCTGAGCAGGGAGACCCTGGTGGTGCTGGACCGGGATGGGCTGGTAAGACCCTGGTAAGGCCTCTCTGCTGGTGGGACATCATCTGGGATATTTCCACTATCCACTAAGTTATCTACCAACAGGTTTGCAGGGCTGACTCAATCGACGGCTGCCATATCACTGAGATTTTTTTCAGAAAGAGTACATTTCTGAAAAAAGTAATTTTAATAACTATTAATACCGGAAGAAGATGGATGGATGGATGGATGGATTAATAACGCATTGGGGAAAAACTACAGCTGCGTCCAAAATGAAGGGCGCATCTGAAGCGCTCGGACCGGTCTAGCCTACGGAGGAATTATTCTTGTCGCCTGGCAACTGTGACAGCTGCCGATGACGAGCGGGAGTAATATTCAATATTCAATATTCGGTTTTATATTCAAACAGGGTTGAAAACCTGTATGTTCACCATGGTCCATTTGTGTACATAATAATAAATAAAAAAAACACACTAGCCTACAAAATCGCATCAAGGTAAGATATAAGTGAACATTTGCACCTTTGGGGAAAAAAAAATAAAAAAAATAAAAATACTAATAATATTATATATATATATATATATATATATATATATATATATATATATATATATATATATATATATATATATATAGGCCTATGTAAGTTTTATTTTATTTGCATATATCATTACATTATTTACGTAAGTTAACACCCAATACTTGAACAGTTTAAAGTGTAATCCACCAATTCAGGACGCAGCCTCTGAATTGGGACGCAGCAGACCAGCTTAATTTATCTGGCCATGGTCTTGGCTAAGCCGAAAATACATGACCCGGCAGCGCCGGGGCTGAAACATCCTCACCATGTCCTCCAGTAAAATATAAAACATAAAAATGACAATAGCCAAGCTGGCTCCATAGCTGTTTACTCAATTATATCAAATGAATAATCAGGATGGCAGTTGTCCTCTTGCACCGTTGCTTGGCGCCAGGAGCGGTAATCGGGAACACCTGGTTGCGCAATTAGGAAATCCTACGAAGGCTACATGATACGTCCTTCGAAGGACGCATAGGCTGCATTCTTCGAAGTCTGCGGCCTTCGAAGGATGCAGCCTTCACATTGGGACACAGCTAACATGTATATCTCCACATAACTCCTTCGGGGAAGAATGTGGGTTCTTGCTGGATGGGGTCAGCAGCTGTGCCCCTTTGGTAGGGATTCCTATTCGTCTGTCTCGACGTGGCGTCGACTGACCGACTGAAGAGGAACGTCTAGGTTACATACATTCTCCTCTCAGGGAATCAAAAGAAAACCATTTTTTCCAGTTTTCACCAGCGTGTGGGGTTTTAATTCCTACCCTTGCAGTTCCTTTGTTTAAATGCTATTTAAGCAAATCTACTATACATACGCTTTAAGTTATTTCAAATTAATGTTTATAACTTATAAAAATAAGTTGATATCGCATAACTTAATTTGACATATGTTGATATAACCAACTGACATTATTAGGCTATTATGGATGAGTTAAATTTATTTACAGCACATGCTGTTTTATTGATCATTGGAAACTCTGCTGTTTGCTTGCACTTATGCTTAGTTCATACCATGTAAAGGGAAACATGATAATATAAAAAAGTACTGTACAGTAATGCAGAAAAGCGCATTACAACCATGTTAAAGCTATTAAAAACGTTCAGATGCAAAAAGGAACTACATGTAAATGTAAATTTAGATAAACTAGTTAATGATATTGCGCAAATGCTCTTGGTCTCTTCAAAGGTCTTCGCGCATTATTGTGTTATAAGACTCAGTTATCAGAGCAGAAATGAGTGAGAAACACCCAGAAACACCTCATATGTGCAGTAAGTAAGGGTCTTTCCTTGCCATTAATGCTTGGATAACAAGCATACGTTTCCTTTCATTAATAATAATAATGTCTAGTGCGGTACGTGGCTGTGATATATATAAACCTACCAATGTCCGTTGCCATGATTTTTGGAATGACTTATCGCGAGAGGAAAAAATGACGCTGTAGTCCAGGGGTGTCAAACTCAGTTCCTGGAGGGCCACAGCCCTGCAGAGTTTAGCTTCAACCCTAATTAAACACACCTGATCAGCTAATCAAGTCCTTCGGGCTTATTTGAAAACTGCAGGTGTGTGTGTGTTGAAGCAGGGTTGGAACAAAACCGTGTAGGGCTGTGGCCCTCCAGGAACTGAGTTTGACACCTGTGCTGTAGTCGCATAACATCGGTTAATGGAAATGCCGTCATTTCGCAATAGTTTTTTATCGATATAAAAAAAAATAAAAAATAAAAAAAAGTTTTGCGCAAATCTGTAATGGAAACGCGCCAAGTATGGCCTACATGAAACACGACTCCCATCTACAGGTTTTAGTAATTCCTGCGTCCAACACCTAATCCCCCTTCTGCAGGATCCCGCAGAATTTCGGAAGTGCTCGCGGCATTCTTCTCTCTGAGACGCGCATTTTTAAAGGCCACATCTGTATGGTAACCCTCGTTCCCTGAAGGAGGGAACGGAGACGCCACGTCCCGTCGCCACATCTGCTGCGGCCCGCTGGGGCAAGCCAGCTTATCGGCTCAGCTCTTCAGCAAAAAACTGAAGTGCAATCGCACCTGCTGCTCATTATATACCCCCACTAAGTGGCTGAACAGCTGATGCAAATGATTGCATGCCAATGTGCATTGGCTCGTTTAGTTTCACTCAAAGTAGATTGGCCTCTCTAGCGAGATTCCTATTCGTCAGTCTCGACATGGCGTCTCTGTTCCCTCCTTCAGGGAACGAGGGTTACCATATGTAACCTAGACGTTTCATAATAAAAAAAACTCCAAAATTTATTTTAAGAATCCTGGTGGGGACACCAGCACACTGGCATCCAAAGACCCAACATATGCTGGTGACCTGCAGTACCACTCTTTTCAGCAGAGCAGAAATTACGAGGGAGGGAACAAAAACTGATCCAGTGTGATCTCATGAGTGCTGACTAATTATGTGTTTATCTCACCAGTTACAGTGAACCATATGGTGCTGAATTAATTTGAGCAGGTGGACAAAACCCAATCCTCTCCGATTGGACAATGTCAGTTCTTCCACCTTACACTATTTTAAGACAACCCCTCAAAATCAATATGACTAATGTCCTGTATGCCAAGGGGACATTTTTGTATTGCATTGTTTATATTGTATTATATAATATTATATTGTTTTATAGTTATAAAAATAATCTTTAAATTAGTTCACCCAAAATAAAAATTCTATTATTTACTCACCCCCATCACCCAGACAATGCCAGTGAAAGGTTCTCACTATCTTCCACCTAAAATATCCCCCCTCATTTCTCTCTCACTCACCATTCTGTCCAGGTGTCCTCCTCCGTCTCCTCTTTCAACTTCTCCTCCTCTAGTCCAGAACAACTTGCCCGCCTCAGGGCCAGAGGTGAACCAGGAGGGAGGTCAGAAAAAGAGAGAGAGGTTCTGTATATGATTCTGGGGTAGAGAAGGTCTCTACTCTACTTTAGTCCACATAGAGAGAATAAGAGATCTTGTCCACTAAGCATCTTAATCAATCTGTCTAATCACAGCTTCTATTACTCTTCACACACAAAGAGTAACTATAGGGGGTCTGCAGTCACGTGACTGAGGAATATCATCCTCTTAGCCTCTTAGTTGTCTGTTTAATGTAGTAAAGTGGGCTTAGTGGCTTTAAATACCGTGGAATCATTCGCTATGTTATAATTCACTATATTCACTTATCATCACATCATTTCTTTCATGCTGCCTGTACTGAAATTAATTGTAAGGCGAGTCTCATGTGTACCTTGGGTGCAGATCGCTATTAATATGACACATTTAGTTGTTGCGTATGTAGAGCGTTCCAAATCAGTCACTTACATGAAGTTCCATTTCTGTTCGGATGCTGCTATAGAAGACATTGAGAAAGAGCACTGGGTTTTGGAGCAGAGGCTGAGCTGTTGTGTTTATAACATGCAGACGCACAGTGAGGCCTGTTTCTGATACAACTTATCACACACTTAAAATTCTAATAAGTGTGATGTGTCACTGAACAGAGAGCAGACTCCGAATAAGTATTTAGCAGGCAGCAACCTCTGTGTATCCAAACGATCTTGTATTTGATCCCAAATCCCAAATCTGATCCCAAGAATTTTGCTCTTGTTTGTGACATAATGGTCTTTTTACTAAGCAAATCCCATTTTCATATTTTCCCCTAACCATGCCCCTAGAATTAATCCTCATAAGGGCTTTTCATATTGAAATAGTTAACTTTGGGTCATTCTAAACCCCAGGTAAAAGAAATCCTGGGTTATCTTGATTCAAGTTTCACATTGCTCATAATTTACCCGAGGTTAACAATTAATCTTGAGTATTCGTAAACTGACGTTTCAGACTTTACATTCCTAACCCTGGGTTAACGTCCTTATTTACATATTTGCAGTGTCAGTGTCTCTGACTGGACGAACGCTTCATGCAATGTTTACACAAAAGCTCTAACGTTGCGCATCATCCTATTACTGTATATATTGCCAACTGTACTATCAAGTTTATCCTGAATGGACCTTCTTCACTCCAGTTGTCACATTTCTGTCGCCGTTTGACATTTTACCCTTCAAACGCTGAGGATACTGTTTAACACAATGCACAGTGTTTCCGTGACTGTCCAAAGCATGTGAATATGTTCCTAAATAGTTCCTAAATATTTCTGTCATTGTAGATGGTTTCCAAATCTCACCTGACGTCATATCTGAGCTTCTCAAATCGTGACAGATTAGCACTAGAGTGTGCAGCATTAGTAATACGAGGTGTAATCTGCAATATGATCCTGGAGCCCTGGTTAACTCCAGCTGCTCCTCATCATTACATTTCAAAACAAAATGTAAAGTAGTTACACAACATTTTGTCAGTCCTTTGTTTAAAATCAACATGACATGCACATTAATCCTAATTCCGCAATGCACATAGGCCTACATGGTATAACAAAGAATTCATCAGTGCATGATATTCCAAAGAAATAAAATCTCTTTAGCTTCAAAATCAAATCATCTATAATCAAATCTATAATCAATATGTAATCAAATAACCAAAGTCTAAAAACTTGTTCCGCCTATAAAATAACTTATTCATTCTGACATCACCTAGGCCATGCAGGCTATTGGATAATGTTAATTAGACATTCAGGTTTGGCTGCGTTCCAGTACGTTAAGCCCACTTTTTACAATCCAATTAATTCCTGCTGGATAAAATCAAGTCCTGTTCAACATTTTTTTTTCTTCTTGAAAATCCCGTTTCACTTGAAAATACATCACATTACAAAGTAAAATGTGTTGCGATTGTCATTTCATGTTGACTTTAAGCAACAGTTGTGTTATTAGTATTTGTGGAAACTATTTGTGTTGAGTGTGCTCTACTCTACATGGAAACGGCCTTTACTCACCAGCCATGACAACAGTGCACATGCTGCCATGCTCATCATAGTCAGACACATGGTTACAGACAGAAATGGAGGGGTGGAGTTTGTCCATCAGACTGTGTGAGCAAGGAAGAGACACGTGCTAATAAGTACATGCACACATTTGACTGTGATTGGCAGAGAGCAAGGAAGGATCAGAGGAAAGTGTACTTCACCTGCACCCTCTTTAACCTTCTTCTTTTATCCTTCCATCCTCTCCGCCTGATCATCCTCCTCTCTTCTCATTTATTTTTAGACGGCTTAGTCGAGGGGTGGAGGATGTTCCCGAGGCCTTCTGTATAAAGCACACAGATCCTAAATGAATGATTGTATGTGAAATGGAGTCATTTATCCAGGTTTCTTATTCTTTGAATTGATTTATTAAAAATTATTCGTGATCAATGAATTTGTGTCCCAGGGGTTGATTTTTATTTAATTTTTTTGTTATATGCAGTTCACATTAAATTTTTTTACAGTATGTCGTCTTTTATTTTTGCTACTTTTTAAATACCTTTTATGTATGTTTAATTTTACCCAGATCAGCAATTTCAAAATAATGATAATATAAAGATTATTCAACATAACCCAATTCAATATTTTGTGAAAATTATGTAAATTAATTTAAATTACATCCCACAGTTCTGCCACCATAACAAAGAGTTTTGAGACAACAGTTTGAGACAACAGTGTCGATGAAAAGCATGCTTGAGGTATATATATATATATATATATATAGAATTCAGAGGCTGCTCTTCGACAGTTTCTCAGTAATAATCCCAATTTTTTTTTGTTCCGAGGGCAGCTCTAAATCCAGAACACAGCTGTCATATTAATGACATACCAGCCAACCACACAGTTCAGAGCCAGACACTTTGTCCTTCTCTCTATTTCTCTCACACTTTCTGTCGGTCTACTGATGAGGCTGAGAATTGTTGCTGTGGTGATGTCATTTGTTGCCAAGCAACAGCTGTCCCTGGGCAACCCACAGCCAGGGCCTCTGCACGAGATTTTGGATTATTTGGGGATGTCGATTTCATCAGCGTTTTCTTGCGGCACTCTGCAAAGGTAGGACACGAGACTATGTGAGAAGAGATAAGATGAAGAAAAGACACAATAGGGTCTTAATTTTAATAAATCCTCAAAGATCTGCAGTTTTCAATTAAATTTGTACTAAAATGATTATTCTAATAATTTTTAATACAACACTTTTTATTAAAATAGAAAAATGTAAAATAAAAACATTTTCACTAGTGGCCTTTTGAATCCCATTGTATGTAACAAAGTCAGCATGAAATGGAAGTTTAGTCTTTTCTTTTCTTTTGTGTCAAATATCCAAGTGAAATGGCTTCTTGAACCAGAAAAATGTAGGGCAGTACTTGATTTTGTCCATCGGGAATGGATTGGATCGTCGTGGTTTTTATTGCTACAATCTCATGTGAGTGATAGGTTACCCCGACCTCAACCTTAAATTCTTTAATGAATTCAATCTTTAATTATTTGTGTTCTTATGGTGTTTGTGAATGTGAGAACACCCATGGGGAACGAGGGTGTGGGGGTTTGAGAGCCCCGGGGAGTTTCTACAGCTCTGAACACCTCTCAGTCCTACTGCTGACAGGCTCCGTCTTCAATTACTGCCAGTAAATGAACAGAAAAAGCAATGCTGAAGGGGATGATGGAAAAGCTTGTTGACAGCAGTAGCCCATTTCACCACATCCTTACAGCTATGTTATGTTGACTATTTATGCTCATCAATTCTCCACAAATTCTCTCTGTCTGTTACACTTGCAGTGTACCAGACCAGTACCTCTAAATCACATTTCATGCCATTATTTTTGGCCCTGACTTTTAGCCCATTCCACATGCTGTTCCTATCACAATTAGAAATGCTTCAACTGGAATGTTTCAAGAAGTTGATAAGACTTATGTATTTAAGGTAGTTTTTTTTACTAACTTGTTTGTTATTTATTTCATTTTAAATGTTGTTGCATCTTTTTCTATTTTATACTCACTGTTGTGGCGCTTTGAGTGCAAAAAAAAGCACATTACAAACAAAATGTATTATTATTATTAGCCTTGTATTATTAGTTAGCATGTCTGTGCTGTTTCTACGATTTTAGACTGTAGGAAAGATTGTTGACTGACCTCAGGGTACTCGTTCTTTATGAATACACAATCTGATGACAGTTTTAAATGATTTTAGGTTGTAGAAAACTATTTACCTGTTAGTTTAAGATGGTTATTAGCATGCAACTGCAGTTATTGAGTGTTCACCACTGAACACCTGCGGGAACTACGAGTGCTCTTTATCTGTGAGCGCGCGCCCTCCACTGGTGTGATGTAAAACAAACCACCGTCACAGCATCTACGCAGTGAGTATATTCTTGTGTGTTTGTGCGTTTTACAGTGAGTAGCCTAATATTGTTGCTGTTGTTGTTGGTTTGGCTGTTCGTTTAGATACTTCTGGAACATTAAACGAGACTGTATTTATCTTGGCTGCAACTGAATGCCTACTATTGGTAGGCCTAAATATGGTAGTAATGGCCCCAAAACCAAAATAAAACAATATTCATGAGACAATTACATTTTTCTTAATGATAGTTCTTTAAAAGTAACTGAAAATTGCCGTACTTGTATAGCAACATGTGAGCTTGTGAACTCCTTTGTACAAAAGGTCAGATTTCCATATTTCCATTGCACACACAATTTTAAGACTCATCCATTCACGCATATTGTTGAGGATATACACTGATGCATACATAAAATACCTAGAAAGCCCATCTCCACGTTTATTGAGCGTAAACAATCATAGCAGTACACTGGAAAATAACGTAACAAATATTAATATTCTGGAGCAAATGAAAATAATAAAATCAAATCAATGATTTTTAAATCAATGCAATTATATAGTCTGCCATAAAAGTCAGGAGGGTGCAAATGATTAGATGATCAATCTAATGCAATTTGCTAAAACAAGAAATTAATACAAAAACTGAATCTTGTAAGGTACAAAGTAAAAAAAAAACAGAAAGAAGGAAATTTCATTGGATTACATCGCTAATAACTACAATAATAATGATTCAATAATGTATGTTGATCACACTGGCTCATTTTGTCCTTATGGCTGCTTTAATACACATTCATAGTCAACCAAAAAATGTCACAATCCTTAATCAGCTACAGAAGGACAAATAATCGTGCATGTTCACAACTACATCTACTCATTGAGGTCTCTATGAACTGGGCACTGAAGAACAAGGCCCTTACAGTGTTTGGGTTAATCAAAGCCTTTGCAATCAACCCCATACTTCATATTACAATATAAAACAGTACAATCGTGCTCAAGTTACAGTATAACAACCTTCTCGGTATGATCCCTACACTATCACAGCTGGTGACATGAAACTGCTCCCTCTAGTGGCAGAGGAAGTGATGTAATATATGTCTTCCTCTCCCATCATTCCGTCTTCGTCTTCGTCTCTGTCATCATGGTAAGGAGTCTTATTGTCCTCCAAGGAAGGCTCATGATGATCCTTGTCATCATAGTATACTAAATGATCCTGTCAGAGTAGAGATTGGAGTGTTGTGATTAGAGTCAAAGCACATATGTGTTTCTATGATAGAGAGGATTATGATCTGTGAGTAATAAGCCTGAATTATGCATGGAAAATGAACATGCCATCAAATATGTATGATTTACCATCTTAAATGCTACAAAGGATTAGAGGAATAGAGAGAGGGAGAGAAATGGCCTCTTACTGTCATTGGCTCCTCTTTCTCGGTGTCATGGTGCATGAGCTCAGGATCAGACTCAGGTTTACTGATGCTCGGCTACAAAAGGAAAAGAAAAGGGTCAATCGCTGTGCTTTATGGAAGCTTGTTTCTGCCACTGAATAAAAAAGAAAAAAAGTTATATTACTTTTTTTCTTTTTTATTCAGTGGCAGAAACAAGCTACCATAATTATAGGTGAAAAGTTTCTTCTGAAAGAATTTCAGATTTTTTGGTAGATTTATTTCAGACTGTCCTAATATGTATATATATACATACATAAATAAAATTAAATAATAAAAAAAAATAATGGAAAGTTTTTAATTAAAACAAAAATCAAATGAAAATTAGAAATGTTGTCTGGACAACTAACTGAAATAAAACTTCTTAGATCATAAAACAGGAACTGAGCAAAACTAATAAAAGAATCACAAGAATTTCCATCTTCCTTAAAAGCACTTTCACTATTTTAAAGAAAACATTTCATGCATTTCCACTAAAATTCCCATCATAGCCCCTTTTGCTTTGATGACAGCAGCACTCAAGCTATTAACTTCACAGGTTAGTGTAAAACCTGATGATCATGAACTCCAGCATGATTTGAGATGATCCAAAGAGCATCTTGTGCTTCAATAAATGCAAGAACATCTGACTGTCTGTACAAAGATTTTTAACATGATCAACGTTACAAGTATACTTGTTTGATTAGTGACGGAGGTCACACTTTATATTAGGTGCTTTAAACTACTATGTACTTGTCAAAAAATGATTAGGTAATTATACAATGTTGAATTACAAAAGGTTTAAAGGTATAGGGTAATGGGTAGAGTTAGGTGTAATCAACAGTGTAATTATAGATGTAATTACAGAAATATATTACAGCAGTAATTACATACAGGTATTTTTAAATATAAGTACAATGTAAAAACTTGTATGTACACAATAAGTGCAGTGTGTCAAATTATTTGAATGTTGAATGTGTAAATTATAGTAAAAGAAACAGTAGCGTGCAGAATATTGAATATTTCCGATCCATTTAATGTCATATTGTTTTAAAAATTTTCAAAATGTAAAAGTTTTTCTTAAAACTTTCTGTTCATCTCAAGGCTATAGGAATCCTCGATTTTCAGTGTGGATTGGACTCAGACTTTTGGACACCACACACACACACACACACACACATATATATATATATACACTGTATATATAGCAAATTTAAAATGAACTCAGCTGCATTTGCTCAAAGTGTAAGATAGAGTATGAATCTCTCGGATGTACTCACTCTGTCTGAATATGAATATGTCTTCGTAGGAGGAGGAGGTTTGTGAGTGGGTGGACGGCTGCAAGAACAGACACAAACAGACGATCAGTAAAGTGGGAAACATTCACAGGTCATTTATACGCAGTGTTGGGGGTAACACATTACAAGTAACCTGAGTTACATAATCAGATTACTTTTTTCAAGTAATGAGTAAAGTAACGCATTTTAAATTTACAACAACATATCCGAGTTACTTTGTTTTCTCATTTATTGGCTGACACCACTCCTGTCCCCATGTTGAGAGAAATCGGGAGCATGCCCAGCCCATGTAAAAAATATAAAAAATAAAAAAAAACGCAAAAGTAACAACGCATTACTTTCCATAAAAAGTAACTAAGTAACGCAATCAGTTACTTTTTTAAGGGAGTAACTCAATATTGTAATGCATTACATTTAAAAGTAACTTTCCCCAACACTGTTTATAAGTAACTTGTTTTTACCAGGGTACCAGTCAAAGAAAGAATATGAAAGAGGTGGCAGTACTTACTCTATGTTTTTCCTCTGGCATTTGCGGACCATCACTATGGTAGTTGCAATTATGGCTATGAGGATGATCACACAAATAATACCACCAATAATACCTCCAGTATAGGTAGAGGCACCCTGTCTTGGCTCAGGAAATTCTAAAGGAAGAGACAGAGAGACTTAGATTTCTATGATAGAATAACAATTAAATTTTCCTTTTCTTTTGAAATAAAACAGTTCAGTGCACTTCTGTGTAAGTATACTCTTGAGTTTCTGACCTCGAATCATTCTCCTCAGTCAAAACAGCTTGCATAGTAACACATGACCACCCGCACAACATTGCCACATCTACACAACTTCTGGTAGTTTATAAACACCACTTAAATCCTGCTGTGCTGTTTTCTCACAGCAGATAGGCTGGATAAATAAATCCCAGATTCCACACACATGGAGTCATGCTCATCTGTCTTGTACAGCTAGTTTAACATTACCATGAAGATCTTCTAAGCCAAGAAAAATGATACATTCATTTCTGATGACATTATGTAATTTCTTTTCATTTATGATTATAATTATTATGCATATTCAGGTGAACTCTCTATTTCTACACAACTCATAGGACATGCAGATTGATGGAAAGAGTGCTCAGCTTAGAAATAAAATCAGAGATGATGTGAGAATAATGTTTCACACCTCTGGCATCAGGTGAGACATTTTTTTAATTGTGTCATTTTTTTTTCCTGAAATATTTTTGTGCATTTGTCATTATGGAATGTTATTTTTATGGTATGTGTAAAATATTTTTTTAATGAGTGAAATATTTTATGTCTACATGGTATGTTTGGGCTCAGTAAGAAACATTCTATACAGTGTCCATATTCAAATATTAACTTAACAATATGACTATCTGTATAATTATGTCAAAGCTGTTCCAGGAAATAATTATATATTAAATATAGCCTACATCAGTATTACTTGCTGCTCCTGGAATTACACTATAATGTAATTATAATAATCATTCTATTAAACATTAAAATTGTAAATCATTATTTTATTCATTATTACTTAATATTTTATGTAAAAACTAATAGATATCACCATACTTCCCCAGTTGATTGAATACATCAAGGATTGCAAAAAAAAAAAAAAATTGTATTACAAGTTTTCTAAAATGTTTTATTTAAATATGGAAATGAGTTAGTATCTAATTAAATATGCACTAATTTGCATCATTTCCAGAAATCTGAACATTGGATAAGGGTTTCAAATTCTTGGTTCAAAAATTCTTGTTTCGTTTTTGTTGACTTCTTTGAGTCAAAGGTTTTAACAGGGGATTCTTGATTATTGATTTTTTTTTTTTATCACTGTCAACATGAGAAAATTACTGGAAAAAAAATAATTTTGAGAAAACGGCCTTTAAAGATAGGCTTGTGATTGGAATCTACAGACAATAATAGATGAATACAATAAAATACTTAAAAAACTGTAAGTAGGCTAGGTATGTTTTCTTTCCACTAAGTCCCTTCGAACAAAACCACAGTGGCTCCCAAACAAACCTGATCCTCCCAACCCCAACACTGCACATTTTTGATACCTCTCTTATCTAATCAGGTGTGTTTGATTTGAGAGATATTTATTATTTAAACTGTGCAGTCATGACTTTCATGGACTCTATAGGACCAAGGTTGGGAACCACTGTGTTGTGCTAAGCTAAATAAATACATGTAAAATAACTTGATGTTAGCCTACACTAGATGGCGCTACAGCTTTAAAAAACACTCGTGATAAAAAATTCCTCCAGGACAATTTATTCTAGACACAGACTCCCTGATGCCACTACCATAAAAGTGCAGCGTTTACCGTGAAAATATATCCGCTCGTCTCTCGGATCACTCACTTTGCTTTGCAGGTGTTATACTGACAGGCAGGTTAACGTCTGGCGTACGGCCGAGAGCCTGCCTTGGCGATTTTCCACAAGTCATCGACATGGGAATGAAAGAAGAAGTAAAAAGAAAGAGAGAATGTTGGCCAGCTAGGCAAACCGGTTTAAAGGACAGAATGGGTGCTTTTATTTAAAAGAAAGACAAAAGTTTGGCTGAAGGAACGTGCGCGCGTCACGTCTCGCTGAATATCTGCCTTGTCAATCACATGTCGTTCTTTCACTTCGTTCGTCTCGCGCTGTCAATCTCTCGTTCTTGTCCTAAAGCGCTCTTTCCTCTTTTCTCTCGCTTGGTTCAGCTGAAATCTCATAGCAGATAACACATCCGAGAATGTAACGCATATAATTTTATTAGAAAAAAAAAAAAAAAATCTTTAGAATACGGGTTTCTTTTGAACCGCAAAACTGAACGTCAAATATTTTCGTAGAATGATCCTAAACTGGATATTTTACCGTTGCCCATGGCAATATACCAGTGTATAATTGTGACCCACCTAATTATGTGATGTAGTAGGCGTTGTATTGACCCAATCCTAATCCTAACCCTAACCCTACCCAGATATCATACATATCCGGGCCTCATCTGGGCACTCAACTATAGGACAAAATGTCATATGGGCTGTATCTGGCCCACACACATTAAGACGGTTTTAGTGTGACTTGTGGCCCATGTGACCTTTGCCGCTGCCACAACTGAGCCATATGTGCCATAGTTGAGTGCCCAGATGAGACCAGGATATGCTATTGCCAGCCACGCTCAGGTCGAGTTTTCGCCGTCATTCCATGCGTTACGTAGGCCAGAAGAATGTGGGAGATGTGGGCCACAACTGGACCAGATGTCATTTGCTATCTGGGTAACCTAATGTCACTACTATATGGTCACATGAACAATACCTGTGTTCTGATCCCCACCAGATTATCATTACTACCAATTACTACCCCCCCCCAACCCCCCAAGTCCCCAGTAGGCCTATAGGTAGGTTTAGGATTAGGTGATGGGGTTAGGATTAAGCAATCAGTAGTGTCTTCAACGAGTGCATGGGGTAATAATTTGGCAGGGAGTCGAAATTCGGCTCAAAATATGCACTACTTCCATTAAGGTGGGTTCACATTTAACGTTACTCGACGAATTTTCGCAGGTGAAATGCAGTCATTTCAACAGGAATCCACGTGTGTATTCACATCAGAATCCTGTTGGGGTTTATTTTGTGATAATGACCATCTGAATGTACATTATCCCTTGCACCACATACTTGCATACTAAATACAGCATTACACACAGTTCATAAAAACAGCACATACTTGAGCATGAATTACAGAATTATCCCTTCACACAAACAGAAGGAGCAAAACTCCACTCAAATCTAAGAACACAATCAGGGAGACAGCTGATTCATTTGAAGAAGGAGCCTTTAGCAGTATACCACTAACACAGAATGAGATGGAGAGAGAATATGAGGTGTAGAGGAAGTGAAGGTCACTGCAGACAGAAGCAGAATGAGGGAAGAATGTGTGTGTGTGTGTGTGTGTGTGTGTGTGTGCATGCGTACGTGTGTGTGCGTGTGTGTGTGTGTGTGTGTGTGTGTGTGTGTGTGGAGCAATGGCGCAAGAAAGCAGGGAAAAAACTCAATCTATCATCAATGTGACATCTCCGTTTATAAACTCCAGTCTACAGCTCAGAGTCTCAGGACGTCCGTGTGAGGCTGTTTACTGCCACATAAATGGTGGACACAGATATTGCAGTGCATTAACTTAACAGTGTCACAGAGACCAAATTTGCTATGTCATGTTAAAGGAATATCTCACCCAAAAATGAACATTTTGCAATAATTTTCTTGCACTCATTTCAGTACAAACATGACTTTATTTCTTCCAAAACAAAACAAATTTTTTATTCAAGTGAACACAAAAGAAGAAAAACTAAAAAACTAAAAATAAAACTACTTTATATAGTACTGAAAATTACATTCATTAGATTTTTAGTTAAAACATCTTATTTAATAATTTTATACGATTTACTTTATATATATATATTTTATCTTTTACTATGTATTGTTTTAATTTAAACTGTAACACATTGACATGGTTTCCAAATATCCGTTTCAATATACTCTTGATACGAATTGGTAACACTTTACAATAAGGTCTCATTAGTTAACATTATTTAATGTATTAACTAACATGAACTAACAATGAGGAATACATTTGTTTCAGTATTTATTAATCTTTGTTAATGTTAGTTAATAAAAATCCAGTTGTTCATTGTTTGTTCATGTTAGCCTAGTTCACTGTGCATTAACACATACAACTTTTGATTTTAATAATGCATTAGTAAAGGTTGAAATTAACATGAACTAAGATTAATAAATGCTGTAGAAGTGCAGTTCATTATTAGTTCATGTTAATGTAGTTAACTAACTAATGTTAACGAATGAAACCTATTGTAAAGTGTTACCAATGAATTTAGTTTCACTGAACACAAAAATTTCCTCCAATGTTGCATGGTCAAAACCAGATTAGAGATAAACATGTGTAGTTTTGTTTATTTTTCCTGTGGCCTCGGCTCATAGTTCAGAGTAACTGAAAGCATTTTGAAAGCTCTTGGGCTCAATAAACCACGATATGCAGTAATTCAGTTATGGTGATTACAATCGAGTCACATGACCCATCTCTGTCACGGCAATCCTATTTCACACGGTGTGTCTGAAGTGGCAGGTTGATGGCATTAATTTGTGGAATAAACAATTTAAGGTGAATTATGGATGTGTCAATATGAAAAGACATACGCAATTAGGGGGATTATGGCTGTAGACATGATGCTCTGTCAATGTAGGACTGCAAATAGACTGTGTGTGTGTGTGTGTGTGTGTGTGTGTGTGTGTGTGTGTGTGTGTGTGTGTGTGGAAGAGAAGAGAAGCCAAGCCTCCAGATCCAGGCTTAATGGAGTTAGATTATCAGCATCCATTCTGACTGAGTGGAATTTGCCATCAGAGAACATTTCCCATGAGAAACTGCATCCCGGTGAATAACAATAAGAGACAGACAGATCAAAGAGAGATGATGACACATCTGACACTGGAAAATCAAACGTTCTAACACACATTTTGACATATAAGCCAGCACACATTATGAATCCAAACTGTGAAGTTTGTGTAAAGCCCAAATGAGAGTGAAGGTGTTATCAAAGGTGTCAGCTAATTTTTTTTTTTTTTTTTTTTTTTTTTTTTTTTGAGGGGGTAGTGGTTATCTTAACTCTGTGCCCTAAGTGAGACAAAACATGACTGAAGGGGTAATGGTTTTTAAAAACTTAGTAGTAAAATGTGAGCAGAAGTCAAGCAGTTTTGGTTTAGAACATCACATTTCACCCTTATTATAGAACTCTATACAGATTGTTTCAAAGCAGCTGCACAGTAATAAACAAGAAAATAATGTCGCAATGTCTTCAATTATGAAACAAATACAATTTCAACTATAAAGCAGCTATAAAAAGATGACATTATTCAGCTCGATTTAGTTAAATGTTAATTCAGTTTAGTTCAATAATAGTGCAGTGCATCAAACTATAAAATGAATTTCACTTTCCTCTCAAGATGACCTATACTTGCGTAACTGTAATGTAAACCTATGAAATTATGCTATATATGGTGGCAGCACATACTGATATGGTATTTCTATCCTGACAAAATGTTCTCCCTATGTTTTAACACATTCAACTTGACAATTTTTTTCTCTGCATGCTTTTTCATTGTAAGAGTAGCTTTGACATTTTGATAAGTTCTTTTGAGTTAGATAATGACAGAATTTCCAGTTGACGCAAATTATCCAAAAAAAGTTTTTTTATCAACAATTTTTAACGGATTCTCAAAAATGTAAGGGTTGGCATGTGCACGGTTATCATGCCAACGGGTTTATCTAATGCCTTCTCCGCCTCTGACTTTGAACGGACATGTGGTTCACAAGTGGTCACTATTCATTTCACTTGAGCTTCGGCAAGCACTGTAATATCCCGCATATATGCCATGCAATTTGACTCACCCCATCACTCTTCATGATAACAATGCGGCACAAGTGTGTGTGCGTGTGTGTCTTCAGCAGTCTCATTCATCACACTCTGCCCAGCACTAATCACAGCTGAGGCCAAGACTCAGCCCATGCATTTAAACTGTCTGAGGATTAAACTGATGTCAGCGACACAGAGTCTCTGTGTGTGCACGGGTATGTGTGCGTCTCTCCGGGGAGGCAGTGAGGTTTCTGCCACTGCGCATTAAGGAAGAAGACAGTAGCCACAGGAGCAGGCCGGATCCCCATCTCCAAGGTCACTGCTCCCTCAACACCTACAGCTCCTGACGTCACTCATGCGATTTTTCAATATTTCTGACATTGTTTCTGACAAAGACTGATTTTGTCAGAAGTTACAGTAAATCCCAATCATTCATCCTGTTGTGGTCAAGCACGCAAACATGTTAACTTAGTTAACATGAGGACATACTGTACAATAAACTTCTTTTTATATAAACATTAGGCTATACATAAGTTCATTCTGGCATTTATATACAGTTCAACATTGACTTTTCAAGGTGCGACCAAATACATGGTGCGGTCACATTTAACTTTGTTCAGCGAAGGTGAAATGTGGTAATTGAAATTAATTAGCCTAATTTCAATAGGAATCCACGCGATTAGGAATTTAGTGTGAGGTGAAAGATTTCCCAATGCAGATTTCACATCAAGTTTTATAATAAAGAGCTGTCAACCCTCACGCATTCACCGTGAGACACACGCAATTGACACTTTTCACACGCTCTCACGCCACACATCCATTTTCTCACGCACAGAAAAATCGCGAAGCAAAGAGGACACGGAGACCGACAGACTAGACAGAGCAGGTTACTTTATGATATAAAAATAGAAATGAAAATGATAGAATCTCAGCTCTCAGATTCTGTCACTTTTATTACGAAATTCAAACAATAAATACCGTTTTGGCGCTTGTAAATGTGACGCGACAGATCCCTAGCGGCACGTGAACCGATCATCTCTAGCTAATAATAAATAAACACGAATGAACACTGAAAGATACAGTAGGCTACAACTTACCGAAATGTATATTCCTCATACATAATATCGACCAATCAATCAAACAAAGGGGTCAATAAAACAGCCGGAGAACAATTATGTCACATAACATTTACCTCAGGAAAGCCATTTAATGATCATAATATAGCAAGTTAGTTGGCTGATATGTGTACAATATTACATATTTATTATATTTTTACTATATCATTAAATAAAGTTGTTGTTATTATAATAAAAAAAAACGCATTATATTCAATTTAATTTTTAACCTTAAATAATACTGCCAGCTGATAGGGCTGTAGGCTATTTACAGGTGAGTTGTTTTTTTTCTTGAGAAAAATTAATGCCTGCCTTGTGTAGCCTATATATTTATCCAAATGAGTCAATATTAAATCAAATCACAATAACTGAATTGAATTGAAATAATAAAAAAGCGTAGCTTACCAGAAATTGTAGCCTACATTTACATTTATTCATTTTATTCAGAAGCCTACCATGCAAACATTGTAACATGTCACTAAACCTAATAAAATTTAGTTTAGTTACTAAAATGTTTTGACAATCACAATACACTTATTGTGATGCAATAATTTTTTTTTACATCACCCCAACCCCCCATCCATCTCCCCCCCCCCCCCCCACTCAAAAGTTGGCAGCTATTATTGATTGTGCAATAAATTGCAATAATTAAATAGAAATTCATCTTGTTACGCTGCTTGAAAGTGAATTCTGTGTGAGCTGCACATGCTGCTTCATACATCCCTACACTATTGACCCTTTTCACATTTCCGAGTTTCTCAGAAGCAGAAGTCGTCATAGTTCGTTAATCTTTTATAACGGTGAATGAGAGACTACATTATACATATATTTTCCGTGTTCCCATTTGCGCAAATAGCAAAAGAAAAAATCCACAATAGTGTTTTCACAACTTTCACAAAGAGGAAAAAATAGAGAGAGATTATAAATGCAGTCAGAAGAGAGAAAGACGTCAATTTTATCCACACTCCCACAGCACCTCAAAGCAGGGTTAAAGGACAAGTTCGGTATTTTACACTTAAAGCCCTGTTTACAGATCGTTTCTGATGAAATAGAACGGTTAAGATTAAAATGTGGACACATGCTGCTGTCCCGAGAATTTTAGGTTTATTTCGCTTTCCCCCCCACCTACACAATGGCAGCCTATGGGCACTGGAACAATCCTTCATAAAACGCATTAAACTTTCGTTTACAAAGACGTGAAACTCACCGAGTGGTCAGGGGTGTTCAATGATATGCTCACAAAAAAATCGCTGCAAAAGATGCTTTCCAACAGGTGTTTTACCATTCGTTGTAAAACTGTGGACCTATTTTTCCAAACGTCTCACACCCGTAGATTCTTCCGTTGAGAGCTTGAATAATAGACACTCCAGCCCAGTTGGTGGCGATAATGCACCTTTGCCAATTACAAGCAAACCACTGGCATTTAATTGAATACACAGAAGCAGCAGAAGAAGAAGCGGCGGAGTAATACCGTACTGCACACAGCCCATCCAATTCAAGTCAATGGAGTTGGACAAAAACTACGATAAAACCTGTTGGAAAGCATCTTTTGCAGCGATTTTTGTGTGAGCATATCAGTGAACACCCCTGACCACTCGGTGAGTTTCACGTCTTTGTAATCGAAAGTTTAATGCGTTTTAGGAAGGATTGTTCCAGTGCCCATAGGCTGCCATTGTGTAGGTGGGGGGGAAAGCGAAATAAACCTAAAATTCTCGGGACAGCAGCATGTGTCCACATTTTTATCTCAACCGTTCTATTTCATCAGAAACGATCTGTAAACAGGGCTTTAAGTGTAAAATACCGAACTTGTCCTTTAACACATTTTTTGTAATTTGATGCAAAGGTAATATAATACAAAGTATAGTGTTATAAATGTATATAGGCTACATTTAAAAAAGAAAATGAAAATATAAAAAACTTTGTAGGATTTACGATGCTGACCGTTAAAACTATGGATGAATGGTTTGGTTCAAAAACACTGATTCATTCATTCAGGAATGAAACAAGTAACTCCTAACGAGTGAGTCATTGAATCATTGAATCAGATTCGTTTGAAAACACTGCTTCACCCCGGAACGCCAATGCTCGGTAACTATTTTCTTTAGAGCAAAAACAGACAAAGTAACCGGCAGTGTGTTACAATAGTAAAGTTACGCAATATTAACTTAATGTTTATTGTTGTAGTCCTAAAATAGACTTTATGCATATTGGGATTGTATTTAATTTTGGACAGGAAGGAAAACTCTGTAGCCTACTGTTATTTAACAACATTACATCAGAAAGACATTCAGTAGACAAATATTACATAAAACATTTTGAAAGTTGTGAATTAGGCCTACATGTGATCTAGGACCTTCATACAGCGCATCTTATAAATGTAAGTCTCCCTCACAGTCACAGTCTCGATTTCAACGGTGTAAACATCTATTCTATATTATATAGGCCTACACTTGCAAATCATACTGTGGCATGCTTACGATTGAAACAGGATACTCAACATAAAATAACTTACTTGTTTGATTTCATGTCCACTTTATGTATTATTTTGTGTATGAATCATTTTTTGCAATTGAGGTCGACCACATGTCCTCAAGGGGATGTTTTGTCACATTTAGCTCACTTCTGAGGACAATTCTGTCCCTGAAGTAGGCTATAGCTAAGTAAACACACATTTCTGTCAGGTTTTAAAAATGACTCCGGGTCCTTATAGTCATCAAGATTATTTTTAAACTTGTGATCTCACATATACTTTCATCCATTCCCCCTAAATGCACACAAACACATGCATGCTGCTAATTAAGTTTTGAGGAAACACCACACTTTCTGCTTTCCCCTGTATTCTCTCAGTCTTCAGGATTATATTTAAACTTGTGATGTCTAATTCTTTCTCTCTCGCATAAACACTCACAGTCAGACATATGGAGCTCATGAAGCAAGAAAGGGCAACCACCGCACTTCCCCTTACATTTCTGTCAATCATTAAAACTTTGATGAAGTTACCAACAAAAGTTTGGGAGAAGGATCTTCATCATCTACACATAGGTATTTAAAGCCTAATTATGTCTTACTATTTTCCAAGCATTCTTCTTTCAATCCAATTGCTTCCTATACTGTCTCAACATTTGAGCTGTCTTGAGCCTCTATCTTGTCTATTTTGAGAATGCAACAATTGATGTTTGCAAAATTGTAAACATGGCTTAATCTATTTATGAATTTAAATCGTCTTTGTTTTTAATTGAATCTCAGATTTTCAGTGTGAAATCACACTCAACAGGAACCTGCAGTTTACGTTTAAAGTTGTTGATTGTATGAAAAAAAGGGAAAGAATGACAGTTTCTCACAAAAAATGTCTAGTTCTTCTCAAGTGAAAGTTAATGTGTTACTGCCGAGGGCAGACAGTGTGTTAACCTTTCTAACCTCTGTCTATATTACACACATTCACACACACGCACAGGAAGTCATTTATCCGAGCACACTCATTAAGATTTCCATGTATTAGCATTTAGCAGTCGCTGCTGGGCAGTAGTGCTGCAGTCGCTCCTGTTTAGAGATGCAGATGTATTAGAGCTCCGTGGTTTAAGGCGCCTGCCCGTGGCCTAAACAGCCTCACGACTGAACCAACCAGTTCCTGATTACCAGGCCATTACCCCAATTACACAGCCGCATTCAGCCACAGGGGCCCGATCGCTCCGTGAGCGTGTGTCTGCTCACTGATGTGTGTGTATTTGTTTACCTGTTCGTTAGCTGGGAGTTATTCAGCTTCATTAGTGAGCATTCATGCTTTCTACAGTCGTAATTGCTGTGTTTTCCCGCCACAGTCCACAGTCACATTCCAAACTCACCCCAACACAACTGCTTTAACCAGAGCAAACACACCCCTACACAACCCAGATATTCAAAGCATCCCAAAGCTCACAACCACATCCCTGAATATCTGAGATTCTACCAACATCATACAAAAATACCAGCATTGTATGATAAAACGCATCTTTTAGCCTCAAACCAAATGTGCTATATTCCAGAAGCCGTATATGAACAGCCCAAAACCTTTAATTACACTGAGGCTATGTCTAGTCTACACTAATCCGGATACATTTGGAAACGCATATTTTTTCCTGTGAAAACTGAACTTTTTGAAGACATTCTCCAAGTGGATAAATTTGAAGCGATGCCACGTTTAGCCATGTGACACATTGTACCGATAGATATCTATGTTTATGCCAGTAAGTGCTTGCTATTCTCTTTCACAGTGTTGCTAAAGTTATATGTTACTTTGTTGGATCTTCATATTACATTCCTGCAACGATGATAGAAATTGACCTCGCAATTGTTGTCCTTCTGCAAAACATGAGGGTAACTGCGTTTAGACATGGAATGGCGATTGAGTGCGACCTGGACTCACTAGGAAGTGGTAAGTTTTGTTTGCTAAATTGCTACTAAAATAATCGTGCCAGAAGAAGATCTTTATTATGTCTGGTCTCGGTAACATCTCAGTGTGCTTTTACGACTTTTTATGCATGTGCAGTAACGATGATTTTAGCGTTTTCTGGCATTTAAGTGTGGACGAGAAACTTGGAAAATGTTTGAAAATGCTGTTTTCAAATGTATCCGGATTAATGTAGACATAGCCTTAGACGAGAGAATCTTCAACTTTGTCCTGTGCCACAACACCCACTCCATTATCTGATACAAAAATAACAATGAGCAGAGAGAGAGAGAGAGAGAGAGAGAGAGAGAGAGAGAGAGAGAGAGAGAGAGAGAGAGAGAGAGAGAGAGAGAGAGAGAGAGAGAAAGAGAGAAAGGAGGACAGTAATGATCATTACAGGCGTCCATGTTGTCCTTTTCTGCCATGGATGCTGCAGGGCAGGTGGGTGTCATTTTTGTGGGGAATGTCCATACTGCATTGATTAATGTTAAGCTCTTTCTCTCTCTCGTTCATTTTGAAATTATTGCTCATCTAGCTATTGGCCCGGCCCCAGTAAACACACTGCTGTATAATGTCTGTGTGTGAGACAGCGAGAAACCGTGGAGCTTATATTTGCAGCTTATATGACTGTCGTCATCATCACTAATCAGAGCAACCAGGCAGAGCAGGACAGCAGACTATTGAAAGCCTGTTACAGACACAAGCCAAGACCAGTGTCTGCTGTGTTTGAAGAGCCACAATGACCCGCAGTCGATTCTTTCTACACATACATTATGCAAAGGGTGTGAATTTTTTGCTTGTATTATTATGCGGGTCAATGAGTTGAATAGCATTTTTTAGAAATAGAAATGCAATTCATATATACAGTGATTTCTATGAGCATGTTTTTATTTTTTTTTAAATAAAATGTATTTTAGGTAACACTTTACAATAAGGTTTCATTAGTTAACTACATTTGTTAACATGAACTAAGAATGAACAATACCTACAGCATTGATCTTAATTAATTTCACCATTTACTAATACATGATGGCCCGGTTTCACAGACAGGGCTTAGATTAAGTCAGGATTAGGCCTTAGTTCAATTAGGACATTTAAGTAGCTTTTATAAATGTGAAAAAACATTACTGATGTGCATCTTGAGACAAAACAATGGCACTGACATATTTTAAGAAATGTTGTATTTGTTAACATTAGTTAATGCACTGTAAACTAACATGAACAAACAAACAATGAACAGCTGGATTTTTATTACTTACATTAACAAAGATTAATAAATACTGTAACAAATGTAGTTAGTTAATACATTATGTTAACAAATGTGACCTTATTTTGAAGTGTTACCATTTATCAAAACTACTTTGCTTGATTAATATTTGAAAAAGCTGTATCCATCATATCAAAGTAATTTGGTGCAACCAACATGCAGAAAAAAACAGCAGGAAATGATATCACAGAGAGAAGTCGATGAGTGGAAAGAGAATTTTAGATTGACATAACAGTCATTTTTGACACGGTTTTCAACAACAACAGCAGCTTGTTCTGTACGTAATAAGTTATTACGCCATTTCTACGTCATTGCACATCCGCAGAACTTTACAGTTTTGGTTTTTAATCCAATCAAGTGTTTACATGTCCTATCAAACCATCCCTTACTTTAATATTTAAATGAAATTTATATTGGATTTGGCCAATTCATTCCGACTGATGTGGTTACATGTGACGTTTTTAATTCCGACTGTGCTAGTCTGATTAAAAAAAATATTTGCACTGTAAAGATTATTGTTGGTTTAACTTAAAAAGTAAGTAACCTGGTGGCCTTAAAATGTTTAGTTCATTGAAATAAAAAAATTGAGTTAATACAATGAAGAGGGAGATTGGTTTAATCAACAGAAATTCTAAATATTATGTTATCTGAACCAAATTAATTATCTATAGTGTAGATAATGATCTATTTTCTATATAATTATATAACATACTTATTAAATAGTGAAGTGAAATTATAATTATCTATAATAGACTATTATCTATTTCTATAAGTGCTCTGCTTGTTTTGTTCCGTATTGTTCTTGCTCTGTCAATCAAGCACAGTTCTACAGAAGAATTGGATGATGCTGATTTTCTGCTATTTATTTTCACATTCAATGCACCAGTCTTGTCTTTTGTGCCTGCTAAACTATTTCTAAATGTGTTTTTGAATGATATGAGTCCTGCTAGGCAGCTGAGCAAGAGTTAAACCGAGCAATCTCCCGCTCTCAGCTTGCTTTGAATGCAGCGCATCAATTTAGATGAACTTAATTAAGCAATCATTTGATCTGATTCATTTGATGTTTTCATTGCAAGAGCCAAATTTACTATGGATTCAAGCATGATTTCATCAGTAGCTTTTGACACCGTCCCATTTTAAGCGTCCACGCTCTCTCAAACAAATACTGGACCACCACAACCTCAATAACTAAAAACATAAATCAAAACATGATCTACCGTCATCTGCTCTCCATAAAATTTAACGAGACGACTATAGCAATAAAAGGTACATGTTAAAGGCCCTGACATTTCATAAATCAGCCAAATGTTATGTTAGTGCTATCACGTCGCATTGCAGGCTATCTGTATGCATGCACATATCTGAGAGTTTTCACAACCAGCAGAAGCTGTGCATCTGACCATCACACTCCACCGTACCCTTCTGTCACAGCTGCTATGGAGACGGAGGGTGGATCTGTCAGTGTACTGCCATGGCAACCGTCTCCAGAGTGTCAGTGGATGAAGAATAATCAATACGCAGCGTTAAGTAAAGAAACAGAGATGAGATTCATATGAGGGATGAGTGAAGTCTGTCATGAGAGCGCACAAACACTGAATCAATGTGTCCATCCAGTTCATAAAGAGTTCATTTCCCCTTCCTCAGCCTTTCCCTTTATCTAATACATGGAGACGAATCAGTATTGTTCACTGAGGCATGTGCACAGAACTGTTGTTTTGAAAGTGTGCAACACCAGGCTGACCTCATAGTTAAATATTTGGGCTTGTAACCAAGAGGTTTTAGGTTTGAATCCTGCAGTGGACAATCTGAGCCCTCACCATTGATGAGGATGGATTTGTTGGTATCTTTAGCTCGTGTTATACTATAGCATTTAGATCATTATCATTAATGATTCACTTTTAAAAAAAAACAACTGATTTTGTGGGTGAAAAACAGACTTAAAGGGATAGTTCAACCAAAAATTAAAATACTCACCCTAATGTTGTTCCACACCTGTATGAGTTTCTTCCCTGCCATGGAAGTCAGTTGTTTGATTACCAACATCCTTAACATATCTTCTTTTGTGTTCAGCAGAAGAAATAAACTTATAATGTTTTGAACAACATGAGGGTGAGTAAATGATGAGAAAATTTTCATTTTTGGTTGAACCATCCCTTTAAGGCCTGTTTACACCAAGAACGATAACCAAAAAATAACTATAAGGATCATAACTGTATTAGTGTTCACACCGTCACCAACACATAGTAACGTTCTTTTTATTAGTTTTGTCCTCTGCTGTTTTTTATACTGTAGTTGGAAAAAATCATTGTCAAAGTGAATCCAACTATCTTTCCTCTGTGCCACTAATAGTTGTGGTGTGGAATCCGCTATTTTAGAACGATTTTTTAAAACAATATCTTTATCGTTATCGTCCTTGGGCCTTTATAGAAGCAGTTATAATATAATATAATATAATATATCAAATATATAACATATAGGTAGTTTATAACTGCATTTAGTTTGATATTAGTTGGTTTGGCTGAGACATTATATCATAGCAGAAATCTACCTCATTTTGTTTTATTTCCTTAAAAAGGGAATTTGTTGAGACGTTTCTTAGAAATACATACAAAATTACATTTTATCAGATTTTTTAGTTTTGACAGTCCTAATATAGCATAATTTCTGTTTTATTGGTTCAACAAAGCAAAATGATATACTTTATATATATGTACACATACATACACACATACAGAGATAAATGACAAATTAGTAATAGATAGTGAATACAAAAAAAAATTCTCAAACTGTTTTTGTACAGTATTGACTTTTAACAGTATCGACAGTTTTTAGATTAAAAAACATTCATAGATGGCTATTTTAATAATGCTCAATGATATCTGAAAATAGCACAAGATCAATGGAACACATTTCTTGTTTGGTAAAAAATACAAGATATAGAGGAGTATATCTGAAAAATATTTGAATGCCAAGATGTTTTTTGGCAAACACGCCATAGTATGTTCTCCCCCAGCTCTTGTCAGAAAACGCTGTCAGAGTTGTCATAGCTGATTATGTGGGCCATGAAGGCATTCGCAACACTGAGTCGAAATGACATGTTAGTGTTGGACAAATAGCCTATATGTTTATTTAAGGTTAAATTGCATTAGGTCAGAGACTGGCTGGCACTAGTCATTTTTGGAAATGTCAGGTCCATAGCAGCTATGAGCCTAATGACTAATGATTCTCAGACTGGCCTACAAACAGCTACTGTGCCAAAGCACAAAAAAATATTTGAGTGGAATGAGGAAACAAGCCATCTTTTATAAAGCTGTAATGGTTTCACCACACCTGCTGCCATACCTGCTCATGTGACATTTTGCAAAAGCAATAGCCAGAGGCAGGAGGAACATGGCGCTACAGGTTAGCTCTGATAACCATCTGGGCCGTAATGGTTGAAAGGCGACCAAATGATGACTCAACAGGTGCGACAAACGCTTTGTGTCTGATCTCAGAGACAAAGACATACTGTCAATGAATGAATCTGTCTGGAAGAGAATAGAACGAAACGTGTTAAATTTCTCATAACAAATGGCAAGAATGTCAGACTACCGAAACTACAATCCTCATACAAGTGAATACCCACCCCAGCCAGTGTATACAAAGCACACCATACAATCCGGTATTTCCTGTCCTGCGGCTCAAGCTTTTACAGAAAAGGTCAGATTTTTAGGCCGCCTACAGCACATACAAGCCTTATCTTTTAATATCCATAAAGAAATGGGTTAGCGGCTCAAATGGTCCAGAAGCAACGGCTAGACGTGCCCTATAAAAATCAGAACAGCAGTAGTCAAGACATTTATCCATCGTCCGGTGCGTCTGTAAACGGTTGACAGGAGACTGAACAGCGAGAAGGAGTGTGCATGACTGTTTCTGGGCGGCCCATTGATCTAGATTGACATTTGTGCGATTTAGCTCGGCTTGGTTGTGAGTGTGTGTGTGTGTGTGTTTGTTTGGAGCTCTAGAAGTCCTGCTGAATAAATAAGTAAGAGAGCGGCCGTCAAGCCTGATGAGGAGTTATTTCTGAAATACAGCATGTCGCAGAACACCCTGCTCTGTTTGGGCTGCAGGGCATTCTGGGGGATCTCAGTCTGAAAAGCTCTGGCCATGACCACAGTTAGATGGAGCAAGCACTGTCCAGTCATACACATCAAAAACTATGTCTCACTAACATACCTACAGTATAAGCTGTTATGGTCGATAATGTATAAAATTTCTATGTAAAAAAAAAAAAAATCTAAATAAGTAAACTGTTTTATCTAAATATTTTATCTAAGTAAATGTACGCATCAAAACATGATGAATGGATATTTAATGGATATTAATTGTAAGATTTGTTACATTTGTTACAAACATATTTTATACATATATATATATATATATATATATATATATATATATATATATATATATATATATAGATGAAGATATAAGATATATATAAGATGTTTACAATGTTAGAAAAAAATAATTTCTCAAAAATGCTGATCCTGAAAAAAAGTAATGTATTATCAACATTGATAATAAAAAGAAATGTTTCTTAAACTCCAAATCATCATATTAGAAGAATTTCTGAAGGATCACATGACACTGAAGACTGAAGTAATAATGCTGAAAATTCAGCTTTACCATCACAGATTAAATTACATTTTATTAAAACAGAAAAGAGTTATTACTGTTAATATTACTGCTTTTACTTTATTTTCTGATCAATTAAATGTGGCATTGTTGAGCATAAGAGACATCTTTCATAATCATTAAAAAAAATCTTACTTAAAATCGACCAATACAATAAATTAAATTGATAAATTCTTCTCCTAAAAGCTCACAATAACAATACATTTAAACACAATTTTGTTTCCCGGCTTCCTGGAGGATATATTATTGTCAGGCAATCTGAATGGACGGCTGGCCACTGAACATGCTGTGGGCTGTGGGTGAGTGTGCCATCTGAGGCTGACAGTACATGTACATTTACCCATCAATGAGTGCAAAATTGTACCCGCCATCACAAAACCAAACATTAGATCCCTGTAGTTTGGCTTTGCGATCACACTGTTGCACACAGGGTTGCTGGCATGTCACCGCTCCACAAAAGCAGCACACACAAACACAAACACAAACACAAACGTGTTTGTAGAGCAGTCTAACTCTGCCATTTCCAGCTGTAGAAATGAGATGAGGACAAGGGCATCTGAGAGAGAGCAAGAGCCAAAAGGCTAGGCTATGAAGGACAAGAGAGGAGAAAAGGAGAGAGATGAAAACAAATGGAGTGGGGAGCAGTGTCATCTCTCTGCCCGCTGGCCTTCCCAGCTGTTGTTCTTTCTTTCTGCTTTCCCCTTCACATTTCATCTGCCTTCGCCCCACCACAAACCCCTCATTCTCTCCGTCTCAGTGTCTCTCTCTTTCTCCCCCACATTCCCTATTTTCCTCTGTGACTCAGTGAAACAGGTCAAGTGTTACTGAATTTCCCCTCCAGCTCAACCTGCCTAATACAAGACATGACTATTTAAAGGGATAGTTCACCCAAAATGAATATAAATATTGTCATCATTTACTCACCATCATGTTGTTCCAAACCTGCACGACTTTCTTTTTTTCTCTTTTTTTTATTTATTTTCACTGTATAGACAAAAAACATTCAACTAAAACATTCTTCAAAATATCTTCTTTTGTGTTCAACAAAAGGTTTGGAACGACATGAAGGTGAGTAAATGATGACAGAATCTTCATTTTGGGAGGAACTATCCCTTTAATGGTACTCTTTTACCCTTTTTGAGGTTGGTATTTTGTGGTATCCATCCACTTTCATTACAGGTCGAACAATTAATTTTTTTTGATGAACTATCTCTTTAATAGTGCTTTTTTTGGTAACAGTTTATTTTAAGGTGACATACTTACACATTAATACATGTACTATAATAACAGTAAATTATGCATAATTTCAAGTAACTAAACCAAACCCTAACCGTAACTCTATAGTAAGTACATGTAGTTAATTAATACTGCTCAGTACTTATTTGAGTAAGTACAATGTAACTATGTCACCTTAAAATAAAGTGTAACCCTTTTTTTTCTGTGCCCTTGGAGCTTGGCAGAATGTGGTCTCCATCCACTTTAATTGCAAGTCTGAAAAAACAAAGTCGCAAAAGTTCGGAATGACAAGAGGGTTAATAAATGATGACAGAATTTTCATTTTTGGGTGAAATATCCCTTTAACACATTCACAGAGCCCATAAAAACTTGCAATCACACAGATTGTGCAGGGTAGCTCATCATCGCCGACCCATTATATTTTCATAAGCTGCTCGACATTAAGCCAGACAATCAGCCATCGGTGCTTCATTTGATGTGTGGTCCATGTATACACACCACAAGGGCTGTGGAATTAACTCTACAGGGAAGCAGACCGGCTGAAGTGTCGTCCAGTACAATCATATCCATGAATATGGCTCATGCAGTCGATTGGGCGTGTGAGCGCTGAAGGGTGACAAGATGTTTCTGAGTATTGTGCTGTGGAATAGATACTGAGAGTGGTGTGCGGTGTGTCATTGTGGACCCATTATTTGATGGTGCGGAAATAATCGTGATGGAAACAAGCTGTAAATAACTGCTAAGTGTAGACTGTTTAAAGTAAACAAACTGCATGTTATAAACACTTTAGACATCATCTTTGGTTTCTGTGAAGGTGGCTCGAATGTTTAAACCTGATGGACCTGTTTAATTCAAATGTTTTAAATACCGAAAGATGACTTTTAATGAATGTGACCTTTTGAGGATAATGTAACCAGTAACCACATCACTATAATTTAATGTGAATGCAAATTATTTCATGAAAGCAAATCACTGATTCATTCCTGTAAGTACAGAATAGCTCTAGAAGATAATTAATCTGCATATTGAATATTGACTCCTGGATTCTCAGTTGATTGCGTATTATTAACCTGTTTATGTGTCTTAGACAAAATATATTAATGAAATTCTGCTCTGATCAAAATAGCCATTCATTTCATGCAGTGTAGTCTGCAGTTCAAGGATAATCGTTGTGTATTTGTAAATGTGATACAGGAACAGAAGCAGATATATGAGCCTTGCACAGGTTGATGGGCTCATTTGAATGACATATGTTGACAGAATTGTGACAAAATGGCTGCTGAAATATTTGCCCTCACAGGAATAAACTAAATGTTTTAAAATAGAAAACAGTTATTTCAAATTGTAATATTCCACAGTATTAAATTGATTTTTGATTTAGAAAGTTAATCTTTGGTGTGCCACATGAAAAAAAATCAGCATGTGGGTTTGGAATGACATGACGCTGTATAAATAATGATGGTGATTTCTGGATGAATTATCTATCCATAAATTACAGGAACGTCTGTCTGTCTGTGGTGTGTGTGTGTGTGTGTGTGTGTGTGTGTGACTGTTATTCGAATATCTCTCGAACCGTTAGTCTGATGGATTTCAAACTTGACAGGTGTCTTGCTACTGGCTACTTGCTAAGTGCAGTGCCAAGTTTGACGTTGTTTTGATTAGAAATGCAAAAGATATCGTTAAATATATCGGTAAAAGAAGCACTTAGAAGGTTGTGGTTTAAAAATAAACAGTCTGACTGACATTAGAGGGTTGTGGTTTAAAAATAAACATTCTGACATAAACACTCTGTCGGCTAAACATTAAGGCCCATCCACACTACTGCGTTTTAGTTTAGAAACGGAGAATTAAAACGAATATGATCTCCGTCCACACCAGCATTTTAGCTGCGTATTAGAATTGATCTCCGTCCACATTAAAACGACTGAAAACGCGGATAACGTGACCATTCACCAACACTGGGCATGCGCGTGCCGGTGTAAACAGATCACAGATCACTCGAATAATAGCTTGCCTCCGGCGCATGTAGGCAGTTATAGCATTGTAAAATGCAGAATTTACTTGCACAACAGCTGCTAGCAAAGACATCAAAGTCAGTAACGCTTGACATTCATTATCCATGTTGCAGTCACTAATGTTACGTAGTCCAGGCTGTTTTTGTATGTTTTCTTCCGGGGACGGGTCATGTGATGGGTGGCTGACGAATCAGGGAAGGATACGCCATTACTGATGACACCCAATCATAGAGCCGAGCGTGAAGCTCTGCGTCATCGTTTCTAAAGTCCTCCGTTTTGAACCGTCTTCACTAAAACGCCCTCTGGAGATTCAAAACGCAAAACGGGGTCGGCAGCGTTTCTAAACTTCTCCGTTTTAGGTCTTCGTTTTTGCCGTTTTAGTCTGGACGGGAGGTGCAAACGTAGCAAAAGGTCTCCGTTTCTAAACGAAAACGCAGTAGTGTGGATGGGGCACCTACACTGTTTACTTCTGAATATTATATTTTATTAACGCCATCATTTGTAGTAGCCTATTCACAAACTGTTTGCTCAAGTGTAGCATTTTCTCGGAGTTCACTGTGTAGCCTGCTCCCTGAATCGTCATGCTTTTTCATTTGTGGATGTTAACTGAATCTGTAAGTCAGCTACGCTGTTTACTTCTGAATATTATATTTAATTCTGGTGCGGTTAACGTTATCGCTACTGTTTAATAGTAGCCTATGCTATTCACCATCTCTTTCAAGGCCATCACTTGTAGCCTATTCACAAACTGATTGCTCAAACATAGCCTGGTCTCAATGCTAAGTTATTACTGTGTAATAACTGTGTAAATACTGTGTTATTACTGCGCGCTGAAGTTAGCCTGTAACTATGTGATGTTGTATATGCTATGTTAAATAGTTGCTGTAGTAAAGTAGTATGCAGGCTTAAACGAGCTTAACTCTCCTCTTACTGATCGTGACGGCAAATCCCCATCTTTCCAGTGTAAGCCATCCTCACTTTTCATCATTGAAACAACCAAGTTAGCTGTTTATGTGTTCTCCTTTGTTGTGCTTAACGTTGTTTTATCGGTCGTTAACTGGATAGTAGTCAACAAGTCAAGCATAGCCTGATCTCAATGCTAAAACTGGCTATGATGCTCTTAACTATTAACTGATTTTGCACGGGCACTGCACTAGATCCTTTTAACGTGAAGAGTCTATTGACAAAAATGCACTAAAATGACTAACCATGTCTTTGATATTGGGACGCACAATCCTAGTGTCTGTGTGCTGGACTGGGCAGTGAAGTGTTTAGTGTAGTGGACTGTTTTGATGTGATATTGAGCAGTGGAGTGTATGTCTGGACTAGTTGTTTAGCGTGGAGGATAACAGTGGATGCTGTGGAATGGTTAGACTGAGTGTTTGAGTCAGTCAAGCAGAAGTGAGCAGCAATGAAGCTGCAGAGATGACCAAGACGACGAAAGAGAGGAGAGAAAAGCGCGCTCTGATGGCTTGTCAGATGGATTATTTCAAAGCATCCCACACTCATTCATCCACATCACTTCATCACTATACACAACCTTCAAAAGAGAGAGGGATGGTTGAGAGATGGGAGGAGCTGTAGACGGACAGTGATATAAGAAGATAGAGGTGAACAGCGATGGAAGAGAAAACAGGAGGAGAGGCAAAAGAGTGATCGATCTTCAAATTTTTAAAGGAATAGTTCAGCACAAAATAAAAATTCTGCCATCATTTATTGTACTCACTCTCATTCCTCTCACTTCCTTTCTTTCCTCTGTGAACCAGAATGGAGACATTTTAAGCTTTCAGGGACATTTTAAAACTTCAAAAAGGCTGCAAAAGGACCATAAAAGTGTCATGAAATCAATCTTCTCAGCGAATCAGTTGGTCAGTTTTCAAAAGCATCTTACAGTCACAAGTTCTGTCATTAGCAACATAGTTCAATGATTCAGTGTTTCCTGAAACCATAGTTCCAATGAACATTCACAAAAGCATCGCAAAGTTGTGTGGTTGGAACTACAGCTCTTGACCTAAGCAAGTAAGCATAGCTTATATTAGTCTCTTGATTAAAATAAGCAAGAATGCAGTACAATCTAAATCTTTCTTTCCATATACTCTGTGTATCAATTTCATTCTTTGACTTTTAGCTTGGATGTTAAATAGGCAAATGCTTCAGAGTCAATGACTGGATCATTATTGCGGTGATAATTATGTTTCTAGCATGTTATATGTTTGGCAACAGTTCTTCTAACCCTAATTGATGGAGTGTGTAGCTTTTCATTTCTTAAACAGCCATGTAGGAAGACACATCACATCCAGGATGACAATGTCAAGATTCATCAGGCTCAAACTGTGAAGGAATGGTTGGCAGGGAGCATGAAGAATAACATGTATTGGCACCTCTGAGCCCAGAGCTTAAATTCATTGAAAGTCTTTGGGATGTGCTGGAGGAGACTTTACAGAGTGCTGGACTCTTGCATTGTCAATACAAGATCTTGACCAAAAATTGATGCACCTCTTGATGGAAATAAATGTTGTTATTTCCACCAAGAGGAGCATAAAATAAAGAATAAAATAATTCCTCAATTTCAATGTTATTTACAGAAATTAACTAATATTAATTTGATCTCAAAACAATTAATTAGCATTATTATTCCACCATCTGCGTGACGTCATTAACAGCAATTCTACATCGTTGAACCATTGTGGTCCAAACAACAGTTGAGCGACAGAGTTACTACAGTTTCAATGATACATTATTTGGTTCAAAGGCTCAGTGACATGACTTTTAGAAGACTATTATTTAGCTCACTAGACCTTTTGGGCCACTTTTATGATGCCTTTGCAGCCTTTTTGAAGCTTAAAAGTTTATTTTCATATTAACTGTAATTGCATGTAAAAAGAGAAACCAGCATAGTCTTCAAAATTCTTCTTTTTGTGTTTTATGAAAGAAGGAAATACAGGTTTGGAACAACATGAGGGATAATCAATGATAATGATTTATCATTCATTTAATCTTGCTTCTAGATATATAACACAGTTTCAGTGTGTGGAATAGTGCATGAGAGAGGTGCTTTGTGTATCAATATACAAGAGTGGCAATGTGCCCTTGCCTTTTGGAAGAGGGAGAAGTGTGTGTGTGTCCTTTCAGAATGCACTGAACACAAAAAGTCGCCCTCCTTTCATGTCACGCTCTGTTTTTGCAGGTGGGCCATCTCTCAGGGGAGGGGACAGGATAAGTGACAATTTCCAAGTCTTCCACAGACAGAAATGCAAACAAAATGAAAGACAAGAAACTGTCCCTACCTGAAACTACCTGTCCCTTTGCCCATCACTCATAACAGTATATATAAATATATATTAAACCCACCCTCCTTCTCCTCAGGTCCGCCTCATCCGTGTCCTATACAGTCATTCTGTTGCTGCACAGGTCCACTCATGTCCCCCCTTCTGGGAGATCTTCCACATCACTCATACCAGCTACTTTCCCACTGTGACTACTCCAATGTCAGCAGGAGGCCAGGACTACTGCTGTCTTCATGTTGTGTCAGAATGATTGTGTTTATGAGATGAATGCCACCACAATGCTGTAATTGCTAGTGGGTTTTTCTGGAAGCTCTGACATTCTGAGTTTAGGGTGTGCCAATTTAAGAATAGTGGCCGAAGCAAATTGGCATTGGTCATGTTGACTGTACTTATGACTATATTTATGTAGCATTTTTGTACTGTTTATGAAGAGCAGAGTTGCAGAAATTAGTAGGAGAGCGGGTTAAGATGTGTCATTCCCTTAATCTGGTAAATGGTGCAGAATATTTGTAGAAAGGGCATGTTACAGTATATACTGTAATAGGGGTGGGACAAAATATCAATGGGGCAATATATATCGTTGTCCTTCTCCGTGCTATACGAGAATCGATACGCTGGCGCCAAATATCGATATTTTAATTAATAAAATATCGATACGCTGGCGCCAAATATCGATATTTTAATTAATAAAATAAGGCGCTCTAAATAGTATTTTCCTACTCCCAGCATCGCCACTTCATGTCTCTTCGAGCTGGTGCTCAACAAATTAATGAGGGAAACGTGGACATAAGCTGGCCTAAGAAAAACATTTTTTTAACAGGAAGGCGGACAGCAGTGCGAGTAAAATAAAAGATGCACCAGCCAGCCAGTTCAAAGTCTGGACCCACTTCGGCTTTCATACCATTGTTGGGACAAACAAAATCGACAAAGAGTAAGTGAACTGCCTGGTAAAAGTAGAGCACAGGTAACACCACAATCACCCTGATCTCATTGAAAATGTTTCATTTAATTTACAGACTGAAAAACCTTTTGTGCTGTTATAACAGTTTGGACTTCAATAAAGAGAAAACCTGCACTTAACCTTTTCACGGGAATTTTGTTTTCATAGTTAGACAGATATCGTGATGTATCATTAAAGGATAGTCTAGCAATATATTGATTATCGCAGAATTGCTGTATCATGATATTATGTTGTATTGTGAGCCTGTGATTCCCACCCCTAGTATATAAAGCTTGTTATTGAGAGATGCATATGAGAAAAAGTATTATTTAAAAGTAAAAAGTAATTTATTCCTGTGATAAAAAGCTGATTTTTTTTTCAGCTTTTTCACAAGATCCTTCAGAAATCATTTTAATATGCTGAATTGCTCAAGAAACATTTCTTATCACAGTTGAAAACAGTTGTGTGGCTTGTTGTGAAAACCGTGATTTAATTTATCCAAGCAAATCCACATCCACAAATCCAGGTCAAAAAATACACATCAATGCACACTAGTGAATTTGGAATGCATACAATCATTTATAAGATAAATCCCAAATTATTAAATGAAGGATGCTTCCCAAAATGGTAGATGCTTCGAGGGCAAACTGTGCATTTATGCATGAATAAAATCACTTGCACACCTACATGTAATGTCCTCTCTGCTTCATTTTGTTGCACTAGCACTACAAAAGCTTCATCTCTTTGTCAGTAGGTGATAAAGAAAGAAAATTAAATTGGCCACAGCATCACTTATTTCAGAACTTGAATGCATGTCTCATCATAATTACGATGTCTGAGCTCATAAGCGGAAACTTGAGGTAGCGTACCTGACAAAAAAAAAAAAAAAAAAAAAAAAAGCTAACAGCCGAGAGTGGATAATGGTTACAGAGTCAACACAGAGTTCTGGTGTTACTATGGCTACCTGTCTGATTGGGTCTATATCATCATCTCTGCTGATTGATTATGTGCTCTGTCTTCTCTTAACACGCCAGCGTCATCCACTAATCATTTCACTTAAATGTCAGTGTGTGTAAAAGGTCACTGGATCTTCTACCCATGGTAACTACCCCATCATGGAACAGTGGCAAACCGAGCATGAATTGCTCTCCAGTACCCAATGATCAATCACCCATAATCAAAGCAATTGATCAGGTCAGACAGGCCACCAGAAGAACCCCCGCCGGGCCTAATCTATCTATTCATCTGTTTTCTGTGTGTAATTTCGTAGCCCTCCGGGTGCCCACGGGAGACAAGGGATACCAGACGATCCTCACAGCCTGACAGCTCAGGGCAACGCGGGTCAATCCAATCTCCCACTGAGCGCGGGTGCGTGCGCACACATGTCCAATTCACAGAAACACTACAGATGACGGAAGTGTCTCAGCTTCAGGGCCAAATCACACCAGCACATCCTCGCTCTTCGCTCGGGCCTTCGTTCCGCTTGCTTTTTCATCTTTCCGAAACCGTCCCTCTCCATGACAGGGAATAAAAATAGAGCATTCGGAATAGACTCGTCGCTGGCTATTAGCCACACATCCACATGTGAGGCATGTGACAGGAGTTAAATAGAGTTTGTGCGTGTGCGCCTGGTTTAGAGAGGGGGATTTTTCAGTTCATGATCTCATGAACTCCTTTTAGCCTAAATCCATCCCGGACTACCACTGATAGGGCAAGGACCCTCAGTCACAGGCACAGCCCCAAAAATGACACAGCTATAAATGAATAACTTAATCAGAAGTTACGGTAAAGACATTTATTATGTTACCAAAGATCGCTGTTCTTATGAACAGAAAATGCATCACGGTTTCCACAAAGCAGCACAACTGTTTTCAACATTGATAATAAAAAGATTTTAAAAAAAGTTTCTTGAGCACCAAATCAGCATACTGGAATGATTCCTGAAGGGAATAAACACGTTATGACAACACGTATTTTTACATTGCTTTAACTCAAAAAAATAAGTTAAGCAATTTTCTTTCTTTTTTTTATGTAATACAAGATTAAACTATTTTTAAGTCAGTTTAATGTAGTTTAAGTTCAAATGACTTAAACATCCACATTTATTGTACTTAAAAAACGAATACATTTTTTACAGTGAATGATGCTGAAAATTCAGCTTTGCCACCACAGGAATAAATTACATTTTCAAATGAAAATTTACTAAAAGAGAAAACAGTTATTTTAAATTGTAATAATATTTCACAATATGAAATGGATTTAAATGTAGTTTTGATGCATTGACGTGTAAGCCCTGTCCACATTCTATCGGAATTCAGTTACAGAAACTATTTTATGATTGTAATGGATAAATATAATGGCTTCACTGGACATGCCTACTACTGACTATCCTGTGGCGTGAGAGGCCGCAAACCGGGAAAAATACAAATCAGTATCAAAAAATCTGTTACTGGTAAAACATCTACCCCTGGTTTCACAGACAGGGCTTAAGACTAGTCCTAGACTAAAATGTAAGTCTGAGCTGTTTCCACTGAAATAAACTTGCACTGACTGATCTTAAAAATATATCAGTGCCTTTTTAGTTTTAAGATGCACATCGGTAATGTTTTTTTCTAAGCATGTTTATAAAAATTACTTAAATGTCCTAATTGATCTATGGTCTAATCCTGGCTTAGTCTAAGCCCTGTCTGTGAAACCGGGCCATTAACTATTATGACATATTACTGGTTTGTTTTTCTACTAATACCATATGAGTTTTGGTTACCAATGTCATTGTAAAAACGCACTATTAGTAACACGAAAGTGTCCGATAATAGTAAGGTTACCAAGATGAAGCGAGCCGCTGGTCATGTGATCTCAACAGGGCAACCTCCATTAGGTGACCTGTACCATATAAAATAAACCAGCTTTTATTAAGCTACTGGTATGACTGGAGCCTCATCTCAAACCATTTTCAGGTTTATCATACAGGTTTAGAATGGCATGAAGGTGAGTGAATAACTAAATTTTCATTTTTGTGTGCTCTGTCCCTTTAAGGCTGAAGCATTTTCAATGAGGAAAAAAAAAAGACTGAGTGCACCTTTAAGCTCACATCTGTGTTAGGCCTTGATTGTGTCTCAGGAAAAGTGAAACACACCATTACACTGCAACATAAGGCTATTATCATGATACATTCACCTAGTGTTGTGGGAAGAGAGAGAGACGAACTAAGAGAGGAAAGAGGCAGCTGGTCTTCACTCCAGGTTGCAACTCAGAGCAATTAGAGCAGGCAGATGGCTAAATGGCAGAGAAAAAAACCCTCCGACTCCAAACGACAGTGACAAGTGTGCCAGGAGCACAGAGATTCTGACCCCGTCAACTGAAAGAGAAAGAGAGGGAAAGGGAGGAAAAGTGTCACAGAATCTAGGGCACAGCTACTTGTGGAAAAAAAACGTCTGTTGTTACATTAACAGGCACATTTCTATCAGGGTCACCTGCGAATACGCACACACACACACCACTGAGAGGAACTCTACTTGCTGAATACCTTTATCATGACACCAACTCTTTCGGTTTCACTCCCCCCTCTTTCACAAAGTGTGCTCTTGGTTAAATTTTAACCTGTTGAGATATGAGATCTGTTGCGTTGGTGTAAACAAAGAGGCTTTTTGAGAGCAAAGTTCCTGTAAGGCTAAACTGAGACAGTCAACTTCATAACCTAAAGGGAAGAAACTAGAATACAAACTCTACCACATTCTTTTTTTATAGTCTTGTGTGGTTTATTTCTGACTTGCATAAAAACAGGTTTCAGTGATGCATCTGAATGCGGGACAAACAAAAACTCAGACAAAATAATGACTTCGGAAAATGTTCCATAATGAAGGTGTTTTTGATTTCGTCATCAATAAAGACAAAACCAAGAATGTGGTTTATTAACCATTATTAAATCATTAAGTAAAACATACTGCTGATAAAAATATGACTTGGCAGGAAAAAATATTATAGGATACTAATGCACTAACAACATTTTTGTTTTTTGGAGAAGAAAAGTCTAGAATATGACTGATCTAAATCATCCAATCATTAATGTTGAAGATAGCCTCACACGAGCTGTATGAGCTAAAGCTGAATCGCAAATGAGCACCAGTAAACTATGAAAGCCAGTTCCTGCCATGAAAAAAAAAAAATTGTGTGATACTGTAAAAAGTTGCAATTACCTTTTTTGAGTTAACATCATGAAATTCAGACTTTCTCAGAAATGCAAGATTTTCTTACTATTTCTTGCACTTCTGAGATTATATCTCACAATTTTGAGTTCAGAATTCAATATTATTGAATCTTATTTTTCGTTTGTGTGCAAGCTAATATAGTTATCACTATTGTTATGTTACTTGGTTGTCACATTCAAAACATTGTATCAGTTTGATTTTGCATGTTTTCCTTTCAACAAAAACATTATTTTCAACTAATATTAGATGCCTTAACTGCGTGAAAATGATGTTTTGCCCAGCGTACCAATATATTTTGCTTTTTTACTAAGGGCAAAGATGTAAAAATAGAGCTTTATGTGGATGCTTTGTGCCGCTCTCTTGCACAGCCCATTTAGCTCTATTTCAGCTGGCGGTGTTATCGTGACAGGTTACTTATCACCTAACTATACATTCACAACCCAGAAACCTGACTGAAAACATTGCAGGAAATGATTGAGCCCCAGAGCATTCAGCACATACCAAGATCAGTCAAATATCGGTAAGACTTTAATAAGCAACCAAATAAAATAAAAAAAGACATAATTACAAAGACTGCGAAAACATTCAGACAACCAAAATGAATCCAAAAAGCAACGCAAGGCGATAAAGCATTTAGTAGTATAGATGTGTTTTCTGTGTGTCCATGAGAGTTCAAGAGCACTGCTCAACAGTTTACAGCACAAACACGTTACAGGCATCAATAAACCACTCAGAATAAAAAACAATTAAAGCACAGATCATTTAAAAAAAAATAGAAAATAATAAACAACAGTAAAAATCAACAGATACAAAACTCAATAGCACTTTACAATATGGTTCAATATGTTAACATGAGTTAATGCACTAAGTAACAAAATAACAATGAACATTTTTACAGCGTTTATTAATCTAGATTAATCTTCATTTCTGCATATACTAATATATTTGTAAGATTTCAAGTGGTTTAAATTAACACTATCCCTAATTAACATTATCACTAACCTAGGTTAATAAATGCTGTAAAACATTTTATTCAATGTTAGTTAATGATACCTAATGCATTAAAAATGCAAACAAATTCAACATTATTTTAAAGCGATACCAATTAAACCAATTAAAACTAGGTATCCTTCATGCTTTCAGCAGTGAAGTACAATACACAAGGATGTGACATTACCGTTTAGTCGTATATCATGTTTATATATTTATATTATGTACACAGGAGGGATGGTTTGTGACTGGTGACATTAAGGCTTTTAAATGTGTGTGCATGTGTTTACCAGAACATCGAAACCAGACAACGAGAAACGACGACATCGAGGAGACGTAACATCACGACTCCGCGCTCTCCGGAAATCTACTTAAACCGTTTCGCATCTCAGAGGATACTTCCTTAATATTCTCAAGGCATCCGTTCCTTCATTACGGAATTCCTGGTGGAGACGTTGAGCTGGAAGGTCAGTGCGTTCTCCTCTAATGAGGAGCTAAAGCGTTCTGCCTCTCAGAGCACGAGTGACGAAATCACTTTCTCTACTCACACATTCACTGATTGCGGTCTGACCTTTCAATCAGGATGTAAACTAAGCTGCGTCGAAACCCCGGCCTATTCGGTGCCAGACGGATCAGAGCGCGTCAGACCGGCCCGTGTCAGACTGACCACCCTTTCAGAGGTGAGAACTTCAACTTCTTTCAGTGGCATTGATCCAGACGTGGCACTAATAGGGTCAGTGAATCAAGATGGAAGCCCAGGGAAACAACACTACGGTACCCAATATGCCCTCTGATACTCGAGAATAGAGGAGGACACTTATAGACTGTTGGTACAAGGGCAGAGAAGGAATATATGAGTGTGTGTGTGTGTGTGTAGTGTCCAGTTTAAATCACAGTGTGTGTGCGCGAGACCCTGAGAGACTGGAGGAATAACTCACTGCCCTCGAGTCAGACACCATTTAACACGCTGACTCATTCTCATACACACATACACTCAAACTAGCTTCCATATGTGAATGTGTTTGAACTCGGTACTGGTGGAACTAGTATTCGATACTAGATTACAGATATAAATATGTGATATGTGCTCTCATATAGTTCTGTACGTGGTTGACATGCGCAACATTCGACCTGGATATTCACCTCGCCCCGTCTTCGTATTTACAACATTTAGAAGTATAGATATTTGTTGTCATTTTTAAGAAAAATAAAATGTGTACATACAGTAGTTTACAAATCACCTCACATCGAACAATACACAAGATCGTTCACTCATTCAAGAGCTTCTTCATTTTATTTCCCCTAAAACAAGGCAGTATCTCACCGACCGAGAGGAACGTCAATAAAACAGGGAAATAACAGTACATGATGCATAAATGTGGTGTCGGATGAGAGGTATATATAGCTGCGTGGCCATGGTAACAATGGACATGGGCTATAGTTATAAATATAGATTTGTTGGTAACACTTTAGAGTAAGGTTTAATTTGTCAGCATTAGTTAATGCATTAGGTATCATGAACTAACTAAACTAACTAACTAATATACCCACAGCATTTATTAATCTTAGCTAAAGTCAATTTTGACATACATTTCAAGTTCATAAATTAACATGTATTATGAATTAACAACAAACAACAGTATATTAATAAATGCTGTTAGTTCATGATAACTACCACTAATATTAACAAACTGAACCATATTGTAAAGTGTTACATATGTGGCACACCATCACTTCATAAGTTTAACAATATATTTAGTTGAATCTTTCTTTTCCGGCAGGGTTTAAAGTTCACGGTGAATAAGACTCGCAGTTTTTATTACTACAGTAATCTGCTACATTGTTTTGTGACTGAATGCATAAAAGAAATTGTACATGTGCAGGGAAAACAGTAAAATGTGCTGCCATCTTTTCCTGACTTAATGGATTGTGGGTGAGAACGAACACATAGTTCATTAATATTTGATTTGATTAGCCCCGAAACCAAATGATTCACTGGTGAGTCATGTCACAGGATTGAGATATTGAGTGAACTGTACACGTCATCTCGAGACAGATGAGCACTGTGCATGTTTGACTCTTTCATGATCTACACAATACATAAGGATAGCTTCCATAGAACGTGCTGAAAGAGAGATGTAATGCCGAGGAATATGCTCTAACCAAACTCAACTAAAATCAAGTTTGAAATTGGTTTAAGTGTGAAACCATGATCAACAGAAAATAAGAACATGTTAAAACGATTACATAACAGCACGGTGGATTTATATACATAACTTCATGTGTGTGCATGTCATATATATCACGCAGTTTCGTATTACTCAGAACTTGTCCCCATGACAACCAGAGCAATAATTAGGAATGGAAGCCTGACAGTTTTGCATTTAGTAGTCTCTATTTACTTCACCCGATCCTTCAATGTTTTAATCTGTGCTATATCCAGCGTATTAATTCATCCATTCATCAACTCAATCCATCCATTAATCCTTTTCTCATGGTATTTGATGCCGTAATTTGTTTTTACAATAAAATGAATATTCGTTGAGAGGGAGAAATGCAACCTTTCTGGAAGAGGTCCACGATCACTCTTCAAGAACCTCTTTCTGCTCTCCTCTTACACATAGACAGCAGTCCGAGAGATCACAGAGCCATCCCTCTGGGACTCCATGTCATCATCTATGTCATCTTCATGTGGGCGGAGCTGTAGGATGGGTCCAACCCCACTGAAATGGTCATATCGCTCATCCTCTTCTTCCAGTTCATCAAATTTCTTCCTTTCTACCTCATCCATCTCTCTGCTAAGCAGGATATCCTCCGCTGTGTGAGTGCGCGTGGTCTCGAGCAGAGCCACGCCCCCCGGATGCATGCCCTGATTGGCCGTTTTCTCGTTAAGCCCCACATCTCCTCTGTAAATGGGCGTGTTGTTGTTCCCGTTGTTTCCGGTACCGTTCTTGCTTGACTTAGCAGAGCCAAAGAGGCGGGTAAAGGAGTCGTAGGGAGCACCGGTTGGCTTGCCGGTGCCGCGGTAACCATGCTGTTGGCGGCGATTATGGGCTACCAGGAAGTAGGCGAGGACACTTAACAGTACGATGGCCAGAAGACACGCGAAGATCACGCCTGCGATCACACCTGCATTCGAGGAGGGAGGTGATTGCTCTAGAGACAGAAAGGTGAAAAAGAGAGAAAAGAAAGGAGAACCGAATTAGACAGAATTAGATTCATGGAAAGGAAATGGAAATTAAACGTTTAAAGAAAAAATTTGGAGATTTGTTGCCTTTCAGTCCATGTCTATTAGCGCTGAAGTCATCTTCAGTAGACTAAAAATATCGATGACTCATCCTGTACTACAGAGATTTCTGTCCAATCAAATGCTCTCTAGAATAAAAAAATGTCCTGCCACCTAAATTTAAAATACCACCTGCAACTGACTAGTTTCACACACTAGTTTCAACTGACTGAAACCAAATCTTGGTTCAGGTCAAGTGAAACATAAAGGGACAGCCCTTTGATATGTTCTATAATAGTGGAGATTTTGATTCAAGTGACTTCAATCGTTTGAACCGTTCAGTAAAAAGATTAATTCAGTGACATCTTTCAGTGTCAACAATGGGTTTTTTTTTGTGATATGAATGAGTAATTAAATAATTCACCTTAACCAGTTTGTTAATAGACAACAAAATATCTTATTACCCTTTATTGAAATTTGTGTATACATTTTATAATTTTTTATAACCCTTTTTCTTTACTTGTTGTGAACGAGACTGACTCACATGCCAAACTGAACAAATGACATGGCCAACTCCAAGTTGGTCAGTAAATTCTCATTCACAAGCAAGATTCATTAGTTCATTCAAGCCCTAGTTCATTCAGTTCGTTCATGTGATGGCTCGTTCAATGTGTTCCCCAGACACTCGTTCATTTAAGAGCATATTTGTTTAGTGCATCCAACAACAACAAAAATATCAGTGCATGGAAGAGAAGAACAATTTTTTCACTTAAAAGATTAATTCAAAAACACTGAATCATTCACAAACATCTAATGTAAGTGTTTTCATGGGGTCTTTACGAGGCCTAGGGAAAAATTATTTCCACATTGTTTCTCACACATAGTCCATGTATACACTTAAATGTCTGTGTATAGCCCTATTCGGATGGGACTAGTTTTCATGGATTATTACGTTAGAGAAATTGGTGTTTCACAGGCATACTTTGTGATTTTAATTTTAAAACCTTTTGTGCACCAAACTTTTGCATGCTTTCATTTTCATTTCAATACGGATGGAATACATATTAAAAATAATAAAAGAGCCAAATCGTGTAAAACTGCAAAGCCCATTTTAATATCAGTGTCAGGTAAGATACTTGTCTAGATTTCTATGTTCACTTATAAATTTATTATAAACAGCCACTTCTATAAACTAATGTGAAGTTTGTTTAAATAGGGTTTTAATAATAAATTAAAGGTATGTCAATAAGTAATTCATTAAAAAACATAAATCACGTCTAGAAAACACACACTCTCACCTCTGTAATAAACACGGATGTTTGTCCCGTCTGAATCGGTACATGAAATCACAGACGACGGGTGATAAGAATTGTAAGTCAAACATCGTTTAGAAAACTAGTCCTGTCCGGCTTATGTTGAATCAAGTGAATGCATCTGGGAGGGTGACATTTATGTGCAATTCCTTAAGGGGAACTGCTTTCCATAAGGCCAGTTTGCAGAATTCACAATTACAACTGCACAATGAAGAAGGAAACACAGCACCAGCATGCAGTTTCACATAAAACAGAAAAGAAAGGATGATGGACAAAGGGACGGATGACTGGTTGACGGATGGATAGACAGACGGACGGATGGATGAGAGGAGGGAAGGCGTAAGAGAGGAGGCTGGGATTGACAGGGGAGACAGCAGACAGACGCATCGGCCTTGAAGCCACAAACACACAACAGCGCGCAGCTTCTTCCTCGCTGCCCAGCGAATGAGTGTATGAGATGAGTGTGCGAAGACGTGACTAGCACTGCTGAAAGAGAGCAGTGCATGTGTTAACACCCAAAATAAACAACATCATAATCTCGAACTCTTACGTATTTCATCGATTGTCACCGTTTTTTCTACTGCATCTTGCACAGACACACAGCTAACAGGAGAGACAACAGGAACACAATCATGTCTGACTGCCTCAGTCGCAATGTACCCGTTAGCCACCCACTGTGGCGTACTTCTCTCTCCCACACACACACCTCCACCTCCCACTGGTACAGCAGGAGTGAGCGTGTTGTTCTGATCTTTGAGTCAATCTCTCACTGCCTGCCTGAGTCCTCTGAATTATACATGACAGTCTGATCATATAGCGGCCACACACACACACACACACACACGGATCTACATGGCTTCATTATCGGAAGATTTCACGCTCGCACACAGCCGCGGAGGGGTGCTTGCCCGTGCCGAAGTCGCAGTCACAATCCCAGGGTGTTGGCACACAACCGAAAAGGTGTTCTGAGTGGTTTTCAGCATGTTGCTATGCGATTTCTAGGGCATTCTGAGAGGTTTCTAGCAAAGGCACTGACAAAGCAGCACCAAAATTTGAAGTAGTACCGAATCCATAATCAGTAACATAGGCAATATTTTTATGCATGTTTTCTTCCCCATAGGAAGTTATTAAGGAGGCAGCTTTAAGTTGGCATGATCCATTTTTGGCTGCATCTTTTTGATCTTATTTTGTATGATTTATCCAGGCATAAAATTTGTTTTTTTGACCTCATCATTTTTAATTAAATTGTTATAACTTGACCTTGGTGAAACAAGAGACTTTTCGATAATCTGTTCACTCGGTTATACGTCATTATTTGGAAGAAAGATCTGCTGCTACTTCTGTTACATCACGACTTTAAAAGTTGCTTAAAGGGATATTTCAACCAAGCCTTAGCGAACACCACTAATTATATTGTATTACCACTAATGTAGTCTCTTCATCTTTCTCTAAGTACTGGCAGTATATTAATAAATGTACATATTAGCGCTCTGAAGGACTCTAAGTGAATGGCTGAGTGGATGAATGAAGCTCATGGAGCTTTTCTAGACAGACGAGACCAAAAAAAAAAAAAAAAAAAAAAAAAAAAAAAATCACATCCTCACATCCTCTTTTCATTTTTCCGTCACACCACTAGACGGGAGAGAGCAGGACAAGGCAGAGGAATAGATTTTTTTTCATGACAGCTGGATGGAGAATATGACAGAGTCTCTAGAGTTGAAAATGAATGATGGAGGGGAGAGAGGGAGAGAGAGAGAGAGAGAGAGAGAGAGAGAGAGAGAGAGAGAGGAGGTTGAATCTAGGTTAGCCTGAGAGCAACATGAGGCACAGTGTTGAGAAACGATTTGGATTCGAAGTTGGATCCCTGCTCTGGATCCAGTGGTGGAGTTACAAAACATGCTCCGAGGTATCTCTGTACCGCTCTCGTGCTTTCAGGAGGAACACCGAGACAAGATCTATGCAGGCCGACCTTAGTCACCATGGAGATAGTTGCCGTGGGCGAAAACAGCCACGCGACCGAGAAGGTAGTAGCCATTTCATGGCTGTCAAAACGGCTGCACTTAAGCAGAACCACTTCATGGCTAACCAACACTTCCCGCGGCGCTCCACAAAACATATCTCCTCTTGCACCTGATTCCTCCACTACATGCCGCGAACGCCAACTGAACACAACAAATTTTGTCCGCACATGCAAAACACAGCCTGGCTCTGCTTTACGGGGCTGATTAGCATTTCCCTTCCGCTCTTCCCTTTGACAGAGGAGGATAAGAAGCCGGGAGCTGAAACAGCAGTGACTGACTTATCCTCACCGAGAGCCTCTTGTGTGGGGGGGGGGTGGGAGATGGTCGGAGAAGGAGGGTGGGTAGCAGTTTTGGAAGGCACAGAAGTGGCTCAGGCAAACAAAACGAGAGAGTTTGAAGTAAAGAGGATGAAAGTGATGCGAGCGGAAGAGGGGAGGAGAGCGAGAGGATGCACGTGCGATGGGAGAGCCGTAGGTTCCCAGGGGGGTTGAAATGCCACCAGCGTTCATCCGCTCCACCCTCCTCGTTTGGTTCAGTCTCTTCCTGCTTGCCCTTTTCTCTTGTTTTCACTCCATGAGAATATGGGAGGGACCAAAATTGGAGGGAAGGCAAGATGTTGTCAGTTTAGTGTTTGGTAGGGGAATGTACATTTCCAAATGAGCAAAGATTTGCCTCAAAGCCACACAGATCTGCAAGGACACGTATATGTAAGAGAGAGAGAGAGGATAGCAAGGGGAATGGAGAAAGGTAGAAGGCTTTTAAAACCCAAGTTGTGAGAGAACAGCACCTTTCCTCCACATTACCTAAGAGCTATTAGTCTTGCTCAGCACTAAAGCAGCTCAGTCTCTCCGCAGTCAACCATGTGGATATTTTATTCCATCAGCCTGTCACAGGACATCAGAACGGGCCAGAAAAAGCCAGAAGAGGACAATTTTGCACCCAATGACGGCGATCAAACGTAGCGCTCACTTTGGCCATTAAGCTATGGGAAGGGCTTAGTTTACCAGAGGTCACAAATCGAACCCACCCCCACCTGAACACCAGTGATAAAGTCAATAAAGTTGCCATATTCAAAAAATGTATAAGTGGATAAAAAATAAAGATAAGATGAAGGAAGAATCCTAATGGAATCAAATAAGAGTACTTTAACTTTGATTTTGCACTATTTTTTTAAATAGACAAAAGAATATAACTGATTTAAATAGTCCAATCATATTATGTTGGGTTATGACTGCCCAACTGAAACACCAGACAGTTTACTAGTGGGTCCAGTCGCTGCACAACGTCAAAGGTTTGGGGTCAGTAAGAATTAAAAAAAAAAAATAATAATACTTTTATTCAGCAAGGAAAGGACACATTAAATTGATCAAAACTGACAAAGACTTTTGCATTGTTATAAAAGTAAATGCTATTCTTTTACATTTTCTATTCATCAAAGACAGTTTCCACAAAAATATTAGGCAGTAAACTAGATAACAGTTTGTAATACTATTTAACAATATTAATGATTTACTGTATTTTTGATCAAATAAATGCAGCCATGGTGAGCATAAGAGACTTCTTTCAAAAACATGAAAAAAAAATCTTACTGACCCAGTGTTTGAGTAAGCTATAACCACGACACAATTTCACGCATTGTGAAATTGCTTTAAAATCATGCAGCAGTATGTGATACAATATCTTCAATATATTGACTTTTCTAAGAACAATGATTTAAACAGAAAACGGTGTCAAAACACTGTTCAAAAACACCCAAATACAGCTGCACTCAACCCAACCCCACCCAAACACATTTACATCTGCAATCACACACTCCTCTCTTCGGAAAACATCCTTTAGAATTCTACGGAACCTGTGTCACATTTTCAAGATCAACAAAAGTCTCAGACTAAAGTAAAAACGCCACCATAGAGAGGAACAGCTGAATGCTGAGGGATGACAGTGCATGCAAGGTGATCTTGATGACAAATAGAGTGACGAATAAAACAAACATACAGACAGACAATGAAAGTGCCAACAAACTGCCTTATGCCTGAACTGTAACCCCTTGCTTGTCTGAAATTGAGTCTAAATTTCCAACTAGTACCTCTATCACCACCTCACACTCACCACTGTATAAATGTGTCCTGTAGGGTCCTGTTATGAAATACTATAGACAGACTCACCCCTCACAAAGACGGTGATTTGATCTCTTGCGTATCCCAAGCTGTTCTTGACCTCACAGATGAAGGTGGTATTTATTGTGTCATCCACCTTCTGGACAGCGAGACGGTTTTCCTGCACCTGCACTGTTTCAGGCATCAGCCCGGACAAACTGTGGGACAACATTCAGACAATATTATCAGAACTTTTAAAATACCTCATGACTATCAGCATTATGTCCGGTTCACTTTGCAACTTATTCTGGCCAAGAACCACCCACTTAGACAGGAAGAACCAATCTGACTGACAACAGTCTGTTTTGTCATGCCATTTAGAGGTGGGTTTATTTGAAATTATTGATACCACAATAATTGAAAAAAAGTGTCAGAAGTTGTTTTAAAGCCAGCTGATTCAGAATAGAGAGTGCCATATTGAGAAAGTGCTTTCCATTTTTGGGTAAACACCAACATTTTTACAGTATTGCTTGTCAGACTGTACAATCAATATATTCCCATTGAAGTTTTGAGTAAAAGCCATACCACACTGTGCAACATCAATGATACACATCATAGCCAAGACTTTGGTCCAAATCGTCCAATTAACATCTCATAGAAGTCACCACACTGTGCGACTGACACTGACTGAACTTTGTCTGATACTGAGATTCTGTGCATAGGCTAGGGGTGTCCTGCTCCTGAAGGGCAAATGTTCTGCAGAGATTAGCTCCTACCTGCCCCAACACACTTGACTGGAAGCTTTTAGTAATCCTGAAGACATTGATTAGTTCAGGTGTGTTTAATTAGGATTGAAGCAAAACCCGACTGGAAGGTGGCCTTCTAGGAGCAGGACTGGACATCCCTGAACACACCTGAACCAGCCAAACAAGATCACTAGAGACTTCCAGGCAGGTGTGTTAAAGCTAAACTCTGCAAGTAAGTGGTTAGGACAACCCAGCACAAAGTGATCAAAGCCTGCAGATTTTGCCCTATTAAGTCTTTTACAATCCTAGAAAAACAGCAAAAAGGTGGCTAAAATTCTACAGCGTAAACCCAATTTAAGGCTCAGACTAAACGGAACTTAAAAGTGAAAAGAAATACTCACGTTCTCCAGGTGACAGTGGTGGGGTGGGGGTTTCCATCAAACTGACAGGTCAAAAACGCACTTGTCCGGCCCCTGTACCAGTTGTTATCGTACCCAACGATCTGCACCTGGGGAGGATCTGATAAAGAAAGAAAGACAGAGTGAATAGGTGGATCGAACAACTAGCCTTAATGAATGAGTTTAGCCTTGCACCATTGAAGTCTTAGGTAAATCGAACACTGATACGGTCTGTCAGCTAACTCCATGATGACCTCATTGACCCTTAGCTCATGTTTCTGGTACAAGCAGCACTGTAAAGCCTCAGGGTAATTTGCTTGATGACCTTTACTAATGTTTGGCATATTCTGAGACACATTACTGGCCTGGACCGATTGAGACATGACTCACTACAGCAATTATCAGCTATAGCAACAGGGAATGCTTAGCGTAACAGCATTTGGATAAGTATTGATTGATATCTTACATTCAACAACAAGTTTCATGGCGAAGGTTTCAGGCTTGGACATGGTACGGTGCGACACTATGCAGCTGATGTCTTTGCCATTATCCGCTGGCTGCGGAGCCAGCATGTAGGTGCTCTGGACGGTGACCGTATTATCCGCATTGTCCGTCTTCATTGGCGTCGTCTCATTTCCGTTAAGCGGCGTGGACCAAGAAATGGTCGCTGCCGGACGGCCATTGGATGATTCACACCGCGCCACAATGACCGGGGTTGTGCCGGCAGTAACTGTGACAGTTGTAGCCATGTTCTTTGGTTTAGCTGTGAGAAAATGAGAGAGAGTTTGACCTTTATTTGATGCTATAATGTGAAGGAGGGTAAGGGAGGAGGAGGGGAGGAAGTGGAGACGGGAAGATCACAGATCGGCTTGTCCTGCCACACGCTAGCACAGCGCTCACATTGTACTCACGTTTCGCTCTGAGAAAGACATCAAAGAGAGGGAAAGGAGAAAAGCAGGGGAGACGGGGAACGACAGGGAAGCGACGGCCTCTCAGCATGATAAGCAGGCAGATCAATAGCGGAGAGAGAGAGAAGGGAGGGGGCAAGCGAGCGAGAGCCCGGCCAAGGTTACTGCCACATTTCACACACATTAACAGCAGCACAATTGATCTGACAATACCATATATAAATCCCCTTTAAGCCCACAAATGGACACAGACGTGAGTATGCGTACACACACATACTCTTTGAAGCAAAATAAGGCTGCAACTTACAAATATTTTTATACCGTGACCAAGCTGTCACTTGTGTTTTAAATCGTGTTTAAAAAAAACTTTTCTTTTTTTTTTATTAATATATGATTAATTATAATAACAATATCATTTTATGAATGCACACTAGGCATAGTGCTTATGCTATACACACAAATGTACATATAAATCTCATTACACATTCATCTAATCAATAATAAAAATTTGTTGTTGAAATGTTCTTGGTAAATCTTTAATTATTTAACTGATTATTTGTTGCAGCTCTTAAGCAAAGCCCAAAGTTTGAATGTTTCTTTTCTCCTGTGCAAACAAACACACACTCACCCAGCATGACCAGTGAAGACACTCCCTGTTCGTTGCCGGAAGGGTAGGTGGCATATTCACAGATATATCGTCCCTCGTCTGTCATCTTCACATCTGTAATCTGAATGGATGGGTTTTCCAAAGTGGGCGGGTCTGTTACAAAACGGACACGGCCATATAGAGGGGATTTGGTAGGGTAATTTGCCCCAAATTTTGGATGGAAGACTGCGATGTTGGTTCTCTCTACGTCAGTCTGTTCAAAGATCCATGACACCTGCATGCCAGAGGAAACAAATCCAAACTAAATTCAGCAGGTGACCAACCAAAGCAAGTGATGATTACAGCACAAACACTTTCAGAAAGTTCTCACTACGAGCCCGACAAACAAGTTCTTTCTACAAACTCTTGTTCGTTGGGTTTCACAGCTCTGCTTAAGACTGGAAGGTAACATGAAGTTGATTTCAGACCTGCGTGAGCTGGTTTTCGCCTGGATTCGGAAACTGGCAACGCAGTGTCACAGCCTGACCAGGGTATGACACGACTTCTGCATCCACCCTCACACGCTGAGCCAACGACCCTGGAAAGAGAATGAGAAAAGGCCATGAGAACAGGAAACAACCTTCACTTCTGTTTGGCTGAATTCAGATGACCCGCGACCACCTCGCCGAGCGCAGCCAGAGAGAAATTTAGCACATACTGGGAGTAGTCTAGGAGTTCAGGGATGACAAAATGAGAAATGATAAATGAGGTTACAACCAAACAGCAAGTAGGCCAATGTTTCGGATCTCAGCCAGGGTGTGCGAGATGGTGCGAATCTAAATGTGAATGTGTGTGCGCAAGCGTGTGTGAAAGTTTCTATGAAAAAATAGCATTCAGTTCGCTCTCTGCCTAAAGCATTCATCATCCAACACAACCCTGACAGAGCACATTCACCAGCACAGGAGTGTGTTCGTGTGCGCACGTCAATGGGGGTGTAATGTGGTAAAGAAGTGAAAATTGCACCCAAAACACAGTAAAGTACCATGGGAGTACTGTATATGTCACAGCCTTTCCAACTTGCAGAGCTCTATTTCTGGGCTAGACATGCTATTTGTTTTTTCTGCTTTCTGCTTAGTGTGGTGAGCAGAAAAAGTGTGGTAAGGTCTTTGCTTTGAAAAACGGAAAAAAGACCCTGCGTCTTTTTTCCGTTTGGCCAAGTAAGTATTTCCATACTTTTTTTTTTCAGTGGAATGGGGAAAAAGCGCAAGGCCTCGAGACGCGTCTTTTAAAAGTTGAACTTATTTTAACTTGAGTGTGTCGCGTTTTCAGAACATCGTGTCATGCGCGAAACGATGCAAAAGACGCGAGACGGTCATACATTGAAAAATAAAGTAACGCAGTGGAATGGAAAAAAAGTGATTTTCCGGTACAGGATGAGAGCTTGTTAATTACGAAAACTACTATTTTATTTCAGTTAGTTTTTCAGTAACTGTTGTTAGTTTCGTTTAGTTTTAGTTTTTCATTTATGTTGAAATTTCTATTTTATTTCAGTTTACGAAAATGTTTTTTGACCAATAGTTTGAATCTTAGTTTCAGTTTTCATTTACGAAAATAACCTTTGATACTGAAATTTTTATTAATTTATTTAAATTAAAAGTTATGTTCTGATCTATTATTCTCTCATACTGTTATATTTTTCAATGATTCAACGACATTATAAAGAGAAACTATTGCAGGTGTTTTTCACTGCACATTTTTCAATTTAAAAAATCTTTGTCTTTATTTTTAGTGAAATTATTTGGTAGGGCAGATTGTTTTAATAGTTTAAAGGGGGTGTGACCAAAAAAGTTTGAGAACCACTGCTCTACAATGATATTATAAAAGTGGCAAATCTACTGCATAAAGGTTTAAAACTCATTCATAGAACATACTGTAGATCACCAAATTTGCAGTTGAAATAATGTCATTTCAATAGGGATTTGCGCAAGATTTACCCACGCAGATTTCACATTAGGTTCAAGTTGGTCACATGAGTTTGCAGCATTCGCACCAGAAGAGAACTGCTTGGTTTGAAAGTGACTTCTGTGTGAGCCGTGCTTTATGCATCACTACACTACTGACCATAGAAAATGGAAAAATTTCTGTAGTGTAAATGAGCTTAAGAGCAAAACCGGAATGAAAAAAACCCTACAGTATCGTAGGTATAAAACTAGTTAGACCAGTTTGTATGCTAACCAGCTGATAAGACTGAAACTCGCAAATTGAAAAAAACACCGCCACGTCAAAACTGTGAAGGTGAGAAAAGAAGGAAAGAAAAGGGTATCAAAAGGAAGCTTAAAAAAGTAAACATGTTTTATGAGAACTCTCAATTGCTTCCTTATTTTTATCTGGAACATATGGTTCAAAAGTCCACAAATATGGGATTCGAAATGTCTAGGTCACAAAGTAATTTGTGACATTGATCATTTGACTCTGTTTAGACCATCAGATGTTTTTCCATTGAAGCTCAAACGTGCGGAGTTCTTACAACTTGAGTGCTGTTGCCATTAAGCAAAAGAGGAAACACAAATACTAAGACAGTTATTTTTCATTCAACTTTTCACCCAAACTGTAAGGCTAATAATATAACATGTATAAATAAAAAAATGTGTATTAAAAAAATATGAATTTATTTAGACAAACTGAAGCATGTTTTTTCCTTGTGGACCCCACTGTGTCTCTTTTTTGTCTTCCGCAGGTGCTCAAACTGAGACGAGTGTGTGTGTGTGTGTGTGTGTGAGCCCACCGAGGCGATTACTTCTGAGCCTGCGTTTAGCACCGCTGAGCCCTGTTATTGAAAATCTCCCTCTCGCCGTCTCTCTCTGGATGGAGAGTGTGGATAGGTCATTACACTGATGTGTAGAGGGAGTCAGCGGTCCATCAGAACGCTAAACACACACTTTTCACCTTAACATACAGCAGCACAGTGTGTAAATAGAAAGAAGGGAAGTGGGTAGAAGATAGAGAGATTCAATAATAAACTGAAAGCACAGGAGAGATGCAGACAACCTCAGTCAGTGTAGATTGCGTATTTAATTTCACGCAAATAAAAAGGCTGTAAGGGATACACGTATGGTACCATATACTGTACAAATTGGTTGTCTTCAATCCGGTGTCACATCTGGTTTTTCACATACTAGTTTTTTTTGTGAAAATGTTTTGGAAAGCCATTTTCAATGCTTTCAATCATTTGAACCAGGAGTTTTCAAACTGGGAAGTAAAATAAAAAAAAATAAAACGTTTTTCTACATTTCCACTTACTAAATTGTATGTTGTCTGGACATTTTAGCGAGGGTATCCATCATAAGAGGATCGATATATTCGGGGCTCCTTTGAAAACTCCTGTACTGAACAATTGGCACAGTTACACAGCATTACATCCCATTAAAAACACTGTTTGTCTATCCATCAACTGTTACCATTTGTATAAAATTAAATACGGCTTCTGCCCGGATTAAGGTCCAAAGCGGCATGTTAAACACAATGAAAGACAGAGGCTGTGTGTCACCCTTGTTTTCTCTGTGCTTGCCGCCTGCAGGTGACATGCCACACACACACTCAGAGGGCGTTTATGTAAATCACACACCACCATTCGGGGGCCTGTCACCCATCATCATGTCACACACACACACACACACTCACACAGAGAACACCGCTGTCTTAAATCTAGTGAGCTCCTGCTTCTCATCCCTCCAACCTGGGAGAAAAACTGTTCAGTCCAGTGCGGAGGACAGTGACAGACGAGTGCCCAGAATGAGAGTTTAGATGGCAGACAACGCGCTGTGACTACCAATTGCATGTGTGTGAGTGTGTGTGTGTGAGTAGACCTTCATTTTATATCACAAGGACAGATGACGGAGCATTCAGGTTCTGTCCGCAGAGCTTATTATCGCTCACACTCACACATAATCGGAGAAAATGCGTGGTTTGCAGGAAAATGGAGATGTCCAGTGGGTGAATGAGAATCATTCATGACACAGCTGATGTGTGCAGAGAGAGGAATAAAGATTGAGGGGTGGGAACAGATGGAAACGAACAGCTGGAGGGGGTCTGTGGGGAGCGCGGCCGTGCGTGTGTTAGCGCGTACAGTAAACATGTTTATTTGCATACGCAGATGTCTGGAAGTGTGAAACTGGACCTTCTGTTTTTGGGGACTTTTTCCACTTTTTATTGATAGAGAGAGTAGAATGGAGACAGGAAAGCTGGGGAATAAAAGGGACCTTGGCTCAAAGACGCAGGCTAAATTCAAACCGTGTCCCCCCATATGAGCAACTATGATCAATCCCTGCATCTGAATACACTGCAAAAATCTTTTTTAACATTGATAATAATAAGAAATGTTTCTTGAGCAACAAATCAGCACATTAGAATGATTTCTGAAGGAAAATGTGATCCTGAAGACTGGAGTAATGATGCTGAAAATTCAGCTTTTCCATTATTCCGTTATTTCAAATGGTAATAATATTTAACTATATATCTGTTTTTACTGTATATTTGATCAAATAAATGCAGCCTTAGTGAGCATAAAAGTTTTTTTTTTCAAAAACGTTCTTTTTAACAGAAGTGTGTATTGCATAATATATTGCAACAAAGTACATTTTTCATATTTTAAAGGAAGTTTCTTACTGGAAACCAAGACAAAAATACAGTGTGCAAAGTGCAGCATGTCAAAAGACTGGATGTCAGATGTCCCAAATGCTCAGTATTCATGAAACAGTAGGTGAACAATCCCCAGATGACTTATTGCATCTGCTGAGATTCTGAAGTGTGCTACCAGTGGACACTTTGCTGTCCCACGAGGCCGCAGGAGATGAGAAGCCATCAGATTCAAAAAGTATAACAAAAATAGTAGAGAACTCAGGCTGTTTGTTTCAAGTCTAAATGTTTCTTCTGAACACAAACAAAGATATTTTGAAGAATGTTGGTGACCAAACAGGTTACCATTAACTTTCATTGTAGAGACCAAAATATCTTTTTATGTTCCTCAAAAGAAAGTTAGTAATATATATTTGGAACAACATGATAGTGAGTAAATGATGAAAGAAATTTGTACTTGTTATATTATGCTTGTTTACCACCTAGGTAAATTATTCTCATGGTATGTCATACGTCAAATACATAAGTCAATGGTGGATGTATTTATATTTAAACATACTTTAGCATATCCTTTAACATAATGTAAATAATATGTGATTTCATACAAAGATGTATCTGGAGCACATGCCCTTCAGAATACACTATCAGTGACAAACATTTCAATAGTGTCTAGTGTGTGATCATTTCGACTATAAATGCACCAAAATGAAAATTCTGGGCCGAAACCGAAACCAAAAGTAAATAACAAATGAATAATCATTTAATTAATCAACCTTATTTTTTAATCATCACTCAAATAGCTAAAACTGAGTAGTACAAAAATTTAAATTGCACACAAGGCTGTTTTAAAAACAGAATTGTTTCTACTCAAGCGTGTGCGTTCTTATGAGGAGCTCAAATGATACTATAGAGACACACACTCACAGAGAGGAAAAAGAGCAGTTTTCACACAACCCTGTTCCCTTTTACCATACACACACACAGACTCACAATTATGAGCTAATGAGGCCTGAGAGAAAGAATGAGGGCCATGTGCAGCTTGAAATGAAGCACAAATCATCATCCATTTGCCTCTTTGTACAAACACGTGCAACACACACACAGATTGAGAAGAGTGACACATGACCAGGGCGAAGGGACTTCCATCCTACAGGCTAAATTATTCATCTGCCACTTACGACCGAGAGAGAGAGACAAGAAATAACAAGATGCTTTTTGCAAGGACTGAAAGAGAAGCGTTTCACCCAAATAAATCATAGGCTTCTCATTTTCGATTAGGAGTGACACAGTTTGTGCATCACTACAGTTATTCCTCGTTTTGCTGGACATGTCGAGCCTTCGCCTGCATGTATTCTGGGCTTGTAGCAGCAGTCAATCATCAATTCATGTCACTTAAAATGTCACTGGCCAGGGGTGACCAATCAGATGAGACGAGATAAAGAGACGAAAGATTGCTGTTTGTTTGCGTTCACAAATCCTTAAGATTAGAGACAACAAAAACCATCCACAATTGACACAGACCACACTGAATGCTTCAAAAAACACACACATAATACACACAGAGCTCAGAGGTAATCTGAAGACTAATCTGGAAGCACTTTGTGTGTGTGGAAAACACACTTAGTCCTTGTGGGGACAAAATGTCAGAAAATGTCCCCAGAAGAGCTTTTTAATTTCATGTGTAATAGCCTACTTCATTTCATTTATTAATATTGACGACGTTTAAAATAATTGTACAAAATTAACTATATCTAGAAGTGAGCTCACAAAACACATTCAAAGTAGCTGTTTTGCATCTAGAAGTCATAACTTCAACGCAAAGAACTTCCTTTTTTCAGAGGTCATATTGCAAACATAAGTGATATGTGGAAGATCGCATGACTAGCCTTTGAACAAAATACAGATTGAATCCAATAATTAAACACTTCTGGTTTCTCTTTACTTCTGCTGCCTTGCACACACACAAACACACTTGCCTCCATCTGTGTGTGGTGTGTAATAGGATTCCTGCATTTTCCAGAAGGAGGGAACCCGTTCGGTTAGTCGCTTCTGGGTAAAGTAAAGAGATAGCACAATCTCCAGCCATAGCTAAGAGACCGCAGCCAATCACATTATACTAGGCTTCAATCGTGTACAATACAAGCTCGCAGCAGGCTCGCATTTACCTAAACAATCCTCAGAAGAGCTGATCTAGGAGGCAGAATGACTTTTGTTTAGTCTTACTCTCTTGTACTTACTTTTTGTGTTCGGTTTTGTGAATGTAATTAGTAAGAAAAAAAGAAATTAAATATTCAGCACATGATGTGGTTCACACTTGGCATGTTTGGTTTGATTAAAACTAACTTTGGTGCGATTGCTCTGTTAGAACGGTTCATTTGAATAAGTGTGAACGGTGCCATCCGAACTCTTGTGCGCACCAAACAAGTTAAGGTTCAAACGAAATATGAACGCAACATGGACTAAAGATATGTAAATGAACTAAAAACGGGACATGACGTCACAAGGTTTTCTGTTTTTTCTTGTGATAGTCGTTCGGTATGTATCAGAACCAGCAGATCTTCGTTTGTGTGTGTGACGGAGGAATTCCTGCCGCTGTTTGACTCCTTTACATATTTTATAAACTCTTCACAAGTTTTCAGTTGGTCAAAATACCGTCATATGTAGGTTACACACATACAACGAGTGTATTTAGCCCAGCACACAGCATTGTTTTGGATGTTTGGCAAGTTCCGTCTCGAAATATACGTCATAAAAGCAGACCAATCAGGTTGTGAACATATCCCAATGCCTTTAGGTTCGGTGTTAAAAATGCCAATGTGAACGCTAAGCGGACCAGAATCTTTTTTTGGTCCGGACAAAACGAACCAAGCGAACCAAACTTCAAGTGTGAACACAACCTACATTGAAAATGAGATGAAAATACTGTGTGAACTGCAAGTGGCAAGACGACATCTTTTTTTTTTTCCAGATGTCCTTGGGGCGGCACATAGTGACATTTACTGTATAGTCAGATTGCAAACAAATGAGTCTTTTAAATAATTATTTTTAGAAAATCAAAACATACAACCAGTGTAGCACATTTATTTATTCATTCATTTATTTCAAGAATAAATTACTCTTATTATTCGGCCTTTTCAATGAATCATCCAAAAAGACTGGCAGACTTTCTACATTTTTTTATGAGTTTGTAACCAAAAGTGTTCATGACTTAATAGTTTTGTAATAGTTTTACAAAAATGTCAATTTGAAAATGTTGTTACATTAGCGAAAAGTGAATTTCGTTCAAACCCAAGTAAAATAGTCAATATTACTGAAATACACAACCAAATGAATCAGAATAAATCAAACCTAAATAGAACTGCAACTCAAATCAAACAGAGCGGGCTTGTAAATTAGAATCAAGCTGAAATGTTAGGCTTTTATCTGGACTTTTGTAGGGCTGTACTCAACCAAAGAAAATCTTGGTCGACTGAAGTCCTGAAATTTTCGACTAAAAATCGACTAAAATCGACTAAAAATGACGTTAGAAAAAAAAAACGTTAAATTAATTAGATGCGCACTGTGCGCAGTACTTGGTAGCCTTGTTGTCCGCCTAAATGAATTATAAATAAACATAAACAACTAGTAGGCTATTTGCAGTATATTAAATCGTTTTTGACCTAATTATTTTGACACTCGAGTCTGTCAGCTCTGACAGCGCTGCATCACGTGCACCTGCGCAATATCATAGCTTATGATTTCCGAAAATAGTACTATATGTTGTCAACTAGTGATATCATCACAAGAACTGTTGAGGAATATGCAACATAATTTAGACAATTATTTTTGTCATATGTTATAATAATAAGTTATATTGTCAGACACTATCATTTCACCGTGCATGTCCTCGCACCGAGCGAGGCTGAACATGAGCTCAGCTTCGCAGCTGAGACACGTATAGACTATTAACTTAAAGCTTTTACTCTTAATAAACACAAAAGGCACGTCTACTTTAATAAAAAAATAATATTTATTAAACAAACCAGATCAAGAGCAGAAACGAAATAAAGTGCATAACTGAAAAATAAAGCATCCTAGGCTCAAAACTAACACAACCAACAGCACAGCGCAATGGCGCATTAGGCTCCAAATAAAAAATAAAAAAGTTAGGTTATCACACTAAAACATTGAAATATGCAAATTCTGATATGTTCATAGCCTACTCAAAACAGACAGGGCAAGCTAACACAGACAAGTGAGCTTACCACTTTTAGATGTCATGTTTGTCGTCAAGCTGTGGAAAACTGTTGCTTGCAAACTTTGCATTCGACCTTTTTCCTGTCATCAATTTTAACAAAATGCTGCCACACTGTCGATTTCTTTGTTGTTGACATGTTAGAAGAGGACTGACTAAACGCTCTCACAATTAAATAAATAATATTCAGCATCAAACCTTCTACGCTCGACGCTCTCTCTTGGGTTGAACTAATCCAAAAAAGGTGAAAACAAGGGGGTGTTTTGAAGACAGACTGTTACAGTGAAAAAAGGGTACTCTGAAAACACCCCCATTAGCAGTTAGTGCTTTCCACCTGATGAAATGAGCGCGCCTCAGCGCGGCAAAACTGATGAAATAAACGCGGCAGAAAATCGACCAATCAGAATTTTGGTCGAACCAGAACGTATCGACCAACTAATCGACTAATCGACTAGGACAGTACAGCCCTAGACTTTTGTAACTATTTGAACACATACGATAAAACTATGCGATACGTTCCATCGACAATAAATGTATCAGTTCATACTGAACGTGAACTGCAATCCCAGCCAATCAAAATGTACATCAAATGCACAAACTGTCCTGTTGTTCATCAGCTTTTCTTGCATGTCGTTTGTTAACAAGTAGTCCTTCAAGCATTATATAATGTTATGTTTGTGAATGCTATAAATTCAAGTATTATAAAGTTTTAGCCAGGATTGTTTAGAGTACCGAGCACAAATCAAAGTCCACAGACCCCCTCAGACGCATTCACAGCACGCTTTCTGAACGTACATTCATTACGGTGTCTGTAAACACACAGAGAGAGTCAGTAAACACTCGGCTCAAAGGAGCTAAATGGCCAGTGTTAGCACAGCACACAGACACAAAACAGCCCATCTGAGGAGAATAAGGGGGCAGTTGGGGTGAGCCGTGCGTGTGGACAGACAGCAGCACATTTACAAGGCTAAGACACATTCCACTGAACACATTAACCAAGCATTTCACTACTTCGGTGTAGCAGTGTTGGAACGAGGTTTAGATGACATCACTTTATGGTGAATAAAGAGCTCATAAATGGTAATTAGCTCACAATGACATTGCTAGGTAATATTTGTACTCCACTTAGTCTTTTTACTTAATGGAATTTCTGTGTCTCATGAATACTAATTATGACTTGGTTCTGAGGTGTTAATGCGACGCGCCGTGTTCTTTTTTGCTCAATTCGCTAAATCTGATCATTTACTTGATACCTTCGATCTTCTCTTTTTTGGGGGTTTATATACATATTTGCAACTAAAGAAAGTGTTAACTTTTCTTGAATAATAATAATAAACATTGTTCATCTACCTGATTTGGTATGATGATTGGTGTACAGATATATTCTGATTTACACATCTCATCTGACTGTCAATATTCTCTGTATGTAAGTGTTTAGCCTTTTCGTTTGTAATTTTGTAGGTCCGTAGACACAGTCGTAGGCAAAGTCTTGCATGCGGAATATTTGATGTAAAGGGTGGAATAATATTTAAGTGGTCATTAGTGGGAATCAATAGGCACGGGCAGACTGTGGGTCCAATAGCCAGGAGTATTTCGACTCAATTCGGTGCCCACTGATAGGAAGTTGCTTTCAAAGGTCCCGTGCTTATTCGTGTTCACGCTCTGCAGTCTAAAGAACGTCAAAGGTTTCCAATTACAACGTGCTTTGCAGCGTTGAGCACAGCGTTTGCGCACTGCAACTTAAGTGATTGACAGCTTCAGCGCTCTTTGCTCGCTTTCAGTAGCCTATATAATCTATTCGCAGTTTGAATAAAAGTTTTATCTTTCATCCTGCTAAGAGGATCAATGTTGGCTATACACTGCAGAGTTTCAGCAGAGACAAGCGGATTAGTAAATCCGCTAAAATATCCCCTATATTATATGGCAGTAAAGGTTCACATTTGGCTATATGTTCTTTTAACTTATGGAGCCCTCTAAACATGCACACTTGTTCAAAATAGCCTGGTATTGGCAGATTGTTCACATGACGTAGGCAAAAGTTTTGTATAATTTACACGATGGATGCACGTTCTCATATTTTGTTCTTTTAATTATTACCATATTGGGCTGTGTGTCTATTTTTCTTAAATGCATCAACTCAGAATACATAATGGTGTTTGATTGCTTGTGTTACGTGAGAAAATATTTTTTGTCTATTTGATGTAGTAGATTTAATGGACTACATACATAATACATAGATACATAAAAGCGTCTGCTAAATGAATAAATGTAAATGTAATGCAGGTGTGGTTCGGGTCGCAGTCTTTATGTCAAATGGGTATTGGCTGAAAGTTGGTAAATGTTCTGCTGGGGTGTGTGTGTGGTAAACTATAAAGCTCATTTGATTTAAACCATTATCATCATTATAGATAAATCTTGCTAATTCACAGCAAAAGAATGCAGAAACAGAAATATCCAATTCACAAATCTGTGCTGCTTTTCTGTGAGATGGATGGAGACACACACACACACACACACACCATGGCGGATGAGGTCGGGTTTGACATCATCTCCATCACGATGACCAACAGAAATGAGTCCGTGTTTCAAAAATGTTGATAATGTTTCTCTTGATAATACTGGCACAGAGCGACTTGTCTCGTGGAAAATTAAATGTGAATCCTCTGCCTTTATCAGCATGTGTCGTGTCAAAGTCGAACAATAAAAGAGGAAATCAATCAAGAGATCACTCACTACCTGCATCTGCTGATAGCACACACACAGCACCTAACACCCCCCATTAATTAAACTAGCTCCCTATAATTACACTGATCTTCAAAGAGGGTGACAGAGAGAGAGAGAGAGAGAGAGAGAGAGAGAGAGAGAGCGAGAGAGAGAGAGCGAGAGGGGGAGAGAGAGAGAGAGAGAGAGAGAGAGAGAGAGAGAGAGAGAGAGAGAGAGAGAGAGAGAGAGAGAGAGAGAGAGAGAGAGAGAGAGAGAGAGAGAGAGAGAGAGAGAGAGAGAGAACAGGGGGATAAACCAGAAGAAAATAGAAGGAATGAACACGGGGCTGATTAAATGAATACATGCATCCGTGTTGTTGACTTCTGGGAGAATGTAACAGAAGTACAATATATATTAAGCAGATCACCAAAGAGCTAAATATGACATGTACGAGAGGGGCTGAAGGAAACACACACACAAGCAGCAATAAGCTGTTAAATGAGCTGGCTGCCGGCATCTCCTTTTAAAGGATGTGAGGGAGATTAGGCTGAGGCGGCAGAGATTTGCCACCACTTTTGATTAGGAACGGATCATCCTGGATTTTCTTCACATCACACGAACACACTCGCACATCAGAGACGCGGCTAATTACAAACGCACACAGGCGCACACAAATGCCCTCACACGCTCCAGCAGCGATGTCTAACTAATTACCTGCTGGAAATGACAGGATCTGCAGGTGAGAGGAGAGACGAGATGAGAGAGAGACCCTTAGAACTTTAACACCTGAGAGAGCAGAGGTGACCGTTATCTGTTTAACACCAAGAAGAGAGAAGACGAGAAAGAGTTGAGAAAAAGACGAGACTATTATGACATGAACACCTGAGAAAGGAGGAGAGAAGGTATGGAGACAAGAGACCCAAAGAGATGAGAAGACAAGACGATTATCACTTTTAACACCTGGGACAGACGAGACAAGGAAAATATGAGAAGTAATGAGACAGATGAGAAGAAAAAGAGATGAGTTTCAAGAGAAGAGACGGGATGAGACTTATCACTTGGACACATGGGAGATAAGAAAAGAGAAGTTAAGGAGACGAGAAGAGATAAGAAAAGAAGACATGGCAAAACAAAGACGAGTATCACTTAAACACTTAGATGAGATGAGATGAAAAGAGTAAGAGAAGTAGTGAGATGAAAGAAGACACCACATGAGATGAGACAACAAGAGACGCAAAAAAGATGAGAAAGAGACAAGATGGTTACTATGGGGGGAAAAGATTCAATCAATCATGATGATTTCTTTAATGATTCTGAATCGATTCACAAAAATCGGTACGCCAATCGTGATGGACAAATTTTGGATTGAAGTGTGAGGTGCCTAAAGACTCCGACCCCTAAAGGAGAGGTTTATAACAACACCTGGAAGAGGATAGAGAAGACAAAGGTTATCGCCTCCACATCTGCTTCTCTTCAATCACAGCGACATTCCAGAACAGACCGGTGAAGGAACTCAGCCTATCTATGAATGATCAGCCAAAGAAAATCCGGACACGAGGAGTCCTGAAAAAACGGGTCGTAAACCCATCACTCTGTTATTTCCAGGGATAAGGAGGGGTGGAACGGGAGGTGGGGGAAAAATGAGAGCGAGCAGAGAAATGCAACAGCTGTTTCCCATCACATCTGCACAGAGACACAAGCATCAGCTCACAGACACTGCCCTGCGGAGGAGAGAGACAGACACAGGGTGGTGTGTGTGTGTGTGTGTGTGTGGATGGTCACGGTGGGGGTGAGCGGTAGATGAAATATGGATAGAGAGGGGAGGGGGGGAGAGATGAAGTGAGAGTTGGAGTTGAGCTCTGTTGCTGAAGTAACCTGCTCTGCATTCCCCTTGAGTGAGTCTTTCACTCCCTCAGACAGCTGAAGTTCCTCTCGCTCGTGCTCTCGCTCCCTTTTTCTGACACTCGGAACAAGAAGGGCCTGTGTGAGTTCAAAGATGAAGGAACCCAAAGGAAAGTGTGGGAGCGTGTGTGTGCAAATGTCCTCATCAGACCCTGCTTCACCGCAAAGGCACGGCAGTCGCAGCGGCAAGGAGAAATAGGACATCCATCTTAAGCGGAGTGCCGAAGGAACGCCACCTCGCACCAGCAGCAGGGCTGTTTTTACAGTCATTTAGAAAAAATTAAACTAACATTTGTACATGAAGCAAATACAATGAAAAACTGTGGACTGAGGACAAACACAAATTGCTGCCAGAAGTGTAGCTTGTGAGTCATAAAGATTAGGAAAATCTACTTTGCGAAAACTTACTAACACACAAACATCTTACAGGGTGTGAGGACATCTGACGGATTGGGGGGGGGGGGTACACTGTTTCCATGGCAACAGATGAATTAACACCCCCCCCCCCCCACACACACACACACACACACACACACACACACACTGCACCCCTCTGAGTTTGCGTCTCCGGTAACCGCTGGGGATGGAGACACACACGGTTAGTGGTAGGTTTATCTCATCCCAGGTTATCATTGAGAGCAAATGGCTGAAAGATAATAATGAATCAAACTGAGAGGAAATTAATCAGACTGGAGGTCTCAAGTTGAAAAACACACAAACGCACACACATCTGCCTCTGAATCTCCCTCTCACCGGCTTTCAAAGCGTTTTGTTGACTGATAATGGCCGCTAAAATATACAAACGCTACATTGTTTGCTTTGCTTTCAGCCTGTCTTGATTGATCTCTCAACCGCAGAGAACTGAACCAAAATATTTGCTCGCTAGTTCAAAGAGCCATTCTTTACAGCATCTCTGGATTTACTCACATGCATGTTTACTTAACAATTTAAACAGGACTAAATTAAAGCTAATTAGTTTTACTACAGACTAACTTTAACCCAAAATCTAACGATAACAGAAAACGTTTTGGATTTCTGTTGACATTTCTCAAGCATTTTGTTTCCCAAACGCACACGCATGTACGCACACACACACGCGCGCACCCACACACGCAGAAAGACGCGCACACACACTTCTACCAGCATCTGTGCACTATTTAACCCTGTCTTATTCTATTATAGTGCACCAGGTGTAAGGTTGTGCTCACACCGTCTCTCTTCTTTCCATCTGTTCTCATCATCCATCTCTTTCTGCAGTCCAACTTTCCATGCTCTAATTAATTTATTCATACATACATAAATACATGCAATGAATTCTGGGAGATTAACCGCTATAAGCAAGATTAGCATTAACAATTTTTTAAAGCTAATTTTTAAAAATGTATCTCTTTAGTATATAATTACAAATATGCTTCAAAAGTCGACATGAAGTTGTCAACCCATTTAGCTTCCATAATGTGATGTATTTCAGAGTAAAATGGGATTTTTAATGAGACATAAGGAGAGTTTGATTTTATCATAGCAGATAACATGCCAGCACTGATGAATTATTCACAATAAGACCAGGAAAGTGCATTAAGACAAAAATAAGATTCATTTCAACATCACATTGACTTTAAATAACACCTACATTCTTCGACTGCTAGCTAGAAACTATTTCAACTCTTTTAAGGACTGCCAGGGACCATCCATGCACGAAGGTTTTCACTTTTTGCAGTTTGAGTTCCCATCAAAGCGAAGGACTGACTGAACGAGGGGATCTCAGAGAAAAGCGGAATGCTAAAGAAAGGAGATTCGTTTCATCTGCTCTTTTCGGCTCATCAGGAATGACATCAAATAAAATCTCTCACACAAGGTGAGGAAAGAATAACCGCGCAGCACAATAAGGTTGTTTGAACAAATCCATTTCAATTGCTTGAAATCCATCAAAAAATGTGTTTGCATAGCCTCTGTGTGAGAGCTGCTTGTTTGTCAGCCACACTTCCTCTGAATGTTAAAATATCAATCTTTCTCTCTCGCTCCTCGACACCTCTCCTTCTCCATCAACCATCCCTTCATTCACCCACCCATCTATTCATCCCTCTCTCTCCCTCAGCATCTAAATAAATAAACATTGAGAAGGGAACGAGGGAGACCAGGAGAGAAAAACTAGGACACTACAACCTGGGACCCATAGACCTCCCCCACACACAGACAGACTGAGAGAGACAGGAAGGAGTGGTATACCGGTACACATTTAGGTAAAGGAAGGAAGGAAGGAAGACGTGAGGGAAAGAGGAAAAGGATTGTATATATGTTCAGGAAAGAGAGATAACAGCAGGGGAGAGATGAATGGTGGACATTGGCACTATAAGATTATTAGCATTCCTGTAGCTCAAACTGTAGAGCATAATGTCATGGGTTCGATTCCTGGGGAACGCATGAACTGATAATATGTATTATTGGATAAAAGCATCTGCCAAATGTATATGTAACTGTCAATGTTATTAATAGTCCAAATCAGATAAATAGACTTCCATGGGGAGAAGACAAGGCTGAATAGAGATTTCTGGCCTTTTAAGCTGCATCTGCCTAATCAAAATGCTCCAGTGCTAATCACTTAGAGTCGATTTTACATCTCTTGCTAGCTGGTCCGCCTGGGGCTTTTTTCCTGTTCTTTTCTTTTTCGTTCACTCACAGGCCCGTGTTGCCCTGAGGGCTCTGTTATGGCACAGAAGAAGAATAGCTCACAAACTAAAAACAAATTTACACTTATATCATGTTAGTCTACTCATACATATGATATACAAGCAGATGATAAGCTTGCGTGCACATACAAAGCTGCATGAAAATACTCAACCGCACACACAGAGATCAGGAAATTTCATATGAAAATAAGAACTATGCCTTTCTAACTCCGAAGGGTGCAGGTCATCTCATATGTACGAGTTTGGCACACCCTATACATAGACACAGTCACAATTCATGGATCAGTTTATTTTTCAATGGAATATTTGATTGATAACAATTAGCCAACTAAATAAATAAATACATATTTAGTTTAAATTAAACAATTTTAAAAATAAATATTTTTTGAAAAATCTTACCATGCCCAAACCTTTGAAATGGTATAGTGTATATATAAATGTATTATAAATAAACATCCTATAAATGTTAACACGTTTTGTTACAATGATTTCTTGAAAAGACTGTAGCACGTAGCCTTTCACTAATTGAGGGATTGAGCTGCTCAGTTTAATTTAGATTGACCCCAAGTAGCGTTGTTTTCCCGCAGTGCCCTTTGAGGGCACAAAAATTCACCTAGTGTGTCAGCACTTTTATTCCCCATCATGCTTTGCTTCTCAGGGAGCACAGAGGGCCATAAAAAAGAAGAGCCAGTGTGAAAACTATCCATTCACCCCTCATAAAGAGCGTGAGGAACATTTTCTCCTCTCTTCATTCTTCTGTCCTCTAGAGAGCAGAGGAAGAGAAGGGTGGATCCTCCGACGCTGCCATATCACTTACCTGTATAAATGGACATGGCTGAGAGAACAATGAGGGGCTTTCTTTAGTCTCCCCCCTCACCCCACACACACACACACACACTTGTTTGAAATGCAGTGTGATTCTAGAAGAGGTAGGGAACAAACACAATGGCTCCTCTGTTCCTCCATGGTCACCATTTCATGTTCCCTTTACTCATCACTGATGAACTGAGCTGTGACTGACAGGTACTATATTGTAATGAATAATTATGTGTAATTTAGAGAGGAATTCAAAACAAACAATACAATAATGCATTATAATGCATCTACCATCTTTATAGCATAGCAGTGGTGATTTTGATTCATTCTAGTGACTCAAATCTTTTGACTCTGTTCACATATACCTTTACATTTAATCATTTAGCAGATGCTTTTATCCAAAGCGACTTAAAAACGAGGAACATTATCAGCCAAACAGATTCGTTCAGATTCATTCATTTTCAGTGTTTTACATCAGTAGGTGGAGGAATGTCTTTGTCTTTTATGAGCGAGTCACTCAACAGATTTCTCCAAAAACAGAGTAACAATTGTAATTTATTAATAGTGTTGTAGAAATAATGTGACTTAGCTTATTTTTGCAAATTATAAAGCAGATTTATTTTTTCCTCCATTGTGATGGCAACCGATACTCAAAACACATTCTTCCAACCACTGCACACATAAAAAAACCCAGCCCGAAACACCTTTACTGAATGTACATTGCTGTGTGACGCATCAAACAATAGCTTAAAGTAAATCTAGCAAATACGACACGTACGCAGAATCTATTGTCACAGGTGTCAGTGAATTCTCTCACTGATTCTTACAAGTATTTCGACCTTTAAATGAATCACCAAATGGTGCTCTCTGCCATCTCCACATGTGTTTTTCTCTTTCAACAATGGAAAATGAGCTATTTCGCTGATTTAACCTTCATGAACCACATAATGTGACAAGAAAGGAAAGAGACAAGAGAAGAGAAAGACTACTGGGAGAAGGAAAGAGAGGTCAGACCCAATTTTAAGAGAAATGGTGCGATTGGAAGCAGAAACGTGGACCTTCTTTTAGAGGAGAAAGGAAAGGGCAGAAGACGTGACTGCATCCAAATATTAGAGAGAAATAGACTGGTTGCATTTGAAAGAATGATTTTACATGAAAGGTAAATCAGGAACGAGAATCATGCCTGGGTTCTCCCGTCATAATAATAACTGCAAACACAGCACAGAAACAGTACTCTGAAGAAATATCAACTGTCCTGGTTTTACAAAGCTAACTGGATTAAACAACGAGTGAAAGTCCACAACAAATAAAAAGAAACAGCAGAACAACAACAAAGCTGAGGAAGAGAAATGAGAAAGAAAGAAAAGACATGACTAGAGAAATAATGAGTCAGAGAGAGAGAGAGAGAGAGAGAGAGAGAGAGAGAGAGAGAGAGAGAGAGAGAGAGAGAGAGAGAGAAGAAGAAGAAGGTCGCTGGAGAGTGACAGACTGAACATCCCAGCAGTCAGACAGACCCGTTAAGTGGACTGAATCCTCAAGATGGAAGAAGTGAGAAACAAGGGATAAAGAGCAAGAGAGAGACTGGTGGGAGGATGGACTGCACTCGTTTGTTAAATGGCTGACAGGAGCAAAAGAATGAGACAAAACATCACAGAGGGAAGTCTGAAGAAACACAATGAGGATCAGAGGTCAGAAGAAAACAAGAAAGCAAAGAAGATTGTTCGGCAAACATACCTAACAAAATGTTAATTGTAAGTTTGTATGTTAAAATGAATGAGGCTTAAAGGGAAAGTTCAAACAAAACTGATCTTGTTCTAAACGGACTATTTAAATTCATCCTCCATTACGCGGTCACCATTTACATCTCATATCATTTGGAAACTCTTGCATTGCCAAGGCAACAACTAACACATTTGTATTATTCCAAACTTTTTTTATATCAGCCCCACAGTGGAAAATGAAACCATATCTGTACCAGCTGGGCCAGATCGGCATGGAATGGAATGGTTTACCAACAAAAACGGTTTAGACAACAGTGGAAAAATAGCTAGTTTTGGATGAACTGTTCCTTTACATTTCAAACTTTCAAAGTCACCTAGACAAGCTCCAGTTCTCCTAGGGAGAACAATCTCGGGAGAACTTAATTTGGGTGATACACACACTCTTTTTCAGTTATTTTACAGTATTTCTTCTCAAATATGCTGACCTTATAAAATACTACATAGAACATACACTAGCATTCACCAAATGTACCCAACAGAACTCACAGGAGATGGGTAAAATTATCTTAAAGGTCACTGCTGTTTTTCTCTGACAGCTCGCTACATTGGGCATGCTAATGACATTAGCGTTCTCTGAGGAGCGCTGTGCCGCTCGCGCTTACAGGAATAAGATAATTCAGCTCGCTGTGACTGTGCTGTAGTTACTGTATCTGGTCTGGAATGAGGCTGCACAAAAAAAACTAGGCCATTTCTGGTTGGCTAGGATCCAGTCCGGCTTCCATCACGTCGTGGACTGGCCCGACATTCTGCGGACCAGGTGCAAGCCGCTCAGGAAGAGGAGGAGAGGAAAAGAGAGTGAAAGACAAGGGCAAAGTGGCGCTAACGTCATTGCTAACTACAACTGAGTGCAGGGATTAAGAGTGTGAAAAGGATGTGAAAGTGAAAAGAGGGTGGTGGGGATTTAAGAGAAAGCAGAGAGTAAATAAAAAAACGAGAAGATAAATCATCACATCAGACGTCCTCTGGAAACGAAGGACTATATTTCACAGTGATGTCAGTCCGACAGGGCAGAGGCTTAACGTCTTTAATAAGCCGTGTCGACTCACAAGGGCATCGCTGGCCTTGCTGATCGATACAGGATCAATGGAGCAAAGCCTTGCTTCCTTGTCTGCCTCTGGCTAGCCGACTCCAGATGGACACGCAAAGGACAGTGAGAAAAAGGAAGGACAATCTTTTAAACAGTATCAGTCACTTCATAAAAGAGTGAGTGAGAGAAACCGAGGCTAATAAGAGGGAAATTGTCTCCTGCATGATTTGTGAATGATGACCGGGCTACCGAAGGTCACATGGTTCGTCAGAGACAGCGGTTTTAATTTTCGCTCCCGTGGAGCATAACGTGTAGCATAATGATACAATTAATGACTAAAAACCTGTTCACACCAAGGACGATAGCTATAACGATAAAGTTAAAAAAATTGTGTATGAGAATAGGGTCCACTTCACAACTATAACAATAACGACACAGAGGAATGATATTGTTGGAATCACTTTTAAGGCTGGGACACGCCAAGTGTTTTTGAGCGTTGGTCGACTTAGTTTTTTAGTTTCTTAGTTTTTTTTTTTGTGTGCGTGTTCTCCGCACCGCTGGCTCTAGTCGGACACCGTTTTTGGGTCGTTCAGCATGATGAATTGACACTGGACCGTCGGTGAGAGTTTGTGTCTCAGGCTTTAGAATGATTTTTTCCAGCTGATGTACAATAAAAACACAGAACGTTAAAAAGTCAGAATCCATTCGTTTAATGAGATTGAGTGTTTAAAGCAGTAGAAGCGGTTTCCTCTTAAAATAAGCAGAACGTTATTGTGCATAGGTGTGGATGCTAATAATTAGCCCTATTATCGTTATAGTTATTTTTATGGTTATCGTTCTTGGTGTGAGCTGGCGTGTGTGTATGCATCTAAAATGACAATAAAATGGAGCATGATATCGCAGGACTGAGATTCTTTTAGCACTACTCATAATATAATGCAACTCTCCGTTGTGGGATTCAAGTTTCGCTTATGTAGCTATTCAGAGGCACCGCTACCCAGCCAGACACGTTCTTTCACGCAACCTCGTCTCTCCACACTCCGCTGTGCCCAGTGTGCGAGGGCGCTCGCAGCGAGGAGTCCTGAAACCACCGGCATGCTAAATTTATGAGACAGCACGAGTGTGCTTTTAAAAAATCCTCAGGAATCAGAACCACTTTCACCCCCCTCGTCCCTCCCTCTGTGAACCTCTTAGGACAAACACGCTCATTCCACTAAAAGAAAGGAAGCCTTTCAGTTACTTCATCATCTGATGTTTCTGCCTCAAATGATAAAGTATCTGCATGTGTTAGAAACACTCAGTAAGCGTCTCATTTCAACTTAAGGGGGAAAAACAGCAGTGCACATCCCTCTGCCCCCCTAACCCTAATCCAAGCTCTTTGATTTAATTCTGATTTGTTTCTGATTCATTTGGGTATATTGCATATAAACCAATGTTTATTATCATACAACCAATTGTATGATTTTAGTAAGCTTTAAATATAGCGCACAAGCCCATTTAACCACTTTAAATGTGCCTTTTGTGCTTCTTGACTGGTAACGCGAAGGTTGTGGGTTTGATTCTTAATACCGGCAGGAAATGACTAAGGTGCCCTTGAGCAAGGCAACTAACCCCCAATCGCTCCACGGGCGCCACAGTGAATGCTGCCCACTGCTCCGGTGTGTGTGTCCACGGTTTGCAGTGTGTGTGTTCACTACTCACTACTCCTAATGTGTGAGGAGCACTAACTTGGATGGGTTAAACGCAGAGGACAAATTCCGAGTATGGGTTACCATACTTGGCCTTCACATGTCACTTTCATTCATTCAGAATAGAGCAACTATGACATTCTACTAAATATGTACTTTTATATTTTATGGAAAATGAAAGTTACTGTGGAACATGAGAGTTAAATGATGAAAACTCAGTGAAAAACCTCAGTGAATATGGAGCCAACAAACCAGAAAGAGGAGCTTCAGTATCCCAAAAACCTTCAGGGTTGCAATGTTAATCATAAAACGAACTGGATGGCATTCTGTCTAGAGGGGCCGAATGCTCATCATGTCCTATTGCTTTTTATGCCATTTGGCTTCACAGTTAAAGAGGGCAGATCTGTGGTCATTTTCCCTATGAGTAGACATGACCTACTACAGCAACCTGGCAACTCTCAAAATTCCTATATCAACCTGGCAACCAGCGCAACTGGCTACTGGCCCCTAGAGGGTCACTCATCTCCCAGCATGCAATAGGACAAGGGGGTAAACTCAGCCAGCATGGGGTGTGATAACATTATGTTTTTGTGTGTGTCTCGCTGAATCATGTTTTATCTGCATTTTAGATGCATAAAGACAGGAACAGTTCCACCACACGATCATAAGGCACTTTATGATGTAGATGGTAAACCACAGCAGGAGCAGAACCCTGCTTTCTCATTCCTCCCTGCCACTTGTTTCAGTTCTCACCATCTTGTCAAAGCCACAATGGTCGGTTGGCTTTCCATCACTAGGCGAAAGACTAAAATATGAGGACCAATTTACTGGACATATCAACCCCATGAATCTCTAATACCGTAAAAGCATTCTGAGATCTGACATCTGCTGAACCAGTGAGAGCGGAGCGAGAGAAAGAAAGTGACAAGAATAGAGCGAGGCAGACAGAAAAGAAATGCTTGAAAGAGCCTTGTCCTCTAAGTGCTTCGAGGACCAGGCGAGATTCATTTTAGCTCCATTTTTGAACAAAGAAAAAGCGATTCTGAAAATAACCCCGACTGCAAAAGTTACTTATATTATATTTCACCTGTCACTCATAAGTCAGACTCCGTTGTGTTACATGGATATCGTACGAAGCTTGGTGGGAAAATCTCCAGTGTCCGTATTAGTGCAGGTTGATGTTAATTACAAGGTCAGTCATTGATTTCGGCAGACTTCATTCCCAGAGCTGCATGTCAAACACAGACTTGCGACAAGTGTCGTGTTAAAAGCTTTGGTTCCCCCATCCACAAATCCCAACACTCATCCAGCCTTATCTCTACAAGCAACCAGAATGAGAGATCCACAATCACTGATGGCTCCCTTCACCCGCACACACAGCTACAGGTTCCCAAAACCCCCTCATATACACTCATAAAGGTTCTTTATCAGCATCTATAGTATCCACGAAGAACCTATAACATCCATTAGAGCAGCAAGATTAATTGTTAAAAGATCGATCTCGTTTCACACACCCGCGATGCGCGATCTTATTTCTAAATTACAACGATTCGACTATGTCTATTACATTTTTTGACAAGTACGATCACAGTGATCTTCATTGATGCTGCTGCTGACACAGTTAAAGCAGTTGTCATGTATGAAACAGCTTCACAAACAGTCTTTTCAACCACACTGTATCATTATTTCTGTGCTACAAACATTCAAAGTCTCACAGAAGTACTGCGATAAAAGTTTATAATTCGGAAACAAACACTGGTGTCTACAGTAGCAATCAAAATAGAGTAAATCACTTTTTGAAAGTAATTGCCCTTAAAATAACGATTGTATCAAGTTCATTGTTACACCAGTAGGTTGCAACAAATTATTTAAAAAAAAAATTGTCATTGACTAATTAATTCATTAAAAAAAAATCTGATTTACCCCAATGAAGTATTTATGAGTGAGTCATTGAATCATTCATTCAAACAGTTTTTTTTAGAATTAATTAAATTAATTAATTAAAAAGACGTGTTATTTATAGTTGTCTATTCTCAATTTATCCAGAATTGTGCAGCTCTAACATCCATGGAATCTTTCCACTGCACAAAAGGTTCTTTATAGTGAAAACAATTTCTTTACATTATTAAAATGTTCTTTACATATAAGAAAAAAAATGGTTATTTTAAGAATTGTTCACTAAAAGGTTCTTTAAAGAACCCCAAAAAATCCCACTGTGAAAATCCCCTTTTGAAAATCCCCTTATTTTAAAGAGTGTACCAAGATAACCTTGTGTAAGAGTTTTTGCAGGAATGCAGCATTTTTTTAAATCAATGTTCTTTCCAGTCTTTCAGTTCTGTCTACTGCTACACCTCCTCCCACGTTCTTTCACCAGCTCAGACACTAATAAACAGCGTGGCCTTGAGGTCAGCATGAGGTGGGGCGGGGGGGGGGAGATTTGAATACACCAATGGCAATCATCGCTCAAACAAAAGCAAGCGGATAAGGACGGCAAGGGACGCAAAAAGAGAGGAAGGAAGGGAAAGAAATGGGAGAAGATGAGAGAATGGCAGCTGAAAAACCTTCAGAGTCGGTTCAACTTTTGTTTGCATGCTCCTCAGTTTCTGGAAACGGCAAACAATGGAGACCGTCTCGCCTGTTTACTCAACACTTCTTCACTGTTTAACCCACTTGAGCTAGCGCTGTTCCAATCGTTGTGTGTGCGCTTGTTAGTGTACGTCTGTAACTGCTGTACTCACACAGTTTAGAATAAGGTCATCTTGGCCTCCGCCTCCATCATCGTAGCAGCCTAACATTTTCCCCAACCCCCTCCTCCTCTCACTCAAACAAACACACACACACACAGACCACTTGATGCATTCAGCCAGAGACGCTGCTACAGTAGCCCCCCTAACCCTGGCTTTCAATGAAAACACAGTGTCTCCATGGCAACGGGTTCAAGCATTTTTTGACCTGTGTTCACTAGGAGGGTATTATAACACAATCAGTAGCTGCTATTGTGCAGATCTCTGCTGCTCCCAGTAGCCTACATTTCGGTCTGGAACTAGAAAGATGAACTGGCTCAAGATTTATACTCACAAAACTAGTTAAACCTACTTCCTGTCCATATAGCTCTTAATTTAAAAAGCAATAATGAGGTTATTAAAATAATGCTTTTATATTGGTGTGCATGATGTTGGTCTGATTGTTTTTAATAGGCACGCAATGAAAATGAGCCTTCAGGGGCCACCGAGTCGAGCTCACAAAACAATGCGTTGACCCTTTAAATATTTTGCAAGTGCTGTGTATAAAGGCAAAAGCTCCCAGGACACTGAACTAAACTGATGCGAAGGGAAAGGGGGGAAAGAGAAAAAAGGAAAACACAAGGCCTGTTTATACTGTTTGCTTAAGCGAGGCAATCATGACCCCTTCTTCCGCTGCTCTGTTCATGAATAAAACAAATCCTTTGTTTCGTTATTCTAGTTTTCCTCCTGAAGTGCAGCCGATGTACTGTGAAATAGGCCCAGGCAGAAGAGGTCCAGACCATGAATAAGTTAAAGGAGTAAATTGCTTTTTTCCCCTTATTTAGTTACGACAAAGTACTGCATCCTGTGATGTCACAAACCTTTACCACATCATATCCTCTTAATACATAATGTATTTTCCTATACATTACAAATTTGCCATATATAAGACTATTCATACCTTTTATTATAATCAAAACTAACAAGTTCCACTGAAGATCTTTTACAGTGTGTGTATGCTCGGTTAGACACTCACACCAGCCCAGCTCACTCGCTGTCAGGTGTTGTGCACCTGCGGACCATGACATGGCAACTGAATAATTAAACTGCAAAGATACTGAGGAGCAGCTGAATATACGATCAAAAGGAGCTGAAGTACGGCGAAATATGACGAAACAAAAGACGGTATACCGGCAATATACCGGTAAATTGATCGATCGTCGGTCAAATAAATTAACTGTTTAAAATTTCAACAACATGACGTTTTGAAAGTGATTTTTATAGCTTTCAGAGATAAGACTAAAATGACACTAAGTTGAAACCCGCATTTTTTATAATAAATAAATAAATAAATAAATAAATAAATAAAATACAACGTCCGAAACCCCCTGTTGCGTGATGGATTTATTTACGTGTCCTTTCAGGTGGAAATAATATGATATGATGTGAAGGGAGAAAAGACTCAAAGGACGCGAGGAACAGGGAGAATTGTGGTACGAGGGAGAGAGAGAGCAACGAAGGACGACTGGATAATGTCCCTAGTTTCGCAAACAAACACACCTGTCAACACGTATGAGGAAAAAAAGCACTTCTCAAGGCCACACCTAGAGAAACATGGCGCTTACCGAAACCAAACCCAAGGGAAAGAAACAAGATGAATGTCCAAACCGGAAAGTTATTTTCCCTCACACTATATAACACTGGCCTAATTAACCATTTTATTTCAATAAGAATATAATCATGATTGTAGTCAGAGTTCAGTGAGAGATGTACGCGCGCACGATTAAGATATAGCCTAACTTACTGAAGGATATTTATATTATGACTCCAGACTATCGCTTTGACGCTTTGATTGAGTCTATCTATTTGAATGAAAGTGAAAGAGAACAGTGTGATTTATAACCGGCGACAATTTGTGATTCCTTATGCTATTTATTTAAAGATCATAATATATGTCTTACCTTGAATAATTAGGAGAAGGAGTGCGATTAACAGTCCTGACATGTTCATCGGAGGGAAGGGTGGACAGTCCACCTTTACAAAAATTGTCTGTTGTCCGCTTGTTGAACTCGGTACAGAATCGAGACGGTCAGATGGAGATATAAACTGTTACGTTAGGTGGTTTCTCTAGTTTCTATCAATGGGCGAGCAGAGAAACTTAATGTGAAGGTGCGTCGCTGACGCCTGTTCAGCAGTCCCTCTTGAGTTGGTTTACAATCTAGCGTCCGAAATCCCTTTTAAATCGTATAAACAGCTTTTGTCCCCCGAACTGCGGTGTCCGGCGGTCAGGTAAGAAGCGTCCTACAGGTGAATAAATATCCAGTGAGTGAGTTGGAGGTTTCTCGGGCTCAGACAGCGGAGTCTCAAACCTGTCGCCCTGGGATCGGACTCTGTTGAAACTCTATCAGGAGCGCGAAGCTCATTGGACACAGTCGTGTGATGTCATGCCGTACGTAACGCTAAATTTAAACAGTCACCTAAAATCCAGTGGAGGCTCGGTACTTTCCAGAAACTAGAAGGTTTTGACCATTATTCCTTTCAGTTTCGGGCAACTAAACTATAATTCGATCCAATCATGACAGGAATTGTCCTACTTTCAGTTAACAGTTCTCATGTTTCGTCTTATAAAGTGCTGTATTCACTAAATATCAGAGCCTGACACTGTATTAGCCTACACACCTACTTCGTCATAATGACGAAATTCCCTGTGTATTTCCTTTGCCTTTTTTGGATGCTGGAGTATATTCTGGAAAACAACATTTACACCTTTCTAACCAGTCTTTTTGCTGGTTTTCACTCTTTTTTTATTTTTTTTATCAGTTCTTGCAGGAAATGTGCTTTCTCTTCGTTTCTAAAGCTTAATTGCCAATGTAAGGGCAGATATAAATGAGTTTCGTAGAGTTATAAAACGATGCAATAGAACAGAAATAAGCGCAGAAATATATTTTGGGTAAGTTTATTTGCGACTTTTGGGTTAACTAGTAAAGTGGCTCTAGCGCTCCCCTTGCTGGTAACACTAGACACTACAGCTAACCATATCATCGTTGAAACATGTGGCACATTTTACCATTGCATCAGAGTTTTGCATATCTGCATCTCCGAAAGAACTCTGATTTTGTTCAGAATCTATGGAAGCAGGCTTACACAAGGCGAAATACAATCACACTGAACAAAACTATACGTTTTAGTGAGATGAGATCAGTTCTGATTGCTGAAATAGTTCTGTCCTATATGGGCAGAAGTGCATGACTCTACCACAGTTCCATTCAGTTTCTGTCACTTTCACACCCCATTAAATCAAAACTGAAGCATCTCTCTCTTTACTCATTCTCTCTGTCGTTTGCACTGGGCCAATGGCACGTACAGTAGGCTACTTTGACTCTCATTAGCTGCTTTGCCCTAGTTTGCTCTCTCTGAAGTTTCTCTTCCCCAGCTCATTTACCCCTACCGTCTTTTCTCCATTTCAGTTTTCTTTATTTTTATCTCTTTTCTTTAGACCCTTTCTCATTCTTTAGCTCAGAGGTGATTAGAAGCTAAGCTGGTAATGGGACTTGGAGGTGCTGATAAGTCTGTTAACTTTAATTAAAGACATTTACGGGGATGTAAAGACATTTAGCCAGAAGCTGAAGACCATTTCTGATTACATCTCTAAATCCTTTTTCTTATGTTCTCACTCTCTTTCTCTCTCTTTTTACAAGCATATTCCCACACTCTTGGCTAACAGTCCACTCTGTTCAGTTTTATGACCAGCCAACATTTCCTACAGTTTGCAGTTCAGAAATTAGCATTTTTATACTTGTACTACATGATCTATTATACTATTTTGTACTGATCCTTGTTATAGCCAGAAGCAGGACTATGTGACTGCAGATAAAAACACTGACTTATCTCATTATGATACTGTAGCTGCATATAAATTACTGTGTTCTGTTTATCAGCCTCCATGTTGCTTCCGTTTTTTATATGTGTGTTGACGTTTGTTTATCAGCTTCTGTCACATGTTGTTCTCAGAACTTAATGTTTTGCCATTTTCCTGTCTTATGCTTGTGGTCAAATGCAAGAAAAGAAGACATACTCTTGCACTTTAGCTAGCTAACTATTAATGTTGTTTCCTAGCAGCACCATGGGGAACTATTTTCATGCTTTCATACTTGTTTGTTTTGGTTCATGCTTTATCATCTCTCCGCTCATGGCAGGTATGAAAATCTGTCTGAACAAATTTAAAAGCTTGTTATAGTATAGCGATAAAGAATATGTGCAACATATAATAATGTATATATATATATATATATATATATATATATATATATATAGTATTGTATTGAAATGTATTGTATTGTATTGTACTGTATTGTATTGTGTTAAATCAGTTATACTGAAAATGCAATTTTTCAAGTGTGACTTTATTTCAGACAACCTAAAGTGAATAAATATTACAGTCATCAAAGAGAACGCATCTTCTGCACATCTATATGATAATATTTAATATTATATATATATATATATAACTCTGTCTCTCTCTCATATATATATATTATGCTGGGAAGCAACATGTTCTGAACAGCTGTATGCCTTCATATTTGATCACATTATTGCAAGGCAGGAAAAGGGTTCAACAGAAAGACCTGAAAACAACACATGAATATATAAAATCTTATATATAACCTAATTGTTGTGTATGAACTATCACTGATATATATATATATATATATATATATATATATATATATATATATATATATATATATATATATATATATATATATATATATATATATATATATATAAAATTTCACTTTATTTGGCCTGGAATGAAATAAAGTTAAACCTGAAAAGTTACATTTCCAAGTATAACTCATTTAATTCTATACCGCAAAAAATCAAACATACTTTAGGGACTAGAATCTGTAGATATCTCTGTCATCTAAATGAACCACAGAGACACTAAATTGAATTGAGCTTATATTTAACGCTCTGATTAACATAGATAACTGCAGCGCAGTACAGGGGTTTTCACACTGTGGTTTGCAGGGGTCTGCAAGTGGATTCAAGGGGCTCCACAGAAAATTAGGGGGAAATTTATGTAAAAAGATAAACTTACAGTGTAATTTTCAAAATGATTAATTATTTTTTTAAGTATATTTCTTGCCCAGCATGAAAGTTTCTCAAGTTAATGTCGTGACTGAATTTTTTTATATATAATGTTTTTATAGATGTTATGCTTTTCAGTGTTGTGTGTGTGTGTGTGTGTGTGTGTGTGTGTGTGTGTGTGTGTGTGTGTGTGTGTGTGTGTGTGTGTGTGTGTGTGTGTGTGTGTATGTGTGTGTCTGTGTGTGTGTGACTTCTTGCGTTTAAAAAATATGATCTACAGGTAATCTATGGAATGATGTGGTCATGGTACGTGAGGACTCATCTGTCACCCTATCCTGCTTTGATTCACCACCCAAATCTTCTGTACTGGTTACCTGGAAGATGATGTCAGCGAGGGAGGATCGCTGGTCATATTTGTTATCAGCCAGCTGCATCGATGGACAAACAGATGGACGCAGTAGCAGAGTGTTTGGAGGCAAGACTTTTGAGATCTCTGCGGATGCCTCTCTGATCTTCAAGGCTGCAGCAGCTTCTCAAGGACGCTACTCCTGTGTGATAGAACAGGACAACAAGAAGCTACAGGAGAGGATTGTTCTGCTCGCTCTGATTAAATGTAGACTACACAACCCCACCATGCACACCTCATTCATCATGTCTCAATGTGTCTGATATCTCCAGGCATTCTCTCCCTCTCTTTTGCAGTAACTGTCACTCCCACGCCCCCTGTCACAGTGGACAGTACACTGAGACTGGTTGCTCAGGTGTCTCCCTCCTCCGTGGCTGCCTGGGGAACGTGGGTGTCTTCCTCGGGGGAACAGCTATACACTGAAATCTCCCATGACAAGGGCAGTCTGCTCAGCAAGCTGCCTCGCATCACCAGCAAAGACTCCGGAGTCTATACCTGCAGAATCCGTGTCCATGGTAACAATGACACGTCTGTCTCGGAGCACAGGGTGAATGTGACGGTGAACGGTGAGATTTGAAGATATTTTGTGAAAGCACGCTAGTCAGATAATCTGCTTAGTAAATGTTATCTTTTAAACACGATGGGAAGGATATAATGTTCAGTTTTTTTCTAGAATGCAGCAAAAAAAAGCAGAAAGTTAAAAAAACACTCTCTTATGAAAGAAAAAATAACAGATATTTTATCTAACAGTAGAAGACCTATACACTTCATATTATGGAGCCCCTAAGATTAAAGATGAAAGGATCAATACTATTTCAATGTTTTCGCGTTTACTCGCAAAACTTTTGAGTTCTCTTGCAATAGTATTGCGTTTTCCACAAAAAAAAACATTGTGTTCGCTTGAAAAACTGAAAAACTTTGCGTATCATTTCATATTTTTTTTCCACCATCATGATGGCTTATGTACAGGGTGCAACAGTATCCATTAATTTTCTCCTTTGGGAAATTGATTTTCGACGATAACGTATAGACATTTATAGACAGACTTCCTGTGAGTTCAGTGGTTGTTAATTGATGGTATATGATTTTCTGAAGCCACAAGTCCGCATTATTTCAACTTTCAAAATGATCGTGTTTAACAACTGAATACATGGTGAAAGACTACATTACCCATCATGCTGTACAGAAAATTCCACCAATCAGAGAGTCACGGAGAGCAAATCGCCCCAAAATTCACCTGTTTGTTTTACTCTGCTATTCATTCAGAAAAGAAACAAGTGACAGTCTGATTCTGAATACTTAAGACAAAGTCCAAATTCACAGTATTCATAAAACTTTAGCCAACAAGTACTGGGATGACTTAGTACTGGTGAGATTGTGAAGTATGCATGTACGAATGTACACTTTACTATCCCATGAGGCCACAGGAGATGATTTGTGAATGGTAAAATGACGCAACTGACGCTGGGACGCATGACAATGACAAATGTAATACATCTGAATTGCATTCATACCACTCACATTTATACTATATCAAATTTAATGTTCACAAAGTAATTACTTATTCAGCAGTGCTTTCGGATACAGCCAGTCTTTATGAGTCACTGAATCATTCACTTAACCAAGTCATTCAAAAACACTGATTGATTCAAGAATGTATAGCTACTGTGTGTTGCTTACAGAAGCAATGGTTGACTTTGTTTGGAACTATATTTACTGATGAAACAAAAGTAGACAGTACTGTAACTGCCAATACTGTGTCTAAAATGTAGATTGCTTATTATTATTTAATACAAACAATGTTACAGATCTGAGACTACACTACATAAAAAAGCAGGGAATATTTCATTGTCATTATAAACAACATCTAACTTCCTCTCTCTCTCTCTCTCTCTCTCTCTCTCTCTCTCTCTCTCTCTCTCTCTCTCTCTCTCTCTCTCTCTCTCTCTCTCTCTCTCTCCCACTCTTTCTTTTTCTCTTTCAGAGAGAGCTGTGTTTTCTTACACAGACATGACACATGGTAATAGGCTCTTTTGTTTCCGGAATACTATTGTGAATAAAATGGGACCATCCTTATGTGCCATTTACCCAGCCTACACTAGTCAAACCTAAATATTCTCCTTCAGGTTATTTGAACTAACTGAACACTGAATTGTTTTCAGCTAACCTCAACGTGCTTTAATTATTGATTGATTGTACAACAATATAATAAACTATTTTGGTCCAAAATGTTGTGTCAGCACATGGTTAATCAGGGTTATTAAATCTGAGAGGAGAATGTTTCTGAAGAGCTTTTGCTGAGCTTAATAACATAATCCCCATTTTCATGCCTGTCTCGTTTCTGATATCTCCCATATGACTTTGCTCTGGGACTCGTAATGTTCTATTCGCTTGACTGTGTCAAGAACAAAGAGGCTAAAGTGACTCGCAGCACAGTGGACAGGATCAGTTCAAATTGACGATATTGTTCTTGTATCACAGTCCATTTTTCACTCGATTGGCTTCTTCAGTTTCTTTTTATACTCTTTTGCCTTGTACTTTGTATTTCTGACTTTCTGTTGTGTTGAATGAGTCTCTTTCCCTATGTCACTTTACCTTCCTTTGTAATCTCTCCTACCCTGTGTCCTCTACAGGAGGCCCACGGTCTATGGCAGCCCTCTCTCATTCACTGGTTACTCTAACCTGTCCCCCCATTCTTGGTGACTATGTGCTACTCTACTGGGAGTATCCTGATTCAAAAAGAATGGAGCTCATATTTCAGTTTGACCGCTGGAGGAGGAGCTCCACCAACACCACCAAACACCACCTCCATTTGATAGACCCCTCCTCCCTGGCTGCTAGTGGGAACTTCTCCTTCCTGTTAAGCCCAGCCCTGAAGGATGGAGGACTCTACTTGTGCGAGGTCTTCCTGGATGACAGGGCTTTCAGCCAAGGCAACACACTGAGTGTTTTACATGGTAATATTTTTTATGTAGGCCTACATCGAGACTTTTTGACATGACGAAAGGACGGGACTTGATTTCGTTTTTTGGAAATTGGTTGTATAACTGCCATTCAAACGGAATGGTGGTTGTAGTAAGCGCTAGACGAAAATGGATATCAAAAAAAGAACAGTCTTTAATCAAAAATCTCAGGAGACAGAAAATGTATTTACAACCACGCAAACTGAAACTATGCAGAACAATGAACTGAACTAAGGGCTTAAAACCCCATAGGCAATCATTTAATCCCTTAAAACTCATCCTTGATCACCAAAATGGCATATTTTAAAAAAAAAATCCTGTGAAAAATATTTATTTATGCCTTAAAATTGCTTAAATCTAACTCTACACCCTTGCTTCATGTAGTATACATAGAACCATGAATATGCAAATGAGCCACAGGTGATTTCAAACCACGTTTTTGAAGCTGTCTTTTTTCACTGCAGTTTTAAGTAGAAAATACTCAGCAATGGTGTTGACATGAATTTGCACATGGGTTGTCTTAAAGCATGTTAAAAACACCACATAAATATATACAACATTAAAAACTAGATTTTCATCACAGGGGGTCTTTAAATACACAGGGAGTAATGAGGTAACTAAATGAACAACAGGTGAACATAATAAGTAACTAAGGTAGCTAAGTAGCAAACAGAACTCAGGCAAAGCATAACAGGAAACAATGAAAACAAAACACAGAGGGTGCTTCTCAAACAGAAGGCTGCATCCTACCTAGACCGAGTCCTTCCAGTCTTTCTGAGGCTCGTAGGCTAGAGTCCTCAGCATTAAATGCTAGAATGAGACGGTCTAGTAAGTGTGCATGCTATGTCACACATGTTCCCACCCCCACGGTCACGGCACGAGAATACTATTAAAACTTAATTTTGGAAAAATACTTTGTATTACAAATCTAAATATTAACTGGCTTTCTATTAATGCAATACAGTGAATGGCAGCCGTCTCCCAGTGTTTATTGGCATTTACAGTCATTATTGGCAGTTTAGTGTTAAGTGATTAATTTACTGAAAAAAAAAAAAACGAACATCATGCCTTTCAAGTCCGAAAACATTATTTTTGTCTTAACTCAGACAAGCTCAGCACCGAATCATTTCCCATCAGTTTATTTCTGTGAATTGGAATGTGTGCAAAGGATTGTGGGTGATTTAAGGCCGCGAAGGATACATCCGATGCATCCTTCAAAAGAAGGATGTGAAACGAAGGCTGCCTTCCAAGGAGCCTTTAAAATGAGATGGCCTTCAGTGACATTTGATGACGTGGCAGCCGAGATATGCAGCGTTCATAGGATGCAGACTTCCGTTTGAGAAACACCCAGAGAAAACTAACCAGACTAGAGCATAATCCTGACAGTCTGTCACTGATTATGATTAAAGATTAGGTGAGCACATAAAAAAAAAAATTATATGCACAAATAAATCATCAATAATAAACATTGCATGGTAACTTTAATTTTAAATATTTAATTTAAATATAAATAAATAAATATAATTTTTAAGAAAATGAAATCCTATCCTTATTTCACCCTCATCCATGTGTTTCTCCAAACACTCATTCACTGATTCTTAATGTTGCATGTTCTTGCATCACTGGTCTTGAATTAATTTTATAAATGCACAAGCTGTTATATCAATCACAGTAGTTCAGCATCCAAGAGTCAATCAGTCAGTGTCTTGACTTTCATCTTTCGTTCTTTTTTAATCCGATCTCCCTCCGTTGTTACTTTAATCTCTTCTTCCCCTTATGTCCTCCCTGCTCTCCTTTTCCTCACTCAATTCTTTTACTTTTGTCTCTTCTTTCTATATATATCCCTCTCTCTAACATAATGTTTTTAGTAGGCCTCATTACAGATCTCATTATGTGTAATTACACCTGCCCGTTCCTGCTGACAACTCTGTGGTTTGTGGGATTACAGTTAAAAACTGAGCTCAATTAGCTCAGGATTGATGCTGCTTTGTGTTGAGGAGACACTGTACATCAGTCACAGTCAACTGCAGCTGACCAGCTACACCCGGCTGTTTAATGAATATATATCATTTTAACCCTTCACTGACCATCTTCTGCTGTCTGTTTCACCCTCAGGATACATCAAGCCATCCCGCTCCGCTCTGGAACTGACTTGTATGTACTCACAGCGATCACAGGTCAAAGCTGTCAGATGGTCATATGTTCAGGATCCCAGTCGCTTTCTGCAATCAGCTGCTGTTTTGGGCCGGATCACAACCTCTGTAGCGCTTCCTGTGACCCCTGAGACGGCAGGACGTTATGCCTGCACTATGTATCTGAAAAATGGAAACACAGTGCAATATATGTACACCGTCACAATGGCCAATATAGGTGAGATAAAGATGTATTTCTCACTCTCTGTCTGGCACTTTGCTTCTTCAAGGTATCAACACTTAGCCTACATTTAAAAACTTGAAAATTGACAGAATGCAGGTGAATATTTATTCCAAGGAGTTATTTTTGTTGCGTGTGATAGGCCTTCAGTGTTTCATTGTATTTTCATAATGAATGAAGGACAGGAACATTAGTTAGTGGAATCATGTAGGTCACCGGAGAGGTCACATTTCACAATGCAGAAAAATTAAGTACCTTGACCAATCAATTTCATGAAACCCAACTCCATCATTATAGATTATTTCAAACAAGGCTCGTGAATCTCTAGAGCAGCAGGGTGCAGAAAATAGATCTTCTGCAGTTCTGCTATTGAAAAGGGACTGATTTACTCAACATCATTTATTTATTCATTTATTCCAAACCTGAATAAATTTCATTTTTCAATGGAACATAGAAAGAGAAATTTTCAAAAATGTGCTAGTTGCTATTTATCTTGAAATTACAATGAATGAAGACTGTGGCTTCGAAACAAAATATGCAAGTATCAAGCCATCCACACAGAAATAGAGGTGTGTTTTTAAGTGGAACTGTGTTTTTAGAATGCGGTGTAGGGCCCGTGAAATTGGCCCAATATGCCGCGGTCCGCCAATACACAGGGAAGGTTATCACGTGTTCTGTCCTTACTCGTGCAAAATATTGGTTGGTTAAATTTGTAATATATTAATCATATATTTACTCGTTTATTTCATCTGACTCCATAAATGAAAAGGTTTTAATGATATCTGTGGATCATTAATCATGAGTGAATGTTTGACTATTCCGTTTAACTCTTCAATCGAAATAATATCAGAGTCAGTCAGAATAATCAAATGTAACAATTTATTATGTCAGGTAAATGTATCATGCCAATTTCATGATCAATTCAAAGATAATCGATACAAAACATCAAATGCTCTGGAATAGAGAGAAGATGCAAACCCAACATTTAAGAAATACGTTAGGCTGAGAGATCTATATCTCTCAGCCTAACGGACCGATCTGAGGTACAGAAAAGGCCCCGAACACTCTGCTGCATCTCCTTATATAAACCTTTCACAAGGAAACATGTACTAACAAAAGAAATTTGCATGCAGTGGTCGCACCTTCATGGGGGTGGGTGACCATTTGCTTGAGAGACCACCTTCCTTTGTAAGTCAGTTATCCATAAACTCTTAAAAACCTTATTACCTTTTGTTTTACTTATTTTGGAAAGAGACATTCGTACCAGTCGCACTGTGACATTTTAAACGATACCAAACATGAAAATACTCTGTGATAATCATTTACATTAAACTATACATTTTCTTGGGAGAAATCAGGTGATCATCTGAGCATAAGAGAGAGGGGGTGAGGGGAGAGGGAAAGAGATGTAGATTAGGATGATTCAGAGGTGAGACTTTCGTCTCAATGGTGCAAGAGGGCCAGTTCAAATGGTAATCTCCAGAGAGGTCCTCTTGTCCTCTCAGGGTCTGGTCACCCCCAAAACAGACTGTCTGGAATTTCCTAATTTATCAATTCTTACAGCGGTGTCAGGCACGAGATGCTGTAAAAGAAGCGAGACACAAGCGCAATGGTCAAACACGTCCATCCAACGCATGTTTATATAAAAACAAAGGAAAAGCAGTGCAGTGGAAATGAAAACAACGCATAGCACAGGGTAGTGGAACGGGAAAAAAAGTGCTCTTTTTGAATGGCCCTTAAAAGTGGTCCTATAGGGTCATATAGGTTTGTCTGAAGAACAATGTCAGACCCTAGCCTGGGTTTCTCCATGCTGCCTTGCGCGCAGCGCGATTTTATTCATGCTGCTAGGCAGCCTGGACACCATGGACCAGATTTTCCCCTCAAAAAGGGAACCAATCACAGAACGGGGAGGGAGCAGCAAGACGATGACGACGTCTATGCGACACACCGAAGCAGTTTGTTTATATCTATGGATCCAACATGGCAGCAGACGCGAAGTTACCTTTCGATGCAGCCTTAGATAGTGTTCTAAGTAGTTTAGAACGCAAGTTTATTTCGTCTTCTTCCTCGTCGAATTTCTGTCGCTCTACATACGTCATCTGGTATAATTGAAACGATTGGATATGAGCTACGTGCAGGTGCATTTGATAGACATTCGTAGCGCCCAATAAACGCCTCTGGGCATTCGTAAACCACGCCTCAAATACGAGAAAATGAACGTGGTTCCCAGACCACGTCTCAATGAGACGAGGTCTGACGTTAGCCAGGCTAGTCAGACCCATGAATGAATTGTTCTTTTGAGACAGATCTTTGCAATGTATTATTTATTCATGTATCGGACATCCCTGCTTCTGCTATGAGGTGTGTTCCATTCATTATATCAAGTTTCATCTCAAGTTTCTTCTGTGTGATGGCACTGGAGAGAATTCTGAATGAACGTATTTTGTCAAACGAAGTGAACTTCAACAGATTTCCTGTGCTCGGGGAATAGAGAGCAGTGAACACTCCAGAGGCCCTATCAATCGGAGCACAACTATGAACTCTCATGAATTCACCAAAGAGAGATAGAGCAGATGTCAAGATATTCAATAAATAATGACTTAGGTTCAGACTACACGATATCAGCCTGATTTTGGCACAATTCGCTTGATATATAGTGTTGTGGTGATTCGTAAAGGACAAAGGGCTTTGGACGCAAGAATTGATCGTTTTATCACGTATAGTGTGTCATAGTGGACGACACGACAACTGAAACCGCGTCACGATGTCACACAGAATGGCATATTTTTTTTACAGTCCTCCACGACTGGTTCCGTCACACTTGTAGCGTTGACCAATAGAGTGGTGCCGGTATGATGTCACTTTGTAGGCCAACCGGAGAAAAACCCAATAGGATTTTCCAATAGGCTTTTGGATTATCGCTAAAAACAAGATCTGTGATCAACAAAAGTTTATGATACTTACACGTTTTGTCCATCAGGGTAATTATCACAGATGAACACAACTTTTATGAATTCTAAAGCCTAAATGCAGTCGCTAGAAGTAAAAAGCTAAAGGTAGGTTATAAACGAACTACATCACGGTCCCACGATTTCAACGTCACCATTACTAAGCTTCCGACAACTCTTTCAGATTCTAAAAACATTTTCCCAGAATGTTTGAATTAGAATAGTTTATAAGAGCACAATTATAAGCATAATGAGGCTGTAAAAGCAGACTCGACTTGATGACGTTTAATCTCTTCGAGAGCCTCTGTATAGTCCCATTTAGCCACTTGTTAGCAATCGCCTTTTTCAAGACACCTAACAGCTTCAAAAAAATCACGAGTTGGGTAATACTGATGTATTTTATGTCATAGAATAAAACGTGAAAGTGTCTTGAGCTTGTGTTCACCACAGACCTTATTTCAGCCATTTAACCAAAACCCCATTCAAAATCACCCATTGACTTTGCACAGAACCACTACTTGGAATTTGTCCTCTGCATTTAACCAAGTTAACCACACATTCGGAGCAGCGAGTATTAGCTAGTTATTTTAGTCGATACAGTTTTAAATATGAACATTTTTCTTACACGAATGCATCGCTTCACTTCAGAAGGCCTTTATTAACCCGCCAGAGCCGTGTCGAGCACTTTTATCAGGGATGGATGCCCTTTGATGGACTTCCAGAAACAAAAACCCATTCACTCACATTATAAAGCTTGAAAGAGCCAGGACATTTTTTTATATAACTCTGATTGTATTCGTCTGAAAGAAGAATGTCATATACGTCTAGGATGGCTTGAGGGTGAGTAAATCATGAGCTAATTTTCATTTTTGGGTGAACTATCCCTTTAAGCTGTTCCTTTAAACATGGTTCAGATTTTTTTTTAAACTAAAGATTCACAAATATTTAATATTTTTATTTATTTATTATTATTTAATATTTCCAAGAGTTTAAGTCATGGTTAGAGAGTATTTTAACCACAGCAGTGTCATCAGATCTAGGCTAACATGTAAATAACAGAGAGACTCAGACTGTCAATGATAGATAAGAACGACATCTGTTTGTTCGCTGTTTGCATAAATGATGCCACCTCACCACATGCAAAAACATTAAGTCAAAACCTTATTTTGTTCATTTCTCTTCCTCGTCCTCCATATCTCTGCATCTTTCCAATACACGCACTCGGGGATATACTCATTACGTCATGTCTGCGGACGGTATCGTTTCTTCCGTCCTTTCGCTCTGTGTTTGCTCTAAAGTTGCATGCACTGTGGCTCCTTCATATCTAAGAGAATCAATTTATTTATTTATGAATAATTTATTTTTGAAGGTAATTAAATAATTTCTAACCATTGCTGTCTACTCACATTGATACTCTTGTTGAGCAGATCTAACAGTTTCTCCAGGCCCTACACTGCCACCTGCAGGTGAGTATTGCTATACACACACACACACACACACACACACGCTTCTGCACACTGATGGGTAACCTAACTTAGCTTTTCTTTTTCTGTCTTTCTCACACTCCCCCCAGCAGAAGATGTCTCAGCATCCTCCTATGTTTCTTCGTTCTCATTTCTCCTATTTCTGATACCCATGATTGCCGTAGCTGTTGGGGTGTTGCTATGGAGACAGGGCTATTGCGTCACCCACCGAAGTAAGGGCCCACATTTGACTTCCCCCCCCTGAGTCCATCAAAAATATGAAGGCTGTCAGTTCACCCTGGCAGAGAATGATGGACAGAGCAAACCACAATGGATTTGGTGTGATGTGAAACCCCTGTGTGTCTGTGTTTATTCCTGTAGGTGTCGAGCAGTCGCTGTCTCACCACTCCGGAGAGGTGGAGAACATCTATGAAAATCCTGACGATCTGAGACAGGTGATTGAAATGCGCAGCTCCTCCTCCTCTCCGTTTACCTTGCTGTTTCTCTTTCTCCCCCTGCTGTATTATTAAATCTATTTTTACTACCCCTTCTTTCTTTCATTCCCCCTCTCTCTCTCCTTGTCTTTCTCTCTCAATGTATATCTATCTGTGCTCTATTATTAAATCTATTTCTTCCTTCCTCTTTCTCTCCCTCTCATCTCCCAGCAGACACCTCCCCAAGGCGCAGTCTACATGGTGAGTTATTATAGTCCTTCTCAGGCAGAGCAATGAGTAATAGTGTGTGTGTGTGTGTGTGTGTGTGTGTGTGTGTGTGTGTGTTCCAGAAAACAGGTCCCAACATTTTACAATCTGTTTGACAGTGTGTGTGTGTGTGTGTGTGTGTGTGTGGGTGGGTGGGTGGGTGTGTTCCATTCCAGTTCTGTCACGCCTGCATTAGTGATATTAGCAGATGAACCGAATCAAACCTCTGCCAAACTATAAATCTGAGATGTCTCCGCCCTTCTCATCCTTGTCCCTGTTTCTCTCTCTCTCGCTCTCTCTCTCTCTCTCTCTCTAGGATCTTAAGCCAACGGGTGAAATGGATGTATATAAAGAATTAGATAGGTGAGACATGATTGTCTCTGGGTCATACGGGGGATACAGTGCATGCGTGTCATTGTTCATATGCTCTCTGTGCATTAATCATCCTGCTAATGTGTGTGTGTTTTCTCATTTCAGATACAACCAGTGCTGTGGTTGAGTACAATGGATGTTGAGATAAAACAACTGTATCTGAAATAAAATTGTACATACATAAATTTGTGAGACGTATATGTGTAACTTATGACAGCAAACTGTTTTTGTTATTACTATAAAAATGACTTTCTTTCATAGAGAACTTCATTCAAAGAAACTTTTTCTTTTTGTTACCTTTTTTTTTTTTTTGTAATGTCAATAATAGTGCACTGTAAGAAAAAAATCTGTAGAAAAATGGATAGGTCATTTTCTGCCAGGACATTTTCTATTAAGTTTACAGACATTTTTAACCCTTAAACCCAACACAATACAATGCATAATTCAAAATGGGTGGAAAACACCTGTGAATAATCAAGCCGGAAAATTCCTTTATACAACCCCAAATCAAGAAAAGTTGAGACATTTTGTAAAATGCAATAAAATCAAGAATCTGATTTGTTAATTCTCTTTCCACATTATTTAACTGACAAAATACAAGGAAAAGATTTCCAATGTTTTTTTGTTTTTTGTTTTTTTACTGAACAACTTAATTGTATTTTGCAAAAACAAACAAATTTTGGTTTTGATGGCTGCTACACTCTCCAAAAAAAGTTGGGACAGAAGCTAAATAAAAGTGAAAAGCTTATAGGATATCCAAGTTAAACTCTTTTGAAACAGTCCACAATAATAGGTGGATTGGTAATAGGTGAGGGTAAAAGGAGCAAAGCAAAGATGGGTCATGACTCATCACTTTGTGCCAAATTTTATGAGAGGATTGTCAAACAATTCAAAAATCACATTTCTCAATGCAAGATTGCAAAGTAGGTCTTTCACCATCTACCATACATAATATTGTAACAAGATTCAGAGAAATCTCAGTCTGTGTAAGGCAATGCAGGAAACCTCTTGAATATGTGTGACCTTCAGATGACACTACATGAGAAACCGTCACGCTACTCTTAAATACAGCCACATGGGCTCAGAAGTACTTTGGAAACCGTTGTCATTTAACACAGTCTGCTGCTGCGTCAAGGAATGCCACTTGTTATGCAAGGAGAAAACTATACATACATTCTATGCAGAGATGCCACCGAGTTCTCTGGGCCAGAGCTTGTCTTAGATGGTCTAGACAGTGGAAGTATGTGCTGTGGTCATAACCCCATAGCTTGTTTATGTGAAAAACGGACATTGAGTTCTCAGTCCCAAAGATGAAAGGGACCAACCAGACTTTTATCATTGACAAGTGCAAAAGCAAACATCTGTTATAGTATAGGAGTGCATCAGTGCAAATGGCATGGGTGACTTGCATGTGTGTGAAGGTACCATTGACTATATTGGGATTGTAAAGAGACATTTAATGGCATCAATGGGAAGCAAGATAATGCCTCATTCAGGATGTGTTACAACAGAGTGGTTTCTTAGACACTCTACACCATAGAGTGCTTGACTGACTGCAGTCCACACCTGTCTCATATTGAGAATATGTGGCCCATCATGAAAAGGAGAATAAGACAACGATGACCACAGACTATTGAGCAGCTGTCTTGTATCAGGCGAGATTGGGCAAAAAATCCACACTAAAAAAATGTGTATCCTCAATTTCCAAACTGGAGTGTGTAGCAGCCATCCAAATCTAAATTTGTTCATATTTACAAAATATAATTAAGTTGTTCAGTGAAAACATTGGACATCTTTTCTTTGTACATTTGTCAGACAGATTCACAGATTTTATAGCATTTTGCAAAATGTGCCAACTTTTTTTGGATCTGGGGTTAGGCCTATTAACAAAGGACATTGGACCCTATTTTTATGGACTTTTTCTTTTTTTGAAGTAACACTATGATATTTTAGGTATTACCACCTGGTGTATTAAATGTATTACACTGTAAAAAAAAAAAATTACATCCCCAAGTCAAAAATTTCTAGTGACTGATCACATCTAAATTTTTCAATTAGTCTGACGTATTATTTCTCATTGAGCCAATGTTAACAGACTATTGCAACAAGAATTGCACTTGGGCCAATTTAAAAATTTTGACTTGGAGAGGTTAGAAATTTTTTACAGTGTATGCATACATAAAGGTGCATTGTGTCTTGTAAACATAAAACTCATATCAATTGATAATCGGTCCTGACTCAATAATAAAATACCTATTCAAAATACAATTATGAACATTTAATATGTAATAAAATATTTATAATAAATAGAATCATTATTTTTTATTAATAAATGCATTTGTCATGTGTATTTAGAATAAAACTATAAGTAGATCAATATATCATGAAAAAATATCAGAACATAATATATATATATATATATATATATATATATATATATATATATATATATATATATATATATATAGTGCAATGCATAAGTTAATACACCCATGCTAAAGTTGACTAAAAAGAGGAATAAAAAATCATATTTTGGAAATTGAACTTAATGCCTTAATTTAAAAAATTAGGAAAAATCCAACCTTTTAGGACACCAATTTTCTTTGTGAATGAATAATGTATCGTAAATAAATAAATGTTCTTCCTTAAAATACATGGTGCATAAGTGTGTACACCCCTATGTTAAATTCCCATAGAGGCAGGCAGATTTTTGTTTTTAAGTATTTTTTTATTTATTAATTTTTAGGATACTATGCATCCTGATTAAGTTCCCTTGGCCTTTGGAATTAAAATAGCCCCACATCATCACCTTCACCATACCTAGAGATTGGCATGGAGTACTTTCCATAAGATCATCTCTCAATGCAAATCAAACTAGCTTTTAGGCTAACTGAAATAAAACCATGCCAATCTCTAGGTATGGTGAATGCTATGTGATGATGTGGGGCTATTTTAATTCCAAAGGCCAAGGGAACTTAATCAGGATGCATAGTATCCTAAAAATTAATTAAAAAAAAATACTTAAAAATAAAAATCTGCCTGCCTCTATGGGAATTTAACATAGGGGTGTACACACTTATGCACCATGTATTTTAAGGAAGAACATTTATTTATTTACGATACATTATTCATTCACAAAGAAAATTGGTGTCCTAAAAGGTTGGATTTTTCCTAATTTTTTAAATTAAGGCATTAAGTTCAATTTCCAAAATATGATTTTTTATTCCTCTTTTTAGTCAACTTTAGCATGGGTGTATTAACTTATGCATTGCACTGTATATGTATGTATATATAAATATATATATATATATATATATATATATATATATATATATATATATATATATATAACGTGAGCAAATAAATTCACGTTTATGAGTTAGGCTTATTTATGATCACGTTTAATTTATTGATTGCAACATTTTATGATAAATTTATTTATTTGATTAGTATTGTCTGCTATATCTCTCCACAAAACTCTTTTTTTCAATGTAAAGAATAATGTTTTGAACACCAGTGTTGAAACGTATCGAACTGTGACGTGTAAAGGCGCGTTTTAGCATGCGCTACGGTAGCACTTGTGTGATCCTCACACGCCGCCGTAGTTCCTGACCGAGGTGAGAATGGCCGGCTGGATGTGGCTCCGGTGCCTTTTTGGGCCCAATCTGCAGCGCATCCACCGCCCACCGGACCAGACACGAGCCGACGGCAGAACGCCCCGCAGGGTACGACTCTTCCTTCCCCTTTAAACAGACCCGTAGCAATGAAACACTGCCGAGATCAGTCTTGCACGGATGTGCGGAAGTGCATTATCGCGTTGTTGGCGGAGTCCTAAATCCTAGAGAGCTGCCTATCTAGACAGCAGTTTGGGCATCATATGCAATTTGATTTGATTCAAACGTTTGTATTATGCGCCAATGATGTCCTAAACAACTAGAACCCTAGATAGGCAGCTCACATCGATTGACGGAGAGCGGTTTGCTAACTGAATTGAGCTTAACGTTAGCTCTAATGGTCGACTGACAGTGACAGATCATTCAAACCAACTGTCATGAGGAGCGCAACCATAACAACACTATCACCGTTGATTGATTGCGTTTCATTGTGTTTTTGTTTAGTTTATCAGACGTTAGCCATTGGCATGGCATCGTACTTAGTTGCATTAATAATTGATTAATATTGTGTTCACCATCTCTTTCTCTTACCCATGTCTTCACAGAAACTCTAATTAATACTGCATGCATGAAAGCAATACAATCTACCTATTCAAAATGATCCCGACTTATAAAAATACCATTGACTACTGTATAAAAATTAATTAATTGGCTCTCCTTAAAAAATAAAATAATGTAAGAAGCTTTTTCAATCTTTATTTATTACGACTATGGTGGCTAAACCTTGTATAGATTGACTGATATTGTTTTTTTGTAACTGATAATGCTTATGTAATGTTATTTTGTCCATAATTGTTGATAAACGCGTGTTTTTAATTATTATTTTAACTTACCGTTTTATTTCTGTCTTGAGGCACAATAATAAATACCCTAATCATTAGACAACAACAGTAAAACCAAATATTCATTATGAATATTTCAATAATAATAATAGTGTTGTTGTTGTTGTTTTGAAATATAAATGGTAACAAAGTTTGAAAAGATATGAATGACTGTAAGCATCAAATATTGTCTCACTTCAGAATGAAAGCTTTTACATGAAAAATAATGTTTGAAAAGAATATGTTGTTTATGAAAGGAACACTTTCCTCCTGAAGGGTAGAAAAATGAGAATATCAGTAAAATATATCCATCAAGCATATTATGAGTCAGTCTCTAATACCAAGTGACCGTGTTTTTATTGTTGTAAAATATCTGTGGTATTTTTATGTGCTAAACACTATGGTCACCATAGCAAACTTTTGTAAAGATACTCATAATAACTGGCATGTCTTTATCTTCTGCAGGGGTGGAATTATCAGCCCAGAGGTTTGGAGAAGCACACGGACAGCATCCTCGGTTGGGTATGAGTTCAGTGATGTTTCATGCACATTTTCTCTACAGTTTGTGTTGTGACCAAGTGATTTCAATGAATTTATCCTTGTCAAAAGCAAAACAAAAATCCACAAGTTTTGTAATGTGAAATTGAATCACTATCATGTGTTGTCCTTCAGGCCTCAGTGCTGTGGTCTCTGTCATACTACAGTTCTCCACTGCTCCTCTGCTATCTCTACAGGAAAGGTAAAACACAAATACAGCGTCATACAACGGCAAACCACTTATTGGTTACACTTTTATTTTGATGGTCTCCTTTAGATATTCTGTTGACTATACATAACATTGCACCTACATGTCAACTAACTCTCGTTAGAGTATTAGCTTTTCTCTATACATTTATATAGAGAAAAGCGCTATATAAATGTAATGAATTATTATTCTTATTATTAGTTGAGTATTAGTAGACTTTTAGGGTAGGGCTGGGCGATATATCGCATGACATTGTTAGGCGCATCTCGTCAGTAAAGCCGGTTCCTTGATTAGTAGTAAATAGCCATCACCTGCTTTCAGATGGCGCGGCATTCACTACAAAGAGCCGTAGTTAACTGACAAGCTGAGCCATATCGCATTAATTATCGCAGGAGATACGTCCGCGATATTAATGCGATATGGCTCAGCTTGTCAGTTAAAGGAGAACTCCGGTCAATTTTAACATTGAGCTCATTTTTTTTGTAAATTTGGAGTGCTGTCAGTACAGAGAACAACGACTAAAATCTGTGTTGCCTACACCGTGTTATCCTCTTTTTAAATCTGCACCCTGTTGACTTCAATGGGGCAAGTTTTAAACCTGCTTTTAGCCTCTTAACATCCTTGATGTGTCATTACAAGTGCACAGCCATGTGAGTGATTCCTTCAGAGTGAACGCGGGTGAATCTGACTGCAGTAGATGTGAAAGATATGAATAAAAGTGATGTTAATTCAGCCAGCGCTCATACCTGTATTTACTTCCTGTTTTCGGTCGAAGTCCACAGTAATCGATTGTCGAGTTCACGCGCGTGATCTCAGACTGTCAGCTGTCAATGTGAACTCGACAATCGACAATCACATGGCTGTGCACTTGTAATGACACATCAAGGATGTTAAGAGGCTAAAAGCAGGTTTAAAACTTGCCCCATTGAAGTCAACAGGGTGCAAATTTTAAAAAGAGGATAACACGGTGTAGGCAACACAGATTTTTGTCGTTGTTCTCTGTACTGACAGCACTCCAAATTTACAAAAAAATGAGCTCAATGTTAAAATTGACCGGAGTTCTCCTTTAACTACGGCTCTTTGTAGTGAATGCCGCTCCATCTGAAAGCAGGTGATGGCGATTTACTACTAATCAATGAACCGGCTTTACTGACGAGATGCGCTTAACAATGTCATGCGATATATCGCCCAGCCCTATTTTAGGGTTAGGGTTAGTAGAATAAATTGACATGTACTTGCAAGGTTACTCATATTCAGTAGAAAGTCTGTTGGGGGAGCATCAAAATACGTATTAATAGCAGATATTAAGCAGACAGTCTACTAATACTCTAGTAAGTTGACTTGTAGTTGCAAAATTACTTATAGCCAACATATAAAATTATTAAGTATAAATATAATATTATCCAATACAAAATATAAAAAGTGTTTTTATTCATGCTCCAATATTCTTGTCAAAGCTTTTCCCGGTTCTTGTTTCCCTTTTGTGAATATAATATGCACAGTATAGTGCAATTCTACATGCAAATCTTAATGTTATTACACGAGCAGGTGTTGATTGGTTCGGTCTTAACGTTACTCTCAGTCGGTGTAATCATATCAAATGAGTCACGGGCTAATGCTCTGACAGCAGTGCTGTATGTATTTTTAGCCTGGTTCATTCATAAGAGCTTTCAGTGATGTTGTTCTGCTAAGCAGACCTGAGGAGTTCTGATGTTCAGGTTGTGTATGAGCTATGCTGTAGTTTATAAACCGAACAAGTTCTTTGCTGACTCACTAGCTGTATTTTACATCATGACCAAGCCAAGGTAGGATCTTGTTTAGTTAATATTCAAATAGCTGAATCAGAGATGTTTTAATGGTGCATATATACAGTATGAAGTACTGAATACATGTAATTACTGTATTTTAATGTTGTATCCAGTATGATGTAGTTATGTTATTGTGGTTGTTCAGTATCATTTGGATATTGTGCTGTTAAAGGAGTGGATTGTGGTTGGAGATCATGTTGTTGTCTTGCAAAAGAGAGTCTGGGCCTTACAGAGATGTGGTTAATGGCATTTTCTAATAATTGTGTAATTAAATGATAAGGAAATGCTACTAATTGTATTTGTTATCATTATAATACATTGATAGTACATTGTAATGTACATTGTAATTTTATAAATGACAGATTATATCTGCAGATTAGTGTAATACGTTATTGACCACAAATAAAAAGAGTCAACAGTTTCTGCTGTCTCAGGTGAACTGTAGTTCAGATTTTTGCACACCCTGCTAAAAATACACCATACCGTTCAAAATGTTGAGGTCAGTAAGATTTTTTTTTGTTTTATTCAGCATTCAATTGATCAAAAGTGACAGTGAAGACATTTGTTGCAATAGATTTCCATTTCAAATAAATGCTATTCTTTTGTACTTTTCATTCAGCAAACAATCCTGTATCTAACAACAATAAAAATAAATGTTTCAGAATTCCCCATTGTTTATCCACTGTCCATTAAACATATTTTGCTGGACTGTAATATTTCCACCCCTTTGAGGAACTTTGAAAAACCTTTGAAAAGGTTTTTAAAAAGTAAAATCCAAAATTTAGTCTTAAGGTTTTAGAAAAAAATATTCTTAAACATCTTCGTTGATTTTATTTTTGAATAACTAAACCTGGCTCTCCATGAACATAGCCATAGAAGCTAGCATGGCGTTAGAAAGAAAGAAAGATAAATGTTTCTTGAGCAACAAATCATCATATTAGAATGATTTCTGAAGGATTATGTGACACTGAAGACTGGAGTAATGATGCTGAAAATCCAGCTTTGCATCACAGGAATAAAGTACATTTTAAAATACATTTAAACAGAAAACACTTATTTTAAATAGAAGCAATATTTCACAGTTTTTACTGTATTTTTAATCAAATAAATGTGCTTTGGTGAGTATGTAACATGTAAACATGTAAAATGTGACATTCTCTTGCTGTGCCCTGAATAATATTGTTTTCTACATGCTGTCAGACTGAACAATTGTAATACCAAGCATTAATATTGTGATGAGTTATTGTGGGCTATTAATAATGCTATCTCTTCTAGGGTACATCTGCAGCAGTAAGCTGGTTCCTCTCAGTCAGTATGTTGGCACAGCGCTGGTCTGTCTGCTGGGAGTAGCCTGTCTGAGAGGTGACTCTATATTTGACATTGTTTATTAGTAATGTTTTTCTGCTTAATTACTCCACACTGTTGTAAAATAACATTTAATACAGGGATAAGCTTAGTAACATTATTGTGTTTGTACCGCTGTGCTGTTGTTAGGGTGGGGGCGCTGGAGAAACCCAGAGTACATTCAGTTCTTCAGCATACTGGAGGAGACCAGGAAGAACCACACACCTAGCAACAAGGTGACACAGTAGCAGTGTCATAGGAAGATTCCCATGGAGCTTTGCTTTAATGAACACATTAAATTGATGTTGATTATGTCCCCTACAGAAAAAACTGGCATGCTTTGACTTCGACTTCAAAAACTGGCCTGTAGATTTCAGCTGGAAAGAAGTTAGTAGTCCGTAAGTAAAGCCTGTCTTTCTCTCACCAAAAAAGAGGAATATCCATTCCCGACCGCAGCTGGATTTTTACAGCAGAAGCAAATGTTATCATCTCAGAATAGAGAAATTTATATTTATAATTTACTTATAAATACAGACTCATAGTCATGACTTGAAGCAATGTGTCATCCATTAAAAATGATCACATAGCACTTGTAATAATTTTATGCAAACTGCTGGAACAAAAGGTTCATAATTTTCATATCTACTTTTGTTGTATACCTGGACACTGGAATAACTAGAAACAAGGAAGCAGACAATGCCTCATAAATTGCCTCCTATGGATCTAAAACCTATAATAAATTCCTATATTAATAACAAATGGCAAACAGAGTGGGATCAATACACCATGAACAAACTCCATGAAATTAGTCCCAAAGTTGGGAGGAGAGGTTTACATCATTTTTTAAATCTGTGGGTCCAGATTGTTTATACCTGTTGCCAAATAGGTTTTTAATATTGGAAATAGATTCACCAACATGATCTTTTTGTCAAAATCCTTTATCCCTAAAGCCTGTTTTATGAGATTGTTCTGGTTTTAACTCTGTTAGAAACCCTTTTTTATTCAGTTTACACACATTTTTAAACAAAGTTAAAGGAGAACTCTGGTCAATTTTAACATTGAGCTCATTTTTTTGTAAATTTGGAGTGCTGTCAGTACAGAGAACAACGACAAAAATCGGTGTTGCCTACACCGTGTTATCCTCTTTTTAAAATTTGCACCCTGTTGACTTCAATGGGGCAAGTTTTAAACCTGCTTTTAGCCTCTTAACATCCTTGATGTGTCATTACAAGTGCCCAGCCATGTGAGTGATTCCTTCAGAGTGAACACGGTGAATCTGACTGCAGTAGATGTGAAAGATATGAATAAAAATGATGTTATTTCAGCCAGCGCACATACCTGTATTTACATCCTGTTTTCGGCTGAAGTCCACAGTAGTCGATTGTCGAGTTCGGGCGCATGATCGTACGTACTAAACCTATGCGCGTGAACTCGACAATCGATTACTGTGGGCTTCGACCGAAAACAGGATGTAAATACAGGTATGTGCGCTGGCTGAAATAACATCATTTTTATTTATATCTTTAACATCTACTGCAGTCAGATGAGCTCAATGTTAAAATTGACCGGAGTTCTCCTTTAAACCCAATATAGAGTTTTATCAAAAATAAAATTTGGATATGGTTTAACATACATTTTTCTTGCCACGAAAATAATTAAAAAACAAACTAACAATGGTCAGTCTTTCAGTTTTCAAGGAATTTGCTTTAATTGGGTGTCATTGGCTAACTCTGAGATCAGTGCATGTTTCTAATGTATCCGCACTTCCTCTGTCTGCAGGAAGCTGTCTAAAGGCGGCGTGTCTCTGCTGCGTCCAGAGCCAAAACACAGAGGAGCAGCAGACGGTGTGCTGAGTTCAGTTCGCACGCTGCCTTGCCACATCTTAAGGTAACAAGCATGTGATTTACACACATGCAGGGATATACTTCATTGTTAGGGTTGTACAAATACAAAGATTTAGATGAGGTCTGGTAACTGGTGACCTCTATTCCATATTCATCAGCAGTCATGCCACATGTTTGAGTCTGTGTGTGTTTTGTGTAGTTATCTGATAGCTCACTCTTTCGGGCGGAGGATGCTGTACCCGGGGTCAGTGGGTCTGCTTCAGAAGGCCATGAGGCCCATGTTACAGCAGGGTCAGGCCAGACTCGTAGAAGAGGTAACACCGAAAGATAGCTACAAACACATACTACAACACAGATCATTTAAAAGACCTCAGGAAAACTTCTCACATTTTAAAATGTGTAATTTCTAAGGTCATGAAAAACCTGGACATATCACAGATTTAAAAATAAATAAGCAATAAAAAATGGAATTAGCAATACAAAATAATTAAATCCTAAAACATTTATATTCAATATTGAAAATTCTGTGCTTATGCTTGTCCATTTCATAGAAAAATATTTACAATTAGTTGAATTCTGTTATTATAAAATATATACTGTGTGTGTGTGTATATATTATATTATATTATATTATATTATATTATATTATATTATATTATATTATATTATATTATATTATATTATATTATATATATATATATATATATATAGTACAGGCCAAAAGTTTGGACACATTACTATTTTTAATGTTTTTGAAAGAAGTTTTTTCTGCTCATCAAGCCTGCATTTATTTGATCAAAAATACAGAAAAAAATGTAATATTGTGATATATTATTACAATTTAAAATAATTGGTTTTCAATTTATTATACTTTAAATTATCATTTATTTCGGTGATGCAAAGCTGAATTTTCAGGATCATTACTCCAGTCTATCAAATGATCCTTTAGAAATCATTCTAATATGATGATTCATTATCAAAGTTGGAAACAGTTCTGCTGCTTAATATTTTTTCATAACCTGTGATACTTTTTTAGGATACTTTGATGAATAAAAAAAAAAAAAAAAAAAAGAAAAGAAAAAAAAAGAAGCAAATGTTTTCAAGATAGAAATCTTTTATAACAACAATATACACTACTGGACAGTAATTTGGGGTCAGTAATTTTTTTCTTTATTTTGTTTTAAATAAATCAATAATTTTATTCAGCAAGGATGTGTTAAATTGATAAAAAGTGTTAATAAAGAAGATTTATATTAAAAAAAATTTTTTATTATTTTGAATAAATGCAGTTCTTTTTAACCTTTTATTCATCAAATATATTAGGCAGCAGAACTGTTTCCAACACTCATAATAAATCATCATATTAGAATGATTTCTAAAGGATCATGTGATTGACTGGATGTCACATGTGACACTGAAGACTGGAGTAATGATCCTGAAAATTCAGCTTTGCATCACCGAAATAAATGATAATTTAAAGTATAATAAATTGAAAACCAATTATTTTAAATTGTAATAATATATCACAATATTACATTTTTTTCTGTATTTTTGATCAAATAAATGCAGGCTTGATGAGCAGAAGAAACTTCTTTCAAAAACCTTAAAAATAGTAATGTGTCCAAACTTTTGGCCTGTACTGTATATATATAACCAAAGCCGAAAATATGTTCAGTCAGTAAGAAAGAAGTCTTTTATGCTCAAGGCTACATTTATTTGAACAAAATACAGTAAAAACAGTAATATTGTGAAAAATTATTACAATGTAAAATAACAGTTTTTTTTATTTTCATACATTTAAAAAAAGTCATTTATTCCTGTGATAGTAAAGCTGAATTTTCTGCTTAATTACGTCAGTCTTCAGTGTCACATGATCCTTCAGAAATCATTCTAATATGCTGATTTGGTGCTCAAGAAGCATTTCTTATTATTATAAATGTGGAAAACAGTTGTGCTGCTTAATATTTTTGTGGAAACTGTGGTGCAGTTTTTCAGGATTTTTTGATGAATTGAAAGAACAGCATTTATTTGAAATTAAAATCTTTTGATCGACTTTTGTATGGTACGTGTATCCAAGAAATTATATGGAAATTTGTCGATTAAATGTGTGGGATTCCTGAATAAAGGTCATAACCCCATCTCTGCCCTGTTGTGTTCAGTATGACGGTCAGCGGAACAAACTGGTGGCTTGTGATGGGAATGAGATTGACACCATGTTTGTGGATCGGAGGACAGATGGAGGACCAGCCGGAAAAACACTGGTAAGAATCTGAATAGTGTAAATTTGCCATTACAAGCTTCAGAGAAGGAAAGTAGTATAGTTACATAATGACATATTACCTCAAGCCACTTTCCAATGCTGATATGATTATCACAGGTGATCTGCTGTGAGGGAAACGCAGGATTCTATGAGGTCGGCTGCATGAATACGCCACTGGACGGTAAATGTGTTTACCTCAGTGTGTCTGTTGTATTTTCAACATTCATGCACTAGATGGATGTGAAACTGTTTCCTCTGTTGTGTTAATAGGTGGATACTCAGTGTTGGGCTGGAATCACCCAGGGTTTGGCGGCAGTACAGTAAGTGAACATCACGCCATCTGTTCCTCACGCTGACCTTGTCATAACAGCACACAGCTAATGAGGTGTACACTAAATACATGAAATTGTACTTGTTTTGTATGTGTTTTATCTAAAAACCTCAGTGTACTTTCTTCTCTCCTGCTTTTTCAGGGAGTTCCATTTCCTCAAAACGAGGCCAATGCGATGGACGTCGTCATTCAGTTTGCCGTTCACAAACTGGGCTTCCAGTTGAGTGACATTATCGTGTACGCCTGGTCAATAGGGGGCTTCACAGGTAAACCATCACAGATCAGACAACAGACACAATGATTCATTTGTTTTACTGTAATTCTTAATGTCTTGCTCTATTTTAGCCAGTTGGGCTGTGATGTCATACCCAGAGATCCGAGCTCTGGTTCTAGATGCCTCATTTGATGACCTATTACCCCTTGCGCTGAAGGTCATGCCAGAAAGCTGGAGTGAGTGTTGTACTCTCTTCATCTCTATTCATCTCTAAAGAGTTACCCGAACAATTCACTGATCAATCCGTTTGTTTCCATTTCCTCAGGACCCTTGGTCACCCATACGGTGAGGCAGTACATGAACCTGAACAATGCTGAACAGCTTTGCAAGTTAGTCGTCTTTGTTTTTAACTATTAAAGTCGTTGTGAAATGAAAGTCGCAACAGTCTTTTCCTCTCTATGTTGATGTTTATCCGAGTGAAACGGCTTCTAGAATAAGAACAAAAATAGGGCGGGACTTGATTTTCTCCATCAGGAATTGAGTGGATGATTGGATGGTTGTGGTTTGCTAGTGATGTCATGTGAGTGACAGGTTGTCCCGCCCTCACATCACTAAACACGTCATCAGAGAATAGAAGTCATTGCAAGAGGGGAAGTTATTTTGATTAAAGATTATGAGGGCGCATGAATTAATAAATAATGTGCACAGAGAAGTCCTTTATAATAAACTGCAATATTTTCCTAAAAAAATAAGAATGGTTCATTTTGATTTCATGGTGACTTTCAATAAATCACGTAAAGTTTACAGCCTGAGCTCCATTTAAATACTTTGGCTCTCGTTTCAGGTACCAGGGTCCAGTGTTATTGATCAGAAGAACCAAAGATGAAATCATCACTACCACGTGAGTTATCCAGGACTCAAATAAACACATTCGCGCTCGCGGAGGCAAACGTGATCTTGACGTGGCCGTATTGTGTTTTGATACAGGGGTCCAGAAGACATCATGTCCAACAGAGGGAATGACCTGTTACTCAAACTACTCCAGTACAGGTCAGACACCATTCACACAAGCAGCTTAATCTGACTCCGCTCCTTCAGTTGCTTTCATCTTTCGGTCTCTCCGTCCCTCAGGTATCCTAAGGTCATGACAGATGATGCGATTAGAGCCGTCAGGCAGTGGCTCGCAGCAGGGACACAGATTGAAGGAGGTGTGTTTTTATAGTTATAAATTCAATTTTTTTTATTAATATTTTATTATATTATTTTATTCAGTTGACAGTTCAGTTGTTTTTATTCATGGTTAATGGTGGATAGAATACAGATAGTGTCCGTTTAATGGGATGGTTCACCCAAAAATGAAAATCCTGTCATTTACTCACCCTCAAGTTGTTCCAAACCTTTTTTTTCTTCTCCTGCTGAACACAAAAGAAGATATTTTGAAGAATGTCAGTAACCAAACAGTTGATGGACCCTATTTTTCTTTTTCTTTCCACACTATGGAAGTCAATGGGGTCCATCAACTGTTTGGTTACCCATATTCTTCATAGTATCTTTTTGTGTTTAGCAGAAGAAAGACATTCATACAGGTTTGGAACAACTTGAGGGTGAGTAAATGATGACAGAATTTTCATTTTTGGGTGAGCTATCCTTTAATAGAAACCAAATATTTTCCAGATAATATTTTTCATGCACTTTAATATATTTTTATTTTGTACAGTATAAATTTGGAAGTGAATAATCATTTTGGGGTCAGTGGCATTAGAAAGTTTGAAAACATCTTGATTAGAATACTGGCCATTGCACCTAATATGTAAAGAATTGTCAGTATCAGTCCCAATTTCTAGGGTTCTTTCCGTGTTTGATTTGGCTGTATTAAGCAGAATGTCACTTTTACCCTGTTCCTCAGAATCTGTGTACACCGGCTATGAGGTGGATGATGATTGGTGCTTGTCTGTGCTGCAGTCCTATCAGACAGACCGAGAGACCCTGTTCCCCTGGAGCGTTGGTACGTGCTTCAGATTCATACACAGTAGCCATGCTCACTTCCAGAATTTAAAGGGTTAGTTCACCCAAAAATGAAAATTCTGTCAGTAGTTACTCACCCTCATGTTGTTCCAACCCCGTAAGACTTTCGTTCATCTTCAGAACACAAATTAAAATATTTTTTGATGAAATCTGAGAGCTGTCTCACTCTTTCAAAGGCTTCTAGGCAATTTCATTCTGCCGCTCCAGAAAAGTTAGTAAAGACATCGTTAAAATAGTCCAAGTGACTACAGTGGCTCAACCTTAAGTTCATCAAGTGACGAGAATACTTTTTGTGCGCAAAAACAAAACAAAAATAAGTTTATTCAACTATTCATTTTCTTCTGTGTGGGCGTTCACGAGAGCGCCACAACGCATGCGCGAGAACTGAGAATATGATGCAGATGGGTCTCGATGTAGTGTTTAAAATGGTTCTAAAGTGTGCATTTCCTTGATGTCCGAATCGTGAGAAACCAACGAGAAAACGTAAAAGTGCCTTCCCAATGTCGCAAAATGAATGGCTTACCTTTCACACTTTCCCATCAAATGATCGTGAGCGTCATCTTCTCAGTTCTCGCGCACGCGTTGTGGCGCTCTCGTGAACGCCCACACAGAAGAAAATGAATAGTTGAATAAACTTATTTTTGTTTTGTTTTTGCGCACAAAAAGTATTCTCGTCACTTGAACTTTAGGTTGAGCCACTGTAGTCACTTGGACTATTTTAACAATGTCTTTACTTCTTTTCTGGAGCGGCAGAATGAAATTGCCTAGAAGCCTTTGAAAGAGTGAGACAGCTCTCAGATTTCATCAAAAATATCTTCATTTGTGTTCCAAAGATGAACAAAAGTCTTACGGGGTTGGAACAACATGAGAGTGAGTAATTACTGATAGAAATTTTGGGTGAACTAACCCTTTAAATGGGGTGGTGTGCTAGAAACGAGGACATTCAGTTTCTGCTTAAAACAATACTTACATTTGACTGTCGGCGATCTGATCTTCTGTTTTAGGTGAAGACATGACACTCGAGGGCAGAAGACAGCTTGCTCTATTCTTGGTATGTAACAGAAATATCAGAGTATACACCTTGTTTTACTGTATTGTATTTTGTAGCTACCCATATTCTTGCACATCAGAGTGCAATAAGCTCTTAAATGCTTCTTTTTTTTTTTAAATACTTCATTATCACAGTTCAAACCATAATTGCTGTCTTTATAGTGTTTAAGCTATTAAGGGCTTTTGAGTACGTTTTTGTTTTAATTAACTGGTCATTTCTTTCTCTCTCTCAGGCACGAAAGTATATGCGAAATTTTGATACCACACACTGCACTCCACTCCCCATTTCTGAGTTCAGGCCTCCCTGGAGACTAGAGAGCCAATGAGAAGGACAGGAAGAGAGCGCTGGAGGCCAGAGGTCAATGGGAATCACATACCGGTACATTGGAGTCAGTTCTGTGGGACGGCAGGAGGGCGTTTAGAACTAGTCATTCATCTAAATGTGACAGGGTTACTCGTTTTTTGTTCGTTCACATGGTTTGACACCATTTTAAACTATTGGTTGTGCCATGCCTCCATCGCAGTGGGTATTTAACATGAAAATGAGGGTTGGAAATGTGTCGACACTCAGGCTTGTCGTCACCGTCTGGACGTGTTTCTTTTGAGAGACTCAGTGATGGGACTCAGAGATCTCTTGCCTCTTTCTCAGTCTGTTTTTATTTTTATCCTCTATTTCGTGGAGCACTGTAATTATGAACAAATCGTATCGTTAAATGTCCTGAATGTTATATTGTATATGAATATTAAATAAAAACAGGGGATACTCTTTTTTTTTTTGTGGTTGGATTTCTCTAAGTCTTCAAACACGTGATTATTTGTTTCACACAAAATAAAAGTCTGTTATTGTACTTGAAATGGTATGATTGTATGTTTCTTTAAAATGTAAACATGAGAGAATATATAGTTTGAGATTCTATATTCAAGTATAAATTAATTTATATTGCATATATATATACACACATTTTTAAAACTTTTATATATATATATATATATATATATATATATATATATATATATATATATATATATATATATATATATATATATATATATATATATATATATATATATATATATATATATATATATATATATATATATATATATATATATATATATATATATATATATATATATATATATATATATATATATATATATATATATATATATATATATATATATATATATATATATATATATATATTGAACATATATATATGATCTACAGCTTAACTTTCTATATTAAATTAGACAAATGAGACCATTTTAGATATTTAATCTAAGGTTGATTTTTATTCAAGCTTCCCCACATAGTTCAGTAGACAGGACTGAGTGACATTAAACAAAGGAAAGGAAAGTAAAGGATCTCAATGTTCATAAACGATGATTAAAAAAACATGATAAAGGTGAGCTGTTACATCATTTTTCTGAAGTTCTCCATGGCTTCCTTCACTTTCTGCAGCTCTGTTTCATTCTGCCTCAGCTGGAAAGAAAGAAGTGTTGCACTTTTCTTCAAGACCAGTAGAAAACTAATTTAATTTCAAAATTAAAACCAATTTCTTCCCCTCCATCCTACTTACCTTCTCAGCATCCGCCTCCTGCACTTTAACAGGAACCTTGTCCTTGTAGTCGTTCTTGTTCATCTTTTCCTTCATCTTTTCCATCTGTTTCTCCAGCTCCGCTTCCTTTGCCGTCAGTTTAGTGACCTCCTTTTCCAAGTCGATCAAACCCTGAGTCGGAGACAAGGATTTCGAAACTGGCATGTTTACAGACACAGAAAGCTCATTATACTCATTAAAATGTGATTCTGTAGGAGGGGGAAATGAATTTTTGATGCAAAGCCAAACCAGATTATTGGGTGTTGAGCTGGTGGTGGTTATTTTTGGAGTATCATATTTAAATTCACTTTATCTCCTCATTCCGGCTGATTAATTTAATTATCGTATTTGGAAGCTGTGGTGGGGATTATGACAACCAGAATAAAACTCCCTTCAGGTGTATGAGTGCAAGCGAAAACGCATTCTCGTCACGCAACAACAATTTTACCTTCAGCATGAGGTGAACAGTGCATTTGTCCGAGGCGATGGCCACCGCACAGCCTTGTGGGATAGTGTTGTCGCCTCCAACCACTGGGTTAATAGTCTGAGAGTAAGACAGTGTCTGGATCTGAAGGCTGTATGCCTGGACCAGAGTCGCAGTGTCAGAGTCTATGCACTGCAGGTAACCTGACACAGAGATATAACACAAGAGGTACATTTGTGTCTGCTAATAAAATATGATATTGTGATGATAGCATTTATGGTCAATAGGTTGTGTGTGTGATGTGGTTAATGTTTAGATTAGGGATGCACCAACGTTTCTCTCTTGTGATTCTATAATGAATCTACTAATGTTGTTCTGCAACATAATTGGAAACTCAAATACACTTCAGTCTCAGAAATGTATTTTTGATGGCTTTACACAGTAGATTTTTTAGGTCCATTTTGACCCAGAAGAGGTACATACATTTATTTTTATTTTTTTTAAATCCATAGTATGAAGATGAAACTTTGTAAGTTTGTACACATCATTCATGTTTTTTAACAAAATTTAAACAAAATTGTTTCACCTTTTGGGTCTGTTTTGACCTGAAAGTGAACTGTGGCTTTACACATGAAATTATGCTTTTTTAATTTTTATTTTACATCTATTAGTTAGATTTGTCTCAAATTACTTCTGTAAAATGCATTTAGCTTCTTTCCTTATTTTATGTACATGCTTGCGCAATCACACACAAAAAATCTGAAATTACATTAAAATCACAAGCACAAATTGTCTTAATGTGTTCATAGACCAAACAGTCTAAATATGGAAAAGGAAAGAGGGTTTGGACAAGGAAAAAAGTCCACATTTTACTTTGCTGCCACCTATTGATGAACTATTGCAGCATTAAAAAGAGATTCAAGCTGTTTATCATCATCATTTCATATGAAAGTAAAATTAATATATTGATGTTTTGGTGTTGTTTTGTTAAAAAAGAAAATGTAGGTTTCATAAATGTAAACTGCAGTACATTCATAAATGTACTGCAATGTTTTGAGCAGTATAAGTTTCAAATTAATTTCATTGAATCCAGTCATTGGAGTTCATATTGGTAATTCTCATATTATAAGTTCTTATAAATTTCATCAATAATATATTCAAATAAAATTTCTCAAATACTGATTAAAATATGTTTTCTTGCATTGCACTGGTTTTTGCAGTCATTCTTGAAAAAAAGAATCTCTCAATTTTTTGTTAACAAAAGGGGGTACATTAAGTAATAACCTGGTAAAAACATTTTTTTTAAATGTTTTTTAATCCATTAAGAGGGTTAAAACAATTCCATCATTCATATATTATTCATATATATATATATATATATATATATATATATATATATATATATATATATATATATATATATATATATATATATATATATATATATATATATATATATATATATATATATATATATAGATAAATACTTTGTTAAAATGTTTGGGATCAGTACGATTATTTTTTCTTTTAAGAAATGTATTTATTCTTTTAAGAAACTTTTTTTCAGCAAGGATGCATTAAATTGATCAAAAGTGACAGTAAATTAATTTAAAATGATACAAAAGATTTCTATTTTGAACTTTCTATTGATCAAAGAATTCTGGAAATAGAGTGATTTCTGAAGTATCATGTGACACCGAAGACTGGAGCAATGATGCTGAAAATTCAGCTTTGACATCACAGGAATAAAGTACATTTTAAGACATTAAAACAGAAAACCTTTTATATTCTAATTATATTTTACAATATTACTGTTTTTACTGTATTTTTGATCAAATAAATGCCGTCTTGGTGAGCATTCGCTTTCTTTCAACATTTTTTTTTTTTTAAATCATACCGACCCCAAACTTTAGTAGTGTATATGGCTGATATGAAGATTCTACACTATTTTGTCTAAAATAAAATAAATAAATTTAAAAAACAAACAAAAAAACACATTTTAAATGCTACAAGTTAATTTAGACATGACAACATTATAATGTTCAGAAAAAAACCAAGATAAGTGTTAGATGAAGGCAAAGTAACAAATGTAAAAATAGAGAAAAATAGCCAATACCAAATACTGACTAATACTGATTAAAAATTCTAATATCAATCAGATATAGTATATACCAACATATTGTGCATTCCTTTTTTTAAATGACCAGCACTGGATTTGGACCAGTCACATCAGCAATGTTCCCTAGCTGAATCTGTTCAGTGTGAAATGAGTGTGCAGTGTACTGTGTGATGTCTCACAGTCAGCGCGGGTCTTGGTCAGGTTGTAATCGGCCCGGAGTGATCGGATGGTTCTGACCACGGACATGACAAACTCCATCTGACGGTCGACCTCCTCGCTGTGCCAACAGAACTACAACCAAACAAAACACCATTTATACTAGTAACCAACACAGGATGCATTTGTTTCAGATGGTTTCCTCTCTCCACTCTTCATGTAATTTAAACTTTATGTCACTGAAGTTCCAAAAGGTTATTTTTATTCCAGTCATCTTCACATTCAACTACATTCCCCTCAATGGAAAAAAACTCTCCAAAGAACTCATTATAGTGGTACATCAAAGACTATATCATGATTAATAAAGCGTTTGTTATCTAAAACTCGATCTTTTTTTATTCTGCTGGTTCTCTCTGGGATTTTGCCCCTTTTGCCCAGAAAATTTTTCTTATTAGATTCAGTCTAATAATACAGGTTAGCCGAACTCATTTGTAGAGCTGCACAATTTGGACAAAACTTTGTAATTATATACAAATATGGCTATAAAATAATAATAATAATAATAATATTGGCAAATATTCAATAGTTCAAATATTATTATCATCATCAAAGCAAAATAAGAAATATTACTTTAGTAATATTTTACTTAAGTATTTAAGACAATATCAAATAATAATTATATTTTAAATTACAACTGTTAAATTTCAATACTAATATTTATGGCTGTCATAACATTTTTAAACATTAAACCATCAAACTTTTATTTTGACAGAAAATCTCAGGGAGCCCTTAAAGGAGAACTCCGGTCAATTTTAACATTGAGCTCATTTTTTTGTACATTTGGAGTACTGTCAATACAGAGAACAACGACAAAAATCGGTGTTGCCTACACCGAGTTATTCTATTTTTAAAATTTGCACCCTGTTGACTTCAATAGGGCAAGTAGTAAGCCTGCTTTTTAGCCTCTTAACATCCTTTAAGTGTCATTACAAGTGCACAGAAAATGTGAGTGATTCCTTCCGAGTGAACACGGGTGGATCTGACTGCAGTAGATGTTAGAGATATTAATAAAAACGAAGTTAATTCAGCCAGCGCACATACCTTTGTTTACATCCTGTTTTCGGTGGAACGCCATAGTAATCGATTGTCGAGTTCACGCGCGTGATCATTGGTAACTAAACCTATGCGCGTGAACTTGACAATCGATTACTATGGCCTTCCACCGAAAACAGGATGTAAACAAAGGTATGAGCGCTGGCTGAATTAACTTCGTTTTTATTAATATCTCTAACATCTACTGCAGTCAGATCCACCCGTGTTCACTCTGAAGGAATCACTCACATTTTCTGTGCACTTGTAATGACACTTAAAGGATGTTAAGAGGCTAAAAAGCAGGCTTACTACTTGCCCTATTGAAGTCAACAGGGTGCAAATTTAAAAAATAGAATAACTCGGTGTAGGCAACACCGATTTTTGTCGTTGTTCTCTGTATTGACAGCACTCCAAATGTACAAAAAAATGAGCTCAATGTTAAAATTGACCGGAGTTCTCCTTTAAAGCTTCTCTTTTGTAAATAAACGCTTCTCATTAAAAGTATAGGAAGATGGTTGGTTGGCGTATATTACTTTCCCAAATGCAGAGAACTTGCAGAGATGAGATCATGCATAGCAGCATTTACTGCAAACCGAACCGTTCTGAGATCCTGCAAACATCAGCGGATATTGAGCCGCTCACGTGTAAGAAAACTTGATTCTGGAACAAGCACTGTATATATTTATTTAATGTGAAGCTACCAGTAGGTGGCGGTAAGTCACTGTCTTAACGAGTGAGCCATCAAGTCATTCATCTTTCAGTAAGAAAGCAAGTGGCTGTATTTATGAAAGGGTCATTGAATCATTGACTCTCGCGATTCGTTCAAAGCCGCAGATTCGTTCACGAAACACCACTGTGTGTTGCAGTTCTGCTGTGGCTTTCGCCGGAACTCATTTTGTAGCAAAATAGAGCAAACAATTCTGACAATGTACATCACTTAGTATTACACTTTTGTTTGTTGAACTGTTGTATAAAATCAAATGTCACTTTTGCAGTCGTGTGGATTCTTGGGAAAAATTGCATTCCTGCTCATATAATATATGATCAACATTAAAAACAAGAACTCGCACGGGGTGTGTTTTTGTATTGAAGAGAGTTTGAGTCTTAATCTCTATGCACAGTCTGGATCTATATTTGTTCTTCATGCTAATAAGTGCTAAATTCCCACTTTTACAAAGGTACATTGTCGCGAACTGAGGCAACATACTGTGCAGGCAAACCTACCATATGCTTGCTGCTTGTGTGGATGCAGTCAGTTTTGACCGAAAAAGATGAGGTAATATGATTGGATGTCATGTCATCTATTTTGCTTGTTAGAAATACATGCACGGTTTTAAAGTTATAATAAGGTGGGGTAGAATTAAATGAATGGCAAAACTCAGCTTTTTGTCACTCTGTCACCCCACATATCCCAGTTTGGGAAACCCTGCACTAAGCCATTTCACGATTTCGGTTGTATTTCGATTCATCGTGCAGCCCTATATTTGGTCACCCCTGCTCACCTCTGAAGTGTCTGGATAGGGTGTGACACTGATGCTGGGGGGGCTGTCCTGAGACCGTCTCCTTGGCAACCGCTGGAAGAGCTCTTCAGAAACAAAAGGCATGATGGGAGACAGGAGGCGGAGTCCCACCTCCAGACAGGTGTAGAGAGTCTGTCTGCAGATGTCTGCCTGTTTCTGCCCTTCTGAATCTGTCCTGCTCAACACCGGCTTCACACTTTCCTATATGAGCAGAAAAAGAAAAAAAAAAACATCTCAAAGATAAACTTTTCAACAAAACTCTAAAGCTTATTTAGAAATGTGTGCAGAGGGCAAATTAAATATACAAATGAAGAGGTCAAAAGCAGTTGTGTGTAGGTGGTGTGTGTATTCATTACCAGATAAACATCACAGAGCTCGTACAGCCAGAAATTGTAAATGGCAGTGGTGATTGTCGGGAAATCGTAGGCCTGGAATCCGTTATCACACTGCGCTACTGCTGCGCTCAGACGGGACAGAATCCAGCGATCGGACACACTTTCACTGCCACACAGCTGAGAGACAGATATTAACTTAGAGGGAAATAAACCCACAATACACCACAAAGTGTATGTTTTTCACAATGTCCTGACTCCTGACACATCGTCCATCTATCCATCACCTCCACCCGTCCATCTCTTTCTCTCACCTGAGCTTTTTGGCAGGGAACAAATCCCTCTCCCAGGGTCCTCATGGCAAACTTCACTGCGTTCCACAGCTTGTTACAGAAATGCCTGTATCCCAGAATCCTGTTCACGTCCAGATTAATGTCTCGGCCTGGGAGAAATAATCAGAAAAAGCACAAAGTAATAAATATTCAGAATACTGGTATATCAATACAGGTTTGTCAATGATGATTTGACATTAATTTTGTTATTGAGAGGAAAGCATGCAACACACATTTACATATTCATCTAAACACTGCTCCCAGCTACATGGGCGGTATCGGGAATTTCACTAACAGTAAATCCCAGCAAAGGCATTTCGATCTACGTTTTACCCCTGAGCAAAGAATGAAAAAGAACTTTGCCGTGAATTTATCTGGGCCTTTATGATAATTTTTGTATTTTTTGTGTACTACAATAACTGACAGGTCATTGTAGATATGCTTTCGATATTTTTTTTTACCTTGACCGGTATAAGCACATAGAGCAAATCTGAGCGCGTCAGTCCCGCATTCTGGAATTCCACTGGGATAGTCGGATTTCTAGAGAGCGGACACATACACAAACAGAATGTAATAGAAAAACATAGCAATAGCTAAAAGGTACAATAACAAGAGATTGCAGGAGCTCATAGAAAACTGGTTATACCTGTCCCTGTTTGGCCTTCTCAATCTCCAGAGGATCTAGATTACTGTCTGTTAGTTGACCTTGAAGACCCTACACACACACACACCTCGAATTCATTTTGTGCAACGACACCTTATGTAGCCACATGGTGTTAATGTAAGAGTCAGTAGTTTAGCTACCTCCAGTGAAATGCCAGTGATGACGTCCAGAGGGTCGATGACGTTACCGAGAGACTTGCTCATTTTCCTGCCATGGGCATCTCGTACCACTGCATGCAGGTACACCTGTAGAACACACCAGATTTACACCACAAGTTACACTAGCTTTGAATGAACTGACACATGCTGATACATCTAAGTGGAAGTTTAACAGTCTGTTCGAAACTCTTTTAAACACTTTTAAATTTTGCAGGTCCAGAAGCTCTAAATATAAAATATACAATTTAATATTGGGGGTGACCCCGAATAATCGAAGATTCGATGCTTCGATAGGAGGAGCCTGATTCGACTACCAATCTCACAGTCGAATCTTCGCAGAGGTGTTATGAAACAAGGATCATGCCACTTTGGCTATATGAGGGCGCTCAATGTCTGATTTCACATAGAACTACCGGTTTTCTGTCAATACGTTAATATTCAGCCTATTATGATAATGCTGTATATAAAAATGTGCAAAGAAAGAAGCTTTTAATAAATATTTTTTAACATGCGTGAATAAATCCAAACACCCCGTGACAGATTTAAGTTTCACTTTCAATCCGTGACCGACAGAGGAGCGTCTTGGCGGCAAGGATTTAAATCTTTAACAATGTCTGGGATAAGAAAATCTAAAGTGTGCATGTACACCATCAGAAAGGATATTCTCCAAGGCTGGATTTAGCATCAGGAAAACCATGATCGCACTTCTGCCGGCCAACGTTAACAAGTTGGTTTTCCACGGGACATTCTAAAATGCTTAACGTGAAAAAAGCTTTTAAAACGCTTAAAAGGCACTTTAACGTGGCTTAATGCATGTACACAGTACACACTTTATTAAGAAACCATACTATGTGCAGATAAGCAGATGAACCCAGAATATGAACGCAATGCGTTCCTCCTATAGTAAAGCGTTTTCTTTACATAATTTGATATTTTTATTTAACTATTTTAGGAGATTATAGTCGTGGTTTTAGAATGTATTTTATCCGCGCACACAATTTGAAAAGACTCCAGCGGACACAGACAGAGTGAAAGACTGGATTTGTTCTCTCGATCAGGTAGGGTAGTGATTTCAAAACTTTTCAGCCGGTTCTAATTTGATTTTTGGATGCTGTGAACATTTTTAGCTAAAAAGACTGCCTCTCCAGTTTAGCATTTATTGTTGTTTCTGCAGTTAAAAAGACAAAGTTGAAAATTCTGGTTGCTACCGTTATTTTAATAATTTCTTTGTTTTTATTTTATTTATTGATCTGTCAGGGTTATCTAATCTAACTATTTGTGGCTTGTGTTTTGAATATATGTTCCCTTGCACTTTAGGCATTTTGCACACATTTGCTCCTCATCTTGTCACTTGATTCTGATTTATTTCGTTTTGTATTTTTATTTATTAGAAAGGTATATTTTGTTCTAATTTAATTTTGTAAATTAATTGTTTATTTTTTCGGTGCATCGATGTTGTGCTGTACACAGGTAATTTAGCCGATTTAATTTGATTTACATGTGAAATGCAAATCCTGTCTGCAGTGTGGCCTTTCTGGAGTTATTTATGTTATTTCTTAGTTTTATTGATCCAAAATGTTTTTATACATTTTCTTCTATATCTTTGTGTGATTTTCTGTACATCGCAGCTTTGAAATGTTAAAGCCCCGCCCCCATACACATGATTCGACTATTAATCAACTATAGGCAAGACTTGACGATTCTGATTCGACTATGAAAATCCATAGTCGGGGACACCCCTAATATATATTAAAAAAACACAAAACACCCACCTCTTTGAAAGGTAGTTTTCCAGTAAGTTTGAGGCCCATCATGACCATACGAGCCACCCAGAAGAACAGGATATCGTGGCCTGTCTCTAACAGTGTTCCTGGGTAGAAGACTCTCAGGTCCTCAGACTAACACACAAATATTGCAAAATTACTTAATCACTGCAGTCTCTGTATATATTATTGTATAAAAACAATAAAAAACATTTTTTGCAGAGACCCAGGGACATAAAGAACATTGACTTTCTCTATAACACTTTATAATTGAAATTAATTGAAAACATTGACTGACATAATTGCATTATATAGTGTGTATACAGTCATAGTATATAATTAGAAATGTAATTAGAATATTTCATGTTTTATACATATATTGTATAAAAACAAAAATAGGAAGTAAATTCAATTCAATGAAAAATACAACTTTTTATTATTAGATATATTTAAAAAACAAATTAAATTAAATAAAATAATAAATCTGGTATTATACAAGTAATATAAAAATATTATAAAATAAAAAAATATTATAATGTAAAATAATAAAACAACAATAAAATAAAATGAACAATACAATCAATCAATCAATGAAGAAAAATCTGGTTAGACAAGCAAAGATCAGCCCTACACACACATATTAGTTTACACTAAATATTGCCACTACAGTCTTGAATGCATGCTGTGTGTGTGTGTGTGTGTGTGTGTGTGTGTGTGTGTGTGTGTGTGTGTGTGTGTGTGTGTGTGTGTGTGTGTGTGTGTGTGTGTGTGTGTTCTGTATTAATATCTGACCTCATTGGGCCAGCCAAAGATGGAGAAGGGGAAGATCCCTGAGGAGAACCAAGTGTCCAACACATCCTCATCTGAAACACAAACAGACAGAAAGAAAGATGCTTTATTGATGCCAGAGGGTATAACCTGACATGAACAAAACAGGAGGATAAAATGACTCAGTGGTAATGAGAGCAAGTGTATGTTGGATTCGCACCCTGGCGTAGAGAGATTTTGTCTACAGTGACATTGAAGCGTTTGGCAGCTTTTTCTCTGGCTTCCTCCTCAGATCTCCCGCTGACCCAATAATGTCCGTCCACATCCTAAAAGCATGCAGCAATACAGTATCTTAACTCCCAGCATCCCTGTGTATCCACAGCACATACAGCAGGCTGCATTTTCCTGTGTCTCTGCTCACCTCGCCTGGTTTGACTGACGAATCATTCACAGTCACAAAGTACGCTGGTATCCTGTGGCCCCACCACAACTGCCGTGAGATGCACCAGTCCCTGATACCCAAAAAGTGTTACTACGCACACACACAGTGACTCCAGCAGAAAACGTCTGAGCTGAAATAGATGGGTCACCTGATGTTGTCCATCCAGTTGAACCAGGTTTTGAGGTGGTGGTCAGGGATGATCTTGAGCTCTCCGCTTCTGACGACATCTGCAGCCTGCTTTCCCATCTCTCTGCAGTCCACGTACCACTGAGGCTTCAGCAGAGGCTCCACTATGTCCTTAGAGCGGCTGAGAAACACACCAACACTCATCAATTGCTTTGTGCATGTAAACATAACAGCTGTAATGGAATTAAAGTCACCATGAAATCAAAATGGACGAATAATTCTTATTTTTTATGTAATATTGCAGTGCTTATAAAGTATTTTTTTATTTTTTTATTCATTCATGTGCCCTCATGATCTTTAAATCATGATAACTTCCCCTACCTCTTGCAACGACACCTCTACTCTTCGCTAATGATGTGTTTACTGGCACGAGGACGGGACAACCTGTCACTCACATGAGATCACAGCAATAGCAAACCACAACCATCCAACGATCTAATCAATTCTAGATCTTGATTTTTTTCTTGTTCGATAAGTCGTTTCACTTGGATAAACATCACAATAGAGAAGAAAAGACTACTGCAACTTCTGTTTCATGCCGACTTTAAAGGTCTATTCCAAGATTAGATGGCACTTCTGCATAGATCAAAGCGGTGCTTCTCATGTGGTTTGGCTTCAGGACCCAGATTTTACTTTGGACATCAAGTATGAGAACTGTTTACTGTACAATATTAAATTACAATAGTTTCATGCTCTCGTAGGCTCTCGTACTGCACAAAAAAATTTGACACAAATTATAGTAATAAATTAAAATACAATATAAATAAATTAAAAGTTCAGATGCAAAAGCCTCTAAGTGCCATCTGAAATTTTCTTCTAGAATGATCATTTTTATGTTCAGTAATTTCACTTAAATGACAATTAATTCATTGTCATTGTTTTGAATTAATTCAATTACTAAACTTAAATATACAAGCTTGATAAAAATGATCATTCTAGAAGAAAATGTCAGATGGCACTTAGAGGCTTCTGCATCTGAACTCTTCAAATGTAAAAAAAACAAACAAACAAAAAAAGTTTTTTTTACAGTTTTTTTATTTATTTATAGTTAATAAAGAATGGTTTGAATATTAGTATTAAAATTAATATATATTAAATTAATTAATATAATTTTTTTTTAAATGTTCCTCCATTTTCAACAGTGGATCCTTCACTGTTAATTTCTTTGTTATTCCACTAGGAGGCACTTTACCTGCGGTTCACATCTGGTGATAGACAACATGTTTGGTTATCACTGGCTGTGAAAGTTATCAAGTTACTTTAAATAAGCAAATGATTTATTATAAATCATTGCAAATAAAGTTTTGCCAGCTATATGACACTTTCTGGGAATGTAAGGGGCATTTAGTAAATTATTTCTGATTTAAGCATTGATTTTTCCCTGCTTTACACAACCTTATCAGACCAGACCAGCGATCCACCAGCTGAAAACAACTAAAAGTTAAGGAGTTAAGAGGAAGTTAGTGTCTAACCTGCAGACGGGCACCACCATCGGATTGTCTTTGACCTCCTTAAACTGGCCTCTATCTTTCAGAGCCTGGAGCACAGTTTTCCTCGCCTCAAAGCGCTTCACCCCCTAAAACACCAGAGAACAATTTGTCAATCTTCCATCATATTTATGACGAGATTAAAAATAATGCCTGGTGTGAACAGGGTCAAAGATATCACAATGTGTGTGTGCCTACCAGGAATGGAGGAGGAACATTGATTAGTAGACCATTTTCATCCAGGATGTTGATGAAGGCCAGTTTGTGCCTCTCTCCCACCTCATAATCATTATGGTCATGAGCAGGAGTGATCTTCACAGCACCTGTACAACAACACTCCACTTTAAACTGCACACGGACCCAGAAGAAAGACAAACTTACAGAAAATATACGTTTTTGTCCTTGTAACATTTATTACCTGTTCCAAAGTTCATATCAACAAAGTCATCAAACACGATGGGCATCTTTCTGTCACAGAATGGGTGAACGACCATCTTTCCTTTGAGATGCTGGATAGTAAAGAGTTCATTTAACTCAAACACATTCTCAAGACCACTTCTCAAACACCAGAGTTATGAAAAGGAAACGTTGGCATCACCTGATATCTGGGGTCATTAGGGTGAACGGCCACAGCCGTGTCTCCAAGCATGGTCTCAATACGTGTGGTGGCCACTACCACCTCCTCATCTGCAGGAGAACATTACATTTTATAAACCTCTGAATGTCTTGTCAGTACTTCTAACCTAATTTCTCCAGACACAACCCTCACCTGATCCTTCAATCTTGTAAGAGAAAGACACCAGCACGCCAAACTCGACTTTTTCCTTATAACCCGGCACAGGAAGAAGGGTTCGCCCTGTCAGCTCCTTTTTATCGACCTAGAACACAACATTCATCAGGTGACCTCAGAAAACAGAGACTCTGAGACTGTTAGTGAAGATGTACCTTCTGTCATCTGCTACTTTCCGACATAAATGTGGTTAAACTGTCAAATAATTGATGGAAATATTGTCTCAGACTAGCTTTTACTGTGTTTGGAGAGTTTAAAACTCAATTTTATGAAAGTTCTCAAAAAAAAAAAGCTGCACTCACACTGCATTTATTTGATCAAAAACACTATCCTATGATGGCAAAGCTGAATTTTAAGCATCATTACTCATCTTCAGTGTCACATGATCCTTCAGAAATCATTGTATGACAATTTGCTGCTGAAGAAACATTTATTATTATTATCAATGTTGAAAACAGTTTAGCTACTTAACATTTTTGTAGAAACCATCATAATAATAAAAGTCTTTACTATCACTTTTGATCAATTCATCCTTGCTAATTAATAGTATTCATTTCATTCATTCAAAAAACAATTCTTGACCCCAAAACTGCCCCCACATATGATATGAATGTACCTCTATGTCAGAGATGGCGGAGTTGAGGGTGCAGGACCAGTTGACGAGTCTCTTGCTCCTGTAAATCACACCTTCCTCATGCATACGTATAAATGCCTCCTGGACCGCAAACGACAGTTTCTGCAAGCAGACAGTATTACACATGATTAAAAACTGATTATCCATTATTAAATAACGACACTTTAAAGCTTAGCAATGACAAGCTTTTTAATGAGAATTTTTGGCTGTCATTTAACACCTGGGTTGGGTTTTTGTGCATTGTACTCACAGTATCCATGGTAAAACAAGCTCTGTCCCAGTCCAGAGAGGAGCCCAGCTTCTTCAGCTGATGATAGATGCGATCTCCCTTTCTGTTCGAAGACAAATTTGTTCATATAATTGGAGTTAAATTAATTATTTAATGATCTTAGAATTCTCCTCAACCTCACACACTCACTCGTTCTTCCACTTCCAGACCTCCTGGATGAATTTCTCTCTCCCGAGATCGTGTCTGGTCATCTTTCGCTCTCTCATCAGTTTCTTCTCCACCACCACCTGTGTGGCGATACCAGCGTGATCACAGCCGGGATTCCACAGAGTGGTCTCTCCTCTCATCCTGTGCCTGCATTAACACATTAAAGCAAACCAACGATCAAACATATTATTTCTGACACATGATGTCATAGGCTCCATATCATAAATGACCGTTTCAAAGCTATCTTAAGTTATCCAAACATTAACAATCAGCCACAAAGTGTCTCGTCTTGACTTTTATATGCTTGTCTAATTGTTTTTATCACAGCTAAAAAAGCATAAAATGTATAAAAAGGCGAATAACATTACATTAATTATATATAACAATTATAACCGGTTACCATCTTGTCAGGGAGTCCTGAATTGCATTGGTCAAGGCGTGACCAAGGTGGAGGGATCCCGTCACATTAGGTGGAGGAATACACATCATGAACACGCCACGTGGGTTTGGCTCACTTACATTCTTTCTCTGGATAATAAACAGTAGAAATATCTTTTAATGAATATACACTATCGTTCAAAAGTTTGGGGTCGGTAAGGTTTTTTAATGTTTTGGAGAGAAGTCTCTTTTCTATAACTACAATTTAAAATACTGTTTTTTATTTTAATATATTTTCAAATGTAATTTATTCCTGTGATGTAAAAGCTGAATTTTCTGCATCATTGCTCCAGTCTTCAGTGTCACATGATGCTTCAGAAATCATTCTAATATAATGATTTGCTGCTCAAGAAACATTTCTATTTGCCTACTCATTACAGAATCGAGTACAAAATCTTACTGCTTGTGTATAAATCTTTAAATAATCTAGCACCTTCTTATCTGACTAAGTTACTACATCCCTACACTCCCGTGAGAGAACTAAGATCGGATGGCAAATTCCTCCTTAAGATCCCCAGAACCCGCCTAAAGGCGAGGGGTAATAGAGCCTAGCCGCACTCTTTGGAACAATCTTCCTAATTGTATTAGAATGGCTTCCTCTCTATCTGAATTCAAATCTTGTCTTAAAACTAAACTTTTCTCTTTGGCTTTTAATATGTAATTTTATCTTTTTTTTGGTTGCTCTTAAATGCTTTTTTTCTGTGTATTTTTATTTCTATTGTTGAACAGAAAGTTCAAAAGAACAGCATTTATTTGAAATAGAAATCTTTTGACTGTAAATGTCTTTACTGTCATTTTTGATCAATTTAATGCATACTTGCTGAATAAAAGTATTGGCTTCTTAAAAAATTTGATATATAAACATTTGTACACTACATTTTGGTGGTGTTCCTACAGTGTTTATTGTATTAGAGTATAAAAATACATTATGATTTTCATGTCATACCCCATATTCAGGCTTGAAAAATCCCTGTTTCTCCCACCAGGAGTACCAGGCTGCTTCCACATACTGAGGACTGTAAGAATCGGGCAGAGGACTCAGGACATCTGAGACACATGAAGAGAGACACATAAATGATTAGATAGGTGCGTCACAAATTTAAAAAATACAATTCCTGCTTCTGGAAGCAAAAGCACACCTTTTTTCTCTCCAGAAGGCGTGGGTATGTTGTAGCTAATCACACCCAGTTCCTTCTTCTCAGGTTTGGCCTTTTTCTATTGGAGGGGATAGAAGAATAAACAATATGGCAAGTTCTGCGTTCTGCTTTCTTTCTATCTCTGCTTGTGTCGATGTCAATGAGAGAATAATATGCTGAGATTCATCGCTCTACCTCAGTCTGAGGCTGCATCTTCTTCTTCTCCTCAATCTCTTTCTTTTGTTGAAACTTCTCCAGCTTTTCTCGCTTCTTGGCCTCTTTCTTCAGCTGAGCCTCTGTCTTAGGAGGACCTGAGAATCACAAGGACAAGAGGACAAAATAATTATTTAGGGGCAACATAGACTTCTAAAATGCTTTTAGACTCTGATAAGACTAAAGTCTATCTGAAAGATCATGTGAGCTGTTTTAATTCACTAGTTTTTAATGGTCTTAAAATACCCTCAAAACGCTATGACACATTTCTAAAGTAATTAAAAAAGCAACAACTTCCAAATACACACATCCTTACCATTACCAGGTGTGCTGTCTGGTGTAGCAGAAGCAGCAGTTGATGTGGCGTTGGCGGCAGCGCTGGGTTTGGGGGTCACGGGCACCATTTTCTCACACAGTGAGATTTGACCCAACACCTTCAGGAATTGTGGCTGGTTCACACAGGTATTAAACCATCTGGTCACATTCACCAATGACTTCCTGTCTGCAGGCTCCAATACCTTAAATCAAAGTACTATAATGAGGAATCAATTACAGCAACTGAAAGTTGAAGCAGTTCATCCAAAAATCGTCTACTCTCGCTCATGTCATTCAAAACATGTATCAGTGTTGTTTTTGTTAACTAAAAACTAGAACAAAAAACTCTTGAAAAAAAGTTGAAATATTGCATTTAAAAAAAAAAACTTTTAAAGTTAAAAAAGTTGCCTTAGCTGGCAACTAACTGAAATAAATAAGTTTAAATTGAAGTACTAAAATGACTAAAATTGAAACAAAAATAAATTAATGCCATACAGAAGTATATAAAAATGAATAACTAATATATAAAAATAAAAGCTTATTCACAATATTGATAAATACCATAACAGTACATAAATAATACTAAAAAAAAAAACACCTACCTGTATGACAGATAAAAGATATTTTGAAAAAATATTTAGTTTTTTTATCCACACTATGAAAGTCAATGGCATGCAACATTGTTTTTGGACCCCACTGACTTTCATTGTATGACTAAAAACATCTGAAACATTCTTCAAAATATCTTCTATGATGTTCCACAGAAGTAAGTCAGTCATGTATGGAACGACACGAAGGCGAGTAAATTATAACAAAAAAATGTTTGTGTGTGAATTATCCCTTTTATTAATACAAGCCGTCATGATAAAAAATTCAAATGGTTTAAGATTAGATGTGCACTCACATATTTGAATGGCAGTAATGCAGCCATAGCAACAGCCATATCAGCCAGAGTCACACCCTCTCCTACCAGGAATGTCCGCGGTGCTAGAGTCTCATCTAGAGCTTTGAGAACACGCAGCAGCTCCGCTCTGGAACTCTGCAGAAGCTAAAATTAAAAATGTAAGTTAGTGCAGCTTCTCATTTTAGAAAAATAAACATACAGGGCCAGTCGTGGCCTAATGGTAAGAGAAGGTTGTGGGTTCAATTCTCAATACCGGCAGGAAACGTTCTTGAGCAAGGTACCTAACCCCCAATCACTCCCCGGGCGCAACAGCAAAATAGCTGCTCCCGGTGTGTGTGCCCACAGTTTGCAGTGTGTGTGTTCACTACTCACTGGGTCAAATTCAGAGTATGTCTCTTTCACTTAAAAAGGTCTAAAAATGAGGAGCCGGAGCCGTGCACTCAGTGATGCCTATAGATCAACACATGAGATACACAGATAGTCAGACCATAAAGGCACACACAAAAGATATACCTTCTTATCAACTCCCATGATCCCCAGCAGAGGGAATGCCACAGAGCAGGCCACAGGCATCAGTTCATTCTCAGCAAAGCTCAGCCATTGCCAGACCTGACTTTCCTGTTTCTTATCGCTGCCTGTCCGTTTGCCCGCTGATGCCAGGTACCAGCTCACAGCATTGGCACCAGTGAGCACCGTGCCACCCACACCCTCCAAGACCAGTGCAGGACGAGACCTGCCCACCTCAGCCGGAGGGTTCTCATGGACTATTCGTGGAGGAGATCGACAGAATTCAGCAGCGATCAAGGGTAACAAACTCCTGAAGTCATCAGGGTGTGAAGAGATGTAAAGAGTGTCCATCTGACAGAGAGATATGGGTCATGTCAATTAATAATTCACAAAACGAGTGAATAATGTGTAATGAGCATCACTTTCATTTCTGCAGTTTTGTCCATGTCACAATGACTATTATTAAACTTCATATGATAGATATATGTCATTGAAAACCGTTTGCGCTTCAATACATAAATGAAAGCAAAAGTGTCAGATTCAGGTTTCAATATTCTCGGTCAATAAACAACACTTTTAAGATTTACACTTATTGAGTATCACCTACTTTTCTTATATATCTAACTTCTGTGATCTGAGCCTCGTCATACATTTATGTAAACTGTTCAAATGACAAATAAACTGAACTTGACAATATTAGAGTCAGTCAGATTATATTCAGAATATGATCTCACTGATTTAAGATTTCCTTAAATACTTTTATTCATTTCAAGATCACAATAAACTCTTTTACTCAGTAACCTTTTTGTATTTACATTACAATGTAATGCTTCAATAATAACTTGAGAGATTTGAAGTCTAAAGATAGACCGGCTAATTCTTGGCTAAACGCATGATCTGTTCATTTCAGCAGAGCTATGACTACTAAAGTCAAGAAATCACATTTAAGACATGCAAACTTTTAGATTAATTGATCAGCACATATACGGCAGCATCTGTATTTGAAGTCTCACTGAAGATCATTAATTACTCACCTGTATGCCGATAGGGAAACGTCAGCCTAAATACAGCATGCACACTGACTCCAGTGCTTCACAGGCGCTACCGTAAAGTCATAATAACCGTCGTAAAGCGCATCCGTCTGACGCAATAAACAGTAAAAGAGACTAAAGTGCCCGATAGAGGCGCTAACGAACAGTCTATATGGCAATAACATGAAACACTAAACGTTATGATGCAAGCCACTGAAAATGATAACTGATAGGCAGTTTACGAATTAAATTATGGATTAATTATGAATTATGACAATTATTTATGAATATAAATGATCTTTTTTTGTCACTTAAGTGTAATGTTGCCTGTTAAAGACATTATTTACTATTTTAAATATAAAAATAAATGTATTGACAACATTTTAAACTATAGTTTTGATATTCAAATTTTATATTCGCAAAATGTAGGATGGAAGGAAGATTTTTATTTTATTTTTATCTCAGAAGTCTTTTTTGCAAAGATCTTGTCTCTTTAATACATTCATTTAAATCAGGGGTTTTCAAACTGGGCTCCAGGGACCTTCAAGGGGCCACAAGAGAGCGTTAGCGGTCTGTGGAAAAGTTCAGGAAAAAACTGTAAACATTTTTAAAATAAATAAATAATAAAAATAAGATAAAAAATAAATGCATGAGTAAATAAAACCAAAAGATTTTTTTTTTAAATAGGTAGCATAAATGAGTAAACCTCATGGAAACTATATATTTTCCAAATAATGTTTTAGACATACTTATAATATTAATTTCACAGTATTGGGTCTCTATTCAAGAATATATATGTAGGCTATACCTTTTATTCTTTTAAATGAGGGTCCCTCACACGAGGATGGTCATATTTGGGGTCAATGGCAGAAAAACCCTGACTTAAATAACCAAGATTTGAAAATGTATGTCTACAGTTAAATGTTACAAATTTGTATTTGGCACAATGTTTGTATGTTAAGATTAGGCCTATACGTAGCCTACTTCTTTTTTTATCACTTTATAAAGGTTCCACTTTGTAATGGCTGTTCATTATAAAGCATTATGTACAGCCAGGTGCTATTCTAATATTAGTACAAGTGATGATGGTATATTAAAAACAATTCTTATTTAGATTCCAGTATAGACAGATACAGATTACCTTGAAGAAGGTCTTTTACTATACATTGGCCTATAAATGACAGAGAGCATGACTCACAGAGAAGAGGTTTTATTGCAGCATATAAACCATGACACAGCAAGGCCTTTGTATGTCAGATTAAATGACATAAACATCTCACACAATTACATCGCTTGTTTGTCACTTAATAAACATTGCTCAGCACCTTGGGTTCAAATCACCCTGCAGTGTACCTTTCGTTTCCTCCTTTTACGGCAGACAGACACATAGAGGTTTCATGATTTAAATCCACATGCCATGGTCAATATTCATTGTCCAGTCCACAAGCGACTATATAGTGTGACAGTTGGGTTCTGGCAGTAAAAATCCCATTCAATTTCACCAGGGAATTGATTTTTTAACAATATGACAGATCTACTGTGAGCTATAGATGTTTGGGGGTTTTTTTGTGTAAAAGCCTTTGGTCAGCATTATTTCAACTTATTCTTTAAAGACTCTGAATTTGAGTTAAAAACTACGTTACCCATGATTCTGCACAGAAATCTCCACCAATCAGAGAATCGAAACAAGCAAATTGTCAAGCAAAAAACTCTTAATCTCTCTCTCTCTCTCTCTCTCTCTCTCTCTCTCTCATATATATATATATATATATATATATATATATATATATATAGTTTAATCAATTATGTCGCAATGCAATTGGATTGTAGTTCTCTCATTAAAGCCGTAAAGTTGTGTTTTTGTTTGATTATCAAATACTTTTGCTTTAAATCAAATTTTGCTATGTTATGATTTACCTCGTTTGCTTTGCTTTTTACAAATCCCAATTGAAAAAAAATGAATGGGAAAAATACTTCCAGAACCAACGCTGCTGAAAAAGTGGGTGGGAACTGTTGATTTGTAGTGCAATACGCAAATAAGGTTTCTAACACAGGCATAAACACACTTTTAAATCTATTCACCAACCACTTCAGATGTCAGCAATTCAGGCATTTGCGATTCGGATGATTCCCCTGAGCTCCCTCCGAAAGCTTCCTGGACATTGGTTATTGTATTCTCCACCACTCCACCTACGAGGGACGCAGCGATGTTTAGCAGGTGACCCACCCCTCTTCCACTTCTCCAGGTGAGTCTTCCAATCCCACTACCTACTGTTGACACCTGGTAGCCCATTTCAGAGCATACGGTACACAGGTAATCTACCATCTGATCCCCAACTGACCCAAGAACCATCCTGATGATACTAAACCCATTCCCCACCGTTCCCGTCATGATCCCTAAGGCATCCGACGCCAGAGTGCCCGTCCCTGTGAATCCATCCTGGAATGCCAGGACCAGGCAGCTGGCTAATGGACTGAGGCAAGAGTAAACCGTGCACACGCTTGTTTCTCCTGCCTGATACAAGGTGCTAAAAATGCATGAAACCCCAGAAGACACTCCTGAGCCCAAGTTGTTGACCAAAGTGTAGCTGTCGACAGGCACCGAGGCCAGAACGGCCAGATCTTCCTGAAGAACGTAGGCGAGCTGGAAGGGAAAGTTAGTGACCTGGTTTACGATCGGAGAAAAAGGGGCATAAAGGAGAGAGATGGTGGAAGACAAAATGTAGAGGAGAGCAGACTCTGAGCTCTCTGTCTCATTGGTGCTCTCCTCAACGTCCATGTCTGAGCTAAAGGAAGATGTGTAGCTTGGGGCTTCGCCATTCACATGCTCTGTCACGTCCTCGTTTTCTAATTTTGGTGTTCCTGCTTCCTGAGTGTTATGTACGCCAATGTGTTCTTCACTTTGTGCATCAGAGTTGGGTGTTTTGATGTCATTCAGTTGCTTTTCCAAGAGTGACGTCAGTCCTTCTTCTCTCTGATGTCCCATTTTACCACAACCTCCTGAAAATAGGCTTGTAACTCCTATCAGCTCCTCTAACTCCTCAATGCTGAGCACTCTCACATCATCCTCCTTCACTAGCCCAACACTGAAACTACCATCTCCATCTGAAGCAGCACAGCACACTGCTGACCACAATAGTTTCCCCCCACACTCATTAAACCCGCCCACACCAATCTGCACATAAATTTCCCCGCTCATCTCTGAACACATCGGTATGACAGAGCTCTGTGTCAGCTGTGCTGTCAGAGCATCCCATTTCAGGAGAGGGGAGTTTGAGGGAGATGGGTTCATGTTGGTGATTCCTCTGTAAAGAGCTGGGATGGCCACATGGGAATCGTCATTGATTTCTTCTTTGGCATCCTGCTGATGTGTTGAGAGAGACAGGTATAATGTAATTAATTACTTGTTTAATTGCAAAAGTATACAATGTATTTCTCCACACTATAAATGGACAAAACAGCACAACCATGATTTACATCATTTACAGTACTCACCTTAATGTCATTTCAAACCTGTATTTTCTTCTGCAGAACATATGAGAAGATATTTTGAAGAATAGTGGGGTCCAAACACCGTTGGACCCCACTGAACTTCATTGTATAGGCAAAACAAAACAAAAACATTTTTCAAAATTTCTTCTCTTTGTGTTCCGCAGAAGAAAGGCAAGGTAAGTAACGACAGAATTTTACCACCAAGAGTTTGAAATTTGGGAGATTCGTGGTTGACAGGGAGGAATGAGATGTTTGTTTTGAGGTGTGACTGAACGAAACAACCTGTTCTGAGTCACTTTCATGAATAGCCCCATTAATTAAACGCAACCAGACTGTCTAGGGATACTTTACATTGTAGTTTACCTTCATTTTACTGTAGACTGTAGAACTCTATTGCACTGGTCTTGCATTGCTGATTGGTCTGCATGGTCTTTTATTGATGCTGGTTTTGTGAAGTATTCATGCATGTCATTAGGAGTTTGGTGAGTTGCAAAACATTTTACAGCCGTAATTAACGCTGCTTTATCATAAAAAAAGTCCCATTAGCTGATATTTTAAGAGACTTATTGGCCTTGACACGCAAAGTCAGCAGGAATCCCTCTATGACATCACTTCCTGTTTGTTTTCTGCATGTTGGTCACACCACATTAATGATTTTGCAGATGTTTTTCAAATGAAGCAATTTTGATAAGTTTTATATTATAAATATATTTTGTGAATGTGTATATTTAGGTATAAAAATACATTCATTCACAAAGTGCCTTGTATACTCTTCTATAATGATGTATATTAAAGAGAAAAATCTAAAGTAGCAAAAACTACTTTTAATACACACATTAAAAACATGCTCATCATAGAAGAGGTGTATTCAAGTCACTGAGTGTATGAAATGCATTTTTAAAGTGTTGAATAAATTTAGAGAAAGGACAAAAATAAGAATTGTGTTTCTTATTTTCATATTGACCTTACTAATATGATCCTTGAATTGGTAAAATGTTTTTTTTTCCACTTGACTTGACAACCTTGTACATTTGCATGTCAGCAGAAACCGTAATGAACGGCGTTTAGCAAGACTCTGGTCAAAACCTCAAGAAATCTATAACCTGTGCTTACACTCATTTAGTACAAAAACTGTGTCTGTGAGATAATAACAGCCTTCACTACTATTCAGCAATGCCTTTTTAGAAGATAAGCATGCTCAAGTCTACACAGAGCTCCAATACAGTGACTAAGGAAAAGAAACACAGTCTCACCGTGCTGTGCACTCCTCTGCCCCATCCATTATTCAGGCCGAGGTGAAGGGCTGTATAGACGGTGGTCTGGCAATTGGTGTTATAGAGCGATGCAAAAGGCCGTCCGGTCAGATGTCTGTGACACCTCTGCTCCAAACCCAGCTCAGACAGTGATTGTGGAGGTGTGCCTCTGAAAAAACACTCTTGACACTGGAGAAACCCTGGATCAAGCTCCGTGTGTGTACTTGCCCAGACTACAACATCATTGAACAGCACTGCAGAGATAAACACAGCGAGTCTGGGCAGCGCAAACAGCATGGCCAAAACCCTTGGTACAGCGAAGCAGAGACTGCAGCTAACAGTGCTGAACTAGCAGCTATACAAAACAAGATCCTGCTAGACTCTCTCTCTCTCTCTCTCTCTCTTCAGCAATGCAGAATGAGTCTGGGCACAATCTAACCTTCTTCATCCCTCCCCCTTTCACACTCACTCTCCTTCATCCATCCCTCCCTTTCAAAATCACTCTTTCTGACTGCACCTCATCTTAGTATTACTATAATGCACACAAACCAGTACACACACCTCTCACACGCCTTAATGACTACCTGTGTGTCAGCATTCCCCAACATCCCCACAAGCAAACATGCCATTTTTGTACCTGAATTCTTTTTTTATGGCCAAAAGAACGTTCTGACAGAAAAAACAAACAGGAAAAATGTTCAGTCATAAATTTGGAATTTCATTTAATAACTCAGAGGTGGTGTATAAAAACAGGTGCTGGTGTACTGACTCAAAAACAGCATAAAGAAAGTAGACAGAAACAGGAAAACAGATTTTAAATATTTAATAAAAACAACAACAACATAAAAACAAATATTTTGCTTGCAGTTTCCTTTGGCACCTGTGTGAAGACAAAAAAACGAGAATTTAATTGCTTTCATTTAATATCTTTCATTAAAATAATAAAGAATTGTGTTAATAAACTGTTAGAGATACTGTCGTGTCTAGTTCATGTTCAGCTGGTGTGTGTGCATGGTTAATAATCCCATAGCAACTTGCCTGGACTTGTGTTGATGTGCTCCTGGGTAAAATGGGTGTGGCTCTCTCAATCTCAGTGTGTTTTTCCTCTCTTTGTTCTGCTCACTCTCTTTCCCTCCCTTATTGTCTAAATTCTGTCGCACAACTCTAAATTTACTGCATGCTTACAGGTAATGTATTGCAGCTCAGCAGTCTTAAAAGAATGAGCCTATCCAGTATCCAAGATGAGTCAGGGGTTTTTTGGTAACTCAATCTGTTACACAACCAAATGCCAACATTAACAACACAGATCCAGATTTCTTAATGACGCATCACAAAATCCTGGTAACTTGGTCAATCTCCAATTTCCCACATGGGATAAATAGAGTACCTATCAATCTGGAAAGATCTGAATGATCTCTAACAATATAAGACCTGCAGAACAAGTTTTCTGGTTGTCCTGCCAACATCTTCATTGGCCCCACCACAAAAAATTGATCAATTATTAATTTTAGCAATGCATTTGCTAAAAATATTTATATTTTCAATTAAAAATGAAAACAGAAATTTTACTGTTATAATGTAACTCCATAAATCCATAAACACAATTTTGCTGGAAAGCGATGGCATATGAAGCAAAACATTTGTAGTTTTCAACACATTCATACCAAAACTTTCAAGCCAATTTTGCAAATTACCAAAACCACATATACACTATTGTCCATATGTTTAGGGTAAGTAAAATTGTTTTATTTTATGATGCATTCATTTGATCAAAAGTGACAGTAAAGACTTTTACATTGTTACAAAGGATTTACATTGCAACTAAATGCTGTTTATCGTTAAAACTTAAAGAGTAGATAGATAGTTAAAACTATTTATTCATTAAAGACTCCTAAAAAATGAATTATGGTTTCCACAGATATATTAAGCAGCAGCAAAACTGTTTTCAACATAATAAGCAATGTTTCTTGAGCAACAAATCATCATATTAGAATGATTTCTGAAGGATCATGTGACACTGAAGACTGGTTCAGCTTTGCCATCACCGGAATAAACTACATGTATATATTAAAATAGAAAACAGTTATTTTATATTGCAATAATATTACACACTATTATTTATATTTTTTTATCAAATAAATGCAGCCTTGGCCAGACTTCTTTTAAAAACATTACAAAATATTATCAACCCTAACTTTTAAACAGTAGTGTATGTTAGCCAACTAGATAACATTATCATGCCATTCTTATTGTAGAGCCCAGTAAAAGCAACTTGGTTTTGGATTAAATGTGTTGCAAGATCTTGTCAGCGGGTAATTCAGCATGATACTGCCTGACAAAAAGTCAGTTTAAGCTGGATTTAATAATATATAATATCCATAATGATGAAAAGATTTTTCAGTAGTTGTATCTGCAGCTAAATGCTCACAGAGGCCTGTATTTTTCTATTACCTTCACTCATTGGGTATATCAATGACCAGCTCTGCCTCATCACCCTCTCCTCTCTCCTCCTCTCCTTGGTCACTATCTCCGTCGCTTTCTCCCTCTTCATCGGCTGCATCCTCACTCAGCATCTGCTGTGGGACCCAGCTGAACGGCCCACTCGCACCCCCAGCTGCACCACTGCCTGCAGGGTAACTGGACGTGACGTGGCCGACCACCTGAATGAGAGGGAGGAGCAGAGACATTTTTGTTATTATACTGCATATCAGAAACATGTAACTAAAATGCATGAAGAGAAATGTGTTACTGTAAATGCAAGATTATTAAAAGATGTGACAAAGAGTGTAACAATAATGGCCACATGAATCTAGGCCACTGTGTTTCCAGCATCAAACTCTCTGTCCCTCTCTCACCTTCCCTGAACCGTCTTTCCTGTGTTTGGCCAGTTTTGTTTTTCTCTCTTTCTTCACACGCTCAGCAGAGGGAGCCAAATACTCAGGAGGGAAGGGTAACTGCTCACCCACAATCACACACACACACACGGCACCAAAGAATAAGATTCATTCCCACACACACACCCAGAGTGCCCAGAGAGATGTGCGTGAAGTCCACATAAACCAGGTGAGGTGATAAAAGACAAAAAGAGAGAAAAAAATGAATAAAATGACAAATTAACAGGTGACAAAAACAGAATGTAAAACACTAGCCTAGTTTCCATCCACCTATTTTTATGTAAAACATTTTTTAACACTGGATGGAAAATCCAAGATGTGCATACATTTTAAAACTTTTGCGCTCAACTGAGGTGGATAATTGTTTTATCCATTAAGAAGACATGCGCATAAACTACATGCGCATAAAAAACATTAAGGTATAAATTACTTGATGTGCAACAAAAAACTCACGTGACTTTGCCTCAACAGAGGATGTGATTGGATAACTGGACTAACCAGCAGACAAATTTCAATGCGCACCATCTCAAATGTTGTTTTGGTCAGTCTGAAATGCCTGAGCCAAAGTCTGTCATCAAAAAGGTTGGGTATAATTACCTCCCAGAACTCTCACATTATTGCAAGGCATCTGAATGCAAGATAACATGACAGCATTTAACCCGTTTCATCTGTGCGCAAGTAACAACCACAGTGGGTTTCCTGATTGCAGCCACTTTCATTTTTATTACAGATATTTTGCATCAATTTCCCAGGAAGTGATGGATTGAAACAGTACTTTATTTGCAAATGTTTCATTTGATATCCCGATTTTGAGCAGTAGTTAAATTGGCAACTTTCGATGGAAACATAGCTAATGTGAGTAACTGAAAAGCATGAGTGCAGTATGTATGAGGCCTGTGGAGTGCTCATGGAGGTGTGATGTACTCACAGTGTTGAGGTACTGTGCCGGAGCAGATGACTGGAGAGGAACCGCACCAGAGCGGGACAGAAGAGAGAGATGAGGAGATGAGGACGACGGGACGGGAGGAACTCCAGGACTTCTCCTCCTGAATTTTTTTAAAAAAAAATAAAAAAAATTATTGAAGACACAGAGCTACTGTAAAAAGATTAAAACATATGCAACAGCAGAAGTGGCATATGCATAGCACATGTTAGCTTGATAAAATCAGGAATGGCACAAAAAATAAATGAAAGTTGCCATACTTTAATCATGCCCATGAATTTAACTCATTTTAATTTCCATTTTTTCATTTAGTAGATTTATCATTTTTCAAATTATATTTATTCAAAGCTATTCAAAAGCAAATTGTCTATCACTGCATATGAGTTACTATAGATGTGCATATACAGTACATTCATGTGTTTTTACAAGTCTTTTCCTATCGGATGGTTATTTCCTTTAAATGGGTGGTTCAGGATTTTGGACATTGGACCTCATTTCCAAGTTAGCCTGGGTGTTATTTATCAGTGGAGACAGTTTTCAAAAAATTTCACCCAGTCCTCCCAGTTGCATAGTTCGCCGCTGCTAGGCTAGCGCGAGTCAACGGTAACTGCTAGCCTGCCATTAAAACAGTTTTACCCACTCCACAGTACACCAAAAGCAAATAAATTATAACGCCAGACTATCGATGTAAATGTCTGTTGAGAGAATAATGTTAGAAATCAAACTACCCTTTCATCGCATTGCAATAGTTATACTTTGTTCCCTGTATTTATTAGCACAGTCTACAGCAGCGGCGGAGTGATATTAAAGGGTTAGTTCACCCAAAAATGAAAATTCTGTCAGTAATTACTCACCCTCATGTTGTTCCAACCCCGTAAGACCTTCGTTCATCTTCGGAACATAAATTAAGATATTTTTGATTAAATCTGAGAGCTGGATCACTTCTCCATAGGCTGCTAGGTGACCGAAACTTGCTGGCCCAGAAAAGTTATTAAAGAGATCGTTAATATAGTCCAAGTGACTACAGTGGCTCAATCTTAAGTATATCAAGCGACGAGAATACTTTTTGTGCGCAAAAACAAAGAAAAATAACGACTTTATTCCACTATTCATTTCCTTCTCTCTGGGCCTCTAGTTGGTTCACGTAGTGTTTTTGCGCTGCGCGTCTGTGTTACACGTCACCACGTAGGCTCACAATTGGCCGAAGCTGGTCATGTGTGTGATGCGTGATGACGTGCAACACAGACGCGCTGCGCAAAAACACTACGAGGCCCAGAGAGAAGGAAATGAATAGTGGAATAAAGTCGTTATTTTTGTTTGTTTTTGCGCACGAAAAGTATTCTCGTCGCTTGATATACTTAAGATTGAGCCACTGGAGTCACTTGGACTATATTAACGATCTCTTTAATAACTTTTCTGGGCCAGCAAGTTTCGGTCACCTAGCAGCCTATGGAGAAGTGATCCAGCTCTCAGATTTAATCAAAAATATCTTAATTTGTGTTCCGAAGATGAACGAAGGTCTTACGCGGTTGGAACAACATGAGGGTGAGTAATTACTGACAAAATTTTCATTTTTGGGTGAACTAACCCTTTAAGTTACCAAGGCAACCGAGACTACTACTAGCTAGCTAGAAGTCCCGACTGTAGTCCGCTTCTGTTCTGTGTTTACTTTTCAACGCAGTACTAACCGGAGCAAAGTAAAATTCCGCCGCTGCTGAGAAACTAGTTCCTGTAAATGTAATGCGATCATTGAGATGCAAGAGTAGTTTGATTTCTAACATTATTCTCTCAACAGACATTTACATCGATAGTCTGGCGTTATAATTTATTTGCTTTTGGTGTACTGTGGAGTGGGTAAAACTGTTTTAATGGCAGGCTAGCAGTTACCGTTGACTCGCGCTAGCCTAGCACCAGCGAACTATGCAACTGGGAGGACTGGGTGAAAATTTTTGAAAACTGTCTCCACTGATAAATAACACCCAGGCTAACTTGGAAATGAGGTCCGATGTCCAAAATCCTGAACCACCCCTTTAAGCAGCATGTAACTGGCGATTTTAAACCTCTTGTTTAAGCTCAATGGATAATTGAAAGGTTACAGTGCAACAGACAGTGTTTGCACTACAAATGCAACGTGCTGCTCATGCAATTCTGACTGTTGAAAAATTCTAGAGGTTTACATCCATAAAATGTCAACAACCCATAAAGGGTATCTATACTAGTTTTGCGCACTTTGCGTTAAAAATGTTTCTTATGATCACCAAGGCTGCATTTATTTGACCAAAAATACAGTAAAACTGTAATATGGTGAAATACTATTACAATTTAAAATGTTTCCTATTTTAATATATTTTCAAATGTTATTTATTCCTGTGATGGCAAAGTAGCTGTATTTTCAACATCATAACTCCAGTCTTCAGTGTCACATAATCCTTCAGAAATCATTCTAATATGATGATTTGATGCTCAAGAATCATTTCTTATTATTATCAATGTTGAAAACAGCTGTGCTGATTAATGTTTATGGGGAAATCAAGATTTTTTCCCCCCTGAATTATTTGATTAATAAAAAAAATTCATAAGAGCAGCGAGTATTGATCAATTATTCAATTGCATCCTTGTTAAATAAAAGCATGAATTTCTTAAAAACAAAAGAATAATTGTACACTGAATTGTACACATTTTATTTAAGGTAAAAAAAAGAGAGTGTTAAACTTTACCAGCTACATTTCTAATGTTTTACATCTGTCAAATCCAAACAAAAATCCACTTGCTGTAGACTCACTTTTTCCCTGCATCCCTGTCTCTCTCTCTGGCTCCCTCTCCATCGCTGTCCGAGGAGACTGTAGCGTCAGAGTCTGAAAACAAAAACACTCTCAGCACACAGAATCCCTGGAAGTTTCCTAGAGGTCATTTTCTTTAGAGACCTACCAGAAGACTCTTCATCCACTCTTTCATACTGCAACAGTCTGTCCAACAGAAAACTGACAAAACAAAAGCGTTCAATAATTATTAGGTGCATCATGCATCTGTGGGAGAAGCAAATGTGAAGCATTTGAAAACTTAAATAAGAAGACTAGGGGTTCTACTACCTTTTGTCTCTTGAAACTTTTAATAGTTTCCTCTGAGCTCTTCTCAGCTCCTCCTGAAAACACTCTTGCTCCTGAACAGAGAAATGAATACAGAGGATTAAGAAGCATTTTAAAACGACAAATAAAAAATCGAACACGGAAGAAAACGATACTCACATATACTATAAACTTCAACTTGCGTTTGAGATTTTTGTATTTTCTCTTGTAATCCACTTCTACTTCAGCTTGTCCGTTCATTTTATACTTCAATTGAGATATACCGTCGTTTTCAAATGGCTTTGCTACTTTATATTGATTCGAGACCGAGACTGTCCAAATGTTAATGTCTATGTTTATCCAGAAAGATTTAAGAGACTCAAAAAGATTTAAAGAAACTACTAACTTTCCTCCTCTGTTAGCCACGCTACCGCTACATAACCAACCAACAAGATAAAGAATTAACGTTAACAAAATATTTATTTGTCGAGTCTAAAAAACAAGTACCGATGAAGACAACGACAATGTGATAATCTATTATGCCAAACAAAATTACAAGACATTTAACAATAAACACCAATATCTCGCATGTCAGGTAACGTACAGTGCTGAACTGCGACGTGCTCTTTGTTTACTTCCGCTTTCAACGTCATACGTACAGGAAATGGGTAAAGCAGGCAAATCTCTAAACAAATGCTGACTTTTTAAAGTTCGCATAAGTATTAATGCCATTTCTCGAGGAATATAATGTAATATAATATAATATAATATAATATAATATAATATAATATAATATAATATAATATAATATAATATAATATAATATAATATAAGCCCATAGACAGTATAAGAAGTAAAAGCCCCGCGAAGCAGTGTTTTACAGTGGATTTAGAACAGCTAAGGGGCGTTGTTAGGCACGACGCGGAGCGGAACTTTTAAAGTTCGTATAAGTATCAATGCCATTTCTCGAGGAATATAATATAATATAATATAATATAATATAATATAATATAATATAATATAATATAATATAACACAATATGATATAATAATATAATTTAATATAATAACATAACGCAATAATATAATATAATATAATATAATATAATATAATATAATATAATATAATATAATATAATATAATTCAAAATAAACGCATTAAAATGAATTAATTGCATGCACTAAATTTAATTAAAACAAATGTAACTAATTTTGTTGGTGTCCACTAGGGGGACTCATTATGCATCCAAAAATGATTCAAAATAAGTTGTAATATAATCATTTAACGTAAAATAAAACGGTAAAATGCGATAATAATCAAGAGGTAACTGACATCACTTCCTTTTTTTCTTTCCCAATAATATTGATTTTATTGAAGAACATAGTTACTTTATCGCTCTTTTAAAAAATCTACATTGATTTTTTTTTTTATAAAATGGCAAAGCATACTATTAATTCTGAAATAAATTAATAATGTAAAAAAATTCAGAATTGTATTCAATTTAAGCTTTTGACACTACTAGTTTCTGTTAGCCCAATAAAAATGTATGACAACAAACAGCTTTGTCATCATTGCAGTAGAAGTACCACGAGGGAATCTCTTCAGGCTATTGGTCTCAAAATAATCTGAGAGCCACTGCTCATTATCATTAAGTTCTAAAAAGCCTGTGTAATTGATATGTAATTTGATCATTTTGAAGAGTCTTATGTAGACCGTGCATTTAAAATGATTGCACTCTTCCCTTTTACTGAGTCTGCATCTTAATCTCAGCAGTCACACACTCAGGACGGGTCTATGAATAATACATTGCCTTGGTTGAGCAGTGTTCACACGCGCGCACACACACACAGAGAGAGAGAGAGAGAGAGAGAGAGAGAGAGAGAGGAGGGGGGGATGACGTTCACCACTGTCATTGTCGTTCAGCCCTCAACTATTTCACAGAAATATTTGAAAAATCTTTGTCAGACAGACTGCTCTTTATGAAACATAATATTCCTCTGTTTGCACAGACAACACAGGCACACACTCACTTTGTCTGCATATTATATATCATTTGTGCATACACACACAGACAAAATCCTTGTGTCAGACCCCTTATAGCATGAAACATCAGCCCCCCTATAGCCCTTCTCTCTGTGTTGCTGCCTGTAATAGTCTGCCTCTGTTCTCTGACGTTGGCTCTTGTTGCAGACCGAAATAGAAAATCTCTTCCCTCACTTCCATAAATTGCTCATGCTGTGCAGCGAGACAGCTGTGGACCCCACAATACCTCCCTCTGCTTTTCTTCTCCTGAGTTGATATTCTATTATGTGAAGTCAAATTATGTCTCAAGCCATTAAAGATATTATACTGCACTTATTTTTAACTTAAATCGTTCCGTGCAAATTTAATTTGGTCATGTGCTGGTCACATCCAGTCTCTGACCAATCAGTCTGTGGCCCTCCTTTGATATATTACCCTCATATTGCTTTTGTCCTTCCTCTCTCTCTCTCTCTCTCTCTCTCTCTCTCTCTCTCTCTCTCTCTATCTCTCTCTCTCTAAAAACTAATACACACACTCAGTTTGATTTAACCCTTCTCTCTCTCACGTATGAGATCCCAAAGCTCTGTCTGCTTTGTTCTGACAAGGAAAACTGGAATGCACACAAATCACATGAAGGACACAAACAACAACTTTAACAACTCCCTCCTTGGCGCCCAAAAGGTAAGAATAAAATCTCACCTTCATATGTCATACCAAGGTGAAATACACAGTGTGGATTGTTTTTTGGATTCCAAGTGGGACAACAGCTTAAACCTGTTATTTTGGACTTTCTGAGAAGAATAAATAGAAAATGAGTTTTTGAAGAAGTAGATTACGTTTAGGGTTAATGCATAAACTGTATCAATCTAATTAGTGTATTTACTGAGTGAGCTTGTTACACTACAAAGTGGCTTCGTGTTTGCGCTGTGTGTTTGTGTTTCAGGAGAAGCTTATTCAGGCGATTAAAAAAATTAAACATGAAATTGATGAATGTTATGAAGCTGAGAAAGACGCCTTTGTGGACGCACTGGAGGTCGAGGTACAGATTGATTTACTTTTGTAATATGTACGTGTGACTGAATGAGTATTAATAGTCTTTCCTAGAATACACTGACTGACTCACATGGAAAGATAACTCACAAAAATAATTACGTAGGCCTGTGAGAAAATCATTATCATAATATATACTCACCTCTTCCAAAAATATGTAGAAGTTAGATATTCTCATGTATAAAGATCTGTTTACACTGTAAAAATACTGTAAATATATTATAACCTTATATTATAAGACCCACAGCATCTTTCTGCAAGCATGGGGGTACCAGGACCCCATTTTGAAAATTTGACAATTTCTGGTAGAGTACTAACTTCATTAAGCTAATGTCAGCCTGCTCATTTCTCCAGAGTTAAGTTATTAGTCTCTCTTCCTCTCTGTTTCTCATTAAGTCATTAATGTCTCTCATTTACTCTCCCTCACAGAACAGATTTGAAGAGATAGAGCGTGAAATCCGAGCAGAGTTCCAAAACCTCCATCGTTTCCTAGATGAGGAGGAGGAGACGGACCTGGAACGACTGAAGAAGGAAAGGGAGAGACGAGTGAAGATCTTAAAAGAGAGAGAGAAAAAGATTGCCATGCAGGGTAGAGATCTAGAGAAAGCCATCGAGACACTGAATTGCAAACTGCGGGAAGATGACAGTCCCAAACTTCTGAAGGTGGATTTCCATTTTAAATTGTATGAACTGACAGCCTAAGCAGCGAAAGACTTTATCTTTAAGCTTTAAGTAGTTTGGTGTTTTGACATCATCTACATTTACCACATCACATATTTACTTCCATAGTTAGTTCATGCAGTGCAATAGACACCCACAGAACATGCTAGATGCCATTTGACACTGTTCAGATAGAGTGCCTAAACAATCACATGATTGAAAGAGTGAGGAATCTGAAGTGCTGACTGCTGTATTCAGGCAGTGAAACATGGCTTTGAATCTGCAGGTTCATACTCTAAGCACTATATTTTTTATCCATTTAGGAAATCAAAGAGCTTCTGAAAAGGCAAGTGTCTTTTCTATTTCTATTTTCTCTCTCTTGGTCTCTAAATAACATATTATCATATTTATTGTTGTTAGTTTTCTCATTTTTTCAAACTGGTCATCATCTACCTTCTTTCTTGTTTATCTGTCCTTATATTTATTAGATGTGAGGTGAATTTCATTCGACCTACCCCAATAGACAGCGAAATCCTCTCTGGTCAGTTTGTGGGGCCCATACAGTACCGGATCTGGAAACACATGAAAACAGCACTTTACCCAAGTACTAAATATTTAATACTATTACATTATTTTATTACCCATACTAAATAAAAATATTTAATATCCTTTACTTAAGAGCTAAACATCTCATTAAAGTGGTGGGAATTTTGATTCATCCCAGTGAATCGAACCTTTTGAAAAACTATTACTTTAGTGACTATTTGTGCAGGTTACATCGCCAGTAGGTGGCGACAGGTGAGTTTTTGTGTTATGATTGATATTGATATCATTTATTTAGGTGATTCCTTTAAAACATTGTCCAAAATCACATACTCTCTGAGTAGGCACTTATTTTGAATAAGTAGTTACTTTGCGAACACTAAAAAGGTAAGTTCTGTATAAAATGAATGTGTGTAGTATGAATGTGATCCGAGCATACTACATTCGCCATGTTGTCGCTGTCATGTGACCTACCAGCATCAGTTGTGTCACAATACTGCCTTTCACAGATCCTCTCCTGTGGCCTCATGGGATTGTAAAGTGTCCAACAGATGTACACTTCAGAATCTCATCAGATGTAGTAGGTCACTCGTGTATTATTTGCCTACTCTTTTATGAGTAACGTGAATTCGGACACGCTACTCTTGTCACATGCTGTTTTTAGCCTATAGGGAAGTATGCAATTTCAGAGTGTTCCTTCAAGCCTTGTTCAGACTCAAATCACTGACTTGTTTAGTAGGTTCATCCAATGAAATGCTCCTTTAAAATGCGCGAAAGCTATTTCATGCTATAGTCAGTATTTGAAAGTTGGAAAGCCTTCACACGCTTCAAAAAGGACAAAAAGTCAGTTCATGGAAGTGTTCAAAACATTGAATCATTCACAAAGAAACACCACCTCTTTAGGCTAATAGATTAAATGTTTGTTACATTATACTTTTATTGTACATATCACTGATTACTATTACTGAATTCTCAATATGCTCTATTTCGTTTTCATACACAGACATATCCACGTTGACTTTTGACCCTGAAACGGCACATCCCCTATTGACCTTATCTGCTGAGAGGACATCAGTGATTTTCAGGGAGGACAAGGTGGTGCCCAAGGAGAACCCAGAAGACAGGAACCCGAAGCGCTTCCACTACTACTATAGCGTGATGGGCTCAGAAGGCTTCACCTATGGCAGTCATTACTGGGAGGTGGAGGTGAAGGGCAAGACCGCCTGGCGAGTGGGGGTGGCCAGAGAGGACGTGCACCGTGGGGAAATGGACTCTTCCTCCACGTTAAACGGACTGTGGACGCTGTGCCTGAAAAATGGCTCAATCACGGCCTGCACCCACCCAAAGCCCACACAGGTGCTCTTGTACGCCCTCCCCATCCGCATCGGCATCTTCCTGGACTGTGATAATAAGGAGGTGTCTTTCTACAACGCTGTCACCATGACGCCACTCTTCTCCTTCTACATGGGGACTGTTCTTTTGCCGATCTATCCATTCTACAACCCATGTGACTCAGATGAAGGAAAGAACTGCGCTCCTCTTTCCATCTTCCATCCATCACTCTGAGGGTTTGACATAGGAGATAGATGTTTGTTTTTCCACCTACTGCTGACACAGTTTGAAATGATGAATTCTTATCACCACACAGTGTGTGTATACCTAGAGAAGTTTTGCTGTGTAGTTTTGTTTGGATAAACTGTTTAAGTTACAATAAACAGTGGCATGAGAGAGTGAATTCGGACAATAAATTAAAATAATTTTCTGTTGAGAGGCAGGAATTATTTTTTGCTCACAGTGCATGAATATTCTGTAGTGGCTAGCCATTGAGTGTACATCAGTTGCACACTTGTTATTGAGGTGCATTATGGGATTGAATGACTGCACTTGGTAATTCTGTCATTATTTACTTGTTCCAAAACGGAATGCAAATATGGTTTGACATCATGATGTTGGAGATTCTCAAAAACCAATGAGCTTTTATTGATATCCAGCCTGCATCATAGGCACTTTATGTGGTTTGAGAGGCACTGACATATCGACAACATTTATAGGATTTTTTGTCTTTTTTTTTTTAGCTTGACAGGCTGCTGTCACAATGAACAACTGTATCAATGTATTACGGCTATAACCATGAGCATCTAATTTCAGAAGCTAACCAGCGTTTGGCTTGGTTAGAGCTAAGTACTTGGATGGGAGTCTGCCTGGGAATACAATATAATAGTGTTTTATTTTGGGTGACTCAGTGGGTAGCACTGTTGCCTCACAGCACGAAGGTCCCTGATTCAGGTCCCAAGCCAGGAGGCCTTTCTGTGTGGAGTTTGCATGTTCTTCCTGTGATGCTGTAGCTTTCTTCTGGGTATTCTGGGTTTCCCGGCAGGTTATGTAAAATGGAGACAGTAAAAGGAGTGAGTTTGAATGTGTGTGTTAGCACTGTGATGGACTGGATGTCTGTTTAGGGTGTTCCCCTGCCTTTGGTCCAGGATGCTGAGAAGGCTCCAGCATTCCAGTGACTTTACATATGACAGTTGGTTTAGAGAATGGAATTTCATCAGGGTGAGTAAATAATAAAAAAAATAATAAATTATTTGTATACACTTTATTAATAAAAGATGTGTAAGTTATCATGCAAACTGTGTGCAAATCATCTTTGTGCATGTAGTCAATTTTCTGGCACAATAAAATGGAAAGCAATGGAAAAATAATAAAAAAAGGAATTATATTTCTGTGCCAGTTGACAGACTATTAATAGTAACTGTTTACCATTACCTGTCTATTAATAAGCCAGAGCCGTCTGTTGCATTCAGCCATGCCCGGGAACTACTTTGGAAACTATGTGCTGTTGGAGGGGCAGAAAAGGAAAAAAGAAGGGGGGGGGGGGTTGCTCTGCACCCTGATAGTGACAGGCCAAAGGAGAAGGGAAGAGAAAGCTAGAGAGACACTTTCAGTGTGATTGACTGACTACAGAGTCAGAAAGCCCTTCTTCTTCTTACTCTTTTTTTTTTTTTTTTTTGCAAATGTCTGGCAGTCTCAGGAGAGTCATATCAGAGTGCTGTGTGCAGTGCTTTATAAGAGGAAAAATAACACTACGACTCTGAGAAACATTTTAAAATCATTTATTATTATTTGTAGGCATGAAATAAAGGAAGTATTTCTTCTTTACAAAATGTTTATGTGTTGTGTTTGTGCAAAAAGAAAGAACGGGAACTGATAAAATGTAGAGCATCACTCAGGTGGAATAAGGAGAGAAAAAGAGAGGCAGAAACCTCTCATGCACCTGTGGGACACAACTGCACGTTGAGTTTACTGGGAGAATGCACAACACTCAAGGATACTTGGACTTCTCATGCTCTGTACATTCTCACCACTCATTCTCCTCACTCTTGAGAGATGATTCCACAGCCATTGAATTCTGGGTATTTACTTAAAGGCATAGTTCATCCAAAAATGAAAGTTCTTTACTTTGCTCACCTGCATGTCATTCCAAACCTGTATGACTTTCTTCTGTGGGGCACAAAAGAAGATAGTTTGAAGAATATTTCTGTCCATATTATGAAAGTCAATGGGGTCCAAAACAACTCTTGACTCCACAGACTTAAAATGTATGGACAAAAAATATTTTGAAAGATAGCCAGTCATACAGCTTTAGACTAGCATGAGGGCGGGTAAACAATCAGAGAATTTTCTTTTTCAAATGAACAACCCCTTTAATGCCCTTTAGAATGTCATTGACTAATCAGGTCTAACCAATGGAATGGTAAGATACAGGGTGAAACATACAATGCAACAGTTTCAGTGACATCCATGGACGGGATGTTTTACACAATGGAATTGTCCAATTAGAGACCTGCAGAGCCATGCGATACATGAAGATCAGAGTACTTCTTTTAGACGTCTACACACTACCTCCTAAATATGCATGACCACACTAGCACAGATAGACACTATGGGAGAGTAACTACAGCATGCAATGACAGACTGCAATGACAATGCATCGTTACTTTAGTGTCTGTATTTTGTAAAGCACCTTGAGCAAGGGAAAAGCTCTATATAAACTAAATTACTATTCCGTTGGCGTAGTCTTGAGCATCAATTAAATCAAAATGACCTGTAGTACATGGCTATCTTGATATCCGAACAGATATAGTCAGGTCCCACTAAACATCATGGAGTCCATTCTGATATAAATCTCGCACTGTGCTCTTCTTTAAATTGCTTCTGCATTTAATACCACTTAAAAAGGAACAGCAATTACCAGCCAGCCGGGGGAGAAAAGGGACATTGTTAATTGCGTTGAAATGACAACTATCCAATGGAGATTGTTGCTAACACACTGACACACACAAACATACTCACGTGCACTTGTACAAACACATACAGGCCTCCTGATGTTGCCAATTGTGAATAACATCTATAATCTCTCATCATAAATACCATACATACAACACAAGTATCAACACACAACACACAAAATACAAAAACAGACAGTAATCATGTCATGATACAAGACTATTATCAGTGGCAGTGTCCTGAAGGGTAACGGATATCTTAAGTATGGTCTTCTGCTTTAAGACACTGTGATGATTCAGTGAGTGACCAGAATAATATTGATTTTGCCTGGAAACCTGTGTGATGTGCATTACCGGGATGCACTTAACTGTGACATCATTTGCTGGAGATGAATGTAAGGGTATGTGACGTTTAACAGCCAATGGCATTAGCTGATGGGAGCATGATAGTTATGCTACACTATTTTCATTGTATAAAAGCTGATAAAAACCATTGTGGCTGCCTGTGAATGGTTGTGAAAAACTAAAGAATATGGAAAGTGTGTAGAGCAAACTACAGAACCTCACAATACACAATTGACAGCAAGTTATTATTATGCATGTGTACACCATTGTGTGTGTATCTGCACATTTTTATATTGCTTAGATGTTCTTCAATACCGGCTCTCTTTCTCTCTCCAAACAGAGTGAGGAGGTTAACTTTTAAGGTGGACTCAGTAATTTTATTTAAAATTGGCTTGTTAAAAAAATGAATAGTAGTTTTAAGTTTAATTTTACATGGAGTGGGTCACCTCATGGGTGCTGCCATGTTGAAATAACTAGCAGAGAAGGCCTACTACTCATTTTATTTTAGAGGCCCACCTATTAACAGACACGTTCAATTATTGTATAAATTAAGTACCACTGTACCAATACCACTGTAGAAATGCTCTGTTTGCAGTCAGCCTTGATTAACCTAAACCTAAAACTATTGAATTTCCATTACTCTGCCTCCAACCCACCAGGTGTTAGTGTAAGTTCAAGAACACTGTCGGCTAGCGCAACAAACTAAAATTACTGAGTGCAGCTTTAACATCTCAAAACATGGTTTAGATGTGCTCATAATCTATTCTGTGTCAGATTTACTTACTGTGTATACATTTTTTTGTCACAAAATGGTCGGTTTGGTCTGCTTTGTCATGGAATATATCATTTTGAATGCTACAGTGCACATAGGGTTATGACATCTAGGGTTTGTGATATTTACATTATGAGATGTGACACTAGGACTATATTGGCTTCAAGTGTCATTTCCTTTCACTGATATTAAAACAGCTGTTGATGGCTGAGAAGAAACAAGGCCATTTTTGGAGGTTCAAAGGCATTGCCAAATATCCGATTGAGATTTGTAAACCTTTGATTGTATTTCAAACCTTGTGCTTTGCCAAAATAACTACATCTTTTTTTAAATGTCGACATACGTTACAATGTTGTTTAGTTAGTGGTTTAGTAGTTTAGTCAGGATTAAATGTGAGGTAGTAATCATCTTCAGTTAGAAATTCTACCCACAAACCTCCAGTCTGTCAAACCTGCCCATGCTTTAAGTTCTTAATACATATATTAGCTACCATCCGCTACTCACTGCGATTTAACATCAGCTCCCATATAGTGTAGTAGGAGCATGTTCCTGGACGGATACAACATTAACAGGCAGTGGTGTTCAGGTTTCACCGGAGGCACCTGGAATATATGTAAACTGATATGAGAGACTGTCTTTCAATTATATGACTATAAATCCAAAATTACTTGTGGAACATTTTAGATTAACCAGAAGCAACACAAACAATCTAGATCTTCCTATGAACCATGTCCACTTGCTAACCCTAACCCAAACAAGAATCAGCGGATTTAACCATACAAGATGTTCTTGGGCTAATTCACTTCTTGCGCCACTTGTTATATATATATAAAAAAACTGTCTTATTCACTAACCACCTGCAATCAATCACTGTCATTCTTTTCAGCGCAAACAAACTAATTTATGTAAATTAGGGTCATTATAGATTCAGAGTCAGTACTATTTACCATTGCGCTATTATCGTCTGTGGAAAGTGGGCGGTAAACAGAATTTAATTTAATGAGATGTCTGGGTACATTTTCAATACATTTTCGACCATGGGAGCAATTCATCAAACGATTAAATGATCTTGAATGGTGTGCTATCAAACACACTTTTTAGCCAATTCAAGAGTTTGGATAACAGTGTGGGAGTAATGCTGTAAGGTGCCAGTAAAAGCATATTGGCATATTGCAGTAGTCTGCTGCATCCTCCACAACCGAGCACTCGGTTCCAGGCAGCAAAATGGGAATATGCACTCAGTGCATATTTTTTGGGTGTGTTTGCATCATTACCTGATTTGCATATTTTCTTTTGGGAACCATAAGCTAAAATAGCACTATTAGTAGGGTCAACTAAATTTTAGCACAATATTAACACTTGCTAATGATGGAAACAGCCTCACTACTGAGATCTATCAACATGACTCACTCAAAGAACCAAACTTGTTCATATTCACATATACTGTTGCCTTTGACCATTGTCCGAAGTTCTTGCTTACAGAAATAACTGAAAGAGACTTCAACAGCAATACTTTTGTTACTAGATGAATAGGAAATGTGCACCGTCACATCTCTGGACAAGAACATCTGTGAGACTAGAGTCCTAGGTTAGACTGATAGAAGAAGATTCTCAAAAATGTCTTTCAGGTACATTAGTCTATGAAGGTTTGTGAATTTTTTTTTTTTTTTTTTTTTTTTTTTTTTTGGCTTTGCACTTCACTTCAGTAGTTTCCTCGTTCATCCCCTTTGTAAAAAGGACATGTTGACTTGCATGCATCGAAGTGACATGATTTTTCAATCTTTCCAGTCCTCAGACAGCAGATGGTTGGCTCACCACTCAGTATCAATCCTGCAATTTAGATTCTCCAACTTGTCAAAATGGAGCAGAAATGATCTTGTAAAGAATGAAAATGATTAATGTCCCATGCCCTTCTGTGCCTTTCTCCAAATTCAACCACAGTTATCTTGGATTACGGAACTGATGATAGAGTTTATTTTCTCAATAGCTTCATGCAGTGATGTATTATTTCTGTGATGGAAGATTTGTCTTTGTACACTTTCGTGGAATACCCCAGATAGTCTCCCTCATTTTGTATTAAATCAGCCAATGGTGTAAGGTCTGAAGTGCTTCATCTCTGTATTCGAACCCTTTTATGGGGTGATTAAATATTAGTAAACTGAGTGGATTTACAGTGGATCTTTCCATTGATGCTTGTTAATCGTATTAAAAGTGAGACTCAAAAGACTGAGGAACCCACCCCCTTAGGAAGTCTTTTAGCTTTTCTTTGTTAAGTCAAGTGTCTAGATTGTCTGTGGTGGTTAATATAGGAGGAGGCAGGAACTAGGCTACGGTTTTTATCTCAGTTGGTGGCAGCTCCATCAGTGCTTGAAGGTGGTGCACTGTCATTGGTTGAAGCCGAGTCTAGGCCTCCACTGGAGATGAGCTCAGGAGTTTTGACTGAGCTTTTCCCAGTATCAGGGGTTTTGGGAGGGGTAGTGCCCTTCACATCCAGGCCAGGAGATAAAGGTGCACTTGGCTCCTTGGATTCGGGAGTACCATTTGTAGTTGGTTTCGAGTCGAGAATCGGTGAGACTGGTGGTTTCGGCTCAGGGATTGGAGAAACAGGTTTAGGATCCGGAGTCTTGGGATCAGGTGTAGGGCTTACGGCGGGTTTCTGTTCAGGGGTGCCAACTTTAGCTGGTGTGAGTTCAGGAGTAGGTGAAACTGCTGGTTTGGCATCTGGAGAAATGGCTGGTTTCGCATCAGGAGTTGGCATTAATGCTTTTGGAGATTCAGGGGTTGGACTTGGAATTGGTTTAACATCAGTTGATTTGGCCTCAGGTGCTGGACTTGTTGGTTTCGGCTCAGGGGTCACGGGTTGCTTGGGTTCTGGCGATGGGCTTAAGGTCAGTTTTGTTTCAGGTGGTGGTGGTGAGATGGTCACTTTTGGTTCAGGTGTAGCTGCAGGTTTGGGTTCAGGTGATGGCGTTACTGGTGGTTTGGGTTCAGGCGAAGGTGGTGGAGGAGCCGTCGACTTGACCACAGGTGCTGGTTTTAGATCGGAAGTTGGTGCTGGTTTTGGAGGTGAGGGGGCAGTCTTTGGCTCTGGAATTTGGTTGGGAATGGCTTTGACGTCAGGGGCAGCAGATACATCAGAATCTGCAATGGCTATTGTTGGGGCATCAGTGTCACTGTCAAGTGGGAGCCCAGTGGTATTAAAGCCCACTCCAGAGTCACTGGTCTCCATGTTCCTCTCTTGTAGGCTTGGCTCTTTAGTAGACACCTCCAAACCCTGAGGAACATACTCAGAACTTAGCATTCTTAAAGCATTTCAAAAACATTAAACATAATTCAGCATTTTAATTATGAGCAAATGCTAAGGGTTTAGATATAAAGATAGATCAAATGACTAAAATGTCTTTCAGCTTCCTGGTGCTCACCTTAATGCTGACCTCTGTGCTCTGTGATTTCTCAGTGATGTCTTCTTTCTGTGACAGGGCCGGGGCTTCCTCATTCTGACGGGTACAGGCTTCTTTCACAACCTGCAGAAATATGAGCAAATGGCTTATAATATTCTCCATTATATAAACACAGAAACACAAACACTTTTTCTTATTCCTTTCATGTTGTAGAAGACATGAAATGAGAATGTAAAACATAAAGCAAATGTTTGTACTTTACTTATCTATTATTTATTTATTTTCAACGTTTAGGTGTGTCCTTTTTAAGGCACTTGCAAATGGAATTGCAAAATTTTCAATCATTTCAATCTTCCTGTTTTTCATTGGTTGGTCAAACAGAGAGTTCCACCCTCCAAATTACGTCATTGGTTGATCTAATGCTCTGTTGCTCTGTTGAGCTGGTCAGGATTCTGTTTTGATAAGTGTCACAGAGCCACAGTTAGACCTTTTGGGGAAATCAACATATGAATTGATTATTCAGCTAAATAAAGAGTAATAAAATGTATTTTAACTTTTGTTCCCTACAATATTATAATATCCCTAGAAACATCTGTGAAATTTTCGCTTTGCTTTGACCCTTTTCACTTTTCAAAAGTGTTGGGTACAAATACATAAAAATTAAAACTTAAATAAGACTCATTTGTTTGGAAATGCCACTTGGTTTGATATTTTGTATCTAATGAAATGACATTAATATATCTGTAAGTGTGATCTAAGTCCACATATGTTTAGGGCCATTGTGTATTTTATGTGTTTTTTTTTGTGTGTGTCCTTGGTGCTTATATAGGTGATAAGATAAGTAGATACCTTTCTGAAGGTCTCTCCCTCCACTTTCCCTGCATTCTGGGCTTTCTCCTCAATGGCTCTGGCCTTTGCTGCACGTCTGCGTATCTTCACCAAACATGACACCAAGCACACCAAAAGCAGCAACACCAATAACGCTACCAAAGCGATGATGGCAATGTAGAGTTTAGGAAGAGTGTATGCTGAGAGAGAAAGAGTTACACCATTAGGTGCAAAGCATGAAAATTAAATTAACTGTCCTGAGTTTTCCAAAAGCATCATTTAATTTCCCTTTGTCATCTTGCATCTCCTCACCTGCTATCTCCAGGTGGACATCAGACACCAGGAATCCCTGAAGGTCAGTCACACTGAAAACTCCGGCATCACTGGCCTTAACATCTGTCAGAACACACATGGAATCCTCCAAAGAGATGCGACCTTCGAGATCCAGGTTAGGAGGCAGGTTGAGCTCTCCACTCTCCATAATCAAATAATTATGGTTATCAGACTTAGGGGTGTACACCAGGCGAACTAAGGTGCTATCTAAATGCAGGTTTATTTTCAGAGTGCCACCATATGAAAGGGTTTCAAATATCTGATGTGCTGGAAGAAAGAAAAAACGAAGGACAGAAAGAAAGAAAGCTGTTACTGAAGCCAAGGCGTTCAGCTATTTTCTAAGATGATGTCATGAGAGTGAAGAAAGAAGAAAAAGAATCGGTAGGGAGGAGAAAGCATAAATTTTTTAGGGAATAAATGCTACAGACAGAGAATGGCAGACTCCATTCCATCCGTCTTTCTTCCTGTCTTTGTACTTCCCCTAATATCCTTTCTTTGAACCCGAAGAGTTCTCCCCACTCTTAAAAATAAAGGTTATTTATTGGCATTAATGGTTCCATGAAGAATAGTGGAGAAAGTGGTTCTTCTATAGCATCACTGCAAAAGAAAAAACCTTTTGGAAGCTTTATTTTTAGCACTGTATATTCCATAAAAACAACCTCCAGTCTTATATTTCACACCTCAGTTTTTATGCCTCTCATGATACTTGATTCTGATTGGTCAGTTGCAGTTTTTGTATAATGACCACTAAACCTTTTATTGGACTATTGTCCCCAGGAAATAATCTTCTGGACTAGTTTCAAATATCTCATATCACTCTGCGGCCTCTTTGTTTTCTCATAATCAAATAATTTCACCACAAATCAATATTTCCATTTATTTATAGCCATGTACTGTGCGGTAAAATGTACAGCTATTCGGTTATTAGAACAAAATAAATCCCTTCAGGATGATACAAGACACTTATGCTTCACATTGTGGTCCTATTCACCTTCTCAGTGTTTATTTTAGGGACTGGCAGACTTTAATATCCTATTTCATTTCTTCTTCAAAATGTTTCCCATAGCTACTCATATATTATTAATATGTTACTTTAATGTTATGTAAAAAATATTGTTGTGTCATGAACCCCTGAAAATGTGCTTCCTGCTCTCACCTTTAACATTCAGGCAGATCTTCTTCTCGACTTTCCCATTGGGATCGCTGAAGGTGTAACTACCTTCATCAGCCCCTGTAACGGCAAGCAGAGTGAACTTTTGAGGAGTGATCTTGATGCGCTCCTGGTAATTCTCCTTGGGTGTTCCATTCAACAGTTCCACAGCCGGTAGTGAAGTCTGATTGGCCTCCACTGAGCTGTGTCGAAAGCCCACACGCACCGTGTCTGAGATATCACTGAGCGAAACGTGAAAATCTGAACCATAATAAACAATGTCCTCATTAAAGCAATCTGGAAAAGTAAGAGAGAGAGAAAAAAGAAAAGGAATCCATGAGATTTTTGCAGGTCAAAAATATGTTGTAAGAACTATTAGATAAACTATTATCTAACATAACATTGAACATGAAAAACTGCTAGTTCAAAACAGATCAAATGTCTGTTCCCTTAAAGTCTATATTATTATGTCCTGTCCCATATCAGAAGTAGACAGTTAGACGTTCTCAACAGTATCCAACAAAATCATACATTATTTTGATAATGCCTATTGAATTGGCATTCAAATCATTGTAGTAAAACACATTTTAATTATTAAATTTGCAAATCCACACTTTGTGCAATAGTGTTAATAATGTATACCCTAAATATCCTTTATAATAAAAAAAACAAAATGTACTGTAACCTTTTGCATCTTTTCTACAGCATGGTGAGAAGACAAGTCATTTCATTTTACTTTCTCAATTCCTGTTGACTGCACGTGTCAAGTTGACCCTTCAATACTGTAACCAATGTTATAGTAAGAAACAATTATACAATAAGAAACAAGTGCAAATTTGGTAAAACAAACAAACTATATAGCATCTACTGGGTGACCGCTTAATTTAGACTTAACTCAGCAGTATTTGCAGAATGATTTTTTGCAGAACATTTTTGTTTATTTAATGTTTATTAATGAAAGTGTCAGCCAGCACCACTAATAATGGGAGAAATAGATATTTGGGTAGAGAGAAAGAAGGATCTTTAGGTAGAGAAGAACGGAAGGCAACCAGTGTGCCTTGACAGAGCTACAATTACTGCAGGAGGTCATTAATCCTCCCTCACTGTTCACCACATGACTTCCTATAATAATGGAAGTCACTCAGAGCTATTCTAATGTGAATGTGTGCATCCAATTTAGTGTGCAAGCTGTTGTTCAAAGTGAGCAAACCATTTTTTGGTATTTTGACATGAAAATGATGCAGTACCTCTAACATAGAGTATGATGCGTGTAACATCCTCTGAGGTTTGGTCAGATGTGATGGTGTAGACTCCTTCATCACTTTCTCCAACATTTTCCAAGATCAGGTGGGTCAAAGCAGTGTTGAGTTTGGCACGAAGATCAACCACTTCACCAGATCTCATCAGCGACTTCTCACGTCTTGGACTGATCGAAGGCTTGAACGACACGTCAGCTTTACCTGCAGGCATGGGGATGTGGAAGTCTTCCCCAAAAAACAGAGCCTGGGACACTTCTTTGCCTACAAGAAACACAAAAAGATAGAGAGAGTGTGCTTTTATTGAGCTACACTTTTTTTTTCTTCTTTTTAATAAATCATTTGAATAATAAAAAGTGACTTGTTGTGTTTGCATTACCTTTTAGAGTTGCAGAGAATGCTAAAAATCCAAAAAGAAAAGCACCAGTGTTTAGATTAACACACTCATTAGTAGCATAATGTGACATCAGCTAGTCAAATCATACAGAACCTGAAAATGTATTTTATATTTATGCAATATTCAATTTAATTACATTTACATTTTTTCTTTTGGATTTGCATGTCAAATTAAAGAATTAAACATTGATTAAACATCTGTTCAGGCCATATAGCATGTCATACTGTCTAACATTTTTAACTTATTAATATGACAATTCATATGGAAAGACATTTTTTTTAGGTTTATTAGGAATATTTTAAAGAAAATATTTAAATCTTTTTTTTTTTTGTGGATAAATGGCATTTAGTTAAAGTGCACATCTGACCATTTCAAAGCACAATAACTAATTTAATACTTCAAGTTTTTTTTTTTTTTGGATTGACATCCAATAGTCATTCCGTGTTAAATCAACAAAATTACAGAAGCTTCTCCAGCTAATTTTTTGATTTTGTTAATATTTTTTTCTGAAGAGAGACGAGCACAAGTAGTGATGACAGCCAAAATATTAAATGAATAAACTATATTGTTGAAAATTGTCAAAATCAAGTTGAAAAATGGGGGGAAAAATGACTTTAGGAAGATGGCAGCTTCATTATTTTAAGAGAGCTATGTTGTATGAAATTGTTTTGATAGAAGGAAAAGAGATACATTTCTAGTTTCAACATTATTATTTTTTTCAGACATTCTTCTTTAAACACAATCAGCTGTTTAACCATATTTGGTTTTTGACCATTAAAAATGGTTAAACTTCAACAGTTTGAACATGGAGCTGCATTGAGATCCCCATATCAATGGGATTGAACCATATAGGGGCTTAAAAATAAATAAAGATTACAAAAGAAAAGTTTATTAAGAATGAGATTCTAGAAGGATATTGAGATATATTGAATACTTCTTGAGTTACAGGCATGCAAACTTTGGGAAAATTATATTTTTAGCATATTTTATTTTTATATTTATTATTTGTTCTTCAGATATTCCTCTTTAAAAGAAAAAAGTATCAGCTATGCAAAGTGACCCACATTTAGTTTTTGACTATTGAAAATATGTCGGCTACAATTTACCAATTAATTCATGAAGACACATTGAAATCCCCATTTCTCTGGAAATGAACCACATTGGGCCTTAAAAATGAAGATACTAAAAGAAAAGTTTGTTAACTACCAGAAGATAAAAGCATTTTAAGATAATTAATTTAAATTAGAATAATTTTTGAGTTACAGGCATACAAACTAAGAAAAAAACACATACAAAGAAAAAAACACAAGCTTTTTCCCATTTTTGAAATGTCACCGTTGGCATATAATGCAACAAATATTCAACAGATTTTACTAATAGACCAACCAATCTCTGTGTAAAAAAAGAGAGTCTAAAGTCATTTTTACCCCCCTGTAAATTGACTTAAAATCTCAGGTGAAAATGCTCATTTTGACCCCCCTTTTAGCACTACTTCTGTTTGTCTTTCTTCAGAAAAAAAGTATTTGAGCCAAAGACACGGAATGACTCAATACATAATTTAGTATGTATGAAAACGACCCACTTTGTTAAGGAAAATATGCTAAATACATCCATTATAGATGGCACATTTAATATTACTTGTCACGTGGTCAGATATTCATTATAACTAAAATCTATGTATGTACAGTACACAGTCCTTCCAAGCTGGTACATTCAGAACTCCACTGCCATTTGTGAGAACATTACAGCTCTTATAGAAGATGCATTGTGGATCAGGACTGTAATTAAAGAACTACAATAGCTATTAGCATGTCAGAGCCACTGTCCTTAACATTTATAATAATGATACAGAAGATCAACCAATCAAAAGATTCACAAGGACTCTTTCTTACCCGAGTAGAACAGCACGCTTAAGACGAGCAGTCTCAGATTCAGCATATTGGCTCTGAAAACATTCGCACATGAAAATACATTTACATTCAAAGAGGATTTCAATTCCAAACACTGACATTGTAATCGTATAAGTTTCATGGTACATTGCTCCTGCTATGGAAAAGGACAACAATGATCAAAAAGGCAGTGTTGGCAAATGGACACAAGTCGATTGAGTGCTTTGATGTGGACTTGGAAATATAGGGTGTGACTATAAAGCAAATCCGTTTATGTAAATGTTAGGCATACATCTCTGTTTTTCAGCTTTTATGGGAGACGTGTGAGCTCTGATCGTCAGGCCAAGGATCTAAAAGGGCTGTGTTGAGAAATGAGCCTCTTAAAAGAGCTAGGCTATTTGGACATGTCAGTAATTGTGGGTTTATTGGCTTGACTTGTGGATTGCTTATGACGACTGACATTGATCTGGTATCTCAGAGGGGATTTATAATGAATAGTAAGAACAGTTTATTGAGATTCCAAGATTCATCACCAATAAATTACATCAGTCATTTCATGAGAAATGATGCTTTTAGATACAGTGCTGTCTGTGAGTTTGTGTCTTTATAAATGCATATGGAATGAGAAACATGACATCATTTGGGTGGATCATTATCTCCATAATCAAGACAGGATTGTAATGACTGAAGACATTAAAAATGTGAGAGGAAATGAGACTGAATCTATCGGTTAGCCTGATTTGTTCTACAAAAATCTCTCTTTCCAAGTTACATCCCAAAGAAATTCCATGATTTTTACACAACTTTTCTAGTCTGCATTTTCTTTGCTGACTTTAGGCGATTTAAATGTGGTGTTAAACAGAAGAGTTGGCACTTATTGGAAGAAGAAAGCATAAGTAAAATATAATACAAAAATATATATAATATAATACAAAAATATAATGATCGATGTTTAAAAGTGAATAACAGGTGTTTAAACTCAGCATATATACATATATATATATATATATAGTCTTAGGTGGGTTTTTTTTATTTACATGGAATGGAATATTTCCATTGCAATTATTTATTATTTTTGAGTAAAAGATCATTTGAAAAAAATAATAAGTTAAAGATAATTAATTTATGTAATTATTTCCATGACATTTACAGGCCGGGATATCAAAATTTGAACATTCCCTGATATTTCCAGATTTTCTAATGACTGTGGAAACCCATATTTTGATGCACAAACTGTACTTTATACTTAATACTTAATTGTAATTGTATTAATTAATTGTAAAGGTGGCATCATATAGGTATTATGATCAGTAATGTGGAAATATCAGGACAAACACAATCATTAACGTTCTGAAATAAGCCGGCACTTCACACATAATGACATAGCAAGATTCCTAAGAAAACCTTTGCCAGGCCAGACATTAGACAGCAAGGCAAGCATCCAGAACAGCAGATGCATTTAGGCCATTCAGTGATTTCATAACAGACTTCTGCTCAGACGCTCAAATATTGCATGAATGTTTTATTGTCATTTAGTTGCAAAAATGGTAAAACAGCAAATAAGTATATTATTTTTCTGTCTCTGGACAGTGCTGATGTATAAATGCGTCGGCGCTTTTTTAGTTTCAAATGGACAAAGTGCCATCTGGTCCACTTACATCCTTTCCCTCCCTCCCTCTCAGTATGACACCTCTTACAGCAACCTCACAGTTCCTCTCATGTAAGACAGCATACATAAAACATGGGCAACATAGAGGCAGCTAGAAATGCAGACCGGGTGCTCGTATACAACATAAGATGCAGTTCTCCTGAGTGCAATGCAACAATGAACCTCAAATCAACCTGCAGCAGATAGCCTATATGAACTGCAATATCATAAATTGGTTAATTATGCAAGAAGCAGGCTGTGTAAACCAGGGAAATAAAAAAAAAAGATAAATAGGGGCTCAGGGAAATCAAGCTCAACCTTTGGAAAGGTGCTGTATGACTATTTCATATGTGGTTATTGATGTTGGAAGCAGGTCATCTCCTTAGAGACCAGGACTGGGAATCTGGAAATTACTTCCAGATCATTTCATTCAGACTCATTTGCTATAGCTACTATGACTTGGATCATAATATATTTTTAAGCCTACTATTCAAAAGGCGATAATGTAGTTAGAAGGGTCTGATGTATGACATAAAAGGGGATGAGATCATGGCTGTGTCTTACAACCTAGTGAGCTGTCTACCTAGGCACCATTTTGGGGCATCAATATGGTTAAAAATATGGCGTATAGATAAGCATCTGAATAGGATTTGAGACACAGAGCAGCGGGGGCGGCGAAAGCTTGACTTACCGCATCTCCCCTCTATTTCAGACGAAACCTTCAAATGATCTTATCACCTCCCAATCATAAAACTATTTGCCAGTCAAACAAATTTTCTCTCGGTCACACGATGAGAAAGATCGCCCACACATGTTCGGGTTATTACGGTGCACAGACGACGAAATGAAATACGCCGCATTCAACCGGCAAAATTAGACTTAAATAAGAATTATACAAAGGCTATACAATCTAGAATATTAATGTTATTATAAAACTGACATTTTTCGAGCTCATCGCGACAAATAAGTCTAATTATCATATTTGCTTTTCTCATCTTAATTTTCCGGTAATTTCATCACAAAGCATATTTTAGTGGAAACATTTGATATAATACAGGATGCTTAACCTGCACGCGCGAGCTGACGGGGCATTTAATGTGATGCTATGCAGAACCGACCTCAAATCTCTTCAACAAGACTAAATGCTCTTCTAAACCTCTAAATATGAATCTTGCGCCTTATTGTCTTCGCGTTCCAACAGCAAACATCAACTTTATCCAATCGGAAAAGTACCAGACGAAGCAGAAACTGCAGAATTTAACCCTTCAATTCCTGCAACCCAAAGCCAGCTGCCCGTTTATCACATCCCTGCCGCAAAATTGATATTCTCCCTTACCGTGTTCACAGCTCACCTTCAATATGCTCCTCGAATGATAGAGTGTAAAAGGGGGAATTTCCGTTATTCGTCCCTTTCTGCTTCCTTTCCACCTCGAAAATCACTTAAGGACTAAGTTGCACCTCAGGAATCCGTCCGGTCTCTCGCCGCGTCTCGAGTGCGCTCGGTAAAGCCCGGCTCTTCAACCCCTTATGGGCGTGTCAACGGATCCGAACACACTCAGACAACCTTTGCAGAACCGACGTGAAGGTCTTTAAGGTGTTCTTCAGATCGATCCATCTCTGAGACCAACGCCCCTATGAATAAGAATGTGCACTAGACCATTTTGCCGTTTTTATCTGCATTTTCTATTGATCAACAGCTTTTTAACACTAAAGGGCAAAAATCCACAATGTCTCTGTATTTTGGCTCTGAAAGTGTTTATTGAAATATTACATTAAAAAATTAGAGAAGCTCATTATCCCTTCACTAACAAACTCATCATTCATGGACAGCCACCTCACACTCTCTCCATCTCTCACATTCACAGGAATCGGTGGGTGTGTGGGTACAAGCCTAGCAGCATCTCATCTAATTCATTTCGGTCTTCAGAAAACAGGGATGTTATGTGTCACATTTTCATCTTGCGCAGTCTGAACTTAAACGTCTGTGCATAAATCAGATTCTGTCTTCTGCACAAATGTATTACAAGGAAAGTCCTTTTCTATGTCATTGTCACTACTTCCTACGGCCCCTGGCAGCAGCTTTGGGGGCTGCAGGCTGATTGGATGTGTTGAGAGAGGAAGTGAGAGAATGGGCCTGCAGGTCAACTCTCTGCTGCAGAATGCCAGTCAATAGGAACTCTGTGCTGACCACGGGCAATGACATACTCACTGCCTTCTGACAAAGCCCCCTGTCCTGTTCACATGACACCACCACAGTGTGCTCCTGAATAGAGAGGGAGAAACCACAATAAAATATGGGAATAAGTAATATGTGCAATAAAATTAGAGAATATATGCACTGGTTCTGGGTACCTTCTGAGCAGAAGGCATTTTAGGGAGGAAACGTGCACCGCAGCAGGTGATGATTTCTTTCATTTGAGATGGTTCTGGCATCACAGATGGGGTTACGTGAATCTCATAACCCTATAAAAGCAACATTAGGGGAGAGAATATGTGTGATGGAAATAGTATACTTTGGGCTTGATACACAAAGACGGAAGAGCTTGTGAGGGACTAACCTTTAAAAGAGGTTGACTTTGTGCGGTTTTCAATGTCTTCTGTAGGCTGAAACTAAACTTCTTCTCTTGCTCGACGTCTTTCAATATGTATTCATCAGTAGAAAGGAAATGGCCAACTTTTCCACACTGGGGGAGAAAAAGAGGATGTTGTCACACTAAAATTCAAATTAAAGTTCAAAATAAAGTCTGTATTATGTACTTGTTAGACTTCTTTAATTATACAGCTAGAAACCCTTAAACAAATTATATATAAATATATATAATCATCAATACCATAAAAAAACATTCTTGACCATGAAATTATACAGTAACATTTTTTTAAGTTCAGGAAATTATTTTAATGTTAATTATTGTATACATGATTTTTCTTGATTTGACAAAACTGGTAATGATATTTCATAATATTACGTTTTTTACTGCATTTTTGATTAAATAAATGCAGCATTGGCGAACATAAGAGACTCGCCGGTAGTAGAGTATGTGTGTTGAATCATGTGTAGGGTTATTAAAGCATTACTAACATAGATCGTCTACGGCACTGTTGTACACTTTTTTTTTTGTATACTGTCACCCAAAACAGAACCATTTTCACTGTGTGAGAACATCTCACAATGCATTTAAAAAGATACATCAAACCAACATATGCATTTTATGGGAGAAAAGTCAGATAAGGATTGTGGTTTTTAGGTTTGGCTTGGTTTGAATCAGGAACATTTCTGTAATAATCACTCCCTCACCTTCTTAAGCCAATCAGGATTCACGATCGGCACCCCTCTGGCAACAGCGCACAAAAACTTGACAGTGCGTCTTGCTTTATCAGTCACCAGGTGAGTCATATCGTTCACCCCTCTCGCCAGACCTCCACCCAATCGAGAGACCACTCTTTCTCCATCTTCATCCGTCAGCCCAGTGAATAACACCTAAAAGAGAAGAGGACAGATTGGTGTCATCCACACAGTGAAAAAAACTTGCTAGTTAATGTCTGTATCCGAGGGTGTGTGTGACCTTGTACGCCTGACTGGAAACAGAGCGCCTTGGAGTCTTGGGTGTGGGTGACGGAGCCTCTTCTGTGGATGTGCTAGTGTTGGCTGCTCTCTTGCGACCTCTGCTGTTGCTTTGGGGTACAGCACTGTCATTTACCATCTCTGCATCTTGTTCAAGCTCATTGCTCATTCCGACATTTACATTCTCCACAGAAGAATGCCTGCCTCCTCTCCCCCTGCCTTTCCCAGAAGTTTTAGTTTGGGAAACTTCCTGCGGCTCTTGTAGCTTCACACTCTTCCTGCCTCTGCCTCTTCCTCTCGTCCCTTGGTTTGACGTTATGACACTATTAGCAGATCTCTCAGAACTTCTAGAACTGGAGCGGGATCGGGAACGGGTTGTTGAATTGGAGTCCTGCTCTTTGTCTTCGACTCCAATAGCTAGTCCTCTCTGGCTAGACTGTCTAGCACTGATTGGTTGCTCATTAGTTGTCTGTTTCCCTCGGCCCCGGCCCCGTCCCCTGCCCCGCCCTCGGCCTCTCTGGATGGATGGCTCCTGTTGTGAGGATACAGACTGTTCCGAGTTCATAGATGAGCTTGAACAACGGCGTGATCGTCTGGCAGAAGGAACAAGAGGAGTTTCCAATTCTGTTTTGTCCTCCTCCAATCGCTCATTCTTTTTTGCTTCCTGATGGTTCCCATCCTCCGTTTCTTTTTGTTCTCTTGCTCTCATCTGAAGCTCCTCATTTTCTTGTTTCTCCTTTTCTAATTGTTCTCTCTCTGCCGCTAATCTTTCTTTCTCTTTTTGTTCCTTCTCCATTTGAATTCTTTCCTCTTCTTTTTGTCTTTGTTCTTCTCGTTCTCTACTCTCTCTCTCCAACCTTTCCTTTTCTTCTCTTTCTAAACGATCCTTTTCCTCTTTTTCCCTCTGTATTCTCTCATTTTCTTTTCTTATTTTTTCCTCTTCCCTTTTCAGTCGTTCTTTTTCATCTAATTCCTGCTGCTCTCTTTCCAGTTTTTGCCTCATTTCAGTTTCGGCCCTCTCCCTCTCTTCTTGTTCCTTTCTCTCATGCTCCAGTCTCTCCTTTTCTTTCCTCTCTTGCTCCTCTTGTTCTTGGAGCTCTTTCTCCATCCTCTCTTTCTCTGCTTGGGCATTCCTCTCCTCCAATTTTTCCTCTTCTTCCTTTTCACTACACTTATGTTTTATACCTGTTCTTCTGGTTCCTCTCCTTGTAGTTTTTTCCTCTTCACTCTCTCCCTCTTCCTCAGACAATGCTTTCCCCCTCTTTCTTTTCCCTTCCTGCCCTTTTCTGGTTTTACCTTGGACTTTACCAGATGAAGGTGTCTCACTCTCCACATCTGTCTTGTTTTTCCTATGTCTTCTGCTACTTCTGCCACTAGGTTCTTCTTGAGTGTTTTCCTCACACATGGGCTGTGTTTCAACAACCATAAGATCAGAGTTTGGTTCAACAGACTGTGCTGGTTCACCTTCATCTTCTTTTTTTCCTCTGCGAGATCTTTTGGATCCGATGATACTCAGATTTTCATCCCTTCCAGTTCCATCCTCACAAACAGGCTGTGTTTCTGTGATAGTGGAAAGGGAACTGACGACAGCTTCAGCAGGTTGTCGAACGCTATCCTCTTTTATCTGTCTTCCCCTGCGGGATCTCCTGGATTTGATTCCACTGCTCAGATCTTCATCTCTTTCAATCACTTCCTCAGGAACTGGTTGGGTTTCTGTGATAGTGTGATGAACAGCAACCTCAGAAGTTTGTGGAACCTCATTGTCTTTCTTTGGTTTTCCTCTGCGTGATCTTCTGCTTGACGTTTTACTGCTGAGGTGTTTCTCCTGTTCTTCATCTTCTTCATGCATAGGCTGTGTTTCAGCTATCATGAAATGGGAGCTGGAGGGTTTTGGGAGTTCTGTGGAGTTGTGTTCATCTATCTGGCCTGTGCTAACTGCCTTAGTCAGATCTTCACATGGTGCTTCTTCTTCACACATAGGTTGAGTTTCAACGATAGTGACACAGGATTTCAAGCCTGTTTCAGCAAGCTCTGGAGATCTGATTTCATCTGTTTGTTGTTCTGTACTTGGTGCACCGTTGTTGATCCCACTCTTCAGATCTTCATCCGATGCTTGTTCCTCCTCACACATCAGTTGCGTTTCTGTGATAGTGTGATGCACAACATTCTCAGCAGGTTGTGAGGCTTCCTTTTCTTTTTTTGGTCTACCCCTGCGTGATCTTCTGCTAGGCATCCTGCTGCTGAGCACATTCTCCTGCTCTTCATCATCTTTACCAACATGTTGTGTTTCAGGGATTTCAAGACTGGAAGTAGAGGCTTTTTCAGTCTGTTGTATGGGTTCGCCTTTGTCAGTTTGTCTTCTACTGAGCTTGTTTAGATCATCCTCTGGTGCTTGGTCTTCCTCAAACATTGGTTGCGTTTCAGCGATGGTGATATGAGACCTGGTAGGTTTTTCTGTATGAGTACTGCTGATCACATTGTCCTGATCTGGTGCTTCTTCATTATCATCACACATTGGTTGCGTTTCAGCTATGGTGACATGGGAGCAGGAGTTGTTTTCATCAAGATATGCAGAATCACATTTCTCAGGCTGTTGTCTTGTACTTGGTTTCTGAAAGCTGTCCCCACTCAGATCAACATCTGTTGCTGCTTCTTCCTCACACATGGGCTGAGTTTCAGCAATGATAAGATAGGAGCTGGAGTGTTTACCTTTGTGTACTTTTCCTCCACCATGGATTTTCCTGCCTTGTTTCATGTTCTCCTCCTCTTCACCCTCTTGCGTTTCATTGATGGTGTCTGCCTCTATGAGCTGGGTGGGCTCACTCTGATTAAACTCTTTGTCTTCTCCCTCCCAGATGAGTTGCGTTTGAGCTGAGAAGAGAGAAAAGGGCTGTGTCTGCTCTTCTCGTCTTGGGGTGCTGGCGATGATTATAGTGTCTGCTGTGGAAAGGTGAGAGTAATTAGGTGTCTCTTCATCCTCCTCCTCCACATTTGCTACAGGAATTAACTGAGTTTCAGCAGTGGAGAGGTTGGAGTAGAGTTGGGTATGGCTCAGTGGCTCCTCCTGTTCTTCCTCTCTGTCTGTCTCTGTGCCATATGCCTGCGTAGCCTCAAGATCAAGCTGCTTTGGCTTGAACCCAGCACTGGCCCTAGCAGCTCCTGGATTTGACATTAAAGACAATGTATGGGTTCAGTATAAGTTAAGCTCAACTGAATGCATTTGTGGCATAATACTGATTAGCACAAAAAAATACATTTTGACTCATTCACACAAAAAAAAAGAAGAAAACAAAAAGAAGAAAAAAGCTAGGTTATGGTGAGGCACTTACAATGGAAGTGAATAAGGCCAATTTGTGGAGGATGTAAAAGTAGAAAATTGTTGAAATTGTAATGTAACTTTCATTCATTCTTCTGTTAAAACTTGTATTATGTTGCGTTGTGTTGTCATGATAAAGTTGTCAAACTGAACATAACTTTAGACAGAAAACGTTAAGCATTTTTTTCATACTAAAATCAACATGCATACTGTTCACATCGTGTGGCTATACTTTTGAAATGGAATATTTTAATGTTTACAGATTGGCATTTCAACTTTTTTTTAAAGCAATTTTAGACATTTACTGTTTTGTGAATTTGATAATAAAAAAACAATGAGATTAATAGGCAGGAAGTGAACGGGATGATTACCATATACTTGTGTGGGTGGTAGGTCCCAGTCTTCCAAGTGACCAAAAGCTTGGGTTGGTTCCTCAAGACAAGTCTTTGCTTGAGAATGATGGTCTTGTTTTTTATGGGTGCTCTCTTCTGACTGCATTGCTTTGCCACCCACATAAGCCTTCTGACTCTCTGCAACCTTCACAGCTTTGCCTGGTACAGGTTTAAAAGGATCCTCATCATCTGTTTCACTGTTTGACAGAAGATCTCTGGCCTTTATCTTCTCCTTGTCCTCATTCTCTTCATCTACATCTGTGTCACTGTCCATGTGGAGCTCTGTCCCTGGAGTTGATGTAGGTCTGACATCACTTCCCTCTCCAATGGGATGTGAAACCTCTGTCACCATGGAAACCTTCATAGGATTTTCATCTTCAACATCAGTGTCACTGTCCAAGTTGAACTCTGTAGGTGGTGGTGCTGATGAAGTACTTTCTACAACTGCTAAAACTTCTGCTTTCTTTTTGGAGACATTTTCAGTTATAGGAGCCTCATTCTCCTCAACATCAGTATCACTGTCCATATGAAGATCTGCTGAAGGTACTGATTTTACCTTTGGAGCTTCTTCAATCAGAGCCTTTTGTTCAGTCTTGCTTTTCTCTTCCTCTTCTTCAACATCTGTATCACTGTCCATATGAAGTCCAACTGAGGATACAGATTTATCAAGAGTTACTGCATTTTGAGCCTCTGGTTTAGCCTTATTTGCCTCTGGCTCCTCTTCCTCAACATCAGTATCACTGTCCATATGAAATTCAGCTGAAGGTACTGGTCCCACCTTTGGAGCTTGTTCAATCTGAGCCTTTTGTTCAGTCTTGCTTTTCTCTTCCTCTTCTTCAACATCTGTATCACTGTCCATATGAAGTCCAACTGAGGATACAGATTTATCAAGAGTTATTGCTTCCTGAGCCTCTGGTTCAGCCTTACTTGCCTCCGGCTCCTCTTCCTCTACATCAGTATCACTGTCCATATGAAATTCAGCTGAAGGTACTGGTTCCACCTTTGTAGCTAATTCAGGCTGGACCTCTGGTTCAGTCTTGCTTTTCTCCATGTCCGCTTCAAAATCAGTGTCACTGTCCAAGTTGAGAGCTAGCAGGCCAGGCTTAGATGAGTTTGAACAGGGTTCACCGGAGGTTTCCCTCAGTCTGAATCTGTCCATTGAGGCCGAAGATGGAGTGATGGAGCTCTCATCCTCACTGAGAAAATAAGACAGAAAATAGTGAAGTTTATTTTAAGCACAAGAAAACTAAGAGTATTTGTAGAGCTGTACGATTAATCGTTTAAATATTGCGATCTCAATTCAAACACCCACATGATCTCATTCCTAAATGACAATGATGTGTCTAACCTTTAACGAAATCACACCGGAACATTCAAATCTATGTTTGTGCTAATCTATGAATCGTGCATCTCTATTTATTTCTACAATATATAGGGAAAATCCCATAGGTGTATTGCACAGTTTAAACATTAAAGTGCAGTTCTTTAGTGAAATTTTGAGAACACTGTCCATTGTTAATAGTTTAACAATGTATGAAGCACAGAAAGCACTTTCAAACCAAGCAGCTTTGTGGTTAATTTGAGTGACCAACTTCAACCTGAAGCAAAATCTGTGAAAGGGAAATCTTCTGCCCCCACACAAAATTTCCAATCACATGGATTCCTACTAATTACAGAATTTTGTCTGTGAAATTCATTTACTGAATGGAAAGTGCTGTCTGTGTGCCTGTCACTGCATGAATTTGCATCAAGCCAGGCAGATTTTTTTTTCCCATTCACTCCATTGTTTTAGGTTGCTTCATACGTACCTATTTTGCAAAATGCTGATTGGCCAAACAGGTTAATAGTAACCTAATAACAGCTATTAATAACACATTTTTTGTTTCTTACAAAGATTGATGGGACTCATTGAAACTTTCAAGCTCACAAAAATAAAGATAGAGTGAAATGAATCTATATGAGTCAACTGGTATATTGTAAGTGTTCTGAGGTCACACTTCAAGCCTTAATGTGCTTTCAAATCATATTTTTCAAACACATTTAATAACTACAACAAATAGGGCAATACAAACCTCAATGGTTCTTGCACATTGCATGACATTTAAATTTGAGATGAAATAATGGCTTACATTTCTATTATACAGGGTGGGCCATTTATATGGATACACCTTAATAACATGGGAATGGTTGGTGATATTAAAGTCCTGTTTGTGGCACATTAGTATGGCCACCATGGTCACCACCCATCTTGTGGAGTTTGCCCCCTCACATATACTAATGTGCCACAAACAGGACTTTAACATCACCAACCATTCCCATGTTATTACAGTGTATCCATATAAATGACCCACCCTGTACAACACAACTGCATTGACTTAACTGAATTTAGAAAAGTAAGAAAGTAAGAATTTGTACGAAAACAATGACAGAATTTTCACATATGGGTAAAGTTTCTCTTTAAGTATATATCCGTTCCCTTGCTTTATGCAGTAGCACATCAACATTATATAACCAAGCTATTATGTCTATACTAGTTTGGGAAAAGTTAAAAGGGAACATTAAAAAAAACATTCAAGAAACATTCAACCTACCTCTCTGGAATGACTTTTTTTGCAGGGGTCAGGAATGATGAATTTGTGGAACTATACAGATGAGAGGAGGACGCTGAGTCTGAAACTATAGCAAAAGAGAAAAAAGAAAGCATGAAAATAGTGTGCTGCTACCATAGCTCAGTAATATTCTTTAGGTCACACTTTACTTACCAAAATCTTTCCTCTCATCACTCTCTCCATCTGAACCAGAGTCTGAATCAGGTACCAGGGTGATCTCAGGATGTTTGTGAGCAGGCTGTGGTGAACACATTTTGGGTTCTTCATCCTCAGGGCTCCATAAAGGCACAGGAGGCAAGGCACTCCTCTCTTTCTCTTTCAACCCATTCTGCACGCCTTTCCTCAACTTTGACTCCGAGTCACTGCTTGATAGCGGCGAACTATCCTTTTCCTCCTTTTTGGAAAGAACTTTCTCTGGGGTTTTGTGTGTATCTCTCTTCGAGATGTTCAGGCCAATGTACTGACATGGCACGTCAGCGATCACCACACTATCTCCCTCGGTCAAAGCATAACGTACCTGAGGCGTCAGCTTGAATCTGCCTTTTCTGGTACCATTCATACTGCCCATGTCCCATAAAAGTGCTTCCACAGCATCACCATTACCGGAGCGGCTGCTGCTGGAGCGGAAAACTGAGATGGAGATGACAGCATGCCGACCGGACACAGATCGGGCCGGAAGCAGAACAGAACAGGCAGCAGGATCACGGCCCAAGACATTCTCTCCGACGTAGAGAGGGAATTCTAAATGAATGTGTGAAGAGAGAAAAAATGAAATGAATTCCATAATTTCAGGAAATAATAATTTCAAAAATGTTCAGGAAATATTAGTTATACAATATCACATAAGGTAGTCAGGTTTATTGTCTCACCTGTCTCTGGTATGTGGTCATTTTTAAACACCTTCAGTGTAGCTAACTGTTCTCTTTCTGGTCTTCCTACTTTCTCCTCCTCCTCCTCTTCTTCTTCTTCTTCTTCAGAGAAAGGATCCTCAATCTGCTGAGTAGCATCCATCTTCCTCTCTAGCTAAAGGATCAAGAGTGATGTTACAACAGAAATACGGTTGTTATGGATACCATTCACAATGTAAATAAAGACGTTTTTAAGCCCGAATGTATGCATTACACACATAAACAACATTGCTAATACTATCATTATTCTCCGTTTTATGATTAGTGGAGATGTATATGTGTGATAAAAGTTTACTTAACACATTTGGCATGATATTAAGACACTTATGACTTTTTCATTTTTTCTTAATCGAATATGTTTTGCTTAGTGCAACAGTGGAAGCAGTTAATTAGCTAGAGAAATGAAAGCAATACTTCTCATGAAAATGCAATCAGAAATAATGCTTCCCATCATAATGCAAAGGTAAACATGCAAGACACGGCCATTGTTTACGTTTGTGCTGGTATATCGTGCATGATCCACTGCACTTAATAAAAACGTGCACTTACCTTACCATGCAGAACACTTGGAAACCATTTCCTGAAAACTAAGGACCGCCTTTTAAACGAAGACTACTGATTCGCTAGTCAAGCTGTCAGTCAGAGAGTGAGCCTACACTGATTGGGTGAAAATGCGTCACTGCGGCTTGATTGGTCAACTGAGAAATAGCAGTCGTCTTTGTCCAAAGTTTTCCGCGCTCTCTGCAGAGGGGGCGTGTTTGGTAGGGCTTCTCAATTCTTATTTGTGCATCCTCGTTTCCTTTCCTCGGGGGAAGGCTACAAGGAAAAAATGATGACGGAGTAATCGAATGAAAACTTTTTTATACATTGGAATACACTTGATCATGATTACTCGAGCGTCACTTCAAAGCGTCATCAGCAGCGCTCAAAGTATCTGCCCTTATGTTGTTGAAGTTTGGTTTATTCAAGAAATTCATAATAAATAATAATAAAGCAAGATATCCCGTTGAAATATGTGTGATGTGTGGTTTATATAAACTGCAGTGGTAAAGTATAAATTATTAAAATTATTGTGACCGATGTGAAGGGGGAAGACAATTGATACGTGCCTCACGTTTAGTCGATAATATGACTTCCGCAAAGGCTACACCCGTGCATCCTCGCTCATGACTCCTCTGCAAGCCTCCTCACTCCTCGGAGACGAGGAGGATATTGAGAAGCACCCGAAGTGTTTTTCCTACATCAGGAATTCCTACAAGCCATAATTTATATTTATTACTTTTATATGAACCTCGCGACTAAGGTTAATTTATTAAAATCTATTTTAAAACAATTTATTATTAATAATCAGGGTGCGATTTGTGAAAAAAACAGAGGGGGGGATGTTTCGAAAAAAAAAATTATTTATAAAAATAAATCATGAGAACATGAACTTCATTCACTGCATTTGCTGCTCTGGGGTGCGTTTCCCGAAAGCATCGTTAGCCAACTATGGTCGCAAGTTCATCGCAATGTCCATTGAACTCTATTGGTAACGACGGAACTTGCGACCATAGTTGGCCAACGATGCTTTGTTTCCCGTACAACTATATAGTTCGCTGCTTAACTACCATAGTACGATGCATCGTTGGAGAAATCAACTAGCTAGTCACGACTGTTTCCCGAAACCGTCTGTCGCAAAGTATCGTTCAACCACGTTGGTTTATGACGTCTCGCACGTGGTGGACTAATAACTTATTTTAATTCATCTGTTTGAGATCGAATTAACGCTAGATTTTGTCATATAAGTTACAGACATGGCATAAAGACCATTTCTAATTTTTCTCAGTTATTTTGCTTTATTACCAGACTCAATATTTGGCTCGTTCTTACATAGTAGAGCACGTTCGCACATGCGCAGTCTTCAAAAACGGTGCTTTAAATATCTTGACAAACTAAAAGACGTAAATTACATTTATGTATTCTAAATAAATAACACGGGTCCTACTGAATGTCAGCTTGCTTATTTTGCTAAAGATAAGGATTTATTCAGTCTACATCTTATGTAAACTAGAAACTATGCTTCTAACGACAGCTCGAGAGCTGTCGTTCCAACCACACAAGTTTGCGATGCTATTTGCGAACGTTCGTTGGAACGATGGTTTCGGGAAAGACCAAATCGTTGAACTATGCTGATAACGACGGAACTTGAGACCAAAGTTGGCTAACGATGCTTTCGGGAAACGCACCCCTGGACCCTTTTCATTGTTCCCAGCTAGCTAGCTAGTTTTCGCGCTGAAAAAATACATAAATATTTGTACTTGGTGGCATTCTGAAAAGCCGTACATGGATCAAAGCTAATGGACAGGATCAGATAAATCAGAGCTTAGATTCTCTGGCCGAGCCCGAACTTCACCCGGGCCGGGCCCTTGATCGAGCACTTGTGTTACAAAATGCAACACGTCACGTGTCATGCTCAGCGCGTCTCCTCCACTCGCACGCATCACACCGGCCCGGGATAATAAACTTTAAAAATATTTATTTTGTTTAAAAATTATTCTATATTCTAAAACCTTGTTGAATTAAATTAGAGTTGTAGCCTACTTGGCCATCCAAAGTTCATTCTTGTTCATTTTCTGTGTTCATCATTGTTCACGTATTTTTTTTTTTTTTTTTTACGTTTCTTCATTCGGACCCATTTGCGATCCATTTCATTCTGAATAAACAAACAAGGCAGTTTACATGATTTGTCCTGGTTGCATTATTCATTAAGATAATAATTAATAAATGCACGCTCAATTACCCGTGAACTTGATAAATGTATGTTTTACTATGCACAATTGCCTTTCAACTTCTGCCTTTCAGATTCTGTAGGCCTACTATTGTAGCCATTAAATAAGCTAATTTAGTTTCATATTTGTTAAAATATTATAATGTTTGTTTTTTTTCCATCTATGTTGATTTATGAAAAGTGAACAGCACGAGTAAGATAAGATGTGCAGTATATCAGGAGACTTGTCAGACTAGTCAGACATGATTTTGACCACTTCATTAAGTTTTGTTTTGCCGAAAGCCTTTCTTTAAAGTGAATTTCGTTTTGTATAAATTGTATCTTAATTTTAATACATGTTTCATCAACGAATTGCATGTATTTAATAAATAAGAAGCAAATATAGCAGACAATAGGCTATAATCATGGAGGCGCGCCGCGGTCACTTGCACTGCACGTTAACTGGAGTGCATCTCATCATAAATTAACAGAGAATATTAAGGAATAGGCTATATCTAAAGAAAGCTTGAAATGTCTTTAAACGAAACAATTCTAAACGAAAAGAAATATGCAACACTCTGATGTAATCCATGCATTTCTCCATATGCGCATTCACGGAGATGGCGATCGTCAACTTCATCTTTGCTTCATCTCTCCTTCCCTGGCGCCACGTACCCCTGGTTATAACGGCCCACGTATTTAAAAAATGGTCGTGTTTAAATCGGGCTCGGGCTCATGATTACAGTTAATGTGTCGGGCCGGACCGACAAAGTCAATTCGCCTCATTCGGGCTTCGCGATACCGCGCCGCGCGAAACGCCTTCGCGCCGCAGGACCTCTAGACTCGCGTAAACGCGTCTTTACATTGATTGAAATCACTCGCGCCAGACACTCAGAAGTGAGTGAGTAATAAAAAAAAACCTTTGCTTTAGCCTCAATTGAGTAAAACACCGTGTGTAACTTCGGCCATTCTCAGTGGTGTGACTGGGACACTAACTCTGCTCGTCATCATAGAAACAGATAATCAGATTGTGATGTTTATTCCCGCTTAAGTAATATGTTGAATATGCGGCGTAAAAAAAGACCTGCAACCGTCTCGCAAGTGTTGATATTACTCGTGAGGTGTAACCAGCGCCGTGGGCGGGACATTGAGATTGAGCAAGTCTGCAGAGTGGTGATTACAGAGAGGCTGCGGAGCCAGCCAAAGTAGCGCATTTTTAAATAAAATGGACTTTAATCAAACCACGGATCCGTGATAAGTTTTGTGATCCGCCTCGCCACTATGTAGTAGCACTGATCACTTTGAGGGGGGGATAAATTTATCCCCACCGGGGATAAAAATAAGTAAGCAGAGGCAGGGATACATTGACCAGAAAGGGGGAAATCCCACGCATCCCCCCCGGCAAATCGCACCCTGTTAATAATAATAATAAAAACTATAAATATAGGCCTATATATAGTATTACATATAGGCCTCATATGCATATACTCCCATCATATCATTTGTATATCGTGCTGTACTTTACTGTAGTATGAATCATGTGTTTAATGCAGGCAATTCACTAAGGTATTATTCTTCTAAGTGCAATCTAAGTGTGACTGTATTGGTTCGACCTGAGCTTCTTCAAGGATGTGTACTATGCCAAAAACCACAGCAAAGACTTGATTATTAACGAAATCGTTTTCATTTTTATTTTGGTTTTCTCCAGAGGCTCAGTTTTTTTTCCCACACAGGGACAATAAAGGAACATCAAAACATTTAAAATATGACATATATGCAGTAACACTTAAAAGTATGGGCTCAGAAATGAGACATAACAGAGTCCAAAATTGCACCAACAATCAATTCAACATGCTAAAACTTTCTTTCCATCTGCATAATCTAAAATACTTTCCTGTATCATCCATTAATCAATGTCCTCCTGAAGACGTTGGCTGGCGTCCAAGCGAGGTTAAGATTAAATAACCCTGTTACCCTGAACCTGTTATTTTGTCTTTCTTTCTTTCAGTCCTTTTTTCTTTTCCTTCATTTTTCACACAACATACTTTTCTCTTCGAAACATTTCTTTAAATACTGTGATCAGACCCATTTAGGGTCTCGTTGAAGTGCCATAATCTCACAGAGTTGCCCTGTTCTAGTGCAATAGTAACAAAAGAAAACACAAAAAAACCCACCATAATAATAATAATAATAATATGCAGAATTTGCATACAAAAAGAAGCAAATGTTAAAATGAAAGAAAAATGAGATGTTACTGTCCTCCTTGTCCCCGCCATCTATTCAATTATAACATTGATTCTAACTGGATGTTTGCCTTTTTTTTCTTCCTTTTTCTGTAAAGAGAGCAGCTGACCATCAGAATAGTGAAGAAATACACAAAAAAGTGAGCAATTTGTAATTGTAAACACGGATATCCACCTATTCTGTGTTTAAGAACATTCTTTCTGCCTTCCTCTGGTTATTTTTGGCCCCATTGGTCTAGTGCTAATTCCTACTTCTTCTGATTGAGACACTAAAAGTTGTTGCCATACTTTGCTACATTTACTTGAACACACTACCCCCAAACACCCTTTCATTTCCTTCTTAAGCATCGTCATCTGCCTCTTCCTCAAACTCGCCCTCTTCTTCGGCGGTGGCGTCCTGGTACTGCTGGTACTCGGACACCAAATCATTCATGTTGCTCTCCGCCTCTGTGAACTCCATCTCGTCCATCCCCTCTCCCGTGTACCAGTGCAGGAAAGCCTTACGCCTGAACATGGCCGTGAACTGCTCGGAGATGCGCTTGAACAGCTCTTGGATGGCCGTGCTGTTGCCGATGAAGGTGACGGCCATTTTGAGACCCCTAGGAGGAATGTCGCACACGGCGGTTTTGACGTTGTTGGGGATCCATTCCACGAAGTAGCTGCTGTTCTTGTTCTGGACGTTCAGCATCTGCTCGTCGACTTCCTTCATGGACATGCGGCCACGGAACACGGCGGCGACGGTCAGGTAGCGCCCGTGTCTGGGATCGCAGGCAGCCATCATGTTCTTGGCGTCGAACACTTGCTGCGTGAGCTCAGGCACGGTGAGGGCACGGTACTGTTGGCTGCCTCGGCTGGTCAGAGGGGCGAAACCGGGCATGAAGAAGTGCAGACGGGGGAACGGAACCATGTTGACTGCTAATTTCCGCAGATCTGCATTTAGCTGGCCGGGGAAGCGCAGGCAGGTGGTGACTCCGCTCATGGTGGCAGAGACCAGATGGTTGAGGTCGCCGTATGTGGGAGTGGTGAGTTTGAGGGTGCGGAAGCAGATATCGTATAAGGCTTCATTGTCTATGCAGTATGTTTCGTCTGTGTTTTCCACCAGCTGATGGACTGACAGTGTGGCGTTGTATGGCTCCACTACGGTGTCAGAGACTTTTGGGGAAGGGACCACGCTGAAGGTGTTCATGATGCGGTCAGGGTACTCTTCACGGATTTTGCTGATCAATAGGGTGCCCATGCCGGAGCCGGTTCCTCCGCCCAGGGAGTGAGTGAGCTGGAAACCCTGCAGGCAGTCACAGCTCTCGGACTCCTTACGGACCACATCCAAAACCGAATCCACGAGCTCCGCCCCCTCCGTGTAGTGGCCCTTGGCCCAGTTGTTACCAGCGCCGCTCTGTCCTGTGAGGTGACAGGGAGGAAAGTGCACACATCAGAATGTGCAAGCTGAGACATTTTACATCTGTTTTTATATTCATTTGCTTTTGCTACTTTCATTTGATATTTTTTACATAATATCTGCACATTTTTAACATATTCCCTTTTGCCAGTCACTCACCAAACACAAAGTTGTCTGGTCTGAAGATCTGTCCGAAGGGTCCTGAACGCACAGAGTCCATGGTGCCAGGCTCAAGATCCACTAGAATAGCTCTTGGCACATATTTACCTCCTCCACGAGACAGAGAGAGAGAGAGAGAGAGACATGGGAAAGAAGCAGACCAGCTCAGTACACATAAGAAAATAAATATATAAAATAAGCTATTAAACATGAAGGCTAAGTTGCCATTTTCTCTTGACCTTTAGATGTCAATTCAATTCAAATGTGCTTTATTGGCATTGTTACAATGTATTGCCAAAGCATTTCTAATGCTTACAGTAATTCTAGAACAGATGAAAACAAATGATAAAAAAATGAGTAATTAAATACAACAATCAGCATTTTAGAATCCTATGAACACTTTTTGTGTCAATATATTGTGCCGCTAATAAGATACAATCTCTTTTTTCACCTAATAAATATTGAGGTTGTGTATTATTGTTTAACTTTCTGAAGCCATGCAGGGTTAATTATTTCTAATTTTTGGAGAGAATTTTAGATGTCACCAAGTGTCATCTCAACACATTTATTAAATTGTTATGCTTTATACACTAATAATTAATTTAGATTTGTGAAATAAAAATATTGTTTTAATACTGAATTGAAAAATTTAAAACTGACGCTCAGAACTGGGGCAGAATGTTGTTGCTGGTCTAGGTTAATATTTAATAATTTATCTAATTATTAAATGTAATAATTAAAATAATTGTATTTTATTCTAGAACTAAATTGTCAAAATGAATACATTTACACTACTTGCTTACAAAGTATTTCACATTAATGACAACATTTTTAGTTGTTTCCATTTATTTCCTTAATAGTCAGCATGAAGCGGAAATTGTGACTGTCTTTTCTTCTCTATTGTGACATATTTCCAATTCGAATGAGAAAAATAAAATGCAGGACTTGACTTGACTATGTCCATGGGTAGTTGATTGGATTGTTGTCGTTTGCTAATTGCTGCGTTCATGTCATGTGAGTGACAGGTTGCAGGAGGAGAGGGATTATTGTCCTGCCTTGCTGGTGAACGCATCATCAGAGAAGAGAAGTGATGTCATAGTGAGGGGGAGGGGCATTACTTTTTTTGATGAAAGATTACATTTTTGCTTTTTTTTTTTTAAAATAATGATGTGCACAGATAAATCATTTACAATAATCTTTACAAAGAACTTTTAATGGGGACACACTGTTATTAAAGGGGGCGTCTTCCCCATCTTGCCCTATTGTGTATCTTAGTAAAGTACCTGTTGCTTCATTGTAGTAGACACTAATTCTATCCAGCTGCAGGTCACTGTCTCCATGATAGGTTCCTGTTGGGTCGATTCCATGTTCATCACTAATGACCTCCCAGAACTGCAAAAAACACACAGCAATTAAAACTTGCATGCAATTCAGTAAATTCTAGATCAATTCTATCTTATTAAACACTGAGAACATATTGAGAAACAGCGTCAACTAATCGCTAATCTGGAATTGGCTTCAAATGAGTTTTAGCTCAGAAAGAGGCTTTATTGATGTTTAAATCGTTAATTCTATGTTACTCTCCTAGTGACCTTAATCTGAGAGAGAAGCAGGGAGAGAGGGGTCGAGATGAACTTAATAAGGCAGCGAGCGAATGCGAATGGAGAAAGAAAAGATTGTTCTCGGGATATATTGAAAATAATTGTTTTGAAAGAATGAGGCCAATAAAGGCGCTGACTGACACAGCCCTACAGTGACCCTGCTCTGATACTCTCGCCAGAAACCTGTTACTCCAGGCAACCTACATTTCTGCTGTGTCATCACATAATATCATCATAAAATACCATGCTGACACATATGAAATCATTCGGCTTTATATATTTGACACTTTTAATTACATTTAATTTAGTACATTTAATACATTTCATTTAGCCAATTAATCCAGCAAATCAAAGGTTTTCCAAGAATATGTCATTTACTCGTTAATTACTTATGTTTCATTTAGATCTGTATACTGTAGAGGGGATGGGTAGCAGCTGTTAGAGCTATTAAGTCCAGTTGTGGATGCCTCCTCCTCCCCGCTTTGACCTCAGATGAGTTTAACAGACACTCACAATCTCATCATGTGAAAGGCATTTCAAAGTCTTTCAAAGGATGAGGACGATTTAACCCAATTTCTGATGCCACAGAAGACATGCTACATCTCATGGGCAATCTTTAAAAAATGTGCATCTTTAATGGGGTCATGGGTGTGAACATGTCCTTATTGGCAGCTTTAATCTCTATGTTGATGTGGCACAGAATTGGATTTAAAGAAATAGTTCACTTTAAAAAAGAAAACTCTGTTATCATCGTTTATTCACCCTCAAGTTGTTTTTAAACCTGTATGAATTTCTTTCTTCTGCTGAAGACAAAAGAAGATATTTCGAAGAATGTCGTTAACCAGACAGTTGATGGACCGAATTGACTTCCTTAGTAGGAAAAAAATACTATGGAAGTCAATGGGGTCCATCAACTGTCTAGTTACCGACATTCTTCAAATATCTTCTTTTGTGTTCAGCAGAAGAAAGAAATTCATACAGGTTTAAAAACAACTTGAGGGTGAGTAAACGATTTTTAAGTGAACTATTCCTTCAATGAATCAATTGGATATTTTAAATGCAGATGTGGGTCCAATGAGAACAATTACAGTAAGAAGAACCTAATTTTAGGGCAAATTAAACAATGACTCGTACAAAAAGCACACTAAAATAACTTGATTTAACTGATTAAGAGTTCATAATTTCACATTATTAACCTTATTTAATAACAACTATTATTAAAATTGTTTATAGCCTAATTCTCCATCGCCCCACCCTTCCCATCCTCCTCCGCTTGACCATTGACCACAGCGGTCAATATCTGCACAACATTTCAGATTAAGAATTTAGTCAAAAGACAGAAAAGACTTGTTAAAAGTATGACGTGAAAATGATGTTAAGGTATGCGGTAGTAATATTAGTGGCATGGCATGCATCATATGTCATGGCTCGCGAGCTGGTCCTGTCATGACAGCTGTTTAAAGGGCTCGTGACACTGATAACGGATAGTTTAATTACTGAGAGAGCTCTGCTGTTCACATCAGATCCGCCACACCCGCTGCGCATTGAGAAGAATGAAATAAAGAAAGAGGACAGACCCCCCTTTCCCACAGTCAATCCCTTCACCCACATCTCTGTTTTACAGACAAAGAGATTTATGGTTAGAGTCTACGGAATGTGAGCATCATTTATTTAGAGAAATAGCTATACAGAGCGTGTTAAAGAAATAGTGAGAATGAATGAAGAGTGGGATCCGCAAATTTTGGCCGTGAATGAAGGGGGTTCACAAGGACACATCAGCAATTCTTGTACATAATGTGGGTCTATAAAACTGCCCAACGTGTTGCTAGTGTAATGCATTATTAATAACATTTGGTAAAATGTGCAATGCAAAAACATAGGTCTGTTCTGCATAACAGTGTGCCTTCTAATATGTTCAGAAACAAAATGAAGATAAAATCTTGCTGTTTTATATTTAGTAAAAGCTATAAACTAGTATAACACTGGAGTTCTTCACCGGGGCTTTATTGTTGCATTCTGAGACCTCTGCACAGTATTTTTTCCTCTTAGATTCAAAATATAAATGACTCACTTTGTACTCTGAAAAACTGTTCTTACCTTGGCACCGATTTGGTTTCCGCACTGACCGGCCTGGATATGAACAATCTCCCTCATTGTTACAAATTGTGCGAGAAGTTCTCAGATAAATCTGGAAAGTAACGGGGCGTAGCTCAGAAATAATTTGGAAAAGCCGGACAAAGGCTTTATATTCCTGGACTGTCTCCAGAACGAGGCTGTGTGGTAGTGGGCGGGGCTCTGCTGGATGTTGAGAAACCTGATTGGTGCATGACCGGACCGGAAGTATATAGGGAGTGTCACTGCCAACAGGATTGCTTGTAGAAAAAAGAGAGAAACGTCTGCTTTTTGTATCCAGTTGTGCTTTTCTTATTAAGATTTTTTAGTAACATTTTTAAAACAAATCACAGACATTTTTTTACATCAGTTTGATCTGTATCGCAACAATATGTGCGCTTGAACTATTAGCCTAGCCTACTCTTCTGAATATGAAAATGTCCTTATTGAACCTCATTGTTATGAGGTTGTATGTAGGCTATGTTGCACATTCCTGTTTTAACTTATAATTGTTTAACTTTATTTCATGAAGTTTACCCACTATTATTATTGTCACTGTGGGTACAAATTGGGGAGACAGAAAAAATACAGTGGCAATTATCATAAAAATTTGTTTTCAATTCCAATTTTTGATTGATTTTTTTCAATTCCAAAATTTGTTTCCAATTCTCACTGAGCTTTCTGCATAAATAGGGAGTTGATAGAAGAACCAGAGACAGTAAAATAGGAGACGGCAGACTTTCTTAACATATAGACAAAATAGATAATGAAAAGAATGAAGAAACACACAGAAAAAAGTTTAGACTCACCAGTTACCTTTGGTTTTTGATGAATGGATGTATAGCCTATACGTGTTTAAAATGTAGGCCTAGGCTACAATAATAATAATAATAATAATAATAAAAATAATAATAATTATAATAATAATAGGCTAAACGTGGTGTGATTAACTAGAACACATGCAGGTATGGTAAATATGTTCCGTATAGCATACTTTGGACTTCTCGCATTTGCAATAATAATAATGATAATATTTACATTATTATTATTACTATTATTATTATTATTATTATTAACCCCAAATAACAAGTGTTTAAATGAGAGATTAATCTTAGATATAGATCCAATTGTTTGCAAAACTATGTAAAGCCATTTATGCCACATAAGAAAAAAAATGCTTTGGTAAATCATAAGTAGCCTACAACATAAAAAGACGAACATAAAAGCTGAGATTTTGGCATAAAAAGTCATAGTTATGACATAAAAAGTCTAATTATTTATTTAAGTCATACTTTTAATATTATAATTATGACCTTTATATCATAAATATGACTTGATAGGCTGTCATAATTTTGACTTTTATCTCATAAATTATGACTTTCATAATTTCGTTTTTTTTTCATCTCATAATTTTGATTTAGAATCTCATAAATTCTACATTTTGTCATAATTATGTGGCATGATTTTAAAAACTTTCATAAATTTCAGATATCTACTAGCCTACAGTAAATGACGGCATATTTTTCCTCAGTCCACAGCAGAGAGCAGTCTACGCACTAGCCTACTCACAGACTGAAAAAATAGCACTACTCCATGACCGTCGCAAAACCTAGTGAACTACCTACCTAGGCTGCATTTTACGCATCTTGAGCGCTCAAAACTGCAGTGACGGTAGGGAGCCGACAGAGTTTTAAAACACAGCCTGAGTGTTTTGAATGGGCGTAGCCGAGACAACGAGACTGCGTGATTACGACGAGCTTTTACACAAGGGAGACAATCCGGACCACATCTACTTCGTATTTACCGAAATATCAGCAGTCGGTAAGAACATATGGTTTGTCTAAATATTACAGTGTCTGGACTTACGATTCTCAACACCGAACTAAACTTAAGTGCGCGTGATATGCGGCGTAGTGGCCGCTAAGGAGCAGCCAAGCACTTCCTGTTCTTTTGCAAAATACATTAGCGTTTCTAAACACGTAACGTTAGCTTACAAGTTGTTCATTATTCGCACCTGTTTTGTTAGTGATTCTGCTGTCGTGTCTAGGTTTTATAATGAGAGATTAACGTTTATTTATCGTCAAGGGTTAGTGTTGACAAATTCATGTTGATTTTAGTAGTTTAGCCTTTTACAGTGAGTTGGATTATTGATATTTAGAAACAGATATTTATATCGATTATATTAATTATATGGGAACTATTTTTAACCTCACGGTATATTAAAGTTAATTTTAGTATTAAAGTAGGCTATATTTTGGGATATAAACTAACCTGTTGCATAGCGTATTATGAGATCTCTTCTACTGTAACTTAATGTAATTGTTTAAGTTTATTGGTTGGTCGACAGGTCTGTGATTTGAATAAAGTGAAAAGAGTTGTAGATGTTTTACAGTAAGGCAATGGGAAGAGCAGACTCACATGAGAGACAAACTACTAGAGTCATCAACATATCTGAACTCGTGAGATTAACTGGAGCTTTCTGTGTTTACTCAGATGTCATATCTAAAATATTCCCAGCATGTGTTGATCTAGTGGCTGCTTTCTTTCCTCAGATCTAATTCAAGATGTTTTACACCTGTGGTCCCAATGAGGCTATGGTGATCTCAGGTATGCTGCATCTGTTGGTCTTTACTACAGTTATGTATATAAATAGGCTAAGTAATGAATCTCCTTGATGGTTAGAATAAAGATACTATATTGGTAAACTGAAAAGCAGCTGTGAGCCTGTGATTAAAGATTTGCACTCATCAGACTTTATCAATAACCCTTAGAGTTCTGTAGTGATTTTTTGTTGTGCAATCTGCATTCTTTTTTAAACAGTTACCAAATGCAGAACTGGTTTCAGCTATTCATGTGACTTTCATTCACAGGTCAAAACAAACACAAAGTTCAATGTAATGGTTGTGATATTTTGTGTAGATAAATGTCAGTGGTTACACATTAAGATGACTTTAATGCTCAGGGGAAGAAAAAAAACCCAGCAGGCTCACATTTATTATAACAACAAGGTTAATGTAGGCAAACCGCACTGAACAAAGGGGAAGAAAATAAGTCACCAGCTCCATTATGTCTCTGTCGCCCTTGTTCTCTCTGTAAACAGTTGACAAGCTGCAGGAGACATGCAATGACATGAAGTGTGCTTATGAGTTACTTTTCTAACATTGGAAATCATGCAAGGGATTGACATTGCTTTTTAAAGGGAGATACATTTTGTACCGTGATTTGTTAAAAGTGGAGGATTTTCAGCAATGTAATGTTAAGATGACGACATGCATTTCTCTGTTGTTAAACTAGAAATGTGTCCTGATAAAAGCAAATGATTCGTACAATGGTTGACTGTTGTTTTATTTATTAATTTTTTGCTGTAATTTAAAACATAGGACTTGTAATAGGAAGTATTTGTTCAAAAGTTTGGGATTTTTTAAAATGTCTCTTATGTTTACCCAGAATACATTTATTTGATCAAAAATACAGTAAAACAGTCATATTGTAAAATATTATTACAATTTAAATGAACTGTTTTCTACTTGTAAAATGTATTTTATTCCTGTGATGGCAAATCTAATAAATAATAAATCTTAAATCTAATATTTTGATTTACATCTCAAGAAATATTCCTTAGTGTTATCAATGTTGAAAAATGTTTTTGTGCTTTATAATATTCTAACATTGGAATCCTTGATGCATTTTTTTCTGGATTTTTTTAATGAATAGAACGTTCAAAAGAACTTTTAAAAGAGCATTTTGTTACAATATATGTCTGCTATCACTTTTGATTGATTTAATGTATTTTTGCTGAATAAAATAAAATACTGAACCCAAACTTTCATGGCCGGTAAAATATATTTATGGCCTGTAGCCCATATAACAAACCAGTATTAAATAACCAGTATTGATCAATGCCTATGTTGTGTATTCCTATAGATGCACAATATAGGCATTGATCAATACTGGTTATTTTTACCTTTAGATGATACTTATTTAAAAATGGAATAACACTGTTAAATGTGCATTTTCAGCAAATCTCAAAATGAATATTACATTTTAATACTTAACATTATTATGTTCTGATGCCTAAATTCACTTCTAGCATTTAAAAATTATTGATTTTATTTTTTTATTTTTTATTTTTTATTTATTTAGACAAAATAGTATTACATTATATTACTGACCATTTATCAGTTATCGGCTATAACATAATAAAGGCATTATCGACTTATCTGTATTGGCCAGACTTTTAATATTGAAGCATCCCTGTTGTTGTGATGTTTCTGTGATATAAAATAGATATAATTAAAAAATTTGGACATACCTCCTTGCCAGTGGATTTTCAAAATTCCACCAAGTATGTTTTTAGTCAAGTATTGACACTTTATACCAGCAAAAAAACCCCTGTCATCTCTTTCAGGATGTGGTCGCTCTCCTCCCCTGATGATTGCTGGTGGAAGAGTGTTTGTTATTCCCTGCATTCAGCAAATCCAGCGGTATGTATCGAATTACAGTAGAAGGCGGATTATTACAACATGTTAGTGCCTGAACACATGTGCATTGGAACCATTCTGTTTAACCAGGTGCTGCAGGGCCAGTCTCTAATGTGATTCAAGAATAGACTGGGACTCTCTGGCCTCATGAATGATGGGAACAAGAACAATAGGCGGCTCTGTGTGCAGTAGAGACTCCACTAGTGTTTACATTCCTCTCCACGTATACATGGCGAAAATTAATGAATCATCCGTTCCTCAGAGAGAATTCCTTCATTCCATTTTGTAGATCGCTACAGATCAGTGTAGTTTGTGGATGAATTTGCATTAGTCTGTCCATAATCTGATTACTGTACATCAGGGATGTACACCTACAGAGTTTAGCTCCAACCCTAATCAAACACACCTGAACAAGCTAATCAAGGTCCTCAGGATTACTAGAAAGTTACAGTCAGGTGATTTTTTTCAGGGTTGGAGCTAAACTCTGTAGGACAGTGGCCCTCCAGGACCGAAATTGCCCATCCCTGCTGTACATCAACATTCACGTCCATGGCCCTGTTTACACCCGGTATTAAGAAGCGTTTTCTTCGATCGGGTCACAAGTGGACGACACTAAATTCCGTTGTAAACGGGGTCTAAAACGCGTTTGAGCTTGTCCACTGTGACCACTTCCAGAGGTAGTCGAAAACGCGTTTCGCAAAATTGCTTTTGTAGTGTAGACGCTCACGTGGTCGAATGCGTTCAAACAACCACAAAAGACCATTGTCTCCATCTACTGACCTAAAGCATAAACATTATGGGAAGTGCACTAGCCACAGTAGCCAGACAGAATTTAAACTTTGTTGACTGAAGACCCTAGTTTAGTTTGAAGACAAAAAATGTACTAAGCGCAATGTTCTCTCACCATTCCTGATTTCTAACACGCACTCACATCGTTTGGCGTGGTCTTGCAGCTCTTAAATCTAAAACGAAAGCTGTGCGTTTATATGTAAATTGCGCAAGCTTATTTCTTCCATTAGATCGAAAGATCTGAAAAGTCCATACATTTACCCGCCCATAGACCCTCCCCTCGAAGAAATCAGGACAGAAGTGGACAAAAGAGACGGAATAAAACACCAGGTGTAATCGGGAATATGCCTCCCTCATCTACTTGAAGTGGTACTAACTGCAGTCAAATGACGTCCAGCTCCACCTCTCTGGACGTCTAATGGGGTGGAGGGATAGAGTTGTGTGGGCGTCTAATGGGGTGGAGGGATAGAGTTGTAGGTAGGGTTCAGGCATTCTCAACCCTGGTCCTCGAGGGCCACTGACCTACAGAGTTTAGCTCTAACCCTAAATCAAACACACCTGAGCCAGCTAATTAAGCCTTTCAGGATTACTGGAAAGCTACAGGCAGGTGAGTTTGATCAAGGTTGGACCTAAACTCTGCAGGACAGTGGCCCTCGAGGAACAGGGTTGAGAACCCTTGGGTTAGGGTGTAGTTGGATATTCTAGCTCCACCAATTAGGCCATCCAAATTACATTCGCTCCTCCTCTCTGGATGTCTAGCTAGGCGTAAGCTCCACCCATTTGCTCTGCAGTGAGCAGACTCTTTATTGAACAAGGTATAAACAGGTCCAGTGTGAGATTAAGTTTAGCCATCAATCATGCTGTGTAGCTACGACCACATTGAAATTGCTAGTTAGTGCACTTTTTTAATGATAAAAAACTTCTGTTCCAGTGTAATGTGTAGATATATGTGGGTGTGGTTTGGGGGCGGAGCCATCTGTTTGTCCAAATACTGGTAGTCAATGGATATGTTTGGGAAACCTGTTTCATGCCGACTTAAATGTTTTACAGCTGTTTTTCTTTTCTCTTAGGATCTCTCTCAATACTCTGACTCTGAATGTAAAGAGTGAAAAGGTCTACACCAGGCATGGAGTACCAATCTCAGTGACTGGCATTGCCCAGGTTAGAGACACGCACACACTTTACTGTCATCTGTTACATCAGTTTTACAGTCTGTGAGTGCTGTTATTTATGTGTTCTGCAGGTGAAGATCCAGGGTCAGAATAAAGAAATGCTGGCTGCAGCCTGTCAGATGTTCATGGGGAAGTCTGAGACTGAGATTGCTGAGATTGCCCTTGAAACCCTTGAGGGACATCAGAGAGCCATTATCGCCCACCTGACTGTGGAGGTACTGTGAGATGCTTAAAGAGCTATTTGTGTTCTGTATCAAACACACATAGAATGGAAGAAACAAGCTTTTTATAACAACATTTCAAAGAGGACTGGAGGGTTTTAGTGCTGAAATAAACAAGCAACCTCAGCTGACTGAGATATGTGGTGTGCTACTAACTGTACTGCTGTTTTCTGATTATTTGTTATTTATTGTACAATCTCTCATTCTTTCTCTTTGTAGGAGATTTACCAGGACCGTAAAAAGTTCTCAGAGCAGGTGTTTAAGGTGGCTTCCTCTGACCTGGTCAACATGGGGATCGGTGTTGTCAGCTACACGCTCAAAGATGTGCATGACGATCAGGTGATGTTATGCACCTCACACCCTAAACAAACACTGTTTTTCAAAAGTTTGGGGTTGGTAGGATTTTTTATGTTTTTTAAAGAAGTCTCTGATGCCCAAGGCTACATTTGTTGGATTAAAAATACAGGAAAACGTACAGTAATGTTTTAATAAAAAAAAAACAACTTTTTTTCCATTTTAATATATCTTCAAATGTAATTTCTTCTCGTCATGTCAAAGCTGAATTTTCAACAGCCATTACTCCAGTGTCACATGATCCTTTAGAAATCATTCTAATATGTTGATTTGGTGCTCATGAAACATTTCTTATTATTAATGTTGATGACAGTTTTGCTGTTTAATATTTTTATGGAAACCATGATACAGTTTTTCAGGATTCCGTGGTCCATATAAAGTTAAAAAGAACAGCATTATTTGAAATAGAAATCTTTTATATCATTATAAATGTCTTTACTGTGACTTGATCACTTTAATGAGTCCTTGCTAAATAAAAGTATTATTTTTTTCCAAAAAAATCTTACTGACCCCTTTAAAGCTTTTTAAAGAGTAGTGTATATTCATAATAATACATGCCTTTTAGTTTGAAACTCACCCGGACTCTCTCACAGGATTATCTAAGCTCGCTGGGTAAAGCTCGTACTGCTCAGGTGCAAAAAGACGCTCGTATCGGTGAAGCTCAGTTCAAGAGAGATGCCGTCATCAGGGTAAGATTTTTCATATTCCTGTTGTCATTAAATGGTTTTGGATAAAACTGAATGTATGTGTTTGTGTGTGTAGGAGGCTCACGCCATGCAGGAGAAGGTCTCTGCTCAGTATGTAAATGAAATTCAGATGGCTAAAGCGCAAAGAGACTTTGAGCTGAAGAAAGCATCCTATGACTATGAGATCAACACCAAGAAGGCAGAGTCTGAAATGGCCTATCAGCTTCAGGTACCAAATGATATTCAACTTGGTTTCCAGCTGGTAAAATGAGGAATGCTACTTTACATCAATTAATATTTTAGGAATTTCAAGAAAAACAGCAAAGCACTTTTTGGAGCACTTTCACACCAAAAGTAAAATAAATAAGCCTCAGGCTGAAGAAAATGTGATTTTTATCTAAAGTCATTTAGATTAGTCATCATGAGCAGCAAATGTATTGGTTAATAAAGTGAGATTAATTACATAAAGTATATTTGTGTAATGTAACATTTAATTATTGCAGGTTTGCGTAATATTCTGAGTTAACCTTATGTAAATAAGAGGTTGCATCCATCAATGATTTTGAGAGATAAAATGCAAGACAGAAAACCATAACATCAAATGAATGAATTAAAAGGATAAATAATACATAAATAAGGTGACATTTTCGTATTATAAAATTTGTTTTCATGCTGAACTGACCACGTGAGAAGTGCATTTCTGGGTTTGTAGGATCACAGAACACATTCCTCTCACTCCTTACAGATGTCCCCATAAGAAACTATTACCATCCGAATAGGGCTTAAAGCCCAAAGTATACTTCGAACATGGACACATAGCCTTTCAAAGTATACTCCATTTGATAGCGTTCGCGATACATGCGCTCTAGAAAGATTGTCCAGTGTCTGTGCTATTTTTCTCCAGAAGTTATGACTGCTATGAATGTCTTTGTATTCTTTTAAAATAAAGTTGCAGCTATCTCATAACCCCTCTCACAAGAGCTTGTCAATGCGGGCGTCTGTTGTTGTTGCAGTCTCCGGTATTTTGTTGTTGTTGTTTTTCCGTCTCTTTAGTTAAATTTTAAACAATTGATTAGTGCAAAACAAATTTAATGCACATATATGCATACAAAGTATGCACGGTTACAATAATTAGGGAGCATGTGTATTATTCTTGTGACGGAATTTGCGCCACGCACCTTTCTCGCTGACCCTTGCGTATGTGTAAAAAAACCGAAGTATACTTTGGGCTTAAGTCACTTCTGCTGACATTTTTACCCACTGTCATTTGATTTAGGTGGCCAAGACTAAGCAGCGTATCGAGGAGGAGAAGATGCAGGTTCAGGTTGTGGAGCGTACGCAGCAGATCACTTTACAGGAGCAGGAGATCACCCGCAGGGAGAAGGAACTGGAGGCCAAGGTCCGGAAACCAGCCGACGCTGAGAGATACCGTATTGAGAAGATCGCTGAGGCAGAACGGTGAGGAACTGATGCAGTGATACACAAACATCGAGATCCAGAGGTTTTAAAACTGATAGCTTGGTATCATAATCTCAAAAAACCTTTTCATCTCCTCTCATCTAACAGGCTTCAGTTGATCATGGAGGCAGAAGCTGAGGCAGAGTCCATCAGAGTGAGTTCATGAATCTCTCCACACACCTGTTTTTCACCAGTGACAATGAGCGTTACTGTTTGCATAAGACCCACCTTACGCAACATACACCTTTAATTCTTTCCCCCACAGCATTTTTGAAAAAATTTGCCAACCACATCAGCATTTTTGATCATTTTCACAAAAGTTATAAGGCCCTCAGATTATTTTTTGTGTGAATATCTGAACATGCAATAAGTCAAAAGAAAGAACATACCCTCTCCTTTGAAACAAATCCTAGCTCCATGCATTCCTTTTTTATCAACTCTTGAATATGGGTAAGTTTCATAAAAAAGTCACACAATTTTGAGCAAAAAGCTGAGACACATGCTTTTTTGTCAGACTATATCCAGCTAAGATTCAGTACGATGATCAAAACACATATGGAGTAGATCGAGTCCATCAACACCCCTAATGCTTGCACAGTCCTATAGCTCGTCTTGGGTCGACATTTCATTCAGTAACATTAGGCAGTTTTGATTTATATGCTGTTTAATGTTGATGAAAACGTTATTTTACTTATGATATAGTTTGTCTTTTGATCAGGAGATTCAGTATTCCTTCAGAAAATGCCTAATAGCTCCCCCTACTTTATAACAGTGAAAAGGACAACCTTGAAATTTCGATCAATGGCGGGGAAGCTTTTTCTCACAAATTACGGAAATTTCCGTCAATGGCAAGGAAAGAGCCAGCTGTACTTAAAACGAAATTGAAAAACTAACTGGTGTGACGTCATTTCAAACAAAATCAAGCCAAAGCAAAGTTAATTTTGGGAGTTCAAAACAGCTTGCCAACACCTTTGAACTACCATTTGTCCGTGGCGATTATAATAAGTAGGTGTGTTCTGGGGCTCCGCCTACTTTGGCACAATGGAAGTTTTCTCCAGTTCATTTCCTATGTTCAGTCCGTTGAGGTCACGACACGAGTTTGTTTTACACTCTGGAGAGCCGATTTGTAGTAGAAATTGAAGCGACACTGACATTATTTTTTCATGTAAAGCTACTTTTACTTTGCTATTGTATAAATAAACGTGACATGACAGCTGCAATGCCGAATTGCAGAGTTTGTGGAAACATCCACATCGCTGTGATCGGATGCTTTCTTAACTGCCGTTTTCTCATTGGTGCAATTTTTTTATGCGTTTATTTTGTTACTGAGAGGAAAGCGCGCGGCATGAGCAGAGTCAGGATGTTCCCTAAAAGTATATCCTACAAAGGTATTTTAAACTTATTTTTACCCTTAAGCAAAGAACGAAAAATAACTTTGCCGTGAGTATATCGGGGCCTTCAGACTATTTAACACATCCCCATTCTCTCATTCTTCATCTTTTTCTGTCTCTGTTTCAGATGAGGGGAGAGGCACAGGCCTTTGCGCTGGAGGCGAAGGGTCGGGCTGAAGCCGAGCAGATGACCAAAAAGGCTGAAGCTTTTAAAGAGTACAAAGAAGGAGCCATGGTGGACATGCTGCTGGAGAAACTCCCGCTGGTTAGTACATCTGAACTTCTGAATGTCATTAAATAAGTTCAATGATAAGAAAACACTCAATGATGTTAAAATGCCGTTTGTCCTCCACTGCTCTAGATGGCAGAAGAGATCAGCAGGCCACTCTGTGCAGCTCAGAAGATCACCATGGTGTCCAGCGGTGGGTCAGAAGTGGGCGTTGCTAAGCTGACAGGAGAAATTCTGGAAATCATGACTCGCCTGCCGAGCGCGGTGGAGAAACTGACTGGAGTGAAAATATCACAGGTTACCTCACCTGTGAGTTAATGCACATAAAAACACAAACCAACACATTCTCACCTGTGAAACGTTATCCCATTTCATTTTTAAATCTAGTTGGTTTCGCAATGTTATGGCATAATTGACTCTGTTAGTGATGACACGCTGACCACTCCAAAATGGCGGGCGCATCCACGTGTCTAGAGCGGTCGAATGTGGCATCTACGTGTACATATCTATGCCGCTCACACTGACAGCGATTAAATCACTGTAGTGCTGGTAGTCAGCAGGCTTTCCTGTAGTATCAATGTCTACATTCCCATTGGTAGTTGCCATCATTTTCTGTTGCATCATCAACGTTCTCTTTCACATATGTCTCTGCCAATCACCAACAGCTAGGTGATATAGCTAAAAAAAATAGTTAACATGTAAGTAATGTAATATAATTATAATCACTATGTGTTTACGTATATGTGTGTGTGTGTATATATATATATATTAATGTTGATGTATAAAACAATTTATATTTTATTTATATTTTATATTCATTATATAATCTTGTCATCATTTAATCAAATGCACTTGTATAACAATACATAATTTTAAATCTATTCATTGTCATTTATAAATGCAATTTGTTCTAATTCAGGGATATGTATCAAACTTAACAACTCTCACAATGTATTGGCTAAAGTTTAAATCAGAGATGGTAATAAATGTATAATAAACATAATGGCTAAATAAATAGCACATTTAAATCTTTGCAGTAAATCTAATTTAAATCTTTCTGTGTGAATGCCATAGACTGTAAAATACGTCTGTTGTTTGAAAATGTGCTATATAAATAAAGTTGCTTGCTTGCTAAAAAAATATATGCCCATTAAGATCACATTGAATATTTCGGTATTACATGGCTGTAAAACACCTGGTTTCCAGTCCAGACACACTAAATGTAGATGTTTTTTTCTTTTCTTTGGCCAGGCTGGTTTAACCCGAATGGGCTGATGGAGTCAGAAAAAGAGGGAATCAAGTCTGATCAGCTCTGATTGTGGATCTCAACGCTTCCTGTGTGTGTGCGCATGTGTGCATGCCTGTGTTTGTACTGAACTTAGAATATGAAGGCATTTTTTTTGTAATCAACCATTTGTTACATTCAGTTTTTATATTCTATTTTGTGAATTACATGATTTTATCACATTATATTATAATTTTATACATTTACTAGGTGAACAACATCATCTACTCTAGAGCCTCTGTTAATAGTTAATATTCAGGGAAGCAGGGTTGGTCTTTTCATTTTTGAATAGTTTCTGTCTGTTAGAGCCACACGCCTGTTGATTCTGGGTCAGTTCCTTTCTAAAACCAAAGTGCATTCCAGACCAATGCATGTAAATTCACCTCAAGTGCATTACTGAAGCCATAGTCCGCATGCATAATGCCTTCCGTATCCAGACACCGAAATGTGACGCTTTATTCTTGCCGTTTTAAAACTCTTTGTGACTTATGTTCTGAGAATATATTGTCCGGTGGTTTAATACTTTTTCTTTTCGACAGTGGCACTAAAGTTTGCAGACATTTTGAAAAATGATTTGGAATGTACGGTTTTTTTTTTGTTAATCAGGCCACTTTCCCTTAAACAGGTCTGTGTGCTCAGGTACGGAGTTATTTTTTACAACAAGTTGAAAAGTAAGAGGGGGTGGGAAGTGAGTGCAGAAAAGAAACCTGATGGTTTTTGAAGTTGATGAACAAACAGGAAAAAGAAGAAGAGAAAACAGGTCAGGTTTTTAACGCAGGCCACAAGCATGTCTGTGTGCCCACAGTAACTCATGTGAAGGCTGATTGTGGTTTCATTTCTCGTATCATTTTCCAATGGTTGCAACGACAACAAAAAGTTACTGTTTTGGTTTTACCATGCTGCTGTGTTCTTAACACTAAAATTGACTCAACATTACCAGAGGTAAACCTATGCATCTCCAGTTTACGCCTTCAAAGTGCCTCAAAGCGACATTTAACTACAGCAACCTGCTCTTATCTCTAGTGTTTCAGCAACAGGAACAGAACTGTGATGTGTCACGTGATACTTCCTGGCCCTAATGACTAATTTCATTCAGAATATTACATTTTTTTGCCATTAGTTTGTTTTCATTGGCTTAAAACCTTGTTTATATATTCAACAAACCTACCCAATATTTGCCTTATTGTATGTTCAATTGTGAAGTAGATATTTCACCTTAAACTGTAGATCTATATATCCAGGCTGAGATTTTTACATATGATCATACAAGTAAGTACTGTTTAATAAAAACAATAAACTATTAGCATGTATTCTACTTTAAAACTTGTGTGGAAGTGTATGTTTGCACAAATTTAGTTGTGAAATCACGTACTACTCAAAATTAACAAATTGTAAATGAAAATGAGGATCGCATTTGGCTTTATTGGAAAAGGTTACTTTATTAAAACACCTACAAAAAGAGACAACACAGGCAATTACACTGACTAACACAGGCAGGGAGTCTAAAACGGAGACAGACAGACCCGATTAATAACAGATAGCAATATTAATGAAGAAAATTATATCCCATGAATTATTTACATTTTTCATTATTTAAGAAACATGAAGAGCTGAGGACAGAACATGCCCAAAACTATTTAAAAAATAAAATAAAAGTTCAGGCCTCATTGTACCAAAAGAGGTTAAAGGTTATTCAATTAGCATAATCGGGATTGGCATGATAACCTTTGGGAATCACATTCTTCTGTGTATATTACAGTAAATGTTACTTATGTTGCTCTCCACCACACCTACACACGCAGTCTTCCTCTTAAATGAGGATGAGGTGGCGTCACCACACCAGTTTCAAGTTAAATGTACAGTCTGCAGTCACTGAGATTAAATGCAATTATGTTCTGTTGCTTTAAGAGAGTTTCTTTGCAAGTGTCCCACAGGTTTACATAGTAAATTCAGGACAAATGCTTTGGTTATTTTTCTATTTTCTTAGTTTATCTCTATTTCTCTTTATAAACATTTCTCATTGGTATAAATTTACATTTCTGTGGCCATTCCGCATGTCCCCCCCGCCCCCCTCTCTTTCTCTCACTACGTACTTTCCAGGCCCATTCATTTCAATTTCAAGTCCAGGCTCATATCGAGTCCTTTCAAATAGTGCATTGCTAGTACATTGCCATACATCCCATCCCAAAAGTGTTTTTGAATTCCAAGTCTAGTTTAACCCAGCACATACTGGTACCAACAAGTTCATGATCTGCGTTCAGCTCAGTTCAAGTCAGTCCACGAAATGGCAGGTCAATTACAAAACTATCTGTAGTCATTTTCTGTGCCATCGAAAATGATAACTCACATTCACACTTAAGGCCAGTTTCACAACAAGAACAATAACTATATTGGCGTCCACACCGACAGATAATAACTTCATGTTGTGTGAGATGAGGTTATGTCGTCTGCTGCTTTAAAGGGGACATATCATGCTAAATCCACTTTTTTAGCCCTTAAATGCATTTTGTTGTATATTTGGAGTGTTTAGAAGTACAGAAAAGTTGAAATTATTCTCTTCAGGTGCTTCGTTGATATCTTTATATTCTGTTTTGGCCTTATTTTTCAACCTGTTCTGATTTTTCTGTTATCTATGACGTTTTGTGAACTATTACGTCACAGTATTTGCAGCGGAACTGCCAAATAAGGACATTGACTTCCAGCCCAACACTTCGAGCAATCCGCCATTTTTATTTCTCGCTGCAATTTTGTAGTCCAAGCTAAAAGATGCAGAAGTTACGAGAGGGTAAGTTAAAATGTTCGGTTGTTGGATGTAGTAACCCACACGCTTCATTACACCGTCTAATGTAGATGAACTGCCGCGCTTGTGGCGCATGTTTAACTGAAAGAACGAGCAGAGAGAGAGAGACCCGGTCGCGCGCACGCACTCTCTCTCTCTCTTCGGAGCCAGGCGAAAGTGTAAACAAGACTTCACCGTCTCCAAACTAGACGCTGTCTTGCTCTCTCTCCCTCGCACATATTAATCAAAATAAATCGACACGGTGGTAAAATGTCGGAAGACCAAAGTTTCATGTGTAAATACAGTAACACACCATTGCGATACATCCATATGAAGACGTTCTTCTGCAGGTTCGTCGTCTTCATTTTCATCTCGCTCCGGCTCCGACTCTGGCTCGAACATGTAAGGCTGGCTGGACAAGTCTTCCGTTGTTGACATTTTGTTAATAACGTGTGAATAAAAAGTTTCTGTGCCGCTAGATAATCCTATCTCTGCTATTAAACTACAAAAATGGCCGAACGGGGTGGAGTTGAACCTCTGCAAACTGGAGAGGGGGCGGGGTATGACGTGTCTCAATTGTATTTAAAGAGACCGCACCAAAACGAGTTGCTCTCAGACGCACATCAGAAAAGGGGTAGAAAAGGGGCCTGTGGAGCTATAATAATGAGGAATTCAGACCCAAGCATTGCAGTTCCGCTTTATATAGACTACAAATGTATGATTTATATGTAAAAAGGAACATTTTAAAAGCATGATATGTCTCCTTTAAATGCTCGAACTTGAGTGGATTCTGATTGGCTGTCAAAGTTTTTTTTTAAATAGTTAGAGCTCTGGTGTGGACTTCCCTATTTTCATATCATTTAGATTATTAAACAATTAAAGTTATTATCCTAGGTGTGAATGAGCCTAAAGGGACCATTTATATGAAGACAGACAGGAGGTGGAGTCACAAATATCCATCCAATAACTGACCACAATTTGATCGTGTCATAAGCCTGTTTCACACATCAGCTATTTTTGTTGAACATAACTATAGTACCTTGTGTCATATTTGAAAACACTGAAAGCTCTTCAACATTCGTTTTTGACGTTCATCGAACTCCAAGAGGTCTAAGGACTCATGAATTTGCCCCATTGGGTTTCCACCGTTACAATGATTCAACAAAACCTAATTTCATATAATTGAAAAGAAAACGTCCACTCAATGTTAATGTTTAGTGATGATGAATTACCCTCCACCACAAAAAAGACATGAAAAACTGGCTGATACATCCTCAGATTTTCTACATGACCACAAATGGTAGCAAAGTTAGACTGTTAAAATGTTATTCACTATTATTACTTAATATGCAAGTAGAAAAAACTATTTTTGTATTTCTTCTATAGTATGTTTCAATATGCATAATCAATAAATTGTCAAATGCTGCCTGAAGAGAACTACGACTAAATAGACAGTTTGTAGAGCCGTGTGCTTTTGTGCTGCCTGTCATCTACCTAGAAAAACCCTCCACCAGTCCCTACGATTATGTTTTGAGATCTATTCAGCGTTCAGGGAATGAAAAGACAGTTTTGATACATGTAACAGGACCAGGATTTAAGGTTCAGAGGCCAAGCAGCATTTTATCCCCAAATCAATTTCATATTATTCCTGTATCCTGTTAGCACATTGTCAGAGCTTAGTCATCAGAACTGAACCATTTACATATTCGTATAAAAGAGAGGAATGCCAATTATGTGGTGCATTTTGGGAAATGTGAGCTCTGTGAAACCAAATACTGTGGAATAGTGATGTGGCAAGTATAAATAGTGAGGGAACAGTGAGCCTAAAAATGAGTTGGGGATAAAATGTTGCTTGATAAGTTCAGGATAAGGGATGAGAAGTGGGTCATTAAGGGGCACCGAACCTGCGGCTTTTCTTCGCCCCATCCCATCAAAAAAAGACACCAATTTACATAAGAGTGCTTAGCCGTGTCTGCTTAAGAACACACCACCTGTCTGTGGTCCACACACACTTTCTTACATTCTTCCTCTCTTCATCTCCGTCACTCTCTAAACCATGTTCATTGCGTCTTCGGTGAGGAAGGAGTGAATGTACGCAAAGGAAGGCCGTAGTTTACAGTCTCTGTTCCAGCAGCTAAGCATCAGCTCATACAAACCCTGTGGGCAAACAGCCGGGCGAGACAGGTACACCTGATGAAGAGAGAGAGAGAGAGAGAGTGTTTGGCTACACTTTTTTTTTTTTTCATAAGGGGTAATAAGTGTTAGAAAATATACACATACCTGTCTGCCCTGGTCTCTGAAAAACTCCCCTGCATTGTCAATGACCTGTTCATCGGTCATGTGACTGTACGGTTGCTCTTGACACACGCTCAACATCTCCCACAGCGTCACACCAAATGCCCACACGTCACTTGCAGTGGTGAACTTCCCCTACACACACACACACACACACACACACACACACACACACACACACACACACACACAAAAAAAAAAATGATTGAGATGAAGGGCACCACGTTGCTTATGTGACTAAATAGTGGGGTCCAAAAAAGAAATATGCTAAAATTATATTTAAGATTTGTGACAGTAAGCATGTGAGCTCCTTTGAACAGATAAATGTTAATACACATTTTATATCAAATATAATAAGTATGATAATAAATTATAAAAAATACAACTTGATACATATAAATTAAGTAATTAAATATCTATTAATTTTGGTAATGAAAAAAAAGAAGCATTTTCACTAGTGGTCGCAGTCTTTTTGGACCCCGTTATATATATTATTTTTATTAATTATTAATAATATTTACAAAATGTTATAATAATATAATATTGTATTTCTTTATTATATGATAATTATATGATAATAAATATTAAGTCTGATAATAAATATGAATTAGCAAATATACATTTTATATATATATCTTTATTATGGTAATGCAGAAAAAATGAAGCAATTTAACTAGTGGTTGCAAACTTTTTGGACCCCATTTAATATATTATATTTTTATTTATTAATAATTAAAAGAAAGATGTACAAAATGTTATAATATTCCTTTATTATAAGATAATACATATTAAGTCCGATAATATAATGATTAATGAATACATACAAATGAAGCAAATGAATATATCTCAATTAATAATAAATATATTATAATACAATGAATTAATAAATATACATTTAATACATAAGTATATCTTTATTATGGTAATGCAAAAAAAAAACAGTGGTCACAGACTTTTTGGGCCCCATTATAAATGTTGTATTTTATTTATTAAATGAATAAAAAACTGTTATACAAAATGTCATATATATTATATTTCTTTATAAAAAATATATTAAAGCTGATAATAAATATTTATAAATAAGCCTAAATTAAGTAATTCAATATATTATCTTTATTATAGCAATATGGATGAATCAAACTAATCAATAAAAAAGTTTGTCACTAATATTCCTGTTTTTTCATTTATTTATTATAGCCAAGTTACAGATGTGTGTGTTCTTACCATGAGGATGCACTCCCATGCCATCCAGCGAATAGGCAGCACAGCTCGTCCCTGTATCCTGTAATAATCGCCAGCATAGAGGTTCCTGCTCATGCCAAAATCAGCTATCTTTATGGGACGCTCTCCACCGCGCTCCTCCTCCTCGCCCCTCTCTCCACCCACCAGGCAGTTTCGTGTGGCCAGGTCTCGGTGCACAAAGTTCAGCGACGACAAGAACTTCATTCCTGATGCGATCTGACTCGCCATGGAGATCAAAGCTGGGTAGCTGAGACAGAGATAGAGATTTAGCCTTTCATTTATATTAGGTGCATCATTACTTGATATTGTCGTCGTCCTGTTCTGTGTGAGTGCGTGTACCTGATGGTTGGTGTATTATGTGAAGGTCCAGTCTTGTCCAGCAACACTCTATGGGAGAGGTACTGATTGAGGTCTCCGCTCTCCATGTACTCTGTGACCATACACAATGGGTCGCTGCTTACACACACACCCAGCAGGCGGATTATGTTCGGATCCTTCAGACGAGATAAGATCTTCACCTCCTTCAGAAAATCATTCCTGTTGAAAGAAGAGCATGAAAAGAATGAGTAATAAGAGAAGGGAAAAGGACAGAACATTTTGAAAATGAAGCATGAAGAATTTGAGATTATTACAATATTACAAAACAGCAGATTTTGTTTAACAACTATTCCAAACAAATCTGATTATTTGGCACAAAAATATGACCTTATACAACAACCTCAAACTATTATATTGTAATTATCTGTTTATAAATATATATATATATACATATACATATATATATAACTGAGAACAGTTTGAGAAAAAATTGCAATTGCATCTAAATCTAAAATAAAAATTGAAAAAGTTTTATCTGACAAAATCAAAGTTAGGGAGCATATAATTACAAAAAAATAAATAATAATAAAAGTTAAAAAATGTTTTGCTTTGTAAGGTCAAATGAAGTAACATTAAAAAAATATATATATAATCTTTGTAAAATACAATATATATTAAATTGAATTAATTTAAAATATAAAATGTTTTTAAAATGTATTTATTTTATAAATATCTTAATTGTACATTTGACAACATGTACAGTTACCTGGCATTTTTTGAAGCATCTGGCCGTAAAATCTTCACAGCCACCAGAAGAGGGCGTCCTTTCCTGACATTAAACGGGAATTCAAGGTTTGCAAGGTCCTGGGGGTTTTCAATCTCACACAAATGAACCTAAGGAAGCAGACAATAAATATGGAATAAAGGGAACAATATTATTAAAAGTCTGCTTTAGGCCACACAAAAAGGTTTATGAATAAAGAATCCCATAAAGCTAAGAGAGGAGTGGGAATTTGTAATGTTTATGCAATCCAAAGTTGTACCTCTCCAAATTGTCCTTCTCCCAGCTTTTCTTTGAATATAAGTCGTTCCCGTGGCAACTCAGGCAATGGTGGGCAATCAGTGGGCGTGGCTGAGAGGGCGGGAACTGCATATGTATTGTTACCACTAACGCCTTGCAGACTGATGATGTCAGCTTCTGCATAATGAGGAACACTCCCCCCGCCTCCTGATGCTTCTCCATAATGAGCCCCTGATAAACCAGGGGGCGGAGCTCCAGGGTAAGGAGGCGGTCCCTCCTGCATCAGTAGGCCTTTATCAACCATGTCAATAGCACATGCTGAGAGAAAAAAAGGTACAAAAGAAAAACTTATAGTAGAGAGCTTATCAGCCATCTTACATTATAATAAGTAATTATGAACCGCACACATGCACTTAAACACTCACATACACTGGAGATGAGACATTACATGCATACTGTGATATGTACGGCTTTAGACTGCTGTCAGAAGACAGTGAGAAAACACTAACACACACCCTACAGTACCTCATCTCTGACAAAACAATATCCTTTCTTCAGCTTTGGGGACTTTAAGTTTCCAAGACAGTTATAAATGTGATCTTCCTTAACAAAAGATTAGTTTAAATATTTTACCCCTGGTTTCACAGACAAGGCTTAAAGGCACACTATGTAAGATTTTTTGATTAAAATATTCAAAAACCACTAGAACAATGTTATATATGTTGTTGATTTGTGTACTTACATTATCCAAAATGTTTCTAAAGATGTCTAAATACAGAGAAATAAGCAGTTTTAACTAGCACAAGAACCGTGTCTGTGTCGCCTATCAATGACAGAATACCTGCGTTACCCTTTTTTTTTTTTTTTTTTGTAGAAACCATGAAAACACCAACGACGCTTTAGTATATTATGTGTTTTATAAGACAGATGAGCAACTGTTTGGATACATTCATCGACAGAAAACGAATCAACAAAGTTAGTCTTTTTGTTTAAATCTTGTTTTCTTGACTTACCGCGAGTACCATATTTACCATGCCTAATATCGATCTAGCTCACTGCAGTGTGCAACAAGTGTCTAATATAGTAGCCGCTAAGCGAACGCACAGAGTAGCATTATAACAACTTTCAACACACTCCAATATATCTAATATGATAAAACAGCGCTGCGTTACCCCACATACGCATGACCGGTAGAAGTGGAAGCGGCGTCTGCGGCATAATAAAAGCTCCACTGCTCTCGAGTCGTGTGTTGCGCTCGTCTCTCATTAGCAATCGCTCCAACGACCTTTTTCCGCTCCAACGGCTTTTGTAACATTAATACCGGTCATCCATGAATATAATTTCTGCCCGAGTCCCGTCGTATTCTCCACCGACTGTAGAGGTGAAGACAACAACTCCCATGATTCTGCGAAATCAAGGCGTCATCAAGCTACGTCTTTGTTTTGAATAAGCGACCTCTAGTGGCGAAAAATTACATAGTGTGCCTTTAAGTCTAGTCCCAGACTAAAATGCATGTTTGACTAAATGCATATGTTAGTGCCATTGTTTTGTCTCAAGATGCACATCAGTAATATTTTTTTCTAAGGCGAGTTTATAAAAGCTCCTTAAATGTCCTAAATGAACTAATATTAGTCTGAGCCCTGTTTGTGAAACCAGGACATAAAAGTCACAGAAACGTAATTTAATGAATGTTTAATACCCTCTGTGCTGTTCTGGGGCCATTATATCACTCTAATTGTTACCTTTAAGAGTTCAGGGGACTTTAACTGCTCACTGGGGAGGATACCACCCCTTGCCCCTTTCTTAGGGCAATTTGAACCCTCTCTCTCTTACCCTGGGACAGGTTTTGGGGTTTTTCTTGCTGGCTGTGGCAGTTTGTCAGCCTGTTGGGGCCATGTGTCAGGTCAGACAGGAGGAGATGATATGCTGGGTTGTTTAACAGCAGTGCTAGGAGGACACATACACAAATCCCACGGACACACAAGTCCACGAAGGGTACGACAGTGTGAGCAGTCGCCACATGACAAAAACGACACAACCAAACCACAACACGAGACGACACAACAAAACACAAACAACAGGGCCGTTAAGGGGTGACAGAGCAAACCAGTTACATGTGAGATGCACAAACACAGCAGGCAGTGTTATCATCCATAATGACGCAGGCTGTTAATTATCTTTTCATTGGTCAGTCTGTTCTGAGGCATTCATTTATGTTAATTAATATATGAAAACAATCACACAATGAAAGTATTCGTCATGAAAGCAACTGTGGCAGGAGAAAAAAACAACATTTGAGTACAAGTGGAGTTTGAGTGAAATAAAATATCCCTCCTTTCTCTGTCAGATAGGACAGTGGCTCTTTGTGTCTGGGATGTGGATTGTACTAAAGTACTTTTTCTGATGTCGTTTTGGCTGTTCATTCTCCGTGGTAACCCTGGTTCCTGTGCACTTACTGACAGAGGAATGTGAATGCTTCAGTGTGTTTTGTGTGTGTCACCTGTGCTGTCCCGCTGCTCTCGGGGCCGCAGTACAGTGCTGGGCTCCTGGTATTCTCCCTCTCGGTCCCTGTCGTCGGGGAAGGTGTGTATGCGCTGGTAGCGGCTGGAGTATGTGTGCGTGTTAGTGTTGTTGATCACCACGTTGTCCGATGGAACCGAAAGATGAACCCGCAGCTCGTCGCTAGAGAGGCTGCCTTGGGCCTGGATACGTAAAGACAAAATTAAAGAGCCATGAAATCAAATTTGGAGTTTTGTAGCATGTCGTCCATGTCTGTTAGTCGTCTTTATTCTAGTCTACTCCTAAATGTTTTAACAGATAAATTCATATATAAATTATAGTTTTCTATTGAGAAAATTTGTCAAAGGATAAACTACAGAAATATTTTGCTTTTCTACTACAGTCCAAAACACAAAAACCTTTTATGCGGTGTAATTTATATTTAATACACAAAACTGCCAGTTACTTTGTCTATTTTTTTCTCCACCAATGAAAATAGCTCCAAACAAAGCCAAAGCAGAATCAACAATTGTGTGTCTCACGGTAGTGGCGTTCCTGAATGAATTAGTGTTTTTGAACAAATCTGTTGACTGAATGATTCAATGACTCATTCATGAAGAGTTACTTGATTCGTTGATAAATTAATCAGGCTGCATCCAAAATAGCATACTTCCCTACTATATAGAAGGTGAAAAATAGTATGTGACAAAAGAAGTATGTCTGAATTCACAGTACTAATAAAAGAGCAGACAAAAAATATCTGGATGACCTACTTCTTCTGGCGAGATTCAGAAGTGTGAATCCGATGGACACTTTACTATCCAATGAGGCCACAGGAGAGGATTGGCAGTGAAGCGACGTAACTGACGCTGATAGGTCACATGATAACGACAACATGGCGAATGAGAGTGTGCGATTTCGAACGCTGCCTCAGTGTTGAATGAATCAACTGAGTGAATGATTCAATGACTCAATAACTGCATCCAAAATCACATACTCTCTGACATATTTCTTGTAATTACTTTGCAACCTTTAAAAAAGTTTGTTCTAGTATAAACGTGTGTAGTGTGAATATAATCCATACGTTCTACATCGTCATGTTGTCCTTATCATGTGACCTATCAGTCGCGTCCCTTCACTGCCATTACCAAATACTATCTATGGCCTTGTGGGATAGTAAAGTGTCTATCAGATGCACACTTCAGAATCTCTCCAGTAGTAGTAAGTCATCTGGGTACTTTTTGCCTATTGTTTTATAATTGCTGTGAATTTGGACATACTACTCTTTTCACATTCTGTTTTTCACCCACTAAATAGTAGTTTGAATCAATCAGTTAAACAAATGAGTAAATGACTCACTCATAAAGACAGTCACTTCTCGCCACGTGCAAACACAGACAAGTGGAGTAATACAAACAGTGAAAAGTCCCAGTGTATATCAGAGCTCCTGGAACGCTGTTCAACCAATCAGATACAAGGACCGGAACAAACTAATATATAATAGGAAACACATCAACATGGGGAAAAAGAAATACACTGTAGAACACAATAATGAAAAAACACCTTGCCAAGTAGCTTCTTCCAGTACTGCCTCCATAGAATGACAGCTATAACAGCCAATAGGAGCAGAATAATTCCAACCAGGCAGCCAATCAGGATGGCCGTGTTGCTGCTGTCATCTTTGGCCACAGGTAACCCCGCCCTCAGAGTGATGGCAGAGAACTCTGTTAATAAGATACACGACAGATTTATGAATACGTGTGTATGTTAATCTGACATTGAAATGATTACAAACACCATAAACAAGGCATTTATAGCCTACAGAGTGTTTAGAGTGTAAAACCAAAGCTTATCTGTCCATTACAGCCACCTTTTAATCTCAGTGCTGTAAATGCCTTCATGGTAATCAACACACTTTTTGTGATTTGACTTGCTTTCTTATACACTGTGTGTGTGTTTGTGTGTAAATTTAGGAGGCAGCTGTTGTTTTGGGGGGCAGTAATAAGCTTTGATGGGAGTAAAGGAGCTGTGAGAGTGGGCACATTCCTAAAACTGAGGGTACTGAAGTTAATTCAAAGAGAGACAAAAACAAGGACAGCTAGATGAATTTCACAACAGATCCTTTATAAGCTTGGCTATATAAAACACTAACTCAAAACAATATTGCATTGTCAAACAAATCATGCATAAAAACTTTCTCTTTAGGTTACAAAATGGGTACTCATGCACACACAAAACCCCCAAAGCATACATTCTCAAAGCATTTTACAGTATGAGAGGACAGAGTTTTTAAATGTAAAGAAATTTAGAGGGAAACATTATAAAAGGCCTATGTGCTAGAAAACATGCTGTAAAAATCTGCGGTGTAATAAGCATGGAGACGATACTTTTTCTTCCCCTCGTCCTTCTCTCTTTCTCTCTCTCTCACCTGTTGGCATGCTGCTGGGCAGCAGTGAAGTAATGTTCATGAAGAGGTCTGGAAAAATGAGGATGGACAGGTCAGAAGAGGGAGAACTAGAGAGGTGGGGTGGGTGATTGAGGGGCAGAGACACATGGGAGTGCTGAAAGATGAGCGAGGTCGGACTGTGAAGATGGGGTGAAATTAGGCCTTTTCAGCCTGTAAAAATGCAGAATTTTCCCAATTCTCCCCCATGTACCTCATGAATAAGATTGGAAATCAAGAACTAGTTCCAATAAGAAAACAATGTTCCTAAGGGAACCATTTGTTCTCAGGGAACCCCCCTGGTGGCTAGCTCCTAGAACTAAGTTCCTAGAACTACCTGGTGCAAAAGCCCCTAAGTATTTATATTTTGTATATTATAAATATACTTTTATATAAATAAATATCATTTATATATATTTTATATATTTAGTCATACAATTGTAATAAATGGTACTTTTAGGCTATTATTATTTGTTATATTATTATATTATTATATTATATATTTACTGTATATATATGTGCGTGTGTTTGTTTGTGTATATTAATGAAAAATAATGTAAATATATGATATAATAATAGCCTAAAAGTACAATTTATTACAATTATACTCTGAACCAAGCACTAAATATGTATAAATTTGTAAAATAAATAACTACATAATAATAATAATAATAATAATAATAATAATAATAATAATAAATACATGTATGTGTATGTGTGTGTGTTTATATATATATATATGTATATACATAACATTTATTTATACACACACACGTAAACATTTAAATATGTGAAGTAGCATTGCTTTTGTATTGTACTTTTACTATATCTTTTGGACAAATTATTGGGGTGGGGTACATCCTTAAAAATAATAAAAGTATTGTTAGGAGAATCATTAAGGAACTGAAAACATTAAACTTTTCTGTTCCAATCCTAACTATTAGCACTAATGGAAACGTCACACGGCAGTGCGTTGCATACACACTCGTAATGCGGTGAGGTTGGCATGCGTCCGACTCACCGGCGGGGCTGCTGGTTCCATTTGCATAGCTGGGGGTGTGAGGAGAAGTGGCATTGACTGGACGAGTGCTGGAGGAAGGGAGAGGAGGAAGGGCAGATCCATCCTCAAACGGCACTGGAGGCAAGACAAAGAAATGTTAATGGAGAAAGAATTAGATAAGCAGGCTTTATCTCTGATGAAGCATGAATATTCCTAATTTAGACTTTCTTATCTACAAACCCAACAAGTGTGAGCACAAAGTCTCACTTTCTCTCCAAAAAACGTTCTCTCAGTTGTTGTTGAGGCTTACTGTAATGCTTATATACTGCTCATATTCTGGATGCTCAGAACTCAAGGTCACACACTGAAATGTCACTAAGTTGTCAGAAATTAGTTACTTTGGTATCTAGCACACTTGAGCTAAAATTCATTAACACGCAGGTCAGAAAAAGAAGCCACTGAGGATGAGTAGAAAACAAAAGCAGTCGACACGTTTTATGTTTCGAATGATGTGTTAATATTTGCTTTGCGGCAAAAGATCATACATTTTCCACTAATTTTCATGCTGAAAAAAGTTGTTTTTTGCTAGTCTCAGCTGGATTTTTAATTTAGCATGCTAAACCAGCATAGCACCATCTTGACAAGGCTGGGAGACAAATAGACCTGCTTAGACCCCCACATTAGGCTGGTTTAAGATGTTTTAAAAACGGTTTTTACATGACTTTGAAAAACTCCCTGAATTGCATCTGATCGTGGTCAAATATTTTTATATAATGACCGCCAAACTATATAATAGAACGATTTCCTACAAAGCTGTGCAAGACACTCTTTCTTCTCACTTTAAATAAAATCTATATTTGTATTTATCCATTTCATAAACAGTCATGTAATAAGTTTCAAAGTAAAACATAAATTATTAATGAGCCAGTGTATGTTGCTGCGAGAGGTCAGGTGTGTGTGTGTTCATACCCGAGTAGAAGCTTATCTCGCTGATGAGGAGCCAGCGGTCACTGAAAGCGAAGCGGCAGCGGAGAATCTGGGCCGGTTGTCCTCCGAGTGGCAGTGAGATGGTGCGGGACGAAGGGTCGTGTAGGTCGGACAGCGGCACTTGAAGGCTGAGCGCAGGCTCCGCCCACGGGCTCAACAGACTGGCCTTAAACTCACACACCACCTCGCTGAACACCCGCACGCCTTGAGTGTGTCTGTTATTACTGTGCACCTGAAACAGAGACATTCAAAAACAACAATCTGCAATAAGACACTACAAGACTACCGGGAACAAAAATAAGGAGCAGTGGAAATAAAGGGCATCAGGGAGAAGGAAACGGATGTTATTACTCCACAAATGGGAGAAGAGGAGAAAAAGAAAATAAACAGGGAGTGAATGAAAGGTGGAGGGCAAGAACATATATAATGTGACAGGTTAGACATTAATGGTGCTGTTAGGTCAACGTCTAACTCCGCACATGTGTGCAAACGCTCACTGACACATGAAACATGTTTCAGAACAAACCAGCACAACAGCGGAGGTTAAAGTGTAGCCGAAGCCATCATGGTGACACCTCATACATCACACACACACACACACACACACACACACACACACACACACACACACACACACACACACACACACACACACACACACACACACACACACACACACTATACAATATATATATCCTCAAGTAAGCACACTTTGGTGGGTGGACTGCACTGTAAAAAATATTTTTCAAAGTTGTACATAAAACAAAGATTACTGATATTATTTCAGTCTTTCTACTATAATTGCATGTTTGATTCAATGCGTTTCCTGCAATTTCTTTGTGAAATTTACTGGCAAATTCGGAATGAGAACTGTTTTAAAGTAAATCCTACACCATTTTTTTTTTCAGTGTGTGACAAACTTTGCATTGGAGTACCTGAACCAATGTGGGGGAGGGGGGCAATGATTTGTAGAGGAAAACTGCCGGTGAGGCTGGCGGTATTCTGAAACTGCAGGAATACAGATGGAAATACTCTAAACAAAGGTCTGGGAGAGCGAGCAAAGGGAGGCGACATAAATCACCTCACAAAGGCACGTGAACAAGTGCTTGTTGTTATGGGAATTGTTTTAATGGAGCCTCTGGTCCTATTTCTCATGTCTCTTTTGGGAATCTGCTGCGAGATTTAAAGGAAGCGAGTATGAGCGGATGTTTTTGAAACAGTGGGAACCGCAGGAAAAACAAGGCAACATGGGATAATGATGGCATTTATGAATTGTGCTATGTCAGAGATAAAGGAATGAAGTCAGAAGTGGTACAAACAAATCAGCATTCCTGGCCAGAAAGACCCTTAAAAAATGACAATACATGAAATAAACAAATAACAGAATTAATTACGTGGTGTTGTTGGAAAACAAAACACTCGGATGCCTCTCAGAATCACACACAACCACAAATGCAAAGCCACAGGCAAAAAGACAAATAAAAACAAATCAAATGTTCATTAAAGGGTTGAAGGATAATGACAGACTCCTGAGGGTGATTTACGAGACAGAGCTTCATTACTGCCCTACTAACTGACTGAGATGAATTCTGGGATAGCTTTTGCCGTCTAGCATAGTGGGTAGTTTGAGTTTGATAAACAGCAGATCAGTTACTTACCCTCATGTTGTTCCAAATCTCTATGACTTTCTTTCTTCTGCAGAACACAAAAGAAGATATTTTGAAAAATGTTTGTTTTGTCCAGTGTCAGTGAGTGAGTCCAATGTCATTTTGACGCCCACTGACTTTCATTGTACGAACTAAAACCATTCTTTTGTGTTCCGCAGAAGAAAGAAAGTCATACAGGTTTGGAAAGACATGAGAAAATGTCTTTTCATTTTCCTTCTAGTCTCATTTGCTGTGAATTTTTTGTATCTAAAGCAATGACATTAAGACATTTTAAGTGTGACCAAACATATTTTGAGCTGTTTGCATACACACTAACCTGCATGGTGTGAAAGACCCGTGTTTTCTCAAAGTGAAACTCAATGTCAACAGTGGGCTGGTCCAAGGAATCACGATTCCAGCCCACATAATCATATCCTGGCCACACTCTCAGCTCTTTACTCTCCATGAAATCATTCCCACCTAAAACACCATCACACAACTGGCCCAATCCTCCGAACATCATCCTACGGAGAAGAGAGAGACATTACAGATGTGAAGTCTGTAGCATTAGCCATTTGCACACACATACACACAGATGTATGTACTCACATACATGTTGGAATTTCCCATGCACACACACACATCTGGCTAGTGTCAAACGTTAGCTTAGCTATTGCAAACATCTCTGCTCCATTAAAACACATCTGGGAATGTTTCTACACAATATTCATCAACCCCACCTGACAGATACACATACATACATGAAAAAGGGGTCTGGACTAACATATCTCACAGAAAATTAAGTACGACAGGACCAGGTGAGAATTGAGAAGGTTAACTCAGCAAGTTCTCAATTGATTGTTTTTGACACACAGCATGAAATTAGGGTTGGGAACAGAGAAACGGTTCTTTGTGCGTGTTTTTCTTTACAATATTTGAATCAAATGTCTTGTTTCGTTATCGATATTAGAATGTGCATTCTTCTACAGTTCTAAACTTGTGTAGTCTTGATTCCAACAACTCTGAGCAAATCAAAAACAAGCAACCAGTGTAGTCTAACCACTTTACCACTTTTCATTCATTCATTCGTTCATTCGTTCATTCATTCATTCATTCATTCCCAGGGGAATTTTACAATACCCATCCTTACTTAAACCTACTAGATTGTTGTTTGCTGAGAGACAACTGATGATGAAATGATTTTAAAGGTGCAATAAGCGATTTCTGAGAAACACTGTTGATATTTGAGATCATTAACCCAAACACACCCCTCCCTTCATTTCTCCGCCCCCCAAAATACACAAGCACGCAATGCAAGAGTGGATGATGTCTTTGTATCATAGCTGAAGCAAAACAAAATAATGCTTTGAGAAAAATAAAGCTGATAAAGAAAAAAAGAAAAAAGATGATGAATGAACAAAAATAAAGTTTATGTTTCTGTGAAAAAAACAATGTTACTCACATATGTAGCAGAAACAACGCAACATCTGCATTGGTTTTCAGGCCTTCAGGTCTCTCCAGTGCTGGAAAGCTTTTCTAATATTAACGCGGGTCCTAAAACTCTTGCCTGACCATAACCCTTCCTTTTTTAGTGACATTCCTCTGATCTTTTCTCTTTTGTTAAGGCTCTCAGCTCTTTCTACAGTCTTTCTTCAAATCTCCCTCTTGCTCACTCTCAGTGTATACGCCCCCTACTGCTGATTGGCTACAAGTGTGTTGTGGTGCTCGGTCCAATCCACCTGCAACAGCGTTTCTCAGAAATCGCTTACTGCGCCTTTAAAATGCAATTTGGTGGTTTCTACATCATTTTAGTTACCAATATGTGTAGCACACATGTAGTATTCTCATGCAGACATGGAAAACTAGCAGGGAGTATGAAATTACATTCTTAAAAAAATTCAATTCGAAGAAAAAGTTGTGTGTGTGTATTACCCTGCCTCTTTACTGCCATCATAGATGGAGTCATTAAGGTAGACAGGCGAGCCTGACAGGTTCATCGCATGACCCACAGGAGCGGTGTACGCCTTCAGTCCGTCTAACAGAGAAGAAGCACATCACTCAATGGGAAACACCATTCCATTGCAGAAAATGCCTGCAGTGAATGTAATGTAGATGAGTGTGTGATCAGGATGATGGATTGCTTGTCACGTGTGAGACTCACCTTTCCAGACACAACCATAGAGTTCAACTCTTAAACACACGCTCATCACACGGTCCGCCAGTGGGTAGAAGCGCACCATGCGTGCTATGATGGGCGGACCCAGGTCCTTCAGGACCACATCATATGTGTTCTCATTCCCTGACACCACCTGAGACAAAAACAACATAGAAGAACTGTCACATACAAAAGATCTAAATTCTGTTGACAGAGGTTTGTTGTGATAGTTCACATAAGGGTTAGAAACCTCCTGTCCCCAGCGGTCCTTCCAAGTCATCCACTGTCGTCCATCACGAGAGTAATGCAGCCGGTAACTACGCGCAAACTCCCTCCCCAGCCCGTCTGCGTGGCGTCCCTGCGTGCCCACCAGAGACAGGAAATAAAGCTTGTGCAGGTCCACCTGCAGGTACTCTGAGCCGCTGGGAAACACCGGACCAGCCGGACACCACGCCCCGTCCCCCTCTCCAGTACTCAACCTGGGACAAGAGACAAACACAAGTATTATGTACATGCTCGACATGTTAGAGCCTTGGTGCTCATGTGGAGTGGTGTGGGTTCGAGTTTTTACAGAGAGACATTTTTTTTACATTTAGAGATGTAACATGAATTAAAAATGTACAATTATATTTCATACTTTTAAATGTGTGAATCTCATGAAAGCACACACAAAACAAACATACTTTACATAAACAAAATTTTAACCATTAACTATTCTTTTTAGCATTGTGACATTATGACGATGATTCTCTTTACTGATTCTTTCGCTGTATTACAAAACTCATTTTTAAATGAAATTCTTTGCTTTAAATCATTTAAAATGTATATAAACTTTTTCAGTGTTACAGTAATGAGAATTTAGCATGTTCAAATACTTGAAAATATCATCACAATGCAAATATTCAGATAATACAGGTTTTAATAGCTGATTTTTTTTCTTCCCATTTTTTCTTTTTCTCAAACGAATCTATAAAACAAAACAAAACAAAACAAAACAATACCAATAAAATCACAATTTGCCATTTCCTGCCAAAAAAAACGCACACACACACACACACACACACACACACACACACACACCTATGTGTCATTTAAGCTGTTTTCTCTTTTAAACTTCCTAGCACACTTTCTTCACTCACAGACACACGTAATGGCCTGAGCGATCCACTGGCTCATTATCAGTACAGACTCACTCATAATAGAAAGAACACTCACTCATAATAGAAAGAACAACACTGAATGCCTCTGCATTCAGCTACTGTTATCACATAGGTGACGAGACACTGATGACAGACAGCCGAGGCCACAAACACTCAAACACAAAGAGAACTGCACCTGAAATACGATATTCCAGTGAAGTGTGGATATTGTCACCTCACTGAGACCTCATTGAGACACAGTTGAGATCGAGAAACTGAGACCAGTCTGAGACATTTCTGATTCACCCTTGAATCTTCACCATGACCTCAGAGCTATAAAGACACATGCATCAGTCTCACAGACCCTTTCAAAAACAAAATGTAGTCTAATTCACTGAAATGTTATTCTGACAACGAATAGGACACTTACATGTGAAGAGACTGTTAAACTACTCTCATGTAAAATTATCAGTCCAGACCAGTGATGCGCGGGTTGATCCGAAATGAGCGGGTGCCTGCGGTCACCCGCGGTTACCCGCGGTTACGAGTCATCCAAAAATATTTTTAATGATATTCGGGTCGCGGTCGGTCGGGTCGTTTGAAATAAAGATGCCAATTAAACCTTTGTAATTGATATAGTTCTAGACACAATTTTCTATGAATACGTTTTAAATTTAATTTACACTTTATTGGCTGAATAACTGGCGCGAAGATGACGCACGAGCTCAGTCTGCAGGTAGAGATGGAGGCGGCAAGAGAAAAGGTGAAGACTGGGGAGTGGAAGCTCCGCAAAATTATACACAAATAGAAAGAGCAAAGTGTGGGAGACATTTGCCGAAATAATGAAAGATGATGACCAAAGTGCTGGCTTTGTCATGTGTAGGCTACTTCTTGCGATGCTATTTGCACATTTGATAACCACAAAACTGGCACGACCAACCAGGCACGGCGCCAGGATTCCAGTTTTGGATAAGCCAGACCAATTGTGGGTGGGCCTTAAATTAAAAACGTTAAATAAAAATAAAATAAAAAAACGTTATCCAATCACTGCTTAACCTAATAAAAAAAATATTGACTAATATAGCCTACTGTTATATTATCTGTGCGTATACATAATATAGATTTTAATAGCTTGATGCTCTTTAAATATTGTGTTGCATTGTAAAAGTAAATCCGCGATCGCTCTCCATGGTTCTGACCAAAGAAGAGAGCTTTGGAATCTCCATTATGAATATACCTGCTGCATTTTCCGATAACATTGTCTCTTAGCGCGCTGCGATAACTTAACTAAAGGTATACTACCACTAAAGGTATATCATTGCTAGGCGTCTTCAGGGCTATCATCCACTCGTGAGGCAGAGGCGCTGAGAGGCAGAGGCGCTGGCGCCCTCCTAGCAACGGCGCTGTTTTTGGTAAAACATGATTTTGACGACTTCATTAAGTTTTGTTTTATAGAAAACTCTTTTTAAAAGATTTTCGTTTTGTATAAATTGTATCTTAATTTTGATCAATGTTTTATCAATCAATTGCCCGTATTTATTAAATAAGAAGCAAATATATAGCAGACAAAATAAGGCGCCGGTACGCGATCACTGCATGTGAACTGGAGGGCGCCGAAACTCAACTTGTGCCTCACAGATTTGATAAATATAGGCTATATATTACAGAAAGCTTGAAATGTCTACTTTTAAACGAAAATATTCAAACCAAAATAAATAGGCTATACTCTGATTACGTAGGCTAATCCATATGAAATGTATACATTTCTCTCTGGCGTTCATGGCGAGTCCGCAATCTCCGCATTGTCAACTTCATCTTTGCAGCGACACAGAAAACACCAGTTTATTACTAAACAATTAAATGTCTCCTTGCTAATTTAGACACATTCATAATCATTACTTCAACCGGTTCTTTGTGGCAAGCTTTAAGCGTGCGGTCATTACGCTTATTCCTGTAGGCTAGCCTTTTAAGTAATTAATTTAATATAAAGGGGCGATTTGTCCACGAATGGCTTAAATGAACAACTAGTCGACAAGAAAAAAAAAATAGTCGGAGGCAGCCCTTATTCCACATATTTTCGAAACAGCAGGCCATCTGGGTTGGGCGAGCGACCATGAGCGGAGCGGAATATTCAGAAATGCGCTCTCCGCTCACGAGCTCTGATCGGAACAAACCCGAACCTCACTGTCTGCTGAACTTGCGCAGAAACATCAAAATAGACATAGCCAGCTTTTTAAAATTGTTTTTAAAACTAAATATTTAGACTATTTTAGTACAAATTATGAGCTTATATTGACGATTTTTTATAATTCTTGACAAAATTAGAATATTAAGTTATATTAAGAGCTACGATGAGCATTATAGCTATACTTTAAAAAAAAATGCGGGTCAGGAAGCGGGTCGGGTACAATATTTTCTTTTTCGTTTTTTGCGGTCCGAGTTGCGGGCGGGTTAGTTGAAAACGTCGGTCGGGTGCGGTTTGTTTATACATTGACCCGCGCATCACTGGTCCAGACCCAGTTTCAGAAATCGCAAGTACAACAAAGCAGCAAATAAGGTTTGTTCCTGCAGAATATTCCAGTTAACAGAGTTTGTTTTTCTGTCATATTGTTTATACTTTGGTAATTTAATCTGTGTTGCTCCTTTAAAACTGAAGAGTTTTGGGTTGTTTTTTATATAGCACAACAGTCAGCTTCCAGTAATAAAAAATACATATTTAGTTATAAACTGTTAAAGCCTGTTGAAAAACAATGGTTTACGTACCATTTTACCAGATCTGAAACTGAAATTAATTAATTGGAGGAAAAATCAACAGATTAATCAATTATCAAAATACTTGTTAGTTGCAGCCCCTCTTCATTCTGTCTTTTTCTCACTGTATCTTTTGGTCTTCAGCATGCTGTCAGACAGCTGTTTCTCTCAGAGGTCATGTGTGTGAGAACCCTCCCAAATATACAAACATCACACACACCCCTAAACCACTATATCCCCATCATAAATCCCATCTTCAGCACCTCTCAGCACTCCATCATTCCTCTAAACCCTCTTTCCCCTTTATTCCCCGTTTAAGGCTATATCCCCCTCTCCCTTGCGTCATTTTTCCTGTAAGCTCCTCTCCCCTCCGTTCAAAATCCCACTGCTGTCTTAAACAGAATGTGGACTTAATAACAACCACATGATCTGCGTGTTGCCAAAAGACAGAAACACACACGCACACACACACTAGCACACACACACACCTTTCAGGATGGGATGGTGATGCTAACCTATGGTGAGCTTGTTTTTTTGGCTGTTTTTTGTTGTGTGTGTGTTTGTGTGGTTCAGGTAAACCCCACATTATGGGGACAAAATGTCCCCACAAAGATGGCAATATCTGAAATCCTTGTTCTTGTGGGGACATTTTTGGCTCCCCATGAGGAAAATAGCTAATAAATGTTATGATGTTTTTTTTGAAAATGTAAAAATGCTGAAAGTTTTCTGTGATGGTTAGGTTTAGGGGTAGGGTTAGTGTAAGGGGATAGAATATGTGTATGTGTGTGTTGCATCTACTACTGTCTGTGTGTGTGTGTGTGTGTGTGTGTGTGTGTGTGGTACTGGCCTGTATTCAGCAGCATGTGAGTCTCGTCCAGACAGACAGTGCTGTAATGTCATTACCTAATGCTCTATATCAGGACACGCTCCATTACTGACATCTCATGTAACCTAATCACGTCCTCTCATGAGCCTCACAGAGCCCACGAACACAAACAACCAACCACAAATCACACAAACACAAAATGAGAGTGAGAATATTTTATCATGCATGCAACGAGTAAAAGATGTGTGAAATGAAATCATGTGCTCGTGCTCACCTGCCGTGTTTAGCCTCGGTTGAGTCAGACCAGGCGCTGGATGCGGTGATGTCAGAGTCGGGTATGGTGCCGTCTTCCATCCCCAGAGCATAGCGACACTTACCTGTGTGATGCACAAGAAACACTTCAGACAGGCACCCTGAACACAAACTCATCATGAAGAGTCAGGATGGTGACAGAACACTTATTCTGAGCAGTGTTGTTATTGTTAACTGAAACTTTTTGTTTGTTAATTGAAATAAAGCTGAAAAAAAAATTCTAATCTAAATATTAGATGGAAAAAATAGTAACAATAATAGAAAAAATAATATATATATAAAAAAATCAAAAGCACATAACAAAATTACTAAAACTAAAATAAAAATGAAAAATGAACATCAAAAAATAAAAGCCATTTCAAAATATGAATAAATTCTATAATAATATATTCATTTAATCATTAACCATTTCAGTTGTATCTGACTCTTGGTGATTCTATGGGCCGTCTCTTGGCATACGCGAGAGACTGTTCATGAATTTTCTTGGTGATGATTTTTCCGTGGTAGATTGACAGGTCTTGAGACACATGCACACACACCACACAGCACAATTTAGCATCTCCAATTCACCTATACTGCCTGTTTAGTAATGGTAATTATTTAGTATCATTTAAATATACATAATAGTACAACTTTTACAAAATACTATTACTAATACTAAAATAAAACTGATGTTTACCAAGCTTTTTTTTAACCTAATGATGGAAATGCCATGCACTCCTACTCTTATTTTTTTTTATAAAGATAATAATCATCACAGACTAAATCACACCAAAAACCTACCCTGATCAACTAAAGAAAAAGGCAATCAATCAATCAAATCAATCAATCAATCAATCAATCAATCAATCAATCAATCAATCAATCAATCAAATAAATCGTGTCAGAGCTGAGAAGGTTTCAAACTGGGATTCCAAAACGAAATGCTTGAGGGTCCAACTAGAAATTTGAAAGAAAACAGATTTTGCAAAATGTTAATATTTTACACAAAGCTAACATAATACATAAATGAAATATAACAATATTTTTAAGACCTAATTTCTCAAATTATTATTTCTGACATGTAGTCACAGAGTATAGGACCCTTACAATATTACTGAATTGCAATTTTCCACTATATCTTAGGAGGGGGTAAAAACTCCCTTGAGTTAATGGATTAAAATATTTCAATTCAATTCCTTTTTAGGAAAGAAAAAATAATAACTATAGGCTTTTGTTTAACATTGTTTATGAATGACAGTGTCCCATGTATGGGTGATATGTCATGAGAAAAAAAATACAGACAACTTTAGTTTTATTAAATGTTCCATTCGGAGTTTAATTTTTGAATAAATTAAAAAGAATAAAAAATAAAGAAGGTCTTTCTCCAACATTTACTAATAAAATGGGGGCTTCACTGGGAATTTCAGTGTGCAAAACTTGTTTTAACATGCTAACTTTTTTTTTTATCAGATTTTTCTAAATCCTTGGGGCATTTTGTCCTTACAGTATAGGTAAATGAAGTCCCATACACGGCACAATGTCAAATTCTCACAAAAATACCAAAGCAGCATTGCTGCATTGTTGGAATTGCTTCAGCAATTCCTCACAGATGTAGTGCAGGGAGCAGACAAAAAGAAATAAAGAGATGAAATGAGGACAGTAGAGGAATATTCTGGCACAAACACAGTGTTGAAATCATCCGCACGGATCACATGTCAGTCCTGCCTGTGTGTCAGTTCAGAGGGTGTGCCTGTCAGTGTGTGTGTTGAAGCTGGGGGTGATGGGTGAGGTTTTGGGGGGGACGTACTCAGTTGCTGTAAAGTGAGTCATGAGATAAGAATGCAGAGGCTGGAAAACAAACCCTGCCCAGCCAGCGAGACCCTCACACGCACACACACACACACACACACACACACACACACACACACACACGCACACGCGCACACACATACAGTGGACAGGTGCCTGTTTCATTACATCATCAACCTGCTGCCAATAAAATGCTTTCTCTCTTCCAAACTCTCTCCATGACTCTTGGTCTGTCCATCACACATCTCTAGCTAATATAGAGCAGATGAGAGCTGCGCTTTACAGTCATTTAAGATTATAAGCAGATGCTCTCTAGTTTCGACACTGAACGCCGATCTTGGTGACACGAATACAGTCATTTTCTGCTCCTGATCTATTTGCACCTCCACATTCATCTCTCTCTCCTGAGAAAACACATTGTTCTCACTAAAAATAATAGTTGCGCTGGGGCAAAATCACTAATGCAGGGCGTCTGAAAGAGGGTGTGTGTGAAAAATGTTAGAAAAAAAATGGTATAATGGTGCATAAACGCATGTAGTGAATGCAAAAAAAACTAATCTATCAGTATTCATTACATTTAAATTAATTCCCCCACTATCTTTCCTTGCCTCACCCCTCCTTCTCTCTCTCTCAGTCTCTGGCAAGCTGTACATGCAGACGTTCCAGCTTATTATATGATTAACTATCAGTAAGTGGTCATGGAGAAAAACACTGCAGCCCATACACATGGATCATATGCCTTCATTCAGAGACTGGGCTTGAATATAATGGCTTTTAATGACATTTCATAGGCATTAAAAACACATTAGAAACCCCAACAAACAGAAAAGATGAAGACTGTGGACTAGAAGAGAATAAAGACATAGGAGAAGACTGATCATAGGCAATCTGACTTTAGGACTTTGTGAGGATCCACACATCCTCAGGGTCTGAACAATCTGATCACAAAACCACAGTTCAATAAACTGAGAATGGGTGTTTCTCACATTAGCTGTGATTTATGACAACTAAGAGCATTCTTACCGGAGTCAAAATGCCAATCCAAGTCCTGTGCTGCTGTCCAGGAAACAAGGAGGACAATGAGGAGGGCAAGCAACAACGACAGCATCTGTGTTGCCATTGCAACAGTGACACCTGGTTACCTGTCCAGAGTTGAACTATCTTCAACAGACATACCTGAGGACGAGAGAAAGGGAGAGAAAATGATTACATTACGTTTTTTTTAATATTATTTAATAATAGGAATACCTGGCTGGAAAACTTAAGATGTTGTTCTAATTGGTTCTGTTTTGGTGGAAATGTGCTGTCATGACTATTACTTGATTCGGGGTGAAATTTGATCTCAGTCAGTTATGATGTCATAGCGTGTAATGAGGGGAATCTCCACTGATCTCCACTTGATGAAGTCTGTTGGATTTTATGCACTTGATATCACTTTATTTACACTGGTGGTCCATCAAGTCTTAGAAGCTCTCCCAAACACAACATACTGTGATTCCAAAAGCCACATGTAGAAAAAGAAATTACACAGCACACCATCTTATCCATTAACATCACCCCTTCTCTGTGAGTATGGGATTTGAGTTTGCATGTAAAGGTACTTTTAGTACATTTAAAAACCACTACCACCACCACCACCAACAACAACAACAAACAAAAAAAAGAAATTTTAACTGACAAGTCCAATATAGGAGAAGAAATTCAAATTTGCGTCTCCTGCAAGGGCAACACAGCTCAACTTTATGTATACACTACCGTTCCTAAGTTTGTGGTCAGTAAAGTTGTTTTTTATAGAAATTAATACCGCATTAAAGGATGCACTAAAGTGATCAAAAATTACAGTTAAGTAATTTATAATGTTACAAAAGATTTCTATTTCAAATAAATGCTGTTCTTTTGAACTTTCTATTCATTAAAGAATCCCCCCAAAATATTATCAAGGTTTCCACAAAATATTAAAGGAGAACTCCGGTCAATTTTAACATTGAGCTAATTTTTTTGTAAATTTGGAGTGCTGTCAGTACAGAGAACAATGACAAAAGTCGGTGTTGCCTACACCGTGTTATCCTCTTTTTAAAATTTGCACCCTGTTGACTTCAATGGGGCAAGTTTTAAACCTGCTTTTAGCCTCTTAACATCCTTGATGTGTCATTACAAGTGCCCAGCCATGTGAGTGATTCCTTCAGAGTGAACGCGGGTGAATCTGACTGCAGTAGATGTGAAAGATATGAATAAAAATGATGTTTATTCAGCCAGCGCACATACCTGTATTTACATCCTGTTTTCGGTCGAAGTCCACAGTAGTCGATTGTCGAGTTCACGTGCATAGGTTTAGTACCTATGATTACGCGCGTGAACTCGACAATCGACTACTGTGGACTTCGACTGAAAACAGGATGTTAAGAGGCTAAAAGCAGGTTTAAAACTTGCCCCATTGAAGTCAACAGGGTGCAAATTTTAAAAAGAGGATAACACAGTGTAGGCAACACCGATTTTTGTCGTTGTTCTCTGTACTGACAGCACTCCAAATTTACAAAAAAATGAGCTCAATGTTAAAATTGACCGGAGTTCTCCTTTAAGCAGCACAACTGTTTTCAACATTGATAATAATAAGAAATCAGCATATTAGAATGATTCTGAAGGATCATGTGACCCTGAAGACTGGAGTAATGATGCTGAAAATTCAGCTTTGTCATCACAGGAATTACATTTTAAAATATAATAAAATAGAAAAAAAGTCATTTTAAATTGTAACAATATTGCTGTTTTCACTGTATTTTTGATCAAATAAATGCAGCCTTGTTGAGCATAAGTCTTCTTTAAAAAACATTTTTAAAAATCTTACCGCGGCCTCCAAATTTTTGAACTGTAGTGTAGGCTACAGTTTTTTCACACACTCATGCTGTTATTCCAGCATCATCTGGCATTACAGTTATTTCATCCCCATAACAACATGGTCTCAGTGAATGTGATTTGTGTTTGTATATGTGTTTTTCACAGCGGCACGTCCTACAAATCCATGGAATGAGGGGTCTCTGTGAGTGTGTGTGTGTGTGAGGTGGCAGCTGTCCCCGTGCGGAGTGACAGCGCTGCTTCTGGGGTCTGTGAGAGACAGACAGCTGATGCACAGCTGTGCAGACACAAGGACAAAGAGAGTAGGAGAATCTGAAAGGAGGTGTGGAAAAGAGGTGTAGACAAGGCATGCATGTAATAGACCCAAGCTTAATGGACTGTGCGTTAGTGTGTGCATGTCATATTCAACATACGGTCTCTCTCTGTGTGTGTGTGTGTGTGTGTGTGTGTGTGTGTGTGTGTGTGTGTGTGTGTGTGTGTGTGTGTGTGTGTGTGTCCGCAGCAGCCAGTGCAGCTGTCCTGAGCTTGAGACAGGCGGTGGCCAACACACACAGACTGCAAGTGTTTCCAAATCCAGGGAAAACAGAAAGAAAGGGGGAGAGAGATATCAGTTTGTGTGCCAAATAATTCGCTATTGTAACCCAAGTTTGAGTTTATTACAGTTGGCATTGCGAATCCTCTCACGTCTGTTGACAATAAGTGCAATCGCTGTTGCGTAACCTTAGCAACCCATCAACAATTTTAATTAACCGAATCCAAATGATTGAGAGAGAGAGAGAGAGAGAGTGAGAACAAAATACAGAGACTCTAGTCCAAAATTAGCGCCAATTCGAATAAAAAAGTGACTTTGGCAAGAAAACAAAATAGTTAGTCACCAGTTGGCTGGTAACTTTATTATTAAGCTGCAACATTACGTCATTCAAGTCAAACTTAAAAAAACTAAACTGTGACCTTATCAAATAAAATAAAATACTGACTAAATAAATGACAGACCAAACCTTAAGTGCAAATGGAATCTAATGTTTCTGGGCATTTAAATTTAATGCAATTAGATGAACTTTAGAATGCCTTTTTGACCCACGTAAGGAAAACTTAAGTAGCCTACATCTTTATGTAATTTCATAATTCTATGGTCTTTGAAAATGTAACATAGTAGTCCGATGAAGACGACTAAGATTCCAAAAGGTTCAAATAACAGCAGTCTTTATTCAATAAAACAAACACAGTTAGATCCAAAGGTTATAACAAATGATACGTGTAACACACGAACAATACCTAACCATGAGCTGAATAAGGAGGAACTTAAATATACAATGATAACAAACTAAATGATGAACAGTTTTATTGATTGCATGAATGTCCATGGTAACTAAAGACTGGCGGGAAACTAGGACAAAGGAAACTCAAGTCAATGAAAATAAAACTAAACATAGACAAAATGTGACAGAAATAAAGTAAAATATACTTTAAATGTCATTTCTATTGAAATTTGCATATCATGTATTTAAATATATTCGTAATAACACATTTGTAATGCCGTTGCAATTTAGTACATTTAAAATATATGAACTTTAAATGCAATATTGAATAACATTGTATAGTTAAAATTATAATCAAGTACTTTATATGCTTTAGTATGTTACTAGTCAACTTAAAATAAGTGTGCTCACCAGAAGACAATCAAAACTTCATTTAAAACGAACTTTAAAGGAAAACTTTTTAAAAGTGTAATTAATTGTGTTAATTTAAACTAAACACGTAAAACTTTTTTTGCGCTTTGGTCCATTCGTTTACACGACAACAGCGTTTTAGATACCTGAAAATGCAAAAAGTTTTGAAACCGGTCTCCGTGTAAACAACAAAAATGCAAATCTCTGAAGACTATGACGTCATGCACATGCGTATTACATGTTGAGTCTATAGTGTTTCATCATCGCCATCTAATGTCTTGGCAGCAGAATACAGGGTTTTTAGTCGTTTTCGCGGATCTGTGTGAATGGGGATCGTTTTGACAATGGTGTCATCTGTACGGGGAAAACTCAAAGGAAAAACTTCTCCGTTTTAAGCATATCGTTGTCATGTAAACGTTCCCTTAGTTATGAGCTAATTGTGTTCTTTTACTCTAGAATGATCATGCACATTACCTCTATTGGCATTATTCGAGCTTATGAAGCAAAATTTATGATTCAGTGTTGCTATTTTTTTATTTCTGATTTGATATTTAATCGATAAACAGTTGTGTAGATGTATTTCCCCATTGAAGATAAGAGCTGTACTGTACTTGCATGGATAAATCCTCGCTCCAGGGCAGTTACAAACACGACCACATGAACTGACTTGCCTTTGAAATAATGCTGAGACTGATGTAATGACGTGATGTTTTTCACTAATATGAAAGTTTAAAAAAATGGCTAAATCATCCCATTTTCATTAATACAGAAATGTGTGAAATATAGTTTAATTGCCTGTAAGAAATATTTATGGTTTGCTATTGGCAGTGACAAAAAAGTACCCTGAGTGTAGGCTAAATGAGAAGGAAAAAAACCATCAGAATAATATAAAACTCAGGAAATGAGTCTAGCTGTAAACTCAAAGGTAATGCAAGTTTTTATGTTCAGTTTGATCTGATCTTTCACTTCCCCTATAACTCTCATTTCACGTTCTGCAAAGAAAAACATTTTCGATATAGCAGCATTAGCTTCGCGTCTCCCTGCTGGAGTGTGTGAATGAGCTCAACCTCCTCAGCGGGTCTGGTCCAGTGGGAGGCATATAGGAAACGCTCTGGAATGATGCCCCTATATACTGTGTTGATGAAGATCTTAAACACTCAAATGACTCATTGCATATATCAAAAGTCAATCAGAACCCCCTATACCTTATACTGTAACAATGAGGCTCATAACTCAGGTTGACACAGCTGAGGTCACTCTGGGTGTGATTCTGCTCTGGGGAGTTTCACACAGCAAATTCGTCAGTTCAGCTCCTTTTAACAAAACCCTTCGTGACAAAGTTTTAACTGACTGGCCTGAAGCAAGTTCACACACACTAACACATCAAGAACTGTCAGTATGAGACCTGCTGATAAAGCAAATCTCACAAATGTGTTTTTAAGTCTATAACCACAACCGTAGGGCAAACTCCTTGAAGCATTTCAGTACGTGTCACATCATCAATACACGCAACATATCATCACTGCTAACTTTCACCTTCATGACTCCATCTGCACTGTTTAACCCCCCCAAGGGCCGGGACAAGCTTGAAATAAAAGTGAAATACACTTTAAAAGTTCCAAACAAGTGAACCACGCAAAGAAATATCTGGTTCATATCTCAGGGGAAAAAAAGGAAATTCACAGCTAAATTAGTTTATTTTTTAAAGAAAATCTCTCTTTCTTTCTCTGTCCATATTTGTGTGTGTGTATGTATATGTATATATATATATATATATATATATATATACACACTCACCTAAAGGATTATTAGGAACACCTGTTCAATTTCTCATTAATGCAATTATCTAATCAACCAATCACATGGCAGTTGCTTCAATGCATTTAGGGGTGTGGTCCTGGTCAAGACAATCTCCTGAACTCCAAACTGAATGTCAGAATGGGAAAGATAGGTGATTTAAGCAATTTTGAGCGTGGCATGGTTGTTGGTGCCAGACGGGCCGGTCTGAGTATTTCACAATCTGCTCAGTTACTGGGATTTTCACGCACATTTCTAGGGTTTACAAAGAATGGTGTGAAAAGGGAAAAACATCCAGTATGTGGCAGTCCTGTGGGCGAAAATGCCTTGTTGATGCTAGAGGTCAGAGGAGAATGGGCCGACTGATTCAAGCTGATAGAAGAGCAACTTTGACTGAAATAACCACTCGTTACAACCGAGGTATGCAGCAAAGCATTTGTGAAGCCACAACACGCACAACCTTGAGGCGGATGGGCTACAACAGCAGAAGACCCCACAGGGTACCACTCATCTCCACCACAAATAGGAAAAAGAGGCTACAATTTGCACGAGCTCACCAAAATTGGACAGTTGAAGACTGGAAAAATGTTGCCTGGTCTGATGAGTCTCGATTTCTGTTGTGACATTCAGATGGTAGAGTCAGAATTTGGCGTAAACAGAATGAGAACATGGATCCATCATGCCTTGTTACCACTGTGCAGGCTGGTGGTGGTGGTGTAATGGTGTGGGGGATGTTTTCTTGGCACACTTTAGGCCCCTTAGTGCCAATTGGGGATCGTTTAAATGCCACGGCCTACCTGAGCATTGTTTCTGACCATGTCCATACCTTTATGACCACCATGTACCCATCCTCTGATGGCTACTTCCAGCAGGATAATGCACCATGTCACAAAGCTCGAATCATTTCAAATTGGTTTCTTGAACATGACAATGAGTTCACTGTACTAAAATGGCCCCCACAGTCACCAGATCTTGACCCAATAGAGCATCTTTGGGATGTGGTGGAACGGGAGCTTCGTGCCCTGGATGTGCATCCCACAAATCTCCATCAACTGCAAGATGCTATCCTATCAATATGGGCCAACATTTCTAAAGAATGCTTTCAGCACCTTGTTGAATCAATGCCACGTAGAATTAAGGCAGTTCTGAAGGCGAAAGGGGGTCAAACACAGTATTAGTATGGTGTTCCTAATAATCCCTTAGGTGAGTGTATACATACATATATTGGAAAGTGTATTATTTATTTTCCTTTCAATTTTGTAGTAAAACATGACATTTCTTAACAGTTTTTGTGAGATTCACCATGGCAGATCTCAATATCATAATCACTAATGACATTTGTGGTCATAAGATTCATAAATTAGGTCAAAGTGGACAAAGTTACAGGATGGAAATGATCTTATCTTAAATAAGATTTTGCTATGGAGGTTGTGTGTTTGGATAGTCTTAAATACAGTTTCATAGGAATAATCCAAAATATGGTAAAATGTTTTTTGATAGGTTGTATTTCATTACTTTTTTTTTTTTAAATACATTAAAAGCAGATAAAAAGGATTTGCAATGTCAAAATTCATTCCATTTCATGCAAGAATAATTTTACCACTTTATAATCATATTTTACTGAGAATTTATGCTGTTCGTGTTAACCTCCAGTTTATTTCTTTGGGATGTTGTCTAAACTTTAAGTTGCAACAGTAAAGCTGGAGCCACACTAAAAGATTTTTAAAATCTGATTAGACTTTCAAAATGTGAGAGACCACAAATTCACAGATAATACGGACTGTGAACACGGGAAATCTTGCAAAATCGCCTGCATCAAATGTGATTTTAAAGTAAACAAACATGGTGGACAACCGGCAAAAAGAAATGGCGCGTATAGTGTAAGGAGGGGGGCGGGGGATGTTTAGATGAAGTCATGGAGACGGTGTGAACATGGATTTTACATGTTACAACACGAGCTGGAGGTAAGTCTTCCGTCAGCTCACTTTCTGATTGGGTATTGTTTTGTTTCATGTGATAATCTCCAGAGCGTGCACGCGTTTGTCCTCGAGGTTCCCCCCACACAACAGGATTTCTGATCAAAAATATTCAACGTTTACGATTCGAGATCGGTGTGTCCCCGCCGTTCTTCCGAGCAGATTCAGTCACTCTTAAAACACCTCACACCACAGCAAAATCTGATAAAATAATCTGTAGAACCATCAAGATAATCGGGACTTTACCTAGGATTGTCAGAAGGGGAAATATATTTCCAAAATCACTCCAAATATCTTGTACCAAGGAGGGTGGGACTTAACGAAAGGTCAATTGTTCTAACTGTTTTTTTTTTTATGTTGTTATTTGCCAAGTTGGATTCAGACCTGGGTCTCCTGAATGCACACCACAGTTCAACATGCCTTGAGCACTAACTGCTAGGCCTCTGGCAATTTGGTTAATTTGGTCTCTGACAAATCCCAATTAAAATTTTTAGTAAAGTGTATAGGATATTATATGACATTGCTCTTATTTCATCACCATAACAACATCATAGTGTTGTTATACAACATTGATAGAGTAAAACAGTGTTCAACTAGTTTTAAATGACAGCGTAGATGGTCATATTTCACTACTTCGTGTATATGTGAGGCTGTTATGAGTTGAGTCAGTGAGGCAGATGAAAAGTTTCCAACCACTCTGTCCAAATCTGTGGAGAATGACTTAACACAATGTGTGCGTTCACATTGGCATGAGAAAGAATCGATGAGTAATGCTCGTGCTGAGAAGACTCAGCGTCCTCAGCTCCATTGTTTTGACTTTCCCTTTAAACCTCTGGTGTTCTTCCGAAATTTTTTATTGGTACAAAACTTGGTAAAGGTTTTGGCACTTGCTATGTATGTGAACACAAAACAAATCACGGACATGAGTCGAAAAGGTTAAATGGTCCTGAAAAAAATAGTCACACTTGTGTTCCTCGCGGTCAAAAATGACTGCATTTGAAATGAATGGGAGATGAATTTCATCTGCTGGAAACTTCTGGTACTGTGCTCAAACAAAATCTTACTTTTTTTTATATCAAGCTCAGATTTAGAACACAACTTGTTTAGATTAATGGCTTTGATTTTCTTGCAGTTTCAGAGTAAAATGTGTTTTTGAAAATATATATTTCATATATAAATTGAAAATAGTATTTTTGTGCATTTTTCATAACAATAAACATAAAATTGTGTAATGTTCACTTTTTTAAAAGTTTTTTCACTTCAGCAATAATTTGTCAAGTGCCGTCTTTAAAAAAAGACTTCAAACTCTAAAAAACTATAAAAGCATTCAAAATTTACAACAGTTTAAGTTTACAGTTTAAGGTCTATGCTCAAAAAGTGAATAAATGGATTATAACTACAGCATAAATATAATTTAGTACCATAAAATCCTAGCCTGGGAAAACCCAGACAAACTTCCGGCAAATTTAGATTTGCCCTGCAAGTAGTCTGGCAAAGAGCTCATTCAAGACGATTTCTAATCCGTCCAAATCGCGGCACCAATCAGAAACGTTGAGGCGGGCTTTACACGATGACGATCGCTCTGATTGGTTTTAGGTCTATCTAATTGCGCCCAGAGGCATTTGAGCGATGTCCGTTGGTGAAGCGCACCAACTTTTAAATGCATTATTATATTCAAATTGGAAACACATGAGGACAGTCTCCATGAAAGACCCACTGGCAGATGAACGTGCTACTACATTTCTCTCCGAAACGGTAGGAAATTAAATTAGATTTAATAGAGGATTTTAACTATTTTAATAGAGCAGTTTACGTGACAGGATGCACGCGACAGATCCGTCCGATAAAGATGACGAAGTAGTATGTCCCAAAGCTTGCCTACTTTTTTGCTACACATTCAAAAGTAAATATCTTTTCTTCACAAAAAGAGTACATACTTTTATGGCGTAGTGTAACTTAGGCGAATTGGGACGCAGCATATGGCTTTACACGATGACGATCGCTCTGATTGGTTTTAGGTCTATCCAATTGCGCCCAGAGGCATTTGAGCGACGTCCGTTGGTGACGCCCCTTTGGAAATGAGTTATTAATGAAGCTTTGCCAGACCACAACTCAGTTACTACTGAGAATGGTCTGGTTTTGACCAGGCTAATAAAATCCCCTAAAAAATACAAAATATTAAATAAAAAACATTATCAAATAAAATATATTACATTCATTTAATTGAAATAAAACAAAATGTTTTTTTTTTTTAAATTGACAGCAACGCGAAGAGCATCAGAGGGTTAAACATCAGATCAGTGCACAATGATTCTTTGACACAGAGTCCGACCACACCAGCTCTGAAGTTGGCTATCCGACAGCAGCAGTATTTTGAAGAATGAAGGGTCGTGTTTACACTTGGACACATCATTTGTATGCTAAATCATGACTCAGGTGTGCGTCAGTCCCCTGGCTCAGTCGCACGGATGAGCTATTCTTTCGGCAGTCCTGCCAAGATGACTGTTAACTTGTGAATTTGCGGCTGACAGGAAGAGGAAATCAGAATTTCTTACTAAATGAACAGGAAAAGAGTCAGATAAATAACAAATGAGGCAGAGAGAGGAAGAGTGAAACAAGCAGGACAGAAAACAAAGGCAGTGAAGGTTGAATAACGACAGGAAGGGTTAGTCACTTTACGAGAAAAGAATATCTTACGGGAATTATCTGGGGTTGGCCAAATTATTAAAGCCTCGATTTAAGCCTCATCTACATGAAAAGCTCACCCAGGCCAGCAGACATTATATGCATTTGACCCGCCAGGTACATTTCTGCACTTGCCTGATTATTCACCTCACCCCATCAAACACTCACAGCTGACAGTTCCCACAATACACCCAGACCATTTGAACAGAAAGCCAAATCCATTTTCCCATGCACTGCTATTCAGAGAACATCACCATATTCAGTTTCCTCATCTTTGAGCTCATAAAATAAGAAATGTGTTTTCTCAGAACCATCTGTGTTCATCTACCTTATTATCAGGAAAAGGGATCTGTGAGGTCAGATATTCCTTGGAAAATAAAGTTTCAGTAATTAACTGTTCACAGGTGATAAACCAAAAGTTCTTTGGCAACCAGCCAAACAATTTTGGCTATTCTAGAGTCAGTGGTGAAGTGCATCCACACTGATGACATGTGCCTATTAGCAAAGAATCTAGTTAAAGTAGCATGCCAGGCCAGTAGTTGGCGAAGTCACTTTGTAAAGAAACACTATGCGCCTATACTGAACACATACATGTGCATAGCAATCAACTGGCTCAAACAATGTATACTTGGAGGAAATGCTCCCTGGTTTTCATTCCAAACTTATTATTCGACCGTTGTGGTGGTTTACATTTTTTGCTGAGTTGTGACTTTATCTGTAGTAATTTGCCAATCAAGTTAGCAAATTTTCACAAGCAAGCACTGGATTCATGGAAATTGGTTTTTAAGCATATTTTTTTTACTGCATAAATGTATTGTATGGAATTATCAATATGTTTTGTACAAAAATAGGACCATATTTAACAAAGTTAAAAAATATAATCTTTATTTTGAAAAAATCTGATTAGTTATGAAAAAAAATTATATTACGCGTATAGAGATTTTGAGGATAATTGAAGGTATATCACCTAAGCTTCTACATCTTATTAAATTATCCATACACTACTCTCCATTGAAGGATGAAACTCCCTGTTTAATGATAGATGGAATTGATTTGTTAGATAAAAAAATGCAATAATATTCATATAAGAAAAATATTAATCTCTATGAGCAGTATTGCTCCTAAAGCAATGGCTTTATGGAATCAAATGTATCCTCCAATTTTTACCCCTGTAAGTTATTTTTATCTAAGTTTATGGATATTCAACCAGAATGTTCTTTTTGTGGATCTGAAAATGAATCTGTGCTTCATTTGTTTTTTTAGATGTCCCTTGTATTATTTTGGACAGAGATTTCAGTTTTGATTTTTACATCCTTTAATATCCTTTTTGATATTACAGAAGAAATGGTATTATTTTTGCTTTCTAACCCTGGTTATGTTCTTTTGGAACATAACCAAAAGAACATAACGTTCTTCATTCTTTTGCTTGCTTGGAAAAGGTCATATCCACAAATCTAAATTTACAGCTTCGAAACCAAATTTTATTGTCTTTTGCTCTGAATTAAAAAAGTCTTGCTGATTCCCTATGTAAATTTAAAAGAAACACAAAAGCAATTAAAACCCCAGATATTAAATAAGATTATAAAGCCACCTGTGAACAGAGATGCCATGTTTAAATGAGATCTTTCTATCCCCCTTGAGTCAAAATGAAAGTAATGCAAATTTATTTCTTTGCCTTTCTTTTCTTTTTTTTTCTATTTATTTAATATTCTTATGTATTATCTTTTTAAATGTCAATACTCTATGTCCCTCGTATAAAGTCAATTGTTCTACTCATTGTTAATTTAAAATTTCAGTAGGATTTTTGTTAATGGAATGAATGTTAATTGTTGTTACTTGCAAAATGTTAATTAAAAAAAAAAAAGTAAAAAAAAATAAAAATAATAATATGCATGTGCCATTTTCACAAATTCTCATTTTCAAATGTTTACACGGAGACATTAACGGTATCGTTTTCAAAATCTTGTGTTTTCAGGCGCCCAAAACACAATTGTCGTGTCAATGAATGGCCAAAACGCATTAAAAAAGCGTTTTTAACTGAAAACAGTGTCGTGTAAACGGCCCCTAAAAACAAAGAGAAAATGTCCGATACTGCTTTTTTGTTGAGTAAGTGAGCGTTGACTTTGGACCATGAAGAAAAATGAAAAAAATTGAATGAAAGGTGAATACAGTCTTTAAATAGAGGGTTAATAATACGGTAATTCAAAAACACGAAAGAAAGGATGGCATTTTTCCAAAAAAAAGCCAAAAGTTACGTTTTTTTTTGCTGCTAACAGGTCAAACGGAAAGGCGTAACGCAAATCTCAGCAATGTGAACAGCACTGATTTATGCTGAAAACACACCAACCTGAGAGCTCGCATAAAACCTTCTGGAGCTTATAGCGTCAGAGATTGCACAAGATGTATCTGGACTGATGATTTGATTCAGATATCACGAATGCAGAAAAACATCTCAAGTCAAAGCAAAGCTGTAGGTGCAATATCTGCCTGATGTCTGGAGGATTACTAAACACGGTTTATAGTTATGGTTTTCCTCTAGTGTTTGGCAATCGAGATTCAGGCAAAGGAAAAAATTTTTTTACAGAAGCTGCAGCTTTGATGTTGAATGTTCATGTTTTCACAAACAACTTTCAAAAGCTTGTCTATATTTGCTTGAAGCCATGAGTAATTGCTAGAGAAATACATGAGCTTGACAGCAGTTGAGAGAATGCATATGTATGTTTGTTACTGTAGTTATTATGCAGAACCTCTATCTAAATCAAAAATCTCCAACCTGTTTAAACATTTTCATATTACTCTTAGGTTCACACACCTACAAGATGTATCAAGGACATGCTAATGAGTTGTTCCCTCACTTTGTGTTGGAAGATGAATAATTTCTTCCTGTATGAATCAGTCTGAATAACACTTTAGTTTGTTGCTCTCCGTGCGGTTCTGAGACAGCAAGTTGGTTTAAAGCTGGCTGATGTGTGCAGATCCGGCTGTAATGTTTCACTTTGTGGTTACCCCTTCAAGTAAGTCATTAATGAAGGCAGTAAAACCCTTATGTAAAAGTGATTCATACACACAGGCCAAGGATCTATGAACATTGATTTCTTCAATGATCCAGGCTTCAACAGATGAACAGCACATAACATATTGAGCATGATGAATCAATAAAACAGGCAGAAAATCCTTGAAAATGTACCTTTAAGTCTTTAGGTTGAAATACTGGAGAAAAATAACAAGTGTATCTGTAAGTAGGAGTAAATCTGGAGATCATGTCTATTTGATTCAATCAGAATGATACAAGGGCATCAGGATTCATACAAGCAAGTTATATATATTATTTACACATTTTTTCACAAATATCATGACTTATTCATTCATACATTTTATCAAGTTTATTCTTTCTAAGAAATAATAATATGGAAACCCATTTCACCAAATATGAAAAAAATCTTGCTCTGTTAAATCAAAATTCTGACTTTAAATGGGAAACAAAAAAGTAATTATGAGATTAAAAAGTCAAAATCTTTCTGTCATTATGAATTCATGCCATAATCATTACATAATCATGCCGAAACTCGACTTATTTCGACCATTATCGGAATATGGATATTTTTCTTTAAAAAAACGCATTGTTTCGCTTCAAAAGACCTTTATTAGCCCACTGGAGCCGTATGGATTACTTTTATGATGGATAGATGCACTTTTTTGGAGCTCTATTCACTCCCATTATAAAGCTTGGAAGAGCCAGGATACTTTTTTTATTCAACTCCGATTGTGTTTGGCTGAAAGAAAAAAGTCATATACACCTATATGGCTTGAGGGTGAGTAAATTATGGGATCATTTTGATTTTTGGGTGAACTAACCCTTTAAGAGTTTCTTCGTTAAGATTAGGACAGTTGTAACCCTGATATTTCCGACTTTATGTCTGCAAAAAACAAATGTAAAAATGAATTGTAATTCATGCATCTTTAATGCATTTCTGGATAAATTAATACATTTATAGATATTCCAAATATGAATTGTTTATACATTGACGTTTATGGCCTTGATAAATGTATATGTACACACAAACACCCACAGCAATGTACAAGAGCTGACAAAAGAGACTGAAGATATAGAGACAGTGATGTGTAACTGGATGAATAAATGATTTACAGCTACTTCAACATCAAGATGGGACAGCATTGAGACAGTGACGGAAGACAGGAGACGAACAGAACGTGATATAAAGTTAGACATTACTCAGGAGGATGAATTACAGCATCGAAGGTATGCGGACTAAAGAGAGAAAAGAGAGAGAGAGAGAGAGAGAGGTATAGGGTGTGTCAAAAGATAATTTAAAAGATGAAACAAGACTAGAAGACATCTGATGTTAGTTCCAACCGAGAGCACATTTCCACTCTGTATGCAACCAGTGTCTCTCCCTCCCTTTTAATTCTCCTTCAATCCCTCCATCTTTACCCACCACACGCTAGTCAGAGATTAGCCTGCTGTTTACAGAAATATGAGTGTGAAGACAAAAAGGTTGAAAAACATTTCATTGTGATCTCAAAAACACACACATATAGAAATGATGAAAAAAATGCAATGGAAACGATTTATAGGCTAGTTCTTTCTTTGTATTTAAATAGAGCCAAATTTTCCCAAGTATGATGCCCCAGCAAAGATTTCTTGGGTAATTTCTCCACAAACAAACTCATAATAAAACCTTCATTGCTCAGATCAATGCTTTCAACTTCCTCAGAGATGTTTGCTGAGTGTGTGTCTGCCTAGTACACACACACACACACACATTCCTTTGTACCCCTCTTGGCACTTGGTCTCCTCCCTTGGTGACACAGCACAATTCATTTCACTTTTCATTGTGCCTTTATTCACAAGTCCCAAAACCCCTTTTAAACAAAGAGGAGAAATAGAAGAAGAAATAGGGGGATGGGTGAATTTCCAGCTTTTTGGTGCATTCATTAGCATCTCTTCTTTTATGCATACTCTGCATTTTCTTTAGCCTCTTCAGAAAATACAAAAGGCAATTCGAATGTGCTTTACTGGCATGACAGGCATTGCGGTGTATTTCTAATGTTTACAATGAATCTAGAACAGATTTAGCAGACAGTATTAAGTCGCTCTCCTGATGCTGATCCGTCCACAAGGTCTCACACGGGTCTGAAGTCACCTCTGGTGCAGAAGGGTCGCAACTATCCCACCTGACCTCATGACAAAACTCTTTTACAAGGTGGTGATTTTGTATGACTTTGTATGGAAATGTAAGATTTTTTGGGGAAAAAGGTAAGAATGAGGGTTCACCCCGAACCTAGCTGAGGCGTCACCAGATGTATGCATGAAACTAAAAATTCATAAGAATTAGCCACCAATTCGCCGAAACGTATACTTATAAAATGCCATGCGGTGTGTTTCAACATGGACATCATAGCAAATACCTGCATTGCAACTCAGTGTAGGGCACTTATAGAATTTATTGAGCTTGAATCGCATGGACTGTGGTGAGAGGATCTTTCAATATAGTGCAGACAGTCGCTAGATCTGACAGTTGCAACTGGATGCCACATTCCCTTTCAAACACGCTACTCTCAAGTGGTTGTTAAAGACAGCTTAAAAACAAAACCAATGCTATTTAACCCCACTGGTAACATTGATGATGACCAAACGTAGACCTGCATTTGAGTTTGAAAGGTCTAGCCTAACCAAAGATGTATTTACACGGAGCTATCAAATAAACGAATTTAGCCTACTAACCTATTAATTTCATGTCAGCATTTTTACATGGCTGATTATAAGTCACATCAACAGAGCTTTTTTAATTCTATTTGTCCCTCTGAAAGATTGTGTCCATCTCAAAAAGACAAGGATTTTGTTTCATTTTGCCACCCGATAAGTAAACATGTGCTGACTTAGCTGGAAAAAAAAACAATTTGTGATTAAACTGGTTAATGTGGTAGACCGTATTTACAAGCTGTAAATAAGTTCAAACACCAAGAGCAAACAAACATAAATCAGCATAGTAGGTCTGACAAGAACTTTGCCTAAATCTTACTGATTTAACACCGTGACTCGTCAGTTTGGAGTGTTTTCCAGACTGCTCTGCAAATACAGTTAAAAGCAAGATTGCGGTAGCCCATAAATACTTGCTGACGCGTAATGCCGGGGCCACAGGTGGGTAAATATACCACCATCAACATCCACGGCAGTTTTCAAGCTATTTCACAGTATTTGAATGTCGGCATTAAACCCGGGTTCCAGGTATCATAAACGGGCACCATTTAAATTCGTCGAGTGGGTGTGAATAACAACTTCACAAACAAACAGCACGACTCGATCCGCAGCAGACCGAGCGCATTCCCTGTACAGTGGCAGACATCCAAACTCCTCACGTACACACTCCGAGACTCTTGGCCGCCATGCACGAGACAGAGACAGAGACAGTTAAGTTTACTCGCGCGACGACTTAACACATTTGAGCAGTCTAAAACAACTCACGTAGAGTTTAATGGCAAGGCAAATGCGTTTCCACACAGCGGTTCGAAACAACACTGACAATCGCTATCCGAGAATCGACACTGCATTAACTAAAAACGATAAAGTCAAAGTAACATCTGATAACTTGCAAACCATAAATAAACTACACTTAACGTTACAAGCAATTATCGGAGTAACGTTAGGCTATTTTCTGATCACTCACCTAGAAGTCTGACAGAACGCGAAATCGTCTCCAAATGTAGGCAATCGCCTGATTCTTCTTTTTAATCCGTGTAGTTCACTTTGGCAGGTTGTTTTTATACTAGTAGGTAAATATAGTCTGGCACAGTCGTATGACTTTGTGCTTAAAGCCACAAAAGTACCAATGAATAAACAGAATAAAAAAGCGATTGGCAAAAAGTTTCTGAAAGCAAGCAAGTTGTAGGCTACGTTCCACGTTTGAAAAGGTTTGTGAGTAGGAATGTTCTGTTAAATCCAACGAGCGCAAGTGACACGGACGTCCTTATTTATTTCTCAATCAGTGCTTCTCTCTCCGCGCGCTCATAATATAGGCGCTTAGCTTTTAGACCTCTTTCTCTTCCCCTCAGGGCTTGCAAACACGACCAGGTGCTCATTTACATAACTACACTAGCTGCGTCCAATGGCAGCACTCAGTCAGGTGCTTCTTTAAATATTTAATGAGGTAATTGTCCAATCAGGAGCGAGTAAAGCAGGGAACCCGTGACCTGGCAGCGCCGCTGTAAATGATACGCGTACCTCTGAGAGACTTTAAAAAAAAAGTGCTACAGGAACGGAGAGATTTGGGGAATAGGAAATTTAATATTGTTGGTAAGGAAACAATACAGGATTTACCTTGTTAACCCTTTCTGGTGTCCACCGTAACTCTTGTATTGGCTAAATTTCTAATAACTAAACATTATGTTGGCTTTTCTCCATAGAGTTTGATGTCAGCGCCTATAGAAAGTAGGTACACCTTTGTAGTGTTAAAAGATCGCATTATTACAGAGTAGAACTCCAGCAATATCATTATGTCCTGAGGCAAGACAGTAAATAGTGTGTTAACAGACTAAAACCAATGAGGTTAAATAAGAAAGAAGAGAAAAGAAAAAGAAATGTCATTAGCTTAAAAAGTTCAAACATGCTAGATTCTGCACATTCACAAATGCAGGAGAATGAAACGGGTGTGGTGCTTTAATGTCAGTGAAAAGCAAAATTAAAGGTAAATAGGACAGGTAGACAAGGTTGGGTGAGTGAAAAAGAGTTATTCCACAGCTATGTGTTGCTACTTGCCCCTTCATTGGAAGGAGATGGGAACTGGAAACTTGTTGGCAGTCATTCAGTAACACTGAGATAAATAGTGGACAGAGAAAAATAGCAGCCTACCTAGTGAGTCAATATTGTTTCTCAAATCCTATTGACCGCGGGCATCGTGTATGAGCATGAGCATGTGTGAAGTTATTGCTTTTTATGGCACGGAAAGAATTTGCACAGAGAAGTGAAGTGCATTTGAGAAAAACAGAGAGAGAGATCATTTAACATCAGGTCTGAAGCTGTAACAAAGGTGTGTTGAAGGAGAGAATGTGTTTAAAGAGAAAAAAGAGAAGAATTGTAAGAGCTCCAGTTCAAACTTTGTTTGGAAAGCAGCTTGTTCTTTTTGTTCTCTTCGCTTTGAATGAACAATTGTGCATGACCTGGTTTGACTTTGAACATGATTAACTTTAGCTCACACACACTTTTAATGGTTAAAGACTTAAAGACCCAAATCCCCAGCTTGGTTCTTTCTTTCCCTTAGACTTAGCATGTAATGAAAAATCTTTTTTTCTGAATGCATGTTATAGATCTTAATGTGCAGAATTCATACATGCATGTTTTTGTTTAATGTTTTGACCTGTTTAATCAAAATGTCATAACTGGACCTTCTGGTGAAAATGACAGGTTTCTCTCTGGTGACATATGCAAGACTTTTTCAATCTTTTAGTCCACTTAAACCCGGCCCTGCAGGCTCGCGTTCATCTGCCTCCAAACCCAACTACAACCAATTAGCCTAGCCTACATCAAGATGTTAGGTCTGGCAACTCACCATAGACACTGCTCAATCCGAGGGGCGGGATAAACGGCTGTCTTTCAAATTCACTCTGCACGCAATAGGACAGCGCTTCAACCAACCAGAGCGTTTTCCCAACAGCGGAGCTTACGTTAGTTGATAGATTCAACTTTTAAATCTGGCCGGCAAAACTACGAACACATCTTCCTTTTTTAAGAATGACTTAAGTGCCGTTCTTTGCTCTTTTCTCAAAGAAAAACTTAACTCCAAGTCCTCCTGAGTCGCGGCCAAAGCCGATTCGAAAGACCAGCAGCAGCAGCTCTCCTTTGTTTTCAAGTAGCCGGGAACCGTCGCAACTCTGTCGTCATTATGTTAAGCCCGCTCCGCCTACTCTATACACGATGTGATTGGCCTGACCCAATTTAGGTTTTTACAGCTCCGAAAGTCAACGGAGAGTTGCTAGACTACCCTGGCTGCAAAATAAAATTTTCTGCCGCTAGGGTGCGTCTAGATTTCTAGGCTAACAACCAATGGATGGAACCAAGACCTTTCCCTACATTTTCAATAATCTGTTATACCCAGATATACGTCACAATATTGAAGAAAAGGTCTGTCACTACTTCTGTTTCATTGTGACTTTAAAGTAGGCATGAAATAGAAAATTCAAAATGTATATTAATGATCTCAATGTGAACAGTGAATACAAACATATGTTTAATTTTTTTTTTCAAAATGTCATTACTCAGTCTTCTGGTGAAACAACAGACTTGTCTCAGGTGATGTATGCCAGACTTCTCCAATCATTTAGTCAGTGTAAACCACGCCCCTTTCTTACAATCGACCATAAGCTCGCATTCAGATCTGCCTTCATCCAATCAACAACCAAGTCCTGCCCTACTATTATTTTTTTTGATAATCAGTTTCACTCAAATATGTGACATGGAAGAAATGATCTGTCTACTTCCATTACATCATTACATCACAATGTTATATGCTGATTGATTCAGACACTGCACCTCTGTGGTTAATAAAGTTGGGAGACATTAACTCATATTTCACTTTTAAATTTTATGTTCCAAGTAATGCAACTAATCTTTCATGTTTTCTAATGAAAATCAATACTGTAGAGGGCATTTCACCGCAATGCAATAAAGCTGAGGGTGCGTCCTTGAGCAGAGCTCAGTTTACCGTGCCACAAGAAAAAAAACCCAGGAACTATAACTTTTGCACTGTTAGAAAATTGAATCCATCCTTCAAAGGCTTAACTTGTGATATAACCTGATCACTTCTTCTTCTCATTCTACTTTCTTTCCACTTCCTTATTTCTGTTTTTCACTCCCTCCCTTTTTTACCTCTCCCCCGCAGGCCTAGCTTTGTGTGTTGCTCGGCAACCTGCGATCCCCCTGTAATGTTGCAATGACCTTTGCACATTGTTTCATTTGCTTCCACTACTTGCCCTGGCTTTGTCTCACTCTCTCTTTCATTCATTCTCTTCCTGAAGATTTCCCCTCTTTTACGCTTGTTAAATGAGTGTTTTTCAACAGATCTATTCTACAGCTAAATTTCCATTCTTGTCTCATGCGTTCCTTCTCACTCACTTTTTTTTTTTTTTTTTTTATTCAGCTAAGCATGAAAAGCAGGCCTGATCCTGTGAGGAATTCACTGTGAAGGATGGAGAGGGAAGAGAGAAGTGTGGCTGAAAAGAAAAGGAGGTAAATCTAATCTGTGAAAAGTGAAGCTGGTTAGAATGAAAGACTTGCAAGGACGAGAGAAGCACTTAAATGTGCCTGATAGTTACAGTTTTAACCCACTGAGGAACCACCAGTAATGCATGGCATTTTAATACATTTTAATGAAATTAAAAACTGAGGATGTGTGATGCATGTAGAAATATAAGTTATATACCATGAATTATTAATAAAATTAAAAGAATATTTGAAAGTAATATGAAACTATGAAACATTATAGGCCTGAAGCATTTAGAAATGCTTGAAATAGGGATGTGCCCGAATGACTTAAAAAAAATTTCTTTAATTCTTTTTTCACATTTAAAAAAAAACTGTTTACCTTTAATTTACATAAAGACTAAAAAAAATCTATAATTATACATATGAACACATGTATGAAATATACAAGTTTGATGGCCTATAAAACAGACTTTTAATTTAGTTTGGGAGCATTTCCGGTTTAAGCCCTGCCCATATTCGGCTGATTTATGCACAGACAAAACAGGATGTTTTCTGCAGAAAGGTACAATGCATGGTATGTGGTTATGGTGTGAACGCTACAATAGTTGGATTAAAATCTAGAAATTACTTTAAAACAGCTGCCAAGATGCATAAATGTGCAAGGTCACAGCTTAGAGGGGGAGAGAGAAAGATGCATATGGCTTTGAATACCAACGTAATATTTTTGCATTCAAAAAGCATAGCATATTTTAATGTTTCACTTTCACCAATGCCAACGCCTATGATTTATGTAATTAAATGCTGATTTAAGTGAGGAAGCTCAGAACATATGTACACCTATGAGTCCACATGTATGCACCCCTCCCCTCCAACACACACACACACACACACACACAGCTGTTGAGGGGTAGAGCGGTCTGATCACTCTCACAATGTCAGGCCTGTAGAATGTGGGGAAGCGACACAAACTGGCATTCCGCTCATTCCCTTACTAAAGCACATAATCTATCCATCTCTCTCCCTCACTCACCATGGATCCCTCCCGCTACCTCAGTTATCAATGTCACACACATAAATCCTCCCCCACCTCCACACACACTTGAAGAATGGCAGGATACTCTCTGTTCTGTTCTATCTGGTGTCCTCTTTCAAAATGGCTGGTTTTCTCAGGGGCCCAAGTTTTAGAGAGCTTCTCTAAAGTGCCACAAGAGAGTAAAAAGACAGGGATGATTCAGGGAGGCAGGAGAGAGTGTGTGTGTTTTGTGAAATGAGATCAGCCACATTTGGTGACTGAGGCTCAAAGGAATTTAAGACTTTTGACTTTGTCCTGTGTGTGTGTGTGTGTGTGTGTGTGTGTGTGTGTGTGTGTGTGTGTGTGTGTGTGTGTGTGTGTGTGTGTGTGTGTGTGCGTGCGTGATGTTGAAAGACAATGACAGAGGGAGATTCCTCATGGTGTTATGTTGTTATCACATCATATTACTGCAAAGTAGGCATAGTATGAAAGTCAAATATTTTTAAAAGCTTTTTTCTTTAAACTTTTCCGGTGGACGAAGCACAGATCCTGAACTTGACTTAAAGTATGGTAAAATATTGTCATTATGCAGCTATGAAAGTAAGTTGAGCAGAGAATCTTTTGTAGCAGTTTTAATAAATAAAGGCAAGGCAAGGCAAAATGCAATGTAACAGCATTGCTTAAACAAAGACAATAACAAACAACTCAAGAAAGAAACACAGTGCAATATATTACCAGAGCATACAAGCAACCAAACAAGACACAGGTGAGCATAATCAGTAACCATAGAAACAATATAGGAAACTCTGGGAAACAGGAACTGAACACATAAAGAACAAGGAAATACAAACTAAAAGTCCATGAAAACATAACCAAAACATGACAAATAGGCCTAAGTACTGATATTAATCATATTGACTCAAATTGAAAGTACAAAAGTACTCACTTTTGAATTTATTAATCTATAATGCTAATAAAAAACAATGTTATTAATATTTTAAAATGTATTTAATATTTTTATTACTTTAAAAAGTATTATTATTTTAACATTTCCTAAAGCAGGGGTCTATTGGAACATTTTCTGAAATGGTGTGAAATAAAAAATAAGATCATACACTCAAATTGAGTAAAAGTTTCCCAAAACTAAAATACTAAATATTAAATATTATAATACAAAATTGTATAATATTTTTATTTAAATTGTATTTTTAAAAAAAATGGTAAAATACTGTTACTGTCCATCATTGAACTTCACAAAGCATCTTAAAAATGCAGCAATCCTGGTGTGAGACGCTAAAAAAACAGCGAGGTGCATGACAACAGTTCAAGACATCCATCTAGTGCTTACGCAGACCAACAAATAAAAAGTTGTGATGGTTTTATGTTGCTGGTGATCACGGTAGCATGACTTTATGTGTGTTAAACATATTGGTTTACACATTAGTTTGAATATACCAACCATTTTAGGTTCGTCCCTTGAGGCTTTTCCAAAAGGTGAAGGTGTCAGAGGTCACAGGGTCAGGTTGCAGCCGTGGGCGGGCGCCTGGGTGGGGGTCAGAAGGGTGTCAGTTCTCTGATCTCTTTTTTGGGTATTGGGAAGTAAAAATGCATCGGTCACAATCGCTCCTGCTCCATCACATATATCACTCACGAGGACGTTCGGTTCAAATCTGCTTCAATGCTTGCGTTGATCTTAAGTCTGTCAAATCATGCTGACTGGCTTCTGCGTAACCATCTTTTCATTCCGGAAGGACAGCAGTGGACCATCACTAGAAAAGAGGCTTTGCTTCAGTGTAATGAGTACAAACAGGTTATTCCCAGACCCTTAGTCATTTCCTGAGCAGTAATCCCACTTATTATTTGTTGAGCCTGTCGTTCTTTGTTGTATAGCTTTCTAAGACATATTCACATAAGTATGTATCACATTTACACGCATTACGAGTTCTGTGCACCTGAATATTAATGCATTGATAAATATTTAGCTTTTGTTTTAATTCAGATTTTTCTACATTGTATTTGTGTGTTTTTTGTCTTTCTAAGGAAAATCACCTAGGAAGATTAAAGCAGATGGGTGAGTGTGACCGCAGGTGTTCTTCAGCAGACGGTAATTGCGTTTGTGTCTGTCTGTGTTTTTGTGTCATGTGGTTAGATGTTTTTGCTCTGGTTGACCACTCACATTATATACTTAAAAGACTCAGGACTTAAAGAAAGAATTCACCCAGAAATTAAAATGATGTCATTATTTGCTCACTGTCATGTCTTTCCAAACCTGTACGGGTTTCTTTCTTCTGTAGAAGATAAAAAAACAGTCTTATGAATCCGATTGATCCGGCACAGGAGAGAATGATCAGTGAATCAGTGTTGTTATTGCTAACTAAAACTAAAACTTAAAAATCATTTTTGGTATAATAAGGCTTAAGTAAAATAAATATAAACTTAAAAATAGAAATGTTGCATATAGACAACTAACTGAAATAAATAGGCTCTAAACTGAAATTACTGGAAAAAACTGAAATAAAAATAAACAAACTGTATAGAAAAATGTATAAAATTGACAAAAGTAAAAAATAAATGCTATCATATGACTTCAAAAGACTTGGAATATACTTAATGAGTCATTTGGACCACTTGCATGATACATTTATGATGCTTTTAGTCCACATTTATTGTAATTAAATTAAAAAGAACAACTAGTCAATTCTTCATAAAGTGAATAAATGATGACAGAATTGTCATTGTTTTGGGTGAACTGTCCCTTTAAGGTCCCACCCACAGAGCCATCTATTGGTCTGCTGCGCTTCATTCCCTCATCTCTGCAGAACCCTTCAGGGACTCTGAATCTCTCAACATGAAAAGAGAAAAGTGATGAGACCCTGAAGTGGTATTCGACTTCTCCTTTATAACTGTTGCTGGATTCGTGCACAAGTTTCACTTCACTTCCTCTCCCTCTCCTCCACCGCCTCTCATTCTGTTCCATCAGCGAAAAAAAATGTTTGTCATTTATTTGTGCCATGCTAACAGCGGAAGTCTGGAAGTCTGCGGCCTAATTCATTAGTTCCCTTGTTAGACACTCATTGTGTTCGCTAATTATGGGTTCTCTGTTTCCCTCCCTTTGTCCCTCCCTCTTTCTTCCACATCAGACAGAATTTGATTCTCCCCAAATGATTGTTATTTTCTGTCTCTGCTCTGAGTGTATGAGTGGTTTGTAGCGGCTGACGGTAATAACGGTTGAGTCAGGGTGTGGCGATCAGGTAGTTCGGCCTTTATAACAGCCCATCATAAGGTCTATTTCAAACTGTCTCCATGGAAACAGAGCAGGGAGGGTCTAATTCTGCATGGACTGTCTGTGTGATGACACAACTGTCCTGCTCGCTCTCTTCCTGGCCGTTTCTGCTCTATCTGGCTCCACAGTGAGAGTGAGGAGTGGGGGGTTGCTGGGATTTTGGGAATGAGTGCCATTGCAATGCAGTGAGAGCCCAAGCTAAAAATACCCATTGACACATAGACTCCAACAAACATGGTGAGCAGCAAACAGTCACACCACCCAAAAAACACATATGCACATGTAGAAAAATGCATCAGAACATGAAAAAAAGTGATATAAATCTACAATATTGTTCATTGGATCTGTAAAATCGTCTTAGGCTGTCTGAGCTAATTCTGTCACACGTGGCTCATGGTGGTCCTGTGGTGGTATAAATTCAAATGTTGTTTGATGATAATAAATTATGTCAGTACTGTTGTGTGCCAGCATAATTTGGCCTCTCTGACTTGCCGTACTGAAAGCTGAGTTTAGATTCGGGCAGAAGACAGGACACCTAATACACTCCACTGCCAATGCCAGCACCCAACTCGGAAGCAGACTAGAGACAACTGCCTGATCATAAATTACACCGGTTCGTGTGTGTGTGTGTGTTCTTGAAGCGGTGAGGGTACTAAAAAAATTGAGAGGAAACTCCTATCCAAATATATACAGTAAACAATATAAATCATTTAAAACTCAAAATCATGAGAAAATGTCAACATTTGTTTTGTTGTGCGAGGTCAATCGTGAGGTCAATTATAGGCCAGCCTGGAGGGCTAATTCACTCATTCCTGTGTGTTGAAGTTTCCATCTCGGATGAAAAAAATAAAAAGGTCATGCAATGTTATTTTCATGTCATTTTGACTTTATATCTATTAATGTGACTTTATATCTTGCAACATTATTTCTTGTATACGAGACTATTTTTCATAACTATGACATTGTGATATATAACTTTTCACATATCTAACAATTGTGACTGTACACTCACCTAAAGGATTATTAGGAAAACCATACTAATACTGTGTTTGACCCCCTTTCGCCTTCAGAACTGCCTTAATTCTACGTGGCATTGATTCAACAAGGTGCTAAAAGCATTCTTTAGAAATGTTGGCCCATATTGATAGGATAGCATCTTGCAGTTGATGGAGATTTGTGGGATGCACATCCAGGGCACAAAGCTCCCGTTCCACCACATCCCAAAGATGCTCTATTGGGTTGAGATCTGGTGACTGTGGGGGCCATTTTAGTACAGTGAACTCATTGTCATGTTCAAGAAACCAATTTGAAATGATTCGAGCTTTGTGACATGGTGCATTATCCTGCTGGAAGTAGCCATCAGAGGATGGGTACATGGTGGTCATAAAGGGATGGACATGGTCAGAAACAATGCTCAGGTAGGCCGTGGCATTTAAACGATGCCCAATTGGCACTAAGGGGCCTAAAGTGTGCCAGAAAACATCCCCCACACCATTACACCACCACCACCAGCCTGCACAGTGGTAACAAGGCATGATGGATCCATGTTCTCATTCTGTTTACGCCAAATTCTGACTCTACCATCTGAATGTCTCAACAGAAATCGAGACTCATCAGACCAGGCAACATTTTTCCAGTCTTCAACTGTCCGATTTTGGTGAGCTCGTGCAAATTGTAGCCTCTTTTTCCTATTTGTAGTGGAGATGAGTGGTACCCGGTGGGGTCTTCTGCTGTTGTAGCCCATCCGCCTCAAGGTTGTGCGTGTTGTGGCTTCACAAATGCTTTGCTGCATACCTCGGTTGTAACGAGTGGATATTTCAGTCAAAGTTGCTCTTCTATCAGCTTGAATCAGTCGGCCCATTCTCCTCTGACCTCTAGCATCAACAAGGCATTTTCGCCCACAGGACTGCCGCATACTGGATATTTTTCCCTTTTCACACCATTCTTTGTAAACCCTAGAAATGGTTGTGCGTGAAAATCCCAGTAACTGAGCAGATTGTGAAATACTCAGACCGGCCCGTCTGGCACCAACAACCATGCCACGCTCAAAATTGCTTAAATCACCTTTCTTTCCCATTCTGACATCCAGTTTGGAGTTCAGGAGATTGTCTTGACCAGGACCACACCCCTAAATGCATTGAAGCAACTGCCATGTGATTGGTTGATTAGATAATTGCATTAATGAGAAATTGAACAGGTGTTCCTAATAATCCTAGGTGAGTGTATATTGCTCACTGTGACTTCATATCATGCAACTGCCAGTTTATTTCTCGTAATTGTAACGTATATTTTGCAATTCCGTCATTATTTCTTCTACGTGCTACTTTTTTTTCCGCAATTGAGACTTTATATCACACAATTGCAAGTTTATTTTTTGAAATTGTGACTAATATCTCAAATATCTAATTGTGAATTTATTTCTTATTTTAAACTTTATCTCATAATGATCATTTTATTTTATATAACAGAAACAAGCATCCATATGACTGTTTATGTTGTAGAACATGTTAACAGACCTTATTTTATTCATAAACTGCAAACCAAATAATTTTTTTTTTTTTTTAAATTCCATTCGCATAAGTGTAAAATAATTTATAGTGTGATCAAATATCCCTTGACTCATAAATATTGTGGAGCTACACGACCAGTGACATTCCTGGGATTGCTGTGCCAGTGTTTTCAGTTCCGTTTGCATTCCCAAGGAATGTGATATAGAGGCTGCAAAGTCAAGAAGTTCAAAAGCCTCCTTTGCATTCAGGATTAAGCTGCATTTGTGTGTGTACTGTGAGGGATATTTAATCAATCAGACATCCTAACAGGGAAACTTATCCTTGTGATGAATGGTATAGCTAACAGCTTCCAGAGTCTGCCAAAATCACCATATGTCTGCAAAATGTGCAAATTAACATGCAAATGGACACCAATCAGATTAGAGATCCAGTACTTGTCTGGTCTGATTAACCTCTATTGGTTAATTATTGGAACTATTGTGTTTACCGTAATTCACCTTGATAAGAACTCAAACTCTGTCTCAGTCAACACCAGACCCTTATTAAAGCCAGACTGGTTTAATAGGACTAATTCATTCACTCTTTGTTGATTAGTGGTTTAAAGGGTGTTGCAGACTAGTTATGTACGTCATGTGAAAAGCAGGCTGCTCTACACTAATGCAACACATATGGACAGCACAAGCATGACCAATGACTCGTGTTAAAGACCACAGAATTTAATTTGGATAATTTATGAGGTCACGGTTGAGTGAAATATGAGAATAGTGTGGAGCTGACAGCGGTTACAAACAGGCAAATAGTTTTACACAATCTACAGGAAATTAGTGAGTTGTGTTTCTCTTATTTTACTGAGGGGAAAATTGTTTGTATTGGTTATTATGAGCAAATTATGATTGTGAGGCACTGTAACGTATCCAAGTCACACCCCAAACCACAAGCCCGTTTTAATAGTTTTTCCCAGCTTAATTAGAAAAGGATTACAATGTAATCCACATGCCGGATTTTACATGACTTGTTTTTGATTGTGGTGGAATAATCAAATTAAATAGGAATGCTTGATTGTCTTCAGTGTTTACAGCTGGGAAATGATCAGTAATGTTGATCTGATGCAAGGCTCTGATGGCCAGTGATAGTCAAATGTTTTATTTCCTAAGAGTGTTACTGTAAAGCACATAATTAGAAGCAATCAGAAGTGTGGACACACCTACACAATCTTTATGATTACTATTTTTCACATTTGACAATAATAGTAATTTAAACTAAGGAAAAACACGAATGAAAGCAGGGGAATAATGTAACGACCAGAAATTCTTAAGCAAATCTTAAATTCTGCATCTTTAAAGCAGCTATAGCCTACAGTACTCTTTACTTTGATAACTTGTTTATGCTCTCAGACAAATGAGGTAACCACTTGCTTTTCCAACAGTTTTATAGGGCAGGTTCACACAGCACACGTTTTTGCGTTCCACTCCGCTGCTCTTTACCTGTATTTTAATGTAAACATGAGCTAGATGCCCAGATTTTACAGTTGCGTTGAGCATCACTGCGTTTTCAGAGTCTCGCACATGCACGTCATGTTTTTAATGAGTTAGTTCTCCCAAAAAATCCAGATTCTGTCATTAATTACTCACCTCATGTGTTACAAAACAGTAACACTTTCGTTCTTCTTCGGTACTTTCTGTCCCTCCTTTGACAGGCTACTCAACTACCACTTTCAAGCCCCAGAAAGGTAGTAAAGACATCATAAAAGTAATCCATGTGACTCCTGTGGTTTAACCTCAATTTTATGAAGAGACACGAGTGCTTTGTTTGCGCAAAAAACAAACAAACAAACATAATTTACTACTTTATTTACAAAATCTTAATCTACAACGCGGTCACAAGAGCACCTCGACGCATGCTTGCTGTGTTGCCTGATCAGTTGATTGATTACATTACTACTACTTCTTTAATTGTTTTAAGACGGATGGCAACCAGCTGATTGATTACATTAAGAATTGCAAACAGTTTTCGTATTACAAGTTTTCTGAAATGTTATGTTTAAATATGCAAATGAGGCATTGTCTAATTAAATATGCCCTAATTTGCATTTTCAGAACAGATAGGCATATCTGAACATTGGATACAGGTTAAAAATGTAATTAATTTTGTTGACATATTAGAGTCTATGACAGAGGGGAGAACTGATATCTCTTTATTACTGTCAACAGCCAGTAATTACATTTCACCATGTAACCAAGAAAGTGATATATGAACAAAGCCCTCTATAAAAACCTTCAGAATATAGAAAGGAATAAATAGAGTTTGGTGTATGGAAGTGCTACTAAGGTGGCAATTTCTGGCTCGGTAAATGAGAAAAAACTCAATTTGAGAAAATGGCCTTTAAATATATGTATTGTAATTGAAATCTACAGATAAAGTGCAATAAAATAAACACTAGTGCGTTTTGGATGTCTTCTTTCCACTAGTCTGAGAAACAAAAACAGGTTATGAAAAGCCAAATAGCCTAAAATCTTATAAATAGGCATTAAAGCCTGATATTTTTTGTGAAGTTTATACGATGCTAATTGGTTATTCTCTTTAATATACACACAATTTGATACATTTCACATAAAGATGTTACCTTAAATTTATGTTCATCTACATTATTCTTTTCACTATATTGTCACTGTATGTAAAGAAACAAGTTGCTGTGTCCTCTTGTGCAAACATAATGATAGCAAAGAATCAGGGGAACGTTTTTTATTGCAGAGGGCTGTTTCTGTCAGTATAATAACATTTCAATAAAGAAAGAATGATTCACACACTATCACACCCACATGAAATCCCTAAGCAAGGGCATGCAGGGCTGGAGGCTGAAAAGCAGGAAACCAGCACTCTTGTATCGGTCTCTCTGCACATCTGTGATGATGGTCTAACATCACATCATCACCTTTACCTGAGTCCAACAGCAAAAGTGCACAAACTCTAGTTCTTCAAAACCAACCCACTCTCTACTCTACTTTTTAGTCCAAAAGAACATGATCCCAAAATCTTCGAGTGGCTTGTGTCAGTGTGCATGTACAATGTGTGGTATACAGTTTCACTTTAATAACTGGAACGCGTGTATCAGGTTTTTCTAATACCTCTTTAAACTTTGCATAGTCTAGAACATTTTGTGGCATAAGTCACTCCTACTGCAACCCAAAATGACACCCTCACTTCATTACCCGCATAATAAACACGTATCTGCTCAGAAATTATAGTTTTCAACAGTAAAAGACTGCTGGTTGCTGCCTTTTGCTTTAAAAGTGCTTTTAGTGTCCAGAACTTCTTTTATCAAAATAATCTTCTGAAGTCAACAGCCTGTGCCTCTATTTCTTATCCTCATACATGACTGGTTCTGCCCTACATGCCGAGGTTTGCGGTACTGAGGTTGAGGTTAAAATACATTCACATGGGGGAAACTCACAGTTTGAGGTCAAAGCGTGACTTCTGACCTCACCTGACCTTTGGCATCACTGCTGTGAGACTGATAATAAATCAGTGATTGTATTCATCAATGCTTGTTTAGTAACACTGATTGTACAATCACTGGTTGTAAGACATTCCCTCTGACCTTTCAGAAAGGGAAAAGGCTGCATGCAGGAGGTACAAAAGTTTTTCTGATGATAATAAATGAAAAGCAGAGAAGGTACAGAGGCACAGAGAGGTTGAAATAGATCACAGAACCAGCCTTACACTGCAGCAAAAATAGGCAGAATGGTGGATGTGTTGTGTTTGTCTATAACTTGGTCTGTATAAGAGCGCAATAAGCGTCAAATGAGAAATAAATGTTCAAGACAGTCCTTTGATTGACACATTGCAGATTGAAATGAGATGGTCATAAAGAGATCAGTGATAAATAAAGAAACCGGAATGTATGAACATGGAATGAGAAGGAGAGCGATCTCATCCCTCACTCACACTCGTTTTGTCTTAGCACACTGAACATGTTGAGAGTGAGGCCCTTCTTGTCAGCCTTCACGGTATCATCTTCATCATCCCCATAAGCGTCTTCATCATCATCTGCGTCTCGGTCGTTGTCCTCTTCCAGCTCTGAGCTGGATTCACCGTCGTCGTCTTCCCTGTCACCCCTATCCTCTTCGTCCTTTCTTCCTTGTAGAGCGATGATCTCGGACAGGTCTGGGTGTGATTCCCATTCATCTGAAGAGATTGAGATTAAATGTCAAATTTGGGACACGAGTGGCAGATGACATGAACACATCTGTAGTGGTTTGAACTCTGACCTTTACTCTGAGAGTATCCAGGTGGCCGCAGACACAGACACAACCGTCCGTCGATTGCCAAACGCAGTAGACTGTTGGCTGCTCGATAGACATCATTACGGGCCGCCATAGCAGTCTTATACCCTCTCTTATCAGCCCAGGCTGACAAAAAAACAAAAACAAAAAAACAGACTATTGAAAACCAGTTCCTCCCTCCAATCGAATGGTAAATAGGAAATGAATAACGCCACATCAGAAAAGTACACACCTTCACACACGTCCCATGCTGTCCAGTCCTGTGTGTCGGGGTCACGTGGGGTTTCTGGGCAGTGGTCGGGATGTTTCAGCTTTAATACAGACAGGAAGTTGGTCCGTTCACACAGGTATCCTACTGAACTGTAAGGCTCTTGCAGCTGGGACACTGGATATATACCAGCCAGGATCTGTTTGAGAAGATGAATAACATGCACACACATAAACAAAGCCAGGATGGTTTAACTTTCATAAATTATACAGTATCATGCTGTTTCTACCTGTAGTTGCTTGTCCACTTGGGAAGGGAAGACAAGCCCAGGACAATCGCAGAGTTTCACAGTGGGAGTGAGGTAGTATGTTTGGAAATATTTTGTGTGACCTGGGGTTCGAGACACACTCACGACCTTCCTGCCAACCAGACTGTTCAGCACTGAAGATTTGCCTACATTAGGAAAACCTGGAGAAAGTGCAAAAGACTCAATATGAATTTTAAATCACTTAATGAATTTTAATTTACACATTGGGGAGAAGCACTTTGTATAAGATATATGTAGCTAATATTGATCTAAAACAACACAACTTAAAGTTGGCATGAAACGGAAATTGCGATCATCCTTTTTATCCCTATTTTGGTGTATAACCAAGTGAAACAGCTTCTCAAATGAGAAAAAAAGTAGGGTGGGGCTCAATTGTTCATCAGGGCTTGATTAGCTCATTAAATTGTTGTTGTTTGTTAATTGCTGCAATCTCATGTGAGTGACAGGTTGCTGGAAGTGAGGGATTACTGTCCCGGCCTCACGTCATCAGAGAAAAGATGTCGCCGTGAGGGGGAGGGGACGTGCAGTTTTGATTAAAGATGATAAGGGCACATTCATTTTCTTTTTAAATAATGATGTGCACATATAAATCATTTATAATAAACACTGCAATGTTCAATAAAAAAAAAAAAAAGAATCGTCAATTTTGATTTCCTGGTGACTAATCTTTTTACCTATGCAGCCCAAGGTTAGTACTCCATCTTTATAAAGTTCTTGCGTGGGGCTGTTCATTTCCATGGCAACATCAGTATGATGCTCCATCAGCACAGATTCCGATCCATCATCATCAGCCCGATCCCCTTCTGTTCCCACAGCAACAGCATCCCTCTGGATCTTCTTCTCCCAGCTGGTCAAATCCACTGAAAACAACAATCATCATCATCATCATCATTACTCCCTGTGTTCCAGTGCTCATTTAGTTGTCTGGGAGGAACTTGTCTTACCTCTTCCTGCTGTGATCTCCTGACACGCTCTCATGATTTGGAACGGTCCTCCTACCTGATTCCATCCTGCTTTCTTCCTCACTCTCTTCTTCTGTAGAACTGCAGTTAGTACAGATGAAGGAAACATATTTTAATCTGGTCAGGTCACATTATAGATAAAGCACTGATAGAGGAAGGAGTCTCTCACGGGTGCTGTAGGGTTGTCCTGGGTGCGAGGTGAAGCCCACACAGTGCAGGTGGGGGAACTGTTTAGTCAGATAGTGTTTCCATGCCAACACCAGCGGTGCGGGGCTCAAGTCCACCTTATTGAGCACCAGGATGATGTGCTTCTTTAACTCACCAGTGATGTAGTGATACACAGCAGGAGAAAGCTGCAGCACCTACAGACAGAGTGATAATGTATGCTTGTACTGAATGGTAATGACTACTTAACTCCATCCTTCTTTTGCTCAAAAAGTATAACGCAATCCAAAAGTGCTGTTTTCTGAGATTAAATCTATTACAATCTCTGGCCCCACCTAGTGGGGACTTTATTACCTCAGTTTAACAGTGTAACAGCTATGCAATTTTCATGACCTTTTGAAAACTGCTTAAAGTTTCAACAGGCGTTACAGTCGCACACTCACTGGGTGTCTGATATCCACTATGAGCAGAATGACATCAGACATCTCCAATACTCTCCACAGCTGCCTCCATGTCTGAGAGAGAAAGACAGTCAGTCAGTAGTAAAGAAACAAACAAATTTTTTAATAGCTGTTATTTGAAAGAGCACTATTCACGCTGTCTGAACTTCAGTAATGAATCTTAATCTGTTATTCACATTCTTTCAGATTAGCCAACCTGTTTGTAATTCTTTGGCCCACTTTAGGTAAAATAATGTATGGTCTCCTGTTAAGTATTTGCTACATTAATCCAAAACTATCTGGAAACTGTTAAAACAACGAATTCATTGTGATCCAATATTTGCGCTTGCAACATTTAGGAGCAAGTTTATAAGTTCTTAGAAACAACGGTTGTTTGTCTAAAAATGATCTGCACAATATAGTGGTGATTCTGTAGTCTGTAGGCTATTACAGAAAAACAGGAATCATAAAAGCCTTTTTTTATTAAGTTTATGGCTCATTTTTAGTCTTATACATTTAAACTGGCATTTAAGAGAAGTGTTGCTTCTTTTCACTAAACAAACACAACAGTTTCAGTGTCATAAGGCTTGAGAAGGGCAATAGCTCATAAACAAGTGAATTTGAACACTTAACAGTGTTTGCCTCCAGCACCGTCTGACCAAACAGATGCTCAAGCGCAATAAGACAACTATTTCATTACAGCTATTGACTCAGCAACAATCCAATTCTGGTTGCTGATAAAAAAATATTTCTCCAAGTACTTCAGTATGTGTTTTCTAACAGAACATGCCTCACCTCGAGATTGTGCTCAAAGTGGCTGAGGCTACCGGGTGGGTTCTTGGAGTGAAGAGTGTCCAGATACTCCTGAAATGACTTCTCCTCTTTCCGCAGCAACTCCTCTCGCCGCATTTCGTAATGCCACGAGGGCCGCCGTGGGATATCCAGGCCTGTGATTAGGCAAAATGAAAGTGAAATGAAGACATCGAGTTGACCTTGTTGACTCATCTATTTGACAGCAAAGTTTATATATTTATTTTGACACAGATGCTCTGACAAAACTATGGCTGGTTTTGTGAAATGTGTCCCAGTTTAGAGCCACCACTTCATATTACTTAGATCAGCAGCATAAATACCTTTCTCTTCGGGGAAGATCTGGTTTATATCCATCTCTAGTTCCTTTTCAGGCACCGGCTTCAGGATTTTCTTCATCGCTATTTTCTTCCTCTTCTCCACCTCCTCCTTGCTCTCCCTCTCAAAGTGCAGACGGAATCTGCAAAGCAAGCCATTATAAGATTAACAAACAGGACGATATATGCCCCTGCTAAAACATCTCATGTTGAATTAATAAGACAAGACTGGACTGACTGTTTCACCTGTCCCGACTCACCTGTTGGGGTCATATCTGCCGTCTCTGGCACCAGGCTGATGGTTGATCCTCCTGATGTCTGTCGTCTCGCTGTCTGATGTATCCGACTGTCTGTCTCTGCCAGGCCCTCTCTCTACACTGGCATTTCGGCTACTGTGACATGAACCTGGTTCTCCTGCACACACACACACACACACACACACACAAAGAGAGAAATTTTAAAGAGTGTTTCCTGTCTTGAATATGATTCCAAAGCAAAGTAATATCATAAACTGTAAAAAATTATTTTTTTTGGAAGTTGTAAATAAAACAAGGATTATTGGAGTACGTTCTACAAGAAAATACTATTTCATTCTTTATCTCAGTCATTAAAAATGCCATGTTTAATTAAATGCGATACTTGCCATTTATTTGTAACTATGTGAAATTAATCAGCAATTTTCTATTAAATCCTACACCGTGGTTTTTTTTCAGTGACAAAGTTTTGTTTTTGAATTATACGCCCTTTTCTGTTGAAAAACATCGTGTACTTCCAATAATCATGTCTCCCCCATAAGCAACACTCTGTTGTCATTACACTATACATATGACAATAGTGTGGAAATGTACACTGATGACATAATAAATAATTATTATCCCTGCTATCTCACTAGATCTTCTGCAAACTGTTTATGTAGGTTTTACTGTGTACTAGACACGAATACTTGCAGAACCGCAGGCGAACGGCAGTTAATTAAGCCTGCTTTAGTGTGTATTGATCGCGTAGTTGTTGTCTTACGTAACTTCACGCGGAGTCTGCGCACTTATATACCGCATAACACACGCGCCAACTACAGCAAAACACGAGCTGCTCAAAATCACCCCCTTTACGCATCATTTCACTGTTGACAAGGCAGAATAGTAAATTGGTCTGTAAAGATTACCGTTCGGTTGTGTGACGTTCGACCTGTCACGAGCAGAGTAGTTGTTTACAGCAGACAACATCCATATCAAGAACATTATGATACATTTATACTGTTGCTGGATGTGACATTCAACGTCCCTTCTTGTATGCAACCCTCAAATAAAAATGACAGCACGCGCTGTTTACTGCCTGTCAAGTTTGGTTACATACACCCACAGAAACTTAGCAAACAAAGTATTTACAGAAGCGTAGTAGCTCAATTAATGTGCTAATATGTGAGAATATGGTCACATTTCTGCACGCTAAAATATAAACCATAAAACAATGAGTCACGTGGCTAATGTATAACGTCTGCGAGCGCGTTCGATCAGCTCGTCGCGCGCTAACTCAGCTAAGCTAGTTAAAGTACCCACCTCTCTTTTTCTCGCGTTTCACCTGGAGCTGCTTCTTTTTCTGTTTGTTACTAAAAGGCTTTTTGCGCGGCATGTTCGCATGGATCAAAGGAGAAAAAAGAAAGAACGAGCGAGGACGTAAACTCCGTTGTTAGGTCTATATTTACATTCGTGAAGTTTCTCCGCTACTCGCATGGACTTTTCTGTGACACGGCCCACTTACTGACGGGGTGGACGCTACCAATATGTACTTCAAATATTCAACACTAGGCGTCACAAATACATTTGATCGACTCTGAACAATTGTTCTGGAATCTGTTACTGCTTCTGTTTATTTTATACGACTAACGTGACTGTTTGCGAAAGTAAAACAATAACAGTTATAAGTTATTTTGACCCCCATATATTTTTGACAGGTGGTGCAATCTGCCATTGTACGATAGAACGTTGGACATCAGTACTAATAAATATATGTAACTTAAATATAAGCATAACTATTTTAAATTATATAAGTTAATTATATAAATAACTATACATCAGTTTTATAAATATCAATAACTAAAAATAACTTGGTGGTAATGATGTTACTGAAAGACTAATGTGCACACACAAACCTAACCACAAACAATTAATTCTAGACCATATTCTGTTTCTTGACAAACAATACAACTGTTTATGCATTACATTATTTACAGTCTGAGGGAATTTAGAGTAAAAAGTTTAACCACAAAGAAGTATCTTAATTCTCTAATCCGATGGGGGTCCTTGAAGGTCCTGTAGGGAGTCTATAGACAGCTTGAGGTATAAAAACATAGAATTTCAATAAGTAACAATATTCTTCAATGATTTCTAAATGCGAACAATTACATGAATGATCTAAGTATTATAAAAGGCAGTAATACTTGTTAATGTTGTAAATAAAAATTACTTAAAAACCCAGGTTGCCAGAGTCTGTAAAGTTTGCAAACCCCTGCGATAAGATAATCACAAGGAGGCACATCAGAAGCAATTTCTTGTTTTAATATCTTGTTTTACAGGGTTAAAGCACACTAATCCGATTTTGTTAATGTCAAGAGAAGTTGAGATTTGGGGAGCATGTTAATAGTTATTTTGATAGAATAACAGTAGTAACCGTAATAATAGAATATTACATGTCATCTGCAGATGGGGATGCTAAACAGGATAATAAAAAAAAAAATAAAAAAAAATACATCAAGATATTTGCCATTGACATTAGTTGACACAAATTCTTTTTGTCCTATTTCCTGTTGTCCTTTACTCACTCACACACAAAACATTTGATAATCCTATATACATTCTTTTCTGTTTTACGTACATGACTGCAAACAAATTTCCCTTTTAAAACGAAAAAAGACCAACTATTCCCATACATACTGTGCAAGAGACAACATTTCCATTCTTGTGGACAGTAACAATATTAATATTGACAGTGCAATGATCGTACCAACAACTACAGATGCAATCATATAAACGTGATAAACCAGAAATTTTATGGAAAGACTTGATAAATGAGCTGGGTACCCACTGAAACAGCCACAATCTTCAAAGGAAGCTTTTGCGAGGAAGATCAGGATTACAGCAATAAATGTTTAAAAAAAAAATGGAAAGAAAAAAATACAAAGTCTATCTCCTTCACTTTTGTCCATTTAAGTCCACTTGCTCCTTCATACAAATGAGAAGGCATTGAGTAAGAAAACCCTTTCAGTATCCACAGTTCTGTGTAATTGCAACAGTTTTTTCTAACCTCCAAAGTTTCATCCCTCGCTCATGAGTTCAGGTGTTCCACCTGTATGGCGGAAGCCTCCACGGTGATGCAGAGGTCTTTGTGAGGGGAGATGTCAGACACACTGACAGTTTTATACTGCACATCAGCAGAAGTTAATGGTTTGTACTGGTTCAGGTCGAATATGCACGGCTGACCGAAGACGTCGGTCCTCTCGACTCGGCTCTGTGCGTCTCCTTCCGAGCCGCCTCCTTCAACGCGGCCTGGGCTGTGGCTTTGCTGGGTTGATCCAGGTGGAGACGGCAGCATATCTGGGGCATGTTTGCGCATGTGTTTCATCAGATACGTCTCCTACAGGCAGAGAGAGATGCATATTAGTATCATCTTGAGAACGGGAACTGGGAATGCTGCTCATTTATGGTATGAGATTAGATGTTCATTTTTGTACCGAGGTATATGTGCGGTTGCATAAACCGCAGGAGTACAGCTTAGCGTGCTTGACCGTGTGAGTGGACAGATGAACCTCCAGGCTGGCTGCGTCTACATAACCACGGTTACAGTGGTGACACTTATACGGTTTGTCCTTGTTGTGCTGACGCCGATGAGACTGGAAAATATTGGAAGAAATATTGAAATGACAGTTCACTAAAAAAATGAAAACTCACCCTAGAATTTTTTCAAATGTGTCAAAAGCTCTCTTCCAATTAATGAAATTAAATGGGGATCAGGGGTTGTTAAGCTCCACAGAGCACCATAAAAGCATCATAAAACAACCCATATGACTTAGATGATTAATTCAAGTGTTTTGAAGCTTAGTGCGAGGAACAGAGTGAAATGTAAGTAATTATTCAATGAAAATGTTGCAAGCAGGGTTGTGCAAAACTCAAAATTGATTATAATTTAAAATAACTATTTTCAATTTATTCCTGTGACGGCATTCCTTAATACAGTCTTCAGTGTCACATGATCCTTCAGAAATCATTCTTATATGCTGATTTGCTGCTCAGTAAACATTTCTTATTACTAATACATTTTTTCAGGATTCTTTGATGAACAAAGTTTATTTGAAACAGAAATCTATTGTAACATCATGTCTTCTTTACTGTCTTTTTATCAATTTAATGTATTTGCTGAATTAAAGTAGTATTCATTTAAAATAAAACTTAAACTTAATACACTTGACCCCAAACTTTTGAACAGTAGTGTATATCTCTATAACTATCCGAATCCTTAAACATTTTTCAAAACTTTCAAAAAGGCTTTCAATAAGCTAAACTTCAGAAATTGTGTTGACAAACTACTTTTCTAGTTCATTTACAGTTACAATGACATTTCTTTAAAATCCAATTTATTTTAATATTAATTTATTGTATTCAAATTCAAATAGCAATTTTGCATTCTGTTTGCTACCTTACATCAAACTTAAAGGCATTCTCAAATAAATTCTAAACTTCACACGTCCTTCAGTCATAGTCCCCATTTACCTTCATATAATGGAAGAGAGCGTTCAGGTTTTGAAAGACATGAGAGTGAGAAAAGGATTGCTTACTCCTTAAGGAAAACTGTAAATTAATATTCTAAATAGGAGTGACACTTATAAATAATCGACTTTATAGTAGAGCTGCACAATTCTACGGAGCCACATGTGCTCGGAGGGACATGGTGATGAAAAAAAAAATTAGATGGGAAGAAAAATTATGTAAATGTTTTTGCGTTCTCTCGCAAATGTTTTGCGTTTCCCCGAGAAACTTAGTGTTCGCACGGAAAATTGTGTTCTTTGCGAGTGAACGCAAAACATTTTGACGGCGAATGCAAAGTTTCTGGGAGGAAAGCAAAACATTTTTGAGAGAACGCAAAAGCATTGACAAATAATTTTTCTTCCCATCTCAGAATTTTTTCATTCACCATGTTTCTTTCAGGGGCTCTGTACAATTCTGGACAAATTGAGAATCACAATATTTTTTGGGTTTAAAATGGAGATCAAGATTCTCCAATGATTCTGAATAGACAACTATTCAAATTTTCATGAAATTTACTTGTTAATTGCTGCAGTCTATTTAATTTTTTATTTTATTAATTTGAATAATTGGTTTAAATGAATGATTCAATGACTCACTCATAAATACTTCACTTGTTTCATTACTGGATGAATCAGCATTTTTAAACGAATCTCCTGAATGAATAATTCAATGACAAATATTTTTTTTAAAAGTCAATTGTCGCCACCTACTGGTGTAACAATGTAATTGATACAATCTTTATCTGAAGCATCAAGTTGCATTCAAGGGGTGATTTACTTTTTTTTTTTTTTTATCGCTACCTAAGGAATCAGTGTTTATATCTGAACTATAAACTTTTATCCCAGTACTTCTGTGATAATTTGAATTATTGTAACAGACATAATGATACTGTGTGTGGCTGAAAGACTGTGAAGCTGTTTTATACATATGACAACGGCTTTCTCTGGCTCAGCAACAGCATAAATGCATATTTGAATGTTCACTGTGATCATCCTTGTCAAAGGTTTAATAGACATAGCAGAATTATCGTAATTTAGAGATCGCAATCTTGTAACAATTAATCGTGCAGCTCTAAATAGAGAAACAGAGTACTTTTCTCACCTGCAGATTAGAGAGCTGAGTGAAAGACTTCTCACAACCCAAGTGTGTACATTTGTATGGCCTGTCTCCTGTGTGGATCCTGAACAGGCACAAAATTTATGTCAAGAGGTAAGAAATTAATGGAAAACTAAACAAAATAAGGTGTAGAAAAAGCCATAAACAAATGAAAACAAACAAAAAACATGTCCATTACTGCACCTGTGGTGTTGCTGTAAGTGACTGAGCTGTCTGAAGGTCTTCTGGCAGTAGTTACAGGTGTAAGGTTTAACACCTGTGTGGATTCGTATATGCTGAGCAAGGTAGCTTGTGTTGGCGAAGGATTTCGAGCAGTGAGGACACTTATGAGGTTTGGATTCTGTGTGGTTTCTGTAAAGGAAAGACAAACATGCTTACCTATGGACTCAATAATTTATAGACGCTAGACAAATATTTGACATGACAATATTGTTCATTTCTACACTCACTCTGCTGATCTTTCTTTGGTGGTCCCTACTGCCAACAAATGTCAAAAGTGCGCAGTGTATTTCGAAGACACATTTGAAAGTGGTGTGGTAGGTGTTTGAATGAGGTCACAGAAAGGGCAGATCCATTTCTCAAAAAAACATTAGCACTCAATCCTCACAGGAACTCTGCGGGCCACAGAGCCCAATCCCATGTCCAAGTGCGATCAACAGTAGACGAAACCTTTACATGACCTCTATTTCAGAGCGGGGCAGAACCTCATAAAACTTCCACACAGTTATGGGACAATAATGTAGAGTCAAAGAGAACTAGGCTTTCACTGACAGCTTCAATTTCAGTTCAATCCTTCAGTCGGTGTGTGCAAGTAGTCCACAGTGTGGTGTAAAAAATGTAAGTAGTCCGCAGTAATAAAAAGTGTGCCAGAGGAGAAATAAATTATACAAACAGAGAAAAGAAAATTTAAAAAAAATTATTTAATTCTTTTGAGATGGAAAATAGCTTTTCCTGACCATCTTTAGTTTCTTCTAGCAATTTTTCTTCCAGTCCATCAGTGAGACATTTAAAGTGCAATCCACCCACTACACATGGTGACATCATGCTATAGCTGACTTCACCATTATAAAGACTGTGTGGTATATATTTAAACAGTCCATTAGACATAAACTTGTATTTAAGCAAACCATCACCAGAGTATGTTGCTATAGCAACAAGGAAAAGAGCATGAGGCCCTGTTGTCAACCTTTCCAACGTGACCGTGTAATGTCTCAGGGGGCGAGCACCCAGGACACGTGTTTGCGTTTAAAAACTGCTAGATGAGCACAACGGAAAGCAGAATGCGGAGGTCACAAGAAGCACTTTAAACGCCCAGGATTAGTCAGGTATACATAAAGTAGGTGGGTTGAAAATATTGTTAGCTACCACTTTCGAAGTGAACAAAATAAAGTAAATAAATGATAATAATAATTACCTTGAAACTAGCATTAGCCTTTATGAAAAGTAATGCTGCAGAGAAACTTTTTTATTTAGATTTGTCAAGCACTTTTTTTTCAACAAAAAAATATTATTCCAAATCAATGTGTTAACTTTGACAGCCCTAAAAAGACATTTTGTTAAATATTTTTATTTTCTCTCCAATTTTTCACCACACTCACAACACTGAGATACATTACAATGGTCCGAGTACCAATAATTTTATGCGTTTATATTTTTATGCATTTATAATTTTCTACAGTTCAACTAATACAGAATCAGATGTTTTCAAACCAGTGTCAAAGAAACCTCAGGGTTTGCTTCAATACAATAATAATAATAATAATAATTTAATTTACAAAACTTGTTTTTATATTATAATATGAAACTTAATATTTTTCTCAGACATTATAAATGGTCTTTATAGGTCTGCAGCAGCCTTTATATTTCAAAAAATACTCAAAGAACATTTTTAAGTAAATATCAAAATGAATATCCATTATTCATATAGCACATTATAATGTTGTGATGCCTAAATACGTGAATCATTTATAACTACTGGTTTAAGTTTCTGGTAACACTTTTCTTTAAGTCTTTATATATAATGCATTATAGAAATATTTTAATGTATTAATTATGCCTTGTATTGCACCTTACAATGAATTGTAAAATTCTCATAAATAATTGTAACCACAGTTATAATATATCTATTCTTTGTTATGCCTTTTAAAAGTATAATTCATTAGAACACACATAAATAAAAAAAAACAATTTCAGATGTAACAAGGAATCTTCAAATAAAATAATGCATCATCTTAACTTTGGTTACAATTATTTATGAAAAGATTTAATGCATTATTACATACATTATATGAATATCTTTATAGTGCATTATACATAAAGGTTTTCAGTAAAGTATTACCAAGTTTTTTTTAGTGTTTTAATTTCATTTTAGAACTGAAACATCAGCAATTTATTCGTATTTGGTCATATAGGACAAACGCTATAGATGACCAACAAGCTGATTCGCTCTTTAACGTGTTTAATGCAATTTGAATTTCGATATCATATCTTTAGCAAATGTGTCGATATCGTGAGGAATTGGCGAACTCACACACAGACGCTTCCGCAGTCCACTCCCTATACTAAAGTCCATCACACACACTCTCCACCACCCGCCTGCTTTGCCACAGACACCCACACACAAACACACACACACGCTTGTGGTGCGGTGCTGAATACCGTGTGTGCTGCTGTAAGTGACTGAGCTGTCTGAAAGCCTTCTGGCAGTAGGAGCAGGTGTAGGGCTTGGCACCGCTGTGGATGCGGATGTGCTGGGCCAGGTAGCTGGTGTTAGCGAAGGATTTGGAGCAGTGCGGACACTGGTGAGCTTTCACCTCCGTGTGCGACTTGGAGTGCAGCTGCATATCTGACTTACTGCAGAACGTCAACCCACACATCCGGCACCTACAGACAGAAAAACACACACACACACACACACACACACCAAGGGGTGGACAGAGGGATGAGAGAGGAGGAAAACATGGGAGAAGACAAAGTACGGATGAAAACGGGACAAAGAGAAAAGGAAAGTTACAAGCCTGTCCATCAATAGTGAAAGGAGAAACATGAGACACGACAAACAGGCAAGAAAGAGACACAACACAAGCGGGAGGGTGAGAGACGAGGAGGTCAGTGGAGAACGATCCAGAATGAAATCGTAGACCCTGGCGCTAGAAAAGAAAAATGAGATGGAGAGGCCAGAAACGCGAGTGCAGATGGGTGACAGAAGTGTGTGTGTGTGTGTGTAGATGTATGTAGCTGAGGCTGCACATGCTAATGAGCAGAATAACACACACTTCTACAGATGCACAGCAGACAAACTCGTTGCGAAGCCTTGAAGCCGGCGATAGTGTGTGTCAGCCCGGAGGGACATGCATTTCTGCCGTATGAAAATGAAGTTGCTTAGGAATTCCTGCCTCTGTCTTTGCCTCTTCTAATAGATTGTAATAAACACACACTGAGATCATGCTGAGCTGATGTCTCTTTGAAAATCCATACCTGTATGTTTTACCACCTTCTTTCCCAGCATGCCCTTCTTCTAGGGACAGACTGTAAGGGTTGGCAGAATGATGCTACAGAGAACAAAAAAAAAAAACCTGTTGTTAAAAACTTATTGAAAAAATTATTTGGCACTAGATTGGTCACAGTAAGATTTATTTTTTATTATTTATAATGTTACAAAAAAAGTCAAATAAATTTCTGTTCATTAAAGAAACCTGACAACTGTTTTCAACATTGATTAAATGTTTCTTAAGCACCAAATCAGCAATAAATTGATTTCTGAAGGATCATGTGAAACTAAAGACTAGAGTATGTTTGCTGAAAATTCAGATTTGCCATCACAGAAATCAAGCAATCAATCAATATATATTGCTATATATTATATATATATATATACATATATATATATATATATATATATATATATATATATATATTATATATATATATTTAATTAACAATATTACTCTTTTTTTTATATATATACTGTATTTTGATCAAATAATGCAACCTTGGTGAGCATAAGTAAAAAAAAAAATAATAATTTTATATATATATATATATATATATATATATATATATATATATATATATATATATATATATATTATTTTTTAAATCTAACCAACCCCAAAATTGTGACCATAAGTGTATCTGGGCTAATCACTATTTTGTAAGTTAAAAAAATGTACTAAAAACAATTTCACTATATGTTATTAACGTGTTGTCATACCTGTCCTGAAAGACCCAAAATCAAGGCATCTGTCCCAGTAGGTGAGCCAATCAACGGGAGTGTGGCTTTCTTCTTTCTGCCCCGTTTCGCCGGTAACGGGATGATGACCGGTGAGCAGGTCAAGGAGTCATTTCTCTTGTCTGGTGGAGTCATGCAAGAGTAAAATGCTTTAATTATTTGAGACAAGACTGATGAGAAAATAAAAAGTATCTGTGACCATTTCAGGCATATCAAACACTCAATAAAAGATTGAGTTAATCTTTACATTAGTGCTTAATCATATCTCACCAAAAATCATACCACGTGCATGTCTATGTTTATGTAAAATAAGGTGCATTACCCGTTTGGACTGTTATCATGGTGGTGGATGGATGTCCATGAATAAGGGACTGAGCAGATGATACTGGAGACACCAGAGTGACCAAACCCGCTAGAAAGAGTGTGGAAGTGATGGAAGACTTATCAAAGTGTAGAAACGTAATGATAGTGTAAACTAATGAGAAAAGACCCTGTAGCAGTTTAACAAACACACACACACACAGTACCTGCCGTCATGATGCCTGTAGGCGGTACCGGCACCACTGTGATACTGTGTGAGGAGTGAGACGGTTGTGCATGCTCTTGTTTTAGTGTCCTTGCTGTCGTTGTATCTCTGGCACCCCCAGAAACCGCCACCACCGCTGTGGTGGGATAGTGGGCGGGGCCATGCGAGTAGGTGGGGCTTTTGTCCTGAACAAGCTGCTCCTTTACCTTATTAAGAAATACAGCATTCTCAATCTAAAACCAAACAGGCAAAATTGGGTTAGACAAATAAAGACAACATTTTTTTGATAATGGTTTTTGTTTAAAAAAAAGAAGACTTATTGTCACCAAGGCTGCTTTTATTTGATTAAAAACTAAAGTAAAAACAGTAACACTGTGAAATGTTATTACAAGTTAAAATAACTGTTTTCTATTTTAAAATGTAATTTGATCCTGTGATGGCAAAGCTGAATTTTCAATATAATGTTCTACTGTAATATATTATAAAATATAATTTAATCTTGTGAAGCAAAGCCAAATTTTCAGCATCATTACTCCAGCTTTCAGTGTCACGTGATCCTTCAGAAATCATTCTAATATGCTGATTTACTGGTTTAAAAAACATTTCTCATTCACTAACTTTCCAGTGTCTGTTTCTAAACAGGATAAAAGTTTGGGTGTCATCTTTGACAGTACTCTATCATTTAAAGCAGACGGTGTCATTCGCTCTGCATATTTCCACATTCATAATATTAACAGACTTCATCCGGCTCTCTCAGTAAAGAGCACTGTGCAATTCTTATTCATTCTTTAGTCACTTTCCGTATTGTTTACTAAAACGCTCTTTTTTATGGCCTGCCTTCAAAGCTTCTCTACAAACTCCAGCAAGTAAAGAATTCAGCTGCTCAAATTATCTGCAGAACTCCTCTAGCTGAACACATTACTCCCATACTACAACACTTGCATTGGCTCCCAGTTAAATATCATATTGATTTTAAAGTTCTTCTTCTTCACTGAGTGCAAGGCACTCAATGATCTTGCCCCTTCATATTTTTATGACCTTCTTCATATTTACACTCTTACTCCTACTTTAAGATCATCTTCTGCACTCCCTCTTGTTGTACCTTGAACTCGCACTACTTCAATGGGGTCCCGAGCCTTTAGTCATGCGGCAAAACTTGTTGCCACAGGATGTGCGAAACAGTGAAAATCTTCATGTTTTTAAATCTTGCCTTAAGACCCAACTTTACAGACAGGCTTTTATGTGATTACTTTTATGCTTGTATCAAGTCTGTCCAGGCTGTAATAGTAAGTGGTTATTTGTTTAATGTTGATTATTTTATTGTGTTTCTAAGGTGTCATGTAATAATAATTTATTATCAATGTTGAAAAACAGTTGTGCTGCTTAATATTTTTCTGGCATTCATTTCAAATAGAACAGCATTTATTTGTTTTTTTTGTAACAATGTAAAAGTCTTAATTATCACCTCTGATCAATTTAATGCTTCCTTGCTGAATACATTTTTTTTTTAAGTCTTACTGAACCCAAACTTCTGAAAGGTACTGTATATAATGTAAAATACTATATAAAGCATGCAAATGCATTAATTTGGTACTATATTAATGCTATTATAGGCCAGGCATAAAATGTAATAGGGTCATCACCTGTCAAATCAACCAAATTTCGGAAACTTCCCCAGCTCAAATTTTTGATTTTGTTAATATTTTTTCTACAGAAAGACAAAGATAAATAGTGAAAAAAGCCAAAATATTAAATGTCACAGATGTATATCCACTATTTTGTCGAGGGGGGTCAAAATTACAATTTTCACCTGAGACTGGAGTCAATTTACAGGGGGGTAAAAATGTCTTTAGAAAGATGGCAGCATCATTATTTTATTTCTACATAGAGTTGGTTGGTCTATTAGTAAAATCGGTTGACTTTAGCAATCTTTCTTTCATTAAAGGTATAGTGGAGGATCTTTCCGAATTTTAGATAAGACCCGCCCTCTCCACTTTTTTAATAAGTTTGATTGATTCACCAGAATGATTGACAATTAGGAGGACCAATAGTATAGGTGATCCACCCGAAAGTAAAAAATCCTCCACTATACCTTTAAATGCTAACAGTGACAGTTCAAAAATGGCAAAAAGCACTTCTTGTTTTTTTGGACTCAAGTTTACATGCCTGTAACTCTAAAAGTATTCAAGATATCTTAATATCCTTCTAGATTATCATTCTTAATGAACTTTACTTTTGAAATCTTCATTTTCAAGGCCTTATATATTGTTCACTCCCATAGATATGGGGATCTCCAAGCAGCTTGATGTTTAAATTGTTGAATTTTACCCATTTTCAGTGATCGAAAACCAAATGTGGTCCACTTTGCACAAAGCTAAAACTTACTGCATTTAAAAGAGGAACATCTGAAGAATAAATAATGTTTAAACTAGAAATGTATCTTGTTTCCCTCTATTAACTAGTGTCAACTAGTCTCGCCCCTGTGAAGGCCTCCTTCCTTCCCTTTACCTCTGTACAGATAAAACGTTGTCAAAATGATTCCAGTTCACATGGCTACGCGGAAGCAACAAAAATTTCTGTATTATGATTTTTAAGGCCAGACAAGTAATTAAACTGAACACGTAATATGCGTGCACGCCGTTGCCGTTTGCGGATTCGTATCTTTGGGGTTTGCACGGAGATGTTAACGTTTTTCAAAAATTTTCAACGCTTGCGCTTTGGAACCTATTTCGGGGTTTGCGTTCTCGAGCCGCCGTGCACTGTTGTTGTGCGGATGAGCAGGCCTGAGTGCGTTAAGGGTTTTCTGTTGGAACAGTGTCGTGTAAGCGGCCCCTAAGTTAATAACTAATGATCTTTGCAATGGAAGTGAATCAATCAAAACTAACTTTATCTGGATAATAACTTTATTCTAGAGCTGCTGTAAAGCCAAAACAATCTCCGTTACTTTAATTTCCTATTATCACTGTAAAGCTGCTTTGAAACAATCTATATTGTTAAAAGCGCTATACAAATGAAGGTGACTTGGACTTGACTATTAAAAGAATTGCATAAAACATAACCAGAAATCCACTGGAAATGGTTAAGTTGAGGCACATTAACTTGCTCTCAAAAGTGTATTTATAAGAATCTATATTTGAATCAGTTTTAGGGATATTTGGAAGATGGGATTTTGTTCATTTTAACTTCTGAAGCTGCCAAGAGTTTAAATATGCAGTATCGTTTCATAAGAACGAGAATCTAAAATGACATTAAGATATCTTTAACACTTGAATTAAAGACATGTAAACTTCAGAAAAATGTGAGGTGTGTTGTATTCAATTTTTTTGATGGGGGGAACAAGATACATTTCAAGTTTTAGTGTTATTTGTTCTTCAGACATTCTTCTTTAAACAGAATAACTATCAGCAGTTTAAGAAGTAACCTACATTTGGTTCTTGACCATTGAAAATGGGTAAAATTCAACAATTTGGACATGGAGTCACATTGAGGTCCCCATATCTATGGGACTGAACTATATAGGGTCTTAAAAATAAAAATTACAAAAGGAAAGTTTATTAAGAATGAGAATCTAGATTCTAGAAGGATATTAATATATCTTTAATACTTTTAGAAACAACTTTAGAAAAAGAATCTTTATGGCAACAAAGGTTGTTTTTTTTTTGCAATTGAGCTGATAAAAAACACACGAAATTTAACATTTTAAACAAATTAAATTAAATTAAATTAATACATAATTAATGTATTAAATTAAATGTAATACAAATTTAAAATTATTAGTTTTTTAGATATTCCTCTTTAAAAAAAAAAATCAGTATGCAAAGTGACCCACATTTGGTTTTTGACCACCTAAAATGTGTACAATGTGACCAATTTACTCATGGAGCCGCATTAAGATCTCCATATCTCTGAGATTGAACCATCGAGGGCCTTTAAAATGAAGATACCCAAAGGAAAGTTTGTTAAGAACCAGAATCTAAAAGGATATTAAGATATATTTAATACTTCTTAAGTTACGGAACACAAGAAGTGCTTTTTGCTATTTTTGAACTGTCCCTGTTGGTATATAATGAGACAGAGTTTGCTAAAGTCAACCGATCTTACTAATAGACCAACCAATCTCTGTGTAAAAATAAAATAATGATGCGGCCATCTTTCTAAAGTCATTTTACCCCCCTGTAAATTGATTTCAAATCTCAGGTGAAAATGGTAATATTGACCCCCCTCTACAAAATTGTGGTTTACTCAGTAAATATACAATATACATTGAATATTTTGGCTTTCGTCACTATTTATATCTTTCTACATAATAAATATTAACAAAATAAAAAATTTGAGTCTGGGACCTCTGGTTGAGTTGACACGGAATGACCCAATAATCAATTTTCAAACTTAGACAGCTGAAATATGCATACCGGTGTGCTTACCTGTCCCTGCACAGGAGACCAAAAGTATGAAGAATTAAAATGGGAATCCTCCATCATCCCTGAGAAAAGAAAGTAGGCATTTTGATATTCAAAAACTGTGTATACATTGTAACCTTTGACCTTATGGATAGGAACATAATTGTTTTACCTGTGGGGTGTATAATTTGATAAAAGATACAGAAATAGAATAATAATAATAATAATTTCGCATTTTACAGATGAACTATTTTAATAACACAATTATAAATGGAATTGGACAACATGAATTATGCGGGACATTTTATTCAGGAAGAGCTGGTGTCTGTCATGAGTCTATGTATGGTCAACACAACACTGCAACAAATAAATCATGCGTTTCACATCAGCAAGTTGTTATAAACTTCATACGTGACTGTAATACATATTATCCATATGACAGAACCAGCACCACTCGTGAATCTGTGTTCAGGTTATATTTTTACAGATGGCGGGTTAATGCAGAAGCTCTTGCGTCTATATGTAACGTATGCAATTTTTCATAATGTTGCAGAGAAGAGAATGTGCTTTGCTTTATTCTTTATTGAAAGCGATGCATTGTAAAATCCAGTTTTTTGACCATATTATGAAATAATCAAATATTTATTTGCAAATAACCAATTATATCTAAATATCTGAATATTATTGACAGGCTGGGGCGAATCTACTGTGCGATAACCGAGGCGGATCTGCAGCCCACATCGTGACGTTACCCGTGCATTCACTCTAGTGTCGGCTAAAATAAAAAAGGAAAGGCTAAAAAGGATAGAAAAAAAAGAACAAGTGGGGAAAAAAACGTCGACGCTGGAACCGAGGCGGTTTTACGCAGACTTCCGGCACATGAGTGTCGACGATCGGGCGACAGCAGCGCCAGCGGCTCACATCAACAGCCAAAAACAAGCTTCAAAGTGAAAAATAAAGACTGATTACCAGCTCCCAAGACTTTAGCTTCGCCCGCCGGGGATTTCCTCCAATCAGGATAGTTTGAGAAGTCTTTCCGAACCCACCCGATTAAAGAATTTCAATGTTTTTTTTTTTCCTCCCTTGTGTTTTTTTTTTCTATTTTTTTCTATTCTTACGGAGTTGGCCGAACTGTCTACACAGCACTTCCTCCCGAGCGGCGCGAATGATGCCCGTGCGTGCGGACGTCATTTCCGTCTAGTAAGGTCAAACATATCCAAGAATATTGTTCTTATTAACACGTTAATTATGCTTTTTCACTAAAATACATTATTTTGTACTATACAAAAATTTAATTTAGAGTTTAAAAACCTTTCGACATAAAAAATATTGCCATTTCTGTAAGGCATTTCTATGTTTTCAAATGTATTTACGCGTAGATGTATGTTACAAAGCAATGCTCAATTAATCTGTTTGGGTATGCCATGTTTTTTGGTTTTTTTGTATTTTACACCTGTATGTATGTGTTGCTTAAAAAATAAAAACATTTAAAAGAAGAGCTGTGTTGTAGTACACAAAGTAAGGTTCCAATGCCATGGAAATATCAGGTAATTTTAAAATTGTATGGAAATGTAAAAAAATTACACGAATAACATAAATAACAGAATATCGAATCTGTAATTTAGTATTAGCATTTCGGGCAGCCACAATGTCTTCAATTTCTTCTTTACATGTATAGCCTATTTTTTCTTTTCCTCTCTCTTATACTTTGTTCATGTTGTGTGATACCTTAGGGGAAAAAATCACTGTTTAAATTTCACGTGTCCAAACTGACATACAGTATGGAAGCTCAGAGATAATTAATGTAATATTAATGATACTAGCAGCAGGTAAATGAAACACGAAAGTAAATGTATTTCCCCAATTCCACGCGATGTCGCCAGAGAGATCAGACAGACTTTAGATGAGGTCACATTTTGAATCTGCTGATTTCCGGCAGATGAGGTCTGTGTACACGTCTACATACAGTATCCGTGAGTGTAGTCTGGAGAGCAATAACAATTCCGTTAACCCTTGTCTACAATATCAACCGTGGATTCAATATATATAAAACATCATCAAAAGCATGCACGTCTAACAAAGAGCTTACTGACTTGACGAGGAATCCCTGCAGTGTGAATTACATCGGCACTGGGTTAGTGTTTACACTCAGTTCAGATGGGGGAGGTGAGGAAACTCCAAAAGAAGTTAAGGCAAATTGAGAACTTGGAAATCAAAATTTCCCTCACTCCCGAGGAAAAAATAAAGGTACAGCATTATCATGGTCTTCTTCACTCACATGAAATATTTGTATCCTCCTACTGGACTCAAAACAGTGCAGAATTTGTGCACATAACCATATATTCAGACCACATACTGTATGTTCAGTTGGAGGTCTCTGAACTGCCACTTTTCCCACTTCACACATTAAAAAAAAGATCACTCAGGTTCGACTTACAGAATGGAAACACATAATTTCAAGGATAACTAATGCATTCAGCTAAACAATAACTTTAAGTTTTGTCTTTTATGATTATTGCAATCTCAAATCTCTAATCTTTTACTCTTTGTAGGTCTCAAAGAAGGTGGAGCTTCGCTCCAGATTGGCTGAGCTTCTGCTGCAGCATTCTGGCCCCCAGCAAACTCAAGGGATTGTGGGAAAAGAGGAGGATAGAATGAAAAGACAAGTGTAAGAAAGAATGAGTGACTAGGTAGGGAAGGGGAGAGCGAGACTGTCGGGGCGCATGAGATTAAACTCTCTGCCGGTGGCTAGTCCTCCACTGTCTGGCATCTAGGCAGTATTGATTCATAACATTTCTTTAAAAAGTCTATGCTTGAACTCCCACATCCAGGCTTTCTGTCTTGCACATTGCTATTTAATAATATAGGTGTTACAACAAAGGTATAACAGGACAAGCATTTGTTTAACACATTTGGACAGGCTTGAGGATTATGCAAAGTGATATTTTTTTGAGCTTGTTGATGTTTATTTTTCATGATAGTGAGGAGGTCACAGAGCAACATGTTGCCCGTCCTCCTGCGCTAAAGATTGCACGAGAGGAGAGAGGAGAGAATGATGGAAGCCAGACAGATGGCAGAGGAGAGACGCATTTCCCCGTCAGCACCAGTGTGGAAGAACAAGAAGGTCAAATTAGTGCACTTATCACACACACAATTACAGTTACTCGCACAGATGTTGATTACAAGCCTGCTTGTCTTTCACAGGAAGTTCTGCCTTATGGCTGTCTCATGCGATGATATAACAGATGGTTCTTTTATCGGCATTCACGGGAGAGAGAAAAAATGACCTCAGCTTATACAAAACTGTTTGTGTGTCTTCATACATTGCAGATGTCCAATTCAGATCTCGCAAACAAACTTGGGAAAAGTCGAAGTTTCGTCTCAGAACTCTGGAGGGTCACAGTGACATCATCACCTGTGTGGTCGCCGTCGACAATCTTGTGATCTCTGGCAGGTACTGGAACCAATGAGGAATATATATATATGTATATAAAGAGTTTATGACTAACTGACTGTGAAATTGGTGACATATCCGTTAATGCCTCACTCTGCTTCCCTCTTCTCTTTTTTTTTCACCTACCATTTTAAGTCGAGATACAACAGTTAAAGTGTGGCATGTTCCCACGGCAACAGAGCAGCGCAATTTGGGAGGTCACAGCGGTGGAGTCACCTGTCTTAGTGCACCACCTCCAGAGTACTGCAGGAGATTGGGTACACACACAACAGACTCACACTCTCTCAAGCCCGGGAAAGTAAAGAATAATTGATCCTGTTGACGGGGCCAGCCGGTTGATACAGATGTACCCACGATTGTTCACTCATCCTTTATGCTCTCTCTCCTTTCTTCCACCTCTTTTGTTCCAGCTACTTATGCCCTCCTTCCCATCTGTCCCTTTTGCTCTCCATCACTCCCTGTCCTGCTGTTTTGACAGTGCATTTGTTCTTCACATCCTTTGTCCTTCGTTCTCCCTTTTCTCATGTCCTGCAGTCACTCTTATTTTTTATCTCATTCACTGTCCCGCTCTCTCATTCTCTTGATCTGTTTTTCTGCAGCACGTGCATTCGACTTGGCTGACAAAGAAAGATTTGTTCTAAGTGGTTCCACAGACTGTTGTGTGAGAATTTGGGCTTTGAGCTCGGGTGAGTCACACACACACACACACACACAAATATATGTATGTATATATATATATGTGTGTATATATTTGGGTATATATATATATATACAGTATATATATATATATATATATATATATATATATATATATATATATATACATATATGTCCATGTTAAATTGGCAGTAAAGATGTTATAAAATGTTACAAAAGATTTCCATTGCAAATAAATGCTGTTCTTTTGAACTTTCTTTTCATCAAGAAATTATGAAAAAAATGTGTCATGGTTTCCACAAAAAAATATATTAAACAGCAAAACAGGTTGTTAATCATATAAATGCATCATTGGTAAACATAAGAGACTGATCTGCCAGAAACCTTTACGGGACGATAAATCTTTCTAAGATAATCATGTTTAATATTTCAATTACTACAACTGTGGTTAAAGCTGAATGTATGACATAATGTATTCAAATTTTGATGTGAGTTATATTTTCATAAAACTATTTGAAAAGAATAAAAAACAACTGTTCTGTATATCAGGAGATAAAAAGTCATAATTGGTCTAAATTATTAATGTTATTCCTTATGTTATGGTAACAAAACTTGCAGGACTAATTCAGTTCATTTCTTGTGTATGAGCTGAATGTCTGGATTGCAGTTCAGTAAATCTCACCTCCTCTCATTCCAAATTCAGCATCCTGTGATGTGTGAGCAATGTGATTCAAATTCACACTCATGAATCAAAAGAATGACAGTTTTTAAAATTCGGAATTTTGCCAAACCATGCTTAAAATGTAGTGGCATTAGAAATACTTGTTTTAAATGTTCCTTAAAAAAAAAAAGGATTGCAATGTTAAAGGATGATGTTCTGTTGTAATGGTTGCAGTGTGTTCTGAATGTCCATTATCTGAATCTCAAGAATCAAGTCATTATATAACTGGTGAAGAGGGTACTCACTCCTTTTTTGGAAACTGCAATTTTTTCCAACCCCTGCTGATGAGGGTGAATTAAACTCAGGTGTGTTTGGGGTTTGCATCACATGCTGATTTTGTTACTCCTGCAGGTCAGTGTGTTAAATCCATCTACACCTTCAATGCAGTCACAAGTCTGTGCTTCATTCCTGAAGGAGAGGGCTTCATTGTTACTGGTTCAGGTACAGTAGGTATCTCTCTCTCTCTCTGTGTGTGAGAGAGAGAGTACTTGTACAACTATCTTTGTGAGGACCAGTTTGAGTTTTAGACCATTGGAGTGAGGACAAAGAGAGTAAAGTGAGGACATTTTGGCCGGTCCTCACTTTCTGAGACCCCTTTAAAGGCCTGTTTGAGGGTCAAGACGTGTTTTTTTAGGGATAAGGTTATAATTAGGTTTAGGGTAAGGGTTCGGGTTAGGCACTTAGTTGTGATGGGTAAGGTTAGGGTAAGCGGCTAGAGATTGCATTGTGTCAATGAATGTCCTCATAAAGATAGATGTACAAGAATGTGTGTGTGTGTGTGTGTGTGTGTGTGTGAGAGTGAGGGTGAGGTGAGTTGACCATGCCTTGCATCAGTCTCGACATATCAGGTGCATCTTAAGCTCAGTGTTATTGATCTTACTCTAGATGCTGGGAAGCTGCAGGTGTGGAGCTGGAGCTCGCAGGAGAACTGTCAGTCAGTGAACGCACACCTGGACGCAGTCACCACAATACAGGTGGGCGAGCGCCATGGCAACAGAACTGTGCTGGCATCTAGAACTTTCCCAGTCTGCCCTTTAGAGCAGCACATGTTTAAAAAAAAAGAAAGAAATTGTGCCTCCGCTCAAAGCTGAAGTGTTGCCTGTAGAGGAATCCCTTGAGAACACGTTTGCTTCTCGGGCGATCTTAAAGTTCACAGAAATGTACAAGCTATTAAATGCCAACATTTAAACACTTTTCTTCTGCAAGCTTTGTCTCTTCTTACTTAGTGAATAATAAATGCAAATAAGACTATGAAATAAAACTGGGAAGAACAATATATTATAAGGAAATCAGATACAGAATAGAAGTAAATAAATTCTGTTGCAATTGTGAGAATACTGTAACATCAAACAGCGGTGACTCTTTTCCATATTTAATACTGTTAGTTGGCATGAGTTGTCATGGAAACACAGTGGCATTTACCCTCCTCTCTCTCTCTCTCTCTCTCTCTCTCTCTCTCTCTCTCTCTCTCTCTCTCTCTCTCTCTCTCTCTCTCTCTCTCTCTCTCTCTCTCTCTCTCTCTCTCTCTCCGCAGTCCCAGGGTCCTCTGCTGTTCAGTGGCTCCGCCGAGGGATGCGTGTGTGTGTGGGAGGTGTACGGTGAGGGGCCGGAGCCCCTCCGCAGGCTGCACCTCTGGGGCCCGGAAGTCACAGGGTGTAGTGGGGATGACGGGGTGAACGGGAGGCTGATTCTGAGCCCCCGCGGTGACCGTGTGTTTCTCTCGTGTGGGAGGGCCAGCATACGAATCCTAAATTGGAGAACGGGTAATATATTGGTACTTTAATATTGATATTAATCAGGATTATATTTATTAATTTAATCATTAATTAATATTACTTAGGATTTTAAATATATAATATAGTTTTGGGTCGGTACAATTATTATTGATAACTTCACCAAGGCTGCATTTATTTGATTAAAAACTGTGAAATATTATTACAAGTTAAAATAACTCTTTTCTGTTTTATTATATTTTAAAATGTCATTTATTTATTCAAAATAAATTTCTTATTTCTAAATTTCTAAATGTATTTCTTATTCAAAATTTTCAATTTAATATTAAAATATAATTTATTATTGTGATGCAAAGCCGAATTTTCAGCATCATTACTCCAGTCTTCAGTGTCACATGATCCTTTAGAAATCCTTCTAATATGATGATTTGCTGCTTGAGAAACATTTATTATTATTATCAATTTTGAAAACAGCTGTGCAGCTTAATATATTTGTGGAAACCGTGATACATTTTTAGGAGTCTTTGAAGATAGAAGGTAGAAGAAATAGAAGGTTCAAAAGAACAGCATTGAAATAGATTTATTTGAAACAATGTAAAAGACTGCGTGCTTGCTGAATAAAAGTATTATTTTCTTTCAAAAAATCTTAATAAAATTTTAAATGACAGTGTACAAGATCTTGGCTAAAATGTATGCACCCCTTTTAATGGGCATAAATGTTGTGATGTTATTTCCATCAAGAGGTGCATCAATTTTTGGTCAAGATCTTGTATTGACAATGCAAGAGTCCAGCACTCTGTAAAGTCTCCTCCAGCACATCCCAAAGACTATATCAATGAATTTAAGCTCTGGGCTCAGAGGTGCCATAACATGTGTGAAAATTATTCTTCATGCTCCCTTCCAACCATTCTTTCACAATTTGAGCCTGATGAATCTTGACATTGTCACCCTGAGATATGGCCATGTCTTCCTACATGGCTGTTTAAGAAATGAAAAGCTACACACTCCATCAATTAGGGTTAGAAGAACTGTTGCCAAACATATAACATGCTAGAAACATAATTATCACTGCAAAAATGATCCAATCATTGACTCTGAAGCATTTGCCTATTTAAATCCAAACAGCGATTTGTTTTTGTAGCTGGGGCAGTGTATATATACTACCATTTTTATAAACAGTTAATCTCATATCTCAATATTTGATAAAAGCAGCCCTCAAATGAAGATATTTCAAAGACATTACATAAAAGTGAGCAGATGAATATACCAACGTTTCTTTTTTGAATGAATCTAATCTAAATGAAACCAAATGAACACAATCGACAGCCTAATGCGCCTATGTCGACATAATCCTATGATCTGCCATCAACACCATTATTTAGTCAACATCTCATTTTATAAAGCACTTCTCATGGATATGCTGGATTCTGTAGCAATAAATATTTGACAACCCCCATTGGACCTTCATTTGTTCTTTGACTCAGGGCTATTTAACAGATTTATTAATGGAATACATCTTGACTGAGTCTATTCGCTCAGAGCTGCTAATATAATCTGTGTTAAAGTCCCAGTGGCTCAGAGAACACATGCAGGAGAGGGGGCTGTTCTCCCTAGGGGAGAGGAAGACGTAAAAACATCCAGCGCTTTCAAATTTTAATCCCCTTTTCTCACAGGATATTTGTGCTGAAGGCCATTATCTAAAAAAAACAACAACCTGTAAACAATTACATCAGATAAATCAGAGTTGCTGGTAGGAGCACACTACATGATGTGATGCTCTAATCGAGAGTGCTGAGGTTCATAATGAAGCCAGTTCATCAAACAACTCGTAGCTGGAGCTCTCAAAGAAATAATGAGCTTCTTACAGACAGAAAAATACATTTGTATTAACAACATAAAACACACAGCAAATTCGGCAGCTATTGACAGAGTAGGAAAGGAGTCCATAAATAGACAGATTATGTGAATTTAATTACTTTTTTTCCCTGGTTTATTTGTGTTTCGGTGAATAAAGATGTCCCTAATGATGCGTGTTTGCGCTCTCCAATCGTTTGCAGGCGTGATGACTAGACTAACCAATCACAGCAACACTGCTGGTGTCACAGATTGTGTAAATCAAATACCCGGTCTTTTGATTGGTTCTTGTTTTGACCTCGCTAATGGAGAGAGCAAGATTAACCGTGAGTGATTTTAACATTCATTTAACACCCCTGAAAACTGCAAGACAGTTTAATCACAACCCTTTCTTTTTTTCTTTCTCTCACACTCTTTCAGTGTTCTCACTTCCCCAGTGCAGGTACCTGGTTTCGCTCACCTCTTCAGATCTTCCCAGAATTCTTTGTTATGCTGCGTGGCTAACAGCAAGTGGGGACCACCGTTGGGTCACAGGGGGTCGTGACCTCATTGTTTGGGAGCAGCTTCCAGGAAGTTTTAAAAAGAGGTGTGTTTTTTAAGATATAATGGTCCCTTTCGAGTATCTCAAACCCACTTTGTACATCACAGCCCCATTTCCAAGGCCTTCTCTACCTACTATATGTAATGCATTACAGTATATATCAATTCATAGACATTCACTGACACACAGTTCCTAATATAAGACTCTGCTCAATGTTTAATTTAGTCAGTATATCAATATGTACATCAGTAATGAGATACTGGCTGGAATATAGTATCTTTGGGATGCTTATTAATGAGAAATTTGCAGGAATGCTCCAGGCACTTGACACTGAGAACTGTAGCTCACATCGAGCACTGGATGCAGAGCTGATGATCCTTTGTGGAATAAATATTGATTTCTTTGTAACTACATTTTTGTAGAGTCTATAGATACAGGGTCTCAACTGGTGGGATACAGGGAAAACGAGGCTGAATGCAAATAATCAAATGCAACTAGCCATTTAATTCTGCATATTTAGATGAGCAAAAAATAGACTTCTCATGTTTTTAAAAGGAGTAGAAAATCCTTTCCGTATCTTTTGTTGTTGATGTCAAAGTCTTTGCGTCTAAAATTTTGGCACTTAATCTGTCATTTGGACTCTAGCCAAATTAGGCTGATGCCAACATTTCATGGAAATAGTAATAACACTGTTTAATTTCAAGGACATATGTTTAGTCTTGTGCACACTGCTGGCAAAAACAACTTAAAGTGTCGGTAAAATGTCTGTTTTAGCGCTGGTTTGGTCTTAAACTGGTTTGTCTGTCTTGGGCTGGTCTGTTGGCTGGTTTTAGAGGGGTTTTGGGCACTTTTCAGATGGGAGACCGGCTTGGTAAACCCCAGCTTGGTTAGGCTAACAGACCAGATTAAATCATCTAAAACCAGCTAAGACTGTTTTAAGCTATTTTTTCTTCTCCCAGCAGAGTAATAAACAATTTTGGTGTTGTGTTGGCTCACCACTCAATGTCCAATGTAAAATCCAAAACCAAAACACTTTGTGTCCAATATTTAATCTGTCACTTGGAAGCTGGCCAAATTAAGCAGATGCCAACATTTCATGTTTAATGTCAATGTTTAGTTTCAAGGACATTTGTGCTTACATTTGTACACACTGCTGACAAAAACATTTTAAATCAACCTAAGTTGGTTTTCTGGTCTTAGCTGGTCTCCCTGCCTCGTCAGGCTGGTCTGTTTGCTGGTTTTAGAGTGGTTTTGGGCAATTTTCAGCTGGATTGGCTGGGAAACTAATTGTTTGGCGAAATTTTGTAAACGATATCCAGTCATTTAAATAGCAATTTCCACAATTGGGAATATCGCAAAAGCAAAAAGTTTCTCACACAGATTTCGCTCATGCTCAAGTTGGTCTTGAAAGCTGCCTGGACCCTTTTTTGCCCACAAAATTTCACTGAAATATTGCTAATGTGACACCTTAAGCCAGATATGAATAATATTTTTATGTCGAACTGCCTCTGCCTAACTCTTAATGATGCACTTGCTACTTCAAAAGCAGTTTGTATAATGAAGTCATTTCAAACCCATTGACAGCGCGCTGTTGTCAGCAGAGCTGCTTTGCTTTTTGCTTCAGGCTGAGTTAAACATCCTTCTGTCCTTGTAAACAGTGTGACCCAAGTGCCCTGCACTGACTGTCTTCTGTTGTTTTTCCTCTAGAGGCGATGTCACAGTGAGACGAGACAGCCGATTGGAAGATTGTCTTCTGGAATCCGACAGAGACTCAGAAGATGACAATAGTGAGGGTAAGAGAGAGAGCCAAAGACAATGATGTTTTAACCTGTGTTGAATACCAAATATGTAAAAAATATTTTAACAATTTGTTTATGTATTATGTATTTTTTTTATGTATTCAGTTCCAAAGAAAATCTGCAAGAATTCAATAATAAAACTTTTCAAGCACTTTATGGACTTACATTTAAAATGTTTTGGAATGAATTAGTTAACAGCATTCAAAAAGTGATGCTACTAAACATATAGAATTTTATTTCGACAGCCCTAATGAAAATAACTTTTTTTCTCCAGTGGACGATGATGAAGACTCCATAACCCAGGATGCATCTGAAACAGAGGAACCTGCAAGTTCTTCATGGCTGCGTTGTGTTCTTCAGTGAGCGAGAGGAGGGGTGAATGAAAAAAGAGTGCGACAATGGGAAGGAGATTGAAGGAGGGTTAAACAGAATGACTTGGAAAGGAAGAGCGAGAGAAGGCAAGGTCAAGGGATGACGGCGGAGTGCAAGAAATCATGCGAAGGGACTGAAGTGGAACAGATTGACTGACTGGCAGGGAAGAAACAGAAGGAAGAGAGAAACAACAGACTGTTTTCTATGTAAACGTTGATCCAATAAAACCAACCACGTTATGTCTGTGTGCGTGTGAGAGTATTTATCATCGCTGGCACTTCTGTCTATAAATATATATAGCGTTGTTCATCATGTAGGGCTCCCGTCCAATGCTACATTAATGTATATTGATTTTCCTGCCGTTGTCTCTTTGGATTTGTCCTTTCTGAATACTTTTTATTTACTTCAATTGGTCTTCGGAATATTAATAAGACACTCTTTTATTCCGTCCGGCTATTTTCGCCTTCAAAATTCATTTATTTTCTTCTCGCTGTCTATTTAATTTCAAACCAGTTAAGATGCGTAATTAGTATTTAAATCTTTCCTCCAATCCTCTCTTCCTCCCTCCCTCCTGTAGCGCTCTCCCTGTTTCTCTCTCTCTCTCTCTCTCTCTCTCTCTCTCGCTCTCTCTCTCTCTCTCTCTCTCTCTCTCTCTCTCTCTCTCTCTCCCTCTTCCGCACTCTATTTCTCACTCGCACAAATTCTACATGTCTCTGTCGCTACGGCAACCAATGCTTTTCCCCTCTTCCAGGCGCTAAGCCTCTCTCCCACTCCCTTCTTCAGTGGCATGAGGTAGGCATGTGAGTCCATATCTGTCTTGAGAGTGAGAATCTGCATGTTTTCAAGTGTGTGTAGATGTGTTGCCTGGAAGTCAGAGTGTGCCGTGAATCTGGATACAGATGTTGAGTTTTGTTTGATGGCTCGGGATGAGGCTTAACGTAGGGAACGCATCCACAGGTGTGTTCGCACTCGTTTGTGAGAGTGTTTCTCTGTTGATCTTGCGCTGCGGTGTGTGATCTGGTGGTTTGGTTCTTAATGACCTGTGTGTTTTTATTTGTGTTGCCTACAGCCATCTGTTTATGGTCTTTTAGTCAGTGTCAAGACTGAAACCTCTCCCTTCCAGCTCTCTTTCTCCTCTCTTTTTGTCATTCTCATTTCAGAGATGATCGGAGCAGCGAGGAGCCAGTGAACAGGCAGAAGCGATGGAGCGATGGTAAGCAGCGAACAGACTGTTTTGGTTGCACTGTGCTCTCAGATCTGACCAATTAGTTTCCTGCAGCCCGTTGGGTTGCATCAGCTTCTGCTTTATGTCTCTTTCCATCTGTGCACGGTTCACACCTCTCAGTTATGTGTTTTTTCCGATCTCTAGCCTTTCCTTTTCAATCCCTCCTTCCGTCTTTTCGTTGCTTTGTCTCTCCTTCCCCCTAGCTCCATCTCTCCCCACATTGGATTCCTTCCCCTTAGGAGCTTCCTGCTGGTCACTGTAATTTTTTGCACTGCCACCGGTGACACAGATGACAGAAAGTGGGAGGAGTTGGGCGAAATGCAGATGCCAGTCACAGCGCAGGCCAGCACCACTCAGCTCTGGGCGGTGGACTGGGGTCCCACGCAGCCCCTGGAGGACGAAACCCATCACGTCCTGTCCAGCCTGGAGACGGAGAGTCTGAGGGTGACCCCGTCCCAGGACTGGACGCATCATCGGAGTGCGGCCACCAATCAGACGCAGCGCCCAACTACTGGAGAGAGGGACACGATAGAGACAGAGGAGCCGGACACCAAGGAAGGTTGGTATCCGTGAAATTAGTTCTTTATCTGAGAGCTGCATTGCCAACAGGGATCTGGGCTCATGCTGGTTCCTCAAAGTAGCAAATCTGCGCTTGAGGAGAGCTTAGATTTCTCTCCCATTGTGCAGAAGGCAGGCATAAATCCAATCAATACAATTTTACCTGATTATGACACTCTGCCCACTCTTTTCGCCCCCACATACCTCTCCTGAAAACGGCGTCTTGATGCTTTCACTCAAACGTCTTTCTTCACGTTCTTCTACATCTCTATTTCTTTTTATTACTTTTTTTTATAGGGTTGTGGGACATTCGAAATTTAATGACTTGAAATTCTAGTGTAATTCTTGAATTTGAATTGAGGTAGCAAACAGAATTTACTTTTATGCATTTGGCCAATGTTTTTTTAAAAGCGATTTACAATGCATTGAGAGTATATTTTATATTAGTTTATGCACTGCCTGGAAGTTGAAACCATGCAATCACCACGCTTTACTCTTTGGGGAGTGTATTGTTAGCTGTAATTCAAATTAGAACTTAAGGAATAATATTCATACAACTGCTATTAGGTGTACTTTATGAGTTGATGACATCATACCCACAAGATTACCCTTTTAGATTAGATGATGTCAATATTTGATGCTTGAAATTCAATCAATAGACCTTATTCAGAGCAGCGCCGTGACGGGTATGAAAGCGAGGCTGTGAGGGTGTTTTCAATGGCATCCGCTGTACAAAGCTCCTAGATCACTTATAATTTTCCACAACTCATATTGCCTGGAGTTTTATTAAAAAAAAGATATTTTTGCTGTGTTTTGTCAGTAGAACAACCCAACCCAGAAAAACGCATTGGATAACAGTACAACTCACTGAAGAGATGTATGTCTATCCCTCACAGCCTCGCTTTCATTCCCGTTAAAAATCAAAGATGGCGCTGCTGTGAATAAGGTCTAAAGAATTTCCATAAATAGATTTTTGTATTTTATTTAATATTTCATTTATCTATGTATTTATACACATCATTTATATATAATTATACTATATTAAATATATTTATTTATTAAATGACATGTATAATGCATGTAATAATTAAATTGTATTTATTTATTTATTTTAAATGGACCATTATGGAAGAGAACTTTATTTTTTTCCATTTCCAAAATGAACATTTATCCCCAAGTCTCTAAAATGGCAGCAACGATATATATTTTTTCAAGGATATAACCAGATATTCAAGATTTTGTGGGACCAAATGTAAATGTTTAGGAATCGGTCACTAAAAATCCACATTTGTTGGCCACGACTCTGAACATTGGAGGGAACATGTCCCATTCCATGTCTATTTTGTAACCTATTTCTCTAGCTCATTGTGTAACTGTGTTGAATTTCTTTGCATTGAAATTCAGCAGTATAATTCAGCATCACATGGGTCCAATTCAATTGAAAACCACTCAAATTGAAAGGGAGCCAATTCTTCTGTAGTACTGCTCACTCCGTCTGATTATTCTTTTCCTGTGCCATTTCTTTCTTCAGTGGACCCACAGTTTTATGTGACGGTGACAATTTCATCTCTGCTGATTCTCACTGCGGTCATCATCTCTGCTAAACTCTGGTGAGACGTTTCAACACTCCTCTGCTTGCACGGTTCTGTCATACATCCCCTGAGACAGCTTGCTGCCCTGTGTGTGTGTGTGTGTGTGTGTGTGTGTGACTGACTGACTGAACAGTCAGTGTGTCATAATGGGTTCACACAACAGATTTCCACAAACTTTCAGTCAAGGGTTCTGCTGTTCAGTAAGACTTCCCTGCATGCAGAACTGTTAAAAATGTCATTTATGGATATTCTAACTCTGCAGACACTAACAGTGTGGACACCTTACAGTGTTTTATTGTGCTGGTTTAATTAGAAATGTAGCCGGGAGCGTTGGGGGACATCAGGCACAGGAATGCATTTGTACTTACTCGGACGGCAGCATTCAATCGCATAGGCGATCATTAAAATGATATAGAGAGCTGAGGAATGGCCCATATCATCCTGAGAGTAACTATAAACACGGGGTGACAGGTTATGAGTGTGATTTATTACTCCCTGCCTTAGTTTATGCTAGAATGTTCCCCTTGCTGAATTCAGTTCCATTGAAACGTGTCAAAAACTTCAGCCAACACACTCGCATGGCAATTCGTAACTATTTTACATTTTGGCAAATTGGTGGCTAATTTGTATGAATAAGTTTTCGTACGGTAGGCACAAAGTATACTTTCGTTTTTTGCGTACGCTAGGGTATGTCTATTGTGCAACAGCAGTAGTGTACATTTTGTCAAACAGCATTATACATGTATAGTCTACTTTTTTTTCTAACCGCACAACATTTTTTATTGCTTACTTATGGAGAGAAACAGTTCAGACATTGTACACTAGAGAACTTGTGTGTATGCATGTTTCAAATGTCTGTGAGTGCTATTGTACTTTGAAAGGCTGTGCGGTCCGCTACGTGATATAGGCCTATACAATGATAAAAAAAAATACAGTGATATCAGTTTGCAATATCAAGCAGCAATGGGCTGTTTTTGTACACCTAAAAGAACTGGAAACACCGGAAGTCTCGCAAATTCAAGTTAATGGCCGCACCAGCTCGTATATCAGAGCGAAACGGCTTCTCAAACAAGAAAGAATGTAGGGCAGGACTTGTCCATCCAAACTGCCCGCGAAGGGTCAAATGATTGGATTGTTTATGTCTGAGGCTGAGCATAGCCTATATTGATTTCATGGTGACTTTAAAAATAACAAGGTAATACTTTCCGCTTTAGGGGGTTGACCTTCGTGCTTACATTAAATAAAAAACAATTCTGTACGAATCGTACAAAGAATACGAAATCGCCACCTCGTAAAATTGTTACGTTTTCTTATCAGGTTGCTTCAGCCAATTCCATAGCCTACTTTCTTTACACTGCGGTAAAGCAATGGTGCGCCGTGCAGGTACTATAAATCAGACATTATGGGACTGTTTGAGAGCTTGTTTGTAAGATCGATAAAAACTCACACATATCGCGAACTCCCGATAGGTTATGTTAGCGTGAAGCCGCCACTCACGTAGAAGATCAGACTGAGCGAGCTGAGGGGGATTTTATTGCATGCACAAGCTACATCTCCGTAATTAATCTATGAATGCCGCACACTTGCCTTGAAAGACACCCTCGCGCTCGTTTAACAACCCCCAGCCCTCCACCCGTCATCCCATCAGAGCAGAGGTGGAGTGAACTCACTCCTGAGTCACTGCAGATAAGTGCGTGTCGGTGTGGGGTATTAATATTACATGGGACGTCACACAGAGTCTGCGACACTTTGTCTTCCTCATGGTTGCCGGACAAATATGATTTTAACTGAATATTTCAGCGTCTTTCTCTCTCTCTCACACTCATTCGCATACTTTAATTTCCCCTGCTCTGTTTTTTCGCTGAAGGCAGTCTATTAAATTAAGCCGTGAGTGAATGAACTTCCTGTCAGTATCACTGAAATGTTTGCCTTCTATTCCTTTATATTCTTAAATCCCTCTTTTCACGCCTTTTTCTCACTTTTTCCAGTGTTCTCGAATATTTCACTGGCTGTCGTCCTAATCTCTCTTTCTCTCTCACTCTCTCTCTCTCTCTCTCACACTCTCTCTCTCTTTCTCTCACTCTCTCTCTCTTTTTCTCATTCAGTTACGACCGCAGTCTCTCCCAGCGTCCTCCACCTCTCTCCCTCACCATCCCTCGTTCCATAGCTCAGGAGGACAGCAGGCAGACACTGCACAGCACTCCATCCTTCTCCGACAGAGAGAGGTAGTGTGCGTATACTGTAAGCCTGTGAGACAGCCAGGGTGCCAAGACTGGTTTAGGTACTTAGTGTGTGTGTGTGTGTGTGTGTGTGTGTGTGAAAGAGGAAAAGCCAGAGTTAGCAAGACTGGTAAGCCAGTCACTGACTGTCAAAGGGAACAACATAAATAAATAGTAAATGTTTCCAACAAAGAACACAAGTAGGGACTACACTAAATTTGACTGATTTGTTCATTTAAAATCATGTCATGGTGTCTGTGGATACTTATTAAAATGTCAAAGGCCTGGTTTCACAGACAGAGCTTAGATTAAGCCAAGTTCAATTAGGACATTTAAGGAGCTTTTATAAACATGTCTTAGAAAAAAAAAACATTACTGATGTGAATCTTGAGACAAAACAATGGCACTGACATATTTTAAGATATGTCAGCAAGTTGCTTTCAGTTAAAACAGCTCAAATATGAATTTTTGTTTATTTTAGGACTAAATTTTAGGACTCTAATTTTAGGACTAGCTTAAGCCTTGTCTGTGAAACTGAGGGTAAGTTTTCAAAAAGCATCCTAAATAGTACAGAAAGAGTCTCGTTAAGACAGACTAAAAGGATTATGATAAATGTGTACGTATATAGGCAAAATATTGTGTATTATGAACTATATTGTGACATAAAATAAATTATTAAGATTAAATTATATAAAAAAATAGTATTAGATTACAATTTTATTATTTCATGAACTCATTTAGTGAAAAAACTGTAAGTGGAAAATGTAAGTGGTCTATTTGAACTTTTACTGTAGTTTATGCATATTTTGTTGGGAACAAATAAACAAATATTTGTTTCATAAACTCCTTTGGTGAAAATCTGTAAGTGGAAAACTGGCCTAATTACTGTATTTTAGTTCCCACATATATTGTTAGATATAAATAAATAAATAACTCTTATTTATCAAATGTATTAAATCATTAATTATAAAGAAAGTGTTCAGTTAATTAAATTAGAATCTATTTTAATTGAAAAATGCATATACCCTGTATGCATATCATCACGGCTGATTGTGTGAAAATGAAGGTGTGTAAATAAGTGTGTTGTTTGATCAGAGGTAATGGCTTGCAATACAAAACAGCCAGTTAGGCATTGTTGTGGATGTTTTCTTCAATCGTTGTGAATATTTTAACAGGAGCGATGCAGAGAGAGAGAAACAGAGCGTGCCATCCATGAAATCAGACCCCTTCCTGCTGCTCTGTGCATTTCAGAATTAATCTCACACTCGATAATAGAGTGAGACCCTTATTAATTTAATTTGCCGTGTCTTTTTCATCTCTTTACCCCTCGCTACAGGATACCAGTGGTCAATCTTTGAAGAGCAGACTGTTCTGAGCATGATAATCAAATCCCGTGGGCATGACACAGACTTTGGTGTGAACACATGGGCAAACCATCCGAATGTACATAAAATGCAGATTGACACATGTGGATATGTGGATGTGTAGACACTCTGATGGAGACTGTGAGGTTTTGTGGTCCAATGGCTCTTCGTTTCTGGCTGTACCTCTTTCTTCCAGTGCCGTTTGTACAGTATTCTATTCATTAGCTCAACGCAGCCATTCACAAGGGCTCCGGGAATGCTATGTCCTCTACCATGAAAACAATCATTAGCTTCTGATCTTGGAATAAGCTGTGATGTATGTAGTCATTAATTTAGTAACCGGCGTGACATGCTTGCAGTGGCCTATCTCTCATGCATACGAAGGTTACAGCTGCCTACCGCTGCCTTTATCGCACTTTGTGTAGCATTTATTTGGGCTTAATGAATGACTGCAGTTATTTTGAAGAGTTAAATATAATTTACATCATCTGTTTATAGTGTTTTGTTTAATATGGCTCTGTGTCTCATGGCAACAGCGACGTCAGCTGATAAAAACAGATATCTGGAAACACCTCTGCAGTGTTATCTTATAATTTACTCTATCTGACGGACGTTTTCGTAATTCTGACTCAACATCTGTTGAGGTGTTCGTGAAACTTAAGTAATTCTATTCCGAGTGTGTTGTTATACTACTAAATCATGGCCATATATCTCTTCTCGGGGTGTTTGAGACCTTGATAGAGAGGAAATAAAAGAGTCTTTTTGGTTAGCAGAAGGCTAGCACACACCAAAATGACTGATGTGTTTGATATATTCGTGTTGAGTTTATGTAAAGCACAATTAAGGACATGTATGAAGACAAACTGAAAAACAAGCTTGGTGCTTCCATGGCATATTTAGTTTGAAAAGCAGTTAAAAAAACATGCCACACAAGTTTGTTTGATGTCTCGCTACGCTAACAACCCATGGCTAGCGAGGCAGCTTGGGGATTCTTATTTATATTTATGAAACGCAACTATCAGGAGGGTTTGGGTTTTCAGACGGTTGAAATCTTTTTAAATCTGTTCTGTAGTCTATGTGAATTGCTACTGATTTTACTTCTGGATTTTGACATATTTTATGTATGAATGAGGATATTGGCTTTCTGTTCCAGAAGGTAGCCAGACAAAATATTAAAGCTATGCGTGAATAGCCATCTGGCAAATGTTTAACATTATCCAATAGAGTGCATCAGTGTCCGCCCAGTTTTTCAGCTGCCTTGATTACCGAAGTATTTTTACCATTAATCTTTCCCATAGTGATTTGTCAGAGTTATAAGCCATGAACCAAACCAACCAGCTATAAGCTGAATTACAACATGACAAACTTTGAGTTGAAGCAAAACATTTGAAAACTGGACAAAAAGACCAATTGAACTGGCACAAGACTGCATTCTTAATAGCTTTAATGAGGGAAAGAACTACAATCCCATGAAGCATTGCCGATGACATAATTGAACTAAAAATGATGGAGATTGATTTAAAGATGTTGAATAATATATATTGAAACTATATTTGAAGTTCATTCATATATTATGCAAACAAATGTTTAAGTAATTTGAGAGCATAGGGAGACTGTCAATCGCAGTGTTTAATGTGAGTGGGCGGCCGCTGAATTATTCTTTTGGAGTGATTTGCTTGTTGCGACTGATTAGTGAAATTTTCTGTACAGCATCATGGGTAATGTAGCTTTTCACCATGCATTCAGATGTTCAACATGATTATTAAAAAAAAAGGTTTAAATAATGCGGACTGATGGCTTCAACCATCGATTAACAACCTCATAGCTTACATTAGGTCTTTCTAATGGTTTATAAGTTATCGTTAATAATCAGTTCCCCTATGGAGAAACTGAATGGTATTTTTACTTCTGGAACCCGACTGTAGCTCTCTGTAGCCTGTGCGTTTCAGAGGAAGAGCAAGTTTTTACTTTTTATTCAAGATTCAAAGACAAACGTTTTTTTTTAACGATACATATTGACTTTAAACCAGAAGAAATCCTTCTTTAAGCTGTATTTTTCAAGGAAATCATAATTATCCCCTCTCAAATAACCACGTAACTCATGAAAAACACAATGGCTAAAGGAAGAGAATAAGAAACTAATGTGCCATTATAGTTTATGGGCACAGCAGATTGAATTCTCAATTGTTCACATCATGCACAAGAAGCTACACTATGTGAGATATGTTTAGAGGTTTCACATCATTTATGTAGCACTGCCTTAAATATGTGGTTCATTGTACTGTGAAGTCAATAAAAAGCCATCTCTGGTGTTTTAAAACGTGTTTCTGTGGCATGGTTTTTGAAAGGACTTCCTATTTGACAGTGACTCATAGACTCACGCACAGCAAACAGTCAGGCCAAAGGGACACCGGGAGGATTCATTAGCCATTGCACAACAACAAAACACCAGGACACAAAAACACACGTTCACACATTCACCTCAGACGCACACACACTGTATGTAAACTGCAAGAGTTCACAGCTCCCATCTGCTCAGAGCTGAGAGACTGAGAAACAGTGAACCTCAGTCACGCTGACTGAAATTAACACCACTATTTATAGAGAGAAAAAAAGAGAAGATTTGTGCTTAAAAAAGGATCATAGATTTTGAGGTGGATGGATTTTTACAGACACAAAAGAGAGAGGAGGCAGGGGTTAATGTAAAAGTAGATCATCACTCTCCGCTTTTTATTGTTCTCCTCATTTCTGAGTGGCTACCACAAGTTAATCGCTACCATTACAGACCATTATGCAGAACAGAGAAAGAAACATTGCTTTAGTCAGCCTTTATAGCTGGATAAATGGCATTTCGTATAACACACTGGTGGGAAGAGTGTATGTGCTGAGAGAGAGAGAGAGAGAGGAAACCAGGATGTTATTTCAGGGCTCCGACATTAAAGTGTGGCTAATTAATGTCATGACCTCTTAACAGACATGCCCCCATTGAGACGAAACATTTAGCAGCACTTAACATTAGAGGAAAGGAAACATGAAAGCCAGAGACTACACAGGGTGACAGATGGATATCATTTATTCATTAGCTTCATCAATTTACATCCAGATTTAATAACGAACAAAAACAAATACGCAAAGGAAAAGGAGTATGACTCAAATTAAATGACATTTACAGCAAGCACGCATATGAACACGCACCCAGCGTTGTGTAAAAGTTGTATCTGTGTTAGACTAAGATGATGGTCTGTGACTGAGAAGTGGCCATCGGTTGGTTTATCCGTCTATACAAGCAAGCAGTCAACAATATGTGTGTCTGTGAGCGGGTTACTGAAGATTGAGATCAATTAGACTTTGACCAAATCTTTCCGCTCCCACGAAGCCTGAAACATACAAAAAGAAAGAATTGCTCAAGTGAGGATTTGTCATTATAATGATACTTTACGATTTTCCTTGTGGCTATAAATAGTGGTGAATATTAATTATCTGGCCCAATTTACATCCATTCTGAATGCTGAATGCTGAAAAAAAGGTACGTCTTAAAGTACACGTCTAAATTAATTATTTCGGCAATCAACATTATGCCACAATTGATCTTAACTTACATAAAACCCAAGACATTCTTTTACTCTATTTACCTCATATTTTAATAATCACATAATTATTATTGGAAAGTTAGCAGCAGCACACGGACAAGGAATAGTCCTGAAATGTTAATGACGATTCTCCACTGAGATGCCTTTAAAGCCGTGGACTCAGATTAATCTCTGTCAGACCGGCCCTGAATAAATTATACCTCTTCTTAAGTGACATTCTTTAGTGACAAAGAAAAAATAGTGGTGATCAAAAGCCCCCCCTCTCTTTCCAGAGCACATCCTGACATGAGATTTCTAAACCAGGACAGAGACAATTTTAAACTCATCGGGGCTTAATTAGGACTATAAGCCTGTGGGTGATTTCTTATACATCACACTTAACTAAAGGCAGGAAGCAGTGCATAAGCTCACTGAAACAGTGCACAAAAACATTCATAAATCATATGCTGTGTGCTTAAAAATGCCATTAGTAAATATGAACTCCTTGAGTGTTGATTTATGTGAGGTCAGTAGTTTTAACAGCAAAAAACTACACAGGGCTTCTTTAATATAAATCACTGTGATGTTTTATAGAGTTATGATACATTATAGAGTTATTTATAGAGACTAAGATCAATTGGAGGGAATTCTGAAGCACTAAACCCTAAAATACAATTAACTTACCCTTTGACCTTTGAACTCTTTTTCCCTGGTTGCCGTGGTTCCTGAGAGGAGGCAGGGTCTCTCGGCTCAGCCGGCTGGTCTGCATCCTGATTGGATGCTGCTCCAGCAGGGGCGGGGCCAGATGATGGGGAAGCAGAACTTGCCTTGAGGGTTTTCTGTAGGTTTGATACCTAATTAAAGAGGTGAGAAAAAAAACTGTCATTGAATCCTGGAGTTGTCAAATAATTAAAAATGAACTCTTTTAACATACAAGAAAAAGAAGCTGTTATATCATATGCAGATATATAAGGTATATCAGCTTACTACTGCAAATTGCACCACATATATCCTATACTGCCTAATATATAAGCATTATGCCACAATAAACACTTCAAACTATATTATGCTACATTATTACTACTGTAACCAATAAATATGGTTATTTTGCATATTTATCCAATGCTGTGTAAAAATGCATAAACTGATCGCATACTATATACTTCAGCGACAGTAAGAGTTTTTTAGTATTCTGAATTTAGACTTAATAAACTGTTAAATTTTACTTCTCAAACAGGTAAGCACATAAAACAGCCTTCATATACGAGTCGGTGAACTGATGCTTTTTTATCATTAATAAATATGAATTTGTTCAAAATACATTAAACATGGAAATCATACACACAATAACTTGAATACACCACTTCTAAGATGAACATGCTTTTGATTCCTGATATGACATTCATTTTGATATTTTTGGGGAAGCTTAAAGTAAAAAATGTCAGGGTGATGCAACTGTCCTGAAATCATAATAAAGAAAAAAGCCTCAAAAGAATGAATTTCAATGTTAGTAGTTTGGCATTATGTTTTATTATTTATATAAAGGTTATATATTTACATTATTATAATTTATATGCAGTTAAAATTGTAGTTATAAATTATAATTAATTATTAACTATAGTCTGCTAAGTCAAAGTAAAAAAAAAAAATAACTTGAAAAATATATTTTAAAACCTTCATGAAAACAATGATTAAATTTGTGCACTTACATGTATCCAAACTATAACGAAAATGTGTTTACTTTTTACAAAACACATGAAATTTTAGGGTCATTAAATTGAAACTTGAGATGATATTAAAAAAATTACAAAGCCACATGAAATCAACATTTCTAAGATCTTGGCAAATGTGTTTTAAACTAGATTCTTAAAAAAATCATCTTAAAGTTGTATCCAAAAATGATGTCTGGAGGGGATATTTGTTTTTAATGACTATATTGTCTTTTTTTTGATACTTTAAAAATGAGGAAAGTACAAAAAACTAAACTTGGTTAAGGTATTTATCTGACAAAATGATACGGCAATAAAGGCAAACTACAGCTACATGTTTTATTTTACTATGCCAAACAAATGCATAAAAACAATAAGCTCACAGAAAAAAGCAAAAATTGACAACAACATAATCAGTTATTCATATTTTGTTGATTTTCTCTTGTTTTTGCATGTGTGCATTATTTCTTTGATCGACAACCTGGCCAAAAATTATGTCCGCACAATTTGACATGTTTCATTGCTCTATCACAGATAAAACTGACTCCAAGAACAACTACGTAATATGATTACAAAATGTTTAACACATTTTAATACTATTTTGTGTATGTGAATTTTCCTAGGCCAGACATAACTTTTGGTCACTACTGTATATGTCACTAAGGGTGGGTGAAGATTCACACACAAACCTCTGTTTCCACTTGAACTTTGACCTTGAGCTGGCTTTCTCTGTACTGATTGGCTCTTGACACCTGCTCCTCAATGCCACACAGAACTGCTTCACAGCCTGCACACCTGAGCGAGACAGACAGAATATTTAACACCAACACGCAAGGCATTTTGCAACACCATCCATCGCACTCCATACTGACACAAACACAAATGAACACTTACCACTCCTGCAGTGTGTTGGCAATGTTGGGTAATTCGTTGGGGCCCAGGTCTCGACCTATACTGCAATCTACCTCGACCTGCTGGTTCCTCTGGTCCAGTTTCCCGTGGATAATGTCACTGTAAACAGCCTCGATCAGCAGGTCTTCCAGCTCACGCACATTCTTCAGCTCTAACTGCTGGAGCAGTAGTGAATACGGCAGACACTATCGAGAGAAAACAGCACAAAGAGGTTTGTTTGCTTCGTTTCTTATGAATAGTATGCTCTGGGGTAACTTTTAATTTGTCCTAGTAATATTATAGAGGCTTGAAAGGAGAACACTGGTTTCGTCAATCGTGCAAGCCAATAACACTAATAGCCCATACAGTTAACATCTGTGTGCCGTTCATAACAGAGCCTTATTAAAAACAGTGTTAATGTTATGTTGGGACAGTTTTTTCTTTCCTATTGTGACGTATCAAAGGCAACATTCAGACACACACCACATAAACTCAACAAACCACATAAAATCTGATCTTTTCAATTCCGATTTGTGCCAATCCATATGCGGCTCTAAATCCGATACGGGTCAGATGTTTTGCAATGCGACCTCAGTCTGAACAATTCATGCGACTTTTACGTCACTCTAGAGCAACATTCGTCACAATTCTGCGCTTATGGGAGTCACTTCAAAGATTTTACACACCTGAGATCATGAACAGTTGCGAAAGGTTGTCAGTGGAAGGATAGTGATGTGCCAGAAGTCAGAACTCGTAAGTATTACAATGACAGCTCTATATACAAGCAAAACATTGTTTCATAAATGTTTAAAACTCTAGTCTTTTTTCACATGCTCGTTTTTGTTTTTTTATATTGCCTGCATATAAATTCACTGACTTCTGCAGCAGATCACACAATAAATAAACGTGTAATCGCTTACTTTAATGTCCTCCTTGTTTATTTCCGTATGACGGTGTGCTGCGTGACGTCTTTATCGTCTTTTGCGGATGCGGGTCAGTCCAAGACCATGATCTGTTCACACTTGAATCTGATATTGGCCACATTTAAAACAACAATGTGAACAGCCATACAAAAAAGGATCTAAGGGTCGCAGTGTGAATGTAGACTAAGTGAAATGCCTTTCGAACTACAAAAACTGTAGGGCGGGACATGATTTTGTCTATCAGGAATTGAGTGGACAGTTGGAAGGTTGTGGTTTGCTATCGCTGTGATCTCATGTGAGTGACAGGTTGTCCCGTCCTCACATCACTAAACACGTCATCAGAGAAAAGATGTCGTTGAAAGAGGGAGGGAAGTTATTTTGAAGATTACAAAGGCACATTAATGTTTATAAAAATAATGATCTACACAGATAAATCACTTATAATTAATACTGCATAAATTGTCAATACTGATTTCATGGTTTGTTTAATAAATGAATCACTACCTTTAGATTGGAGGCCAGGCTGATGATTGACAGGTGACGGAGTTTGTTCTTCTGGGCGGGTGTGAGTTCAGGAAGCGAGGCTGCCCTCTCTAAATGGCAGACATACATTAAATTAACATACATTATAACCAAGCGTACAGCCAGGAGGGAAATAACTGATTACATTAAAGCCCTGGTAAAATCTGCAACAGAACATGGGCCAGAGACTCACGTTTTCATCTCACAGGAGTTAACTTATTTAGCAAGGCAAAGGGCAGCATATACAGTCTCATTCTGAGTCAGAGCAGGGAATAAACCCACTGCCTCAGGGGCCAATATCTGGTCAGATCATTTGTTGTCATGGTTACCTTTATAGTCGCAGTAGGTTCCATACGCAAAAAGATTGAGAAGCTGGTACACTGGAGCATGGGGACCCGTCTCCAGCTAGAGAGAGGGAAAGTGAAGTACAGACAAAGATTGATGTGACAAAGTGTTGAAGTATTTTGTGTTTGGCACTAGCAGATAAGCACTTCAGTTCAGCTCTGTAGGAAATAAATGGTAGTGCAGTGCATGGGAACTCTGGGATCTCTGAGCAATATGTGGCAGAGATTCTTGCATGACCTGTAATGCAATAATGATGACATCTGTTGACTTGCCAGTTTGTTATATTACAGCACTCCTAGCAAACATCAATATAAAAATATATATTATAACAAATATAAATATATTACCATTCAAATTTGTGGTGTCTTAATGTTTAAAAGGTTTGAAAGAAGTGAATGATTGTATTCAGCAATTAAATTGATTAAAAGTGACAGTAAAGATTCCTATATTAAAGATTAATCTTTCAAATAAATGCTGTTTTTTTTTTTTTTTTACTTTCCCTTCATCAAAGAATCCTGAAAAAAGGTATCATAGTTTCCACAAAAATATTAAGCAGCATAACTGTTTTCAACATTGATGATAATAATAATAAATGTTTCTTGAGCATCATATTAGAATGATTTCTGAAGGATCATGTGACACTGAAGACTGGAGTAATGATGCTAAAAAAATCAGCTTTGATCGCAGGAATAAATTGCATTTTAAAATACATTCAAATAGAAAACAGTTATACTAAATTGTAAAAAATATTTCATGATTTTACTGTAAAAAAAAAGATTCTATTCAAAACTCATACCAACCCCAAACATTTCAACAGTAGTGTATTAAATTATACGTATATTTAATATAAAGTAATATAAATATCTATATAAATGCATACTGACATGAAATATGTGTTCTGAATGGGGGAAAACTTGCAACCTGACTGTTTAGATTAAATGTGAATAAGATTACAAACCATACAAATTTTAATATGGATCAGTTTTAAATAATCAAATGCCCTGTGTGTTTTCAGGTGAACATGATTTTATCAAGTACAATGTGTTCCTGGATCAACATTCCAATCATCCAATCAGATTTGAGGGATGGGTTTACAATTAAAGTGAAGTTTAGGCTTACAACCAGGGTTAGGAGCTTTAACATCAGTGTTATTCACCTATCATTTCCCTCTGATTTTAGGGATAAGTTATGGATAGGGTTAGGTTTAGGAGTAGGGCTCTGGTTAGGAATGTGTTTTCGGACAGGAATGTTGTTCCTAGGATCAGGAACATGTCTAATTTGGCAAAATCATGGTGACCAAGGTTTTCAAGACCATAATACACTAATCTAATTTGAATTAGATATGCAAAAAGGATTTGCTTTTAGACAGCATGGCAGAACATCAAGAAAGAAAACACTTGAACAGAAGATTAATCACCATGACATTAAAGATGACACACAAGCGCTGCCATTTAAAATAATTATGTTAGACACAGAATTCATATAAAGTCATCATGTCTGACTGAAATAGTTTTTCAGCACACATATTCCTCACCTCACGGACGTTGGGCAGTTCTAGTATGTCTGAGAAAACATAGAGGCCTGGGGTTTCCAGTAGAGAGCTGATGGCCTGAGCCAGAGCTGGACCTGAGAGAGACAGCAGCTGATCCACCTCCATCTGACGGGACAGAGAGAGTTTAAACCCAGAGCCCTCCATCTCAAAGGATGAAGTAGTATTAAAAGCTAAAGAAAGTTTGCATTTCATAAATAAAGAGAACTGAGTTCAGACTTCTTAACTGCAATAGTTGTTCTTATTAAATCCGTACCAGCAAGCCTCAATAACTCATGTACAATAAACCTGTTTCATTGGGCTTGTTAAATGGCTGTTGATCCAAAGCAATATGCTTTCGACGACACTTTGATGCAGGGATTTAATAAGACAGGTGGCTCACGGTAAAATTAACTACATTATCAGGGTGAAGTTATGCATGATGCACTTTCATGATGATTAAAACAAGGCTGCCAAATGCACTAGGAGATTACAGCTCTGAGACAGCCAAAAAAAAACGATGCACTTGACATAATACGATTATTAAGGTGACCACAAATGATAATGAAAACAAAGCATGTACTATTGCAACATTTTTGGAAACAAGCATATTAGTGAACAAAAGTGTGACTAGTGTTCATCAACAAAGTCAATAGGTTTCAGCAAATGAAACCATTATCTAACAGTAGATACACTTTGTTAAATGGGGTCTAAACGCATTTTGTGTTGTTTAATACTCATAAACAGAATAAAGCAGTCAGCTCGTGCTCATGTTGAGCACCCGGTATGAAATACATCAACACAGCACCAGCTAGGCCTTGCCGTTGTTAAACTAATGTCGTACATAAGCACGCAGCGTTGGAAACTTTACCAAGCATGCTCAAATGTATAATATTAATGTGCGACCACATTTCGCATGCTGAAATGTGCCGACAAAGCGATATAGTTACCTTATTTTTAAAGACTGAGGTTGTTTGTGCCAACTGTGGTGTCACTGCTACTTCCGTTAGCAAGCGTGCTACGACATAAAAACGTGCCCTCTGATTGGCGGAGAGGCAGAAGGGAGGGCGTGACCACAGAGCGATTAGCGAGAGTGAGTGGACACACATCGCCACCGTGTGGTCACGAGAATTATACATTCTTGGGATGTGTTCAGTCAAATCAATATCTACTTTTACTAATATATAAAATACTAAATCTTTTACTAATATATATGTATATGTATATATAGAATTGTTTCCAACGCTCATAATAAATCAGAATATTAGAATGATTTCTAAAGGATCATGTGATAGACTGACACTGAAGACTGGAGTAATGATGCTGAAAATTCAGCTTTGCATCACAGGAATAAATTATTTTTTAAAGTATATTCAAATAGAAAACTATTATTTTAAGTTGTAATAATATTTCACAATATTACTTTTTTTTCTGTATTTTTGATCAAATAAACGCAGCCTTGATAAGCATTAGAGATTTCTTTAAAAAATATAAAAAAATGTAATATTTCCAAACTTTTGACCTGTACTGTATATGTATATGTATGTATATATATATATATGCTGTGTTGATGTATTTCATACCGGGTGCTCAACATGAGCACGAGCTGACTGCTTTATTCTGTTTATGAGTATTAAACAACACAGAATGCGTTTAGACCCCATTTAACAAAGTGTATCTACGGTTAGATAATGTTTTCATTTGCTGAAACCTATTGACTTTGTTGATGAACACTAGTCACACTTTTGTTCACTATTATGCTTGTTTCCAAAAATGTTGCAATAGTACATGCATTGTTTTCATTATCATTTGTGGTCTCCTAAATAATCGTATTATGTCAAGTGCATATATATATATATATATATATATATATATATATATATATATATATATATATATATATATATATATATATATAAAATAAAATACATGTAACTTTTTTTTACTAATCCAAAATGAAGCTTGTTTAAGATTGTTTATTCCCTGCCTGACCAGCTTGTCTGTAGACTCAGTTGCATTGTGTTTGATTGCATTTAATACTTAAAAGTTTTTTTTCTTTGGTGCCATCACCAAAGTGGGTGGTGATGAGTGGGAAAAAACATTATTGTGCAATGTTTTCAGCTTTTTCAAATATCAAGTCAAATTAAAGACACACAAACTACACTGAACCTTAACCTCTGAGAATTTCACTGTTTATTTAAAAGAAGAAGGGCAATAGAAAAATAGATATAGGCTACATTTTTACACATTTCAACTTCAATTCAAATGTTAAAGGTGATAGGTTCCATTTCACAGATACGTTTATAAATGAAATCGCAGGGCACGTCGAACCAGGTTTTCGAGTGCGAGTCCAGCACTGCGCAGTCTTCTCCATGAACCCCTCCTGACTGGTGATTATTGGGCTCTTTATGCCATTCATTCCAGTACCTACAGAGAGCAGCGGTGAGTCCAGAGGAACCACCAGGAAAACATCAATATCCCACACAATGATGTCAATTTAGCAATTTTGTTGTTAAATTTAGCAACTTTTCAGACTGCCCCGGCAGCTTCTTCTTTCCCCCCCAAAAACCACCTAGCAACAAATTGAGCTATTTTAAAAATGTATTAAAAATGTAGCATTTTTTCGCAAGTTACTAACTCAAACAAGTGTACACGTTTACCCTCTAAAAGACACAACAATTGCATACTGTATAGCAGGTACTACATTTGGTTTGAAACTTACTTTGTGACCGTTAAAAAAGCATTTTCTATAAAGTATGAATGTGTGAATGTAGCCTACTACATAGGCTACGCCATATAGTCATTGTCACATGGCCTCAAAGAAAAGTGTCTATGGAATAATCTGTCTTCATAATCTCGCCGGAAATAGTAGGTCATCCTGGTGCTTTTCTCATACTGTTTTTCGAATATGTATTCAGACATATAGGCTACTACTTTTTTGGCACACTGTTTTTCGCAAACTTTATAATAGGGAAGTATTCGATTAGGGAAGTATTTGGAACACAGCGGCTGCGTCTGAAATCGCATACTCTCTTGAGTAGCTACTTATTTTGAATAAGTAATTACTTCACTTCACATAAAAAGTATGTTCTATATAGTATGAATGTGAATGTAATCTGGACGCACTACATTCGCTATGTTGTCATTATCATGTGACCCACCAGCGTCAGTAGTGTCACTTCACTGCCATTCACAAATCCTCTCCCGTGGATCGAATGCACACTTCAGAATGTCGCCGGAAGAAGTAAGTCACCTGGGTACTTTTTACCTACTCTTTTATGAGTAAATTGGACATACTTCATTTGTCACATACTGTTTTTCACCCACTATTTAGTAAGGGAGTATGCGATTTGCGACACCGCTAAATATTCTTCATGTTTTCATGCCGTAACATACTGTTTTACGTCATTATGTAATGATGCCATCACGCAATGACATCATTAGCAACTTTTAGCAACAAACTGACTTGCCTCTAGCAACTTCTCCAAAAAATTATTTTAGCAACAGTGATCCCACCAGTTCACATTTAAATAACCATCAATGTCTTGACTGTCACTGAAATGTTTAGGAGGAGTTCTAAAATGTTATAAATAGTTTTAGAAATTATATAAATCTAAAATTGTGTGTGTGTGTGTGTGTGTGTGTGTGTGTGTGTGTGTGTGTGTGTGTGTGCGCGTACGTCTTATTAACCACTGTGTTGTCCACCCATTTCCACACTCCCTCAGTCTCAGCATCTGATAAACCGATCCAGAAATGGTAGTCAAATCCACCAAGATTGCGTGCGACACCCTCAAGGGTGTGCTGTATTAAAAATAAAAATGCATCAATAGTATATATCATAATGAATAAATATATCACAGTGAATAAACATGATGCAAACATTATTCATTGAAATAAATGTTTTTATTTTCCATCTTAGAAGTGCATATAATCCATTGAAAAACACTGGCACACTTACGTGTTGTTCGTGGCTGTGCAGTATTGTCAGATGGCCACCCATGGACGCGCAGCTCTCTTTGCTGTGCTGCCAGTCAAGTTTATCCTCACTAAAGAAATAACACCTCTCTTCTAAATGCATCCAGCTCTCTGGGCATGGCCTACATCTGATCACTGCGAAAGAGAAATGTTAATGATTCTGAATGAAAACCCTTGGGCGTCAAATACCATTCAGAGATACACTTATTTTTGCCTCAGTCCTCACCCTGTTTTGAACAAGTCTTTCCAAGAGTTGTGTATTCTGAGCAGAGGCGGGAGAAACGCTCCTGCATGGAAGTGAGTTTGAGAGACAGAGACGCAGCCTCAGACTCGTCACTCTTGACTGGCTCTACAGTGACAGATGATCTGCGGCTGTTTACCACTGCAGAGACACAGAGACAGAGAGTTTATACCATCAAAAAAGTGAAAGTGACATGTGAAGTAACCCATAATCAGAATTTTTTCTCTGCATTTAACTCATTCAAGTTAGTGGGACACACATTAGGAGTAGTGAAGCAGTGGGCAGCCATTTTTGATGGTGTCTGGGAGCGATTGGGGGCACCTCAGTCATTCCTGGTATTGAGAATCAAACCTAACCCTAACCAGAACCTGCAACCTTCAGCTTACCAGTCTGACTCTCTAACCATTAGGCCACGGCTGCCCCAATATTTTACCCAGTAGTCGATCAAATGCTTATCAGATTCAAATAAACCACATTTAATTTGAAACCAGCCATTTATTATCATTACCTGATAGGGATATTTGAATTAATATTATTAATATGCCCTAAAGCTGAATACAAAACATTCAACAAAAATTATATTCTATTTTATTCTATTCTATTCTATTCTATTCTATTCTATTCTATTCTATTCTATTCTATTCTATTCTATTCGTTATTGGCCAATATTATAGATCTGTATTTACTGGTATATTATGTTAACATGCATGCTCATTTATCCTTTACTATCATCATGATCTTATTAAATGTAATCTTTAAAAACTCTATTAATTTAATAACACATTTAAATCTAATCTTTAGCAAATCTCAAAATGAATATGTGATGCCTAAATTCATGCATTTGTGTGATTTAAGTTTTTACTGTTTTTTGTAATTATTTCGACAAATTAGTAAAGAATATTAATACCAGCGTTTCAGTATCATCCAAAGTTTTTACATTGGTTCATCTCTAATTCTTATTCTATTCTATTCTGTTCATTATGCAACCCAAACGTACTTTGACATCACCAGAGAGGCAGATAGAGGCATGCTTACGTGCATGATGTGTACGTGTAGCAGTGTGTTTACTTACAGAGAATGCCAAGCACTATGTTTGCACAAACTGAGGTCAATAGAGCAATGAGCAGGACAAGAGAAGCCTGTCCCCTCAAACACTTCGTCCCTTTCTGAACACCTGATGAAGCACAGAATCACTGGTTATTACTCTGACTTGTCCCACATGTCTCTTTGTATTCCACTCTCCCCTCAAGTTCAGGGAGTTCTCACATTATGAACACACATGCATTACCTTGTTTTCCCTGTGATGTGAGTATGGGTCTGTTCCCACTCTGAGAGATGTCTTCTGTGAACTCCTGTAAACTGGTGTAATTTTCAATATCTTCCATCTTAAAACATAAAGTTCAGTAAATCTGTCGGCCACCGTCTTCTTTATTTAATAGCAGAGCTTTTTAAGTAATGTCTTTATCTTGTAGTCCTGTCCTCCAGATCACCAACAATGAAACAACAGTCCATGAAGAGGAGAGCAATCAAAGGAGAGCTTCCCTGGAAGAATTAAGAAGAGAAAGTTCTTCCTGAGTTTTCTGTGCTCAGACTTACTGAGTATGAGTACGAACTGCTCCTTTATACAGCTCTCTCGGCTCAAACTTTTATCCCCTTTTCTCTCCCTCCCCCGTATTTCGGTGGTCACGTGCCCATTTCAGGGTTGGAAGAAGATAAACACTGGCAGGAAGAATTGGAAGAGAGATTATGCAATACTGATTTTTTTTGTCAATGAGTCAGTTTTTTGTTCTAGCCAATACGAAGAACAGTTTGTTCATAATAGTGTAATATGTTTTTTTTCCACATATATTCCTGTAAAATGTGTCATACTGAACAAGTTGTGAAATCCAGCTGTACACAAAACATCAAAACAAAGCTTGTATTTAATTTCAGATGATTTACTTGCGTGTGTACAATGGAGTCTTAAGGCTAAAAGCAACTTAATTATTTAGAGGTGAAACATATAATTAGGCTTTTAATTCCCTTTTCTGGGAAATTGTGCCTAATCTGACATCTAATTATTGAAGTTATTACAGCCAAACTTTTTAACTGGTCCGCACAAAGCAGTGCTTAACCTGTATGGACTTATTTCTTGTGCTGAACACAAAAGATGATATTTTGAAGAATGTGGGTAACTAAAAAAAGAAAAATACTATGGAAGTCATTAGGGAGCAGGAGGTTACCAATATTCTTCAAAATATCTTCCTTTATGTTGAACAGAATAAAGAACTTCATATGTTTAGAATAATTTGAGGGCAAGTAAATAAATTATGACAGAATACATTTTTTGGGGGTGAATTAACCCTTTCATATAGCAAAATAGATAGTTTTATGAACTTTTAAAAATGCTTCTTATCTCTTTTGCTGTCATTCCATCGGTCAGTATTTTGGTGGAAATCCTCAAAACCGAAAAACTATGTAAACTAAAAAAATCACAGACCACATTACGTGGGTTTCTGTGGCTAGGGTTAAACACTATATCACTAAAGGTTTTGGCAAACTCTCTTTTGCTACTTTCAGAGACTGATGAGACATAAAACTGATGTGTTTGAAAAAAACAAGTCAAAAGCATGACTCAGCACTGTCACAAAATCATGATGCAAGCTTTTGGTCAATCCATGACTCGGAATTTATGCAAATTATTCTGGCCTGATTTAATATGACACTGCTGTTTTAATATTTAACTGACAGAGCTCTGTACTGATAGGTATTCTTCTCTGGATCAGAATATAGACATTTTAGTCCATACATAATGTGTGTTTTGTATATCTTCGTCACAACATCACACTATCTTTCCTGTGGAGACAAATTTCTTTTTGCTATTCTGTCTCCATCTTTTTTTTTTTATCCAGTTTAACTGAGTTTAACTTTTCCTATGCATGACTGAGCCATTCCCCAGATAGCAGTCACTTGAGATAAAAAGGACCTTCAATGAGTAGAGAAAAAATCTGAATGAATACATTTCGTGAGGGAGTATATACTCCTCTTGTTAATACATTTGAATATGACAGTATATATAAATCACAGTATCAGTGTGGTGTGGTGTTTTACATCGTTTATCCTCCCTCTGTCAAATAAAATTCATTTTCATTCCACGGCTGTGGAGAAATGAATAAATTCTGCTAAATGAATAAATGGAAATGTGAATGTAAAACCTCAATTGTATCAGTTTAGATTGACCTTTTCCTTGTGTATATTTTACCGTGTCATATATGCCTTCTCAGATGTTTCTGTCTCTTGCAGCTGTTCGTTTATCATAAAAAGGTTATTCTGCATGGCCTCGGCTGCATTCCTTTCCTATCTCCAGCTGTTTCTTCACTTCCTGTTCCTGCTTTCTCAAAAACAGCTGCATCTCCTCCAAACACACTACAGATCTTTTCTGAAAGCAATAATTATTTTTATTATAATAATTTAAAAACATACAAACATTAACTGACTTTAGTATCAAAAATCACTTTGAGATAGGCCCTAACTGCAATGTAATACTGTCATTTTCTGTCATTATTAAAAAAATGTATGCCATATTATTCAGTTCCCTGTTGCCTTTGGCAAAACAGTTCAAATAAATCCCAGTCCATCCTTCAGCACGTACTTTAGGATAAAAAGACTTCCTTAAAAAGACATTAATTGCCATTGAATAAGCTCAAATCAACAAGCTTTGTAGAGTTGAAACACTTGATTTTATTCCTCTTTCAAAAACGTAACACTTTTCCCTCCATCCACCAAAACACTCAGAATACCTAAAATACCATTATTACTATAAGATTGATCATAAATTATTCAAGGTATAATACTGTGTGTGAAAAAATAGTAAATGTTTTTTTTCTTTTTCTATTTTCATTCTTTTTTACTGTCGACACCCAGTACCCCCTTGTGATCCCAAGACTTAAATCCTTGTCTTAGAGATTTACTATGGACTTTATGTGTGGTCCATCTGTGTCACAGCTTGTTCCACAAAAGAAAGAAAGATGTGTAGATCTAATCGCATTAGTTTTATTAAATGAATAAAACAAAACTACTCTGGAGCACAGCACAGGAAAATAAAAAGAGAACCACAAAATGATCCAATACATCAACAATGACAGACAAAGAACTAAACTCAACAGGGGGTATACATATACAGGATAACAAGGAACTAAACAAGAAACAGGTGAACATCATAATCAGTACCACAGCAACAAATGTATGTTCTATAATATAGTATGAATGTGTGTGTGAATGTTATTTGGACGTCCTATGTGCCATGTTGGCACTGTCATGTGACTTACCGGCATCAGTTGCGTCACTTTACTGTCATTCACAGATTCTCTCCTGCAGCCTCATGGGATAGTAAAGCGTCGTACGCACACTTCAGAATCTCACCAGAAGAAGTAGGTCATCTGGGTACTTTTTGTCTACACTTATGAGTACTGTGAATTCAGACATACTTGTCACATACATTTTTTTGCCTACTATATGGAAGTATGAGATTTCGGATGCAGCCAGAGTTTGACCCTCATAGGATGAACTTTTATTGTTTGACTTAGATATAAATGTCTTCATAATTTTTGAATATGCCAGTTTATACAGGAACATTTGTAAGAGCAAGATCTCTTTCACAGTAAATTTGTCCACACATTCTCAAATACAGTTCAAATATGAAATACATCATATTACATCTTTTTAATTATTATTTTTTAGAAATGAACATCATATTTATAACAATAATTATAATTTATACAAATATTAGTAGGATAGACCATTTCTCAGATTCTCATAAATTTGATTTATAGATACATCTATTTATCTCCACACCGCTCTGTGTGAATGAAAGACATTTTGTCTGCATTGCAAAACACAACCTGACGTTTCTCACTGTCTACGTAAACCCCAACTCTTCTGGTTATAATAGGGACTTAGGGTCTATTTAAATTAGGGTTTTTTCACTGCCCCTTACAGCATACACTCTGTTATCTTTTACTGAAAGTGATAATATGTTCTCAAAACATTTAGAAAATAATGCCTGCCAGAGAGAACCATTCTTCTCCTTTGGGTAACTGTAAGTCAACGTTCCCATCCTGGTTTAACCTATGTCAACCTCCCAGTACATCTGACCAGGTTCATGTTCTCCACAAAATTTTTCCTTATAACCTTTGTGAAACTTCTGGAATTTGGCAAAGCAATCTTCCCCTTGAGACTGCAGATGGCTATCTTTTCTGATAGCCAGTTTCAGGTCTTTGTCTACTAACGTATCTAATAGATCTAAGAAAAAAAAAAAGATTATAAGAATCAAACATTCTCCAAACAAATGATAACTTAAAGGGGACATATCATGCTAAATCCACTTTTTTAGCCCTTAAATGCATTTTGTTGTATATTTTTAGTGTTTAGAAGTATAGAAAATTTGAAATTAGTCTCTTCAGGTGTTTCGTTGATATCTTTATATTCTGTTTTGGCCTTATTTTTCAACCTGTTCCGATTTTTCTATTCTCTATGACGTTTTGTGAACAATTACGTCACAGTATTTGCAGCCGAACAGCCAAATAAGGACATCGACTACCGGCTCAACACTTCGAGCAATCCGCCATTTTTATTTCTCGCTGTGATTTTGTAGTCCAAGCTCAAAGATGCAGAACTTACGAGAGGGTAAGTCAAAATGTTCGGTTGTTGGATGTAGTAACCCACACGCTTCATTACACCGTCTCCCAGCATCAGAAACTCTTCGAAGTGCCTGGTTGAGTTTTATTTTTAACGGAAATGTACCCATAAAGTCATTTTTGTGTGCGCGAATGCGAAGCACTTCAAGGATAACTACTTCAGCAACAACAGGGTTTTTCCTGCATTGAACTTGTTTTAGCGCCCGCCAAAGCGATTTTTTTTGTCCCGCCAAAGTCTTATTTGATCGGTGATGTAGATGAACTGCCGCGCTTAGTGACAAGGCTCATGTTTAACGGAAAGAACGAGCAGAGAGAGAGACCCGGTCGCGCGCGGGTCGAAATCCGAGCCAGTCGAAAGTGTAAACAAGACTTACCATCTCTAAACTAGGCGCTGTCTTGCTCTCTCTCCCTCGCACATATTAATCAAAATAAATCGACACGGTGGTAAAAGGTCGGAAGACCAAAGTTTCATGTGGAGCATTCGGAGATATTTTTTTCCCTGAATTACCGTGTGAATTGTGCTAAATAAGTTGCCTTATCTTTTCTGAAAAGTGTTCCGGGCATTAAGCTGACATAAAACAACACTTTAATAAAACGAAAAAACTATCCAATGATGAAATGTTTTCTGTGTTGACACAAATCTTGGATGTACAAAAGTTTCTGTGCCGCTAGATAATCGTATCTCTGCTATCAAACTACAAAAATGGCCGAACGGGGTGGAGTTGAACCGAGTGTCACCTCTGCATCCTGGAGAGGGGGCGGGGTATGAAGTGTCTCAATTGTATTTAAAGAGACCGCACCAAAACGAGTTGCTCTCAGACGCAAATCAGAAAAGGGGTAGAAAAGGGGCCTGTGGAGCTATAATAATGAGGAATTCAGACCCAAGCATTGCAGTTCCGCTTTATATAGACCACAAATGTATGATTTATATGTAAAAAGGAACGATTTAAAAGCATGATATGTCTCCTTTAATAAAACGTCTCCAAACATAATAAATATGGTGACCTATGTGTATAGGCCATAATGTTATTTGTATTTTGTGCATATTTTATGTTTAATAATAGTATATTTTTCTGTGTTTATCTTTTTTTTTTTTTTGTTTCCTATGTAATGTTTCTAAACTATGTATTTGGTATTTATGGTGTCTCTTTAAGAGAGTAGGATGTGAATGTTTAGAGGATGTATTATTTAAGCCTGTAGTGGCATTACTTCCTGTGTGATCAGCTGTGGAAGCACATGGTTTTTCGTGTCTTTTGTTTGCTTCTGTTCTGTTTGGAAACTAGAATAAATCAGTTTTTTTGTTAAGGAACATGGTGCGTGTAGAGACTTAAATGACACAGATAATCACCAAATTATGGACTTTACCTTTATGGTTGTGTTTAATAACAGAAACAAAAATGTGAGTGTATTAAATAATTTTTCATAAAACATTACGATGAGAGATGTTCATTAGGGCTCAACTCACCATGTTTAACAGGGCCTGTCTCTCCAAACAATTAGTGGCAGGTCAGTTTCATAAGGGCCAAGGGTTAAATGGTCAGAAATCACTTTAGCACTATCAATCCTTGTGCTAGAAAATAATCGTTTTAAATTTATCTCCACATATAAGTCACATTGGTTGGTTAAGAATAAAGAATAAATGTTTAACATGGTTCGGCTCCAGCATCCCCACAACCCAGTGGTTTGGAGAATGGATGGATGTTTAAAAGGTTAACCCATAATGTTCCCTCTGAAAGTAATTTCAGTCATGTGTCACACACTCATTCATTCATCCCACCAGGGTCAATAAGTGCTCTCACAGTCACATTATGTTGCTTCTCATTTCATAAATTGTGCATCCTTGATTTCTTTCCTTGCTTTCTTTCCTCACGTCATAGCAACTTACTCCCAACCCAAGGACGCAAGTATCACTTCAAAGTTTCATCAGCTGCGCTCAAGGGATTTTGTTTAAGTTTGGTTATCTAAGAAATTCATAATAAATAATAATAAAGCATGATGCCCTGTTGAAATATGTAAGCTGTATGGTTTAATTAAATTGCAAAATGTAAAACATAAATTAACATTATAGTGACAGATATGAAGGGGGAGGAGAATTAAACGTGCATCAAGATTTTTGACAAGAAAGACACATACACCATGTGCATCCTCGCTCATATTTCCTCTGGAAGCTTCCTCGCTCCTCGTTCCTCGCCTCCTCGTGGTGCAGTTAGAGAATTCTTAATCTTCTTTTGAATTTAATGGCGGTTGGCAAATTAGCTTTGATGTCTTTCAAGAAATCCCTCAACAAAAACACATTATTATAGGCCTACAAAAAGCTGTCATTACAGTTTCATCCTGTCAAAATGATCTCCTAGCTTCTTCTACAGGCTTGAAACTGTGTCCACGGTGTTTCTCTCCCTCCTTGCAGATGAGGCAAACCAATCTCTGATCGTTCTCACAGAAAAGTTTGAGTTGCTCTTCATGGTCAGGACACAACAGTTCTTGTGCTTTCCTTGGAGTCTGTTGTTTTGTCTTGCGCTGTTGTTGAACGACGTCCACAACGTTTCTCAGAACTCGGTTACCTTTAACATCCTGTCTGGTGAAGTTTCTCTGCATTCCGGGCATTTGTGAGCATCTTCACTCGATTCCAAATAACTTGTAATACACTGTAGGCAGAAAGCATGCTCACAGGGCAAACTTACTGGATCTCGGAAGTCACTCAAACACACTGGACACATGAGGTGGAGAGACAACGTAGAAGCCATGAAATCTCTTTTTAGAATCCTCTGATGTTCAGTGAAAAACAGAAAGCTTCCCCTGTTGAAGTCCGACTATAGCATGTATACACTTTCCTGATGGAACAATGAAGCTGTAGAGTTTGTTCAGTCTTAAAAATAATTTGTTAGTATTAGTTAATGCATGAGCTAAACAAAAAATGTCAAAACATTTTACAGCATCTATTAGGTTAATGTTAATATATAAATGTACAATATAAATATACAAGTGAAAAGTTAGTTTTTTGGACTTTCCTAATGGAAAAAAGTGGAGAACTTTGAGTTACGAAAGTTAAAAATGGATTGTGGAGTTTTTACAACCATAAAGGGATAGTTCCCCCCAAAATGTAAATTCTGTCATCATTTCCTCACCCATTATTTGTTCCAAACCTGTATGAATTTCTTCTGCTGAACACAAAATAATATATTTTGAAGAATATGGGTAACCAAACAGTTGATGGACCCCACTGACTTCCATATGGGAAAAGAAAATACTATATAAGTCAGTGGGGTCCATCAACTGTTTGGTTACCAATATTCTTCAAAATATATTATTTTGTGTTCAGCAGAAGAAAGAAATTCAGGTTTGAAACAACAAGGGTGAGTAAATTATGACAGAATTTTCAGTTTTGGGTAAACTATCCCTATCGTTTATCTCTAAATACATTGGGTTATTTTTGTGGGGTGCACCATTTTTAATCCATTTGTTCAGCTGTTATGTAAATATTACATGGAAAAAGTTGACAGAATTAACTGTCAACACAAGCTTAATACAAGCATTGGCCTACGTAGAAGCAAAAGTATTTGTGCAAATACAATACAATCTGAGTCTCCATGTAGAAATGGGTAAGGTCTGGCATTCCAGTTTGACTACTTTTCATATTATACAACCTGTGGGAGGAACAATAGTTACGCAAGCCAAATTTAAATGTATATGTGAAACCAAAAGTGTTCACTTATGAAACAAGGTCTTGGTAGAACAAGCACATCTAACAAAATAACATCATCATCTTTGGAAGAAAGAATAAGTTTATTCAACCAAAACAGTACTTATTGCTTAGCAAGATTTTGAAAAGGAAGCTAAAATGCATTCTCCTTTGTCTTTGCAGATCAAGTGCTCCGTGTGTTTGAGTGATTTTACGGATCCGGTGACTCTCTCTTGTGAGCACTCGTTTTGTCGGGAATGCATCACGGGCCACATGCAGGCCAGCCTAGGATCAAGCGCTTGCCCAGAATGCCAAAGGCCTTATAACGCAGAAGACCTGAAATCCAGCCGTTTGCTGAGGAACATGACCTCGACAGTGAGAGAGCACCTTGCCGAGCAGAAATCGGACAGATCCACATTTAAAGAAGGAGCACAAACCTTAAAATCTCCAGAAATGGAAAGGATGCTGATGTGTTCTGAACACGATGAGAAGCTTAAACTATTCTGTGAGACTGATCAGAAGCTGGTGTGTGTCATCTGCAGGGATGGAGACAAACATAAAGGCCACGTCTTTAAACCCGTGAAAGAAGCTGCGCAGATCAACAAGGTAAATCTCGCTCATTTACATAAGAGCCACACTTCCTGATAAAAGCACTGCAGATTAAAAACTCCTTTCTTGCTTTCAAGTGTCTTTCAAACTATGCTATTTGTGGAATGTGATTCATGGCATAATTAGGTTTCTAAAATTGAACCCCAGGCTTGTTTAATTAAAGATAGAGAGCCTTCTCAGTGCGTTTCTCTCAGTGTGTCTGACGTGTCTTTTCTGTAGGGGGAGCTGAAGACTGCTTTGGGTTTTCTTGCCAAAGAAAATGGACAGTTGGATTACATGATACAACAACAGACAACTGAGATCACCAAAACAGAGGTATCAAAGCATATAAACAAAGAGAAAATAAAAAATAATGAATTAATTATCTGCACACGTGGCTCCACATTTCATGCTTGTACTCATGTTTTTGACCTATCTATCAATTTATTCAGAAATACATTAAAAAACAGTTCATACACACTTGTAACATACATACATACATAACATACATACTTGAATATGCCTATTTGTTTATAATATGCCTGCAAGTTTATAATATGTGAATTAAAATCCATTTTGATATTTTTTGGATGACATAATATTAAAATATTTGAGGCTGAAATAACTGTCATAACCTGATATTATAATGAAAATAAAATTATTGTAAAATATTATATTATATTATATGTTTTTTTTCCCTCAAGAATGTCACTCCCAAAAACTATCTTGGTTAATAATTCATGACATTTGTAAAAAAAACAAATACTGATAGCCATCCTCATTGTTACATACCGAATCAACCAAGTACATTAGGTTACACAAATATAAATGTTAAACATTTAGATCAGATAGAAATAGCTCCTGAAGGTGAGAATGGAAACACAAAAATTCACTAATTTATAAATATTGTCTCTTTCTCTCTCTCTCTTTCTCTATTTAGGATAAATCCAAAACCTTATCAGCCCAGATCTCTGCTCAGTTTGAAGAAATGCACCAGTTCTTACGACAAAAAGAGGACGAGGTGAAGAAACAGTTGGAGGATGAGGAAAATAAGGCTATAGAAGTCATGCAGAGGAATCAGTCTTTGATAAACAAAAGATTTATGGAGAACAAAGAAAAGGAGATTATTCTGCAGTCAGCACTGGAGATTGATCAATCCGATCACTTTTTACAGGTTACAACACATTAGATTACATATTTCTATTTTTAAAGGGTAAAGTTGTTTATAAAAGCACATGATAATCTAGTTTTCAATTAGGTTTTAGCATAAATAAAGCACAGAAGTACTTTTCGAGTCTGCTTTTTTCTACAGTGGTGGAATGAAAAAGGATTTCCAATGACAAAGAACATGAAGCAGAAGGCCACTGGGACACCAACTAATAAGTAAATAATATGCAATGCTGTCATTTAGACCTAAATCACACTTTTTCTTTAAGAATGAAGTTTCTGATGCTGAATTGACTTTCTGTTTCAGGTATATGTCAAGGGTGAAAGATCTTACTGTTCTTCCTGATTCTCTCTTTCTTGGCCCCCATGAAACTCACCTGCAGTTCTTTGTGTGGAAGGAGATGCTGCAATCCATCAAAGCAGGTGAAGAACAACAAACATGCATGTTGAAAGTTAAGCTAAAGTGAAACTTGATTTGCATTCCTTGAAGGAAATGCCAAATATATGTAGGTTAGTGACATGATGCTTTTTGGCCAGATCTATTAAATTATTCAAAAATATATAATAATAATAATAATAATAATAAAGATGTTTTCTAACATGGGTTCAGCGTGCAAGGAAAGTATTTCAGTATGTTTAGTGGTTACACTTCTTTTAGACCCTTTTAAACTATGGAAATATAACATAATATAAAGATTACATTTCTAACAACTTGGCATAGGTTTTAAGCTTTTTCTATTTTAAAAACAACTTTTTCTTGGACATCCTAATAGAGACATTTGCAGTGTAAAGGCAGCTACAGATGATTAAATAGATAGAAGAAAGAAAAGACCAATCAAAATTTACCATAAAAAAATAAATGTGACCAATCAGAACTCAGTAAGCATAATATACAAATAGTTGCATATTTATAATCAAGCATTTTATTAATGTAAATCAACAGGACATTTTCAAACTTCAAACTTAATTTTCTTAAAAACATAAACAAAAGCACAGTTGAAAAGTTGAAATACAAAAACAAAATTTGAATGAATTAATCTGTACATTTAATGGTTTGGGGAATTAATTGCAAAAGTTTCATTTGTACTTATAGGTTTAGAACGAAACATAACCAGAACGTTCAATGCAAGATCTGCAATAACGTCTCATTCAACAACTGATTCATGATTTAATAATGTTTCTGTCTGTGTCTGTGCTGTAGTTCCTGAGAGTTTAACCCTGAAAAACCCTGGAGAGTCGTACTTAAAAGTGTCTCCAGGGGGCGCCAGAATCCGACAAGCTGACAGAATGTCTGGTCTGTATAAAGACTTCAACCCAGGTACAGTTTCAGTGGAAAACTTCCAAACTGGCCAGCACTACTGGGAAGTAGAGGTCGATAAAAAACCAGACTGGACTGTGGGAATTAAGATGGGTGCAGAAAAACCGACAACAAAGTCAGGCGAGAGTGAGATCCTGCTCCACCTTAAACACAATAAAGGATACGTTCTGTCCTGCGATGGAAAGGACACTCCATTAAGTACTCGAGACAAACCACAGAAAATAGGGTTGTATCTAGACTGTGAGAGAAAGCAGGTGTCCTTCTATAACGCTGACAACATGTCTCGGTTGATCCAGATAAACTACAGCTCAAAACAGCCTTGCTGTCTCAGTCTGGTGCCAGGACTTTATCTGGATGGACTTAATAGTGACCCTCTCACTGTCTGCTCATATGAGTTTAACTCTGGCAGACAGTAACATGCAGTCACTATCTGAAAATTATTCTAGACATGATATTGTTAAACAGCTTTGATATCAGACCGATTGATATCAGGGTCATCAAAGATGAGATTGAAATAAAAATGTTTTCTGCAAAATGAAACCTCATGATGGCATGAGCTAAAATTTAAATGTAGCTTGCGATTCACTCACTGGAATAATGACAGCATGGACAGGTGAGAAATATTCATTACCGGGAATTCTTCAAATTAATTTAATGATTGCATGAAGTTTTAACTGAATAATTATTATGATGTGAGAAGTGGGCAATTAACAGTTGTTTCTTCCTTTTTAATGTATTTTTGTATTAGTTTTCAGTTTTAGATGTCTTATTTCAGTTTATCCAAAGTTATCCAGTCAAGAGATATGAATTGTTTTCTGTTTTTTTTTTTAAATTTTATATATATATTGTTGCTTGATTGTTGCCTTAATTTTCTCTAATGCCTTAAATACCTCCCACTGCTTTTATATTTGAGTTAAATAAACTCAAATAATTTTTCAGCACATATTTGAGGACCAAAAAAGACGTTGCATGTTGTGGGTGGGGAAGATAATAATTCATATATTTTCATATTTAGGGTTATAGAGGAAACATACGGATTTGATTATGCCTTGAAATGATGAGTGAACAAATAATAATAATACAAAAAAAACATCAAAATACATCTGTACATATGTCATGATAATTAACAGACTCATGTATCATCATTTAAATTTGACTTTTGAAACATTAAAAAAGCCCTCTGTAAAAAGATTAGAGGAAATAAAGTTAAAAGGTGAAATCACCATGTATTATGATTTCTGTGTGGAAATAACCATTCATGTTTATTAAGGTAACTTGTTTTGTTTACATAATTTTTATATAGAGCACCGGAAAATGATAATATTCACAAACATGAAGCTAAATCTTGCCTGTTATTTGTATAGTGTGTTTTATTCTAATACTGTAGGCATCTCTATTTCCTCTGGCTGGTGTGAGTCCTTCCTCCCTACAAAATAATTAAATACAATTCACTGACCGTAAGTTTTTACCATGATCACAGATTGTTACAGATCAGTGTGACTCATCAGATTATGTGTCTTTTAAAACTCACCAGCTCTTCTTGCACAGATGATCTGAAGAAGAATCACAGTCGGAGCAGTGAACACTGCAATCTTAACAATATTTACAATCTCTACAGAGAAGATGTGTGGACACGGACAGATGATAGAAAGAATATAGAAAAAGAAGAGAATGAATATGTGAAACTGTAAATTACTTTGAAGATGAAATCAAGGATATAAAACAATGAACAATTATTTACAAACCATTTACAAATTCACTGACAGTTTAATGGTATGGAGTTATCAGCATGAAAAAAACATGCAAAGACTTTTCATACCTCTGAATATTGATCCAGCAGCCGTACAGCCATACAGATCTGTGGATCATGTCTGTTAGTTCAGTTCAAACATAATGTAGATGTAGAATATATATGTATTAAAAGGATCTAAAATGTAAAACGTTTTATGTATGAAGACATTTCAGATGTACAAATATAATACAAATCCTTAGAGGTTTTGGATAATGAAATTATGGAAGTAATAATTTCATTGTGGTCAGATCAATTGTGACAAAAAGTGCAAAGCACTGTAGTGAGAGACTGATGTGTGTCAGTCCTGTACCTTGTTGTGTTGAATCTGCTGCTGTAGTTCTGCTTGATTTCTTCTCAGAGTTTGAGCTGCTGACTGGAGTCAGTGTTGTTGAATCGACTGGAGCTGCAGAAGATGAATGTTCAGATGCAGGACATCAACATCATATTTTCATACTTGATCATTACATCACATCATGACATACATTTGTGATCCATCATCACTGTTTACAGTGGCAGTTGTTGGGAAGAGAGGTGTGTGTAACATTAAGGGCCCTAATATCATACACCCCGCGCCAGGCTTTTAATTTTTTTTAAAAAGGCAAGTGTTTTTTGCTAGTTTCAGCCTGATACAGTTATCATTTTCACGTCCTGCGCCACAAGTTAAATATCAAATGCATTTGCGATCATTTGTGTTCATTCGTGCTGGTCTGAAAACGAGGTGTGTTCAGGCGCATTGATGGCGCGTTGCTGTTTTGAGACAACTGTAATAGACTGCGCCATCGACCAACTGAAACCTGGTCTAAAGTCAATGGGGCAATATTTTTTTTTGTTATTTAAAGAGCGCATTAATGTGCGCCTTTAGGCTGGTCCACGACGCGCGTACACACTCTGCTTATTACATACATAGGGACGCGCAGCAGCACACAAACATGCCAAATATAAAAAATAAAAGGATTACAATGTAGAATATTATTATTGTGTAGCTACATAAAGATATGGTGGAATCTGGCTTGTCCCGTAGATGGTCTGGTTGCGCGTTTTAACCTCGTGCACGAGCAGATCCTTTTCCTCTTTGAAGAAGTGTTCAGTCTTTCCACTATCAAATACCGTCATGTAAACGAGCGCAACGGACTTTTAAAAGGAATGGGAGATGAGACTCTGATTTATTGCATGTAAATCCCAAAACACACCCATTACTCATTGCTAGAATAGGGACAACCCTTTTAGACCATGCACCTGACGCGCCATTTATTTACACGTCGTTAAACTAGCAAAAGTGGATTGCGCCATGCGCTTAGATCGTTAATATAGGGCCCTAAGGCTGTTTCTAGTTAAAACCATAGACAGTAGGCCTATATGGTTAAAGCAGCTCTTCAGGACCCGACCCACAAGCCAGCAGAGGTCACTGCAAAGCAAACTTTGTTTTTTCTTTTTTTAATAGGCTACTTGAAGCTGCAAGTAAGACCCAGGCAGCTGTAATGGCTCAATTGGATAGGTTTAGGGCCGCTTGTGGCCCGAGAGGGAAGAGTTTAAACAGCTTTTTCCACGTTTTTCATCATCATGAAGCTCATCTACAAATCATGTAGGCCTATAAATAAAAAAGGACAAGGCGGAGAAACAACAGCCAGACCACACACATGTAAGCAGCTTATATCATGAATAGATATTGCAAATACAATTCAGGTCATAGATTAGATCATATTTGCTCTTATGTCCTGTTTTTCAAAGGCCTACATGTTTTCTGAAATTTTTGCTATCTATATTACTAGGTGTACAAGAGACTATAACAACATCATTGATGATCTTGCTTCCAAGAAGTTAAAGAAGCAGAAACTCTGTTCAGTGAATAATGTAAGTAGGTAAAAAGATTTCTCTCAGGACCCCTTTATGCCCAAAGCGGCCCTGGTCACCATATAAACACATGAAGCAGTTTATGTCTCATTTACGTGAGAGAGAAACACACTAAACTAGAGCCCATAAACCATCATTTTGTCCTGAATGAATGACAAATGTCATCATGTCTCTGTATACCTGGGTCTTCTGGAACTGAATACCTGAATACTTGACAGTAAATGTGGCTGAGGTCTTTGGTTGATTTCTCTGAGTAACCTGACATCTCCACTCTCTGTTGTGATCTTCATTCAGGAGTGTTGTAGTCAGAGTGCTGATACAGTGTGTTGAGGAGAAGAATATCGTATATCTGGAGTCTGTCATCACACTAACACCAGCCTGATTCACCCAGATCAGCTGAAGTCCCTCCTTACGGACCAAAGTATCACAAGAGACTCCATATGAATACAACTGACAGGAGAGAGTCACAGAGCCTGATCTGATCTCAGTCTGTGAGGATGATGAAGAGACTGAAACAGAAAATAAGACAGAAATCACAGATTTCACTCTTTTCAATACACATGTGAGTTTTAAGGTACAATTAAAAAAGTAACAGAAACACTGACCATGAAGAACATGCAGATTAACATGTGCATCAGTTCCTTGTTGTTCTCCACGTCCATTCACAAATTGTCGGCAGGTGTAAAGCCCATAATCTTGTTGTGTGACTTTCTTGATGTTCAGAGAGCAGTCAGACCCCAGACTCAGTCTCTCACGTCTCTCTATGTCATTCTTCTTTTTCCCTCCATTAATCAGTTCAACTGTCTCTGAAAGTCTGGTATATGTCCATGTAGTCGATGTGCAGCCAGAAAGAGCATTATTACAGGGCAGACGGACATTTTCACCAGAACTGCTGAACACACGAGTCTCTTCTGCTCCACTGGTACCTACATATTAATATAAAACAGTAAAATAAAAGTGTTAATTATTTAAACTATAATGACATACAGCAAATATTTTCTTAATTATTAAAAACTAAAGTAATAACCTATACATCAAATTTTCAGCAAGATAAAACCATATACGCTCAATCTAACTCTTTGCCAGTCTCTAAGTAATTTAATTATTTTTGAACAGATGGTTGTTCACTTTATACAGATATTGCATAATGTCTTATAGACCATATAAAGATTTCTTTACCCATCAGAAGTGGACAGAGAATGATCAGTCGCAGCAGACACATGTGACACCGATCAGACATTTTTTGTTTCTGTCAGTCTTTCTTTTCATCATATAGCAGTTCTTCCTTTAATCATCATCAGCCCCTCCTGTGGTTGTGAACTTCCTCTGATCAACTGAGTGGTCAGTGCTGACACTTTATACAGCTGCATTTCACTGACACTATACTGATGCACGACATACAAAATATAATTATGCTCTTGTGGAATATCTATTAAGTTAAACGTGCTATTGATGTCTAAGAGTCCATAATGGTGACATTAGATATCAAGTTTTAATTATAAACAAACACGGGAACATTTGTTTGCAACTATCGCAGTCAAGACTTTATGATTGTGACGATGTCATAAGTTACCCCTGATGTGGTGTATGCCCTGATTGTTTGGTTTATATTTTTTGCATAAATGTTTGTTTCTCATTGTTTGGTTAAATATGAGTTTGGTAACTTTTTCTAGTTTAAGGTACACATTAGACTTATGACAAAAGACACCAAGACTTTTATTTCTTTATTTTCTTTATTTAGAATTGACATCAACTATATCAGTTTATATCCCCATTTTCAAAACTTGCCTTCTGGGTTCATGTCTGCATCATGGTTCCGGGGGTGGGGGTTTAAGAGGAAGTGCGGCCTTCCTGTTCCTCATTTTATGCCATCCCATGGAATTCTGGGTAGTGTAGGCATAGTCCATTTCCCAGTGTGAGCAGGGGGTTATTGTTTCATTGTTTTATTGTTTATTTTGATGTAGAAATGTATTGTTTATAATTTGTATTACTTCCCTTGTAAAATTGATGTTAATGTATTTTGAATATTATTTTCATTGAAGATTATTTATGTATTATGTACATTAGGCTATTTAAATTCCCTATTATTATGAAATAGTTGAACCTTTCAGTATAAAATAATTTATTTTGTCTGTTCAGTCGGTGCTGGTGAGAGATCTCCATGAGGAGGGTCATCTTTAGTGTCTTTGTTTATGTTATTTGTGAAGTCAGTAACATTTGAATTGACAGCAAGCAGTGTCTCCTGCCTTTGCTCTGGTCATGTCCCCACAATGATACTCAACCATATCACAAATAATCAAATTTTAATCTAAAATACTAAAATCAAGATTTCTCAAGATTACGTATTATAATATTATAATTTAATCGTCTAATAAATAATAAATAATAAAATAAATAATACAAAAAAAAGTATTTCTTCCCCCTCAATAATTGTTGGTTTTAAAACATACAGCTGAAAACCCAAAACTAATTGTGATAAATTAATTTATATCAATACTCTGTTCACTTCTGTTCTTTCAAAGTTTGAAAACAAGCAGTCATAATCAAGTAGAAATTCTGGAAAGTCTATATCAGGGAGCCGTTTAATATTGTACTGAACGGAGAGCTCTGAGGTTCATATAATATTGAAATAATGGAATTAATAAGCTGATTTTATTTTATCCATTTTTATACTGGAACTGAATGATTTTAATGGTTTTCAGACATGCATTTTTCCATTGATTCGGATAGATCACTGTGCTAAAATACTCTGGATGTATCCAGAATCATCCCCATACTCTCATTCCCTGTACATTAGTCCACTAGCCCACTTGAAGGAGTGAATAAAAACGAGTTTGAACACTGAGTGCTGGAAGGGCTGCTGTTTTTGCGTTTGAGCTTGGTGTTTAATAATAATTTGATATTTAGATAATTGTCAAACCATTTGGAATTAAATTATTTATTTAAAAATCTGTCATGGAAACCGTGACCTCACAGTGCAGAGCTGTTGATTGTACATCGGTTGTAGACTCATTATTGCAGTGCATTATGGGATTGATTGAGTGCACTTGATAATGTCAACTATAGGGTTTCAGACACTATGGTCATCCACTCAAATAGTGCACTATATAAAATATATAGATAACTTCTGATGCAGTCTCTATCTCTGACAGAGTTCCCTGATATATTCAGCAGCAACACCACAACACCGCCAATGAGACCACAGCACGACACACAGGACCTGATGGCTCTTTTTAATCAATCAAAACATATACAGCATATAATCTGATTCAACAAATGACTCTAAGGAGTAGTTTTACTTGGTCAAACACATACAGCTTACTTATTAAGTGTGAGACATACATACATGTGTTCGTATTCATGTTGCATATAAAAAGACTGTGAAATTCATTTAAAACCTTTTGCAATAACTATAAAGAGAAATTTGTTAATCATTAAAATTATCTCTACATTTGGTACATATTTTTTTCATTAAAATAACTTAATTCAATCATTAATGGAACCATTAAAGAACCAGAATAATTAAATAATGATTCCATTAATACTCATGATCTTATCTATTTCCTAAACTGACTGTGGTCTCTCAGTTCCTTTACAGTTCCGTTAAATAAAGCTTTTCTGAGCATCTCTGCATCAGACGCAAAAGCCTCAAACACAGAAATAGTTTAAAAGAGGACGCTAATCAATGTAGCCTGCAACAGTAACGATGCAACATCATATTCACAATGACATCTACAATGAAAAACCAATGTCAATTCTGAGCTGACAGGCACATTCTGCACAGCAACAAAAAGATTTTCAGAAACTCACTTCTGACACTGTCATAATCCACTGCATCTCTATCCTAAAGGTATAAACCCATACAAAAGGAGGTTCTCCTCAGAAAAACTGCACAAGGAAAAATTTGTAATGACAAAAAATACTTTTCACTGTATTATACATTATACATACATTAAATATATTTGACATAGGAATACAACTACATTTTACATAAGTAATACATTTATTATTGACAAACACAATTTAGTATTACAAGCATTACTGAAAGCATTTGCTCAATCGGTTCAAACACCAAATTTTCATTCCTGTCATATTGAGATTAAAGTTTACATTGCCTGTTTTCATAATCACTGCAAACTGACAGTTATTAGCCTGCATTAATCAGTCAACAAAAATGATGATTAAATGAGAATGATCTAAGAATAAAACTTTCCTTCATTTTCTGAACTTTGTACAAGCAAGACATCAATATATCTTCCTAAATTAATAATAAAGCAATAACATTAACTGAACAGCTACTATAAAATAAACATCCCAAACTAACCAAAATACTACAAATAAATCTGATCACCACTGGGGTTTGTTTGTTAACATGTGAAAGACAGTAATTATAATGGCACTGAATTAAACCCGAAGGAGTCAATTAAATATTCCTATATTCATCATAATACACAGTCTGTGTATAATTAATGAGTGTTTTACTCATTTGTGATGGTTCTTGGAATAAAGTTGACTGCCGTTATCCTGAGGTCCAGCTGTTGGTCAGCTTCATCTGATGGAAGCGTAAGTCACTTTATCATCATCATCATCATCATTAACCTGAATGAACATCACAGATATTGTCAAACAAGTTTCAACCCACAAATATTACAGCCTCTTGTTAGATTTTAACTCAAGAGAGTTAGAAGAACTGCATTTAAGAGTGAAACTGATTTAGGTATGGCATATAAACTATCAGTTTGAGAGTTGGATGGACATTGATGTAGGAAGTGTTTACTCACCTTGTTCTCTCTGGCTTGCTTTTTACTGTACATGGCAACCTCAGTATAAGTCACATCATCTTTCTGCTCCTAAACAATGAAAATATGTAGAACCAAGTTATGAAATACAAATGCATCATTGTTTCAAATATATTTATTCTTATTGGTAACATTTACTAAAGAAACGGTACAAATACTGTATACTAACTTGACATTTAGCTGAAGCTTTTATCTAACGTGACAAACACATTTAGGGATCATTTACCCTGGAGCAGTGATTATGGACACAATAATAATAGCTTATGGATCAACCTCTGGGTTTTGGGCATTACAATACTTACCACAGAGTCATCATCAGTCCCTCTTTTGTTTTCTGAAAAATAATGTTGCCCCATTTAATAGGAATACTTATGATAAAGACAGTAATCTAGTAATGTCTGTAATGCACGTTAAAAGTGACTAGAAGAATTTAAAACTTTATTATGTCTTGTTAATTTATTGATTCCTCTTCACTTATTACAGGAATTATGTTAACATTACATAATTTGCTAATCAACAAAATCTGACCAAACTATAGTTTAAAACAAACACGTCAACATCTTTACCATCATATTTTTTCCAAATGAACATTTATGATACAACTGAAACTAGTGTGCTTTTCTGTAAAGTCAGATTTATTGGATTCTTTGTCTATTGTAAAGAAATATGAGAAACTAAATCTCACCAGCTTTTGTATTTTTTTTCCGAATCAGCCAAAAAATAACAGCAAGGAGAACAGCCAATGCAGCAACAACACCAACAACCACTAACGGCAAGGAAGTCGCTGAAGGAGAGACTATAGAGGGACACATTCAGATCCAGATGAAGACAACAGCAGAATATCTATTGTACATTACTATCATGTTTAACAAAGATATAAAAACAACAACAACTACTGACAGCAATATAATATGATTCATTTTTAATATCATAATTATCTTGATATTGATAATATCTTGAAATGAATATTTGTAGATGATGAGTTTACAAAAAGCTTTTCTGGTTACAGTTTATTTCGATAGTCCACTTTAGACATTCTAATAACTTTAACTTTGCAACTACATGCCAACTAACTCTCTATTAGTATTACAGTTTTTCTCAATTGCTAAAACACAATTTCTGAAACCTTGCTCCATTTTCTGAAAACATTAAACACAAAACCTCATCTTCAAGCACTATTTACAGAACCTCTGACTCCTCTTGCAAAATGAAACTTTCGCCTCAAAACAACACACGCCTCAGTTTTACCTGTGTTCAAAATCAAACACTGCTCTCAAATCATAAACAAACTAAACAAAATGATATACACTATCAAGCAGTCAGTAAACAACACACCAAAAAATAGAAAACACATTGTTCAAAACATAATTCTCGAAAGATATCTATGGACTGCTATTTTGTTTGTAGACTTACCCGTGACACCTTACTGTACCATCAAAAAGTTCATTTGTGACATACTTTATGACTGCACTTGATAAAAGGAAATAAAAAGAAAAGTAAAAAAAAAACAAAAAAAAAAAACATATAGTTCTCAGGGAGAAGTAAATTTTTTATCTCAAAACAAATTTAATATTTTTCCGCCATTGTCTTTTGATAAATGAAAACATGTTCTATAATAGTAGCTCAAAATTGATCAGAAATTACTTCTCTGCTTTGCTCTTTGCAATTTTATTTGCCTCCTCCTTGTACCCCTATTTTTACAGTACTGTACCCTGCATCTCACAAACTTGTCCTTTGTGTCTGTGATACTGTAATTCTTGTTCTTTGTTGATATGAACCTGCAACCAGTCAAAATCTATTGAGCAGTCAGTACTGGAAACAAATGGAAAGTACAATGTTCAGGCCATACAATTTGTTCATTGTACAGTATACAGCCTACAATGCACTGTACTACAGTACACAATACTAAAATGGACAAAAATCAAAGGAGTAAACATGTGATCAGTGTGCTTCTTCATGTCTTTGGGCTGGGTCAGGCCAGGCCAGAGCACTTCGTCGACATCACAAGCAATATTGTCCCTCCTCCTTTCTTGCCCTCCTCCCCCTCTTCCTCTTTCTTGCCCTCCTCCTCCTCCTCCTCCTCCTCCTCCTCCTCCTCCTCCTCCTCCTCCTCCTCCTCCTCCTCGCCCACCTCACATACATTGTTTCTTCTATCCATTCTCAGACTTTCTCCTTCCCACCTTCAACAACCTGTTTGCTCTCTGAACTGGCTTATATTGGTTGTGTCACATCTTTTGAAACAGGTTAAATCAATTTTGAGTGGTTTTGTTCAATCAATGACATGTGCTCTCTATTTGTATTTGATTGTTGCCACTTGTGTTTACCAGTATGGATGATATGTGCAATAGAGTGCAGAATGTGTTTTGAGAATGAGAATGTGTTTAGAGTTTTGCTGAAAAGTCTAAGCGAGATCTGCAAATTGTGTTTTACCATGTGAAATGGTTTAAGGTATTGACAGCAGACTGCACAATTAGCTAAATGAGTTCAGGCAACTGAGAACTTTGTTCAGCCAATGGGTTTTAGTGTTTTAGCAATTGAGAAAAATTGTAATAGGAAAAAGGAATATGATAAAAGTTCTACTGTAACTGCATGGCACTGTGAAATTAATAAGACATACATAAGGTGACTAGGTATGTAATGTGGTTGTAACCCTTTAGGTTCGGTATCTGTAACTCAAAGTTTTTGAGCTAGAGTGCTCAGACATTTATTCAAAGTACCCACATTTGTTTACTACAAAAGGCACTAATTTAAACCTCTGTAAGAATATTACAGCCCTTATGATGTCAAATAAATGGTTGTAAATTGTAACAAAAAAATACGCAAAACAGAGGCTACATTATGCAATATGCTTAAAAAATAGGTTTATTGAAACAATCCAATAGAACAATCTAAAACAACGCATCTCTCTTTCTGTGACTGACCATAACTCAAATCCACTAACTGTTTGACTCGTGTGTGTGTGTGTGTGTGTGTGTGTGTGTGTGTGTGTGTGTGTGTGCGTGCGTGCGCAAATTAACAGTGTTTATGATTAGTTATTAAATGCTTGACTCCAGTGTACCTGTGTAAAGAACATGTAACAAAAAACACTATCAATATGTGTGTGAGTTTGTGTGTGAATATTCTCAGTCATAGTCACAATGGTGACAAATTAGCATTGTTAACCCTGGAGTGCAGGCTTGGTTGGGCCCAGAAACTGCAAAGAGCTCTTTGCAACTTTGCAAAAGGTTTAGTACTAAACAAAATAGTTTGACCAAAATATTTACATTCTTACAACAAAATATATTTTTTTCTTCATAAAATCAGCATGTGCCTATTTCCAGCTTTGACAACCATTCATTTGGGATCTGGGAGGAAGTGGGTAAACACTGAAATTCATTTGGGATTTTCCACTTATTGGGGATACTTATTATTCTTAATATTTTTGATCTGCCTGCTTTGACAACATTGTATGAGAACTGACATCACGGTTTTCTCCAGATAACTAATGATTTTTACAACAGAAATGAATCAATGCTGAATTGGTAACACTTTAGAATAATGGTCCGTCATTAATAAGTAACTATGCAGGAAGTAATGCAGGACTAATGAGTAGAACTATTAACACTTCAGCAACTACTATTAATTAATATTAACTAATCAGTAAGTAATATCAAATTTAGAACTATAGTTCCTTATTAGGTAATCAATAATTACTTAAAGAGATTGGCATCATTAAGAACTAATAGGTAATTATGACAAATTATTAAAAATTACTAATTAATTACTAATCACAACATTAACATGTCTGAGACGTTAGCAATTCTGTCAACGTGGTCATAAAATGCATCACTAAATATTCAAGTGTTACCTAGTCACTATGTAGGAACTAGTGATCTGGACCTAAAGTGAAAAACATCTTTTTCACTTTAAAATAAGGGTCCAGATCACTAGTAGTCCTTGAAGAGTGACTAGTACTTGAGTAATTAGTGCTGCATTTTATGACTATTTTCAGAGTAAAAAATTATGACGGATTACATCTCAGAATCATGATAATGTTCTTTATAATTTGTCAGTTAATAGTTATTAATGAGGCGAATCTCATTAAGTAATTATTGATAATAAGGAACTATCTCCTAAATTTGATATTACTTACTGATTAGTTAAGCTTGTTTCTATATTAGTTAATAGTAGTAGCTGAAGTGTTAATGTAGTATTACTCATTAGTCCTGCATTACTTACTGCATAGTACTTATTAGTGACGGACAAAAAGTGTTACCGCTGAATTTACTTAAACTGGACAATGACTTTCTTCTAGAGCTGCTGTACAGCCAAAACAATCTTTGTTGGATTAATTTCCCATTACCACAGTAAAGCTGCTTAGAAACAATTTGTATTGTAAAAAGCTCTATGTAAATAAAGGTGACTTGAGTTGAAATGATCATAGGACTCCTAGCTTATCCCTGACTGATGGAATTGGTGGCGTTACAACTCTCCCCATGTTACAATCATCCGTCTCCCCTACCTTGCTGTGTAGGATTTACAGGTGAAGCTGAAGTCGTCTCAGAGTTTGGGATAATGATCCGTTTGTATAAGGTGGAGGACCATATTGTAGAAAAAGAAATGGAAAAACAAAACAAACAAAAACAACAACATAAACATTAATCTTAAGGGCCCTATTTGATTTCATTGCCTTACTTTCTTCAACAACTCTGTTTAGCAAAAACTCCCTTGTATCCTCAGATAGTCTTCTGTTAAAATATATGAGCGATTTCTACAGCTATTCTGTAGAAATAGATCATGTTTTAAAGGAATAGTTCACTTAAAAATGAAAATACTGCATGTCATCATTTATTCACCCTCAGGTTGTTCTAAACCTGTATGAGTTTCTTTCTTCTGCTGAACATTAAAGAAGATATTTTAAAGAATGTCGGTAACTAAACAGTTGATGGAAGTCAATGGTGTCAATCAACTGTCTACCGACATTCTTCAAAATTTCTTCTCTTGTTTTCAGCAGAAGAAAGAAATTCATACAGATTTAAAACAACTTGAGGGTGAGTAAATGAAGACATGCAGAATTTTCATTTTTAAGTGAGCTATTCCTTTAACATCTCAAATTGGTCATCATTAAATCTATACATTGCATCATGCCCTGTATGTTACAAATGTTCTTTTTAATGGTGATGATTAATGATTATTTTGAGAGTTAGATTTATACAGACAACAGACTATACCAGAAATTATTATGGTCATGACTCATGATCTAAAAGGACTTGGACTCCATCACTGACGAAGCTGATTAAGAGTTAGTTTGCAGATAATGTGTGTGATGATAAAAAAGAAGCCAGTGCAAAGCACTGTAGTGAGAGACTGATGTGTGTCAGTCCTGTACCTTGTTGTGTTGAATCTGCTGCTGTAGTTCTGCTTGATTTCTTCTCAGAGTTTGAGCTGCTGACTGGAGTCAGTGTTGTTGAATGGACTGGAGCTGCAGAAGATGAATGTTCAGATGCAGGACATCAACATCATATTTTCTACTTGATCATTACATCACATGCTATGCAGTTTGTTAAATCATCAGTATTTACAGTGCAGTTGTTGAGAAGAAAGGTGATTCAAGAAAATTGATTCAAGAAATGTCGTTTTTTCTTCTTACCTGAATACTTGACAGTAAATGTGGCTGAGGTCTTCAGTTGATTTCTCTGAGTAACCTGACATCTCCACTCTCTGTTGTGATCTTCATTCAGGAGTGTTGTAGTCAGAGTGCTGATACAGTGTGTTGAGGAGAAGAGTATCCGATATCTGGAGTCTGTCATCACACTAACACCAGTCTGATTCACCCAGATCAGCTGAAGTCCCTCAGAACGGACCAAAGTATCACAAGGGACTCCATATGAATACAACTGACAGGAGAGAGTCACAGAGCCTGATCTGATCTCAGTCTGTGAGGATGATGAAGAGACTGAAACAGAATATAAGACAGAAATCACACTACAGACGTCACTCTTTTTATTACACATGTGAGTTTTAGGTACTATTAAAAAAATTACAGAAACACTGACCATGAAGAACATGCAGATAAACAGGTGCATCAGGTCCTTGTTGTTTATCATTCACAAATTGTCGGCAGGTGTAAAGCCCATAATCTTCTTGTGTGACTTTCTTGATGTTCAGAGAGCAGTCAGACCCCAGACCCAGTCTCTCACGTCTCTCTATGTCATTCTTCTTTTTCCCTCCAGCAATCAGTTCAACTGTCCCTGAAAGTCTGGTATAGATCCAACCGGTTGATGTGCAGTCAGAAAGAGCATTATTACAGGGCAAACTGACATTTTCACCAGAACTGCTGAACACATGAGTCTCTTCTGCTCCACTGGATCCTACATATTAATATAAAAATTATTTAAATTTTAATGACATACAGCAAATATTTTCTTAATTATTAAAAACTAAAGTGATAACTTACACATACTGACACAACATTTTCAGCAAGATAAAACCATATACGCTCAATCTAACTCTTTGCCAGTCTCTATACCAAAGTAATTCAATTATTTTTGAACAGATGGTTGTTCACTTTATACAGATATTGCATAATGTCTTATAGACCATATAAAGATTTCTTTACCCATCAGAAGTGGACAGAGAATGATCAGTCGCAGCAGACACATGTGACACTGATCAGACATTTTTTGTTTCTGTCAGTCTTTCTTTTCATAATTTAGTTCCAGTTCTTCCTTTAATCATCATCAGCCCCTCCTGTGGTTGTGAACTTCCTCTGATCAACTGAGTGTTTAGTGCTGACACTTTATACAGCTGCATTTCACTGACACTATACTGATGCATGATAAAGAAGCGTCTATAAATATATATTGTTTATAGCAGTTTGGTTTGTTCTTATCGAGGGGCCACTGAAACTCAAGACTGCAATCTTTAAAGGTTCACTGAAATAAATGGATACAGCAACTGACTTGGAAACATTAGCACAGAATGTGAGAACGCAGTTAGTTTGACCACACTTGTTCATTATGCAGTGTGTGGGTTATGATTATCACTATCATCTCTGAACCCACTTTAGACTGAAGGCTGTGAACTCTCACACATTCTGACAGCATTTCCTCTTCTTTCTTTAAGTGGGCCGCAACATGGCTTTAAACTCTGTATCTTTTCAGTTCGTGATAGCATTCTTTCAACATGTTTATTAAACAGAAGTTAAACACAATTTTAATTTATTAACTAAACAATTTGTAAATACTCAAATTGTTTAGGATCAATTCTGTTCAACAGCAGGTGATTATTATAGTATCAAGGTCAGATTTATCTACACAAGCATCATGTTAAAATAAGCTTCTAGTGGATGCTGCTTAGACTTTATAGTGAAGAGGTCAGAAAAATAAGTAGCATCCAAAATCAAAAGTGTTTCCCTTGAGTGATGGAGCTAAACATCCTGGTTCAGAGTCAACTGTAACTCTAACTTTTTAGATGATCAGAAGAGTGTATATATGATGATAGGAGAGAAGATCAGAGATATATTGAGGAGCCATGTAGGCCCTTGTAAACAAACAAAAATTTTGAACTGGATATGATATTGGACTTGTTGGGGCGAACAGTTTTAATTTCTAGACCTGGTCACAACACTTGGATATTGCTGCCCTATTGTTAGTTTGAATGCTTCCATTGCTCTCCTCATTTGTAAGTCGCTTTGGATAAAAGCGTCTGCTAAATGATTAAATGTAAAATGTGATGTAAAGTGCAAGTTTTTAAAAACGGTACCATTATCGCCTCTGTGTAAACAACAAAAACACGAATTTGTGAAAACGGTGACGTCATGCGCATGTGTATTATCTGTTCAGTTTATAGGCATGAGGTGTTTCTTTACAAAGTGACATCGCCAACTACTGGCCTGGCAGCAGAATACAGCGTTTTCAGTCGTTTTCACGGATCCTTGTGAACCAGGATCATTTTGACAATGCTGTCGTTTGTGCAGAGGAGAAACTTTTCCGTTTTTAGTACATCGTTGTCGTGTAAACGTAACCCTAGAACACCAAAAAATCCAATACTTATAGACCAATTGATGTCATTTCATCAGGTTCTGATTAACAGTACAGAGCATCTGAAAATGGTGTTTGGTTCTTTACACAAGTGTGGTTATTTAAAGGGTCACAGGTGAGTTGGAAATCCCATGAAGGCACTTCTCATCCGGGTGGCTGTTGATTCTCCCTGGCACCGGTTCCTTTGGCATGGTCAAGTGCCTCTCTTAAACAATCCTTGCAAACACACCATAGACAAAATAAGGGAGACATCCTTTTCCTTCAACACTGAGTCACAGCACATCAATGAAACAGAACAACAAATCCACACAGAGTAAACTGAGCTGATATAAACATATACTATTAATTCATTGTCACATATAGTAACCAATTATGTTGTAAAACCTAAAGAGTAACAAATGGCAAATATGAATATCTGTTATTAGTGGACATGTGGTGCGTTATTGAATTTAATGCACAGCTGTCTTTACATGTCTCATATACAGATAACATGAGAACATCAAAATAAAAAGGAATAAACTCTAAAACTCCTGATTAATTTAATTACATGATCGAATTAATTAATTACAAAGCAAGTACATATTTATTCTCTGGAAGCCATTTTAAATGAGTCACAAACACTGTTACCTCATTCCTGACATGGGTCAGACACTCTACACTTCTCAGATACTGAATACAGACATTGCTTGTAACATTAATACCAGAATATATGCAATAGATTTAATAAAACTATGATTCGTAAAGAGGGGGTAGTATGTTAAATGACCATGAGGACTGTGAAACACACAGGTAAACTGTAATACAAAGTCTGGATGAAATAAAAGCGTGTACTACAGATTTCAGGTCTTCAAATGACAAAAAATACTTAATTTTAGCTATAAAAATTATAATAATAATACTTGCACCATCTCAGTTTTACAGTACATAGGCTATCAAACTCAGAACTCACCACAATATAACAAGATAATGCCAACAATGCATGGCCAAAAACTGAAACATCAGTTTGCAACATGGCGACCCCTAGTGTTCACTTTCAAAAAGTCTTGATTATCTTATTATCACAATGTTGATCTCTAATCATGTCTAGAAAATAAGGATCTCTCCCTCCCCAAATACCAAGTGCATTAAACACGTAAAAAAATAGTTAACAGATAATATTATGAACTAAATATTATTCATTAATAATCCATGAGAATCAAACAAAAGCAAAGAAAATAAACAGCCGAGGTGAAATTGACATATTGACAAGCCTTTAATACATTTTTTTTTTTTTTTTTTTTTTTACAGATTTTCTCTGCATTTATATCATTACTGCACACAAAGAGAGTTTAAATGTTTTGATTGATTTATGTACAGTATTAATATCCGTTCAGAGGTTGGAAGAGTGTATAAATGCTTACAAAGTCTCTTAGCAATTAATTACAATAAAGTTGTTAAGCAAGCATGAATCTCAAAGCTGCAAACATTTTTATTTTGCCTGATTCACCTCTCGCCACCAGCCAGTGCGTTTGTGCCCATATGGTAATTTCTAGAAAGAGTATCTGGAAATAAACATATGAAAGAGTTTTCAATATATACAGTATATTGAAAACATGTTTGTTATATAAACTCTCCTGGTCATTTTCGCTGATTAGGAGTGTCTCTGCACATTGATAAACAGAAACTCACATTGCTCTCTTTGACACGTTTTCTGCAGGAATCCCAGAATATGTCACATATGTCAGCACCTAAACATCAATAGACATAATGAGCCAAGATACGATCTGTGAGAGACGACTATTATGTATAGTATAGGCTAAAGGTAATGAAATACCTTTCTAAATTGATCTTATCAAATTAGACAAATAATGTTTTAGTCTTTAGTTTATAAATGGAAATGATTTTGTGTGGGGTTATGTAGGAAGACATAAGTTTTGTGTATTAGTATTAGTTTGTGTATTGTGTGATAGTGTGGATGTATTGTGATTTTCTTTCTCTATTCATCTTTGTATTGTTTTCTGTAAATTGTATAGCTGTCATTTTTTCACAAGAGCTGTAGGGTTTGTGTGCTTTCCTTATTTTTTTATCACCATTTCTTTTCTTGTTTATTGATAGGAGGGAAGCTCTCTGTATTTGTCACATTTCTTTTTTGTTAGGAAAGTTATATCATTGGTGGCGGTAGTTTATTTTGTTTGTTGTTTTGTTAGTGGTGGCCTCAAACCAGGACAATTTTGAAAAGAACTTTGGTGTACAAAGGCGACAAGATAGTTATTATTTATTTTTAATACTTTTAAACATCTTAATTGTCCTGTCTGTCCTGTTTTACTGTGGTTTGTGCACTTATTTGAAGTCATTAATGGTGAGAAACGTTCTGCTGAGCACAGAGGTAAATCATTGATATTATATACTTACAGAAGTGTCATAATCCTCTTCTTTGTTATCTGAAAAATAGTTGTGGAGTATTTATTATGAAACATGCAACACACAGCACATCTACAGTTGATCTACAGCTGGTAAATCCTGTTTGTTTAATCTACAAACCGAATTCTGGAAAAGTTGGGACATTTTTTAAATTTGAATAAAATGAAAACTAAAAGACTTTCAAATCACACGAGCCAGTATTTTATTCACAATAGAACATAGATGTTGTAATGTTGCAAGAAGCCATGCTGTTGTAATAGCTGCAGTATGTGGTGTTGCATTGTCCTGCTGAAATACACAGGGCCTTCCCTCTTTTTATGATGTTATGCACTGTAGAATGATGAGATTTGCAAAGCCTTTGCAATTTGACGTTGAGGAACATTGTTTTTAAAGTATTCCACAATCTTTTTACGCACTCTTTCACAGATTGGAGAGTCTCCCATCTTTACTTATGAAAGACTCTGCCTCTCTAAGACATCCCTTTTATAGCTAATCATGTTAAAGACCTGATATAAATTAACTTAATTAGTTGCTAGATGTTCTCCCAGCTGAATCTTTTCAAAATTTCTTGCTTTTTCAGCCATTTATTGTCCCCATGCCAACTTTTTTGAGACCTGTACAGGCATTATTTTCTCAGTTTAAACATTTGTAATGTTATCTATGTTCCATAAAATATTGGCTCATGTGATTTGCATTTTTTTTGTTTTCATTTTCTTCAAATTTATTGAAATTTCAAATTAAAATAAAAACAAATCTGGAATTCGGGTTGTATTCGCACTGAAATAATGCAGTTGAGTTCATTTTATTCCTGACAGAGCCTGGAAGTATTTAAATGCAGCTATAAAATGCATCCACATTACATTTTTATGATACAACATGAAAATGAGTTTAAGTATTTGTTATAAAACATTAATAATTATGAAAACTCACTAGATCCTTTTTTACAAATCACCCAAAGAGTAACAGCAAGGAGAACAGTCAATACAGCAACTACAACAGCAATCACAGTCACTGAGGGAGAGACCAGAGAACGGTACATTCAGACTCGACATCACATTAGGTTAAAACATTCTTTTTAACAAAATGCATTTCATTTCATACACTTATAGACTATTAAAGTTATAGGGCCAGCACTGCACTCAAACATATTTACGAAGTACCACAGTAAGCACATGATTGCACATGCACATGATATGGGAGCAAATACAAACCACCGATGTGAGAAAGACAGTGATTACCTTGTGTTTGTGGTGTGTTTAGCTGAGGGATCCTCAGAGTTTGTGATGTGCAGTGTTGGGAAAGTTCACTTTCTACATGAACTATTTCAAAGTTCAGTTCACAAATTTTAAAATGAACTAGTTCAGCTCATAGTTCATACTTCAAAATTTTGAACTAAGTTCACAGTTCCAAAAATGAACTAGTTCATAGTTCCCTTTTTTTAATTTAACGGCCGAATTTACATGACACATTATAAAATAGCATTATAGTCTACGATAGATACAGTGCCAAAAAGAAGAGAAGAGGATAAAAGGGGATAAGACAGAGGTAAAGTGATGTAGTGAATGAACAGTTTATCTAATTGCATAGGAGTAAGATACTATAATTTCATGGCAGTTATTTGTACCTTAAACTTAATGTTAGCAGTTGTGAGTTCTCCAGAGGCCCCAGACTGTGTGATTTTGTAACAATCATGTCAGTTTTAAGACACATTTTTTATTATCACTTTTTTTTATTAATGTTTTACTCTACAGTTGTGCAGTTTTGGGGGGGATACAGTACAGGCCAAAAGTGTGGAAACATTAATGTTTTTGAAAGAAGTTTCTTCTGCTCATCAAGCCTGCATTTATTTGATCAAAAATACAGTTTTTTTTTTTATATTGTGATATATTATTACAATTTAAAATAATTGGTTTTCAATTTATTATACTTTAAATTATCATTAATTTCTGTGATGCAAAGCTGAATTTTCAGCATCATTACTCCAGTCTTCAGTGTCACATGTGACATCCAGTCTATCACATGATCCTTTAGAAATCATTCTAATATTCTGATTTATTATGAGTGTTGGAAACAGTTCTGCTGCCTAATATATTTGATGAATAAAAGGTTAAAAAGAACTGCATTTATTCAAAATAAAAAAAAATATTTTCTAATAATATAAGTCTTCTTTACTATCACTTTTTATCAATTTAACACATCCTTGCTGAATAAAAGTATTGATTTATTTCAAAAAAGAAAAAGAAAAAAAATTACTGACCCCAAATTACTGACCAGTAGTGTATATTGTTGTTACAAAAGATTTCTATTTGTAAAAAAAATTGCTTATTTTTATTTATTTATTTTTTACTTTTTATTCATCAAAGTATCCTAAAAAAGTATCACAGGTTATGAAAAAATATTAAGCAGCAGAACTGTTTCCAACTTTGATAATGAATCATCATATTAGAATGATTTCTAAAGGATCATGTGATAGACTGGATGTCACATGTGACACTGAAGACTGGAGTAATGATGCTGAAAATTCAGCTTTGCATCACAGAAATAAATGATAATTTAAAGTATAATAAATTTGAAAACCAATTATTTTAAATTGTAATAATATATCACAATATTAAATTTTTTTCTGTATTTTTGATCAAATAAATGCAGGCTTGATGAGCAGAAGAAACTTCTTTCAAAAACATTAAAAAACAGTAATGTTTCCAAACTTTTGGCCTGTACTGTATATGGCATTTTTAAAATTTATTTGCCAAAATTATTAATGATATTTATTTACAGGTTTATTAAAAATAGCAAAGTTCACATTAAATCTGTATTGTAAAACACGCTATAAAAGATAATGGGGACTTGACTTGAATGCTAGATGTAATGCTCTTGGTATTTGTGTTTAGGCTGTAATGTGTGTGTGTGTGTGTGTGTGTGTGTGTGTGTGTGTGTGTATATATATATATATATATATATATATATATAGGCTAAATAATCATGAACACAATGACGGGGTGAAATGGGCTGTGATGCATGGGGCACCAGGTAAAATCTTGCCTAGGGCAGCAAATTGGTCAGGGCCGGCCCTGGTTTAAGGTGTGTTTTAGCCGGGTTTTCGTCTTGAAGGCTCTATAGAAATCTGGCACCCTATTGAACGAAGTTAAACTGAGAGAGTGTGCTGTTCACAGACCCAAGAATGAACAAGTTCACAGTAACGTTCATCGCGGTACGTTCAGTTCACGTTTGACCAAAATATGAACGAGTTCATGAACTATCGTTCAATGACGTTCAGGCACAACAGTGGTGATGTGGACTGGAATCACTGGTGTCGTTGTACCAGCTTGAGCTGTACGGGAAGAGTGTTAGTTCAAATACATCATAACTAGAAAATATGGAAATCTTTTTTTTTTACAATTAATAATTGGCTAATACAGAAGATAAAATTAGCAATATGCTTGTCTAACAGTGATTTCAAAATTTGATTAAAAAAATGTCTTACTTGAATATTTTAATATCTATTTAAATACATGTACAGTACATTTATTAATAAACATTCAACAGCTGATTATGTACCTGGTTGTGTAGAAGTTACTGGTTTATTTACAGTTGTGGTTTTCTCTGTGCTGGTGACTGGAGTAAGTGTATTTGTCTCTGTTGGAGCTGTAAAATATTAATTTTCAGATGCATCATACTGTAGAATATATATTTATTTTATTCTTGATGATCAATACAAAGTTAAAAATAAGTAACATTATAAATAACAACAATTTACCTGAATACTTGACAGTAAATGTGGCTGAGGTCTTCAGTTGATTTCTCTGAGTAGCCTGACATCTCCACTCTCTGTTGTGATCTTCATTCAGGAGTGTTGTAGTCAGAGTGCTGATACAGTGCGTTGAGAATAATATCTGATATCTGGAGTCTTTCATCACACTAACACCAGCCTGATTCACCCAGATCAGCTGAATTCCCTCAGAACGGACCAAAGTATCACAGACTTCATATGAATACAACTGACAGGAGAGAGTCACAGAGCCTGATCTGATCTCAGTCTGTGAGGATGATGAAGAGACTGAAACAGAAAATAAGACAGAAATCACATGACAGACGTCACTCTTTTCATTACACATGTGAGTTTTAGGTACTATTAAAAAAATTACAGAAATACTGACCATGAAGAACATGCAGATAAACAGGTGCATCAGGTCCTTGTTGTTTATCATTCACATATTGTCGGCAGCTGTAAAGCCCATAATCTTCTTGTGTGACTTTCTTGATGTTCAGAGAGCAGTCAGACCCCAGACTCAGTCTCTCACGTCTCTCTATGTCATTCTTCTTTTCCCCTCCAGTAATCAGTTCAACTGTCCCTGAAAGTCTGTCATAGGTCCATGTAGTTGATGTACAGTCAGAAAGAGCATTATTACAGGGCAGACGGACATTTTCACCAGAACTGCTGAACACACGAGTCTCTTCTGCTCCACTGGTACCTACATATTAATATAAAACAGCAAAATAATAGTGTTAATTATTTAAACTTTAATGACATACAGAAAATATTTTCTTGAATATTAAAAACTAAAGTAATAACCTACATAAAATTTTCAGCAAGATAAAAACATGTTTGCTCAATCTAACTCTTTGCCAGTCTCTATACCAAAGTAATTCAGTTATTTTTGAACAGATGGTTGTTCACATTATAAAGATATTGCATAATGTTTTATAGACCATATAAAGATTTCTTTACCCATCAGAAGTGGACAGAGAATGATCAGTCGCAGCAGACACATGTGACACTGATCAGACATTTTCTGTTTCTGTCAGTCTTTCTTTTCATTAGTTACAGTTCTTCCTTTAATCATCATCAGCCCCTCCTGTGGTTGTGAACTTCCTCTGATCAACTGAGTGTTCAGTGCTGACACTTTATACAGCTGCATTTCACTGACACTATACTGATGCACGACATACAAAATATAAATATGCTCTTGTGGAATCTCTATTAAGTTAAACGTGCTATTGATGTCTAAGAGTCCATAATGGTGACTTTAGATATCAAGTTTTAATTATAAACGAACACGGGAACATTTGTTTGCAAATATTGCAGTCAAGACTTTATGATACTCAACCATATCACAAATAATCAAATGTTAATCTAAAATAAGTAAAATCAAGATTTCTCAAGATTATTTCTGATAATATTATAATTTGATAGGATAATAAATAATAAAATAAATAAAACAAGGTAACACTTTATTTTACGGTGCCCTTGATACAGAGTAATTACTTAATTAGGTACTTAGTAATAGACGTTGTAATAACATGTAACAAAATGTACTTAACATGTAACTAAGTTATGGAACAGCCTGTACTTACAGATTGTAATTACACACATGTAATAGGCAGCTACTGTTACACATGTGTAACAAGCCGAGTTGGATAAGGTTTATAGATACACATGAAGTACACTTAAGTACATTCTTGATACACTTTATTTTACGTAGCTTATACCTGTGTAATATTATGTAATTACAATGTAATTAGGAAACTACTGCATGCATTTAAGCTGTGAACTAGTGAGTTAAATCAATCTAAGGCAGAGATGGATAAGGTATGTATACACAAAGTACACTTAAGTACATTCTTGATACACTTTATTTTACGTAGCTTATACCTGTGTAATATTATGTAATTACAATGTAATTAGGAAAATACTGCATGCATTTAAGCTGTGAACTAGTAAGTTAAATCAAACTAAGGCAGAGATGGATAAGGTATGTATACACAAAGTACACTTAAGTACATTCTTGATACACTTTATTTTACGTATGCTTATACCTGTGTAATATTTTGTAATTGCAATGTAATTAGGAAACTACTGCATGCATTTAAGCTGTGAACTAGTGAGTTAAATCAAACTAAGGCAGAGATGGATAAGGTATGTATACACAAAGTACACTTAAGTACATTCTTGATACACTTCATTTTACGTAGCTTATACCTGTGTAATATTATGTAATTAGGAAACTACTGCATGCATTTAAGCTGTGAACTAGTAAGTTAAATCAAACTAAGGCAGCGATGGATAAGGTATGTATACACAAAGTACACTTAAGTACATTCTTGATACACTTTATTTTACGTATGCTTATACCTGTGTAATATTTTGTAATTGCAATGTAATTAGGAAACTACTGCATGCATTTAAGCTGTGAACTAGTGAGTTAAATCAAACTAAGGCAGAGATGGATAAGGTATGTATACACAAAGTACACTTAAGTACATTCTTGATACACTTCATTTTACGTAGCTTATACCTGTGTAATATTATGTAATTAGGAAACTACTGCATGCATTTAAGCTGTGAACTAGAAAGTTAAATCAAACTAAGGCAGAGATGGATAAGGTATGTATACACAAAGTACACTTAAGTACATTCTTGATACACTTTATTTTACGTATGCTTATACCTGTGTAATATTTTGTAATTGCAATGTAATTAGGAAGCTAATGCATGTATTTAAGCTATGAACTAGTGAGTTAATTCAGATGGATAACATATGTAGATACACAGGAAGTGCACTTAAGTACAATCTTGATACACTTTATTTTATGTTACATACAAGTAATGCTACAGAACATTTACCATGTGTAACTGCAGACCTTAGTAGCCTAACATATTTAAGTACTTGTTGTTACATTGTGTTATACTAAGTACTTTCTTACATAATTACAGTGTACCAAGTCGGTAACACTTATGTAACAGACTCGGCTTGTTACACATGTGTAACAGTAGCTGCCTATTACATGTGCGTAATTACAATCTGTAAGTATAGGCTGTTCCATAACTTAGTTACATGTTAAGTACATTTTGTTACATGTTATTACAAAGTCTATTACTAAGTAATTAATTAAGTAATTACTCTGTATCAAGGGCACCGTAAAATAAAGTGTTACCTAAAACGAATATTTCTTTCTTCCTCAATAACTGTTGGTTTTAAGAACATACAGCTGAAATCACAAAACTAACTGTGATAAATACATTTTTATCAAATAAATTTTGAAATAATAAATCAAATAAGTCAAAGTTTGAAAACAAGAATCATAATCAAGTAGAAATTCTGGAAATAGTTTATCAGGGAGCCGTTTAATATTGGAGAACAGAGAGCCTTCGAGTCATAAAGGTTGAGAACCACTGTTAAACGTAAAATATTTACTTATTGACAGAATCCAAAATGTACAACATTTAAATATGAAATAATTTTAGGTGTACAAATGTTTATGAATCCTCTGAGGTTCATATAATATTGAAATAATGGAATTAATAAGCTGATTTTATTTTATCCGTATTTATACTGGAACTGAATGACTTTAATGGTTCTCAGACATGCATTTTTCCATTGATACGGATAGATCACTGTGCTAAAATACTCTGGCTGTATCCAGAATCATCCCCATACTCTCATTCCCTGTATACATTAGTCCACTAGCCCACTTGAAGGAGTGAATAAAAACGAGTTTGAACACTGAGTTGCTGGAAGGGCTGCTGTTTTTGCATAGTTTGAGCTTGGTGTTTAATAATAATTTGATATTTAGATAATTGATAATTAGATTACCAGTTCCATATTATCTTTATTAAGCAATAAGACAATATTTTATTGATTTTTTTTTTGATTTATGAATTATAACAGACTGATGGGAAAAACACATTATTTTGCTGTTACTTTTTTAAAATTGGTTTTATTATTATTTAACAATTTCTTGCTTTTTGTTAGTTTTTATTATTTGTAATTTTTATATAAACATTTAACTTTTAAAATAAAGGTTTTACAACAACATCACCATCTTCTGTTATATGTGGGCCTCCATGCTCATCTTGTACAGTTATGATATTGGTGGAGGGTGGTGGGGCCCACATCAATATTTTTTCAGGGGGCCCCGAATCCTCTACGGCCACAGCAATGCTTCTGACACTGTCATAATCCACTGCATCTCTATCCTAAAGATATAAACCCACACAAAAGGAGGTTCTCCTCAGAAAAACTGCACAAGGAAAAAATTGTAATGACGAAAAATAAATTTCACTGTATAATACATTTGACATAGGCTACTTAATACATTTATTATTGACAAACACAATTTAGTATTACAAGCATTACTGAAAGCAGTTGTTCAATCAGTTCAAACACCAAAGTTTCTGTCATATTGAGATTAAAGTTTACATTGCCTGTTTTCATAATCACTGCAAACTGACAGTTAACAAAATCTAAGAATGAAACTGTCCTTCATTTTCTGAACTTTGTGCAAGCATAGACATCACTATATCTTCTTGAATGAATAATAAAGCAATAACATTAACTGAACAGCTACTATAAAATAAACATCCCAAACTAACCAAAATACTACAAATAAATCTGATCACCACTGGGGTTTGTTTGTTAACATGTGAAAGACAGTAATTATAATGGCACTGAATTAAACCCGAAGGAGTCAATTAAATATTCCTATATTCATCATAATACACGGTCTGTGCATAATTAATGAGTGTTTTACTCATTTGTGACGGTTCTTGTTCACAGAGGAATAAAGTTGACTGCTGTTATCCTGAGGTCCAGCTGTTGCTCCTCTGATGGAAGCGTAAGTCACTTTATCAAAATACTGAGGAGGACTTTTACTTTCTGAACCTGGACTTTACACCTCTGGTCTTTGGCATTACAATACTTATCACAGAGTCATCAGTCCCTCTATAGTTATCTGAAAAATAATGGTGTCCCATTTAATAGGTATACACTTATGATAAAGACAGAAAAACAAAACACAGAATGTCTGTAATGCAAGTTAAAAGTGTCTAAAAATTCACACCTTTATTATGTCTTGGATAATTCATTGATTCCTTTTCACTTATTACAGGAATTATGTTAAAACTACATAATTTGCTAATCAGCTAAATCTGACCAAACCATAGTTTAAAACAAACATGTCAACACCTTTACCATCACATTGCTCCAAATGAACATTTACATGATACAACTGAAACTAGTGTGCTTTTCTGTCAGATTTCTTGGATTCTTTGTCTATTGTAATGAAATATGAGAAACTAAAACTCACCAGATTTTTTTTATTTTTTATGAATCAGCCAAAAAATAACAGCAAGGAGAACAGCCAATGCAGCAACAACACCAACTACCACTAACGGCAAGGAAGTCGCTGAAGGAGAGACTATATAGAGGGACACATTCAGATCCAGATGAAGACAACAGCAGAATATCTATTGTACATTACTATCATTTTTAACAAAGATATAAAAACAACAACTACTGATAGCCATATAAAATGATTAATTACACATTTAATATCATAATTAACTTAGAGAAAATTAATATTTGTGGATGACGAGTTTACAAAAAGCTTTTCTGGTTACACTTTATTTCGATAGTCCACTTTAGACATTCTAATAACTTTAACTTTGCAACTACATGCCAACTAACTCTCTATTAGTATTAATAGAGTGATAATTATGACTATTAGTAGACTGTTAGGGTAGGGTTAGGGTTAGTAGAATAAGTTGACATGTTATAAGTGTGTTGTGGTGCTCGCTCTGATCCATTTTTAACGGCGTTTCTTAGAAATAGCTTATTGCACCTTTAAAGTTAAATAAAAGATTAAAGGTTTATTAAAAATGTATTTCAATTGCTGTTGTCCTAAACAAGATTTGTAAAAAAAAAAACTGTATTTCTCTACAAAAGAATATGTAGATAAAAGTTCTACTGTAACTGCATGGCACTGTGAAATGAATAAGACATACAAAGGGTGACTGGGTATGTAATGTGGTTGTAACACTTTTGGTTCAGTATCTGTTACAAAGTTTTTGAGCTATAACAACGCATCTCTCTTTCTGTGACTGACCATAACTCAAAGCCACTTACTGTTTGACTCCGGAGTGTGTGTGCGGTGTGTGTGCGTGTGTAAATTAACAGTGTTTACGATTAATTTTTGATTAATAAATGCTCAACTCCACTGTACCTGTGTAAAGAACATGTATAGGTCTAACAAAAAGCAATGTCAATATGTGTGTGAGTTTGTGTGTCTGTGTGTGAATATTCTCAATCATAGGCCATTTCTCAATATGCGTTCTTGTCTGTACTTGTTAGTGATGTGTCGTTCAAGAATGATTTGTTTTAATAAAATACAAAATGTATTTGTTGTAAAACTGATGAAGATATTTTCTTAATTTGCTGGTGTTTTTCTATTTGCTTGTGTTTTCTTCAGTTGCTGTGCATTGAACTCTCTCACAGTATGTAATAGCTCAATTAGACTGTTTTGTGGTTGGATCAATTGTGACAAAAAGTGCAAAGCACTGTAGTGAGAGACTGATGTGTGTCAGTCCTGTACCTTGTTGTGTTGAATCTGCTGCTGTAGTTGTGCTTGATTTCTTCTCAGAGTTTGAGCTGCTGACTGGAGTCAGTGTTGTTGAATGGACTGGAGCTGCAGAAGATGAATGTTCAGATGCAGGACATCAACATCATATTTTCATACTCAATCATTATCACATGACATGCAGTTTGTTTAATTGTCAGTATTTACAGTGCAGTTGTTGAGAATAGAGTTGTTACCACCACATGAGGCAATTTATGCCTCATTTATTTATAAAAGTAAAACAAAGTGGAGTGGTTCAATCTTCAGCTGGCTGGCAGGAGCCGCCACTGGCATATCACGTGACCTGTCAGTGGCTGGCTGGCAGCTGCCAGTCTGATTCTGGCATATCACGTGACCTGTCAGTGGCTGGCTAGTTGTCTGGCAATCTGCCTTTGGCAAGTTTCAGAAACCATTGATTTTTGGCAGTTTTTGTGTTTTGTGTTCATCCCTCTCATTTATTCTCATTTATTATGCATCTGTTGATATGATTATGTTCTTTTACGATTCACGTTTTAGAGGTTTTAGAGAATTTTATCCCAGTTAAACCAGTCAAATAGCCGTGATCAGACTGGCAACTGACGGCTTTGCTGGACAATCAATCCAGTCAGATGCAAAAGTTTGCGGAATGCAAAAGTTTTGCGAGGGAACGCAAAAGATTTGAAAAAGATTTGCCATCCTAAACTTTTTTCCACCATCACGTCCCTTTAGGGGCTCTGTACATTCTTAAGTTGAATGGGCTTTTTAGTCTGAAATTTGCTGGCTTGAATGAAATACTCGGGTCATGAATAAAGTCCTGTTTAAGGCAATAAACAAAAACAAATTATGAGAAACTTAAATCAACAAATAATAAAGTAAATTATGCCCGAAGTAAAAGGAGAGCCCGTGTCGCGTGTGAATCAGTTCCCACATGTTATAAAACTCGTAGCCACGAGAAATGGATGTCGTTCCCTCAACATATTGAGCCATTTTGCCCCACCCAATTCTGAAACCCATATCACACGCAAATTTTCACCACTTCTGACACATGTGCAAAGTTTCGTGAGTTTTCAAGCATGTTTAGGCCCTCAAAAAAGCGATTCACTTTGGAGAAGTAAAAGCGGAATAATAATCAACGGAGCAATTCCAATAGGGGCCTCTCACCATCGGTGCTCGGGGCCTAATTAAAAGGAGAGCCCGTGTCGTGTGTGAAGATTCGGTTCCCACATGTTATAAAACTCGTAGCCACGAGAAACGGATGTCGTTCCCTCAACATATATCTCGTGCCCACGATATAGTATTACGTTTCCATGACTTAATATCACGTTCCCACGAGTTTATATGTTGTGGCCATGACAAAACTAAGTGAACCGAACATGTCCCCTACCGGTCACCATAAGAACTGCAGATTTACATTAAAAATATATATATGCTTCACAGATGGATTTTTTTTTTTCATTTATGTAATATGGGTTTAAAGTATAACACCTATTGTCACATGAAAAATATATTCTGCATTTGATTAATTACTTTTTTTATACTTGTGACTCCTAATGTGACTCCTAAAAATATTAACTTTTTATAATCTTTATTTAGCCTATTTTTACCTTATATCTGCTATGAAATCACATTAATGAAAGCAAATAATTTAAAAATAAGTTATCGTCCTTTGTTATTTATTTTGTCTGTGGCCAGGATGTAACTTTGTTCTGATTCATCATATACAGTATATCTAGCTGCTTCACTGCTAAAAAAAGAGCAAAGCATCACTAATTAGGGCATCTAATTTTTATGATTTTAAGTATGTTATAGAGTGTTAATCAACATAACCTAAACATTTCAAGGTTTCTTATTTTCTCCTTAAAAAAAATAAAACCCTGCTGCTGACAACTCATATGTGGCATAGAATGGCAGAAGTCACATTCAGAAAGTATCCTATAAATTTAAGATTCATACATTTTAATTGATTATATAACATTTCAGTTTTAACATATAAACTAATAAATAATGAATAAACTTAATGCATATTTGTCATAAATCAAATAAGGAATAGTATTAATAAACTGAATGTATTTTAAATAAATTGTCACGCTTGATTATCAATACAGAATTCTACAAAGTATGTGTTTATTCATAATTATTCACTGTTCCGTTTTAAAGGCAGCTTCATGGTGTTAACTGTAATTCGAGGAGCAAGGAATGCAGGTGAAGATGCAGATCTACGTGCAGGGGTTTATAATCCAAACAAAACACCAAACAACAACTGACAAGGAACAAAGGAAACACAAGGGCTGTTTATACACAATGGCTAACAAGACACACCTGGAAACAATCAGAGAACTAATCAACATGAAAACTACAAAAGGACCACAAAGATGGCAGACAGAACAGGAAATAGGAAGTATAAGAAAAGTTTCAGGAACAACCACAAGAGAACCTGACATTAACATTTAACTACATTAAGCATTTTCTGTTTACTTGTCCGGGTGAATCATTTAGCTTTAAATGACTGACTGAATAACATATGACATGTCCCGATGTTGTTTCAGTTGATTTCTCTGAGTAACCTGACATCTCCACTCTCTGTTGTGATCTTCATTCAGGAGTGTTGTAGTCAGATTGCTGATACAGTGTGTTGAGGAGAAGAATATCTGATATCTGGAGTCTGTCATCACACTAACACCAGCCTGATTCACCCATTTACAAATGCCACAATGACTCTGAGATCATTACATGAATGTTAGGAAGAATAAACTAAGCCTGCTCACTCCATACCAAAACATTTTTTCACTATTTGAGCATAAATAAACATATTTGTGAAAAATGAGCAGAGAATGATCAGTCCCATCAGACACATATGAAACTTATCAGCCATTCTATGTTCCATTTATCATCATCAGTTCCTCCTCTGCTTAGCTTCTTGTGATCACACAGGACGTTTTTACACATTTTGTCTATGAGATGTGTGCTTCTTTAACAGGCTTATGATCATTTGTTTATTACACTGATAGAATTAACAGTGTCATGCAGACTCACAAAGATTAGTGTCCAGATCCTCACAGCTTCTACACTTGAGTTGTTGACAGAATTCAACTTGCTAAAAGAAAGAAGAGGAACTGTCAAAGGAATGATTCAGAATTCACACACCCATCTTCAGTTCCTCCTCTGCTTATAGCTTCTTGTGATCACACAGGGCGTTTTTACAAATTTTGTCTATGAGATGTGTGCTCAACTAGGTTCAGAGATGACCAGTGTTATGCAAACTAACCACATTAAGCAGTTGAATGTTTAGGTAATGTGTGTATTTGTTATCTGAGTAATGTAAAGAACAGCAATGAATGTCTTCAAATTGTTCACTTAGTGGAACAAAACTCCATGTTAGGACAGGTGTTTGCATAATTCACTTTATATTATCCATTTTCTGTCATTTATGATTTTTTTAATACTTATTTTCTTAATGGCATTTCTGCATTTTCATTCAGTTTGCCTCAGTTTGGTGCAAATATTCAACCTGATAAGTGTGAAAAAGGTATAAAATATAAACATACATATTAAATTACTCAAAATTAGTGGTTGACCGATATTGATATTATTATTTTTTTGATGGCCGATACCGATATCTTAGAGAGCAGGGTGGCCGATGGCTAATATAAAGCTGATATATTTATCATTTATTTTTATTTGACTTATTTTGACTTATTTATTTTGAGACTGCAAGGTTTGTGAAATGAAATGGGTTTTTTTTATATTCAAAGATTTGGGTAACACTTTCATTAGTTAACATTAGTTAATGTATTAACTAACATGAACTAACAGTGAGCAATTAATTTGCCATGTGCAATTTCACAGCCATGTGAGTGATTCCTTCAGAGTCAACACGCGGTGAATCTGACTGCAGTGATTGTGCAAGATATGAATAAAAGTGATGTTATTTCAGCCAGCGCACATACCTGTATTTACATCCTGTTTTCGGCTGAAGTCCACAGTAGTCGATTGTCGAGTTCACGCGTATAGGTTTAGTACGTACGATCATGCGCCCGAACTCGACAATCGACTACTGTGGACTTCAGCCGAAAACAGGAAGAAAATACAGGTATTTGCGCTGGCTGAAATAACATCACTTTTATTCATATCTTGCACATCTACTGCAGTCAGATTCACCGCGTGTTGACTCTGAAGGAATCACTCACATGGCTGGGCACTTGTAATGACACATCAAGGATGTTAAGAGGCTAAAAGCAGGTTTAAAACTTGCCCCATTGAAGTCAACAGGGTGCAAATTTTAAAAATAGAATAACACGGTGTAGGCAACACCGATTTTTGTCGTTGTTCTCTGTACTGACAGCACTCCAAATTTACAAAAAAATGAGCTCAATGTTAAAATTGACCGGAGTTCTCCTTTAATGTTAGTTAATAAAAATACAGCTTTTCATTGTTTGTTTATGTTAGTTCACAGTGCATTAACATATACAACCTTTGATTTTAATAATGTGTTAGTAAATGTTGAAACTAATATTAACTAAGATTAATAAATGCTGTAGAAGTATTGTTCATTCTTAGTTAACTAATGTTAACTAATGAACCTTATAAAGTGTTACCAAGATTGGTTTAAATGATAATGCGTATTTGCTGATGGTAAATGAGAAAATATGACAGTGTTTGCCTTTTTATGACAAATAATATAAAATCAAACATTGTAATACTTTGCATGCATTTACTGTTTACATTGTTTAATAGTTCTATCTAACAATGTATACTTAAACAGAGACCATAAACTAATGAAGAAAATATTAAAGTCTGGCGCGCCACTTCTGACACATCGTCCAAGCAGAAAAACACATCGGCCGATGAATCAGTCTTGGCGATATATAGGTCGACCACTACCAATATTCATGGTCATTGGTCAGTGCATATTGTTGATTCAGTACAAATAGGTCTATACAGAATGATATAAGGGTCAGACAACTGAAAAGTTGAAATACATGAACATGTGACACACTTCTCCATTACACACATCAACAGTCAGCGAAACGCAGCTGTATAGTGAGATTCTAAACTCTAGTTGGTCAGATAAGAGGAAGGTTTGTCAGAAGGATTGTCGGAAGATTGTTCAAAAGAGAAAATGTGTCAAATGTGTTTCCTGGAAATTATAATTCTCTGTCCATTTTTAACAGGTAAAGAAATATATAAAATATTTTTTATCTGTATAATAGGAACAGCCATTTATTAAAAAATATAAAAATGTTGTTTTTTTTTTTTTTTCCTTACTTTGGCATAGAGTCTGGCTAAGATTTAGTTTGAATTATTTATGTTATGATCTCGTATGCTGTACATACTGTTTTATTATAGAATTCTCTGACAAATGCCATTATGTTTTATTCTCACTCATTCTCAAGTCTGAAGCATGTTTCAGAAGTCAGGTTTATGTTGAGGGGATAGTTCACTTAGATATGAAATTTCTGTCATCCTTTACTCATTTTCATGTTGTTCCAAACTTGTATGATTTATAAAATAAATATTTATTCCAAACTTATTTGTTGAAAAAGTTTTTTTTGGGACCCCTGTTTTGCATGGACAAAACAATTGAAACTGTTGAAAATATATTTTATGAAATGCACAGGTTTGAGAGCACATGAGTAATTAAGTGTTTTAAAGTGAACTGCTACATAAGATTGTATTTCAGTGGTATTCACAATGTCCAGATTAGTCTAGTTCATTCACTGCCTAAAACAGGACAACTCATTTGTGTCTCATTCAAGACATGCTTTGTATTTACAGACTTTTTTATCTGCTATGTCATTTAAGGTTAAATAATTAATCCAGATTTTTTAATTCTCTCTGTTAATATATTAATAAGAAAAATATGATAACTCAGATGTACTGTGTTCCAGGTATGACTGTAGCAGAAGTAACTCAAGTGTTCAGCAGTTCTGGTGAAAAAGTCAGTTTGCCCTGTAATAATGCTCTTTCTGGCTGCACATCGACTACATGGATCTATACCAGACTTTCAGAGACAGTTGAACTGATTGCTGGAGGGGAAAAGAAGAATGACACAGAGAGACGTGAGAGACTGAGTCTGGGGTCTGACTGCTCTCTGAACATCAAGAAAGTCACACAACAAGATTATGGGCTTTACACCTGCCGACAATATGTGAATGGACTTGGAGAACAACAAGGAACTGATGCACTTGTTTATCTGCATGTTCTTCATGGTCAGTGTTTCTGTCATTTTTTAATAATAAACTCACATGTAATGAAAAGTTTGAAATCTGTGATTTATTTTCTGTTTCAGTCTCTTCATCATCCTCACAGACTGAGATCAGATCAGGCTCTGTGACTCTCTCCTGTCAGTTGTATTTATATGAAGTCTCTTGTGATACTTTGGTCCGTTCTGAGGGACTTCAGCTGATCTGGGTGAATCAGGCTGGTGTTAGTGTGATGACAGACTCCAGATATCAGATATTCTTCTCCTCAACACACTGTATCAGCACTCTGACTACAACACTCCTGAATGAAGATCACAACAGAGAGTGGAGATGTCAGGTTACTCAGAAAAATCATCCAAAGACCTCAGCCACATATACTGTCAAGTATTCAGGTAAATTGTTGTTATTTATTATGTTACTTATTTTTTACTTTGTATTGATCATCAAGAATAAAATAAATATATATTCTACAGTATAATGCATCTTAAAATTAATATTTTACAGCTCCAACAGAGACAAAGACACTGACTCCAGTCACCAGCACAGAGAAAACCACAACTGTAAATAAACCAGTAACTTCTACACAACCAGGTACATAATCAGCTGTTGAATGTTTATTAATAAATGTACTGTGCATGTATTTAAATGTTTTTGTATGTCTTTCTCATTTGAATTGTTTCCAGTAGCTCCAGTAGTTCTCATTTAAGTGACTTTTTTAGCATGTAAATAACTCATTTTGCTTTGGAGATATTATAGTACAGCTGATCACAAACATTGCCCATGTTTAAAGGTTAACGCTTTTTTCTGTCACTCATAAAAACTAAATAGATAAAAACAACATGGAATTATTTTTATGTGAAAAGTAACTCTTTAATCATGTCAATCTAAACCAATCATGCCTGTGTTTACTAAAACACATTTAGCAAACATACAATGTACACTTTGTTTGCAAGTGTGTCAGAACTTGTGGTTTTTATATTTTTGTTTAAAATGACACAGTAATATATAAACGTTCTGCTGTTGTTTTCATCTGGATCTGAGTGTGTAACTCTATACTCTATATTGTCTCTCCTCTAGAGATTGTGATTGTTGGTGTTGGTGTAGTTGCTGCATTGGCTGTTCTCCTTCCTGCTGTTATTCTTTGGGTGGTTTGTAAAAAAAGAGGTGGTGAGTTTTACATTTTAGCTCATATTTTGTGACAACAGACAACGTCCAAAACATCCAAAGAATTTACAGCCCATCAGTTTTATCATATAAATATTAATTTGGAAAGATGTGATGATAAAAATTTTAAAGTGGTAAACTTGAACTATAGTTTGTGACACTTGTGTAATTTCTGAAAATGTGGTCATCATTTACTAACCCTGATGTTTTTCCGAACCTGTATGACTTTCTTTCTTCTGTGAAATGTAAGATTTTTTGAGAAATGTGTTTTTGTTTGTGTTTGTCCATACAATGGAAGTCAATGGTGACCAAAACTGTTTGTTTACCAACATTCTTCAAAATGTCTTATTCTTTTTGTGTTCAACATGACATTAGGGTGAGTTAATGGTGACAGAATTTTCATTTTGAGGTCAATATAAAGTTACTATTCACACAGCATTAGAATTTTTCTAAATAATTGTCAATATCAATTATCAGTCTGCAATAATTAACGACATACTGTATTTTACTCTTGTTTTTGTGATAATTATTCCTCAGATATTAGAAGAGGGACTAATGACTCTGTGGTAAGTATCAAAATAGCAAAGACCCGTGATGTTGATCCATGAGCTTATTTTTTTTTTGCGTCTATAAGCTTGGATAGACTGTCCAGTATGTGTACTGTTTTCACTCACCTTAGATAAACGCAACAGCAAAACTTAGAATATTGTTTCTTGTCTAAAGGTCACAAATATGAATAAATATAATGGAACCAATGATACAATCAACATCTCCATTCATCCTACTGCCAGCGCCAATGTAAGTGACCCATATGATTCATCTTCCATAAGCAATTCATATCTGTGTATATTTGACAGTTTCTTTAGCCCATTATCCCTCGTAATGTTAAGTATACTATAATGTACATTATAATTGTTACACAGCTGCTCACCAACACTGCAATGTAGGCCTACAAAATCAGACTAGCAAAAAGATGAACACTGCAATGATTAAAGAGGTGTGACATGGATTTTTTAAATTATTTTAAATATTCCTTGAGGTTCACTTATAGTGTTAATAAAGTTTTTGCACAAAAAAATAAGTTTATATGCATAAAAATTATTATTTTCAGCTCTCATTCTGACCAGGTGTAAAAAAATTTAGGGGCGGCTCTTTTAAGGCTTGTCATCAAACGGCCAATATTATGATTGGCTAACATCATTGCATAGAACAAACATACAATCCGGGACACCATTAAAATAAACCATCCACTTGTTCCTGACGCAGGGTCCTGTACAGAGACGCAAGCTGTTAAAACTGTCCGCCTCAAGGCGAACGTTCTTACAATCTTACATTTGTCTTGTTGTCGACAGACTCAAGTGTGTGGAGTATGTCAGAAACTCTACACACATCTGTACACTGGATCCAGTGTAGAGAGTGTCAGTAATTATCATGGGTTCTTCTATTTGCTTTTAATATCAGCCAGCCATTAGGCGACTGAATGCCAGTGGGCGGGGCTATGGAGCAATGATGCATAACTATTCGTCGATGTCTTACTCTGGGGCAAGTCATATGCAAATGGTATTTGTTTGTGTCGTCACAAATCCCACAATCTTCAAGCAAACCGTTTTAAGCTTTAATAAATAAATGCTTTGTTTATAATGAGGAGGACGTTTTAAACTATGAAACTTGCAGGATGTTTTAATGGTACAAAGAACTCTTATATGTCAAAAGATCAATGCAAATTGGATTTCTCATGTCATGACCCCTTTAATCTCAAGTCCTCTGAGGCGCTACCATCATTAACTGAGACAAGATAATGGCAGTTGGATTTGTATAAAACGAAAAAGCGATATTGATTTTACACAACAATTGGACACAACAAATGTGTAAATAATTAAGAAAACCTGAAGTGTCCCAACACTTTGTGGAACTACTTTCATACGCCACAGATTCAGGATGCTGGCCTAATTTAGAAGATGTGTTCAATTCTAATTTGAATACGTCACATTTGAAATAGCACTGACGTCATGGGCTTTTTCTGAGAAGTTATTAACATGAAGGCAGCACTATTTCCTGATATTCCCTTTTTCAATAATGAATAAGTTAATTATAAAATAAGAGTAACTTATTTTAGCCACAATATTTCCGTTTTTTCATGAGGTCACAACATAACACACCGAGCAGCGGAGGTGTTTCCTTCCTCAATGAATCAACATTTTGAATAAATCGCTTGAATAAATGATTCAATGACTCACTCAAAATGGCAAGTGTGTATATCTGCAGGTAGGAGTAATGAGCATGCCGAAAAGTAGGGGGCGTGCCAAAAGGTCTTTACAATTGGTCCCGTAAACTGCCTGTTAGGGTGTGGGTGGGTTAGGAGGTTATTTCTGTTGTAGTGTAGGCTACACATCATTACTCCGATCAGCAGTTTTCCTAGTCTCGGACCCGTCACCCCCTACCATCCAAATGATTTAATGTACAGAAAGAGTCACTGAAAATCCCCACCACTAACACAGACAAGCGAAGTAACACAATCATTAAAAGTCCTGTTACAAATATTAGATATTCACAAAACCTTAAGGGGAAAATGGCACATGACACAACATATTTTAAAATATTTGCAGCACCTGCATAATAATTAGCCTACTTTACAAAGTAGTGATGGATTTTGTACTTTAGTTCACTGTGTTTCCACTGATGTTTAGGAGCAGAAAGACGTGACTTATACGGAGATTGCCACATTCAATAAAAACCAAGGCAAAAATAACAAGGTGGGTAAACACTTCTTTGTACTTCCATCATCTTCTCTCAAAACTGACAATATCTGTGATGTTCTTTCAGGTTATTGATGATGATGATAAAGTGACTTACGCTTCCATCAGAGGAGCAACAGCTGGACCTCAGGATAACAGCAGTCAACTTTATTCCTCTGTGAACCAGAACCATCACAAATAACTGAATCAGTTATTAATTATACAAATAACTCATGATATCATGAGCAGAGAATTGCCTATAATTGACTTTGTTAACCTGTTGACATGGTAAATACTGTTCCCTTTCAGTCGGTCACGTTTGACGCCACATCGGAGTGATCCGACTGTATGGATTCCTATGCCTATATTTATTTGTAGGACTTTAAGGATTTTTATTTCATAGTAACTGTTTGTTGATCAAGAGAACAGTTTTAAATAATAAATCATTCCAAATCTTCCATTTTCTCTTAATTGTTTGCGCCTTCATTCTCCAGTAACTGTTTTTAATTAAAAATAGTCATACTGTTTTACAACATCCTCATCCTCATCGAAAGTGTTCTACTGAGCAGAGCTGTAGAGGAAGCGCTGTGTCGTCATATTCTCATCTTTCAGCCGATCATCTTTCTGGTGATTGCGTACTATGTAGGGTACAATGGGGCTAACGGCACACCCTAATAAAAATGTGCTTTTCACTACTCCCATAGTATATGATTGCATAAAAACAATATGTATGATTTTATTGAACGTTGATGAAGCAACAGATTTTGTGTGAAAATAAATCATAAAAGTGGTTTGTTTTGTTTAAAAATCTTACAAATGTATGAGGTGGCAAGGTGGTCCTTTTACCACACACATTTATTATCATGTTAATTATTACGCCTTTAGCACCAACCGCAGGGGCTCCTTTTACCCCAAATGCCATGCTTTAATGCATTTTACTTTAACGCTTTAATTACCTTGAACAAAACTGAAAACATTACAAGACCTTTGTCTCAAAATATAATAAATAATATTATAGATTCTCATTTTGCTACATACATCTACATAAAAAAAATAAATAAAAAAAAAACATTAAATATCAAATCCCAAATAGGTAAACAGTCTGCTTTTACAGCCTCATCATGCTTATAATTTTACTCTTATAAACCAAACATTCTGGGAAAATGTCCTCAGAAGGTGCAGCATTTTTAAGCTTTTGGACACAGCCTGAGAATGCAAGTGCTCCCTATTGGAGATTCCACATTCATAGTCAAACATGGTTGCTAAGAAAAGTGCTGAGGTGAATTTTTGAGCCATCCAGTGGTTTAAAGGAAAATAAAGCCAAAAGCGCCTTTTACCCCGGTGTGCCTTTAGCAGCAAAATTCTCATCTCATAATTTACAAAAGTGTCAGATTCAATTCAGTCAAGTGAAACATTTGTCAGAATTTGAAAAAATATTGGATGAACAGAAGCTTCCAATTCTGTTCTGCACAAAAAGTTGAAAGAACCGTATAACTGATGTCTGAAGAAATCATGTTATTATAGATGAAGTGGAGGTTCAGTTAAGAGAAGTCTTTCCTCTCTCTTGTCATGACAAGGTTAAAAGGGCACATTGTGATTTCATTGACTTCCAGGCACAACACATGTCTGGTTACAACTTCCTGTTCTCTGTAAAATCATGCAGTGTTTGGTGCAGAGACTGCTGGGTTCCTGTGACTCAACAACGAGAAATCTCCAAATATGGACATAACTAAATATGAGAGGACAAACACTTCTGAGAATAAGATACAAATGCAATAATTCATTATAATCAGACAACAAAAGAAGAATAAACAGCTGAGGTGACATTGGGATATTGATACGTCTTTAATATGTAATTCGTTCTTAAAGGCAGCATTCATAGACAAACTCATGTTTACTTTGCCGTATTCTCTTCTCACCACCAGCCAATGTGGTAAATTCAAGAAAGATTATCTTGAAAAAAAGGAAAGTTAAAAAAGGAAAGGAAAAAAGGAGAGTTACTTAAATATTTCTTTATTTTATAAAATAAAATAAATCTTATTGCAATGAAATTTCTTTGTGTCTATTTATTTTATTTTATTTTGTGAATCTGGCCCCTGGGCCATTTTCTTTGATTCGGAGCGTCAGTGGACACTGAGGAATGGATGTGGCAGTATCTACTCATATTGCTCTCTTTGACATGTTTTCTGCTGGAATCCGAGAATACGACACATATGTCATCACCTAAACATCAATAGACACATAAACAAATATGGTACATGAGTACTTACTCTGACAACTTGACAACTTCTTATCATTTTTTTTTATTGTATACAAGTGCTAGAGTATATAGGCAGTTAATTACCTTCATAAATTGGATTTACCAAATAGACAACAAATAAGAAATAATACTTGCATCAGAATAAACAGCCTCTTCTTTGTTATCTGTAAAATGTCACATAATAAAAATATTAGGCAAGATATAGCACATCCACATATCTAGATCAATGCATTATCCTGAAACTGTTAAGAAGAGTTCACTTTTGCTTCTGTTGTCATGAAGTGACTTTTTAATTGGAATTGTATTTTCTATAAAACATTTAATTTAGCCCTCATTTCATCATGCCCACCTTTGTTCAAAAGTTTGGAATGATTAAGATTACCAAGGCTGCGTTAATTAAATCAAATATACAATAAACAGTAATATTGTGAATTTTTTTATTTAAATATATTTTAAAATGTAATTTATTAAAGAAATCTTAATCTTCACAGCAATACAACCTGAAAGTGATGTACACTATTAAAGTTATATTGTTTGTTTGTTATAAAATATTAATAATTACAATAACCTACCAGCCTTTTTTGTATAAATCACCCACAGCATAGAAGCAAGAAGGAGAAGGGCTAATGCAGGAAATATAACAACCAGCACTAAAGGAGAGACTACAGAAAAACACGTTCAGGGTCAGTTTTAATCCATCTTGTTATTTTGTATAGTGCATTTGGAAATGATGTACTTTCAGAGTGTGGAATATGTTTTGATGTATGAGCTGAATTGAAACAACAATCTCAGCAGAACATTAAGCTAGAAACATTCTTTTTACAAATTGTATTTAATCTTTTTTTTTACAGTTACAGCTCTATGCTTTTGTCTCCACAATCATTTTAATATTTCTTAAGCAAAATTCAAAGATTTAAAGTCTCAAGCACATTGACGAACTTGTTTACAATTAGTTTTCACAAAGTTTGTAATCCACTCCGTCTCCCCAGAGAGAAATCAGTTATATTTATAGGGACTGATTTGAGAAGAAAAGTATATGTGAGAAACACTGGTGTGAGAAAGACAGTGATTACCTTGTGTTTGTGGTGTGTTTCTAGCTGAGGGATCCTCAGAGTTTGTGATGTGGACTGGAATCACTGGTGTCGTTATACCAGCTTGAGCTGTATAGTGTTAGTTATTATTATGTTATTATATACCAGATTATTATGAATGATATATCATTCATTGTTAATTTAATTTTTCATAATACATTCATGTTAATTTATACAATTAATTATATGTGAAATGTTAAAAATGTATTATACGTAGAAATTAACATTAACATTAATACAAAAGTGCTGTAAAAGTAGGGTTGTGCATTGTCAGTTATTTCATTAACTAATGTTAAAGAATTGAACATTATTTTAAAGTATTACCTCAAATTTAACAATTAAAGCACAATATGCTTTTACTTTTTTTATTTTATTTTTTTATAATTTTTGCACACTCTGTTTATCCTGGCTGAAAGATATTAATAGAATTTCTGACATTACTAAAGGCCTACTAAACTTTAGGGCCTACTAAAACTGATATATGATGAGATGCAATATTGTTTCCACCTGAATGCTTCACAGTATATGTGGCTGAGGTCTTCAGTTGATTTCTCTGAGTAACCTGACATCTCCACTCTCTGTTGTGATCTTCATTCAGGAGTGTTGTAGTCAGAGTGCTGATACAGTGTGTTGAGAATAATATCTGATATCTGGAGTCTGTCATCAGATTCACACCAGCCTGATTCACCCAGATCAACTGAATTCCCTCTGTACGGAACAAAGTATCACAAGAGACTCCAGAATACAACTGACAGGAGAGAGTCACAGATCCTGATCTGATCTCAGTCTGTGAGGATGATGAAGAGACTGAAACAGAAAATAAGACAGAAATCACATGACAGGCTTATTTTTTTCAGTAATCTGTGAGTGTAAATGGAGAATTTGGCATTTTTTAAATACAGTTTACATTATCCTACAATTACCGTGAAGAACATGCAGATAAACATGTCCATCAGTTCCTTGTTGTTGTCCGCAGGTGTAAATTCCATAATCTTTTTGTGTGACTTTCCTGATGTTCAGAGAGCAGTCAGACCCCAGACTCAGTCTCTCATCTCTCTTTTTCAATGTCTCTAACCTGTCACGGTTCCATTTCCATATAGTTGTGCAGCCAGAAAGAGTATTATTACAGGGAAAACTGACATTTTCACCAGAACTGCAGAACACATGAGTCTCTTCTGCTACACTCATGCCTGCAACACAATACATTTGGGTGATCATTATGCTATATATTACATTTTAAAAAATCATTATTTTCCATAAGGGTTTTTTCCACAGATGTATTATAGAGCATATAGAAATGTGTTTACCTGTGGGAAATGAGCAGAGAATTATCAGTCCCATCAGAAACATAAGACACTTATCAGCCATTTTCAGTTTCTGATATTCTCTTCCATTTAACATCATCAGCTTCCCTGCTTGTTATTTCCCAGGTTCAGAAAGACTCTTTCATTCAGTGATCACTAAAAAAATGTATCTGGTACTGTCAAAGACATGACCATGTAATTACATTACTCATGTAGTCACTCAGTCTTAACTGGGTTTAAAAATGAACATTTCTCTATGTGGGATGAACCAGTGTGATGAAACTTACATGTTGAGGAGTCACATGTTTCGAAACAGTGATTGAAATAACTCTGGAAAATGTCATCATGTTATAACTTTAAACATGCACATCACTTTCAGATTGTAGAATTTCTTTAGTAAATTACATTTTAAAATATATTAAAATAAAAAACAGTTCTTTTCAATTCTAAAAATATTTCACAATATTACTGTTTATTGTATATTTGATTTAATTAATGCAGCCTTGGTAATCTTAATTATTCCAAACTTTTGAACAAAGGTGGGCATGATGAATAGCCTGACACACAAACTTAAAAATCAGAGCTGTAGACTTGCTGCCGCCATGAATAAATAAATAGAACCTTTAAAACAATGATTCCAAAGTTCTTTATATGGTACACATATAAATACAATAATGAATACAGTAAAAGAACAGATGAGAAATGAAGTTGCAACCAAGAAATTAAAGATAATTAAACATGAAACCATTAACAAAGTAAAGAGAAAAGAAAAAGGGCTCAATAGTATTGCCACACACTTTTGGTTACTTGACACAAGAAACTACCAGGGTACATCTGACATTTGAGATAAATGTTTGTATTAGTTTAATAATTCGGATGATTACAGATTTGTTTTTACAGATGTTTTAAATATTTGTGTATAGTTCAAATTCTCTGGCAAAAATGTAACTTGTTTTTGTCTAAGACACAAAATCTTTTGTTTTAACCTTTGACATTTTCATGCTGATGATATGTGTGAAAACACAGACATTTCATTCTGTGACATTTATATACTGCAATGTCCCATTTTAGAATATTTAAGTAAAATATCATTTGAATAGAAGCTGAAATAGGCCTAATGCTTACTGTCTACCTATTTTATTTTATGTATAAGAGAAAGCCATGCCAAAAGCAAGAGTACCAACTTCATAATGTCATTTTCCAGGGAATATTACATATTTTAAGACAAAAATCCAACTGATAAACCTTCCCTCCGGTCAATGGAGGTGTTTTGTGTCTCATCTGTGTGAAGACTGGTTAAATAAGCAAACGTTACTGACCCAGACTACAGGTTGAGAATAAATCTGATTTATATTTATACAAAATGTTTTTCCCCCTCTACTACATGTGGTTGAAAATTTGGGAAACATTTTTACAGTATTGCTTTTGAATTGTGTCTTTCTACTCTTTCACAGAACAACAAATATTAATAATATAACTGAATATAAAAGTTCTGTTCCTTCACATACAAATATATAATTCTGCCAATTACCAAACTGCTCATCTGTTCATAACATGAAGTTCTGCAGCGATTTGAATAAAAGAATGTTTGCATCAAAGTTTATTTGCGAGGGGTATTTGTTTTCTACTTTTTCACAGAGGCATAAAGTCCATCCTGAGGTGCATATTCTGTTCCTCTGATGGCAGCGTAAGTCACTGTGTCATTAGAATGATCCTGGAAGAACACCACAGATTGGTCAATCAGTGCGGAACCCACGGCTATTATTACTTCATGTACTTCATTTATCTACAAATTCAGAGCTACATATCAACAGCATATAGATGAGAGAGGGAGCGTGGAATTTTCTCTGATGAAAGAACAAGTGAACATGCTGATATCTACTCACATTGTCCATTTGTACTTGCTTTTTACTGGAAGAAGTAACCTCAGAATAGGTCACATCATCTGTCTGTTCCTAAACATCAATGGAAACATGGCAAATCAGACATCTGTCACTACACTTAAAGTTTTAATAAACTTCATCAAAGAATAGACAAATAGATATATATAATGAATGAACTTCAAACTTAATGAAGTTTAAGTCATTTTGTTCACTCACATTGGCGTTTGGCATAGAAGGAATGGCCATGTTGATTGTTTCATAGGTCCCTTTATGTTCATTCACATCTTTGAACTTTAGATAACAAATAGTTATAAGCAATTGCATGGATTACAAACTTAATTGAACTTTAAAGACAGTAATCAAATCTAAATCATTGGCATTACTGAACTCACCACAGAGCTGTGAGTCTCTCTTTTATTATCTGAAAAAAAGTGATGAAAATGACTCATGTAATATGAGTATTAATGATAAAACAGACAAAAACACAAAATGTTAAATGTTCCAATGTTAATTACATTCAAATAAAAAAGGCAAGGATTTTGTTGCACCATTAAAATTGGTGACAAGATTTCAAATGAAAATTCTATCATTAAAGGGATAGTTCACCCAAAAATGAAAATTCTGTCATCATTTACTCACCCTCAAGTTGTTTCAAACCTGTAAGAATTTCTTTTTTCTGCTGAACACAAAAGAAGATATTTTGAAAAATGTCTGTAACCAAACAGTTGATGGACCCCATTGACTTCCATAGTATTTTTTTTTCCTACTATGGAAGTCAATGGGGTCCATCAACTGTTTGGTTACAGACATTTTTCAAAATATCTTCTTTTGTGTTCAGCAGAAAAAAGAAATTCTTACAGGTTTGAAACAACTTGAGGGTGAGTAAATGATGACAGAATTTTCATTTTTGGGTGAACTATCCCTTTAATTACTGACCCTCATGTCGTTTCAAACCTGTTAGACTTCCGTCTTCATCTTCATCTTCAGAAAACAAATATTCAGATATTTTTAATAAAATCTGAGCCAGTTCTGTTCTCTCCAATGACAGCTACGCAACTATCACTTTGACGCTTCAAAAACTTCATAAAGAGATCGTAAAATTAATCCATATGAATTGAGCGGTTTAGCCCAAATTTTCTGAAGAGACACAATCGCTTATATGAAGAACAGATTGAATTTAGGCTTTTATTCACATATAAACATTGATCAGCGAACATAAACAGAAGCTCAACTGAACTTGCTTGACATGCGAGAACAAACCTCATTGGTTTTTAGCTGTTATTTTACAGCTGTGAGTGTTTACTTGTCTTTAATAATGCTTGAAATTTATATTAGTTAGTATAGTTGTTTTTATGGTATTTTTAAACCACAGGCAAATTGAATTTTTGTTCAAGATATTCAGCTAAAATGAAATGTTTTACAATAAGACTAAATGTGAATATCTAAGTTTTTATTTGACCTTATTAGAATCAAAATTAAGAATCGATAAGAATCGAAATCGATAAGCAGAATTGAAATCGGAATCGTTAAAATTCAAACGATACCCAACCCTATGCGTGACACAAGAATTAACCTCTTTAGTTCTTGCAGAAGTTCAAATGTGCTGCGTAACACATGAGAATGAACCTCATTGGTTCTCGCACATCAAGCGAACATGCTTGAGCTTCCGTTTATTATAACTGATGTATGAGTTGATGAATGTTTATATGGGAATGAAAGCCTTAAGTAAATCTGTTCTGTCTTCAGAAAATTTGGACATAACCGCTCAAATTCATAGGGATTATTTTTTACAATCTTTATGTAAAAACTCACTTTTACCACTTTTACCAAAGTGGTAGTTGCGTAACTGCCAATAGAGGCACAAAAATTGCTCAGATTTTGTGAAAAATATATTCATTTGTGTTCCAAATATGAACAAAAGTCTTACAGGTTTGGAACGACATGAGGGTGAGTAATTACTGATAGAATTTTCATGTTTGGGTAAACTAACACTTTAATGGCACTTTGTGATTGATATTACAGGAATACACTTCTGTTCACTTCATAATTCAACATCCACATAATCCATGTGCTTCTATGATACATACAAATGATGGTTGTTTTATAATGATAAAGTGAGATCTGAACTATGATTTAATTATTATTATTATAAAAAGGAGGAAACAAGGAAACTCACAAGCTTTTTTTTTATAGATCACCCAGAAAACAGCGACAAGCACTGCTAATGCAACAACCACAGCAGAGATCACTATCTCTAAAGGAGAGAGGACATAGGGAAACAGAGTCATGTACGGGTACCATCTGTAATGAATTAAAGGTTTCCGTAATCTTTTGCCTTGTCTTGCCCTGGTTCTGTGCTTTATGTTTCATTTATTTTTTCTGTCATCAAATGTCATCATCAAATGTCATGTGTCTTAATCGTCATCATCATCATCATCATGTACCTTGGTTATGAGGTGCTGGTCTGTCTGAGAGATCCTCTTGATCTGTACAGAATGAGTGTTAGTTCAGATGCATCATGTTGTTAAATATATGATAATATTCATAATTTATACTGGACCATCACATTGGTTTGGATGTTTTGGGTTCAAATTACTTCTGTCCGAGTGAAAGAAGCTTTTGTAACCTTGGTTTGTTATGATATTAATAGTGCTTGATATTAGGAGTGTCTATTAAAACTGATTTATAATATTGTTTTCTTACCTGAATACTTGACAGTATATGTGGCTGAGATCTTTGGATGATTTCTCTGAGTAACCTGACATCTCCACTCTCTGTTGTGATCTTCATTCAGGAGTGTTGTAGTCAGAGTGCTGATACAGTGTGTTGAGGAGAAGAATATCTGATATCTGGAGTCTGTCATCAGATTCACACCAGTCTGATTCACCCAGATCAACTGAATTCCCTCAGAACGGACCAAAGTATCACAAGAGACTCCATATGAATACAACTGACAGGAGAGAGTCACAGAGCCTGATCTGATCTCAGTCTGTGAGGATGATGAAGAGACTGAAACAGAATATAAATCTCAGATTTCAAATTTTTCATTACATGCGAGTTTTAAGGTATTATTAAAAAGTTACAGAAACACTGACCACGAAGAACATGCAGATAAACAGGTGCATCAGTTCCTTGTTGTTTATCATTCACATATTGTCGGCAGATGTAATGCCCATAATCTTCTTGTGTGACTTTCTTGATGTTCAGAGAGCAGTCAGACCCCAGACTCAGTCTCTCACGTCTCTCTATGTCATTCTTCTTTTCCCCTCCAGCAATCAGTTCAACTGTCCCTGAAAGTCTGGTATAGGTCCATGTAGTTGATGTGCAGTCAGAAAGAGCATTATTACAGGGCAGACGGACATTTTCACCAGAACTGCTGAACACACGAGTCTCAGTCACTTCACTGGTACCTGAAGCACAAGTATGATAATTTGAGTGATCATTATGTTATAGAGCAAAACCACATAAACATCCTGGCATACAAAAAACATTTAAAATATAAATTCATATCAGAAAACAGTTTTTAGAGTTGTTAAAATCAACAACATACTCTTAATATAAAAATAAATGTGCATCATATTTCTGCGTTACACTAAGTCTGCACTGTATTCAGGAACATGTACAAACACTAAGCAACTCAGAGACCATCGTGAATAACTGCAAGAAAAAACTAAGCTGATGTACCAAATCTTTTTCCAGACTAATTCCACTAAACAAGGATTTGTAATAGCATGTGTTGTAGAGGAAATACAGATTTCTTTACCTTTTAAAAATGAACAGAGAATAATCAGTTCCAGCAGAAACATATGACATTGAGCCATTTTAATTTTTAATTTCTGCCAGTCTTCCTCTTCATTAAGTGGTCACAACATTTTTTTAAACATCATCAGCTCCTCCTTTTATTCACTTCCTCTAAACCGACCATTTGAGTGTTTAAATCAGCTACAGTTGCTAGTGTGACGCTATGACTGTACATAATACAGAAGTGATGCTTCACAATTCTCTTGTAAATATCAACTCAAATTAGATACTAATTTGCCTTTTCACTCATGCTTACAAGTAATTTACAGTACACATTCTGTAGTAACAGTCGCTCAGAGGAACTTGTAGTTGTGCTCAGGGAGTTTCAGCCTACAGTTTTTGTTACAACCTTCAATATAGCCTATCACACTTCTCCAGAACTGTGGTTGATTGTGAAATGTGTTCTTCAGTGTGAGAACTTTCAAACTGGCCGACCCAAATGTAATTATAGCAGACGAAAAAAAAATAACTGCAGTGGCAGGCAATGATTTTTCTCATATTAAAAAACAATATTTCCAAGCATTGTCTTTAAAACGGGAAAAAGAAAAAACATTAATTTGTCACATATTCAACCCTTCTCATGAATATAAATAAACTAATCTCATGAATTTTTTTTTTCATATTTTTATTTTTGTCATCACACTTTGTTCAGATTCGCCAAATGGAACAATAAAACCAAAATGGATGAACAGTCAGCGCAGAAGCTCCGTGTCTATATATGATGCACACAACAGAACCATATGTACTTAGCTCCCACCAGCCCTTTCCTAAATTGACTAAAATAAATAATATATACACTCTATTTAGCCTGTGAATTACATAATGGCACAAGCCACTCAAGCAGGCAATAATGCTCAGTTAGTTGGGTATGTGTCCTGTGGCACAGGTAATGTTGCTACAACCGGTGTTGACTGAGTGCCGTTTAAAGCACTTGAAAGATGGCTTCCCGAACATAAAATAACTTAAGTTTTACTGAAGACTTAAAAGACTGTTGTTGATGTTTATATACATTTTTCTGTCATTTACATGATTAACTTTTTTTTTCTTTTTCATATAAGCTAACAAGTATAAATAAGATTCACATAGTGATTCTTTTGAAATGTGATCATTTAACTGCTGGTTTTTTTGACTCAATTTTCCATGAACTCACAATAAGTACTATTTTTAGCCATGTGAAAACCAAGCATTACAACACAGGATGACATTTTTGGTCTTTGGAGAACTTTTATTCAAATTGTGACAAAAGTACAATTTTGTCTGTTTTTATAAACTTGACCAACAAAAGCACATTTACACAGTAGCATACAATGACAATCACAAATCCATGAGTTAAAGAAAAAAGAAAAAAACTTGGATCTTCATTATCAAAACTACATATATAAAAGAAGAGCAAAAGATTGACTAAGCAAAACATTAGAGATTGACATATGTATGTGAAAAAGAAATGACTGTTTCAGTAAGGATTGCATAAACCATAGTGATCGATGCCATGGGCCCATTTGAGGTTTAACTCTGTGAAGCTTGAAAACATGCGTACATACAATTTTTTATTACCTCAGTAAGTTCCTCAACAAATGTATCTTCGTTCAGTGTCTGCTCAGTTCTTATCAGTAGCACAGACCTTACTTTCACTGGCACGTCTACAATAGGAGGTACTTTTAGTGCGTGCGTGTGTGTGTACGTGTGTGTGCATGCGTGTGTGTGTGCATGTGTTACAGCAGTCGTCCTCTGCATTCTGTAGATCCACAGCAGCACAGAAGCTCCTTGCCCTCTACACTGCCAACTTCATAATTATAATCCCATGTCAGCTCTGTCCCTGCTCGGATTCGCCTGTAGAAACACACAGATTAATAAAAAAATTATATTTACATGCAGCCAAATAATCTGTTAATATTTCACCTAATAGCTAAATCAGTATGAAAAACCTTCATGTAAACACTCTAAACAAAAAAACCCAAACAAACAAAAAAAAACAATGTCTTGCACCAATCTTATAAGGTGTAAATCTTAAAATGGAAGAACTAAACTAAAACTAATGAATCTGACTACTTTTAAAATTGATTAAGAACATTAACTTCAATAGTTTTTGATGACGAAAAACTGCATATATACAGTATGTAAGAGACATAAAAGCAAGCAAAATCATTTTGTCATGTCTGATAACACAAATGGCCTGTATTAAAATTCTGTATAATTGTAATAAAAAAAATAATAAAAAATAAAACACTAGAAACTAAAATTCATAATTTTAAATGTGAATTTAGGCATCAACACTATAATGTACAGTATGAAAAATGGATATTCATTGAGATGTGGATTTAAATTATTAGTGTTTTTAAAGAGTAACTTTAAGTGAGCGTTAGATGACGACAACAGTAATATAAATGTGAAAATGAGCAGTACAATTAAAAATCCAATATCGGCCTATATCGATAAAAACAAACAAACTTCGGCTGATAACATATACATTAAATTATTCCTAATTTAAATGCACAAAAAACACTGATGTCATGCTCACTTGCTAGCAAAGAAGGCCACCCAGGGGAAGCGCAGATCATGAGTGTCCACAAACACATTCTGGACGAACAGATTAGGGCTGCAGCTATGCTGTGGGACAAAGACAAGCAGAAGAGAGGATATAAACACAGCAGCTGTTAACTATCATCGAATTAAAAATCAAGTAATGAATCCTTAGACTTATGATTCCAATGAATAAATGCAAATGTCGAATATAAGTCTATATCTGGAATTGTACTCACATTGAGATAGCGTCCGAGGTTGCCTTCCAGTTTGGCATCAATGATATAACAGGATTCCTCCCCGTCAAAGAACAGGCGGGTGTTTCTATGGCCACCTTCACCCCCGCCACCTCCATGTCCATGAGATGGGCCTGACCCACGAGATGGGCCTGACCCACCTCCTCCCGCACCCCCTCCCCCCGTTTTCACCATCATACCGTGGGACTTCAAAGCAATGCCACGTGTGGACTTCACCGCCACCTGCCTCTTCACCACAGCTGAGAGAGAGACAGAGAGATCGAACAATGTTCTATATAATGGCTTGTTATAGGGACTTCATGAATGTAAGAATATCTGACCTTCTAATTGAGCTTTCACAGCACACCTGCACAACAAGATGAGCATCTCATCTCATAATAAAGATGTAAAGGGTTAAAAAGGTTTTCTGCTCATCCACCACTACAACATGCAGATTCAGTCAGCTGACTGAAGGATGGCAACGGTTACACTGATATAATTAAGTCCATGGATGAGAACAAGCAATTTGCCCTTTTCTTCCATCTCACCCTGAGTCTTTTTCTCTCTTTCCTTGTTGTCATCGGATCCTGAGCTGATAGTTTGCACATCATCACTGTCAGACAGAGTCATCACATCCTAAACAAAAGACAGATAGAGATTATAATAAGAGTGGCAGATATGAGAGAGATGGAGAAAGAAAGAGAGAGAGAGAAATAGAGTGACTCAGAGTGAAACAGACAAACAGGAACAAAGAGACAGAAAAGGGAGACATTTCATGTGAAAAGTAAAATTGGAAACAGGATGCATGAAAAACTACACTCGCCTTCTTCTCCGTCTTAATCGCTCCCTCCACCTTGACACTCGGATTTGCAGAAGTGGAGGATTGGCTGGTGAGCCAAGATGCTACTTTACTCTTCCCGGTCTCCTCTGGCATGGGAGGGGGCTTCCTCTCCTCGCCTGCAGAAACACTTAGCCCATCCTTACTGTCCTGACTCTCTACAGCAAAGAGAATGGTGGAAAAGGTGAAATATTAAATAAAACATATTTGTATAATATATTAAATAATAAAAAAAATATACTATGGTGAATGAGTCTTGAACAGTTAAAAATAATAATAATAATAATTATTATTATTATTAACTGTTCAAGACACATTCACCATAATATCTTGTATAATTTAACATATGGTAATAACAATTATAATAAAACAAATAATAAATATTAGACATTACATATTATAATGGGAATAATAAATATTAGAAATTTCACACAAAAATAAAATATATTGCATTATATATTAAATAATATATTATTATTATTATTATTATTATCATCATCTGTTCAAGATACATTTTACCACAAAAACAAAATACGTTAAATACTTTATAATTTAATATATAAAATAATATATGAAAACAATAATAAATATTACTAGTAGTAGTAACTGTTCAAGACATTTCACCACAGAAATAAAATAAATATCATATTGTATATGATATATATACACAAAAAACTATATAGGGCTGGGTATCGTTACAATTTTCTGGATACCGATACCTTGACTTCACCGATACCGGTTCCTAGGGCTGCTCGATTATGGGGAAAATCATAATCACGATTATTTTGGTCAATATTGAAATCACGATTATGTAACACGATTATTTCACATGACTGGGAACGTGTTGCATTTATTAAAAAGACACGGTAACACTTTACAATAGCCTAATGTTAATTAGTTAACATTAGTTAATGTATTAACTAACATGAACTAACAATGAGAAAAACATTTGTTACAGTATTTATTAATCTTTTTTAATGCTAGTTAATAAAAATACAGCTGTTCATTGTTTGTTCATGTTAGTTACAGTGCATTAACTAATGTTAACAAATACAACCTTTCATTTTAATAACGTATTAGTAAATGGTGAAATCAATATTAACTAAGATGCTGTAGAATTATTGTTCATTATTAGTTCATCTTAACAAAGGTAAGTTAGTTATAATGCTAATTAATTAACCTTATTGTAAAGTGTTACCAAAGACACCTTTCAACAATTCTTAAAAATCGAAATGTGAACATTGATTGTACTTTTTGAACTATTAAAATAAATAATGTAACAGATAATACTTCAATGAGTATTTTAATAATTCCCGCAGGTCTACCACTTATAATGCGGGAAATTCCCCACAAACATTGATTCACTTTAGCATGTAGATTGTATGAGTATCTTAAATGAATCCACACAGATTATAAAATCAAATCAATAATTTTAAAACTTTCTCCAAGACGCAATTTCACAAACCGCGTGAGTGTACAGCGGTGATGCGTCTCTCTCTCTCTCTGTCTCTCAAAATGCGCTGGACAAAGCAAGCGTCGAAACTACACATTCGCGTTTATGAGTCGGGATATGATGGAATTGTCACTTGTACAATTGGGCCAGCATTGCATCGTAACTAAAGTTTATCATTTTCACTTCTTTTTAAGTCTTATCAGTTTAAACATTCAAGCTGAGAGAGTTTACGGCATCGGGAAGGGCGGATGACCGCGTGCGCGCGTCATTCAGAACACAAGACAAAAAGAGCGTTCCTTCAAAACAGAAAATGGCAAAATAATCGTTTTTACTCGATTATACTATTTTGGTGATCGTTGGGAGCAAAAATCGAAATTGAAATTGAAATTCAATTAATTGCACAGCCCTACCGGTTCCTGAATGATACTTTTTTTCGATACCAATTTTATGAAAATAAAAAAATTAAATCAGTTTTAACAACATTACATTACATTAACTTAAAAAAAAAATATGATTTTATATTTTGAGTCTGTAAAAAAGCACCAATGCTAAAGTTTTCTATGTATCCTAATCATTTAAAAACATGTAGAGCTCGTTGTTTCTGCCTTAACTTAATGCACTGTTTAACAATGAAACAATGAAAATTGCATTGAAATGCATTACTTACACAGTCACCACCTCTGATAACAGATCACTCTAAATTGTAATTTAGACACGTTTTTTTTCTGGAAAGCTGCTTTGAAACTATATGTATTGTAAATTATAAAAAAATTATATACAATTAAATGTGAATTTAATTAAATATAGGCTACTGGGGGGCAGGATATATGCCTTGCGCTCAGCACACAAAGCTTGCCGCAAAGCGCTGGCAAAAGTAGCCTAATGATTATGAATGTGTCAGGAAAAAATAGGAGACATTTAAATTGTTTTCTAATAAACTAGTGTTTTCTGAGTCTGTGTTGGTTGTAAAGATGAAGATGACGATGCTGACTAATCATTCCTGCAGTATAGTGAACGCACGCCCGGCTATAAAGAGAAATGCACCTTTCATTTGGATTATATAATAAAACTATTTGTTTCGAATTAGTTTGTTTAAAAGTGGACATATTTTAAGCTTCTAGGCCTCTTTCTCATGTCTGTGAGGCAAATAGCCTATATGCTGAGTTTCGGTTCATTTGTGACTCGCTCCAGTTCTTGCAGTAGAAGACAGATCAACTTTCTGCTCTCAAGTTTATTCTGTGCGCTGTTAAGTGCTTCATCAGATGTGTCATGTTGCCGGTCTTGGCAACAATTATCTTGTCACAAATATTGCATCGTGCACTGCTGGCATAGAGTCTGGTGAAACGTAGCTACACTTTTGATCTTTTCCACATTTTTCCATCTATGTGGGTTAGGACGCTTACACTACAGCCTCACGTGCAGTCACGTCTCTTTAGGCAACCGCGTAAACTAGTGTTTTTCCACCACAGACAATCATGCTGCATGCACTGATGTTGACGAGATTAACCCCTTAGGTATCGAGGCAATTCAGTCGGTACCTAAAAAGTATTGAACTCGATACCCAGCCCTATGACTAAAATAATAATAAAAAAATATGATATTATTAAAACTGTTCAAGACATTTATATAATATATTGTATAATATATATTATTATTAGTAGTAGTAACTGTCATAAAAATCCTACATAGACCATGTTCTTGATAGGTTTTTTTGACAATTTAAAAGACACACACACACACACACACACACACACACACACACACACAAACTAAACTTCAACCAAAGTCTGCCCTCTAGTGACCTGTCTTCTGTCTCTGTCTGAGGAGAGGGAAGATTGATTAAAACACTTGTGTGTCCTCACCTTCCTTCATTCCCTTGGCCTGTCTGCGGGTGGTGTAGCTCCTCCACACTGAGCTGGTGGTGTAATATGTGTCTTTCACAAATGTGTCATCTGAGCTGTCACTTTCATCATTAGAGTCTTCGTCTTTGTCATCATCGCTGTCTTCAGATGAATCGTCTTGGCCTAGTAAGTGGGTGAAAAACAATAGTATAATATACATATTTTAACCTTCACCTGCTGGATCTACATTATAACAAACTTGTACTCAAGCACAAAGAAAAAGAAAAAAGAAAAAAAAAGTATACTACACTAAAATACAATGCATTGAGTATCAGTTAATTTTTTTTTTAAACCAAATGCCATTTAAAAAAATAAGCAATCTTTTAATGCAAAATACTTTAAAATACTATGAAAAATTAAATAAAAATAAATAAATAAAAAGTGTGATTTGATCACGTTCGTAGTTAATGATCGTAGTTAACTACACCTGCTAGGAGACCTGTGTGAACTTGAGAAGAACTGACACACTAAATCACCTAGAGGCCAGGTTAGTTAAATGTGTTTAGTGCAAAGGTGTCTCAGAATAGTGAAGTTAGAAAAGGAGGCCTTTTTGCTTATAATGAAATGAAGACTATCCATCAATATGGCTAAATACTTTTGGGGGGCAAATACTTTGTTTGAGCTTCACCTTTACCATAGGATTCATAATTTTGACACCCAATTACTGTCCAATTACTGAGTCGGACTTGGTTGGTGTCGTTACTCCCCCCCCCCCCCATAACACAGATATAAGTAGTAGTGGAATAGTAGAACAAGCAGAATAGTCAGATGTGTGCATAGGTCTCTCACTTTTGCCGGTAGTGCTGCTGTTACGCTCCTCCATCTTGGTGGTGGATTTACCGTGATGGGAGGAAGCAGGTAGTTTAACCCTGCTCATGTCCACCCCGCTGCCCTCGCTGTCGGAGCAATGGGCCTCACTCTCGTAACCTTCTTTAAAGTTCTCCACACTCTCAATGTGATCTAGATTGGCAAAGTATTCATCGCCCATTTCCAAACCTTCTTTATCGGCAAAGTCATCAGTCAGGATTTTACCTGAAAGAGTAAGAAACAAATATTAATGTAAAACAGTAAGATGGAAAAGCTTAGGCAAGACTAAACACTGGAGTGTTGTTCTTTTAAATAAACTGAAGTCCAAGTGCGTTACCTGCATAGATACAAACAAAGGAGCCCTTGGCGATGTCATCAAGGCAACGAATGCCCCAGCCCTTATTCTGGGTCTTAAAGAGCTGCAGTCGGACCTGCAAACCGTGCTGAACCAGACGGTTAGTACACATCTGTGCATTACAGCGACACCGCTTATTGCATTCATAGATTCTGAGAATGTAAACAGAGAAAGAGAAAGGAAAAAGAGAGAGACATTACAATTAAAAGGAGCTAGAAGACAGTAAGTTGAAATCAACATGAGAGGGTTGGTTATGAATCACTGACCCTGTGGGGAGACATTCTTCCAGTCTCTTGTGATGGTATCCAGCGTTGGCGTTGATCTGTCCACCTGGAGTACATCCTGTAGCCTGTAGAGTCAGTTGATGACACGAACACTTGGATCTACAAACAAGCAAAGGTACAGAACAAAAATCAGGACTTAGATATGTACTCTTTGTATTCATTTTCAAGAACAAGTTTAAATTTTATGACTGTAAAAATGTAAAGTGGTGTAACCAAGTAATAAATTCATTATTTAAAAGTTCTTGTTGAGTTGCACCACTTGACACTTTAGAGCCTGAACTAATCTTGTTTTGTAGAGTTATTGAACTAGACATAGTCATGAGGGTCTGCAAAGGTCTCTGATATAAATTCCTGTTTTATGTTTTTTCTTCATGTTGGTTGCACCACATGACTTTGATGTGGGCAGAGAAAAGTTTTTAAACTATTACACTATACTTACACTTTTTACAAAAAATGTATCAGAAAACAGACTTTTAATAATTGTATTTTATTTTTCTTGTTATATTGCTTGTAATAAATAGATTGAGAAATACTAAGAAGGGTAATGTCTAACTTAAAAAAAGGGAGAGGGTTGTGAATAATGTCCCAGGTCGATAAAGACCCAAGGTTGCGTTTAAGGGTTAAATGATTAGAAAAATCCAGCATACATCAACAGAAACAAGTCTGCTACCTGAAGGTTGAGTTATGAGATTTTTATAAAAAATTATAAGGTCAAATAAAATTTAAATAGGAACTAATGCAAGGATGAATTAATCACAAAAAGATCAATAACATGCTTTTAGGAAATAGATGGGGTGAATTTTTCCGTCATGTTGACTTGATTACTTCTTAGAAAATAGCATATTTTAAAACATTAGGCCAAACTATTGTAAAGAGGTTTTGTTATTCACCATGACATTTTTTTTTACTTATTTTTTTGAAAGTTAATCATTGATACTAACTTGTCTCTGCAGCCATCAGTGCAGTCACAGCCCACCAGGAAGTCTGAGCTGGTGTTAATATAGACTCCATCTGCTGGGATTCTCTCTTTACTGTAGGCCACATTGGGTGGAGGTGTGTTGTCAATCTCATTCACACAGGACAAGGGAATGTCTTCACGGCCACTTGTGATGTCCCGGATGAAGTAGAAAGGCCTCTGCGGTTGGAATCGGCGGTCAACCAACACATAGGGATCCAGACAGAACATCTCCAAGAAGATGAAATCACAGAGTGTCTGGAAGAGGTAGCGCTGGATCTCTGCCATATTCCTCAGACTCAAGCCACATGGGGACTTGTAGATGACGTGGAACGACATCTGAGCAAGAGAGGAAGATGGTTACTAAAAATTAATATGGATCATCATGCTCTTTAGATATTTGCAACAACCATGGAAAAACACTTTTCAGTTTACCACTAGTCTGTAGTATACTGAATCATGAACCATAGTTCACACAGATGTCACTTTCAAATGAAGCAGCTTTGTGTTGGTCAACGTGGTGAATATGCATGAGCACCTTAAACCCGATATGAAATCTATGTGGGGGAATATTTTGTCCTTATTCGCGCCGATTTCTGTTGAAATGACTGAATTTCGAACACAAAATATCACCAATAAGACATACAAACCTTGCGGTTAAGTCGTCTACGGCCTGTCATCCGCCGGAATTCATAGAGCAATGGCGTAAGAAGTGGGTTGCGTCCTCGGTGCAAGTTGTGATGAGTGGGCCGGATGCGCTTTAGACAGTCTGGAGTGCAGTTGTGTGTAAGGTAGAAGAGTCGGTCGTTTGGGGCCTGATACGATGGCTCCTGAGGAATACGCTCACTTGTGTAGGTCGACACGGTTGTCTGCAAATTATGGGTTGTTGGTGTGATTGGCGTTAACGTATGCACAGGTCCAGACTGCAGAAGAAAGAGCCTGCAAGTAAGAAAACAAGATGTTGGTACATAGTGCTTGTATACTTCTTATATTATAATCACTCTGCAAAAAAGACATGTATTTCTGAATAACTCTGAATTTGATTTGAGTGACTGGATTACAAAACTTTTTGGACCTTGTTTAACAGTATTTTATACCTGATCAGGCCACTGAAGACAATAATAACACACGGAAATGTTGACAAAGTGGCAAAAAAGGAAATGTGGCATAGACAGTGTTTAGTATCTAAACAGATGACGGTAGTGACAAGTACGCAGTGTCTGGGTTATCACGCTAACCTGGAGGTATTGGGTTGCTGAACAGTGCCAATTAGTGCTTTGGGCTGGAGGTCAGAGGTCACGGCCTGACGAGGCTGCATTGCAACTGGACCAGTGCTCTTCTTAGCCATTTGACTCTTTAAACTTGGACTCCTGAAATGGAAGAGAAAAAGATAAACATGGTATAACGCTTGGCAGTATTATGAAAGAATAGAAACTCCTGAAGCACTCACTCTGTGCGGGAAGGCTGTGGGGGTCCAGCAGGCAGTGGCCGAGGTGGTGGGAGCTGCGGGGCTATAGGCCGACTGGCACCAGAAGTACTGTTGTCACTAGTGTATTGCACTACAGGACCCTTTGTCCTCAATGCTCCTAAAAACACATACACAGTTTTTAGAAAGATGTGAACTGGAAAATGAGTGCAGAGTAGGAACAGACCAGTAAATACTTAAGATGTAAGTAACTGTAACTGTAACTGTTCATGGATAAAATTAACAAGATCAAAATGGAAGCATAAATAAAAACACTAAAGGCCTGATCACACCAAGGATGATAACTATAATGAAAAAGATATAGGCCTAGTTTTATAAATCATTCTAAATTTAGTCCTTGCCACAACTATAATGTTATTGGCACAATCATTTTGTTGGAATCACTTTCAGAATTATTTTTTCCAACTGATGGATGATAAAAATAATTGAGAGAAAATCAGAATCCCCTCTGCTTTTAAGGGTTTGAGGATTTAAAGCGGCAGGCAACATCACAGCAGTGCATGCTTATAATAAACAGAAAGTTATGTTCTGGGCACTAATATAGTTATGTTTTTTTTAGTTATCGTTCTTGGTGTGAACGGGCCTTACAACTCCCTTAAAATGTAAAAGATGAACACATGTGGACAAACAGAGAAGCAATCAGTTACCCATATTAGGCCGCTGTCTTTGTTGACCAGCCATTTTCTTCTCTTGACTGTTAGCGGTGTTCATTTTCAGATTAAACATGGGTTCTAGTCGTGTAGAGCCACGATAAATCCACTCACTCCGCTTATCATCCTGCAACATTGAAAACAATATTTTTCATGTTCAAATGTCATTAAAGCAACATTAAGGAACTTTTCCTCTTCGGTCGCCCTACAGGTTGGAAGCGGAATTGTCCATTACCGCTGTCGTAAATAATTTCGCCGCCCGCAGCCTACTGTCGCCCGCACGCTCGCTGTTTATCCAGCACCGGCTTTGAATGAACGATGTCAACAGACAAGGTAGAGTATGTTGCATGATTTCATGAAAGCATGATGTATTGCGACATCAGAAACGAAGAAAAACTAAATAATGACTATTGTAACGCTTGACGTAAAGCAAGTCAAATTTGTAGTTTTCTTATGTCTCATTCGAACTACAGAAACGCGACCCGGTTTGGCAAACTTGCATAGCGCGGTTATAGCAGATATAGGGCTCCAAAGCGAATCCAGAAGTGCCTTTCACCCTGTTACGACTTGATGAACCACTGAAACCATTTTGGAAACATTATTTTAAGGTAAAAAATGTTACTTAGTGTTGCTTTAAACACACAGCAACTCTGCACATGAACATAACTGGACATAAAGGACAATCAGAGAGATCTAGCAGAAAGTGTTTTTTTTTTTTTTTATCTTTAACTATAACACTTCTAGCTGTATGTAGTGCCAAACTGACCAGGAAAAGCATTTTGACAAGGCTGCCATCCACTTCTTCCACACGGCTTTTCCACCATGTCCCCTCCCATTCCGTCTTTATAATTTGCCCTGGCTTCAGCAACACCATGGGCCTGTTAGGATACGACGTGATATACTCCTCAATGAAATCTCTGCATGATGCATCCTCAATATCCTCCCATGTCTTTTTCACTGAATCCAGGTTGAGAGAGAGAGAAATAGAGAATGATCCATTATAACAAATTATTTCATGCAATTATTATTATTTTTATTTTACAAATAAATAACAAGTGTTTGATATTACTTAAAGAGAAGGCAAAAACAGAAATTGCAGGAAATTGAAAAAAGAAAACCGTTTCTTACATGGTCTACAGATTGGATAGAGCTCAGGCAGGCCCACATATGAGGCATAACCATCATCGAAAAAAATCAGGAACCTGCAACAACATTCAGTCAGCATATTAGGTTGACCATTTGCAATGTCTTCTATCCAACAATCCCAAGATCTTATGTTCATCTTACCTCATACGGTTCTTACTGTTGGGCATTTCAGCGACTACGCCTGCATAGAGCCAGACTTGATTGCCATCCTTGTACCTGGCAACCACACGGGCACCAACAAACAGTCTTTCCAATGTTGGGTGGTAGTCAAATGCCACATGGTTACCAGAGAGAAGACTCTTCCCTTTATTCTCAAACTTTACCTTGTACTTAAAATTGTTTCCTGTGAACAATTGATATCAAAAGAATGGATTAAGCGTTGAGATTCAATTTTAGCCTACTGAAAACACACACAGCAGTTGCGAAATGTACAGTACTATTCAATAATTTAATAAACCACATACACTTACCCACTTGTTTGATGGCAACAAGTGTTCCACGATGCCATGTCTTGGTTCGTTTTTTACCCAAAAGTGTCATGTCGAGCTTGATGTTATCCTGTTTAATATTAGGGTTCGGTTGAGTGGGTGCGTTCCTTGGGCCTGAGGACATAAACACAGCTGGAACAGCCAGAGCACCGTGTGTTTGTGTGGAGGGGGCTTTAGCAGATGTGGCGATACCCGATGGGACTGTTCTGTTGACCGTCTGGGCCAGGTTCTGCACCTGCTGAGATGTTCTTTGAAGGGCAGCTGAAGCCTCCTTCAACTATAAATATAATCCAGGAAAGGAAACATCAACTAAAGCACCTGACAAATAACTTTATTAAGTACTAACAGTATAGCATTAAGGTGCGGTCACAATTTCAGCAGATCTAGTGTCAATAGTGTAGCAAAGTATGAAGCACAGCTCAGACATAGGTCATTTTCAAACCAAGCAGCTTTCTGTTGGTCAACGTGGCGAATTTGCATGACCAACTTGAATACAATGCAAAATCTACACCCAAACAGAAAATTCCTGATCATGTGAATTTTCGCCAATTAAAATTCACTGAAAAATTATAAATGTGACAGCACCTTTAGAGTGGTTGGTCAAATTTCACATCTGTCTTACCGCTGGGTCCTTGGCTGGAGTTACAACCTTCTTGGGAGGAACCACTGTGGAGCAAAACAAACACACTTGTTACTAGGGCTGAACGATATATCGTTATCGTATCTATATCGAGATATGAACTTTCAAGATATTACTATCGAAAAAGCAACGATATAGACGATATTGATTTCCCCTCTCCGCGCTCGCCCTGCATACAACTCTGGCAGTCACAACAAACATCCGTTTTACGAGTGCCCTTGAATGCACCGCTAAAGCCAGCGCGCGCACACTACCAGGGACGTGGGAACTATATTGTGAGAGTGGGGGCGGCGTTTCCATGGTGACGCGTCATTGCTTGTCACGTGACACACCGCAGCAGCAACAGCGCTGAATGAATGATAATCTGCTTTTATGTAATTTTTCCTTTTTTATTCAGAATATTCACAAATATGTTAGCTATGGCATGAAATATCTGATATTCCGATTGTCAAATACATGCAAGTGGAAGTATATTGTTGTTTAAACACCTTTAAAACGATCGCGTTAGTTGAGCTGTATGCGCGATGGGCGCCGCCGTGTTAGTTTGTGCCGCAGACGTAGTTCAGAGAATCGGATCTGTTGGATTTACAACCTCTATGTTTACAACACGTGAATTCATCCACTTCTCCCGAAATACTTAAAAGTAAGTGGTTGGTGAACTGGGAATAGAATAGAGTAAACACTGAAGTTACTTACACAATGTGTATCTGATATGAATAAAACGTGTCGAATTATAATGGAAAGGATTATTATTACCTCTTCCATAGACATCAGTGTGTATTTTACAAACTCTAAATGTATTGTTTTTTTTAGCACTTACGTAGTCATATCGTATTGTATCGATATCGAGATATCTGGCATGAAAATCGAGATATGAAATTTTGTCCATATCGTTCAGCCCTACTTGTTACTGTACAATTTTTACATCTATAAAATAAAAAAAATTAAAAACATCTAACTTACCACATCCCACAGCAATGACATCATCGTCATCATCGTCGTCAATCTCAATGACCTCAGAAGTATTTGCCCCGCCTACACCCTCATCCTCTGAACTGCTCTCACGATACACTAGACCCATCTTACTGTACACGTCCTTCACCAGAGCTTCACACTGAACCACAGACCTGTAAAAACAAAGATTTATGCACTGGATTACACTCAAACAGAGACCCACAGCAATTGATGGAGTGGAAACTTCCACCTGCTGAACTTGTGCAGTGTTTTTGATCAGCGTATCAGTTGCTGAAGTTGTTTACCACATGATATTTCGGCCAACGTTACTGGGAAGAATTTGTATATTGCAGTGAGTACTGTATTTTTCTCGAGAAACTTTTAAGAAACAGTTTGGTTGTTTGACTGAAGTCTCATTGTTGAGAAGACAAATTCTTTCTTTTCTTTTTACTCGTGATTTACTGGTCCATTCTTTGATATTGTCTGCCCACTTTTTCCTTGGTCTCCCTCTTTCTTGTTCCTTCAACCGTGGCCTGGAGAACAGTTTTGGCCAGCCCTGAGAATCTGGTGACATGTCCATACCACTGCAGTTTTCTTCTTTTGACTGTTGCTATGAGTTCTTCATAAGGCCCAGCATGCTGTGCCTAATGGTGCTGCGTACTTCCTTGTTGGTCACATGGTCTTTGTAGCTTATGCCCAGAATTTTTCGAAAGCCTCGCATTTCCAAGGCCTGAATTTTCTTCACTAGCTCAGCCATCAGTGTCCACAAGTCATGTGCATACAGAAAAATGGAGTTAACTAGAGCTTACATAAGTCTGAGCTTTAATCTAAGGGTGATGTCCTTGTCCCTCCATATTGGCTTCAGTCTTGCAAGTGCTGTTGTTCAGTTAGTTCATGCGTTCATGACCTCAAGGCTAGATTATTTTAATGCTCTACTGGGTGGTTGCCCTGCACGCTTAATAAACAAAGACGAGTTGGTCCAAAACACAGCAGCTAGAATTCTCACTACAACCAGAAAGTATGACCGAGAAATTAGTCCCGTTCTATTAACACTGCATATAGTCCGTCACGTCTACTGCGATCTCAAAATTCTGGCCAGTTGATAATACCTAGAATATCAAAATCAACTGCAGGCGGTTGATCCTTCTCCTATTTGGCACCTAAACTTTGGAACAGTCTTCCTAACATTGTCCGGAAAGCAGACACACTCTGTCAGTTTAAATCTAGACTAAAAACGCATCTTTTACCTGGCTTTCATATAGAACATTATACATTTCTATCATTCAAATCAGTTAAATGATTATTAGGCTGCATATATTAGGTCAGCCAGAACCGGGGACACTTCCTATAACACTTGATGTACTCGTTATATCATAAGAAGAATGGCATTTACGCTAATGTTAGTCTTTCTGTTTATTCCGAGGTTCACTGAAGTCAGCCGGATCCGGGCCATATCCAGTTCAGATGGTGGACCTGTGCCTGGACCCATCCACAACGCATCCCTGAGGTGCCAGCCTCATCAGCCCTGTGAAGGCCTCATCGACATGACAGCCATCGGCACCAGTGTTGGTCAAGTTACTTGGAAAAAGTAATTAGTTACTGATTACTTCTCCAAGAAAGTAACCCAGTTACTTTACTGATTACTTATTTTCAAAAGTAATTAGTTACTTTACTAGTTCAGGGTATATGCAGGAATCTTGAAGTTAATTTTAATACCTTTTCAAGACTTTTTCAAGACCTTCTCAATATTTTTTAATACCTCACCGCCACTTCAAGCGTGGCCACGAATTAATAATACCTCAGCAGGTTATACTAATTTGTTCCCTCGTTTTACTATATTGTGGCCACGTTGTAAATTTGTAAAACGTGCTGAGGTATTATTAATTCATGGCCACGAAACAATTCACCTGAATATTCACCAATTCACAAAAAAAAAAAGGAATAAAAAGCTGTACGAGAATAGTCGGCCTTCACTGAAGAGCTATCTTCACAGGTAAGAAAAACAGTTTAATAATCATTATTAATTCGTGGCCACGAAATAATTCACCTGAATATTCACCAATTCACAAAAATAGGTCTTTAGCATTCACTAATTAATAGTATCAAACTGTTTTTGGCCACGTTGTAATTCGTTAAATCAAAATGAGGGAGGGAATTAGTTCAACGTGTCCACGATTTATTAAAACGAGGGAACAAATAAGTCGTCGTGACAACTAATTATTTAGATCAGTGGACAGGGCGCAAGAACAAACAGAGAGAGAGAGAGCCCCGGCCGCGTGCGCGCACTCTCACCGCCTTCAAACAACAAGAGCGCTGTATTGCTCTCTCTCTCCCTCGCGCATAACAACACAATAGTAAAAGGTCGGAAGACCGATTGTGTTTTATAGATTAGTAGTTTGTTCATATAAAGTGTTTGATTAGCAAATACATGTTAAGGAAATGCATAATACAAATTGTATGGGTTAATGTAACGGTAAACGGACTCTGCGGGTAAAACTGTTGTGATGAAACTGCGCATGCGTGGGGTAAAACTGCTGGGGTGAAACTGCTGGGGTGAAACTGCTGGGGTAAAACTGTGGCTCTGCGGCTCTGCAGACAGATATTATTGCATTATGTTCATGCGTTCACCAACCTTCTCTTAAAACATTTCGGTGCGTTGTAATACACACTGGGAACGCCAGAGCGTACATTGTGCTTTTGAACTTCCGCCCGCCTGCCCGCTCTGGTGCTCTCAGAGGCAATTTACGAACGCACCCACAATAGCCTAGTTTTTTATGTACCTGTTCGTTTTTTTAATAAAAATGACTAAATTCACACACTTTAACAATGTTTTTGGGACTCAAACTGTTGGACAGCTAATTCAGAAAAAATACTTTCAAAATTTAAGACTTTATAAAGCCGTGATAAGACTTTTTAATACTTTTTAAGGGTCTTAATTTTTCCAAAATTGATTTATCACCTTTTAATACTTTTCAAGACCCCGCGGATACCCTGTAGTTACTTTACTAGTTACTTTTGAAAAATGCCCTTCATAAAGGTTAAAATATCATAAATATGCCGATTTATATGTTAAAGCTGACTGAACTGATGAGAATACTGATTCGGAATTAATTATATTTACAACACACACACAAAAAAATCAATTTTTTTTCCTGTTCTAACAAATGTTTTTACTCGGACAGGTGAATGACCGACCGAAGGACAAATGAAAAGGCTTAAATGTTGAGCCCTGGTATATATTTTTTATTATTATTCATTTATTTACCCATAAACCTGTCTTTAGGAAGCCATAAGTTACAGTGGCAAGAATAACTTTGTGAAACCTTTGGGGGTGGTGGACAGGGTTTACATTAAGACAGGAGTTTGCCTTAATCTAGTTGATCATGCATTTCTTTTCTTTTATTCCACAGCTGATGTGTGCAGTTTTTTTATTGCTTGCATTAAAGGAATACTCCACCGTCTTTTCATATTAAACTATGTTATTCCCTTAACTAAGACGAGTTGATACATACCTCTCTCGTCTCAGTGCGTGCACTCAATCGCTCTGGCGCGCGGCGAAACTTTGTTCACTCAGTTCATTCAATACGGGCCAAGCAGAGAAGCTACTAAACACCTCCACGTTTTCCCTATTTAAACACAGTTACTCGCGTAGTGTAACTCGACCTAGGACGGTGACACAAAACAAAACGTTGCGCTTTTCTAAGCGTGTAAAATGGATAACTATATTGTATGGCGGAATACCATAGCAAGCGCTTGGAAGCACTTCGTCCATTTTACACGCTTAGAAAAGCGCAACGTTTTGTTTTGTGTCACCGTCCTAGGTGGAGTTACACTACGCGAGTAACTGTGTTTAAATAGGGAAAACGTGGAGGTGTTTAGTAGCTTCTCTGCTTGGCCCGTATTGAATGAACTGAGTGAACAAAGTGTCGCCGCACGCCAGAGCGATTGAGTGCACGCACTGAGACGAGAGAGGTATGTATCAACTCGTCTTAGTTAAGGGAATAACATAGTTTAATATGAAAAGACGGTGGAGTATTCCTTTAAAATTATTTTCTCTTGTTTTGTTTTTTAATTGCAGTCTTTTTCTTCTGCCATTCATGCTTATCAGCTCCATGCAATCTTAAGTTTTTCTTGGTTCAGCTGCACACAGTCTGAAAAGGTTTTTTGGCAGTTTGCTAAAATAAAAAACCCATTCTAAGAGCTGTTGACTTTTCTACCTTGGGAAAGAACGTTAAACGAACAACTTAAAAAGGCATGACAAATCATGACATAAGACTGACATCACTCACAACGTACCAATGCATTATCCCTCATGAACAAATATAATGTCTGATGTTTGCACGTGCATACAGTTTACCATAACGACATCGTTCATGAATAAACATGACGTCTGAACACGGACAAACGGTGCGTGTTGACGCGTCAAAATTCACGCGTTTCGTTTAAAGACTTTTGAACGCGATCGCTTGCCATAGTGTTTACCACTGACTTCGCGGCGCTCATGTCATTGCCACTCACGAGTCACGGCTCACGTCACGAGACAGTCTCGCAGTATAACGCAGTAACGCAGCCTGCTTACGGGGAAGTAACAGTAATCTAATTACTGTTTTTGCAATTGAAATCCCTTACTTTACTCGTTACTTGAAAAAAGTAATCGGATTACAGTAACGCGTTACTTCTAACGCGTTACTGCCCATCAGTGATCGGCACTGATCCTCAACAAACTCGTCTCCATACCGGCGTGATGACTCCGACTTCCAACCAGATGGAACTGGATAAATATTCTGAATGTTCTGATCCAATCTGACTTCTGACCTGTAATGCTGCCTGAATCATAATCATACACTGTTCGCTCGTTGGCCAGAGGAGAACTGGCCCCGACTGAGCCTGGTTTCTCTCAAGGTTTTTTTTCTCCATTCTGTCACCCAGAGTCCGAAATTAACTTTTTGGCTCACCTGCCACGGGGACTGGTAGATGAAAAAATCCACCAGCCAAGCATATTTTTTACCGGCCAAAATAATAAACAGCCTTTTTTGGTCACATATACATTCATTTCAGTACATTTAATTGAGATAATAAGGTATTATGTTGAATACAAACATAAAAAATTGTCCAGAGCAAAATTTGAAATGTAGCCTATAATAAAAAAAATCTATATATTGATCAAAATGAGAGAAATGTATGAAATATTACTATCGTTGGGGTCAAATAAAACTTTTTTTTTGTCAGTTTTGTTACCTGACTCATGTGGAAGGGAAGGCAAAACATACTCGGTTACTTACGTAACCTCAGTTCCCTGAGAGATAACGAGTATTACGTTGCAAATGCTATGGGAAAACTCCTTTTCTCGGATGATTATTAGGGACAATTTGTCATCAGTTTTGTTTCATCAATGCTAATTTCCATTCCATATTTGGAAGATGTCTAAATCAGACGTTCCACAAAATGTATAAGAAACAGAGTAGCAGTTTGACAGTCTCATTGTTGAGAAGACAAATACTGTGTTGATATCAGTGCATAAACTCTCACACACTTTATACTTACTCTGAGGCATTAGAGCAAAGAGTGTCCATTTCAGAGACCTCCTTCTCCCTCTTCTCAACCCAGTCCTGCAGCTGCTCCAGCTGATCTTTCCTCTGCCGCACGGCCTCGCTGCCATCCACCTGCTCCTCGATCCACCTGCGCAGCTCGTCCAAAGACACCCCTAACTCCTCCTCCAACTCTGGATCCAACTCCATTTCTGAGCTCATACTGGCATCCACCTCCATACCCTTGAAAGAAAAGGAAAACAGGCTAAAAATGTTGTAAAAGTCTATCACATCATAAAACAAAGCAACATCTAAAAGGTGCATTCTGTAGTTCAGCTGGCAGACACTAGACATATAAATGTTCTCATTATAAAGAGTTAGTTCACCCAAAAAGAAAAATTCTGTCATCATTTAATCACCCTCATGATGTCAATCGAAACATGCAAGACTTTTGTTTATCTTTGAAAAATTTAATTAAAATAGCTTCTTTCCGTCCATTGACAGTCAATGGATTAGTTTTGCAATCTCTTTTTATGGAATTTTTGAAGCAACAAAATAGTAGTTGCGTAGACAGAAATCTCTCAGATTTAATTTTAAGTAATTAATAACAATTTCTTTTTTTCATTTCTGGGTGAAGTAACCATTTAACTATGGATCAGACCCACACATCACCTGAAAGAATTTTAGTACGTTTCTCCTCAAAAACATTTCAACAGTGATATTGAAAGGCATCCTAACACAAACTGCTCAATGCAGTCCTTTCACAACATTTCTATAATAAAGTCCCATTGTGTCAGAAATTTAACATGGCTATTCCAAAACATATATATTTTTTTTTTTTATTGAATTTTTGATAATGTTTTAGTAAAAGTTAAAGTTGCATCTGTTAAAATTATTTAATAGATCTGAGATAATATAATAACAAAAAAAATGTATGAACAGGTATTTTTCTTAAGTAATATTAACAAAGATTAATAGATACTGTAAGAAATTGCTCATTGATAGTTATTGCATTAACTAATAAGACCTTAATGTAAAGTGTTACCACAAATTCTTTAGTTGACCAATGTTTAGGGTGAATGTAGATAGATGTGCTGATCTGTGTTAGTTTAGTTTTAAGACGTAAAGCCTAAACATTGACTACTCTGACCCACTTCAGCCCCTTGTATTATACAGCTGTAATTTAAGTTAATATAATGCTACTTAAGAAGCATTTCTGTGCCACATTTTCAGAATAAATTTGGCACCAGCCTTCTATTTTCCCATGATTGTAATGAAACGTATCTGGACATGTAGATATCGTGACTGTAAACGGAATATTATCTTCATCCAATAAGGTGAAAAGCCGTATTCAACACCAGAATGCGCCAGTATGTGCAACGTTACTTCAACCACCATTCCTGCAAATCAAGACCTCTAAACGGCGCGCAGCACACGGATGAGAGGGCTAAACAGATCATTTCTCATAAAAAAGCACAACAAAACATAGTAAGTTACCGTGGTTTTCTTAAATCACCAACATGTACAAAAAGATCAGTAATATGCAGAGTCAAGTTAGCTTCATTGAATCGTGCTGATGCTAACTGAGTTAGCTTACCTCCCCTAACGTGCCTGTGCCTCCAGCTCTTTTGTTAATTTCTACTTTTCCCGTGTTTTAAATGACCGGCTCACAAAGCGCAGTGCGTGTAAAGCTTTTTCCTATACCGCAGCCATTTTGGTAATTTTGTTATTTCGACAAATTCCACGGTCTTCGAGCACTCTTTAGCCACACCAAAAAACCTACGAATGTGTTTGGCTGATGATGATTGTGCAAGCTGACCAATCGGCTTTTGCGTGACGAGAGAGTGGCAGTTGAAGTGATCAATTGCGTGCAAGAAATCTCCAGAGCACGCCTCCTACAATGCAACACGCCGTGAAAAATGCCCGCACTAGTGCTCTACAGGACTACAAAACACCGCACAAAGTGAATCAAATACAATCTGGCGCCATAAAAACATTACAACTGAAATATCTATGAAAATAAATAATTAAAATACTGTCCACACCGAAACAGTATTAATAAGTCCGAAACCATTTTTTCCAAACAAAAAGCCAGACTCTTCACTGAATCACTGTGCATGTTACTCTAAAACAAAACATTAATTGTTGACTTATTATGTTTATCGATTATTTTTGTTTATTGTTTTTTCATTCACTTTTGCTCTGCCTTTGTATTGTCTGCACAAAGTGAGAAGTCATGCCAAGGCAAAAGGAAGGAACTTCCACATGATCAATATTTGGTTGCTGATCACCATTTACAAAATCGTTATAGTAACACCTGTATTGTGGTATTTTATGGTGTAAAAACATGGTGTGTTTGTGTATGTTTTGTAAGGTAGGGTCTGTAAAGCACTTTAGTCAACTCGTGTTGTTTTTAAACGTGCTTTAGAAATAAAATAGATTATTTTGGATGATTTACAATTACTTATAGCCATCTACTTATTGCTATCCTGTGCTTTGGTTGCATTCTGATGGCATTATTAATTCATTAGACATGACAATACCTCCATAGCAGTAAAGATAATCTTCAATTGGTGTGCAGCAAAACTAACAGGTTGACTGCAGATAGGTGACACTGAATAATTTCAATAAATACAAGATCAGGATATTTCTAATGAGAAAACATTAATTTAATTAATAATGAAATGCAAAGATATAACAAGATATAACAAATATGTAAAACAAAGATATAACAATAAATCATGTACAAATTTAAAATGCATGGGATTGGAATAATAAATAATAAATCATGTATAAGTAAGTGAACTTGGAATCCTGTTCATTTCATGTTGTTTCATGGTGTTCTTACTCCTCATCCTCCACAACATTGCTCACAGTGAACACCAGAAAGCCATCCTTGTTTGGGGGCATAAAAGGACATGTTTTTTTTTTTTGATTATGTCATTCTTCTTTGCCTCTTCAATCCCCCAGGTCATGTGTTCTCAGGAGAGAGGGCACCTTCAGCTCGAACTTAGCCTGGAGGAAGTCCAGCTCGGTAAAGTGAGCATCTACATGGGTTAGTTTGAAGAACAGGCTCCTGGAGCCACGTCGTAGCTGAATCACTGACATCTTGCCCAACTTTGGTGCAATCCTTCCAATTCAGCACATCAGCATTCTTCATTTCACAAAATCCTCAAAGTGCTCATCCAGGACCATTTCCTGCTCGACACCATGGTGAAAACGGTCAGCACTCATGAAAGTGTGTCCCTTTTCAAACTATTCTACAGTGATATCCTCCATGGAGGTGGTATCACCATTAACAAGGCAGACCAGGGAGGATAGCAGAACAGTTGTCCACCCAGAGGATGCTGTGGCAGATGTCTCTTTCTTTCTCTAGTCCAGTCACATAGGCCAAGGTGATCTCTGCTGCACTTTGCCCTGCCGTGCCCTCATGCCAGACCGCAGGAATGGTGTGTTTTTGTTGTTGTTTTTTCTTGCCTACAGAGTTAAAGGTGTCATGGAATGCCATGATAAGCTTAATGAAGATTGGGTCCACACTCTTCACAAATGTGTCCTCTGGCCAGTCTTTCTCCGCATCAGCCTTTATGCCCACGCCACCTCTGGCTCTGCAAGCAGTCCATGTCATGGTCATCCCCATCATGGTCATTTTTAATGTGCTGATCCTGCAGTAGGCACTCCTTACATTCCTCCTCTCTTTGGTCTCTTCTGATCACCTCATTTCCTATCTCATTCCCCATCACAGAGAGGACCAGGCTGTCAAGTGGCCAAGAAGAAAGTTTTACCAATCTGCTGTGGGACCTGATCTTCATTCTTTAGCCTGCAAAAAAGGGCCTGCCACGTCGCCGCTTTTCCATCCACACAAAATTTTGCTGCTGGTAGCTGGCTGACACTGTGGAACATGAATGCACGTCTGTCTGTGTAGTCCTGTTCTAGATGCATTGTGCATTTTCTTCTGCATTTCTGGCCACATGGATCTCTCATTGGTGGGGGCTTTGGATGGAGTGACGGTGGGCTTTGGTAGTAGAGCTGTGGCTGGAGCGAGGGGAAACTCCATGAGAGCAACAAGCGTGGTGTCAGGTGTGCTGCAGAACAGCTCATCAGAACCAAACTCCGGGAAACTGTGGTGTCCGAATTCCAGACAACTGTCAAGAACTGTCCACGTTTTTGATTTGGGTGCTGGATCACAATCAATATTCCCACAATTAACTGAAATAAACAGAACAAATTTTAAATTGGAGACATGCATGGGAAAATAAATGGAACATGAAATATTTTAACAATATTTGATTAACTAATGTCAACGTAATCAAATTAGGTAAATGCCTACCACTGTCCAGAATGCTCTTTTTTATTTTATTTTTTGCGGTGCTTCTGGACCACAGAACCACAGGCCACAAGGAACTGAAAGGAATGGAGCAAATTTAACAATAATAAACTGATGTCATTCACGCCCTTGGAAATGGTATAACTGGTGTGAGATTTTGTGTAAGGTAGAGTCTCCTCGTGAGACTTTGATACCTGACTCTACCGATGAAACTGCAAACTATTCTTCAGGAAATTTTTACCTATTTGATTGAACCTCACGACTCCTGGTCTTCTTTCATCATACCTGGTCCTGGGTCTTTAAGCTGTTCTCCCTTAACAATAGTTTACCATGATTTACCATGTTCTAACATGTTTTACCAGTTTACCTTGATTTACCATAGTTTGCCATGATTTACCACGTTCTAGTATGATTTACATTCTTCTAAATATCTTCCTTTCTGTTCAGCAGAAGAAAGAAATTCATACAGCTTTGAAACAACATGAGGGTAAGTATATGATGACAGAATTTTCATTTTAAAAGTGAACTTCTCCTTTAAAGTCTTTTTTAAAAGATCCCCTGGGGTCAACGTGTCAGCGTGACAGAAGTTTGATGCTGTCGTGTGAGAACAAGCAACATTTGGCATTTTTCATCCTCCCGCGTGCCTCATCTTCTTAATCTCCTCACGTAAATTATTAGATTTGGATGGCGTACGTTTCTTCCCTACGGCAGAAACCACCACAGGTTCATCAATGCCATCAAATGTATTAATTTTTTTGTTTGTTTGTCGATCAAAAAGTACAAAGTAGATAAGGAAAACTAGGATGCCGGGTGTATTCATAGCACCGCCGTTACTGTTTACAATGGGTGGAATGGTGCACTGTGATTGGTTGAGCGGATTTATCGCATTCTGCTGAGAAAGGAGACTGGTGTTTGTCGCGGTTTGGAAAGAAAGGGAGAAAACATGACAGAATTACACGGCGGATATCGCATTTTAAGTAAAATTAAAAATGTACTTTTCAATACCGAGCCTATACAATACTGATTTTTGCGGGAACTAAATTTTTTGAAAAATGGCGTTTATCGCGTTTTGGAACCAAACTCTTCATTTTATTCACAGCCATCATTTGTAGTAAGTAACCAATTCACAAACTGTTTGCTCAAGCGTAGCATTTTTCGGAGTTCACTGTGTAGCCTGCTCCCTGAATCTTCGAGTTCACTGTGTAGCCTGCTTCCTGAATTGTCAAGTTCACGGTGCTATAGCCTGCTCCCTGAATCGTCGAGTTCACTGTGTAGCCTGCTCCCTGTGTAGCCTGCTCCCTGAATCGTCACGTTCACTGTGTAGCCTGCTCCCTGAATCGTCGAACTGTGTAGCCTGCTCCCTGAATCGTCGAGTTCACTGTGTAGCCTGCTCCCTGAATCGCCGAGTTCACTGTGTAGCCTGCTCCCTGAATCGTCGAGTTCACTGTGTAGCCTGCTCCCTGAATCGACAAACTGTGTAGCCTGCTCCCTGAATCGTCGAGTTCACTGTGTAGCCTGCTCCCTGAATCGTCGAGTTCACTGTGTAGCCTGCTCCCTGAATCGTCGAGTTCACTGTGTAGCCTGCTCCCTGAATCGACAAACTGTGTAGCCTGCTCCCTGAATCGTCGAGTTCACTGTGTAGCCTGCTCCCTGAATCGTCGAGTTCACTGTGTAGCCTGCTCCCTGAATCGTCACGTTCACTGTGTAGCCTGCTCCCTGAATCGGCGAGTTCACTGTGTAGCCTGCTCCCTGAATCGGCGAGTTCACTGTGTAGCCTGCTCCCTGAATCGTCACGTTCACTGTGTAGCCTGCTCCCTGAATCGGCGAGTTCACTGTGTAGCCTGCTCCCTGAATCGGCGAGTTCACTGTGTAGCCTGCTTCCTGAATTGTCAAGTTCACGGTGCTATAGCCTGCTCCCTGAATCGTCGAGTTCACTGTGTAGCCTGCTCCCTGTGTAGCCTGCTCCCTGAATCGTCGAGTTCACTGTGTAGCCTGCTCCCTGAATCGTCGAGTTCACTGTGTAGCCTGCTTCCTGAATTGTCAAGTTCACGGTGCTATAGCCTGCTCCCTGAATCGTCGAGTTCACTGTGTAGCCTGCTCCCTGTGTAGCCTGCTCCCTGAATTGTCACGTTCACTGTGTAGCCTGCTCCCTGAATCGACAAACTGTGTAGCCTGCTCCCTGAATCGTCGAGTTCACTGTGTAGCCTGCTCCCTGAATCGTCGAGTTCACTGTGTAGCCTGCTCCCTGAATCGTCACGTTCACTGTGTAGCCTGCTCCCTGAATCGGCGAGTTCACTGTGTAGCCTGCTCCCTGAATCGGCGAGTTCACTGTGTAGCCTGCTCCCTGAATCGTCACGTTCACTGTGTAGCCTGCTCCCTGAATCGTCGAGTTCACTGTGTAGCCTGCTCCCTGAATCGCCGAGTTCACTGTGTAGCCTGCTCCCTGAATCGTCGAGTTCACTGTGTAGCCTGCTCCCTGAATCGACAAACTGTGTAGCCTGCTCCCTGAATCGTCGAGTTCACTGTGTAGCCTGCTCCCTGAATCGTCGAGTTCACTGTGTAGCCTGCTCCCTGAATCGTCGAGTTCACTGTGTAGCCTGCTCCCTGAATCGTCACGTTCACTGTGTAGCCTGCTCCCTGAATCGTCACGTTCACTGTGTAGCCTGCTCCCTGAATCGGCGAGTTCACTGTGTAGCCTGCTCCCTGAATCGGCGAGTTCACTGTGTAGCCTGCTCCCTGAATCGTCACGTTCACTGTGTAGCCTGCGCCCTGAATTGTCACGTTCACTGTGTAGCCTGCTCCCTGAATCGTCGAACTGTGTAGCCTGCTCCCTGAATCGTCGAGTTCACTGAATCGTCGAGTTCACTGTGTAGCCTGCTCCCTGAATCGTCGAGTTCACTGTGTAGCCTGCTCCCTGAAACGTCGAACTGTGTAGCCTGCTCCCTGAATCGTCGAGTTCACTGTGTAGCCTGCTCCCTGAATCGTCAAACTGTGTAGCCTGCTCCCTGAATCGTCAAACTGTGTAGCCTGCTCCCTGAATCGTCAAACTGTGTAGCCTGCTCCCTGAATCGTCAAACTGTGTAGCCTGCTCCCTGAATCGTAGAGCTCATTCATTTGTGGATGTTAACTGAATCTATAAGTCACCTACGCTGCTTACTTCTGTATATTATATCTATCTATAAATTACGGGAAAGTCTTTCTGTCTGTGTGTGTGTGTGTGTTTTATTCGCATATCTCTCGAACCGTTAGTCTGGTAGATTTCAAACTTGACAGGTGTCTTGCTACGGCATGAGTAAGTGCAGTGCCAGTTTGATTGTTTGTTGTTTGGATTAGAAATGCAAAATATATCATTAAATATATATTGGTAAAAGAAGCACACACTGGCTTTTGCTGCTCTAGCCGCTGGCCACTCCCCCTCTCACACGGCACACTGAAGCCTTGTTTATACTTTCCGCAGCGCGAGTCTCCGCAGACTGCGCGCGCACCTCCCCAAACGGACAAGGCATTTATACTTGACGCGCTCGCCGTAGTACTATTCTTTGAAACGATAGGGGGGCAACTCGAGTAATTGTCCTCTAAACCATCAGGAATCAGCAGTGAGAAGAAGAAAGCTATACATGTGACAATGTTTATTTTAGTACACCACCACCAATACCACACTACAAAAAGAATCATGTAAAACCCAGTAAACCCTGAGATTATTACTCGTGACACTAAAACAAAATATATATATATGAGAATGTATATACAACATAACTAAATTAACAATCTCTTACATATTTTCTAATTTCACTAAACATTTCATTAAGTTTCGTGAACATTTTTATTAAACATGGACCTTTATGTTAATTAAAAATACTTTTTATGCTATTGTATGCTCATTTTTTAAAATGTAAGCAACTAGTTTAGACGTGCAAACTGGGTGCCGGTGTGGTGAAAAGTTCGAGCTCGGCCAGATTCGGCTCGAAGTCGTTCATCTTCGGATGCGGAGCCGCGCGCGCTGTTACAAAAAAAGCCATGCACACCGCCAAGCAAAATGGGGTCTTGCGCACCCAACGCGCACGACCGCCCACAACGCAATGCCGTCATTTTTTGTTGCGTGCACCTTCCGACCGCTCGTGCGGACGCGTTGAGTATAAACCTAGCTTGAGTGAGCACAGCCCAGAACCAGAGACAGAGAGGGTCGAAGAAAGCAGCGGAGCTTAAGTAGCGTTTTCTCGGAGTGTGTAGCCTGCTCCCTGAATCGTGTAGTTCAATTTTCCACATTTATTGTATGTCAGTATCAGTATTTGCTTTCTACCATGCACAAATAATGTCACTGAACTTTTGCTGTGTAATTGTAACAATGAGCACTCAAATACACCAAACCAACAATTACTAAAAACACACACAAAAAATGATTTTGTACAGGCACTTTGCACTGATCCCTGAATCGACGAGCTTATTCATTTGTGGATGTTAATTGAATCTGTAAGTCAGCTATGCTGTTTACTTCTGAATATTATATTTCATTCTGGTGCTCTAAATGTTATCGCTACTGTGTAATAATAGCCAATGCTATTCACCAACTAAACATATCCTATTCAATGCGTTCAGTCTCTTTCACGGGCATCATTTGTAGTAGCCTATTAACAAGCTGTTTGCTCAAGCATAGCGTTTTCTCGGAGTTCACTGTGTGCTTTCTACCATGCACAAATAAAAATGTCACTGAACTTTTGCTGTATAATTGTAACAATGAGCATTAAAACACACCACACCAACAATTACTAAAAACACACAAAAACTGATTTTGCACGGGCATTTTGCACTAGTTTATTTAAATTCTAAAAAAATGTGATGACAGGATTCAGCGGCATTGCGCAGCACGAATTGTGGCATGCCGTGAAGAAAAAAAAACATGCATTCTTAATGGCCACATCTATAGGGTGATAAAGGTATAATGATTAGCATTGAATTATAAATATAGGCTACTTCATTCTTTTGAAAATACCTAGACGAACAAAGATAAGCCATATATTGTCGCAATTGTATATTTTTTGTCTTCATGTTTCATCGTCAAAACAGCTCTATCTGTATCTGTGTTTTATTCAGCTATAGCGATATCTGGATGCCTTTGTCCATATAAGGGATTTAAAAAAACGGTTCATGGATTTTCGTTTGATGAATGTGCCATTTCTGGTATTTTGCCAGTTAATCATCAGGCGTATATTGCAATCAGTGATTTATTTATTTTTACAAATCAAACACTCAAATTTAATCGAGGAATCGTAACGGTCCTAGTCCCAAGCATTAAGGTGTCCTGAAATGAGCATGTTGAAATCCAAGACATATCAATCGTACCCTGTTAATCCTGCAGAGTCTGGTCTTTCCATTTCCCTCTTTTTTCCAACGCATTATTTGAGCCTGAGCTCTCTTTCCTCTCCGTGGCATCCTTTAAAATATGAAGAGATAAATACAAATTACACCCTGCCTATTTATACCTGCCAGATGAATAAACATGAGGCACGATTATCATAATGAGATGGCACTGAATAGTGAGCTCCAATGCAGTTGTTACTAGTAGGAATAGCTATTGTAGAGCTCTCTAATTGAATTGTTACTAGTAAGAATTGAATTTGAGAGCTCTCTAATTGTAATTCTTTCTAGAAACAATTGAATTATAGAGCTCTCTAATTGGAATTCTTACTAGTAACAATTCAATTGTAGAACTCCGTAATTAAAAATGAATGGAAGTCAATGGAGACATAGGCCTGACTAGTAAAATTTCATTTGTAGAGCTCTAATTGTAATTGTTACTAGTAATAACTGAATTAGAGAGCTCTGTAATTGTAATTTTTACTAGTCATAATTGAATTGTAGAGCTCTCTAATTTAATTCTTACTAGTAAAAATGCAATTACGACGAGTAACACTGGGTACCATTTAAGCTAAAACGGCTTGCCATTCTATAGTCTATAAGGAATAACGTTAACGTTACCTGAGGGTTAAACACAAGAAAAACATATTAATGTTGTCTCTCCATCACTCCTCAAAATACTGTAAATGTCGTCAATGAAGTAATCAATGCGTTATGCGTCACCTCATGCGTTAATATTTACCAAAAATTGCTGCAAATATAGTGAAGCTGCCGTCTCTATCCTACTGGGACCCATTCAAACAGATTGTCAGCGTGGATTTGTGCTAACCGTTACATGTCATGAACCACGTGACCGCAAGGCACGAAAACAAAGGATGTCAACTCACTCTCGAGTTATACCAGTAATACACTAATGGAACTCCCGTTATATTCAATAAAGCTAACTACAGCGCAAAATAAATTTCTAACATACATTATATTTGCACGTTGTTTATGATTAGAGAATTCTGTCAGTGAGCGTGAACTGAAATCGGTTCTCACCGGATTTCTTCACCGGTGACTAATCTAACCGCCTTCGATTGGATGTTGCATTTTTAAACTCAGCAGAAACGCGAGTGATTGACTACACGCTGCCCTTGATAGACATGCAGCGACTTGCATCAATCGACAATTTTCACGCAGTATTTAAGCAATTGTAAGCTACACAAACAGAAAACCCAAAGGACGTAGTATCCATCAGACACACACAAAATATCATTTTACGTTTTCACACAAAGATAGACGTGTGGCTAGCTGTAGACATCCCTTATGCATCACCATCTTCAGTGTAAACAAAAACGATATAAACTACACCTCGTATTATAATACGAATAATTTTGCCAACATTTCATTCAAATAAAGAGCTACATTTGACATGACAAGGATTTATAAAACAGCATATTTGACAACAACCATCTCCACTCACCTCAAGAGTAGCTAATGCGGGAAGTCAGTCAGTCAGTCAGTCAGTCAGCAACTGATCCGTGAGGGTTGCCAGGTGCCAGCAAGGTTTTCCAGCCCAAAACCTCGTCAAAAACCGCCCAAAAAACCGCCCAATTTTGTGTGTGGCTTGTTTCTCGTTTAAAACACATTAAAATCATTAACAAGCTTTAAAATGACCCATTTTTCGACTTAGCCTATCCAATTTTAGAAACAATATTCAATCAAATGAACGCAAAAGTAGGCTACTGACCTCAATCAGACTATTCTACTAAACTATAAGCTTATGTTACGGAAAATAATGCGATCAACTTATCGATGAGTCTCTTTATTGTCAATTAAAGTCACTTGGAAAAAAAGCATTCAGTAACATAAAAACAGTGGATATATGGACATAAAAAATAACCCACTTTAACATTTCAGTTATTTCAAATGGCAACATAAAACATGCATATTAGGGCTTGGAGAAAAAAAAATCGATTTTTTTTAGCGATTTTAAAATCGGTAAACCGCCCAATCTGGCAACCATGGAAGTCGATCTCGCAGGCGGCAATCAGCAGCGAGCTTTGATTGTACAACCAATAGAATCACATCTTCCTGTGATGGGTCGGTCAGTTAACGAATCGTTCATTGTGAACAAATATTTAATATGACTCGGGAATTCCGAGTTGTCTCGAAGATGTCTGAAACTCACTCGTTCACTCATTCACTAATCCCTACAGTGTATGGCATTTGAGTGCACTATATCTGCAAGGAGATAACGAAACGAAATGAAGTAGCTGTGTCCGAAACCGCTCACTCGTTCACTAATCCCTATGGGATTTGCCATATTGCCATATTATTGCCTAAATAATATATTTTAATAATAAAAATAATATAACTATATAAATTACCTTAAATATAATTTATTTAATTTTAAAATGCATCTATATAATATTGTCTCTATATTTTAATGTTTTATTCAAGTAATGATTAATAAAAATAAAAAAGGTAGAAAAACCCCCCCCTAAAACTAGCATGAAATAAATGTTAAAGCAGAAATAAGAAAGCTGTAAAGTAATCTCTGGTTTAATCTCGCTTGCACTTTCACGTGCGCTCAGTCCTCTCCGCATTGGATTTTGGTAAATAGTGCTTCAGCAAGTGTACATCGAATGTACACTCGAATTCAGAGAGGATTGTGGGTATAAAGTAGTGAACGAATGTAGGGAATGATATCATTCACTTAGAAGTTGGAAACCACTACAAAATGGCTAACACCCGATATAGTGCACATTCTGCACAATGTAGTGGATGGGGAGCGGTTTCGGACACAGCTGTCAGAGAGTGATTCGATAATTTTGCAATCATCATCCTGCCTCATTCATGGGTCTACGTCAAAGGGTGCGGGAGGAATAGCGTGCCGAAGTTTAAGTATGAGCAGTAACAATAGTGTTGCCTTGCCTTTGGCAAGCACCACTAATAATAGGGCATGGAGGGAAATTTGAATAGGAAATCATATTTTATATATATCCAATACACGTAGGTCCATCAAACATTTGTTTTTATCAATAGGCTATTTGATTAATCAATGTCTATTTTAATAAATTAGGCACAGGCCTACAAGTTAATTCCACTGGTTAATCAAGGGTTAAGTTTGGCTACCATGCAATGACAGCTTTCTGACTGGTGGATTTGATTGGCCAATCTCATAGGCTATGGCATGCAATAACGTGACTGTATTAAAGGGTTAGTTCACCCAAAAATGAAAATTCTGTCAGTAGTGACTCACCCTCATGTTGTTCCAACCCCGTAAGACTTTAGTTCATCTTTGGAACACAAATTAAGATATTTTTGATGAAATCTGAGAGCTGGCTCACTCCTTCATAGGCTGCTAGGTAATTGCATCTGCCAGCCCAGAAAAGTTAGTAAAGACATCGTTAAAATAGTCCAAGTGACTACAGTGGGTCAACCTTAATGTTATCAAGCGACGAGAATACTTTTTCTATACGAGACGAGAATACTTATTTTGAAGATGAACGAAAGTCTTCTGAAGCGAAGCCATGCGTTCGTGTAAGACAAATATCCGTAAAGTAAATATAATATATTATAAATACTATAAAGTAAAATAACTATAGCTTACAGCCAAACAAACATACAGATTCGACTTAAATCTAAACCGCAACTTGAATTTGAATATTTTTCTTACACAAACGCATGACTTCGCTTCAGAAAGCCTTTATTAACCCCCCAGATCCATGTGGAGCACTTTTATGATTGATTGATGTACTTTTATGGACTTTTCTAAACAGAAACAACCATTCACTGACATCATAAAGCTTGGAAGAGCCAGGATTTTTTTTTAATATAACTCCGATTGTAATATAACTAAATAATTATATAATATATAATATAATAATATATAATTTTTTTATATAACTCCGATTGTATTCGTCTGAAAGAAGAATATACACCGAGGATGACTTGAGGGTGAGTAAATCAAGGGCAAATTTTTATAAAATTATATTTGTCATCACTTACTCCCTCATGTTGTTCCAAAGCTGTATGAGTTTATTTATTCTGCTGAACACAAAAGAAGATAATTTGAAGAATGTCGGTAACTAGAGAGTAGAAGTGCAGTGTAGTTGTGAATTGCTTCAAGTTTTTGGAAAACACCTTTTCTTTTTTTGGATTCTCTGAAAGATCCAACGGGGAACATCATCCAGACTTTGAAGAAGAGAGGCACATTCAGTTTAAATCATAAGATTCTTCTGAAGCACTTTTATTACACCTTTCAAGGAAGAAACTCTTGCCTTTAGTCTCCTTGTCTGTTGTCTTTTCTCTCCTTGTCTGTTGCCTTTTTTGGCAAGCTACACATAGCTTGTCCTTAACTTCATAAGTTTTCCTTTTAAGTTTTTTCACAGTGATCACTCAAGTGTCCACTGTAAGTAAGAGTGACCTGATACTGAGTGTGCTCGTTGAACGCTGCTACCCAAACCAACATCCTCATACACATTCGCTGTCAGAGCAATGTCATCATGCACAACGTCCTGTGCAACAAAGGACTGTTAAGATGTGTCTTCCATCATCATGCCATTGCTCTGATTGGCACTACTCCCATTGTCTACATATGCAACCTCCTCATTACTATTTACAGCAAAAATAGGGATGCCACTTACCACCCTTATTAATACTTGATAATGCTCACAAGCTCCCCCTTTGCGGTCGATATGCACCCTTGATGCGCACTTTTGCCGAGCCCGCACTATAGCTTGTCACCCAGTGATCAGCACTGTTATTCAACGAAATTAGTGAGTGGGATACGTCTTACAGATCCGTTTGCCAAAGCACCTTGTCAATGGTTGAAACGAAATGGCCACGCATCCAGTGGCCAAAGATATAGCTATAATTACCTGAGTAATTATAAGTGTATATACCCAGGAGAAGTTAAAAACGTACAAGTCTCTTGATGCGTACAACTTTGTTCTGTGTGGTCATGTCCAAGACAGATGGAATTGTACAAGGCCTGGGTTATTGTCAACAAGACAAACAACTGTATTATTACTGCAAACTGCACCTGTATGGCTGAGTATGTAACCAAAATAAGTTTACTATCTTCAATTTTCATTATTTACCCAATTCAGTCAGTCTCAGCAATTGAATCAAACTAAATTGAACAGCTTATTTGCTGAAATCATACAACTGTTATGTATAGCCTAAAGCACATTACATTATACCATTTTGTGCAGGTTAGACGCATGATGCAGCCATGCAGCTGCACTTATGTTTAAAGTTGAGCTGTGGGTCAGGATGGGAAAGACGGAGAAATGTTATACTTCAAGGGACAAATATGTGGATTCACACACCCAAGAGAGAGATGAAACCAGCCAGACTGAGTGAGATCGGCTTCAGAAAGGCAAAGAGGAAAGACACCCAACTGCAGCCAGTAAGCGTTGAGCATAGAAAAGGCATGCCTTTTTAGTTGCAATATTGTACAAATAAAGCTTCTGAGGGTGTATTTACACAGGCTGTTCCAAGGTGTTTAGCTACACATTGGAACACAGAAATGTGTTTTTGTATCAACTTTTCAAGGCTTCGTTTACTTCCATTGCTATAGAATAACTTGAAGTTGTTAACTCATTACTTTATCCCTAAAAATTACATCTGAGTTTTGCTGATCTAAACTTTGTCTTTACCTTCTTTGATTATTCTGAAGCGATGGAAGTAATTGAAGCCTTGAAAGTTGATGCAAAAACACATTTCTACAGGTGTCCCAATCTGTGAAGACCTTGGAACAGCGTGTGTTAATATGTACATGTTGTTTTTAACTTTGGCGGTTTGCTGCTTACTTTTGTACCATTCACTGGACTTGAACTACTTATATTTTAATAAAACTACAATTGACTGGTAGCGTCATTGATGTAAAAACATAAGTTATAATCAGTGCCATGTAGGCTAACTATTAATGACAGATGTAACCATGCTTTGATTGCAATTTGTGTTAAAATAAGTTATCTAACATTTATTTGATTGTGTATTCAGAACTGACAGATGAAGACATTGACTGAGCTTACTAGCATGGACTTCAGTGACTCAGATTCCGCATCAGAATCTGACACAGAGACCGGAGACCTGCCAGAGCCACTGGTAGCTCTGTATGATGCCAATCTGAGATGCCTCTGCCAAAATGAACAAGAGAGGAGTGAAGAGACCTTTGAAAAACTGGGGAAGGAGTTAACTAATAAGCAGTGTGTAAACCTTGAGCTTATGACAAAAAATCAGGCCCACTCTCAGAACTGGAAGGATAACAAGCACAACCATACTTTGTGTTTGCACTGTTGTAACCGAGAGCGCTAATACAAACCTTGTAAAACAGGTAATAGAGGTTACCAGGTACCAATCAAGTCAAGTGTAAATCACATAGCATGCCTCAACAGGCTTCACAAGACGATTCAGACATAACAAAAATGATCTGGTCTAACAAATTATCTTATTATCAAAAACGATGTGACATTCATTCTCTGCATTTTGATGCATGCAATGTGATCCCAGTTAGCAACTAAATAAGGCAAAACGCAAAAGTTACAATATTTACCTCTCAAGTTTTGCATCGCCTTTGTTTTTATTTCACACTGGGTTGAGTAGGAAAAGACAGAAGGGGCAAAGTCAGGACTACTGAAGTCCATGGATACCTCTCCTGTACAAAAATAAAAATAAAAATAAACAACTTATCCTGAGTTTATTATAATGTATTAGCCAAGTACTAACGTTACTAGCCAAACTTATGAGACTAGCTAGCCGTCAGGCTAACTACTAGCAAGACAACGTAACAAAATTGAAGGGAAGTTAGCTAAGCTAGTTCGAATCAAACTTGTACATTCTGTGTTATATTGTTAGATAAGCGTACAACTCATTATTTACTGTTATTTTGTTGTAAGCCAAATCGAGTGATGATTTAGCGTAACGTTAACTTACCTGATATGAAGTGGGAACTTCAGAGTCGGGCATTTTTAATATAATAATAATAATAATTCGTTACATTTATATAGCGCTTTTCAGGGTCCTCAAAGCGCTTCACATATGGAAGGGGGGAATCTTCTCAACCACCACCAATGTGCAGCATCCACTTGGATGATGTGACGGCAACCATATTGCGCCAGAACGCCCACCACACACCAGCTTACTGGTGGAGAGGAGACAGTGATGAAGCCAATCAGTATGGGGATGATTAGGAGGACATGATGGACAGGGGCCAAGGGGCAAATTTAGCCAGGGTGCTGGGGTTACACCCCTACTCTTTTTTGAAGGACATCCTGATTTTTAATGACCACAGAGAGTCAGGACCTCGGTTTAACGTCTCATCCGAAGGACGGTGCTCTTTGACAGTATAGTGTCTCCGTCACTACACTGGGACGTTAGGACCCACACAGACCACAGGGTGAGTACCCCCTACTGGCCTCACTAACACCTCTTCCAGCAGCAACCTGTTTTTTCTCAGGAGGTCTCCCATCCAGGTACTAACCAGGCTCAGCCCTGCTTAGCTTCAGTGGGCAACCAGTCTTGGGCTACAGGGTGATATGGCTGCTAATTTTTAATTTGGTCCTCGTTCCAATTGGCTCTTCTGATGGCTTGTAACCAAAGACGTCTGCGGTTGCCATTAAAAGTGCGAGTTGATGGTATTCGGTAATAGGCTACTTAAGACCAATGTTTACAGATTTCCAATTCTTGCATCCCACTGCACAACACAAAAAAAGTCGTCTTTTGTAACCGATATGCGCAGTTGAACCTGCGTGACGTCGTGTTTCAATTCTTTCAATTTCAATTCTAAATTAACAAGAACTTCCGAGAGGAATAAGAAAAAACAGGACAGGCCTACATTCATTCTACAACAAGAGGGGAAAGGAAAGACTAAAGACAGTCTATTTAGTAGTCTCAAGTTTTTTTTCAGACTGATTTTGTTTACTTATTTTTTATCATTCAAATATGCATGGAAGGTAAGTATAAAGATGACAACTACATATAGTTGGTCCAGTGCAGAGGTCATTTTTAGGTTAAAATAAGTAGGGGATTATTTTAACACTTAATAGTTAACGTTATAGCAGTTGAAAGTTTTTTCTTTTGCTTTTTTTCTTGCTCTTACTTCTATTGAGAAAAAGAAGTTGCTAACTAACCAGGCTTTTTTTCACATAGAACTTGAGACAGGGAAGTTCAAGGATTTCATTAATGCTAGATTTCTCTCTACATTAAGTATGACAGGTAAGAATGAAGTGATGAGCTCATCGAACGTAATAATAACGTTAATCCGTTTCCCAAGCGCCAGCATAAGTCCCACATCAAAACAATATATTTCTACACTTTTGTGAATAATTACCTGTCAGGGCCTTTGGGAAAACGATGAAAGGCAAGACTTGTACTGTCACTGACAGTTTTTGCAGTGGATTGCCGAACATTGTGTTATTTTATTCCACTTTGACTTTCGTTGTCATTCTGTCTCGCATTTTCACTCCAAAATAGCAGCCGCGCTATACCGAAGCGCCACTGGTGGCAGTGGCTGTTACTGTATTTTTTTACAGTCTATGCTGTTACCACAAAAAGCATAAGAGTTTCGCATTGGCTTCTTTTTTATTTATTTAAATTTTTTATTTTATTGAATACAAAATCTGAATACAACAAAATGACATTAAGCAGTCTATATAGGCTACAGAGAAAAAAAGGCTCAACACAAAAAGGAAAAAACATAGTTATTAATTAAAAAACTACAAGATTGTATAATACAAACAAATTATAGGCTACAGTTTTATTGCAGTTTGGTTTTTCATTTTACTGAGGGCATCTGAAATTTTAATCGTTTCTAAATATAATAAACAGGGGTATACATTTACAAATTTTAATTTATACATTTGTGTATAAAGTATTTTGCCAATAATATAATGTTATTAATCAGGTCAAATGAAACACAGCAATCATTGATTATCCCATGCAGTATATTTGCCTCTTTGCTGACAGGCCAGTTTACGGAGACAGGATGCGACAGAGAGCAACCGTTAAAGACGCAATTGTATGACGTGGTAGTGTCTCAAAGCTTGTCTACTCTTGCTACACACTCAAAAGTATGTACTTTTCTTCATAAACTCCGTCATAAACACACACACCCATATACTTTAATGCCATAGCTGTATAAATCAGCTTTGACTTCCTCTTCCGGAGTGATATTGTTGAACTCTGCAAGTGGCTCGTGTGTGTGTGGTTATCATGGGCATAAACTCCATTTCGCTACTGTCACACGCAACAGGTACGTATTAAAAATACTGCGTCATAGTTTCACGACAACGGCCGTTTGTGAAGCAGCTGGACACTTGCAAACAACGCATAAGAAATCAACGGCTCTCTTTTCAGCAGTATAGGTCTAACTGTATCGACATTTGCATGTGTACAGTGGAAAGACTTGTTTTTCTTCAGAGGTGACGCAAATGCTGTGCGCCGTCCTGGGTCACTCCGAGAATATTTGGCCAGGTAAACTAAAGTTTTAAGCTTCAACACATACAGCAATACATTTATCGCTATGCTTATATAATAAATATATATACGAATATATAATAATTATGATCATCATCACCTCATGAATATCAAGTTTGTTGTGTTATCAACGTTAGACGCTGCAGACTGCGGGTGTAGCTGTTTGGCTAGATACTTTAGCAAGACTACTATGTGACAGATTACTCTCATTATGGCGACCTGCGGATTTGTCAGTTTCTTGTAATTGCTGAACTACATTCTCTGTTGAAATAGGTGGCCAAACTGTCGTGCAAAAGGCACCTAATATTTTTGGTTTAGTTAGCCTTTGAAAAGATTACTGTAAAGTTCACATTTGTAAATTAAAAACGAGTGCACTGCCTGGTACTCCGAACATTCACAAATTAAATAGCAGATGAGCAAAGCAACTGCATACATGTAAAATGTCTTATTCAGAAGAACGTGTGTAATAGGATCTAACGTTGTACATTTGATAGCCTACTTCCTGTAAGTAACCCCTGACTTTTATTTCCTCCTATTTAAAGTATTAGCTAAATTTAACTGATCACATTATACATTACATATCATTATACACATACACACACACACATATATATATATATATATATATATATATATATATATATATATATGGTACATAATGTTCTTGTCATTATGTATATATATGGCACATAATGTTCTTGTCATTATTTATATATATATATATATATATATATATATATATATATATATATATATATATATATACACACATATGAGAATTATGTATATATATATACATATGAGAATTATGTGCCATTTATATATTTTTTTTCCCCACATGTTGATGCATTTGAACACATGAAAATTTTCTACATTATAAACGTAAACATTATAAGTGTTCAAATCTGTGCTAATGGAATGTCATGTAATGCAGGTATTTGTCATCTACATGGGAATGGGGGACATGAAGACACCAGATTTCGATGACCTACTGGCAGCGTTTGACATTCCAGACATTGATGCCAAAGAAGCAATTCAGTCTGACACTGATGGTAATCATAATGAACACAGTGGTGCTGTTGGAAAGGAGAGAAGTGGAAGTCCATGCCTAAGACCCCCAGACAGCCCTGAGGGTCCTCACAATGACCCCTCCATGGTCAGTGTGATTGTAAAAAACAGTGTACATTCTGATGACAAAACTGAAGAGGATATAACTGGAGACTTTCTTGGTGTAGATGCATCACATGAGTCTCCCCGGAAAGGTCCCAGAGAAGATGACCTGATGCCTTCAGATTCATTCATCTATAATGGACTCAAAACAATCTCAGATGAGGCTACAGAACCCTCTCAATCACCAACTCTAACCCAGATGCAGACCAATGGGCCACTTTGGTCTCTCTCTTCCTCTAGAGTAACTAATGATGACAACCATGATGGCACTTCTCCTAAACACCCTGCTAGCACTTTCTCCCCGCCTCAGTCTTTACCCCTGACTGATCCCCCCATCTTATCTTCACATTCAGTTAGTTCAAATTTCCCCCCCAGAGTTGATTGTGAGGCAGCACAACCATTAAATGGCACTTTGAGGGCAGGAGTCCGCCGCCATTTATCTGAAGATGAAGAATCTGAACCAGATCTCGGTAGCCCTGCACTCGTCATACAGGAGAGCCCGGATTCCCAGCTGTGCTCTGCTCCCAAGGTACCACGAATGCAGCGGTCCCCTTTAAGTGTGTTTCAGCTGCCCTCTCCCTCGTCCCCTTCCTTACCAGTAAGTAACACTCAAATTGAGGAGCCCTCTCTCCAGCCTCCAACACTTCTACAAAGCAGTGTCAACCCAACATCAATGACCTCCAAAAATGATTTGCCAGCTGAAGAAAAAGACCTTGAGCACATAATCGAGGAGCGAGATTCTCCTGAGAGCCCTGAGCCAGAAATCCCTCAATCTTATATATCTCTGCCCTCAAATCAGCTCGGAGCCAATGAGCCAGAACAGAAGGAGAGAAGAGAAGAAGCCCCTCAAGATCAAGTTATTGACATGAGCGTAAGTGTGCAGGAGAAGAGCGGTCTTCACACAAAAAAAGATGATGATGGAGCTGAGGAGACGGAAGAGAAATCTACGGAGCCTCGTTTGGTAGATTCAGCCTCTGAAGATGTCACCAACTCAAGCAAGACCTCCGCCAAGCCTCTCAAAGTGAGAATCAAGACTGTCAAATCGTCTGCCGGTAACATCACACGTACGGTATCTAAAGTGGCTCCGAAAGGAGGGGCCTCCAAAGGTCCTGGTGGCTCCAAAGTTCAAGCAGGGGCTCGCAAGTCAGTCCACAGGATTCAGAGATCTGGCGCTGCTCCTCAAGGACCACCTCAGGTGACAATGTTGCCCGTGTCCACCCTTCAGGATGCCAGCACAGCTATGTTATTTGCAGCCAGCAGGGCACAGAATCAACTGGCCACCACTCTCTCTGCCACTGCAGTCAACATCACTAGAACTTCAACCCTGCCATCTATCTCTTCATCCATGCCTGGGGCTAACATTCGCTCTCTGGCGCAGAAAACGATGAATGGGAACCCTGGGACAGCCAAACCAGCCTCCATTGTGAACAGCCCGGGAGCTGTGATCTCACGCAGCCAGTCTAGCCTCGTCGAGGCCTTCAACAAAATCCTCAACAGTAAGAATCCACTGCCAAGTTATCAGCCGGACCTCTCCACCATGCCTCCTCCTGAATGGGGTCTTCGATTGCCATCAACGGGATATCGTTGCCTTGAGTGCGGGGATGCGTTTGCCCTGGAGCGCAGCTTGGCGAGGCACTATGATCGGCGCTCTATGAGGATTGAGGTGACCTGTAACCACTGCTCCAAACGCCTGGCCTTCTTTAATAAGTGCAGCCTGCTGCTCCACGCACGAGAGCACAAGGAGAAGGGACTGGTTATGCAGTGTTCACACCTCGTCATGAGTCCTGTCAGTGTGGAGCAGATGATTGGCCAGCAGGAGACCGTGCCTATAGGTTTGTGTCTTTATCAGTGTATTCATAGATGCACTAGGAAAAGAAATGTACTACTTATGTGACCTTTCCTCAAAAATTAAGAAATACAACCACTGGAAAAAAAAAACACCCAGATTTTTTACTTTATAACAAACAAATTACAGATATGATGGAAAAAAGGTTCTGTTCAATAGCTTAACATTCTGGCTTACGTACCACAAATAAATTAACTTACTTTTTTTTTTTATTAATGGCATGTCTTTTTATATATATCTTTTTCTTTTTCTGAATTATTTGAGGCATGGACTTATTGACAACTTCCAACTTTCTCAAATAGTGGTTGACAGATCAGCTTTGCAAGATGGAGCCTTGTCATTGACCTTTAAAAAAAAAAAAAAAAAAAAAAAAAAAAAAATTATTTATTTATTATTTCAATATAAATATTCAATTGGATTGAGATCCGGATTGTTTGCTGGCCATGTCATTGGCCAATGCAGATTTGTGATTCATCACTGATTATCACTTTCATCCAATCATCCACACTTCCGCCATTGCTTCTTTTTAGGCCACTGTAACTTTGTTTTCTTTTGTTAAGGTGTTAGTGCTGGTTTTTGTTTGGATTTTCTATGCATAAATCACATTTCGTTCAGCCGGTTTCTTACAGTTCTGTCACGAACATTGACTCCTGTTTCCGAGCATTTGTTTTGCATTTTCTATTGAGTTTTCTATCTTGAAACTTTGACATCTTCCTTGGTCTGCCTGTGTGTTTTCCTTTTATAACCTTCCCATATCGTTTATACTTGCACCATATTTTAGACACAGCTGACTGGGAACAACTAACTTCTTTGGGCACACTGAAATTCCTTGTAGAAGGAGTTTTATCATCCTTTCCATTGTTTCAACTGACAACTCTCTTGTTGGGGCCATGTTTCCTTTCAATTAGCCAAGTCCAGCAGCTTGTTAAGGTGTGTAAGCAAGCACTCTCTTTTAAGCTGACTAATTAGCTTTTTTAGACTTAACCCAGTATTTGTTTTCAAAATGAAAAATTAAAAGATGATTCCATACATTTTTCCTCTGCTTGATCTGGAAAAAGACATGCCATTAATAAAAAATTGTGAGTTTGTTTGAGGGTTTCATGAAGCCAGAATGTTAAGCTATTGAATTTTATATTTTGTAATATATCTGTGATTTTGTTTATTTACTATAATGTATAAAAGGGTTGTGATTCCATCATTTTTTCCAGGGGTTGTATTAAGGTTTCTAGACACAAACCAACAAGACTTGAGTGAGTTAGTAAATACTTTAGGTTTGTACTTTGCATTGTACAAATTTTGGATCAGGAATTTTCATAACAAGGAGGAACCACAGAAGTTTTTACAAAATGTTTTTTTAAGCGTTAACTTAAGATATCAATTAAATGTATTTAACAGCAAAACAACAGTACCATTCATAAGTTTGGGGTCAGTCAGATTTTTTAAAATCAGAATTTATCAATCAAAATCGACAGTAAAGACATTTAAAATGTTACAATAGATTTATTTGATTTCATCAAAGATTCATAAGTATCACGGTTTCCACAAAAATATTAAGCAGGAACTGTTTTAACATTAATAATAAATGTTTCTTGAGCACCAAATCAGTATATTAGAATGATTTCTGAAGGATCAAGTGACACTGAAGACTGGAGTTTTTTTTAATTGCAATAATATTTTACATTATTACTGGTTTTTTTTTAATCAAATAAATGCAGCCTTGGTGAGCAAAAGGAAAAGTCCTAAAAGACTTTTAAAAACGTTTAAAAATCATACCACCTCCAAACTTTTGAACCGTAGCATATATACCTGCTCTTATATTTTAGGTAATTAGTTCTTTGCAAAGGAATCATCATGTTTCAGGGTCCTTGGTTTTGAACATTTTGAAAACCTGAATGATGTAATTTGCTTCTTAATTTTAGGTAACCATGTGTCTGAACAAAACATTATATTTATAAAACATTTCAGAAGTAAAAATAGACAAACTTATAGTCATGCTATAAGTATCAGTAGCCAGTGTGCACACAGGGATCAGGGAGCAGTGTAGAAATCAACCAATCACTGTCTCTGTCCACAGGGAATCTGTGCACTGCAAAACAAAGGACTTAAATGTTTAAGTGGAATAATTCAGCTGGGGCTTGTTCTCTCTGTACTTATTTTCAAAGGACAGTCTCTGGACTCGGTGCATTGCTGGCTAATCCTTTAGGGAGATGAACAGTAAATGACATTAGGTTAACAGTGCTGTAGATAATTGACCAATAATCTAGAATAATACGTTAACCCATGTCCATTTCAGAATGATTTAGCTGATGTGTGTAGTATGTGCTTACTCTGTTTCTATTACAGGTATGCTCTCTCCTGCTCTGCCTGCCCTTAAAGAAAGTGGTGGCCAACTGTCACAACCTTCTGATAACAGGTAACCACACACTGTCAGATCATGTTTATTTCGTTTTTATGCTTGAATTAATTAGAAATAAAAGAAAAAGTAGTCATTCAAATGAAATGAACTAAGACTGTGGGTGTTTGAGAGATTAATATGCTGTTTGGTATTTTCAATGTTGTCAGCTGTCCAGAGTGTTGGAGTCCATTCAAAAGCATAGCAGAAATAGCAGCACACTTTCAAGAGGTGGATTCTGGTGTCACCGACATGGTGAGTGAGTGCATGTGTGTGTATCAGGACTCGATTTGCATTTGCCCCTTTTAACACTTTCACTTATATCTGATAATAATATTTACGAAATGATAACATTTTGATTTCTCTCTAGTGTTGTATGCAGTGTTCTCCTCCAATGCCACTGTGGAACTCATGCAGTGCTGCAGCTCACCGCCGGTTACATCAGCAGCTCCCTCCACTGGTTTGCCCTGAATGTGGTGTCATCTGTCAGCTTCATGACCTCAACACCCACCTGAGTCAAACCTGCCTGCACTACTCACGTCGCCTTGGATATAGGTATCCACACATAGTGGTAATACATACTAGTAAATCCCTTGTTTTATCCATTGGTTAATGAAGTAGCTATTTCCTCTTATCTGCAGATGTGCCTGTTGTCATTTGGTGTTTGGAGGAGTGAATAGTCTGAACGCTGTTAAGACTCACATGCAGACGGCTCACTGTGAGGTCTTCCATAAATGCCCCTCCTGCCCCATGGCTTTCAAGTCTTCCTCTGGTGCTGAAACCCACTGCACCTCCCAGCATCCTGAACTCCCTGAGACGGCTAGACAGTCCAAGTAAGTGTGTGTGTGTGTGCGTGTGCGTGTGCGTGCGCCAGTGCTGGGAAAACCACATTGCAACTGCAGCCACGCCACAAGCTAGTCACTTAAAGTAGTTATTATCTACACTACAAATTACATTGAAGTTATTTAAGGGGACAATATATTTTATATATTAGCTCTAAATCTGAAAGCATCTAACTAAATATTAAAAGTTGCAAGAATTTAAACTGATGTACTGGAAAATGCGGTTAAGTTTAGTTAGTTACTCCCCGACACTAGCTTGTACAATTCTCCTCAATTCTTTCTTTAAAGTCGGCATGAAATGGGAGTTGAGATTAGTCTTTTCGTCTCTATTGTGACAGCTGATTGAATCGGCTTCTGGAATGACAAAAATTTTAGGACATTTCGTCCTCGGGAATTGATTGGATCATAGAAAGTTGGGAGTTGCTAACTAAATGGAGGCAGATCTGAATGTAATGTTGCAGTCAGTTGTGGAGTATACTTAGTCCCACCCTTCGCCGAGACATAATAAACTTTCCTTTATAATAAACACTAACATTCTTTTAAAAAAAAGTTTAATTGTCAATTTTGATTTCATAGTGACTTTAAATGTTTGCATAACTTTTTTTGAGGTGCTAATAACCTTTATTTTTTGTGACAGGGAGATCTATAAATGCGTGATGTGTCGGACTGTTTTTACCCAGAAGGCATTGCTCAGTGTCCATTTTGACACTCACTTAGTTAAGCAGAAGATGCACGTCTTTAAATGCCCTGACTGTAACAAGCTCTTCACGCAGAGAAGTTCCCTTCTTGAGCATGTTAAGGTTGGTTTTGTTCAGCTGAGACAAAAATGAGCTCCATTCATTGATAAAAAATTATAAATGTTTGACCATAATGTGTCTCTAGGACTCTCACAAGGACATTTATGACACATCGGCACAGAACAACTTGGTAAAGATGGATAGCTCAGATGGGGAGGAGTGGGAGCGAGATGAAGATAGAGGAAGAGCGTCAAGAGAGGATGGGAACTCCGCTGCTCCACATATCCAGAGCTGGAGCTGCTCACAGTGCCAGAAGCGCTACAAAGAGAAAGAGAGCTACATCGCCCATATGTCCGAGCAGCATGGCAAGGTCAGGACGTCATCAAGGATGCATAGACAGTTCAGATTACATATTTTGGCAAAAATGTAAAAAAAAAAAATAATTATCCATATTTTATACATACCATTCAAAGTTTATTCATTCAAATTTATACATACCATTCATACCATTTCTTTTGGAAAGAAATTAATACTTTTATTCAGTAAAGATGCATTAAATTGGTCAAGTGATAGTAATGACATTTTATAATGTTACAAAAATACTTTTAAGTAAATGCTGTTTCTATTTCTTTATAATTATTCCACTTATATTTTCTATTCATCAAAGAAACCTGAAAAAGAATCATCACTATTTACACAAAATTATTAAGTAGCATTTTTTTTCCCATTATGATAACAATAAAAACTGTTCTTGATCGTCAAATCAGCATATTTGAATGATTTCTGAAGGATCATGTTACACTGAAGACTATATCTGTGTCTTAAGACTGAGTAATGATGCTGAAAATTCAGCTTTTACATCACAGGAAAACATTGTTTTAAAATATATTAAAATAGAAAATAATATTATTTGATGAACAAATAATGTAACACATAATCTATTAGGATAACATATTTAAGTAAGCAGAATTTACAACAGTACATGCAATAAAAAACATTTTCAAGCCATAAAAACACATTTATGATTTGTACTGTTTTTGTCCTTTGTTAAATTTGAATGTTTTCTGATTTGTCCTGAACCAAATGAATGTATTAATGGTGTATAAAAACACATTGACTTTGTGACATTTTTGTTTGAAGGAGCTGAAGAAGTTTCCATGCACTCTTTGTGAAGGCTCCTTCTCCTCATCCTCAAGTTTAAGACGCCACATTCGTGTCAAACACAAAGGAATCAAAAGAGCTTTTTATTGCCAGTGAGTATAAGACATATGTACCTTAGCCCCATGAAGTATTTAGACACTTAAAATGTATGAATGTCTAGGAATTGCATGTAAAACAAAATCAAATATCAAGTGCCATTTGCAATCAAATAATGTTAGACCTTTTCTTAAAACTACCATCATTTTTAAGTTTGGCTTAGTTCAGCAGTGCTCAGTTTCAGCAGTGTTTCTCTATTATTTATCACAGTTTTATCCTTTTATCCAGGCATAAATAAACAGGAAGTTTAACACACATTTTTTTAGTTATTTACTGTTGTCTCTTGTTGTGAAGACTTTGTACAGGTGGGAAGAGGAGTTTCAGCAGTAAGCTGATTCTTGAGAAACATATCGAGGCTCAGCATGGTGGAGACAGACGAGCAGCCAAACAAAGACAGGTAAGAGCTCAAGTACACTGTCAGATGGACATAATATGTCCAAAACCATGACCACCTGACAGTGATTTTGTTTGCTGAGGGTCACTGTAACATTTGTCTCTATTAGGTGTTCCTACTGCTAGATACCGTAATGTTATTTGTGAATTGTGCAACTAGCCCAAGCTTTCAAAAATTTGATTACCTCATTGTGTCGGTGTTCATTTGCATAAAGTTAAACTTTTCACAAATGTATCGAGTCTTTGGACACACTGTACCAACACTTAAAGGAATAGTTCACTTAAAAATGAAAATTCTGTATGTCTTCATTCACTCACCCTCAAGTTGTTTCAAACCTGTTTGAATTTCTCTCTTCTGTTGAACACAAAAGAAGATATTTTGAAGAATGTCAGTAACCAGACAGTTGATGGACCCTGTTGACTTCCATAGTATTTTTAATGGGGTACATCAATTGTCTGGTTACAGTTGAAGAAATTCATACAGGTTTGAAACAACTCGAGGGTGAGTAAATGATGAAAGAATATTTTTTTTTAATGAACTATTCCTTTTAGGCTCGTTCACACCAAGGATGATAACTATTGTTGATCATGGCACAGAGGAACGATATCATTGGAATCACTTTCAGAATGATTTTTTCCAGCTGATGAACGATAAAAAACATTGACAGCCAATCAGAATCCATCCTGCTTTAAAGAGCTTGAGCATTTATTGTGGTTATATGACATAACTGCTGCGTGAGCTTAAAATAAACATAAAATAAACAAAGAACATTATTGCGTCATCATTATAGTTATCGTTCTTGATGTGAATGAGCTGTAAGGCTCATTGAAAGTGAATGGCTTCCTGTGGTTTTGTCACTGCAAGTCACTTTCAGTATTTTCAACTCTCAGGCAGTTCCTCAAATCACAGATGCAGCTGACAGCTCATCGGAGCACGATGGTGCTACTTTGGGCGGGGCCTCAGTTGAAGCAGAAAGCCAATTGGCTGAGAGCAGCCTGACCAGACGTGGCAAAAGAGTTAAAGAGGAGCAGGAAGCCACGGGATTTCGCTGCATGCCGTGTGGTTTTACCACAGAGGACAGGGAGGAATTTCTCCAGCATATTGTCTGTCACCGTGACGGGGGAAGCACCTGTCAGTGTCAGCAGTGCGGGGCGTGTTTCGCATCCGCTTCCTCCCTCAGCAGGCATCTCTTCATCAGCCATCGCGTGCGGGATTCCCCCTCCGATCACACCGAGGCGTCTCCGGTCACTGGTTTAACTTCTGGACATGTGACCTCTGACTCTGCAGTTGCAGCAGGGTCCCCGGGGTCACCATCGAGTGTAGGGGGGACACAGGTAGAGGATGGGGAAGGTAAGCACACCTGTAAGGTGTGTAGACGTAACTTTAACAAACCTGCTGATCTTAATACACACTTCAGAACTCACGGCATGGCCTTCATCACCGCATACAAAACCGACAAACCAGCGTAGAGAGACAGGAAAGAATTAACATGAAGATGAAAACCTGAAACCTAACAAGAACATGTCTGGGTCATATGCCACCCCAAAATCAAAAAACGTAAAATAAGAAATTATATTTTACATGAAGAAAAATAAGCCTAATTTTAGGACTATTTTTAATTTTGAGACTTTTTTTTTTTTTTTTTTTTTCATGATATTTATTTTTATTTTGTGACATTTTTATTTTTAATTTAGTAAAAGTAAAAAAAAAAAAAGAAGATATATTTAATTTTTTATTTTTTATTAAGCAATAGTTAAAAATTTGTTTAATTTATCATTTTTTTCAATTTATTTATATAATTTATAGGCCTTTATTTATGCTGATTTAAAATAAAAATTACAGCATCACAGTAACATAACACACAATAACAAATTATTCATTATTAAAATCTCAAAAGAAAAATGTCCAGATGCACGGTTTGGCAAAAAAAAAAAAAAAAAGTGCTTAATTGTTATGAAAACGTAGATTTAAATATCTTTATGAAACATATAATTTCTTATGTAGTTTTTTGTCGATTTTGATCGGGGTGAAATGTGAGCAGTGTTTTTGTGAGATTTTCTGCAGATTAATAACATTTAGGTTTGTCGCAGGGTTTTAACACTCCACATTCACAAACTAGACAAATACACTGTGTTGGGGCAAATTGTTATTACATGTTTGTAATAACATGTAGTTACTCTACAAGGCCAGTTTTGTCAAATCAAAATGGAGGGGAGCCTGTTCTCGAACAAGTAATCCATTAGAGGAGTGATTTAGGCTCGATCAACCTATTAAGTGATCAACAAGCTCTTAATTGATCTGAGAGGTTTGGGGAAAGGGCAAGACACTGAGCATGAGTCATGTCTTTGAGTTCTCAACATATTCAGAGGGTCATGTTTACCAGTCCTGCTATATTTCTGTGCCTACTGATTCCATTGTGCAAACAAAAAAAATACTGTCCGTTTCTCTAATGCAAAATGCAGCTTACTAAAAATAAAATACTGTAATTACTAACGGTTTAGCATAGCCAAATGATCCCTAATCAGGTGACTCCTTTGTGCTTGAATCATTATTTTTATGTTTAATGTCTGTATTTCTTCTATTTGTGTTTCCATAGATTCAAATCAGGAAACTTGCTGAATAGTTGCTGATCTTTAGAATGAGAACGAAATAAGTGCCTTCTTCATTTAGTCTTAAGATTTTTTAAGACAAGATTACACTTAAAGGCCTCAGATGATCGTTTCCTCACTGGAGGAATTTGTTGTGTGTGTGTGTGTGTGTGTGTGATGGAGTTAAACATTTATATTTTTATGTTTGTTCTGGAGTTATGTTTTATTGGTGCCTTACTCATTGTCTTCTGGTTTTCTTTTTAAAGATGATTAATAGAGCTTTGTTGTAATGTAACCTCTTGCGTTCTCCTTTTTTTTTTGGTTTTCATATCGATTTTGTTGAGATAAATAAAAAAACAAAAACAATAATGGCTAAATCATTTCTCAATGTCCTGTTATACTGTATATACACAACTGATAAAACTATAAATCACTTCACTTGGAAACTACTTACTGTAATACAGATATACATTTTAGCCCAGATTCCAGAGACATAAATCTGTGTATTATCATCTGAAATATTCAAAAGGATGAATTGAAATCTCATTTACTTGTTTTTCATTAACCTACACTAAAGGCCCAAATCTTGCATGCCTAACTGGAAATGTTACTCCAGTCTTCAGTGTCACATGATCCTTCAGAAATCATTCTAATATGTTGATTTGGTGCTCAAGAAACATTTCATATTATTATCAGTTTTTTTATTTTTGTGGAAAAATATATATATATATTTTCAGAATTATTTTATTAATAGAAAGTTCAAAAGAACAGCATTTATTTGAAATAGTTTTTTGTAACAATGTAAAAGTCTTTACGATCATTATTTGCTTTACTGTGATTATTGATTTAATGTGTGCTTGCTGAATAAAAGTATCAATTTCTTAAATAAAATCAAATAATAATAATACTGATCCCAAACTGAATGGTATGTATTCTGGAATTTTGGAAGACCAAATGTTTTTCTATTTCAGCCTGAGCTCTTTGACGATAAATGAGGCGTACTAGCCATTTTGAATAATTTTCATAACTTCCCTTTTAGCCGACAAGAGTGGACAAAGACAAAGTAGGTGAGACAAATCACACAATTTTGTGGCCTGTGCACCTGAAGTAAGGTTGGTATGAACTTAAAGTCATCAGAAGCAAACCAGTGAGTCTGTTACACCACCTGAGGGTGTGAAAATCTCTGGTTTGACTGTATTCAAATTTCACACTTACTCTCTTTACAGATGAGACTTTATTAACCTCATGTTGGGGTATAAATGATTTGAATTATGCTACCAAAGAACACAACCTCTAATACAAACATTTAACTGGAATTAAATTATTTGATAACAAAACTACAATTTAATGAAGTATTCACAGTATTAAATATCTCATAGAATAGTAATAAATCTGCATGTGAAAAGATCTAAACAGCAGTATTATCAAATATAGTTTTTCTATAAAATACATTTAATGGGATAGACCCCAGCTTTATCAAACCCCTACCTCACCATACTATATTTGGCTTTATTTTAAAGTTAAAATGTGCATTCAGTGACTACGTTTTAAATATTATTTTTAAATATAGCAATTCTTAAATGGCCAGATACTAATCTACTGGTTAACATGATCATGTGAATCTGCCATCTGACACATGCTATATCTGTGACCTTTGACCCTTCTTCTTCTTAGAGAATGTATCTAAGTAACATCAGCATGATGGCCTGCATGAGGAGGACACATCCTGTCATGCTCTCTACTGCTGCGCCTGGAGGAGGAAGAGAAACATATCTGTAAATTTAAGACTACAATTGTTTTTATAATAAAAATGAAACTAAAAGATCCAAATGTAATCTTTATCTAGATGTTCCCCCCTGGTTTCACAGACAAGGCTTAAGTCTAGTCCCAGACTAAAATGCATGTTTGAGCTGTTTTAACTGAAAGCAACTTGCACTGATATATCTTAAAATATACAGTGAGGAAAATAAGTATTTGAACACCCTGCTATTTTGCAAGTTCTCCCACTTCTCCCACAAATCATGGAGGGGTCTGAAATTGTCATCGTAGGTGCATGTCCACTGTGAGAGACATAATCTAAAAAAAAAAATCCAGAAATCACAATATATTATTTTTTTTAACTATTTATTTGTATGATACAGCTGCAAATAAGTATTTGAACACCTGTCTATCAGCTAGAATTCTGACCCTCAAAGACCTGTTAGTCTGACTTTAAAATGTCCACCTCCACTCCATTTATTATCCTAAATTAGATGCACCTGTTTGAGGTCGTTAGCTGCATAAAGACACCTGTCCACCCCATACAATCAGTAAGAATCCAACTACTAACATGGCCAAGACCAAAGAGCTGTCCAAAGACACTAGAGACAAAATTGTACACCTCCACAAGGCTGGAAAGGGCTACGGGGAAATTGCCAAGCAGCTTGGTGAAAAAAGGTCCACTGTTGGAGCAATCATTAGAAAATGGAAGAAGCTAAACATGACTGTCAATCTCCCTCGGACTGGGGCTCCATGCAAGATCTCACCTCGTGGGGTCTCAATGATCCTAAGAAAGGTGAGAAATCAGCCCAGAACTACACGGGAGGAGCTGGTCAATGACCTGAAAAGAGCTGGGACCACCGTTTCCAAGGTTACTGTTGGTAATACACTAAGGCGTCATGGTTTGAAATCATGCATGGCACGGAAGGTTCCCCTGCTTAAACCAGCACATGTCAAGGCCCGTCTTAAGTTTGCCAATGACCATTTGGATGATCCAGAGGAGTCATGGGAGAAAGTCATGTGGTCAGATGAGACCAAAATAGAACTTTTTGGTCATAATTCCACTAAACGTGTTTGGAGGAAGAAGAATGATGAGTACCATCCCAAGAACACCATCCCTACTGTGAAGCATGGGGGTGGTAGCATCATGCTTTGTGGGTGTTTTTCTGCACATGGGACAGGGCGACTGCACTGTATTAAGGAGAGAATGACCGGGGCCATGTATTGCGAGATTTTGGGGAACAACCTCCTTCCCTCAGTTAGAGCATTGAAGATGGGTCGAGGCTGGGTCTTCCAACATGACAATGACCCGAAGCACACAGCCAGGATAACCAAGGAGTGGCTCTGTAAGAAGCATATCAAGGTTCTGGCGTGGCCTAGCCAGTCTCCAGACCTAAACCCAATAGAGAATCTTTGGAGGGAGCTCAAACTCCGTGTTTCTCAGCGACAGCCCAGAAACCTGACTGATCTAGAGAAGATCTGTGTGGAGGAGTGGGCCAAAATCCCTCCTGCAGTGTGTGCAAACCTGGTGAAAAACTACAGGAAACATTTGACCTCTGTAATTGCAAACAAAGGCTACTGTACCAAATATTAACATTGATTTTCTCAGGTGTTCAAATACTTATTTGCAGCTGTATCATACAAATAAATAGTTAAAAAATCATACATTGTGATTTCTGGATTTTTTTTTAGATTATGTCTCTCACAGTGGACATGCACCTACGATGACAATTTCAGACCCCTCCATGATTTCTAAGTGGGAGAACTTGCAAAATAGCAGTGTGTTCAAATACTTATTTTCCTCACTGTATCAGCGCCATTGTTTTGTCTTAAGATGCACATCAGTAAGGCACGTTTATAACAGCTACTGAAAACCTAATTGAACTAAGCTTTAATCCTGGCTTAATCTAAGCCCTGTCTGTGAAACTAGGCCTTAAGAGTCACAATGTGTACATTCTTGACAACTATGACTATGATTTTTCCAACCCATTCTCACAGGAAACCGTAACTATTTTACGAGGTGGTTTCGTATGATTTTTAAAAGAAAATCATTATGAAGGACCGCCCCTAAACTTACCCATCACTGGGGTTTAAACAGATCGTACGTCAACATACGATTGACATTGTACAAATTTGCCACCGATTGAGCAAACCGTAAAATAGTTACAAATTGCTGTGAGGTTGTGTTGGTTTTTCAAACAGGTTAAAACCTTCTCCTGTCACTCGCCTCCTTTTAGTGGCAGTGGGGCAGCTGGGACTGATCCACTGGAGCTTGTACTGGGGTTTCCAGTGGACACATCAGCACGTGCAGTTTTCAGACCCACGGCTTCATCCAGTGCAGACTTTTGATCGACTCTCAGCCCTGCGCGCTGAGCCTCCGTGACCATGGCAGCATTTTCAGGACCCAAAGCCTTCAACTGGGTGACTGACATTGCCTGAACACAAATTATAACAGTAACTTCTTTGGGCGAATTCCAAATGGCGTTTTTGCAGCCTTGAACGACACTGAGGGAAGGGGATGCCATTTGAGGGGCATTTCAAACAAATGTGAACACCTGAATCCCTTCACGAAGGGCCTTTCCACAAGTCCGTTAGCGAAGGGTTATTTGATCGATTGCCTCCAAAATTGCTCACTCTAAACCGCTAAAAAAGTATGTTCTATATAGTACTATTATATAGTAGGGACAAATGTGATTTAATGAGGAAATTACATTGTCATTCATTGCTCCCTTCGCCAAGTGCATTCCAAATGGCTTCATTATGACACTCAAGTGCCCTGCTCACTTCAAAGTCCCTACTTCAAAGACTCTGCCCTTTAAAATGAGTAGGGCAAAGGGATGCTCACTTCCTACTGGAATTCGCCCATTATTATTGAATGAGAGCTAACCCTAAACTGAATTGAGCTGGATGACACCACTGTTTTCTGCAGTGCTTTATAGCTGATTCGACTGTGTCATAATTGATGAATTTTGCAACATCGACACTTTGAACTGACTCAAAGTGAATAACAGCACTATTGTCCTCTGTAAAGCTGCTTATAGCTGAATTGAACTCATTTTATAACACAGTTATTGAACTGAATTGAATCAGCACTGAACCAACTTCAGCTGAATAATGACACCATTGTCTTTTTAGAGTTGCTTTACAGCAGAAATAAAAATTTTCTCATTTTGATGAAATTTGATAATTATTTTCCTGTTTATCACTGTGAAGCTGCTTTGAAACTATCTGTATTGTATAAAGGTGACTTGACTTAACTTACAGATCAACTCAGTTGTGCAGTAAGCGGTTTTCAAGAAACATTGTTGAACACTGTTGATATTTAAATAGAAAAATAAGATTGCAAAAAAGAGAGAAAACTTACAGCTAAGCGATCCGAGGGTATGAGAGGGATGGCGGACCACTGAATGAATGGCAAGACGGATGAATTTAGACGTCCCAGCTCAACAGTGCTTAGACCAGCTAGAGAGACATTCAATGACAAAGGCAGTTCTTGCATTTTTTTATGCAAACTATTTACATATTAAACTTAAAGTAGTTGTCCTCACCAAGGATGTTGCCCATTTCACTAACTTGAGCTTCAGTCCAAGTTTCTGGCTTTCCAAATGCAGCCACTGCCTTTTCCTTAAGACGCTCTCTAACGTTCAGAAGACAAGAAGCACGGCCCACCGCCTCTACTGCCTCCCTGGTAAAGACACATATCACAACTTATTTGCTTAACAGTAGCTATGTTGTGCTGCAGTGTACATAAACATAGTTGAAAATGAAAATATAGCTACAAATGTGCAAGTACCTAAAGCTGGTGGTATTGAGCTGATCAATCTGGGCAGGTTGAAGACCACAGATAAACTGTCCCAGTCCCATCATCTCCAGATGTCCTAGTCCAGCCACGCTGACTTCTGTCACCCTTTCAAAAGCCTGCCAGATGGCTGTCCTCTGCAGAATCCATCACTTTCAGTATTTGTTCGTTTTTCTGCTTTGCTTATTTTTGTTTTTGCATTTTTTGTATATAATCTATGCTAAATACCAATGAATAAATAAATACTCTTTCAAGGCTGCATTTATTTGATCAAAAATACAGTAAAAACAGTAATATTGTGAAAAAAAATATTACAATTTCAAATAACTGGTTTTCAGCATCATTACTCCAGTCTTCAGTGTCACATGATCCTTCAGAAATCATATTTCATATATGCTGATTTGGTGCTCATTTAACATTTCTTACTATGTACTTTTAAACTCAATGTTTAAAAGTAATGTGCTGCTTAATATTTTTGTGAAAACTGTGATACAATTTTTTGTTCATGATTATTTGATGAACATGTTCATTTATTTGAAAAGGAAAAATATGTGTACCGTCACTTTTGATCAGTTTAATGCATCCTCAGTGAATAAAAATATTAATTTCTTTTTTTAAACTTTTGAATGGTAGTGTGAATAAATAAATAAATACATATGCTTCTTTCATAGCATTTTTACCACGTTTTAAATATAAATTCTAGATGCTGTTTGGTGACTGAATGTGTGCATGTTTGTATTACCTGTGTCTGGTTAAAGTTGCAGGCAGTCAGCATTTCCAGAGTGTCCAGTGAGGCGATGCTGAGGTTGCCCAGCTCTTCAGCACTGAAACCCTGGCAGATGCAGCCCAGTTGAGTAATCTGGGACTCATTCAACATGGACACACTGCCCCATGCCTGCAATAAACAATAGACATTGTCTTTGACCACTGCAGTCCAGATGTTAATGTTTTTTTTAGATTCTGTTGTTGTGCATATATTAGAATGTAATATTGTTTTTGAGACTTCAGCAACCTTAAAGTGTGTGTGTTTGTGTGTGTGTGTGTGTGTGTGTGTGTGTGTGTGTGTATACCTCCACAATTTTTGCTCTGAGTACAGCCAGTTGTTCTGTGCTGTAGTTGTTTATCTCTCCTAATGTTGGCACGGCATCTTTAAAAGTCTGCATGGTCATTTTACTGAGCTGGGTGGGAGTCCAGTATACATTCCCCTGTTTTAGGTCCTCAATATAAATGAGCGTAGGTTCTAGAGTAGACATCACTGTGAGAGAAACCGCCACTGCCAGAAAGATAAAATCATTTCCACTATTGGTTATTCTCTGAGAACAATATCAGTAACTGTCTGGTTTCACAAAGACATTGTTTCTCTACCATATTATGCACTTTCTGGCCCACATACCTTCACGCTTCCTGCGATTTTGTAATGTGCTACTCGTTTTGAGCTCAAAAAGTTTGCGGCGAAGAGCAGAGAGATCAAGCCAAGAGCGGAATTCCTTTGGAGGAGGAACCACAGGCTGACTGGGCAAACTATCCATCAGATCTGACAGATATGACTTCAGCCAGCTCTGCAGGACAGAAGAGCAGGACGGAGGGGTGGATTGGTAAATAAAAAATAAATTATTTTGTAAGATTGTGGAGAAAAATAACTGTCAGTTTAACTGAAATAACATCTGCCAGTTATAAATAACACATCTGTTATGGTATGGAGGACTAAAAGTGCCATTCAAAATAAAATTAAGGAATCAATTATTAATTAATATATATGTATTAAATGTAAATAAATAAATCACCTGTAAAATAAATAAATGAGATTCTTACTTTGGATGGCAGCTTTTCAACAGCAGTGTCATTAAGTAACAAAAGAGGACCAAGTGCCCTCATGTCCACCTCTGACCAGTAAGCAGGATCCCTTGTTTAAATGAAAAGACAAATATATTATTAACACCAATGTAAAATGTCTAATTCCAGCACAGCTGAATGTTTAAGGCTGGAAAAAGCTGGCCGTTTAATGTAAAGATTTTTTTTTTTTCAAATGTTTAAAATGCTCTTGTCTTAAAGCCACAGTAGGCATAACCTCTTTAACAATGAAAAAACAAAACAAAAAAAATCAGCAGGGATGTGAGATCTGAGGTCTGAGGTTATGTGTGAGATTGTGGGTGTGAACCCACTGTGGTTTGTGTGATGCTGTTACCCATATGTGCCTGTGAGCAGTCTGAACAGATGCTCTCTGTGCTGTTGTTGGATATACTGACAGGAGGCGAGAGCCTGCAGGGTGGAGTTCAGAGCCGCGGGGTTCAGAGAGGAGATCCAGGCTGGGTCTAACTCACACACCAGAGGGCCTAGAGTCAAAACCTCTGCTGCAGACAGATCAGAGACATTCCCCTTCTGCACAGAAACAGGATACAGATTAGGCTGCCTGCAGTAGTTCCTGTCAGGAACATAACACTTACAGACAAGACTTACTTGCTTACATTTGATTATTCAATTTCTGTATGCCTGAATACTGTTGATCTACCTGAAAAACTTAAACTTAACTGTTTATTTAATTTGTATCTTTGTTCTGTTACTTTTATTTGCAATTCGTTAATCTTTTTTTATTACGGACAATTTACTTGTCTTTAATAATATTTGAACTTTATATTAGTCAGGATAGTTTTTGCTTTGGTATTGAAATTTGAATCGAGAATTGAGAAATTTCACTGGTATTTAAAATCCTGGTGTCATAACCTTATTTAAAAGTTATTTAAAAGTTTTTAGTCAGAAGATTTATTTATTTTTGCTTTAATCCATGAAAAGCAGTGCAGTGAAATGCAAAATGCATTCTGTGTGAATGGCCCCTTAGTCTAGCATATTTAAAAAACATTTTTTTATAGCAAACTCACATTAAGTCTGACTTTATTCTGGTATTAATGCACACCATAAAATCAATTCATGATGGATAAGTCCCACCCTACATTTTTCCTGGTTGAATATCCTGTTTTACTCAGAAATGCGTCACATTACAGCAGTGAAATGGGTTGCAAACAGCAACGTGGGGTTTTTAGACATGAGAAGAAAAGCGTGTGCGTGTATTACCAGGCAGCCAATGGCTCTTCTGGTGAGTGCGTAGCGTGCCAGAGAACTGTTTGGCAGAAAGGTCAGGTTCACTTGCGTCATCTTCTCCATGAAAGCAGGACACACAGCATCTGACAGGTTTTGAATCTTCTCCACTCTGAACGTGTCATGACAGTATGGATACGTGTGAGAGGGGAAAATGAAAGAAAAAGAATATCCCGCCTGTCTTAGCATATGATTTCAACTTAGTATAAATTGAATAATTAGTACGAATTTAAATGTAATTGTATGTTAAATAGCGCTGTTCTGTTCTTACGGTAGATGGATGAGTAGCGGAGCTGGGATGGCCTGGAGCTCAGAGTTTTTAATGTCATTGAAATATCCTGGTCTCTGTTCCTCCAGACTTGCAAAAAGTTTTTGAGCTGCACAGCGAATCTGAGAATGAGAATCAGTTTTTTTATAGATTTGATCATGGAAAAGTGGCAGAGGTGATGAAAGAATGTGTGATGTTTACCTGAACCCTGGAGAGCCACGCGCAGGATTTGTTAAGTGTCTGTGCCATTTCCAAAGCATCAGTTCGATTGATTTTTCCAATCATTTCACAGGTGACACCTTGTACAGCCTGACCCAGCTTTCTGTTGAAAACACCGTGAGCTTGATCAAGATACTGCTTCTTATGTGGACAACATACATTTTTATTATTAAATATGTGTTTTATAAAAGACCAATTCAAAAATAAGAGGGATTTATTTTTATGTACGATGCCAGTTTCATAAAGCGGGATTTAAATTTATTTATTACAAAATTTCATTTAGTTATTATTATTTTTTTATTTAAGATTTTCTCTCTCCCATTTAAAAATGATTCTTTAAGGGCTATGTAAAGTTAACTGTATCATGTTGCAATCATAAAGAGTCTTACCGTAATTCGCTAAGGTTGATCTTATTACCCAAAATCTTCTTCAAAAGGAAAGCCGACTACACAGAGAGGAAAAAAAAATAGAGAAAAATGTATGGAATTGTAATAGATTTGGATTTTTATGTGACTGTCTAGTTTGTGTACTTGAGCAGGAGTCCAGCCGCGTCCCTGGAGCTGGTCCACCGAGCTGAGGTCTGCCTTCTCCAGCGTGGACAGAGACAGAGAAGAGAGGAGAGAATCTGGCAAGCCTTTCACCAGTTCAGATGCGTTCACATCACGGCGGAACTGAGGAGTTGACAAAATCGAGAGAGAGAGAGAGAGAGAGAGAGAAAAAAAAACCCTGAGTCATTCTAAACCCTGGGTTAAACGGAATCCTGCCTTCACTTTTCACATTACCCATAATTTACCTGGGGTCAACAATTAAACCTGGGTATTCCTAAGATGTCTTTTCACATGGTTCCTTCCTCCGTGGGAATGGAGTGAGGCCGGTGGCGTGAATGGCCCTCGAGTCTCATGGAGGAGGTCCGGAAGGGTAAAACGAGGAGTGGCGACAGTAAAGGACGAGAGAGGACCAGGGGCCTCATTTATAAAACTTGCGTACGCACAAAACGGGGCTGAAAACATGCGTACGCCAGTTCCTGCGCAAAAGGTGGGATTTATAAAGAAAAACTTGACGTGAAAATTTGCGCACCTGCACGCAAACTCTGACCCATGCGTACGAACGTTTTGGAGATGGAGCACTTTGGCGACACTGATGGTGAGCTGGAGTTAAATGTATTTTTGGTCACTTTTATACAGAAAATCTAAAGAAAATGAAACATATACAGAAAGATTATACAAATACAATTTCAATCACCAAGCCTGTCACTTGCAGCGAGCGTGTTGAGCCGTTTAGTGAAACGGATTGATAGATTGTCTGAGAAAATAGTTTCGTGCAAATAATGCCCAAGGCCTATCTGTTTCCATTAAAAATATAAATCAATTAAAAATACAATTCGGCAAGTGGAAAAGATTGAGAAAAACTTTCTCTGAAATGTATTTTACACTATTTGATTTATGTAGTGTTGGATTACATTTTTATTAAAGGTTTAATTTAGTTTTTCCACTGCAATAGTATATAACCTGATAAAGTTTAGTAGACTGATTTCAGATGATTATTGAGTCTCCAGCAAAGAGTCTCCTTTCCTGCCAGACCTGTTTTCTCTATTGTGTTTTAAATGAGTCAGATCACTTGATTCTCACCTTTCGGAGCCCAGACGTTGAATCGTTAGGTTGATTTACTTTCACCTTTTCTCTTTAATGGCTCTGGGATGGCCCTTGGAATTGGAGCTCCTGGCCAGTATCAGCATGTGAATAGTCATGCTGATTCAATTGGACTCAGAGTAGGGTGTGTTCCTACTTCATTTGCATGCTTTGTTCAGAGTCTCCACCTCTATGTAATCCCTCCCCCTTGGAATGTATATAACTACAATGCATACTGTATTAGAGAGATCATGTTGGAAGTTTCTACAGCCGCGTACAGTGGAGTTCTCAATAAAGAATAACTTCTGTTGAACGCGATCCCGACTGTCTCACTGGTCTCTGCTTCGATCAAAGAAAACTTTACAACAGATGGTGCCGTGACCCGGATGGAGAAGAAGGAAACTCAAAGAACTGCATCTTGAAACTTCAAGCTCAAAGATCTCAACAAAGCTGACTGAGTTCCAGACTGAATTTTCTGAATCCAGATTGAAAACTTCAAGCTCCAAAAAGATCTCAAAGACTGAATTTTTCCAGACGGAATCTTTCTCTACAAATGAAAGACTCGGTGAGTTCCACTCCATTAAAAGAACCAATGCAGACCAGTACAAATGTTTTCCTCTGCGCCGTTCAGAGAAGTAGTTAACAAACAGCTGTAGAGTTTGGTTAACTAAAGATGAGCCTCTAAAAAAAGTTTTTCTTTTAGAGATGAAATTTACCCCCTGTTGTTGGCAGGGAAGTTTAACAGTTACATGTTAATATTGTGTGTATGCTCTTGCTAGAGAAGTTAGCATCAAGTGCTAATAGTTGGTATCCTTTGCTTTAGGCAGAGAAGAATTAGCTTTACGTGCTAGTTATTTCTGTTGATCCTCTGTTCTTGTCAGCAGGGTGTGCTGTGTGGTAATTTGGAAGTGTGGTAATTTGGAAAGTTAACAATAGTTAAGCTGTGTTAACAATATTGTACCCTCTGTTTGTAAGACAGTAGAGAGAAGTTTTAGTGTTTTGTGATTAAGTAACAAAGGAAGTCACAAAATGGTTAGAAGGAATGCTAGGCTGATACCCACGACAGAGAAAGGTGGATTAGCTAGCCCGTTATGGACAGACAATGAGTTTAAGTCCTTGTTAGGAGAATGCATGGACTCAATCGTGACTGAGGAAGTCAGATTGAATTTAACAAAGAAATTTGGCATTGATGCAGTCAATGTTTGGTCAATTGAAGATTGTAAGAAGGTACTAGGAGCAAGTATTCGCAAGAACGATATGAAAGCCATTATCTGTTGTCACCGAGAATTTAGCTTATCCATTGCACAAGAACAAGCTTGTTGTATTGATACTTTAACCGATCAGAACAAACAATTGCAGACTCACTTGTCCTGTCTCAAGACAAAGGTGGGCCATAACCAAGCCTCAACCAAATGTGATTTAGAAGACCAACAGTCAGATGAAAGCTATCCTGATTTACAGTCTTTTGATAGTATAGAGGACAATGTCAATGCAGATGTAAATGCAGTTGAAGTGTGCGTAGCTAGACAAAAGCCTCAGGGAAAAGATGTTGATACAGTTTCATTTGCAACCCCCATATTGCAGCCACAAGCAGTCAAAACATCTTTAGGTCCTAAAGAGATTGAGAGAATTGCTGAAAGTTTGCCATCAGTGCAAAGAAATTTTTCTGAGTTTAGAAGAGCATTGATCAGCAAAATGCGGCTCTATGATATGACTCTAGCTGAAGTCACCCAGCTAATATCACAGATCTTGACTGAGTCAGAATTCAATGATTTTGAAAGTGCTGTAAACAATTCTGAACTGCAACAAGCCAGTAAAGATGAATTGAGAGAGGAAGTTCTGAAAATTTTAAAGAACATTGTTGGACCGAACGTGGACTGGTCAAAAATAACCAATTGTGTACAGAAGAAGGGTGAAACTGTTTGTGATTACACAGAAAGATTTTGCCAGACCGCTGCCGCTTACAGCGGAATTGCTGACACGCCAGAGAAGGTGTTAGGCGATAATGGCCCTTTGGTTCGCACATGGTTTCATTGTCTTTTGCCAGAACACAGAAAGGCTTTGCCTTACTTAAACATCACATGGTGTACGAGAACCCTGGAAGACAACTTGGACAGTTTAGTTATTTGGGAAAGAGATTCTGATGTCAAAGAGAGAGTAAGAATTGCAGCAGTTTCTGTTAAGGTCAACTCAGAGAAGCCAAAGAAACGCAAAAGTCCTAAAGAAGCCAGTTGTTCTTACTGTGGCAAGCACGGACATTTTGGAAATGAATGTAGAAAAAACAAAAATAACTTAAGACAAGTTAACAATGTTATGCAGCTCTTACTACATTTGTTTGCTACTTTAAAGCAACCCCTCCCCTCGTCATTGGACTCGTGGCTAAGCTTTTTGAGGTGTTAACCATTTGGGCTGTGATTGCTTAATCTCCCCAGTAACTCACAACAAAGATGAAAGACTTAGTGACTGTCACAGCCTTTGTTTGGGGGACATTCAGTATACTCACAGCCTTAAATGTTATACTGCAGAACACAGAATATTGCAGTCAGACAACCATCCTCTGTTAATGATGTTTATTACTGATGTTTCACTGGAGAATGGAAATGTGCCAATTTTCTCACACACTCTACAGTGTGTACACAACACAGGGACAGAATAGGAGACGGACAAGTGAGGTGCCCTGGGAGGAACTGACGCAACAGGCTTCGGGGGTGAACCCAGGGTGAAGACACTACCTCATAGGCCTTTCCCGATTTAGTCCATCCTTACCTCACTGGTCCATAGGTGTCAAATAAATTAAGAAATAGGGAAAGAATGAAACGACAACAGTAGACTCTGAAAACGATAGAACCATAGTGTTTAAACTGCTACAACCGTAGTGTTTTGAAGAAATACTGCTCTCTGTTTTTCTGTTTTCTGTCTTACAGTGTGCAGATAAAACTTGATGGCTTTTTCAAGATCCATATGCAACGACCGTCTCATCTGCGTATGAAGCCCCAACCTCAAGAAGACAACCAGACCCACTGCTGAACGAACTATCACAAAAGAAAATGAAAAATACACAACGCAGAGAATTCACGGACCCTAATCGCATGTTCGTTTCTGTGTCAACATGCAATTACAGAAAATCAACACAGAACATGTGCGACTTATGGAATAATGAAGTCTATGCATGAATACTGCTGTTCTGCCGTTTCTTTGTTTTATTGTGATACAGGTATGTGTGTATGCCATGATGTCTTTACAAGCGGCATCCTGGTGTAAAACATCACCTCAGATTTCCATGAACAAGCCTCATGAGGGACGAGTCATCAGAGCGACTCTCCGTGAGAGATGTACTCTACAGGAAACAGACTTCACAGCTATTCAGGCGTCATGGACTTTCAAGACTTCCACTCTTATGCTACATGGTTTTCTGTGTAATCATGTAGTTTGTATGACATTTTACACCCTGCGTCGCAGGTGTCAACAGTTATGGTTTTGAGAAGAACTATGACACTCATGTAAATCAAGGACACAACACAGAATAAGTTATACGTACCTGTAACTTACACAAGTTACAAGAATTAACTTTTAAGTGTATAAATTTGTATTTTTGTGAGAGTTATTAGAACTCTCAAAGGGGGAAGTGTTGGATTACATTTTTATTAAAGGTTTAATTTAGTTTTTCCACTGCAATAGTATATAACCTGATAAAGTTTAGTAGACTGATTTCAGATGATTATTGAGTCTCCAGCAAAGAGTCTCCTTTCCTGCCAGACCTGTTTTCTCTATTGTGTTTTAAATGAGTCAGATCACTTGATTCTCACCTTTCGGAGCCCAGACGTTGAATCGTTAGGTTGATTTACTTTCACCTTTTCTCTTTAATGGCTCTGGGATGGCCCTTGGAATTGGAGCTCCTGGCCAGTATCAGCATGTGAATAGTCATGCTGATTCAATTGGACTCAGAGTAGGGTGTGTTCCTACTTCATTTGCATGCTTTGTTCAGAGTCTCCACCTCTATGTAATCCCTCCCCCTTGGAATGTATATAACTACAATGCATACTGTATTAGAGAGATCATGTTGGAAGTTTCTACAGCCGCGTACAGTGGAGTTCTCAATAAAGAATAACTTCTGTTGAACGCGATCCCGACTGTCTCACTGGTCTCTGCTTCGATCAAAGAAAACTTTACAACAGTAGGCTATTCAAAAACAAGGCAAGGATAGACAACTACTTGATTTGTATTAATGTAATGTTTCTTGTACCATTTATATCATTTGCATATGATTATTCATCCACGTGATAACGTTTAAGTTATCACGTGGATGAATAATCATATGTAAATGATATGTAGATGAGGATCTGCATAGTAAAACTAGGCGTTGTAAGCTCCATATATGGTTATTTCGGGTGGAGATGCATGTACGCACAATCTTCCGCTGACTGGGATTTATAAAGTGAATTCTGCGCAGGTTCTGGCGTACGCACGGTTTTATAAGTCTGAAAATTTTTTTGCGTACGCCATTTTTGGCTTTCGGGCGCACGTACACTTTTAGTAAGGTTCCTACGCACAGTTTTATAAATGAGGCCCCAGGCCTGGGACTTTATGTTGTTGCTTTGTGTTACTTTCATTTTGGTGTTTGTTTATTTTATGATTAAAGTTTATGTTGAACATTTGCTGGTTCCCGCCTCCTTCTTCACTGAACCCTTAACATTGCTACATCTGGTTTAATGTTCTTATTTGCATATTTGTGGTGTCAGTGTCACTGATTGGCCGAACGCTGAACGTGATATGTTTACATGAAGACTCAAGCATTGCGTATCCTCATAAGCAGACCGTACGGTACTATCAAGTTTATCCTGACTTTTTGGACTTTAAACGTAAGAATAAATCAATCTCTACTGTACTCCAATTGTAGAGTTTTCTGTCACCGTTTGACATATCTCCCCTCAAACGCTAAGTTCATACAAGACACAGTGTTTCCGTACCTGTCCAAAGCATGTGAATATGAGGTATAATATTGGTTGTCGGTTGCTATTAAGCATCTAGTGGTAACATTATAACACCGCATTGTTTGGCAGTGCAGGGTCAACACCTCAAAAGTGCTAACCTTGCTCCGGAGCAGGGTTTCATAACCCCGGGTAAAAAGCTGTGCTAACCCCAGTTCTAAATTACAAGTGTAAAACATTGCTTTTACCTGGGATAAAAAGCAGTGTGTAGAATGAGGATTACCTGGGGTTAAGTGCAGTGTGAAAAGCCGTAATAAGATTTTCTTTCTCCTTATCTTTTCCATCTCTTTCTGAACAAATTCATCTGGTTCTTACCGCGTCCAGTAATGTTGCTCTCTGAAGGGAGGACATCTTCTCACTCATAGTTTCCAGGGCTTCATTTCCCAGCAGACCTTTTGCCTTCACATTCTTGAGGACGGCACTGGCCACCCCTCTCACCATTGAACCCAGAGACAGCAGCCTCTCACTACTTATATTCTACAAAAGAAAACATTCTTGTGAAAACAATAAATGGGTGAATCAAGAAACAGAAAACAGCTCGTATAAACTGAGCAGACAAATCAAACCTTAGTAGCTTCTAACAGTTTCTGAGCCAGAGTTTTAGCTTGAGCTGGGCTCCATTTGGCATGGCTCAAGCTGCTGAAGATGTTGTTCAGGTCCTCAGGGGTGAAGCGGGACAGCCTGGAGAGTGGAAGAACAGACACAGAGGATCCCAGAGACTGGAGCATCTCAGGAGAGGAAGAAAAACCATCATCTTTCTCCAGAATGTTCTGTACTAACTGCCTCTTCACCTGAGGGAGGGTTGATTGGAATGACAATAAGATTACAGTTACGCTACAAATATTAAGGAGCAGCAATGATTCAATAAAGTGGCAGTTCTGACCTTGTCTATTTCAGAGTTTTTACAGGCATCAATCTGAGACAGCAGTTTTCTACTAAGATTCAGATTCAGAGACACTGCGCCATCAAAAAAACAAGCCAGAGAGCCCAATCTGTGAAAACAAAAAGAAGTTGATGAAACAGGATTGAATATGTTTTGAAGATGTTCTTCCATATAGAGTAAGGGAGAATCCATGGGCTAAAAAAAACAAACTAAAAACATAATTGCGACTTGATATCTCACAATGTGACTTTATACTTTGCAACTTTGTTTTAAACAATTGCGACATTATATTTCACAGTGGGAATTTATATCTCACTTTATATTTCATATGGGACTTTACATTTCTCCAGCCACTTAATTGGGTACACCTCTTCGACTGCTTGCTCACACAAATATCTAATCAGCCAATTACATGGAAGCAGCCCAGTGCATTTAGGCATGTAGACATGGTAAAAAACGATCTGCTGAAGTTCAAACTGAGCATCAGAATGGGGAAGAAAGGATATTTTAAGTCAGATTCGCATCAAGGACGTGTTATCATATCAATATGTACCAGAATTTCTGAGGAATGTTTCCAGCACTTTCCAGTTACTTTTTTTTTTTTTTTTACCACGGAGCTGCAATGGCTTCCAGAAGAATCAGTGTATCACTTCTGTTAACTAGAATATCATTTACCAAAGACATTCACTTAACACACACTCATGATGCAGATCCTAACCTGTCCAAGTTTTGAGTGAAACTGTCACTGCTGGAACACTCTTGTTTCAAGCGTTGAAAAAGTGTCCGGCCCAGGGCGGGCTGTATGCCAATAACATTATGAAAAGATGGAGAGAAATCTGGAGTCCTGAAAAACTCACATAGCTGAGAAAGAGAAAGATTATCATAGTCATTGAATTTGTTGAGTTATAGGTAGTTTTGGATTTAGATTATGTTAGTATGGCTTAGCCTGGGAAAACCCAGACAAACTTCCGGCAAATTTAGATTTGCTCTGCAAGTAGTCTGGCAAAGAGCCCATTCAAGCCGATTTCTAATCCGTCCAAATCGAGGCACCAATCAGAAACGTTGAGGCGGGCTTTACACGATGACGATCGCTCTGATTGGTTTTAGGTCTATCCAATTGCGCCCAGAGGCATTTGAGCGACGTCCGTTGGTGACGCCCCTTTGGAAATGAGTTATTAATGAAGCTTTGCCAGACCATAACTCAGTTACTACTGAGAATGGTCTGGTTTTAACCAGGCTAAGTATGGCTGGCTCTGAGACACAAATTATGGAACAATACATATAAGAGTTATGATACTGGATTGCAAGTCATGTCAAAGATACGGACCTCTTCTTTAGGGATGGTCTTTACTTCCTCAAAAGGCAGCCGGGATAGGAAAGGCCCCATCATTGCCAACATCCTTGCCTTCAGCCAGAGAAGTCCAGGAGGACATGTACGGACTGCAGTTGAAGATAAAATAACAAAGAAAAAGAGACAGACAGACAAACGTTGAATGATCGCTTGCAAAGCACTCTCTAAGTAAAAAAAGAATGCAAATAAATAAAGAAATAAACAAAATAGCTCAATAATATTATAAATAATCAAATAACTAATAATAACTATTTTAATGTAATTAATAATTCTCCTCTCTTCATATATCTGTATTGTTTATCTTTGGTGTTTTCCACTCTTCTGTTTATGATCCACTGTATCATTGCAGTTCTCCATCTAACTCTCTTATCTTTCCACCACACGCTTTTCTGTCTCTGTATTTGCTATATTTTCTTTCCCAATGTTCCTCCCTACCTCTTCAACAGTTTGCCATTCCATACATTTTTTGTTTTCAGTTCTTTCATCCACTTTTCTTCAATTTACCATTCATTGCAGGATGGTCAGTCGCTTCAGCACCAGGTCTGCTCATCATAGACACCCCATTGACTGATGAGCCATTTGCTACTTTAGTCAAGAGAATTGTTGAACAGATTATTTGTGTCGTAGATTAACCATACATTAATATTATATTATATTATATTACATTGTATTACAGTATATTACATTACATTACATTACATCAATCACATCATGTCACATTTATAATGATTCAAATCTGTTTCGATAAAAGCTTATAGGTTACTCAAAACTTACTCATGGTAGGTTTTTCAAGTGGTTTAGAAGGCAAGATGCTGGAGGCAGGTGCTTTCAGACTGCAGTTAAATTCATTTTGTGCAACTCTTTCTTTGACCCACCCTATAATCTCATTCCTCTGCTCCTCAGACAGAACACTGAACATCTCACTAAACACCTTCATCCTTGAGCATAATGAGGGAGGTGAGATGATAGACACAAACAGGGAAACAACATTTTGCATCAAAATTATAGATTAAGGTAAAGGTATGCCATAAGTTCAGTCACTTGAGTTTAATAAAAAGGAATAAACTTACATTTCAGCCAGGTGAGAGCTTTGTGAAAATGCTGGCAGAACAAAGCTAGGTGGAGGCATTGTTTCTAAGAAAGGTTTAGCCGCCCATAAAAGCTTTGTTAGATCCTCTTTGTTGAAGGATGTTCCATTCTGCATAATGGCCAACCAGGAAAGAGGAGCCACGAATGCCCGCATTAAACAACGAGGGCTCTCCTCCTGAGTGTGCAAATGTAAAAAAGAAGGTAGAGAAGGTATGTTAGTCCTTTTGCCTCCAAAGAAGGCAACAAATACGAGGCACTGCCACATAGATAAGAGTTACCAAACTTAAAGATCAACTTAATTAACTCTAAATATATTTGGTCTTATATTATATTATATTATATTATATTATATTATATTATATTATATTATATTATATTATATTATATTATATTATATTATATTATATTATATTATATTATATTATATTATATTATATTATATTATATTATATTATATTATGTTCTAGCACTAACCGTAGTGTTTCTCATGAGCTCAATCATATGGCCCATGTTGGTGCAATTCCGCATCTTCTCAGCAATGTCCTGGTTTTATTGTAGATTTCCCATCAGGGTGAACATAAAATAAAGGTAGAATAAAGATATATGGGTATCCTCCTGTATCTCTCTGTATGTAAACATATAGATTTGGCAAACAATGTCCCTATATCTTTCAACCTAAATATGAAAGAACCCTATGAATGGTTCACAAAGTGTCTTTTCTAAAGTTACAAAATGTTCTATTGTTGGGTTGCTAGGCTTTGGGTGAGAGTTAGTCTTATAGTAACTAAGTGTCTTTAACATCAAAACAAGTAAATTGGAAGCCCATAGTTAGAAAGCTACCATATGAGCGTGTTTGGAATAGTGAGAGTTACCCAGACTGGGCCCTTCTCATCTGCCGTGTCATTGGACTGATTGGAGCGAGGGATGGAGAAGGATGGAGAGAGTGAGGAGAGAAGCTCTACAAACATAGAGATGGGGCTCTGCATCATCTGGTTTTGTGTCTGTGTATATGAGCTGACAGATGAAAGGGAAAATATGTGGACGTTTTCCATGCAATGAAATGGGATCATTAGTATTCAAATATACACCTGGCAATATATCATCAGTTCAGTGGCAGTCTACCTGTTCAGCGAATTGTTCATTACAGGCACATGGTAACCTAAAACAAAACAACCACATCATTTAACAAAAGACACAATTCATGACAGAGAAACACTCTCTCTTTATGATTGGAAACAAAGGGAAAAACATTTGAGAAACTTTAATTGCAATCTGACTTCAAAATATCAAACTGGATTTGATGAAAGATTAGTAGATTATGATGTCTAGATTAATACATTTTGTTCAGGGCGTGGGAGACCTCAAATGGAACTTCTTTTTTTTCCATCTGAAATATGCAAATATGTCCTATACAGATTTCCTTGGGCACTTGCATTTGCATATGGTTTATGTAATATATCTCTACATAATTTATTTTATTAAGTACATGCAGGTGCAACACATAAGTCATTTTTATACCATGATTATGTAAGGCCAAATGTGTTCAAACTAAGAGATAATGGCAAATGTTGGCTATACGCCTTCTGACATTTTACCTTTGTTGAAGCATGTGATCATCTGTCAAAAAATAAAAGAAAACATAATTATTCAATTATGAAACAATTTAAGTGGAAAGTGCAATTTGTTCTTCTGAATAAGACTTACACACACACACACAAATATGTATTGTTGGTTAATGACTCGTGAACAATTTCAATTTCATAACAGGATTTTTTCCCCTTATCAGACCCAGACATGAAATATTTAAACATGAAAATCCATCATTAAAATATATACATTTAAATGAAGATAATCCAAACACAGTGTAAAAAAAAAAAAAAAAATAAAAACATTTCAATGTTTCAAAAAATTATTTATGTACATTTTTACGTAATCCAAATATTTTTAAATTATCTTTAATTCAAAACAAGACTGTTAAGAGCATGACTGAAGTAGATTCATGTAACAAGTCATGTGATGGAAACAAATGTAAATATCGCTTGTGAATCTCAGGTTCTGAGTTGTTGTTGTAGTTTTTGTTGTTGTTGCTGTTCCTGTTACTCATAGAGTGAATGTTCTTATTTACTGTTTAGTTCATGTTTCCTTTGGTTCCTGTTTCTAATTTGTCAACCTTTGTATTGAATGCCCTCAGTTTCCTCAGCTCTCAGTTAAGTACTGTCTTTATGTTTCGCTTGTTAAATACTTGTGTTTTTGCCTTCTCCTGTTTGATTCCTGTTTTTTTCCTTATTATTTCAGTTAATAAAAGTACAGGCTACATACATTCTCATCTCTTCTCCTTGCCTTACCATACAGTCACAGTGAAGAGAATATTGTATTGGGCAGGGCATCTTTTCTAATCAAGCTGTAACTTTGTTAAATTGTGCAAAAAATGTAAAAATAGTATTTAATTGTGTCCATTAAGGACATATAATATGCTAGCAATTAAATTAGCCTCAGCAAGACAAAACAGTCAGTGATTTTATTCTGAAAAATGTCATTTCTGGTTCAGAAATTAGTGTTTCAGTAGAGGAAACACCTATTTACCCTATAGTGTTTTCAGTATGAGATGCAATGATCTTGTGGTACTAAGTTACCAATTTCTTGGCCATTTCCCTGAAGTCTGCCGGTAGTTTGGGAAAGTCTACTGTTGACTGGTTACGATCAGGCATCATCACATCCTGGGACATTACTGTATAGAATAACAAAACGGTACACACAGAACATTTATGATGAAATAAATCACGTTTTGTTGCTCGTTGTACTCCAACAAGCTTCACAAAACTCTATTTTAGATTTAAATTATTCAATTTAAAAAGTGTGATACTATTCAACTAGTTTACCTGTCGCCCATTGGATGAGAAGAGAGAGGACCAAACCCTCTCTATAAAACCCCATCATGTTGTTCCCCGTTCTCTTTCTCCAGATTAGGCTCTATAGACAATATTCATTTAGAAAATTTCAATTAATTCATCGCATTGCAATGAACGCACACGGACATAATAATCATATTGGGTAATGCTCTTCTGCATACTGTCTCTAGATATCAGTGACAGCTTTATTATCTGTAATGTCATCGGACGCAGGTGAATCACATGTAGACAATCCAGACATGATTACACGCAAAACAGTTCCATAGTTGCACTAATGTTTGCATAGATTGCGTTATTTAAACATGCAAGAACAAAAATTAAACTGTAGATAGTCAAATCATTTATGTAATGCATAGGCATGATATTTGAATAGCAATAAAATACAAATAATAGGATAGAAAGTCACTGGGAATATTAACAGTACATTAAATGGAGATGATGTAATTCTTTTATCATTTTAACGCAAAAACCAGAACCATACCAGTCTCGTCCTGTTTTAAAGCATCCCTGTTGTAGGCTATATGTTGTTCTCACATAAACTTGGATAGCCTATATGTTCCAGTGTCACTATGGTTTTTGTAGGCATGCCAACTGACTCTCAGGTACTGCATGTATCGTTCTCACATCTACCTCTGAGGATTTGGGATGAGTGCTAGGATACTGCCAGTGTGAGATCACTCTCACTGGAATACAGCTTGAGAAAAACAGCCTTTACTTCTGACCCAGCTATACGACAAGGCAAATCAGTACAATTTTACAGATGATTGGGTTTCCTTTCATTTAAAAAGCTTATTATTGGCCCTAGAGTATTATGTTGCTCCAAAGAATATTTTCAATTAATGAACTGAGCCCAGATTTATATTTTGCTTTTTTAGTCTGACTCATAGTAAATGAACCATTTAAATTACTACATGTCTTTTCATACATTTTCCTTCTGTTATGTTTTCTCTCAAAGATTGCTCTTTAAAAAGATTTGTTCTTTAAAAAGGGTTTGTGTCTATTAAATACCCCTTCCTTAATTCTTAAACCTTAATAAAACATTCCAGTTAAAAAAGTACAATAAAAGTGCACTTCATGTGGTTACATGTAAATTAACTGGAACTAATTAATCCAAAAATATTATTTGATATAACGGAATCATCCTGACTACATTAGGTTACACAAACAGTTATTTTGGGGGGTGTTAGAGCAAGTAAAAATAGACACTCAATACATCCTGCTGTGTCTTTTTACAATGTACAATCATCTTTACAGAAGTAGACATTTTAACAAATGTACTAAATATCTGACAATGCATATTTATCTGATTTTGAAATGAGTCCTTCACAAGCTTTACTTAAAAAACAAACAAAAGCAATTTAAATAGTATTACCTCTTTCAGTGAACATGGGCATCACCAATATAAATTTAAAACTAGTGATTTAATTATTCAATCATTATAATTATCTAATTACTAAAAGACATAAGCTAAAGCAATAAATTGGTAACCAGGATGTTCAAGATTATAGGCTAAAACTGTGATGGAGGTACTCACTGTGAGAGATGATCTTGAGATCTTGAGACCCAAGTTTAAATGAAGCTGTCTGTAGCACAGGTACACACTAGATTTGTTACAACATGATTTTCCACTCTCATGTCCTCTCAACCCCTCCCACCCCAGAATTTTGAAGACTATATGCAGGTGTGACAGCTATGAAATTGCATTTGCAAATTTGTGGGGTCCAGATTTGATTTTCCATCATCTGGCCATTTGTAAGTAACTTAAAAGTGTGGTTTTGAATAATCATCCACTAATAAAGCCACAAACTTCTCTTATAGCAGTTGAGATTATTATTTGAAATAGACTGAACGTATCTTTCTGCTTTTTAATTGCATGCTTAATTATATAGGTTTTTGGGGTCAATGAGTTTCATGTAGTGTATTAAAGTCAAATGTTACATTGAGAGGACAATTAGATGTTTCTATGTGAATGAACAGTAACTTATTAGGTCCCTGGTGACTTGTTAAATCCAAAAAAAGAAACATGGTACTTGCACAATACTTCTCCCTTGGATAGTCAAACTGTAAACTATAAAACGATCAAAACTGACCGACCAAATGTGAAAAACAGCACTAATTGGGACTGCTAAGTTAAACTAGATACAAATTCAGGACAAATCCATGAAAAAAACTGAATGAAAACAAGTAGTTTAAAATGAGCATTTTATGCTAAAGATCAAGGTTATACGTAATATAAATAATTAGTGAGTAATTAGTGTCAGCCTCAGTATGTCTTGAAATACTTAAAGAACAGAAAGACTTGTTCAATTCAGCCCATTTTGTCTTTCATCCCCGTGGACTCATTTAGCAAACAAGCCTGGACTGTCCTCTCCCCTGATACATTCACGCTAATTGTTGCTGATAACGAAGAGGTACAACAAAGATGCTTTCAAACACGGAGGGATCATGACGGGAACACATTTTTTTATTTTTTATTAAAAAACAAAAGTGTAAATCCACACTTTTCACTTATTGTGGATATTCAATTTGGGCCTGAATTTTCTCTGACAGTCCCGGGTCACTGAAATGATCTGGGGAAAAAAAGAGAAAGAAAGATATGATGGCCTTAATTTAAGAGTATAATTTAACATAATAGTGCACATAATAATGATTAATATTTATTACAATTATTTATTATTATAAAAAAACTCAAATAAGAAGTATTATGTATTTAATTGCATTAGCTCAATATATTTTTGTTGTTGTAATATAAGTAGGCTACAACATTTTTTTCTTTGCAGAACAATTAATTATTCTATGTGAGAGATAGAATATTTACATACTGAAAAATTCGAAACAAAAACACAAAAACAAAAACACTTTATGAATGTTATCAGGAGATTATATCCTACAAAGTTATTTTCAAGAAATTATGCAAATGTGTCGGATAACAGATTAGGTTTTATGACATGTGACAGTTGCATTATAAACAAATATACCTGCTGCAAATTCACGAATATCCGTAGGCCTTTTCAGAAACACATTCCTGTTAGAGAGAGAGAGAGAGAGAGAGAGAGAGAGAGAGAGAGAGAGAGAGAGAGAGAGAGAGAGAGGTGAATATGACAAAATGAGCTGTATCATTAATCATGATCTTGATGAACATAAAGCAAAAACACTATACCTTAAGAAGTCACTCAGTAACATTTCCACCTCTGGATGAGATCTTAAATATTTTTCATTGGCTATCCTCGTCTTGATCTGGAGTAAGACATGTTAAATCACTTATACTTATTTGATTTAGAAACATTTGCTAACAGAAATCGATCATATTTCCCATACAGCTTATTTAATAAATCACATAGCAAGAGTATGACTCATGAAACTACTTCACGTATTCAGCTCCAATACAATTTGCAGACTCGACGTAAACAACTTTCAGCAGCAGAAAATGAAATACCTTGAAGTGATGCAGCTTCTCCTGCTGCTCGGGGCTTAAAGCGCCGATATTTCTCTCCGCCATGACAGCTTCTGCTGTGTTCCCAAGCACCTGATGTTGACGTGTGTCACGCATTCTGTTGCTAAGCAACACACGTCTACACTCTAATTTAAATAAGATATGTAGAGTACTGAATGACAAGATTATGTATTTCCCCTTTGTTTAGCTTGTAGCTACTAACGTTACATAGCCCATAAACAATAATTGATTGTTTAATATTTAAACTTGATTGTTCTAATTTGGTTGAACTTGCTAATCTGTCTAACGTAACGTTACAGTATTTTTTTGCGAGTAAATAAAAAATACATTAATATAAACAATTAATCGAGAGACTCGATGTTTTTTCAGGAGACTCCATTGGATGACACATCGCTTTTACAACACGTCATGCAAACAAACAATACAAAGTGGTGACTTGACAATGCTAAACTTTGATGCTAAGTTGATCTCTTCAGCTCACAAACTGAGACGGATATAATGCCATTGCCAACTGGTAAGTGATATTTTATTAGTTTATACATGCTATACAATACTATATTATTTAGCTAGTCTTTTGTAACCATCTCTAAATAGGCCTATATCTCTTGTTCATGTAACGTTACTTCGTTTAGTTATGGCTAAATGTAACGTTAACGTTACATTCATTCTAACGGCGGATTTGTCATTTTTTTGCACATACCGAGTCGAGTTATAGTGTTATTGTCAATTCAAAGAAATGTTCTTGAATCTTGAAAGCACTTCTTGTTCACAGACACACACACACACACACACACACACACACACACACACACACACACACACGTATACAAATCCAAGCGTTTAAGTTACATTAGTCTTGACGCGACAGATTCAGAGACTTGAGTAAGAACCGTTAGCAAAGTTTAATGGCAGTTTCAGAATAACCCAAGACACCGAGTAAATAATAGCTACAGAATAACAGTAACAAATACGACAGTGGAAAAAAGATTGCCCATAACTACAGTAAGAGTGACCTCTTGTGGTATGGCAACACAAACTGAACAGGCACGGAACTAGTTTCCCATTCTGGGAGGAAATACAAACTTAAAACATTTATATTAGCCTTCATAATAAATATAATATAATATAATATAATATAATATAATATAATATAATATAATATAATATAATATAATATAATATACATTTTTAATTACTCTCTCTAAAAAGTATTACATCACTTTATTACTACTAATTACTTTCTAAATACCATGCCAACCTTGAACAATACAAGGATAGACATGAAACTACTCTTTTAATTCTTGAACTGACCAAAGTATTTAAACGGAGAAGTTTACTTAAAAAACAAACAAACAAACAAAAAAACCCACACATTTTATGATTAGATGTTAAATTTGGACATTAAATCCACTATTGTGTTACAGTATGCAATAACATTAGAAGTAACTAATTAAATTACTGAAAAATTATAAGTAATTCCTCACTTTAATTTTTAAGGGAAAAGTAATTAATTACTTAGTAATGCATTACACCCAACATGGAACCATGTCAATGAAAAATCTCCTCCAATAATGGAACGTGCAAACACAGATTGATACAAACGTGTTGAAAGGTCTATAGACCATTGTTGGTGGTATATAATATATTATACACAAACAACACTGGTCTAAATATAATATAATATAATATAATATAATATAATATAATATAATATAATATAATATACAAACTAATATAATATACTATAATATAAAAACTAATATAATATAATATAATATAATATAATATAATATAATATACAAACTAATATAATATATAATATAATAATATAATATAGAGTTTATTACATGTATATAGGATAATGTTATGACTCCACGTCATGTGTTGTTGTTTGTTGGGCAGGTACAGATGCCTCCTTAGGTTCATTTTCCTCAACCAGGCTGGTTTTGTTCATCAGCTGAGGCTCTAGCATATTTTGCTCTGCTAGAAATGTAAACAAGGTAATTTAGTTGTGTTTAGTTAATAAACAGATATCTTATAGTAAGTAGTTATTTAGTTTTTTTTTTATGCATTAATGTGTTAAATGGACCAACCTGTTTGTCCTGCAGATGGAGAAAGCCAAAATGACAAAGCTTATGGCAAATGTGGTAGCAACAGCAATGGCACAATCTATAGAGAAGACAAAACAAAATCACCTAAATATAAATTTATACAACTCTACACACACAGGTTTCATGACACTTGCTTTAAGATAAATGCTTTATGAAACTGCTGTTTTCAGAACAAATACACTCCATTGAAAAAGTCTTGTCTAATGGTCACATGCCAAAATAATAATACTAATAATTATCTGATAATAATAATAATAATAATTATAATAAAAATAATAGATATTATAAAGATTATATTAAAGATAATGATGCTACAAATACTGCTACCCCATCAGGTCATGTTTAATAGATTTTATTCAAATAATAATATATTTTTTTTACATGGTTTTACTTACAGCAAGGTCCCTGTTACGTCACCACTTGCAATACTATATTCCCTCCCCCATCTCCAGAACTCTAGTCTACTTTCCACAACCTCTGTACCAACCTTGTTTAAACTTTGAAAAGGCTCCAAAGATTATTCATAGTTTAGTGAAGTTGTTTTTGATCGTACTTGGATTTCGCGTTAGATATCTCTTAGATTGCTCTATTACTGATTTTTGACACAGAACTGATTTTTTGGGAGTGGCTTTTAGTAAACTTGAGAGAACTTTAGATTAATTTTGTATTTCGTGGTTTAACAACCTTTACCTACAATGAGATGAGGAGAATTATTACTGCTCTTTTTTTTGTGTGTGGAATTTATGAACTGAAGTCTGGTAAGAAACAGTGTGTATGTGATTTGCATTAAACTTGTTATGCAGGCATACTTTTATAGTAAAATGGTGATCACGTCCTTATTTTCTCTAAGTTGGCAATGTCTTGAAATGTGGCTATACAATTTTGCCAGACTATAGTTAAATATTGCCTGTTCACTTTTTCCAAATGCTGGGTATATCATTTATTATGGATGTTTTATGGACTTTACTTACAATGTTGTCTTTTTGTTGAGGACAATGTATCTGTAAATATAATTATAAAAAAAAGAAAAATCATTACATGGATTTACAAAAGCTCCCTGTTACATGCAGTTAAGCAGTACTATATGTATCCATACCACCATTTCCTGAATTTTTCAAATTCCTTCTTAGCAAAACAAAGGTACATTTGCTGTACAAAACTTTTAGGTCATTTTTTTTCTCAGTCATTTGTAGTGTTGCAAAAAGTAGCCTATACCTCTAGGTGGCAGAGATGTGTTAAAAACTGGCTTGTTGTCTGTAGAATTGGTACCTGATAATAACACACAGAATTGGATGCCATTGTAATCTTGTAATATTATTGATGTATAGCTTCTGTTAGAGATATCAAAAAGAAGAACTACTCACAATAACATGCGAGCTCCCTGGTGTATTTCTACAAGATAATCAAAAAGCATTTGATTTGTGAATAAATATAATCCTCAAATATAAAGCAGTAAAACTATTCTGAGTAGATGAATAAAATTGTTACTGAACTCACAGGACAAGTGACGTGGAATTGGACTGAAACTGGACAGTAATTCACACGGATTCCTTGACGAGTTACGTCTTTGAAGGGATGAGAAAAGTGTATTGAACTTCCATCCAGGACTGCTGTGAAGGTTTTCTAGGGGACAATTACAATTATAAACTTGGTGAAACATTTAACACTATTTTCTTATTCTGACTGGTACAAGACAAGGCAAAAACAAATTAATTTGTCAATCAGTGACAAATAGTATCAGACAAAGCACAGCAAATTAGCTAATACATACAACAGGGCTAAAAGGTCCTGGTCCTTAAATATACGCCTATTTAGCTCTACAGGTAGAGGGGCCTTTTACTCCAAGATGCTTGTATATATTGTCACATGAAACCTTTTGCCAGCCTAGTGTTTTATAAGTTGCCATTTTGACCACAGTGGGTCTTTTCACGTGGCTTTAACATCATGGGGCTTTAACCCCAAGCAATATCCATATTCAACGCTAATGTAATCATCTTCAACAAAACTGAAAAGTTTGTCTCAAAATATGCTACAAAGTTTCTGAAATTGTCATTGACTAAATCTACAACATTTAAAAATATATTTGATAAATTACTTCCAATTCGATCTTTTGTCATTGCACCCACAATGACAAAACGCGCAAACAGGTGTTTAGAAAAGCAGCTGTGTGTTTTTGCTTATAAAAAAAAAAAAAAGGCTACTTAGTGCCTTTCGACTGTTGTGCCCTAAATCTTGACATTTAATTTCTCTATTAAAAATAAAATAATTTCAGATTGGCCTGACATATGAGAAATAAGTTTTGATATTTACATCAATGGTCCACTCAGCATCACATGCATCGTCTTGCACGTTCAAGGTCACGGCGTCGGGCAGGTCGAAGTTGTAAGAGCCGTCTTCTCTCTGCATTCCAACACAGGTTTCATCTGCTGCGACAAAATCCATCAAATTAGTCTAAAATATCGTATTTAAAACTGGGTTTGGAGTTAAGCCTCAACACATGTAGGCTAAATCGACAGGTTGCTCAGAATGTCACATTCCTATGACAAAATGCAAGTAGGCTATATTTTGGAAGATGACACAAGTAAACGGCACGTCATATGATAACTTTATTAACTCGTAAATGGCTCATTATACGCCTGTTTTCTTTCTTTCTTTTGCGGCACAAGTCAGGGATTTGCCATTATAAAATGCATTTTCGTTAACAACGATATCCTAGAAATAGAATTAAAATGGAAAATATAGCTCTCTTACCTTTGAGTGATTTTCCCTCGATAAGAGAAAACCACGATAGCAAAACAAGACATACCAGAGCGGACGACATGATAGACTGAGCGTAGCTGTAGCGTGCGGTGCCGGCTGAGTTTCCTATAAAACTGCGCGTCAACTGGGCCGTCGCACCCATGGGGGATGTGGGGGTTTGAACACCCACACTTTTCCCGGTGAGAGGGTTCAACACCCGCACTTTTTCTGCAGTTTTTCCGCAGTTTTGTACAAACGCCTGACTACAGCCGTTTCTCTGGCCGCTCTGTGTCTGCGCTCGCTGCGGCTGCCTCCTCTCCGCCTCCTCTCCCCCTCCTCTCAAACATGACACCGGCTTTGAGTGTGACCGGCTGATGATTGGCTGTTCTGCCTTAAGTCCCGCCTCTCTTGGTGTGTTAGATTTATCGGTCAGCTAGTGCTGAGGTGGCGGGAACTTATGGTTATTTACATCTCCCTTTTCCAGGTAATTTGAATTAGTGTTTATGCTTTCGTGGTTTTTAAATAAGCTTGATATGTGTTTGGGAAGATATTCTGTTTATGTTTTGTTGACATGTCGAGAATTTCGGTATTATATTTCGTCTTTTAGACTAATGCTAATTAGTTCTGCTTGCATTGTTCAGAATGAAGTACAGCTTCCATTGTTCAGAATGAAGTACAGCTTCCAGTCTAGTACTGAAATTGTTGTTGTTCTTCAAGGGATGACCCCAGAGTCATCAGCAGAGTCAGAAAGCAAAGGAGTTTCAGCAGCCTCCAGAGGCTGAAAACATGAAAATGGCAGCACCATGACCCAAACCGGCCTCAACAGTGTTGCTGTGTGCCATGTACATAAAGACAAGCTGGACAGGGTAAACAGAAAAAAAGATTGCTGAACAGTTTGTCTCCTGTAAGGAGGGCAGAAAGAGCACTTTTGGTTCTTTTAAATGAGAGGTAGTTGGTCATATGTTCAGTGGTCAGTTGGTTGCATTTCATATTCATTGTTTTTATTGTTAATAAACAAACCACATCCATCCATCCCCCGCACCTTTGAAAAGCTTGCTACGCCCCTGCGCGTCACCGCAGCATTTTAATGTCGCATTTTAAAGACATATGCCTATTTATTATTAAGTTGCCTTATTTGTCCAACACATCACATAAGTTGATGATGTAAGAAAGGTGTGTAACAAACAACGCGATTTCCTACCACTGCCTCTTGTAGAAAACACAACTAGCCTATAGCCTAGATCAGGGGTATCAAACTCAGTTCCTGGAGGGCCACAGCCCTGCAGAGTTAATCTATATATATACACTGCTCAAAAAATAAAGGGAACACTTTTTAATCAGAGAATAGCATCAAGTCAGTTAAACTCCTGGGATATTGATCTGGGGTGCGTTTCCCGAAAGCATCGTTTGCCAACTATGGTCGCACGTTCCATCGTTACCAATAGAGTTCAATGGACATTGCGATGAACTTGCGACCATAGTTGGCTAACGATGCTTTCGGGAAACGCACCCCTGGTCAGTTAAGTAACAGAGGGGGTTGGTAATCAGTTTCAGCTGCTTTAGTGTTAATGACATTAACAGCAGGTGCACTAGATGGGCAACAGTGAGACAACCCCCAAAACAGGAATGGTTTTACAGGTGGAGGCCACTGACATTTTTTCCCCTACTCATCTTTTCGGACTGTTTTTCACCAGTTTTGCATTTGGCTAGGGTCAGTGTCACTACTGGTAGCATGAGGCGATACCTGGACCCTACAGAGGTTGCGCAGGCAGTCCAGCTCCTTCAGGATGGCTCATCAATACGTGCCATTGCCAGAAGGTTTGCTGTGTCTCCCAGCACAGTCTCAAGAGCATGGAGGAGATTCCAGGAAGACAGACAGCTACTCTAGGAGAGCTGGACAGGGCCGTAGAAGGTCCTTAACCCATCAGCAGGACCAGTATCTGCTCCTTTGTGCGAGGAGGAACATGATGAGCACTGCCAAAGCCCTACAAAATGACCTCCAGCAGGCCACTGGTGTGAATGTCTCTGACCAAACAATCAGAAACAGACTTCATGAGGGTGGTCTGAGGGCCCGACGTCCTCTAGTGGGCCCTGTGCTCACTGCCCAGCACCAGGGAGCTCGATTGGCATTTCCTATTGAACACCAGAATTGGCAGGTCCGCCACTGGTGCACTGTGGTTTTCACAAATGAGAGCAGGTTCACCCTGAGCACGTGACAGACAGGAAAGGGTCTGGAGAAGCCGTGGAGAATGTTATGCTGCCTGTAACATCGTTCAGCATGACCGGTTTGGTGGTGGGTCAGTGATGGTCTGGGGAGGCATATCCATGGAGGGACGCACAGACCTCTGCAGGCTAGACAATGGCACCCTGACTGCCATTAGGTATCGGGATGAAATCCTTGGATCCATTGTCAGACCCTATGCTGGTGCAGTGGGTCCTGGGTTCCTCCTGGTGCACAACAATGCCCGGCCTCATGTGGCGAGAGCATGCAGGCAGTTCCTGGAGGATGAAGGAATGATACCATTGAAGGGCCACCACGCTCACCTGACCTACATCCAATAGAACACCTCTGGGACATTGTGTTTCGGTCCATCTGACATCACCTGGTTGCACCTCAGACTGTCCAGGAGCTCAGTGATGCGCTGGTCCAGATCTGGGAGGAAATACCCCAGGACATCATCCGTCGTCTCATTAGGAGCATGCCCCGACGTTGTCAGGCATGCATACAAGCACGTGGGGGCCATACAAACTACTGAGTACCATTTTGAGTTGCTGCAATGAAATTTCAGCAAAATTGACAAGCCTGCTGCATCATTTTTTCACTTAGATTTCTGGGGTGTCTTTGAATTCAATCCTCTGTAGGTTGATCATTTTCATTTCCATCAAACGATGTGGCATCCTTTCGTTCATAACACATTACCCAGTCCATATTAGTATAGATATCCAGCATGATATTTTTCCCCATTGAGATCTGATGTGTTTTCAAAGTGTTCCTTTAATTTTTTTGAGCAGTGTATATATATATATATATATTAGGGGTGTAACGGTACGTGTATTCGTACCGAACCGTTTCGGTACAGGGCTTTCGGTTCGGTGCACGTGTGTACCGAATGACTGCATGCAATATTTTGTGTGCGGAACATAGGTACATTTTCGTGTTTCTACACGAACATATTAAGTGGCGGAAGTCTCCGCGTTCAGCGCAAATCCCGCCCTGCAGCTGATTCTAATGTTTTACCCGTGTTTTACCCGTCGTCACTGTAACAATGAAATAGACTGCATGGCGAAAAAAAGCTTTTCCGCTTCGTGTGCGCCGCCGCACTCTCCGTTCCGTGGCGTGTGTGTGTGTGTGTGTGTGTGTGTGTGTGTGTGTGTCGACGACCCGCTGCGCTCTCTGCTCAATGTTCGAGTCCGTGTTTGCGCTGCGCGTTCTGCTCTGTCGTTAACGGCCCAAACACTCCAAGCATGTACCGATCACGCACTGGAAAAGCAAAGTCCGCTCAAATAAGGTGAAATTTCTCAGTAGTAACTTAGATTTCTGTTTGCTGAGCTGGTATAGTCATGCTGGCAACAATGGTAAAATGACCTGCTCTGATCACATGCTCTGGTAATAATAGCTTTGTACTATAGCTTTGGACTATATTTTATTTTGATAATTATTAAAAAAGTGGAAAAAAAAATCTTAAATTGATTATGTTGATTGATTATTGAAAAATAATAATACATTAATATATTTGTTTAATATTATTTTAATATAGGGCTATTTTCTGTTCCTGCACTGTAATCATAGTTATTTATTTCTATTTTTCATTATATTTTATTATGTGATATTGGTTTGAGACTGAGAGTATTTTATTTAGTGGAGAACTTTGCAGCAGTATTTTATTTCTTTTTTTTTTATTTTATATCTATTTTATTATATTTTATTAAAAAGTGTTTAAAAAAGTGTAAACAAATTGTTAAAAAAAAGTTTATAGTAATAAACAACCTGCAGTTTAATGTTTGCATTTCTTTCCCTTACTGTACCGAAAATAAACCGAACCGTGACTTTAAAACTGAGGTACGTACCGAACCGTGATTTTTGTGTACCGTTACACCCCTAATATATATATATATATATATATATATATTATAGGCCTATATTTGTAATAAGTCATTTCACGTCGCCATCTCGCATATTCTTGTCAGCTTACACTTCACATACCCTGTAATAGGCCTCTGTGGCACTTGGGCTTCATTAACTATGATAGTTTCATCAAATATTAAACGGTGTATCAATATCCATAAAAGTGAATCAAACACTTCTTACCATTAATGTGACTTTTGGTGCCTCATGGTTTTGTGTAGTGCTTTGTAGTCATTTTACAGAATATGTTACTTATTTTGGTTAAAAAAATTGTATTATTATGCCTGTTTCTTCTGGCATGCAGAAAAAGTCACAGGGAAAAACAATCCCCGGACATAGTCAAAAAAAGAATGTAAATTTACAAAAGGAATCGAGAGATGGGAATCCAAATTGTTGTATGACACCAAACCCATTTCAGCTTGTCTGGTCAAATGAAATCAGAAGTCACCCTTATCAGTCTCAGTCACACCAATGAATCGCCCACACTCTTTGACTAAACTTCTGATGCAACTGGAAATCTAAATCTACTAGACCGTCTTACTCAATCTCCAGTCTGCCAGGAAATAAAGCCATTCACAAGCACTGAAACAATGTTTCATGAGTTCACACTTACATATAATTAGAGGGAGTACAATTTGACGTGCTGTCCGGGGGGAGGGCTCCAAACTCGGAATTTGGCCTGGACCCAGACAGAGTACTCCTCCCGTGTATAGAAGTGGTTAGAACTAGAAGTGTGGTGGAGGGATGCTGATAAACTGGTAAGACTGCTGTATATACCTCTTATTGTTGATTAACTAAATGCTCTCCACTCGTGTTAATTATCTGAACGTGCTCCTCCCGAACTTTGTTAATAAAACATCATGTTGTGAATGTGAACTTCACATTTTGAAATCCATCATTAGGCCTAGTTGTTCATGTGAAACCGGTTATCTCTAGATATTTTAGAGAGTTTGTTTCTGGTTCTTTGTCAATTCACCTTAATTTATATAGAGCTTTTAAAGGAATACTTCACCGTTTTTTTTCATATTAAATGTTATTCCCTTAACTAAGACGAGTTGATACATACCTCTCTCATTTCAGTGCGTGCATTCAATTGCTCTGGCGCGCGGAGACACTTTGATAGCACTTAACTTAGCCCAGTTCATTCATTAGGATCCAAACAGAGATGAAGTTAGAAGCGACCAAACACCTCCACGTTTTCCCTATTTAAATACAGTTACACGAGTAGTTACACGACCAAGTATGGTGACACAAAATAAAACATGGAGCTTTTCTAAGCGGGTAAAAAGGATAACTATAATGTATGGCGGAATAGCACTTGTAGTTGGGAGTACTTCGACTCTGCGCAGTAAAAAGTCATGCTTGAAAAATCCTCTCCCCCTCTCTTCTGTCATTAGAACCAACCAACGTGACTTTTTACTGCGCAGAGTCGAAGTGCTATCAAAGTGTTAGCCTTTAACAATATAGATTGTTTAAAAGCAGCTTTACAGTGATAATAGGAAATTAAAGTAACAGCGATTGTTTTGACTTTACAGCAGCTCTAGAATAAAGTTATTATCCAGCTAAAGTTAGTTTTGATTGATTCACATCCATTGCAAAGATCATTAGTTATAAACTTAGGGGCCGCTTACACAACACTGTTCCAACAGAAAACGCCTGCTCATCCGCACAACAACAGTGCACGGCGGCTCGAGAACACAAACCCCAAAATAGTTTCCAAGCCCTGAAAAAACAACAACTTTGTTTGAGTTGAATGTGAAAGAAAAGTTTTCAGACGTTTACCAGCAAGATATGGGAAATTATAATCTTGCCAACATCTGAAAGGATTCCCAATTAATCTAATTTAATAAAGAAATATAAATTGTACCTCACCCCGGACAGAGATTGAGATGGCGCCGCTGCATGTCCTGCCATAGGCCTACCTCTCACTGCAGGCGGGCGTTATTCGATGTCGTCAGCATGAGATATCGGTTTATGAGATCGGCAAATTGAGAGATAGCCAATCCAGTCATTACAAGCAATTATTGGCCCGATAGAGATCGGTAGATGATGCTCCAAACAGATGCGGGAGCATCAGACTAGAATGACTAGTAACAAAATGCATACTTAAAAGTTATTGTTGTGACATTTACCCACCCCTAAACATGACGTTGAACAAAACAAACTGTTCTTGGTTGTACTTTGCATGTCAGTCAGATGGCCTCTTCCTACCTAAGTGGGCAAAGGTCTGACTATACAAGGTCATCATTTTAGCTGGGAAAGGTCAATTTGTGATCATTTATTCAGGTCATGCTATGTGTGTGTGTGTGTGTGTGTGTGTCAGGGCAACTGGAAAGTACCTTCTACTGGCTGCATGGGGAATATAGCTAAACTAAAGGAGCTAAAGGAGGACATCCAGTTCTCCTACTTTGTTAAATATACAAAATGTTAAATATCTTAGGACAGAAACAAAGGCCTGAGTCAAAGTCACAAACATTCATACTTCCATACTTGTATTAGACCTCTTTCAAAAAAAGGTAGGAACATTTAGGGAATGGTCTGTCAATTGTTACTGAATGCATTAAACAGAGAAATAATGTGTTTTTATATGCTGAGATATTGAGCAACTATAATAATAACAATAATAATAAACTTTATTTTTTATAGCACCTTTGAAAGTTACATCTCAAAGCGCTTCACAAAAATAAGAAAAAAATACAATAAAAATACAATAATGTAAAAGAAATGCATTCATAAAAGTGAAGTACATTCAGATATACAATACAAATAAAAACATGTTATCAAAACAATTCCTTAAGTAAATGGTACAGAAAAAATAGTTAGAAATAATCAAATAAAAGCTACCCTAAAATAGTACGTAGTCTGAAAATGTTTCAGATGAATTTTTTTTTTTTTTTTTTACAGTATTCTGGACATGAGGATCAAAAGTTAAATTAGCATCAAATATCACCCCTAATTTTTTTTTATTTAGTTTGAAACTCTAAAATAGAGCCATCCACATTTAGGCTAAGTCAAAGACCCAGCTTTACGTAGCTGGCGGGGTGAGCCAATGAGTATAACCTCTTTTTTTTTCTTTTTTTTTTGAGACATCCATTTTTTTTCTCAGAAAAACACTGAGACAGAAAGACAATAGCCACGTTATCATCAGGTTTTGAATGTAAATCTGGCTGTCATCTGCGTAAAAATAAAAGTTGACCAAGTGGAAAAATGTAGATGCAAAAGAGTAAAGGGCCCAAAATCCCTGAGGAACACCAGATTTCACCACACCAACCTCAGACCTGCAACCATGCACCCATATAGCAAAAAACTGCTTTTGATCTAAAAGGTAGGACTTAAACCAGTTTAGTGCAGTATCAGAAACACCAAGTTGGTATAGCATCGACAATGGAAATGGCAGGTTTCATTTGTGAAACCACATTGCTTAGAGAATGAAAGTCCAGTGTAGAGAAATTTGAGTGAGAGAAAAATCTGAAGTATTGAAAGGAGAAACAGATGAATGACTTGTAGTGATCATTTATTTCTACAAGTCATTCATATAATGCATTTACAAATACACTCAATCTTCGAGCTGAAGAAATCAAGAAACCAATTACAAAGGTGAGTTGAAGCAGGGACATTTGAGAGACTGTCACATTTGAGCAGTTTTTTAATCTAATAAAACAATTGTCTAGAGTTTCTTTGATTATATACAATTATCTTTGAAAAATAATCAGACCTGGCCGATACAATCTCAGACTTATATTATAGTAAGTGGTCTTCACGGGCCTGGTGATGAACATTGAACCCAGACGTATGCCACCTACGCTCCATTTTACGACAAGATGTCTTCATGGCACGCTGGTCTTCATTATTGGTCTTCATTATACCAGGGAGCAGAACGTACAAAGGAAACAGATCGTTATTTTAAAGAAGCAACTGTCCTTGTAACTCACACACTGCAGAGAAAACTGCCAACTATGCAGAGAGTTCAGGCAAAATCAACATCATACATTGTATGACGTTACAGACAGTATGTTTGACAAACCTGGGGTTTACAGAAAATTCCTGGAAATGTATGGGTGTGAGTAGGTATACAACCACATTCTGCTCCTGTGTGAACATAGAAAAGTCACAACAGAAAGATCTAAAACAAAAACAGGTTTAAATGGATAGTTCACTACACACAAAAATCCTGCCATCATTTACTAACCCTTATGTCATGTCAAACTTTATGATTTTCTTTCTTGGGCTCCAATGTTGTTCGGCTCCCAACGTTTTTCATCTTTTTGTGTTCTGCAGAAGAAAGAAATGCATACAGGTTTGGACATGAGGGTGAGAAAATGATGACACATTTTTAATTGTTACTTATTTGACTCTTACCTGGGCATGTTGCTTCAATTCCTTTGAAAGAAAATGAAAACTTTTATCTTTACATAATGTGACAAATATAGATTTATTGGATTATATTCGTACGCTGCCACACCCACATGTGTACAACCATTTATAATTTCTATTGACTTTTATCACAGACATGAAATGATCCATTTAATGACAACCACAGGCCAATCTTACATCCCAAAATACAATTCAAAATACAGGTTCTTGGTTGGCATGTATGGAATGAAGAATCATTAAAATTCATGGAACTGTCTTTGTTAAGAAAAAAAGGTTCTCTTGACTAAACAAAGGTTCTTTAAGAATCTTTCACTGGATCTTTGTAAAATATAGCAATGATGTGAAAACATGTTTGCTTCTTTCCGGCACCTTTATATATAAGAGTGATTGGCATTGGCAATTGGTGATTATTATTAGTGATAATAATAAGATAAAAAAGTTTGTTGACAAACTTTCAGTGTAGTTTTAAAAGCTTAAAGGTTTTTAGTTTTAATTAGTTTAAGTTTTAGTTTAGTAGTTTTAAAAGTTTGAAGGTTTTCGATTTGAAGTGATAATAATAAAAACACTTGTTAAAAATAAACTATTGTCAGTGAATATGAGGCTATAGTAATTCTATTTCCCTTTTGCTATACAATCTCAAACTTAATGAGCCAGAAAGTCTATGTGTGGATGATGAACAATTGTTACAGATTTCTATTCTCCTGGTTAGACTATATTCTTTGTATTAAAACATTAAAAACAATTACTTATCCTTTGCTGTAGACTAATGCTATTCGCGTTTTATTTCCAGAAATGCAGCTGGTGGTTCACTGGACTTGGAACCCTGACAGCAGTTTACTTAAGCATGAATTTTTTCAAGTAAGGTTATGCAACTCTGTTTTCTGAACTGTGGATTACTATGCTGTTTGGATAAAGAAAACCGAGGACTACTTGTCTGAAAATGGACACCAGCTTGGTAAGGCATGCATTTTATTGAACATTTGACTTGATAAACGAGTGTATTCAAGTATTCAACATCACAACAAATGTCTGCGTATTCTTAACTGGTCGGTGGATGTATTAAGTTAAAAAAAGGTTAAGCTCAATTGAAAAATACAAACTAAATGCATGACATTTATATTTGAAATGAGTATCATTATTCTGAAACATTTGTAGGATGCACAAAAAAAACAAAACAAAAAAAACAACAGATGTGTAACAGTTGTTGAGCCCTTACCACCAAACTTGACATTGTAAGTTCATGCTTTTTAAGATTTGAAGTTGCTTTTATACTGAATGGACTAAAATTGACTTAATTTATTTATTTGATGTAATGTAAACTTTTTCTACATTTGATAGCTAAACCGACCTTTAAAATATTTTTGTCTGACAAAATTGAAGTTGGATTTTTCACAGTGGCTGTTGGCATGTTACACGCAGGACTACTCTTCCCTTGTTTTATGTTATGTTTTTTTATGATTACACCATAAGTAATGTCCATGATTACGCCATAAGTAATGTCCATAAATATTTGGGGGGAGAAATCAAATATAATTCTCTAATATTCTGGATAAAGTTGCACGCATTAAGCAATATCTTTGTACTTTATGTTGTAAGACAAAAAAGCATTTCCATTGATTTGAGCCACTTGATTTTACTATGCTTTGATCTGTGTGGAAGAAATTAGTCATGAGCTTTAAATAGTGTCCATAAAAGAGTAGATAGCATATGTCACTGTTTCCAGAAGTAAATAAAATAAATTGTATATGTGACACGTGTAGGATGATTTATGGCTTTTTTAATTTTTTAGATAAATTCAGATATGGAGAACCAATTGATGATATTGTGTGTTGAATGAGTTGGAGACCCCCTTACATTTGTATTTGTGAGCATAGCTGTCAGCTATCTGGCATTATGGGTTACTTGGCCCATGTCATAGGTGAGCGTTGATCTACTTTGGCATAGAAAATAGGCATCAAATTCAAAAGAATCATTGGTGCATGTTGATTCAGAGTTTTTTTTTTTTTTTTACCTTAAAGAGTGTGATGGATTGTAGGGCGATATAGAAGATCAATTAAATACACAGGAGCTAAACCATTTAGGGCCTTATCAGGTCAGTAGCAATACTTTGTAATTGAAATGGAACTGGTTACCTATTACCAGTGTAGAGATCATAAAATTGGTGTTATATGATGATATTTTCTTGACCTGGTAAGAACTCTAGCAGTTGCATTTTGGACTAATTTTTAGCTTGTTTAAGCTTGTTTATTAAGGATGCAGCAGGACATCCAGCTAGTAATGCATTACAGTAATCCAGTCTAGAGGCCATGAATGCATGAAACAGAATATAAACAGAAACAGATAGCATTTGCCGTAGCTTAGCACTGTTTCTGAGGTGTAACATATGAAATATGATTTTCGAAAGTTGCTGTCAAATATAACACCCAGGTTTTTACTGTAGAGGATCAAGTAACAGTACATCCTTCTAAATGCAAATTGTAGATTCTGTGTACAGGTTTTTGGTCCAATAAGTAATAGGCTACCTCAGTCTTATCTGAATTTAATAGAAGAAAATTACAGGTCAACCAATATATTATATGTTTACCACACTCTGTCAACTTGGATAATCTGGTCCTGATGAAATAAAACTAAGTATCAACAGTGGACACTATTTCCATGTTTTCTTATAATATTACCGAGTGGCACCATATATATTGAAAATAACAGAGGGCCTAACACAGATCCTTGCAGCACTCGATAATTTACTGACGTTATCTTTTACGTCCCCTTTTTTTAACCCATTTTTAAACGGGGTTTTTCCCGTTTAAATGGACAAAATGTTAACGGTCTGATAGGTATGATGTAAACTACTTTAATGACTGTCCCTGAATACCAGTTCAATCTTGTAGTCATTCTAAGAGTATCTTATGGTCTATTGTGTGGAATACAGCACTAAGATCAAGTAAAACTTGTTTTGAGATACAGGCTTGGTCAGAAGCTAGAAGTATGTCATTTGTAACAGACGTTAATAATACTGAGAATAATAAGTTATATAATACTGAGAAGAGGCTCTTCTGCTACAGGTAACAACTCTTTCAGTAGTTTAGTGGGTATTGGATCTAATAAACATGTTGTTGGTTTAGATGCAATGATAAGTTTATTTAGCTCTTCTTGTCCTATAGTTGTAAAGCACTGCACTTACATAGTTTGACCAACTTGTAATGGAATACTCAGTTCAGGTGATGTCAGTTTATTTGTTAACCCAGCCACTGTACTAAACAAAAACCTTGTATTGTTTTGGTTATTTTCTATGAGTTTGCGGAGATGCTCATCTGGGACATGTGGGACATGCTGTCTTTCTACAAGATTCTAAAGACGTCTAAATGAGTTTGTTTCCATTTACGCTCAAGATTTTGAGATTCTCTCTTGATAGCGTGAGTATTACTGTTGTACCATGGTGCAGTACATTTCTCTCTAACATTGTCTTCTCTCTAACCTAATCTAATGGGTGCAACAGTTTCTAATGTACTAGAGAAAATGGTGCCCATACTCCTAGTTATTTCCTCAAGTTCATTTGTGTGTTTGGGTGCACTGAGCGGCTGAGACAGATCATGCAGGTTATTTGTGAATCTTGGGTTGGGATAATTGTTCTACCTGGTTGATAACGTCATGTTTATGGAAAATATCAGTAGCACGCCGTATGGACATTACAAGGTAGTGATCAGTGATATCATCACTTTGCTGTAGAATATCTATCAGTATGATTGGTTCCACGTGATATAATTAAATCTAGTGTCTAGTGACGTTTTGCTTGACCCCACAGGAGTTTAGTAAATCTGTAAACAAAACCCATTAGCACATCATTTGTATTATCTATGTAAATGTTACATTTCAATCACTCAAGTCTTCCAACAGACAGTCATAACAAAAATAAAAATAAAATGTTTTGTTTAGTCAGGGATGTCACCGAATAATGATTGCCCACTCACTGAAGGGGTGGATTCCTGAGCTCCCCCTCTCTTGCAGTCTTATTGATAATCTCTAATCAGTCTTACTTTTCCAATGTCATTTAGTAATAGAAATTATGGATGACTCAAGAAAAGTGACAAATGAATCTCCAAACATCAGTGTAAAGTTTAGTCACAAATTTGAGCATGTTACCACTAATGAATTCTTTGCCTTGAGGAGAAAATAGAAAGTGGTGTGGTCTGTACCCCTCCATCATATAATTACGGTTCATTCCTCCTGCATCATTTCCTGTTCTGTGATTGCTGAGGTGATGTATGAGGTGATCTTATACTGGCATGTGATTGCATGGATCAGCAGTAGACAAAGTTTGATTTTTTGTTAACTTGGTAACCTACAGCTGTAACCTCTGACCAGAGCTTAAAAATCACATGCTTTGGGAATTCCCAGCACTAGGCTAGTTATTTTGTTACTGTTGTGACAAAATATGAGGTGTGTGCTGAAAATATCTGTTTCAGTATTAAAGGTCTGTGATATTCCTTGCATACACGATATATATAAAGCATGCATGTGGGGGGTCATGGGAATAATACTTTTATAAATTGCAATCAACAAAAAACACCCCCTAGTAATAAGCTTTCTCCGAGAGGCGTGGCGGCTGAATCCTCCTCACCATGCCAGAATGGGACTTATCATCAGTGCTCAGTGCGCTGTCTGATCCACCCTTCGAGCTGGCCCAATGTCACACAGGATTGTGGAAGCTGTGTGTCTAGCTTATGCTCCCCGAGGAGGACTCGACTGCCCAATGGGAGTGCGTGCCCACTCCACCAGGATTTTGGCATCTTCATGGGCCTGGGTTAATGGTATGTCTATTCAGGACGGCTGGTCGTCTCAAAACACTTTTGCGAGATTTTACAACCTGGATATTCCCTCTTTTGCACCGCACGTTCTGTCCCTGCAAGAGAAGAAGGCTGAGTAGCCATTAGACGACCTACCCGGCGCGTGTTTCAACTAGGTCGTCTCTAGGCGGCGCTGCTGGAGGCCGAGGAGGCTGTGAATTCTCTCGCGTTCGTGGGTAACTTAATAGCCAACCATCAAGTAAACAACACACAATCATAAGTATTGTTCCCGTTTATTTCGAGGAAAAGGGTTTCCCCTATAATGTCTCGTCCCTCCTCTCAGGGAACCACGGTTACGTCGAGCAACCGAGGCGTTTTCTGTGGCTGAATGAAGACAGTTGAAAACGGTCCAGAGCAAAGGGAGTGACAAAAGTAGGTGTGCTCTGACAGACAGCTTTCGCGGCCAATGATAAAGACCTTTTGGCACACCTCCACCTTTCGTCACACCCATTACTCCAACTTGCAGATACCCTAAATATGACATTGAAAACAACAAACTTGGTCGCTTTACATGTCAGTCAGACGGTCTCTTCGTGAGCAGTCCTTGGCCAACTGAAGCGACTATAGAGCCTAGACCTTCCTGTATTCATACAACACTGTCAATGTCCACCACAGATATTTCAAATATGACTTTTCAATACAGATACAAACAAAGTGCTGTACTATTATGTGATTCATATGTGCACATTCAATTTCTGCAACACTAACCATGTTGTGTCATGAAGTGTTATGTTACTCATTCATCATAATGTCATTCACACCCAGAATTGCAAGCCTATTACTTTGTCTATTATGCCATTGCATAATACCCAATGCATAACACAATGCATAACAGCCATTGTCTTAATACTTGAACTATATCTTTAAGTATTTTGACAATAATTAGATATATGTCAAAGTAATCAGTGAAGTTTTAATGAACAAAAGATAAGAAAGGGAAATACTCAAAAGAAGGATCTGTAAAGCTGCTGTTGTAAAGCTGTATGAATAATACTTGGATGATGATTTATCTGTTCTCCTCAAATTGATTGAGGATATTGATGATATTGTGTTGATTGAGCTTGATGACCTCAAATTCCCACTTAAGTGTCAGAAAGACCCACCAGGGGTGTATTTGTGAGCAGCTATCTGACATAAGTCACAGACTTGGCCCATGTTAGAGGTGAGTATTGATTTACTTTGTAAAATGATCTGAAGAAATAAATAAGTCATGTAGACATAAAAATTATCTTAAGGAAACCACAAGATTTTGCACTTAGTCAGCAGGGGATTTCACAAAATGAATTGAGCATTATGTGTATAATGCTTGCAACTGAATGCATCAATAAACCACTAAATCTAAATGGCTTTAATTGACCATACTTTTCATTATCATATTAATTCACATTATATGAAATATTTACAATAGAAGAGCTATACAATATACATTTTTAAGCTTTTATATTCAGTATTGGCAAGAGGAAATTACCCATATGAATAAATAAGGGGCATTTTTAACCAGCAGTATAGGAGTAACATCAAAATTAGGTCAAATTCAGAGTCTTATGCTGGTATTGTGTAAATAACTCTGTCATCATCTCCACATAAAAGAATTTACATAAATTATATCACATCTGTACAAATTACTTCACGGCCTATGTTGGGAGGGGTGCACTGTGCATCTGAAAAGTAATGTACTGTGTTAATATAACACAGTACATTGCTTAACACAGTTGCTACATTGCTCATTTACTGTGTTAATTTGTTATTGTGAAATGAGAATTTTTATTGTATTCATTTTGGGGGTGGGCGCTTATAAGCTCTTTTGCTTCGGCCCACTCCTTTTGAGCAGAATGGTTACTGCTCAAATAAATAAATAAACTAAACTAAACTAAACTAATATAAAGGAAGTTTCTAAGTTGACTTTTCGGTTACGCAGTACATTGTGGTTTTGAGTTAAAGGAAATGTCCGTAAAGGTAGCGGATAATTGTCCTCCTGGCAGAAAATTAGCTTTTCCATTTTCTCTCTCTCTCTCACACAGTGTGGGGGTTGCTGAAGAGAGTCTCAAATTTAATCATATTTTCATTATCAAATAATTTTAAAATGTTGACTTTTTTGGTTGCTTTTCTAGATGATACGCAAAGATTATGTGCAGGAACTATCATTACTGTAATGATGATATGGACCATTAGCCTGGCTAACATCAGCTAATGGACCATCATTGCGGTTCACAATTACGTTTACCAGCTACTATAAATAGCGCATATTCTTCTTGAACAGAAGTTCAGGAAGTGTGAGTGTACTACTTCCTGTCTCTCTTTATATCTCATGAGCCTGGGACGTGGCCATAAGAACAAATCATAATATAGTAAACAGAGCACATCTCTGACCAGAAAAAAAGGAGGATGATAAAATCAGTTCTTCTTTAGGAAAGACCAGAGAGTGATTTTAAACTTTCTCTCATCGGTCAGTACAAATATGGACAATATGGCAAACAAGATGGGAAAATGGTAAATGGATGCATTTTTTTTTAAACAGTAGGGTTTGCAAATGTTAGTCACTCTCACAATTGTGGCAAATGTCGAACTACACTGACTCTTTTCAAGCAAGCATTGTGGATCCAGTAGAAGTTTGAAAAAAGTGTTACAGCCCTGCCCGTCTGGTCAATCATAATATTTCTATAGTTCTTTTAACATGTAGATAAAAAGTCTAGTGTTATGTGTCAAGTTATCAAAAACAACCAAACACCCTCAGGCCATTGTGGCTGTGACATATGTGCAAAGTTCCTTTCAAGGTGCAAAACTATTGACAAGATAGTCTCACTTCCCTATTCGCATTAACTTGTGTAGCCATTTATCAAAACTTATTTCAAATATCATAAAAAATGTGATAAGCAAAAGTACAAAAATCGTATTGTTTTTAATCTTATTGTGTCTGTTTTTTAAATGTTGTTTACAAACTTATTTGTATAGATGAGCTTTTAATATTTTGTGATGTCTTTTTCTGTGTTTTGGGGTTTGATATTGTACTTGTATTACATTTTGCTTGTTCATATGTTGTGTATAGCTCTTCATGGCTTCTTAATTGTGTTCTTATATTGTGTAAAGCACTTTGTGTGTGTGTGGCTTTAAAAGTGCTATATAAATATAATTTTACTAACTATTGCAAATGTCGTATTTGCTTCAAACTGCACAGTTTTGTTTCATAACAACATTATGTAAGAACTTAGAAAATGATAATGCAATAAGTGTTCTGGGCATAAATAAAAGGCATAAATAATTAGGTCAACACCAACATAGACAAAGCAAAAGAATCAGATGTTTTGAGATTTATGATTGTGGACATAAATGTGTAGCTATATTTGACACTTCTCGGAAGCTAGAAAATATTTCATTATGTAATGGTGGAATAAAAGTGATGGATGACTCAGCAAAAAATGGTGAGAAGAGTATTGAAGATGCACTATTTTATCACACCAAACAGGGGACATGTCTAAGGAAGTGTGATGAGCACATAGTAAGTGGTGTGATTGTTTATCTGGCATATGAGTGGCTAAATTAACTGTCAGACCATCCTGCATCATTTCCTGAGGTGGTGAGGTAATCTTACTGGCACATTATCATTCAGACAGTGAAAGCTACTTTGGAAAAAAAAACTTTTACAATATTTTGGTCTTTTGTTGCTGCTGGTTACATAAACAAATGTTTCCTGGCAGGGTGATCATCTGATCAACAGTTTCCCGGCAAACATATGTGTGCAGATTCTTAAATATTGCAAAACAGCTAGCCAATGAACTGGAACTGGTGGTTTTAGCCAGCTCTGGTCATTTAAGTGTATACTATATGTCAGGCCATAAACTGTCTCTGGGTGTGCAGAATATACCGCCCTGTTAAATTTATTTACATTAGTTAATGCATTAGGTATCATGAACTTACAATAAACAATACGTATTGTAATTACGAGATTTACGAGGATGTGAATGATTTTTACAAGTTGAAATCTCATAATTATAACATCACGTGAACGCATGTCTACAATCCAATTAAGCCATTCGAGAGGATTTATTAAAGTATCCTTGCTCATGACTCCTCAAGGAGCTTTCTCACTCCTCATTCCTCACCTCATGGTGAAAAGAATTGAAATACCCTTCAAGATGATGGAGTTCGGTTGGTTTCTGGGTCACAGGTTGAAGGACGGAGGAGAAAACGAGGCAACGTCAATTTGAGTATTGAGAAGCACCCATACTATATAGAACGCACTTTTTTAACGGTTGCGAAGGACATTTAAATTCAATTGTAATACCTACTCAGACAGTATGCGATTTTGGATGCAGCGTTACTCCCAGAACAGATGTTTGAGGGGGAAAAAATAGAAGTTATTAACCTTATTAAATGTTTTCATTAAATAACCTAATCAAAACCTAATGCATTAACATTAACAAAAAAAAAACCTTATTGGGTGCCAATTTTTTGAGATGTAAATACATATTAATTTTGAAATGTTACATTCGAGATCAAATTCACTGTTCAGATGTGATTAACTGATTGAGACTGAGGGTATATTGTATTGACAGGGCACTGAATGAGCTGGAGACCTCAAAGACCACTTCAATATCAGACAAACCCACCAGAAGCATATTTCTGAGCTCAGCTTTCTGTCAGATGACATAAAGAGTTACAGACTCGGTCAGTGTTAAGGGTTAGTGAGTCATCAGCCAATACTCTTCTCAGCTGCACTCTTATCTTATCTGAGGTGTAGAAAAATAAATCAGGCACACACTGAAATGTTCTTATAGTATTTTATTAACAGAAATCCAAGACAGAAGTGCTTAAAAAGGAGAACATCATTACAAAGAGTAAGTGATTCCATGCAATACAATAGCTAAGCAAATATTATTAAACATTATTCATGACACGTATAAATGTTTTAAACAGACATTTGATACAAATCTGATCAAATCTATCGGTGCCAGTTTCCTTTCCTACAATGTGATAGTGAACACCACATTAATAATTCTAATAATTTAATTTGTTACATTTATATAGTGCTTTTCTGGGTACTCAAAGATGGAAGGGGGAACTCCTCAACCACCACCAATGGAGATGACACAATATACAGTAAATCAATGGCTACAGTATAGGGAGGAAATAACTTTGTCAGCATATAGCCCATATAGAGAGCATTTTGATTCAACACCTGCCCCCCCACACCCCTTTAATGTAGAATAATACATGCAGATAATGTTAGTTATTGTATATTTTTCAAACACACATTCAAATTTGATGGCAGATCTGAAGCAGTGTTAATGCTAAGAGAATTTAACTAGTAATGCATTAGATGTGATGTGTACTCACTGGCACAGCATTTCATTTAATTTTGCTTCCACAGCAGCAACTAACAAAAATACTTGCCCTAGTCATACAGTTACTTTTATCCACACTATAGTGCTATGCAATCCACCAAGTTCTTTTCCACAAACCAAGTTATCCTATAAGTTAAATATATTAAATATAAGTTATCCTATAAGTTAAATATATTAAGTTACAATATAATTTAGTTGTATATTTATAGTTGTACTTGCATATCTATATCTAACTATCTATCTATCTATCTATCTCTATAAATCAATCAATCTATATATATACACATACACACACACACGCACACACGCGCACACACACACACGAAACTCAAAAAATTAGAATATCGTGCAAAAGTTATGATTTTGATGATTATGACTTACAGCTTATGAAAACCCCAAATTCAAAATCTCAGAAAATTTGAATATTACATGAAATCAATAAAAAAATGGATTTTAACTACAGAAATGTCGGCCCTCTGAAAAGTATAATCATGCATATGTATATAGTTATATATACATAATATATTAGTTCACCTTTTAATTTGAATTACTGAAATACATGAACTTTTGCACGATATTCTAATTTTTTTAATTTCACCTGTATGTATGTATACATGAATAAATCGTGTGTGTGTGTGTATGTATGTATGTATGTATGTATATATGTATGTATGTATATATGTATGTATGAATATATGTGTATATGTATATATGTATATATATATACACACACACACACACACACACACACACACACACACACACACACACACACACATATTCAGTTATATATATATATCATGCCCGTTTGCATAACGGACACAAACATTTTTTTATGATAAAATATTTTCAATATACATTGTTTTCATATGTGCACCTTTTGAGTGGACACAAGGAGTATTTATTTATAAATATATGGTTCAATGATATATAACTAAAAAATATAATTACTTCATCATGTAGCTTTGTGTAGGTTAGTTAGAGTCTCAATTACAATTTAATTGACAAGAAACAAAATCCTGCAAGCTATATCCTTCGGATGAGACGTTAAACCGAGGTCCTGACTCTCTGTGGTCATTAAACATATTTGCCCCTTGGCCCCTGTCCATCATTGCCTCCTAATCATCCCCATACTGATTGGCTTCATCACTGTCTCCTCTCTACCAGTAAGCTGGTGTGTGTTCTGGCACAATATGGCTGCCGTCACATCATCCAGGGGGATGCTGCACATTGGTGGTGGTTGAGGAGATTCCCCCTTCCATGTAAAGCGCTTTGAGTACCAGAAAAGCGCTATATAAATGTAACGAATTATTATTATTATTTATTACATGGCTTGGTTGAATTCCAATGTAGAATGCGGTCTGTTATTTCTTGATAACAGACCGCTGCGAAGTATAACACACCGTTGCCATGAAAAACAGAGCGTTGCTATGGACGCGGAACGGACTATTTTCTTTAGCGGAAACAATACAATCTTTTTAAATCAATAAACTCCTTTTTAAATCAATAATTTGTGTCAAATTATTGATTTATTTGGTAGGTAGCCATGTAATAAGCGGGATAATGTAGAGCGAGGCGGTTGTTATAGCGAATACAACCCCTTCAGGCTGATTCAAGACCCTGATCAGCCTGTCGGGGTTGTATTCGCTATAACAACCGCCTCACTCTACATTATCCCTTACATAGCCAGCATAAATAGAATAATAGAGCTAATAGTATGGTTATGGCCTTGCTATATGAAAGATAAGAGTATAGTTATGAAGGATTGAAGATGAAATGCCCAGGTGCAATGATGTAACTTCTGTGCTTAAATAAAAAGGAAAGGGAAAGCCTTTTAGAAACTGTAGGTGCTGTTTGTACTATAATTTACTGCTTAATATAATGTAGTTTATTTCAAAGGATAATAGCAAAGATAATGATTTGGGCTATTCATAAACATCCTTCCTGCAGGATTTGACAAAATACCAATGATGCTACATACCAGATTCAAAGATTAGTGGGATCTGTACTGCCAGAAGAATATCCTCGCAGACGCCTATAAGCACAGAATTACACAAATATTAAAAGACAAATATTACTCATAGCCATCTGTTTATCTTGTTCATGCCAGTTTTTAAGAGGACCTTACCCTTGTCTTTTCTGACAAAGCACAATGGTGACAGTGACAGTCACCAACACCACAAAAGCACTTGCTCCAATCAGAACACCAATGCCCCAGTTAGGAAAACCCACTGGGAAAACAAGCAAACATAAAGACACAACAGAGAGGTGTGAGAATATTAGAGCACTTTAAGATAAAGTACATCATTTAACAAGAAAAAAATCAATGGCAAAATATCTTCTTTCTTGCACAGAAGAAAAAGTCATACAGATTTGGAACTATTTGAGGGAGATAAAATGATGACTATTTTTAATTTTGGGTGAACTGTCGTTTAAAAAAAAAAATCATCGTTTACACAAATACACACAAGGCTTTCATTAATTGCTTTGGCTGTAATAAAACAACCTCTGAAATCCCTGTGGAGAACCTTCAGCATATCAGTCAGGACCCCAAAGTAAAAATCCCATTCATTTTCTATATTGATACTTTGCAGTCACGTGATATCTGGCGGGCAACAAACGCGGTTAGTGCATCCAATCGCACAACAACTATCTGGAATGTCGCGTACACCTCAAAACACCAATTTTTGTATATTAAAACTGGCAACGTCCTGGCAAGATCCTTGATTAGTTTACTGGTTTTCGTTGCTAGAGAATGACGTTCTTGCCCGCCAGCCAGTACAACTGACGTCACGTGCAAAGTATCAATAGAGGAATATTAAAAAAAAAAAAAAAACACTAACATATCTAAAATTAAGTAATAATATATATGCTGTAGAAGATACAAGTGAGTTATTTATGAGTGTTTTTTTTTTTTTAAAGAAAAAGTTTAATAGAGCCAAATTTTCGGTGAACAACTACATTACCCACAACAAGCTCTTAAGGCCTATTTATACTTCTGCGTTGAACTTACGCCGTAGCTACGTCGTAGGCTGTGTGTAGCGCGCATACCCTTCGGCGTACCCTGACGTGCACCTCTCCAAAAATGTAACAACGCGTCAACTCTACACGTACGCAAGCACTGTGATTGGTCTGCTAGGACCACTCCCTCGGGTTTCACATGCTCCCTCTGCAAGTGTAATTGCGCGTCAACGCGGACAACGACGCAGAAGTTTAAATGAAAACCAACGCGTTGCCTACAGCGTAGAGGCTCCGGCGTAGGTCCGACACAGAAGTATAAATCAGCCTTTACTTTGAAACAGAGCATGTGCCAAAAATGCTCAGCAGTTACAGTCCACTTCTGAATCTTTGTAAGCTACGTAATTATGTCAGTATGTCTACGCTCTTAAACTACATACATATTTGAATATTTAGCAATAATCTTCAAATATATTTATACGTAGTTTATATTGTGCCCTCATTTTTTATTCGAGACTCTCGTTCTCAATGGTTAGTTTGGTTCATAAACCTTTACAGATATTTCACAAATCCTTATGAAAAAAAAAATAATAGGAAAAAATGTTCTAAAGTTGCTGGAAAGCAGGAGGTCACTGTTGCAGTCCATTTTGCTCAAAGGATGGTGTTTGCTTGTGTTATGTTCACATTGTTGCAAGTTTGCTATGCTAAAGAACTTACAAAAAAATTACAACATGCATATGCATTCTGGTTTCTGAAACAGGAAACTAGCTTGTTGCTATTTTGGACTACAGAAAATGTTTGAGTGTACAGTGGCAACACTTTATTTGAGCACTTTCATGTTAACAGCTTGATAGGTCAGCGCTATAACATAACATAAGCAGTTGACCTTACCTTCAGGAAGTGTTGGAGGAGGAGTGGCATCACCTGAAATACAATAATTTCACTCAGTGCACATACTAATGTGCATTCTGGTTTCTGAAACAGGATACTAGCTCTTTGGCCTAAAAAGGGCTATTTTGGACAACAGAAAATGTTTGACTGTACAGTGGCAACACTTTATTTGAGCTAGAACATAACATAAGCAGTTGACCTTACCTTCAGGAAGTGTTGTCGGAGGAGTGGCATCACCTGAAAAACAATAATCTCACTCAGTGCACATACTAGGGCAATCTCAAGTCTTTTGTTCTTAGTCACGTGATATTACTATGAGCTAAACTGGGTGTACAGAAGATTAAACACCTGCTTCAACATTTATTGGTAAAAAAATCTGTACAGCATAAAACTATCATAAAACAAAATCTCAAGACAGAAAGAATCAAACTGAAAGTAATTTGATTTGTTATGGGAAACTGCTCTACATGTATGCTTGTATTGCAGACAGCAAATTCTTAAGAGAGTAAGAAGTATCCTATTGTCAAGGTAAACGGGCATGATTTAAGATTGTGTAGTCATAGTAGTAAATCAATTACTTACAAGAGCATAGCTGCTTTTCATTGATCTGCAAAATAAGTAAAAACAGAGCCCATCATGAAATCATAAAGTGCAAATGTCAGCTCATAATTCAGTTATGCAATTAAATTAATTTAAGGGCCTAGCAGAACATAAAAATTCACAATATTAAAACAAATACATTGCCAATGGGGCAGATGAGCAGACATTCAAGTTTTTCAGGGCAGGTCTGTAAGATGGCTGTGTTCGCTGTTGCCTTAACAATTGGTGGTATGAATTTCATAATTCCATTAGCATCAGAAAGTCCAGCCAGTTTTTCCTGATCAGGAGAGGGAGAGAGGATGGCAAGGCATAAACATAAACAAGAATAAAAAATGTATACATTTGTTTTTACACTGAAGCTATGTGCAATGAATTGTTTATAACACACATTGTTGGGAAAAAAAACACTAGTAACCATTTCATCTTTAGGTTTTAACTAACAACCCTAGTCATCCGAATTTCTGCTTGATTACTCATAAAATGTAGTCAGGTCTTAATTTAACTCACAATTCTCACAATCTGACTTAACTAAGAACACAGAAACAATTGTACTTTGATTCATTGTCTTGTTTCATCACCTAACCTCTCTAAAAATTAAAGGTCATGAACTGTCCTGGCATTCTCCTGTAAAATATCATGTAAGTGATTTCAAAGTGCCCTGAGGCACCATGCTTCATAAAAGTGTACAGTGCCCTTTTTCCTTTCAACTAAGAATTCTTCCAGTTTCCAGCTTTTGTCTTAACTGTCAACAGAACATTTTCCCAGAAGCATTGATTTTGTGTGCCTTTATGGGCAGGGCACTTGAGCAACCCACACTTCCAACCTTATCTCCTGATTCTGAATTGACTCCAGTTATCTTGTGGAGAAGTCAGACAGACATTCACTTACTTTTTCCAATAGTTGGCCTTTTTAATGATCACTCAATGTCTTCAATAAAATGTTCAATAGAAAGTACAATTGTTTGTGTGTTATTAGTTAAGTCAGATTGTGTTCGTCTTTAATTGTGACTTGGATGAAGATCAGACCACATTTTATGAGTAATCAATGCAGAAATCCAGATATTTTCAAAGGGTTCACAAATGTATTCTTAGCACTGTATGTTTTTTTAAGACATAAAATATTTACATCTACAAGCCATTGGGTCTCGCAGTCACGGATGTCCCCCTTAACTTCATATGAAGCATTAAAGGAGAACTGTCCATCATCCAGTCTCCTCCCTGTGCACTGCAGGGCATCAGCTGCCTGTGATGACAGTAGAAGCACGGCCACAACTGAAAGAGGAAATGAACAAAACAATCAGGTTCATTTGAAATGTTACAAAAATTAACACACAAAAAGCCTATTCAAACTATTTTTGAGGCCAATGACCCCCAATGTCATGATCCCCTGTTAAGAACCCACTTTCTAAAAATTTTGAGATAACTACATATTTTAAGATTAATTTATACAGTGTGAGTAAAAATGGTGATGTTGAAAAAAATACTGCCATTTATGCTGTCATTTGTAGTAGGCTATTTAATATTTAAGAAAGCATTATCTGGAGAATATTATTCAAATATTGGGTCTACTGGTATACTGGTCTAGAGAGCCCAATCTCTCAATTTTGACAAACACACACATGTATTATCAGCAGATGACAAGAGCTAAATTACAGCTCAAGTGTTTACACCATAATCAAAGGTCTTTCATAAAGAGTAACACTTAGTCATCATGACACTACAGTTGACAAGCTTTGTTAACAGCGGCTTTCATGCTAATCATGTTTAAACATCCTTTGATATGTGATCAATAAATATGAGATAAGGTTTAGACCAAGCGGCAGCCAATACAGAAATGATTTAAAGGCAGGGTAGGCAGGTTTTTTCTAAAAAACTTTTACCCAAATTTGTTTAAACTGTCTTTATATACCAATACATAATTAAAATGTAAGTACTCTAAAAAAGGAGAGTATAAAAATTGAGTGTCTGTCCTCTCAGGGCTGCAATAAACACAGCTACTTATTCCATTCACTCCCACCCCCTCCCTTCTGGGCTCCTTCCAAAGCCACGCCCCCAACGACCGCTCAGCTGGAGGACGCGTTTGCCAGCGCCTAGCGGAGAGGAGCGCAGTGCATGTAGTGACATCATGTCAGAATCACATGTAATAAAATACCTAACTTTATCATTATGAATATAAACAACTGACATGGCTGTTAGTACTCACAGAGAGAACAACCAGCGCTGTATTTCAGTTGGATTCCTATGTGAACATGCACTATGGATGTCTGACAATTTCGTTGCTTTTTGGAGTTTTCATATTTAAAGGTGCTCTAAGCGATGTCACGCGTTTTTTAGGCCAAAACATTTTTTGGCACATCCAGCAAACATCTCCTCACTATCCGCTAGCTGCCTGTCCCCTTTTTAACTAGCAGAATAGTACAGAGTCACGATGCACAGTCTCACCTGTAGCTATGTCTTTTAACTATTATAATATTTCGAAGGGCGAAAACAGGAACTTTAACTATTGGCTTTACATCTGTCACTACATATACATCGGTCGCACACTTTAAGCTTCGATCACGTCGAGCTAGGGGCGTGGTTTCAGCACCCACCTCTTTGCCCATTCTCTGTTATCCGGGAGTGACGTGCGATGACGCGCAGCCAAGATGGCGACGGCCGACTCTGCCCTCTTTTGGCTTCAAAAATGCTCCTCAGAAACCTAGGGTGACGTCTCGGACACTACGTCCATATTTTTTTTTACAGTCTATGGTTTACTTTAGGCAAACGTGTCTGGCCATGACTAATGTTTAATCTTCACTCAAACCACACGATGAATAATACTTATCTTTCCTCGGTTTTAACCACACATAATTCAGTTTGCTGCATGTTTGTCCCTCTGCTACAGCGTCAAAGTATACTTTCAGCAACCACTGGGGATCATTTCACTTGTACTTTGATAAATAAATAAATGACAGTATTGTTATATTTCAAAGTAATTCCATTCAATAATCCATTCTAACAGATTTCCCCCTTGTATATTCTGATATATGAAAAGTAAATAAACCATTACGGTTTCCTCCTGATTGTGCCAATGAGGTATATAAAATGGTTTGGTACAAGACACTGCAGTAAATAATGGTTACATTCAAATGAATAACTTTGTGTAGATACTGGGCTGCGTTTCCTTAAAGCATCGTAAGCCTAAGTTGATCAGATCATTGGTGGCAGTTGTTCTAAAATCAAATTAGGCTTATGATGCTTTTGGGAAGTGCAGCCCTGTGTGTACACAAGCATAGACAGCTTTTACTGAAGCCTTTAAGAAACAGAATCCACTGGGACATTATTACTCATAGAACGGATACAAACAGTATGATCATTTTCCTAGGAAAAAACAGATTTATATACGGATCCAACATCTTTGAATGATTTCCTAAAGACGTGGGAGGAAGAAACTGCCCATACAATTGGCTTTTAATCAGACAAACATAACTGAGTTCTGTTACTGTGTGGCGCTGCTTGTTTTTATTAACATTTACTGTTATTCATAAAGTTAATTATTATAGTATAATGTCATGTGTACTGTAACTAAGACAGTGTAAAATACCATAAACTGTATATAACCATATCTGCCGCATCAAATGTGGTTTAAAAAGACGTTTCACAGAATATTTAACACACAGAGGCAGACAGGCAGTATAAATGTTTTTACTCAAAACAGTAATGAGAAACAATAAATGATTTCTACTGTGCATGCTGCATTAAAAGTTTTTTCAGGAAACCTACATAATTCTTCTTTACACCTAATTAACTGTAACTAGGGGTGTAAAAATACACTCATGTCACTAGCAATGAGACAGAATATCACCTCTTCTCATGATTTCACAATATTTTAAAGCTAAATAGAATTAAAATTGTATTTTAAAACATTTGATAAACAGTTAGCAAAATTTGTTATTACGTCAGGAATGGACATGAATAGACTTGGACTAAGTCCTTCTTCATGCAGGGAAATGGTGACACCAGAATAGAATCATTCTTGATCCTTCTCAGTTAAATACAGAGTTATAACTATACACGATTTGTTTTTTTGTATTGCAATATATTTTGACACAATACATGTTTCCACTTTTACTTTTTTAAGTGTACATTTTAGTATGCCAACCTAGAATTTTGACTTATTTCCTGGAGGACGTGCCACTGAATGCATACTGAGACTGTCATTCTGTCAAACATCTGTTCTGTTCTATGGGGGGTGGCTGGACTATCCTTTAAATGCAAAAGTATGATAACTAATATTTCATTACATGACTTATCAAAAATGATCACCAGTCATTTAAAAAGGCAGTCTAGCATGGCTACTGGAAAACCCTCTGCCTTTTAATGTTTATTTAACCAGAGATTCTGGACACAGCTTAGGTTTTTAAATGCCACTCAAATTGTAAAGTATAGTTTTAGTATTTAGTATTTTCCCAGATCAACTGAGATATGCTTTCCTAATAACTTTCCCCATCCTGCATTCCTTTATCTGATGTCCTTCACTATTTAAAGCTAATAACAAACATTGCCACACCCCAGCCTACCCACTCAAAACTCGTGACTGCAAAACAAAGCCAAACCACCTTGTATGATGCAACACAGTGCAAAGGATGTCCATATTAGGACTTCTGCGGACATCTTAGGGAGAGAAAGGAAACATTACCTTTTTTTAATCAATACTTCACATGACATCTGATGCAACACAAGAGGCGAATTTTTAAATTGAAGTATTCTGCTTGCAAATTCAACCACTCATAAAGGAGGGGGAAAATACATATTATTATATATTAAATTATAGATCTGTGCTATAAACTTAATATAGTAGGGACATTGTTTCTGTTAAAAAAAAGGGAAATCAATAAAGGCAAAGGAAACATAAACAGAGTAAGTATTATCACTTTGTTTCATACTTCATACAACCACAACTACTCTTACAGCAAAAAAAGATCTCCCCGCGGTCTACAACTGAAAAACACTCACATGTTGAACTGCTTCTGATTGTCACAATAGTAACCAAGATAAACTGGTTATAATGATTACTGAAAAATGTATATCTTGAGAATTGAGTAAGCCTCACTTCTGTAGTAACATTAACCTTCGCTTGCACCAGCATTCAAAAAGCATTTTAATCATCCATAATCTTTTGTGGTGGGGCCAGTGAAAAAATGTTGGTAGCGCAAGTACAAAATGTGAACCACAGGCCAGCAGGGTGGAAAAAACCCTTGCAAAGAGTTTTAGTGTTCAACAAGATCACACATGCAGGATTTTATGTTCTGAAATAGCAAATGCTTTATCTTCCGGTTGCTAATTCAAAAGTGCAAATATGCAGGGCTTGTATAACACTGCTTACAATTTTAATGGAGTAATAACCAAGTCTTTCAAACTTTTCTTAGATTTGACAGATGACTTTCTCTGACATATGGGTTTTGACGTATTTGTTTTGAGCGGGTCTTAGAATATGCCTTTGGCACACACAAATATTTTCCCAAAACAGTATAGTGCTACGATTTTTAAAATCTCAGAAAATCACATTAACTTATAGGCTAACCCATCAACACCACACAAACTATTATTGCAGCTAATTATGTCAAGGTAAAAATATCACCACATGTTTTTTTTTATCAACAAGAAATGACAATGTTCTCCTTGTCCACAAACAACAAACTAGTCAGTTGTTTGACTTCCACAAAGCAATGAAAATGTGATCTAATAGCATTATCATCAAAAAACATCAAGTATGGGCAAAAATAACAAAACAAAAAAAATGTTGCTTCATTCAAGTCAGGGTCAGGACAGGCCAACTGCAAGGATCAATTTAGCTTAATCAAATCTAGCTTTAATTCCTCAAGCTTATGGTATTTGTCTTTTGCAGGGCTACAGAACTTTCTGTCTTTGTGTGTTTGTCAGAAGGTCCAGGGCTGTGTTTCTCAAAAGCATCGTGAGCTGATCGTAGAGACCATGGGTGTTCTTGTTCTGCTATCACCAATGCAGACATGGTTTTATGTTTACATAGTGTTCTTTTAACCTAAAACCATGTAAACACATTGCATTAAAGCAAATACACAAAATAATGTTCTTTTTAGAACCATCATGACCCCTTTAACAAGTTCAAGCAAAAACTGTAGCAAAAGGATCATTTAAATGTTATTTTTCAGAATTTGGTGACCTTTAAAACAGTTTTTTTTACAGCCATTCTGAGTGAAATGATTCTGCCATACAGCCATTCTGTGCATTAATGTAATAATTAACAAAAAAGTATTTATTGTTATTATTATTATTAATATATTGTCATTTTATTACCCTATTGTTGGTTATTAGACGGGCAAATAATCATTTATGATGTGAATAACCAGCATTTCTAGACAAAAGTTACGGTCACACACATTAGGCTACAATGGTAACAAAATCTGGTGTAGCCTACTACCCTATAGTTTTCCTCTGAAAACGTCACTGCACCAGGGGGGTTTCCAATAATTCCTTTCAACCAGAGCCATATGTCTCTGCTTTCAGCGCACGGTAAGACCAAATCAAATATACTGAACACAATACAAAATGACGCAACTTTCATTACAAGTGAAATTTTCTCGTGACATACTAAGTGTTATGTGGCGATGTCTGAGGATTAATATCAAACAAATAAGCAATAGTTAGGAAGACTTCGGCGTAGCATAAAAAAGAAAATGAAAAGATGTTTGTTTGTATGAATCAGCGAAGCCAAATTAATGAAACTGGACTGTTTCCACCTCGGAGTATAAAAAACAAAACAAGACAAAAAGAAGACGCTACTTTTTAAAATAAGTGTGAATAAAACCGCATGTCAACCCATTCCTCCTACATGTTATTTGGTGTCTACTTCAGTTCAGACCTGCAGATGAAATTGTGTAGGCTACATAGAAATGTAAAACAAATTAATAATCAAAGAACTTACCGAGCATATTGAAGGCTGCACGTTTATGACTTTTACTTCCTGAATGATTGAAAGAGAGCGAACCTGCAGCCTGCAGAATGACCAGCTGACACCGGTCTCCCACTGCACGCGTTAGCAGCGCAGGCGCAGTGCGTACGGTGAGCGGAAGCAGGACACGCGCGTTTTGCTTTCACATTGGCAGGCTAGCGTTTGACCCTTGACGCGCGCGGCTGAACCGCGGCGTATGTAGGCTACAGACAGAGTACTCCATAATATGGCAAGCCAAGTGTTATCTCATCTCTAACACCCCAAGCCAGCCTCCGCTCTTCTAAGTCCAAATCTAAGTTTGCAGATCCATGATAAAGCCCACACCGCTGCTGGATTCATATCGTACACACACAGAAATGCACAGTAGCCTATTGTGTCTCCAATCACGGCAGTCATGTGAAGCTTCATCTGATGTCGGGATGCACATTCATTCTCGCCGTCTGATATCAAAAGTAAAGCCGTAGCTATCGCCCTCGCATTCTCATGTTGGGGAAAACAGCTTTTTGGTCAGACTCGGCGCAGAGAGCACAGAGATGATAGCAAATAAATAATGCTAACGTCAGCGGCCATGGCACTGAACGAGCAATCGTTATTATAGTTCAAAAGGGCAAACAGTCAAAGTTATTATGCGAGTTAACTCGAGTCGAAATGCAAATCTGCAAAGTCGCATTTGTCATCTGTCGATCACCGTGACATCAAGTGGACTTTTGAAGCTGAAATAATGAGTAGATTAAGCTTGGAATAACGAGAAGAATAACATGGATTTAACTTTCTTGTCAGAGGATTGTAATGCATCACAGCCAGTCAGGTACAAGGAAGGGAGACGACGGCTACGTCGGTTCAGTGTAGCACATTCCGGGTCTCTTCGGGTTCGGGTAGGCTAGGCTACTAATTGTTGGACCCGTGTAGACCTCTACTCCAAAGGTAGATATTTTATTTAACAGAATACACAACCAAATACTGAAACGTGCTGCAAAATTTAACAAAACAACCAAATACAGAAACACGCTGCACAGACAACAACGGAATTGTTTTCAGGGGACCCCAATAAGTGACGAGCTAACCCGGCTTAATTTTTTATTTTCCATACAGAGATGACATGTTTGACATATATCTTTGTATACAATATACAAAATGTATTAACAATGTTCAATGCCATCAGAATACAAATGAGAAAAGAGTTAACAATGAGCTGAAAAAAAAAAGCTAGAGAAATAGGAGAGGCGGTATTAACATTAAGTGACATGGCATCTGACGCACAGAAGCCAATGGCACATGTCACTATGCGCATTGGCACATCCGGTGGCACATCCGGTCTTCATTGGCATGTGCCAGTGGATAGTGGCATGTGTCACTGACATTATTGGCATGTGCCACTGACATCGCGACACACTGACACTGGCATGACACCTGACTGACACAGAGTCGCGGAACATGTCACCGTGTTGCGACACCTCCAGTAGTGACTGACAGATTAATCGAACACCTATAGCCTACTGACGTAATTGTGCCACAAAATCCTAAATAAATAGCCTAATTTTGTGATATTTAAAATATCAATTAAACGAATTAAAGTGCATTAATATTTTAATAAACGTGTTATTTGTGTCACGTCTGTAGCCTTTTTGATTGGTATGTGTCACTGAATGTTTTGTAATACCAGTGCTACTTTGTTGTTTATCTCGCAAAGGCACAAACTGGCCATTCTAGGAAAGACACGAAATAAATCTATCATGGGTCACTACGAATAACGCATCAACAGTCGCGTCCGTTACTGTAAACCTTTATTTTTGCGTGATGCTGCACAGACGCACGCCAGTAGGTGTCAGTATAAGTTAGTGTAACACTGGCCAGCGCAAGATTCTCATCTGTGGCTTAAATATTTCAAAATAATTGTATCGAATTATGTATGTTGTAGGCTACACATTAACTTAGCGATGTTATAAATCATATTTTTTGACAGCATAAAGCAAATTGTTATGCAAGTGGCATATGACGCAATCCATTGGCACATCTCACGTTTTAGTGACACATGCCAATTTCCACTGGCACATGCTAGTTGGCTGACATGTCTCTTTATGTTGTGGCACCTCCAGTAGTGACACCTGCAGCTGTCTGCCGGAGTATAATGTAGATTATGTACCATATGCACATCGTTAATTTGTAGAACAAAAATGTATTTTATTTATTGAATAATTCCATAAAATTATTTTTTAAATATTAAAGGTACTGAGGAAGGTCCTGCGCAACCGAACGTTTGTTGCACTGAGTACTTTTTTGCACTTGTATAAATAAAGAATATTGCTAGTAGCTCGGTATACTCCTTTTCAGATACATAGCCTAACAAACATATGATTTTTGATAATTAATTTTTTTTTACACTTTTTGGAAGGACTTGAAATATTTAAGCCACAGATGAGAATCTTGCGCTGGCCACTGCCCAGTGTTACACTCACACCTAGGCTACTGGCGTGCGTCTGTGCAGCATCACGCAAAAATAAAGGTTTACAGTAACGGACGCGACTGTTAATGCGTTATTTAGTGATCCATGATAGATTTATTTCGTGTCTTTCCTAGAATGGCCAGTTTGTGCCTTTGCGAAATAAACAACATAAAGTAGCACTGGTATTACAAAACATTCAGTGACACATACCAATCAAATAGGCTACAGACGTGACATAAATAACACGTTTGAAAAAACATTAATGCACTTTAATTCGTTTAATTGATATTTTAAATATCACAAAATTAGGCTATTTATTTAGGATTTTGTGGCACAATTACGTCAGTAGGCTATAGGTGTTCGATTAATCTGTCAGTCACTACTGGAGGTGTCGCAACACGGTGACATGTTCCGCGACTCGGTGTCAGTCAGGTGTCATGCCAGTGTCAGTGTGTCGCGATGTCAGTGACACATGCCACTATCCACTGGCACATGCCAATGAAGACCGGATGTGCCACCGGATGTGCCAATGCGCATAGTGACATGTGCCATTGGCTTCTGTGCGTCAGATGCCATGTCACTTAATGTTAAAACTGCTACTGGGAAATAGAACATGAGGGTAAGATATGAATCTATACATCAGTTACATTGCACAAATTGTATCATGCTTTTAAATAAGTTTCATAAGAAATGTTAGGTAATGCAGGGTCCAAAGATGAGAAGGCATATATATTTTTTTTGTATAAAATGTATATTTATTTACAACAGTTATGTTAACAGCAATGATATAAATTTCTAATTGTTGTAAGAACAGCTATTCAGCTGATGGACACCGTGCTGCGTTGTCATGGGAAATTACGTTGTCTTTCGCTGCTCCCTTCGCCAAGTGCGTTCCAAACGGCTACATAATGACACACAAGTGCCCTTCTCACTCCAAAGTCTCCACTTCAAGGGCTCTGCCCTTCGAAGGGAGTAGGGCATGGGATGCTTATGAGCAATAAGCATGTCCCAGCCGGTTCGTCCCTTATTGGAGTCCCCTGGAAACATTTCCGTTGTTGTCTGTGCTATTTGCGTTTCTGTATTAGGTTTTGTTGTGAGTACTTGGAGTACACATGTGTTGTAAAACTGATGAAGATGTTTTCATAATTTGCGGGTGTTTTTTCGATTAAGTTAACCATGTTTTTGTGATCGATTACTGTTTGTATTACCATAGTTTTCAGACAAATATGAATAACCTATCATATCTAAAATGTATAAGAAAATTACATAAAAAAACATAACACTCTGAAACGTCCTGTGAAATCCGTGCTTGCAAAGTCAGTGCACAGAGTTGCGGCGGTTCCCTGCTATTTGAAAACAAAGAATGGCAGCTGCTGCTGGAGAACAGTCTTTCGAATCGGCTTTGGCCGCGACTCTGGAGGACTTGGAGTTAAGTTTTTCTTTGAGAAAAGAGCAAAGAACGGCACTTAAGTCATTCTTAAAAAAAAGGAAGATGTGTTTGTAGTTTTGCTGGCCAGATTTAAAAGTTGAATCCATCAAACGTTAGCTCCGCTGTTGGGAAAACGCTCTGGTTGGTTGAAGCGCTGTCCTGCAGAGGGAATTTGAAAGACAGCCGTTTATCCCGCCCCTCGGATTGAGCCGTGTCTATGGTGAGTTGCCAGACCTAACATCTTGATGTGGCCTGCCAGGCTAGGGCATAGGACCCCTTTAAAATAATGAAGAACTGAATTTTTTCCTGAAATAAAGTGGAGGGAAAGTTTCATATTGTGCTTTACAATGTAGCGGAGAAAAAGAAAGTTTCATAAAAAATTAAAGGGGTGGTTGAGTATGATTTCACTTTTCTAACTTTAGTTAGTGTGTAATATTGCTGTTTGAGCATAAACAATATCTGCAAAGTTACAACGCTCAAAGTTCAAAGCAAAGGGAGATACTTGCTTTTAAAGAAATTGTTTTTTAAGGACTACAACAAACGGCTGGTAGGGACTACACAACATTCTTCCCGGGTTAGTGACATCACTAATCCTAAAATTTACATAAACCCCGCCCCCGGAAAAACGCAGTCCATGTTGAGAAGAGGAAGAGTTGTTATAGTCAGCTCGAACTGTAGCATCCGTCTTTTCACATGCAGTAGAAAGTCACTCTGTGTGCATCTCACAACAGTTCCTATATGAGCGATTTATAGATTATCATGACAGAATATGCTAATTGCAGATAGTTAACTCCACATCAGCAACATAAATTCAACAACTAACCATTCAGAGACGTCCTGTTGCATTCTACGTGTTGTCACTTCTTCTTGAGTCTCTCCATCTTTGTCTGACTCCGTTTAAACATAAAAGGCAGAACAGTTTCTGTCATTTTAGTGTGTGTCTGAGTGAGGTAATCGGAGCTGCTAACACACAGGAGCTCTTGAAACCCTGCTCTCTGTGCTGGGAGCAGCAGCATATTTGCATTTAAAGGAACAGACACAAAACGATGTGTTTTTGCTAACCCTCAAAAAGTGACAACTTTAACATGCTATATAAAAATATCTGTGAGGTATTTTGAGCTAAAACTTCACACACACACTCTGGGGACATCAGAGATGTATTTGACATCTTGTGAAAAGGGCATTATACCACCCCTTTAAAAATAACATGGCAGACACATTAGCCTGTTATGTAGAAGCAACCTACATTATGTATTTGTTCATTAACGTCAGCGACTAGTCAAAGATTTGTAAATATTTAAAGTTTTTTTTTAAGCTGTAAATGCGTAATGTTTTTTAAATGTTGTCAATACATCCATATTGTACGTTTCAGCATCTATATACAAAAATTAACGTTTTGTAAATGTTACATCCGTATTAAAAATGAGATCAGGCTAAATGATCAAATCAGTTCTGGATAGACATTTTTTTCTTTTTTGAGAAGCCATTTAACTCCAAAATGAGGCGTGAACAAGTTTAATATACCTTTTTTTATTCGGTTGTTAAGTTGTGACGTAACCACTGCTGTTTCCGGGTCCTAAGGCCGTCGCCTTTCTACTGCTTTTGCATGAGTTTTACTATGGTTTTACCACACAGCAGTGCTGCGTCCCGTGTTGTTTAAATAGATCCGAGTTTAAAAGAACAAGTGACTGTCAACAGTCATTTTACTTTTCCCTGTGACGAGAAAGACAAGAGGAAATGGCTGCAGTTGATAACGTAAGTTACAAATATTAAACAAATAAAGAAACTTTGGCGTCAGTTGGTGCTGCTAACCCTCTAAAACCTGGCTGTCACATATTTAATTTTTAATCTTCGTTCAGTTACATCCACAGTTATAGCAGTTTTTTAAAATTCCTCATCAAGAACATGGATGCTAGCTTACTCACCTCAACCTCATAAACCTTATTTTTTCATTGATGCCTGGACTCTGTCCTTAATTATGCCACCTGCACTCTGTTGGATTTAAAGTAGTTTAAATCCTTTTTGACCGCCGAGGGTAACGTAAGAAGGACGTGATCGTAAATAAATGTACAAGTTCCTCCATTGTTTTGGTGCGGTCGGAGAAGCGCTTGGACCCACGAGAGCCGCGTGACGTCAGACTTAACAACCGAATTGGGTAGGTTTAGGGGTTAGAATTTTTTGTAGCATAGCATTGTGTACGAAATCAGCCCTGTAGAAGTAGAATTAGCCTGACTCCGCCCTCGTACTTCCGCTCAATTTTCATTTTCCTTCAGTACTCCGTCTGGGTTTGCGGTATAGAGAGCCTAAGTCCCTCCCCTTCCGGTCGACCACCATGGGACCTTATTTCGGAAAAATATTGTATGGTAGTCAATGGCGAGAGACAACAAATATTTTGATCTTGTTTGAATTGTGCCCTGATTTACACATATGATGTTTGTCAATTTAAAAGATACATTTTAAAGTCAAGAAAGTCGCAGCTTGATGTAAAACTGCTGAGGTATAAGACTGTGAAAATACGTAATTACAAACACTACAAACCCAAAAGGCGCACATGTGACGTCATACCTTTTCTCTCAATGAATGAAGCTAACTTTACTGAAGCAAACGTCTGTCATTTTTTCTATAGTCTTACATTATAATCGTAACGTTACGCCGTCATGCCTGAGTGTTTTGAGCCAGAATACACACATACGAGCAACGGATCTTGTGACGTACATAGTGCGAGACGAGAGATGTAGTTCATTGAGCGATTTTCACATAAAACTAAACGTTACTCTTCTGTTTTATGACAAACTGCGACTTTCTTGACTTTAATAATTACCTTTTAAATTGACAAACATCATATGTGTAGTTCAGGGCACAGTTCAGACGGAATAAAAAGATAAGTTATCTCTCGCCATTGACTTCCATACATATTTTTTCTGAAATAAGGTCCCATGAGCCGGAAGCGGAGGGGCGGGACTTAGGCTCTCTATATTTGTGGGTTTTCTCCGACCAAATTTTTACCAGTCCAATCAGCGAACAGAGGGAGTGGCTGAGAACGATGACGTTGAGGTCGTGCACTAGTTTGAGTTGTAGGGTTACGTCATGACCAAACGCTAGCGATTGGTTATGGCAGATCCAGAGTGGCTCTGGGCAGATCCAATAGTTTTAAACTTCAGTAGAGTACCCGTCTTCAAGGAAATTAACGCTTGTCAATGAAGAGTGGCCAGACTCTCTGTACCATAGACTGCTCTGTACAAATGAAATGTACGAGAGTCTGGTAGAACCAGGCTACTGTAGAATTGGCTGTGGGGCAATATTTCACAATAGGTAAGAAAAGACTATCACAACTTCCGTTTCATGCTGACTTTAATATATTATTTATTAATATTATGCTTTTTACTTATAATTTGGTCTTATAATTCATTTTAGCCTCTTATAGTGCTGTACTGTACATGAAAACATCTGAGCAAGCCATGGCCATTTTTTATTGACAAGAATAAGAGTGTTTTAACAATGGTTATTGGTTATACGGTGACACAAAACAAAACATTGCGCTTTTCTAAGAGTGTAAAATGGATAACTATATTGTATGGCGGAATACCATAGCAAGTGCTTGGAAGCACTTCGACTTTGGTGCAGTAATATCTTCACTCGTGAAAAATCCTCTCACCGGCCCCCGCTCCCTCTAGTGAAGATATTACTGCGCCGAAGTCGAAGTGCATCCAGGCACTTGCTATGGTATTCCGCCATACAATATAGTTATCCATTTTACACGCTTAGAAAAGCGCAATGTTTTGTTTTGTGTCACCGTCCTAGGTCGAGTTACACTACGCGAGTAACTGTATTTAAATAGGGAAAACGTGGAGGTGTTTGGTAGCTTCTCTGCTTGGCACATATTGAATGAACTGGGCTAACAAAGTTTCGCCGCAAGACAGAGCGATTTAGTGCACGCACTGAGACGAGAGAGGTATGTATCAACTCGTCTTAGTTAAGGGAATAGCATAGTTTAATATGAAAAAACGGTGGAGTATCCCTTTAAGAGTGTACTGAGGTAGTTTGTTGTCCCCTGGAGAGCCCCAGCCATTTTCAGTGCCAGAACATCAAAACATAGGGATAGGTTTGTTTCACTTGGGTAGTGTATTGAGGCCCATTGTTGTATACACAGCAAAGGGGAAATATAAGTTTGTGATGCAATCGATCACAAGACACACAAGAGACACTGGCATTTCACAGTAAAATCTGACATCACGCTGTGATGCTATGTTTGAATGTGTACACAGGATCTGAGCTTTACGGCGATTGGCGGTGATTGCTTTTGGGTCTGTTCCTCACACAAATGAATAATTTGGCCTTGGAACACTTGGAATATTTGTACTTTTGGAATTAATTGTGACTGTAAGGCCCGTGAAATTGGTCCAATATGCCGGTTCGCCAATACACGGGGAAGGTATCACGTGTTACTGTCCTTTTCTCATGCGAAGTATTGGTTGGTTAAATGCAATATATTAATCATATATTTACTCGTTTATTTCATCTGACTCCATAAATGAAAAGGTTTTAATGATATCTGTGGATCATTAATCATGAGTGAATGTTTGACTATTCCGTTTAACTCTTCAATGGAAATAATATCAAAGTCAGTTAGAATAATCAAATGTAACAATTTATTATGTCAGGTAAATGTATCATGCCAATTTCATAATCAATTCAAAGATAATCGATACAAAACATCAAATGCTCTGGAATAGAGAGAAGATGCAAACCCAACATTAAGAAATACGTGAGGCTGAGAGATCTATATCTCTCAGCCTCACGGACCGATCTGAAATACAGAAAAGGCCCCGAACTCTCTGCTGTACTCCATTAAATAGCCAGACCTCTTTCACATGTAAACATGTGCTAACAATAGTCAATTTGCATTCGGAGGTACACTGTAGCACCTCTTGGGGGGGTGTGACCATTTGCTTGAGAGACCAACCCCTCCTTGTATGCTAGTTATCCATAAACCTTCAAAACCCTTATTACCTTGTGTTTGACTTATTCTGAGATGAGAGAATTGTACCAGTCACACTGTGACATTTTAAACGATACCAAACATGAATATACTCTGTGATAATCATTCACATTAAACTATACATTTTCCTGGGTGAAATCAGGTAGTCACCTGAGCATGAGAGAGAGGGGGTGAAGGGAGAGGGAAGGAGATGTAGATTAGATGACTCGGGGGTGAGACTTTCGTCTCGATGGTGCATGAGAGCCAGTTCAAATGCTAATCTCCAGAGAGGTCCTTTTGTTCTCTCAGGGCCTGGTCACCCCCAAAACAGACTGTCTGGAATTTCCTAATTTATCAATTCTTACATGACTGTAGATTTATCTGCCTGTTTTATCCTTTGTTTCATATTATATAATACACATATGGTTAGATTTAGGTGTGGGGTTGGGTTACATGCTCAAATATGTCTAAATAATGTCTAAATCACACCCCAACATATTTCATAATGGCAAAATTATACCAAAGTATATCATTTCACCATGATGATAAAATTCCCATGCCCATGTTGTTCCAAACCTATATAATTTTTTGTCTAAATATCATCTTACACAAAAGATGATATTTTGAGAATTAAGTTAATTTATTATTTAATGCCCACTGACTTACACTGAGAGAATTTCTTTTTAGTTAAAAAAAGATATAATAATAAATAAATATGTTTTTCCCACAGAAGACAGTCAGTCAAACAGTTTTAAAATGACTTGAGGGAGAGCACGACATAATGTAATTTGTTTTGTTTTGTGTGAACTATAACTTTGTGTACTAATGTGCACCCCTAGTGAACATACAAAGATGGTCCTTATTTAGACATATATTCTAATTAGATAAAATAACAACAGTAATCTTACCAACTAAATCTTTTTTCTTTTTTTTTTTTAAATTGGCAGGTAAAAGCAATCTGTAACTTTAGACAAATTCACACAAAAGCACACTTTAAATGTCCTAACAGCATTATAATAGCACAGTGCATTAGAAACCACACAGACAGGCTTATTAAAAAAAAAAAAAAAAAAAAGCTTTACTAATTTGTTTTACTTTACTAATATTTTACTATTTTAAAATTCAAATTCAATTCTGAACAACAAAATGTGCCCACTACCATCCATATCCATGTTTGCAACAGCTTTATCAAGTTTCCATGCATGGACTGCTGCACCACTGCTGCACTCTCACATGATATTTTTTGGAACATTCTAGAAAACACCACATCATTTAGGCTAATGACAGGATATCTTTATAATCAATATTCTTAGAATATTCTTTATATTTTAAGATTCTTGAAAGACGATAGAATGAATAATGGACAGTGTAAAAATAGGGAGTCCACTATGTTTGGAAATGACAAATAAAATTGATTCTCTGAAGTCGGTTAATGGACACATAATATGCAAGTAAAATAAAATATTTAATCTTTTTTATTTTAAAGAGTTTTATTTTGATCATTTCCATGACAACCTAACATTCACGTGTCACGGCCCTGGTCACACCTGCGCTGTATCTCATCCAACATCCCGAGGTCAGGATAATAAGGAGTGTCGCAGAAACACTTTTGGTTATAGTAAGAATAAAGAAAAGATATCTTGATTTCCTTAGCTGCAAGCTAGTTATATAAATATAGTTTTATTACAGTAAAAACTTTGTCAACTCAGTTCAATTACATAGTCTCTTTGCAATATGTTGCATGAGTGACTTTTATGTAGTGTAGAGTAGAGTAGAGTAGAATATAGCCTACTGTATGCAATGTACAAACAATACAATATGGTCAGGAAATACTGGTACTGACATTCACCCCCGTTCTGAAATTTTTCTGTTATCACTTTTTACATTCCACCCAGTCTAGGATAGGGGAAGCAATTAATGTTAACTAAAATATTAACAAAATAAATGTTTGGCTCCAAAAGTTACATACCAAAACCAACAGAAATGTGGTACAACAAGGTTTATTGGTGTAATACAAGTATAGGAAATGTTAAATAACTTCAGGAGTGGGAAAAGCCAAAAAAATAAATAAATAAATAAACAAAATACCTCTAACTATTGAGACCCTACACTTATACCTTAAGGAAAGAAAAAGGAAAGAAACAACAAAATAGTTCCCTGACTCCCTCTCTACTTTAAACAGGAGAAAAGCATAGCATTACAAAAATAAAAATGACACCCTCTCCCTAGAACTTCCAAGTTTGTTCTATATACAATATTTAAAGAGAAACATCAGATAAACAGTTTAACAGTTTGGTTCAGCAACAAAAATTGTCTACATCAACGTAAGATTATTTATACAAGCTTTTAACAACAAAAATAAATAAAATGGGTAAGTTTTGAAATAAATCACAACTGAACAGCAGCAGCAGAAACAGAAACAACAAACAAATCCAACCAGCAGAAAAATAAGCCTCCTTTCAGTGGAGATCAGTGAGGCTTTATACTCTTCTTTCCTTGAAGACCAATCCCAACCGAGCAGTCATCAGCAGAGGTGAGCACCCTCACCTGATTTTACCTGCACAGAAGAGGGCAGAGAAACGACCACTACTAGTGGCCTGATACACATAACATACTAAAATATCAAATAAAATTACACCCTAGGACGTAACACACTCCAGCACTGCTAAATTGTAATAATAATTAATAATAAGAATAATAAGAATAAATTTAAAATAAAATTGCCTTAAAATATTTAAGTTGAAAAATTTAAAGTTTAAAGGGGTCATATAATGGTACATGCACTTTTACAAGTTGATTGTACTGAAATGTGTGTTGGCAGTGCCTGTACACAACCATCATAAAATGATAAAAATCCATCCAGTGTTTTTTTTTTAATCTCCTTATATGTTTTCCCCTGTCTCTAATCAAGCCGTTCGACCGTGTGACGTCACACGGTCGGACGCCCCTCCCACGATTTGTGATTGACAGCAACAGCCCTCGCTCGTGAGCGAGCTGTCCAGTGTTGCCAGATGTACGATAATTATCGTATTTGTACGATAAGTTTAACCTCTGTACAATGTACGATCAAAAATGGAAAAAATCCTATAATGTACGATAATTTCAGAACTGTGTGACACTTCAAATGATGGTCGTTGTAATAGGACTTCTCATTGATCTAGCCGTGGATTCTACGTCTACCGGGGGAAGAACGTGTAGAGAGAGGGAGCGAGAGACCTTGCGTGTGTGTGCTAGTTATGCTAGTGTGCCTCACGAAGCGCATGTAAGGGCCCAACCAATCAATTGTAAGTGCGGGCGGGCTTTTATCTATACTTTTTATCTATACCCCCCAATTTTTTTCTGTGTATTAACTTGCACGGATTAATTGTTCACCACAAGACTAGTAATATGTGCTAACAAAGTAAATAGGGTTAGCTAAAAACTAACATAATTTTGATTTCAGTTGGACTTTAAAGACACATGCACTTAAACGGCGTGCTGAAAACAGAGCTGTTTTTGACCAGGTAAAATTAGTGTTTTCTTACAATACTAATGATAATTTTTAATTAAAGTATATTACAAACTTTTAATTTAGACCCTAAAGAATCATAGTAGCTTGTACAAAAATGGCATTATATGACCCCTTTAAGTTTATTTTGTACTCATACATTTTACTTGTTCTTAACTTGAAATGTTTGAGTATAATCCATGCATTTAACTTAAAATGTTCATGTATTCTCAATGTGAACATTTTTGTTATTATAAACTTATAACAAGCTAGTTCAATAAATACTAACTTGTTAATTTGGTAACATAACAATAGCATGGTATAGGCCTAGCACTTGCTGTATGAGTGCAGCAAAGTAAAGCATTAACATACTTGCTCTCAAACCTGTCACCATGACTGTAACTTTTCTAAAATCAGCATTAACAGAAATTCTTCTAAATTAGCATGACAAAACATTAATCACTACTAAATCTCCCACTTAACTAATTAATTTTGCACGAAAAAAAAACAACAACATTATATTGCACTTAATTTCAGCATTTACTCTCCCTTTCGACTGCCATGGGCAAAACATGCTAGGAAATAGAAATCCCAGTTTCAGTTAAACTTCAGTTCGTCTAAATTAAAAGAAATAATTGCATAAAACTCAAAACAATGAAACAGTTCAGTTTACTTAAAATATATAAGTTCTGTGAACTTGAAAGAAAAAGAAAGTGCTAAATACTCATAAAAGTTAATTTGACTGAACTAATTAGTTTAATTTAAGTTTGTCCTACTCAAACCAATTACTTATTTTGAGCGATAGGGTTTACAGAGTGGGCAATAATTTAAGTTGCTATGTGCTATATTTAATGATGATTTTGTTTTGTTTTTTATCATTCATTTTTGGAAGAATTTGTGGTTGAAATCAAACCAATGTTTATTAGCAGTTTTACAGCCTTTAATTACTTTGTCTTTGCTAATAACAGCATTGAATCTCAAACAGAATGACACTGAACATTTTACCCTAAACACAATACCTAAAATTGCAACACTTTTCCTGTGAAAAGCAATCTTGGCCTGTCTAGGTTGTCTGTTCTGGCTGAGTTTCCTTCCACCCAGCTCCCCTCCTCTCTTTTTTTTTTTTTTTTTCCATTTCCAGACCTAAAGGAATCCATTGTGGATGTGGGCTATGCTTTAGGGTTTTTTTCTTTTCCATTGGCCCTGCTTATTAGTTCTGAATAGTGTTTTTGTGTTGCGTTGCCTGGGGCATGGGAGTCTTTAAACAATCTGTAGAAAAATTATGAACAGCATTCAGGGACAAACAAATGCCGGCATCCGTTGGAGACTTCTGGCCTGGTGCTGCTGGTTGGAAATTATGCCACATGTCTCTGTGACTCTGAAAATTAATGCATCTCATTCACAGTGAGATATTCTAGTATACTGCTCTTGCCATATGACTAAATATGTTTGAAATAGTAAGTGTAGTATTTGAATCCAAATTCAGCTACAAGGCCCTTCTGTTTTGGTGCTGCACACCAACACTTTCACTGTATTTAACTGTCAGACAGTGAGTGAATCACTATTGGCAGTTGAAGGATCATTGAGGGGGAAATCGATGTTGGGCTGTTTGTGAATGCGTCTAAGGACACCTTTGGGTTTACAGACAAAGTTGGCATGAAAGTCAGTTGTAACTGACTTTGGCAATGCATTGCACAAATGTAATTGTACGTGTGAAGTGGCTCAATGGTTGTTAAATAAACTGAATGTTGTATACCAGAATTGATTCAGATCTGAATATGATTGGCAGCAAAAGATGCACTTTCCTGAAGAGTTTGGTATCAACCCTCCATCAAACTTAACTGACTGTAGCTTTCAAGACTTGCCTCGCTGCCCTATCAGGCAAAAACACTGGCAGTGAAACTTACGAAACTGATTTCGGAGAGACTTCTGAGGCAGCGTTTAATGAGCAAAATAGAGTGAGCTTTGGTGATGACTAAGTGAATATTTAATTACCACAATAGTAATTTCTCGCTAGAAATGACATCAAAAGCGGAAAACATTAGTCAAAAACATACATTTACACAAACTGACCACCAACCGCAACTTTCAGATGCCATCTTTATTTTTTAGCTGTCACAGAATAGAAAGCACTGGATTGTGTGATATCAAAGGCAGCGAAGGATACATCTATGCCGCCTTCAAAAATCGATCAGATGAAGGTATCTTAGGAGACAGGAAGTGAAGCTTACATTGGATTTGTACGTGCCTTGATGCCTTCCTACCTTGGAATGCATCGTCTGAAGGCAGCATTTTTCAGTTTTCGTCCCTAGTAATCCTGAAGACATTGATTAGCTTGTTCAGGTGTGATTGATTAGGGTTGGAGCTAAACTCTGCGGGAAAGTGATTCTCGAGGCAAAGAGTTGCCCACCCCTGTGCTAAATGCATTGTCACAAGGACATGTGAGGTTCTAAAAATACATTTAATACATTACTATAATTTAATCCACATTAATTAACACAGTTTTAATTAACAGAGAAAGTGATGTTATCATGTTATCATGAAGGCATAACCAGCAATTTACTCTTATGTGAATAAAAACACTCCGTTTTAGTATAGGCATTGCAGAAAGAATTGAATTGGTTGTTGCTGTGTGCCATGCTATCTAAAGTAGCATTCTCACTACAAGGAAGGTAAGGGTTTTTGCAGGTTTTAAAAAGGTCTTTATAAGTCTTAAAGGGGTGGTATAATGCCCCTTTCACAAGATGTAAAATAAGTCTTTGATGTCCCCAGAGTGTGTCGTGGAGGAATGTCGTGTAGTCCCTTCCAGCCATTTGTGATTTCTTTAAAAGCAAATATCTCCCTTTGACATTTGAGCGTTGTAACTTTGCAGATGTTGTTTATGCTCAAACAGCAACATTACACACTAACTAAAGTTAAAAAAGTGAAATTCTAATCATGCAACCACCCCTTTAATTCACCCATCATCTACAAATTAAGGTCTTAAATCAGAGCAGAAATCTTAAATTCATAAAGTCCTTGACTTCTATTACATGTTGCATGCACAGCAAAAAATGAATAGGCCTATATTAGTATTTTTCTATTTCCCAGTATCTAAGCATTTTTGTCTTGTTTTCTAATACAAATATTTAAACATCATTAAATCAAGATACATTTGCTTGAGATGCAAAATATTGAAATGAAGTTTAAACAAAATTAAGTTTACACTTAAAACAAAAACAAATATCTGTCAATGGGGTATGGAAACTTGTTTTCCCTTGAATTCGAGTAGATAATTGGTTTTGTTTTAATCATAAAAATAATAAAAATAATACATTTCACAGAAAACAAGACAATTGCAAAACAAGTAAATGTATCTTGACATTTTGCACTTGAAAACAAGACAAAAATACTGAGTAGCCTACATCAATAATATTCACACCTTAATTTTTTTTGGGGATGAATTAGTGTAACAGACATTCAGTTTTCTTGTTTAGTGTCGTCTTACTGTATGTAGTTTTCATAGACTTTTAGTTTGTTTTCAGTAGTTCCTGTTTTCCTTCATATCAGCTCCCGCTACTAACCCTTGGTTGTCATGGTTGCCTATGATTTGTCATTCTGTTCAGGTGTGTGCATCTTTCATATTTAAGTTGGGTTCCTTTGAGTCTGTCCGGTCTCGTTTCAGTTATGTGTGTGTGAATACTGCTACCTTTGAATCTCTACCTGTTTGGATTATTATATTAAACCTTGTATTGGCACTTTATTCGTCTTTGTCTTCATCTGCCTGCCACCACATGGGTTAAAATTAGTAATTGAGATCAGTGCAAGTTGTATTTTGAAACCTTGAAGTGTTACTAAATACAACTCATTTTGTCTAGACAGTAACATTTATAGAGAACATATTGACATGTTGTGTTCCCTTCACTTCATTCCTTACATTTTCTTTACTTGGTTTTTGGTTTTAAAAAAGTCTTAAATCTAACTGTATAAAACCTGCATTTACCCTGTTATAGTGAATATTATAGCTTATTTTGTTATAATATGGTTGCATTTTAATACCGGTATGTCATATTGTGTGGAGTAATACGATAAATAATGGTAAAAGTTTGTCTGATAGTACACATTTTTTAGATTTTGAAAAAGCTGAAAGCATTATAGCCTCTTATGAATTTATATTATATTATATTATATTATATTATATTATATTATATTATATTATATTATATATATTGATATTTGCAAAGCTTCTATTGCTGAAGGGTCATATCAACTTTTTGATTTCTGTCAATAAAATCTAAGTAATAATTCCATTCATTTTCACCACTGGAAAATGGATTTTGAATGATAACTTATGAAAACTTCAAGCACAAACCTACTGTGAGCTACAGGGTTGTTAATCAATGGTATTTGCTTCTGTTGAAGCCATCAGGCCCGTTATTTTTTAAAATGGTGGCATTTCTGGTGAAAAACTACATTACAAAACTAAATTACACCAATCAGAGAGTAACAAAAGCAAAATAGCTCTTTAGCTCCACCCTCTCCCGTTAAGCACTGCGAATGACATCGAGTTGGTCTCTATAACTTCTTAAAATAATTAAATGTTTGTATAAATGCATATTTTGCAATAAACTATATATATATATATATATATTATATATATATATATATATATATATATATATACAGTACAGGCCAAAAGTTTGGACACATTACTATTTTTAATGTTTTTGAAAGAAGTTTCTTCTGCTCATCAAGCCTGCATTTATTTGATCAAAAATACAGAAAAAAATGTAATATTGTGATATATTATTACAATTTAAAATAATTGGTTTTCAATTTATTATACCTCAAATTATCATTTATTTCGGTGATGCAAAGCTGAATTTTCAGGATCATTACTCCAGTCTTCAGTGTCACATGTGACATCCAGTCAATCACATGATCCTTTAGAAATCATTCTAATGTTCTGATTTATTATGAGTGTTGGAAACAGTTCTGCTGCCTAATATATTTGATGAATAAAAGGTTAAAAAGAACTGCATTTATTCAAAATAATAAATTTTTTTTTTAAATATAAATCTTCTTTATTATCACTTTTTATCAATTTAACACATCCTTGCTGAATAAAATTATTGATTTATTTAAAAAAAAATAAAGAAAAAAATTACTGACCCCAAATTACTGTCCAGTAGTGTATATTGTTGTTATAAAAGATTTCTATCTTGAAAACATTTGCTTCTTTTTTTTTCTTTTCTTTTTTCTTTTTTTTTTTTTTTTATTCATCAAAGTATCCTAAAAAAGTATCACAGGTTATGAAAAAATATTAAGCAGCAGAACTGTTTCCAACTTTGATAATGAATCATCATATTAGAATGATTTCTAAAGGATCATTTGATAGACTGGAGTAATGATCCTGAAAATTCAGCTTTGCATCACCGAAATAAATGAAAATTTAAAGTATAATAAATTGAAAACCAATTATTTTAAATTGTAATAATATATCACAATATTACATTTTTTTCTGTATTTTTGATCAAATAAATGCAGGCTTGATGAGCAGAAGAAACTTCTTTCAAAAACATTAAAAATAGTAATGTGTCCAAACTTTTGGCCTGTACTGTATATATATATCTACATTTGTAAATGAGTAGTTTTATCCATCCATCCATCCATCTTCTTCCACTTATCCGGGGCCGGGTCGCGGGGGCAGCAGTCTAAGCAGAGATGCCCAGACTTCCCTCTCCCTAGACACTTCCTCCAGCTCTTCCGGGGGGACACCGAGGTGTTCCCAGGCCAGCCGGGAGACATAGTCTCTCCAGCGTGTCCTAGGTCTTCCCCGGGGTCTCCTCCCAGTGAAGGCGTCCAGGAGGCATCCGGAACAGATGCCCGAGCCACCTCAGCTGACCCCTCTCGATGTGGAGGAGCAGCGGCTCTACTCTGAGCTCCTCCCGAGTGACCGAGCTTCTCACCCTATCTCTAAGGGATCGCCCAGCCCCCCTTTCGGAGAAAGATCATTTCGGCCGCCTGTATCCGGGATCTTGTCCTTTCGGTCATGACCCAAAGCTCATGACCATAGGTGAGAGTAGGAATGTAGATTGACCGGTAAATCGAGACGACCACGAAATCGAGACGACCTTTCTTCACCACGACAGACCGGTACATCGACCGCATTACTGCAGAAGCTGCACCGATCCGTCTGTCAATCTCCCGGAACTCTCCACCAACCTGAAGTGGGCAAGCCACCCTTTTCCGACTGAGGACCATGGCCTCGGATTTGGAGGTGCTGATTCTCATCCCAGCCGCTTCACACTCGGCTGCAAACCGTCCCAGTGCATGCTGAAGGTCCTGGTCTGATGGGGCCAGCACGACAACATCATCTGCAAAGAGCAGAGATGAAATCGTGTTGTCACCAAACCTGACACCCTCCGGCCCCTGGCTGCGCCTAGAAATTCTGTCCATAAAAATTATGAACAGAACCGGCGACAAAGGGCAGCCCTGCCGGAGTCCAACATGCACCGGGAACAAGTCTGACTTACTGCCGGCAATGCGAACCAAGCTCCTGCTTCGGTCGTACAGGGACCGGACAGCCCTTAGTAAAGGACCCCGGACCCCATACTCCCGGAGCACCCGCACAGGACGCCACGAGGGACACAGTCGAATGCCTTCTCCAAATCCACAAAACACATGTGGACTGGTTGGGCAAACTCCCATGAACCCTCCAGCACCCTGTAGAGGGTATAGAGCTAGTTTTATATTTATCCTTAATTTGTAATTCGATCATGCTGTTTGCAGTGCTTAATGGGATTGTAGTTCTTTCCCTCACTAAGGCCGTTAAGTGCACAGCCTTGTACCTTTGTCTTTTTGTCTGGTTTTCAAAAACTTTCTTTGCTTCTAATCAAAGTTTAGTGTTGTGATTCACCTCTTAGCTGATTGGCTTGCTTCATGGTTTATAACTCTTTAACAAAGACAACTTTTTTTTTTTAATCCCTATTGGAAAAAGTAATAGAAAAAGGGACAGTTGCACTCTATTCCTTCTACTCAGAACACGCATCAAGCAGCTTTTTTTTTAAAGCTTTTCATTGTTACCTAATGAAGACGGTGAACATGGAAACAAGAAGTGGTGGGAAACTGAACATGAACATGGAAGGAAGTCCAAAAGCATTCAGGAAAACCTCCACGTACCGCTCAAAAGGCTGTCCGTTCTGCTGGATTGTGAGGAGTCTGTCTTCAGCCATCTTTGTTGTTGGGTTTTTATTTTGTTCTTGCATTCTGTTACAGATTAGGTGGCTGTAATCAAGCGCACAATGAAGGAGATGCTCTTGGAGACTTTAATTCAATACTTTAACAAGGAAACATACAACCACATAACACTGAGAACTGAAATAATGCAAGACAAGGGACTGATTGAAACAGAGGACTTAAATGCACAGGCAAACGAGATAATGGTCAAGACACACCTGAACACAGTACTCAAATCAATTTGTAACCATAGTGACAAACAGGAGAGGATGAGAACTGACTAACACAACACAGCTGAACCAAATTAACTAACGAAGATGGTGAACATGGAAACAAGGAGTGGCGGGAAACTGAGGCCATGTCCACACTAATACGTTTTAGCTTGAAAACGTATATTTTTCTTTCCGTTTTGGCCTTCTGTCCACACTGAGACGCCGTTTTAAGTCAACGAAAATGTAGCTTTTGGAAAACGCTCTCCAAAGCGGATAAATTTGAAAACGCAGTCTTCGCGTCGTGGACTGTGGAACCGGTGGTATTTAAAAACGATGATGTAAATTATCTTGTCATGTGACGCATATTGTACCAATAGATATTCATGTTTATTCCAGTATTGTTCCTGTTATTATGTGCTATTCACTTTCACACTGTTGCTAAAAATATTCTACATTGCACACTCTTCATATCACAGTTCCAGCAAAGTTGACACAATTTACTCACATTTGCTGTCCTGCGGCAATACATGAGAGCAGTTTTAGCGTTTTAGCCCAAACATATGGTGACTGTGCGCGACCTGGACCGCATCAGTGAATGGTGAGATATTTTGCTAAATAAAATTGTCAGAAGAATTGCGATAACTTCATTATTTATTTTTCCATCTGTATCATCTCAGTGAGGTTTTACGCAAAAAGTTTCTCATCCACACTGAAACGTCTGAAAACGCTAATGTTGACGGAACGAAACCATCCAACCTTAATATTAGTGTCGTTTTTAAACGAAAACGCCGTTTTCAAATGTATCCGGATTAATGTAGACGTAGCCTGAACAACATGAACACGGAAGTCCAAAAACAAACAGACGTGTAACACTCAAGAGCCTGAGACGAGGGCTGCGTTCCAGTCCAAAATTGTAATGAGTCCACTCGCTAACTCCCTCCGTCTTGTTCACTTGGATGCACGTCATTGCTTGCGTCGCATGAGTGCCCACTACTGGCAGAACCTTTGCAATGGGCTAAATTGGAACTTTTTTTTCCCTTACGAAATTGTTTAATGCAGCATTCTATATGTATATAGGTATGTTTGAGTTGTTTAATTTTAAAAAATGTAATAATATATCATAGAGTTGTTTGTGGTGGGGTAATTTAAACGTAATATGCGTTGACGTCACAATCGTGTTGCATTGTGGTATATGCATTGTGGTAATCTGTCCATATAAACTTCCCTCGTCCACTTCACGAAGTGGAACGCACTTCCGCAGGGCCGCAAATGGCCGCAGGGATTCCTAAGGAAGTGCTTAGGGAAGTTCGCAAGTGCATGTCTAAAAGTGGACTGGAACGCAGCCAAGATGATTGTCTCATAGTCTTGCGTAGCCAGAATTTCAGATAGCAGATTTTATTGCTCAAGGACCGTGGACATTTTATATCACACTCAGCTGTGTTTCAAGCTAAGACAAGATTATGTGAGGAGGATTTTAATTCATCCTAATTCTGATTGTTTTTGCCAGTGACCCTTTAGCCACAATAACTGCTAATATCGAACATATGACATAAATAATGTAATGTTTGTAATTTTTTTTTCTTGAAGTTAATTAATCTGCTATCAACTTTGAAATAACACAGAGGCCAGCACTCTCTGTTCATCTTTTACAGTTATCACAGAAATTCATCAGTGTCTCTATAGCATGCCGTCTAAACCATTTTCAAACAAGTATAACGAGGTTCAAATGGTTTTATTTATTTCACAAGATTTTTCTGTTATTATACATTTAAGGCTGTTCTACTATTATTTAAACAAGTGTTTATATTCATCAAATTCATTAAAAAGGGTCTGTAAAGAGGTGATGGTTCGACCGTTTCCCCTCCTCCTCTTTACAACAAAGTGGTTCGGTCCAGGCAGCTATATCCGCTGTATAGAGCTGGTAAGTCCCGCCCCTTCCGCTAACCCCACTGGACCTCTAGGTTGAAAAATCGTCAATGCAAGTGAATGGGAGAAAATAATTATTTTCTGGCCCCGTTTGAATTTTGCCATGAATGTGAACATATGTTGTCTGTGAATTTTTTTATATAATTTTTCGTGTAAAGAATGCTACAATTTAGCTGGCAGAAGTTTGATACGGTTAGACTTTGTGTGAGAGCACTTTGTGGACTACAACTCTTCGCTGCTTTCGACACGTTTGATATTTACATCAGACGGGAATCTGAAGAAAGAACAGCCCATTTGGTTTGAATGGTGACATTTGGGTACAAAACACACAGGCATCTCGATCTGTCTCCATAGATTATCGCAGCATTAGCACCGTGATTTGACAAGTGGAGGGAAAATGTGTTATAGGGTGACGTCACATAGGCGACATGTAGTCTTTCTCGTTATGTCTTTTCCACAACTGCTAGCCGAAGAATCATACCATATACTGTCAAACTCGTAACATGAAACATTATATAAAAAATTCACAGACAACATATGTTCACATTCATGGCACAATTCAAACGGGATCAGAAAATAATTATTTTCTCCCATTCACTTGCATTGACGATTTTTCAACCTAGAGGTCCACTTGGGGTTTTACGGATGGGCGGGACTTACCAGCTCTATTGATCTTTGAGCGGTCTTTTCTGCCTTTCTCCTGAACTGAGTGTCACTGTGTGATTGAGCTGAAGCTGACGTGACGGCCTGTTTATCAAAATATATTCTCTTATGCAGACCCAATCCGGCGCTCTCCTGTCGTTTTTGCACTGAGTACACAACGCAGACAGAAGCATACGGTTACACAAGCACATTCCTGTCCTTACTTGTTTACCCTACTGTTAGTTATGTGCTCATTTAGCTCACTGGGTGTGCCAGATGCCATCCGTACATCTGAAACGTGCAGTGGTGCAGGGCTACCCTACGTGTCCGATGACCTGGGATTCTTTTAACAAATTATATTAAACTTAACACTTAATATTCAACAATATTATTTATCTGCCTGCATTGACACCATTATATGAGAACTGAACTGAGCTGGACGATGACATCACTGTTTTCTCCAGTGCTGCTGTACAGTATAGATAAATGTTTTTACAACAGAAATGAATCAACACTTAACTTGGACAATGACACTATTTTCTTCTAGATCTGCTGTACAGCCGAAACAAACTTTGTTGCATTATTTTCCTGTTATTAATGTAAAGTTGCTTTGAAACAATCTGTATTGCAAAAAGCTCTGTTAACATTATTTGGAGTGAAATTCTGAATTTAGAGTGAAATTCTGAGTTGGTAAACACATTTGCCCCCGTGATCTTTTTCCTTCTTTTTTTTCATATTGGTCACGTGTGTGTGCGTGTGTCTCATAGACTGTAAAAAAATACAGTGTGTCTTCAAAGAAATCTTGGAAAGTACCCGGGGAGGGGGGAAGTAACAAAACAAAACAAATATCTTGGAATCCTTCTATATAACATACCTCAACAAACACGATGACATGTTCATATGCTGTTTAACAACAATCTGCTTACCTGAATAAAGTGTATAACCATTTAGCATATCTATTGCCTTTATCACATGGCATGGAAAAATGATACATGTAATAAATCTGCTGAGGGCAACTGGCCAACCTTACATTCCAAAAATACAATTAAAAATACAGGTGCTTTTTTGGCATGTATGGTTCCAAGGACCATTAACATTCACATAACTTTTCCGCACAAATTGTTCTTTGTAGAGGAAAAAGGTTCTTTGGACTATTAAAAGGTACTGCAGACTAACAGAAATCTGTTCTTTAAGAACCTCAGGTTCTTTAGGGAACCAGAAATGGTTTTCCATTATCTGCTATATTAATAGCTTGTAAAAAACAGTTAATGTAGGTTAATGGTATTCACTGATTTCTTTTCCCTTTTTCCCCAGGGCAGGGGTGGAGTTTAAGTGTGGATTGCATTCCAGTCCGGTTATGCAACTCTATCGCATAACAACACAGAACTGCAAACAAGCAAAGGGAAGAAAAACAACTATATTTTATTTTTCTGAACAGTGGATTACTATACATTTGAGATAAAGAGTTCTGTGGATTGCACTCATCTGATCATTATCTGAACATGGATACTATAGCATGGTAAGACAGTGTGCATTTTATTGAACATTTCACTTGACAATAGTGTATTCAACTACTCGGATTTTGCAACTAATGCCACGTCTGTGTGCTTTTAACAGGTTAATTATATGTTATACAGCTTACTTCAAATGCAAACTAAATGCATGACATTACTTTTTGACTATAGAAAACAACAACCTCTGCAATGTTTATGAAGAACTTGCAGGATGTTTTCATTAGGGTTGCACAATATATCGAAAAATTATCGTTATCGCGATAATAGTATATGCGATATCCGTATCGCAGAGAGGTGCGATAAACTGCATTTATTTTATGTGCCAAGCATTTGTGTGATGCATGCATGCATAGTTTGTTTATCCAAATTCGACCAATCAAATGTGGCCTTACTATCTTTATACCCGCCTCCCCAGTAGGTGCTATTTTGCTATTGGCTAGATCGGGCCCTAGTGGCTCAGAGCAGAGAGTGGAAAATAAAAACTAATGGTGGGAGTAGAGACAAGCGAGGAAAATGACAACAGCGAAGAACCTGTGCCTAAAGAGAACTGTGTGTCTGAAATATGGCAATATTTTGGCTTCAAGAGAGAAGACGTGTCATAAATGCAGCCAGGTACATAGACTGTAAAAAAATATGGACGTAGTGTCCGTGACGTCACCCGTAGGTTTCTGAAGACCGCTTTTGAAGCCTAAAGTGGGCGTGGCCGACCGTCGCCATCTTGGCAGTGTGTGCATCACTCCCGGATAAACGTTAAATAAAAAATTAGCAATACAAACCAGCACAGATTCGGCTACATAATAAGGAGCTTAAATTATAATTTTTATTATTAAATGTTATCTTGTTGTGTTGTTGGGTGCAAGAATCGATGAAAAATGAGTAAGCTGTATCTTGAATTTTTATTTCTAGAAAATATCCACATCTTTAAAATTGCACCGTAGTGTCACTCTTTACATTGTCGTCTTCTTGGCGCTGGCTAGGCAGAATTGCGGATCGTACCACACAAGTCTTTACATGACCATTCAACACATAGTTATAGGCATCTAAATATGTATATGCCCTCAGTTTCTCTATCGGGTAGGTGTAGAAGTCAGGCCACTCAACCGGAGGTAGCGTTAACGTTAATCCTGTCAGATCGTCCATTAAGTGATCGTGTACGGGTCAGACAATCTGGTTCCGTCCGTTAAAATTAACTTTTGCAAATAACAATCGCGGTCCTGGACAGTGAGTGACCTTGCACATTAAGATAAAATTGGATTTTCTCCAGTCATTGTTAAAAAAACAAGCTAACAAACTGGCAAACTAGCGTTAGTGAAGCGGCCAGAGGGATCTTTCTGCCTCCAGCTAAGCCCCGCCCACACAAATACGTCACCGTGTTTACCAACTGTAAAAGGGTCTATAGAGCTGGTAAGTCCCGCCCATCCGTAAAACCCCAAGTGGACCTCTAGGTTGAAAAATCGTCAATGCAAGTGAATGGGAGAAAATAATTATTTTCTGGTCCCGTTTGAATTGTGCCATGAATGTGAACATATGTCTGTGAATTTTTTAATATAATTTTTCATGTTACGAGTTTGACAGTATATGGTATGATTCTTCGGCTAGCAGTTGTGGAAAAGACATAACGAGAAAGACTACATGTCGCCTATGTGACGTCACCCCATAAAGTTGACTTACCCGTAATTTTCGCCAACCTCAACGATTTTGTCCTCTCCCTGAAAGAAGGCGGTGAAGTGCACCAAAGACGCAGCCATGTTTAGCGGGATCCGTGAGCTAGTGTCCGTGTGCAGTGGTGGTGACGTTTCAAACGCGTCGAAAGCAGCGAAGAGTTGTAGTCCACAAAGTGCTCTCACACAAAGTCTAACCGTATCAAACATCTACCCGCTAAATTGTAGCATTCTTTACACGAAAAATTATATAAAAAATTCACAGACAACATATGTTCACATTCATGGCAAAATTCAAACAGGACCAGAAAATAATTATTTTCTCCCATTCACTTGCATTGACGATTTTTCAACCTAGAGGTCCAGTGGGGTTAGCGGAAGGGGCGGGACTTACCAGCTCTATTGGACAACAAAGAATTTTCTCTTTTTTGAGCTGCTTGATCGGTGTGGAAGGAATTAGTCAATGACATTAAATGTGTCCATTAAAGAGTAGATGGCATATTTTACAGTTAATTTCAGGAGGAACTTTGGCTTTTACAAAGCTGTAGTAAAAGGTCAAAAATGACTAACTCTTCCTGCTGTGCTCTCATAACACACATTCTCAACATTGACATGGACAACAGATTTTGGTGGGAAGGGAGCAATACTATTAAAATTGCATTCTCTCCCTGAGGCAGAGAAGAGGGAAAAGAGGTGAGAGTGATGTTTTAATGCCACTTTCTGTCAGACTTCCTCTCTGACTCATGTGCTAGTAGCTGGTCATAAGACCAAATAATAATATATTATTATAGAATCAGTGAGCGGTTGTAATTCTTGCTTTGAATGTACATTTAAATGTGCTTGATAGTTATAATATTTCTACATCTGTACATGAAAACAGCACTGGGACTTTTCACTTTTCACACGATTGGGCTATAGAACCTAGACAATGTTCTCAGGGTAAAAGGAATAGTCAACACTCCCACACACAAGGCAAAGGAATCGGATGTCTTGATACTTCTCGGAAGCCACAAATCACACACATGCGGAGCACAAGAGCATGCACAGGCCAATTTGTGGTGAAGGGGGAAATGGAGTATATGAAAAGGATGGATGACTCAGCAAAATGGACAGAGGGTATTGCAGAGTCTTTTCAGCATGCCAAACAGAGAAAACAAATGTCAGTCAGAAGGGGTTCTAACAGTGGAGCTTTCTTAACGCCTTACTTGTTGAGAAAAGAGCTAGGAGAAAATAGAAATTGGTGTGATTTTTTTCTCTCTAAGTTATTACAATTCACTCTTTCCTGTATGATATTTTGTTATACGATAGCTGAGGTGACACATGAGGTGATCTTGATGGAATACGATTGGCTCCAGCAGCAGTAAAGGCATCCTTCCTTTCTAGACAGTTTTTGATTCTTGGTAGCTACAGTACAGCTGTGACCTCTGAGAAGAGCTTGAACTTCATGTGCCCTCCTCTACAATGCAGTAATGTTTGTCTCTATTAATATGCTGAAGGAGAATAGCTGTTTCAGGAGTAAAGGTCCTTGAAATCCCTTTGAAATCATGATGAAGAATACATGTGGGGTCATGGAAATAGTACTAAGTCACTAAAAGGTCCAATTTAAAAATAAGTTGATCTTTTGTTGCTGCTGGTAACATGTAAACAGACCAATCATCTGATCAACACTTTCCCAGCAGACACATCTGTGAGAACTCAGGTTGTAAAACTAGCCAATATTGTATTGGCAGGGTGTTAAATGAGCTGGAGATCTCAAAGACCACTTCAATGTCAGACAAACCCACCGTGTGCATACTTGTGAGCTCAGCTGTCTATCAGATAACATAATGAGTTACAGACTTGACTCACTTACATCTAAAATGGGCCATCAGTCAATACACCATCACAGTTCTGCTCTTGTCTTCTAAGCTGCTGAACTACTTTGTAAAATGATCTCAGCTGTATAGAGAAATCAAACAGTTACTTGATTCTAGACAGCAGGGGTTTTCAGTGCTTTGAAGGCAGAAGTCATTACAAAGAGCATATGATGCAGTGCATAATGCTTTCACCTAAGATACAAACATCATAAAATCTATAGCAGTGCCAGTTTCACCTCAACAAATGGATGGCACATTGATATAAATCAATTGCTACAATACAGTCTAGTGGGAAGTATACCTATGTCAACAAGATAGGGACCATTTCAATTCAACCCCTCCAACTTTACTCAAATTAAGTTAATGTAGATTTACAACATTAGTTGTTTGTTTGTTTATTTTTTTAACACGTTTATAATTGAGTCCATGTTTGGTGCAGTGTCAATGCAGAGTGGATTTAACTACTGCATTAGATGTGTGTACTCACTGGCACAGCATTTCATTTAATTTTGCTTTCACAGCAGCAATTTAAAAAACAAACAAACAAACAAACAGGGTTGTACAGTTTTTGCTCTAGCACTCCAAAGCCACAGTGCTGGTTAGTCCAGCACATCCCACATGCTCACTAAGTGCCATGCTACTTACCTAGTTCTATCCCACAAACCGACTGGACCACTAAAAAATAAATATATTAATAATACAAATAATAGAATGAATAATTTTAATTAAATACATAAGTTAAAGATAAAAAAAATTAATTCACTTATGATAAAAACATTCAGTACACATTATTTTAGCCATCTGTGCACATTACAGGCAAACACATGTCGTATTAGATGACTAAAAAGGACATAGTAAGAATATAAATTATTAAAAAGCCAAAAAAGTTGGTTTCCTCATGACTTGACCTCATTGACCTCAATGATGTTCTCTTTAAAGTCATACAAAATGTTAAAGAGAAATTGTCCATCATTCAGTCTCTTTCCTGTTCATTGCAAGACAACAGATGCACCTAATGTCAGTTTGATTCCCGAAAAAGAATTTTATTAACTCTTTCATTCTGAAATTTTCCTCAGACCCTCAAGCGGCCTCCTTGGGGGTCCCCAGATCCATTTGAAACCCACTGGTCTAAAGAGAGCCAGATTCTTAATTTTGACATGTACAGGACAAACACATAGACACATTTGTGTACTATCAGCAGATGACACAGGCTAAAAAGCTAAATTACAGCTTGGGTTTTTACATTATATCTGCATTTCATAAAGAGCATCACCACCAGTGTTAGCGTCATAATCCTTATACACTTAACATAGCAGCAGTCAAGGGAAGTTGCTCATTTTAAAACTATAACATCTGCCAACCACTGAAGGACAAATTCAAGAGCCACTCAATAGTAAACCATTAATTTGTCTCATATTTACCACCGAGCTACTTTCAAATTTCACAAGCTTTTGGCTGCCTCGTAGCTGGTGCTAATTCCCATCTGAGCCTAGCTGTGACATTAGGTGCTTTAGCTTATTTCACCTGTAGTATCTCTGCTCGTTGATGCCTGTTATTTTGGAGCATTTCGCTGCCTCCTCCTCCATAATTTTTTTCCTTTTAAATCTGACCTTCTCAGCGCCACCTTTCCCTTTTCTTTTTGGCCTTTCCATCATTTAGACTCACTCACACACTGTCTGTTAAAGGTGCTCTAAGCGATGTCACGCGTTTTTTAGGCCAAAACATTTTTTGTCACATCCAGCAAACATCTCCTCACTATCCGCTAGCTGCCTGCCCTGAACACACTGTAAAAAAAACGCGGTCTCTGTAGACAGCCCAGGCTCCACAAACGGCAAGAAAAACAAACTGGGCCAGCCTTGGCCACCAAACATAACAAACAGTGTTCCAGCCAATAACCGACAAGAATGATTTGGGGGTGGGGGTTGTGGGGTTAGTGCGCGTGCACATGAAGGGGGGTGTGGGGAGTGGAGGAGAGAGAAGCATGAAGAGGGAAGTTAGCTAGAGGAGAGATGTCCTAACAACGACTTGCGTTAAAATTGTATATTCTTCAGAATTTTGATATGGCCGACACACGACCAAAGAGACGACGTTCCGATGAACAAATAAACAATAGGGAAAAGGAGAAGGAACGCGAAGTCCCGAATTTACATCGGAAAAGCGGTCAAAAGGTGGTGAGAACTCCGCCGGCAGAAGCTTCCAATCCGACATTCAGGTGGCTCTGTTTTTGCTGGACAGGTGGGTAAATCCAGTAGAGTCCTGCACGGGTTCGCGTACCCGTGGGTACCCAACGGGTGACCCGCAAATTTTGCTCAAACGGGTGAAAAATATCCAACTGTGTCGGATACGGGTGCGGGTCGGGTCGGACACAGGGGAAACACGGGTCTAAACACGGGTTTAAAACAATCACATGCAAACGTAAAAATATATGCATATTTTTAGGAACACATCTACAAAAATATGCCTGTATTTCAAGTTTATAAAATAATTTAAAATCCACATCAGTTTATTTGTGCCCACGTGCCACGCCCTCCCAGGAATCTACACTGTAAAAAATTTCTAACCCTCCCAAATCAAAAATTTCAAGTGACCGATAACATCTACATTTTTCAATTGGCCCAAGTGAAATTCTGTAAATTATAAAATTAAATTTACAGATTTTCACTTGGGCCAATTGAAAAATTTAGATGTTATCGGTCACTTGAAATTTTTGATTTGGGAGGGTTAGAAATTTTTTACAGTGTATAACGTTACCTAGGCTACTTTCACTTTTAAAAATTCATCATAACCACGCGCGCGATCTGCTTGCAGTCGTCGAGATGGATGCTGAGGAGTTGAAGAAAAGAATAGCTAGTGTAGTGGAGATTGTAAAGTTGTCGACAATACGTCATCAAAAATCTAGTCCAGTGTGTGGGAGAAATTTGGAGTTAGCCTATCTGAAGAAAATATTGTGAAAGGCTTATTTGCTGCATTCATTTTCGTGTTGGATAGCCACAAACGTGGAACTTCATCGCCGAGGAAGCACGCAGGAACTGTGGTAACAAACCAAGCAGTACTATCGAAAAAAGTATTTTTCAAATTTAACACTGTTAAGTATGTGTGGTGTGCATGGTTCATGACTGTTTCAGGAAGCACGAAAGGGAGGGGGAGGGGACGGGATGAGGAGGAGGGAGGGTCGAGCTAGCCTCCATTTTGTTTGACAATACTTCGAATGTCAACAAGAAGTGACGTCACCCAACATCGCTTAGAGCACCTTTAACGTTAAACTTCCAAAACGTGACAAGGAAAAAAAGAGGTGTTCGATGGCTTTATGTCATAGGCCGACAGGCTATGCCATTTGGGGCGGAACCAGAACCAGAACCAGTGAGGGGGGAAATCAGAAAATTCAACTGGAAATAAATACTTGTTAAGAAAACATTAAGCACGATTTCAAAAATATTTGCAATGCCCTGTGCCCTAATATATGGTATGAAATGTGGCACTGCATTCATTGGACCACACAGTTTTGTTCTAATAAATAAAAAACAAAAAAAAGACTGTCCTCTTTTCATTCTCAACTCTCAAATAGTTTGGACGTTGGCTTGAAGAATAACGTTAGATGCTCAGCTTCTCATCTGCGGTGATGCGTGTTGCAGTATCGTAGTCATATTTTGCTATAACATTAGCCTATAACACGCTCTCACACGTTTCTTTTTTTAAGCACTTTTGGGAGGAGTAAAATTTACATATGTGGTTTCAACAACCAGATGCATTTACACTTGTCCAGTTTCGTGTGGAATGTGGCCCAGACCACCTCCTGTAGTGGTTTGAGCGATCGGATTCAAATCCGTCTCGAATGCGTTTCGGAGGGCATTTACACGGTCTTTTCATGATCCCGATCACAGAAAACGCATGAAGTGGCCAGGTGTAAACAGCCCCATAGAGTGAGCATTTAGTAGTATTTATACTTAAAACTATTAGTTTTTCTCTGCACAGAGGAATGGAGCTTCTGACATATCAAATTTGGTAAAAAATAAAATCAAATAAAAAGTTTCTCAGAATATTTAATGCAGAATCAATATAAATGTTTTACACAGGAATTACAATCACGAGGGGAAAAAGAAGAATGATTTCTATTATAGTGCATATAGGCATGCCATGCACTATAATAAATCATTCTTCTTTTTTTTTTTTTTTTTTTTTTTTCCTCCCCTCGTGATTCCACATCTCCTTTTGTGTTCTTTGGAAAAAAGTCTAGCTGGTTTGGATCAATAGAGTAAGTAAATTATGACATAACTGTATGTTTTGGCCTATATTAAGACTTCCACAACCATCTTGAGGAGAGAAAGGAAACACATGACTGCAATTAATTTTTTTAACAATATTTCACCTGACTTCCAAGTTCTGATGCAACACAACAGGGAGATTTCCAGTCAGCTCTGTGGAGGTTTGTTACATCTATTTGCAGACCTACCATCTACCTGCATTCAAAATGCATTGCAAAATCATTTCACTCAGGGAATTTCCCTCTGACACATGTGACTCATTTATCTGAAAGAGAATGCACTTTTTTTTCACAAAACATACTTCCAAACTAGTGATGTTACATTTGACACTGAAGCTTCAAAGCGCGTATCGAGTTGGCTACGCAGCGCAATTTCTCATGAAGCTCCGTGCCGGAGCGCGTATTGTTTTCAGAGAAACACGTGATCAACGAAAAACGACGCCTCACTTTCTTTCCAGTCACTTGAATGCTTCACTTTGCGTGTCGGAATGTTTGAACCCAGACCAGGTTTTTGGAAGTTTAAGTCCATTTACTAAAATGTATATTTATTATTATATATTTACTTTTGCGTGAGCACGAGAAAACTATCGCATGCTCACGTGTTACAATTTCCAGTTTGCGTTATAGTGTCATTACTACAAATGTAGGAAAAGGGATGAGATGAGAGTGTGTGGATACAGTTGGATGCATAAAAGCCACTAGAAATGAAAGGAGACCAGAGTCTGTTTTTTTTTTTATGGATATCAATGGAGATGGAGAAGAGGCTTCACAGAATCGTTTTTGTGAAGAAATAGCTTATTTAATGAGTCGACTGCCTGTCCACTAATCTTCAACACGTTTTGCGCGAAACAATACTTTTGTTGAATGATAGGCTATGTAGATTTTACTATGATAAAAAGGTTATTTTATGAGAGAATGCAAAGAAAGGAATGTCGTGACAATAGGATCCATTTGCGACATTACCATAGTATTTAATAGTAATATTGAGTGATATTGTTATTGTATATGGTCTAAAGAAAGTATAAAATACAGATGTTTTCTTTCTTTGACTTTCAGGTTTTACCAGTTATGATAAGACTTGAATTGTAACTGATGTATGCATATGACGCTGATATTATGCATTTTAATGAATAAAGACAACATTAATGTATTAAAGAAAACTATTGCGTGCTCACGAGAAAACTTAAATTTTTGCTAAACTTAAAAGTGTTGTCAACTGCTGTGTGCTTAATGATGATGATATAACGCTTTGTCATGAATGGTGGTATAAAAATATTTTTAATTAATTAAATATGTATTAAATTACAAATAAGTTTTTAGTGTAATCTGAAATGTATTTTTTTGCGGTCTGCAATGCCTACTTTGCAGCTAATAGAGATATTCATGCTTTTTTTGTCCTACAGTAAAGCACAGTCCACAAAAATGCAGTCCTATTGTACCTTTACTAGCGATGTAACACCAAATTTATTCACAAGACCAACGCACTAATATTCCACAAGAAACTACTCGGTTACTATCGTAACCTCAGTTCCCTGAGGTAGCTATACGCAGTGGGGAAACTCCTTTTCCTCGATTTACTGAAGCTTTTATGTAAAACGCATTTGCAGCTGCACAGCTAGCACATTGAGCGTCTGGCTTGCTCATAGGCGGTGCTGCAGCAACTGCACATCCAATGGCGCGGGCGCCTCTGACGTGTAACCAATGAGCATCATCACACGTCAGAGCTCCCCAAGGGGGCGTGGCCTTAGCCTATAATAGCCCCCCGAATTCGCCATTATAGCAGGTTTCACGACTGAAGCGACAACTCACCAGGTTACTATAGTGCGGCCGGCTACGCAATACTCATTCCCTATCTCAGGGAACTGAGGTTACGATAGTAACCGAGTAGTTCCCTTTCGAACGGTCACTTCGTATTGTGTAGCTATACGCAGTGGGGACGCCATGCAAAACGCCGCACCAGAAGTAACTGGTTGCCACTGAACTCAGGACCCCTGAGCCAATAGACAAGCCCGAAACCATTATATATATCAGACCGGACACCGTCGGGTCTTATAAATATATATGTGACAGTAACAATACCAACATAATATACTAATGAACCCAGACACCGTCGGGGCTATCAGCATAATACAATATAACCAGCAAGCGGGTTTTATATGTGTATGAATGGTTATGCACAGTAACAATGTAGACAAGACCAGACACTGTCGGGCCTTTATCATACCGAAAATACCTTCGCTTGTAGAGAAGGCACTTTCATGTTATAAAATTTCATAAATGTGGAAGGCGAGGAGGACCAGCCGGCCGCATCACAAATATCTTGAATGGGAAAGCCAGATGACCAAGCCCACAACGAAGCCATGCCTCTAGTCGAATGGGCCTTAATACCTATGGGGCAAACTTGACCCGCCGAGGCATAAGCCATAGATATGCCATAGCCACAATCCATCTAGACAGTCTTTGCTTAGTGACTGGATCACCCTTGGATCGGCCACCCAAGCAGACAAAAAGCTGTTCTGACTGTCTAAAAGACGCAGAACGCTCCAGATAGATTCTCAGCGCTCTGACAGGGCAGAGAAAATTAACCTCCCCATCCTCAGCAGAAGGGGGAAGAGCTCATAATGTAATGACCTATGCTCTGAACGGCATTGAGAGCACTTTGGGTACATAACCATGCCTAGGTTTGAGGATGACCTTAGTGTCACCTGGACCAAACTCCAAACATGAAGGGCTCACTGAGAGAGCCTGCAGATCTCCTACTCGCTTGATAGATGCCAGTGCCAACAGGAGAGCAGTCTTTAGCGAGAGAGGTTTAAGATCAACCGACTGGAGCGGTTCAAACGGCGGGCCCTTTAAAGCCCCCAGGACCATGGAGAGGTCCCAAAGGGGCACAGAAGGGGGTCTGGAGGGGTTGATTCTCCTAGCACCCTTCAAAAACCACACCACCAAATCATTTCTTCCTATTGATTGGCCAGCCACCAGAGCATGATGTGCAATAGCTGCCACATATACTTTGAGCGTGGACGGGGAGCGGCCCGCGTCCAACAGCTCCTGCAGGAAGGAGAGTACCACAGATACCTCACATGACTCTGGGTTCACACAGTTTTTCAAGCACCAGCTGGAAAAACCTGACCATTTCAAAGCATATAGGCGCCGAGTAGACGGGGCCCTGGCTTCAGAGATAGCATTTAAGACCTTCCCAGGAAGGTGCCTGGGTACCCGTTTAGGGGCCATACATGGAGGGCCTATAAGACGGGTCGAGGGTGCCATATCGTCTCTTTGGCCTGAAAGAGGAGGACTTTCCTCATCGGAACAGGCCAAGGGACTGTGTCTGATAGCTGAAACAGCTCCGGAAACCACGGTCTGGATCTCCAGAGAGGGGCCACCAGCAGGACTGGGCACCCGCTCTCCCTGATCCGTTTGATAACTTGTGGAATCATCGAGACAGGGGGAAAAACGTAAAGGGGACGGTTGGGCCAGTGATGGGTCAACACATCCCTGCTTTTCGAGAAGAACATTTTGCAATGGGTGTTGGATCTCGAGGCAAAAAGGTCTATTTCGGCCTCTCCGAACCCACTCCATATCAGACGGACCGTCTGTGAGAACAAGGACCACTCGCCTAGGGGAGTGTTGCCCCGTGAGAGCATATCCGTGCCCAGATTCTGAACGCCTGGGATATGCATTACCCTCAGAGAGCTCAGATTGGTCTGTGCCCATATGAGGAGGTCTCTGCCCATATGAGGAGGTCTCTCGCCATGGCATACAGGTTGCCTGACCTGATGCCGCCTTGGCGATTTATGTAAGCCACCACTGACATGTTGTCCGTGCGGACCAGGACATGATGACTTTTTAAGTTTGACAGGAATGCTTTCAGGGCCAAACCAACCGCTTTCATTTCCAGACAGTTAATGTGTAAGCTCTGCTCCATGCTCGATCAGAGGCCAGAGACAGGCTTGCCCTCGTGCAGCGCACCCCAACCCAGGTTGGATGCGTCTGTACACCACTTTCCTTCTGGAAACTACTCCCATGGTCACACCCTTGAGGTACCAGTCCTGAGCCCGCCAGGGAACCAGGGCTCTTAAACAACCGTGATTCACCATGATGCGCAGGCTGCCTGACTGCCATGCATGGGTTGGCACCCGGCGTTTCAGCCAGTGCTGCAGCGGGCGCATGCGCAGTAGTCCCATACAGAGTACTGACAATGCCGCTGCCATGAGACCGAGAAGTTTCTGAAATTCTCAGGGGCGCGCGCTCTGAACGAGGCTGCTAGCGTCTGCACTGAGAGCGCACGCTCTCATGTGAGCCGCGCTGTCATCGCCACAGAGTCTAGAACTGTGCCCGGAAAGACTACGCTCTGGCTGGGGGTCAGTTTGCTCTTGGTGATATTGATTGTGAGACCCAGGCATTTCAAATGGCCGAGAATCAAATCTCTGTGAGCTATTAGCTCGGTTCTCGACTCTGCCAGCACTAGCCAATCGTCGTGATAATTCAACACGCGCACTCCCTGATGTCTCAGGGGAGAAAGCACTGTATCCATGCACTTCGTGAATGTACGGGGTGCTAGGGATAGGCCGAAAGGCAGAACTGTGTATTGATAAGCTTGACCCTCGAAGGTGAATCTCAAGAATGGCCTGGTTTATCTGAATATGAAAGTATGCATCTTTCAGATCCATCGTGCCAAACCAGTCCCCCGGGCGAATTTGCGCGAGGATGTGTTTGATAGTCAACATTTTGAACGGCCGTCTCATGAGAGCTTTGTTCAAATGCCTCAATCTAGTATGGGTCTGAGACCGCCGTCTTTTTTTCGGAATTAGAAAATAACGGCCGTAGAACCCCGAGTATGTTTGCGCGGGGGGATTAATTTTATCGCCCCTTTTGCTAACAAATTCTGTACTTCGGCGCGAAGCACGTGACCCACGTCGCTTCTCACTGAAGACTCGACAACCGCCTGAAACTTTGGGGGTCTGTGAGCGAATTGGAGCGAGTAGCCTCGCTTTATAATGTTTATGACCCAACTCGACACATCGGGGATGGCTTGCCAGGCCCACGCCCGTGTGGCTAGGGTTTGATACACAGTTTGGGATGGGCCGCCTAACACAGGGGGACCTGATACCCTTACATTGTGATTTGTGCACATACTGAGTGTTGGGACTGACTGTACAGGCTTTTGTCTGTTGAAAAGTCAGTGTAACAACTGGGAGGGGGCCGCCTAGTGAAGGGGGACCGTGAACCCGTGTGTTGTGATTGTGAAACATACTCTTTTTCTGCTTTACGTGGGTCGCCGTGAAACGGCGTTTGTTTGTAGAGGCGCGCGCAGTGCAGTGGGCCTGTTGACAATAATAAAATCTCCAGCTGCCTGAATTAGACAAGGAGCTGTGAGAAGTGTCATGGGATTTTGAGCAGTGACTATCTGTGGCGGCGCCCGCTTCATAGCGGGCGCGCTGACTGCAGTGATAGTGTGCGGCATGAGTGGCGCGCTTATAACGGGCCTAATGACTGATTTGAGAATGTTCCCAGCCACCTGTGAGCAGGGCCTGTGGGGAACATTTATTTCTCACTCTGTTTGAGCTGCTGTGAGAACAGCAATAGTTTGCAGCGGTGCACGGTTTAACGGGCCCCTAGGCTGCAGTTATAGCTCTGTTAGAATTGTGATTTAACATGACTAGCTGGCCATGCTTCATCCAATTGCACTCCTGCTGGGTTTAGATGGGGGGCGGGATCAACGTTGAGCCCGACCAACCCCTCTCCCGGACGTTGTCAAAGAGGGTGAGTCATGCGGGGGCGGAGCCGGCGTGAACTCGTTCGATTTGGTGAAAAGATTTAGTCCAGCCGAGAAGCGCGAGAGTCTCAGAATCCACCACTGACAGAGGGAGATTGACAGAGAAGAACTCTTATAACACTTAGAATGGCAGCTTGTTCTTGCTAACACAGTCTCACCCCAAAACGTCACATACTGACGGGTCTTGACCATACGGCAACATACGACGAAAAGGGTACCCCTAAAACGTCCATATGTGACGATTCGGGTTATGGGTAGGTTTAGGTATGCGTTAGGGTACTGCTAGGAGGCGCTGCTGGTGCGCTTATGTCTTCGTCTCATATGGACGTTTTAGGGGTACCCTTTTCGTCGTATGTTGCCGTATGGTCAAGACCCGTCAGTACATGACGTTTTGGGGTGAGACCGGGCTCTTCTTGCAGTGAGAGAGAACGGTTTCAGCGTGGTTGATTCCAGGCATGAAAACCGCGCTGTTGTGTCTGAAACACAGAGAAGTTTCTGCGTGATGAACAGAATGTAAGGGAGCGGTAGCGGTAGAGAAAACGCGCTTCTGTGTGACGTGCAAAACAGAGGGCGGGGTAGCTCTCCTGTGTCGTAAAGAGAGCTAGCCGCTCGAACATCTACCCACGCGCTTCTTCCGTCGAGGCTCGACGAGGGAAGAAAACGGGGGGAGCACGAGAGGCGGTTAGGAGAGCTAGCCGCGAGCGCATGATGTAATAAGCCCGTAGGCCTCATGCAGATGCATCCGCACGTGGCACACATCCGCCGGCAGAGAGTGCATTTTGCGTGGAGAACTCCCAGGCACGAAATGCAGCTCGCGTGTCCATCGGCCTCGTGCAGCTTACCTCCGCACGTGGCACAAGATGAACCAGGCATATTAGAAACACTAAATTTGCTAGTAAAAAGGATATGTATCGTCATCGCCGGATAGCCACAGGTGACACGGCGTCAGGGGAAAACGGCAGAAAGGGCGTAGTCCGCTGAAATAGATGCTCGCTCAGGCTGAAGGGCTTGTTCAACGGCGGAGCTCAGTAAAACAGTCAGAGACATGAAGTTGTCGCTGAAGGAGTGATATCTGCTGTAATGGCGAATTCGGGGGGCTATTATAGGCTAAGGCCACGCCCCCTTGGGGAGCTCTGACGTGTGATGATGCTCATTGGTTACACGTCAGAGGCGCCCGCGCCATTGGATGTGCAGTTGCTGCAGCACAGCATATGAGCAAGCCAGACGCTCAATGTGCTAGCTGTGCAGCTGCAAATGCGTTTTACATAAAAGCTTCAGTAAATTGAGGAAAAGGAGTTTCCCCACTGCGTATAGCTACGCAATACGAAGTGACCGTTCGAAAGGGAACTGACTGTCTTTTTTTTTATTATTCAATAAATGTTTTACAATAGTGCAAACATACATTTCTTAGAAATATAGAACATTTCCAAAAAAACATATATTAAACAAATGTAGTCAATTTTGCACAACCATATATAAAAAGGAAATAAATAAATAAAAAACTGAAAGAAAAAAAATAAAAATAAATAAATAATAATAAACATAAAACAGCAAAGACAAATCATGGTGCATGAAAGATCTCATCATATTTTTTCAGAAAAGACGTACATTTTCTATTATCAATTGTTCTTAGTGATTTGATTAAATATTTTACTTCACAAAGGAAATCATTAAAAGTGGGAATTTTCTTAAGAAACCTTTGCTTGTGAAAGTAAAATTTTGCCACAAGGATAAGGAAGTTAACAGTAGACTCTAAAGATTTGTTTGGGTTTTCAAAAAAACAAATTAAAGGGAACTGACTGTCATAAAACTTTGAACTGCGTGCACTGACGTCACTGCCATTATAGGCTGAGGTGCCTCGAACAGAACGCATTTTCCGATGGTAAGAGACACCCTCTCATCTCCCTATAATAAGACAAATCTCTGGAGGCATGCTCCAGTCCAAGCACACTCTCATCTCATCCCTATTGCCACATTTGTAGTAATGACACTATAACGTAAACCGGAAATTGTAACGCGTGAGCACGCGATAGTTTCGCGATAGTATAAATTATATTTTTGGGGAAATTGAACCAGGAATAGGAAAATCACTGTACGCGGATGACGGCGCAATATGGAAAAGAGGGAACCTGCAGTAGGGGGAAAATGCAGGATGCAATAGATGTTGTTGAAAACTGGGCTAATCAATGGGGATTTCGGCTTTCAGTTGCTATAACCCAGCTAATATGTTTTTCAAAAAAGAAGAAAACTCCTGAAGTTAAATAAAAATTATATAATCAAACATTAGAGCAGGTAACAATCTGGGAATGTGGATGGATTCCAAATTAACTTTTGTGTCTCCTATTCAAAAGCTAGTTGATAAATGTAAGAAAGGAGTTAATGTGTTGAGGTGCTTGGCAGGAGTGCAATGGGGTGCTAGTACAAGGCATTCTCTTAAAAGGGTATGGCTACTGTGCATTAATTAGGTCATCAATTGATTATTGTAGAATATGGCTCAGCATCAACCTCACTGCTTACTAAGATATATGTGATTCAAAACCAAGCTCTTTTTGTTGTGTATTTTGAATTTGTTGTGGAGCTTTTAGAACCTCTCCTGTGACAGCTTTGTACAATGGGTAAAATGGCACTTGACATTTGTGAAATTCAGCTAAAAATGGTATATTGGACTGGTATTAAAGGTAATTTTACAAATCACCCTGTCAAAAAAATATTGCAAAACTGCTGGGAATATGATAAGACCTATCTGAATAGCTTTGGCTGGACACTATGCAAGCAGGCTCAACAAATAGGTATCAGTAATATCAATATAAACCCCACAGTGGCTCTGCCAGTCTATCCACCTTGGCTCTTCTATGCCAACAGTTGATCTGCAAATAAATGAAAAACAGAAATGTTCAAAAAGAGATAATAGTGAAACTATTTAAATACTGAATACTTAATTTTTGTTGCAAATTCATACGGTTCAAAGGAATGGGCGTACAGCCGCTGCAATGTATATTCCTCACTTTAAATATAAATCTGCAAAAAGAACTGCTAACAATATATCAGTATATGCAACAGAGATGGTCACTATTCAGATTTAGCCTTACAGTGTATGAAGAAAACCAACCTACAACAGTAGTAATTTGTTCAGATTCATATAACACACTTACAAGTATATTGAATGGAAAATCAGAATCTAGGCAAGATATATTAATAGAAGTACAAAGTATGTATAGAATCTGCCAAATGAGAATTAGAGTAGAATTTTCATGTTGGAGTGAAGGGAAACGGGGAGGTGGACAAGATAGTTAAACAGGCTAAATAAATAAATTTAGACATACACATATCTTTGTGTAAATCAGAAATGAAAGGGTTAATTAAAGAAGCTGTCAGAGATGTGGCAAGAAAAATGGGATAAAGGAAACAAAGGACGACAATTGTGTAATATACATAAACAAGTTGGCATGCAAGAACTGATTATGGTAATAGAAGGGATGATACAGTTATATCTCGATTGAGAATTGGCCACTCTGCTCTTAATAAATCACTCCAGATGATAAGAAAACATGAATCCGGTCAGTGTAATCACTGTGGACTTCCAGAAACTGTAGAGCATGTGCTGATTAACTGTAGGTTAACTGTAATAACTAAACCACGGCTTCTTGGAGCTCCTTTTGGCTCCTTTTCTATTTGATTTTGACACGACACCAGAGATGGTCTGAATCAGTAATTGCCCCCTATACCCTCAAATAGGGCATTATTTGTAGTGGTGTTTGAAACCATAGTGACCGTTAGTGAGTGCACTCATTCAATCCCAGTGTTGAATTATAAAACAATGATTCGTTTTCTGTCTATAAATGTATCCAATTGTGGGAAATTCTACACCGTTCTGTGAAGGAACATGTGAGCGGTGTTTCGACAAGACTCTGCATGACAGTCGTAACCAGAAAGGGGGATCCCCAGAGTAGCCTACAACACTGTTTCAAAAAGGGAAAGTCCAGCCGGTGTGGTGAAGTGATGAGCCCCAGCTAAGGACCCCAGTAGTATGCCTGATCTAAAGCTGTTCTCGTGATTCTTAATGTAATCAATCAAAACCGTCTGTGGTTTACATTTTTTAATATAACTCCAATTGTATTCGCCTGAAAGACGAATGTCATACACCTGGCTTCAGGGTGAGTAAATCATGGGCTAATATTCATTTTTGGGTGAACTATCCCTGTATTTGTGTTTTGTATACTCTAGCAGTCCATGTAGTTCTTTATGTAAATAAGCAACCATATAGCAACATGACTCAGCCATATCTTGACACAAAATCTCGAGATAGTGTCCTGGGCGTAATTTGTGACTCTAGGAGCCACAGGCATTTTTCAGTAGAACATTAAAACGTACAGATAGTTTGTTTCACTTGGGGCAGTGTAAAAGTAATTGAAACCAGCTTTATGCACCGTGGCATGAAAAATAGCTGTGGTTTCAGAACAGTCATATTCACTAAGCAAACCTGTCTGCCCAGGAACCACAGTGTCACAGTCATGTTAAGTCTGTTTTAGGTTCTTGGACTTTCTGTTTTGTTTACATTCATCATGTGTGTTCTTTGTTTTAGTTTCCCGCCACTCATCAGTCACCATGGACACTAACACCAATCATCACAGCTATTTGTCTTTTAGTTCATCTTTTAGTTCCTCCTTGTGCACTTTTCAGTTGTCTGGTATTGTTTGTGTCTCGTGTTAGCACGCTGTTTAGCACTGTGGCGGTCTGCTTGGATCATTCTAATAAACCATGCGTGCTATATTCCTCATCTTCATTGAACCTAAGCGTTATACACACAGTGAGTAATTTACATTTAAGCTTCACTTAACTCCTCTTGTGATTCACTTTAAAACTGTAATCATGTGGCTTTATGGTTAAAGCACCCTCTTTACAATACCGCAGCAAAAGTGTGTGGTGTTTGAAGTGTGCCTCTATCATAATTCTAGTCCTTGGCACGGTTTCTCTTGGTGAAGCCAGAACATGAGCCCCACAGGATAAGCACATTTAGATTTTTTTACCACCAGCAGTTATGTTTAATGTTCACACTCGCAGATATAATTTTAATAAACAAATCAGCTATAAGAAAGATAGTTGGATTTTAGTGCAAGGCATTTTGAATTTCTGCATTTCTCAGCACTTCAAAAGAAAGGAAAACAGTTTTAAAGTGTAAAACCAAGGAAGTAACTTCACACGGCATGGAAGGTCTTATCAGATTTTATTAACAGAAATCCCTTTAATAAGACAACTAGATAACAGTGGCAAAAGATTGTACAATATAGCCTACTAATATATTTGAAAAACATTGTGATTTAATGTAAAAATAGACATTCAAGATAAGTATAAGTATGCATCTCAAAACACAATGGCAGCTGATACTAAACTTTTATCATTATTGATCAATATCATATTATTACACATAATATGACAAATATCTTCCTTTCATTTTCTTTAAGTTACGATATTCATTATAGACAAATCAATAGTACCCAATATATTGAGTATATACTTTATCAGATATAGCTTGTTGGCACACAGCAACACAACCATTTCGATTAATTTTGGGTATACATACACTACTGTGAGTATATTAACAGTTCACTTTCAGAAAAAAAAAAAAAAACTCAACAGCAATACCTTGTAAAGTACACCTTTATACCTTATCTAGCCCTTAAGGTACTAAAATTCACTGTTTAGGGGCAGATAATGAGTTTACTGTCCCAGTGACAAGCTTGCTATAAGCTTTAGATGCCTTAGATAACAATTTTCTCTGGATTAAACTAGTAATGCATTAGACGTGTGTACTCACTGGCACAGCATTTCATTGCATTTTGCTTCCACAGCGGCAATTCAAATACGGGCCCTGGTTGTACAGTTACTTTGCTCCCACAAAGTCTAGACTTAAAGGATTGGTTCACTTTCAAAAAAATGTTTGCTGATAATTTACTCACCCCAATGTCATCCAAGATATCCATGTCTTTCTTTCTTCAGTCGAAAAGAAATTAAGGTTTTTGAGGAAAACATTCCAGGATTTTTCTACACAGAATGGACTTCAATTGCAACCAACTATTCCAATGTTCAAAGAAGGTTCAAATGTCTGTCTCAATGCAGCTTCAAAGTCTCTACACGATCCCAGTCGAGAAATAAGGGTCTTATCTCGCAAAACGATCGGTCATTTTCTAAAAATTTTTTAAAAAAATGCCCGTCTTGTACCATCTCTGAGATGCGCCAGATGGCGTATTACGTCATCACGTTGGAAAGGTCACGAAAAAAAATTAAATAATAATAAATTAATATCTGACGATTTTGAAATTGGAGGAGAAAATGAGATGACATTTTTCGCCCTTCCCTACCTTTTTGAACCGGAGTACACTTAGATGCCGTGACGCGTGACCTTTCCAACGTGATGACGCAATGCGTGGCACATCTCAGAGATGGTACACGACGAGCATTTGTGGTTAAAAAGTATATATATATATATATATATATATATATATATATATATATATATATTATTTTTTATTTATTTATTTTTTTTTTTTTAGAAAATGACCGATCGTTTTGCGAGATAAGACCCTTATTTCTCGACTGGGATCGTGTAGAGACTTTGAAGCTGTATTGAGACAGACATTTGAACCTTCTTTGAACATTGGTATAGTTGGTTGCAATTGAAGTCCATTCTGTGTAGAAAAATCCTGGAATGTTTTCCTCAAAAACCTTAATTTCTTTTCGACTGAAGAAAGAAAGACATGGATATCTTGGATGACATCGGGGTGAGTATCAGCAAAAAAGTGAACTAATCCTTTAAGAGGGGGTTTACAATGACAAAACAAACAGACATCATTCGTTTTCATTTTCATTAAGATTGTGATTTCTGGTGAAAAAGTTTTTCTGGTGAAAAAGTTTATGCAAATGAACAGTGTGATGTAAATACTATCAGTGGACACAGAAAGCTGTCTGCCCCCTGATATGGATACCACAACAAAATAGGACCACCTACGGCTATGAGAAAATCTTGGTAACACTTTATTTTTATGGTCCTTTTTGATCATTCTGTTGACTATAAGTAACTTTGCACCTACATGTCAACTAACTCTCATTAGAGTATTAGTAGACTGTCTGCTTAATATCTGCTAACACTTTGTTTTGATCCAGCCCAACAGACATTCTACTGACTGTAAGTAACTTTGCAAGTACATGTCAACTTATTCTAAGCCTACTAATTATTCTAATAACTAATTCTATAAAAAAATAATAATAATAATTAAAAAAAAAATGTAAACATGCATACTAAACACACATGCCCCCTTGACATCTGTATGAGTGCTTGATAACCAGAACTTGGATTTATGAAAAATAATTTTTTGCTAAATTTAATCCCGAAAATGTACTTTTATAAGAAATACATTTTCAAAAACACACACTCTGGTAATGTAATAAAACGTAATACAAATTTTATATTTTTACACTAATAACAGTGTCATCATCTGAATAGGAAATTAATTTACTTAATATAGGCTAGCCTCAGTGGTGAGCGACTTCTTTAAACAGGTATGCTGAGTACCCCCCTCTGCCATACGTATTACCAACATTACACCTCAAATGATAAGGGATTTTATAGAGTTAATATTAATTAGCGAGTCCACAAACTCATTTTCTCAAATTGTTTGTGTATGCAGAGCATTCACAGCTTATGCACTGCACGCCCCTGGTATATATAGTATGTATATGATATAGAGCTTATAAAGTTACTTCAACATTATTATCAAAATTAGTTTTAGATAATGCAATTTTTCCTTCATTTTAGTATCAGCGCCTCAATGGTCTTGCCTTAGCACAGGTCAGAGTTAAAAGGATAGTTCACCCTACAATTAAAATGAACTCATTATTAATCACCCTGATGATGTTTTAATCCAGTATGCTGTTCTTTCTTTATCGGACCACAAAAGGAGAATTTAAAAAAAATATATAATAATGTCCCACTCGCGCTTGTCCATATAATGGCAATGAATAACGACCATCATCAAGCTTTTTAAAAAAGACCCAAAAGTATCACAGAATGGTCCCATGCGACATGTAGCCTACGATATGAATTTTAATCCATTATTTAAAGAAAATTCTGACCTTGGCCGGTGGGGGCGAGTAGATGTAAACTGTTGCGCTAATAAAGTCTTGTAAACGTGCAGTCGAGTACAAAAGACCAACAGCCATAGTCAGCATTTTCATTAAATATGAACCCTTTTTTTACATTTCCGGGTTTCTCAGAAGCAGTTGGGAAGTCATAATAGTTGGGTAAACATCTAGAGCAGTGAATGAGAGACTACATTATTTCCCCCCATTTTCTCAAATAGAAAAAGAAAAACTGCACAATTGTGTTTTCAAAAAGAGAGAAAGAGATTGATAACGGCACTCAGAAAATGTCTATTTTACCGTCACTCCCATAGACGCTGTATTAGAAAAACCTCACAGCAGCGTTAGTTTCTTGTAATTTTATGCAAAGGTAATATAATACAAAGGATTGTGTTATAAATGTATAATGTAATTAAATGTAATTCTTAGCAGAATTTACAATGCTGATGACAGTTAAAAAACGTCATCACAATCTGCATGAACTCCAATAGGCCTACTCCAAGAACACTTTAATATGACGTGTGTCGCATGGGATCATTCTGTGATACTGTATCCTCTTTTTTTAAAAACTTGATGCTGGTCGCTATTCACTGCCATAACATGGACAAGAGCGAGCGGGACATTTTTATAAAAATGATCCTTTTGAGGTCCTAAAGAGAAAGAAGGGCATACGGCATTAGAACAACAGCAAGGTGAGTAAATGATTACTTAATTTTCATTATAGGGTGAACTATTCTTTTAAGGTACAGAACATTTAGATTAAAAGACCAACACAAACCCCTACAATCTATAAAGATGAGATGCTAAAAGCTACTAAAATAATGGAATGCTATTGTAAATGAAATAAAGAAAATATTACAGCACGTAGCGATTATTTCGGACATTTAACGCTTTTTACAATGTGACAAACAGAACATGTCTGGGCCAGTCTCTCTGGAGCAAGGTGGGGTGCTTTGCCTGAAGGCACAAAGCATTAATCTCACACCACACCATCACTGAAGAAAAAAAAAGGCAGAAGTCTTTCCGTGAAACATAACCTAGACAAAAATCTACATAGGCTATATTGACTGAACTGTAATGGTCTTTATTTCTTCTAATCAGACATAAGTAGCCTACAAACATAACCCTTACATATCATACCCAACTCACCTTTTTTTATTTCCGAAACAGCAACACAAAATGGCGATAAATGCACCTGCACCAACAATCCCAATTAATCCCAATAAAACAATCCCCCACAGGGGTAAACCTGCCAAATATACAAATAAAAAGATAGCAAAAGATAAGGGTAATTAGGATTTAGAGTAATCAGCAAGGTGAATTAACATCAAAACATTACAGACTAAACCTGCTTTTACCGTGGTTGCCATCTTCTTGGGGGTCATGTGCTGGTGAATGCTTCTTATCTGTAACTTTAGATAAATACAATCAAAAGCATAATTTATACAGGCTAAACTAAAAAAGTATTAGTTTCTAGAGCATGTATGGTGAGGATGCATTATGCTTACCGGTATAATTGATATTACAGATGCACTGTAAAAGAAGAAGAAATATATTTGAATGGCATAGCAATGAAGCACACTGCATTTAGAGCCAAACAAGTGTGCAGCATATTTATTAGTGTGTAAATTAAAAACACATCCATTGCTCCTACCATGCCACAGTTAAGTTGCCATTGCAGGTTCTCGCAGACACGGACTGTCAGGTTCTCAGATGTTACATTCACTACAATTGATAACCCCCGTCCACCGGCTTTCGGGGTTGAATCGACAATAAACGTGCCATTCTAAACAACAACAACAACAGTAAACTGAGGAATTACAAAACATTTGATTGTTTTAAAACGAAAAATGTATCGATTAAATCCAGAACAGCAAACAACCTGAAAGTACCATCCTTGTTCTTGTTCTTTGCAACTTGTAAAGCATGTGATGTTCGATGGCACGGTGTATGTGAATCCCTTGGACGAGCGCAGACTCTCGCATGCTATTTCCTGATTTGCAGGGCAATCTGACCCGAAATAGAAAATTCCATTTAATTAAACGACATAATTCTTCTAATTTAACATTAATTTAATGATTCATCAGTGATGTTGAAACGGACTACGGAGTTCACCGCGCATGTTAAGAACAAAAAAGTGGAAAAACTCTTACCGTTAGATCCCGCAGACTTTGGAAGAAAAAGAACAAATAGACCTACAAATAGTAGCGCTAGGCCTATATTGACACTGGCCATCGGATGGATCGTTGCTGTCACGAAGTCTGTTTCACCTGCTCTGTCTCGCCTCCCAAACTAGGAGCAAAGGAACTCGGGAGATGTAGCGAGTATTTGAGGAAAGAGTGGAGCGTGGGCGGTCTTTCCCGTAACTTGAGCCACAGTGAGCACGGACTCCAGACAATCAGGACGCAGCACCCACTCGCATATCGGGAGGGAGATTATGGTGAAGATTGCACAACTAAAATCTAAAGAAACTGTCGGTAGTAACAGTGAGTTTGTTTCATGATAGTTCGTGTTCGTGTTGTTAATGATATGATGCAGTGAGCTGTTTAGCACTGTTACAGTTTCTCTTGCATTATGTTGGTTATTGACAAGCAATTGATTAGTCAAATTCGAAGGATGTTTTATCAATTTCTGAGTGTATGACGTATGAGTGAGTTGCAAGTATGTTTTTTTCGTTGATTGTTTGGACGTTGATTTAATGCACTGAGCACTGTTGTGGTTTATATAATCATAACAATGTTAACAGCAGAATGCTAAGTTTAATTATTTTAAGTCAAATTAGAATGGTATCTTATTTTTCCAGGCAATATATATTGTAGCTTATAATTTGAGATTGCATTTTCTAAAGAGCCTATGTCCAGACCAGACGTGCAGAGATCCTGAGTCCCATACACTGTAAATTATTTAGGCCTATTAATGATAACATATGTTTTTGCATTGCTTTAATTCATCCAAATAAGTTAAACAATTTTCAACTTTTTTTATAAAGATTCAACTTTATTTAAATATAAAAATGAGTTTAATTCAATTTAAGTTGAAATGACTTTAACATCCAAGTAAAAAAATTAAGGCAGCATTTTTTTAGGCTAGTTTGCTTTTCTTGCTTAAGAAGACAAAGTATTTAAAAAAATCCTTTAAGTGTATTTTATTAAAATCTAATATAGCCTAATTACATTACAATTCGAATGAATTCATTCTGAATTTGCAACAATTGCTTTTGAATTAAATCTAAAAATGTAATCAGGAATTAAATCAAATCTAACCAAGTGTTTAAACTGGGGCATGATTTTGACATCGGTGAGGACATTCATTACGGACATACTAATGAACATGTGACATGTGCAGGCCTTGACATGTGCTGGTTTAAGCAGGGGAACCTTCCGTGCCATGCATGATTTCAAACCATGACGTCTTAGTGTATTACCAACAGTAACCTTGGAAACGGTGGTCCCAGCTCTTTTCAGGTCATTGACCAGCTCCTCCCGTGTAGTTCTGGGCTGATTTCTCCCCTTTCTTAGGATCATTGAGACCCCACGAGGTGAGATCTTGCATGGAGCGTCCGAGGGAGATTGACAGTCATGTTTAGCTTCTTCCATTTTCTAATGATTGTTCCAACAGTGGACCTTTTTTCACCAAGCTGCTTGGCAATTTCCCCGTAGCCCTTTCCAGCCTTGTGGAGGTGTACAATTTTGTCTCTAGTGTCTTTGGACAGCTCTTTGGTCTTGGCCATGTTAGTAGTTGGATTCTTACTGATTGTATGGGGTGGACAGGTGTCTTTATGCAGCTAACGACCTCAAACAGGTGCATCTAATTTAGGATAATAAATGGAGTGGAGGTGGACATTTTAAAGACAGACTAACAGGTCTTTGAGGGTCAGAATTCTAGCTGATAGACAGGTGTTCAAATACTTATTTGCAGCTGTATCATACAAATAAATAGTTAAAAAATCATATATTGTGATTTGTGGATTATTTTTTTTTAGATTATGTCTCTCACAGTGGACATGCACCTACGATGACAATTTCAGACCCCTCCATGATTTCCAAGTGGGAGAACTTGCAAAATAGCAGGGTGTTCAAATACTTATTTTCCTCACTGTATATTTTAGCACTGTAAGTTACAAGCACTATAACTCCATATTTGTCATGAGTTTGTTGTCTACTTTATGAATGAAATGGTGATGTATGGGTTCCTGAGCGCACAACTGGATGATTCTGGACAAACTTTAGTTTACGGCATTTGCGTGACAGTGAGAAAATGGAAGTAGCTTAAATGTGGCCAAACCTTGTACTAGTAATCTCAGTTTCAAAGATAAAGCCACAGACATAAATAATGTGGTTGTTAACGTGGATTTTAGTGTTAAAAAATAACTCGCTAAGAATTTTTGTATAAAGTTATACAGTTTCACAACTTTAACTAGTTGTATGAACAGTGGAAACTTAATGGCACCATTGACGTGCAGTTGGAGAGGGACATGATGCTGCGCTTTTTTTTTAAACAAGTGCTAAAGCACATTGTGCAACCTAGCGTTCCGGGGACACAGGGACATTTTGGGACAGCCAAACAGTGGGAATTTCCTTGCCATTATTGAACATTATTGACCTATGACCCTGTGCTGCAAGAGCAGATCAAACGGCCCAAGACTATGTCCCACCCGCTGGTCGTCTATATATGAATCCATTGTTGCTATTCGGTACAGATATGTGGATGTAATGAAAGCACTGACAAAAATATATCTGACAAGTGACAAGAAGCATGAGCGTGGTGAAGCAGCAGGAAAAAAAAAAAAGAAATTCCCTTTCATTTTTCAAGTGATTCAACATATTAAACTTTTGGAGAGTGTGAATGCTGTATCTACAATGCTTCAAGCTACAAACGCTGACATGCAGAAGGCATTGACATTGCTGGACAACACCATTCAGAGCTTGTCTGAGTATCGTGGCGCTTTTGACCAGGCAAAGGTTAAGGCACAGACGGTCAAGTTAAATGAACACCATTGGTTTCTAGTTGGTTTTACATGGTTGATTTTATTGCGTTTTATTTGTTCCTGTTTTGTTAAGATTACTTGTTTTAATCACGTGGAACCACTGTCCATGAATGAATGAGTGTGACAGTGCACACTGTGAACCCTGTTGGCTATTTGGACACCGCAGTTCACCCTGCACTACAATAATGCATGGGTGAAGGGAGTCAGGGATTAGGATCAATTGTCTGAAAACATTTTTTTAAATACACGAGTCCTCTCAGTTTCATGATCAAGCCTGCATGAAAACACTTGGTGCTTCCTGTTTGTCTTTCAGCTGCAGTCTGAGATGTGTGTGAATGCGAGCCGAGCTCCGGTGTCCCTTCTTTAAATAGCTCTTTATTGGCTGAGACTCTCGCTTACGGCCATACCACCCTGAACACGCCCGATCTCGTCCGATCTCGGAAGCTAAGCAGGGTCGGGCCTGGTTAGTACTTGGATGGGAGACCGCCTGGGAATACCAGGTGCTGTAAGCTTTTGCTTTATCTTCACTATTACACTTCATGGCTCGGCTCCCACGGTTGTTCCTTTATCCTTTTAAATTCAGTTGCTTCATTTATTTGTCTTTTATTTTGCTTTCTCTCTGGCTTCTGTCTGTTTTCGGTGTGCAAAGGTCAGCTCAGCCTCGTCATTATTTCTTCCTCCTCCAGGGGGCGATCGACAGGCTTTTTTCTCTCTCAGTCTACAACCAACACAGAACTCTGAGCGCTTGTTCTTTTGTAACCAGCTCATTTCCGCATCTTCAATTAGACCAGATGTTCCCAAACTTTTTTTGTCAGCCGAACGCTCAGATTTTTAAGTTAATATTTCAATAATTCCACACACATTCGCATGTTCATGGTTTTCTGACGTTGGGAACGGTCAGAAGAGACATGCAAGTAAACAGATGAAATATTGAATCTTTTCTTTATTTTGGGTTTACTTGTTTAATTTTATTTGGTTTTATTTTAATATAGGGCTGCGAGTATAGGGCCTATTGATATTATTATTATTATTATTAAATAGTTTTAACTCTAATTATAAAAATGAAAATATAAATATGTTGTATATTAGGTACAACTGTCCTGTGGAATACAGGACATGCAGAAGGCATTGACATTGCTGGACAACACCATTCAGAGCTTGTCTGAGTATCGTGGCGCTTTTGACCAGGCAAAGGTTAAGGCACAGACGCTCGCAGAAAAATGGGAATCTCAGACAACTTTCGAAAATGTGAGAGTCAGAAGAATGAAATGTCATAATGACTAGTTGTGTGAAGAAGAGCGCCTGTCCAACACAGAACGTTATTTCAGAGTCAACATTTTTAACACTAATCTAGACACAATAATCAACCAGCTCTCTCAAAGATTCAACAGTATGTGAGCAACCTCTGACATGTTGAGGCCCTACACCCCATGACTCTTCAGCTCGCAAGTGATGTTGAGCTGTATGTCAAGGCAAAACATCTGTCTGACCACTACAACAGGGACATAGGATTTATTTTTCCTACACAACTACTGTCATTCAGGGCCTGTTTTAGAGCAAAAATTGCTCAGCAGTCCTCAATCTATCAACTTGCCAAGATGTTGATTGTGGACTCCATAACATCCACCTATGGTGAGGTGTGCACTGCTCTGCTGTTATTTTGGACATTACTAAATAACTAAAACCTTTAATTCAAGTTAAATGAACACCATTGGTTCTAGTTGGTTTTACATGGTTGATTTTATTGCATTTTATTTGTTCCTGTTTTGTTAAGATAACTTGTTTTAATCATGTGGAACCACTGTCCATGAATGAATGAGTGTGACAGTGCACACTGTGAACCCTGTTGGCTATTTGGAGACCGCAGTTCACCCCACTACAATAATGCATGGGTGAAGGGAGTCAGAGATTGGGGCCATTTGTCTGAAAACATTTTTTTAAATATACTCCTCTCAGTTTCATGATCAAGCCTGCATGAAAACACTTGTTGCTTCCTGTTTGTCTTTCAGCTGCAGTCTGAGATCGCACCCATAAGGTATGTGATTTTAAGTCATTCTCGTCTGGGTCGCGTGGCGATCTTTTGTCAAGAGAAACAGATTTTAGTGATTGTTCGTAGTTAATTCGATTGTTAACTTGTAACTTTATAGATGTATCAAGTACGGATTGGTGGCGTCTGCATGGCCGATTAGCTTTCTTGCGGTTGGACTGCGTGGAACTACTGTCCGAAGGCGCTGTTGCTTTGCTGTTAACAACTGGACTGACATCGTTGCCTTTCGTGTTTGTGTATTACGTGTGTGTGTATGCGTGTTTGTGGTTTATATCTCTTTCTTTTGTATTAGTTATTTTTTTGTATTTTGATTTAGAATTTGTAAGGTTTAAATTGAAAAGTGCGAACACCTAAATTCCATTTGTTGTCTCCGTAAAGTGACAATTCTGAGTGTGTTTCAACTGACAATTCTGAGTGTGTTTCAACTGACAATTCTGAGTGTAACTTCATTCTGTCGTTACAGGAGCTGAGTGCGTAAAGTGTGTAATAACTTAGGAGGTACATCAATATTCTAATCTTGATAGTTATATCATTAGTATGTATCCCACTTCCACAACAGCAATACTGAACACAACATTTATAACAGGCACTTACTTTCAATTTACTGTTGCTGGAGCCAATCGCATACCAGTAACACTCAGAACCCCCCCCCCCCCCCCATAAAAACCAAATGGTAACAGACAGGATGGTAGCAGACACAACCACACTCCCCACAATTACAGCAATTAGCCAGTTGGGAGAAATTGCTGAAACAAAACATGACAAGCGAGAGGTGTGCATAGCACATGATAAAGACAAACTCAAATGGTGGATTTTATAAGTAATTAAAAAAGTTTATATTGGTTACCGTCTTTGTCTTCTGAAAAAGTGTGATTTCCTGGGATGGAGTCATGTCGATGTTTTACTTTAAACAAACACACACAAATGCACACCTTATTTATACTGAAAAACAAAAAGGAGCTATGCTACTCAGTTACAATTTATTATCACTGCACAATGCATCTTTTCCATATAGTGAAAGTGAATGGTTACAAAGACTGTCATTCTGCCTAACATCTCCTTTCATGTTCAACTAAAGAAATAAAATCATACTGTTCCTTCCAACACATCATAAGGGTAAGTAAACGATTTATCAGCTATCAGTTTTGGGTGAACTAATCCCCTAATAAACAGGCCTAAGATGTCTTTTAGACTACTAGAGCATTTATGGTGTGATGCCTTGTGGTGCTTACCTGTATAATTGATAATACAGTGAAACTGTTAACAGAACAAAAATAATTAGAACCTGTATGATATTGGAGTCTATGCACTGTATTTATTTACTCAGCACGTATCTTATTCTTATAATATAATAGTATTCTTATAATCTTATTATTATAATACACTCAGACAGATTTGTTGCTATTACCTGAATGTTGTCACATTGGATTTGCCATTGAAGGCTTGCACAAGTGCTCAGTGTCAGGTTCTGAGGAGTCACAGCCACAACAGATCCTAACTTCTCCCCATCGATAGTTGAGTCAACAATAAACGTTCCATTCTATGCACAAAAGAAAAACGGAATTATTACCCCCCACCCCCCCAAAAAAACTTAAATAGCCTATATTTGTAATATATTAATTTGTCTTTTAAATGAAACAAAACAAAAAAGATGTGCTTACCATATCATACCATCCATGTTCGCAATGGCGATCTCTCAGGTAAACTGTCATGTTCTGAGGCACCTGCATGTAAATCCCTTGGAGGTAACCATGTTCTCACAGTGAAGTATTTTCTGCATTGTGGGACATTCTGAAAAACGCAAAACACAATGCCATAGGTTACAAACTGTAAAATGTTTGTAGGCTATATGCACATTTTTAAAATCACGTAGGCCTATAGAAAGTTTAAATCTGGGTAAACGCCAATCCAATCTCCATCTTTGGTGTCGCTTTACAGTGGCCAAGGATTAAAGTTCTGCTACACACAGCTTTCAAGAATAGTGTAAAAAGTCCCTATTATAAACTACAAGTTAGATGCCCAAGCCTCTGTTGCACGAACAAGAAGAGAGTCAATACATTTCCGAATTAAACCATATTGATACTGGACAAATACTTGAAATACTTGAAGAGTTTACGCTTTAAAAAAAGGTTATTAGGCTATAAATGATGTTGCATGTCACTACATCTGCAAGTTTCTTTTGCAATGTCTTACCGTTCAGTTTTTTGAAAGCCAGATGTCCCGCACATAGTAACATCAGTATAAAAATCACGTCCCTCATAATTGTTGTCAGAGACGGACTGCAACACCTCAAACGGACTAGCCTACTCCAAGTGCTATAAATAGGCTTCTCTCTCTCTCTCTCTCTCTCTCTCTCTCTCTCTCTCTCTCTCTCTCTCTCTCTCTCTCTCACTCACTCACTCACTCACTCACTCACTCACTCACTCACTCTCACTCTCACTGTTTTTACATGAGTCATTCCATGAAACAGCTTTGATTTGAGTTCCTCAGACCTTTTTAAGTGTATTTTATCTATTGGGTAACCAAAATCTATTTTTAAAAGCTTTTTGTATCAATAGAAATGTATCATGTAATTTTAGTTTAAAAATAAAGACATATTTTATCTTTATATGAGAAATTATCTTGTCCCTCATGACATTCTATGAAAGTGTACTTGGAGAAAAAACTTTAGAAAAAAAAAAGTCCATACATTTTGCCATTCCCATAAATGTATATCTGTGCTTTCATTTTTTCAAAATTCATGATAATTCATTAAAATCACATTTAGTTCCGTACTTCAGTAATCCCTCAACGCTGTTACACGTCATTCTCCGCCCATAAAAATAATTAACTGATCCTTGACATCAAAAACAGGAAGTAACATTATAAGTCTTCTGGACAACATTGTGTGCAGACACAGGCAAGTTACCACCTTCTTTTAAAGCTATTTATACTGTGGTTGTCAAGCTCATCGACTCACATGCGCTCATGAAAAAAAAAAAAAAAAAAAAAAAAACTGAGGGGACTCTCCATAGACTTAATGGTTTTTATACTGTACAAACTGTATATTCTATCTCCTTAAACTAACCCTACCCCTAAACCTACCCATCACAGAAAACTTTCTGCATTTTTACATTTAAAAAAAAAACTCATTCTGTATGATTTATAAGCTTGTTTACCCGTGGGGACCTCAATTTAGGTCCCCACTGTGACACGAGTCCCCATGAGTCTGTGTGCATTCAGGTTGTCCCCACCGGGATATAAAAACACGCACGCACGCACGCACGCACGCACGCACGCACGCACGCACGCACGCACACACACACACACACACACACACACACACACACACACACACAAAAAAGCACACAAATTATATGTTTTATTTTGATGACCTATTCAGTCAGATATAATGTATAATATATAGGCCTACTGTGTTATGTTTGTCCTGCAGTCAGGTTAATAAAAGACTGTTGTCTTTCTTTTATAATGAAATACAGTGCTTATAGAAAATCTCGGTAACACTTTATTTTACAGTGTTCTTGTTACATATGTTACATGTACTTACAATAGGATTAACAGTTAATTATGCATAATTGCATGCAACTAACCCTCAACCAAACCCTAATCCTACCCTAACTCTATAGTAAGTGCATGCACCTAATTAATATTACTCAGTACTTAAATATATAATTACACTGTAACAATGACACCGTAAAATAAAGTATAACCAAAATCTCACAGTGATGTTTTGAGTAAAAAACAACTATTTTTACTGCCAAACCTTACCTTACCTTTTACTGCCAAACCTAACCTTACAGGCTACTGAAACACAAATATATCCCCTGTATTTTATTCGACTGTTATGCAATTACGATGAGTAACACTGGGTACAATTTAAGCTAAAACGGCTTGCCATAGACGCGGGTGCAACACATAGACTGTAAAAAAATAAGTCAAGTAAAAATTCAATTAGAGAGCTCTGTAATTGCATTCTTACTAGTAAGAATTTAATTAGAGAGCTCTCTAATTGTAATTGTTACTAGTAAGAATTGAATTAGAGAGCTCTCTAATTGAAATTCTTACTAGTAACAATTCAATTGTAGAGCTCTCTAATTGTAATTCTTACTAGTAGCAATTCAGTTGTAGAGCTCTCTAATTGTAATTCTTACTAGTAGCAATTCAGTTGTAGAGCTCTCTAATTGTAATTCTTACTAGTAACAATTCAATTGTAGAGCTCTGTAATTAAAAATGAATGGAAGTCAATGGAGACATATGACTAGTAAAAATTCTCTCTAATTGGAATTGTAGTAAGAATTGAATTAGAGAGCTCTGTAATTGTAATTCTTACTAGTAATAATTGAATTAGAGAGCTCTCTAATTGTAATTGCTACTAGTAAGAATTGAATTGTAGAGCTCTCTAATTGAATTCTTACTAGTAAAAATGCAATTACGATGAGTAACGCTGGGTACAATTTAAGTTAAAACGGCTTGCCATACGCGTCTCGCAAATGAAACGGCATTCTAAAAACGCTACGCTCTAGTTAAAAGAAGTCCAACTTGCGTCTCATTACCTTGTGTTATTTCCCATTCCACTGCCACAGACGCATCCTTTATGAACAGCCGATTAGGACTAGCAATGTGTTCGATGCTATGGTCCTTCATTTAGCGCATCATAGGACAGCGGTTAATTGCCTCAGCAACTTCTTAACGCCTTACTTGTTGAGAAAAGAGCTAGGAGAAAATAAAAGTGGTGTGATTTTCTTTTCTTTTTTTTTCTCTGGCACATGAGTGGCTGAAGTAATTCAATGCTCAAAACAATGCTCTTTCCTGCATGATATTTTGTTATACGATAGCTGAGGTGACACATGAGGTGATCTTGATGGAATACGATTGGCTCCAGCAGCAGTAAAGGCATCCTTCCTTTCTAGACAGTTTTTGATTCTTGGTAACTACATCTGTACATCTGTAACCTCTGAGAAGAGCTTGAACTTCATGTGCCCTGGGAAAACTTCATGAGCCCTTCACAATGCAGTAATGTTTGTCTGTCTCTATTACTGTGCTGAGTAAAGGTCTTTGAAATCCCTTTCATACATGCTGAAGAATAGCCTACATGTGGGGTCATGGAAGTAGTACTATGTCACTAAAAGGTCAAATTTTGGTAACATTTAACAACTGCTGGTAAACTCAAACTTTAATGTAAAATGTTACCTTGTCAAATTGCTAAATGAGCTTGGAGGTTTGCATTTGAGATCAAATTCAGTGTTCAGATATGGAGAACTGATTGACACAGCTATTTTGTATTGACAGGGTGTTAAATGAGCTGGAGACCTCAAAGACCACTTCAATGTCAGACAAACCCACCGTGTGCATACTTGTGAGCTCAGCTGACTGTCAAATGACGATGAGTTACAGACTTGACTCACTAACACCTAAAATGTGCCATCACCAGTCAATACACCATCACAGTTCTGCATGTCTTCTAAGCTGTTGAACTACTTTGTAAATATTATCTCTGCTGTATAGAGAAATCAAGCAGCTACTTATCAAATTGTTTTTAGAATTTTATTACTAGAAATCCTCCATCAAGATTCTAAACATAGACAGCAGGGGTTTTGAGTGCTTTCAAGACAGAACCCATTATAAAGAGTATAGTGATGCAGTGCATAATGCTTTCACCTAAGATGCAAACCTCATCAAATCTGTAGCAGTGGCAGTTTCACTTCAACATTGATATAAATCAGTTGCTACAGTACAGACTAGCGGGAAGTACCCATGTAAACAAGAGGAGTACTTTATCAGCAGATGACAGAGGGACCATTTCAATTTAACCCCTCCAACTTTAATCAAATTAAGTTAATGTATTTTCACAACATTAGTTATTTGTTTGTTTATTTTTTAACACATGTTTATTGAGTCCATGTTTGAAGCAGTGTCAAGTAGAAAGTGAATTTAACTACTGCATTAGATGTGATGTGTACTCACTGGCACAGCATTTCATTTCATTTTGCTTTCACAGCAGCAGTTTAAAAAAAAAAAAAAAACGTACCCGGGTTGTACAGTTTGCTCCCGCACTCCCAAGCCACAGTGCTGGTTAGTCCAACACATCCCACAGATGAGTTTATGACTAAACTGTGTTTTTTTATGTAAAAATGTGGTTTTCTGTGAGGGTTGTGTTTAAGGGTATAGGGGTAGGTTTAGGGAATATAATTTACAGTTTACACATTATAAAAATCATCATGTCGATGGAAAGACCTCATAAACATGGAAACACAACGTGTGTGCGTGTGTTGTATGTGTCTACAGTTTACGTTTTACACCATCGGAGTGAGGACAAAGTGAGGATCTTTTGGCCAGTGGTTAAGACTTGTTTTTAAGGTTAAGGTTAGGGTAAGGGTTAGGCACTTAGTAGAGGCTAGGGATTGCATTTTATCGTTAATTTCCTCTCACAGAAATAGTCATACAAACGTGTGTCTGTGGTTTAGGTATAGGCAATACCCTGTTATGGGCTCAAAATGTCTCCACAAGATGGCAATATCTGAAATCCTTGTCCTTGTGGGGACATTTTTTTTTTTTTGGTCCCCATTAGGAAAACAGTTTAATCATACTAAGTGATGTTTTTTGAAAAGGTAAAAATGCGGATAGTTTTCTGTGATGGGTAGGTTTAGGGTTAAGGGACAGAATCTACAGTTTGTACAGTATGAAAATAATTATGTCTATGAAAAGTCAGCATAAAATATGAAAACCGCGTGTATGTACGTGCGTGCGTGTGTGTGCATGCATGTGTGTGGGTGGGTGTGTGCGCACGTGGGTGTGTGTGCATGGGTGTGTATGTTTGACAGCTCTACTGCAGCAGATAAGTCGTCACTTATCCAAATCCATTAGCCTTAATCCCTCCAGAGAGCACTACAGTCTTCTCGATTTAACAGTATTTAAGGATTGATGATACACATTAACCTCTCAAAGGAGACTAAGGACTGCTGCCTTAAAGGGATCATGACAGATTTGTAAATGATTTTTGTACGTTCCTTGAGGTTCACTTTTAATGTAATTTTTTTTTCATATTAGAGTTTTTTTTCAACTGCTTACACACATTTTCAAAACTTTGCCTCTTTTTTTCAAAACTTCACACACAAATCCAAGAATTGCACACACAAAATCTCGCATCTCTTGCAAAATGAAGCACTGCATTCAAAATATCACAAACACATCTCAAAAGCAAACATTTGTCTTGCGTTGCAAACACCTTTGCCATAATATTATATTTTGGATATATCATACACAGTTATTCAAAACCTAAAGCTCTTCTTTCATGAGCTTATATGTACATTTCTGTACAAGATTGAAAGTATTTGGCTGAGAGATGTTGAAAAATTCACGGTAAACACGAAAGCAAGATTGAAACCAAACTATTAATTTTTTTTACTGTAAGCATTTGTGGTTGTGAATTACAGTATTACACAGTACGAAAAGCCTATAACTCGACCTTTGGCCGATTTATAGGCCTATTCTAAAGCCATGATTGGTTGGTGCATTGGTTGGTAAAGCAATTAGTGTTTGCACATGTGAGGAGTTAATGTGGGGCACTGATGAATTAGTGTGGCATTTTGATAGGTTGTGTTTGAAAAAGGAAATCAAGATACTTCCTGTTAGATTTTTGTGTGGTACATAGAGAATTGTGTGTTGTGGTTTGCAAAAAGTGTTTAATGAAATCAAAGGCCAATAATTGGTATATAGTTTTGCAGATTTGGTGTGTGGTTATGGTGTTTGAGTGTCAGGTTTCAGAAATTGTGTGACAAGTAAGGATTTGGTTTGTAAGCAGTTGAGAAAAACTGTAATATAAAACCCTCATTTACAGACAAAGCATTATGAAATAATTTACTTACATGATGTTTTGTAATTCATTCATATGACATGTAACAGGCCATGTCACAGAAGAAAATCCAGAAATGTAAGCAATCTTTGCTACTGAACCATGATAGATATATGGCTTGTATTACAGAAGGTGTCTGATGTCGTTCTTTGATCACAGTATCTATCTCACAGAGTCTCTTACTTTTACCACATATTTGAATACAGATTAAAGGATAATGTCATGTTTGCAATGAGACAACAAGCTTTTGTTTACACTTATTCGAATTTCAAAGTCAGAATCAGAACAGATTTTTTATTTGTTTTCTCAAATTTCTTTTAGGTGTAGCAGTTGTGATGTTAGACATCACATAAGAAATAGAAGTACAAACATGCAAATAGATACAAATAACTTGAAAATAAATAGAAATGTAAACACTGTAAATGTACAGCTCCATTAGTATAAACATGAGTGTAGTGCATGTGAATATTTAAAGTCAACGAGATTTATAAAAAAAATAAAAAGTCAGTGAAGACGTATAGGCTACATGTCACGGATCTGAGAGAGAACTCAAGCGCAGAATGAGTGTTAACAGGTTTTATTGACAAGATGGTGGGTGAAGAGGTGATAACGGTCCAAACAGTAGGCAGGGGACAAAGCACAATGGCAGGCAAGCTGAGAGAGTGGCCACTGAGACCAGCCCAAGGTGAACAGACTGGTGTTCTGTGGTAGATGTGCAACACAAGGCCAATGGATGCAGCAAGAGTTAGACAGGATCATACAGCACACGTGGATGGACTCACAGGGCACAATCAGTCACTGCACCGGTCTCGCTGCTTGGTAGAGAGAGAGGAAGCAGCCAGAGAAGCTCAGCTTGCAGGGCTGGAACAAACAGGGAACACATCAGACACAAGACAAGGTATGCAGCCACTATCCACAACTGGAACCATGAGCAAGAAGTAACAGGTAGCACAACACACTCAGTGACAACGAACTGGCAAAACATGGGTGACAATACTCAGACAAGGAACAGGTTAACACATCACACAAACGAGGAGCTGAGAACACAAGGAAAGGGTGAGCAAACTTAGACAAGGAACAGGTGAGCACACTCAGACAAACGAAGACTAATCAATGACTAAACAAGAGGGCGTGGAAATTGGCAACAAGGAGGCATGAACAGAGGAGCACATGGCCAACATGAACATGGCCAACATGAACAGAGGAGCACATGGCCAATACAAAGAAAGACAGAGCCATGTGTTCAAGCACAACACAAACAAAGATACATTAAACAATGACAAGACTGGCATAATTGTCAGAGGAGAACCCTGAAACTACAGATGTGTTCTTATATATAGAGCATCATGTAAGAATGCCTGAAATTGATTGTGGTCTTATTTAAACAGGCTTCTTATTATTCTTATTATACTTTTGTTGTCCAAGTTGGCATTACTTCCAGCATACAGAAGCTTACATAGCCAGCCAGTTGAACATCCCTCCTCAGATATGTTGTTCACCACTGGCCCAACCTACACTAAGACCCAACACTAATATATCTGATATGGATTTTTTTTTCAGTGCACATGCCTAAATAACCAAGAATTCGCCCTGTCAGATATTTCCTCATTCATTTATCTCTACTGTAACGGTGATAAGCAACTTTTGGATAGGTGATTCCCCTGCCGCTTCTTTGCATTCATCCTCTTTCTTATAAATGGGTGTGACTGGGTCTGGCAATGGTGTTTACCATTCTAATTTGTTTACATGTGTGTGATTCTGTTACCAAGATTACAGTAAATCTTTGACCCTGCATGCTGGGAGAATTCTTTTTTACTCATGTGCAGACGTTATCTGATCATGACAACTATGAAGACATGTAGGGTTGAATAACTCCTGTTAGCTAGTACATTTTGTAGAAATGTAGTAAAATGAACAGAGATTATCCTGCTGAACGGTTAGCCCAGCTAATTTGAATTTGGTCTAAGCTGGTTCATGTACTGATCTAGTATAAAAGTAAAAAAAATATGGTAAACCAGCATGATCTGGTTAAGAAGTATAGACATCTAGCATACCACACTGTGGATCAGCATCTAAAACAAAATGGGAGTGCAGATATGTCTTGTCCAGAGATCTCTTTTCTTAAACAGTCATTGCAAGCAAATTCTCCTTTTTGCTTTGATGCTTTTAAGAAAGAGGGAAAATCATACGGACTTCTTTTGAGCCATTGTTCAGGCAATTTCACCTCCAAATTTATAAGAAACAAATTATCCACTTATGACCTAACCAGTAGGAAACTTTTTATTGGCTTTTATATATCAGAATATAAAGTCTTCAAAATATAGCAATACTTTCCGACCATTATTATTATCATTTTTAAGCTCTATCTTTTGCCTTATTTAGATGAACACTTTCTCTTGTTTTGTTACAGTTTTTCTGAATTACTAAAACACATTTCTCGAAACCATCCCCCACTTTCTCAAAACCTTAAATATAAAACCATATCTTCAAACTACATTCAGAGAACATCTGACTCTTCTGGCAAAATCAAACAATTGCCTCAACCATTTAATCTGTGCTCTAAGTCAAATAATCCTTTCAGATCATACACACAGCGGGCTAATATTAAACACTACAGATCATTCATTAGACACCATATTAAAAAATGGAGAACACAGAATCCGAAGCATGCAGTTACAGAAAAAACGTATATTGTAACAGTCAATAATTGTAAACAGTAAAATTAATTTTGCCATAATGTAAAAAGTATAGTATTCGCAACTTACAGTAATAAGGTGAATAAATTGTATACTGTATGCACTGCCATAGTATTGTAATGAATATAGGCCTGTCTGTATGTTCAGCACTTGCTCAAGGTCAGTGAGAGATTCATTCTGACTCAGCATCATCATGTTGTGTCTGGCCTGAGGACTTTGTTCACTTCACATCACAGGTTAAGGGAAAACCCTCTGGTGTGCTACACCTTGCTCTTTCTTGCCCTCATCCTCATTGTTCACCATCTCTTACACACACTCTTCCTCCTCTCACTCTTATATTGTTTTGTTCCATTGTTGTCAACATTCAGTGCAACAATTTGAGTCAATTTTGGCAATCTGAACTGACGTGTGTTATGTACAGTTGGTTTGGTCACATCATTAGAAATAAGTGTGAACAATTTTGAGTCATTGTGTGTAAACGATGACAACTGTGTTGTAGTTGTGTTTAACTTTTGCCTGCCTGTGTTTAGCGTTTTGAAACATAAGTGCATCACAGTGCGAAATGTGTTTTAGTGAGTGAGAATGTGTTTAGAGTTTTGCAAAAAGAGTGCATGAGATTTGCATATGGTGTCTTAACTACGTGAACTTGTTTTATGTTTTACAGAAAGAGTGATTTTTTTTCGACAAATTGGTTTAGGCTATTGAGAATTTGGTTCAGAGAATGGGGTTTAGTTTAGCAACTGTATTGCAAACTGTTTTGTATTACATTTTTTCTGAATTGCTTAGTCACATTTCTTGAAATTATGCCTCCTTTTCTCAATTCAACACTGTTACAAAAACCTCCTTTTGGCAATCAGGTGCCATTTTACTGCTCTATGTCTATTACAGTATACAGCATAAATTCAACAATAAGCTTAAAGAAAATTTAATTTATTTTCATTACACTACTGTAAAGAGATCTTGCATAAAAAGAACTAGAAAAGAAAAGTGGAAAAAATTGAACATGGACTTGGAATTGCAATACAATACAGTATACTGTCAATTACAGTACGGTAAATATGAATAATTTAATCAGCATCCTATGCTAAATTGTATTTCAGTACTGAAAATTACTATATTTACATTTTTCATGTAATTTTGAGCCCGAGGCAGATTTAAACCCGACCATTTTTAATACGTGGGCCGTTATAACCAGGGGCGTGCCAGAGAATTTTTAACGCAGGTGCTGAGGGGGTGCTAGATATATTATAGATAAATACTGTTAATAAATGAGCAAACATGGGCCACTTATAGTTTTTTTCAATTGCTAACAAGCATTGTTCAATACTGAAACCACATTTTCAAAACTCTTCACACATTCAGCGACACACAAGTGTATACCGACCAAACTGTGAATAATTTTTCATTGCTTTCAGACAAAATGCATTCAATCACCACATTTTTCCACAAACACTTGTCATTCATACTCCACAAATGGCAAAAAACTATATATTTGCAGGATATTTTTCATATGCTAACACACTGCTTTCAAAACTGATAAAAGCACATTCAAATCAGAATGATGGCAAATTTCAAGCATTTCTGCATGAATTATTTTGAAATAAAGAAAATCTTAGCAGAAAATGAAATAATAATCATTCCAAGCTAATTGCAATTTCAGCTCAAAGCCAACCCAGGTGTAGTGCTTTAGTCTTATTACCATGTTTTAGTAAAAGGGGATAGCTTGGAACTGATTTTGTTTGGAAATATGGATCACAGAAGACAGGTTGGTGAGGAAAGAGGAGTGGTACGAGGGAGAGTGTGTGGAGGACAAAGGAGAGGAAGACCAAGAGCTGTGAAATCTGATGAAATAAGGGCCACAATTATGGACCATGTTGTGAACCATGGTCTCACTTTGAGAGAGGCCGGTCTAAGGGTGCAACCAAATCTACACTGCTCAACAGTTGCGCCAATAGTACAAATTTTCCAGCAAAACAACAGGTGAGATGATACATATTACAATATAATAATCTCTAAATTTTGAAACCTATTACAATACAGTAATTGTTGTGGTTTTAGGATCCAAAGGTTGTCTTTGGATATCACAATATCACTTTTGGAAATGTGAATATGGTCAACACAACGACAATTGCCAGAGTCCTAGAGAAACATAAAATAAGGATAAAGCAATTGTACGCTGTACCCTTTGAGAGAAACAGTGAACGAGTGAAAGAACTCCGGTATCAGTATGTCCAGATAAGATGTTCAGTAACCAAACAGGGTACTACATACACATGCAGTTATGCATAATGTAAATTACTGTAAAACTGTCTGTAATTTAGAGGGTAATGGAAGATGGAAGCCAGGAGATGGAAGCCAGCCGAACTCCACATACTTTTATCTTTGTGGATGAAGCTGGATTCAACTTGGCAAAAACACGACGCAGGGGAAGAAATGTGATTGGACAGAGAGCAACCGTGGATGTCCCAGGCCAGAGAGGAGCTAACATCACGATGTGTGCAGCACTGTCCAATGATGGTTTGCTGTTACACAAACCACTCACTGGCCCCTACAATACAGAGAGGCTCATTTCTTTTCTGAATGACCTACATAATCAACTTGTGCCAGCAGAGGAGTGAAGGCGAGGGGCATCAAACTGCCCTACCTTTGTTGTTGTGTGGGATAATGTGGCATTCCACCACTCTGCTGCAGTCACAGACTGGTTCGCTGCACATCCCAGGATGTCAGTATTATTCTTGCTTCCATATTCCCCTTCTTAAACCCCATAGAGGAGTTTTTCTCTGCATAGAGGTGGAAGGTTTATGACCAGCAGGTTTAATCCTGCTATATTTTGGCAGTATTAATGTACCTTCACTGATTCTAGCTTCTCTCTTTCTTTTCATGTGAACTGATAGGCTACACACAAAGGGGGGTGCTTTGGTGGGGTAGGCCTACTATTAGACTACATAGCCTATAATAAAAGATAATGTAGGCCTATTTCAAACCTGAACCAAACATATTTTTATTCAAAGATCAACAGTCTGTCATTGGTCTTTAGTCTGCCACAAAAAATAAATAAATAAATATTTAAAATCATGAACTCAAATGTCATTGTAAAAAAAACTAAAACAATGACTTTTGTAACAGTGCGTAAATCAGACCTTTCATGCTATAGCCTAACGCTATAAGCCTTATGCCAAAATTATTATTACAACTAAATTGTCGGTCATTAAATAAGAAAAGCAATTAATTGTGTAGCCTAGATGGTTTGCTTCGTGTGACCCGACATCAGACATTAGGCCGAAGTATTTTTTTTTTTGCACACAGTGCCGCGACCAATCAATCACTCATGTACGACTGGTTGCCTGCACATTCACTGTCCTCACGGCTGCTGCAACTTGCGCTCCCTTATGGTCATCAATGCATATAAATTCGCGCCTTACTGTATCATTGTAGAACTTAAAAAAAAAAGAAAAAAAAGATGCTGCAGCCAATGAGCAGCCGGCGGGGCCTGGCTGCAGGACGACTCAACCTCCACAGACAGTGTTTAATGTTTTATCAGACAGCTACTCAAGATTTTGCTTTAGTATAATTTTCGGGACAACAGCTTAGATTTCGGGACTGTCCCGAATTTTTCATGACGCTGGTCACCCTACAATAGAGATCCTGAGCCTACTCTAGAAAAATCCCCGTGATAGTTTATGCAATAGCCTAGTAGCTAGCCTTATATTAGGCCTATAGAATCATGGTCTGGATTTCCCGGTAACGTCTATTAGCGCGCTACGAAGACTCTAAAACCAAGAACGTTTCGGGAAACACGTAGGGTGAATTGCCCAAATGTGGGACATTTTTTGCACTTCAGACTTCTGTGACATATTGCGATGTGTAACCAAAACATTAAATCCTGCACCCATGCCATTTTAAAAACCCCAGGATGTGTCCTAATCAAATCAAAAGAGAAAATTCAGATAACCCATTCATAAGAGAAATTATAGACATATTAGTGCTCTTATTGCAAGTCGTCTGAGACAATCTGCAGTTTCCTAATGTGGGACACTGAAAAATCTATGATAAAAGACCAAAAATCACATTGATACATGTAGAATAGTAAAATCTTATTTTATTTTAGATTCTCTCTTAAATCTTAGTTAGTAATTCTCTTGGTTATGGATGGATGAAACATGGATAACTGAACATCATCAGACCGATAATACAATATTAGGGTTAGGGTGAGGTGAATCCTAACTTTGTTAGGATTAGGTGATTAGGGTTAGGTGAATAGGATTAGGATAGGATAGGATGGGTTAGGGTTAGGGTATAGGATTAGGGTTAGGTGAATCCCAAATCTTTCTTTGCTGAATCCTCTAATTCCTTTCTTCTCTGCAAATTGATAGGCCAGTTTCTGTATGTCCAGCATTCTTAGGGGGAATCCGCATTTTCCTAATGTGCATATAACTTGCCCCAGTTCAGCTTCATCCTCCTTGTTAATCAGTGGTTTTCTTCCTATTGTATGGTGAAAGTGGCCACTGCCTTTTATCCTGCGCTGGAGAGTAGATTTAGAGACATTCCATGCCCTGGCCAACAGTCTCAGCTGAGGCCAAGGACCCCACCATCCTCAACAATCTGCCTACTTCTCTATGGCTCCTTTCATCCTGTCCTGCCTCCACTGATTAAGTTTCTTTCTCTTATCCTTTCCCTGTTTCTGCCTCTCTTTCTGCATCTGACAATCTGTCCCTGTCTTTCTTACCTTTGCCATTGTGATCTGAAATACATTTCATTGAATTAATCAGATGCATAAAATAAAGTGGAATGGATTTATTGGTTTTCTCCTGCGTTTTTAAATTCAGAGCTATATATATTTTAAGTCAACTACCTACTTCACACACACACACACACACACACACACACACACACACACACACACACACACACACACACACACGTACATACGCATGCGCATGGACACATACACACAAAAAAAAGAGCCTTCAAACCGTCCTCCAAGAATAAAAAATTCACATGACTGTAAAAATCTGCATTAACAGTATTCTAATATCGCATTGACTAAAACCATGTAAATAACCATGTTTGTCCCACAAGCCCCACCACACATCTTTGACTCATTGAAGTACTGTCCCACATTAGGCTAATCATGCTGCCCGGATTTGGAAACCACATTTCCTAATGTGGGACACTAGGAAATTTGTTAAAAATATAAAATATATAGTTTATACACACAACAATACACTATTTCTTGATGGACAAACATTTCATAAGCATATTAGGCTAAAAAGTAGCAGGATTGCTTTGTTTAAAATGTATTTAACTCCTTAAAGGGATATGAAAATTGAAATGAAAATTCTGTCATCGTTTACTCTCCCTCAAGTTGTTCCAAACCTGTATGACTTTCTTTCTTCTGCTGAACACAAAAGAAGATATTTTGAAGAAAGTCGGTAACCAAACGACTGATGGACCCCATTGACTTCCATAGTAGGAAAAAAAAATACTATGGATGTCAATGGGGGCCAGCAACTGTTTAATTACCAACCTTCTGTAAAATATCTTCTTTTGTGTTTAGCAGAAGAAAGGAAATCATACAGGTTTGGAACAACTTGAGGGAGAGTAAATAATGACAGAATTTTCATTTTTGGGTGAACTATCCCTTTAATATCAAATTTGTTAAAACTCTGTCACTAATGGTCTTCACACAAGGTGCCTCCTGTTTGATGATTGATTGCTCCACCCTCAAATATGATTGGACATTTGATAGGTCATGTGATTTTGATCACATGACACCACAGCTTTGTCAAACCCACAGTTTCACTGTCATTCATGTATTTATGGGGGACCTACAAACACTGACTAGACCTTAGGTGTCCCACATTAAGCAGTGTCCCACACTAGGGCAATTCACCCTATAACAATACGGTTACAGCTAGATTAAGGTAGGCTATACAGGGGCACGTTCAAGTTCAAAACGGTGCGCAACGTTTTGCTAAGGTTTCCGGGTTGAACGTCATGTTTCCTGGAAACGGCGTGCACCGGTGTGCAACGGGGTTTGAGATACGTTTTCTCCTGTTTGGTGGGTGTGTCAGAACTGCAGTCCAATCAGCAGCAACATGTATATAAAGCACGCGGTATTAAAGTGAACTCGCACAATGGGTTCAAGGAAAGTAATTTACAAATGTGTTCGATGCAGCTCGGTATACGCGATTCATATTCGCATATTCATATTCAGAACTGAGGATATTAGAAGGCATGTTTGTCGTAAGTTTTATTGTAAAAATATAGGATATCAACATAATGATGTAGTTTCTATTTTTAGCTTCATTGCAAGTGTATGACATTTGGTATAGAAATAAACAATGGTAATTAAGTGCTTTTCCTAAAAATGAGAAAGAAAATACAGGGTATTAAAACAGTATGAACTACAAATAAAGTCAGTGTGTGAGGCTAAATAGATGTGTTTTAGTCTGAATTAGGTAAGATGTGTGCTTCCATTTAAGTTTCAGCAATCCCTTCACTCGATTGGGATGTTCTCTTTTGTTCTGGGCGGCAAGTGCAGTAACTGTAACATCGGGCATATTTTGTAGTATTAAACATATTTATACCGACTTCATCAGGCTCCGAAAATTCTTCACAAAGAACACAAAGAATGGCCTTCTCAGCTGCCATAGTTGCAACTCTTGCGTCATCAGAACAGTGTGTTCAACGCGTCACCGTTTCTGTTTAAAAAACGTTGTGCAACGTTTTGTCGGGGCTGACAAAATTTCTATTTTTTTACAGTCTATGGGCTGAACGCAGCCCAGGTTTCGGGAAATCCAGCCATGGCCGTTTGGACAGGCAAACTGTGTGGTCGTCCCTTTTGTCACCCATCATACGCACAACACTGCAAATGTAATGAGACAATAGTTTTTAGCATGGATTTATAAATATGCGCGAATAGAGACCTCGCGCTCCTCGCTGCTCTCCATCTCACGCTCATCCCTCGTTCTTTACGGATTGCGACCGCTCTCTGATAAATATTTATAGTTTTTCTTGAAAAATATGGAATAGGCCTAGTTTTGCTCAGTCATGCCGCAGCTATATTTATCATCATATTGCAATCTTAGTTGATGTCATATGTCTTAGTAGGAAAATGGGTTTTTTTTTTGCTTTTCTTTTTTAAAGAGGCATCGTATATATCTCATGCTTTTCAGTTATGCACTGAAAAAGTGATTTTACATAACAGAGTCCACAAGACAAAATAATAGCTGCATTTACACAACCAGTTCAAATTCTTGTTATCTGGAAAATAAAAATTTGTAGCCCTATGTTTTGTGATATTGACCATACTCATAGTTTGATAGGCCTGAGCTGAGCAGTTAAACTGCGCACTGTTCTTCAGAAATTACTTCAGCTAACCCTTTCCAACAGTGATATTGAGATCCAAAGAAAGGCCTCACAAATTATTACAAAAGGTGCCTGAAAATGAAATTAGGGTGATGATGATGATGATTTGAAGGCAATTTAAATTTGCCTTTTCAAATTATGTTTGGCGCAATATAGGCTGCAGTTTACTTTTCTTCCTCAAGACACACTATGAAAAGTATATAAAAATATATAAACATCCTTTAAGTGTATTTTCTAATTTAATTTCAATACAATTCAAATTAATTAATTTTGATTTTGCGATTGCTTTTGAATTTAATTTGTAATATTTTAACCTCTTACACTCCTCGACCATTTTTGGGGATTTCCGCCTGGATTTTCCTACCGAAATTGAAAAGCCTCCCATTTCCACATATTTTTTTCCAAAATAGACAATTTTGGTGTCATTTTACAGGAAACCCTTTGCAGATTCATAAAACAGTGCTAAAAGTGATAAACATTTAAGTATATGTTGTCTGAGCTGTAATAAAACCAAAAAAATATAGGCGCTTTTTGATTTTTTTATTTTAAATTCATTTTTGAAAGTGTGTAACTCAGGCCCTGTGGGGTCTAGCAACATGCAGACACTTATGGCTGTTTCCTCTAGATGCCAGCAAACACTGGAAAAAAGATTTTTTTCTCTACACTAAAAAATGAAAAAGATGTGCATATTAATCTGAAGGGAGGAATATTACCTTTTTTTTATGTAATATCCACCTACCCAAATCTAAACTCTGCTCATACCCATATACAGTGGAATATATGCAATATTCCAGTGTCATTTTACAGAAAACACTTTGAAATTATATAAAACACTGCTGAATGTGATAAATATTATAGTATATGGTGTCTGTGATATAATAAACAGAAAGAAAAAAATAGGCGCTTTATGATTTTTATCATTTTGTTCTTTCAGAAGATACAAGACTTATCATTTTACAAATTATTTGCCTAAAATCTGTGGTCTATTACAATCTAGAACAGGATCCTCATCCTCCAGATTTATTTAATTCATTATATTGGCATCAGATTTGTCACCTGTGTTGTGCATCACCTCAACATCACCGGCCAGCCTCCTGGAGATCTGATGCCAACTATGCCAGCTGTGCCAACAGTGCCCACAGTGCCAATCTTCAACAGAACATGAAACAAAGAAAAACACTATTTATACATAGTTTCTGCACTGTAATAATATCCATTTCACAATATCAAAATGTAGATTTACTGAAATTACCATTTTATTCCACTTATGCAAAGTTGTAAACTATTGCGCAATAATATTTTCCATATCCAAAACGTTTGACATTTATTTTCAAATAATAGTTTATCAGATTGGTTGCTGTGCTTTCACATTTCAAACTAACAATATTTTAATTAAAATATTTATATAAACATTGTAAATGCTGAAAAACCATGTACCATACGTACCCAAAAGCTAAGTGCGTCTCTGGAGAGTGCGCATTCTCCAACAACTCCAAATCGTCCATTTAGAAACCAGTTGCACTTCCAAAGATCGCTTTTATCAATGCCATTGATGCTTTTATCTTTCTAGATGCAATTTTAAAAATCAAAACAGTTCATAAACTATAATAACATACGCAAATTCGCGGCTATCTTACTCAAAAGAGAGCTCGCGCTTACCCGGAAGTGATCAAGGAAGCGCATCCGATCCGACTCTGTTGAACTCGCGTCTTTTGTAATAAGTCCGTCACAGATATGCGACGCGAGATTAGTTCCGGTTAGATATATATACTAAATGCTTGCCTTAGCAGTTGCTTTGTGAGTAAGGCTCGCGCCTATACAAATGGCATGGAGATCTAGTGTCAGAGCGCTCAGAGCGCGTCTTCTCTCAGTTCATTCGAAAAGGTTTTTCTTACCAAGGAAAGCTCACAGAAACGTGAAAATGGTCTCATTTGAAAGATTACATCCTAAGCTAAAAGGTGATATAGATTATGTGGCTGTTTGCGGCTGACTGAAGCCGCCATCGGAGCAGGAATGTGATACTTTTATCTGTCATCTCTGTTTGATTTTATTTCACTGCGCGATTCTTTTGAAGATATTTCGGTCTATGATTGTCTCACAATGTAATAATCTACATCGTCAAATTCCTTAGAATGAGAGCTTTCTTGTGATATATGACTTGACTGTTTTGTGAAATATATAAAAAATAAATATTTGTAGAAATATTTCTTCGCAATCATAAAGCGGAATTTTTTGCCTGGGACCAATGCATATTTAAGCTAATATTTCATTCGACATGTATCATGAAAACGAAAGTGATGGTATTCTTTGTAAAGCTTAGATTCTAAGCTTTAAAATGATACCATGAATTGTCTAATACCATATAAGGAAGTTTATTAAAAGAACGTACGAACATCATAACAAAGATTTTCGATCCCGGTACCGGGTCGGTGGAGTTTATCAAATAATTTATTTAGGCTAATTGATTGATTTAAATCAACTAACTAGAGTTTTTAAAATGGGTCATGATTTTGACATTGGTGCGTTGGCCTATGTTCATTATAGACGTGTTAATTTGGACAACATTAAGTTAAAGAGTGCTGACTTCATCATACTTAAACTGCGCACGTAATATCTTTTAAACACCTACCTCATGTTCTTACTCCATCCATAAATACACGTCCAAGAGTTTTCTTTTTTTTCGTATAGCCTACTTTAACTTTTCAGGGAGGCTATTTTTAATGTGACCCATGTCAGATTAAAATAACAATTACAATAGGGACAATTCAGTTCACAGAATAGGCCATGGTTTATATTTTTATTTAATTGATGAATTTAAATGACATAGGCTAGTTAACATAAGCACACACACACAAACAAACATGTGACCTCTGTCTATAGTAATAGATTATGCACTGTGTGATCGATCTAGATAAAACTGAGGCGAATATGTCTACACATGCGCGCGACGCCAAGAGCACAAATAAACGGAAACCTCTGTCCTGCCTTGACATTGAAGTGCGAAATTAGTGATTTCTTTATCAGAGTTTTACCCGTTTGTCATGTAGATGTTGCACAGTAACAGAAAGACGTCTGCCTATGAACAATTTCTTATTTTATCATTATCTTTCATGTCGTCTTGCCCGCAGATTTGTGTTACATGTAGGCCTAAGATAGGCCTATAGCCTACGCTAAAAGATAAAATTAAAAATAAAACACTGAAAAACTAATAAAAACAGAATTGTAAAGTGGAAACGAAATAAAAATAGAAAAAACTAGATTACAAATTCATAATAAAAAAAGAAAACTTAATGAAAGTAAAAATTATAGTAACAACTATAGCCTGAACGCTTTTTTACCCCCCGGACACGATTTAAAACGACCATATTCTCACCAAGTATGGCGCGTATAAGAAAGTAACAAATAAACGTATTAATTTAAGATAGCTAAAGTGTTCAGCAATTAATAATAATAAAATAATAATAATAATAAAAAAAAAAAAAAAAAAAAAACAGACTGGCTGCGTCCAATATAGCCTACGGCAAGAAATCCCGAAGCCTCACGCCAGTTTCACACAAATACCGTTTATTGCGTATTTTTATTTTGTAATTTCATCTGAATATCATTATCTGCATTTTAAGATGTCAGCGAAACAGTTTTGATGTTAATTGATCTAATTTTTTTGTCTCTGGACAATATGATGACATTTATTTGAATATCAAATTTGTTTGTGTCTATTTGCAATGAGGGATGTGTGGATGTTTCATCAATGTTTTTGGATTCGTGGCGTAAAAGTTACAGCATTTTGTTACTTTTTATTATTTTTAAATTGAATAATTGTAATTAATGGGGCTATTATAGTTTCATGAATTAGATGAAGCCTTTCAGACATCTTCGCAGCTAGTTAAGAGAAATCATTCAATTTGATTTCATGGTGTTTCTATTATGACATATCTTCATAAAATATGGGAAATTAGAAAAGTAAATATTCATATGCCTGCACATAATAATTAAAAGTCATTATAATTTTACCTTTCAAAATTGTACCTTTACTAAATTGTCAAAATAACATTATAAATAGAATAGCTCTAAATTTAGTATTAAACATTAATGACACTATAACAATAGGCCTATATAAATATGAATAAGAATTAGCATAAAGGGCAACTTATCCCTCCTTTAATATTTTAGGGGGCCAATTGATCGCTCTTTTTTTTTTGTGCTATACAACAACTAAATTAGCAAATGTTTAAATTTATTTATTTTAAAATAACACATTGGCTGATGCATTCTCATCCTGCACATGCTAAACTTGCAGGGCCTAAATATGTTACAGTCTAAATGTAAATCCACATTGTTCTTAAGGGGCATCTTCCCACATGTTACCCTACAAAGAGCATCACAATTCTGAAAAAAAAACTTTTGGATTTGAAATAAAAATAATGAATTATTGTTGTGTTTCTGGTTTACATCCGCAGATCAGTTGCCCACTGTAAACGCGTCACGTGAAAGCACAATGAGCCAGTGCTGCTTCTGCACTGCAAACGGAGTAGCTGCACACAGCTAAAAGAGGTGGGTTGGGTTTGACTGGGAAAGCTGCAGTAAGGAAAGTCCTGCCAGTCATGAATCACAGTGACTGCATACAGTTTGCTGATGTCATCATAAGAGTATGTCATACATTCCTCTGGTCTGCTGCAACACAAACAATGGTGATAGATAATTATTCCATCCAGTCATCCAATACATTTGAAAGAAGCTCTTACATTCATGCATGAGACATTTTGTATTTATTTGTAACATCACAACCATCAGGAGCGAAGACAACACATGACCTTATAACACAAGATATTTAAGTGAACACACAATAATGTTAAATGTTATGACATAGTAGTTAAAAATGCTTAATGTATAGCAGGTCTAGTTTATCTCATGGAGACCATGACAAAAAAAAAAAAAGATGCATACAAAAAGTATACAGACACTTTTGGTCACTTGAGGCACACTTTAAATGTCAGAATTACATCACTTTAGATAAAAAATATTAGTAACACCAGCAAACAAATAATGCCATAGAACTAATTACAAATATGGATGACCTTTGTGACTCGGACATTCAAAATTCAAAATCTCAGATCCACCTTCACCTGGAGTGTAGTCAGACCTAGGAAAAAAAAAAATGTAAAAACAGTTCCAAATATTATAGAAAAACAAATATATAAAAAGACAATTATTATTATTACAAAAAACTGGTAATATGCTTTTTATTGTGTACCGGAGGCACACATTAATGTGTACATATTCTTATCTTCATGGGGTAATATCATTAGTATGTACATGTACATCCCACGACCAACAACAACAATACTGAACACAAACATTTATAACAGGCACTTACCTTCTTACAATTTTTTCCCAAAAAACCCAAATGGTAACAGACAGGATGGTAGCAGACACAACCACACTCCCCACAATTACAGCAATTAGCCAGTTGAGAGAAATTGCTGAAACAAACATGACAAGAGAGAGGTGTGCATAGCACATGATAAAGACAAACTCAGTTAATGGTGGAGTTTTCATAACTAATTTAAGATGTTTACTTTGGTTACCATCTTTGTCTCCTGTAAATGTGTAATTTTCTGGCAGGAAGTCATGTGTTGCTCGATGTTTCACTTTAAACAAACACACAAATGCACACCTTATTTATGCTGTTACATTATCATTGCATGATGCATCCTCTCAAATAATGAATGTAAGTGGTAACAGACTCTCATTCTGCCTAACATCTCCTTTCATGTTGGTTACATAAATAACACAGTTTTGGGTGAACTAATCCTCTAATAAACAGGCCTAAGATGTTTAATAGACAAGAGCATTTATGGTGTGATGCTTTGTGGCGCTTACCTGTATAATTAATAGTACAGTGAAACTGTAACAGAACGAGAATAATATCATTAGGACCTCACTTGCCCGCAATCAAATTGATATTGGAGTCTATGCACTGCATTTATTTATTCAGCACTTATGATCTTATCATGTGTAAATACACAGACAGATACACATTTGTTGCTACTACCTGAATGTTGTCACATTGGATTTGCCATTGAAGGCTTGCACAAGTGCTCAGTGTCAGGTTCTGAGGAGTCACAGCCACAACAGATCCTAACTTCTCCCCATCGATAGTTGAGTCAACAATAAACGTTCCATTCTATGCACAAAAGAAAAACGCAATGATTACCAAAAAATAAATAAAATTAAATTGCCTATATTTGTAATATATTAATTTGTTTTTTAAATGAAACAAAACAAAAAAAACGTGCTTACCGTATCATACCATCCATGTTCGCAATGGCGATCTCTCAGGTAAACTGTCATGTTCTGAGGCACATGGTATGCAAATCCCTTGGAGGTAACCATGTTCTCACAGTGAAGTATTTTCTGCGTTGTGGGACATTCTGAAAAACGTAAAACACAATGCCATAGGTTACAAACTGTAAAAGGTGTGTATATGCTAATTTTTAAATTCACTTAGGCCTACTGAGCCCGATCTCATGAAAGTGCGTAGCCTATCTAGGCCTATAGCACGAATGATAGGCCTATTTCTCGTATCATTTATGCAATCGCCAAGTTAATAAGTTGCATTTATAAAGCATTACTTTCAAAACCCCATTATACGACGACATGCATTTAGTGAATACACATTCACTGTGAAACCATGCAGGTTATAAAATATAAAATTATATTACAGGTTATATGATATAAAATATCATGAATATGCCCATTTATATTTGTCAAGGCTGACTGAACAGTGATGAGAATATTAATTCGGTATAAATTATATTTACAACACACACACACACACACACACACACACACACACACACAAATCTATTTTTTTCCCCTGGACAAACAAATGTTTTTACTCGGACAAGTGAATGACCGACCGAAGGACAATCAAATGAAAAGGCTTAATGTTGAGCCTTGGTATATTTATTTATTTATTTATTTATGTATTCTTGGTTCAGCTGCAAACAGTCTGAAAAGGTTTTTTTGGCAGTTTGCTAAAATTAAAGAGCCATTCTAAGAGCCATCGTTTAAGCTGTTAAGTTTTCTACCTTGAGAAAGAACGTTAAACGAACAAGTTAAAACTGGGCATGAGATAAGACTGACATCACTCACAACGCTACCAATGCATCATGAACAAATATAACGTCTGATGTTTGTATACATATATACCAACGTACCATCGCGTCACATATGCAAATGAAGTCTCAAGTAGGCCTACAAAAATTTCATTGCTGCTGTGTGTGTTGTCGCGTTAACGCGTTTCGCGTGTGGCAGCATTATTTAGCCTACATAATACGTCACAGAGATGCTTTAAATCAGAAAGTTTAAATCAGGCTCGTTCTTAACTCTGGGTAAACGCAATTCAGGCATCTCCATCTTTGCAATCGCTTTACAGTGGCCAAGGGTTAAAAGTTCTGCTACACGCAGCTTTCAAGAATAATGTGAAAAGTAAAACGTTTATTATAAACCGCAAGCTAGATGCGCGAGCAAGAAGAGAGTAGGCATATAAATAAATTCCAGAATTAAACTATATCGATACTGGACACATACTTGAAACACTTGAAGAGTTTACGCAGCAAAAAAAAAAAAAAAAAAAAAAAAAAAAAAAAAAAAAAGGTTATCATCACTGATGTTGGTATGACACTAGCTGTAAGTTGCAAGCTTCTATAGCAATGTCTTACCGTTCAGTTTGTTGGAAGCCAGATATCCCGCACATAACATCAGTACAAAAATCACGTCTTTCATTGTTGTCAGAGACGGACTGCAACTTCAAACGGACTACTTCGAATCTGATAATTAGGCCACTGTGCTAGACAGGGGAGGGAGCTGTTATATGAATGAAGATTGCTACTGCACAAACAAGCGACAGATTATTTTCCTCCTTCCTGCTTCTAACACATGTCTCTCTCTCTCTCTCTCTCTCTCTCTCTCTCTCTCTCTCTCTCTCTTGCCATTGGAGGAGGGACAACAAGGGTTGGTGTCTCTATCAAGCAGGTACGCAAAATTACGATTACAGTTCATCCAGAAGTTTCTAACAGGCTCAGTGGATGTGGTATGGAGAGAAGTCGCAAAAAACATTCTTCACAGAGTGGATGGATGCAAACTCACTGTTCTGGTTGTTGGAGGAGCCTCTAGTTAAGGGGGCCCGTTTGGACATAACAGATCAAGTGCCGAATCTTTCTCAGAGGCTGTGTGAAACCCAGACGGTAAAGATGAGTCATAGCCTAAAGTGGCCGGATCTGAACTAAAAGACGTTGCGCTGTGGCATCGTTATTACGACAAAAATCTATGCGACAAACCTCAACAATCATGGAGTTATGGAGAAAGAAACTGACAGCAGAGGAGTTTTTACTTATTGAAAGATATAAGGAAGGACTTTTGCTTCCTGATATGAGAGACCCTTTTCCCAAGCACTGGATTACACCAGATTTAAAGGAGATGTCTGGTATTTTGTTAAATTTGAATGGGCTTCTTGACTTACTATTTGATGAATTAAGTGGAAAAGTGATGTACAATATTTTAACAAAACATTTATACAAGTCAACACTGTGTGAGAAAATGGATAATGTCTGGAAAGAGAAATTTGATGTGGGAAATGAAGTTAAACCACATTGGAGGGTCTTATATAAACCACCATTGATGAAAAAATCAGGAGATCTACAATGGAGAATCCTGAAGGGGGCTGTTGCTGTGAATGCTTTTGTCTCAATCATTAACCTAAATGTCAATGAAGGTTGTGGTTTTTGTGGGTTCAGAGAAACAATTTATCACTGTTTTCTGGAATGTAACAGCACTGTAAAAAAAAATATGCCTCTCCAACATAAAAATTTCTAGTGACCCGTTGCACCTAAAATTTTTAGTTGGCCCAATTTAAGTTGCGCTGACTACCCCTGCATGTAGACTGAACTTGAAATAGAATGTTGTGTCAATTAAATATTTTCTGTTGACTAAACATAGCTTGTTGGGCCAACAAGCAGACTCAAATTGAAATAAAATGTTGTATTAATTAAATATTTCATGTTGGCCTAAAAGACTATTTTTCGTTATTTCAAATAAATTACACATTATGCTCTGATTAAGTACATTTTATGTATTTTTTTAAATCCAAATGAACTTGCCTGTCATGCTAATAAAATAGCATGGCATATCACTCTTAGTCAATAGCTGTACTGGAAAAACAAATATCTGCTTTACAAAATGAAACTCAGTCAAACATGGTCAAGAGCCCAACAAAAGCAAACACCCATCTCCATAATGGTAACTTACAATTTGTGATTTTCTCCTTCAGTGATTCTGCTTGTTAGTGTTGAATTTACCCAATACCAGTGTGTAGTGTCAAAATTTAACACCAAATGTGTGTTTTTCTTTGAACACTACCGAGTTGTTGCCATATTAACACTACATAAGATGTAAAGTTTAACATAAAATGCAACTCTTGTAGAATTGATCTGTATTGATTTGTAATACTATTGGGAATCAATTTATACATTTCAGGACTGTTAATTTTGACTCGAATTGAGTTTGTATTTATAAGAGGTGCTTTTTGACAAAAGGAATCTTTTCAGAAATAAAAGCAAAGCATTTAACCTATTGATAACATTGAATGCACATCAAAACAATCCAGAAAGTTAAAATGTAACCTTAGTCTGGGATCATAGTTGAATTCTGTTCATTATAAAGTTAAAAATAAAGGCAAAATGCAAACAGTTGTTTTAACAAACTAGTTTTTATTAACGAACAAGTCCCTTTACATCATAGGATAACTTTTAAAATAAATGAAGGCAAAGCCATTTCTGTCATCAGAATTATATGAAAGCTGCTCATCAAATGGTCTATCTAATACTTCAAGTCCTGTACATGTCAGTGAATGTAAGTCCTGTGTCAGTGAAGTTGAGTCAATACCTTCGACTTTGCAACAGTACAGCAACAACATTCAACAGATGAAAAACAGTTGCAGGATATGAGTGGATCAGTGTCCAGTTGCTAACAGTAAAGTTGTGCCTAGTTGTTTCACAGAGCAGGAAAGGCTGTGCAGATCCAACTTTCTCAAAATCCTGGACTGCTGGTTCCCTAGACAACACAAAGCCAGACCAATTACAATTAATACTATTTGTGTTTTATAAATACAGCAAGTTTATGGTGGAAAAAGTTCAATCATCTTAGACTTTCGTGACTCAAACAATAAACTATTTTGGTTAGATTAAGACTTGAATTTATTTATTTAAATTTACTGATTTACTAAGTAAATTATAGACTTAATTCATCCAAAAATGTAAATTCTGTCATTAATTATTCACCCTTATGTTGTTCCAAACCAGTAAGAGTTTTGCTCATCTTCGGAACACTTAAGATATTTTTTTTATAAAATCTAAGAAATTTCTGTCCCTTCATCGACAGCCTATTCAACTATCACCTCCAAAGCCACAGAAAGGTATAAAGGAAACCATAAGTAATCCATGTGACTCAAGTGGTTTAACCTTAATTTTTTTAGAGAGTGCTTTGTTTGCACGAAAAAACAAAAAAACTTTTTTTTTTTACAAATTATTAATCTTCGATGCACGCTCACTTAACAACGCATGTTGGAAATTAATATTTTATAAATTAAGTGGTAAATGTTTTGTTGCTGCAAACACAGCACTTGTGTAGTTTAATAAAATGTATGTTAAACCACTGGAGTCGCATGGAGTACTTTAATGATGTACCTTTACACCTTTCTGGGGCTTGAAAGTGGTATTTGCGTGGACTGTCAATGGAGGGACAGGAAGCTCTCAGATTTCATTAAAAATATCCTCATTTGTGTTGTGAAGATGAAAGAAAGTCTTACATGTTTGGAACGGGATGAGGGGAAGTAATGACATAATTTCCATTTGTAGGTGAACTAACCCTTTAGGAATACATTTAGACACGCACCTTAAGAAATCTCACTAAAAAATAGTCTGATGGAAGAATCTTGTTCCCTTTCTTGTGACTTTGTGATGTTGGAGGCAGGTGATGGGCAGAGATTTCCCAGTCAGTTGAGTCTAAAATTAAAAAGCAAGAAAACATCTAGCAGTCAGATCATGAAAACAATTGGTTTGAAAACTAATTTTATTTAAGGAAAAGGGGGGGGGGGGGGGGGGATACTTTTGTAAAGTAATTTGACTGGACAAATTCAAAATGAGTGGTATGAAACACAAAAAATCTAGTTATACCAAATAGCAACAATGATTATTTTTTATGTTTATGCACATTATCTCATATATTATCTGTAAAATCTGACCCTCACTAGCAAACACAAATAGCAAAATCAATACATTTAAACATGAAAGAATCCAAACATCAACCAAAATTTAATCTGATAAATACATTTTCATAAACATTTAATCTTAATGAATTACTTAAGTTACACATTCTAAGAAAATTTGTTTTTCAGTTAACGTTAGGTTTCAGTTAAGATAGGTGTGCTGGCAAACGAGAGTAAAAGATAGTTTGAGGATGAATACATTATGATATTTGCACATCACAAATATTGTCATAAAACAAAATAACATTGTAAAATACGTATTGTAAATGAGTTAAAACACTTACTCTGTGTTGTCACCTTTAAAAGCAAACTCCGTGTCTGCACTGCGTCACGAGTCAAATATGCAGGGCAGTTAAGTTTTTCTGTGAGAAAGGTTTAGGCGCACATCACATAAATATCGTTATAAAACAATATAATGCCATGAAATACATGTTGTAAATTAGGTTAAAAACTCTTAACTTACTTTCGGTGTTTTCCCTGTTAACGTTTCAAGAAAACCTTCTCGTCGTCAGCTGCGTATTGAGTCAAAGATGTCGCCTTTGAGAAAGGTTTCGGCTCGTTTAAGCACGCAGAGCATTTAAATTTCTCTATAAATCAATATGTTATAAAATACATATTGTAAATTAGATAAAACACTTACTTTCGTCGTTTCTCTGTTTAAAAGCAACCTCATCCTGGTCTGCTCAGCATCGCGCGTCAACGAAAATGCCTCTCTGAGAACAGTTTAGCCATTCACAGCACATAAATAATGTAATAAAATGCATATATAAATGCGATAAAACACTTAACATCTGCGTTTTCCCTCCTCGTATGCCTTGCTTCGCGAATCAAAGAAAATGGCGTCAGTGAAAAAAGTTTCAGGTCGTTTCGTCGCGCCCAGCGCGTAAATGTCCCGGATGTAACTAATAACACTCTCTCAGTGTAAATTTAGTAACTCTACAAATTTACACCAGCCAGAGAGTGCGGTTTACACTAGCAGTGTTAATCCCTTGAAATTCAACACCAGAAAATTAACTCTTTACTCTAAGAGTCCTTAACACCAGAGATTTTGCTGTGTGGTAGAACTTCTTTGCGCATGCTCAGACGATTGACGCTGTTCCCTCTTGCTCGGCCAACATAATATTTTTTGTGCAACGTTAAACATTCTGTGAACACAATTATTTATTTTCTCTTGATGAATATTTTGTAGTTCAGTCATGGAAATCATGCAATCATTGGCCAAACATATTTTTCGTTTTTGTCACAACCATTATGTTGAGCCAACATGTATTTCCTCATTTGTACAACTTTTTGCATCAATCATTTTTTACAGTGAGGCTGAAACCACTTTTTGTTTTAGGAAAATTGTTTTTGGGTTTTAAGGAAAGTTTCACACCAAAGGTTTTCATCTATGGGGCAGGATACAACCGCAATCACAGATTCAAATGGCAGTTGATAAACTTTATAGTTGGCCAAGCAAAAGTGGCAATATATATTCAAGGAAAAACATGATTCAAAATATGCATTGCCAGGATAGTGTAGCCTACTGTTGTTTAAGGTATTTATTAGATCTAGGATCTCAGTTGAGTTTAAGTATTATACGGAGATGCAAGATTTGGGAACCTTTATATTACAGTGGTGTTTCAATGAGGTTTGTTGTGCTGTGGGAGGAGGATTTAACTTTGAGCGTTTTGCTGTGTTGATTGTTTTTGTGATGATGCAATGATGGGTCTTTATCACTGACTTAATAAAAGTGTGGGCTAAAAATAAAAATCTCTCTCTCTCTCTCTCTCTCTCTCTCTCTCTCTCTCTCTCTCTCTCTCTATATATATATATATATATGTGTGTGTGTGTGTGTGTGTGCTTGTATACCAATATTTTTTCAATATTTTGTGCAATTAAAATGTATATGAATAATGTTTAAATGATTTACATTCTTTAAGAAGTTTAATGAGCTGAGCAGTCATCATAAACAGTCACCTAGGTGATCTCAAAAAAATAGGTGATCTGTTTTTAAATTTAAAATCATATTTGTTTTTAGCACCATAATGGACAAATCTGGGTAACACTTTATTTTAGTGTTCTTGTTTACATTTGTACTTACCACAGGAACAACTAACCCTCAACCTAACGCAAATCCTACCCTAACCCTATATTAAGTTCATGTTGTTAATTAATATTTAAATATTATTTTTCTTTATTATTTATTTTTCTTATTATTATTTTGTGTGCCTTGAGTACAAAAACAGTTTAAACTATTTTATATTTAGTTTTGTGTTTCTTGAGTACAAAAATAGTTGAAACTATTTTAATATTTAGTTTTAGCGCCAGAATATACTGACATGGTGTTTAGGTACAGCCAACATATGCAAACAGTGTTGTTTGTTGAAAATCTTTATTGTTGATTTTTTGTGAATGCAGTACCAACTATTAACTTTTAGTTCGAACACTTGTAAAATAACAATTTAAATATATTGTTAGAATCCATGTTGTATAATATGTATTATTTTGAACTAATGTTTAATGCAATGACTATAACATTAAGTGTATTGAGCGGTGTTCTGCATGAATCAATCTTTTGAATGAACCATTTCAATGTATGCTCACTAATAATACACAAAACAAATCATTTGTCGCCATCTACTGATGTATCAATGTAACATTCATAAAGAGTAACTGAAAAATCCCCACCACTAATACACACTGACACAGTCACAGACAAGCTGCTATTTCTCTCTAGGGCTCATGGAACTAATTTAATTTTGGCTATATTAAAGATAGTTTCACAATATATTTAAAGAGAGTCTCAGATGTGAAGACTTCTAGAAAACATTTATTTTACTGTAGACATATGCAGGGGCGCAACTACCCAGTGTCAGAGGTGTATGCAGCAACAATTTTGGCGCACCCCCCCCCCCCAACCCACCCCCCCAAAAAAACAACAACAAAGAAATAAATAACTGTGCCATGTAGCCTAATGAGTGAGGAATGAGTGATAGCTAACAGATGAAATAAGTATAAAATTGTAATTTATTAATAAAATTGAAGTATACTTCACAGGGCTGAATACACTGCTGAGTGGACCTCTGTCTTTCTAGGGGGGTTGGGGGGCATGCTCCCCCGTAAGAAAATTTTGTGCTTTTTAATGTTGAATTCATCAATCTGGTGCACTTTGAGAGTTCAAAATTAAAAGCTCCAACCCATATTCAGTGTGCAAATTAAACAAAGAAAAAATTCAAACCTTTTTTAGTAACAGTGTCTGTCTACATTACACTACTACATAATAATAGTAATAATATTAGTCCCATGATAGTAATAGCCATATATTGTTAAACAAATGCACTGAAAACTAAAGGAAACTTTCATAATTAGTTTTGTACTAATTTCTATACTTCAAATTAAATATGTGATTGGGCCAGCCCAGTGTCAATCAAGAAAAGAACCAATGGGCCGCTGATCTACGTGTGTAATGAAAAAAAAAAAAAAAAAAAAAAAAAAAAAAAAAAAAATATATATATATATATATATATATATATATATTTAGTTTTTTTACCAATGTATTACAACGGCACTAACCCAGCGCCACCAATTAAGCAAAACAAAATAAAACGAATGGGCCGTCGATGTACGAGTTTTGTGGGCCGTTAAGACAAAGACAAAAAAAAAAATAGCCTAGATGTATCAGCCCAAAAAGCACGTCGGCCCACCGGGAATCTCCTAGCCTACATGCGTGGACGTCACACTTTAAATCCTACCGGTTGCCTTTGACCATCCACTTATTTAGCTGCTGGCGCATCAATTGACATGCCATCTCCTTTTCCCTCTATCTTTTTCTATTTTTAGTCCCGACAGCTTTTTTGCTTTATCCATCTTTTTCGACTCGTACGTGCTCGCTCAGCGCTCACGGCGCCCCCGCCTGCTCGCGATATTATCCCCCCCCCTCTATGTCAAAATTATATGATGGAATCTTATGAATATCCTACTCTAGCCTGTTAGTCCTCTAAAAAGTTATATAACATTGAGGAAATGCAGAAATTATTTAGAAACGCACAACAGTCTACGTATAGATAAAAAAAAAAAAAAAAAAAAAAAAAAAAAAGACCATCGCTTTGGCGCCCCCCTGGTGCTGCGCGCCCCTATGCGCCGCATATAGCGCATACCCACTTTTTGCGCCACTGGACATATGTTTAATCCAGTGATGCTCCAGTATCCAGTGTGTCCACACATACAGGGTGGGTGTAACAATGCAATGGAAATGGAACGATTTTTTATTATTCACAGTGTTCAGCACTGTCAATTTGATTACATTCAAATCAAATTATCTTTTGTAATTTACAATTTTAAAGCTGTACTGGAACAATGGCCTATATGGCCTGGTTTCACAGACAGGCCCGGATTAGACCTCAGTTCAATTACTGCATTTCTACGGAGCCCCTAAAAGGTCATGGTGGTGGAAAAAAAAATAGGGGTGGGTAGAAAAAAATCAAGGTGGTGGAAAAAAAAATAGGGGTGGGTAGAAAAAAATCAAGGTGGTGAAAAAAAAATTCGGGGTGGGTAGAAAAAAAAATCAAGGTGGTGAAAAAAAAATTCGGGGTGGGTAGAAAAAAAATCAAGGTGGTGAAAAAAAAATTCGGGGTGGGTAGAAAAAAAAATCGTGGTGGTGGAAAAAAATCAGGGTGGGAGAAAATGTATTTTTCATTTTTTTTTGCGTTTCCTGCTTGCTGTTCTGCTTCCAGTGGTTCAGACAGCTCCGCGCCATACATTCATAATGGAGCAGTTCATAGAGTTGTATTTTGAACTTGGACTGAAGTACAAAGAAATACGGTTTGTGCTTAGTTCAAAGCACGGTTTTGACGTCAGTGAAACACACCTGAAAAGGATATTACGCGAAAAAGGACTGTCTCGACGGAAAGGTTACTCGGCCTTAGTGGATCTTGTTGATTTCATCAGTCATCAGCTGCAGTACTCTGGGCAACTTCATGGATACCGATGGATGTACGCGAAATGCAGAGAGAGGGGTCTGCGTGTGAGAAAAGAGGATGTGCGCTTGGTGCTGAAGGAATTGGATCCTGCAGGAGTTTCAGCAAGGAGAGCAAGGCGTCTCAGACGGCGCAACTACTTTGCCAAGGGACCAAACTTCATTTGGCATTTGGACTCGTATGATAAGTTAAAACCATATGGCGTTTGCATTAATGGCTGCATTGATGGCTTTTCGCGCAAGATTATTTGGCTGAATGCTTACACAACTAGTAGCGATCCAAAGTTAATAGGTGGTTACTATATTGACGCGGTGGAGCGTTTGGGAGGATGCCCTAGAGTCGTAAGAGGGGATCTTGGAACTGAAAATGGTCATGTTAGAGACTTTCAACGTTTTCTTCACATCAATCACGCAGAGGAAACCCTCGACAGCTATTTGGAAGGTCCAAGTACTGCCAACCAAAGGATCGAGTACTGGTGGGGGTTTTTGCGCAGAGAGTGCATGGAATTCTGGATTTCCCTGTTCGCTGACCTCAGAGACAGTGGGTTCTTCGATGGAGGATTCTTGGACAAAAGTTTGCTCCAGTTCTGCTGCATGGGACTCATCCAAGTAAGTTTATCTGAAATTATGTTCTGATGCCTCTCTGTGTGTGAAATATTCAGAGGGAGAAGGGGGAGACGGGCCGGGGAGAAAGGCAAAGTCCCCAAAATTGGATATTTTATCATTACCACATTTTTATAAACACAACAACACATGACTGTTTTCGGTGGGAGACAAAAAGGAGACATTCAGAGCCATCATCTTTTGGTTTCCACAGTCTAGATGTTTGTAACAGTGATACACTGAGTAAATGAGGACACAATTTACCATTTTGAGTACTCTATTTCCAAGTTTTGCCTAATTTTATTTATTTATTTTTATTGTTTTACAGGATGAGCTGGATGACACTGCACAGATTTGGAATGCACACACCATTAGGCCATCAAAGAACATCAGTAACCCCAGTGGTCGGCCCAATGTGATGTATGCACTGTCTGAGCTCTATCACACCACAGACTTCCTGACCTCAGCTGACACTGAAAGTGTTCAGTTGTGCAAGAATGAATGCACTTTCCGACGCCCCATACCATGTGATCCAGATGTAAATGAACTGTGTAATGTCATAATCTCTGAGTTTCAGTGGAACATTCCAAGAGACCCATATCAAGCTGTGAACTTATATGTGCATTTAAGAAATGTGATCAGGGCATTACTGTAAGTAAGGTCATTTTTATCTGAAATGTCTATGTAATATGTAGACAATACTGTCTCCATGGGAATCCTGCAACATTGTGGAAAGTTTTTATATAGAATTACAATTTAACAGACTACAATCTAGGCACATAAAAGTCATTAAAAATGAAACCAACATTTGCAAAATTGTTTATTGTTTACAAAGTCGTATACAACTGTAAAGAATTGCTACTGAGGAAATGTTAATTTCCAAATTTGAACCTGTATCAACACGTAAACAGTTTTACCTTTATAAAATAAAAAAAGTTTAAATTTTAAGAGAACTTTCCTTACTAACAACCAAACTGGTACTGCATAGAATGGAAATCAGAATGTTTGCTAAAAGTTCAATTACAATTTAATTTCAAAAAGTTTGAATAGCTGTAAATAAAATGCATTTAAGGTTGAATTGACATAAGAATCAAATATTTATCAATATTAATGATTGAGGGATATATTTTAAAAGAACACAAACCTGACCAAATACTATGGTTACATTTTATGTAATTAACAAAAAAGCTAATGATTTGTTGCATTTCCATTCTAACAAAGGTTACGTACGTTGCATGGGATGAAGATTGTTTCAAGACATTTTAGCTAGAAAAATACACATTTTAAAATATTATACTAAAATTTCTTTTGTGCAAACAAAACACTTGCAACAAGACGATCAAAAAAAACAGTTAAACCGTAACAGCACAAATTATATGCTTTCAAAGACAACAAACCTGACCACTTGCTGGGAAATGCTAAACCTATTTGAAACGTAATTAACGTAATGACAGTCAAATGTAAATCAAATTAATAGTCATCCAAAAACTGCTGTTGTTTGTAGCATCCTGTTCTTTTCCCCATTGTATATAAAAATACCATTGAACATGCATAATAACTACAGACTATCAAGTTCCAAAAAAAAAAAAAAAAAAAAAAGTGACTTTGATGACTATGAACTATTCCTGGGCAGCAACAAATTCACAGGATGTCCATTTCTAAGTAATCACTAGACAGAACATTGTCAAACTCTGTGCGGAGGTCTGGGTAAGAACTGTAAGTATAAGGTAAATCAAGAGTAGCTCCGCAGGTATGAGCTATTGGTCTTCTGCTGAGGCCAGATTCTGCATTGAAGCTTACCTTAATTTGATCAACACATATAACAGAAGAACCAGTGCAGAACCGCAGAAATTTTTCGGCTTTGCTTTGGTCAGCATTTCTGAGATAACGTTGCAGATGATTGAATACCATCTGTTCTTTCTGAGAGCGAATCACCTCTGTTGTTTGAAGTAGCTGTGCCACTTTTTTGCCAGTGGCCGCCTTTGTGTCATACAGAGATACTAGACTGTCTTGGTCTGGTACTTTCAATAGTGCAACTGGCATGGCTCTGGAGAAACAATCTATTACATATTTGGGCTCTTGAAGAATTGCTTTGTGAGCCATTGTTTGGATGGCAACTTTCATGGTGTTTTTTGGAGGGATGGAATGAGAGCCCATTCTTGTGAAGAGGTCAAGCAAATCATCTTCATCACACTCCTCCAGCGTGCCTTGACAAGCCTTTGCAACGGCAGTTCGTTCAGCCAAAGAGAGGTAGTTGTGGAAAGATGACATCAGGATATCATCATTGACTGAGTCAATTCCATGCATGCATGCTAAAATGAAAGCACAGGAAAGCCTTACTGGCAGTACACCAAGGTCAAGTAATCCCTTTACCCAGATCCTTCCTACTGCCTCCCATTCAGCTTCAGAGAAGTCCGGTCTCAGTCTAGGAACCCGCTCATCTTCTCCTTCACACTGCTCTAAGAACTGATCCCAGAATGCAGTGTAAACTTCTCTGGACACCCCAGCATCATCTACAGCTTTCTCATTTACAAATTCCATCTTCAGTGTAGACTGAATTATGCTGCCATCCATGAACACAGCCAAAAGATCTTCTACAACCTTTACCCTGTGTATTACAGCATTCACAACCATTGCACTTTCAGAGTTTCCAGATGAAATTAAAGGAGAAAGATGGTTTCCTGAATGGGATGGCAAATTTTCTGGTAGTAAGGGCATTTCACTACCAATCTAGAAAAGGAGAGTTAAAAACAGTTTAGAACAATTATTTCTATATTCTTTTACAATATGTATTCATTAGCGATTTTCTACTAATCAGTTCAGTTAAACAATTCTCACCCTCATATTGTTCTAAACAAGCTTTTCTTTAGTGTCACTGTAAAACAGCACTGTGTAATTAGGGTAAGTTGCATTTTTTTTAGTCAGATTTTGAATACTTAAGTTTAGTTCTAGGGTTTCCAATTGCATTTACTATAATGATTTCATGTAGCTTCTGTTAAAATTGATTTAAGATATATTTTCCTGACACAGTCCAGTCCCCATTCTTTGTACCTGCATGAAAAATGTATTCAACAGAAAAAGAAAGTCATGCTGGTTTGGCATGACATGAGCCACAGAATGTTCATACAAACTGTTCCTACGCTGACCAAAATTATAAACGCAACACACATTTGTTTTTGCCCCCATTTTTCATGAGCTGAACTCAAAGATCTAAGACTTTTTCTATGTACACAAAAGGCCTATTTCTCTCAAATGTTGTTCACAAATCTGTCTAAATCTGTGTTAGTGAGCACTTCTCCTCTGCCAAGATAATCCATCCACCTCACAGGTGTGGCATATGAAGATGCTGATTAGACAGCATGATGATTGCACAGGTGTGCCTTAGGCTGGCCACAATAAAAGGCCACTCTAAAATGTGTAGTTTTGCTGTATTGGTGGGGGTCCAAAAACCAGTCAGTACCTAGTGTGACCAACATTTGCCCAACGCAGCGCAACACATCTATTTTGCATAGAGTTGATCAGGTTATTGATTGTGGTCTGTGGAATGTTGGTCCACTCTTCTTCAACAGCTGTGCGAAGTTGCTGGATATGCCACACCTGTGAGGTGGATGGATTTTCTCAGCAAAGGAGAAGTGCTCACTAACACAGATTTAGACAGATTTGTGAACAATATTTGAGAGAAATAGGCCTCTTGTGTACATAGAAAAAGTCTTAGATCTTTGAGTTCAGTTCATGAAAAATGGAGGCAAAAACAATATTGTTGCATGTATAATTTTGGTCAGGATGTATAACTTACATGGAACTTTAGTCTTCTGTGATGTGTTTTTGCTTTTGTTCACAAATATTATAAATGCCTACTTACATGTATTAGAAGAAGCTTGATTCTCAGATTAATTAGATTAATTTAGGGCCTCAACGAAGAATTTTGTTAGTTATCAAATTTCAAAGGTTTGTCCCTATGTATGTGATCTATATAGACTTTGTCCCTTCCTTAATTTTCATTGTATACAAGCAAAGCCAAATCTTACACAAAAGTATTTTAAATCGACTGCAGGTATATTGGAACTGATCATCTATGGTCTAATCACATGCAAAACTTTTTGGCTTACTTACCAGCAGTGCAGGATTGCTATTACTTGAGGGCGGTGATGGCACTTCATTTTCAGCGTCATTCAACTCTACATTCTGGAGGATTAATAAATATGCAGAAAATTATAAGTAAAACACAGTCACAACATTTTTTTTTTTTTTTTTAAAAGGACCATGTTACCTGTATGATGTTCTCATTTAGATTCCATCTTATTACAACTGCTTGGTCCTCATCTGTTTGTTCAAGTTCATCCCCTTCATTCCATTTAACTGTGTCTTCCATATCATTGTCCTCTTGAAGGGTCTCAACTATGCTGCTGTGTAGCGGTGGAGTGTGATTGGTCAAGTCAATAAATTCATAGCTTCTCTGAAAATCAGAGAGCTCAAGTGAATGCTGTGGACTTTTCAATTGATGTGCATTTTGTCTACACAGTTCATCAGTCTCCTCTTCACTTAAGCTTCTTGCGAGACTTTGGAAGGTGTGTCTTCTTTGGATATCTCTGGGTGGTAAAAGAGAGTCTGGGTGGTATGAAGTGCTGGGTGTCTCCAAGGTAAAACCACTCTGAGGAACATACTCCATTCCTCTTGTTCTTTGGGCTTCAGTTCTTAGTTGTCTCTGAAAAACATTCAATATAACATTCACTGATTAACATTTAATTGTAAATGTAATTATTTCAGTGCTACAACAAACAATTATTTAGATTAGTGATTGATTAAATTAAAATGTGATGTACCTAAAAGTTAAATAAAAATGCAAATGTTAAAAAATTAATAATAACTTAATACTCAAATTAGGATTAAATTGTGTTGTTTTAACATTAATTTATATATCATTTAGAGATTTTTCTGCATACCACTAGAGCAGTGGTTCCCAAACCTGTCCTGAAGGACCCCCAACACTGCACGTTTTCTTTGTCTCCCTACTCAAACACACCCACCTGATTCAACTCATCAGCTCATTATCACATGGGTTAATTGAGCTGATGAGTTGAATCAGGTGTGTTTGATTAGGCAGACAAAGAAAACGTGCAGTGTTGGGGGGCCTTCAGGACAGGTTTGGGAACCACTGCACTAGAGGAAGCCGGAGAACCACACTTTGAGGACCACTGATTTAGATAATCAATTACCCAATGGTTGTTTCAGATTACGTATGTTTATTTTGTCATTGAGAGGATCAAGCGTCCAGCAACATTGATATTTTTGTAAACATCAGCAAACCATAAAAAAAACATTTGTTGACAGTTTTATGTCGTCAACGTTGTGGATAATGGTGACTAATTGTTTCAGCCCTAAATGATCATTAACAACTCTTGTTAGTATATTTACAAATGAAACCCAAAATACATTTAAATAAATCCAAGCCAGTCTTCATGATTTTACTAACCTTCCTCTTGGTGTCTTTGTTAGATGAAAGTCTGTCATCCGATAAATGCATGCTTGTATCCTCAAGACCACTGTCATGTCCATGCAATGACGCTTTCGCAGCAGTTCTCTCAGAATCACCATCTAATCCATCCTGCACTGAGTATTCATTACATTCTTCTTTATCACCATCAGATAAAGATTCTACATCTGTGAGGTACACCTCTTGTTTAGTGCAAATGTAAAATCTCATCAATTTCAGTTTGGTTTGCTCATAGAGATCTCCAACATTGCTGTCTGTGGGAATGACGTTTTTTTTAAAATCACAAACACAAAAAGTGAAGTCTGTTTCTGGACCTTTTGGTGACTCTCCATTTGGGAAAAAAAGGTTCTTTCCCATTTCCATTATTTGTAAAACTGTTGTCTTTTTTTGAACTGTCAAATGCCGAGTGCCACCACCATTATTGGTCCTCACTTGTTGGTATCCATTATGGCCAAAGTGAAGCCATCCAATTTCAATTCTCCTGGCTGTTTTTTCTGCGGAAACATTTTTGTGTCTTGCCATTATATTACTTTCCCTAGGAAAGACACTTGCTTTTCCATGGAGAGCTTTACCAGACTTTGAGCCCAGCTTTCTTGCTTCTATTTTACTTCTCAAATTTTCTAACAAAGATTCTTTGTTAGAGCAGGCAGCTGTTTGTTGACAGAAGGAGACGACAGCCAGTCGGTCACCAAATGAACCGATATACCTTGCCAGTTGTTCATCATTCATAACTGAGAGCACAGACTTGTCAATCTGAAAATACAGTAAAAATGTAATTTTATAGATTAGTTTTTAAAAGAACATAAATGCATCCATGAATTCATAATACATTAATTAACCATCTATATTAACTAACATGTATTTTAAAACATCTAACAACATTTATGTAGAAAAAGTCACATCTCTTGATCTACGTGCCATGCTGATTTTAAAATGGAGCTCAGTATAAACTTTAAGGGTATAAATAATCTAACAACCTAGCTAGTGTTTACTTGTAAATTCAATTACATTTAGTAATTGTTGCCCTGATCAGGTTGCCCAGATGAAGCTCTTTCACATAACACATATTTGCATCTATTTCACATACAATACCTGATAATTAATAGGAACAATACAAAAAAACTTAATTATACCAATAAAAGGGTTCAAAAAGTTTATATCCTCTTAATTAGTTTGCTATGTTGCTTGATGATGATTAATAACTCTTTGTATGTTCACTTCTGTGATAGTTGCACATCACAGAAATTAGAGATTGATATATCTCTTTTGACAAATTACTTAAATGTTCCTCATTTTGTAAGTTTTGGTAAAGGTTTCTGCTATCAATCCTTGAGATCCAGCTTTTCAAAAATGTAATTTAAAGGACTCACAATTATTAGAAACGGTGCAAACATTCAGTGATGCTCAAGAAGGCAACATACTATATTAAACTATAGTAAATTTTTCATCAGTTTATGGTCTGTGTAATTTATATGAGAGAAAATATTTTATGTTCTATTTCTACACATTAATCATTACAGTTTACACGTCACCTTAAAATTATAAGGTTCTATCTGCATTCTGAGCACTTTTGAGATATTAAGCTTCAAAGTTTATGCATTCCATAGACTTCTGTATATAGAACCATTTTTGTTTTCTAAACAAAGGCCCCAAAATGTACATAGCTTACAAAAGAAACATCAAATAATGTAAATAAGTTGTCACAGAATAAGAATATGTAAATAACAAAATTTTACAAAAATGTCAGATAGAACCTTATAATTCTAAGGTGACCTGATTATAACTTGATCAAAAGAATACATTCTCTGGGTTCTTAATATAGTGTGTTGACTTCTTCATTATCAATGGATATGTGTATTGTTTGTAATAATTGTGTATGAGTCCCTTACTCTTCTACTGTAAGTGAAAAAAATACTGTAAGTGAAAAAAAATGGTTCTCAGCATTAGGCAATGTAGGACACAATTAAAATGTGCAGAAAATGCTGGAAGAACTAAGAATATGTAAACTGAAGGATTTTGCTTAACAACGGTGGGCACTTTTATGTCTAAGGACAAAGCAGGAACTTGCAAACAACTCAAAAACTACAGTCAATGGTCAAAGACCATTCAGGAAGTCAAAGATTATAAAAACAACCAGGGGGTGCACATTTCTGAAACAGGTTCAGTTCATTTACGTTATTGTAATGCAAGTATCTTCTGTTATACCTTTACAGGCTATTTTACAGTTCTAAAACAATGCAATGTAAACTCTCTATTTTGGCAAACATATACACTCCCTATAAGGACCCTATAAGTTAACTTTTATTACTAGTGAACCAGTTAATTATTGAAGGTATGTACATTATTTCTGATTCAACATGAGACTTGGCATGTGGAAAATTGCATGTGGTGATATACTGACAGCCTATGGTTGCCTTGGCTAGCAATAATTAAAACATGGTCTAGGCCAATATGTGGGTTTTAAGTATATGATATTAATAGTTTAACGTTAGAAATACACGGGGATACACGTCAACACCTTTGGTTGCATAATTAAAAGTAGCTTTAATTTACATATATTACCTAAAGGTCCATTGGCCTTTAATGAAACAATACCCACCTTATCCCTTTTCATGAGGTTGATGTCCTCCTCTGGAATATCTCGTGACCTTAAAAAGTTCTGTAGATCGTCCTCCATCACAGAGCTACAACAATTATTGTTATTAAATTGTGGTAAGTGTAATCACGTGAAAGTTTGGTTTATTGTTCTATTTAAATAGTTAAAAAAGACTTTAATATATGATAACTTACCGCGAAAGGCGGACCTTTCCCCATTCAGTCACGTTCATCCAAGTGATGCTGTTATACCGTACCAACACAAACGAGAAGCACCGCGCAGAGACATCTCGCGAGAACACGCCTCTCGCGAGAGGGAAAGCAAAAAAAAAAAAAAAAAAAAAAAATTCCTACTCCGTTTTTTTCCTCCCACCCAAAACTTTTTCCTCCCACCCAGATTTTTTTTTCCCACCACTCCGATTTTTTTTCTACCCACCCCAAATTTTTTTCACCACCCCGATTTTTTTTCCCCCACCCCTAAATTTTTTCCCCACCACTCCGATTTTTTTTCTACCCACCCCAATTTTTTTTTTACACCACCCCAAATTTTTTTTACCCACCCCTAAATTTTTTCCACCACCATGACCTTTTAGGGGCTCCGTACATTTCAATAGCTTTGCCCTTGAAAATATATTTTACATATGACATTTTACAACCCGAATTCCGGAAAAGTTGGGACGATTTTCAAATTTGAATAAAATGTAAACTAAAAGACTTTCAAATCACGAGCCAGTATTTTATTCACAATAGAACATAGATAACAAATGTTTAAACAGAGAAATTGTACAATTTTATGCACAATATGAACTCATTTCAAATTTGATGCCTGCTACAGGTCTCAAAAAAGTTGGGACAGGGGCATGTTTACATAAGACATTTTTCGTTTAATGATGCGCCAAATGTTCTCTATAGGTGAAAGATCAGGTCAATTCAGCACCCGGACTCTTCTACGACGAAGCCATGCTGTTGTAATAGCTGTAGTACGTGGTGTTGCGTTGTCCTGTTGAAATACACAAGGCCTTCCCTGAAATAGACGTCATCTGGAGGTGAGCATATGTTGCTCTAAAACCTTTTTATACCTTTCAGCATTCATAGTGCCTTCCAAAGTTCTCACACAAAAACATTTGCCTATATAGGGGCAGTTCAGTGGAACAAGTTAGACCGGCAAATGAAAGTGATTTCAAGCATGAACTCTTTTAAAAAGAGGACCAAGGACTGGTTATTAGAGAGGGTAGCGGAATAGGACCGGGGCCAGTACGTCTATATTTTTGCTTATTCAGGGAAAATGTTTGTGCAGTATGTTATGTCATTAATTATAATTGAGAACAGGCGCGCTCCACTCCCAAATCATTTATGGGTGCGAGTAGTAAAACATTTTTTTAAAATAAAGATGAAAAACCGCACTCTCAAGGTATAATTTCATAAATTTATTGTAACCATGTCCACACAGACGCGTTTCGGCCTAAGCCATCATCAGTGTGTACTGTGAAACACCGAAAAGATTGTTTTTTTTTAACAAAAACATCACAGGTGAACCTCATTCCTCAAATCATCAGAACCATCAGGGGCCTGTTTCAATAAGGAGGTTCAACCAACTCTTGAGTTAAAACTTGAACTTTGAGTTGACTTACCCTGAGATGGGAAACTCTTGAGTTTTCGGTTCCAGAACAGCTGAAATGAGTTAGTTCAATCAACTCTGAGTTGACCTACTCTGAGTTAAGCGCGTGCACCACAACTATAAAAAGCCATTATCAGGAGCACAGATATTATGAGTCACCATGGCAACAGTGACAGACAAAAAGAGGTCTGCACGTTTCTCACCTTTACATTTTAATTAGTTATACAGTGTTGGGTGTAATTAATTACCAAGTAATCTAAATACTGCAATTTAATTAAAGGGATTACTCTGAATTCTTCTGTAATTTAAAGTAAAATCTGATGTAATTGCATTAGACTATAGAACAATTCTGTATATTTAACATACATTTTTAAAAGGTATATTTTTCAATTCAAGAATAATTCATGCAATTGTATATTGTTCATTTGAAAGCATTAAAAGTGCAGTTTCTTGTCTCTCCTTGTATTGTTCAAGTGGTTGAGGTTGATATGGGATTCAGTAATTAGTAATAAGTAGACATTAATCTAATTACATTGCTGAAGATGTCATTTGTAGTTAGAAATACAAGTAACTTACCCAACTGTTATAATATCAGAGGTGAAAGAACAGTATGTTATTCAACCTAATTCTAATGTTCATGTAGGTGCAATCCTGCAGGCATTAAAAGAACATGGCAGCAGCTGAAAATGAAATATAAAAACATAATTGAATTAGGTAAGGCTTGAGCATATCATGGGTGTAGGCTACATGACTTTACATTTGACATATTCAATAACTAAATAGCATCCAGTGTCTAGCAGTGCAGCAGCATTTTCGGCTGAGGGAATTCCTGGAGGGACTTCAGAGCCAGTCACTCCCGAAGATCCAAGGGCCTTCATAAAATGTAAGAGGTTTACATGTGTCATTTTTTAGAGGCTATTTTTGATATTTCCATTTATTTTACTTTGGGTTGGGTTTTTTGTTGGTCAACATATTCTGATGGTAATATCTGTCTTTTGGAGCCTCCTGTCCCAACAGAACCCCAGGCAGTTGTAAGTAGCCTACTCAATACACCAGAAATTATGACAAATAGTGCTATAAAGTGTACTCAACCAAATGCTCATCTTCACATGACAATGAGGATAAAGAGTTTCTGCTGCCACAGAGAGATAATGTTAATATTATGTGTCTACCATGGTGTCTACTAGGGGTGTAACGGTACGTGTATTCGTACCGAACCGTTTCGGTACAGGGCTTTCGGTTCGGTGCACGTGTGTACCGAATGACTGAATGCAATATTTTGTGTGCGGAACATAGGTACATTTTCGTGTTTCCACACGAACATATTAAGTGGCGGAAGTCTCCGCGTTCAGCGCAAATCCCGCCCTGCAGCTGATTCTAATGTTTTTTTTTCCTATTAGACATTCTCTGGTTTTACCCGTGTTTTACCCGTCGTCACTGTAACAATGAAATAGACTGCAGGGCGAAAAAAAGCTTTTCCGCTTCGTGTGCGCCGCCGCACTCTCCGTTCCGTGGCGTGTGTGTGTGTGTGTGTGTGTGTGTGTGTGTGTGTGTCGGCCCGCTGCGCTCTCTGCTCAATGTTCGAGTCCGTGTTTGCGCTGCGCGTTCTGCTCTGTGGTTAACGGCCCAAACACTCCAATCATGTACCGATCACGCACTGGAAAAGCAAAGTCCGCTCAAATAAGGTGAAATTTCTCAGTAGTAACTTAGATTTCTGTTTGCTGAGCTGGTATAGTTATGCTGGCAACAATGGTAAAATGACCTGCTCTGATCACATGCTCTGGTAATAATAGCTTTGTACTATAGCTTTGGACTATATTTTATTTTGATAATTATTAAAAAAGTGGAAAAGAAAATCGTAAATTGATTGTTGATTGATTATTGAAAAATAATAATACATTAATATATTTGTTTAATATTATTTTAATATAGGGCTATTTTCTGTTCCTGCACTGTAATCATAGTTATTTATTTATATTTTTCATTATATTTTATTATGTGATATTGGTTTGAGACTGAGAGTATTTTATTTAGTGAAGAACTTTGCAGCAGTATTTTATTTCTTATTCTTTTTTTATTTTATATCTATTTTATTATATTTTATTAAAAAGTGTTTAAAAAAGTGTAAACAACTTGTTAAAAAAAGTTTATAGTAATAAACAACCTGCAGTTTAATGTTTGCATTTCTTTCCCTTACTGTACCGAAAATAAACCGAACCGTGACTTTAAAACCGAGGTACGTACCGAACCGTGATTTTTGTGTACCGTTACACCCCTAGTGTCTACACATCACACAATCTACACATTCAGATTTTTTTCACATATTTATGTGGAGTAGCCTATAGAATATAAGTTTATATCCCAGTATAAACGGGTATTCTTATCCCCCCCCACTCCCACTCCCCCTCCCCCTCCCCACCCCCACTTACTCTGCTTTCTCAGGTTTAACATACCTCCCATTCTGAAACAGAAAACTCAGTTTCCCTCATTTCAGGGTTAACATACTCAGAGTTTTCACTTAACCTCCTTTCTGAAACAGGCCCCTGGACTTTATTGTGTTTTTATCCTCGATTGTATTTGATGCCTATTGTTTCATGATATATGGTATCTATGGTATGATATCTATGATATCCATGATATGATATCTATGATATCCATATCTATGGTATGATATCATGGCATTCTTGATATAATTAAATAAACCAAACCAAAACCAAACTCTGAACAAATAAGAAACCATGAAACATTGCACATTATACAGTATGTGGTTGTATGCCATTTTCAGATTTAAGACAGTATCCCTGGAGTCAACTGACATGTGTCAAGTCTGCTTAGTTACCCGTTTACTGTTCCTTTGTTCCTGCCAGGCATTGATTACCATGGATATTCATTAACACCTGTATTTGGCTCATCATCACTGTGTATAAGTTCATCTTTAGTTAGGGTTATCTCTTTGATTAATAAACGTTTCTATTTGAAATACTTTGTCTTGTCTTCTTCATCCTGGGACAAACCGTTACAACATTAATGTTATGCACAATGAAAAGGATTTTTATTGCATAAGGCCACAACTTCTTACAACAGGTGATTTCCAATGTTCCAATTTGCCTTTATAACTAGGCGAACACTTATTTACATATAAAGGTTTATTCCAGGTTCAATAAGTTAAACTCAATGCAACAGCACTTGTAGCATAATGTTGATTACTACAAAAATGTCATTTTCTTTTTCTTTCTAAAAAAAAATGAATGGGGCCGTCTGTATGTTACAATCCACACAGTATCATTATTGCAGAAACAAGATGAAAACAATGTGTTAACATGTTTGCTTAAGACAATCCCATGCAGTTATTGTAAGTTACTCATCATTATGCTTGATTTCTTTTCCTTCAACAAGGGACGAGTCTATATATATATATATTACACGGCACTGTGGAATACTTGATTCTGATTGGTCAATCGCGCCATCCAGCGGTATGTTATATAAGGGATAATGATAATACCGTATCTCAAATGTCCGTCTAGTTTAAATTTGCCGCGCTAGCAACTGTTCTCTCCGCTTCGTGTCGGGGTCCTCATCACACTGCCAGGGGTTTATTCTGAACCGGCTGGATGTACATTATCCCTTGTGTATTGAATAAGATGATCTTGTACCGAACCTGTAACATCCCTGTAAGGCATTAAGCAGACACTCTTATTCAGAGCGACTTATAAAAAGTTCTTTAGCTTCACATGTGAGACTGTCATGGTCAACAGATGGCAGGCATTTTGTAGAATTGCTTTACAAATACTTATTTACAAATAGTTTTGATAGTAGTCAAAAATATCATGAAAGAATACTGAATTACTTTGTCTACAGTAAGACTAATTTTTACAAACTCATAACACTTATTGAACCATATAAAACAAAGTGTGTGAATGATCCTTAGTCAATGTAGTATGTACTACAGTGAGGTTTCATCAATTTACTCATGTCTGTCTATCTTCCATGGCACACCCTCAGTCCCTTGAGACAGGAAATAATCCATGTTTTGCAGATGAATGCCCTCCTGCTCCTCTGGCTGGACGGGAAGGAAGTGTTGCTGGCTGTGCTTGGGAGGAGACATCAGTAACTTTCCCTCCTCTGGAAGTTGCTCAGATGGAGCAGGAGCAGGAAGAGGACGAGAGGAATGTAGGAGGAATGTAAAGGGCAAAGTCTGCTTTCCGATTTTAGACATGAAATGCAGCCTATTCCTGAGAAGACACAAGAACAAAGTGAAAACGGGTAAAACTTTGACTTTTTAAGAGACGTTTTCAGAGCTAAGAAATCGTTAATTGGACATTAAAAGATGGATGTGATAGGAAAGAGTTTTACCTGAAGAAAAAGACTGTGAACATGGTGAGGGCTACAATAAAACACAGCCCAAAAGCACATGACACGTACAGCCACACGGTAGCATATCCAAAATCATCAGTCCCAACAATTACCACTGATTCTGAGAGATAGAAAGAGTGAGTGAGGACAGAGGTGAAATGTCACGGAAGGCTGAAACATTTGGAAAGTACAGCACATTGTTAAACTCCAAACATGTTGTAGTGACCATTTCCTGTTTTGGCTTTCTGGTAAGGTACCACATTCATTTTCTTTCTCGTTTAATTATAGAATTACCAGATGTGTGAGTAACAGTACCTGAAGGAGAACAATGAGATGTTTTCTTGTTCAGACTCACCTACACCAGGAACTTCTCCAGAACCTTCAGGAAACATCTCAAAGGGTTCCTGAAAGATGGAAGAGATAACAAACATAAGGTTTAAATATAGTAATGTGAACGTATGCGTGTATGTGGATGCATTCAAGTGCATGTATAGATATGTCAGTGTGTTTCTGTGTGGTATTGTGTTGAATGAACTCACCAAGGTAATGCTCTCAAAGGAAGTAGTCGTCTCAGGAGCTACAAAGAAACCCAAACAAACATTAAAAATGTACAAACGTGTTTTTAAGGGCAAATATAAATGGCTGTTGCACCCTTAAAGCTGTTGTTTTGCTTCTCCAACCTCAAAACTGTATCAAATATGAATTCTTATTTTTAGAGAATTATTGATTAAAATATTGAAAAAAAAAAAAGTCTGGACAATTATTTTCTTTGAGCATTTTCACTTTGTATTTTGTTTTGTTCTTGCATATTTTACGCTAGAAAACAAGACAATGAAATGCGTACATACATTATAGAGACTGTATTTTTTTCAATGTCTACAAATACAAGAGGTAATTATAAACCCGACACTTAATGCATTGTCATTTAAAGCTGTCATTTACAATTTTGGACGTTTGTTGCACAGCCTAGTCCTTTTTGAGAGCTTGTCCAATTTATTGAAAGCTCAATGTCCAATAGACAATCAGATGTTTTTCCCATTGCAAACAGTGTAAATGATGCCCTCCTAGTCTCCCAGTGAATCACACCATCTGGACAGGACCCAAAATAATGTGTTTAGAGACTTTTGTCAGATGAACATTGATCTTTGCTCTCTTAAAATCAATAGTACAGGTTTGTGCCAAAGACTCCCACTAAAGCATGGATTCAATCACGTTTGATTAAAGTGGATCACTTGAACAGTTTTGTACTGTTTTCACACACACACACACACACACACACACACACACACACACACACACACACACACACACACACACACACACACACACACACACACACACATTTATATAATTTGTAAATAGTTTTATATAGATGTATAGTATTTAGACGAACAGAGAGAGAGAGAGAGAGAGAGAGAGAGAGAGAGAGAGAGAGAGAGAGAGAGAGAGAGAGAGAGAGAGACAGACAGACAGACAGACAGACAGATAGATAGATAGATAGATAGATAGATAGATAGATAGATAGATAGATAGATAGATAGATAGATAGATAGATAAATGTTACTGATGGCAGTGTTCTCTTTGCAGTATTAAAAATGACCATGTATTTTGTTACCTGACCAAGTGACTGCAAAGACAGTATCAGTCCAGTCACTCCAGACCCCGTCAAACTCATCCTTGGCTTGAAGCTGCACTTCATACTGAGTGTGTGGCAGAGCATCATAAATCGTCCAGGACTGTTGTTTGTCTGTATTGTCATCTATCAACTTTGACTGGTACTAAATACAAATACAAGCACTCATAAATACAGACTCATAACCCAAGGTAAGCCATTGTGCCATTTCATCCAAAAGATCTATGCATAATTATATACAAGCCGTCCAACTCTACCTTCTCAGCGAATTGTGGTCGGTATCTTAGCTGAAAATGCAGGAAATAGAAGCCATGCTTCCAGGAACGGGGATAAGACCAGGATACTTTAAGCATTTGCTTCTGTCCCTCGACTGCTCTCACCCTCACTCTGGTCGGGGGGTCTGGCTTAACTACAGAGAGAAAAAAAGAGATTTTCATTTCACAAACAAATTGGTGGTATGCTTAACTAATAATTACTATTAAGTAACTAATCAACATCCTACAGGATGGAAAAAAACACAAGCGCTCACTGATATCATGTAGCTTGAGGCTGAGACCAGGGCTCGTGGCACTGCCTGCTGTGTTAGACACACACAGTTTTGCCACATGGAAAGCTCTGTCACCCTCCTCCACGGGGAAAGCACACCAACAGCGGGGCCAGGAGAATGAACAAGACACACGAGTGAAGTTACCAAACAATCTTTGGAAGGAGACAAAGGGAGGAAGAGAAGTGCACAAAAGAGATCAAATAATGCTTTCATAATTTAAACACCCCCCCAGTTCTGTTTTGTTCCTGTTCCCTGCCATTTATATGTTGACATACCGTAGGCTGTGTTTGAAATTGCCCCTTATACCCTTATTCACTATTCCCGACATTTTTCCACTATTCCCTACAACATTATATAGTCCACTTGAAGGAGTGAATGAAAACGAGTGAGTGAATTCGTACACCGAGTGCGCCGGAAGGGCTGCCAGCCTGCCGCTTTTGCATAGTTTGTGCTTGCTGTTTAATAATCATTTGAAACTAGGCAAGCTGGCAGCTCCAGCAGTAAGACGAAAAGATTTATCTTGAACTCTGCCATGGCAACTAGCATGTATAAATCTTAATTAAACAATTTAATAATCAATTAAAAACGAATTTACACCTGTATGATATTACAAGCCACACTGGATCAGCAGTGTGGAACAGGGCTGTGGACGCCATCCTCAGGTCAGAAGCGGGAATTCATTCGGCACTACCTTTACAGTGCATTATGGGTATTCTCTAGCCGTTGAGCGTACATCAGTTGTACACTCGTTATTGCGGTGCGTTATGGGCAGGGGCGTAATTTGTGGGGGGGTTGGGGGGGAGATAACCCCCCCAGTATTTAAATCTATGCATTACATCCCCCCCAATATTTATACCATGATCACATGAAAAATATGCAGACCCAAACTTCAACCCCCCCAATGTTCAAACCAAATCTACGCCCTTGGTTATGGGATTGAATGAGTGCACTCGATAACATCCACTACTACGGTTTCGGACACCAGTACAAATGGCTTTCCCTTCAAATAGTGCCCTATTTAAGGGTATAGGGGGCAATTTCAGACACAGCCCTAGTTTCCTAGTGTGTGCCAGATAGTCACTAATTTACCTCACCTGTTGTTGTTTTTTTAGTTTCCTTGTTTACCCCTGTGTATTCAAACCCTGAGTTCTGTCTGTTCTTTGCGCCGTGTCGTCTTTATCTGTGTACAGTGTGCTCATTCTAATTTATTCTCTCCTGCGTTTTGGTTTTCTTATTAAAACTTTGAATCAGTATTTCCGTGTGTGTTCTGAATAGAACACACCAGAAACCTGACATCACACAAAACTGAATGTGATTAAAAATACAAGCATACCAGTTTGGAATGGCATGACAGTATGTCATTTATTCCTAAAAATGCTGATTACTGTTAAATAAATTCAGTCTGTCTTTGTCCATTTACCAAAGACACACTCACCCTCTATTAAGAAGTAGGTAACACTGCGGACGTGGGGTTACTGGATGTTTGGACGTCCAATCGCAGCGGACCTTACTGGTGTGAAACTTCCTGTAGCAAAAGACAGTGGGTCTCTCTGGGGGCACTGTGAATGTGACACAAGAATGTGAATTTCTTTTGCGTACTGTGTATCTGTATATCACTTATCAATATACCTGCGAAAGAAAGTCCTCACCCCCTACGCTGATTTTGAATGTGGAAACCAGTCTCTCTCCTCTGTAGCAGCTGTAATTCCCAGCATCTGCCAAGCTGAGAAGTGGACGTCTTAAAATCCCTCCCCTCTCCACTCCAGCACGCACTTGTCGTCCGTTGAGAGTCCATCGTGTTCGCTTTTTGATGCCTCGTGTCACCCTGGACCCTTCCTCTTCATAATCATAGTCCTCATAATCATCTTTATCAGGATCTGTCCCCATGGTGATACCAAAGGCCTCTTCTTCATGACCAGCAGTTTGACTGACAGCACGCAAAACACGTCTAGAAGTGCTTTGTTCCTTTGTTATGGTTATAGGGGGTTTAACAGTGGCCGTTGTGTCCCCTTTAGTTTTGGTGTATATACCAGAATCAGTCTTTTGGTATGTTCCAATTGTAGCATCTCCCTTCATTCTGGTTATTTGCGTAGCATTAGCATGGACTCTTTGGGACGTCCAGTTGACAGTGATGTCTTCTCTCTGCTTGTTTCTATATTTTTTATTCATGACACTGGTCGAAGCCAACGGCACATCGTCCACAGTGACATCGCCTCTGCAGCCAAGCACAACATTGCTTCCTAACTTCAAGACCAAAACTCCAGGAGGGGGCTCTGAAGAAGAATACAGCAGTTAGATCATTAATCACATTAATAATCCTTTGCAGAATATTCTGTGCACAGCTGGGCTTTGTCACGTGTACTGTTGTCTAGTCTGAGTACATGTATTCATACTTGGGTGAGTATATACAGTACAATTGTACCCAGAGTTCATTGCGTTGGCTAAATATGGAACAAAATTATGCAACAAAGAGGTACTTTTGCTTTCACTTCCCTTTATTAAAATCCCTCAGATTCTTCTTCACAATCACTCGTTCACTGCACCAGTTGGACATGATGCAAAGGCAATACAACACCAGAGTGTTTATAAAAGGACTAAAGGTGATCACTATATGTAATGTGAAAGAAATTTAGAAAGACAATAACTGATAAAACTTTTTTTATCTCCAAGTTCATGGCACTTTTAAACAATACATATATGCTGAAAGCCTATAAAAATCTATACTATGTCAATATACTATGCTGCATTTCTATGTGCATACACAAACACTTGCTAATACATTACCTAGATGCCTAAATGCTCATTAATGCCTATGATTTTTTTTTTTTTAATCTGTGCATGACAAGTGTTCCTTAAACTATGGGCACTTTTGGCTCTCGGCACTGTAGAAAATAAACTCTCACTTGTTTATTTAGTTTGTCCACTAACAATGCCCAATAGTGGACATACACGAATCACAGAAGAATTCTGTCTTTTGTTCCCCTAATTTCATGGTCATTTCTACCACATCTTAAAATATACATTGCGTTTAAGAACATTTTGTCACGGAAATCCCTTAAAAAGACAGAAAAAACGCAGACAGACAGTTTTGTTTTGCTGAGTCTAAAATAGCTAGCATTTAATGTATCTGAGATTATAACTTGATTGATTGATACACAATAAAAAAAAAATCTGGTAACATTTTAGTTTAGGGTCCAATTCTCACTATTAACTAGTTGCTTATTAGCATAAATATTACTAGGATATTGGCTGTTTATTAGTACTTATAACAAAGCATATAATGCCTTATTCTGCCTGACCATATTCTACATCACTTAATCCTACCCAATACCTAAACTTAACAACTACCTTACTAACTATTAATAAGCAGTAGGAGTTTATTGAGGCGAAAGTCATAGACAAAGTCAAGACCCTAAACTAAAGTGTGACCAAAATTTTCATCATAAGTGAAATTTATAATCATTTATTTTTTTCTCGCACATCACGTCTACTTTATTTCAAGCATGCTCTTTACTGACACTGCTGTCTATTTAGCAAACAAGTTCACTCTAGCTTTAATTAGGGGCTAAACCATGGTTGTGGTGGAAATGATATCTAGCAAAGCAAACACACACCTTTTGAGGTGCAAGTTGAAGGAGAAAACTTAATGAAAAGAAATTATACCAGCACACTTACATTTTATTCAACGTATCGGCAAAACAAGTAGCCTTTGTCAAGGTATGAAAAAGGCTACTTGTTTTGCTGAAAGTTGGTAATAATAAGAGAGTTATAATTTCTTTTCATGTGGTGGAAATGCTACTACAGTCATAATTTATGGACAATGTAAATTTAGATCTAGCCTAAATAATTTTAATGTAAATCATTGTCAAATACAGATATAAATAATTTATAAATAATACAAATTTACGTAAAAAAAAAAAATCTCAAAATTAAATTAAACTTGGTATGGTGATAGGCCTAACTCATTTTATTTTTAATGATGGTTTTTAAAATGTTATGATGTTTTTTTTTTTGATGAGGGCAAAGTTAAAAGTTTGTAAGACAGTTTGAATGTGAATTTCATATAAAAATGAATAAAATAAAGTGAATCTAACAGTTTAAATGAAAATAATGTAATAACACCTGCCTGGAACAAGAAACAAACATAAATTCTTGCTTTGCTCTTATGTTCTCCGGTGGGCTTAATGGGTTTATTTACAGCTCACAATTAACTATTTAAAAGTCCCGTAATGAAATGGGATTATTTAGACTATTAAAATTATCATAGGAATGTCTATTAATAGCTTCTTTACCACAAGCGCTCATCATTAACCATTAACCACTGAGTCAGAAGTGAATCACTACAACCTAACAAACCCATAAAGGAGTTAATTTATGTTTTTAAAGTTACAACACACTGCAATACAAGTATAACTGATTTCAGTTACTTACAATTCTCGACTGTATTTTGAAATGAAATGATTAATTAGCCTACCTTGTGGAGGACACAGCTCATCATCTTGTGCAGACTGAACTTTAATCGCAGCTAATACACCGAAGAGAAACACGAGTGTAAATCGGGTCCACATCATTTTTCACTATACCAAAAAAAAGAACCAAACTATGCAAAAGTATAACGGGTCATAATGTCAACCTGTACAGCAAGTTAAACGAGATATTTAGCCTACATCCTCACATCAAATTTTTAGACAGATTAAAAAACTTATAGCCTAGGGGCGTTTTATCAATCTAAAACTCTTACGTTGTTATTTGAAACATTGTACAGATCTAGGACAATTCGTTTGACAAAAAAATGCTTGCAGTTGCTTTAAGATAAGATTACGATCCGGAGTCCGTTTGTTTGTGAGAGAAGCAGAAGACTGCTGCCCCTTCCTCTCCTACCGCACATTAGACTATATCTGTTAACAAATCCGCTCTTACGAAACTGCGAACCACAAAGACAAACAAGTTCCTATTTGACAAGGCAAAGACCGAGAAACGAATTATTTCTGTTTGCGGTCAGGTTTTTACTACAGAGTAGTAGATGACCCAAGATGTCGATGAGGGTCACTGGAATATCAGGTCGAAATACATCTGAGGTGCTGCTGGACACGTTAATTATTTTAAGTTATATTAATGATTCCCTCATTTATCCACCCATTTTGACTGTCTGGCATCCGTTGAACACAAAATGAGAAATCTAAGCCTCAAAAACTTCGTGTTCGCTATTCATTGATAATTTAATAATAATCTGAACTCTAATTATCTTAATAATAAGATGAACTCTAGAAACGAATCAGCCCAATTCGTGACTGAATCATTCAAACAACAGTCTTGTGAACCGTATGAATTGATTCATTTAAAAGATTCGACTCAAAAGAACAAATCGTTCACAAAACGGGCATCACTACCACACATCACACGGTCTACTTTAATGGTGTTGTGTCCTTTTTACATCTTCAGTTCACATTCATTGCATGGAAAAAAGTGAGCAGTGCAATTCAGGACACTTTAAATTGAAAGTCATAGTTTGGAACTATGGTGAGCAAATTATGACAATTCTATTTTTTTTTTTGGTGAACTATTCCATTAGAAATTATTTATCAATTAAACGTAGTTAGACAAAGTTTTTTTTCACTTGATTAAAATAATTTAATCAATCTAAATTCCATTTTTCACTAGGGTCATTCACAACAGCAGGGTAATCTACTGTTTACTTCACAGGTCATATGGACCATTCCATTAATTTGGCTAACAGACACTGAAAGAGACTACTAGATTCTGAGTTGACCTGTAACCTATAATTGCAATTATATGTAAATACTTTACTGTGTGGATATAGAAAGAGATATACATTTTAAAAAATGAACACTCACACATTTAGTTTTTAAGGCATATAATTGTTACCCATTTAACAGTATGAGAGCTAGGTCTAACTTCTACAGGGAACAGGACAAGTATGGAGCTTATTAACTTTTCAAACATCTTTATCAACTTTCTTGGTCTATCTCATAATAAAACACACACACCATTGCGTTTACATTCTTATTACCTAAATTCAAATACTGGTAAAGGCCACATTTAGACCAGAATGGTCAAGGTGGATTCCATTTGGTAACTCTTAAGTTAATTATTTTAATACAACTTAAAAAAAAAAGTCCAATCACACTTGTTATCACAGTCCACTGGATCAATGCACCACCGTTGGGCAAATGGCTAGACCTTCAAGGGTCCAGCAGAGCAGAGTTTGGGGTTGAATTGGACTTCTAGTCAAGTAGTCAGGGTTGAAGCACCAATATGGTGCAAAGACATGGATGAGGAAGAACGGGTTCATCCAGCAGAGTCACGTTCTCACTGAGAACTGTAGCGTTTTATCACACAGAACCGCACACATCTTAGTGCTATTTTCAGCAGTGGGGAAAAACAGAAAATCTGCAGATTTACTAATCTCTGAGCAACAAACAGACAAAAAGCTGAAGTATTTGACTCAGCAAAACAATATGCTGACAAAATTGTCCAAACAGTATGAGACCATAAGAAAGAAAGTCACTGTGAGATAAAAAAGCGGAAGAAAAGATAAACCACCCTTAATATATAGAGATAAAAACAATCCTTGAACTGACTGAGATTTCAAATGAAAAAGATACAGAACTACTCAATTTGAACACAAAAATCTTAAACCAGATATAGCTGCAGGCCATTTAGTTATCAGTAATACTTGAATAATCATTACTTGAAACTGTTATGTGTAATCAGGGCTTGACAATAACTTTTTTTTGCTTACCGGCCACTGTGGCTAGTGGTTTTCCTAAGTTACCAGCCACTCAGCATTTTCACCGGCCACAATTTTGACATTGTTACCATGGGGAAAAACTGCTATATAGACATCTTTAATATTATCTCATAATTTGGTGGGAGGTATATTAGGCTGCTGTAACTTTAAATGGGTGGTTCAGGATTTTGGACATCGGACCTCATTTCCATGTTAGCCTAGGTGTTATTTATCAGTGGAGACAGTTTTCAAAAATTTTCACCCAGACCTTCCAGTTGTATAGTTCGCCGGTGCTAGGCTAGCGCGGGTCAACGGTAACTGCTAGCCTGCCATTAAAACAGTTTTACCCACTCCACAGTACACCAAAAGCAAATAAATTATAACGCCAGACTATCGATGTAAATGTCTGTTGAGGGAATAATGTTAGAAATCAAACTACCCTTTCATCGCATTGCAATAGTTATACTTTGTTCGCTGTATTTATTAGCACAGTCTACAGCAGCGGCGGACTGATATTAAGTTACCTAGGCAACCGAGACTACTACTAGCTAGCTAGAAGTCCCGACTGTAGTGCGCTTCTGTTCTGTGTTTACTTTTCAGCGTAGTACTAACCGGAGCAAAGTAAAATTCCGCCGCTGCTGAGAAACTAGTTCCTGTAAATGTAATGCGATCATTGAGATGCAAGAGTAGTTTGATTTCTAACATTATTCCCTCAACAGACATTTACATCGATAGTCTGGCGTTATAATTTATTTGCTTTTGGTGTACTGTGGAGTGGGTAAAACCGGTGAACATTTTTGAAAACTGTCTCCACTGATAAATAACACCCAGGCTAACTTGGAAATGAGGTCCGATGTCCAAAATCCTGAACCACCCCTTTAAGACCTGACGCACTTATACTGTTACACATGCGTTTTCTTTCTCAACTGTTTACGTTCACTTAAAACATAACTGACTGCGTTCACGTGAATACTCGCCAAGACTGGCATTTTGACATTAGTTTGTGTGTATTTGACTGTTTAAGCACAATAAGCAGAGAAAAAGGACTCAATTTAGTACTGAGAGGCGGCTTTATGTGCGCGGACTTTGGGTGTGAGAACAAAATCTGCGAGAATTAGTAAAATTATGTGCAATCCCACAAAGAACAGCAACACTATTCATCTGGAGCAAATGAAACGAGTGAGCAGAAGCGGATTTGTGTCAACTCGCAGTCAAAGAGATCATGAGAGAGCGAGAAAGCGCATTGAGAAAGGTATTGAGTATCTATTCTGCGGAAAATGAGTACTGGAAGCGTTTCAGGTATTTCAGTATCGATATGTATTGAAAAATGTATATTATTGACAACACTACAATGCGCTTAGTTTATTTCAGATGCCTTTTTAAAAGTCTACAATTGAAAAAAAAAAATATTTATATAGGCCTATAAAATTCAACCCACCAAAGTGGATAATGGGAGTGACTGTTAGACGACACTGAAATCCACCATTTGGCGGATTGGCGGGTGTTAATGTCAAGCCCTGTGTGTAATGTATTAATATATTGTGATAAGTATTTAAGCTAAGATATTGAGAGAAACGTTTTAATGCAAAAAATTGGGAGCTTTTTTTTGGTCTCCAAATTAAAAATAATTAATCGAAAAGTGTATTTGAGTGCAACATAATATGTATTTAGTTAAACAACTGATATCAGCTATAGCTGGTAGTCAGGTGTGATGTAATATCAGCCTTGGCAATGTTATTTAGCGGTTTGTTGTCTGATAACTTGGCTAGAATGAAAAACTCAGTCGTAAACAGCTCAAATAACACCAAATTTGTCCTTCTCACTGACAGGAAATCTGAGAATGGGAACAATACAGGAAATGCGAGGGGTGAAACTCTTTGTGCTGTCTGTATACATACACAGTTTGTCTACTAAATCTGCATCCATTTCCATGTGTGTTTTAAGCGTGTTTACTCCTAAACTGTCTGGGGCGCTGTCTTCTCTGGTCATGTCCTCAGACAGAAACATGAGCATTCACATGAAGGATTCCAGTTGGTATTGTCTATCTATCACTCGCCACTGGAAGTTTCTTCTGCAATGGGAGGAGGTCCAGGGCTGCTTGCACCACTGATACGAGCTCCAGAACCCTTCCACACAAACGGTGCTTCCTAGAAGAAAGAATCAATAAGAGGATTAATAAAAAAATACTAAACAAATGACCATATTACCTACATAAAATGCACTAGAGTAAATGTGCCTCTTGAGGCCCTGATATACTTCAAGCTAAATCAAAGAACGAACTGATGTGACGTCAATTAAAAAACATTCAGGCCAAAATGAAGTTCGTTTTGGGAGGTCGAAACAGCTTGCCAAAGCAAACTTCCTGGAAAAGTTTGCTCCGGCTAGTAAGCACCTTTAAACTACTATGGTCCAAGCCAATTACGCAATAGGTAGGTGGGCTCAGGGACTTTTTTTTTTCCATTTTTTTAATTCTCTACTATAAAGAAGCTCTTCAGTGTGTTCAAGTGTTTACTCATGTATGACTTCGATGAACTGAACAGAAGAAATTACAATTCGTGTGGATACAAATTTAATATCTACAGCAGGGTTCACCAATCTCGGTCCTGGAGGGCCGCTGTCCTGCAGAGTTTAGCTCCAACCCCAATTAAACACACCTGAACCAGCTAATCAAGTCTCACTAGGCATACTAGAAACTTTCAAACAGGTGTGTTGGAGCTGGTTGGAGCTAAACTCTGCAGGACAGCGGCCCTCCAGGACCGAGATTGGTGAACCCTGATCTACAGTATGTTCATTTCTTCAGTCCATCGAGACTGGAGTGCCGAATTGCAGAGCTTGTGTAAACATCCACATCACTATGATCAGATGCTTTCTTAACTGTTGTTTTCTCACCAGTCATTTTTGTTGTGTGTTTATTATGTTATTGAAAGGAAAGCGTATCTGTTTTTTATCTGGAATCACATTACTATTAATTAACTGAAGCTACTTACTAAAACTGTATACCTTCCTACCTAAAACAATGGATCAGGGACATCACAATAACTTAATACTAATTAAATAGTGTTGTGTGCTATTTCAGAAATCATTCAGCAAATTTATTTGGCTCTTAAATCTCCCCTTTGCAACCACAACCATGTACATGGCGTGTCAACAGCTGCTTGGTCCCATCTCTCATAGTCAAGCTAAATATTTTTAGAAGAGAATTTAAAGAAATTCTTCCACAGTGTGAGATATATGTCCAAAGAACAAGCATTGCAAAGTAAAGAGAGGAAAAAAAGAAGTGGAAAATCCAAAACAGCTAGGCTTTCAGATTTTAAATGAGCATTTACATAGTCTACACCACAGGCCTATTAAAGTTAATAATTTGTATATTGTGTATTAATAATCTTTTGTAATACACACACACTCTAAAATTTGGGTTCGGTAAGATTTTTGAATGTTTTTAAAAGAAGTCTGTTATTCTCAACAAGGCTGAATTTATTTTTAAAATAGCAATATTGTGAAATATCATTACAATTTAAAATAACAATTTTTATATTTTAATATATTTTAAAATGTAATTTATTCCTGTTATAGCAAAGCAGAATTTTCAGCATCTTTACTCCAGTCTTCAGTGTCAAAATGATCATTTCAATGTTTATTTGGTGCTCACAGATCTTATTATTATCAATGTTGTGCTGCTTAATATGTTATGATACATTTTTTCGGTATTATTAGATGAATAGAAAGTTCAAAAGTGCAACACTTCTTTTAAATAGAATATTTTTGTAACAATGCAAAAGTCTTTACTGTCACTTTTGATCAATGTCATGCGTCCTTGCTGAATAAAACTAGTATTAATTTATTTGAAACAAAATGTTTTACTGACCCCAAACTTACCAAATTATTGAGGAACTCATGACAGTTATAGCTAAGACTACTACTGTGTGCAAAAAGTGAGAAATGAAAGTGGTTTTAATAGTTCTGTTTCCTGCTGTTTTCTCCTTGGGGAAATTTACTTTTTTTGTCAATCCACAAAATGTCAGGCGTGCCTAACGAATCAACCTTCTGTCCCGTGTTGAATAATGTCCTATATTTGTGTATGTTGGCCTGCATGTGGTGTATCTGTATACAGTTTGTGCTTGAACTTGTTTTAGGATGTATATTTACCTGCACTGTTCCAGTACTACATCCTCCCATCTCTCTGTCTGCACACCTGAGCACGCTGAGAGCGATATCATCAGGGCTGTGAGTGAGGACGGGTTCATTGAATTGCTGCCCTGCTTCGCCTGCCACTGTGTCCTGACGACCATTTACTGTGGAAAAGGGTGAGGCTTGAGAGGAGGCGGCGCTGTCATCTCCGGTGGGCGGGGTGTTCTGCACACCAGGGCTGTTTGTGTGTTTTTTCCTACGAAGGGTATCGATCCAACTGCTGCTGTGGCGGGAAGCGAAAGAAGCGAGACCCAGCGAACTCAGCCGCATATTTTTTCCCGAAGTGATCAGCTCGCCAAAGCCCTCCTGATGCGCAAACGCATAACCGGAGCGTCGAGATCCACCTCTCCCCAAGCGACCAAGAGCACTGCCACTGGCTACTCCTGAACCGCCCACTCCGCGACCCGCACGCCCACCAGGCTTCCGCTTTTTCTGCAGCACAAGTTGAGTGTAGCGCACCTGCAGAAAGAGAGTGAGATTGTAACAAGGGGCGAGGATGAGTGTAGGGGATAACCAGAAACTACAAAATGTCAAACCTACTGATGTGAAACAAATATGATCTATGCTATGAATCAGAAAATACAATAGTCAACCAATCATAACAATCCAACAACCAGAAGTTTTGTTATCTAACAAACTGTTTTTTATTCTTTAGATTTAACCTTTATATTTGTGTTTATGCAAATAGATATAATATGTATATAAAGTAATACTGATATTATTAACATTAAATAACAAGATTATGTCCATAATAATTACTAACATATATTTCTATATTAATATTAACATAAAATAAACACTATTTCACTCACACTAACACCAATGCAAATAACCACATGCAAAAAAAAACAGTCAAAACAATTCACTAGGGATTTACTCAATGATCATATAGAAAATTGAGAATGTTTATTATATATAATCCTTTTAAGTATTGTGTAAGGCAGATATTTGTTGTGATATACTAATAATGAATGTTTGGTTGAATATAAACATAAAATGTGGAAACAAAAAAACAAATTCAAAGATGTCCTAAGATTTAGGCCAGACAAACTAGTCTCACACGCATACTTACGGTATCTGAGAGCTGAGGTTTAAGATCCAGTTTGAGAAAGCGGAACGCAAGCACTGGAGCAATGCAGATGATGGTAGCCAGAGCAATAGTTAACCAAACCACTGGCTGTACGAGTGTGTTGTGGGCACTTCCTGTGGTAGATTAACACATGGTATGCACACAAACACAAAATAAGCAACAAATATTTACATCAAATGCACACACACACATTTTGAACAAGATAAAAATACAAACAATATATAGTTTATAAATCACACAATTAAAAATCCATGGGTATTTTAAAGACAATATATTTTTTGTATATTTACTTTTCATTGTATATTAATTTTATTATTAATTTTTTTTATTTATTTATTAATTTTAATTAATATATTATTTTTTTAAATGTATGTTTACATGTTAATTTTTTAGGAAAACTATTTCTTTAACATAGTTTTATTGTGCTATACTATTGTTCAAAAGTATCTTATACTTACAAGACTGCATTTATTTAATCAAAAATAAAGTAAAAATACAGGGATATTTTTAAATAAATTTGGAGTTTCCAGCATCATCATTACTCCAGTGTCATATGATCCTTCAGAAATCATTCTAATTTGCTGATTTGGTGCTCAAGAAACATGTTTAATTATAAACAATATTGAAAGCAGCTAAATATTTTTGTGGGAACTATGATACTTTTTTTCAGGATTCTTCAAAAGAACAGTATTTAGATTTTTAACAAATGTATTAATAATTAAATTAATTATCACTAATGTGTTCTTGCAGAACAAAAATATAATTTTTTTTCAACAACAACAAAAAAATCTTAATGACCACAAACTTGTATGGTAGTGTATCCATAAACAGTTCTTTCTGTATAAGAGTAATGAATATAGAGTCAGTGCTATCTGCATTTCCAGATGTATTCGCTGATAAGTTGTACATGTGACACATACTGTATAGACGTTATCAAATGTGGGTTTCTGTTCAAGATTTCTGTTGGCCCAAAGAGTGCTGACTCACCAAGGAAATGGAACTGCTTGGGGAAGATGCTGAACAGGACACTGGAGTGCATAGCGAAGAGGATAGAGAAGTAGGTACCCAAAGAGCCCCATATAAAGAAGTGATTTATAGCAGTCCAATAACCAGTGTCCAGAGCAATCTATAAAGAAGTAACAAAAAGCTTGAGCCATTCAAAATAGTTACAAAATGTATCGTCACAGCACACAGCCTTAAACAAACAATAACAAAATGAGAACTGCTAACCAGATATACATTCAGAAGCACTACTTGGGTGTGGATGTTGAATCTTAAACAACTTTACCACATGGACTCACTTGGACGCTGACAACGATGACAAGGGCCGTTGCAGTAGTTACTGCAAAAGTTTGGTAGTCTGCCAGAGGGACTCCATTGCTCTGTGTGGCGTAAGAGAGAACGCCGTACGGAATGAAGAACAGAACCACGGAAGTGTAGATTCCTTGTGCGATACAGATAAAGAACTCTCGTTTGTTAAACAGCAAGTTCAACTGGCCCGGCTCATACAGCTTTGGATACTCTAAACTCCTCTGTTCAGGAACATCCTGAATTAGACAAAGTTTGAGGTGGAAGTGAGTTTCTTATCAAATGCAAACAAAGATGAGTATTTTATATACGTTTTCTTTTTCTTACCTGATCGAAGATGCCCATGGCTAACACCGGCAGGGATGTGTATACGATATTGTAGAGAGTGATGAAGTATTGGTCATAGACAGTCTAAATCAAAGAAAACATAGTAAACAGAGGTCATGACATCACCTCATAAATGAGCCTCAGAATGAATCTCTCACCTGTGCTGAGAACCCACAGAAGAACCCGAACCAGAAGTGCACCATAGTGAAGGCAAAGTTCTTGTAGAAGAAGTAGCAGAGAAAACGGCACATGCGCAGATAGGACCACCGTCCGTGTACCAGCAAAAGTCGTTGCAGGAAACGGAACTGGGAAAATGAGTAATCGGATGCCAGGACGGCCTGGATCCCCTCCTGACCGCTGATGCCCACGCCAATGTGAGCCGCTACAGAAGGAGAAAAAAAGACAAGTTCAGATAATGCCGTTCAATTTTAGATTTGATCTTACTTGAGGGGTTTGCAGTTGGATTTAGCTGGTAATTCGGGGGTTCAATATAACCCTGATTTCAATATAAACCTCTTACAGAAAACACCCTTCCTTAAGTAGAAAGGCAGCAATATACATACAGTACATACATACATATACTGTAAGTTCAATGTACTTTAAAAAATATTTGAAAACTTATTTTTGGAAAGCAAATTTAAAGGGAAAACTGCAGTTAAGTAAGTAATCAGCTAAAAGCAAACTCTTCTTGAGTAAATTAATTAATAAATATCAAGTTAGTTTAATATGTCAGTTAGTTTCAGTTAATATACTGTACAATGTTTTCAAGTGTTACTTAATATTTAATAGTTTTATTACTGTATTAATTGTTAAACTGTATTTAATTAACATTGCTAAACTGTTAAATTGTACTTCAAACATCCTAAATACTATTATTTTAAACATTTAAGCCTTGTTTCACAGTCAAAGCTTGGATTAGGCCTTAGTTCAATTAAGACCTTTAAGTAGATTTTATAAACGTGCCTTAGAAAAAAAAAAAAAGACTTGTGTGCATCTTGAGACAAAACAATGACACTGATATATTTTAAGATATGCAAGTTGCTTTCAGTTAAAACAGCTCAAACATGCATTTTAGTCTGGGACTAGATTCAAGCCTTGTCTATGAAACCAGGCACTAATCTTCCATTTTAAGAAATGGAGACTTTTATGTATAAATATCCAATTCAATCACATTATGATTGATTCTAACCAACCAGCATTTCAAATCAGTAATAGGCTATTATCTTATTTGTTAAATGAGTGAAACAATGATGGCTAAAAACATACTGAATATCTCAAGTTACAATGTTAATTCTGACACCCCTACAAATAATTTCCCTCTTCCATGTTTCCGCCCACTTGAGATCCCCTAAGGGTCCCTGGAGACCAGTTTGAAAACCCCTGCTCTTGGGTATATCAGCTCTCTGATGGTCAGGTTCAAGTAACACTCCAAATGTTGGGTTAAGGCAAATAAACACTAATATATACACTACCTGAATCTCAATTTTACAAAAAACATAGATTTGGGACAGTCCCAAGTGATGTGAATCAGTCTAAATAACATTAAAACTGCAGGGAACATTCATCAAAAGACTGATTGACAATGGCACTAGTGTGAAGAACAAATCTTTTTCATTGACACTTGACCGCTACACACCAGCAGAATCCCCTGAACACAACACACCCAACAGAATCAAACAAACAGAAGATGAAACATTGCAAGAACGTGTCTGTGCGTGTGTACATGTTATTGAGTAGGGACAGCACAGGATGGTGTAAAAAGATTTAGACATAAACCACATCCTCCACATCTCGTTATCCATGTTCACAGCAGCCTTTTGAAATATAGTTGTGACACCGTGAGAGCCCAAGGACAGAGTTCGGAGATGTTTTTGCTCAGTCGAGGGAAGTAACAACCACATACGACAACAACATACTAAACGAAAGAATGAACATCACTAATTTGGTTTCTCTGGGGCACCTTTGCATAATCTAAAAAAAGGAACTCAAACACATTAAAAATGTGTTTTTCTTGACCGGTTTGTTCCTTATTAAAAATCTTAAATTAGAAACCATACTCTCATGGTTACAAAAATAACCACAAGATGAGATTATGTGGTTTAAAACATACACTGTACTTTACCTGTAATGCACATCATGTATGAGCCTAAGTGAATGCAATTAAAAAATAAATCTTTTTTTTTTTTCATTATTTATGCAAATTATTTTCAAAATAAACTCAAGCTCAAATTTATACTGATACTCATTATATTGCAATAATACACTACAGTTCTAAAGTTTGAGGTCAGTAAGATTTGTTTTAAAGAAAATGTATACTTTTGTTCAGCAAGGAGGCAATAAATTGATCAAAAATGACAGTCAATATTTTTATTTCTATTTGAAATAAATGCTGTTCTTTCTAGTCATCAATTAATTCTGAAAAAAATGTATCATGGTTTCCACAAAAATATTACGCAGCACTACTGTTTTCAATACTGATAATACTATGAAATGTTTCTTGAGCAGCAATTCAGCATATATGAATGATTTCTGAAGGATCATGTGACATGATGCTGAAGTTTCAGCTTTGCTATCACAGGAATAAATTACATTTTAAATTGTATTAAAATAGAAAATAATTATTTTAAAATCAAATTATTTGACATAATATTACTGTTTTTGATTAAAAAAGCAGCCTTGGTGAGCTGAACTTCTTTCAAAAGATTTAAAGAATCTTACAGACCTCAAACATTTGAACGGTAGTGTATTTAAAATAATTACAGAATAATAATTACATTATATTATTGAGATTCTGATTTTGACAGTTGCAGTAACTATTTCGACATTGATTTGTAATGTATACAGAATATTTGTTATTTATAGCCTTAATTTGACTCGGAGAACCCTAATATTTTCACATCAAAAAGAAATCAGCTGTCAGAAAGAAAGAGTCAGTGGCCTGACGAAGACTACAAGTGCTGAACATGCCTGCTTGCATCTCTTTTCTCTTACTCTTTATCATGCTGACATCATTGGCTCCATCTCCGATAGCGAGTGTGACAGCCTTCTTATGCCGTTTAACCAGCTCCACCACCAGAGCTTTCTGAAGAGGAGTCACTCTGCAGCAGATCACTGCTCGACAAGCACACGCCGTCTCCAAAAACTCACGCTCCATATCAGCTTCCAATGCATGAGCCTGACCCAGAAAGACAGGGAAATATTTGTTGAAAAAAATTCCTTAAAACAGCCAAAGCTGGTTTGCTGGTCCAGCTAAACCAGTAAAACACCAGCTTGAATCAGCTAGGACCATATCTCTTCTATCTGAACTAAAATAAATACCATTTATTTGATTTTTAAAAATGGGATCATTAATATTCTTTCTGAATTAAAGCAGTTTTGTTAACTAAAACTATTAAGATGTTTTTTTATTAAAATACTAAAATAAAACATAAATATTAGATGAAAAACTTAAACTTAAAAATGTTAGAACAAAAATGTGAAATTTTGCTATAAATTACTAGGATATTGGCTGTTTATTAGTACTTCAAAAACACATATAAATGCCGTATTCTGGATGACCATATTCTACATCCCTTAATCTTACCCAATACCTAAACTTAACAACTACCTTACTTACAATTAAGAAGCAGTAATTAGGAGTTTAGTGAGGCAAAAGTCATAGTTAATAGTGAGAACTGGACCCTAATCTAAAGTGTGACCTGTTGAAGTACTAAAATGACACTTAATCCTCACAGTTAATACTAACACTGGACTAAACCTAACTGAACTCATAACCCTTTAAGTAAACTGAAGAACATGAATCTCCTGTTCAAGGGGGTATTTACACGACAAAGGAACTAAAAACAGAAAACCTTTTATTTGTTTTGGCTGTTCATTTATACGAAAACTGTGTTTTGGATGGCCTGAAAACGCAAACTTTTGAAAATAGCTTTCAATGTGCTTTTTTTTTTTGAAAACGATACCATTATCATCTCTGTGTAAACTACAAAAACGCTAATTTGTGAAAACGGTGACGTCATGTGCATGTGTATATCAGTAATACACATGTATAGGCCTGTAGTGTTTCTTCACAAAGTGACATCGCCAACTACTGGCCTGGCATCAGAATACAGCGTTTTTAGTAGTTTTCATGGATTCTTGTGAACGGGAACAATGTTTTGACAATGTCTGTATGTGAAAAGTTTTTCGTTTTTAGTACATCGTTGTCGTGTAAAGGCACCCTAAAACACTTATGGCTCATTTCTTCCAACTACATTCCTGAACCTGGCTCCCACCTACCAAGCTGTGTCCACTGATGACGAGGGCGAACTCTCCACTGATTGACTCCAATAATGAGGAGGGCGGAGCCTGAGGAGGGGGGCATTTTCTCTCATCAGGCATCCAGTTAGCAGCAGCACCACCTCCACATCCATTTCCAAAGGCACACGCCCCACCCAATCCCTGAGCTTCAACTTCCTTCCCTCCATCTCTGGTGTGTGCTGACTCCAGCATTCGTGCTCTTGCTTTCCTAAAAAATACACAGAACAAAACAGAATGACAAAATGAAAAAGCCTTCTGTGAAAAAATTGCATCTCTCATATTTCATGGATTGATGGATGGACGGTTCGGGCATCCAAACATCAGCATTTTACCTCAGTTCTTCGCGTACACTTTGGACAGTGTGTCCATTTACAATAAAGATCTCCGTCATGTCGTCCGTCAGCATCTTACAGGAATAACCAATATTCACTGCAGTCTCTATCACAAAGGGAGAAAAAGACTCATTCAAGTTGTAATTATGTCAAGTAAATGATAACACTTGTGGCCAATCCGCAAGACATTAGAATCCGATACAGTTCTTACCCTGTTTGTCTCCAGTGAGCACCCAGACCTTGATGTTTGCCAGTGAGAGAATGGCAATGGTTTCAGGAACGCCCTCTTGCAGTTTATCTTCTACAGCCGTGGCTCCCAGCAACTATAACAAGTATTGATATTAATCACCAAAAAAATAGTATGGAAAACAAAACACAAAAGGAATCGGACACACAACCATACCATCATGTCCTGTTCGATCTCCTCATAGGCAGCAGCCAGCCGGTCGTCCCTGCAGTCTGTGGCTTTATCAGCACCACGGAAACGCTCTGACCACTCCTCCCACTGCTCCTCAGACAGATCCCGATAGGCCACTGCGAGAGTCCGTAAGCCGTCACCTGCATACTCCTACATAAACACACATACACAAACCTCCCACATCAGCTCAAGATGAATGTCACTTTATAATTAAGGTGAATGCATGTTTTTATGTTGTTTTGTTGTGAAAACCATTGGATATATTAGATAAACTATTATCAGCAATTAAAAACTTTTTTTAAACAGTTTGACACACACACAATACCTTTCAAATGTTGATATGATTTTTTTGGTGTTTTTTGATAAAACTTGATCTTATGCTCACCAAGGCTGCATTTACTTGATCAAAAATACAGTTAAAAATAGCAATATTGTGAATATTATTAAAATATAAAATAAGTGGGTTTTTTTCCCCATTTTCTTTATGTAATTTATTCCTGTGATGGTAAAGCTGAATTTGCAGCATCATTACTCCAGTCTTCAGTGTCACATGATCCTTCAGAAATCATTCTAATATGATCATTTGTTCCTCAAGAAACATTTCTTATTATTATCAATGTTGAAAACAGTTTGAAAACAAATATTGTTATGGAAACCGTGATACATGTTTTTTTTTTTTTTTTATTAGTCTTTGACGAATAGAAAGTTCAAAAGTACAAGTTTTCAGCAAGGACACAAAGACCTTTTCAAAGTATTAAAAAAAAATCTTACTGACCCTAACCTTTTGAATAATTGTGTAATCTGTTGAATTGATGTTCAATTTATTGTAGAATTTTTTATTTTTTTTTCTAAATATATATATATATATCGTGAGCTTAGAATTATAAGGTTCTATCTCCGTTTAGGGTAGTTCTGAGATATTGAGCATCAAAGTTTTTACATCCCAGCTGGCAATGGAGAGATGGAACCTTTATATTTTATTAATAACTACTAACAAAATATTTTTATACAAAAATAACACCACACAGGCATTAATAAATCCAAGATGCTTGAAGAAACCTTCCTGCAAAGCTCCCTGAAAAACTATGCGCAAGCGTACCTGGACAAAAGCTGTTTTAAACGCAAAGGGTCTTTACACCATATATTGATTTGAATTATTTAATAGAAGTTAAATCATAAATAAATTCAATTTGTGATTTTATTTTTGAAAGCATTCTCACTTTACAGCATTTTAACACAAGTGCCAGTACTTTTCACAGTACTGTAGCTTTGCAGGAAGGTTTCTTCAAGCATCTTGGAGACGTTCCCGCAGTTCTTCTGGATTTAGTTTGTCTCAGTTTTTTCTGTTTCTTCATGTAATCACAGACGGACTCGATGATGGTGAGATCAGATCATACCGGCTGTTGTCAGACTCCTTGTGCATACACAAATCTCACTGGATTATTACAATTAATGGCAAAAAGAATGTTTGGAAATGTAAACTGATATTTCCTACTGACACACTACAGCAAAATATATAAATAACTGACTTAAACCCATTTTTTGGGGGGGACGGGGGGTGGGGGATATTAACATGCCTAAGACTTTTGCACAGTACTGTATATATATTAAATATTACGAGAAATATACATCTATAATACTATAAACAAACATATGGTCCCAAACCTGCTAACCCCTACTTAGTGATTGCCTAAATTAGGTTACATTTTCAACCCTGTTACTTGCAACCTCATTTTATTAATTACACATTTATTTTTATTTTTATATTCCAAATGTTGTTTGTTTGCTAGACAAATAACTAAATCACAACAATAGCTATAATAATAATAATGTTAGTAACAGCGCAACTTATAGACTTTCAATACTAAAATATCCACAAGAGGGCTCTGTTGTTTAATTTATAAAGAAAGTAGCAGACAGTTGCTACAAACAGTCAAGGTAACAAAGCGAACAAGAAAACACAAAATAAACAAATACAAAACTGCAAACACTCACGTTGAGATGATCTGAAGTGATATTCATTATTTCATGGTTGCAAGAATGAAGTCTCTCGAAAAGCACAGTGTCTGCCCCCTTACAGTACAGACGAATACGGCCTTCTGGATTTCTCACTGAGACACACACACACATACACATCCACATTGGGTTTCCATGTTTTAATGGCACATAATTATTTTTTTTACTGTACAAACTGTATATTCTATCCCCTAACCCTCAACCTACCCATCTTCTTTTCAAATAACATGTTTTAACAAAATCTAATAAGGTATATGATTCGTTTTATAATTCTTAAATCAAAATATCTTCTTTTTTAAAGATATTTTGGACTTTGTTTATGAAAAAAAAGAAAAGAATAGATTAACTAAATTGATTAAGAGAAAATTCTGCAGTGCACTCAATAAATCTCTCACTTCTCCATGTAAACATACCAAATGAACATAAATAACAATATGCAAACAAAAATAAAATGCCTGTTGCAATGTAAGCATCACTTAACCAAACGTATGGGCCATAATTCAGCATTGTAAAAGCGTATATGGCACGCACAACACTTTCTGTATTGAATTTAGCGCAAATGCTCCACTTATTTACGATGCTTGGCAGGGCAGTATTTATGCTGTATCTAGATTTCTCAGTCCCAAGTGAATTTGACTGGCTCTTTCATTCTTGCACAGTCCTAAACCATCTGGCATTACAGCCTAAACAATGTTTAAAAACTGTACACTCTGGAGTTTGCCACAGTTAACTGCACAATAAAGTGTTTATGCACATACTTAGTTATAGTAGGGGCTCAAAAGTTAGTTAAATCTGACAAAACTTCCCTTTTAAAATAATTTTATGTGGCAGCTCTTTAATTTTTGTGATATATTGCATAGTGTGCTTTTTACAAACATACCCAGACAGCAACATAGTGTCGGCCCAGATCCGGGCCACATCTGGTACATGTAGATTCAACGCGTACCAGATGTGGGCCGGATCTGGGCCGACACTGTTGCTGTCTGGGTTGTCAAATTATTTTTGTTATGTAAAATGCAGGAATGTGAGTGCGCGTGTGTGTGTGCTTGTGTTACCTATAACAGACATTCTTTTGCGGATGTTATTGAAGTCCAGGATGGCGAGGAGCGTGTATGTGGCCGCTTTGCCGAGCTCTTGTGTGGTGACTGTGCCGGGTGTTCGAGAGCGGAACACAAAGCCAAAGTTACGTGCAGCTGTTACTAATGCCCCTTCATCTGGAGATTGAGCCTTATACACCAACTCTCCTTTAGGAAGTGAAAGACAGAGAGAATAAGCAAGGAGCACATCATGAAGGAGGACAGATAATGAGATATAATAATCATATTACAATCCAGAATGGCTTCATCCTAACAATATTAAAGTCAACAGCTTCCTTATTTAACCTTATTTAAACTCTTCCATTGGATGAAATAACTCCCTGAGTAAGGCAGATAATCGCCCCTTAAAGAATGTTCCAGATGCTTACCCTCGCTCTTCTCCTCGCTCATGACAGTGTGGCAGAGAGACAAGACCCGGAAGAATTCATGCACTGCTGGTTCTCCCACCATCACTGCCTCTAGCAGAGACTGGTCGTAGAAACAGAAGCCCTGGTCTGCTAAAGGGTTCCAAGCACTGAAGTCCAGGGGCTGGACCCTCTGAGAAAAACAGACTATGTTAGCTGTTTCTGTGCAGCAATATTTTAACAATGACAACAACTTAATTCCACTAAGTGAATCTGGATTGCACTGACCTTTTGCTGTGTACCCAGAATATCCATCACCTCACCTGTGAAACAAGAGACAGACTGACATGAGATTTGTTACACAAATCTAATCCAACATAACATATCTGTGTTTGTGACTATTGTAAGGGATATGTGAGTTCTGGTTTGTTTTGTCACGTGTAATTTTGCATGTGTTTGATTTGTATTGGTTTTGCACGTTTTGGCTTGTCTTCTATGTTTTTTCTATGTATAGTTAGTTTTTATGGTGAAGTGTCTGTTTCATTCTATGCACCTGTACCTGATTTTCATTTGATTTGTTTGCTCATGTATATTAAGCCCTGTTTCTTCAGTTATTTGTCTGATCTAGCTCATATTTGAAATTGATTCTATTGAGTTTTTATTCATTATTATTATTATTATTATTATTATTATATTTTCTATTGATTGTTAGTTGTTTATTGTAATTTTTTATATTTAATTATTTTATTTTTAATAAAACAACTTTTATTATTATTTGTATTAGTCTATTTAATTAGTTTATTTAAATGTTTATAACCAGTAAAATTACAATTTCATATAAATCCAATTTTTTTTTTTAAATGTTTGCAAATCTGCAACCATGTTACTTGCAACAATGCCAAACCATCTTAGTAGAGCTGCATGATTAATCGTTAAAAGATGGTGATCTCGATTCATACACCTACATGATCTCATTCCTAAATGACAACGATTCATCGGTGTCTATTAAACCTTTGACAAAATCACAACGGAACATTCAAATCTGCTTTTGCGCTGCCGCTCACCCAGAGAGTCATGTGTACAAACCTTCACAAACGGTCTTTCCAAGCACAGTTTTGTTATTTCTGTGTTACAAATATTTATATTATAACAGAAGTACTGGGATAAAAGTGTATAGTTCAGATATAAACACATGTCTATGGAAGAGATCAAAATAGAGCTAATCACCTTTTGAATAAAACTTGGACGCTTCAAATAAATATTGTATCGATTATATCGTTACACCAGTAGATGGCGACAAGTGACTGTATTTGTCATTGAATTATTCATTCAAGAGATTTGTTAAAAAATGCTGATACATCCAGTAATGCAAGTGAAGTATTTAGAAGTGAGTCACTGAATCATTCATTCAAACTGTTTTTTTAAATAATTAATTCAGATGAATGAAATGTTAGAAATTGACAGCAGCAATTACAATTTTGTCAGAACCTCTAGTAAATTACATGTTATTTTGTTTAGTTGTCTGTTCAGAATCATGATCTCAGTTTGAAACAAAAAAAATGTGATACTCAATTCAACCAGAATCGTGCAGTGCTATATCTTTTTAAATTATTTATATTTTCATTTTCAATAACAAATTATTATTATTACTGTTGCTGTTGATTCATTCATTTATTGCAATTATTTTACAAAACATTGGCAATTTAAAAAAAAAAACTTGATTTGTGTGACTTTTGTCATTTTATTTTATTATAAACATTTAAATAATTATTAACGTATTTAATAATTTTTTTAATGTTTATAATTACTTTAAAATTAAGTCACACAAATCAAGTTTTTGGAAAAATTGTCAAAGTTTTGCAAAAGAATTGCAATGAATGAATGAACGAATGAATGTAGTGTAGATTATAAAGGAGTTCTTGATCTCCTGATGATCAACATTTTTTTTAAAGGTTAACCTTTTCCTGACCACTTGCTTTATTTATTCATTATTTCATTTCATGTCCATTTATTTACTTAATTGGTAAGCAGCTGTGTAAAAGCAAGGTAACGCACAGTCAGCCGGTCATTATCATAATATAAACCCCTTCAAGATGATACAAGACTGATGCTGTGATAATGACCAGCTGTTCGCACATTATACCTCTGATATAACTGCCAGTATTGTGTGTTCCTCACCATAAGTATGACCGTTGATAGAGCACTTTTTGAAGGTCATGATGTTCTGGGTGAGGGTTCCTGTCTTGTCACTGAAGATGTACTCCACCTGTCCCAGCTCTTCATTTAGTGTGGTGGTCCGGGCCTCTGCTGCTGTGTTACTACGACTGCAGAACATCCTCCGGTCCCAATTAATGAAGTAACTGTGACCCAGACGAATCACCTCCACACTAAGATATTCAGACAGATGGACAGAGAAATAGACGAAGGGTTATCATATCACAATGCAAATGTGGCGTGATTTCCTGTAGAAACACTCAAATGACTACAGACCTCCGACACATGGCAAACTCACACACAAAAATGTACACAGATTTCCTGTTTTACAGACATAGGTTATTTAGTGTGCAGCTGAGACAGACAATAGCACAATAGTCTGCCAGACCATTAAAAGCATGATTTAATCATATTAATTTATAGAGGCTTTACAAATCTTTTATTTAAAAATGCACAAACAGACTATGGGTATGTTTGTCATGCCATGGTGCTGCTCAGTGCCACGCTGCAGTTCTTCCTGTATGAGTCTGCACCGGTCAGAGGTGGGTTACATTCACTGGACCACACAGCAGAGTTAGCGCTCATTCAGAGAGCTGGTTCAGAAGGGTTCGGATCAGGACTTTAGTGGTGTTATATGGACTATGTTATACGGGAGGCTGTTGTTATGTTAGAGAGAGAAAAAACGGGGAGTCTACAGGGTCTATCGCTTACCTTTTAGGGAAAGCCTGAGGAAACATGAAAACAACAACAACAAAAAAATCTAAATAAAATAAACAAAATGCATAAAACATGTATAAAGCATAAAATTAACTGAAGCTAATACAAAAAAAGTCTAGATAAATAGATTAAATAGGCACTTTTTCCTAAATATGATACACTTTGGTGTCTCAAGACTTTTTAAAAAGCAAGAGCAATAGATAAAGTATCATATAACACAAAAATAACCTGGTATGAAAAGTAGTCCTAAATCCCCTGTCACAGAGGTCTTGACCTTAGACCTTTTTTTGTATTATTTATATACTATTATAGTTTTTTATTAATGTTTTGAATTAGCTTTTGTTATATTTTTTCATTTTAGTTTATTTTTTAGTAATGTTATTATGTTTTTTATCTAAAATATTACTGTTTAGGTTTAACTTATTTAAATTTTTATTTAAGTTTTAGATTTTTTCTTACATTTTAATGCTTCAACTTAAACTTATTTCAGTTAGTTGCCAAATTTTCTGTCTAATATGTATATTTTAGTTCAGTAAATTTTTTAAATAGTTTTAGTTATCGATAATAACCCTGATACAACAACAAATAATTGTAGTAAAAATTTTTAATAACTAGTTTGAACGACGAAAAATGTAATGCTTAGCTCTGTTCATCACTAGAAAATTACAAAATCACACAAATGTTGACAAACCTCATATAAAATAAAAAGAGAATAAAACAGATTAAATAAATATCTTAAGCACCGCTTTTCACTGACCATTTGTTTAAAAAAATTTTTTGTGTGTGTGTGTGTTTCAGGCCATTTCCTTATTTCCATTTCCAGATTATTCACAACTTTCTCTCTTCATTACATCCTTCATCTCCCACATCATGTTCTCTCTCACCTGACATAGAGAGAGATGGGCACGACTGTGTTGAGGATGATGACATAGGACCAGAAGGACAGGAAGGCTGAGAACAGGAAGTTGTCCACTGGAGGGTCCCAGGGTAGGAAACTTTGGAACAGAGCACCCACTTCTTTCTCCCAAACGGCATTTCCTATGGCCAAGATCACGCCCATACACACAAGGAACCCAAAAATCTGAGCAGGGGAAAATTATATACATGGAAACTGGATTAATTTTCAAATCTTGAGTGTGCCTATTTATTTACACTCAAACATTAATTTGCAGAGTATGTGCTGTCTACAAATTTTGGTTCTCAAATCTCTACACATTCATCAGAGTGTGTGTTTGTAAACAGTTTCTTCTCACCCAGAGCACCAGTGTATTCATCAATCTGTCTATACTGGTCCGCTTGAACTTAGTCCGTCCGCTGTTCTGCATTAGCTTGGTGTCAGGACCTGAGATGTAACATTATGACAGGTTAAAACGAAAAATAATCACACACACATTCACACAGACAGACACACACACCTGCGAATATAACGAGGCCATAGCAGCTCTCCGTGTTGCGCAGTACGCAGCCTCGGAGCAGCATGTTCTGGTTGCTGAGGGGGTATTTACAGTCTTTCCAATACAGAGTCCCACAGAAACGATCGAGCTTGTTGTTGGGAGGCTCACACACCACTTCTCCTGCAGATACACACAGAGCGAGAAGGATAAGAAAAATGAGGTCACGCATAAGGAAAATATTGAAATTGTATGTAATATGTGTCATGACCAACTGTTCAGCATCCTGGACCTTGGTACTATAGTGAGCTTTGTAATTTTTTGTTGTTCTTTAAAAACAGGAAGCGTGGGTGGTCTGTGCTGACACAGGTTTGATGGCGTGAGTGTGAGTGTGTGTGTGTGTGTAGCAGAAAACTGTACAGGGTGTTAAAGAAGCGTTGCTGAGAACCTGTCCACCACATCACAACACACTTTGACTCAGTATATCTTTCCTCCCTCTCTCTTTTTCCAGTACACCAACTCGCAGTGAGGGAAAACAGTTGCGTAATCTTTGCATTTTTTTGCACATTTATAATTTATTTTATTTTATTACACAATTTTTATTTCATTTTTCATGGTAAGCAATTCATCAAATGATGGTGCAGTGGTGCTATAGTAACGTTTGCCCAATCACTGCAGTCTGCTGCATCTGACACAATCGAGCTCGAACCATTCAGCACAGATTTGTATGAGTTTGTGCTGTTACCTGATTTGCATAATTCCTTTAGTAAATCTGTGCTAATACAACACAGGCAGTACATGCAAATTAACAGTATCAGTGAGTGCGGTTCATACTGGAATACCCCCTCTGAAAATGCAATTCCTTTTATTGCCTTTCTATTCTTGTTCCATGCACTTCTGCAAATCTGAAACATACTGTACACAAACATATTCTCTCATTTATCAGTTCACAAGATTGCTCATTTCTCTCTTTCTCTTACTAATTCTTTCCCATTTCCACTCTCACTAACTTTCACATCTTGGAGCGCATTCAATACCAAATGACATACCATCAAACTGGGCCAGGTTATTAGGATATCCTAGCTCTGAGGTAACAGACAGAGACTGGCGCACTTTCATGTTCGTCTCACTGTGGCAGATAAAGAAAGACATTACTAAAAAAGACTGTATTGAGCTGCACTGGAAATCATGAAATCGAAAGGACAAATTCAAGAAATAAACACAGTCTTACCCATCTAGTTCAGCAGTTTCAATGTAACAGAGGCCATGTGGTTCACTGCTGGACAACAGGAGCAGGTCAGCCTGCAACACATATGCAGTATACAGCAGGGTTATCATAGTTAGCTAAAACTAAAACTATTAAAACATTTTTAACAATGGATTTAAGTTATTCCATTTAGTAGCCAAAGACAACATTTAAAATTTTCATTTTGTTGAATTTGAAACACTAAAATTACAAACTGGAAAGAAAACAAATAAAAATGAATTAACCTAAATACTAATATTTAAGATTAAAACTAATAATAATAACAAATGTAAATAACAAAATTACTAAAAATGTAACTAAAATTAAAACTTTGTACAAGTATAAAAGTAAAAGCCAATTCAAAATATCAATAAAAAATACAATAGTACTGTATATAAATAATACTAAAATAACACTGGCATACAGTGAGATCAGAACTGCAATTAGCATATTAAAAAGATGTCCAAGCTGCTGTTTATCCTCTGGAGACAGAGTTGCATAACCAGCAGCATAATCAGCGAATCAGACCTTGGCTACTGGATCAATATCACAGTGCAGTATTCAAGAGCAAATGCACCAGACATTGTCCGTGTACGTACATGGCCCTGAACTACTTAAAGTAATGTCTGGGAAAGCTGAGCAAGTAAAGTGTCTTTTTATTTTAATAAACTATGTTTAATGAATTAATGTCATGAAGGACTATAGAGGAAAACTCACAGCCACAAACTGATTGTTTTCCAGTTTGATGATGTCACCCACTCTGACATTCAACCATTTCTCCTTCTGAAGACTGAGAAAGTGAAAAAAGTGCTTTGTCATTGTTGGAAAAATTATATATAATTGTTGTAATGTAACATTTTTATATACACACATACATATACATTGTATTTTTGTGAATAAAAGAAATATTACTTTACAAATTACAATATAAAATACAGTCTTTTTAATGTTGTGAACATTGTGCGCAACAGCTCAGACACATTTACATTTTTTTAGTAGATTTTCTTGTAAACACAATGTAAAAGGAAGTGTGTATATTAATATAAGACTCACATGCCACCGATGAGGACCTGAGACTGACGGTTATTCACCTGTTTGTCACTCTTGTGACGAAACTGTAGGAGAAACACATGTGTGTAAAATGTGTGTGTCTAACTGTTTTTTCGTGAGGTAGTTGTGGAGTTTAAGGTGATGTTATGAGTGTTACAATATTTCTGTGAGGGGGTGAGTTTGGAAGTTACAGTAAGTTACAGTATGCGTGTGTGTGAGACTCACATAGTCATCGGTGGCATCTTTGACTGCAGTGATGCTCAGCACCAGCACTAAAGGCACAATGGTGGTGAACCAGGACAATGAGGAAATCTGTGGAATCAACTGAGACAAAATATACAGACAATTAATTTTAGGCATTTTTAACACACTTAGTAACGCACCATCTAACAAAAGTGATTAGTGAGAACATGCGTGTTAATGGGTGTCCATGTGCTGCTAATTGCAGGCTTAGGTCTAGAAGAATATATTGTCATGATCAAAAACATGAATAGACCTTTGAAAATGACCTCACCGTTTTATCTGCACATAATCAGCATTAATAATAAACATTTACTTGGAGTATATACCTGCAGTATGAGAAGAAACAGGAAGTAAGTATTGGCAACTTCCTGGAACTGCTCAAACAGGTTGACTGGTAGGAAGGTGATGATGTTGTACTTTGAGGTCATGATGCAGTTGTTCTGCGGACAGGAAAAGAGATGAAGGGGGTGGGATAGGCAGAAGATACAGGTTGAACGTGTGACTGTACAGGCTGAATTTGTGACTTACAGCATACTGGAACTTCTCATTGTACTCTCTATCATTGCCTCGGACTCTCCTTTCCTCCTCTGCGAAGAAAACAAAACATGAGATGTAAAAACAAGCTGAAATATCCGAAATAAAAAGGCTGATGAAAGATACATTTAAAGTGGACATTATAAAAGTGTCCTCAATCTTTTTCCATTTAATAATGTCTTGACATATTTGTTCAGTTTGAGCAAAGTGATTTGCTTTAAAGCGCCATTCCACGTACTGTATTGCACATGTTACACAAATCAATGTAGTTCATAAAAATGAAGTTTAAAGAACATTTCAGAAACCTCATACTAACCTTTTATAACATTATATCAACATTAATGAAACTGGTCATTTACTTTCTTGCAATGTTACAAATCAACACTCCAAGAATGTTGATAAAAAAGTAAGTTTAATTAAGGAACATTATTCTAACCTTAAAATAATGTTCCACTCTCATTAAGGAAACTAAACATTATCATGTTTTTATGACATTTTAAATCACTGTTCCAACAACCAAAATATAATTTTTGGAAAATGTTCGAAACAATGAATGTATTAGATTGTGTGTTCCATTGAAAACAATCAACACATGCAAAATGCACTTTATTTTGCAGAGTGAAAAGAAGCACATTGGTCAATACCACAGCCATAAAAGTCACACACTTAAAGACATCATCGAGTGGCAGTGGCATACAGTAACTTTCAGTTCCTCATGAGACAAATATGGTCAGAGGGTCGTGTCAATGCTAAACACCAACTTTCATCAAGTGTGACCAAGCTGTGGTTGCTAAGTCAAGCGCAAAACAACAAGAAGAAGGAACCAATGGCTTATTGTAGTGTGACCGATTCATTTCTGCATGATGAGGCTGAAAACGGGACCAAGTGTGACAGAATAGACTGTGGTTAGCATATAGTCATAAACCTGCTGTTTTCACTTCTGTTGAAAGCGAAACTCAGTTTCAGAAGCTCACATTTAGCTCTTTACACCTGTTTCCAGCCAGACTGACATGTATGATACAAAAACACACAGTGTGTAATGTGTAGTAAAACAACACAACAGTTTGTTTCTGAGAAAAGCTCCTTTTTTTGGTTCTCTCCTATTTTTATAGAAATTGTAGAAAATGTCTTTGCCGAATTCACTTCGCTATGCATCTGTCACATCCTGTGCTCACAGCTACACAGTATTTTTGTGCTAGGTAATGGCCACTCCATGTGACAGACTGTCTGTACGTGAGAAAGAGAGCGAGAGAAAGAGAGTGAGTGTGTGTTTCATCACATCATATTATCCATGGGTGACTTGCTGCATCTTAGTGGAGGAGACACGTCCCTTTGCTCTAGTGTGATGAAAAGATCATGGACCATCGTGAATTTGCAAAAAGTCTAGTTTTGCTGGCTAGAGCTGAAGATAGTCCAAGGAAGTGTTGAGCATCATCATCTCCATCAAACCTCTCCTCTCAAGACAAAAGACACCGAAACTCACTCTTATCTCATCTCTTCTTCAACCTCAAAAAAACCTTTTACTGTGATAGTTTGCAAGTAGCTTGCAGATAAAGATATATTCAAGCATTTGGTTGGTCTGATTTCACTCTGTGCTGCTGTTATATAGATGAGAATCTTCTTTGAAAAAAAAAAAAAAAGACTGACCTCATTTACTCCCTGCTTGATAGTGAGAGAAAGAGGTCTGCTAAATGGCCGAGAGCTGCATCTGCACCATTTACTGTATGTTTGCATCAAAAGGTCAAACCCATGAACCCATGCATGCATGCAAATATAGCCAGTCTGTGGCCTGTTTCCTCCTGCACTAAGCCCCTCACACCTGCTCTGGTCCTCTGCTCAGTCACCAAGACTCTCAATGTCTGTGGTTTCCTGTGTTAAAACAGCTCTGGCCGATTTACATGCACTGCCCACATAGCCAACACAAAGCAATATGCACACACACTAAAACAACCTTATGCTGCCACAAAAAAAAAAAAAAAAAAACTACACCGTCAGCAAAAGCTGCACATGACCTTTTAATGGGGGCAGTACCCTTCAAAGTACTCCTTTGTATAAGTACCTATTTAACCTAACCCTAACCTAGGGTTCTAATATGTACCCTTAAAGGGATAGTTCACTCAAAAATCACCCTGCATATAAGACTTTGGTTAATCTTCGGAACACAAATGAAGATCTTTTTAAAGGAGAACTCCGGTCAATTTTAACATTGAGCTCATTTTTTTGTAAATTTGGAGTGCTGTCAGTACAGAGAACAACGACAAAAATCGGTGTTGCCTACACCGTGTTATCCTCTTTTTAAAATTTGCACCCTGTTGACTTCAATGGGGCAAGTTTTAAACCTGCTTTTAGCCTCTTAACATCCTTGATGTGTCATTACAAGTGCCCAGCCATGTGAGTGATTCCTTTAGAGTGAGCGCGGGTGAATCTGACTGCAGTAGATGTGAAAGATATGAATAAAAATTACGTTTATTCAGCCAGCGCACATACCTGTATTTACATCCTGTTTTCGCTTGAAGTCCACAGTAGTCGATTGTCGAGTTCACGCGCATAGGTTTAGTACGTACGATCACGCGCCCGAACTCGACAATCGACTACTTTGGACTTCGACCGAAAACAGGATGTAAATACTGTTCACGAGTATGCACCATGACGCATGCGTGCTGTGTTGATGCGAGAGCAGACCTTGTTTCGTGAATGTGCGTTGGAGATTAATATTTGATAAATAAAGTGGTAAATTATGTTTATTTGTGCAAACAAAGCACTTGCATCGCTTCATAAAATTGAGGTTAAACCACTGGAGACATTTTTGGGTGAATTAACCCTTTAAAGAGACTGAAAATTCTGTCATTATTTACTCATGCTCCATGTCGTTCCAAATCTGTATGACTTTCATTGTTCTGTGAAGCACAAAAGAAGATACTGTATTTTGAAAAATGGCTGTTTTTATTTGGTCCATCCAATAAAAGTCAAAGGGTTCTATTATTGCTTGGACACCAATGTTGTTCAAAATATTTTGTGTTCCACAGAGAAAAGCAAATCATACAGGTTTGATATGACATGACAGTGAGTAAATTATAAATTTGAATTTTGGGTGAACTATTTCACAGGAAAATACCATTCCTATGGTCATGGTTAAGGTCAATAATACACCATGTGTATAGATTAAAGGTCCATTCAAATCAAGTATGATAACTATAATGATGGCGATAACTATAAAGCTTTAATAATCGTTGTAATTAGGGATGGGAATTTTTGTCCATTATTTTTTCATTTTGAGTAGCTTACTGAGGAGTCTACAAAAAACGAGTACTCGAGTGTGTCCATCATGGCGATAATAAAAATATTTGAATTGAAACACTGTTATGACAATTAATGTTGACAAATAAAAATATGATTAGAAAAATAACAATAATGCATCAAAGCGTGAATGCACACCGGTAAATTGAAGCGCTTTGCTAGAGGGTTAATAAACTCAACCAAACGTATCATATATGAGATTATTCCGAAATATACAACAAAAATGTAATATTACAACTTACTTATGCACAAAAGGAAGCGAATGTGCATGTGAACTTGATCGTGCTTGTCTGAATCTAACTCCTGTTGTGGATGCGTTCTTCCCGTAATAACAATGCTGAAACATGGAAAACTAAAGCACAAAGAATTTACAACATTCTATTACAATAGCGTTCTCATTACAATGTTATTGTATAGGGCATACTGTACCATATCATCTAACCAATCAGAACTCAGATACAAAAATGCAGCAATAACAATACTATATTTTTAAAGTCACAGCGATCATCATTTTCATGATCGATCGTCGCTGTCACGCCCAAGTATTAGAGTAGGCTACTCGAGCACTTGTGAGTTGTGCACCTCCCTAGAATAGGTCCAAGTCCACACTACAACTATAACGATAAAGACTCAGAGGAACGATATTGCTGATGTCATGTTTTAATTCCGAAGATGATAAAGAAAGTTCAAATAACAACAGCCTTTATAAAATTAAAACAAACTCAGGAAGATCCACAGGATAAAGCAAATGACACAGTGTGTAACACACGACAATACCCTAAAAATGAACCCAGAGCACAGCCAGGATGAAAGCCCATGGCGGAGTCGGCGGAGGGAGGAGCCATGACGGAGTCTTGGCTGATGAACATCCGAGGTGAAGCCTGAGCGCCTGAGGACTGAGGCAGAGTTGGTGTGACAGAGGACCAAGGTGGAGCCAGGGGGAAGGCGGAGCCTGCTGAAGCTGTAGGGGTGGAGAGACGGAACACAGCATGGCTGATGGCTCGTAAGTCTGTGGCGAAGGCAGGGTGACGAGATGACTGACCAAGGTGGAGCCAGATGGATGAGGGAGCCCAGTGGAGCCGTGAGGCCGATGGCCTCTGGTGGAGATGAGGGAGGGAGGAGCCAACAGGTCAACGGGCCGAGGTGGAGTGATGGGATCAGCGGCCGGACGCGGAGATGGGGGATACACCTGTTTGGGCGAGGCTGGCGACCGTAAGACCCAAGATTTATCCAACCAGCCAAGCGTCAGGGGAGAAGATGAGGGGCTTAAGGGAACCAGAAAAGATGGGTCTGAAGGACTGACTGAATCTGGATGAGCAGGGAGGCTGGATGGGGTCAACACAATCTCATTACAGGGTGATGAAACAGGCTTTATGCTGGGCAGGACCAACAGCAATGAGGGCACAGAAGATTCAGGGCTGGGCAGGACCAGCAGTGATGATATTAGCAACACAGGAGATACAGGGCAGGGCTGGGTGGGGAGCACTACCTTTGTTTTGATCAACTATGCTTCGGTGTCCAGCCCCATCAATATTCCCACTGGTACGGATGTTGCTGGCTCACACACCTGGTTAGAATCACTGTGGGGCTTCGGCTCCGGGGCGATAGTTGGCACTATCCTCATCTCAGGCTCTGGCTCATTCATCGCAGCAGGCAGAAGCTTCCCGTCTGCGGTGGGCTCTGGTGTCTTATCCGTGTTTTGGGCTAATAGCTGGTTAGGCTCTGGGTTTGATGATGCGGGTGATGGCGTGGACTGGGGGTAAACAATTTCAAGAGACCGTAGGATGGCCTCCCTCCATGCCCCTTCTCTCATGTCTGGTAAGTTGAGAGGTCGATGGAAGTTTGCCCCAATCCAATATAGAGATTTTAAGGTCCCATCATCAAAGGCAGTCCGTTGGGCAAGTATGCTGAACTGAACTGAATAGTCCAATAATGGAAGCCTTTCCTGGGCTAAAGCAGTAAATACTGCATTACATTCCATCTTCTTTTAGGTCAGGTATACTGTCACATGATGATGAAGAAGGTTCAAATAACAACAGTCTTTATTAAAATAAAACAAACTTGTTAATGAATGTCCATGGAAATGAATAACTGGTGGTAAAGCTAGAACAAAGGAAGTAGGTGACTGAAGAACTAAACTAAATAAACATAACTGTGACTCACTTTGAATCACTTTCAGAATTTCTTTTCAGCTGATGAAAGATAAAAACATTGGCAGCCAATCAGAATCTATCCTGCTTTATAGAGCTCGAGTATTTAAAGCAGCAGACAACATAACTGCAGTGCATACTTATAATAAACAACGTTATCATGCGTGGTATCATACGTTATTATTGGTGTGAATACTAATATAGTTACAGTAACAAGTATCTTTACACTTACAGTATCATTCTCGGTGTTAACACATGCATTCTCAGCCTTCGTAAGTTTGATCTGTTGCTTGTTAACATATTGTTTTCCATATGTTATGAGTTGGAGGTTTAGTCATAGTCATACTCCATGCTGTATTGGGTTAGTATTAGTCAGTAAACTCTCTTTGCTGTCATTGACCACGAGACAAGCTGTATACTTTAACAAATAAACATATAAAATGGCTATTTCATGATCATTATTCTAATAATATATAGCATTATGATCTCCCTCATAGATTAATTTAGAATGTGAGCTATAGCAGTATCATATACTAACATTAATAACTCTGAAGGGTGACTTAGTATTCATTCAATTCACAACATCCTGCCTTTATTTTATATTGAAAGAAGAAAATCTGTATCTGTCCTCTCAGCTGTCCATACATTATCTCCTTCCTTTCCCATTGCCCTATCCTTTCGCTTTCTCCCCTCTTCCTCAAGGTCACATCTTTTCCCTTGCTCGTGGCTATCTGTTGTACTCTCTGCCTCTCTGTTATCAGTCCTAATGGAAAACCACACTGCTGTTGCCAGAGTCTGAGAGTGCATTGCCTATTGGCTGCCGATGACATAATGGCTCTGGCCGTCGGAGGGTCTTATTCCATCCGGACAGCACCTCAACAAACTGGGCCATTAAGCACTTTTAACACAGCGCCCTTACAAATACAGCCAAGGACAAGCAAAAGACGCAGTGAAACACTGCTTGTGTGATATTTCTCAAAAAAACAGTCGTTGACAGAGAAGGAGCAGTCATTGCTGTGATTCAGCACTACTGCCAAGGACATCCGTTACGCTAGCTCATAAATCTGTGCAAATTCAAACAGACCAGCAAGTTATGGATGTGCAATGTTGCAGTACATATGTCTTGTATACGCTAGTGGTGCATTGATGGACTATTCTGAAAGTCATGGAAAGCTTCATTGACACTGTGATTGACATGATGCTTATTTTTACCAGCATCTATTATTAGTTTATTTAAAAAAAGAAGCAAACATTAAATACATGTTCAATTCACCTCTTCTATGATAAGCATATTTTTAATGCAGTTTTAATTTCTGAAAATACTTCATTAAAATTAAGTTTTATTTTGGCATAATCGTTTATTCTTATTATTTTCACAAAACCAGTAAAAACTTTGGAATAATTAGATTTTTTAAAAAATATCTTCTAAAACAAATTCAGTTTTTTTACATTTCTTATGCTCACCAAGGCTGCATTTATTTGATGGAAAATACAGTAAAACAGTAATATTGTGGAATATTATTAAAAATTAAAAGCAAAGTAATTGTAAATTATTACAATTGCTTTCTATTTCTATATACCAGTAATCAATGCCTGGTAATATAAAAGAACACAATAAATCCCTATCAAAGGGAATCTTTCGGTCAAGTCTCAAAAACAGCACACATTTAATCAACATGCCAAAGTAGCACTAAAGCACAATTGTAGTGCCTGTTGTCTCCACTATTTCAAAGCATTTGTCTTATTTAACGCCTAAAAGAGACAAGCCACAGGCTCAAATTAACCTCATAGTGGGTGAGCTAATTGCTACTGTACTCCAAGCTCTTTGCACACACAGCAGAGGAATGATACATGAATCCTTAACAGAGGCAAAATACCCACTAATGCATTCATGTACAGTAAATGGTTGCACTTGCTTAAAGAGTTTGTATTCTCTTTATTTACTACACACATTATTCACTCTTCCTTAAAGTATGAGGTCCTTCTGCTCTGTATGGTGAGGGAAAGTTTACTATGCAGCACACTAATGCCAAAATATATGCTGAGCCATCATGAGGCATTTGTTCATCTGATAAAACAAGCACATGACCTTCACATGAACCTTCGCTTCATCTCAGTGTCTATGCATCACTTGCTTGATTTTGCCCTCTCTCCTCTTGCAGTCTGCTCCCATTTCCCAACTCCTTCTTTGCCATGTGCCTTCATATGCCCAGCTGGCTGACTCATCTACCCATCCCGAAAAACACCCTCCATCATGCACCAACCTATTCCTTCACCTTAGCTGCACTGACCAAATCTGTCCAACCAGACCACCAATATGACCGACTGCGAGTATGTTAGCAGACTCTCAGAGTAAAGGAATTACAGAGGTTCACATAAGGGCAGGCTTAAAGGGGTAGTTTACCCAAAAATGCCATTTTTGCTGTCATTAATTACTCACCCTCATGTCGTTCCAAACCCGTAAAACCGTCGTTCATCTTCGGAACTCAAAGATATTTTTGATGAAATCCAAGAGAGTAAAGACATCGTTAAAATATTCCATGTGACTACAGCGGTTCAACCTTAATGTTATGAGGCAATGAGAAAACTTTTTGTGTGCGAAAAACAAACAAAAATAACGACTTGATTCTACAAATTATTTTCTTCTGTGTCAGTCTCTGACGTTGTTCACGTGTGATGCTGACGCAGGAGCCGGCCAATACTGAACCGGCGTTCTGACGTAGAACCCGAAGCACTGCACTGTGTTTACAACGTGAACAACATCAGAGATTGACAGGGAACAGAAGAAATTGTTAAATAAAGGCGTTATTTGGGGTTTTTTTGTGCATGAAGTATTCTCGTCGCTTTATAACATTAAGGTTGAACCACTGTAGTCACATGGACTACTTTAAGCAATGTCTTTACTACCTTTCTGGGCCTTGAAAGTGGCAATAACGTTGCAGTATATGGGGGGTCAGAAAGAAAAAAAAATCATCAAAAATATCTTTATTTGCAGGGGTGCACATAACTGGTGCTCACGTGTGGTAAAAATAAACGACGCGCAGCAGAAAACATGGAAGGAAGCGCTTTTGAGTACCAACATTTTGGGCCAAAATGTTGGTACTCAAAAGCGTGTTGGTACTCAAAAGCGCTTCCTTCCATGTTTTCTGCGGCGCGTCGTTTATTTTTACCACACGTGAGCACCAGTTATGTGCACCCCTGTTTATTTGTGTTCTAAAGTTGAATGAAGGTCTTACGGGTTTGGAACGACATGAGGGTGAATAATTAATGACAGAAGAACTAACCCTTTAACACCCACTGACTGCAACAAAGAACATTTCAATCCAGATAAAAACAAATGCATTCAGTATGGCAAAAACATGTTCCTTGAAGGCTATTTTAGATGTGTGTGCATGCGCGTGTAAACATATGAAGCACTTGGACAACTGCACATGTAACAAACCAGAGAAGTTTGCACTCAAACACACTGGAGAAGACGCAGGATGTGTAATCGAAATATATAAAAATAAATAAGGCATTAAAATAAACTGAATTTCTAGTATATCATAAAAGCGTGAATTAAAGTGTGTACTATGTACGTTTACAATGTCGGTAGCATATGTTAATGAACAATATACTCTTTTCACGTTTCCTGCACCCAGATATCCATGTTTATTTGTCAGGTAAAGTCTGCTGGATGATGAAAACTGCATCATTTTGCATCATCTGGTAGACTTTCCACACTTCCAAGACTTTTGTATGAAATTCTGCAATTTTGTCAAAATAACAGAGGATGCCACAACCCTTATTCTCTGTTTTCTCTAATCAGTTGTTCACATTTCTAATGCATAGACAGCAAAGTTTTATTAAAAGCCAATCTTGCTAGTTGTGAATTCCCCCTTTAAGCACTTTATTCTCCAGAATATTTTACGTTATAGTAAATATGCAATACATTCAGAGGTCACTTATACTGCCATATAAAATACAGCTACATCCATTTTGATGGCATAAATTATCTACAATCATGACAAAAAGACACTTATCTCCCTTAAACCTTTAAATTCTAACTCTAATGGGAAGTAATGATGATCATGGCAATGTTAAATGATCAGAGATATGATAGTCGTGCAGGAGATGATCACTGCTGTGTCAGAATAGACTGATGGGAGACTTCACTGAACAAACCCATTAAGAAATCAACCTCTGAATAGGCCAGGAACAGGGTTACTGGAATTACTAAGACATTAACTAATCCACTACAAGACATTTCTTCATGCGGCTTTGGCTTGTCTACCGGATATTTCTTGGCCTTAAAGGTCAACTTAAGGTTAGTTCCTTTAAATAACTGAAAAATGAACACAATGTCTAATCACATTTGGATTATTTGAAAGTTGACAACAAGTACAAATAAGACAGCAAAGGTGGTTTTGTCAGCCTCTTCTTGATCTGAAAAAGAAACTGCAGATCTTGTATACCTGTTGTCTGTATGAGTCATTCTGGGCATTTTCAAATTGTGCTATCTGTCTAGTAGTGACTGATAATCAGAACACATCAAGATGAACTTAAAATCCCCAAACAAACAGCAATGTTTGTTCAGTTGTGGTCTGCTTCACAGAATCTGAGAGGTCCAGCTCAACTCTAAACCACAACAGCTAAATACATTTACATTTCCAGTTACTTCATTTCACTAAAAAAAGTTTACAAAAACATTTCTAACAATTACTACCTTTAGTGAAAAATATAAACTGCATGTGTTGCAACAACAAATCATGAGAGTGAAAATGTTGCTGGCTGTGTTAATCACATAAAATACATTTAAACAGGGCGAATATATATATATATAAAAATCAGACAGCATGTTGATAAGCAGTTTACACACTCATTTAACATACTGTGAAATAAACTGCTATGATGAGGCATGGGGAAAAAATCAGATGTGAAAGTTTCAAGTCAGTAAAGGGCGTAGAATTTAGTAGGGACGCTAGGGACATTTCCCAATATTCAGCGATACTGAATTGTCCCTAGCAATCATTTTGATAAATATATATATATATATAAATATATATATATATATATATATATATATATATATATATATATATATATATATCATATTTATAACCACTGTTGTTGTAATTTTGCAAACATCTGAAATGGGTCATACCACTGACATTCCTAGAGAAGTCAAAGTAAAAATGTAAGAAATCTGCGCTCTTTCAAGGATGTGCATTTAGTGCATGAACAGAGTTAGGTAGGCTAAGTGTTTGAATAGCCTTAATGTCAATCCATAAATAAAGTTTTTTTCTCTGCTTTTATGTCCCCACCAATGTCCAAATCAAACCTACATCCTTGAAGTCAGTCAATTAAATATTGTGAGATACTGTATATCATGTGACCAATCTTGAGACATTAACTTTCAGTGTAGAAATTAGGTTATGCAATCATCTCAATAACACTCGATAACAAGCCCTTTATAATGGCTGACTATTCACATTTAAAATGATTGGAGATGCAGTAAATATACTGAGATATTTGTGAGTGTTGACAGGGGAAAGCATGATGGATATGATCACAAGGTCATGGGACATACGCACACAAACATACACACAGGTGCGCTGGATATGGATACTGGATATTGGCTTGATTTTGTGAAACAATCATTAGAGTGAAATAATGAATGAATAAACACACTTATGGGAGAACACTGTTTTTTTTTATTTACATGACAGGGAAGTGTTCAAGGAGGATGAAACATTGATAAAATAATAAAAAATACATTTTAAATTATTGATTTAAAGTTTAAATGACCTCTATTTCACTATGAATATAATGTTATATATTTAGAACAATAATAATAATAAAAAAACAGCTAGACTTAATTCAGATCATCTGTGGTAAACAAATGACAACGCAAAGCAAAGGTACCTGCTCCGTTTCTTATTTTTGTCGTGTTGGTTAATCCCTCTTTCTTCCTTTTTAGAGGGAGAATGATTGGAAACCACTTCTCTGGGATGTCTTTCGGGATAGTCATGTTGTCCCACCGTTGTTTCATTTACATAGCTCTGCGCAGTGTGCGCACGCAGCGATAGGACTTCACACCAGCGGAGCGACGGAGAAACGCGCGCGCGGCAGCTGCAGACCGGCGCCGAATGACGAGTGGTGAGTGGAACACATCAAATTACAGACGCGGCGGGAAATTACAGCTCTCTCCCTCTCCCTTTTGATTTGCCGCAGAGTCGTTGAGGTCATTCGATGTGAACCAGAATCGATTACACTTTCTCAAAACGAATAATATACGACTGCTATTTTAGCCTACGTGCAGTTCAAATTGAGTAACTTTCTGTGTTTCAGATATGCTTGGCTTGTATGATTTTTTTAAATTAAATGTTATAGTCTAATAAATGAAAATGGCTTTAAACTCCTAAATAAGCAAACATTAATTGGCAAACAACTTAAAACCTCTAAAATATCGATGTTTGACTGGGTTGACGCTGACGACGACATAACATTCTCACCGGACTATGTCAAAACACTGGCGCCACTAGAACTACGACGTTGTTTTTATATGACATAATCAGAAAGCCCTTCTATTGGCCAAGGATGTGGCCAATACCAACCGGCTGATGAGGTTGCCGGGGCAACTTACACTGCAGAGCTGAGAAAGATGTAAAACAAGAGGAGCCAGCGAGCATATTACTGGCTCCTCTGGCACTGAAATATCCAAATAGTAATCAGATTCAGAGCCAAAATGGCTCCAGATAAATAGGCATACCAGGGCAAAGAGGGGGTAAGAAGGGGTGGCACTGCGGAAGACATCTGGACCAGTCAGGTGTCTGTGCACGTGCTATGCCTGTATGTAGCTCAGAGTGTGTGGAGAGAGGGGGAGTCTCGTGCCAAGGAAGGAACCCTCCCAACTCACGTGTACGTATTTAACTTTTGATGTTGCTGCACCACAGTAAAAACAAGATCCAAGCTTTGGAACAATATCACACCCATGCAGGGCTGTAGGCAGGGTTTTATAATCACAGAGGTCCCAAATTTGAGCTGGGGGGGGGGGGGGATTTCTCTGATACAAGTGCATTTTAAGACGTTTGAAGGCCAAAAAAATGCATAACAATAGCTTTAAAACCATGTCAGTGGACAGTAGATTATTTGTCAATACCTGCTCTCTCCTCATCTCCATCACTCTTTTTTTTCTCTCAGTCTCCTTATCCTGCCCTGTCTCTTCCCCTCCTAAAGCTGAGCTTTGACTGAGAGTCTTTTCATTTTCATCTGTGTCAGTGAATGCAGTAAACATAGGATCAGCTGATGATATTTATGTTTTGTGAATCATTTTCTAAGATAAGTGAATTAACTGAAGGCTACCAGGAAAGCTAGGTATATAAATTTATAAAATGTATTCACAATATGTACACATTCATTATTAATCTTATATGCTAATATGATGTAATTGCTTTGTTAATGTTTCTTGCCCCCTCACATTGACAGTTGCTATTCATTACATTAACCATGTACATAGGCCTATTTTTAATAAAAAAATAGACAAAAGTTTATTAGTTTGCCTGATTATTTTTGTCGGTTGTTTAACATTTCTATCCTAAAACAGCTGTCAAATTGAATGTTTGGTTTAGCTGCTTAAAACCTATCTCTCACATTATGACTGTTACCTGAAGCATCGAGCTGCGCTGGAATTCGCACTCAGCAGCTTCTGGGAACATATAGCCCGCCTACTTTGATTTGATTGGTCATCTCAAATATTTTGACATTGGTGAGCGGTGTTAGTCCCCTGAATCAGCTCAGAAGAGAAGATATTGGTGCTGTGCAATATCTTTGCAGTACTAAAGTAGAGTTAATACTTTATTAGGCAATTATTTTGCAATTTATTACATACAGCGGTGACCTCATAGCAGGTTACAGCCATGGCTAACCATTCACACAAAAAACAAAATTAAAAAAGTGTTTGTGCTAATATCTGAAATTGCCTCTTAAACTTACTAACTTAAAGGGGTCCTTGATTATGATTTCACTTTTTTAACTTTAATTAGTGTGTAATGTTGCTGTTGAGCAAAAACAACATCTGCAAAGTTACGATGCTCAAAGTTTTAAAGGGAGATATTTTTTTTTTACAGAAATCACTTAAGGACTACAACCAACAGCTGGTAGGGAGGGACTACAATGAGCTTTTTCCATGGTTGGTGACATCACAAACCTTAAAATTTTCATAAACCATGGCCCCAGGAACACGCAACAAAGGGGGTGAGGCGATGTTGGCAGGGTTCCCGCAGATCCTTAAAAAGTCTGAAATTAGATTTTTAAAATCCAATAAACCAGCCATGGTACCAGTACAAAAACACAATCAATAAAATATCATCTAATTATTATCAACAAAACTTTGAAAATAGCGATATATATTTTTGTCAATATTGCGCACTCCTAATGTACGGTATTAATTTTGATTTCTTCAGGTCTTAAAAAGCCTTAAATTTGACTTTAAAAAGTGTGCAGCAAGCCAGCAACCCTGTGTTGGGCCGCTTTAGAGAAGAGGAAGAGTTGTTGTCGCTGTATTTTACTCACCGGAAAAGGTTTGTCCGGCTGACAAACTTTTTTTAACACTGTTCCTGAACTTTATAAAGTACGTTTGTCTGTGCGCTGCACATTTTACGGGGAACAGTTTCCAGAAGAGAGTACAGTGCAGGCTATACGCACAGCGGCTTCTCCTGAAAGACGTAGTCGTTTCCATTTTGTCGGGACAATCTGTTGTTTATGGATCACAACTTGTAAGTATGTCGTATTATTTGTAGTTGTGTTTTCTATTAACAAGATTCAAGATTCACTTTATTAGCCATTTGCAGTGTGAAACCACATTGGAAAAAAATATAATTATATATATATATATATATATATATATATATATATATATATATATATATATATATATATATATATATATATATATATTATAAAAAATAAAATTATAATATTTTATAATTGGAAAAACAGTTCCAATTATAAGCTTTATGTAGTTGCTATGATAGCTATGATGTAAACGAAGGGCAAAACTTTGCCTCTGCTAGCTTGCTAACTAACATTACAGTATTGATGTAGTGTTTACTTTAGCTTTTGTAACTGTTGTAGACTGTTCAACGCCCCTTAGGAAAATAATCCATGATTTTGTGATCGATTACTGTTTGTATTATCACAGTTTTCCGACAAATATGATTAAATGTTGGATAACATCTTATCTATAAGAAAATCACAAAAAAACATGGTAAAACATACCACTCTCTGAAACATCCAGTGAAATCTGTGCTTGAAATCCGTTCAGCACAATCCTCTTGTTCGTTAACACTGTCAGGGTCTGAATCGGGCTCGAAATGGTTTGAAATCGACGCCATCGTTAATATTTACATCTGAGTTAGGGCTGGGCGATATATCGATATAAAAAATATATCGATATATTTTTGAAATGCGATATGGAATTAGACCATATCGCATATATCGATATAGTTCAAATTTGCGCTGTGATCCTTGCTCCCCGCGCCCCCGCCCCTCCTTTTCCACTCTGCGTGCGTGTTTAGAGCATGTTATGAGAGGCGAATCATGACTACTTCAGAAAACCCAACACAATAGGAACTACCAGGCAGTGACATAAGTGTACGCTGAAATAAAGTTTTTCACCTCAGAAAAATGGACTTTCTTGTCCTGTCAGCCGTTATCCTGTGCTCGTAGCTCACACTCTTCAATTGCACGCGCAAATGCAGCGGCGCGCGCTGTATCGCCTCACTCTGATCAAGTGCAAAACAAACTATGAGCATGCAATGCCGTTACGTTGTAAATTACACAAAATAAAAGTAATGCAGGTATGATTTTCATTCTATTCACCAGGAGCAGTTTCCATGTTTCATTAACAGTTCTTGTTAGTATTGTGTATTCACCATGGTAACTGTCGTTTCCATATTAACCCCAAAATGCCACTTTATTTTCACTTTGTGTTATTTTTTATATTTATAAATGACTGTAGTGGCTCATACCAACATTGTATTAACAAAAACTAGTTTGGGACTGCTATTTAATAGCTTTAGCATAGGCCTAAGGTTTATTTATTAGTACTAGTCTTTACTATTAGTCATATTCTTACAATTTATGTTAAGTAAAGGGGAAAAGTACTTGTGTGTGTGTTAAATTTTGTGTAAACATGTTATAATTTGCCTATATATATATATATATATATAGGCAAATTATAACATAACATGTTTACACAAAATTTGTTTATATTCAATGTAAACTTTGATAATCATAATTAATAAATCGCAATTACAATTCCAAGGGAATAATCGGCAATTATGATTTTTGTCATAATAGTGCAGCCCTAAGGTGAAGAAATCTGTTTATTATTTATTCATTTGATTTTGCAACTGTTCACTGAAATAGCCGGTTTCAATAAAACTACTTGTGACGTCATATTAGGCTTTGACTTCGACTGAACATTTGCTCTCACTTTGCGGAAAAAATATCGGGATATATATCGTATATCGATATTCAGCGTAAATATATCGGGATATGACTTTTGGTCCATATCGCCCAGCCCTAATCTGAGTAGAGTTTGCGGTTATGAAGGGGCTTGACATTTCCTGAACACGCGCCAAGCACTGCCAATCACAACACACTGTGCCAGCTAACCAATCACAGCACATTTCGCATCTCGGAAGGAGGGGCTTCATCGAAAATGACGTATTCAACCAGACTGAGGAGAGAGGAGCTGTAATAATGTAAAATATGTAAAAAATAATGCCTTTTTTGAACAATCAAGCATGAAAACATATACACCCCAAAAACAAAATCAAGACTTTGTAAAAGGGCATTATAGGACCCCTTTAAATTTGCTTACCACAGTTCTAAAAAGAACAATTATTTTTTTTAGGGTAAAGAAGTCTAAAGAAGCTTTTTCCACCATAAGGAACATTTTGTGCTATGAAAAAGGTCCATTGATTTTAAAAGGTTCTTCATGGAACCATCAATGCTAATAAAGAACCTTTATTTTTTAGATTGTAATTTATGAAGATATTTCATATCTTACTACTGAGAAATCAAAGAGGCTAACTTTTGTAAGCATCACTGCTCGAGCTGAGCAACCTATTGTTATGAGAAAACAACTATTTTATGATTTTTTATGATTTGTACATAAGTATGTGAAAAAAATATATAAGCATGAAGGTCCGCTCCTAATGTAGCCATTAGTGGGGCGTAAGCAGATTGTCCGAAAGTGTACGAATTAGTCAACAATTCCCCGAAACATTAAATAGTTAGGCTTCAACGTGCCATGAGAGTGAAGACTGAGCTGATTTGAAGATTGAGCCCTTGAGTATGTGTGTTTTTTAAATTCAGAGCACAAAATGGTAATTAAATTTAAAAGTGTGTGTGTGTTTAGGGAGAGTAGCTAATTGTTTACCTGGGGGAGGTCTCTTTCTGAACATTTCCACACCTCTGAAATTCTGCCGCTCCGTCCCATGGGAAAATCTACACCGACATGCAAACACACACACACACACACACACACACACACACACACACACACACACACACACACACACACACACACACACACACACACACACACACACACACACACACACACACACACACACACACACACACACACACACACACACACACACACCGAGAGAGAGAGAGAGAGAACCACAATGTCAACAGGATTTCAAGGGTAAAACAGGGGACGTACCAACAGTTTACGCTCACTCAGGAGTTCAACGAAATTTAATCCTTGACAACGACAGTATGCAGATCAGTCAGCTAAAACTAAGCCACTGCTAATGAACCTGTCGCCGTAATCTCAATGCTTAACTTTTGAAAAACTTTGTCCATATATATTTTAATCATGATAATATTAAGATAACTGATAGGACAACTGTTTAAGGTGGTTACACGTACACATTAGTTATACAAAAAGAGCTGGAAACATCAGCACTGTTATTAAGACTAAATGCTAATGCTAAGTGATAGAAGTGATCTGGTTAGGTTTGTTCCAGAAACACATTGATGTCTGTGGGTCTGGTTACCAATAAATTTCTCTCTGAAGACGCCACATGCTGTCTGCATTCTGTCTCCTATGCCTGACGCACAGGGAATATAGAGGCAGACATCGCCTCACTCAATTGACATTTTATACAATGGGAGGTTGAAATGCTCTTTTCTATATTAGTGTGATTCTTTTATTCAATAAAACAAATGATGAAAAACAGGTTCCATGAATGCAGATGATACGACTTATACCTCAACAGATAACAGAAAGTAATGTTATACTCTGCAGTGTTATATCACATAATTAGACACATGCAGTTTTGCCCAATTCTGCATTTTTATGGAATAGTTTCTAATCTATCACATAGTTTTCCATACAGGGACCTGGTTTAATATGAATGTTCAATATATAGACATCATATATCTGTTTTTCTTACTGTATCTGCCAATATTGTATATTGAAATTGTTCTGCCAATTCTAAGATTTAGAATCACTAGCACCAATTTAAAGGGGTAGCAATTAATCTTACCAGTATTGCAGGGGTCTTCCCTTTATTATGAAAAGTTAAGGCCCTGATATTCTTTAAGCGAAATCGGAGAAAGAAAAAGTTTGGAAAAGTTTGCCACGGCTGGTAAACACCTTTGTACTACCATTGGTCCGTTGCAATTTAGTAAATAGGTAGCAGTGCAGGCTGTGCCTTCTTTCTCTCTGGGTTATAAATATAAATAAACATGACGTGACTTTACGTAGAGCTTGTTTTCTCAATTTTGTTGTGTGTTTATTTTGTTACCGAGAGAAAAGCGTGCAGCACATTTGACATATTCATCTAACGGCGCTCTCAGCAGTGTGGGCGGCTTCAGACGTTTGATAACAGTATACCGCTGCTCACGTATTTCGAACTTCGTTTTACCCCTAAATTAAGAACGAAAAAGAACTTCGCTGTGGGTATATCAGAGATTTTATGTTCTCAAATTCAAACAGTATTATCTTTTCTATAGAAGGTCCCCAATTAATATTTAGCCTATCTTTCATACTGTATGTATTATAATGTTTTACCTTCCCTTCTTTTTACAAAGCGTATAGATTTATAATATCTTCCATAACGTGAAAATAATTAGTGGCTTATCTGTATTGGCCAGAATTTTAATATCACATGCCTATGGTTTAGTAACATGCCTTTTCTCAAACAACACAGCAATGCATTGGTTTCAGTGCTTTTATCCATGATCATCATACGTACATTAAGGCATTTTGACTTTCCCTGAAGGAAATTTTAGTCATCATTACAGGCTTGCAAATATTGACTTTTATATTTCCTTAACCAACAGAGGTCATCATGCAGAGTCATCGAAGAGATATTTTTCTGTCTCTGAGCTGCCCTCAGAACATAACTGACAATGATCCGTTGCTTTGAATACCCACAATAAAGATATGATTTCATTTTATGTAGATAATCAAAGCAGACTGTTAGAGAGCGTGGGAAGGGTTGGGTAGGAGGAGGCCACCCCTGGGTTGAGAACAGAAAAAAATAAATGCTGCTGCAGGTAAAAATATTCTCGCAAAAAATAACAAATCCAAAGACGATAGAATCCAAAGATGCAAAGAATGCACAGTATAAAGTAACTAAAGGTTAACTGAGGTGAGATGCAATATTTCTGTCTATGCACACACACTCACATGGACAGACAAGATGGTACACATGTGTGTCAGCTATGATTAGAGTCTATTAACATGTATCTGACTGGAGGCTTACACACCAGCAGGTCAAAACCAATGACCCACAACACAGACAGACAAACACACACACACACACACACACACACACACACACACACACACACACACACACACAAGCAAGGACACACACTGATGCGCACAAAGCTACTTAAGGACAAACCCCAAAAACAGGCTGCTTTTGACACTAAACATCCCAGATCTGGAAGCCAGGTTGAATATAAACAGTCGGAGAAGCACACATCTTCAGACTGACAACAGACTGCAGTGGTGTAAAGGAAGTCATTTGACTCCGCATCTCTAATAAGCATCATGTAGCACAGAATGATTCTCTCACATTATGTTACATGCATGGATAAAGAATACAGTCTGTCACACAATGCAAACCAGACTGAATAATCAGAGAGGGCACTTGCATTTTAATCGTGAGGAATATTTTTATTTAATTGAATATTTTTTTATATTTATTTGTGGTCATGTAAGGCTGAACATGTCAGCTTTTTAGTTTTTTTTTTTATCTATAATTTACAATGAACATACTATGTGTAGCATATTTTAATTGACATCCTTTGTATTTTGCTCCTGTACACGTTAATCTTGTTTATTTTCCAATAATTCTTCTGCCCTCATTGGCTTCCCATCTGTTTTTCCTCATTTCTATCTCCATTTTTCATGCTTACTGCCTCAAAAGGTCAAACAGGAAATCACCATTAAACCAGAACCACAATAATGATACAGAAAATAATGGGTCTGCTCTCTCACTCTCTATTCATAGCTACACAAACAGATGTGGCCAAATGCATATAATTATATTAATAATTATTACAGTTACATATCGGTCTATATAATTGATCATGCCCCTGCTGTTCATATGCTTTCCTTCACTAGGGAATTATAACATTAGTGGTTCTCTAAGCACCACAAAACATTTCTTGGCTGTCAGTCAGAATTTTACCCTCAAAGGAATTTCAAGAACTAGCTTAAATCCTCGGTTCAATTAAGTTTACAAGTTACTTGCAAATACCTAACCTGAAAATTCTGAACCTAACGAGAAACAATCTGTTATAGTCTGAAACAGTCTGATACTCTTTTTAACAACGAACAAACACAGCAAATCATTTAGGGTTTTATTCAGGGTTTTCCTGAAGGAAGCTGTGGAGATGATACATAAACATAGAACTTAAATTTCCATGGTAGGCCTATTTCTTACTCTTTTTTTTACTTGTAGCCTAAGTAATAAACTTTTAAGCATTAGCTATATAATATAAAGTTGGGCAACGTTCTTATCAAAAAAGCAGACCTAAACTCGTGATTTAGACCACGTCAATCAATCAATGTGAACTGAAATTCATAAATTACTGCTTAACGCTCTTCAGAATGAATGGCGTAACTTGGCATAAGTTCATCTGTGAGAATAATTAGGTTAAAGCATTCATTAGGTGGTCATTTTGTTTACTACGTGGTACATGGGAAATATACAACTAAATATATCGACAAATGAAGCAGGATGTCACAATGCTTAGAACACCGCTGTGGTGGAGTTACACAAAGCTATTTTGAGAGTTTAAAAGAGAGAAACCAACGATATTTATGCAAGTTTTTGCTAACTGTTTCTTCAGAAGTCACGCTGTTAGCATGTAGAGCCTATACTGAACTAAAAGTAAAGCTATTATTGGCGGATAAGCAAGGACATTACCTTTATCAGCTCCTCTTGTAAGCAATGCTGATTTCAGACATCTCTGTTGTTCCTTTTCTACAGGTATCCCGTCGGGTTAAGGCAACATAGGTTATTTATCGAATGCACGCTATCATTGACGATCAAAACATCCTTGAAAGGTGAAAGTGTATCGGACACGATAGGCCAGCAGCTGCTCATAGTAATAGGATGAGGGAGGCGTGGGTGGAGGGGCGGCGTTTGCATCTGCATCTGCTCTGCTCTTTACCACTTTCAATCTTGCACTGTTCAATAATGTTTTCTGTAAAAGCGAAAAAAATAAAATAAATAAATCCAGTTTTGTTACATGTCGATTTATTCCAGTAAGTGTGGTTAAACATTGCATGACTGCAAGCATTTTAATTTTGTCATTTAATGTGGGTTTTAAGAATGTTTGTCATACAATTTAAAATGAATTCAGCAGAAATATTCTGTAACTTTTTTCACAGTGCAGCATGGGGGCAGTACCGACTTTTACCATGTGCTCATTGTTTTGGTTTGTCGTGTGCGCCCTCTGCTGGATTCTTCATTCAGTGCACGATGGCCGAGTAGGGGGAGGCTGCAGACCTGGAGCCGTATACGCCCCAGTTTTACGCCCCTGTTGTTCGTGATGCGTCCAGTAGGGGGAGGCTGTACAGCGACACGAATTGAGGTATGTCAAATAATCTGCTAAAGTTATTGTTGTTTAGCAATGATGCAACATTTATTATTTATAAACGATTAGCTAGATAGAGCTAGGGTAGGTAGATATCAATTAATTTCTATATATCAATGGATGGGTCTATAATTTATTTCGAGATACAAAAAGTTCTGGACGGTCAGGTTGATTTTCTGTCTGGCTTAACCTTAGCTAACCACGTGTAAGTTTAGCTGCCCCTAGTCTTCTCTTCTCACTTTCAAAATTAATTTTCTTTTTAATTTTCTTTTGTTGCCTGTCTTTAGCTTGCGTGAGATGGCCTGTTCTGGAAAGACTCTGTTTACTTCTTGCATTAAAACATACTCCACATGGTTTCTGGGGCAACATTACAGTAGATATTGGAAATATGTGAACTTGTTTTTTTTTTTTACAGTCTGGTGTGAACACACAAAATACACATTTATAATAGGCATATATGTATATATGTATGTACATCTTTCTCTAAGTAAAGAGTTGAACTGCACACTCACTCAAATATTTTGATTATTTCCAACATCATACATGATAAACCCACATTAAAAAACTTTTCCCATATGGTTTGAATGTAGATTCTGGTTGAGTTGTTTCTTATAAATGAGATTATCTAACTATCTAATTTATATCATATACATATATATTTATATCATATACATTTTTCTTAAAATAGCTGGCCAAACAATTTGAAACCACAAACATAAAAAAAATCAGTTCTTCTCAGTTCTTCATCAGTACACACACTATAGTTATACAAATGAACTAAATCAATGCATTTATTTCCATTCAAAGGAATGTAAACCGATAGAAAAAAAGATTAGGCTTAGAAGGTAATGGGGAACATTCATATCACAGTTTTCATCTTTTAGCCGAGCATCATAAATTCATGAAACTAAGCATGTTCTCCATATGTACAAAATTATGCGAAGGAAAAGAAGAAAATCAGTACAAACACAATAATTATAAGGTAATCCTTAATGTATCCAGTAAAACATTTACAGTGGTGATATGGTAAAATAAAATAAATAAAACTACAGTAGGCTACAGTATAAATTGTATGAGTTATAAGAGTAATATAAAGTCTGATGTAATAGTGCAATATAGAGCATATGAAATGCTCATAAAGCACATTATTATCACGTTCCAGATTAAGAAGATGTGGAGAGGCACAGAAGTTTAGTTTAGCAACAATATCTTTACAAAATACAAAACAAAAGAGCACCCATATAGTCCAGTCATTTTATGAAAAAAGGTTGAACAAATTGCAACAGAAGAAAACTCAACTGATTTTGTATCCTCAATATGTCCTGAGTAAGGAAAAAAAGCCCCAAAGAATCCCATTTGAAAATTTAGTTTAGTATTTAGTTAAAATTTTACCATATTCACATAAGAAAAAGAATGAATAGGCATATGAATAGGCTATATTTGGGTCTTTTTCGAAAATGTGCCTTAATGGGATTCTTCGGGGCTTTTTTTCCCTTAAGGTCCTTGCACACTGAAGTCCGAAATTTTCGCATGCGTTTTTTCGTATTCGTGATTCGGTGGCTCTAAATTGTCAAAACACCATTCAAAATGCTTGCTACGGACGCGAAAAACACAGAAAATCGAACCTGATTCGATTTTTTTTTTTGACGGACGAAAGTTTCGGAGGCAGTGTGCAAGCGTGATTGACATAACGTGAGGTCGTATTTATTTTTTAAAGTGCGAAAATTTCGGATGTGAATTTCGGACTCAGTGTGCAAGGGCCTTTACTCAGGACATATTGAGGATACAAAATCAGTTGAGTTTGCTTCTGTTGCAATTTTTTCAAGGTTGACCCCCATTTTGGATTAAAATGACTGGACTATAATGATTTAACAAGCGAAACAGAGTGCATAGTACAACCAACACTAGACAAAAAAAAGGAAATCCAGAGCACAGTTAGTATGAAGGCCCACTGTGGAACCAATGGTGGGAGGAGCCAGGGCAGAGTTAGCGGTCTGGCAACCAGCGGTGGAGCCGAGAGATCTGGAGACCTGGGTGGATCCAAGAGACTGGAGGGACCGGGCGACAATGGAGGTCCAGGAGGGCTGTGCGGAGCCGGTGCGACTAAGGTGGAGCTAGGGCGCCGGAGGATCATGGCGGAGTGAACAAGGACCCAGGAGGAGCCAGAAGGAAGGTGGAGCCAGACAGAGCTGAAAAGGGTGGAGAGTGAAGCGCAGCGGAAGGCTTTGAAGTCCGTGGCACAGACAGAGCGATGTCCGACCAAGGTGGACCTGGTGGGACGAGGAAGCACCGTGGAGCCGAGGGGATGACAGTCCCGGGGGGAGCCGAGGGAGGGAGGAGCCAAGGCAGAGGTCTGAGGTGGAGCACTGGAGTAGACACCCCTTGGCTGAGCTGGCAAATCTGAACCCCAAGGCGGATCTAAGAGGGAGGCTAGGTGGGTGCATCATTAGCAGTAATGAAAGCTTTGAGCTGGGTAGGACCAGCGGTGAAGAAAGAGACTTAAAGAAGGACAGTACCATCTGTGACGAAGATGATTGAGATCCGGACTGGACTGGTGGGGATGAAGAAGAGGATGACTTGGGTCTGTGCAGAACCAGTGGAAACAAGGATATCTGGATGCCGGACGGAACCAGTGGAGGAGTAAGGGCCCGTGCACAGGAAGTGATCAGTAAATGCTGGAGTTTCCCATAGGCATCAATAAAACCTGTTACACACCAAGCCAACGATCGGCCTTCGGAATTTAAGCATCTGCCAACTTAGTTTTTTCAGTGTGTTCCGCACTGTTGGCTCTAGTCGGACGCTGTCTGGGTTTTTTGGGCTAATTCAGCATGTAGAATCTGCATAGGGCCATCAGTGAGAGAGAGAGAACTCTGATTGGCTGTTCAGCTTTGTGAATGAGTCAGTGCATGAGAATAATAGCAAAACAGAGAGCAAAGAAGTCAAAACGGTACAGATAGAAGGCTGTTCTAATTTAAGTGTTCCTCCGCTCATGTTAATATTTTAATATTAACATGAGCGGAGTGGAATAAAGAAAGTGATCTGCAGGACTGATTTTTAAAATGGTAAGCAAGCTTTGTTTACGGTTTGTGTGTCTGCAGCCTGCAGCCTGCAGCATCGGTTTCCCTTTTCGAATGACGAACATAGACAAATAGATCTGCAGAAATACTGTCCGTTTACACAACATCGTTTTCAACTAAAAGCTGAAAACCTTTTATGTGTTTTGGCTGTTCATTTACACAACAAGGGGGCCTGAAAAATGCAAACTTTTGAAAAGGTTTTCTAAGTGCAAGATTTGAAAATGATACTGTTATCATCTCCATGTACGAAAACTACTACTACAAAAACGTGAATTTGTGAAAACGTGACGTCATGTGCACACTTATTACGAGCTCAGTCTATTGGCCCGTAGTATTTCTTTACTAAATGACGTTGCCAACTACTGGCCTGACAGTGTTTTTAATCATTTTCGCGGATCTGTGTGAACGGTGGATTGTTTTGACAATGGGGTCGTCTGTATGCGAAAAATGCAAAGAAAAAACGTTTCTATTTTCTGTATATTAGTAGTTCCCTATCAAGGTGGAACTTCGACATTACGGATGTCATATATGGGAACTCCTCCCTACTTCACTTCTGCTGAAATCTTATGGCTAACGCCAGCTAACAGCTGGCCAATGACGCAAATATGCAAATACTGACAAGCCCGCTGGCAGTATAAATGCATGTGTCACGTCATTCTCCTCAGAATCTCTCTCTTCACGCTCAAATCGTGTGCTCTGAGATATTAACCTACATCCTACAGAACTTTTCGCCGTCGTCGAAGGTGCAAGGAAGATACGAAGGATTACTGTCTTCAGCATCCGATGGCGACCACGTGCAACTTGTGCTCAGGCCCCATCGTGCCTCCGGACACACACCTGTTCTGCGTCGCGTGTATGGGACTGGCTCACGCCGAGGCAGCCCTGTCGGATGGCATGTCGTGCGATAGCTGCGCAGACCTGCCAATGCGAGTTCTCAAAGCCAGACGGAACGAGGCTCGTGCAGCAGCGGGGATCGAGCTCACTGCCGCCAGAGAGCCGCTGGTGAGCTCCCCCCCCAGCCGAGGCGGCAGGGATCGGGAAGCAGTCAGCTTCCCCGACGCCACCTTTCGCCCCCCTCCTGAAGTCGCTGACTTTCTGTCCTTCAGGGTGAATGAGGAGGGCGATTCTATGTCCCTGTCAGCGTCTGAGAAAGACTGGGGTTCCGAGCACACCCAGTCGAAACAGGAGAGCCCGGCAGACCTCCAGGTAGAGCTCCTTAGGATCCTAACCATGGCCGTCGCCGAGCTGGATCTCTCCTGGAACGCTCCGGACGAGCCGTCCAAGAGTAAGCTCGACACGTGGTTCCTCCAATCGAGCCGCCGCCAGGCCACTTCGAAAAGAGGAACCCCGTTTTTTCCTGACGTACATGACCAGGTAGTGAAGTCTTGGGCTGCACCCCAGTCGGCGCGCACCCTCGCTTCTACTCAGGCTATGTTTGCCCCTGTGGACAATGCAGAGACCCATGGATACCTGCACATGGCTCCCATCGAGGAAACCGTCGCCGCCCATCTCTGTCCGACCTCGACACCTGCCCTGGGCCCATGTGGAAGCTCTGCTTTGCCACTTGAAGAACGCTTGGAATGTGGGTAAACGACCAGAAGAGTGTGTTCACACCGAGTCAGACCACTACATTCCTGGGGGTGTGTTTGGACTCGGTAAGAATGCGAGCCCGTCTCTCCACGGAGCGAGTAGAGGCTCTAAGATCATCTCTGGGTCTCTTCAGACCAGGCAAGACTGTTCTGCTGAAGGATTTTCAGAGACTATTGGGTCGGATGGCGGCGGCTTCCTCGGTGTGTCACCTGGGTCTGCTGCATATGAGACTGCTTCAACTCTGGCTGAAAGCTTGTGTCCCCCCGAGAGCGTGGTCCTCCGGCCACAAGTGTATCATGGTTACCCACAGCTGCATTCGTGCTCTGGCGCCATGGAGAAACCCGGGGTTATTCAGCTCAGGAGTCCCCCTGGGCATCGTGACACGACGCATAGAGGTTTTGACGGACGCGTCGACCTCAGGCTGGGGAGTGGTCTGCTTGGGCGAGCCCGCATCGGGTCAGTGGTTGGAGCTGGAGAAGGGATGGCATATAAACCGCCTAGAGCTAAAGGCGGTCTCCCTAGCCCTCGAAGCCTTCAAGCCTCTGTTAGTGCAACGGCATGTGCTGATTCGGACAGACAACACATCCGTGGTTTCATACATAAATCGCCAGGGAGGTGTTCATTCCAGAGCCCTTTTCAGGCAGGCGGAGACTCTCCTGCTATGGGCGGACAGGCACTTTCTCTCCGTAAGAGCAGCGCACATCCCCGGTGTTTTGAATTGCGGGGCGGATATGCTGTCGAGGAACGGGATTCCTCAAGGAGAGTGGAGGCTTCACCCAGGGACGGTTCAGCTGATCTGGAACCGTTTCGGCAGAGCGGAGGTCGACCTTTTTGCCACGGAAGAGAACACACACTGTCAGGCGTTCTTCTCGCTGACTCGCTCCCCGCTGGGCAGAGACGCGCTGTCTTCGCGCTGGCCGGAAGCCAGACTCTATGCCTTTCCTCCGGTGAAAATTCTGCCCACAGTTTTGTGCAAAATCAGGGAGGAGACAGCGTCAGTGATCCTCGTTGCTCCCAACTGGCCGAACCAGCCGTGGTTAGCGGACATGAGGGAGCTGCTGGTGGGACAGCCTTGGGAGATTCCCCTCAGGAAGGACCTGTTGTCTCAGGCGAGCGGCACGATCTGGCATCCTAACCCTGGGTTGTGGAACCTACATGTGTGGCCGCTGCAGGGTCGCTGAGCAGGCAGGACGCACTGCATTCGCGAGCTCTGAACACCATTGCAGAGGCGCGAGCCCTGTCTACCAGACGTTTGTATGCCTTAAAATGGGGAGTTTTCTCTAAATGGTGCCAGGATGTCGACATCGTCCCAGGGAGCTGTCCCGTGTCGGATATTCTGCGCTTCCTTCAGTACAGGATGGACAACGGGAGTTTGCTGTCCACTCTGAAGGTTTACGTGGCCGCTATTGCCGCGTTTCATTCCCCGGTCGATGGACAGTCTATCGGTAGACACGCGTCGGTAATCGGTTTCCTCAGGGGAGCTAGGAGATTATGCCCGGCGCGACCGCCTTCGGTGCCGTCCGTGGGATCTGGCCCGGGTTTTGAAGGCTTTGTCTCCTCCGCCATTTGAGCCCCTGGCTTCGATCGCCATCAAGGAGCTTTCCATCAAAATAGCTCTACTTCTCGCTCTCGCATCGGCGAAGCTGGTCGGGGATCTGCAGGCTTTCTCGATAAGCGATGACTGCATTCGTTTTGGACTGGGAGACTGTAATGTTACTCTCAGACTGAGACCAGGTTATGTCCCTAAGTCGCTCAATACTCCGTTTAGGGCGCAGATTGTTACCTTGCCTGCCTTATTTACAGAGCCGTCAGCCTCGCGGGATTCTGACGCCCAGAGCTCCGTTTGCCCAGTCAGAGCGCTACGGGTGTACATTAATTGCTCTGCCTCTTTTAGACAATCGGACCAGCTGTTTGTGTGCTTTGGCGGATGTAACAAGGGACGGGGGGTCTCGAAGCAGAGGCTCGCTCACTGGATTGTGGACGCTATCGTTTTGGCTTACAGTATGATAGCCTAGGGCAGGAATGCCCCCTTAACATCACGGCCCATTCAACTAGGGCGGTTGCCTCTTCGTGGGCCTGGACCAAGGGTATGTCTATTCAGGATTTATGCCTTGCGGCTGGCTGGTCTTCTCAGAACACGTTTGCCAGGTTTTATAAGTTGGATATACCCTCTGTAGCGTCTCAAGTACTCTCGGTGAGTTAAGATTACCTCATGCACATAACAGTCATTTACTCTGAGCTTTGCTCATGAGTGGTTCTGTTTGTACGAAATGTGTATGCTTAGTGCACTGTCACTGCTATGCGTTGGCTTGTTTTCTCAAACTGTTGTTGCCCTGAATTTTGTCAGTGCAACTTTCCCCCAGTTATACTGCTTGGAATATGCAAATTCGCGCAGAGTGTGGTAAAGCGGTGATTGGTGCAGCTCGGCCTATCAGGATTGAGAAGCTCGCCATTGGCCAGCGTTGACCTATCAGGCGCGTGTATTCCGGGGGGGCGGAGATTGGTCGTGGGTCAGTCTGTGGTATGTTTCATGCTTCCACGGCGGGATTCTATGCAGTTCCCATATACGACATCCGTAATGTCGAAGTTCCGCCTTGATAGGGAACGTCTCCGGTTACTTTCGTAACCTCGGTTCCCTGAAAGGCAGGAACGAGACATTACACTCGCCGCCTTGTCGCTGCTCGATTCGAGCGTTTCGTTTGATTCTGACGAGAATGACGCGACACATGCATTTATACTGCCAGCGGGCTTGTCAGTATTTGCATATTTGCGTCATTGGCCAGCTGTTAGCTGGCGTTAGCCATAAGATTTCAGCAGAAGTGAAGTAGGGAGGAGTTCCCATATACGACATCCGTAATGTCTCGTTCCTGCCTTTCAGGGAACTGAGGTTACGAAAGTAACCGGAGATGTTTTTAGTTGTCATGTAAACATATCCTCAATCGCAAAATCCTTCCAGTGCAATGGAATGTTCGCTCCCTGAAAATCCCACAATGCAGCACAAAAACGAGGGAACATCGGTGCTTACTATGCTCCCTTACCGAAAATTACGTCACAATTCTGAAGTGCAAAACATGAAATGCACGAGCCACCTCAATAAATACAATGACAAGAAGATATAAAAAGACAAACCATTTTTTACATTTACATCAGCATAAACACACATCGCTAGACAGATAGTGAATACATCTAGTTAACATTTATAATTGATATTCAGCTTAATTGCAGACCTGGCAACCCTGATACTGATCATTAAAATGTTTTGGCTTTTAATATGGCCTTGGCAATATGGATAAGGACATACATTTTCAAGGATCTCTGAATAGTGTTTAAATACTATTAAATACCACAGTTATTGAGTTGTTATCCAACTTAAGTTTGGGAATGATGACTATAAAACTGTATTGTCACAGAACAGAAGGATGCAGACAGGTAAGAGTTCAAACACAGAGTTTATTGGACAGATACACAGAACTGAACAGGAATGCAGACTGGTGGTATGATGGATAAATAACAGATACAGGATGACTTGGCTGGCTGTGAACAAATGTCTCTATTTGCAGATGATGGTTCCAGATGCAGACAAAGGGCAGGTGACAGATGGCAGACAACAAAAGACAGGTAGCCTAAGGTTTCCACAGAACAGATAAAGTACAGGTAATCAGTCTTAAGGTGTACATATAGATAAGACCAGACAAGGGAGTGCAGGAGAAGTGTCTCTTTATAGGGAGTGCTGATGATGAGGTGCAGGTGCTGATGTAATTAGGTGATGGCTGATGGTGTGCAGGTGGGAAACATGAGGGATTCTGGGAAGTGTAGTGCAGTAGAGGTGACAGAGCTGGTGTGGTGACTGGATACATGACAAGTATGACTGTATAATTGATTTTATATGGTTGCTGTGGATATTTTGACCCACAAATCTGGAAAATCTGTTATATCTTGTGAGCAAATACCAGAATTATTAGCCTGTTACTTTAATGTGTTGAGAGAGTGACCCCAAACACTAAGGAAAAGTTAATGGCCGTACACCTCATACGTTTCCTTTCCTCGCGTCTCAGCTCCACCCCTGTAGGATGCGAGGAAAGGCTGCAAGGAAAAGACGCGAGGACGGAGGGATCGAATGAAAGCTTTTTTTATACATTGGAATACTTGATCACTCAAGCTTCACTTCACCGCGTCATCAGCAGCGCTCAGAGGATCTGCCCTTATGTTGTTGAAGTTTGTTTATTTAAGAAATTCATAATAAATATTAATAAAGCAAGATACCCTGTTGAAATATGTGAGATGTGTGGTTTATATAAACTGCAGTGGTAAAGTATAAATCAAAATTATTGTGACCAATGTGAAGGGGGAGGAGAATTTATACGTGCGTCACGTTTTAGTCGATAAAACTCTTCCGCATAGGATACACCCGTGTATCCTCGCTCATGACTCCTCCTCACTCCTCTATCCTCGACTCCTCACGGTGCAATTAGAGAATTGAGATGTCCTTCAAGATGGCTGTGCTCGATCGGTTTCCAGGTCATTGGATGGAGGACGGAGGAGAGAGGAGACGAGGAGGGATATTGAGAAGTACCCCTTGTGTATCTTTTCAAATCAAACCAAACAGGACCTAAAAAGCTCTATACTGATCAGTAATATTACCAGAACCCTTTATGACAGAAGATATGATTTCTTAAATCCTTGTATCCGTGTGTTATGGTTGCAGTTATTATTATTGACGCTATTTTTGAGTAGCGAGGTCTTTCATTTAGTGCATGGTGAAATAATTTCTCTCATAAAGGGATGTACCATGCCAGTAAAGTGGCCTTGTGAGTACATATAATCAATATACTTATTCCCAAAGTTTAAAAGTCAGATAAATATTTGCTAAATAGGAGCTTCAAACAGGTCCACCCATTTCTTTTTTTTTACTTTTTGTTTGTGAACTTGTTAATGTACACCACATGACATCAGCAAATATGCACACACTCATCCTAATGTATTCCTGTGATGTAAAAGACACAACATTTACGTACAACATATTGAGTCACTTACATGAGAGAGCACTAGACAACAAACAATATATCTAGATTCCAACAAGAGGATCATCTAAAATAACTAATACACTGTACATACTATATACAAATATTTTAATTCCCATCTACTGTATGAAACAGTGAACGTTTAAGGCGATAGTAATTTTCTACATATAGTTGAAAGAAGTCCCAGTTTAATATTTTAGGGGAAAGGGGGTTTACATTTTCCCCCAGTTTTATGTTGTGGCATTTCCCCATTTTTTATTTACAGTATAAAACAGTCCAGAAATAATAGGGAAAAGATGGGAAGCAGGTTCTGGAAATGCTGTGAGGCAGATTCAATGGTCCTGCAGGCTTTTAAATAGAAGACATTTTAAGGTATAACTCGTCTTTTTTGCTGTTGTGCTCCATGTCCTTTGTTTGCTCCTTGATCTCCTCAGACTCAGATTCATCCTCGAGCTCAGGCAGATGCCACTGAATGAAGACCAGATAAATGATGGACCCCAGCACGCCCCCCACCAAAGGAGCCACTAATGGAATCCAGAAGAAGTAGTCATAGCACCTGTGAGGGTCAGAAAAAAAGAGGGCTTGGAAATGACCATGTATGGAGAAGTGAAGAACACACTTCAGGGCAATGTGCTGAGATAATTTTAATAGAACACTGGAGTTAAGCAAGTGAAATACCTGGTAATTTGCTTTATCAGAGGGTGATAAGTTAAAAGGTAGGAGGTGCAAGGGCATAGATAACAAAACACTTAATCTGATGTTAATAGATCTTTATATGAATCTAGACTGTTTGTTTATAGGTTAATAAAGTACGCACGTAAAGACTTCTGTGCCCCAGCCTGCTGTGAACGTGAACAGTCGTGGACCAAGGTCACGGGCAGGGTTTATGGCAGCTCCACAGTTAGCCGACATTGACATGGAAATCCCAAGTACAACAGTTGCTACAATGGGTGGAAGCAACGCTTCAGGAGCAGGAGCATTTCTCTTATCGTTCAGAGGTAGAATGCACAACATCAGCATGGCTGTGCCAACCACCTACACACAGGCAAACAAGAGAAAGATTATGGTCTAGTCAGAAGACCCAGAATGCTGACAAGATCTATTGATAATTGATTAATGTTTGAAAAACGTGTCATATATTTTTTTGTTGTATAACATTTTATTGTGTTAGAGCATTCCATAGTATATCAGATTAGATTCAACTACAATGATGTATTATATCAGTAGTAGTTAACTACAGCGCTCTTGTCTAATCTGATATGGCCTTTTGCCGACCTGATCGAGGAAGTTGGTCTGCACTGATACCACATCAGTTGGGTAAGTTGCAAAAATACTGGCAGTTTCATTAGGACCAAATACAGTCAGAATTCCACCACTGAACTCCATGATGGCATCTGGAGGAGAGGAGGGTTGAGAAATAATCTTTATCCTCTCTTTTTCAAAAACACAAAACTGAAAAAATAGAATGGTGAATTACTGTTAAGATATAGGGTGTATCTTTAAAGAAAGGATGTCTTTATTTCTCTCTTTCTTCTTACCATGGTAGATGAGATAGACAAGTCCAGAGGCCAGGTAAGCCCCCAATATTTGAGCAAGAGAATAGGGTAGCAGCTTTATCCAGGCTAGGTCTCCCAACACACAGAAACTCAGAGACACAGCTGGGTTTAGATGAGCTCCTTCATGAGGAATAGAGAGAGAGGGAAATATATATATATACAGTATATATATTAAAACAGAAGTCAGTTTGTGTCGATCCAAAAAAGGGTAATATTACAAAGGATTTCTCCTTAACTGCCACAAAACAGCCCAATCTATAACCATTTTACCTGATACCGCCCTGCAGAGGTACATGGCAGACATGACGCCAACAGAGAAGGCCATGTTAACAGACAGAAACTGTCCCTTAGTTTCTCTGCTGGTTTTCACCTGAGCTGCTGCAGCACAACCAAACAGCTACAGCAGAGAAAAACGAATTACATATTAATAATTTTAGTTGCTTATTTTAGTTGGGTATAAAACAGTTACAGTTGTTATGGTCATGATTGTATGATAGCATTGCTATTTAGCATAAAAGCACAGGGATGTTTTTATGCTCCAGTGTTACAGTACATGCAAAGCCTGATGTTTTGGCTTTTTGAAAGCATTTTTGTTGGTGGAACCCCCCACCCCACCACTAACTGGCCAACTTGTGTCATAAACACAAGTTATGTCATATTAACTTTTTGTTTATCAAAGTTTTAAAAAAATGTATCACCCTCAGTCACAATCATGCTGTTGTTCTGATTGTCGGCATGCATAAGCTTGATTACCGGCTGAATTGCAGCCATAGTAATGTTGTAACATTATTGCTATTAGTACTACTAACCCTGATAGTACTCTAAAATTGACCCTGCACTGGAATATTTTATTATGGACTGCACATTACTTGAGATTAAAAGTTTCTGCTAACTTGCACACATTGCTAAATAAACACATTATCAGCATATATAAGCAAAAGCACATGCTCACAGAACCTTGTATTTGTCCATTGTAAAACTTATGCTTATCTCTTTGTGTAACATATATGATAGCACAATCATTTTCAACATAAGCCCTTCAAAAAAGCACATTGCACATTTTCTTATTCATGTAAATATCACTTTATGAATTCTTAATTAAATTATTAAATTTTATGTTAATATTAACAGAGAATCAAGGAAAATGTTGCAAAATGTATGTAAACAAAATGTGTTTATGTGGTATTTTCATAACACTTTGTTAACATTAGTTAATGCATGCATTATTATTGAGCAGTGATGTAAAGTATTACATCATTACATTTTATAAATTAACATTAGTTAACAATGTGCACAAACATGAATTAACAATGAACTATAGTATTTTTTATAAATTAACATTAACCTCAACTAATAAATGCTGTAAATGTTATTCATTATCTAATGATTTTTAATCTATTAACAAATGTTACCATATTGAAAAATAATAATGAGTTTTAAATGACAAAATTGAAAACATCTTATATTTCATTAATGAAAAACATGTGTTAACTAACAATATCTATAAATCAATAACTATGCTTAGTTTGTTTAATAGTGAAAACAATGCAAAAACTTACCAGAAGTACAAAAGTGCCTAAGATCTCTCCCATAACTTGTCGTGCCAGTTCATTTTTCACCTTCATCCTCTTAACTATCTTTTTTACCAGACTCATTTTTAGTATTGGCTTGCAGGTTTTGTGGAAAACTTGCTGTTGCCCTGCTATTCAGAGATCTCTGACCTCAGTCTGTGTCTATTAGCTCAGCTAACCTTTAAACCCTGTTTTAAATATCCTCGCAAGGTAAAAACATCCCACATCAGGGAGGCAACATCCACATAATACTGTAGCTTGACTGATCTAAACCATGACCCCTTTATTAATCATTAATAATCGTGCAGGATTTAGTGATCTATGAGTTGCTGCTGTAAAACACTTATCGTGCTTTTCTGTACATCCGATAAACTAATCATTTTGACATTGGAAGATTAGATGACATAGAAATTGGGTAATTCTGCAATTATCTAGCTCAAATATCTGTACACTTGAATTTCTTTCCCAAAGCCAACATCCTTGTTTAAACTCATATTTAATGTTACCATTGGTGATAATATTGTTTCAACCAAGCATTGACTGAAATTATTCAAATGAAATATACTGTATATGATTGAAAGTATTAAGTGTATTCTTAATGGGTAAATTTACATTAACCCTTTTCTGCTTGGTTTGAATTAAAGATCATATGGAAATGGAAAGTTTTATTAATTTCTTGCTTCTGCTAAACACAAAAGAAGATATTTTGAAGAATGTCAGTAACCAAGAATGTGATGTTCCCCATTGACTTTCATAGTCCAACTACTAAAAACTACCAAAATTAAGTAAAAAGAGTAGTGCATTGAAATGTTAGGAAAATGCCACCATATCACCTATGAAAGAAATGTAGTTGCTGCTTTTGTCTTTAATATTACAAAAGTTTAATTGGGACGGATATGTGCAGTACAGACAACATATACGAATATACATTTAGCATAAAAAACTAAAAAATATATATAATTGCTTCTGATAAAGACTGATTGTACAAAACAATATCAATAGTTGCATACTGTGAGTGCATAAAATAAGTGATATTTAAAAGAATGACCTCCTGGCCTCCAGTGCTTTTATGCCCTTAATTTTGGCAGTATTAATTCATAGTTATCTAAAAATAAAAAATGATACTTCATATTTTTGCAGAACTAAACATTTGCAAAAATACAACTTCACAGAACCTATAACAGCAAAAATCCTTAAACGAAAACAATATACCATTGTTTGAATTATGACTGAATTGCAAAGCGCTTTGAGAAATAAGGTGCAAGAAGAAAAGTAAAAGTCTTCAGCATGGCTGGTGAGGACGGTGTAGTAAGACCTCCACTGGACCAGAAGGCAGTTTCTTTATGAGGTTCCAAGCCTCAAGCCGCATCATACCCGCCAAACTCTGACCTTGCACCTCCAACAACTCATCCCCAGGAAACACTTCACCGACTGGTCCACCTGCAAACAAGTAATTGGCATAATTGCTTGTTGTTATGAAAGAGCTTGGGACTAAGCACAAGCTTAAAATTGCCCTCTTGTGCAGAAGTGCGCCAGTAAGGTGTGAGGTAAATGGCAGTTTGCCTTTACATTTGTAATTGGTAGAGTCAGATTAACATTTTTCTTTTCCCAGACTTTCTCACATAATCCACAATAGCGAATAGGCCTAGTTGTGTTGAATATAGCCATATTCTGGCGGTAATTGTTTTTCATGTGGACGTCTGTAAAAATTCATTTGCATGGCACCTCAGTGACAAAACTCATGCATTCGGATGGCGATTTATTCCTGGTGGAGGAGCGAGTTTTGTCATCTGCTTGTAATAATAAGAATAAATTCATATTTAATTTAATAATAGGAAAATAATATCCTATTTAGCCTATTATTTGAATGTTAAATATCTCCTGTTTAAAAATAGGAAGATAGACGCGCTAGTTAAAATAGTTTTTTGTCTTATATTTTATCTCAGAATGATGGATGTCATTTTAAAAATGTGAAAATTACCAGAAATAAGTGAATACATCCTCTTATTTACATGAGGTAGGACATAAAGCTGCTTGGTTTACATTTGTAATGTATATAGTTGCTGCCATAACGGCCCATTTCAAAGGTTTACGTGCTTTTCTTCTCTTTCTCTTTTGAGCGGTGATGAAATACCTTTCTTGTAAATACTTTCCATCATTTCAGTAATAAAAGTGTAGGCTACATCTTTAAAATGCATCCAAATTACAGCGAAGCACAACTGTACGGTGCTCGGCAGTGGTCAAAAAGGATTTAAATAGTGAATTTTGAAGAACTCTCTTCTTGTAAACCCAGAGATGTGGATTCGGACGAGGATTTTTATGTGGGTGGTGGGAGAAAAACAATGGCATTCTGGATTCAGACGGCAATAAAATCACCGACAAGCCCCTGTAAATGTTGAAAATCTCTTACGGCCCCATGAGAAACAATAACTGTCCAAATAGGGTTTTTATGATTGCTTTAAATTGAGAAAAAGTGGTCTTACCACGAAAGATTTTTTGTACAGTGAGGGGTTTGTCTCCAGAGCTGGAGGCCACCCCTCCTTCCAGACTAAAGCCAAGATCAGAGCTGGACTTTTCCAGAGTCAAACGGACTCTTCTGCCTGTAGGGGGCATACACACACAAAGTATGGGATTGCACAAGAGACTCTGCTTTCTTTTGTCACACATTTTTATCTCACCTGTATACAAGGTAAGGCAACTTAATTAGGGCCCGAGCACCAATGGTGTGAGGACCCTCTTGGAATTGCTCCGTTTATCAGTATTATTATCAAACAACTTAATAAAGTCCTTTTCCAAAATGTTGATTGAATTCACACTCATGGTGACAACCACATACATTTGTAAAATAAAATGCTTTCCTTCAGATCACCACCTCTTTGCCATCTGTCCATCACCCACCTGTGATTCCTTGTCTTTCAGTGGCCTCTCTTCTACTGTTACCACTCTGAAGAACAACCACTGCCATTCCCTGCCCCCTCGCTTTTCTTAGTGTACGCAGAGCCTCCAAGTGGGCAGAGTTCTGCAGGGCAGTGCCATTGATCGATAACACCCGGGCACCCTCGTAAATAGAGCCTTCATGTGCTGCTACTCCTCCTGGGATTACTCTGTGGACCTAAGAGATGAGATGGAGGTGAAACACCCCATTCCAATTAAAGTCAAATTGCAATGACTACCAAAAACTTGTCCAATTATACTGTATTGAAGCATAAAATGAAATTTGGTTTACTTAAAAGTTACATAAACATTAGGATTTAATCCTAAAGACAGAGACATTTACCAGTTGTTAAACAAAGAGTTGGTATTTTGATAAAATGCAGAGTTGAAGGAATTTCTTCTGACATTTTTTAGATGCACAATAGATTAGTATTAAACAAATGTTAAGTTATTTTTGTATTTGCTGCTTTTTGTGTGGTCTTTTGTTTGACCATCAGTATTGGTTTCTATTAGTTAAAAATGTTCACATCACAGCATTTGGTGATACTCACTGTGACTGGTTTATTCTGATCCACTCCACCTGCCAAGGTAAATCCTAAGCCACTCCCCACCTCCTTGTGTAACACAACCACTTGCACGTCTTCATATTTCTGTCATACGTCAGAAATACAAGTTGTGATAGAAAAAGGAAATGGTCTCTTTTTTTCTAAAGACTTACAATTTACATGTCATGACAGTTTGTCTATTTCATTGTCAAATTATATGCTTCAGGACGAAGTTATGTGACTTGTTTTACCTGCAGGGTGTCATCTCCCAAGCCCCTGACATCGTCCAGTAAGCGATCCAGTTCATCAGTGCTCAACAGAGTCACAGAAGAGAAGGCTGAGATGTCTGAGCTCAAGGATGCAGAGCGTGTAGATGGCAAATCTTCACCATTCTCTGACAAACTGCTATCTGATGGTTTGTAGTCCACCCCACCATAATTACATAGGTCCACAAGACTGTAAGACGTAAATATATAGAAAGAGAATAGGGGTTATGTGAAGTGAAGATATAAAACATATTTTAAAGGAAAGGAGGTACAGTACAGCATAGGGTGGCAGGAGCATGAAGAAATGCAAGGTAAGGTGTAGCCATAAACAGGGCAACCTGCTGGTTTGTGCATGTGAAATAAGCTGACACTCCATTTTAGTCTATTTTTTTTACATCCTGAATCAGTTGTATCACTTTTTTATTTTTCATATCAATTACCTTAGAGAAAAACTTCTGCGTTCTGATTGGCTCATGTTGCTTGTGATGGTCACAGATGATTCTCCTGAGTCAGAGTCTTCTTCAGTTTCCTCCTCCTCATCATCTTCTTCATCAGAGCTCCACCTAGCCTTGCTAGTAGTCAATATGGTGCAATCCTTCATTGTTGTTTCATAGTTGTTATTGTTAGAATTGTTGAGTGAGGAATAGATTGTTTGGACAGGAGTAAAGCTTTGAGAAAGATTGGGCAGCGCTTTGGGATGGTTACCATTGACTGTTACGGCTCCAGGGTTAATCTGCTTCTGAATGCTAACTTTGAGAGGTCTATCAGGAGAGTTAGTCTGTGTGTTTTCATCATCATCAACTATTTTTATATTAATTGACTGTTGCTTTGATAAACTTTTGACATTTGACTGTTGAGAGATTGATGGGATTCCTGCTTTTTCTTCCATTGTCCCTATGTTTCTGAGCCCTGAGGTTGCAGTGATGGCAGAATCTGGTTCATCCGTGTGTGTTTTATTTACTGTTGTCCATTCATCTTCATTTCTCCTGTTGATAACTTGTTCAGTTCTTGATTCAGTCATTTGTTTGAATGCTGGAGCAAGCTCAACACTCTTTTTGTATGTTTCTTGACGTTCCAATGTTGGTCTTACTTTGACTATGTAATTTGAAGGAGTTCTACTTGTTTCTAGAGTGTCTTCAGTCTCATCATTGGAATCACTTTTGTTAAAGAAATTTGTTCTTAGGCTTTCTGTGTTCCCCACAACCCTTCCAAAATGTAGATTTTTATCTGAATCACTCTTCTTTACAAGAGCCACAGGTTTGGGATGCTCTTGTACAGATAAGGTCCTCCTGGTAAGAAAAGTCTCCCGTGTGCTTTTGCTTTGTAGAGCCAAAGATTCAAACATGGTGATTGTATTCTTCACTGAATCAAAGGATGGCACATGCAATTGTTCTAGCATACCTTCTCCTCTCCTTCCTTTAGTTTTATCTGTGAAAACTTCATCTTTCTCTTCCTCTTTATGGATTTCATTGTATGCTGCACCTTTTGAGGCTAGTGGGTACTTGGGTTGGGTGATACCATCTTGCAAACCATCAAGATACTTATTTTCATTTTTGTCCAGTCTTTGTGTGCTCTCTTTATCGGATTGTTTGGCTTTACCAATTTCCCCCTTGATTCCTTCAGAATTGGTTAACAAAAGTTTGACACCCTGGCTGGAAACGCTTGAACTACTATCCGAACATGCAGACTGGTTCCTGTGAGCATTGTATTGAGCAGTTGTTGACAGCCTACTCCTGGTCCTTTCTAAGGACTGACTACAGTACTTTGGAGACCCTGTTAAACACTTTCTGCTTGTCTCTTCATTGTCTCCAGGCAGAAGTGACTGAACTTTTTTAACAGAGGACATTTCTGTACTTGATGTAGGCTTTGATGACGTTGAAAAACTTAATCCAGAGAAATTGTCCCTTTGGTCATTTTTATTCTCTTTGTTGGTAGAGGGTTCTTGCTTCTGACAAAGGTATGTTTTTGAAAATCCTCTTGGCAATGTTCTAGCTTTGTCTACATTGCAAGAAGGTTTCCCCTGTTGGCTGTCAGAAAAATCTGAAGTTCCAAACACAGAATCAGTAGTGTATTTTCTGTGACTTGGAGTAGAGTCCACAGTATCCATAGATTTAGGAAATGACTCATCAGAAGTTAGAGTATTGTTGCGTTTTAATCCAATTGAATTTTTTGAGTGTGCATCAGATTTGGCATCTGCCCCAAACAGTTTCTCAATTCTTTCCATTATTGTTTGGTTTCCAGTTACTTCCTCAGTATTGGAAGGTCCTTGCTCTCTGGCCCAGGATCCCATTCTGTTGTCTGTCTGATCAAGACTTGATTCACCTTGTTGCTGTGCCCAGAGACTGCTACCTTCTCCAATACTACCTTGGCTTAGTCTTGGCTTCAATCTGACTGGAAGTGACTGGCCACTGCTTGCCTGTTCTAGAGCAAAATTTACACGGTTCATTCTCACAGATGTAGATCCAGAGGTTGGGTAAACCTTTCTGTCAGTGTTCTGATTCGCTCCATTGTAAGCGTGAATCCTCCATGAAACACTACTGGGTTGATTATCTTGTGTGTATGAAGTTATCTTGTTGTTTGCCCCTGTTTTCTCCAAACTACTGGATCGCGTCATAAAATTATTAAATTCTCTGGTCCTACTAGTCATCCCAGTTCTGTTCCCATGTTGTGCTCTACTTGTTCCTCTCCAGTCTAAGCTTTTGCTTTTGTTTGACTGGTATCTCCTCAGATCATTTCCTTTGCCACTGTCACTTGCTGTCTGACTCTCTTCTTCTTGAGTATTTGACTGCTTAGCACTCACATCACCCTTCTCAGAATTGATGGAAAGAGCTGAGTCCTTATGTGTGCCATTACCTACATTTTTACCTGTCTTTTTGTCATTATTGTCAGTGTGGGTAAAACTTGTAGAAGAAGTACAGACTTTGTTGAGGTCCTCACCAGGATCACTTTTCTGGCTTGAGTCTTCAACTTTTCCACTCTCAAAGATGTTACTTATCATCCTGAGGTCCTTAGGAGTCAGTGTTTTAGCAGAGCGGATTTTGAATCTAGCAGCTGCAGAGCCAATAGGCTTTTCAAATGACTGACTATGACTTTGTGTTGCTGTTCCATTGGATGATTCTGCACCTTCATTTATGCTGCCAGTTGTGTCTGATTCAGACAATTGACGTACAAAAGTTCCAGTATGCAAACTCATGCTTTTAAATGTCTCTGAATGTCACAAAGTATATTCATTACAGTATGAATGGAAGGCTGGTTGCTAACATATTTTCAGCAACTTGATCAAAATTTTGTATTCCTTTTTTTCTCAGACAGCATTTGTGAAGTAATCAAGAAGGGCTGTATTTTCCTACCATCGTTATAAAAGCTGGAAAAATGTGTTTGTAATCCAGGGTGGCGGAGGAGACCTGCTAAATTTAGCTTCTGACAGATGTTTCACTCTCTCTCGATCCAAAAAGAGCTAGTAATGGGTCTCAGTACTCTCTGCTACTTATCTTGTTCTGTCATGTAAAGACAAAAAACACATGTGAAGATTAGCTTTAAACAAAAAAAGTTTAACAAATGAATTGCACTTCATTAGATTCAAATTCTAAATCATCCGGTTTGCTACGTTAACTAAAATTCAGGAACTGTAAAAGGCAGTCTAGATTTTTTTCTGAATGGATCCCAACCCTGTATGGTCTGAACATACAACCTGGCCAGGCCCTTTAACCACTAAGATACACCACCTCCCACTCAACAAAGTGTACATGCTTAAAGTGCATTTTCAAGTCACCTGCCCAGGTTCATTCTAGTACCTCAGAATTTCAACATACTGAAACTCTATATTTATTACAATGAGAGTCCATAAATCTCTTTTGGGCATACAGCATCTATACCCTCATATGTAAACATCTTGAAACTTGACAAGCACCTTACTTGTATTCCTCACTCTATAAAATCAAACATTTATAAAAGGTTAAAAAATCAGTAACCAGTGTATGTGTGCATTTTGTTGTATGTTTACTCTTACAACATTCTTTATGTTACTTGTCACACTCTTCAGCTCTTTTACAAAACCTGATACGCAGTCAGATAACAGGTCAAACACACCAGACTACAATCCTGTCTAACACAACATACACAGTTACGGTGCACACATAGTTAAAGCTACAGAAATCTTTCTGAAGATGCATTACAATGAATGTGTGAATAAACAGGGATGTGCAGTATTTCAGATACATGTATTTAAAATATGTATTTGAAATACAAAATATTTATTAAAATACAAATTTTAATTAATTTAAGTTCAGTATTTTTGTTTTTTCAAAATAGATAAAATATTTTGTGCCAGTCAACCTCTTTATTAGGCTGCTGATTTCCTGTATCAACTAGTTCAGGCCCCTAAACCCTTTAGCTCACTCATGCTTGTGAGTTGCAGTTGTACGACTCATTCTAGTATTGGGTGAGTGAATTTTATGCGTTAATAAGGAATAAGATAATGTAGGGATGTCATGGTCAATTCTATTTGTTGATCAAGGTTAAAACGTAACATCATTCAGATTTGTCTTCAGTTTACATGAAGGAATAAAGGCAGTGTAACAGTGTAACCTAGTCAGAAATACATTTAGAAATGGCGCACAGACAATATAAACCCAGTCTTTTTGAAAAGTTGATAGTATAAAGGTAGGTAAAATGAAATCAAAAGTTTAAGCAGTTGTACACACCAAAATGTTCTTTGCTTTCAGAATAGGTCCAGGCAGACTTCAGCCTAATAGTGATCTCTGAATGGCCAATTTTACATGCAGTTTGTGTATTTGCTAGATACAAAATACTGTAGGGCCTATTTGTATTTAAATAAATTTCCCCCCACATGTCTTTATGCCGATCTCTGTGAATAAACAATATGCAATATAGTAAAAAATTAAGTAAAAAAGGGATTACTGTATCTTAAATTGGTGAATTATGTCAATTAGCCTCGAAGGAACTCTGCACCCTGTTCCTCTTACACACCCACGTTCATTCAAAGTAGCAAATTGAAATTCATTCAGACACTTCAGTAACATCTGATAATAGTCGCATGCAATCAAGCAAACACTGATTTAGAAATTTTACTGATAAACAAGCAAAGTTTTAACAAAGTTTAAGACAATACTGAATCGACAGCTGAAACTTAAATCGCGGTTTTGTAATGCTCAATTCCAGATTTGTTTGCCCCACCTTATTCTGTTGTAAAGATTGCCTTTGTTATCTTAAACTGAACATATATAGGTCAAGAGTGCTGTAGTTATGTTTAAAATAAAAGACATAAGCAAACAGCAAGCAGAGATAGAGTGGGAGGAGGAAGAAGCGTGACGTACAACTTCCAGGAGCGCAAATACAGACCTGATGAAAATAAACCTGAACTGATTGAAAACAAATAAAGGAAACATTGACACAGTAAATATAGGTTGTTATAAAGTTGCTCATATAACCACAAATGACCATGTACTAGTGCCTAGTATTTCACAGATATAGATGCAAAATAAGGTTACCAGTCCCATATGAATGCAACATTACAGACTTTCCAAGGAAAACAGGTCAGTGTCATTTTACAGAAACACCTGTTCTCCCATGGCACACGCTTGAACAACAATGGACATACAATTTACCTGTCACGTAATCTAACCACACGTTGAGCTTTAGCTCTTCAAACAGAAGTAACGTACCTTAGAGGACTTCTGTGCCCCTTAGAAGTTTGAGAGAACAGGTCCTCCCCATCTTCCCTTGTGCCTTAAAGCTCTCTCTCACTCCTTGCAGTCTGTCATTTTTCTATGATGCATTTCTACTGTAATAAGAACTTGCCTGACTGGTTTGACATGCTTACCCTTTTCCACCCCCTTTGATTGTTGTGCCTTCCTCTCTCATTTCCCTACCTCTCTCTCCTCCCCCGTCTCTTTCTGTCTGCCTCTCTCTCTTTCTCCTTCTATCTATTTGTGTCTTAGTTTCTTTGTCTCTCGTACACATATACTGTACACACCTCTCAACATGTACACCCTTCATGTCTAATGAGAACATTCCTGGTTCATGGTTTCTTGGTGACTCAGTGTGAAAGTGTAGGTAAATGCTTGCGACAATCATCTGGTCCTTGAGTCATTGCATTCTGAACATGTTCAGGTATTGGATGAATGAAGGACTGACTTTTGTTGGAAACAGACAAGTTAACTTTAAATTTAAATTTCAGTCTGACTAAAAGTGTTAGTGCTGAAATTCAACCGAAACCACACCTGTCTGTTTTTTCTGAAGTTGGACTAACGGGCCCATAATAGGATTGTAGGACAGCGTCGTTCAACATATATACACATTAATTGGACAACAGTTGACCTTGGTGTTGTATATTTGCTCCAAAAGACAAAAGTGACATGCAATGTGTATTTAATCATTCAAATATTCAATTATGCATTGTCATGCATACTGATTCAGTGACCATAATCAGGCCATCACTACAAAACAAAATGATCTGTCCAACACCACAAAATTACACTAATTTCAACACCCAGAACACGAAAACTTAAGCGATATAAATAGAAAATCAATTGAATAAACATCTTCCTTTTATATTATCAGGGCTTCACCTCCTCGATAAACTCCACAGTTGTGTTTAATATATTCAAAAGAGGTTTCTGCACCAAGTTTGACAATTAACCAGCATCATGCATATTATTGATCTGGCATTGACACCATTGTATGAGAACTGAACTGAGCTGAACGATGACAACACTGTTTTCTCCAGAGCGGCTGTATAGATAAATGAACTAAATTAATTTAAACTTTTTTGCAACAGAAATGAATCAGCACTGAACTTGGACAATGACACTATTTTCTTCTAGATCTGAAAGAAACTTAGTTGCATTATTGAAACAATCTGTATTGTAAAAAGCGCTATATAAATAAAGGTGACGACTTGACTTGATGTAACACTTTGAAACTTATGCATCTTCAAATAACACGCCTTTCGATCTTGACATTAAGGGTTTCGTTATGCTAATGCAAAAATATATATGTTTATCTGGGGCCGTATTCACAAAGAATTTTAAAGCTAAAAGTAGCTCCTAATTGGTGAATTTAGGAGCAACTCCTAAAAATAATGGGCGTGTCACTCCTAACTTTAGGACTCCTAATTTTTTTCACTAAGAGTAATTCACGAAGCATTTTAGCCCTAAAAGTAGCACCTAAGTCTGGGACAGCTTAAAAGAAGTCGAGAGGACTCCTAACTCACTAAGACCTATTCACAAACCGCTTTTGGTGGCATTTCACGTTGCGATGTTTTGAAATGCGTATGCGGCGGCTACAGGAACTTCCAATCGCGAGGGAACAATTTTGCATTGTAGGCATAACTAGGGATGCAATAACGCCACCAACAACAACCACAACTAGGCTACTCATTGCATGTAAACTAATTGTAACGTATCATTGTTAATAAATTAAAATGTTCTTCTCTTTGCAAACGTAGGCAGAGGCATATAGTGACAGATTAATTCAATAATGTTGCAAAGATATTGCATCAATCCATATGTTTCATTAGGCTACTAGGTTATTTGTTTTGCCTTACTCTTTATTCATTTAGGCTATTTATTCAGTTATTCATCATCTTCCGTCCTTCGCACTACTTGTGTAGCGCACGCATTCTCAGACCTGTCACCTGTCACTCATCATCGTAGGGGAGGTGTTTGGAATCATTCCCGCGTTACAATCATCAGCCAATCAAAGTGGTCACTTCAGTCAAGCTCGTGCATGAGTAATGACGTCATCCATAGCAACGAAGACTCACTCTTAGTTTAGGAGTTGTCATTTTTCTTTACTAAGAGTAGGTCTGAAAGGCGTTGTGAATAACTTTTAAGAGAAAACTCCTAGCTAAAATCTTTTAGTGGGATTTAGGAGTACTCCTAGTGCTAAGATAAAATGCTTTGTGAATACGGCCCCAGAGCAGCATTTATTCTATCTGCTCCATCTTCCATCTACCCTCCATCTTTGTTCATTAATTTCCTCTGCACATAGATTTACTTGCTCAAAGTTCTTTATGGTAAAAACAGTATTAAATGAGTGATCTGTTATACCGTGGTTGTGGAAAGGAGCAGTTATCCCTATTTTTATATGGCCTATGTTAATACCAGATCATTGGAGAATTAGAACCAAGAATCAAGAACTTGGAGCATATGACTGTGAGATGAGATTTTCTAAACATTTATAGAGATGGTTGCCATATGTTGGCAAACATTGATGACCTAAAGACTGTCAAGCAGTGTTAAAACAGCAAGGAATGATAACAAAGACAGGCTTATTATGAGGCGAATTTAAAATGAATAAAGAATATGCAAGATAATGCAAGAGTTTGAAAAGGAAGGGTTTTTTTGCTGTTGTTGCATTGGCCAATGCTTCAACTGAAACCAGAAGTACAAGCCGCATAATTGACTGCATATTTTTCTTAGAAATGCCAAGGACATCTTTGCAAACAGCTACTGCATGAGCATTTTTTTTTTAATCTGTTAGTCATCATCAAGCATCATTTACATAAATTCAAGATACATGGGCCTGTAGACGGAGGCCACAATATAAAGCAAAACTGATCACACAGGTACAACACACATTGAAACTGAACTAAATTAACCATTATTCCAACAGTATAATTCGAAAAGTTAACAAAACATTTTGACAATTGATTACCTGGCTGTATTTCTGTGGCACACTTGTGGGCTGAGTTGCTCAACTTCCTGCAGCTGCAAGAGCAAATGAAGTTTGCAGAAAAAGGAGCTGAGAAAGAGGCTGAGAAAGAGAGAGAGAGAGAGAACAGATGGGCGGGAGTTATGCTTTAAATGTATGTGAAACTTGACAGCCAGATCTTTTACATGCTCTAAAACATGTGAATGAAAAGATGAAAACACTTTTTTATGGTGCTGTTTTCTATGTATACATTTTATATTTTATATAGCTATATATATTGCATATGCATGTACATTATCTAAATACAATGTATTGTTTTTGATTACATGTATAAATGTGATATAAATTTGCTAAATTTGTCATTTTGTGAATAAATAAAAATAAATGTACGTGGTTTACCTTAACGGCAGTTGTGCATGCAGTATAACCATCATCACTAAACGGTCTGTCTTGCATCACTGGCACATGTTGACAGCAACAGCAGAGGAAGCTGGTTAAGTTTGTGGTTTCATTCAGAGAGACAAAAATGTAACTGCAACTGTAAGTTTCGATCAGTTTTTGATTGCAAATGAACGCAAGTAACACACTGACATGACAGACGGGATGGAATGATAAAGTAAACGAAATAAGCCACATTGTTGAGCTGCTTGTGGACACACAGTATAATTAGATGTTTCAACATCTTCTGTCGTCTGATGTCCTGTTTAGCCAAAACAGCTTCTTTCTTGTCGAGAAATTGGTCACAGTGGAAGAATTTAACTTCTTAGCTGCTGAATAGCATTGCATCCTTCCTACAGCTAAGCTAATGGCTTATCTGATACCAATGTGTATCTCTGCACTGATTGTCATACAAATCTGACAAAAGCAGAATGCAAATGGTTAGTGTGGTTTATTTTTTTTAACAGGACAGAGTGAGTCACTTGCCTGCCACCCTTTTTTTTTCATTTTTCTACCACAGTCTGTACAATACAGATATTTTATTCCATCTTTCTTTACCAGGGCTTGAGATAAAGTCATGATTGTTGCGATATCTGTTCTTATTGGGGAAACAATTTCATCCCTTGTTGTCTTTTCCATGCATCTGCCACCCACCTCTGTTCCTCCTGAAAGAATGGTGTCATTGTTCAGTGTGTTGATCTGATAAAGGTCAGCTGTCCGCTAATTCAGATGTTCTGAGACTGCCCACTTCATTTTCACAGAAACAAGTCTAGAACATTGAAAAACCATGTGCATAATGTTTGGATGCATTGACAGTCCATGTGCGTGTGGCTTGTGAGCTCCTAGAGCTATAATCTCACACAGAGGAAAAGCCTTGTGGTTTGGAACAACGACAGACACAGTGGTATTGGTGTAAATTTATATACCCTATATGCCACTTCTGTATGAGTAACTCTCTGAAAATAGTAGGATGGAATGTGAAAAGCATTGTAATGTGGTTAAAAGAAGGGGGAACAAAACCCAACTTTTCTTTAAAAAGGAACACGTTTATCTGATAAGGAGCACAAATATTTAATTGAAAATTTATATTGAATTACAGGCAACAATTTCCGCAAGGATATTTTTATGAACAATTTGCACATATATTTGTTTTGCTGACCTGATCGTGACCTGTGAATCGCTGAGGGCATTTTTGAAAAACCCTGAACTGATGTTGTTCACTCCAAACCACAAGGTGGCGTCAAAGATGAGTAGACGGAAGAGTTTTCTCATGCAAAACATGCGAGGAAGAGAGAGACCACAGGAGATGTCAACAAAACTCTCCTGAAAGTGCTGCTGTCAACCTGAAGAATAACGACCTGAACTTGTACCACTGATTACCAATATCGATCGATTATAGCTTCCTTTCATGAGCATTTAATTCAAATCTAACAATGGCAGAAGGAAACACTCTTTCCGGTGTAAATGTTGTGCTTGTTATGGCCTACGGAAGCCTGGTAAGTACCAAATTGCATAATATTTGTATTTTTAAACATGTAAACGGAATACTTAACAACAACAGTAAATCTAGAGCAATGTATATACGTCTTTTCTTCGTATAATATGCATTGACAGCCCAGTTATGATGGTGATTACAATGGAAAGTTCCACTTAGGATAGTAAGATTTTCAAAACGTATTGAGTTGCCCATCAAGAAAGCGTCGTATTTGGCATCTATGATGCCTAAAAATACTGCCTATATAGGTAGTAGATCACTCACTTTTGAGCCTTAATCGCCCGTGTCAGAATTATATTTGATTGTGTATGTTGATTGAACCCTTCTGTCATTCTGCAGGTGTTTGTTCTGCTGTTCATCTTTGTGAAAAGGCAGATTATGCGCTTCGCTATGAAGTCTCGCAGAGGACCGCACGTCCCGCTGGGTCATAACGCACCGAAGGTATGAACAGCTCCTCCTGACACTTAAAATAATCATTTATGTCTCAGTAGAGGAGTTCTTCCAGACCACAAGTAGCACAATTATGGTCCCATTTTATTGTAGTATCAGCACCTAAATATTCTTGGCCACTGCTGTAAAACAAAATTCCCCCAACAGGACAATACATGGTAAAAGTACATGTTCTAGTGAACTTTGTGAAATAAATGTCTTCATGTACCACATGCAGTAGCGTCTCCTGGCCATAAATTTAGGTAGGGTGGATTCTGGGTCTTAGCGCTAGTTTATGATATGTAAGCTTTATATCCTAATCGCTGAACACATCAGACACACTTTTGGCAGAAGTCGAGCCAGAGGGCAATGATGACCTCTAATGATGATTGACAGACTTTAGTATACATGACAAAAGCATAGAATGCCATCTTCCTTTATGTAGTATTTATTGTGTCCGAGTGTTGTTTAGAATATTACAAGTTAGGAATTCCAGTGAGGAAAAAATTCATGTCTAATCTCAGAACAAACATAAGTCACACAACATAAGTACTGTATATAGCTACTCCACAGAGGAAGAACAGACATGCCAACTAGTAACTGACCTGATGCAGACACATTTCTCACCACAGATTTACATTGGATATTTGCAGGGCGCTGTAGAGCTAGGTAGGGCTCCGAGACTGACTGCCCCGCTTAGTATCATAATACATGCCTGCCCAATCCATGCGCTACATTTTAATATATCTTGCTCACTTTATGACTTAAAATAGTCTAGAAAATCCGAAAAATATTTGTTGCAGAATGCTGATCACATTTATATATTTTTTTATAAATTCAATGTATATAGAGGTCTATGTTTGGATAAATATTTTGTATTCCTATGCCCATACAGACGAGCCGCGGCTGAACACATTTACTGTATCATCATGCATTTGAATTGTATTGAATTAAAAATATAAATAGCTACTCTTGTGCAAAACTATATGAGTTTGATTTTAAAGTCTTGTCTTTTATTTATATGATGTTGTTCTTCCGTTTATACCTCTATGATGCTTTTTGTGATATACCTAGTTTGTAGTGCACTGAAGCAAATTTGCATTTTTTACAGGACCTGAAAGAAGAGATTGACTCCCGTTTGTCTAAAGTGAATGACATTCGCTATGAGCCACATCTGCTCTCTAAAGATGACGATCGACTGAAGCATCAAGGCCAGAGTGGTGAGAGAAACAAAGAAGCCCCTAGCAGTTCTCTTTCTAACACTGCTGCAGATGTGAAAACTTATGCCCGTGTTTATGTTTGTGCAGGTTGTTATAATTATCTCTTCAGAATGCAAGCGTTAGATGCCATCAGAGACTCTGGTAAGACCCTCTTTTGTGCAGCCCAAGATTATGCCGGGTCAAGATCACGGTTTACTGGAAAGATGTTTTAAATGAATTCACATCAATTTCACATGAATAATTACCATGTTCAGTTTAATTTTGTTTTAATAATCTCATATTTCAGTAATCAGCCATATAATGCAGTAGTTTGGATGTTTTTATTTATTTTAATTTAGTTATCACCCTGTCATTATTTTAGTTTTTGTCAGAATGTTTAAGTTAGTTTATTTAGTTTTAATATTTTAGGACTATTAGGTGGAATTTTTCTAATGAGTCTAATTTTCATATGTAATACAGAACAGTTGTGAGGATTTCATGATTTATAATATGCCATGGCATAATTCATTTGTGGCCATTTTTATTTCAGATATTTTATTTTTTTACTTTTTATTTATATTTCAGTTAAAAAAAATGTAATTTATAATACTAACATAAATATCCAAACCGAATCTTTTTAACACTTTTTATAATTACCGCTATAAAGTTTAGGGTCAGTAATTGTTACCCATGTTTTTAAAATAAATCGTTGTGTTCATCAAGGCTGTGTTTATTTGATCAAAAATACAGTGAAAACAGAAAACCATAATATTGGGAAATATTATTACAATTTAAACTGATTTCTATTTGAATATGTTTTAAAGTGAAATTTAAAATGAAAAGAATAATATATTTTAAAATGTAATTTAATCTTGTGATGGAAAAGCTGCATTTTCAGCATCATTACTTTATTCTTCAGTGTCTCATGATCCTTCAGAAATCATTCTAATAATCTGAGTTGATGCTCAAGAAACATTTATTATCAATTATTAATATTATTAATATTTTTGTGGAAACCATAGTTTTTGAAATGCTCTCTCTCTCTCTCTCTCTCTCTCTATATATATATAGATAGATATAGATAGATATAGATAAAGATATATATATACTGTATATCATTTATTTATTGCATAGTTTTACCTGGTGAAAATAATTTTGTGAGAAGCTTGTGAAATTGGAAACTGAATGCATGCAGGTCTAGTCTTGTCTGATCTGGTTCTGTCCCACCCATAGATCTCCCATTTCACGAGTTGTGTCGGAGTGCCAGTGCTCTGACTGGTCGCCGCTACAGGAAATGGCTGCTGGACCTGCGAAACTCTCATTCTCTGTTCAAGTCGAGTCACAGTACGCTCCTAGATCGCTTAGTGGAGGGCTACGACAGCGCTCGTCACGGGACAGGGGTCAGTCCCAGTGTCATGCGTGTGTTAATTGGTCATTTACAGCAGGGGGCGCTGCAGGACAATATTTAAGAGGCTTGTGTTCTCTTTCCCATAGATGTTTGGCGAGGCAGAGTTTGTGAAGTATAAGGAAGATCTGGCTGAACTGGCCGATGTGTAAGTTTTATTGTCTCGTTTTTGCTGTTCATCGCTCATATATATCACTTTTCTCACTGACTCTATTCCCTTTTTGTTCCCCACAGTGTCAAGACCCACTCCAGCAGCACCAGTCTAAACCAGCAGCACCAGTCAGCAGCTAAAGATCTGACCAGCTCTCCCGGCCCCTCGTCTGCCTCAACCATTCAGGTCACGTACCTGCCGTCATCCGGACAGCGCAGCAAGAGGCCCAAACACTTCCTGGAGCTCAAAAACTTTAAAGACAACTATAATACTCTAGAGAGCACACTTTAGAGGATGAAACCCTTTTGAGGAACTGTAAATTTAATTCTGAAACTGTGAAACGGATGTGGAGAATAGCCACATTTTCTAGCCATAGAAAAACTGTGAGAATAGCCTTTAAATATGAAGAGCACCAACAACGCGTCCCTTTAGCTGAGATGAGGACATTTTAACTGGAATAACTGTTCTGGCACATACACGTGGATTAAAAACAGCTGTACGGACATTCATTCTTACATTTGTTTTATACTAAAACAACCATAACTTTAGGTTTCCAAATAAGATCCTGTGTCAGAGAAGAGATGGCCGGACATCATTCTTACAGAAACTGAGTGAGAAATATATTCATTTCTGTGCTACTGATCAGATCATTGTCCTTATTTTTTAAGTGCAATTTTATTTTTTTAATTAGTTCATGTAAATGCGTGTATAAGGAGGAACAAAGTGCTTCGAGTCATGAATTGACGTGTTTTTCTGTCATGGTAACGTAGCTTAAAGAGCAATGAGAGGCTGTCTGTGTTGACTTTCACTGTATTATAAAGTCTTATCAGATCTAATAGAGTGTCTGCTTTTTCTGTACCTGCACTGCTGTGCCTTTAGGTGTCTTCAGTAACAAGACATCACTGGTTACCCTAGTGAAAATAGTATAATTAAGCACAATTTATTTGCATGTACTTTAGTAAAACTAAATGTATTTGTGGCACACTATAAATTGGTATACTTAAAGTCTGTTAAATTGGAACAACTAATTTTGTACTAAATTCATTTTAGTTGCTGAATGTATTGATTCAGCACTGCTGAATGTGTGTATTGATATGTGAGATGTATTTAATATAATTTAAATGTGACCAATTAATAAATAATAAATTTTACGTTGTTACTTTCCATGCAGTTAACGTTTCTGAATTTATTTGGCATTATAACTTTTTGTGTAATTTTTGAGGACTGGTTAAGATCATTTTAATAATTTGCTTAATAATTCATAATATTTTGACAGCACGAAGGGCTGCAGTCCACATTTCAAAGTACAACGGGCCATTAATGGGAAAAGTGTATTACAGTAGGTATTAGGAATAAATTAAAATAGTAAAAACTTCTGATCAGGTATGTGAATGTCTTTCACAATTTCAAACTGACTATATGCTGTTTTCTTATTTGTTATAATTACATATATTTACTTTTGTAATTACTTTCTATATGTATGTAAAGCTGCTTTGCAACCATGCAAAATAGTGAAACGTTCTATATAAATAAATTTGATTTGAATTAAGTAATAGCTTATCTGATATTTAAAGTGTGGTTAAATTTGAAAAGGTAAAGGTCATAATTATAAAACTTAACTTCATGATTATTTTTTTTTGAAACTCAAAACACATTTAATTTTACAGTCATGTCAGAAAGAATGTATTTATGAGATGAAATGCACATGAACATCAGCACAACTCGTAATTGTGAGCTTTGGTAACTTTGGATTTTCTTGAGAGTTTCTGAGTTAGGTGCAGAAAACATGTTTGCTTATGTCTTCAGTGTCACATGATTCTTCAGAAATCATTTTAATATGCTTATCTTATTTGTGAGACTCACATGTATTTCCATATGAAATAAACACACTGGAGTGTTTGTGACGGTGGTCAGATTCCACGGTACCTCTCTATATCATAAAATTTGATAGGTGTGTAGGTGCCATAAAACCAACCAACCATATAACCATTAACCCCATTCCCTTTTTGACACAAAAAAAAAGGCAAGACAACAACATTCATGAAACTAGTTTATTTAAATACAATTCAATACAATTAAAATTCAAGCATAACAAACCACTCGTTTTTACTACAAAAATATTATTATTACAAAAAATAAAAGATGTTACATGCTTATCTGAAGCCTTTCTAAGGAATTCACATCAAGGTTAAAGTTCATACAAAGAGAAAATATACACAAAACTATCTACAAATGTGAAGGTGGATAAACATGGTAATGGAATGCATATTTGAACACACCCTTGTCCAGAATTAAATTAATGAAGTATAAATAATCCATGCTGTGATATTATTACCTGTTCACATGGAACTACTTTGTGTTGGGCAGGTGCTCTGGCCAATCACATCAGTTTTCCAACTAGGTGCTATAAAATCAGTTTACTGAATGTTGGAAATGGCTAACTGAGCAACTGCAGCGGTTGGCTTGACTGAATAACAGGGGTCACACTGTGTTCTACTGGCCTGAACTGGCTCAGTAAAGGACAAGTGTTACATTCTTTCAATATTATGAAACACTCACAAGGCATCTTTGTTTTTCATAGAAGGCGAGTCATTGGATTCTCCCTGCTGTGTCTCTTTGGTTGAGAAAAGCGTGTAGATTAAGAATAAATATTTGTTGCAGTTTTTGTTTTAGGATAAGCATGTCATAACTCACTGTCTCCCCTTCAGTTCTTTCAGCACCGTCAGTTATCAGTGTTATTCGAGATAAACAAGGAACACTGCTGGTCCTGATCGCTTTCCCTAGCCAATGCCACAGAACGCATTTTCCAGCCTTAATTTAGATATAAATAGATACAATGAAGATATAAAAATCCTTCATCCTTCTTTACTTCATATTCCTTCAAATAAAATAATAAAATAAAACTGTTTTCCCTTCTGTTATCGTCTCTATAATTTGTCTAACTCAGAAAAAGACCCCTTAATTCCACAAGCGTTTAGCCGAGCTAATACCGAGGGAGATTACGAGAGATAAAGAGAACTCAATGAGGGTGTTTAGCAACAAAACCAGTCTGTCCATTAATATTGGGTTAAAGACATCATCTTCAGAGGGCCAGCCTCAAATAAATATCAATCTAGAATATCCATCTAGAAGCCCTTCACACTTCTTACAAAAATGAAAATGAGTTCTTTATTTTTGTTTTCTTCACTTGTCTTCATAAAAATGGATATGTTCACTTTAACAGTCCCTGTTGTGTCAAACCTACATTGATTATTCATAGTAAATAATTGTAGCAGTAACAGTAACAGACTTCTGCAATATTAGATGTATACTTGGAGAAAAGGCCTTTAGACATTAAAGCAATGGTGTGTGTCCTTTGGTGAAGGTGTGTGGTCATTTGTGCTGCTAGTATTCTCCAGCACTGATACTGGAGGATTGTGCGGTTGTCACAGCAGTGCTGTGATGTTGCTGTGGTATTGTTCATGATTTAATTTCAATGACTTTGATGAAGGGCAGACTCTTGTTGGTCTGGGTGGAAGGTCTCAGAGGCTTGCTGTGGAGGAGACATGAAGAAACTTTGAAAGTGTGTGCTTATATGTCTGTTATCAAGCATATGTGACCATTTGCATAAAATAATTTGCGTGTAGCTATCGGGATAATTTGCATGTCTTACCTGTAGACAATCTGCGCATTGGCGTCTGATGGCAGGTATGAATTTGACCTTTGACTCCCCATATAGTAATCCATCTGATCGCGCATTTGTTTGTTCTGTGAGCAAAGCACATTCACAAAGGTCAGACTTCAGGAAAGACTCATGAGATCACAGATAAAAGGTGAATTAACTGATTTCTTTTTGTATATTGTGATAGAAATGTTATTTTATTTATTAAAAAAAAAAAACCTTGGGTGCATTTTCAGCAGTAATTCATGAAATTACGATCAGATGATAGAGAAGAGAATTATAACTATGAAGAGACTCTTTTTCAAAACCAGTTCTGTGTTTTTAAAATATCAGATCTGAATGACTTATTGATTCTTTTTAGGTAATCAAAATCCAATTCCTGAATCTAAAGAGCTGCTTTTTTTCCCCAGTGAATCAAACACACACAGCTCAACCAAGACTCCAATGAAACAAACACATGCAGCTTAAATCAGTGTAGTTACTAACTTGTTCATATGACACATTATGCATTTTGTCAGTAGTATTTTATGCTCATTTATGCATTTGTGTCAGTAGTATTTTATGCTTAATATTACATTTTACCACATTTTTGTTTGTTTAATATTTGTATTTAATATATGCACTTATATACATATATACATTACTGGAGTATGTGTTACAAGAACATACTATTACGGTGTTTACTTCAGTGTGTTACTTGTGTTTCTTTGTAATTATTTGTGAAATTGCAATTTGTTGTTAAAGCCAATTAATGGATTGGACTCTGTGAAAAGTCACAAAAAGTCGTCGTAAACACCTTTTGAAAGAATTGTTAAAATGTAGTTATTATGGTTAAAAGAAAAATACTACAGTAAAAAAACTATTTATGGACCAATTAAAGGGATAGTTCACCCAAAAATGTTGTCGTCACTTATTCATGTTGTTCCAAACTTGTATGACCTTCTATCTTCTGTTGAACACAAGAGAAGATATTTTGAAGAATGTTGGTAATCAAACAGTTGATGGTAGCCATTGACTTCCATAGTAGGAACAAAAAAAAAATGCTATGGAAGTCAATGGCCACCGTCAATTGTCTGGTTACCAACATTTTTTTAAATATCTTCTGTCATGTTCAACAGAATAAAGCAACTCATACAGCTTTGGAACAACATGAGGGCGAGTAAATGATGACAACATGTTCATTTTTGGGTGAACTCTCCCTTTAAGGAACCAGAATCAGGAATTGGAACCAGAAACTGACCTCTGCCTCCAACATGGCCACCTTCTCCTCCAGCTCTCTGATCGCTCTGTCTCTCTCCTGAATCACCATGCGTGAGTTCTGAAGCTAAACGGCACAACAATGGAAAGCTGATGTTAGAAAGTGAACCTAACATGTCAAATGTTTGTATTAGAGTGTGTGTTTGTACAATGCACCTGTTCAATCATTTGCCGTAGTTTTCTCTGTTGACTCTTGAGCATGTCATCCAAGTGATGAATCTTCTCTTTCAAAATCGCATTTTCCCTTTCCACCTCTTCTAACCTGTTACATGATAAGGCGACTGTTTAGAGCAACGGCCAATTGATGTTTAAAGTAAAAAAAGACAACATTACGTGACAGAATCAGTAAGATATGTCATGACCCTCACCTCTCCCTCCCTGCATGGCCCTCCTCCCTCAGTTCGTGCAGCTGCAGGACTTCAGCTTCTTTGGTCATGAGCTGCTCTCTGAGGGAGGAGCTCTCCTGCTCCATGCCGCCCATGAGACGCTGAAGGTCTTCGATCTGCTGATCCTGCTGCTCCTTGCTGTGCTGAACCTTCTTCAGATACTCACTCTGCTCAGATAACTGCTGCTTATACTGACGCGCCTCCGCCTACAAGAACATAGACACAGACAAAAAAGAAGAGTTAAATCACAAAGCACAAAAGACACTGGAATTTTATATATTTTCTGGAATACTCAAATCTGATTGGTTAATCATAGGATTCTGTGGAGAAATATTATTTGTACAATGAGCCGTAAACTGTATATTTAATCGATGGCCCTGACAATCTCACACTTCTTATTGGGAAGTCTTCAATAAAACAGCTTGTAAACAATTTGTCACCTGATATTACATTTACCTCAGAAAAGTTATCCAATGTCCAATCCAATAAGTCATAGCTAACTCTAGAGAATATAATATCACTAAAATAGTACATTTATTATAATATATATATATATATATATATATATATATATATATGTGTGTGTGTATATGCTGTATATTTACTTATCTTTACTATTAATGATGTGTTAATGTATGTTAGAAAAAAAATCTCCTAATTCTGTCAAATACTGCCTAAAAATTCGATAATTTTACAGGCCAACAAGTTTTTGATAAAAGCGACTTATAATGATGGATTAAAAGTAAGCAGTCATCATTAATAAGATTATTGAAAAGAAAAAAGAAAAAGTAAAATTCCCATTCCCAGCCCATTCAGGATGATGCTTTGTGTCAGGGTCCTGATCACTCTATAGGGTATATTTTGCAATAATAAATGGCTGATTGTACATTATTTTTTACATGGATTTAATTTGGCAGATGATTGATTCATTATCAAAACAACCTCTTTTGTCGACAGAGGGAGTTTCAGGAAGTTGAAAAAGTATAAAAGTTTCAATCTGTTTAATTTTTAAGTATAGTTCTGACATCAGCTATTTGCTTAACACTGAAATCCTTAAGATGCAAGCAGTAGCCGATTACGAAACAGAACATCATCATGAAAGAATGTGCGATCTCACCCCTGTTCTTTCCCAACCTGGATCTGATCCAGTTGACCAGAGGGAATGTCTGGCACAGTATTAGTACAACTGAACTCTCACCTTCTCTGAGGACAGTCTAACAAAAGTTCCTTTGAATGCTCTATATATGATTAATAACATTAGAATCCTTGTACACAATGAAAGAAACAAATGCTAAAAAGTGGAAGTGACTAACCAGCAGTTGTTCTCTATCCTCCTGGTGTTTTTTCTCTGCGTCTTGGAGTTGAGCATATAGACGCTTACTGGCCTCCCTCATCTTCTCTTTTTCCTGCTCATCCACACTATCCTGGAGAGACAGAATATAGCAGCAAAATGTTAATGAAAACAATCTGGAATTTGCTTGGTGACAGTCGAGTTTGTTTGTATGTGTGTTCATGTACTTGTTACATGTGTCTTGCATTAGTTGCGCAACAGTGGTTTAAGCAATAAAAAAAAAAATAGTAGCAAACGGTGCTTAATTATAAACCAAATCACACAGTCACACAAACAAAATATATGTCATTAAAAAATATTTCCATTTAAACACACCCACATCTCTCCCAGCAGTATTTATAGACATGCTTGCGAGAGGACAATGTAAGTTCGAGAGAAAGAGGGAGGGATCTTCTCTGTACGTGCGTCAACAGGGTGTGTGTTCAAAAAGTAAAACACTGACGTATGCTGTCATAGCTCAGCTTTTCCACCCATATTCCTGCTCTAACTACCCAGACACACACATCCCACTGGGAGGCTAATCCGCACTATTCATTACTAAAAAGAATCTGCTGCCGCCACATTTAGTTTCATCAAGCAACAAAAGACAAGAATGTGAAGAATGTGAGAAACGTTAAAACCTGTTGAACAAATACCAGCGATTAGGGAGAACCAAAGATAATTATTGCAGGTGGCTTAACATGTTTCCCGAGCTGTGCGTTTTTGCGTGGTTTCCTTGGTGATTAATTCTTCACTAGCTCCTGGATAACACAAACACTAACGGGTGTTTACCGCTGCAGGTTTGTTGATGTGCTTTGTACTAACAGATTGCGTAATTTGTTAATGAAGGTGTGAATAAGCAATTACATAAATGAAAAAAAAAAAAACTATTACCCAAAGGATACAGATTTTACTCACAGCACATTATATAACATGACTGCTCTGAAGCACGCTGGTCATTACAAACAGACGAAGAGTATTTACATCTGAGGTGGTTCATAAATCATGTTTTGCTTTAAATCTAATAATGTCAGCAGGTTTATATGAGGGTTAGGTTTGGGTTTAGGGGAATAAAAAAATGAGGGATGCACAGATAACATTCTTAGCGATATCGATAACCTGAAAATTAAAAAAAGTATGATAACCAATAAATGGCAGATGTTAAATTTTGATTCTATTTTGTCTAAATGAATTAAAAATAAAACACTAAAAGCTAAAATCAGTTGTATTTAATTCTGAAAGTGAATTTAGGGCCCCGTTTACACGTACATGGTTATTTTGAAAAACGGAGACATTTCGTTTGTGCTCTTCGTTTACACGCAAACGGAGAATTCGCCTCTGAAAACGATTCTTTCTAAAAACTCCGGAAAACTCTGGAGATTTTGAAAACTTTGTTTGCACGTTTGCATGTAAACTGAGAAAAACGGAATTTCAGGCAGCCGACGTCACAGTATGTGACAGAACTTGCACCTGCGTCAAAAGTGTGACCTATGTTTACATTTTCATTTGGCTATGGTGATCATGGATGCATTCAGAGTAGCAGTCGCATTTATGTTGGTGCAAACCCTTTTCGTCTGTTTGCATTTGCAAATACAGCTGCTCTATTATGTCGAGGAGCAGAGACAAATGAGTGCTCGGAGGTCAGCAATTTTGCAACAACTTCTCTAACTTCTGCTAACGTGGGCTTGAGCTTCTCGTTACACTGCCACCTACAGGTTTGGCATGCTCTTGACGGCATATATACACGGGTTTGTGTAAACGAACACTTTTCTGAAAACTGACAGGTGTGCACAATGTTATTTTTGAAAACGGAAAGGGGGAAATGTCCGTTTATGAAAATAGCTGAATAGCACGTGTAAACGTAGCCTAGGCATCACAATATAACAATGTTCTGTATGAAAAATGCATATTCATTTAGATATTTGCTGAACATTGCTTAGGTGTTTTGTTTTTTATGATTGAATGATAATTAAAATATAAAAATAGTGGAAATAAGCATGCACAATTACATATATAATAACCTGTGTGTGTGTGTGTGTGTGTGTGTGTGTGTGTGTGTGTGTGTGTGTGTGTGTGTGTTTGTGTTTGTGTGTGTGTGTACAAAGCAACAGGGCACATAAAACTCTCACCTGTCTCTCTAAGCCGTTCAGGGTCTGTGTAAGTACTGAATGAGTGCCATTAAGTTTTCTGGGACCAGTACCAGAGAACACCAGCTGAGGGTGAGAAAATGAGAGTTAGTTAACATTTTATTGTTAATCTAGCTTCAAAGAATATGTATATCTGCAGATTGATGTGATTTCTTGTCTCACCTTGTGTTCTGTTCTGTGACTTTTAGCTGCCATCTGCTCTCTGAGGTTCTTTAGACAATATCTCACCTGCACACAGTACAACACTGTTAAAACACGTTCTGAAGACAGCCAAACATAGAAAAGTGGGAAATGATACTGAGGATTTTTGCTCTCACCTCCTGTATTTGTGAAACTTCCTCTGAAAGCATCTTTAGACTCTGTTGGTGTCTGACTTGTGCTTCTTTGCGGTCTTCAAGGTATACCTGACAAGTAAACCCAAAGACTTTAGAAAACATAAGCACATAAGCATTGACATAAGCACTGATTTCAACAAGTGCCTGAATAAAATTTTAGTCTAATTCTGCCTCATCTAGTTTAGGCAGAACTACAAATTTAATTATAGTTTTACATCACAGGTCAAACTTCCAAATGTACATGATCCATAATTAAAATTTAAAGACACACCCACCTTGATGACCTCACCCTGGTCCTCAGACGGCTTGATAAGATCAGTCTTCAGAGGCTGCCTCTCATAGGTTGGTTGTACCAAGGCAAAAGCTCTGCCAACTGGCTAGAATGACATGACAAATACATATTAAATGCCAATAGTATATGCATAGTATGTCTATTAACTGCTCTTTTATGTCTTGCGACACTAAATAAAATATCTTAATTGTCTAGAATTTACATTGTCATTCAGTTAAATACTGTCAAACTTTTTCAGAATCAAAACTTTACATTTGCATGTCTTTGCAGAAAACAAGGGACCTTTTGCAGAAAACCCCTTTCTAAATGCGAAGTATAAATAACTCTGACACACAAAGGGTAGCAGGAAACCCCTAAAGAGCAAGAATGGACGCAGATGTGGGAAAAAGAACATGGAAAGTTACGCAATTTCTGGAATCTGAAACAATGAGCCTCTGGTCCTACAAGAACGTCCCCCTGGAACACAGCCACATGTTCCTTATGTTTATAGAGCTTTGGCAGATAGACAGAGAAAGAGAAACAGACCAAAGAGAATGTGCGTGTGTGGGGGGAGGGAGGAGATACGGGGTTGGGGGAGTGTAATTCCACTGAAGTTAATCGGAACTGATTCCACAGAATCACTATCACAGCATAACCAGAAATAATCAGACCATAAACAACAGTAGAAATACTTAACCATAAGCATACAATACACAATTAGAAAACATCAAAACATGCTAATTGTATCTGATGTGATCTAAATCTAAATGTACATAAATATGTATAAACATAAGCATAAATATTGGACAGCAGATTAAGTCAGGCTCAATAATTGTCAAGTAACCTTCATTTATATAGCGCTTTTAACAATATAGATTGTTTCAAAGCAGCTTTACAGTGATAATAGGAAATTAAAGTACCTGAGATTGTTTTGGCTTTACAGCAGCTCTAGAATAATGTTATTGTCCAGCTAAAGTTAGTTTTAGCTGGACTAATACTAAAGTAATACTAACTACTGTTCTGGTATTATAGTGGAACATTCTGGTATAACTTCAGCTATAAAGCATAAATATCAGAGATTCAAAGCAGAAAGGGTTTCAAACAGGCACTTATTCATTCTTATAAAACCTTCCCAGAATCAGAAACAGAACATTTCACTCAGTCAAATATATTTTAAAATCCTACATAAATGATCAAATAAAAACTTGAATTTGAATTTGACATCTGCAAATGTCACTACCAGATCATCTACCGCTCATCTATTTACTACATGTGAAACAGAAAGAAACAGATATTTACCTTCTCTGTGGTGGGCTGCTGCTGCTGGTTCTGCTCCTGCTCGTGGAGAGTCAGTCTGAGTCTTCTGTGCCCGTTCTGAATAATGACATGAAGAGAAGCACAAATGTGAGTGAGGGATGCAACAAAGAGACCGTTATAGAGAGGGAAAGGGTGGGAGCTGTATGGATGAGGGGAACATGTGGGGAGGAGAAACTGAGTAATGCCCTCCGAGAGAGAGAGACTGACTGGAGGCCAGTGGCCCATTAAAGTTTGGCATGAAGGTCTGCGGTTACTCAATGTGAAAGAAAAAAAGCGAAAGCGAAAGGCATTTACAGTCCAGTCTCTAGGATATATACAAAATCTGATTTGATTCATTCCCCAGCTTCTGGAAAATTCTTGAGCCTTGCAGGCTTTGCCAAAACTTTGTATTTGAATGTAAATTTAAATCGTCACAAAAATGGAGGCGGGATGCCACAAATCTAAACGGAACAATGCACTCCAGCGCAGAACGGAATATCCCCATGACAACCCAGACACCCATCGACAACATAAACCATGTCTGACACAGGAAGAGGCAAAGCAGAGACTATAAAGCTTTGGCAACAACACAAACAGATCAGAGGAAACACTCGAACACAACATACGATAACATTCACTTAACCAAATTAAGAGATATTGAAGTTAGCCTGTTATAATAACTGTATATGGTATTCAGGAACATAATCTGATCAAATAAATAAAACAATGATGAGTGGAAAAATTAAACCAACCACAGATGGATGGATAAATGTTTGTGTGTGTGTGTGTGTCCATGCATGAATCCGGAAAAGTCTGCTGAGTGAGTCATGGAGGGACGAAATGTCCTGAAAGAGAGTGTGTGGCAGACAGCATGCACAAACTGTGACATATTTATCAAATATGAATGAAACGGGCCTGAACTGACTGTGAAATTGTCCATGGTCATTACTGGGGTGAAGATCAAGTGGCTAAAAAGTCTGAACAAAGGTGAAGCAGGACATTACACGTTCACACAATACACATTCCAGTCACACTCTATTAGATTAGACGTGATTCATATTTACGGTCATTAGGGCAGTTGTTATTTAAGTAATATAGGAGGCAATAGAATGGTTGACTAAATGACAAGGAATATGAAAATAGGAGGAGACATGAGTGAATGGGGTATAATAGGAGATGACTGTTACAGTGCAGTTGACATCATAGAGAGTTCACTATAATAGTACAAAATGTACAGGGATGATAGTGATAGGCAATAACGTGACAGAATATGAGATACAAATTGAATAGGCTAGAAAATTCTTTTTTTTACTTTGATCAGGGACTGACTCAAGCTGATACAGCTCTATCTATCCAAGTTATTTTACTTCCAAATCAGTGTCTGACACTAAGGAAGAGGCTATATTGAACACTATATTGACTCTGAACATGTGGTCAATTTTATGGCAACCAACTCAAGGGAACAGGACATGTGTGGTTACAAAATTATGTTTGACAGATGCAGATCAAATAGCTGCGGCTGACCAACTTTTCATGAGAAATCATCAAAATCATGAGAAAACATATTTTGTTATGTCAAGATCAGGAGAAAAAAATAGTCTTGGTGGCAGAAAAAGCTTCCAGTTCACAGAAACAGCAACAGTAAAAAGATAAATACTGATAGTAAAATAATGTACAGACCTCCAAAGTTCAGCTGTTACACAATATGTACTATATGACATACATGTTTTATCACAGTATGATGATAGAGTATTGTATCCTGTATGTGAAAAAGACCTCAGACAACAAACTAACAATAGCATGATGCTATGCAGATCAACAAACCACAACAACACACTCAACAGTTGAAATTTTGGTTGATTACAAAGGACCTTATGGTCAAAAACATTCCATGTAAGGCTGGAAGTTACACACTGTTGTATTACATGTCATCAAGAGGGATTTCATAGTGATGCAAGCTTGCGAAGGCAGGCTGTCCAAGTAAAAAAAAAAAAAAAAAAGATCTATTATTACTACTATTATTGTAATGCTTACTAAATCACTAGACAAAACACAGCCACACCTCGACCCACCAGGCCAAAACAACACATTTATCATAATCCCATAAACAAAACAAAACAATAATTACACTACCAGGATGATCGGCAGAAAAGACGGAAGGCAACCGAATAGTCAGTATCGACAAAACAATGACAAAAAAATCCACAAAAGTTTGTTTAGGACTGTAAACAAACTCATAATAATGAATTATGCATTAATATATTTACCTGTGGTTGGCTACTATCGCAGGAACGTACCGCAACTGTGTGCGAATTGGGTGTTTCCATAAAAGGCAAAGCAGCATTTAGAGTCAAGACAGCCAAGTTCAACACCACACCTCAACCCAAGAAAGCAACAAATACACTCAACACACACACCTGCAAGATGACACGCAACCGGCACAAAATTATCACGCCTGTAATGGGAGAGGATTAAAAAAATCTACGTGCAAAGGAGTTTGTGAGGATTCTGCTCGAGGCATCAGAACAACAGGCTATTCATTACAACATAGCGCCACATACAACAACTCTTCTATACCAGAACATAGCTCATTTGAATGGACACAAATACACACACACAAAGCCTCTGGCTGAGCAAACACTGTCACACAGGAATGATCATTATTCAGAGATTATATAACAGCTCTGTGAGATTTGCACATTTTGTGTACCAAAGAAATCGAGCAAAACAGAGAGGTGGTGGCACCCAGGTATTAGGAAAGCAAACAGACGATTAATAACAGATGGAGAGAGAGTGCAATGGCGTTTGTTCACTGAAAATCAAACCAGGTCAGAGTGAAACCTGAACGCAGGTGTGAGGTACAAAGGGGAGAGAGACACACAGGACATAGAGAAAGGGATGGGTGATGAAGAGAGGGAAAATCGAGAGATTGTTATAGAGCCGTGAGTGGAATGTGTTATTGGATACAGGCCTCTGGACCCCTCAAAGAGACAGACAAAAGACTTGGCTAATCACACAAGCTTTTTTCGCCGGTAAGATGTAAAGGTCACGCGAGAAATCTGAATAGCTGCTGAAACCTGAGACTGTACAATAGACAATGGTGACTTTACACAAACACTGAATCTGAGTGAACTGAAACATTAATAATGACATCATAAATCTTAATTGTTAGAACAGGAAAAACTGGGATAGCCTACATTTCTAATAAAATATTTAAGTTTATGAAAGTAAATATAAAGGTTATGAAATGCCAAATATCATTAAATGAATAAATTAGAAAACAAAATAGCTGGTTTAAAATGGAAGTGTGCACTTAAATGTTGTTCAAAATGTGTTGCTATATCAAAAAAAAGTGCTGGGCTCTTCTTTATGTTGTTATATTAAGTTTTATTTTGTTATATCAATATTCAATAAAATGAGATATTTGTTTTCTATCCTTTTAGTGCCATTGCACATTAACTCTGATAATCAATAAATAAGTTTACATTAGTAATAAACAAATGAGTTAACGACAAACCTTAATATTCAATATGGTTCAAATTCAGTGTTGACAAGACAGAACAAAACACAATATAATTTAATGACAATGTTCTGTGGAACTTTGTCACCTCAAGGCAACACAGCAAGCCAACTTTTCACATGAGTGCAAAGTACATATTTGTTGCTACTGTACTGTATATCACCCTAATGACTATCATGCAACCTGCTTCATAATGCGAACTTGATGAGAGAGGCATAATTTGTCCTTTCAGTCACATAAAGAGTGAGTAAATACAAGTTAGAAGTAAAATATTTGTTGTTTGACTCCTAAACCTATGCCAAATGTGAACGAGGCATTTATTGAGGGAGCGGTAAATGAGAGAGAAAGTAAATATACAGACCCAGAAGGTTGAATTAAGTTTTTTTTTTTTTTTAAGGGAAACACGTTACATAACCATGGCCTTTCAAGGTCATCCGGCTAAACTTGCAAAAACAATACCTACAAAAGAGCTTTTGTTGGTTTTCACTCCACATGAAAAAGTGAAAACATTTATTTTGATTTGTTTGCCTTTTCTTTTCCAAATCATTTTTAAAATAAGATAAAGAATAAAAGTGAAAAATGAAAGTAACTTTAAAAATGTAAAAAAGTTGTCACCCTAATCTACTGGAGAACTACATGAAATCATTAAAAGTCCTTTCAGAAGAGAGTCTTTAAGCATGTGACTCTAAAGAATGCATCTCAAATGGTCTTTGACCTTGTAATGCTTGACGAGTTGAGAAAGCGGTGCATGATGTTCTGTTTTCATATTTGCAAACGGAATAAATGCAAAAACTGTAGCTGCTGAAAAACATAGCTACAATACGGTGCTTTAAATCAGACAAGTCAGAGTGAATGGCCATCACAATCAAAAAAAGGAAGGAAGCCTGCCGCAATCAAGCAAATACTTGAGCCTTATCTTTCTTCCTGCTTCTAGCACAGACCTTTCCATTTTATAGCCTATATTCTGTGGAACATAGCCTATATTCTGTGGAACAAAAAGAGGCCATAAAAAATAAGGGCACAAGGCTGCCCAGCAACACTCCTGAGATCAAGTTAATAATCATCTAATTCTTCATAACTCTTTATATACAGAACTTTATATACTGGTGATTGAACAGACACAGATACAGCTGGCATTTGACTTAACTATCCTCCATGTTGGCAGAAATTCCTCTCACAGGTTATTAGTGAAACCAAATATCAAGTAAGTGACATTAAACCTGATTAAGCATCTGTTGTGCACACAGAGAAGGGCAAGTGGAGGTAAAGGAGGATTAGTGCAGTTTGCCACTATACTGTTAATCAATAAAGAGTCGCACTTAGATATTTTGGTTTACAAACTTAATTTTGACGATATAAATGAATGAATGAAGCACTAAACCAAATAAGTGATAGAAAATTTCTAAACCAGGAACACAGAGCAGGAAGAAATGCCTCACTGGGGATCAAAGTTCTCTTTTATGAGTAGCCTAGCTAGCCTATGTTGAGAAAATGATTTTTGAAAAAAAAAAAAAAAAAAAAAAAAAATACCGTCAGGCTGTGTAAACATTTTCCCTTAAACCTTACTGGTAGATTTATTTATTTTATTTTAGGCCTACTACATTTTTACTCATGCTTATTCATACAAGAAGACTGTGTAGATAGCCTATTCAGACCTGTGCAAAGATATGCAGATACATTTAAATAAAACACACAAACAAACGAACACATTTGATGTTCTATCGCTATATTAGACAATAGTGAATAAATTGGTAGCCTACATACCATTCTGTCATCCCATCTGATTTCATCAAATGTGCACATACTCCCCATTCGATTCATTTTAGCTGAATGTTTCTACACTAAAAAGACAATAGTGCTTCAGTAAATAAAGTAAAATAACAGCAGAAGTTGAATATCTCCCTGCGCGCGCGAGCTCGACAGTGTTGTGTTTTGTTCTGAGGTCGTCCGATACGCTGAATAATAAATAGCCTCGGTGCAGGTCTAACCGCGAGCTGAACGGTTTTGACAGACACTCCCCTCCTCCTTCTCACAGGTTTTACGGGTCGTTAACACGTCAGAGTGAAAACTGTCGTGTGACCTCATTGCTTCGGCATCTCTCCAGCGTTTGTTTCGCCTCAGCCTGCGGAAACAGTGTCATGTTGGGGTGTTTCACCTGAGCGACACGATATCATCGCTCTGTCCTGAGGATACGAAAAATTAAGCAATAGGATTCGACATAAATCTACAAAGTTACTCGGTTTCTTCAGAGTGATAGCTGGGAAATGACAGGCCATACGATAGAAAAAGCCTGCTGAAAGCAAAAGAAAAGTGGGAGGACGTTAAGAAATGTGACTGCATACACTACTCAAGATCACATAAATTTCACAGTTGAATTTTAAATTGTATCTATTCTGCCTGTACTAGTAGGTTACATGTAAAGCTGGTCTCATTAATAATAATAATAACAACAACAACAAGATAAAAGAAATGAAAGAAAATAATATTTTTATTGTCTCAATTTAGATCTCCATATGGAAAAATTAATTTAGCCTTAAAATTAAATAAATATAATAAACAATCAAATAAATATTTAGAATAATTAAAAATGTGTAATATAATGCGAGGTGAGGAAGAGTCAACCTCAAGTGAGGTAACCAAACTCATGAGTAACAGATAACATTCACCTCAATCCTATCTTAAAGTCTTCCTATATAATTTGATGCGTCACTCTGTAATTATTGAATGCACACTGGAAGTACATATTTAACAAGTTTGCATCATCGTGGTCCAGACAAGACACAACTGGTATAATGTAGTTTGATAAGCAGTTTTAGCTCAGACATGCAACATAATAGCCTACCAAAGAGGGAATAGCTTCAGTCATATAATAATGAACAACTATAGAAAATCCAAATGTCTCCATTTGTATCCCTGTATTTATATGCCTGTGTCATTCTTTAAGTCTGTTAAATTGTGTATTGCAATAAAAACATAATAAATGAGATAATGCAGAGAAAAGAAAAAAAAATCCAAGAGCCATTATACAAAATGTGCGACCCCTGTTATCAAAGTTTTCTCCTAGCGGCACTGAATTAAATAAATAAAACTTTGTCCTATGTCATTGTTTAGGGGATAATTCAAAAAATGTCACCACTCTTACCTTGATTTTGTAAACAATTGAACTAAAGTAGATTATAGAAATATAATTATTAAATTATAGCATTGCCTTCGAGCACAAGACTTGTAATAATGTCAAATTGAATTTTGAAAAACTGTCAAACCTGTTACATCTCTTAGGATATAAACATGTCTGGAAAAGGCACCCACGGTGATGGCAAAGACTCTCAAAGTAATATAAAAGTAACAGAGAAGGACACTTGAGTCAGTTTGTTGCAGTTCCAATTAAGTGAATATTGTGTTTAAATGCAGCACGGTCTTCTGTCCATGGCTGTAATTGTATGTACATTGAAATTGTTTTATTTGTTAAATTATATATATATAAAAAAAGCATTTTCATTGTAATAGTCATTCATGAACATTTGCCGGAGGCATTACACTCACAAACCTGACCCTTCCTTTTAAAAATTTCAGCAATGTGTAAATAGCAATAGTGTGACAGTTGATATTAAGCAATGATTTCCATATTGGGATGGATCAGTGATACGCTGCGTGTGTGTTTGTGTGTGAAGGGTGTGGATTTGACTCTTTGTGAACTACTTCTGGTATACCAAATGATGGTTTTAGATGGTTTCACATGAAAGTGATGATGAAATCTTAATGTGCAACCTGTCCAGATTTCTTAAAAAAAATAATTAAACTAATACACGATAAGGTGACATTAATAACATGGAAAACCACAATAAGCTTTTCACAAGAACTGAACCCAACCCATATACTGTTAATTCTTAAATGTGTTTAATGTAGGATCTGATGAATTTACCTTCCACTCTTCATATATATATATATATTAAAAAAAAAACACTTGATAAACCAGCTGCTATGATGACACTGGAATCTAGAATGTCTATTTATGTCTTCAACTCTCTAATTCTTGCATCAGTTATAAAATCATCAGTTTGTATCATGCTATGACTGTCCTTCACAAAACAATTCTCAGTCAGACAGTGTGGTAATAAAAAATGGCTGATAGTTGTCTTGACCATCTTTAAGTTGAATTTGAAAAAACTAGGGATTTAAAAACTAATGACAACATAACAGTTTCACATAAGAGGATTCAAAAACAATAAAACAAAATCATAGTGAGTGTCACCCAAAACTTGTTTGTACATGTATGACAGATTTTCCCCTTTATTATAATTAGCGACTAATTTACCAAATTAGGAATTACAAAGACGGTCATGTCAAAAAACATTAAAAAGCCTCACAATTATTAATTTCACAATGTTCAAATTTCATACATGTGATGGTTTACAATACATTCTGGAGCTTCTGCTTGTTCAGCTACAACTGTTGGGAGATAAAGTTCAAAAATTCATTTTGACCACCTGCAATTATTTAAGTTTTTTTAATGTGTTGTTTGAACTGATAACTCATTTTCATTTTACACTTTTTTTCATATACAATTAATGATATAAATAATACTTTGTGGTAACTTACAGCTGGTCATGGTTCCTGTGCTTCGTTCCACTAAAGAATACAATGGGTCATCAATCCCTGTCAGAAAAAAGAAAAAAAGACACAAAAAAAAGACTGTCATCAGTTACATGTTTTATATGTCTTCTAAACATTTTACAACAAATGTCACTTACCTTCTGCAGTTTGGGAATAATATACAGAGAACCGGCAATTTGATGTTGCTACAAAAGATGAAAAAGGTACTTTACCATCTGGTCAACTTCAACCATCATTCTATAGTACAAAAGTTACAATATTTTAAAATGTATTTTCTTTACAACATGGAATACATTGTTGATTCTGATTTGTTACACTTTAATGCATTGTTATATTATATTATATTATATATATCTTTAATTATGTTTTGGAGAGATATGTCTTCTCTATTTATCTAACAATTTCTTCTCTCTTGTGACTATATTACATAATCAGGTGATTGTCACATGACTTACAATTGCTGCATAAAATGACTCAGAGTGTGTTTGCTACCCACACCCCGATGAAGGCTCATTAGCCGAAATGCGTCGATATGAGGCCATGATGAAATAAAGGCTTTTTATATACATTTACTTAAACTCTCGAGTACCTTGGTTTGATACATTTTTATGAGTCAAATTATCCTGCATCCAAAGAGCACCGGGATACGGATTGTACACCCCTTGCAGAGCTTTTTTTGCACTCTTAACATTACCATCTTAACATTCAGGCTGCATTTCACTTCTCATTGCAACACAACCTCATCAATCATCTAAACACACCCATAAGACTTAAAATCGTCTAAATCTTTATACATTTAGCATTTAACATTCCCTTACTGACACACTGACATACTAATATCACATCTTACAATTGCAGAAGGAACATCTACTTTTAAAATCACTAATTTGAAGGAAAACATCTGCAAAACCAGCAAATGTTTGAGGGTTTGCAGTGTAAGTTAGCTGATCCTGGTTTCTGTTTGAATAACTGCTCAGTTAGTCAAGGATAAATATATAACAGGAAGTATTATATAAACATATAAACTCTGTTCTGATGACAATATCAGTCATCACTTCCTTTCTCCTTTTCAATAAGCCATTGCTATGACAGTGACAATTCAACAGTGTTAACTCCATTTTTTTTGTAAATTTGGAGTGCTGTCAATACAGAGAACAACGACAAAAATCGGTGTTGCCTACACCTTGTTATCCTCTTTTTAAAATTTGCACACTGTTGACTTCAATGGGGCAAGTTTTAAACCTGCTTTTAGCCTCTTAACATCCTTGATGTGTCATTACAAGTGCCCAGCCATGTGAGTGATTCCTTCAGAGTGAACGCGGGTGAATCTGACTGCAGTAGATGTGAAAGATATGAATAAAAATGATGTTAATTCAGCCAGCGCACATACCTGTATTTTCTTCCTGTTTTCGGTCGAAGTCCACAGTAATCGATTGTCGAGTTGACGCGCGTGATCATAGGTAACACTAACCTATGCGCGTGAACTCTACAATCGATTACTGTGGACTCCAAATTTACAAAAAAATTAGCTCAATGTTAAAATTGACCGGAGTTCTCCTTTAAACTTTTCAGAACTACAGTTGAGGACTTACTTTGTCTGTTGAACTTGCTCCTTCGTTTTTTGAAATAAAGAATCACACATATGATCAGTGTAATGAGGACACACAGAGACACTATTGTGACCATCACTAGTAATGTCAGATTAGTTGTCACTTCTGAACTCGCATCAATGTTGTCTTCAGTCTGGACAACAGAACTGTCAGCTGAGGTTGACACAAAAAAGAGCATATTAAATATCGGTTTAATTAGGATATTTTGATCACACACACACACACACACACACACACACACACACACACACACACACACACACACACACACACACACACACACACACACACACACACACACACACACAATATAGGTGCTTGTCTTACCTGGACAGGTAGAACAAGTTGTGGAGAGTGTTTCCAGTTTGGTTGTCGAATGAGAGATCCCATAATCTATAATTCAATTTCAAACATTTTACGTTAAAAAAATTATCTAAAAATTAGGGTTAGATTTAGCATTCCTTTTATAAACACAGCAGCCTATAATAGTAATTATTTTTGTCTTTTTAGGGTCTTCGTTAATGTTAATAACATTCTCGGAAGATATTTAGACAAAAATACAAATGTTAACCCATTTGTCTTACAAAGTAGACTGTCTCAGTTTGTGCATAAGCGGTGAGGATTTTTCAGTGGCTCTTTCTGCATATTATTATTATGCCAGTAGGTGGCGACAAGTGATTCTTTGAATTATTCACACAAATAATTAGTTTAAACTGATTCATTTTGGAATCTGTTGCTCAGTGATGCAATGGTTCATTCTGCTTTGAGCTTGTTTGGCACTATTTTCATTGGTGGAGCAAAATTATACCACCTGGCCTTTTTGTTTTTAAAATTTTAGTTAGTAAAATCTAAATTAACTTGTTTATTGATTTGTCATGTAAAAGCAACATCACGGCCGTGGCATTGATATAAATGTTAGCGTGGCTGTGTTATTCGGAACAACAGCACTTGCCTGCATGATATTGATTAATTAGATTAAATTCTAAAATTTTGGATTGAAAACACACCTTTCATGACCAGCTTCACCTCATAGCAGTTTTTTTCACTCACTCTGCACCGATACCATGATCCATCAGTGTTTACTGCATCCCGTATAAGCAGAGATCCATTCTTTAGTATTCTCGCTCTCTCATACAGAGGCTTCGGGTCTCTCTCTGTGCTGTATGAGGGCTTGTGTGGAGGGGGATATTGGGCTATCTTTATTGATTGGTAGCCAATAACGATTGTCCAAGTTACTTGATCAGTTTTGTTTTGCAGTGGATGTTTAAAGCATGGCAGCAACACTGACGTCTTTGGCGTTGCATGAACAGAGTCCAAAGTTTTACACTCTGAAACCAGAGAAACACATTAGCATTCATATTATATATGTAAATGGCTCTCCAATGAGGATTATTAGCTTGATTGAAAAAATTGCATTCTTACTTATGACCCTCAGGTTAAACTGAGTAGCTTTAAGGCAGTCCCCATCTTTGTAGACCTGACATTCATAATGACCTTGATCAGATAAACTGATGTCTTTCAGGTAAAGTGTAACATTTTCAGCATCCTTTCTCACAGACCATCTCTGATGGTCTAATGCTGAAGAGTTGTCTGAATACTTAAAGATATCTTTAACCGGGTCGGTTCTGCGTAGTTTCACTGTCAGAGACTCCAGCGGGTGGGTTGTGGTTAGGCAAGAAATAAACATATTGTCACCCTGAAGAGAGTTTATGTTTAACTGATGGACCTGCTCGCATGGTCTCGCTGTCTGAGCTAAAGGGAAATTAAAAAGAGAAACGACACATCCTGAGAGAACTGATTCATGCATAGGAAACCACCACAGGGTTTATAGTAAAAAAAATTCATTTTCTGAAATGATCCTTTTGATTGCCAGGGTATAAAAATCCATAAATCAACTTGGAAACACTTTACAATATAGTTCCATTTGTTAACTACATTTGTTAACATGAACCAACAATGAAAAATACTTCTAAAGTAATTATTAAAATTAGTAAACGATCATTTAAACATTTACTAATACATAAAAAAAGAATTTTTTAAGTTATTTCTGTTAATATTACTTAATGGACCAGAGGTAACAATGAAAATATGTTTTTTTTTTTAATCAACTATCATTAATAAAGATGAATAAATACTGCAACAAATGTATAGCTCATTGTTAATGTTAGATAACGCATTAACTAATGCTAACTTTTAGAACCTAATTGTAAACTTTTAGATCAGTTTTATATAAATGTATTGTTTGGGTAAGTCTTTGCACACCAAACAATGTTTATAAAAAAAATAAATAAAGACTGTCCTCAGTAAATAATTTTCTTGCTTTAAATGTTTACATACTAGAACAGAAGCTGTTTGTGAGCACAAATAAAATTTCCAAACAATTAACCATTATATAGCCTGAATGACACTGATCATATGCATGTCACACCTATGCTGCCTTTACACACCCAATTGATATTATGCATATCTCTATGTTTTCATATTTATATGTTGGTAAAAGGAATTTTACTTCATATAATGACACTTACCTTTGCATTCCAATAAAGCTGATATTAGAAGATAAAGAATTTGGAAATATGAAAGCTGAAATCTCCTCATCATACACAGATGCTCACTGCAAGACAGCTGAACTCTATATGAGCAAAGGCCACATCATTTCACTTTAGCAGAGCTGTTTTCAGTTACTCTATTTTTAGTGCGGAAGTAAATAAGATATAATTGTGTGCTCATATAGAGGCCTTCAGTGAGAGTCTGTGTGTGATAGGGAATTTTGCTTGCAGAAAAAAATACAAACCTTTGATTTAATCAGTGCTTGATGCACATTCTATTTTAAATAAATAATACAATGTATATAAATCATTCTCATTTACTTTGGGACAAGAACTGTTGAAAAAAAGGTTTTGTAGTGGTGCACAGATAAAGTTTTGTAGATATAGATGAGAAAAGGCAGCCTGTCTGTCCAGTACAGGATTATCAGAAAACTACTGTATGCACTGTAGGAAATGAGTTACTTCAGTTACTTTACATTAATCTACTTTGATATTATACATCTAAGTAAACAACAATACACCATAGGCTGGTAAACTAAGAGCAAATCAAATGAATTAATGTAATTGTTTTTTTTTAGGCGTGATGGAACACAAACATTTATCTTGTTTCTTAAGCTGTCAGTTAACAAGTAACATTTTGGTGGAAACAGAAAACTGGTTGTGCTTTCATCTGAAAAATACACAGTTGCATAACAAAAGACAGAATTCCACAGTACAATTGATTCAGAACTGCTCTGCTATTTTATAACGCTAAATGACATTTGCTACAGGTAAATTCTCAATGAACTTGAAGCTAAATTTTTAAGTTCATTGTTTGTATGGAAATGTAGTAATTGAAGTAACTGAAATATAAATGTCTTTCTTGTGATTATGCATAAAAGAGTTTATAGTTTAGATGTCCTGACAGACCACAACCAGCTTACTGCAGAAAAGCTGAATATGAGCACAAGCCACAAGACCTTTTACCTTCACACAGTTGGTTTCAAAGTGTGAAGGCAGGAAATGTGATCTGTGCAAAATGTCAGAGAATATGCAATTTTGCACACATTTCTACCAGAAATGATATCACAATAACATTTATTAATTAATAGACCAGAAAATGAAAACAGAAATATTGGATGGTAAAGTTATTTGGCGCAGGCCCCGTCCGTAACTCAGATTCGGAGGGTAACAGACTCTGCATATCCTGCCTGAAGATGAAGGCAGGGGCGCAGCCGACCCCCGGGGAGGAATGGACAGGAGCCAGCCTGGTGGTGGTGGGGAGGATGGAGGTGGATGTTTGCGTCATCATCTGTGAACTCAAACATTTGTAAGTAACAATCTTTTATACTCCAAATATTAGATAGTGATTGGATAGACCAGAAAGTAATGATTGACGTAACATTGAGTCTTCCTGGCAGAACTTTACGCTAAAGCTTTCATTTCAAATCACTGAATCAATTTGCTAAATTAGTTGTTACTATAAAACAATATAATAGTGCAAATATTTTTTTCAACATACTTCTAGATATAATCTACAGCTAGTTGGTGGGAATTTTATTTGGATCAGAAAGAAAGAAAAAAAAATAATTGGGGAGAGGGAAGTCAGTAAATTACGAGCATACTGTATATAAATTGAGTACAATAAAACAAAGTTACAAATAAAGTAAGGTCTAACTGTAGTATTCAGGTGCAGAAATGTAATAATAGGCCTAATTGTAGAAAAACGTACAAAAAACTTACGTGTAAAAATAACACTATTGTCACATTCACCGTCTTCTTCCTCATCTGTGTGTGCACTACACTTCCCATCATCCTCCTTGGCACACCAGCACTCTATCAGCCATCATCATCATCACCTGCACTCCCTCGTTAACAAGCCCTATATATTCAGCACTCTCCCTTCACTCCTTGTCTGGTCTCGTCAATACAAGACACACAGACTCCCTTCCTACAAGACTTGCCTGAAAACCTACCTGAGACGATCCTCTTCAGCCTGTCTACCATCCATCTTCTGAGCCTTCGTCTTCATCATCTGCAAAGAGAAAGAGAGACTTGATTATCATTCAGCTAAGCTTCCATTGTTTATCTAATTTCGGGTTACTCACCATTCTCTGGATCCGATCCATTCTGCTAAATAAACATATTAAACTTACCATCTCGTCTGTTCCCTGTGTGAATCGTGACAACTATAGTGTTCACTGTATAAATTAAATATAGATTAATCTTTGTTAAAGCTGTTTTGTTTGATTGACATTAATGACAGACAGCAGCAGGTATTTATAGGCTGATGTCACTTTCAGGACAAATGCACGTATCCAATATAATGATACACATTTGATTTCTTTCACAAATGTTTACATCCACAACAAGACATAACCAACTGTGTTTTGAGAATACTTGCCAAAATGGATATCTTGAGAATTTTTGTGTGTATTTGTCTAAGAACAAGGAAATGCAAAATAGGAATCAATTAGGTGCCGTATTCCGTCCTATACTGCATTTATGTATTCGGAGATCGACTACTTTTGACTGACAAAATTTCAGACACCAGAAACACTAACTGATAAAGTGAGTCATACAAATCCTTTCTTTTTAGGAAACTTTGTGTACACAATTGACAATGTTGTCAATTCTCAAGTTCATGTGTAGAGTCCCTGGTGATAATTCGAGCACAGTTTTATGTTGTATCGAGCCTCCTTAGTGTTTTAAAAATAACGATTTTGATGCCATCATAGAAGTGCCCCATACACTCCCATTCAAAAGGCATTTTGACCTAAAACGAAAATACTGTCAATCTTAAAAGTGACGTTTCCATTCTAATTATGCTTTTACATGAAAGTTTGACTCGGGTGGATTAACAAAAAGAGCCTAGGTTAAATTTTGGCGAGAGTTACCCTTTAATCAGCAAATCACATGCATGCCGAACCATGGGGCCTGGTCCGTACGGATCAGGGTGGAGGGACTAGGCGCAGCAACAGGCCCAAACCTCTGAAGCGAAGCTATTCATTTTTGCAAGAAAAATATTCATATTTAAACTTTATAAGCTAAAATAACAGCCTCCGACAGATGGCTGATGCATCGATTTACGGTGAAAGAGTAACCCCTGACCTGACTCATGACATACAGTATTGTCGAACGTGAAAGTGTACTGGATAGAACAAAACAAAACACCGGTGTAAAACTAGAATTTTTAAAGAGAAATGTCTGAAAATTTTTATATAAGAGAAGAGATGCTTAAGTTTGTTGCCCAGCCCTATTAGTTTGAACCGTGAGAGGCGTTAAAGCTTAGGCACTTCTACACTGCGTCAGGGGTTACTCTTTCGGCGTATGTCGACTTGCGTAGGACGTCTGCCTGAAGCTAGTTATTTTAGTTTTTAAAGTTTTAAATATGGATATTTTTATTACACAAATGCATGGCTTCGCTTCAGAAGGCCTTTTTTAACCCCCGGAGCCATGTGGATTTCTTTTATGATGAATGGATTGCCATTATAAAGCTTGGAAGAGCCAGGACATTATTTCATATACTGTATCTTCGATTGTGTTCGTCTGGAAGAAGAGTGTCATATACACCTAGGATGGTTTGAGGGTGAGTAAATCATGGGGTAATTTAAATTTTTGGGTGAACTATCTCTTTAAGGAACAACAGAAGAATAACTCACCCCGTCTCAAAAAAATCATCCAAATGAGGTGCATAGACCAAAACTCCAATCGGGAAAAAGATTGTGGTTATGGCACCGAGAATGCATTAATTAGGAATTGAGAAATGTCACAACGTGACTGAAACATTTGCCGTTTTTCATTAAAGAAGTGGTTTTATCTCGCAATTGCTGGTTAATATATATTTATATTATATTTATAGTTTTGTTAATATTATAATATAGGGGTTGGTGAATATTGTGTTGGACAGTGGAGAGTCTCTAATTTTGAATATTAGAAAATTCATGCCAAAGCACAAGCCAGGATGAATAAAATACTGAAAACCCTATAAGAAAAGGCCATTTACCATAGCACATCTAATATGTATTATCCTTTATATGTTTTACCACAAAAGACATTTAAGTATCAGCAGCACTATCAGCTGTTAGAACTGTACAGATATTAAGGAGAAAGATGGACTTCACTTAAAAAGACAGATAACCTGTTTGTTTTTATGTAACACTGTCTGATCTAGAGGTTCTGTGATTTCCAGGATGTGCCTATGATGTGATAAACAGGGTGTGACATTGATTTTTCACCATATAGCAGGGATGAGCAGTGTTTGCAAGCTGATTTGAAGAAAGGGTGGAAGGTTTGGATTGCTAAAGACTTTAAGAGATTAAAGACATAAGCAGTCTGGACAAGCCAGTTTTTTTAAGAGACACACTGCCCTCTTCAGGCCTCAGTGAGCATTACTGTATAAATTGACACACTGTATACTGTCTTATTCTGAAAACTGCACCAAACACATTAAGAAAAAGCACAAAGGGAACCAGCCATAATTACTCTCTGTTTTAAAAATAATAACAAATATTCCAAACATTAAATCTTATTTATATGAAAAAAATTACATTAAATACTGTAGGTGTGAGTTTTAATGTTAACTTGTTAACTATACACAATTTGGCATAAAAAAGCATCAATGGGTTAAAATAAAATAAAAATTGTAAATAAATCAGTAATGCTTTGCATTGTATGCCAGTGATTTCCAAAAAGTGTTACATTTTTCAATTTCAAATGAGCTTTATTATTTAAAGCCCACCGGCAACTATAGTTGCCGCAGTACATAGTTGTCATTTTCCTTTTGTAAATATTTTTCTAGATGTTGTCCATGTTTTATTTCTCAATGAAATGCAAGCAAACAACCAAATAAAGGATTTCAAGAAAAAAAAAAAGGTATTCACTTCCTCCCTGTCACATGAGGCTGTCAACTTCCTACCCCTATTTCCAGGAAGCAGGGCGAAGGCAAACCCTCCCAAAGAAAGGTCATTTTCATGTTACTAATAAGTATTTTTTGTTGACATATATATATCTACATAATCATGAAGGTCTCTAGAATCAGCCAAACAAAACAAATCTTACAAGAGATCTATAGTTTTTTGTATACTTAGTCAAAAGTCCAAGCGGCAACTATAGTTGCCGGTGGGCAAACGCTTTTGTAAGTACATATATCATGGGAAAATGGGGTATACTGTGTTTAATAGGTTAATAAATCAAGTTTATTGGTCTTGTTTAGTGCATAAACATAACTTAACCCTTTAAATGACATCTCTATATAGATATATTTTTTTCTTCATTATATTTATTTGTATTTATTTATTTTCATTTAACTTTTTGATACACAATGCCCTGTTATGGCTGCACTTTGTTCTGTACTATGTTCCACAACTTTAACCCTTGTGGTTTACAGTCAGGCTATTTGCTATTTGTAACAATATATATATTTTAAACAAATGTAATTTTACTCAGTTTATTAATGTTTTTACTCTACATTTGGACATTTTACTCCACAAAATGTTCAAAAAAGAAAAAAAAAATTCTCCAAAAAGAAAAAAAAAATTAATAAAAAATTTGCATTAAATACCCACATTTCTAACTTTCATTCATGGGGATAACATGGATCATTTGACATGGTTGGTCTAATTAGTGTAAGATTTTTGGCCAAATCTTGGAAAATGCAGTTTTAAAAGTAAAAAAAAAAAAAAAAAATCACTTTAACCAGTAGATGGCTGCAGAGCTCTAAAAGTTCTAAAAGTTTCAAACTAAAAGACATCTTTTCACAAGTTTTTCCAGTTAGATTCATATCTACATATAATGAAATCACAATTATAACAATAAAAGTTACTTTTTGTCAAAGTTTGGCAGTTTTTGTACTGAAAAAAAAATCAGTTTTTCAATAATGTTCCATTATGATTAGAATCAAACCTGATCAGGATGTTATAAAGAGAAAAGTTGGAGTTTTTAGAGTTTATCATTTATTTCAAACATCTGTTTTTCATATAATTCTACAAATTTAAAGTGTGCCACTTCATTTCTGTCTGTGTGTTCTGTGTTGTTTCTGATTTTGAGGATGCATTTTGTCCATTGATCAAATTCATTTGATTCTAATCATAATATAACATTACTGAAAAACAGATTTTTTTTTTCAGTACAAAAAGTGCCTAAACTTTGACAAAGTAACTTTTATTATTATAATTGTGATTTCATTATATGTAGATATGAGTACAACTGGAAAAACTTGTGAAAAGATGTCTTTCACTTAGTCAAAAAGCAAATAGCAAATAGTGGTGCTCTGCAGCCATCTACTGGTTAAAGTGATAAATTGTTACTTTTAGAACAGCATTTTCCAAAATATGGGCAAAAATCTTTTAAAAACACTTAACCATGTCAAATTATCCATGCTATCCCCATGAATGAAAGTCAGAAATGTGGGTCAAAAAGACCCTGAACAGCGCACAATGGTTAAGGCAAATGGATTTGTTGTTTGTTGTGTTTTCATATTCAAGAGATTATAAGCTAGATGCAGTTTTTTTGGGTCTGCATCAAATGTTCTTCGACTTTTATACATAATAAATTTGTTTATGAATAAAGATTGATCTGTTGAAAGCAGTTATTTTGAGATAAATGCCAAATGTTCTCCTCCTATTCATATTTTACATTGAAGGGGTGCATACAACATATTTGCCCACCGGCAACTATAGTTGCCGCACATTCAAATATGACTTTCAAGAAAGAAAAAAAAAACCTGGGGAAAATAAATGCAGAACATGTTCACATAGGACACTATTAACAGGATTATATGCATGAAACCATTCAGAAAAATTTGGGCACAAATGGGTTAATATTGTTTGTATCCACCTTCTTAACATAAGAGGGATATGTTCATTTTTATTTTTAATGTGCGAGGCTTTCGGTGTCAGCTGCTTCCTGTTTCCTTTCAAAGTGCTCATAAAAGGGCCACTAAGTTACACATCATCAGCTTTTTTGTCTTCAGGATCCGTTTGTTTGTAGAGTGTGGCAGGTGGACAGGAGTTTTGGGAAGTGTGTTTCTCTGTTTTTGCTACATGACACCAGAGGACATGCAAGAGCTCCGTGTTATCTGCCAGTGGAGTACGCACATTCAGTTCTCAAAGGAGCTGAACGAGCTCACTGTGGAAAGTTTACACAATGAAAAAGCTACATTCACGCTTGTCCCTTTTCTCAAGGAAAGAGGAACAGGCATCTGCAGTCCGCGGTTTGGGCCCTGCTGCTGCCGAGATACTGTAGGATGATAATCCCTGAGGATGCCTGCATGTCTCCTTCAGACAAAAGAGTTTGTAAGGGTGGTTTCCCTACAGTGGTTCAGTCTACAGGATTGTAGAATAACTAAAGAACTGTTATCAGTATGATGGGGTGAATCATAATGTCTTGTCCATTACCACCCACTGCTACTTATTCAGTATTTGGTTATGGTTACACTTGAATTGGTTATAAAATAGATAAGGTGATAAAACATAGTTAATTGTACCCAAATTGTTATCTGGGAGATAATTATGTATAATTATGAGATAATATGAGTTTCCAGGAAGGCAAAGCTCAGATACAGGCAGAGGAGCATTAGAGAGAAAAGAGCTCAGAAAAACAGACAGCAACAGATATAATCTTCTTGTATCCCTTCTTTGACCATGTGACTGAAATCTGAGACATTCAAACTGACCAATTAGCAGATTACAGCTTCCCCCACTGTACTACAGGTGTAACAATTAGCAGACCCCCGATGCACACTCATCTTGGCCTACAGGCCTTGAGCACTATCAGCACCTCTTTGCCTTTAGCAATTCCAATTGGCCCTTGTGATAAGAAAGAGGGGGTTGGAACAAGAAAGCAAATGTCTGTACATTTACAATTCTACAAGCTGATGGGTGCCCTTATAAGTGCATGGGTGCTCCGCGTGTGACGTCATGAACTGCCGTCTGACAATGGATTGTGTTTACACACACTCAGACACGGGTCACTCCGAGGGTGTTCCCCATAGCGTCAACACCAAGACGCAGTGTCTCGTTCCCTTTCTCAGGGAACTGGCTTGCATAAGCATGCTAAGTCAATTTCTTAACTGTACAAAAACTGTTATGCTGTTTGATGTTGCAAAATGGTATTCTTTTTATCATATTATTTTTAATTATTACAGTCATAGCCCAGGTATAATAATAATAATTCATTACATTTATATAGCGCTTTTCTCTGCACTCAAAGCGCTTTAAATATGGAAGAGGGAATCTCCTCAACCACCACCAATGTGCAGCATCCACCTGGATGATGCGACGGCAGCCATATTGCGCCAGAACGCCCACCACACACTGGCTTATTGTTGGAGAGGAGACAGAGTGATGAAGCCAATTCGTATTCTGTATTCTTCTGTTTGTTCACACCAACTGAGATAATGTTCAAAAATTAATTTGGTCAACAACAACAAAAATCATGCACATTTTCAGATATGCATAATACTGCATTTATATGTGTGGCCATGTTATGAAGTGAGATAATAAATTCTATGAAACTCGGCAATGCAAAAATGTCAATGCAAGCAACATACACGTGATGTGTTGTACAAAATGATGCCAGTCATTCAGTGTAGAGTGGGACTAGCAGTACAGTATTACATTTGGCAAATTTCATATGAACTACCTAAAATAAGTTTTTAGTGATGTGTGTAAATTAGTCCAAACCAATTTGATCTGATTTATCCCAGTTTAATTGTCAACATGTTTTTTGTGTAGTTCAGGACAGATGTAAACTGAATTATTAATTTGAATGATTATTCTATTTATTATATGATTACAATTGAATGATTATTGTGTTGTATAACCTACAGTGGGTCATGATTCATGTAGGGGAGAGCAGGGCACAACCTAACGCCTTTTTGACTTTCTCAGTTTGTGTAAACCTACTTGCGGTTCAGAGTACTTATTTTTCCCCACATTAATTTCACACGTTTAGTACAATTATGTGGTTTTGTTTCAGTAATATGGTGTATACTTTTTTCTTGATTTACCCCAAAAGAATGGAAGTGAAATGTGACAACATGCCCCATAGGTGGGGCAATTTGTAACATGTGAGGGGCACATTGTAACAACCATATGACAGCTTAAAATGTTATCTGATATAATAAAAAAATATACAAGACAAACTAAAATATTTTCTCAATAAAATACAATTATTACCTTTTTCATATTAAATAATGGTATTTTTTAATAATTAAATGAGTTTTACAATCACACCGCAAAACACAGCTGTAAGCCCGACTAAATGTCCAATGGCATTCTCCAATAATATGGGGAATATGGCTGTCTTTCCTTTTATGCAACACAACAAGATTAAATGAAATACATTTTCTCATATGTATTACCTCGTTATTTCATCTTACTCCATGAATGAAAAAGGTTTTAATGATATCTGAGCATCATTAAAAGTGAACGTTTTATTATTCTTTTTAACTCTTTATATATGTATATTTTACCCATTCTTCTATGTTGATCAGAGGTCCTCACGTCTTCGGTTTAACGAGGGTCTCACGTTCACAGACAAGCCCATCAGTTTTGGTCATCAAACAGAGGTAATTGCTATGCCTGAGATCGGTCACATTCACGTTTACACAATCAAAGATACTTTGGTATAGCATGGAATTGCGCACTTGAATTTAACTTTAAACCTTTACTTCAGTAGAGGTATGGCCACTATTACAGATATAAGCTGACCAACATTACTTCTCTTATAATAGCTTTGAATTGGTCATGCCATGGTTTCCCACGTACACTTATCTAAAGTAACATTAAATTAAAACAGAGGTAAGACACACCCAAATTTAGATTGGTCAAGCAGCATTTTCTGTTCTAAACGGAAATTCACTTCTTGGGTTTGCAAACCAAGTACACTTGAATTGATGCCAAATATTAGTCGTCAGAAAAAAAAAAAATCAAATGTAACAATTTATCATGTCAGGTAAATGTATCATGCCAATTTCATAATCAGTTCAAAGATAATAAATAGAAAACATTAAAAATATATAGTCCATAAAAAAATATAACTCTGGAATAAAGAGAAAAGAATATATAGAATAAAAGAAACTATATGATGCTGAGAGTCTCGGCCACTCTTAGCATCACGGGCTGATTTGAGCTACAAATCGCCACAAGCCTTCTTCAGCATCTCCCTAAATACTCAGACCAAGGCAGAAACCTCTTTTCAAATGTAAACATGAGTTCACAGTGGGAATTTGCATTAATCACCGTCCCAGACTTACTAGGGACAGCAGTTGATTTACATGGGATTAACAAGCAGTTAACAAGATATTGTCATGTAAACTGCCCTGTCAATCATCTCGTCACAGTTAATGTCAATCAAACAAAACAGCTTTAACAAAGATTAATCTATATTTAATTTATACAGTGAACACTACAGTGTTATTTTACATTTAGGCCTAATTATTACATTTCTGCACCTGAATACTACAATTAGACCTTACTTTATTTGTAACTTTGTTTTATTGTACTCGATTTATATGCTCGTAATTAGTATATTTGTTCTTTTGTTTATTTACTGACTTCCCTCTCCCAATTATTATATATTTTTTCTTTCTGATCCAAAAAATTGTCCCACTAACTAGCTGTAGATTATATCTAGAAGTATGTAGATTATATCTAGAAGTATGTTGAAAAAAATATTTGCACTATTATATTGTTTTATAGTAACAAATAATTTAGCAAATTGATTCAGTGATTTGAAATGAAAGCTTTAGCGTAAAGTTCTGCCAGGAAGACTCAATGTTACGTCACTCATTACTTTCTGGTCTATCTAATATTTGGAGTATAAAATATCGTTACTTACACATGTTTGAGTTCGCAGATGACACAAACATCCACCTCCATCCTCCCCACCACCACCAGGCTGGCTCCTGTCCATTCCTCCCCGGGGGTCGGCTGCGCCCCTGCCTTCATCTTCAGGCAGGATATGCAGAGTCTGTTACCCTCCGAATCTGAACTACGGACGGGGCCTGCGCCAAATAACTTTACCATCCAATATTTCTGTTTTCATTTTCTGGTCTATTAATTAATAAATGTTATTGTGATATCATTTCTGTATAGAAATGTGTGCTAAATTACATATGCTCTGACATTTTGCACAGATCACATTTCCTGCCTTCACACTTTGAAAACAACTGTGTGAAGGTAAAAGGTCTTGTGCTTGTGCTCATATTCAGCTTTTCTGCAGTAAGCTGGTTGTGGTCTGTCAGGACATCTAAACTATAAACTCTTTTATGCATAATCACAAGAAAGACATTTATATTTCAGTTACTTCAATTACTACATTTCCATACAAACAATGAACTTAAAAATTTAGCTTCAAGTTCATTGCCAACTTACCTGTAGCAAATGTCATTTAGCGTTATAAAATAGCAGAGCATTTCCGAATCAACCAGTTTTATGTTTCCATATCTTATTTACTTCCGCACTAAATTTAGAGCAACTGAAAACAGCTTTGCGAAAGTAAAGTGATGTGGCCTTTGCTCATATAGAGTTCAGCTGTCCTGCAGTGAGCATCTGTGTATGATGAGGAGTTTTCAGCCAACATATTTCCAAATTCTTTATCTTCTAATATCAGCTTTATTGGAATGCAAAGGTAAGTGTCATTATATGAAGTAAAATTCCTTTTACCAACATATAAATATGCAAACATATAGATATGCATAATATCAATTGGGTGTGTAAAGGCAGCATAGGTGTGACATGCATATGATCAGTGTCATTCAGGCTATATAATGGTTAATTGTTTGGAAATGTTATTTGTGCTAACAAACAGCTTCTGTTCTAGCTAGTATGTAAAAATTTAAAGCAAGAAAATTATTTACTGAGGACAGTCTTTATTTATTTTTTAATAAACATTTGGTGTGCAAAGACTTGCCCAAACAATACATTTATATAAAACTGATCTAAAAGTTTACAATTAGGTTCTATAAGTTAGCATTAGTTAATGCGTTATCTAACATTAACAATGAGCTATACATTTGTTGCAGTATTTATTCATCTTTATTAATGATAGTTGATTTAAAAAAAACCAACATATTTTCATTGTTACCTCTGGTCCATTAAGTAATATTAACAGTAATAATAAAAAAAAATGCTTTTTTTATGTATTAGTAAATGTTTAAATGATCGTTTACTAATATTAATAATTACTTTAGAAGTATTTTCCATTGTTGGTTCATGTTAACAAATGTAGTTAACAAATGGAACTATATTGTAAGGTGTTTCCAAGTTGATTTATGGATTTTTATACCCTGGCAATCAAAAGGATCTTTTCAGAAAAGGATTTTCTGATTTTTTTACTATAAACCCTGTGGTGGTTTCCTTTGCATGAATCAGTTCTCTCAGGATGTGTCGTTTCTCTTTTTAATTTCCCTTTAGCTCAGACGGCGAGACCATGCGAGCAGGTCCATCAGTTAAACATAAACTATGTTCAGGGTGACAGTATGTCTATTTCATGCCTAACCACAACCCACCCGCTGGAGTCTCTGACAGTGAAACTACGCAGAACCGACCCGGTTAAAGATATCCTAAAGTATTCAGACAACTCTCCAGCATTAGAGCATCAGAGATGGTCTGTGAGAAAGGATGCTGAAAATGTTACACTTTACCTGAAATACATCAGTTTATCTGATAAAGGTCATTATGAATGTCAAGTCTACAAAGATGGGGACTGCCTTAAAGCTACTCAGTTTAACCTGAGTGTCATAAGTAAGAATGCAATTTTTTCAATCAAGCTAATAATCCTCATTGGAGAGCCATGTACATATATAATATGAATGCTAATGTGTTTCTCTGGTTTCAGAGTGTAAAACTTTGGACTCTGTTCATGCAACGCCAAAGACGTCAGTGTTGCTGCCATGCTTTAAACATCCACTGCAAAACAAAACTGATCAAGTAACTTGGAAAATCTTTCTCGGTCACCAATCAAAAGAGGTAGAGAAATATCGGCATCCACACAAGCCCTCATACAGCACAGAGAGAGACCCGAAGCCTCTGTATGAGAGAGCGAGAATACTAGGGAATGGATCTCTGCTTATAAGGGATGCAGTAAACACTGATGGATCATGGTATCGGTGCAGAGTGAGTGAAAAAACCTGCTATGAGGTGAAGCTGGTGATGAAAGGTGTGTTTTCGATCCAAAATTTTTGAATTTAATCGAATTAATCAATATCATGCAGGCAAGTGCTGTTGTTCCGAATAACACAGCCACGCTAACATTTATATCAATGGCACGACCGTGATTTTGCTTTTACATGACAGTTCTACCAGAAAGACTTGGGAGATAAATTGATATAACAAGCGAATATGTATTAACAGCCCAGCAAGCATAAATTTACAAAGTTCTTTGGCGTAGGCCCCGTCCTTAGCGCGCAAAGTGAGGGTAGCAGAAGCTGCATATCCTGCCTGAAGATGAAGGCAGGGGCTGGGGCGCAGCCTACCCCCTGGAGGTAAAGAAAGGGACCATCTTGGTGGTGGTTGGGGAGGATGGAGGTAATTGAAAGCGTCAGCATCTGCGAACTCAGACAAATGTAAGTACCAATCTTTTATACTACGAGTGATAGCACATGATTGGTTAGAAGTGAGGTAATACTTCACTTTCCTGCTGATTGAGGGTGTATTCACACCTGCCTCGTTTGGTTCGATTGAATCGAACTCTAGTTCGTTTCCCCCCTTGGTGCGGACCTTTTGGGCAGGTGTGAATACAGCAATCGAACTCGGGTGCGGACCAAACAATCGAACCGAGACCCAGCTGAAGAGGTGGTCTCGGTACGGTTCCAAACGAACTCTGGTACGGTTCGTTTACGGTGTGAACATGAACCGACCCAATTGCAGAAAACTGCGCCTTTTATTTGACTGCTCTTATGAGGATACGGACATTTTGGCATAATGGTGTCTAAAGCGAGCGAGCGAGCAAGAGCGCGCAAGAGCGCGCGCACGGCAGAGAGAGAGGGAGCGAGAGACCTTGCGTGCGTGTGCCAGCTAGTGTGCCTCACGAAGCGCATGTAAGGAATCAAGCAATCAATTGTCGGTGCAGGCGGGCTTTTATCTATACCATATAGTTTCTTCATATTGCGTTTGTAGAGAATAACACCAAATCAGTAAAATAACAAATATTACATTACGAAATATCTCCATGCTGAGCCTGTTTGTGCACTTCCTGCTTTTCCCTGCTTGAGAATTCCTGTCCAATGAATGGACGACCTTAGCACACGTGTGGTTTTGTTTACACATTTTGGTTCACTTGTAAAAAGAGCAGTGTGAAAGCGAACCATACCAAACAAAAAAAAAATCAACATCCTATTTGGTCCGGACCAAAGCAAGTGAACTATCGGACTTTCCTGGTGTGAATACACCCTGAGTCTTCCTGGCAGAACTTACGCTAAAGCTTTCATATCAATAAACAAGTTAATTGAGATTTTACTAACTAAAATTAACCACAAAAAGGCCAGGTGGTATAATAATTTTGCTCCAATGAAAATAGTGCCAAACAAGCTCAAAGCAGAATGAACCATTGCATCTCAACACTGCAGTGGTGTTTGGTTCCAGAATGAATCAATGAATCAGTTTAAACAAATTGTTTGTGTGAATAATTCAAAGAATCACTTGTCGCCACCTACTGACATAATCTGCAGAAAGAGCCACTGAAAAATCCTCACCGCTAATGCACAAACTGACAGTCTACTTGTTATGTGGTTGAAGGATGAACCCAATCGCAGACAGATTGCAGGACACAAGGTTTATTTTATACAAATAACGGGGAAAACAAAGCCCACGAGGGGGCAAAACAAGACAGGACTACGAGTGACTAAACTGAACTATGACTTGACAAAACTTGACTACAAATAAACAGCTAATACAGAAACAGAACTCTTGACAGGGTACTCACAGTGAACAAAGTCTCATAATGAATGATAGTAGATAACATGAAACACTCAGGTTGGAATCACAATGAACCGACACAAGACAGCAGACAAGAGGGGATTAAATAGGGAACTAATGATACACAACAGGTGACAAAGGTGAAGCAATAATGACAAAACGAGGATAACAAGGGGGCGGGGCTGGGTGACGAGACAACACAAGCACATGGCCCAAACAAATGGCCATGTGCTTGCACATAAAACATGGGCCTGTCATGATCCTGCCTCAAGACCAGGGAAAAAAATCAGAGACAAGGCAGAATCATGACAGAACCCCTCCCTTAAGGAGCGGCTTCCAGACGCTCCCTAAGGGAACACTAAGGGACATGACAGACTGGGACAAGGACACAAACCAACAAAACATGACAAACAACAACAACAACGGCAAACATGAATAAACAATGACAGGATTGGGGTGCAAAATCAAAAACAATAAACAAGGCAAAGGAGGTGGAGGAAACACACAGACCCTAGTGGGCAGTCCAGGGTGGATGGGAGGACTAAGGGGAAACACAAAGTCCTTAGGGGGCAGTCCAGGGTGGATGGGAGGACTGGGGGTCTTGGGTCTCCGGGACGAGGGCTGAGGACGGGGAATCCGGGGGGACTTGGCTGGAGACGCATGAGGGGATGACTTGGGGGAAACAGTCCGAGGCTGGGAAATGACAGGGGTGCTAGGGGAAACACAGGGCAGCCAGACAGGGGTGGAATCTGACACAGGAACAGAAACAGAAAGCGGCGGGACAAGAATCTTGACGGGGGACACAGGAGGCGACCCAACAGGAAACAGGACAGGGGATGCTGTGGGTGACTGTGGAGCAGAAGCTAGAACTGAGCTCCCCGAAGACGGCTCAGTATCATCGCTCCCCATCTCTGAATCGGGGAGATCGTCGTCGGCAGCTGACTGGGGTACGGCGCTCACGGCAGCTGACTGGGGTACGGCGCTCACGGCAGCTGACTGGGGTACGGCGCTCACGGCAGCTGACTGGGGTACGGCGCTCACGGCAGCTGACTGGGGTACGGCGCTCACGGCAGCTGACTGGGGTACGGCGCTCACGGCAGCTGACTGGGGTACGGCGCTCACGGCGCTCTTAGAATCAGTGGACTCAGGACAAGACATGACTGACTTGACGGGGACTTCAAGAATCTGGACAAGACGTTTAAGGTACTCAGACAATGTTTCGGCAGCGACGAGGACAGGCATCCTTTGATCAGAAACCGACCGTAAGACAGCTTCAGCAGCTGAATCGGCCGCTGCTCTCTCTGCAGCACTCACGACTGCAGACTCGGGAACGGCGCTTGCAGTAGCGGGCCCTGGGACAGCGCTTGCAGTAGCGGGCTCTGGAACAGCGCATGCAGTAGCGGGCTCTGGAACAGCGCCTGGAACAGCGCTTGCAGTAGCGGGCTCTGGAACAGCCTGAGATGAAGTACGAGAGGCTCCCTTTCTCCTCGGCCGCGGAGCAGATGCCATGGACGGACTGGTGACAGGAGAGGGAGGTGAAGCAGGAACCGTTACAGGAACTGGGGAGCCCAGCGCAGGCGAGGAGGACTCCGGGCAGGAAGACTCCGAAGCTGACTCCCACGACGGGTGCCTTCCACGCTTACCATGAAGACTTATGGACGTGGAAGGTGTCTCAGGAGTCGCGGCAGGACTGGGTTGGTCCCCAAGTGTAGCGACGGCTAGCAAACGACCCTCAGGGATCACAGGAAGCTTGGCAGAAGGTGGCGAGGACAACCACCATTGTTCCCGGAGCTCCGACTGCCACTTGAGAAGAGACACACTGTCTGCTGGGTTCGGTCTTGGTCGGTTCATTCTGTTATGTGGTTGAAGGATGAACCCAATCGCAGACAGATTGCAGGACACACAAGGTTTATTTTATACAAATAACGGGGAAAACAAAGCCCACGAGGGGGCAAAACAAGACAAGACAGGACTACGAGTGACTAAACTGAACTATGACTTGACAAAACTTGACTACAAATAAACAGCTAATACAGAAACAGAACTCTCTCTTGACAGGGTACTCACAGTGAACAAAGTCTCATAATGAATGATAGTAGATAACATGAAACACTCATGTTGGAATCACAATGAACCGACACAAGACAGCAGACAAGAGGGGATTAAATAGGGAACTAATGATACACAACAGGTGACAAAGGTGAAGCAATAATGACAAAACGAGGATAACAAGGGGGCGGGGCTGGGTGACGAGACAACACAAGCACATGGCCCAAACAAATGGCCATGTGCTTGCACATAAAACATGGGCCTGTCATGATCCTGCCTCAAGACCAGGGAAAATCAGAGACAAGAAGGCAGAATCATGACACTACTTTGTATAAGACCTGGAAATTAGACAATAATACAAAAAACATTTGTATTATTGTCTAAATATCTTCTAAGAATGTTATTAACATTAAACACATGTTTGCATGCACATATGCTTTAGTTTGAGTCTCTAAAAAGCAGAAAATACTTAGGCTGCTGTGATTATAAAAAGAATGCTAAATCTGAATGTAATTTTAAGATACATTTCTTAACGTAAAATGTTTGAAATTGAATTATAGATTATGGGATATCTCATTCGACTACAAAATTGGAAACACTTTCCACAACTTGTCCTACCTGTCACACAGGTAAGACAAGCACCTGTGTGTGTGTGTGTGTGTGTGTGTGTGTGCGTGTATGTGTGTGTGTGTCAATATATATCAATATATCAAAATAACCTAATTAAACTGATATTTAATATGCTTTTTTTGTGCCAACCTCAGCTGACAGTCCTGTTGTCCAGACTGAAAGCAACATTGACACGAGTGCAAAAGTGACAACTAATCTGACAGCAGTAGTGATGACCACAATAGTGTCTCTGTGTGTCCTCGTATCACTGATCATCTGTGTGAATCTTTATTTTAAAAAACGAAGGAGCAATATAAACAGCCAAAGTAAGTCCACAACTGGGGTCCTGCAGGAAAGATCCTAAACATACAGTACTGTGGTCCAATCCAATCAGAAACCAGATCCGCTACACTGAACTTACATTTGTTTATTTTGCTGCTGTTTTCTTTCAAATTAGTGAATTCAATTGGTGTTCTTATTGCAATTGTAAGATTTGCTGTTACTTTCAGAAAGGCAAAGCAACCAATGTAAATGTATTTGTGATTTTAATGTTCTTCTGAGTGTGTTGAAACGAGTTGTGAAATATAACCCATATCATGCAATCATGGTGATGAGAGCCCTCATGTTTAAAAGAAAGACTTAATTGTAACTTGTATGCCAAATCATGATGATAGAAGTTGATCACATGGTAAAGTACTTACTTTTGTATCTTGTAGTTGAATTGGACTGCTGGTCTTCCGTATCTTATACTGAAATTTCAGGAGGAAAGTGATAGTAAGCCCTTTCAAAATATATACAACAAATGTAGCCTACTTGATCAAGTGTTTAAATAAAAGTCTTTCTCTTGCAGGGTTTGATGTCCCGTTCAATTCATTAGTTGAATTTAACACATTCTGACTTTCTAACATGACTTTCTGTAAGTTGTTGCAACACATGATGTCTTGCATAACTGTGTAAACCACATCACAATGCTATGTAGCTTGAATTGACATATCAAACTTTTATTAACTCACTTCATACTGCCATGCAAAGGCAAAAGACCGTAACTTCGTTTTTGGTCGAAAATGAGTTATTTATATTTTTGGCACATTCTAGACCTTCTTTATCATGTGGATAAGTATCTTGAATCAATTCCGGTTTTTTTTTTCGAGAAAATAATGATTTGTCTTAACAGTAACTTCCAAAAGCCCATGAGAAACCAAGGCAGAACACCGTAACATCAGTTAGGCCGTGTGTCCACCAAAGCGTAGCCAGCTGAAAACGCTAGGCGCTCTGCTAAAAACGTTCAGCTGTGGGCGCTTGAGAGCGTTTTGGCAGCGGAGCGTTTTTTCAGTTGAGACGGTTGAGACCGAGACACTTTGCTTGTTATGATACGGAATATCCGCGAAAGTCTTACTAGTATCTCATTTCACACATATTTTGTTTCTGTGTTGATTCTATATTAAAATGTCAATACAATGTAGCCTAATGTATTTTATCTGGCTCTTGATTTTGTTCCGTTATTATGCTTGTTGTTGTCATCTGTTGACGTTGTACAAGCAGAATCATGTGGCGGACGCGGTTGGTCGGTGTGGTATTAGTCCCGCCCCTCCTCCACTGTGATTGGACGGTTGGGTGAAAAGTGACAGTGATGAGCGCTGCGTTTTACCAAAAGTTGAACATTCTTCAACTCTCGGCGACCAGTAAAAAACGCCGAACGCTCAGCGCTTCAGCGTGAAAAAGACGCTCAGCGCCTCGTTACGCTCATGGCGTTTTAAAAACGCGGCGCTCCCATTGAAAACAATTGAAAAAACACGCCAGCCGCGAGTAAAAACGCTTTGGTGGACACACGGCCTAACTTCTGATGTCCTCAGAGCGGTCAGAACATTTAGTATGGTCTGCTCCATCGACAAACGTGCGATATCGATCGCGAAGGATTATGCAGAGTTGACAGAAAAACGTTACACATTGCCGTATCAGATGAATACAACCAAGAATTAAAGCTCGGCAAACTAGCTGGCAGAGTGCCAAAACTTCGCCTTCAGCCCCGCCCTAAACGCGGTCGAGTCAACGCTGGACTAATAGGTATTTTGTCATGTCAAATGTATTAATAATGCCATCAGAATGCAACCAAAGCACAGGATAGCAATAAGTAGATGGCTATAAATAATTGTAAATCATACAAAATAAATGCCATGATCACTAGATTTTACAGGTGTGTACTATAATGATTTTCTTAATGGTGATCAGCAACTAAATATTGATAATGTGGAAGTTACTGCCTTTTGCCTTGGCATGACTTCTCACTTTTTGCTGACAATAGGCTACAAAGGCAGAGTACAGTAACTTTAAAATAGTGTTCAAAAGTCAAGTTTGAGCTCAAGATTTTTTTATGTATATCATTTCCATTACTAAAACATCTATTTGCCAGATTTCCAGTGTCCTACCTAATTAATTTGGCGGGACAACTAAAAATCTTTAGAGTCATTTTTCTCAGTTCCACACTCTAGCGACTTAAGGTCTTTTGCCTTTGTAGGGCAGCATAACTTGCCCACACATATAAATGCAGTATGCACACATCTGCAAATACGCACATGATTCACAGAATACATTTACTCGTTTATCTTCCAACAGCTGGTGTGAACAAACAGAAGCTTCTGCATGCAAACCAGATGTGATATGATGATTTAAATGAATTACTGTGTTTTTTCAATGTGCTATTTTTTGGTGTTATTTTTTTAATAAGTCTTTGAGAAAGCCCTAATTTAGTCATCTTATTGATTTTTGAAGGCAGCATAAATGTATCCTTTGCTGCCTTTGATATCCCACAATCATGTGCTTTCCATTCTGTGACAGTTGAGCTAGAAAAATAAAGATGGCGTCTGAAAGATCATCTTGCTAATGGTATATAGCCTATGCTTATTACATATACAAATAATAAACCTTACAATGGCATTCCAATGAACAAAACATTTGAATGACACAGTTGGTGTATGAATTTGTATTGACCAGCAGATGTCGAAGTATATGGAGGACCAAACCTGCAGAAATTAAAAATGAATAAATGCATAAATAAATTGCAAAGAAATGTAAAAAAACAAAAATAAATGACTATTTATACTTTTATTTCCCTATTTATGTATAATTATATATTTTTCCACATTTATTTATTTATGCATGTATTTATTTTTATTTTCACATTATTTATGTATATATGTATTTATATCTACATTTATTTATTTATACATTTATTTATTTATTCATTTATTGCTCTGTATGCTAATGAGGGGGGCGTGTTTTACCTCAGACATAGCAATCCAGCTCAGAGTGGCAGTGCTGAAGCTTTGAGGCCACACAGTGACACCTTGTGGTGTGACCAAACAATACGCAAGAGGTTTGTGGACGTGACTTTACAGGTCAACGCAGGAAATAAATGACTTAGAGATGGGCAATATGTCCAAAATCTTATATCACAGTTTATGTCCTTTAATATCACCCTAACTATAGGTTTACCATAGATAGGCCTACTCTTTATTCCGGACATGGCCATAAAACATCAGCTGGTCGGGATTTCTCAAATGTCTGGGCCTACAGTCAATGGTCTAGGCACACATCACCAGAATCCGCTGATAACAGACACTTTGACATGGAAGCGCGTCAAATTATCCACTATTAACCACATTTTATGCCATGCATTTTAGATCCGTACAGAGAAGCAAACTGCATTTTTAATGCATCTTCCAAAGCCAATGTTGACAGCAACAGAAACAAACTTTTCCATAAAGAGGTGATATTTCCGCTATAAATTGATTTCCTGGGACCCAGATACTGGATCTTCAAAATGTCTTTGTCTTTATACAGTTGTTATACTGAAATTGAACCGAACACACATATATGAACCTTACAGCAACAGTAAACACCTCATACATTTAAATTGCTTTCTAATGCAGCTGCTATTAGAATATTTAAAGGTTACAAATATGACATCTAAAAACTATCACACACAGAATCTAATAAGCACTTATTACTTCCGCGTTAAATTTAGAGTAACTGAAAAACCACTCTGCTAAAGTGAAGTGATGTGGCCTCATATAGAGTTCAGCTGTCCTGCAGTGAGCATCTGTGTATGATGGGGAGTTTTCAGCCGTCATATTTCCAAATTCTAATTATTCTTATGGCAGCTTTATTAGAATGCAAAGGTAAGTGAATTAAAGTAAATTAAATCAATTTAACCAACAGAACAACATGAGATTTTTATAAAAACATGTAACCATTTCCTTTTTTAAAGAAAGAAAGGTAACACTTTATTTTACAGTGTCCTTGTTGCGTACTGTATGTTACATGTACTTACCATAGTAATATATAAATTAAATCTATAATTACACTGTAACAATGCCACCTTAAAATAAAGTGTAACTGAAAGTAAATATGCAACTGAGTCCATCATGATGAACAGCTTTAATAAATGTTGGTTTGCAAAGGTTAAACTGCATTAATCAACCAATTAATTATGATTACATTAGTAGCGTCTAGTTGATTTGGTTCAAATTCAAAAGAAGTCCAGACATTACATTTGTAGAAAATGTAAATAAAAGTCTTGGTAGCCATTTACAATAAGGTTCTAATTGTTAACATTAATTTACTTAATCAGTTAACATGAACTATAACAATAAACAATACTTCTAAGAATTTATTAATCTAGTTAGTTTTAATGTCAACATTTACTAACACATTCTTAAAATCAGAAGTTTTCCAGTTACCAACAAGAACAAATTCTTAAAGATGACTCAATTAGCAAGTAAAATTATTGATATCCCTACCCCTAATTTATCGGATAGTGTCTCGACATTCACGTTGCGAAAGGCACAAAAAATCCTTTCTTTTGTGACTCAGAACACCCACTTTACAAATATGTTATCCTTCTGCCTTCTGGCCATAGCTATAGGTTATGTGTAGAAAGGCCAAGTTTAGTAAGAGTTTTGTTCCTGTATCTATACAAGCTCTAAATACATAGGAAATCGGCCATTGATACGTCATGTATGCTCTCTCTCTCTATTTTTTCTTTCTTTTTTTTGTATACTGTATGTTTATATGTTTATGTTCTTAATATGTTATGTATGTTTGTATTATGTACGCATCTACGGTGGAAACAAATTTCCTCTCGAGGACAAATAAAATCTATCTATCTATCTAAGTTGTACTGCATCTTTTAATATTATTTATTGGACCTTCACTAACAATGAACAGTTGTATTTTCAGAGTTGAATAAATACTGTAACAAATATATTGCCCATTGTTAGTTGATGTTAGTTAATGCATCAAGTACCATTAACAAATGGTACCGTATTGTAAAGTGTTTCCAAAGTCTATTTATGAATTGTTTTTTTTTGTACACTGACTTTTAAAATTTTATTTCAGGAAATACTGACAGTAGTTCATCGGGTTGTGGATTTTTTTTGTTCTCATTTCATAAGATGTATTAATACATTTAGAGGTAGAACCACTTGGTAAGAAGTAAATTGTGTTTATTTCTATAAGAGCTGTGGTTTCCATGTCTCGGCTCTCTCAGTACGTCTCGGCTCTCTCAGTATGTCTTGTTTTGCTCTTTATTTCCATTTAGTGGTGACACAGAGACCCTGCAAGCAGGTCCATCGGTTGAACATAAACTATGCTCAGGGCGACAATATGTCTATTTCTTGCCTAACCACAACCCACCCGCTGGAGTCTCTGACAGTGGAACTACGCAGAACCGACCCGGTTCAACACATCCTAAAGTATTCAGACAACTCTCCAGCATTAGAGCATTGGAGATGGTCTGTGAGAAATGATGCTGGAAGTGTTACACTTTACCTGAAAGACATCAGTTTATCCGATAAAGGACATTATGAATGTCAAGTCTACAAAGATTGGGACTGCCTTAATGCAACTCTTTTTAACCTGAGGGTCAAAGGTGAGAATGCTAATTTCTGAAACAAGCAAATAACTGCCAGGAAACCTGTTGTAATAAATATGTGAAGAGTTCAGAAGCAAAAGCCTCTAAGTGCCATCTGAAATTTTCTTCTAGAATGATCATTTTTATCAAGCTTGAATATTTAAGTTAAGTAATTTCACTTAAATGACAATTCATAGGTAATTTTCATTGCCATTTAAGTGAAATTACTGAACTTAAATATACGAGCTTGATAAAAATGATCATTCTAGAAGAAAATTTCAGATGGCACTTAGAGGCTTTTGCATCTGAACTCTTCATGTTTCTCTGGTTTCAGAGTGTAAAACTTTGGATTATGTCCATGCGACTCCAGACTCTTCAGTGTTGCTGCCATGCTCTGAACATCCTCTACAATACAGAACTGATCAAGTAACTTGGAAAATCTTTCATGGTCACCAATCAACAGAAATAGACCAATATCGCCCTCCACACAAGCCCTCAAACAGCACAGAGAGAGACCCGAAGCCTCTGTATGAGAGAGCGAGAATACTAGGGAATTGATCTCTGCTTATAAGGGATGCAGTAAACACTGATGGATCATGGTATCAGTGCAGAGTGAGTGAAAAAACCTGCTATGAGGTGAAGCTGGTCGTGAAAGGTGTGTTTTCAATGCAATATTTCTAACCCTAAAGTCTCAATGCTGACTCTCTGAACGACATTCACCTTTACAAGATTTTAAGTTAAGCTATGCTAATAAAATATGGTGTGGTGAGATGTGGTCATGGGTTAGTCAAAAGGTTTTTTTTCCACATAACAATAAATATAATGACAAACATACCCCCCGGTTTCACAGAAATGGCTTAGTTCACCCAAAAATGAAAATTCTGTCAGTAATTACTCACCCTCGTGTTGTTCCAACCCTGTAAGACTTTCGTTCATTTTCAGAACACAAATTAAGATATTTTTGATGAAATCTGAGAGCTCACTCCTTCATAGGCTTCAAAGTAATTTCATCTGCCAGCCCAGAAAAGTTAGTAAAGACATTGTTAAAATAGTACAAGTGACTACAGAGGCTCAACCTTAAGTTTAACAAGTGACTAGAATACTTTTTGTGTGCAAAAATAATTTTATTCTTTATTCGACTTTATTCAACTATTCATTTTCTTCTGTGTAAGCCTCTGACGTGAGTTCACGGCGATTTTCTCAAATTGATAATTCACACTGCGTGATTGTCACTCGTGTGAACGAGCACCGATTTGCCTATGATTTCGGGCATTTGTCGGCGATCTCGCAAAACCTGTCGGCGAGTGAAAATTGGGGCTAAAATCGTGTTATTTATTAGCGGCGTGCAAGGTAAGCGGTGTGTCTCTGTGTTCACAGCCCATGCCTGAATGCAATTCACACCAGTTTTGCTTCATTTGTTTGGTGGAAGAGCATTCTGTCCTCTTGTATGGATCTGGCTGAGGAGCGGGAGATGGGTCCCTATTGCTTGCTCTCTCTCCAGATCCAGATGTCCTTTTGCACGATCCCAAAGCGTGTTCTGAGGTTTCTCCAGCTTGTGCGGAGGATAGCGCATCTCCTGCATCCACTATGGATTTTGAGTTTCCCGTCTCTGAGCGTTCCTCATGCAATGATAAAGCGTATAAGGAACTACTCGAGGTGTTTACTCACATGGTGGCCAGGTTACAGCTAGCCTGGCCACGTGAGCCGACAGATTTCTGTCTGGTGTTCAGGAGGAGGGACCCCAAAAGCGGTCTCTCCCCTTCTTTGAGGACTCCATGACAAATTAACCCGTTCATAGGGGAAACCTTACACTTCTCGTGTCTTTGAGCCTTTGACGTCGACATATTCGACTATTGTGGGGATGAAGGCACGAGGGTATACAATGATGCCACAGATCGAAGTGACGCTTGCGGGCTATCTCTCACCTGGTTCGGCATCATTTCTTAAGGAACCAACTCTTCCCCAAAAAGCGTTCTCTGAGCTTTGTCGAGCCACAGACCTGTCCCTCCGTGTGACCAAGCAAATGGTTCGCGCCCTGGGCGATACCAGAGAGGAAGGGACTTCTGTCTCAAGCACCGAGGACAATATTTCATCCCTGGCCCGAATTGTGGAACCTTTACCTTTGGCCACTGAAGGGTACCAACTGAGTGACACTGGACTTTCATCCGAAGTCATAGAGAACATTCTCAGTGCAAGGGCTCCCTCCACTAGAAGAATTTGACAGTAAATGGGGTGTCTTTGAAAAATGGTGCATTGCACATCATGCAGATCCAGTTAACCGCCAGATTGTTTCAGTTCTGGACTTCCTGCAGGAAAAGTTATTAGCAGGCGCATGCCCTGCCACTCTCAGGGTTTGACCACTATATCGGCTTGCCATGCCTTGATTGAGAGGGGTACCACTCGGGAAGCATCCTCTGTTTGCTCGCTTCATCTGTGGGGCCAGGCGGCTGAGGCCTCCCTCTAGAACCAAGATTCCTCCATGGGAATTAGCTAAAGTCCTTGAGGGGCTGGAAGAGACCCCCTTTGAACCTCTAAAGTCAGTGCCTGATAAGCTTCTGACTCTAAATTTTTTTTTTCTTATGGCTATCACCTCACAAAATAGAATTGGGGATTTGCAGGCTCTGTCTGTCTAGCCATCCTGCTTAGACTTTACCTGTGGATTTGTGAAAGCAATTTTACATCCTCATCCTGATTACCTGCCTACGGTATCTTTCTCGACCGTATATCCTCTCATTCTTGAAGTCTTCTGCCCTCCGCCTTTCACAACGACGGATCAGGAGAAACTTCACCGACTGTGCCCAGTCCGTGCTCTTCAGGCATATGTACACCGCACTAGCCAGTGGCGTAAGTCAGAGCAACTATTGTTTGTCATGAGAGCCTTAACAGGGGGTCCACCATGCAAACAATTTTACGTTGGGTGAGGGATGATATTGCCCTTGCCTACGAGGCACATGGTCAAGCTTAGGCGTTAGGGCTCATTCTACCAGGGGGTTGCTTCCTCCCAAGCCTTGGCGGGGGTTATGAGAAGATCTGCTGAGAAAAATTTCAGAAAATCCCCACATCCAAGAGTGCAAAGCTTGCTGCATCATACCCAAAAAGACAGGCTGCAATAGCTGCCTGAGGTGCTTCAACTAAGTACAGAGTTTAGGGTATGAATACTTATGCAATGTGTTTAAGTTTTAAATTTTATAAAATTGTGCATAGATATTACAACTCGTTTTTCAATGTCATTATGGGATATAGATTGATTTGGGAAAAAAGAGAAGAACATAATTTTAGCATAAGGCTAAAACAACAAAATGTGGAAAAAAATATAAAAACACTGGAAATTTAAAACACTTTCTAAAATATCATTAGCTATAGGTAAGACAAGTACCTAGATTGCTCAAAATAACCTATTCAAACTGACCCATATGATGATGTTCATTTAGCCTATAAGTTTATCTTTTCTCTTGTGATCACAGATGCTCCAACCCAAGCTGACAGTCCTGCAGCAGTAACAACTAATCTGACAGCAGTAGTGATGACCAGTGGCGGACTGGGACAATAATTCAGGCCGGGAATTTGACTCCACTGCCAGGCCACCTCTGCTGCTGCAGTCACCACCACCCTATTCATGTAATCTACTGGACTGATAAACTTGTAGGCTAACCCTATTAATGTAACAGGTAGACTACCAGATGCAATATAAATGAATAAAAAATAACCCTTAAAAACTCACTAGGAATACACCATTTATACTACCAAACCAATGACAAATAGAAAATTGGCTTTTTAAAAGAGATAATAAGAGACACATTCACATGTTGAAATATTTACATTTTATGTATTTTCAGTGCTCAACTCTAGGGGTGGGCGATATGGCAAAAATATAATATCACGATTTTTTTCAGAAAAATCACGATTCACGATTTTATCACGATTCTTTTTTTAATGTTGGTTTTACTATTTTGTGACTGAGCATTACAGCCAAACTAATGTCCATATTTTAAAAACAAAGCCTTAGGTAACAAAATATAAAATAAAAAAAGAATAGCAGACAGGGGCGAAGATATTTTTTTTGTCATTTTCTTTGTTATTAAATATTAAGATCAAAGATACACATTACTCATACACAACTTAATATACAAATTAAATAAACAGTGCTTTATGTTTTCAGCTACAGTAGGTGTATTTAACAGTAGCATTGAAGAAAGTAATTAAAATAACAAAAATAACAAATATGAAAATAAAACAAAACATAGACTTCACAATTATACATTGATACTTATTAAAGCTACTATTAAAAGTTATCAGTCAGGAGCAGTGAGTGATTTTCTCTTTGCATTTTGTTGTTTTATTAACATTAAAGGGATAGTCCTCCTAAAAATGCTATTTGTCATAAGTTACTCTCTCAAGTTGTTTTAAACTCGAATAAGTTTCTTTCTTCTGTTGAAAATAAAAGTTATTTGGAAGAATGTGGGTAACCAAACAGTTGATGTACCCCAGTGACTTCCATAGTATATTTTTCTCCTATGGAAGTCAATGGGGACCAGCTACTGGATAGCCACATTCTTCAAAATATTAATATTAGAAAAATATTAGAAAATATTAAAAGGAAATTAATACAGGTTTGGAATAACATTAGAGTGCGTAAATAATGAGAGAATTTTTATTTTGGGGTGAACTATCCCTTTAAGGAGAAGCGGCAGCGTGTTTACTATTACTACTGTCTCTTTAAGAGTTGCGCGCGACGCGTCTATTATACACGCATTTGACAAGCAGATTTTCTCTCAATTTTCTCAAGTTTGCGTTCACTTTAGACATAACCGACTTTGTTTATGTAAACCTTGTGTGTATTTGACAGTATTAGCACAATAAGACTCAAAAGATAACTTAGTCCAGTATCCAGGCGCTGGTAGACAGGCTTTTAGTGCATGTGAACTTCACATGTACGCGCTGAGAAACGCACACGTTAGAACAGCGCATCAGCACGCGAATTAAATGTTTAACCGACAAGGCATTAAAGCACATGCAAATTATGAACTTTTGTAAACTGCAGTGTCCCGTTCCGCAGCGTGTACGTCGCGTTGTTCAGGATGTTGGGACAGAGGCGCCAGAACAGCAACTGATAGAATGCACGATTCTACGATATTTCTTCAAAAGCAGATCATGGAGACATTTTAATCGTCCACGATCAAAAATCGTCATATCGCACACCCCAATGCCAAATTATTATAAATATAATGTAAATGTAATCTTGACCGACCTGTTCCCTTACTGGCGAACATGGCTGGGATTTTGCAGCAGCTTGCTGCGTCTGCATTCATAGTTGCACACCAGCCTATCACATGCCAGGCTGATGGTCTGCACAGCGGCAGCCGGCAGGCCAGAACGACCGTCAGGCCACCGGGAAATGTCCCGGTGCTCCCGATGGCCAGTCCGCCCCTGGTGATGACCACCATAGTGTCCCTGTGTGTCCTCGTATCACTGATCATCTGTGTGATTCTTTATTTTAAAAAACGAAAGCGCAATATCACCAGCCAAAGTAAGTCCACGACATAGTCCTGAAAAGTTTAACACTGTTGAATTGTTCTTGAACAGCATTTTTCAAATCATGGTCATTTGGAAATTGGAGAGAAAGTTATTTTATTTTTTTGTCACCAGAACGTAATTGTATTGTTATATTGTTATATTTGTCATCTACTCTACTCTACCGACCAGTTTTTCAAACAAAAACCTGCCTCAGCTACACTGCAGAGTCTCTTTGCACATTTGTTCATTTTCATGTTTTCTTTCAAATTACTGAAATTTAATTGATATTCTTTATGCGGTTGTAAGATATGCTTTTACTATGTCAGTATGTCAGAAAGTGAAAGTAACCTGAACTAAATGTACAGTATATATGACTTTAATGTTTTAAGGGCCATTCCACCGAATGGGTGACATTTGCTTGTTGTAACTCTTAAAAATTAAACTTAATTTTTTTATTTTTTTCAACACTGAATCTAATACTCAAATATTTACCTATTCAAAATGTGTATTGGTCAATCTCAGGCAACTTTATTTAATTTTTTACAAGGTTTCTAAGCAGAAGATGGATGCATGTTTTCACAGTCCTGTTACCGAAACTCATGTGACATTTAAAAAGCATGTTTAAAAGCATGTCAATTATTCCTTTGTTTTCCCCACAAGAAAGTGTTTATTTTAAAGATATTGTTGGTTATATGTTCAAATAACTGATATTTGTGACAAAAAATCAGTATATATTAAGGCAAAGTGTATTTTAATAAAAAACACAAAGCCATTTTTTCATTTTAAAGAAGACCGAAGCCTCAAGTTTATATATTTTTTTATAATTTAATTTATTAAACAATTGTATAAATGATGGACCAAACAAAACTGATAAAAACAGTGGTTTAACTTTATTTTTTTAGAAAATAAATAAATAATAGTAACAGGAATGAAAACTTGGTAACAGGAATGAACTATTTCATAACAGGAATGAGGAACAGGAAACAGGAATGAGTGTCCATATGTGTGTGCACGAGAGAGAGTGTACATGACTGTGTGTGCATAAGATTTCTGTTGAAGTGATGTACTATATGCTAGTAGTACTTCACAGCAAAGGAGGTGGAAAGAGAAATAATATTTACAGTATTAAATCAACAAAACAGAGGACTCTATTCACTCCTGTTACTTTAACTCACTCCTGTTATTTTTCATATAAGTAACAGGACTGAAAGTAACAGGATTGAGTTTTTAAGCAAAAAGTTATCAAATACATGACATATGGCCACATAGCATACATGCTAATAGCATTAGGACACTGAGCAAATTCTAGTAACTTAACAAAAGTTAATATCTTTAAAATAAACAAATACATTCTAAGAAATGATTTAGGTAACAGGATAGTATGTTGAGATTGACCTTCTCAGTCATAGTTACAATTTCATCAAATATACAGAAATTAAAATAAGAGGACTAACTTATGGTCTTCCCATTGCCTTTAGAAGATCAAGATGATGCAACTTCCTGTTGAAAATGTGTCTTGTGGAATATTCCAAGTTTTTCAGAGGGGGGAATGTGTTAGGGTAACAGGACTGAGTGAAAACCCGGGGACATGACTAAAATGTGTATTTTATCTAAAATATTAGATAAAATATTTTTTTCTCATAAAAACAAACAAACATTTTAAATACATTGGATATAAAGTCACACAACAATCCCCAAAACTTAAGATTTCTGAAGGATTTTAATCATTATATTTCATGGCAAAGTTTAGAGACAGAGAGTGGGGACATGCAGAAAATGCTATTTTTTGTGTTCTATGTAGTTTTTATTAATGTTTTTAATTATAAATTTTATAATTTGTAGTTAGCTTAATATGCAGGGCATTTTGCTTAATAATAAAATGTATTTTAGAGTTAATTTTCATGCAATTTTATACATATGATGTTCTGGGGACATAAATGTCACCCATTCGGTGGAATGGCTCTTAAAGGAGAACTCCGGTCAATTTTAACATTGAGCTAATTTTTTTGTACATTTGGAGTGCTGTCAATACAGAGAACAACGACAAAAATCGGTGTTGCCTACACCGATTTATTCTATTTTTAAAATTTGCACCCTGTTGACTTCAATGGGGCAAGTACTAAACCTGCTTTTAGCCTCTTAACATCCTTGATGTGTCATTACAAGTGCACAGAAAATGTGAGTGATTCCTTCTGAGTGAACACGAGTGAGTCTGACTGCAGTAGATGTGAAAGAAATGTATAAAAATGATGTTATTTAAGACAGCGCAAATACCTTTGTTTACATCCTGTTTTTCGGTTGAAGTCCAAAGTAGTCGATTGCAGAGTTCACACGCATAGGTTTAATACCTATGATCACGTGCGTGAACTCGGCAATCGAGTGAATTTCTGTCAATCTCAGTTTATTTCTAAGTAGTGGGGCGGCTAAGCGCAGATTTTCACCAGAATCGATCACTTAGCGATAAAAGCATGAAATTTGGTAGAAAGGCTCACAAAGGGGGTCTGATCAGATTTAGGACCGTAGGCGCTCAAAATTTGGCCCCTGGGGGCCATTTTTCAAAATGGCTACCAAATATGGATTTCGTAATGGGAAAATGAATTAAAAGCTGCCAGAAACATAAAATGCAATAACACATTTCACCATAAATATATGTAAATATGAGCACTTTCACATAGAAGGTCTTTAAACTTTAAAATATAAGATATGGTTTTTTTTTTAAAAATGGCCACCAAATATGGATTTCATAATGTCATAATGGATAGATGACAGAAATTAACAATTTAAAAAGTTGCACATTTGATCATTAATCAATCTAGTGCATTTTTAAACAAAAAGGAAAAGAGGTTATGATATCTATCAGAAATTATGTACTTTTTAAATGTATATTTAAATATTTCATATTAAATTGTGTGCATATACTAATACGCATCATTTTTACTTGGTAGTTTGTCAGTGAATCCTCCTTATTCAGTCAGTAGGTTCCACTTGTGGTGGTTAACCCTTAATCGCTGTTTGGGGTCAAAATGACCCCAATGGACTTTTCCTTCATTTTTTAAAAGTGTTACCTTCATCGCAGGGGCATGAAACTCTGTGACTTTTCCTAAATAATCTATCTAAACATGCACAAAAAAACTGGGCTTGATTTGGTTGTTCTAAAGGTGTGTAAAAAAAATTTTACCATTTAAGCTGTTTGGGGTCAAAATGACCCCACATTGAAAATGAATGGGAAAATGAAAAAAATGACTTTTTTTAATTTTGTTTGTCAAAAAAATAAAAGTAAATCCATTATAAATCTGAAAAGTTTTACAAATAAACCAAGGTCTGGTCCTAGAGCATAAATAAAAAGTAGAACGAACTTTCTATCTCATACACACACACACACACACGCACACAAACACACACATGTATGTGACTGCAACAGAGAGCATTTTTACAGAAATTGGCAAATAAAATAAACAAAACTGGCATAAATCTAAAAAAAATTACATTTAAATCAAGGTCTGGTCCTAGAGCATAAACCCAAAGTGGAATGAACTTTCTATCTCATACACACACACACAAACACACACAAACACACACGTATGTCACTGCAACAGAGAGCATTTTTATAGAAATTGGCAAATAAAATCAACTAAACTGGCATAAATCTGAAAAATGTCACATATGCAACATGGAACAAGCTTGCCCCCCACCCCCACCCACCCACACACACACACACACACACACACACACATTACAGTCATGTCATAGTGGTGACTTGTAAATGTATGTATAATAATTTGCAAAATATCAAAATATATCAGAAAACAACAACAAATTATAACTCTGACAAAACTACATATTTTGTATGTATTTCAAAATGTTTAAATAAATATTCACAAAATATATATCATAAAGTTGTGAGGAGAAGTTTAAGCATCAAGAAAAATGAAGTGAAAATGAATGAGTCTCTATGGCCCTCTATTGGATATATGTGGTCATTGCAATTTCTTTCTTTAATTATAATTTCTAAAGTTTTTCCACAAACCAGCAGATGTCAGTATTCTATCCCTAACACATAGAGCAATGTCCAAAAACTATTTAGATTTAATTAAGATCATCATTTAAGTGATTTTTTCTTTAAAATATCTTTTTTCATGAGACAATTTATGGCCTAGTTATGTAATTGTGCAGTAAATAGTTAAAAAATTTTGACCCCAAACAGCTTAAGTGTTGTCCTTTTTTAACAGCGATTAAGGGTTAAATATTATTCTCTTTAAAATCTAGGGAACTGGTGGGATGTTTTACTCTTGACTACAAGTGAGATAAAGGCAAAGTCAGTTGAATGTGTTTCTCCCTGTTACTCAGTAAAAATAGTGTAGGCTAATACTGCAAGTAAGCAAACATAACTCAGACAGGCAAATATAACATAAAATAGATTTTAGTCTGCAGGAATTTAGAGTTAGGATTCTGTGAAATAAAGTAGGTGTACATTTCCACAGAATTTCATTTAGGCTGGTTATCTAAACTAGCTGCAATTCATCCTATTTATTTAATTGTAAATCTGTGCTCTTGTACAGCTAGTTTATACCACCCAAATAGGCTGGGAAAACCCAGACAACTTCCGGCAAATTTAAATTTGCTCTGCAAGTAGTCTGGCAAAGAGCTCATTCAAGTCCATTTCCATGGCCTCGAAATCGCGGCACCAATCAGAAACGTTGAGGTGAGCTTTACAAGATGACGATCGCTCTGATTGGTTTTAGGTCTATCCAATTGCGCCCAGAGGCATTTGAGCGATGTCCGTTGGTGAAGCGCACCAACTTTTAAATGCATTATTATATTCAAATTGCAAACACATGAGGACAGTCTCCATGAAAGACCCACTGGCACATGAACGTGCTACTATATTTCTCTCCGAAACGGTAGGAAATTAAATTAGATTTAATAGAGGATTTTAATGACAGACAGCAGCAGGTATTTATAGGCTGATGTCACTTTCAGGACACGTATCCAATATAATGATACAAGAGCATATTAAGAGCAAGGAAATGCAAAAGAGGAATCAATTAGGTGTCAGTACGACACCTCTCTGTGTGTGTGCGCTTCAGGTGTGTTTAGCTGTGTGCACAGATAACAGCTGCCCGCAAGTAACAAATTGACTTCTCTTTTGCCTCTTCTTGCTCTGGAATGGTTTAAAATAGCTTCAATGTGTAAATTGCCAAGACAAAACAAATGCAAATGATAAACTTTTACTCTATGATGGTTAAACTTGGCAATTAATCCGCAAATCACATGCGTGCCGAACCATGGGGCCTGGTCCGTATGGATCACGGTGGAGGGACCAGGCACAGCAACAGGCCCAAACCTCTGAAGCGAAGCTATGCATTTTTGTAAGAAAAATATTCATATTTAAAACTTTATAAGCTAAAATAACAGCCTCCGACAGATGGCTGATGCAACAATTTACGGCGAAAGAGTAACCCCTGACCTGACTCATGACATATTGTCAAACGTAAAAGCGTACTGGATAGAACAAAACAAAACACCGGTGTAAAACTAGAATTTTTAAAGAGAAATGTCAGAAAATTTCGATATAAGAGAGGAGATGCTTGAGTTTGTTGCCCAGCCCTAGTTAAAACTTACGCTACTTCTACATTATGTCAGCGGTTACTCTTTTGGCGTATGTCGATAATTATGTATAATTATGAGATAATATGAGTTTCCCAGGAAGGCAGAGCTCAGGTATACAGGCAGAGGAGCATTAGAGAGAAAAGAGCTCAGAAAAACAGACAGCAACAGATATAATCTTCTTGTATCCCTTCTTTGACCATGTGACTGAAACCCAAATCTGAGACATTCAAACTGACCAATTAGCAGATTACAGCTTCCCCCACTGTACTACAGGTGTAACAATTAGCAAACCCCCGATGTACACACATCTTGGCCTACAGGCCTTGAGCACTATCAGCACCTCTTTGCCTTTAGGAATTCCAATTGGCCCTTGTGATAAGAAAGAGGGGGTTGGAACAAGAAAGCAAATGTCTGTACATTTACAATTCTACAAGCTGATGGGTGCCCTTATAAGTGAATGGGTGCTCCGCGTGTGACGTCATGAACTGCCGTCTGACAGTGGATTGTGTTTACACACACTCAGACACTGGTCACTCCGAGGGTGTTCCCCATAGCGTCAACACCAAGACGCAGTGTCTTGTTCCCTTTCTCAGGGAACTGGCTTGCAAGCATGCTAAGTCAATTTCTTAACTGTACAAAAACAGTCTGTTATGCTGTTTGATGTTGCAAAATGGTATTCTTTTTATCATATTATTTTAAATTATTACAGTCATAGCCCAGGCATAATAATAATAATTCATTACATTTATATAGCGCTTTTCTCTGCACTCAAAGTGCTTTAAATATGGAAGAGGGAATCTCCTCAACCACCACCAATGTGCAGCATCCACCTGGATGATGCGACGGCAGCCATATTGCGCCAGAACGCCCACCACACACTGGCTTATTGTTGGAGAGGAGACAGAGTGATGAAGCCAATTCGTATTCTGTATTCTTCTGTTTGTTCACACCAACTGTTGTGAGATAATGTTAAAAAATTAATTTGGTCAACAACAACAAAAATCATGCACATTTTCAGATATGCTTAATACTGCATTTACATGGCCATGTTATGAAGTGAGATAATAAATTCTATGAAACTCGGCAATGCAAAAATGTCAATGCAAGCAACATACGTGATGTGTTGTACAAAATGTTGCCAGTCATTCAGTGTAGACTGTAAAGGACTAGCAGTACAGTATTACATTTGGCAAATTTCACATTTGTTTTGCGTGTGTTTATATGTGTGTAAATTTGTCCAAACCAATTTGATGTGATTTATCCCAGTTTAATTGTCAACATGTTTTTGTGTAGTTCAGGACAGATGTAAACTGAATTGTTAATTTGAATGATTAATCTATTTATTATATGATTACAATTGAATGATTATTGTGTTGTATAACCTACAGTGGGTCATGATTCATGTAGGGGAGAGCAGGGCACAACCTAACGCCTTTTTGACTTTCTCAGTTTGTGTAAACCTACTTGCGGTTCAGAGTATTTATTTTTCCCCATATTAATTTCACACGTTTAGTACAATTATGTGGTTTTGTTTCAGTAATACGGTGTATACTTTTTTCTTGATTTACCCCGAAAGAATGGAAGTGAAATGTGACAACATGCCCCATAGGTGGGGCAATTTCTAACATGTGAGGGGCACATTGTAACACGACCATATGACAGCTTAAAGGGTCATTTCACCCGTGGAGACATGAATGTGTATTGAAAGTGGGTCATTTATGTAGAAGAAATGTGAAATTATTTTTGAATTTGGAGCTCTCTAGACTGAGAAAAGCCAGAAAATGTATTTTTGGCTTATGTGGATGAAAGACAACAACTCCCAGAATGCACTTGCTTCGCTGCCCTACAAGGCCACTCCCAAGCCACGCCTACCGGTAAGACAGCGCTGCGCAGTTGAAAACAAAAACATCAAGGCAAGGCTAGGCTACGAGTGAGTCTCCGTGACGAGTTTGCCCAAAATGTCCGGGATTCGGCTTTTGCGTTCTACAGTCGCCATTCATCATGTTTACTGTGGCGAGCAGGACGAGGCTGAGGGGCGCGGGAGAACGGCGCGAGTACTGACGACCGACACCTGTGAGGCACTGTTCTCGTATCTCGCACGGAGGAGCAGGTATTTTCTTAGCAATGGTAAAACACACATCAACCGATCACGCCACCGGCCGCGTCTTTCTCCCGCGGCGCTAGCCTCGTCCTGCTCCCTGTATTACTGTGATTACTGATGAGCGCGCCTGTGAGATGCACCGGTCTCATGGGCTATCTCTCACGGAGGTGCGGGTATTTTCTTAGCAATGTTAAAACGCAAATCAACCGATCACTTGTTTAGCATTCATGTAAACATTACATTCAGATTCACCAATCGGGGTGAATTCAGTTAGATTGAAACAAAAAAGTGAGCATGTAAACAATGGATGGCGACCGCAGAAAGCAAAAGTTGAATCCCGGACATTTTTGTCGATCTCGACGGCCGGACATGTCCGGGAAATAGAGTATGGTAACCCCTACTACTCAGCTTTCTTCGTCCCTGTTTTCTGCAGGTTTCTGCCGTTGAAATCAAACGCACTCGCACTGATCTGTGATAGGTCTGTTAGCGCATTAGGTCCAACCCCCTATGGGCGGGTTTGAAAGGGTGGATCTAGTGCTTGTAGTCTTAACAGAAATCCCCCCCTCTTACACTTCCTCCTACAATGACGCAAAATGACGATTTTTGCGTCATTGTAGGAGGAAGTGTAAAGAGGTAAATACAGATTTCTCTCGTCTCGGGGGAAAATGAAAAAATGTTGCATGACCATTCAATAGTATGACTGGGTTTCTAACAATGCAAAGCTTAATGCAAATGGGTGAAGTGTCCCTTTAAAATGTTATCTGATCTAATAAAAAAATATACAAGACAAACTAAAATATTTTCTCAATAAAATACAATTATTAACTTTTTCATATCAAATAATGGTATTTTTTAATAATTAAATGAGTTTGACAATCACAACGCAAAACACAGCTGTAAGCCCGACTAAATGTCCAATGGCGTTCTCCAATAATATGGGGAATATGGCTGTCTTTCCTTTTATGCAACACAACAAGATTAAATTAAATACATTTTCTCATATGTATTACCTCGTTATTTCATCTTACTCCATGAATGAAAAAGGTTTTAATGATATCTGAGCATCATTAAAAGTGAGTGAACGTTTTATTATTCTTTTTAACTCTTTATATATGTATATTTTACCCATTCTAGATTAGGAAACTATCCCCTGGTTTCACAGACAGGGCTTAAGACTAGTCCTAGACTAAAATGTAAGTCTGAGCTGTTTCCACTGAAATAAACTTGCACTGACTGATCTTAAAAATATACCAGTGCCTTTTTAGTTTTAAGATGCACATCGGTAATGTTTTTTTCTAAGCATGTTTATAAAAATTACTTAAATGTCCTAATTGATCTATGGTCTAATCCTGGCTTAGTCTAAGCCCTGTCTGTGAAACCGGGCCTATGTTGATCAGAGGTCCTCACGTCTTCGGTTTAACGAGGGTCTCACGTTCACAGACAAGCCCACCAGTTTTGGTCATCAAACAGAGGTAATTGCTATGCCTGAGATCGGTCACATTCACGTTTACACAATCAAAGATACTTTGGTATAGCATGGAATTGCGCACTTGAATTTAACTTTAAACGTTTACTTCAGTAGAGGTATGGCCACTATTACAGATATAAGCTGACCAACATTACTTCTCTTATAATAGCTTTGAATTGGTCATGCCGTGGTTTCCCACGTACACTTATCTAAAGTAACATTAAATTAAAACAGAGGTAAGACACACCCAAATTTAGATTGGTCAAGCAGCATTTTCTGTTCTAAACGGAAATTCACTTCTCACTTCTTGCAAACCAAGTACACTTGAATTGATGCCAAATATTAGTCGTCAGAAAAAAATCAAATGTAACAATTTATGATGTCAGGTAAATGTATCATGCCAATTTCATAATCAGTTCAAAGATAATAAATACAAATAATCAAATACTCTGGAATAAAGAGAAAAGATGCGAACCTGACATTAGAAAATACATGATGCTGAGAGTCTCGGCCACTCTTAGCATCACGGGCTGATTTGAGATACAAATCGCCATGAGCCTTCTTCAGCATCTCCCTAAATACTCAGACCAAGGCAGAAATCTCTTTTCAAATGTAAACATGAGTTCACAGTGGGAATTTGCATTAATCACTGTTGTGGAAAAATTAAATCATGTGTTTTCTCTCCTGGAATGTATGTGTGCACATGACAGGAACAAAAACACACACAGTAAAACAAATGGTCAGATGAGCCTTTTAATTCTTTAGTATGGGTAATTTGTATTCAGGAAAGACAGAGGGATTATTTAGCCATAAATAAAGACCTTTTGGCCTCACGGGTGGGAAAACAGTCAAGCCCAGTGGGGGGCCACTGTCTTCAGGAAAGGCAGAGGGGTTATCTAGCCTTTTGACCTCACAGGTGTAAGGACACTAAAGCCCAAGGGGTAAAAGGACTGGTTTACTGGGGGAGCGGAAAATTACAGGAGAAGAGACTATAGGTATAAAAAGGCTGTCTGTTTTCTGTGTGATTAGGTTCTTGCTCCTATCACTGGGTAGCTGCGGTGACTTTGTGACCAAGCCTCTTAAAGGGACAGTAAGTGGGATTTTCTCCCATCTAGTGGTGAAATTGTATTTTGCAATCAAATGAATAGTGCTCTCTAGCGCCTCACATTTTCAAATGTGTGTTGCATCTACGGTAGCCATTATGTACCAAAAAGCTATGACAGGATGTCCTCTAATAGCACTTCATCGAGTTTTCCTTCGGGTGAACTGGTTTGTTATTTCAAACAAACTACAACTTGACACAACGAACAAACGAATGTTACAGTTTTGAACAAACAAAACTTACAACCTTGTTTATAGGGCCTTCTCTACTTTACTCAATAGTAGAGATACTACTTTGATACTATACCTTGAAATGTGCTGGGGTTTTTTTTATTTAATTTTTGATGTGCACAAATAAATGACAGGTACCATAAGATTTTCTTCTTGCTGTTCCTTTTTTTTTCTTCGTTCATGCATGTTACGAATGCATGAATGAATGAATGAATGAATGAATGAAACATTTATGTATGACTTGAGCAATAAATAAATAAATAAATAAATAAATAAATGTATCAATTTTCAATACCACAGGGAAGAACTTATAGGCCTACTGTCATATAGATATTTTTATCTATTATTTTCTTATTTTTTTTGTCCATCCATTTAAAATCTAGGAAATCATTACTTTCTTCTGAAGAGATCACTTTACATAATGACATATTCAATTAAGGCTTTTTATTCATATATAAACATTGCTCAATTACCATTGCAAATCTCACCTAAATGTTTGCTCACTCAGTGTATGGGATAATTATTGGGATAATAATTGGGATAATGTGATAATTATTGGGATAATTTTGTTATAATTGCACAAGATAGCTTGTTTTTACTATATTTTATGTAGCCTAATAATTTCACAGTAAATCTCCAAATTAATGTAGAAATATCATAAAGACAGTATATTTCAAATAATTGTTTAATGGCATATTTTTATGAATGAAGTGTTATTTGATTCTGATGTCACTGCTGCACTGTCACATGTGGATCCCACACGCGTCCCATTTTCTCACAACTCTTAACGTTCATTTAAGACTTTATTTAACTAATTTAAGACTGCTCTGATGAGGATACTCAAAGCGAAAGCGCGAAAGAGAAGTCGAGTCTGGCGCGCGTCGTGTCAGCATCACCGGACAGCGCATTCTCTTTTGTATTTTCTCGCTTGCATGGTTAGAAGCATTTGCATGAAGAAGAACGTGATTATATAATGTAACGCTAGCCAAAGGATGACAGAAAAAAATGCTGCTTTAATTGCGTTAAATATTTTTAACGTGTTAAACTGAAAAACATTAATCGCACGCGTTGCGTTGACAGCAGCACGGACATAACCGATGTGTTTATGTGAATACGCGGCAAGACGGACGTTGTGACAATGTTTTCGTGTGTATTTGACTGTAAGCGCATCAATGAAAAATAGGCAGCTTTATGTGGACGCACTGGGAATAAGGCACGGGAATAAAATCACACGCAAACGCAACCTCCGCAATTCAACGCCGAAAACTTATGATTTGCATTTTTATTATAAATTTGTGCGCATTATTTGTTGTTATTACATGGCTTGGCTGAATTCCAATGTAGTATGCGGTCTGTTATTTCTTGATAACAGACCGCTGCGAAGTCTAACAGACCGTTGCCATGAAAAACAGAGCGTTGCTATGGACGCGGAACGCGGACTATTTTCTTTGGCGGAAGCAATACAATCGTTTTTAAATCAATAAACTCCTTTTTAAATCAATAATTCGTGTCAATTTATTTATTTATTTTGTAGGTAGCCATGTAATAAGCGGGATAATGTATAGAGAGGCGGTCGTTATAGCGAATAACAACCCCTTCAGTCTGATTCAAGACCCCTCCGCTTCGCGTCGGGGTCCTGTTCAGCCTGTCGGGGTTGTTATTCGCTATAACGACCGCCTCTCTATACATTATCCCTTACTTATTAGAGACTTCCGACGATCCTAGATTGATGGTAAAAATTGTTTTTTTTACACAGCACCCCTGTTCTCGCCAGAAGCACCCCAGGGTGCCGCGTCACCCCGCTGGGAAACGCTGGTCTATATAGGCTAATAAAAAAATAATAAAAAAAAGCCTGTAATTAAGACCTTAACATTGACTTACCTGTCGAGAAGAAAGCAGGCAACTTCAGCGTCTCTTTTGAAAGCTTTCTCCTGCATTAGCTAATCCCGACATTATAATAACCCTTGTTTTTGTAATCTCCGATCACGTTTCCTTTTACGGTCTTATTGTGGACTTTTTCGACGAAGAGGACTCGTTATCCTGTGACTTAACCGTGCAGTGCAGCCTTTTAAACTTGCCGGGGCAGTGACAAAAGCGCCTCTCACTGCTCTGCTCCGTTTCTGCTGGTTTCAGTCACGTGACGCGGGCTCTGAACGAAAACGCGTTGTGGAAACGCGTTGGCCTAGTACTTTTTGTCCCTCTCTGCTATTATAGTTTTTCTAGATGGCGGAACTACATGGAAGCCTCCGTGGACTTACCCGTCCTATGTATATAAAGATAATAAATTCTTCGTTTACGAGGATAAGTCAGATCATTGGCAGAGGTATTTGTACACCATTGAGGACATATTTATGAATACAAATATTGATTTTAGATAATAAAATACCTAAAAAGTTACTTATTGTCCCTTTAAAGATAATAAAACTTCTTCTCTTTAATACAATTTGACTCTGAATGTTTCTTATGCCTTGATGCTGTTTGTTAATTATTGTTTTTGCCACAACATCACCATCCCAGACTTACTAGGGACAGATTTACATGGGGGCACACCTACAGCAGTTAACAAGATATTCTCCACACCTTATTACCTTTTTGGTTCACTTCTGTGGGAATGAGACCTTTGTACCAGTCGCACTGAGACATTTCAAATGATACCAAACATGTATAATACTGTGGGTGAAGCGAATGATGTGTAAATTGGGAGGTGATCAATTCAAGTGTGATCGTGTCTCGAATGGGGATGATAATATAGCAAGAAAGTTCAAATGTTAATTTCCTTTGTTTTCTCAGAGAGTAGCCCTCTCTTACAGTTCTTTCAGTCTTACACAGCAGCTATACAGCATAGTTCAAAACATAATAATAATTAATATTTTTTGAACATTGATTCTCCATCTTTATTCACCCTTTTCTCATGGTTTCTCAATAGAATTCATAAAAGTATAGAATAGCATAGTTCTAATAGGGGCACATTGCAACAACATTGCTACCTTTGCAACTGGGATTTAAACCCAGCTGGTGTCTTCTGGTGGTTAGATAAGCATTAACGAACCATCTAAACTGTTAAATAACAAATTGGAGATTAAATCAATATCAGATTTGTCTCATTTTAAATAAACAAAAAAAAAAAACAAAAAAAAAAACAGATGAAAAATGACCTTAAGAAATGTACTTTTGCTATGGATAAATAAATGTTCAGTGATATCTTCCAAAGACTTATGAACTTTGGCACATTTTTTGATATGGCAACTAGTAAATACACTAAGATTCATCATGCTAGCATGTGTGGAAGTACTTAAAACAAGTGTTACAACTAGCTCACTGTCACAGGTCTGACTGCAGCAAAGAGGAAACATGATCTATATACAGCAGTGTTTATTAATCATAAACTCAAACTTACAGAAATACTCAAGATACTCTGAAATTTCTAAAACACAGGACAGAACAACCAGGCTAACAGCAACGACAGACAACTAGACAACACTAAACTAAGACTTAATAGACAGCACTAAACTCAGACTAATGCTGCATTCCAGGCAGGTTTTTGAGCACGTAAATCACGACTTCAAACCGACTCACGACTTTGTAGCGTTTCAGACCAGTCACGCCAAACTACCTGAGCGCAAGGAATTGTGGTAGCTAGAAACAAACCAGCATGGCGGAGTCAAGAGGGATTGGGTTCTGTCCACATCAGGAAATCCCCGCATCTCCTCATCTAGATACACTGTGTTCGAATGGAAGCTGATTTCAGTACAGCAGATGTAGGACATGGATTGTACTTTTGATGATAAAAGCATGAGATCAAGCTAGCTAAACATTGTATGTCAATTTCGCTATGCTGAGAAATTGTACATTACATTTTTTTTTTTTAAGCATGATCAGTGCTGTCAAGTTCAGGTTTACATCACCTTAACATTTCCATGCGGCAATACACTTTTTACGACATACTAATTGTTTCAGACACATAACATTGTAATACATAATCGTGTGTGTATTATTATCATTATTATTATATTATTATTAATTTGACTGCAATGTTATATTGTCCTAAAGTGTATTCTCACTGTGTACCGCCTGCAGAAACACTGCATCCGTAGAGGCTGCCATTGTTGTTTTGTATGGTTTCGCGGACTATGTGACGTCAGAGCTCGTAACTGGGAGTACATCGATCTAGTATGAGGTCACGGGTGGGAAGTCACGGGTTTGACTGCCGTTTCAGTGCACTTTCACGGGTATAAGGTTGGAAAAACACGGGTTACAGGTTGCCTGGAACGCACCATTAAATACACAGGAAAACAAGGAACTGATGAGAAAAAATTAACAAGACACACCTGAACTAAGGATTAACACAATCAGTAACCGATGATACAAACAGGCAGGGGATGGAGGAAGATTGAACTAATTAACAGGTAGAAGATTATCTTAGAAATAAACTGAGATTGACATAGAAAACTCATACAGGAACTAAACAGAAAAAAACAGGACAAAAACAAACTCTAAACATGACCAAATAAACGTACTTGGTTACTTACGTAACCTCGGTTCCCTTAGAGATAAGGGAACGAGTACTGCGTTGCAAACGCTGTGGGAAAACTCCTTTTCTCGAGAATATTGAAGCCTTTATTTTAAAACGCATTGCATGCAGCACAGGCGAGAGCATCAGGCTCGCGCGAGCGAGCTGATAGGCTGTGCTGTGGGCAACTGCACGAACCAATGGCGGATCAGCAGAGGCGCGCGAACCAATCAGGTCGCTTGGCACACTGCCAGTGTCAAGCGCGCGAAACTGCACGTGATCAAAGCATATAAATATAGATAATAATCCGCCATTTGACAGGTATAATCGACTGAAGCGAAAAACACCTGACATAAGAGAAATAGCACGGCAAGGCAACGCAGTACTCGTTCCCTTATCTCTAAGGGAACCGAGGTTACGTAAGTAACCAAGTACGTTCCCTTACGAGAACGTTCTCTCGTACTGCGTTGCAAACGCTGTGGGAACGCTATTTAAAACGCCGTGCTATTAATCTTTTGGCCGCTCTGACTCACCAGAAGTTCCGGGAAGTTACAGAATAGCCAGGATAAACGAGACCGAACATCGGGCCCAGAGATTATCCAATAATTAAGATCTGGGCCAAGGGCCAGATTAGCTTAATCATAATTCATAATGACAGCTTGTGTGTCCAATTCCAAAACTAGTCTGGGTCCACAGAGCCAGGGTCTAGACAGAAAGAACTCGTGCCTGCAGGGCAGGAACATCTAGGTTATAGAACCTCACAAATGTGGACGGAACGGACCAGCCGGCCGCCGCACAAATGTCCTCAATAGGAACACCACTCGACCAAGCCCACGAAGAGGCGACGCCTCTCGTGGAGTGAGCTCTAACACCTATGGGACAAGAGAGGCCCAGTGAGGTGTAAGCCAGAGCAATGGCGTCAACTATCCATCTGGACAGCGTGAGCTTAGTCACAGGAAGGCCCTTGGTTCGGCCTCCGAAACAAACGAAGAGCTGTTCAGACTGTCTGAAAGAGGCCGAACGCTCCAGATAAATTCTCAAAGCTCTGACGGGGCAAAGCGTGAGAGAATCACTGTCCTCTTCAGAGGAGGGAAGAGCTGACAGAGAAATAACCTGGGCTCTGAATGGAGTTGAGAGCACCATAGGCACATATCCATGTCTTGGCCTAAGAGTGACCTTGGAGTCATTAGGGCCAAACTCCAGACAGGAAGCGCTAGTAGAAAGCGCCTGCAAGTCCCCTACTCTTTTAACTGATGCCAGTGCTAGAAGCAGGGCGGTTTTCAGAGAGAGGGGCTTGAGATCAGCTGACTGAAGTGGTTCAAAGGGAGGTCCCCTAAGAGCCCGCAGGACCAGAGAAAGGTCCCAGGCCGGTACAGACGGTGGCCGAGGCGGGTTAAGCCTTCTGGCGCCCTTAAGGAAACGAACTATAAGGTCGTTTTTACCTAAGGAGGCTCCAGCTTCCAATATGTGAAAAACAGCAATGGCTGCCACGTACACTTTGAGAGTGGAGGGGAAGCGACCCGCATCCAACATCTCTTGCAGAAAAGAAAGCACTTTTGGCACTTCACAAGTGTGTGGGTCGAGGTTCCGAGCTAAACACCAGCTGGAGAACGCTGACCATTTAAGGTGATAGAGGCGTCTAGTAGACGGAGCTCTAGCCTCCATAATAGTGTTCAGGACACCCTCTGGGAGATCCTGGGGTACCCGTTGAGTGGCCATACATGTAGGGCCCACAAGTCGGGACGGGGATGCCAGATTGTCCTGTTGGCCTGAGCCAGGAGGTCGCACCTCAGTGGAATTGGCCACGGGTCTGTTACAGACAGTTGCATCAACTCTGGGAACCAAATCTGGGTCCGCCAGAGAGGAGCCACCAAGAGAACCGCGCTTTTGGTGTTCCTGATCCGTTCGATGACCTGAGGGAGCATCGAGACCGGAGGAAACGCATAGAGAGGAAGGTTGGGTCAGTCGTGGGCCAACGCATCCCTGTTCTTTGAAAAGAAGATTGGGCAGTGACAGTTGTCTTCTGAGGTGAAAAGATCTACTTCTGCCTTCCCGAAGACCTCCCATAGCAGGAGAACTGTCTGAGGGTGGAGAGACCATTCCTCTGGGGGAACTGTGCCCCGAGAGAGCATGTCTGCTCCTGTGTTCAACGTGCCTGGCACGTGAGCTGCCCTGAGCGAGCGCAGGTTGGTGTGAGCCCAAAGTAGGAGCTGCGTGGCTATGGCAAACAGGTTGCGGGACCTGAGGCCACCCTGGCGATTTATGTAAGAGACCACCGACATATTGTCCGTCCGGACCAGCACGTGGTGTCCAGCCAGGTGAGGGAGGAAGGTTTTTAGGGCTAGAAAAACTGCTCTCATTTCGAGGCAGTTGATGTGTAGGCGTTTCTCCGAGCTCGACCAGAGGCCGGAGGCAGGCCTGCCCTCGTACAGAGCTCCCCAACCCGAGTTGGAAGCGTCTGTTGAAATCACCCTCCTCTCTGAGACCACCCCCATGCTTACGCCCTGCTGGTACCAGCTGGCGTCTTTCCAAGGGGCCAGGGCTTGAACACAGCGCTGGTCCACCTTGATAATCAAGTGGCCTGAGTGCCAGGCGTGGGGTGGCACCAGAGGTGCTAGCCACAGCTGAAGAGGACGCATACGCAGTAGGCCAAGTTGGAGTACTGATGATGCAGAGGCCATGAGGCCAAGGATCCTCTGAAACGTTCTGAGGGGTACATAAGAGCCCTCTGTGAACGATGTCGCGAGCTGCTGAATTGTTAGAGCACGGGCCGGTGTGGGCCATGCTCTCATAATTACGGAGTCGAAAACTGTTCCCAGGAACGTGATACGTTGGCTGGGCAACAGAATACTCTTGGCAAAATTGACCTTGAGCCCTAGACATTCCAGATGTCTGAGGAGCCAGGCTCTGTGAGTATGTGACTCCACCTCTGACTGAGTCAATATGAGCCAGTCGTCGAGGTAGTTCAGGATGCGCATGCCCCGCTGTCTCAGGGGGGAGAGAGCTGCATCCATGCACTTCGTGAATGTACGAGGTGCCAGTGCCAGTCCAAATGGTAGGACTGTGTACTGGTATGTCTGCCCCTCGAAGGCGAATCTCAAGAATGGCCTGTGGTGGGGGTTCACTTGAATGTGAAAGTAAGCGTCTTTTAGATCTATTGAGAAAAACCAGTCGCCTGGGCGAATCTGCGCCAGGATGTGTCTGGTCGTGAGCATTCTGAACGGCCGTGACATGAGAGCCTTGTTCAGATGTCTGAGATCTAAAATGGGTCTCAGGCCGCCATCTTTCTTTGGAACAAGAAAGTAACGGCTGTAAAAACCTGACTCGCTCTGAGAAGGGGGGATCTTCTCGATGGCCCCTTTGGCCAGCAGACTTAACACTTCGGTGCGGACAATGACCCCTCTTTATGCCGGTTAGGACGGCTTCTTGGGCTCGTGATCGAGCGTGAGCTTCGGCCGCGGGCCCTGGCGCTTAGGGAACTGGAACCGCTTTGCATGCTTCAGGCGCTGGCTGGTCTCAGCCACTGGGCGGGGCTGGAGGACCTCTGAAGCTACCCTCTCAGGTCGCGGCGTGCTCTTGGGGCGCCGTTGGACCGAACTGGAGCGTTTGGGTAGAAAATGCTTCATAGCGCTGGAAGCTTTTTGAGCCTCAGTGAAGCGTTCTGCGAAGCCGCTGACAGATGGGCCGAAGAGACCAGATGCCGTGACTGGAGAATCGAGGAAGGCGGTCTTGTCTGCGTCCCTGATTTCCGTCAAAGTCAGCCACAGGTGGCGCTCTAAAACAACCAGGCTGGCCATATTGCGGCCCAGGGCTTGAGCGGTGGTTTTTGTGGCCCGTAGCGCCAAATCCGTCGCACTTCTGAGGTCCTTAAAAGTGTCTGGGTCAGGGCCTGACTCGTCCATAGAGCGGAGGAGCTTTGCCTGAAACACTTGGAGGGTCGCCATAGCGTGAAGAGCAGAGGCGGCTTGACCGGCGGCAGCATAAGCGCGGCTGGCAATGGCCGAAGTAGTTCTGCACGGCTTGGATGGGTGCACAGTTTTAGACCTCCAACTTCCTGCAGTGGGAGGGCATAAGTGTGCAGCGACCGCTTCCTCCAGTGGGGGGAGACACACGTAACCTTTTTCTTCAGCGCCGTCAACAGTGGAGAGCGTTGAAGAAGCCGATGAGCGCGTTCGCGCTGAAAAGGGCGCGCGCCAGCTTTTAGTGAGCTCCTCGTGGACCTCGGGCAGAAATGGAGCGGCGCGCTGACGAGGGGCCTGTTGGCGCCCCGGCAGGTACCACTCGTCGAGGCGGCTTCTGGCGGGCTCGGCTGGGGAAAGCCAGTCGAGTCCCAGCTCGTCGACAGCGCGAGACATGACACGGAAGAGCTCGGCGTCAATGTTCGCTCGGGTGTCAGAAGGATCTAACTGAGAGGGGGGGGCGGGGTCCGCGGAGCCCGACCAATCCTCACTCTCAGATGCCGCCACAGAAACTGCGTCATCCATTTCTTCAACAGATCCGCCAAAAGAGACGAGTCCCGCCGCTTCAGACGAGGGGCGTTGGTCGCTCTGAGAGAACAGAACTGGAGAAGAGGGCGTGGGCGAAGCACGTGGAGAAAGGCCCGGCGTGCATTCGCTAAACTCACCGCGTTCAGGACGCCTCTGATCGCGCCGCTTCTTCCTACGGGGCTCGCGAGGCGCCGAAGATGGAAGACGGGCGGGACCACTCACCGACGAAGCGAGCGCGAGTCTCGAGCGGAGAGTAGAAACAGGCATCCCGTCGCAGAGAAGGCAGCCGCCTTTAGTGAGCGCTGACTTGGTGTGCTCAGGGCCGAGGCAGGCCGCACGCTGTGTGTGTCTGTCAGACACATGCAGGGGAACCCCGCAGGATTCACAAATAGAGAGCGGCATTTGAAACAACGCCGCGCGCTGTGAAAACAGCGATTTAGCTCTTTTAGAAAGCGAGAGATAGAGAAAAAGGATACTCGTCGGATGCCACAGGGAAACGCTCAGCTGGCAGATGCCGGGATGCGAAGCTGTTCCGCTGGACGGCTGTTCGACGACGAGAGGCTTCTATCCGGAGAAGATCAGCGACGAGGTGAGTCGAGAGCTGAAGGAGATTAAATCTGTCAAATGGCGGATTATTATCTATATTTATATGCTTTGATCACGTGCAGTTTCGCGCGCTTGACACTGGCAGTGTGCCAAGCGACCTGATTGGTTCGCGCGCCTCTGCTGATCCGCCATTGGTTCGTGCAGTTGCCCACAGCACAGCCTATCAGCTCGCTCGCGCGAGCCTGATGCTCTCGCCTGTGCTGCATGCAATGCGTTTTAAAATAAAGGCTTCAATATTCTCGAGAAAAGGAGTTTTCCCACAGCGTTTGCAACGCAGTACGAGAGAACGTTCTCGTAAGGGAACTCAACTCCTGACACCAGTGTTAGGTTGTGGCCCGCTCACTCCTACGTTGAACTACAGAATACAATGGGACATCCAACCCTGCAAGAGAAAGACTTTTATTAAAAACACTATAAAATACACGTATTGTTAATACTGAGTAAGGACTTAGCATTCATTTCACTTACCTCCAGAAATTTCAGAATAATATGCGGAACACCTATAGTTCAATTCATCTACAAGATACAGAAATAAGTACTTCTGATTAACTTCTATCATCATAAAGCATAAAGGTTACAGTAAAGTCATCTATCAACTCTCACCACCATGATGGCATATGGGCTGTATTTCATATCTCATTGCAACACACTCAGAAGACTTAAAACATTAAAATCATATATACTGTACATTTAGTTCAGGTTGATTTCCCTTTCTGACATAATGCCATACAGTAGTAACAACACATCTTACAACTGCATAAATAATTAATTTCAGTAATTTAAAAAAAAGAAAGAAAGAAACTAATGTGCAAAGAATCTCTGCAGTGTAGGTTGTTAGGCATTTTGTTTTTGTAAAAAAAACTGGTCGGTAGAGTAGAGTGAATAACAAATATTACAATATACCAATGCAATTATGTTCTGGTGACAAAAACATAAGTAAAAAATCACTTTCTCTCCAATTTCCAATTTCCAATAAGCCATTACCATGATTTGAAAAATGCTGCTCAAGAACAATACAACAGTATTAACATTTTCAGGACGCCAGTTGTGGACTTACTTTGGCTGTTGATATTGCTCCTTCGTTTTTTTAAATAAAGAATCACACAGATGATCAGTGATATGAGGACACACAGAGACACTATTGCGGTCATCACTACTGCTGTCAGATTAGCTGTCACTTCTGCACTCACATCAATGTTGCCTTCAGTCTGGACAACAGGACTGTCAGCTGAGGTTGACACATCTGTGATCACTAGAGAAAAGGAAAAAAAAAACATTGGCAAAATGAATATCATCATATGGATCCGTTTGATTAGGTTATTTTTTATCACCTTTCAATAGGCACTTGTCTTGCCTATGGCTAATGATATTTTGGAAAGTGTTTTACACTTTCAAGTACTTTTATTTCCCCCCCCCCCCCCCCCACATTTGTTGTTTTTGCCTCCTGCTAAAATTCTTTATTTCCTCTTTTCTCGCATTCATCTATAGTCCATATCTCATAATGACATTGATAAACAGTTTTGTGATATCTATGCAAATTCATCAAAAATAATAAAACTGAATTGCTAAAGGGGACCTCAGTCGTTTCCTGCCTGTATTGTGAATCAAACCCACAACCTTCGGGTTACAAGTCTGACACTCTAACCATAAGGCCACAACTGCTTTCATTAAGGATATCTCTGTATTTTGTTACATTCAGTTTTCCTTCTACCCTGACCAGTTCCTCAATCATTGCCACAGAAAAACAAACAAAAAAAAAAAAAACACACACAACATGATGCTACCACCACCACCACACTTTTTTGGGATGGAATTGCTCAGGTGCCTGGCATCCTCAAGACATGACAACTGAAATTGTGGTTCATCAGACCAGAGAACCATGTACTTAGGTGCTTTTTTTCTCCACACATGATCTCTAGAACTCAACCAGAGTGACCATCAGGTTCTTGGTCACCTCTCTTGGGAAGGACCTTCTACAATTGCTCCTACTGATAGTTTGGCTGAACTGCCTGCTATAGGAAGAGTCCAGGTTGTCCCAAACCTCTATTTAAGAATTCTGAAGGTCACTGTGCTCTTGGGAACCTTCAGTTCAGCAGACTTTGTGTAACCTTCCTCAGATCTGTGTCTCAGCACAATCCTGTTTCTGAGCTCTGTAGGCAGTACTTTTGACCTATTTGACCTTTTTGCTCTGATATGCATGTTCAACTGCTAGACTTTATACAGACAGATGTGTGTCTTTACAAATCATGTCCAATCAATTGAATTTGCCACAGATTTACTCCAATCAATGTGTAGAAAAATCTCAAAGATGATCCAGAGAAACAGGATGCATCTAAGGTAAATTTCAAATGTCATAAAAAAGGGTCAGAATGGTCATGTCAGTGTAATATTTCAGTTTTTACCTTTTAAATAAATTTGTAAAGTTATAAAATCATGTCCAATCAGTTGAATTTGCCACAGATTTACTCCAATCAATGTGTAGAAATTGGACTCTATTTTGATGGTCCCCTTTAGACATGTTGACTATAAGTTATGTTCTTTGTCAAGCTTTAGTTAACCTTATGTGTATGTGGTATGTTTCTCCTTGTTGATTCTCCTGTTTATTGTTTGGATTGTTCTATTAAAAGTCTCCTGAAGATATCTCCTTCGTCATGCGCTTTAATACAGCCACATCTCGTGACACTTAGTCAACAAAATTTCTAAAGGAGACCATCAAAATAAAGTGTTACCCAAATCTGTTTTTTGCTTCGACATTATGGGGTATGGAGTGTAGATTGATGTGAAGAAAAAAAGAAAGAATTTAAAGCCTTTTAGCATAAGGCTTAACCACAAGAAAATGTGAAAAAATTTAAAGGGTCTGAATAAAATCTTTACTCTATGAAATGCAACAAAATATAACATAAAACATATGAAGACACTACTAAAAATGTTAACCCACATTTTCCAGCTGGTATAAAGACATTAACCTTCTAAAAACTTGTTTAAAGATTTACATACTGTATTACTAAACAGATATAACCACATAAATATTCATATATAAACATATAATCACCACAACATGACTTCATTTGAATCTAAACCTTAACCCAAGCATATTTCATTTATAATTGTAGTCCAAAAAAAGTTTTGACTAACCCATGACCACATCTCACATTTTAATCGCATAGTTTAACTTAAAATCTTGTAAAAGGTGAATGTCTGTCAAAGAGTCTGAGACTTTAGGGTTAGAAATATTGCATTGAAAACACACCTTTCACGACCAGCAGCTTCACCTCATAGCAGGTTTTTTCACTCACTCTGCACCGATACCATAATCCATCAGAGTTTACTGCATCCCTTATAAGCAGAGATCCATTCCCTAGTATTCTCGCTCTCTCATACAGAGGCTTCGGGTCTCTCTCTGTGCTGTTTGAGGGCTTGTGTGGAAGGCGATATTGGGCTATTTCTGTTGATTGGTGACCATGAAAGATTTTCCAAGTTACTTGATCAGTTCTGTATTGTAGAGGATGTTCAGAGCATGGCAGCAACACTGAAGAGTCTGGAGTCACATGGACAGAATTCAAAGTTTTACACTCTGAAACCAGAGAAACATATTTATTATAACAGGTTACCTGGGGATTATTAGCTTGTTTCAGAAATTAGCATTCTCACCTTTGACCCTCAGGTTAAAAAGAGTTGCATTAAGGCAGTCCTGATCTTTGTAGACTTGACATTCATAATGTCCTTTATCAGATAAACTGATGTCTTTCAGGTAAAGTGTAACACTTCCAGCATTATTTCTCACAGACCATCTCTGATGCTCTAATGCTGGAGAGTTGTCTGAATACTTTAGGATGTCTTTAACCGGGTCGGTTCTGCGTAGTTTCACTGTCAGAGACTCCAGCGGGTGGGTTGTGGTTAGGCAAGAAATAGACATATTGTCGCCCTGAACATAGTTTATGTTCAACTGATGGACCTGCTCGCAGGGTCTCTGTGTCACCACTAAAAGGAAATAAAGAGCAAAACAAGACTGAGAGAGCCGAGACATGGAAACCACAGCGTTTATAGAAATAAACAGCCTTTACTTTTTACCAAGTGGTTCTACCTCTAAATGTATTAATAGATCTTATGAAATGAGAACAAAAAAATCCACAACCCGATGAATACTGTCAGTATTTCCTGAAATTAAATTTTGAAAGTCAGTGTACAAAAAGTTCAATTCATAAATAGACTTTGGAAACACTTTAAAATAAGGTTCCATTTGTTAATGGTAGTTGATGCATTAACTAACAATGGGCAATATATTTGTTACAGTATTTATTCAACTCTGAAAATACAACTGTTCATTGTTAGTTCATGTCAACTATAAATAATAATAAAGGATAGAGTACAACTTCTGATTTAAGAATGTGTTAGTAAATGCTGACACTAGATTAATAAATTCTTTAGAAGTATTGTTTATTGTTATAGTTCATGTTAACTGATGAAGTAAACTAATGTTAACAAATAGAACCTTATTGTAAATGGCTACCAAGACTTTTATTTACATTTTCTACAAATGTCTGGACTTCTTTTGAATTTGAACCAAATCAACTAGTGATGTTACTAATGTAATTATAATTAATTGGTTGATTAATGCAGTTTAACCTTTGCAAACCAACATTTATTAAAACTGTTCATCATGATGGACTCAGTTGCATATTTTCTTTCGGTTACACTTTATTTTAAGGTGTCATTGTTACAGTGTAATTATATATTCAAGTACTGAGTTAAGCAACTACATGTACTTACTAGGGTTAGGATTAGGATTTGGTTGAGGGTTAGTTGCATGTAATTATGCATAATTTACTGTTATTACTATGGTAAGTACATGTGACATACAGTATGTAACAAGGACACTGTAAAATAAAGTGTTACCTTTCTTTCTTTAAAAAAGGAAATGGTTACATATTTTTATACCTAAAAAAAATGTTAACAGCAATTTTCAAATTGCACGTTCACTGTGTAAAACATGAATGACAACATGTAAGTCATAATTACAGCTATATTTAAAACTGCTTTGAAACAATGTCCACTGTGAAAAAGTGCTATACAAAATAAAACACACTTATCATATGCATGTCACACCTATATGCCACATTTACTCACACAAAGTACACTGATATTATGCATATCTCATGTTTTTACGTTGGTTAAATTGATTTAATTGACTTTAATTCACTTACCTTTGCATTCTAATAAAGCTGCCATAAGAACAATTAGAATTTGGAAATATGAAGGCTGAAATCTCCCCATCATACACAGATGCTCACTGCAGGACAGCTGAACTCTATATGAGCAAAGGCCACATCACTTCACTTTAGCAGAGCTGTTTTCAGTTGCTCTAAATTTAATGCGGAAGTAAAAAGTGCTTATTAGATTCTGTGTGTGATAGTTTTTAGCTGTCATATTTGCAACCTTTAAATATTCTAATAGCAGCTGCATTAGAAAGCTGCTATTAGAAGATTCAGAAGTTGAAAATACAGAATGAAAAATAAAAATAATAACCCCATTGCATCATTAGTTTAAAGCAGCTTACTGCAGAGTGACTGAATATGAGCACAAGGCACAAGACCTTATAACACAGTTAAACTGTCAAAGTAGGAAATGTGATCATATGCCAAATGTCAAATGTGCCATTTTCACACATTTTAAATCATTTTAAATCACTGAATCAATTTTCTACATTATTTTGTTTATAAAACAATGTAGTGCAAATAATTCATTCAACATACTATATAAACTAGGGCAGAGAATATTTACATTTATGAGGTGTTTACTGTTGCTGTAAGGTTCATATTTGTGTGTTCAGTCCAATATCAGTATAACAACTGTATAAAGACAAAGACACTTTGAAGATCCAGTATCCAACGTTTGTCTAAAACATGCATTGGCTACAGTATGTAGAAATACAAGTACAAATGTGATTATTAAGCACACCATAAAAATAAAAATAAAGAATGGAGAGAAACTAAAGTACTACCTCTCCAAGAGGCAGCTTGGTCCAAGCTTTATAATGGCAGTGAATTGCTGGAGAAAATTTGAAGCCCAAAAAAGTGCATTCATCCTTGATGAAAAAATACTCCATATGGCTCCAGTGGGTTAATAAAGGCCTTCTAAAGCGAAGCCATGCGTTTTGTGTATGGAAAATACCCTTAGTTAAAACTTTATAAACTATAATCACTAGCTTCTGACAGACGGCCGTACGTACGCATCGATTTATGGTGGAAGACTAACCCCTGACCTGACACACAACATAATGACGAACACAGAAGCTCAGAAGAAAGAGCAAAATAAAACTGGGTCGCGAATTAGAAATTTTGTAAAGAAATGTCGGAGGATTTCTATATAGAAAAGGATCTTCAGTTTGTTGCACAGCCCTATTTGTTTACAGCGTGAGATGCGTCTAAGCTTACAATACTTGTAATACACGGATTACTCTTGTGGCGTAAGTCGACTTGTGTAGTATGGGTACGGTCATCTGGCAGAAGCTAGTTATTTTAGATTATAAAGTTTTAAACATGGGTACTTTTCTTACAAAAACCTATGGCTTTGCTTCAGAAGGCCTTTATTAACCCCCCGGAGCTGTGTGGAGTATTTTTTTTTATCAAGGATGAATGCACTTTTTTGGGCTTCAAATTTTCTCTAGCCATTCACTCTTGTTATAAAGCTTGGAGGAGACAGGACATTTTTGAATATAACTCCAATTATATTCGTCTGAAAGAAGAATGTCATGTACACCTAGGATGGCTTGAGGGTGAGTAAATCATGGGGTAATTTTCATTTTTGGGTGAACTATCCCTTTAACAGCAATGAACTATTCTATGAATCAATAAAATTTTGTCATAATGACATTGTCATTCTTTTAAAGTGAACTTTTCCAAGACAAGCTAAAGTCTCATCTTTTTTATCACTTACATTTTTTAGAGGAAGATTTTAATATCATCACTACTACCTTGATTTTATATAGTTAACAAATGAAACTAATAAAAATTATATTGATAAAAGTATCATTAAATTACACTGAACACCTTGTAGTTTAACAATCTTGAGCAAAATACTTGTGAAACTGACCTATAAAAAAACTGTCAAACCTGTTACATTTCTTAAGGCATACTTATGTCTGAGAAAACAGACATGTTGCCCCCAAAGACTCTCACAGTAATACAAAAATATAGCAGTAACAGACAAAGAAACTTAAGTCTGTTTATAGAAGTGCAAATTGTGTCAAAATTGTGTGTAAATGCAGCTAGTTCATGGCTATAAAATTCACTGACAGTTAAAGTTATATTTGAATTGTTTTATTTTAAAAATGATGCAAAAAGCATTTTCATAGTAATACTAAGTTATTCATGAAAATAGCAATACAATACATACTAATAGTTTCAGTTATGAATGTCAATAATGTCTTCAAATTTCTAATTCTTGTATCAGATCAGTGTAATCTGTGTCATGCTATGACTGTCTCTCACAAAACAAATTTCAGTCACAGTCTGTCTGGTATGATAAAAAAAAAGAAAAGAAAAAAGATCGATAAAGTATATTAAAAACTTTGCAACTACATGTCAACTAATTCTCATTATTGTATTAGTAGACTGTCTGCTTAATATCTGCTAACTCTTTTATTGTGACGGTCCTCCAACAGACATTCTACTGACTATAAGTAACTTTCCAACTACATGTCAACTTATTCTAACCCTAACCTTAACAGTCTACTAATACTCTACTAACACTATAATGAGAGTTAGTAGACATGTACTGTAGGTGCAACGTTACTTAGCCAACAGAATGTGTTAAAGGGACCATCAAAATAAAGTGAAACCAAAATCTTTAAGTTCAGATGATATCATAATAATAATAAAAAACATTACACAGAGTATTTACAATTTTTATATCATTAATATCAATTTATACCTTTGCAACAGATGGCTAAATTACTAAATTAGGACTTTATCAAAGACTTATTTAAAAAAAAAAAAACAGCTAAAAAAAAACTGATTCATTTAAATCAGGGTTCACCAATCTCGGTCCTGGACGGCCGATGTCCTGCAGAGTTTAGCTCCAACCCCAATTAAACACACCTGAACCAGCTAATCAAGGTCTCACTAGGCATACTAGAAACTTTCAAACAGGTGTGTTGGAGCTGGTTGGAGCTAAACTCTGCAGGACAGCGGCCCTCCAGGACCGAGATTGGTGAACCCTGATTTAAATCATCATACATCTGATCTCATTTGCATGCAGAAGCTTCTGTTTGTTCACACCAACTGTCGGAAGACAGTTAAAAAGTAAATTTTAAGTAAATGTATTATTTGAGTCATGTCACAGGTCGGGGTGGGCAACTGCAGGAAATGACCCAGCCGCACCCCTCTTGAATTTGGGACACCACTGTGAGGAGCCGACACCACGGGCACACAGGCAGAGAGAGGACAACAAGACTAAATGAGATTTAAAAAAGGTTTTATTTAATAATAAAAAAAAAAAAAAAAAAAAATATATATATATATATATATATATATATAAAAGAAGAAAGGTTTCGACTTCTTGCAGCTAGCCCACACTGCACTGGCTTGCTCCTCTTCACGGGGCTCAGGCGGACAGAGAATGGTGGCTTCTTCAGCGAAGCTGAACTGGTTCTCTTCACGGGGCTCAGGCGGACAGAGAATAGTGGCTTCTTCAACGAAGCTAAACTGGTTCTCTTCACGGGGCTCAGGCGGACAGAGAATGGTGGCTCCTTCAGCGAAGCTGAACTGGTTCTCTTCACGGGGCTCAGGCTCAGCCCAGCACAGAGCCCTCGCCGCTGGTCCAGTCCAGCACAGAGCCCTCGCCGCTGGTCCAGTCCAGCACAGAGCCCCCGCTGCCGCCCGAGGGGTCCCCTCTGTCGCGGCCGCCTCCTCAGCCTGCACCGCCACGGTTCATGTTACCATCCTGGAGTCTCCTGTCTGTCTTGTTCCTGTTCTCCCTCCGGTCACTGACTCCAAGATGCCCACCCCCCCTCCCAGGTTCTGCCATCTTCAGCGCGGGTCGCGCCTAGCGGGAGGGGGGAGTAATGTCACATTCACCATCTGTCATCGTCTTGTCATCACTACAGTTCCCAGAATCCTCTTTGTTTCCACACCTGAACTCACTCCCTCAATTACCCACCTGTTCATCGTCATCATCATCTGCATCACCTGTCTTGTGTTCATCTGTCTGTGTATTTAAGTTCTCCCTTTTCACTCTTCAGTTGTCGGTCAATGTTTGTATGTGTTAGCACTCTGTCTGTGCACGCGCACTGTTTCGAGTATTCTTCAGATTAAATAAATATTGAGTATTTTGGATCTTTGCCTGGAACTTCATCTTCCACCCTGAGACGTTACAACTATTGAGACCATCACTACTGCTATCAGATTAGCTGTTACTGCTGCAGGACTGTGTGGTGGATTTTAATTAATCAACGTTAATTAATCAACTAACATTTGTTTTTCTTGCAGGAATAACATTCATATGCTTTTAATGTGTCAAAACTCTTTGGGGAAAAACTTGTGACTGAGTATGTGTCTATGGGTAAAAATAACATAGTTAGGGGAAGTAAAACTAGACAGTCTGTTAGAACAAATTAAGTCATCATTAAAACCTTGTGATAAGTAATCACAAGATCAAAGTTTGCTTTACCTAGTAACAGAGGGGTTTGCATATGAAGAACCAATCAAATAGTGGGGAAATTATGTAATGCAGCATGAAATTTATGCCATACCCTGATTCTATAAAAACTGTTGTATATGTGTTTTTCGGTGGGATTCTCAATGGAATTTGTCTGAGATCCTCCGGCCTTGTTTCTTGGGAGAGATTCCCTGAGAACTGCTCGGGAAGATCTCCTGGCCGTGATTAAAGCATTTAAAGAACATTTGCAGGTCTGTTTGTCAATTTATTCCTGCGCAGGAAGCTAGTTTAGGTAGGAAGCTAGTTTAGAAAACTAATTAGTTAGAGGAACAAGTTAGACTAGGTAAGATATCCAAGTGAGAACGTCGCACAGGAGACGAGACTCAGATATCAGGTGGGGACGTCGCCAGGAGACGAGACCCAGGTACCCAAGTGGGGACGTCGCCAGGAGACGAGACCCAGGTACAGATAGTTAGTTTAGGGAATAATCTACCCGAGTGGGGACGTCGCCAGTAGACGAGACCCAGATAGTTAGGTTTAGGGAAAAATATCCACGACATTTTGGCGAGCCAGCCAGGAGTCCTCGGAATTCTCCCTCTGTCGGATGGACAGGGAGCGAGGAACCACGTTGTCTTCACTCTGCCAGACTGCAGAACCCTGTTCGACAGAGGGACCATTCCAGTCGGGCTAAAAGGACCTAAAGTATTAAAGGGCACCTATTATGCAAAATTCACTTTTACATGGTGTTTGAACATAAATGTGTGTTGGCAGTGTGTGAGCAAAACCACCCTAGAATGATAAAAATCCACCCAGTAGTTTTTTTACTATCTCAATAAATCATAAGCACTGTCTCAGAACACCCTGTTCTAGATTTTCCTCACTGTGACGTAGAAATGAGCTAAGCCCCACCGACGTGATTTGATTGACATCTGGTTTTGGCATAGACCCCGCCCTCGGTGATCTGCATCCTCCATTGTTTCAGCGACAGCCGGTAATGTCTCCTAAGAAGTGTGTTGTGGGATGTAAGAATGGACATACTAGTCTTCACTGACATCAGAGCCACTGAAAACGCAGCGGATGGATTTTATTTATGAAGAAAAGGCACCACTTAAACTTCCTAAATACGAGATTCATTTTCTGACTGACTGTTAACGAGGGTCAAAGTTAATCCTAGAGTGTGGATCGTTGCCTAATTCGCGATCCAACGTCACCTCCAGAAAAAGTAAGTGTATTTTATGATTTTTGAGCAAATAGTCATTTCAATCGATGTCAGCCAGTTCAACAACAAATGCGTCTAAAGCTATTTATTGTCGTCGTCATAGGATGTCTCAACAAACAACGTCAGACAGTTTTATGTCACGTAGGCATTTTTGCAGCAATAACAAATGTAAATAAATTAAGGTCTGCTCTATCTCCATAGACAGTAGGCTATATAAACGTCTATCTCCCTCCCCTTAAGAAAAAAAAAAAAAATTCGTTTGTACTTCACAGTAGTGTGTGTGTGTGTGTAGTTTCAAAAAATTGCGCGAACGTTATCACAGTTCGTGTGTGTGTGTTGCACATCCATAATGGCAAAAGGGACGCGATTAAAACATTGTAAGTACATAAATGTATCAAATAACCATTCCGAGACGTTTAGTCCATTCGTGTTTATTCTGTGCCGGAGTCTCTTCATCATCTGGGTCCAGCAGCAGGGCGGGGATATGCAGCTCATTTACATTTAAAGTGGTAGACGCCAAAACAGCTCTTTTTAAAACAGGCCCCAAAAATGACATTTTCAAATGGTTATAATAAATGAACTGTTGGGTGTTTTGTGCTGAAACTTCACAAATACATTCTGGGGACACCCAAGACCAATATTACATCTTCTAAAAAGGGGCATAATAGGTGCCCTTTAAGGTAGGACGACAGACTTGACATTTTTCCTTTAAAATGCTTCTAAATTAATTAAAAGGTTCAATTAAAAATTGGCTTTTCTGTTAAGTAAAATTTTGAAGAAAACTGGTAATCACATCTAAAAGATTTAAGTGATTAAAAAAATGTTTTACCTTTGCTAAAAATGTTTTACCTTGTCTATTAAGGGCAATGAATGATTATGGTTAAATTCAACCAAATTAGTATATGTTGAGTATTTTATTTGCTGTTTTTGAGAGTGCGCCTAGAAAGCTCTTAATGAAACTTTGTTCTGCAAATAGCAACTTGTCATGCTGGAAACCAGATCCAGGAGGGGAAAATACCCTGAGATGCTGTAGTAATGAAACTTGCTTTTTGTTTGAAAAAGACTTTGATTTTGATTGAATTAAAGAAAGGTTAATAAAGAAAGATAAAGATAAAGAAAGAAATGTGGAAACAAGATAAATAGAATATTGTTATCCTGAGATTTATGAATTTTTACATTTTGAAATCAATTTAAAAAAAATGAAGAAATTGTTAAAATTATAAGTCAAAATAATAGGAATATGCATTCTGTGATAATTAGGAAATTTTGAGTAATGAAGAAACTTTTATGAGTTAGACTTTAATTATGTATTTATGTAGATGAGATGTATAAAACTGAGCAATAGAATTTAAGCAATTCACTGCTTTTGAATTTAGGAAATCACTTAAAGTGATGAATAAATAATAAGATATTAACTGCACGTGTTTAAATATTATACTTTCTATATGAAGGTGTCTAGAATTTGTATCCCGTTATCCCTTGTGGGAGACAGTGTGAAAAAAACTGATCCATTGTGGAGATCCTGAGAGTCAATGGTTTATGTTTAACTAAGATAATTTTTGTGCATTGTGCATAGTATGAGAATGAGATTGGGTGACCAACTTTAAAAATGATTTGAACAAGCACATAACTGACATCTTAGAGTCATTTTATTTTGGTTTCTTGTAAAAAGAGAAAAGACAAAGAATTCTTTTAATTTACATTATACACTGCGTTATAATTAGAGAAGTTTTCCTGCTTTTTCCTGCGTCTTTGCAAAGAAGAAGTGCTTGCTTTTTTCCGCAATGAAGGACTAAGCTTTTTAATAAATTGAAGAATTGCTGTGTTGTAAACCAGAAGAGACTTTTGGAAATTAAGCTGTTTAATTTGATTTTTGCGGTTCTCTGAGTGTTCAAGAATTTCAGACAGCTGCCTTGAAAAGTGGGATGACTGCAGAAAAATAAAAGAGGAAGTGGGGCCTGCAGCCGCCCTCCTGAAAGAGGAAGTTGACATTTCTGAGAGGGGTCAGCATGGGGAGACTGATTCAGCCTGCAAAGGTGACAGTTCACTTGAGACTTTTCCTAAAGACAATTTTGCCATGCATTATGAAATTTTGTGGCAGGAGATGCAAAAGCCAGACCGAGGAGAGAGCCATCACAGCCTGACGATCCAATGTATCAGCCTGAAGTTCAACTGAATGACAATCCACACAGAAAGACAATCAGCCGTGTGGGCTAGGTGCTGCATTTTCAATGATCACTACAGAGACCGTTTCAAATTTAGTTATTATTAACTTGATTGTTTTTGATTATCCACTGGTTTCAGCAATTCTTCATATTTCTTCATATTCTTCTCTGTTTAAACTAACTCTTTGAATCTGCTTTCAGTAGGTACCAGTCATAACAGCCCTTCTGCAGGAAGTTCAATAGCGGAAGTTAACATTTGAGGCTGGATATGGCAGTAAGAGTTATGTAAAAGCATTAATAGGTTATTGATAATGTAGAATTCTATGGAAAAGAAAAATACAATATAGGCCACAAGGCGTCTAAAGAGAAATTATGACTAGAAAAGCAAAAATATTGGTCACTCCATTTCATTTAAAAGGTAATTTTCTAGATTCAATAGAAACAATGTTTCTAATTCTAAACTTTTGAAATCACATGCTGTCATCATCAGGGGTACGAGATGGAAATGTTATTTTCTTTTTGTCCATGGATCTAAGATTGTGTGAAGATTTCTAAATCTTCTTTTAAATAGCTTATGAGCAACAACAAAAAGTTTGAAAAATTGAAATTGTGCAAAAAATTGACAAATTGCATTAGAGAAATTAGAATGGATTCTCTCAACTGCAATTGTAGGTCTATACAATTATTATTTTAAAGTGTTTAATCTATTTGATTTTTGAAAAGTTAGGTTTACGTCCACTGTGTAAACTCAATCACATGGCGACTGCATCGGACAATTGAAAATTGATATCCTAACGTTCAGACACTGTTGCAAGGGGAATGCCACAGTGTGTCTACGTTCAGTAGTTTCTGTCGTCGTCGAACTTTGTTACCGTTCAGATTTGGTGGTATTCCACTCCTAATAAATATATGTTCCCCATTCAGTTCATAAACTGCTATGGCAGACAAGAATGAATGAATGTATGAATCTCTGGACAGAGAGGGGTGTGTGAAAGTGTGTGAAAGTGAGTGTGTGAAATATGGTGTTCAAAGACAAATAAATTATGTCAATCAAAACAGCTGTATATAAATTTATAAAATACGATACACAGGTTAAAATATACCCAACAAAACAACGACCATGGATGATTTTGACTAACTATCCTGGTCTGGGTTTATTGTTATGGCAGAAATAAACAATGCCACACCTGCGCAGCGTATAACTTTGGGAAGGCAGAGAGCAAGCAAGCTTGCCCTGTCCACCCCATATTTAACGTTTTACTTTTTACAGGATGTCATGATGGATCTCATCGAACAGAACTGATTCTGTTCCAAATGTATGAAATATTGTTTTGTTACTGTTGAACATGAAGTTTTACAGGTCTCATCAAAAAAGGACGACTGGCCAGACAAGCAGATGAGTCTGGCGACATGATAAATTATGTTGTAATTAACAAAAATACTTAAGATCTCCATTCACAGGTGAAAGCAGCCAGGAAATGGTTCACTCCACAAACAAGGTCCCATCTGGGGTGCAGTGACACCTCCGTCCAAGCATCTCGACTTAAACTACACCAACCAGCCCTCAGCAAACGAAACGCAAACGCCTGCGTCAACACCAACGACAACGCACAGCATCAAGTGGTGAAGATGGAACGTCCATGGGGCAACGAGATGATCAACACATCTGGAGGAAGATGTGAACCAACTAATGGTTTAAGCTTAGCATGATAATTAATTTTGTGTGATGTTTATTGATGTTTTATTTGGTTCGATCAAACTGTACTGTACTGTATGATTTAGATCTCATGATTTGAACAATTACTGATTAATTTGAAAATATTTCAGGTATATGTAAATTGTGAAGAGGAAAATCTCTTAATTCTGTAGGACTCTAAATAGGTACATTACTGTAAAGATAATAAATAATCTAGGGACTATTTTTGAAGAAACTTGAGGGTTTAAGAACCCTAATTCAGATATCATAGATGCTAAAAAATTAATAGTTGTAATAGTTGTTCTCTAATAAAAGAGGATAAGTTACTTTGCCGGACTTAGGTCCGAATAGATAATTGGGTAAACTTCTATAGCGATTAATTAATGACTAAATTAAATATTTTTTAGGTGTTTCCATTTGTTAAAATAGCAAAAGAAAAACTTTCAAAAGGAGATTGATTTTGGGAAACATATTTAATTTATGAATTATTATTAGTTAGAGAAGTTACCAGTGTGATTATTGAAATGTTCCTTTCATGTATTGTCTAATGTCTGTATTTGATATCTGAGAGGTGACTGCGGGCCTAGTCTATCTAGGAATACAGTAACAGTGCTTGCTTATTTAGCCCGGCTTCCAGAAATGAAATATGGACTTGTTTTGTTGATAAAGTTAAAACCAAGACCAAGAGAAATGTAACTCAAACATGTCAAATTTAAACTAAAATGAATCTAAACAGTTAAGACATTTCAGTGAAATAGAATATTTGCTCATAAAGCAAAATTCTAAAAAGCTTTCTTAATTCAGAATGAAATTACAGATTTAATTATCTGGATCAATGGATCCATTATGAGCTATTCCGCATTGCAAACAAATAGAGGCAGGACATGTTATGTCCATCAGTTAATTCTGGAAAAAATAGGATTTTAGGATAGGTAATTAATGATTAAATAGCACATCAGCAGCTAAAGCTATTCTCATGGCAAGAGCTGAGTGAAACAGATTTAATTTTAAAGTAATGACATTGTTTGTAACAAAATAATACAATTATTGATATTTGTGTTAAGGATAAAAATGAAAAATTCTAGAAGATTTTAGAACTTTTTTGGTTAGATTTTATTACAAAGATCCTTAAATAGATCTTACTAAGTAAAACAATTGCCTGCTTGAATTAAAAGCTAACAAAATAAGGTTAAGAAAAATGGTTAATCAGCAGTATCAGCCTGTTAAAGGCCTAATAGATCAATGCGATTCAAAATCCAGAGAAAGATGATAATTAAACTTGACTCAAGGTCTACTAAAGTTATAAAGGCAATGTACTATGGTATGTTTAGTGTTTTACTAAAGATAGAATTAGATTGCTTGAAGATAGAATGTTGGGAAGAAGATAACGGAGATGGAGAAGATGGTATGTGTATGTGGAAGATGGTATGTGTATGTAGTAACGTTGGAAACAGGTGGTATTTTAATTACAACTTAGGATGCTGATTGAAGGAATATTTGACAGGTATTATAAAGTAAAAGATGGAACATGGTATGATTAGAGATATCAGGTGGTATTATAGTCACTGACTTATAATGGTATGATTTGGGAAAGGTAAATTAGATTGCAGGTAAATCAGGCAGGTATGGAATAATTCATTAGAGTAATTAAAAATCCAGGTATTTGGTCGTGTTTGATTACGACCAGAGAGGGGAATTGTGGTGGATTTTAATTAATCAACGTTAATTAATCAACTAACATTTGTTTTTCTTGCAGGAATAACATTCATATGCTTTTAATGTGTCAAAACTCTTTGGGGAAAAACTTGTGACTGAGTATGTGTCTATGGGTAAAAATAACATAGTTAGGGGAAGTAAAACTAGACAGTCTGTTAGAACAAATTAAGTCATCATTAAAACCTTGTGATAAGTAATCACAAGATCAAAGTTTGCTTTACCTAGTAACAGAGGGGTTTGCATATGAAGAACCAATCAAATAGTGGGGAAATTATGTAATGCAGCATGAAATTTATGCCATACCCTGATTCTATAAAAACTGTTGTATATGTGTTTTTCGGTGGGATTCTCAATGGAATTTGTCTGAGATCCTCCGGCCTTGTTTCTTGGGAGAGATTCCCTGAGAACTGCTCGGGAAGATCTCCTGGCCGTGATTAAAGCATTTAAAGAACATTTGCAGGTCTGTTTGTCAATTTATTCCTGCGCAGGAAGCTAGTTTAGGTAGGAAGCTAGTTTAGAAAACTAATTAGTTAGAGGAACAAGTTAGACTAGGTAAGATATCCAAGTGAGGACGTCGCCAGGAGACGAGACTCAGATATCAGGTGGGGACGTCGCCAGGAGACGAGACCCAGGTACCCAAGTGGGGACGTCGCCAGGAGACGAGACCCAGGTACAGATAGTTAGTTTAGGGAATAATCTACCCGAGTGGGGACGTCGCCAGTAGACGAGACCCAGATAGTTAGGTTTAGGGAAAAATATCCACGACAACTGTCAGATTGGGTTGGAGCATCTGTGATCACTAGAGAAAAGATAAACTTTGATGAACATCAATCAGTTTTATTGGGTTATTTTTTATCATACACATAGGCATTTGTCTTGCCTGTGGCTAACAATATTGTGGAACTTTAATTGGGTAAATAATTACAAAACCCACAAACAGTGATTTATGAAAAAAAAAAAAAAAAATGGAGATACAAGGTTTCCACCCGACATAGCATAGTTTAGCTTAAAATCTTAAATGTGAATATTTGTCAGAGTCTGCATTGAGACTTTAGAGTTAGAAATATTGCATTGAAAACACACCTTTCACGACCAGCTTCACCTCATAGCAGGTTTTTTCACTCACTCTGCACTGATACCATGATCCATCAGTGTTTACTGCATCCCTTATAAGCAGAGATCCATTCCCTAGTATTCTCGCTCTCTCATACAGAGGCTTCGGGTCTCCCTCTGTGCTGTTTGAGGGCTTGTGTGGAAGGCGATATTGGTCTATTTTTGTTAATTGGTGACCATGAAAGATTTTCCAAGATACTTGATCAGTTCTGTATTGTAGAGGATGTTCAGAGCATGGCAGCAACACCGAAGAGTCTGGAGTCGCATGGACAGAATCCAAAGTTTTACACTCTGAAACCAGAGAAACATATTACAACAGGTTTCCTAGCAGTTATTTGCTTGTTTCAGAAATTGGCATTCTCACCTTTGACCCTCAGGTTAAAAAGAGTTGCATTAAGGCAGTCCCGATCTTTGTAGACTTGACATTCATATAACGACCTTGATCAGATAAACTGATGTCTTTCAGGTAAAGTGTAACATTTCCAGCATCATTTCTCACAGACCATCTCTGATGCTCTAATGGAGAGTTGTCTGAATACTTTAGGATGTCTTTAACCGGGTCGGTTCTGCGTAGATTCACTGTCAGAGACTCCAGCGGGTGGGTTGTGGTTAGGCAAGAAATAGACATATTGTCGCCCTGAACATAGTTTATGTTCAACCGATGGACCTGCTTGCAGGGTCTCTGTGTCGCCACTAAAAGAAAATAAAGAGCAAAACAAGACATACTGAGAGCCGAGACATGGAAACCACAGCGTTTACAGTAATAAACACTACAGCACACTGTGCACCAACTTGTTCTACCTCTAAATGTATTTAAATACATTGTATGAAATGAGAACCAAAAAATTCACAACCCGATGAACTACCGTCAGTATTTCCTGAAATTATCCTTTTGAAAGTTAGTGTACAAAAATATAAAATTCATAAATAGACTTTGGAAATGTTAATTTGTCCCATTTGTTAATTTTAGTTAATGCATTAAGTAACATCAACTAACAATGAGCAATATTTGTTACAGTTTTTCAACTTTGTTAACATTAGTTAATAAAAATACAAATGTTTATTGTTAGTTCATGTTAGCTCAGGTCCAATGAATAATATTAAAAGATACAGTACAACTTTTGATTTCAAGAATGTGTTTGTAAATGTTGAAATTAATTAACTAAAATTAACTTATTAAATCAAATTAATATTATTAATAAATTAAGTATTGTTTATTGTTATAGTTCATGTTAACTACGTAAGTAAACTAATGTTAACTAATGGAACCTTTTTGTAAAGTGTTACTTAGACTTTTATATACATTTTCTAAAAATGTATTGTCTGGAGTAATGCAGTTTAATCTTTGCACACCAACGTTTATTAAAACTGTCCATCATGATGGACTCAGTTACACATTTTCTTGCTTTAAGAAGGGAAATGTTTACATATTTTTTATACAAAAAAAGTTAACAGCAATTTCCAAATTTAACGTTCACTATGTAAAACATGAATGACAACATGTAAGTCATTATTACGGCAATATTTTTTTCTATAAAGCTGCTTTGAAACAATGTCCACCGTGAAAAGTGCTATATAAATAAAACACACTTGACTTGACACTGATCATATGCATGTTACACCTATGCCCCATTTACACACACAAAGTACACTTATATCATGCATATCTTTTGTTTGTATGTTGGTTAAAGGAATTTGATTTAATGGCACTTACCTTTGCATTCTAATAAAGCTGCTATTAGAACAAATAGAATTTGGAAATATGAAGGCTGAAAACCCCCCATCATATACAGATGCTCACTGCAGGACAGCTGAACTCTATATGAGCAAAGGAAACATCACTTCACTTTAGCAGAGTTGTTTTCAGTTACTCTGAATTTAATGCGGAAGTAAACAAGATCTAATAATGTGCTCATTTAGAGGCCTTTAGTGAGATTTTGTATGTGATGGGGAAAGTTGCATCATATTTGCAACTTTTAAATCTTTTAGTTGCAGCTCTAGAAAGCTGTTATTAGATATAAAGCTGCTATTAGAAGACATAGATGTTGGAAACATGAAGAGTGAAAAAATGGCATCGCATTGACAGTTTAAAGAAGCTCACTGAAAACGACTGAATATGAGCACAAACCACAATACTTTTTATATTCACATAGTTGTTTTCAAGATTCCAAAGTAGGAAATGTGATTGTGCAATGTCAGAGACGTGCAAATTTGCACACATTTCAAATCACAATCAATTTGCTACAATATTTTGTTATTTTAAAACAATATAATAGTGCAAATAATTAATTCAACAATTAAATATATAAATTACAGTACATAATATTTAAAATGTTTATACTGTTGCTGTAAGTTTCATATTTGTGTGTTCAGTCCAGTAGCAGCATTACCACCTAAGGACAGACATTTTGAAGATCCAGAATCTGATGCTAAATTGTACCATTTGTCTATATGTCTATGACATGCATCAACAGTATGTATAAAATACAAGTACAACTGTGCTATTGTAACTATCAAAGTACTGAATTTATTTTTGATAAAAAAAGGTTTTACTTAAACAGAAAGAAAAAAAAACAAACAAAAAAAAACGTTAATGTGATCAATAGGCCTACTTGATACATTTTTTTTTATTTTTTTTTACAAATACATCCAAATACATAGGCTATACATAAATCATTCTCATTTACTTTGGAACAAGAAAAATAATTATTAGATATACTTTACAAGTGGTGTTCCATTCTCATTTGAGCCTGTCGTTTAACAATGAACAATTTTGGAGGAAACAGAACTGGTTATGCTTTCATCTGAAAAATATATAGTATTCAAATATTCAAGTACTTTATTGTCATTGTGTAGCACAACGAAATTACTCTTGTGACAACCCCAAAGGTGCATTTAAAAATTCAGGAGAAAAATTATTCAAAATAAAGCAACATAAGTAGTTAACAATGCACATACTAAAATACAATAGTTAAATAAATACAAGATACAATATTTTATAAAAATGAATAGCAGTATTTTATAAAAATGAATAATTAGCATAACAATACAACCAATTATACAATAAAATAACTAAACGAGCCAATGCAGATTGGCATGAGAGATTTGCATCTGATGCACCGCCCCGCAGTCCGGGTATAAGTAAGTAAGTAAGTAAAGTTTATTTATAGAGCGCTTTTCACAGATAAAATCTGCTTTAAAAAGTGCTTTACAAGGTGCAACCACATTAATATACAATCAATAAAAATTAAGACATTTAAAAAGCCCAAAATAAAATAGAACCCAGTCAACTAAAAGCTTGTTTGAATAACAGTGTCTTCAGTTGCCTTTTAAAAGAATCGACAGAGTCAGCCACACGGAGGAATAAGGGCAGGGCTTTCTACAGCCTGGGGGCTACCACCTGAAAAGACAGGTCTCCCCGGGTTTTATAACGAGTCTTTGGGACCATTAAAAGACTCTGGCCTGAGGATCGAAGGGCATGGCCTGGGGAGTATGCATAACAAGTCAGCGATGTTTTGTGGGGCCTGACCATTTAAAGCTCTAAAAGTTAAAAGTAATATTTTAAAATCAATGTGAAATTTGATAGGTAGCCAGTGTAGGGAGGACAAAATGGGTGTGATATGTGTCCTTCTGCCAGATCCTGTTAAAAGCCTTGCCACAGCATTTTGAACCATTTGAAGACGATTTAGAGCAGATTTGTTAAAAAAAGTAAAAAGAGAGTGTAACGACTGAGACAAGTAAGACACAAGTATTTGTTATAGTTTAACAACTGATATTTGGAACTCACTCTGGGAATCTGTGGCCCCATCCCCCCAAACAGGGCAAGAAGATCTTAGTTACCCTGGCCACGATCAGATAAGTGTTTTTTTTATGACTCTTAGCAATGTGAACAGGGCCTCTGCTGCAATACCTAGAGATATTAGAACAGACACTCCTGCATTCATTTATCGATGAACTGACTTACATGAAAATAACATGCATTCCAGAACATTTTGTGAATGATTTACTGTCTTGTGTTGTGTCTTTTAATACTATTATCTGTTTATACTATGTATTGTATTATAGAACCAACCGTCAATGTAACCCCACTTATACCATGTTTGGTCTCTATAAATTGGTACTTTGAAGATCGAAATGATCGTGTACATGATATGCCAATAGCTGTGCAACATATTAGTATTACAAGAATCTTTCTTAGTTTTGTCATCAGACACCAATCCAGCGTGCCATTGCAAATGGGCACGCTTAGGACAAAGACTCATAAATCTTTCCCACAGAAGAAACTCCCGCTAAGAAGTTTCCCCTTTCTTATTGGTTGGAGTTCGTTGGAACAGATTAATTGATTGTAATTTCTGTAATTTAATTACAGTTTTTCTCGATGTCTTAAACACATTTCTTGAAACTATGCCTCGTATTCTCAAAACAGTAAACACAAATCCATAACGTCTCACCCAATTCCCCAAACATCCTATTTTCAGGTCAAAATGAAGCTCTACACTCAAACCATTCACTCTCACTGAAAAACCAAACTTTGCCCTCAGACAGGACACACAAGCCCTCAAAATCACACACACTACAACATAGTCTTACACACTGGTGCAATAAATTCAAAACAACATTTCCAAAACTGGTCAGTTATGTCGCTTGTGGTTCCCCCCTCACAAACCTTTTCACATGATGAACACAAAACACACAACCAATGGATACATTGGCACATTTTTATTCATTCATGTACTACACAGTACAACACACACACAAATTATTTTTTTCCTGTTTTACTTTTTTTTTTTTACTCTCTCCTCTAATTTTTAAAAATATTTACTTACAGTAAGATGTGTGTGACCATCATATGACAGTAAAAGAGCACACACAAACCTTATTCTAATATGGAATTGTATTGGAATGGTAAAGAGTGTTGGAACGTGACAGGAGGGCCTCCACTCAAGAATACAATATGATAAACAAGTCTAAGAATGTTCCACGTATAGTTGAAAATACCATCATTGGCCTAGAAAGATAACATTCTGGGAGTCAAGACTATAAAGGAGAAAGGATGCCCTCCCTTCACTGTCACACTCTGCAGCCACTCTGTGTGACTGTTCGACTGCTGGCCTTTTCTTGCAAGAAAATACACATCATCAAAGACTATTGGCAATGTTTGTCCTTTATTCAGTGATAGAATTTTGTTTGCCACCACACCTCCCTGAAGGTTCTTGAGGCGACGGTAAAGCGACTCAAATTTGGCCTTACTCATAGCCCAGCCTCCCTCATAGTCATACCATTGACTAAGACATGGGCAACTAGAGTGGCTTGAATTTCATCTGAGACTGCTTGTCTTCTTGCCCTTGCCCTTCCTCCTCCTCCTCCTTCTAATTCTAGTAGATTACGTTAAATCTAAGTTAGGGCCATGAGTCCATTACTCCATAAGGGCTCACTCCACTTTCACACACCTTTGCGAGATTCTGCAATTTCCGGGTGGAACCGGTTTCTTCCCATGTGTTGGGTACAAACAGGTAATGTGCGGGAAGGCTGGCTCAGTGTCTCGCTTTCAGCACCATGGGTAGGGGATACGAGCACCTACTTTTCTCTTCAGGTGAGTTTCACACTTGGCGAGCCCTGGATCGAGTTCCTCCAGCATCCTCCAGCAGTCAGATGCGGCAGAGGCGTCTGACGCCAGGCCCAGTACTCGAGTTGCATACCCGATCGGTCAGCCCTTGTACTGGGCTAGATGCCCATATGCTGCGATTCCCTCTTGGTAATCCAATATGTGTATTCTTCCCTGTCGGACTAGGTACGCTTCCTCAGCATTAACAACACTGATGTTGTAGTGTATGCCGTTAGGGACCAAGAGTCTTTTGTTAATCCAAATAACAAGAATTGGGGTACTATTTACAAGTATGTGAATATGGTTATAAAAAACAAAAGAAATAGATGAATGGGAAAAAATATTTACACAAATATTTACAAATGTGTAATGTCCTTATTTAAAGAAAACTAAAAGGCGGATTTGTAAATTAAACATGTTATGATTCATTTATGATTCATGCGGCGCCGCGTTATCATCCAGGCAGAACAATCCTTCCATCCACCATAGATAATTTCTCAAATTGCTTATCTGATCTGTCTCAGCTGCTGCCTGAACCCAAACAAACAGATGAACTAGAAGATTAAAACACCATGGAAAATTAAAGCACCATGGTACAACAATACTACGCATGTTCTAAAGAGAGAAACCCGTAATTTAGAGCGTAAATGGAAACAAACTAATTTAGAGGTCTTTAGAATCGCGTGGAAAGACAGTATGTCACGTTATAAAAAGGCCCTAAAAGCGGCCAGGGCTGAGCACCTCCGCAAACTAATAGAAAATAACCAAAATAATCCAAGGTTTTTATTTAACACCGTGGCTAGACTAACAAATAAACAGACGTCACCTGAACAAAATATCCCGTTACAGTTTAGTAGTAATGATTTCATGAACTTCTTCACTGAGAAAATAGAAAGCATCAGAACCACAATTGTAAACGTTCAATCTTCAATCGCGCCTTATAATTCAGCCTCAATTATCACCCTGCAAGGACAATTACAGTGCTTTACAACTATAGAACAAAAAGAGTTAAATAAACGTATCACTTCATCTAAAACAACAACATGTTTATTAGATCCTATACCAACTAAACTACTGAAAGAAGTGTTACCTATAGGGGAAGAGCCTCTCCTCAATATTATTAACTCATCTTTAACTTTAGGTCATGTTCCAAGAACATTTAAATTGGCAGTTATAAAACCACTCATTAAGAAACCACAATTAGATCATAATAACCTAGCAAATTATAAACCCATTTCAAATCTTCCATTTATGTCTAAAATATTAGAAAATGTTGTGTCCGCTTAACTGGGCTCTTTCTTGCAAGAAAATGACATCTATGAAAAGTTTCAGTCTGGATTCAGGCCGCACCATAGCACTGAAACTGCACTTGTTAAAATCACAAATGATTTACTTTTAGCTTCTGACCAAGGCTGTATCTCAATACTAGTTTTACTTGATCTTACTGTGCGTTCACACCGGACGTGAATAGCGCGTCAAATTCGCGCCTGCCGCGTCTAGTTATACGCTTGACCACTTTGTGTTAATTCGTAAAAACAAAAGTTTGAAGCGAAATTTACGCGCGTCAGAGGCGAAATCCAGAGGCGAAAGTTTCTAAACCCGTTGGCGGTCATCTTTTTTAGATGTTTATCGAGCATTAGCATTAATCGAGGGAGTCACCGCTCGTATGGAGAGCAGAAACAGCTGCGTACGGGACATCGTCGCTGTACTCGGGTCCACCAGACCCTCCGGAGGGTTTCAGGAGTTTCACAATTTGCTCCAGGAGCTAGGTTTGGTGGACCTAACGGTGAGGACGCTGACGAGGACAGCGTAGGCCGTATAAGGCCTCGGCCTCGAGTGGTCACTGCCTGACGAGCCCGCGCTGTACAGCCCGGCGTGAGGTTCACCCTTGCCCGCACCCACCTAATCTGTCATTTATTTTTGTTTAGATAGTAAATGGAGCCAACCTCCAAAAGTGAAACCTGTCCTGTGATTTTTAGTTTTTATACACTAAATTGTGTTTGTTGTCTTTACATTAGATTAATAATGTTTCATATAATCTAGAATAGATTGGAATAAATAGAATTCAATACAAAATGAGTATCTCTCATATATTGAAATCGAGTTTTTATGTGAAAGATTTGCTTTGTTGTGCATTTTAGTCATATTACAAAATAATTTATTGAGGTCAAACATAAAATAACATTATAAACTGTCACTTCACCACGTGACAGCATCAAGCAGGCTCCTGATTGGTTAACGCGGCACGAATTGACGCAGAAGTTCAGATTTTTCAACTCGGGCGGCAGATGCGAATTCGCGTCAAACGCGTGAATGCACAAAAAGCACTAATAAAATCATTCGCGCGCGCTTAGTGCTGCGTTCGATACTATAGATCACACAATACTCTTAGATCGACTACAAAATTATACTGGTGTTCAAGGACAAGCATTAAGCTGGTTCAGATCATACTTATCTGACCGCTACCATTTTGTCTATTTAAATGGAGAAAAATCGATCATAACTTCAGTAAACTATGGAGTGCCGCAGGGATCTGTGTTGGGCCCTCTATTATTCTTAAGATGATGCCACTTGGAAATATTATAAGGAAACATGGAATTAATTTCCATTGTTATGCTGATGACACTCAAATATATATTTCATCACGGCCGGATGAAAACGCTAAATTATCCAAATTGACAGAGTGTATTAAAGATATGAAAGATTGGATGACGCGTAATTTTCTTTTATTAAATCCAGACAAGACAGAGGTACTACTTATTGGTTCAAAAAAACGCCCACAAAACCTCTCACAATACAACTTTAACATAGTAGGATGTCCTGTTTCATTATCCTCTACAGTAAAAGACCTGGGTGTTATATTAGATTGCAACCTGTCTTTTGAAAATCATATTTCATATGTTACAAGAACAGCCTTTTTCCACCTTAGAAACATTGCTAAGCTACGTAATATGCTATCAGTTTCTGATGCAGAAAAGTTAGTTCATGCATTCATGACCTCGAGACTAGATTACTGTAATGCTTTATTAGCTGGTTGTCCTGCATCATCAATAAACAAGCTACAGTTAGTCCAAAATGCCGCTGCTAGAGTTCTTACTAGATCAAGAAAATATGATCATATAACACAGATTTTATCATCACTACATTGGTTACCTATAAAGTTCCGTATTAATTACAAGGTATTGCTACTGACTTATAAAGCCCTAAACGGCTTAGCTCCAGTCTATTTAACGGATCTTCTATCGCCCTATAATCCATCGCGCTCTTTAAGATCACTAAATTCGAGGCTTTTGGTCATACCTAGGATATCCAGATCCACCAAAGGAGGGAGAGCATTTTCACATTTAGCTCCAAAACTCTGGAATAGCCTTCCTGATACTGTTTTTTGCTCAGACTCACTCTCCCAGTTTAAAACTAGATTAAAGACGCATCTCTTCAGCCAGGCATTCATATAATATTCTTAATCTTACAGTTCAAACTACAATCCGGCCTCTAGTTCATAAACGCCAGAGGAGAACTGGCCCCCGACTGAGCCTGGGTTCTCCCAAGGTTTTTTTTTTCTCCTTTAGGTCACCTGATGGAATTTCAGCTCACCATTAGGTCACTTGATGGAGTTTTTTCGGTTCCTTGCCACTGTTGCCTTTGGCTTGCTCAGTTGGGGATATTTTGGGAATATTTAATTTATTTTTATTAATCAATAAATTTCACTAGAAACAAACCTTGTTGTATTATTTTAATTTAATACTGTGAAGCTGCTTTGATACAATCTGTATTGTGAAAAGCGCTATACAAATATACTTGACTTGACTTGACGTGAACAGGCTCTGGCTTGGCAGGCATGACGTGAGCAGGCTCTGGTGTGGCAGGCATGACATAAAGAGTCTCTGGTGTGGCAGGTACTGTGGGATTGCAGGGCCCCTCATAAAAAATTCCCACAGTAAATGAAGAACCACTCAACTAGAGTGCAAAGTTAATATACTGGGCCAGAGTCCAGTGAGGGGTTTGAATGGGCATTAGATAAGCCAGGTGCTCCTCTAATCCGGCTCCTCATTAAAACCACATGACACAATCCACAAAACTCCTCCACGTAGTTTCCAGGCGTAAACACAGGAGACAAACTGCTGGGTTCATAGTAGACTGTCTAGCTTTCTGTAAGTAGAGTCCACTGAAGGTCAGCTTGATGAACCCTAGTGCAATTTATTGATGTGAAAACAGATACAAATATAGACGTGGAAAACTAAACTTGTAACATGACTCGACCTGAAAAGTAACCATAAACGTAGACTTAAGCATAAACATAAGCATTAACATGAACTCGTCCTAGACATGGACTCACCAAACAGCAGTTTATGTGTGTGTGTGTTTATATGTATGTATGCACATGTATATTCTGACATATTTCTTGCACTTATTTGGAAACGACTGCTATTTCTTTTTGATTTTTGTTAGAAATTAAATGTATTTCATTGGCTTTATACTTTGCCCAATGACAATAAAGTTGAATTGAATATAACAGTAGAAATAATACTACAAGTAACTTCAGTCATGATTGAAAACAATTCTCTAAGTAGAAGTCTGTTAAATTGTTTATTGCAATAAAAACAGTTTGGTGTATTGGGTGTAAATGCAGCAAATTATTTTAACAGTCTATGGATATAAATTTCACTGACAATTGTTGTATTTAAATTGTTTTATTTGTTAAAACTTTTTTTAACGAAGTTCCAGATCACGTCAGTAAGACACTGTTTGTTTGTTCACTTAATTTTACTTAAGATTAATTTTTAAACAAGACACAGTTCAACGCACGCTTTTCAGAGATACTGAAGATAAAAGATGCTGTGCTGACTATATTGGATCAGACAGTAATAGTGTCACTATTGCCTTATCTGTTACAGATCATTTAATATGTACTCACTTTACTGAAAATTATTAAAGATGAATATAAGAATGACAGTACTACAAACAACGGTACATTCACTCATCAATTGTCACAAAATACCGCAAGTTATCCTTTGTCCTCTGTGGTAACTCCAAGTACCACATGGCTGAATTTCACCGGTTGCCATTTTTCAACATCAGATTTTTTCAAAATATTTCCACATTTGTAATGGGATGTATATTATTATTTTAATATGCAAAACCATTACCCAATCATAGCAGTGGGTGTTTACTCCCAAGTCTTGAAAGCGGCACCCCTATCAAAATGTGATCAAAAGAGTGTTTCAAAAGAGGGTCAAAAAACAATAGACAATAGCCTAGTTCTAAATTAGATGATGTTCTAAATAAAAAATGTTTTTAATGAAAAATTCTTGCTAACATTATAAGTAGACCTCAAAAAACATCATAGAATAAAAAAAGCATTTATAATTGATAAAGTATATTTAAAAAAATCAGTTATATGAAATCATATTATAAAACATTACACTGAGAGTATTACCCAAAACATTTGTGTATAACTGACTCTACCCCTGTAATATAATTTGTGATACTAAAATGAAGACTTTCTCAAAGACTTAAAAAAAAATTACACCAGAAAAAAAGCACATTAAAACACAGTAATTCATTTAAATCATCACACATCTCATCTGCTTTGCATGCAGAAGCTTCTGTTTGTTTACACCAGCTGTTGGTGAATTGAAAAAATTAATTTGGCCAAAAAAAAAGTAAATGTATTCTTTGAATCATGTGCATATTTGCAGATGTGTGCATACTCCATTTACAGTGGGGAGAACAAGTATTTGATACACTGCCGATTTTGCAGGTTTTCTACTTAAAAAGCATGTAGAAGTCTGTAATTTTTTATCATAGGACCAGGACCACTCCAAAGTCACTCCAGGACCTGGAGATGCTTCTTACGGAGCCACTCCTTAGTTGCCTTGGCTGTGTGTTTCGGGTCATTGTCATGCTGGAAGTCCCAGCCACGACCCATCTTCAATGCTCTTACTGAGGGAAGGAGGTTGTAGGCCAAGATCTCGCGATACATGGCCCCATCCATCCTCCCCTCAATACGGTCCTGTCCCCTTTGCAGAAAAGCATCCCCAAAGAATGATGTTTCCACCTCCATGCTTCACGGTTGGGATGGTGTTCTTGGGGTTGTACTCATCCTTCTTCTTCCTCCAAACACGGTGAGTGGAGTTTAGACCAAAAAGCTCTATTTTTGTCTCATCAGACCACATGACCTTCTCCCATTCCTCCTCTGGATCATCCAGATGGTCATTGGCAAACTTCAGACGGGCCTGGACATGCGCTGGCTTGAGCAGGGGAACCTTAAGTGCGCTGCAGGATTTTAATCCATGACGGTGTAGTGTGTTACTAATGTTTTTCTCTGAGACTGTGGTCCCAGCTCTCTTCAGGTCATTGACCAGGTCCTGCCGTGTAGTTCTGGGCTGATCCCTCACCTTCCTCATGATCATTGATGCCCCACGAAGTGAGATCTTGCATGGTGCCCCCGACCGAGGGAGACTGACCGTCATCTTTAACTTCTTCCATTTTTAAAAAATTGCGCCAACAGTTGTTGCCTTCTCACCAAGCTGCTTGCCTATTGTCCTGTAGCCCATCCCAGCCTTGTGCAGGTCTACAATTTTATCCCTGATGTCCTTACACAGCTCTCTGGTCTTGGCCATTGTGGAGAGGTTGGAGTCTGTTTGATTGAGTGTGTGGACAGGTGTCTTTTATACAGGTAACGAGTTCAAACAGGTGCAGTTAATACAGGTAATGAGTGGAGAACAGGAGGGCTTCTTAAAGAAAAACTAACAGGTCTGTGAGAGCCAGAATTCTTACTGGTTGGTAGGTGATCAAATACTTATGTCATGCAATAAAATGCAAATTAATTATTTAAAAATCATTCAATGTGATTTTCTGGATTTTTGTCTCTCACAGTTGAAGTGTACCTATGATAAAAATTACAGACCTCTACATGCTTTGTAAGTAGGAAAACCTGCCAAATCGGCAGTGTATCAAATACTTGTTCTCCCCACTGTATATGTGTGGCCATGTTATGAAGTGAAATAATAAACGTTTGAAAAATATACAAAAATATGGCAGTGCAAGCTACATTTAGGTTTTTTGGTTTTGGTTTACAAAATTATGTCAGTCATCATGTGTTGCAATAGTTGCAAGGTCATGATTCATGTGTTAAATTCAACAAAGAATTGAATGGGGCATCAAACCCTGCAAGAGAAAGACTTTTGTTAAAACACTTTTAACACTCAAGTACATTTGTTGTATATATTTTGTAAGGACTTACCATAAATATCACTTACCTCCTGAAATTTCAGAATAAGATACGGAAGACCAGCAGTCCAATTCAACTACAAGATACAAAAGTAGGTACTTTACCATGTGATCAACTTCAACTGTATCATCATGATTTGGCATACAAGTTACAATAAAGTCTTTCTTTTCAACATGAGGGCTCTCATCACCAAAATTAATTTCAACACACTCAGAAGAACATTAAAATCCTAAATACATTTACATTGGTTGCTTTCCCTTTCTGACAGTAACAGCAAATCTTACAATTGCAATAAGAACATCAACTGAATTCACTCATTTGAAATAAAATAGCAGCAAAATAAACAAATGTAAGTTCAGTGTAGCAGATCTAGGTTTCTGATTGGATTGGACCACAGTACTGTATGTTTAGGATCTCTTCTTTCCAATAAGCTAGTATGACATGCTGTTAAAGAACAATTCAACAGTGTTAAACTTTTCAAGACCCCAGTTGTGGACTTACTTTGGCTGTTGATATTGCGTTTTTTGAAATAAAGAATCACACAGACAATCGGTGATATGAGGACACACAGAGACACTATTGTGACCATCACTACTGCTAACAGATTTGTTGTCACTTCTGAACTCGCATCAATGTTGCCTTCAGTCTGGACAACAGGACTGTAAGCTGAGGTGGACACATCTGTGATCACTAGAGAAAAGATCAACTTAAATCAGTCAGTTTGATTAGGTTATTTTTTATCACACACATATGTGTTTGTCTTACTTGTGGCTAACAGTGTTGTGGAAAGTGTTTCCAGTGTTGCAGTTGAATAAAACTTCTCTTCACCTATAATCAAAGTACAAAAATTATTTCTACAGTATGAAAAGTATCACATTTTAGAATATTTAGACAATAATACAAATGTTAAGCCACATTTTCCAGCTAATATAAAACATTAACTTTGCACAAGCTTGTTTAAAAATGCACACATTCACAATCATTACAGTATATTACCAAAGAGACACTGAACTCATGCTGTAATCAGGTGCAGATACAGAGAAATGGTGCGGATTCAGATGCAGAGTAAGGCTTTTGTTCTTTTTTTAAAACACACGCACGCAGGCACGCACGCACGCACACACGCACACACACACACACACACACACACACACACACACACACACACACACACACACACACACACACACACAGGAACAAAAACCACTCCATTGGGGAAAAGAAACGCAGGCCACAGCAGACAAAAAAAGGGTAACTCTTTTTTCTCCCCCCTGACCGACAGAAACCAAATAAACAAGACTGGAAAACAAAACACTAAACATAGTTTTAAAACACACAGCCACATGACAGAGGACAGGGAGATTAAATAGGAAAGGTAATAATGAGGGAGATGAACAACAAACTAACAAGGGGTTACAAGATAGAAGAGCACATGGCACAAGTAACCAAACAGAGTTGTGTGCTCACACAGACATGAAAGATAGACGGGGTGTCAGGATCCTGTCAACAGTTTCAGGAAAAAACTAGAACAGAGGTGACAGAACCCTGACAATAATCACCACAACATGACTTAATTTTAATCTAAACCTCAGAATAATTATACACAGTATTTTACAAACCTATTTATTGCCATTATCAATACAAAATATTTTTGACTAACCCAAAACCCAACTCACATCTAATAGCACAACTTAAATGAAAATCTTTTAATGTAATCAATGTCTGTCAAAGGGTTAGAAATATTGCATTGAAAACACACCTTTCACGACCAGCTTCACCTCATAGCAGGTTTTTTCACTCACTCTGCACCGATACCATGATCCATCAGAGTTTACTGCTACTCTTATAAGCAGAGATCCATTCCCTAGTATTCTCGCTCTCTCATACAGAGGCTTCGGGTCTCTCTCTGTGCTGTTTGAGGGCTTGTGTGGAGGGCGATATTGGTCTATTTCTGTTAATTGATGACCATGAAAGATTTTCCAAGTTACTTGATCAGTTCTGTATTGTGGAGGATGTTCAGAGCATGGCAGCAACACTGAAGAGTCTGGAGTCGCATGGACAGAATCCAAAGTTTTACACTCTGAAACCAGAGAAACATATTTATTACAACAGGTTTCCTGGGGATTATTTGCTTGTTTCAGAAATTACCATTCTCACCTTTGACCCTCAGGTTAAAAAGAGTTACATTAAGGCAGTCCCGATCTTTGTAGACTTGACATTCATAATGTCCTTTATCGGAAAAACTGATGTCTTTCAGGTAAAGTGTAACTTTTCCAGCATCATTTCTCACAGACCATCTCCAATGCTCTAATGCTGGAGAGTTGTCTGAATACTTTAGGATGTGTTGAACCGGGTCGGTTCTGCGTAGATTCACTGTCAGAGACTCCAGCGGGTGGGTTGTGGTTAGGCAAGAAATAGACATATTGTCACCCTGAACATAGTTTATGTTTAACTGATGGACCTGCTCGCAGGGTCTCTGTGTCACCACTGAAAGGAAATAAAGAACAAAACAAGACATACTGAGAGCCGAGACATGGAAACCACAGCATTTACAGAAATAAACAGCATTTACTTTTTACCAAGTGGTTCTGCCTCTAAATGTATTAATACATTTTACGAAATGAGAAAGAAAATTTACAACCCGATGAACTACTGTCAGTATTTTCTGAAATTATTCTTTTGAATGTCAGTGTATGTGGTCAGAATTATTGGCACCCCTGGTAAATATGATCAAATATGGCTGTAAAAATAAATCTGCATTGTTTATCCTTTTGATCTTTCATTAAAAATTTTTTTCAAAAAACTAACCTTTCATTGAAGAAAAAGAATTGAAAGTGGGGGTTAAATCACATTATGAAATAGATGCTTTTCTTCTTGCTTTCAAATAGGATAAGGTTACATATATTTAAACAAATTTAAATATTTTAACAGCAATTTCTAAATTATTACTAATACTGCCGTATTTTTCTATAAAGTTGCTTTTGAAACAGTGTCCACTGTGAAAAGTGCTATAAAACACACTTGACTTGACACTGATCATATGCATGTCATACCGCCATGTTTACACACCCAAAGTGCATTGATATTTTGCGTATACCTAGTTTGTATGTTGGTTAAAGGAATTTGATTTCATATAATGGCACTTACCTTTGCATTCTAATAAAGCTGCTATTAGAAGATATAGAAGTTGGAAATATGAAGGCTGAAAACTCCCCATCATACACAGATGCTCACTGCAGGACAGCTGAACTCTATATGAGCAAAGGCCACATCACTTCACTTTCGCAAAGCTATTTTCAGTTACTCATTTAATGCGGAAGTAAGAGTCCAGATCATGGGTGTAGCTTGTTGGGGGGGGGGGGGGGGGGGGGGGGGGGGTAAATATGCAAATAATTAATTAATAATTTTAATTTAATAATTAAGTAATTATAAATAATTAAATAATTAATTAAATAATTAAGCAATTTTAATACATTTTAAATTGTTATTTTGTAAATAAATTAATAAATCATATCAAAATCAAAATTCCTAATGCCTCCCCCAATCTCATTTGCGAAAGAAGTTGTCACATGACGAATCTGCATTTTGGGGGATAATAGCTTATGGTATATGCTTGCCTGTAGAATGGCATGAATGGATAGTCAGCATTTATTTTTTTATTTTTTTTAACAATGTAAACCAACTGCAGAGAAATCTCCAGAAGAGGTTTTAACATTAAGTAACATGGCACCTAAGTGCCATGGCATTAAGTGAACAGAAGCCAATGGTCCCTGTCGCTATTCTTAGTGACACATCCGGTGCCACATCCAGTCTTTATTGGCATGTGCCACTGAGTCCCTGTCCCAAATGGCACACTTCATATGCACTTTCGGTATTGTGGACTTAAAATGGCTGCCGCGTGCGCGTGCCCGTTAAGTCCATGAGACCGTAGGGTGTCCCATTTGTCATTTTAGGTTTCAGAAGGGTGCTCGCGAGGACCCCCTTTGCGGTCAATATGTACCCTCAATGCGCACTTTTGCTGAGCCCACACTGATGCGAACTCCGCAGCAGAATACTTCCCGACAGTCAAAGCGGCGTTATGTCCCGAAAGTTCGGACTCGTAGGAAGACCACAAGTGTTTAGGATGTCATTTGGGACAGGGCCTGACACTGTCGCGAAACACTGACACAGAGTCGTAGAACATGGATACATACCTTTTTGGATGCATAACAAATGATTTTCAAGAAATTGAATGGGTAGCAATACTGAAGGTTGTAGCTGGGGAAGAGTAGAGGTGGACTGCATTATAGAGAAATAAGAAGCTGTCTACTCCTGGTCTGTGGTCTTTCTCAGAACACTCAGGTGGAAATACTGATAGGTGAGGTTTTTAGGACCTTGTATGCTCCCTTCAGTAGGCTGCTCTCTAAGAGCCTCTGAGATAATATTGCAGAGGCACTAGCAATGGATACCGGACAATAGCCAAGGCTATGTTGTTTATTCCCCTTACAGCTCCAGGGCCTACTAGGGGGCCTCAGCAAACTTCCAAGCAGACCACAGAATGAAAAGTATTTAAATTTATATATGATTATTAATTTAATTAATATGAATAATATTGTTAAAACAAATCTAACATAACTTACTTGCTAAAAAACAAACAAACATACAATCAAGATGTAAACTAAATTTGTTTTTGTTTTTTACCCTCAATATTGTTTTTTTGTTAAAGAACATACAGTTCTTAAATTCTGCAATCACAAAATGAAATGCGGTTGATTAATTTACCTACATGTATATTGACAGTTTCTGTTAAAGTGCCCATTGTGCTTTTTCAGATATTACTTTTTCATGCAGTGTGTACTATAGCTGTTTGTCAATGTAAAGGGGCTGCAAAGCTTTAAAGATCAAAGTGCACGATGAATGAAGTTATCTCTCTCTCTCAAAAAAAAAAAGAATCGATTCTGAATTGCAGAAACAAGTCATCAGTAATTCCAGTCTTACGAAAACGTACATGCGTAACAATGTAACAAATTTGCATAATGCAACATGTCAAAAAGACACTGTTTTCTACTCTGCAAAAGCAAATTCTCTTTGTAAACACTTCAGAAGGATGAGGATGTGAAGAGTCAGTGGTTCCCATTTCGGTAACACTTTATAGTAACGTTCAGTTGTAAGTCATTTGTAAGTGGTTAGTTAATGAGGAACTAATCATTTACAAAACATTCATAAATGATTAGCAAGTGATATGCTAACATTATATGTATGTTTTGTCAATTCCGTTACAAGTCATTTACAAGTGATTAGTAAATTATTAACTAATAATTTATGAAACATGACTATACGTTCATAAATGATTAATAAGTAATATGTTCAGTATTTTATGTACAGTATGTTTTGTAGATTCAGTTATAAGTCGTTTACAATTGATTAGTTAATGATTATCTAATCATTTACAAAACATGACTATGCGTTTCATAAATGTTTAATAAATGATGTTACTTTTTTTGTATGTTTTGCTCACATCAGGTGCACACTGGTTAAAGACTCCATGTGTTTCAGAGAAGACAGCTGTCTATACCCTCACCAGTCAGCACTTACACTGCAGTACACACTACAGTGTTCAACACCTGTATAGATGATGTGTAAACGCATGAATAAATCATTTACAACACTTTCTGCATACAACCGCCGTTGTCACGGCGACCCAGAGAAATCTCAAAAGGAGCATAATGTCTGGTTGTCCGGCTCACGCCGCATGTGTTTTAAGTGTAGAAAATGTGCCCACGTCTCAGTGTTCACCCCTACACACAAGCACTATACCCCCCGTGTCTCTCACGGATCCCACTCTCATAAAGCTGGCAAAAGCCGCTCGAGTGTTAGATGTAGGATATGTGCCCACGACCCCGTGCCCACACCTACTCACTGCCCGCTCTGTTACACGGCCACTCCCTGCCGGTCACATCACGGATGTAAGTCCTGTGCCTGCTCACGAGGGCTCACACTTACTGACAAGCACTTTACCCCCGGCTCCGCTCTCGCGCCCCGTTCCTCGCACAATATGCTCCCCGTCCAAAGCCACCGGGACATCGTGTGTAAAACGGCCAGCCATCGCTGTCTGCGAGCCGCCGTATTCGAGCACCGAGAGCGCGCGCACACTGCGCCCGCGCCTCTGAATCAGGTTCTCGAGCCCGCAGAATGCGGCGATCGGAACCCGGAGGCCATTCTACCCCTGGCCATACATGCAAAAGCATGGGAAGCTATTCTAGGCGCGTCAGAATGGGTGCTGAGCACAGTAAAGCAGGGCTATTCGTTGCAGTTCGCTCGCCGTCCCCCGAGCTTTCGAGCACAAACCGAGACGAGAGTGAATGGGGAAGTAGCACACCTACTTGCAGAAATAGCGAAACTTCTGTGCAAAGGGGCCATAGAACCGGTACACCCTTCTCTGAGCGAGTCAGGCTTTTACAGCCGTTACTTCCTCGTGCCCAAGAAGGACGGAGCTCTCAGACCGATACTAGATCTGAGATATTTGAACAAAGCTCTTATGAGAAGACCGTTCAAAATGCTCACAACCAGACAGATCCTCGCGCAAATTCACCAGGGGGACTGGTTTATTTCCCTCGATCTGAAAGACGCTTACTTTCAGATTCAGATAGTACCCCGTCACAGGCCATTCTTGAGATTCGCCTTCGACTGTCAGGTATATCAATACACAGTCCTGCCGTTCGGCCTGTCTTTAGCACCCCGTACATTCACGAAGTGCATGGACACGGCTCTCGCTCCCCTGAGAAGTCATGGCATGCGGATTTTGAACTATTTGGACGATTGGCTGTTTCTAGCACAGTCAGAGAAAGAACTTATTTCACACAAAACAGTGCTTATCAGCCACCTGGAAAGCCTTGGTCTCACGGTCAACTGGACCAAGAGCTCATTACTGCCCAGTCAGTCAGCCTCTTTTCTGGGTATAGAACTGGACTCTGTGGCAATGACGGCCCGGCTGTCGACACAGCGTGCGCGCCGTGTTCACCGCCTGGCCGCGTCTTTCCAGAAAGGCAGCGTCGCACCTTTAAAGACATTTCAGAGGATGCTGGGTTGTATGTCATCAGCTGCAGCAGTGCTTCAGCTGGGTCTACTGCGTATGCGCCCGCTGCAACGCTGGTTGAACGCTTGAGTGCCTCACCGAGCCTGGGCGTCCGGCGGCATACAAATCAGAGTGACTCAGAGCTGCGTTTCAGCAATGAGAACCTGGTTAGCAGCCGACTGGTGCCAGCGGGTAGTGACAGTGGGAGCTGTCTCGCACCGAAGGGTTATCTCGATAGACGCCTCCAACTTAGGTTGGGGTGCCCTTTTCGAGGGCAGACCGGTTTTTGGCCTGTGGTCAGACCAGGAGAAATGCCTTCATATAAACTGTCTGGAGATGATAGCGGTCGAGAACACGCTGAAGCGTTTCCTCCCACACATACGGGGCCACCATGTTCTAGTCCGCTCGGACAATATGTCCGTGGTGTCCTACGTGAACCACCAGGGCGGTGTCAGATCCAGGAATCTCTGCAAACTGACAGAACGCCTTCTCGTGTGGGCCCATCACTTGTTGCGCTCGCTGAGAGCCGCGCATGTACCGGGCCACAAGAATGTCGGCCCAGACAGACTGTCCAGGGACAACATTCCCCCGGGAGAATGGTCCCTGCATCCTCAGACAGTCCATTTACTATGGCGCCTTTTTGGCAAAGCGGAAGTCGACCTTTTTGCGTCAAAAGACAAGGCTCATTGCCCGAGATTCCTCTCGAAGTGCAGTGCCGTCAAGCAATTCGTTACATCGCGAGACCTGATATCACGCGATACTTCCTGACGGCGAGGCCGGCGAACTGCCGGCCCAAAGTTGCAAGTGAGTTTTTTCCGCTCTCGGGCACCAGGGGGGTTCACCACCATTCAACCCGAAATAAGTAATATAACCATTCCACTGACTCCAGCTGCTGTTCAGTTAAGGTTAAAAAGTTACCTAGAGCACCTTTAAGACCTTTAGCTTTCCAAACCTCACTCACAAATTATCTTTCCTCAAATCAGCCAGCACATACTGCTCATCTCTGCTATAAGGTGAAAAATCAATACCACCCTGTTTATCACATCATATGCACATCCTGGAAATCACAGAACCTCTTAATAAGCTTATAGATCAGACTGTATTACACACACAAAACAAGATACACTCAACTACTTGCTCAACCATAAGCCTGGGCAAGTAAATGCGCCCTCAATCGTGATTTAAAAGCACTCAATTTAGTAAAACATCTAATATCCGAAGGCAGGTTATTCCAGAGGCGGGCTGCAGCAACTGAAAAGGCACGATCCCCTTTGGACTATAGATGAGATTTAGGGATCTTTAAAAGTGATGTTTGAGATGACCTCAATAGCCTTGTCGTCTGATAGACCTGGAGAAGATCTGAAATATATTCAGGAGCAAGGCCATGCAAGGGCTTAAAAGCAAACAGTAAAACCTTAAACTGGGCCCTGAAATTAACTGGGAGCCACTGCAGTGAAGCTAGCACTGGGGAAACACTAACTTGCTTTTTGGTCCCAGTCAAAATCTTAGTTGCCGCATTTTGTAAGAGTTGAAGGCGATTTAACAGAACACAAGGAAGCCCCAGATACAATGAATTACAATAGTCAGACCTTGAAAATATGATCTCCTGTATAACCTGCTTCAAATCATTAAAAGACAAATAGGGTTTAATTTTTGCAATGCGCCTTAAATTAAAGAACCCAGCCTTCACCACTGAATTTACTTGCTTATCAAATTTAAGCTCTGAATCAAATATAACTCTCAGATTCCTTGCTTGTTCATGTACATTAGAGGCAAGAGGGCCTAAACAATCAAATATGTGTGTGGGTGACCTAACTGAGCCAAATAGGCATTCTCTTAGCCAGAGACATGCACAATATAAAACAACCAGTAGAAAATATATACATCAGTAATTAATTGGGTTGTGATTTTGAGGAGCAGTTGGTCCAAATAAAGGTGTACTGTCCCATCTTTAATGATTAATTCCCAATTAGATTTCACAGAGATTTGAGAAGCAATAGTCAAAAGGTTAAATGCGATCGTTGCTGTGGAAATTTTGGTAACACTTTATAATAATGTTCAGTTTTAAGTCATTTATAAGTGGTTAGTTAATGATGAACTAATAATTTACAAAACATTCATAAATGATTAGCAAGTGATATGCTAACATTTTATGTATGTTTTGTAATTTCCGTTACAACTCATTTACAAGTGGTTAGTAAATTATCAACTAATTATTTACGAAACATCACTGTGTTCACAAATGATTAATAAGTGATATGTTAATTATGTATGTTTTGTAGATTCAGTTATAAGTCATTTACAATTGATTAGTTAATGATTAACAAATCATTTACAAAACATGAATATGCGTTTCATAAATGTTTAATAAATTATGTTATTTTTGTAGCAATTAGAGGGTGCAGAAAGTGTTGTAAATGCCTTGTATACACGTACAGATCATTTGTAACAGGTAAGTAACAGTGTTAAACACGATGTGTAAACGCATGAATAAATCATTTACAACACTTTCTGCATCCGTTAATCTAAAGTGTAAACTATTCATCACTTGTAAATGTGTTACACATCATTCGTAGATAACATTCGTAGATCTTATGCCTACAAATGATGTGTAACACAATTGATGAATAGTTTACACTTTAGATTAGATTGATGTTACTTTTTTTGTGTGTTTTGCTCACATCAAGTGCACAGTGGTTAAAGACTCCATGTGTTTCAGAGAAGACAGCTGTCTATACCCTCACCAGTCAGCACTTACACTGCAGTACACACAACAGTGTTCAACACCTGTATAGATGATGTGTAAACGCATGAATAAATCATTTACAACACTTTCTGCATCCCCTAATCTAAAGTGTAAACTATTCATCACTTGTGTTACACATCATTTGTAGGCATAAGATCTACGAATGTTATCTACGAATGATGTGTAACACATTTACAAGTGATGAATAGTTTACACTTTAGATTAACGGATGCAGAAAGTGTTGTAAATGATTTATTCATGCGTTTACACATCGTGTTTAACACTGTTACTTACAGTACCTGTTACAAATGATCTGTACGTGTATACAAGGCATTTACAACACTTTCTGCACCCTCTAATTGCTACAAAAATAACATAATTTATTAAACATTTATGAAACGCATATTCATGTTTTGTAAATGATTTGTTAATCATTAACTAATCAATTGTAAATGACTTATAACTGAATCTACAAAACATACATAATTAACATATCACTTATTAATCATTTGTGAACACAGTGATGTTTCGTAAATAATTAGTTGATAATTTACTAACCACTTGTAAATGAGTTGTAATGGAAATTACAAAACATACATAAAATGTTAGCATATCACTTGCTAATCATTTATGAATGTTTTGTAAATTATTAATTCATCATTAACTAACCACTTATAAATGACTTAAAACTGAACATTATTATAAAGTGTTACCAAAATTTCCACAGCAACGATCGCATTTAACCTTTTGACTATTGCTTCTCAAATCTCTGTGAAATCTAATTGGGAATTAATCATTAAAGATGGGACAGTACACCTTTATTTGGACCAACTGCTCCTCAAAATCACAACCCAATTAATTACTGATGTATATATTTTCTACTGGTTGTTTTATATTGTGCATGTCTCTGGCTAAGAGAATGCCTAGTGTTTGGCTCAGTTAGGTCACCCACACACATATTTGATTGTTTAGGCCCTCTTGCCTCTAATGTACATGAACAAGCAAGGAATCTGAGAGTTATATTTGATTCAGAGCTTAAATTTGATAAGCAAGTAAATTCAGTGGTGAAGGCTGGGTTCTTTAATTTAAGGCGCATTGCAAAAATTAAACCCTATTTGTCTTTTAATGATTTGAAGCAGGTTATACAGGCGATCATATTTTCAAGGTCTGACTATTGTAATTCATTGTATCTGGGGCTTCCTTGTGTTCTGTTAAATCGCCTTCAACTCTTACAAAATGCGGCAACTAAGATTTTGACTGGGACCATTTACTTACCCAGGCTTATGGTTGAGCAAGTAGTTGAGTGTATCTTGTTTTGTGTGTGTAATACAGTCTGATCTATAAGCTTATTAAGAGGTTCTGTGATTTCCAGGATGTGCATATGATGTGATAAACAGGGTGGTATTGATTTTTCACCTTATAGCAGAGATGAGCAGTATGTGCTGGCTGATTTGAGGAAAGATAATTTGTGAGTGAGGTTTGGAAAGCTAAAGGTCTTAAAGGTGCTCTAGGTAACTTTTTAACCTTAACTGAACAGCTTCGGAGTCAGTGGAATGGTTATATTACTTATTTAGGGTTGAATGGTGGTGGTTTCGCACCCCCCTGGTGCCCGAGAGCGGAAAAAACTCACTTGCAACTTTGAGCCGGCAGTTCGCCGGCCTCGCCGTCAGGAAGTATCGCGTAATATCAGGTCTCGCGATGTAACGAATTGCTAGACGGCACTGCACTTCGAGAGGAATCTCGGGCAATGAGCCTTGTCTTTTGAAGCAAAAAGGTCGACTTCCGCTTTGCCAAAAAGGCGCCATAGTAAATGGACTGTCTGAGGATGCAGGGACCATTCTCCCGGGGGAATGTTGTCCCTGGACAGTCTGTCTGGGCCAACATTCTTGTGGCCCGGTACATGCGCGGCTCTCAGCGAGCGCAACAAGTGATGGGCCCACACGAGAAGGCGTTCTGTCAGTTTGCAGAGATTCCTGGATCTGACACCGCCCTGGTGGTTCACGTAGGACACCACGGACATATTGTCCGAGCGGACTAGAACATGGTGGCCCCGTATGTGTGGGAGGAAACGCTTCAGCGCGTTCTCGACCGCTATCATCTCCAGACAGTTTATATGAAGGCATTTCTCCTGGTCTGACCACAGGCCAAAAACCGGTCTGCCCTCGAAAAGGGCACCCCAACCTAAGTTGGAGGCGTCTATCGAGATAACCCTTCGGTGCGAGACAGCTCCCATTGTCACTACCCGCTGGCACCAGTCGGCTGCTAACCAGGGTCTCAGTGCTGAAACGCAGCTCTGAGTCACTCTGATTTGTATGCCGCCGGACGCCCAGGCTCGATGAGGCACTCAAGCGTTCAACCAGCGTTGCAGCGGGCGCATACGCAGTAGACCCAGCTGAAGCACTGCTGCAGCTGATGACATACAACCCAGCATCCTCTGAAATGTCTTTAAAGGTGCGACGCTGCCTTTCTGGAAAGACGTGGCCAGGCGGTGAATACGGCGCGCGCGCTGTGTCGACAGCCGGGCCGTCATTGCCACAGAGTCCAGTTCTATACCCAGAAAAGAGGCTGACTGACTGGGCAGTAATGAGCTCTTGGTCCAGTTGACCGTGAGACCAAGGCTTTCCAGGTGGCTGAGAAGCACTGTTTTGTGTGAAATAAGTTCTTTCTCTGACTGTGCTAGAAACAGCCAATCGTCCAAATAGTTCAAAATCCGCATGCCCTGACTTCTCAGGGGAGCGAGAGCCGTGTCCATGCACTTCGTGAATGTACGGGGTGCTAAAGACAGGCCGAACGGCAGGACTGTGTATTGATATACCTGACAGTCGAAGGCGAATCTCAAGAATGGCCTGTGACGGGGTACTATCTGAATCTGAAAGTAAGCGTCTTTCAGATCGAGGGAAATAAACCAGTCCCCCTGGTGAATTTGCGCGAGGATCTGTCTGGTTGTGAGCATTTTGAACGGTCTTCTCATAAGAGCTTTGTTCAAATATCTCAGATCTAGTATCGGTCTGAGAGCTCCGTCCTTCTTGGGCACGAGGAAGTAACGGCTGTAAAAGCCTGACTCGCTCAGAGAAGGGTGTACCGGTTCTATGGCCCCTTTGCACAGAAGTTTCGCTATTTCTGCAAGTAGGTGTGCTACTTCCCCATTCACTCTCGTCTCGGTTTGTGCTCGAAAGCTCGGGGGACGGCGAGCGAACTGCAATGAATAGCCCTGCTTTACTGTGCTCAGCACCCATTCTGACGCGCCTAGAATAGCTTCCCATGCTTTTGCATGTATGGCCAGGGGTAGAATGGCCTCCGGGTTCCGATCGCCGCATTCTGCGGGCTCGAGAACCTGATTCAGAGGCGCGGGCGCAGTGTGCGCGCGCTCTCGGTGCTCGAATACGGCGGCTCGCAGACAGCGATGGCTGGCCGTTTTACACACGATGTCCCGGTGGCTTTGGACGGGGAGCATATTGTGCGAGGAACGGGGCGCGAGAGCGGAGCCGGGGGTAAAGTGCTTGTCAGTAAGTGTGAGCGCTCGTGAGCGGGCACAGGACTTACATCCGTGATGTGACCGGCAGGGAGTGGCCGTGTAACAGAGAGGGCAGTAAGTAGGTGTGGGCACGGGGTCGTGGGCACATATCCTACATCTAACACTCGAGCGGCTTTTGCCAGCTTTATGAGAGTGGGCTCCGTGAGAGACACGGGGGGTATAATGCTTGTGTGTAGGGGTGAACACTGAGACGTGGGCACATTTTCTACACTTAAAACACATGCGGCGTGAGCCGGACAACCAGACATTATGCTCCTTTTGAGATTTCTCTGGGTCGCCGTGACAACGGCGGTTGTATGCAGGCGAGCGGGTTGTATCACCGGCTCGTTGGCTGCGTAATACACATCTGCAGTAGCCATGACTACGGGGACTGGCAGAGCGGAAAGCTTTGACGGTGGTCCGGCCGCGGCAGGACTTAACCGTCTTTTCCTCCTTTGAGATGCTAGGAGGACTTCGCGGGCTTGGGTTGCAGTGCGATCTTAGGCCGGGGTCCCCGCGAGGGAGGCCTGTGATGGCTGGTCGAGCGCGATCTAGGGCGGCCGCCCTGTCGTCGCTGCGAAGATGGAGGCTGAGCTGGACGCTGGGTGGAGCTTCACGCAGGCTGGTCCCGAGGGCGGCATGCGGCTGAGCTCGAGCGTCGAGGCAGGAAAAGGTTCATAGCCTGCGTGGTCTTTTGTACCTCCGAGAAGCGGTCTACGATCCCGTTAACCGCTGGACCGAAGAGGCCGGTGGGGGAGAGCGGGACGTTGAGGAAAACAGCCCGCTCGGACTCCCTCATGTTGCCGAGCGTCAGCCAGAGGTGCCTCTCTGTGACGGTCAGCGAGGACATGCACCTTCCAAGAGCCTGGGCAGCGGATTTAGTAGCGCGAAGGGAGAGATCTGTCGCGCTGCGCAAATCCGTGATGGAGGCAGGATCCGGGCCTTTCTCATCCATCTCACGGAGGAGATCGGCCTGGAGGATCTGTAGGACTGCCATGGAGTGCAAGGCTGAGGCAGCCTGTCCGGCGGCGGCGAAAGCGCGGCCGACAAGGGCTGATGTAGTCCTGCAGACTTTGGACGGGAGGGCAGCCTTTGAGCGCCATCCAGAGGGCGGGCAAAGGTGCGCTGCAACCGCTTCTTCCACTGGGTGGATGGAATTATACCCCTTCTCGGTGGCGCCGTCAACCTGTGAGAGCGCCGAGGAGACATGAGAGTGGACTCTCACGGAGAATGGTGCATTCCACGATGTTGAAAGTCAGCGTGGAGCTCTGGCAGGAAGGGTGCAGTCCTGGACACGGGTGCTTGGTGGCGGCGATGAAGAATGCAGCCGTCGAGTCTGTTCGGCGCGGGCTCTTTCGGCGGTGACCACTCGAGGCCAAGTTGGTCGACGGCCTTGGTGAGGAGGCGCAGGAGTTCCGCATCCATGCCGGCCCGAGTACGGCCGGACTCCTGGACTGACGAGGAGGCAGAGTGGTGTGAACCGGACCATTCCTCACTGTCAGAGGCCAGGATGGAGCAGCTGTCAGCGGCGGCGTCCTCATCCACTTCATCCGCTTCATCCCCTGAGGCAGCGGCGGCGTGGGCGGGAGCCGGCGGCTGCACGTCCGGGAGGGGGGCGGAGAAGGAGAGAAAGAAGCTTGAGGGAAGGGTTCTGGCGAGCTTTTAGGTGCCACATTGGTCTCCGGTGGCCTCTGGGAGCGGCGCTTCTTCCTGCGCGGCCCAGCAGAGACAGGCGGAGTGACAGCTTCGTCGTTGAAAGCTTCAAGTCGAGCCCGCAGGGTCGGCATTGAAAGCTCCTCGCACTCAGGGCAACCGCCCGAAGAGAGAGCAATGGCTGCGTGCTCACGGCCCAGACAGAGAGCGCAGATCAGATAGCGGTCTCCAGTGCTGGGAAGAGCGAGGCATTTTGATAAAAACGCCTCACGCTCTTTTAGATAGAGAGTGTGTGTCGCGGCGGAGAACACACACAGCAGAAAAAGTATACTTGTTGCCGGATAGCGCGGCAGGCACGGATGGCTGAAGGCGGCGAAGACGGCCGGCTTCCTCAGACGCTTCCTAGGCTTGCTGGTCGCTTGTTTCAACGGCGGCTTCTCAAGATCCAGCGATGCGAAGAGCTTCGCTGAAGAGATGAAAATCAGAGTTCAGCCTGTTGAGCCCGTCCTTATATATGCTAAGCCACACCCATTCTGGCGGGCTGTGACGCGTGGAGGGCGCAAAGCGCCCTCATTGGGCGTGACGTCATGCAGGGCTCACCGGTAGGCTGCTGCAGTTGCCGCAGGACAGCCAATGAGCACGCTTACAGTATACAGCCTGCTATGGTCTGCTGGCTGCTGCACTGCGTTGACAATAAATACAAAATAAAGGATAATTTTTGGCTTCAGATCTCGAGAAAAGATGACTTTTCCCATAGCGTAAGCAACTTACGCAATACGAGAGAACCTCTCGTAAGAGAACAATCCTTTCAGGTTCCAGAGATTGCCACGAGCACTGCATGGGCAGATCTAAAAATAACATCTGCTTTTAGGTGCTTTTTTTTTTTCAGGTGTTTTTTTCTCAGATTAAATGCCAGAATCTATCACTAATCAAGAATAACGTGTAGAACAGTCACAAACACATCACATCTTCGAATCCCTCGAGAGCTGTACGTGTTTGTGCAAACACTATAACTACTATTCGCTACTTGCACGTAGCCGCCATTTTGGATTTCGGATCAGCGAGGGTATGCTAAGACACTTCCGGTTTCGCATTACGCCACCATTACGCAATGACAATTATGCCTACTGTAAATATAGAGTTACAACTACGACTAGAGTTGTTTACATAAAATGCACCGTGAACATTCACATGGCTAATTTATATCCATAAATACTATTTTCTCAATTCTGCGCATATATTTTTTCTTTCTTACATCAAATGCTCGATCAACATTATCATCACATATTTTACATTTTAATTTTTTACGGTAGGTACCACAAACAATTTAATAAAGGTAAGTTTGTGTATATTTTACACAATACATGTGCTGCTTATAAACACCAGACAGATTATTATTATTATTTATGGAACAGATCTTCATCTCACTTGCACAAAATAAATGCAGTAATAGAAAGCATATAAACGCACAGGTGAAATACACTGAAAAGCATATGCATTTAAAAATTTGATCGGGTTGAAGTCATCACTCCGGATCTTCTGTATCCACTCGGCCCGTCCCGCGGCGTCAACGGGGACCGCATGGAAGCTGACTTCTCTGTTGTAACGTGACGAAATGGTACCGGCACACAACGATTAAGTGCTGAGGCTGTCCTCTGAAAGGCAAGTCACCTCTCTTGAATCCTAAAAACACTCCTTGTGAAAAAATATCTCTGTGGTAATGGAACTCGGTCGCTGTTGTCTCTCGCTCTCGCTGTTAGATCACCGTAGTTTTCACTGGAAGTACACACACTCAAGTTTGAACGTCAACGGTCTCCATGCACGGAGCGAATTGTAGCCGATCACAGGGCAAACATGAATGTTCACGGTGCATTTTATGTAAACAACTCTAGTCGTAGTTGTAACTCTATATTTACAGTAGGCATAATTGTCATTGCGTATGTGTATTCAGCATGAGTCAAATACAATCTTATGTTCGTGAACAGTTGTATTTCATTCATTAATCTGACTATGCGTCCGTGCATTTAATTGCCATTTGCTCGTGTGATAGTAATATGGATCTTAGTAGTATTTTAAGTGATAATTGATTCTATAAACAACTATAAAAGATATATTTCGTCTTTCTCCGGCTCCCTGCACCGGGCGTAATGCGAAACCGGAAGTGTCTTAGCATACCCTCGCTGATCCGAAATCCAAAATGGCGGCTACGTGCAAGTAGCGATATTCTGGTGAGAACAAAGAAGTAAAAGCTTCTTACGTCTCTTTCAGTCGCCTCACAGTGAGCGCATTCAGTTCCCTGATGAACTGAACGCGCATGCTCCTTACCCAAACACATAACTTCACAAGTCGTGTGTCCTCAAGTGTTGCTCTCATACGGAGGCACATACTTTCTGAAATGCTTGGCGAAGTGGTCTTCTTCCTGACAAACAAACATTTTCTACAAAAACAAACAGACCTAAAGACAAGAAAGAGGATGACGTGTACTAGAGGTGCCCTATTTATACTCTGGTCACACCAGTAGTGACGCCATAGGCTGTAGCCCGGCCAATGTTATTGTCGTGTTTTGAAATGTGCTTCAGACACCGGTCATGCCGGAGGCATTTCCCAGTAGTGTCCTAGGACGTGTGCAAGTTCCCATTCGAAAGGGAACAGTGCTATTTGTGTCTCTCATGTGCATGTGTATAAAAATGCATCACACCCCTGTTATCAAGTTTTTTTTCTTTTAAAGGGATAGTTCGCCCAAAAATGAAAATTAGCCCATGATTTACTCACCCTGAAGCCATCCTAGGTGTATATGACATTCTTTTTTTTCAGACGAATACAATCTGAGTTATATTAAAAAATATCCTGTCTCCTCCAAGCTTTTTAATGGGCAGGAGAAAATTTGAAGCCCAAAAAAGTGCATCCATCCATTATAAAAGTAATCCATGTGGTTTAATAAAGGCCTTCTGAAGCGAAGCCATGCATTTATGTATGGAAAATACCCATATTTAAAACTCGCGTGTATTTTAAAACAGCGTGAAATGCATCTAAGCTTACGATACTCCCACATCGTAAGTCATACACACATCACGGGTTACTCTTGTGGCGCAAGTCGACTTGTGTAATATGGGTACGGTCGTCTGGCGGAAGCTATTTATTTTAGATTATAAAGTTATAAATATTGGTATTTTTCTTACAAAAACCTATGGCTTTGCTTCAGAAGGCCTTTATTAACCCCCCAGAGCCATGTGGAGTATTTTTTATCATGGATGAATGCACTTTTTTGGGCTTCAAAGTTTCTCCAGCCATTCACTCCCATTATAAAGCTTGGAGGAGACAGGACATTTTTTAAATATAACTCTAATTGAATTTGTCTGAAAGAAGAATGTCATGTACACCTAGGATGGCTTGAGGGTGAGTAAATCATGGGGTAATTTTCATTTTTGGGTGAACTATCCCTTTAACAGCAATGAACTATTCTATGAATCAATAAAACTTTGTCATAATGACATTGTCATTCTTTTAAAGTGAACTTTTCCAAGACAAGCTAAAGTCTCATCTTTTTTATCACTTACATTTTTTAGAGGAAGATATTAATGTCATCACTACTACCTTGATTTTATATAGTTAACAAATGAAACTAATAAAAATTATATTGATAAAAGTATCATTAAATTACACTGAACACCTTGTAGTTTAACAACCTTGAGCAAAATACTTGTCAAACTGACCTATAAAAAAACTGTCAAACCTGTTACATTTCTTAAGGCATACTTATGTCTGAGAAAACAGACATGTTGCCCCCAAAGACTCTCACAGTAATACAAAAATATACCAGTAACAGACAAAGAAACTTAAGTCTGTTTATAGAAGTGCAAATTGTGTCAAAATTGTGTGTAAATGCAGCTAGTTCTTTTAGCCGTCCTTGGCTATAAAATTCACTGGCAGTTAAAGTTATATTTGAATTGTTTTATTTAAAAAAATGATGCATAGAAAAAGCATTTTCATAGTAATACTAAGCCATTCATGAAATTAGCGATAAAATACATACTAATAGTTTCAGTTATGAATGTCAATAATGTCTTCAAATTTCTAATTCTTGTATCAGATCAGTGTAATCTGTGTCATGCTATGACTGTCTCTCACAAAACAAATTTCAGTCACAGTCTGTCTGGTATGCTAAAAAAAAAAAAAAAGATTGATAAAGTATATTAAAAACTTTGCAACTACATGTCAACTAATTCTCATTATAGTATTAGTAGACTGTCTGCTTAATATCTGCTAACTCTTTTATTGTGACGGTCCTCCAACAGACATTCTACTGACTATAACTTTCCAACTACATGTCAACTTATTCTAACCCTAACCTTAACAGTCTACTAATACTCTACTAACACTATAATGAGAGTTAGTAGACATGTAGGTGCAACGTTACTTAGTCAACAGAATGTGTTAAAGGGACCATCAAAATAGTTCAGATATGATATCATAATAATAATAAAAAACATTACACAGAATATTTACAAATTTTTATATCATTAATATCAATTTATATACCTTTAATATAAATTGCAACAGATGGCTAAATTACTAAATTAGGACTTTATCAAAGACTTATTTAAAAAAAAAAAAAAAAAAACAGTGATTAGTTTAAATCATCACATATCTGATCTCATTTGCATGCAGAAGCTTCTGTTTGTTCACACCAGCTGTTGGAAGATAGTTCAAAAATTAATTTGAAGTAAATGTATTATTTGAATCATGTGCACATTTGCAGATGTGTACATACTCCATTTATATGTGCAGCCATGTTATGAAGTAAGTTAAAAGTTTACAAAAATGGCTATGCAAGCTACATACAGCATATCTTGTGATGTGGTTTACGAAATTACACCAGTCATCATGTGTTGCAGTAACTTACAGGTTGTCGAGAATAGAACGGGACATCAAACCCTGCAAGAGAAAGACTTTTATTCAATACACTTCATACAAGTAAATTGTACATATTTTGTAAGGACTTATGAATATCAATTACCTCCTGAAACTTCAGAATAAGATACAGAAGACCAGCAGTCCAATTCAACTACAAGATATAAATATATGTAGTAAGTGATCAACTTCTATATTTGTATTTACGCACTGGTTAGTTTATAACTGGTAAGTTGAGTATAAAATTATTGCAATGGTGCTACAATATACACATAAAATGTAAGGTGTTCGGGTTCTCTTCTTTCCAAATAAGCCATTATATGATTTAAACCATTCTGTTAAAGAACAATTCAACAGTGTTCAACTTTTCAAGACCCCAGTTGTGGACTTACTTTGGCTGTTGCTTTTGCTCTTTCCTTTTTTGAAATAAAGAATCACACAGACAATCAGTGTTATGAGGACACACAGAGACACTGTTGAGACCATCACTACTGCTATCAGATTAGCTGTTACTGCTGCAGGACTGTCAGATTGGGTTGGAGCATCTGTGATCACTAGAGAAAAGATAAACTTTGATGAACATCAATCAGTTTTATTGGGTTATTTTTTTATCACACACATAGGCATTTGTCTATGGCTAACAATATTGTGGAAAGTTAATTGGTTATATAATTGCAAAACCCACACACAGTCATATAACAATAGTAATGATTTATGATGGTCAACAATAGTAATGATTTATGAAAGAAAAAAAAAATGGAGATACAAGGTTTCCACCCGACATAGCATAGTTTAGCTTAAAATCTTAAATGTGAATATTTGTCAGAGAGTCTGCATTGAGACTTTAGGGTTAGAAATATTGCATTGAAAACACACCTTTCATCACCAGCTTCACCTCATAGCAGGTTTTTTCACTCACTCTGCACTGATACCATGATCCATCAGAGTTTACTGCATCCCTTATAAGCAGAGAACCATTCCCTAGTATTCTCGCTCTCTCATACAGAGGCTTCGGGTCTCTCTCTGTGCTGTATGAGGGCTTGTGTGGAGGGCGATATTGGTCTATTTTTGTTAATTGGTGACCATGAAAGATTTTCCAAGTTACTTGATCAGTTCTGTATTGTAGAGGATGTTCAGAGCATGGCAGCAACACTGAAGAGTCTGGAGTCACATGGACAGAATCCAAAGTTTTACACTCTGAAACCAGAGAAACATATTTATTACAACAGGTTTCCTGGCAGTTATTTGCTTGTTTCAGAAATTAGCATTCTCACCTTTGACCCTCAGGTTAAAAAGAGTTGCATTAAGGCAGTCCCGATCTTTGTAGACTTGACATTCATAACGACCTTTATCGGATAAACTGATGTCTTTCAGGTAAAGTGTAACATTTCCAGCATCCTTTCTCACAGACCATCTCTGATGCTCTAATGCTGGAGAGTTGTCTGAATACTTTAGGATGTGTTGAACCGGGTCGGTTCTGCGTAGATCCACTGTCAGAGACTCCAGCGGGTGGGTTGTGGTTAGGCAAGAAATAGACATATTGTCGCCCTGAACATAGTTTATGTTCAACCGATGGACCTGCTCGCAGGGTCTCTGTGTCGCCACTAAAAGGAAATAAAGAGCAAAACAAGACATACTGAGAGCCGAGACATGGAAACCACAGCGTTTACAGTAATAAACACTACAGCACACTGGTTTTACCTCTAAATGTATATTAATACATTGTCTGAAATGAGAACCAAAAAATCCACAACCTAATGAACTACTGTCAGTATTTCCTGAAATTATCATTTTGAAAGTTAGTGTACAAAAATATTAAATTCATAAATAGACTTTTTCATAAATAGAGAAATTTGTTCATTTGTCCCATTTGTTAATGTTAGTTAATGCATTATCAACTAACAATAACTAACAATGAGCATTATTTGTCACAGTTTTTCAACTTTGTTAATGTTTCTTAATAAAGATACGAATGTTTATTGTTAGTTCATGTTAGCTCAGGTCCAATGAATAATATTAAAAGATACAGTACAACTTTTGATTTTAAGAATGTGCTTGTACATGTTGAAATTAATTAACTAAAATTAACTTATTAAATCAAATTAATATTATTAATAAATGAAGTATTGTTTATTGTTATAGTTCATGTTAACTGCGTAAGTAAACTAATGTTAACTAATGGAACCTTTTGTAAAGTGTTACTTAGACTTTTAAATACATTTTCTAAAAATTTATTGTCTGGAGTAATCTTTGCACACCAACGTTTATTAAAACTGTCCATCATGATGGACACATATTCTTGCTTTAAGAAGGGAAATGTTAACAGCAATTTCCAAATTTAACGTTCACTATGTAAAACATGAATGACAACATGTAAGTCATTATTACGCAATATTTGTTCTATAAAGCTGCTTTGAAACAATGTCCACTGTGAAAAAGTGCTATATAAATAAAACACACTTGACTTGACACTGATCATATGCATGTTACACCTATGCCCCATTTACACACACAAAGTACACTTATATCATGCGTATCTTTTGTTTGTATGTTGGTTAAAAGAATTTGATTTCATTTAATGGCACTTACCTTTGCATTCTAATAAAGCTGCTATTAGAACAAATAGAATTTGGAAATATGAAGGCTGAAAACCCCCCATCATATACAGATGCTCACTGCAGGACAGCTGAACTCTATATGAGCAAAGGAAACATCACTTCACTTTAGCAGAGTTGTTTTCAGTTACTCTGAATTTAATGCGGAAGTAAACAAGATCTAATAATGTGCTCATTTAGAGGCCTTTAGTGAGATTTTGTATGTGATGGGGAAAGTTGCATCATATTTGCAACTTTTAAATCTTTTAGTTGCAGCTCTAGAAAGCTGTTATTAGACATAAAGCTGCTATTAGAAGACATAGATGTTGGAAACATGAAGAGTGAAAAAATGGCATCGCATTGACAGTTTAAAGAAGCTCACTGAAAACGACTGAATATGAGCACAAACCACAAGACTTTTTATATTCACATAGTTGTTTTCAAGATTCCAAAGTAGGAAATGTGATTGTGCAATGTCAGAGACGTGCAAATTTGCACACATTTCAAATCACAATCAATTTGCTACAATATTTTGTTATTTTAAAACAATATAATAGTGCAAATAATTAATTCAACAATCAAAAATTACGGTACAGAAAATTTATGAGTTCTGTTGCTGTAAGGTTCATATTTGTGTTTTCAGTCCAGTAGCAGCGTTACCACCTGTATAAGTACAGACATTTTGAAGATCCAGAATCCGATGCTCAATTGTACCATTTGTCTATATGTCTATGACATGCATCAACAGTATGTATAAAATACAAGTACAACTGTGCTATCGAGCGGGTATAAATAAATTTGCCTTTTGCTTCGGAGTCCAGCAGTTCTACTATTACTGCTCTGGATTCTTAACTGAGATTGTGTTATTAAGAGCTTACTGTTCTTCAGGGAAGAAGCCTCTCCGATTGGTGTTGGTGTGACGGCACTTTCAGCAGTGGTCGTGATCTCCTAAGAGCTTTCAAAACAGCTGTTTTCACAGCTCTTAAGAGTGTTGCGCCTTCAATGAGTTTGCTGTTCATTCAGCTGATAAGAGGTTGCGCCTTCAATGATTGTGAGTGTACACAACAGGCTGCACTAAATTCCTAGTTGTTGTGCCGTGGCCATTTTCCTTGTGCACTTCAGCACCAGAAAGAGCTAAATTTCCCTAAAAGAGCATACATGTGTGTTTCTGGACAGGATCGTTTCCTATCCTCATTTGACGGCCACGATCACTGTTTCACATGCCTGGGCATAAGCATGCTGAGACTTTGTTTGTGGGTGGTTCATGTTCTCTCTCAGGAGAGCATGTCCACGTCATTACGTCGTTCGTCTTGCCTTTCTCTAAAGGGCTTGAACGCTCACTCAGTGTGCCGTGTGCAGTCGAGCTGTCAGCACGGACTGTCACAGCAACTCAGTTGTTCGGCACTCTAGATGAGCGGTCGAGACTCAAATGAGGTGGAGTCCCCTCGCCTATTCCCCGATCTAGTTCCTCTTCTGGTGGCCACCAGAAAAGGGCTACTTCGGCTGATAAGCCCCACTCCTCTAGCGCAGTGGTTCCCAAACCTGTCCTGAAGGACCCCCAACACTGCACGTTTTCTTTGTCTCCCTAATCAAACACACCTGATTCAACTCATCAGCTCATTAACCCATAATGAGCTGATGAGTTGAATCAGGTGTGTTTGATTAGGGAGACAAAGAAAACGTGCAGTTTTACAGGTTTGGGAACCACTGCTCTATAGCGCATCGTAAACATGCTAAGACTGCATTAACACCGCTGGGATTGCTCCATATGAGGCTGCTTCAGCACTGGCTTCACGGCCGAGTCCCGAGATGGGCGTGGCAGAGCACATCGACTGCCTTGAGTGGTTAAGTACGTCTTGCGCTGGGATGTTTCAAATGCAGCTACATGGCAAGCACGTACTGGTCCGTATGGACAGTACTGCGACCGTTGCGTACATCAACTGTCAGGGTGGTCTACGCTCCCGCCGCAACTTGCCTGCCATCTCCTCCTTTGGAGTCAGAAGCATCTGAGGTTGCTTCGGGCCATTCTCACCCCAGGCATGTTCAACCATGCAGCCGACGAGCTCTCACGACAGCATACGCTTCCGGGAGAGTGGCGACACCATCCCCGGTCGGTTTAGCTGATTTGGAGATGCTTCGGAGCCGCACAGGTAGACCTGTTTGCCTCTCCGGACACGTCACATTGCCAGTTGTTTTACTCCCTGACCGAGGGGACCCTCGGCACAGATGCGCTGGCACACAGCTGACCCTGGGGCCTACGCAAGTATGCGTTTCCCCCAGTGAGCCTTCTCGCACAGACACTATGCAAAGTCAGGGAGGACGAGGAGCAGGTTTTTCCAGTTGCGCCCTATTGGCAGGCCCGTCGCGACAAGGCAAGCAAACCAAGCAATTGCTTGGGGCCCCGAGCTGGCCTGGGGCCCCAAGACAACGACTGGTTAAGAATAAAATGCAACGACAAACTGTGTGAGCGCCCCTTTGATAGTCAATGCAGTAAAGTGCAATGACACTGTTATCGGGATCCCCCTCTCAAGGGGGCCCCTCTCAGTCACGTGATCTCTGCTGCCGGCAAAATACAAAAACTCCTCGGCAGTCATCATGAAGCGGAATTATGCTTCAGGAAGCCAGAAAAGAATGAAGAGAAAGGAAGAGGAGGATAAGAAAAAACAAGATAGTGGTAAGTAGGGGTGTAACGATACACGTATTCGTATTGAACCGTTCAGTACGAGGCTTTCAGTTCGGTTTTCGTTACGCATTTTCAAACCGAACGGTTCGTTGGACCATTTTTCCTGCCGACCAAAATTTCGTCATTTCAAATGTAGGCGCGTTGCGCGTGGCAAGTGCGCTCATAATGTAGAGATGCCGGCGCGACCACAACATTGCCCAACATCAAATGGCAAACGTAATGCAAGAGGAACGAAACTGCTCGTTATTGTGTGGTTGACGGACCGTTTATCAGTTTGGACCAAAGCAGCGCGAGCCGATCTTGATCAAGCGACACTGTTACAGCGCTAATAAGAGATCCAGTAAAGAAAGCATTTGAATTCGCCACAGAAGTAATAACATCGCTGCGAGATCTAGTGAGAAACATTCACATAGTTTGGCAGGAATAGTAGGCTATAATACCTTCAAGTAACATTACGTCGGTTTTATTTTGACATTATGAATACAATGCCCTCAAATGTTAATCTGAACTAAAATAAACATTTGTTTATAACTACTACAATATTACATTTCATTTTTTCCAAGGAGCTGTTTTGTTTTATATCAAGAGTCAATTATAGCTCCAGAATTGCTCAAAGTAAAAAAAAAAATCATTTTTTATGATGTTAGTTTTAATTAAAAAAAGAAGAAAAATAAATAAATCAAGGAAATTTCTCTGGCATTTCTTTCTTTTTGCTGTATCGAAAACGTGTATCGTATCGAAAAAGTGTATCGTATTGAACCGAACCGTGAATTTTGTTACACCCCTAGTGGTAAGTGATAAATTACACTGGATAAAATATCTCCACTTGTCTTGTAGCCTACAAATGGTGTAATTTTGCAGCAGGTAGGCTAGAAAAAATATGTTTATGTTAGCTACCTGCCTGATGGCAAATGCTGCTTGTAACAAACAGTTAGTGCAACTTTTTTTTCGAACGGATGGAATATGGTTACATATAATATGTTTTTTATTGGGGGGGCCTCCATGTCCATTTTGCTTGGGGCCCCCAAATTCCTTCAAACGGCCCTGCCTATTGGCCCAACTGGACCTGGTTCCCAGAACTCATGGTCCTCATGACAGCCCCTCCCTGGTGTATTCCTCTGAGGAAGGATCTGCTTTCTCAGAGACGGGGCACCATGCGAAGGTTTTAGGTGGATTTTAGCTGGATTAACCCAAGTGGTGGTAGACACCATAACTTCAGCTAGAGCCCCCTCTACAAGGCGCCTCTATGGATTGAAGTGGAACCTGTTCACTGAGTGGTGTTCTTCCCACCGGGAAGACTCCCTAAAATAAATGCCCGATCAGAGTTGTGCTTTCCTTTCTGCAAGATCAGTTAGAGCGAAGGCTGTCTCCCTCCACCCTCAAAGTGTATGTTGCCGCTATTGCCGCACATCACGATGCAGTTGACGGTAAATCCTTAGGAAAACACAACCGGATCATCAGGTTCCTGAGGGGTGCAAGAAGGTTAAATCCTCCTCGCCCTCACTCCATACCCTCTTGGGGCTTATCTCTGGTGGTTATGGCATTGCAGAGGTCCCCGTTTGAACCTCTTCAGTCAGTGGAGTTGAAAATTTTGTCTATGAAAACAGTTTTCTGGTTGCTTTGGCTTCCATCAAGAGGCTAGGGGACCTGCAAGCATTTTCAGTCGACGAATCGTGCCTGGAATTCAGGCCAGCCGACTCTCATGTTGTCCTGGGACCATGGCCCGGAAATGTGCCCAAGGTTCCCACCACTCCTTTCAGGGACCAGGTGGTGAACCTGCAAGTGCTGCCCTTAGAGGAGGCAGACCCAGTCCTAGATTTGCTCTGTCCCATCCGTGTTTTGCTCCTGTACATGGACCAAATGCAGAGCTTCAGGACCTCAGACCAGCTCTTTGTCTGTTACGTAGGCCAGCAGAAGGGTAAGGCTTTCTCCAAGCAGAGGTTAGCCCACTGGATAGTGGATGCTATTGTCTTGGCGTATCAAACCCAAGACGTGCCTTGTCCGCTCGGGTTGAGGGCACACTCGACTAGAAGTGTTGCTTCCTCCTGGGCGTTGGCACAAGCCGCCTCGCTGGCAGATATATGTAGAACTGCGGGCTGGGCGACACCAACACGTTTGCTAGAATTTTTAGCCTTTGTGTAGAACCTGTATCCTCCCGTGTACTCACCCCAAGTGGCCAGTAGAGCTAGGAACCGGTTCTTCATCGGTTTGCTGCTCCATTCCCCTTGGTAACGTTTAACGTGACCAACTGAAAGGGAACGTCTCGGTTACGTATGTAACCCTCGTTCTCTGAAGGAGGGAATGGAGACGTTATGTCCCGTCGCCACAGTTGCTGTACCACCGCTGAGCGGCCGGGTTACCTGCTCGGCTCCTCAGCGAAAACCAAATATGCAATGCATCCGCTCCATATTTATACCTGCGCTGAGTGGCGGTGTGTCAGATGAAATCATCCACGCCAATGTGCATTGGCTCGTTTAGTTACACTCGAAGTGGATTGGTCTTTCTCAAACAGTGAGTCTTATGAAGGTGTTCAAGTGATGGCAGATCAATGTCAACAATGTCCTACACTGTAAAAAAAAATCCCGTAAAAAAACGGTAAATCTCTGGCAGCAAAGTTTCCAGACGGGTTCTGTTAAATTACAGCAAATAACCATTTCACAAAATTACAGGCAAAAACCGTAAAAATACAGAATTGACTTTACGGTCAAAATGAATTAAATTACAGTACTTTACTGTTGACAATGGCTTATTAAACCGTGGAAAAACAGATAAATTATGTCAAATTACATAAAAAGAACATTTAACTTTAAGGTTAAACTGTAAATTTAGGGTTTTATAAAGTTATTTTATAATAATGCTCTGTCTATCTACAGTAATTATATTTTAATATATAGTTTTTCTGTGTAAAATAACTATGAAGTTATGTATAAAAATGTAATAAGTACATAAATTCAAATACAAAGTTTGTATATTTACAGTTTTATTTTTTGCAGATCCAGTTTCACAACTTTGACCAATCTCTAATTAAGTACTTAATAATAGCAAATGTACAGTCACTTTCTGTTAAATTAACTAAACGTACAAGTACGGAATACCTGCATATTTACAGTATTACTCATTAAACACTGAACATCAAAATACGTGAATGATAGGAAATAGAGAACAATAGAAGCAACGAGAGCAGTGACAAGTCCCAGTTAGTGTAGCACAGTGCACAATTTATTTATTTATTTATTTTTTATTAAAACAAAAATGTAGTATTATTGGGTCAAGTGTTTATGAAAAGATGGATCTTTAGCAGTTTCTTGAAAATGTATTGAGTTGGGCAGGTCATCCCACCAGCAGGGAACAGTCCAGGGAAAGTGATTTTGTGTCTCTTTGGGATGATGGCACCACAAGGTGCCGTTCACTTGCAGAACACAAGCTTCTGGAGACACATAGATCTGAAGCAGTGAGTTTAGGTCTTACTGCAGCATCTGGATCAGTTGCAGAGGTTTGACTGATGCTGGAAGAGCTGCCAGGAGAGCATTACAATAGTCCAGTCTGGATAGAACAAGAGCTTAGACAAGGAGTTGTGTGGCTCCGATAGGAAGGGCCGGATCTTTCTGGTGTTGTATAAGGCAAATCAGCAGGATCACACAGCAAGGATGGTTTGGCTGAAACCATAAGCAGTTCGGTCTTGGCAAGGTTGAGTTGAAGGTGAAGGTCGTTCATCCAGCAAGAATTTTCCATCAGGTAGGCTGAGATGCGAGCAGCAACCATCAGATCCTCTAGCTGGAATTAAAGGTAGAGATATATCATTAAGTGATAGGAAAAGTCATGTTTCTAAATGACAGAGCCTAGTTACACTTAAAAAAAAAAATAGATGGGTGGAATCTAACACAATCGTGGTCTTACTGTAGTAAAACCAAACCGTGTGCAGCTCCAGTGGCCTCACAAGGATCAAATGAATATTCACATGGGAAAATACAGTATAAAACAAATACAATTTTCTGCCACTTTTAGTGCAATCATATGGAATCAGAAGACTCGGCCATTATGATATTTTAAATTACTTCTTCCCATACCTGGTTTGCCATGATCATTCTGCTTTCCACTTGACCTGAAATCACAAAAAAAATTTTTTTAACAACTCAGTATTACATTTACACATGTAAGAATATGTTCCACTGAGACAATGCAAAACCTCAACTGACTATGATCTGGAAGCTGAGCAGGAAAGGCTAGCAGTGAAGTTTTGAGCTGAGACGAGACACCTAACGTTAGGGGTGTAACTGTCTGTTCATCTGGATCAATGCAATTTTCATAACCAATGATCAAAAGTATCCTATGAAAAAGGCTACTATGATGACCCCAGGTCATCCAAAATGTAGATAAGTTCATTTCTTCATCAGAACAAACATTCTATCAACTTTTATTTTATAAGCCTAATATAACGTTATGCTCATATAGCTATGTGTTAACAAGCAGATGCAGCCAGAATATGCAATTTATCATGCTGTGTTCATATTCTAGTCTCGTTTTCTTAACAGTCTTGATAGCCACGTTAACCCTTACGCAAATTAACTATGGTTTAATCACAAAGAAAAAAAAAAACATGGTAATGTTAGGCCTATTTCAAAATGTCCCGCCATTTAAGAGATTGATTTAACGTTACTGACAGATAGCCTACTATCGCGTTTAAGGAAGATTTTATACACAATTAAACAGAATTTGATATGTATAACAAGTCTACGAAAGCTTGTTTGAGGTCTTTTGAGATGTGGGTTCAGCTGATCTTTCTTAAAACAGATGGAAAATGTAAAGACGCATGCTACATTGTCAGTGTTTTGCCCTCCAGCTCTCGCCAGTTATGACTGAACATAATTTAAGAATGCTAACGTTAGCTTGAAAACTGTAAACGTAACACAAATGTAATATAAAATATCGTTCACATGTTACTTAGTATAATGAGACTCTTACCTCAGCCGGTGATCGGTTGGCATGATGTCCGCCGTGACGAAGGCTCACTGTAAAGGGCGTTATTTCCGAAGAATTCAAACGGACTGACAGACAACAGCTCCTGCTCACGGCTGCTCTTGACGAATACGATTGCTTTGAACCACTGTTGATCTCACAATCCACTTCACGAGAGGAGACTGAATTCAAATCTCCCGCTTGCCCAAACTCGACTGATCATCAGCTAACGTTAACCGTTGTGGGCGGGAGTAAACAGCGGAAAAGTAATGGCGGCGAATTTGAATCTGCGTCATCGCGCGCGCACTCACACACACAAAGCCCTGAATGTGCAGCAACGGAGATTTGGAAAATATTAATAAAATATACATGAAATTATGGGAGAATAAGACAATGAAATAATGATCAAAATGAGTATAAAATAAAATGTGAAATAAAAAATAATTCAATACAGGCCTACTGTAGCCTATGTAGGGTACTGTATGTACAAATTATATTATTTAACCTTTAAAAAGATCACTTTAACCCCCACATGCTTAATAATCTGTAAGGAAAACATATTGAATAGATGCAGATTTCCGCAGTTATACCTTCTTTTCTTTGTTTTCTAATTTCACAGAAAAAATCTGTAAAATATTACTTATAATTTCTGTAAAATTACACATAACTCTGTAAAAATACAGACAAGTTCCTTTAAAAAAAGTAAAATTGATGTAAAACCAAAATACAAGCAATTACCTGTAAATTTAACAGTGGACCTTTAAATTACAGCAAATGCCTTTTATTTTACAGATATTTGCTGTATAATGACAAAACAGTAAAATTCTGTAAAAAAATACAGACAATTACCTGTAAAATTACACTTTTTTTTTACAGTGTATGCTGTTTTTACAACCTGTTACAGGGCTTTTTTTGGCAGCATTGGTACAGAATATTTGTTTTTATTAAGACTTTAAATATTTAATTTAAACAATATTTTATTTTAAAAGATCTAATTTAAACGTTTAAGATTTAATTTAAACTTTTAAGATTGTACTTTGAAATAAATTTAACACTAAAAAAACTTACACAATGTCTCATCCAGGGGCTCGTTCTTCGTACGTCGCTAACTCAGTTAGCTGGATTTGATTGTTGACGATTTGGCTTGATCTTGGATTGTTTGGTTCTTCGACGCTCATCCTGGACTTGCTGTCATAGCAACAGGTGCACAATCTTAAACCTGCTCGGGAGCAGGCTTATTTCATGTAAACAGGATTAGATCGCGGCTTCATGCGGAGCTGATGTGGGAAGTCCAGCGCAGCGCGATAGTGCACTTTCTGAGATATATATTTTTTCTCGTGACTCGTGAGATTGTCGTTTACATTATTAATTTGTTGGAAACGCACATTTATTTTCGACTTGTCGGAGTCGGGCTTTAACTACAGCATAAACTGTACCCAAAGATTATTTGCGAGTGGCTTTTTCCTTTACACTATTGGAGATGCGGAGAACTTGATGGAAAGTGCTGTCTGTCATGTCATTCAGAGTTAACCTGGCGCTTTTAGGTTTAAAAAACAGTTTTAGGTTTTTTGTGGCATTTCCAAGCCACTGAAGACCCAATGTTGTAAAGCAGTTTTTTTAAAGCAGTTTTTTATGCTATAATAATTTTTTCTATGAGGATCATGCAATCATGACCATGCTGATTACAGTAGCCTTATGCCACTCAGGCTTAAAGGGATATACTCCACTTTAAAAATCTGTCATCATATAGCCTACTCACCCTCATGTTGTTTCAAACCTGTATGAATTTCTTTCTTCTGCTGAACAGGAAGGAAGATATTTAGAAGAATGTCAGTAACCAGACAGTTTCTGGTGTTATTGACTTCCATAGTAGGAAAAAATATATACTATGGAAGTCAATGAGACCAGAAACTGTCTGGTTACTGATATTCTTCTAAATATCTTCCTTTGTTCAGCAGAAGAAAGAAATTCATAAAGGATTGAAATAACATGAGGGTATATGATGACAGAATTTTCATTTTAAAGTGGAGGCTGCCATCAAGGCCTCAATGAAGGGGATTATGTGAACAGAAAGGGGGTTCACAATGTAAATGTGCTGCCCAGTTACTATTGTGATTCTTAATATTCCAGATTATATCAAATAAAAAAAGGCATTTGACTAAAATCTTTCATATCACAATTGTGAAAGAAAAATGGCCAGGATCTGTGCATGACTTAAGAATTTTCAGAGATTCACATTTATGCACATTATTTGAAAGTGGTAAGAAAAGTTCCACAATTAAATATCAAGCTCACTGTATTACATACACTTATGCTGATCCTAACAGAACTGCATTTTTTTTCATAGGTGATTATGACATGTTCCTGCAGACAGGTGTTTTATGACCCCATTCCCTGACCCAAACCAGTTACAATGCAGCTCTAGCCAGGACAAGGGCACACAATGAAATGAACTTTGGCTAACTAAAGGGAAGATTTCAGTGTCTGAAAAGTCTGAGGGTTGCACACCTGACAGGGCCTGTGACATTGTTGCATGTGCCATATTAAAAAAAACACTTTTCATTAAATGTTTAATAAAAGACACATATGCTTAGTTCCTTGAGTTTTATTTCAATTGTTCTTTGTAAAGAAAAGCCAGTGGTCAGGTGCCTGCAACAAGAGATATTAGACATGCCTCATGCAACAAATAAAAAGGAAAAGTTGGCTATCCACTGCCCACCTGTAGGCCTATGTCTCCTCTGTCTGTGGAGACTCTTCTGTAGGCCTTTCTGTAGATGTGGAATCCTGTAACTGATATTGCAGCCATAAAGCATACAAGGATAAATGAAGTAAAGTTATTTATGCACTTGCAGGTAGGCTAGTTCCTCCATATGACAGTTATCTGAGAGGGTTTATTCACTGTCCAGTGCAATGGAAACAAATGGACATTACAAAGTCTTATACTTTCTTTCCTTTGGAAAGTTAGAAAATGTCCACTTACTGCACATATTTCAGCCACCACTTTCTTGGGAACAGATACAAGTGTTGGTGTATTATGTAAAAGTGCACAAAAGAGGAAAACACAATGTCATTACAATGAACTACACTGGGGAAAAATGTGATCAATAACTCATGGCAAAATATTTTTACATAAACATAAGTTTATCAGTTTTCACTTTCACAAGTCAAAGCAGTTCATCATTACTCAAGATTTAACAGTTGAAATGACTATACATCCTTAATTTAATGCAGCAACAATTATTTCACAGTGTAGGCTACTAAGATCTTTTCTCTTTTTTTCTCAGCCTTTTTCTTGGTTGCTTTTATAAACAGAACACCATTTATTTAACAGTGCCTTTTATAAAAGAGACTATAATATAACTAAAAATGACCATTATGCAGAATATTTTTGTACTTCATTTTTATTTGTTCCCATGTTCTAGTGTGGTGACTCTGACATTACAATTAACAAAGTAATTATGCAATTATTAAAATACAAAAATATAGGTGATATTAAGTGATAAAAACATCTAACATGGCCACTTCTAACGGATTTAAATTGTCTGCTACTTTTTGCCAGCCCTCTCTCCTGGCTTTTGCAGACTATTCCCTGACGTTTTGATTAAACATTAAAATTCCGAATTAACTTCGACTATTAATTCTTGCTCTGCTGAGGAGAAAAACTGAGCCGCTCTTTGGCCACGCTGAGCAGCCGATAGCAGCGTTGCTGATCAATGTTTCTGCTATCGATACATATCCCCTTTTAAACCAGCGCATGAACGCGCAATTATCTCAGATAACTCAATCCAGCTATACTAATCATAAACAACAGGTGAGTTCGAAGAACCCAATTAGCCGGATCATGATTAGCACGATGATATCATCTTGGATGTGTCATTTGATCTCGGATGTAATAAGCAACGTACGAAGAACGAGCCCCTGGTCACTGAAGTCATCCTGGTGTGAGAAACACTTCAGGAACCACTGAGATTTTTTACATTTAACTTATTGCATTTTTGCAATCCCCCATTCATATGTGGTTTGGACATCTATATGTTAGGTGCTACGTCTTCAACTCTCTGAAAATGTAAGGTGTTTTTATATTTATTTTTTTGTTTATCTAAAACTAAAATAATTGGTTCAGTAGATTTTAGTAAGATATTTATTTAATTATAATTTAATTATTTAATTTAATTTATTTAATATATATATATATATATATATATATATATATATATATATATATATATCTATCTATCACAGTTGTGTTCTGTTTACTTTGTTTTCATTGGACTTGTCTGCCTGTCTTCATGTCACGTGTCATCATCATTATCAGTTCTTATGTATCACCAGGGTTTAGTAAATCATCATCATCTAATCTACATCACCTGTGTTCTGTTAATCAGTGTGTTTGATGTCTGATCTTTTAATTACTAGTGACGTTATCCACACAATATCAAATATATGACAGCAGTAGTTGCATAAAAGAAAATACAGTACAGTTGATTAAGAAAGGCTCTGCTGTAAGTGTATTATGAAGAGCTGGAGTCTAAGCAGATAATTAAATATAATCCTTTTCTTGATACTAAACCTTTTCTCTACTAAAACAGGAAAGCAAGTATGACACATTTTCTGCATGCATGTTTAGGACTATTAACTGCAACTATAGTGTATACATTTAGATTTTTAAAATTATTTTATTATTCTTGTATATTTTTAACTGCAATTTAGAACAGTGGTTCTCATAACAGGCTCTGGGGTTCACTTGGGGGACTTCTGGAGGAGGGGATGACTTAAAGGTATTTAAATTAATATATTATTATTTATATAATAAAAATGTATTATATTAATATATTACAAGTATCTAACTTAAAATGCTAACATACAATCAAAATGTGAACTTAATTTTTTTTCCTTTAAAAAATATTGTCTTTCTTGAAGAACATACAGTTTCCTTTATAATCTTTTTTGCAGATCACCAGAAATTCACCCCAAAATAATGTGAACAATTATTTTACAGCACTGTACATGTTTGGTATCATTTGAAATGTCAGTGCAACTGATAAAATAGTCTCATTCCCACAGAAATAAACCAAAAAGGTAATAAAGGTTTTTAGAGTTTACAGATATTTTGCTTACTGTGGAGGGTGTGCCCTTTCTCAGGGTCTTTCTTACAAATTACCTGATGCCCCCAATAAGCTGTAAACTACCCAGGTCTGCGATCTTGATTAATGCAAATTTCAATTGCTAGTTCATGCCTCCATTTGGAGGATGTTTTGTCTTGGTCTGGGTATTTAAAGAAATGTTGTAAAAGGCTGTATTGGCAAACAATTTTCCAATACTGAATAAGAGACAAACAGGTATCAATTGTCTTTAACAATTATTTATTCCCTTGCAAGGAAAGGTCAGCAGTCATTACAAAGTGCCTGCAGAGTGTGACAACGAGTGGGGGGCATCCTTCATTCTTTGCATGTTGTAGTGTATGCTGTTAGGGACCAAGGGAGGTGATAGAAAGGCATAGCCGTAAACCAGGATAATCCCAAGAGTGTCTTTTGTTAATCCAAATAACAAGAATTGGGGTACTATTTACAAGTATGTGAATATGGTTATAGAAAAAAAATATATATATATATATATTACACAAATATTTACAAATGTGTAATGTCCTTATTTAAAGAAAACTGAAAGGTGGATTTGTAAATGAAGCGTGTTATGATATTCGTTGATATGAGCACTTATCACCAAACATACACAACGTCTTCATTCCCCCGTCAACACCTAGTCTTACCAAAACAACATAAATTATAAAGACAATTATACTTCTTGAAATATAAACTGTATTAATTCCATGGGTGTGGAAATAATAGTAGAAAACTGTAAAAATTGTATATTTCGCTCACAGGCGTCTGACACACAGACCAGGTGACGATATCACATCTGCATCTCATTGTCACAACTGGTCATGGCTGAAATAAAAATGGGAATAGAGAACCGAAGCACTCTTCCTGTGAAACGACATGTAAAGTGAACAGCGTGATAAGTGGTAAGCCTTGTCCCTTCCATCCCATTGGTATGGAGGGCTTTTATTCTGTGGGCTTTTGTGGAGCGCAGGGGTAGGTAATGGCTGCATGAGGGCTACAGCTTACCAGCACCTGCATCTCCAACACTCATAACAGCGCTTTCCATTGGGACCCCAGTATGAAAGTATCGACCTAACTTCGATCGTGACTGACTGAATGAGAACATCCCTAAAAGAGGGAATGGAGACGTTACATTGCTCCTGCCACAACCCTGAACCACTGCTGAATGGCCGGGATCCCTGTCTCGGATCCTCAGCATAAACCGTAACGAGTGAGTTGTCGGCCAACTTATAAACCGGTATGAACCGTCATGAATGTGACTGACTAAATGGGAACTCTGTGTTCAGGTGGGTAACACATTACTTCTGTTATGTAGAATTGTTGTCTACACAATATCTACTGCATTATTTACTTGGATGTTCTAAGTAAAGTGTGGCAACCCGGAGGTGTATTTGAAGGATAATTTGCCAACTACGCCACTCAGGGAGTTACACCCAGAGAATTTAGTGTCTCTAAAAGGACACGCAAGTTCGTTCACCAATAATCGCTCAGAGACATGGGTAACAATACAAAACAGTTGACTTTATTAAAGTTACACAATCACTTTAAAACAATCATTAAAATATATCAGGCCTCAGCCAAGCACAGCTCATCATAAGGGTTTGACTCTAAAAAGGTCACAGGGACACCAACTAACTGGGGCTTACCAGCAGGGTCAGGCTATCAGAGATTAGGCTGCCTATAGCAGAAAAATCATTCCTTTCACCAGTGCACGCAAACACACACACACACCATATTCCACGGATGGACACGGCACACTGTGAACACACCACCACCACTTAGAAGGGAATAGAGCCGGCCTCCCTGCCTTTGGCACCCAGATCCTGCGACACAAGAACAGAGCAATCTTAATAAGAGTCACTAAAAATGCACACAGAATAATTAAGGCGCTGAATTGCCCTATGTTGATTTAAATTAAACAACAAGACCCAAAATAAGAATTAACAAAACTGGAAAAGAAATGTACAAGGCCTATTTGCCCTCAAATTACAAGTCATAAATTAAACAAATAAATCAAACAAAAAGAGTTAAAGAAATGCAAAAGCAAGACAATGGATTTTAGTTTACAGAAAAATAAACCAAATTGATCTCAACAGTTTGCAGGAAAATACAGCAAACTGGTTAACAGTTTGCAGAAAAATAACCCAAACCGATCTCAATCAGTTTACAATAATTAACTAAGCAGCAAAACACAAACTAGAAAAATACAAAAGAAAAATAGTTGCATTTAATAGGATAAATCAAATAAACCACACAAAATAAATGCACTGCAAAACAAACCCAAAAAAAGGATAAAGCTCTTTGCAAAATAGAAAACAAAATAATAGAAAACAAACTATATTAGAATATGCAAAGGCAAAGAGCAGAGAGTATCACTTCTATTCAAATGTAAATAAAGACGACTTAAACAAAACCAAAGAAAATAGAAAATGTAAAGCAAAATCAACACAAAACAAAAGAAAATAGAAAATGTAAAACAAAATCAACACAAAACAAAACAGCAATGTTATCCGTGGGCAGGACGTGAAACGCGCCCAACTAGCAGTCGCAGCAGCAGTGCGAGATCTGCAGGAGAAACGAATCCGTTGATTTGAACCATACGAGAGGGAATGGCGATCAAGCAATCAGCTTACGCTCTCCAACGTTTTAGGGAGAGCACCAATGACAAATATGATGCGTGCATTAAGTCAAGTCAAGTCAAGTTTATTTATATAGCGCTTTTCACAACATAGGTTGTATCAAAGCAGCTTCACAGTAATAAATTAAAACAATACATCAATGTTTGTTTCTAGTGGAACGTCCACGTTTGGTAATGCTGATCAATGGTATCGTTGATTGATTAATTCAATTAAATATCCCCAAATATCCCCAACTGAGCAAGCCAAAGGCAACAGTGGCAAGGAACCGAAAAACCTAATGGAGAAAAAAAAAACCTTGGGAGAACCCGGGCTCAGTCGGGGGCCAGTTCTCCTCTGGCGTTTATGAACTAGAGACCGGATTTAACTGTAAGATTAAAAGTATTATATAAATGCCTGGCTGAAGAGATGCGTCTTTAATCTAGTTTTAAACTGGGAGAGCGAGTCTGAGCAACGAACAGTATCCGGAAGACTATTCCAGAGTTTTGGAGCTAAATGTGAAAATGCTCTCCCTCCTTTGGTGGATCTGGATATCCTAGGTATGACCAAAAGCCTCGAATTTAGTGATCTTAAAGAGCGCGATGGATTATAGGGCGATAGAAGATCGGTTAAATAGACTGGAGCTAAGCCGTTTAGGGCTTTATAAGTCAGTAGCAATACCTTGTAATTAATACGTGACTTTAAGGTAACCAATGTAGAGATGATAAAATTGGTGTTATATGATCATATTTTCTTGATCTAGTAAGAACTCTAGCGGCGGCATTTTGGACTAACTGTAGCTTGTTTATTGAGGATGCAGGACAACCAGCTAATAAAGCATTACAGTAATCTAGTCTCGAGGTCATGAATGCATGAACTAACTTTTCTGCATCAGAAACAGATAGCATATTACGTAGCTTAGCAATGTTTCTAAGGTGGAAAAAGGCTGTTTTTGTAACATATGAAATATGATTTTCAAAAGACAGGTTGCAGTCTAGTATAACACCCAGGTCTTTTACTGTAGAGGATGAAGTAACAGGACATCCTACTATGTTAAAGTTGTATTGTGAGAGGTTTTGTGGGTGGTTTTTTGAACCGATAAGTATTACCTCTGTCTTGTCTGGATTCAATAAAAGGAAATTGCGCGTCATCCAATCTTTTATATCTTTAACACACTCTGTCAATTTGGATAATTTAGCGTTTTCATCCGGCCGTGATGAAATATATATTTGAGTGTCATCAGCATAACAATGGAAACTAATTCCATGTTTCCTTATAATATTTCCAAGTGGCAGCATATATATTGAGAATAATAGAGGGCCTAAGACAGATCCCTGCGGCACTCCATAGTTTACTGGAGTTATGATCGATTTTTCTCCATTTAAATAAACAAAATGGTAGCGGTCAGATAAATATGATCTAAACCAGCTTAATGCTTGTCCTTGAACACCAGTATAATTTTGTAGTCGATCTAAGAGTATTGTATGATCTATAGTATCAAACGCAGCACTAAGATCAAGTAAAACTAGTATTGAGATACAGCCTTGGTCAGAAGCTAAGAGTAAATCATTTGTGATTTTAACGAGCGCAGTTTCAGTGCTATGATGCGGCCTGAACCCAGACTGAAACTTTTCATAGATGTCATTTTCTTGCAAGAAAGAGCCCAGTTGAGAGGACACAACTTTTTCTAGTATTTTAGACATAAAAGGTAGATTTGAAATGGGTCTATAATTTGCTAGATTATGTGGATCTAATTGTGGTTTCTTAATGAGAGGTTTTATAACTGCCAGTTTAAATGTTCTTGGAACATAACCTAATGATAAAGATGAGTTAATAATATTGAGGAGAGGCTCTTCCACTACAGGTAACACTTCTTTCAATAGTTTAGTTGGTATAGGATCTAATAAACATGTTGTTGTTTTAGATGAAATGATAAGTTTATTTAACTCTTTTTGTTCTATAGTTGTAAAGCACTGTAATTGTTCTTGCGGGGTGATAATTGAGGCAGAATTATAAGGCGCGATTGAGGATTGAACGTTTACAATTGTGGTTCTGATGTTTTCTATTTTCTCAGTGAAGAACTTCATGAAATCATTACTACTAAACTGTAACAGAATATTTTGTTCAGGAGACATCTGTTTATTTGTTAGTCTAGCGACGGTGTTAAATAAGAACCTAGGATTGTTATGGTTGTTTTCTATTAGATTGCGGAGATGCTCAACCCTGGCCTCTTTTAGGGCCTTTTTATAACGTGACATACTGTCTTTCCATGCGATTCTAAAGACCTCTAAGTTAGTTTTTTTCCATTTACGCTCTAAATTACGGGTTTCTCTCTTTAGAACATGCGTAGTATTGTTGTACCATGGTGCTTTACTTTTCTCTCTGACCTTTTTTAGTCTAATGGGTGCAACAATATCCAATGTACCAGAGAGAATGGTGCTCATAGTGCTAGTTAATTCCTCAAGTTCATCTGTTTGTTCGGGTTCACTGAGCAGCTGAGACAAATCAGATAAGCTATTTGAAAAATGATCAATGGTGGATGGAAGGATTGTTCTGCCTAATCGATAACGCGGCGCAGCATGATATATTACAGGGGTACGTAATATGCAAGTTACCATGTAATGGTCAGTGACATCTTCACTTTGTGGAATGATATCTATATCGGTTGGATCGGTTCCATGTGATATAATTAAATCGAGTGTATGATTAAAACGATGAGTTGGTCCGGTAACGTTTTGCTTAATCCCAAAGGAATTTAATAAATCTGTAAACGCAGCCCCTAGCGCATCATTTGAATTATCTACGTGGATATTAAAGTCTCCAACAATTAATGCTTTATCGAAATTAACTAATAGGTCTGAGAGAAAATCTGCAAACTCTTTTAGGAAATCAGCGTAAGGCCCAGGCGGTCTATATACGGTAGCCAAGGCTAGAGATAATAGGGATGTTTTTCTAACATCTAAGAGCGTAACATTTAGTACAAGTACTTCAAACGAAATAAACTTATAGCCCGTTTTCTGAGTAACATTGAGAATATCTCTATAGATTGTTGCAACACCGCCGCCACGACCAATCAGACGGGGTTCGTGCTTATAGGAGTATCCTGATGGAGTAGACTCATTTAGACCGAAATAATCATTTGGTTTAAGCCAGGTTTCAGTAAGGCAAAGTACATCGAAGCTATTATCTGTGACTATTTCATTTACAATAACTGCCTTAGGTGTGAGTGATCTAATGTTTAGAAGACCTAGCTTTAGAAATTGTTTTTGATTACTAATAGCAACATTTTCTGTTTTAATAACAATTAGATTTTTTCTAGATCCTGCAGTAGATTTATTATTTGATCTCACTAAACGAGGAATAGACACAGATTTTATGCAATGTTCAACACTATTTATATCAGTTAAATTGGTGCAGCAGAGACTATGATTTGGACTTTTGGTTACTAGTCAAAAGGTATTTAACGTTTTGGAGATGTTATCTGACAGAAGATCCGATCCGAATCTGCTTGGGTGTAAGCCATCAGCACGGTAAAGCCTAGGACGCTCCCAAAACAGATTCCAATTATTTACAAAGAGCAGTTTCTGCTCAGTGCACCATGACATTAACCATTCATTTAGCGCGAATAATCTACTAAACTTTTCATGACCTAGTCGGTATGTGGGAAGCGGTCCTGACACAATGATCGTTATATCAGGCGATGTGCTGCGTACCGTATCGATCAGATTCCTGAAGTCTTTCTTCAGAACTTCCGTCTGGCGCAGCCTGATGTCGTTCACCCCCGCGTGCAGGACAACAGTTCCGACGCGCTCGTTCAGAATCTCGGGAACGCGAGCGGCGATTTCAGAGACACGAGCACCAGGAAAGCAGTGACTATGCACCTTACTTTTATTTAACGTAGCGTGTACGTGTCGAACGATGGAATCGCCGATGATCACAGCATCGCGTTCTGTTTCGCGAAGAGGGGAGAAGCGATTTTGTGTTGATATCTCGAAAACCGGGAGGGTCGGAGAGAGTTTTCTTGGTCTAGACCTGACTCGCGTCTTCCGCTGCGGAATCCAGGCTTCGTGGTGGCATGTTGGAGCCGGAGTGAACGAGACCATGGCTGATCGCGACCTCGACCTCGACGCTCGGGACCGATGTTGAGAAACGCACGGAGTAGACGAGGTCGGAGTCAGCGGGTTAGTAACGTTAATCTCTGATTTGTGTGCATCGGCGCGTGATGTTTCAAGAGCCAAACGCCGGTCTATCAGCTCGGCTTGTCTCACTAAAAGGTCGTGGATCTGTTTCTCAACAGCTTCCAGCTCAGACTGCACAGCGTGCAGCTCAAATGTGTCCTCACCTGCACCAAAAGGTAGGCTACTTACATCTGATATATTTGCCATTTTAACAGATGGACAGTACGTTAAGTTAGCAACGACGCAACCAGTGATGCTATCAATATTAATACTAATTTATGGCTTAAGTCTTGGAAATAATCCGTCTTTTTAGTGGTACAGGTGTAGAGTAGACGCACGATAGGCGAAAAAAAGATGTTTGTTTGTAAATGAATGCGGAGAAGACGCGTTCAGCCGTGATCCACGGACGTAACCTATAAGAGTATCCAGCGTTGGATCACTAGGCTTGAGACGCGTCTGCTCAACAGTCCGCGTTGTAACTATGAGGTGAGGAAAAGTAGAAAATGTTCGTTGTAAGTGAGTTTAAAGAGAAATCAAGAATTATAAATCAATCGATGGAGCTCCAAAGACAACAACGCGTTCAGACGCGACGCATGCGCATTCGAACAGGAAGTGACAATTCCAGAAGTGTCAGGAGCGCACACACCCAACAACGGCAATCACAGCAGTAGTGCGAGACCCGCACGAGAAACGGAACAGCTGACTCGCACTTTACGAGAGGAAATGGCAATTAAGTAATCAAGAGCTTACTCTCTAATGTCCACACCTGATGCCGGAAGCAGCCACAGTACAGTGTTTGCGGCGCGTCAGTGACGTCGACAAATGACGTTGACCTCAAGCACAGGTCTATCGCACTTTATATCCCCATGGTGACAGCCAATTGGCTTATGATCCACATATAATTATAAGGGAATGTAAAGGGCCTTCCCACCACAAAAGCATAGACTTTAAGAGCATGGCTTAATTCAGTGTTATATTGTTTGAGTAAAACGTAGCCTACTTGGAACTGTAAGTAGAGTCCACTGAAGGCGAGCTAGATGAACCCAAGACAAGTGCAGTTTATTGATGTGAAAACTGATACAAACGTAGACATGGAAAACTAAACTAAAACATGACTCGACTTGAAAACAAACCATGAACATAAACTTAAGCATAAACATGAGCATTCACATGAACTTGAGCTAGACATGGACTCACCAAACAGCGGTTTACGGGGAACAAAGCTAGACCAGGAACAATGGAAACATGAGGGTTATTTATACACAAAGACTAATGACTTACAAGGAACACTTGTGAATAATCAAAAAATGAACCAATCACAAAACAGAACAGAGAAACACATGACGCAAAACTGTCCAGGCCTGTAAAAAGGGAGAGGACCTGGATAATGGCCTGGACTCTGGAGCGGCGACAGACTGCCAAGGAGCAGTGGCGGACCTGGGCCGTGGAGAAGTGGGTGAAACCATGGAGGGTGGAGCACTGGCGGACCTGGGCAGAGGAGCACTGGCAGACCTGCATCATGGAGTCATGGTAGACCTGGACCATGGAGCAATGGCAGGCCTGGTCTTCGGAGCAGTGTAGGGTCAAGCTCTGCATCCGCTGGAGCTTGGTACATATAGTCCCCCCCAAAAAAATCTCCAGGGGAAACTTGTATGGTCATGATGTGAGGGGACTCTGGCTTGGCGGCCACGATGGCTGGAGGCTCAGGCGTGGCGGTCATGACATGAAGGGGCTCTGGTGTGGCGGCCATGATGTGAAGGGGCTCAGGCTTGGCAGCCATGGCGTGACAAGTCTCAGGCTTGGTGCTCATTGGTATTAAAAAATGTTGGCTGAGCAGCCCTGACGGCCATGACATAAGAAGGCTCAGGCATGATGGCCATGACGTGAACAGGCTCTGGCTTGGCAGGCATGACGTGAGCAGGCTCTGGTGTGGCAGGCATGATGTAAAGAGTCTCTGGTGTGGCAGGTACTGTGGGATTGCAGGGCCCCTCATCCAAAATTCCCACAGTAAATGAAGAACCACTCAACTAGAGTGCAAAGTCAATATATACTGGGCCAGAGTCCAGTGAGGGGTTTGAATGGGCATTAGATAAGCCAGGTGCTCCTCTAATCCGGCTCCTCATTAAAACCACATGACACAATCCACAAAACTCCTCCACGTAGTTTTCCAGAGGACGATTCCCCTGGTGTAAACGCAGGAGACAAACTGCTGGGTTCATAGTAGACTGTCTAGCTTTCTGTAAGTAGAGTCCACTGAAGGTCAGCTTGATGAACCCTAATGTAATTTATTGATGTGAAAACAGATACAAATCTAGATGTGGAAAACTAAACTTGTAACATGACTCGACTTGAAAAGTAACCATAAACGTAGACTTAAGCATAAACATGAGCATTAACTTGTCCTAGCCCTTAATCGCTGTTTGGGGTCAAAATGACCCCATTGGACTTTTCCTTCATTTTTTAAAAGTGTTTCCTTCATCTCAGGGGCATAAAACTCTGTGACTTTTCCTAAATAATCTATCTAAACATGCACAAAAAAACTGGGCTTGATTTGGTTGTTCTAAAGGTGTGTAAACAGTGGGGTCAAAATGACCCCACATTGAAAATGAATGGAAAAATGAAAAAAATTAAATACTTTTTTTAATTTTGTTTGTCAAAAAAATAAAAGTAAATCCATTATAAATCTGAAAATTTCTACAAATAAACCAAGGTCTGGTCCTAGAGCATAAATAAAAAGTAGAACGAACTTTCTATCTCATACACACACACACACACACACACACAAACACACACATGTATGTGACTGCAACAGAGAGCATTTTTACAGAAATTGGCAAATAAAATGAACAAAACTGGCATAAATCTAAAAAAATTTACATTTAAATCAAGGTCTGGTCCTAGAGCATAAACCCAAAGTGGAACGAACTTTCTATCTCATACACACACACACACACACACACAAACACACACGTATGTCACTGCAACAGAGAGCATTTTTATAGAAATTATAAAAATGCTAATTTTTATAGCCCCCCCCCCCCCACACCCACACCCACACACACACACCCACACACACATTACAGTCATGTCTTGGTGGATTGTAATGTTACTGCAAATGTATAATAATTTGCAAAAGCAAGATAATTCAAAATATATCAGAAAACAACAACAAATTATAACTCTGACAAAACTACATATTTTTTATGTATTTCAAAATGTTTAAATAAATATTCACAAAATATATATCATAATGTTGTGAGAAGTTTAAGCATCAAGAAAAATGAAGTGAAAATGAAGGAGTCTCTATGGCCCTCTATTGGATATATGTGGTCACTCACTGCAATTTCTTTCTTTAATTATAATTTCTAAAGTTTTTCCACAAACCAGCAGATGTCAGTATTCTATCCCTAACACATAGAGCAATGTCCAAAAACTATTTAGATTTAATTAAGATCATCATTTAAGTGATTTTTTCTTTAAAACATCTTTTTTCATGAGCCAATGTATGGCCTAGTTATGTAATTGTGCAGTAAATAGTTAAAAAACTTCAAAATTTCCACAAAAACACAGCATAAATGTATAGTAAGAAGTAAATAAAAAAAATGATATATAGTTTTCCATATAAAAAATGTATATTTCCTTATGCAATCGCTCTTTAAAAGTTTGGGGTCATTCTGACCCCAAACATCTTAAGTGTTGTCCTTTTTTAACAGCGATTAAGGGCTAGACATGGACTCACCAAACAGCAGTTTATGTGTGTGTGTGTGTGTGTTTATATGTATGTATGCACATGTATATTCTGACATATTTCTTGCACTTATTTGGAAACAACAGCTATTTCTTTTTGATTATAGTTAGAAATGAAATGTATTTCATTGGCTTTATTCTTTGCTCAATGACAATGAAGTTGAATTTAATATAACTGTAGAAATAATACTACAAGTAACTTCAGTAATGATTGAACACAATTATTTTAGGTAGAAGTCTGTTAAATTGTTTATTGCAATAAAAACATATTAAAGAAGTAGGGGCTGAAAAAATAATAAAGGTAAACAAAACAGTTTTGTGTATTGGGTGTAAATGCTGCAAATTATTCTATTCAGCAGTCTATGGCTATAAATTTCACTGACAATTGAAGTTGTATTTAAATTGTTTTATTTGTTAAAATGATATGTAGATAGTAATGGAGTGATAATAAAAATAAAAATAATAATAATAGAAATGCCTCTGAGATTTAAAATATGTTTTGCATTGCCTTCCTTGTTATACTAACAAAGAAAATGGAAGAACTTTTTTTAACGAAGTTCCAGATCACGTTGGTAAGACACTGTTTGTTTGTTCAATTAATTTTACTGAAGATTCATTTTTAAACAAGACACAGTTCAATGCACGCTTTTCAGAGATACTGAAGATAAAAGATGCTGTGCTGACTATATTGGATCAGACAGTAATAGTGTCACTATTGCCTTATCTGTTACAGATAATTTAATATGTACTCACTTTACTTTCACTTTACTGAAAATTATTAAAGATGAATATGACAGTACGACAAAATATGGTACATTCACTCAATAGTTTACACAAAATACCACAAGTTATCCTTTGTCCTCTGTGGTAACTCCAAGTACCACATGGCTGAATTCCACCGGTTGCCATTTTTCAACATCAGATGTTTTCAAAACATTTCCACATTTGTAATGGCGGGGATGTATACTATTATTTTAATATGCAAAACCGTTATCCAGTCATAGCAGTGGGTGTTTACTTCCAAGTCTTGAAAGTGGCACCCCTATCAAAATGTGATCAAAAGAGTGTTTCAAAAACTGAATAGACAATAGCCTATTAGTTCTAAATTAGGATGTTTTTAATGAAAAATTCTTGCTAACATTATAAGTAGACCTCAAAGAACATCATATAATGAAAAAAAGCATTTATAAATGATAAAGTATTTAGAAAATTCAGTTATATGAAATCATATTACAGTATAAAACATTACACTGAGAGTATTACCCAAAACATTTGTGTATAACTGACTCTCACCCCGTAATATAATTTGAGATACTAAATTAAGACTTTCTCAAAGACTTATTAAAAAAAATATCACCAGAAAAAAAGCACATTAAAACACAGTAATTCATTTAAATCATCACACATCTCATCTGGTTTGCATGCAGAAGCTTCTGTTTGTTTACACCAGCTGTTGGAAGATAAAGTTCAAAAATTCATTTGGCCAAAAAAAAAAAAAAAAGAAGTAAATGTATTCTTTGAATCATGTGCATATTTGCAGATGTGTGCATACTGCATTTATATGTGTGGCCATGTTATGAAGTGAGTTAATAAAAGTTTGAAAAACATACAAAAATATGGCAGTGCAAGAAGCTACATAGAATATATTGTGAAGTGGTTTACAAAATTATGTCAGTCATCATGTGTTGCAATAGTTGCAAGGTCATGATTCATGTGTTAAATTCAACAAAGAATTGAATGGGGCATCAAACCCTGCAAGAGAAAGACTTTTGTTAAAACACTTGATCAAGTACATTTGTTGTATATATTTTGTCAGGACTTACCATAAATATCACTTACCTCCTGAAATTTCAGAATAAGATACGGAAGACCAGCAGTCCAATTCAACTACAAGATACAAAAGTAAGTACTTTACCATGTGATCAACTTCTACTGTATCATCATGATTTGGCAAAGAAGTTACAATAAAGTCTTTATTTTCAACATGAGGGCTCTCATCACCAAAATTAATTTCAACAACTCAGAAGAACATTAAAATCCTAAATACATTTACATTGGTTGCCTTCCCTTTCTGACAGTAACAGCAAATCTTACAATTGCAATAAGAACATCACTTGAATTCAATCATTTGAAAGAAAACAGCAGCAAAATAAAAAAAAATGTAAGTTCAGTGTAGCAGGGGAGGGGCCTGTACCATGATGGTAGTTGAACAAACTCGGGGTTACAGGATTAGTTTTGAGTCGACAAAACCAAACCGATGCGATCAGGCTTTATTGGTATGGGGTGAGATTTCGGTCACAATTCTGCGCGCTAGATCACATTTTGAGCGTGCAAAAGGGCATTTCGCACGCGCGTGAACTGAGTTTTGCGGAGAAATGTTCGTCTCGCAGATAAGAAAATATTGCGAGCGAACGAAAATCAATTTTGCATTTAAAATAAGTATTTGGATGTGCGCGGACGTTCTCTTTCGCGTGTGCAAAGTTTCACTTTCTTGCTCCTTTCATACCAGCCGTGAGCGCTCTCTAAGCCCAGACGGCTCGCTTGCTCAACACAACCCAGCGTTGCAATATGCCATAATTCCAGCCAATCAGAGATGAGACTGCTAAATTCTGATTGGCTGGCTTGAAAACCAATCACAAGACTCCCTGACTCACCGATTGCGGAAGAGAACTAGTGCAGTTGAGTAAAGTTGGCAGTAAATTCACAGATTAGAACTTCCCGGGTCAATAACTTGTATAAATATCGTTTTGCATATTTTTTATGATTATTATTTATGAAAAAAAATAAAAAAATTAAAAAACTTCACTGTATTGTTGGCAAATTCAGTTCACACATCACTGCTGTCCTGAAGGTTATACAACAACACTTATTTTGGTAAAATATATATTTTAAATTGTATATACAATTGTACTGTAAATGTATAATTTTTATGATTTTTATGAAAAATATTCAATAACTTTACTGCAATTCACTGTATTGTTGCCAAATTCAGTTCACACATCACTGCTGTCCTGATGGTTATACTACAACACTTATTTTGGAAAAAAAAAAGTATTTTTTTTTAAGTTGTATATACAATTGTAAATTTATGACTTTTTTTAATGATTTTTATGAAAATATTCAATAACTTCACTGTAATTCACTGTATTGTTGCCGAATTTAGTTCACACATCACTGCTGTCCTGAAGGTTATACTACAACACTTATTTTGGGAACATATATATTTTAAATTTTATACAATTGTAAATGTATAAATTTTATGATTTTTATGAAAAATATTCAATAACTTTACTGTAATTCACTATATTGGTGCCAAATTCAGTTCACACATCACTGCTGTCCTGAAAGTTATACTACAACACTTATTTTGGGAACATATATATTTTAAATTTTATACAATTGTAAATGTATAAATTTTATGATTTTTATGAAAAATATTCAATAACTTTACTGTAATTCACTATATTGTTGCCAAATTAAGTTCACACATCACTGCTGTCCTGAAGGTTATACTACAACACTTATTTTGGGAAAATATATATTTTAAATTTTATACAATTGTAAATGTATAAATTTTATGATTTTTATGAAAAATATTCAATAACTTTACTGTAATTCACTATATTGTTGCCAAATTAAGTTCACACATCACTGCTGTCCTGAAGGTTATACTACAACACTTATTTTGGTAAAATATATATTTTATACAATTGTAAATGTAGCATTTTTATGATTTTTATGAAACAGATTAAATAACTTTACTGTAATTCACTGTATTGTTGCTAAATTCAGTTCACACATCACTGCTGTCCTGATGGTTATACTACAACACTTATTTTGGGGAAAATATATTTTAAGTTGTATATACAATTGTACATTTGTGATTTTTGTATGATTTTTATGAAAAATATTCAATAACTTCACTGTAATTCACTGTATTGTTGCCAAATTTAGTTCACCCATCACTGCTGTCCTGATGGTTATACAACAATCGAATCTGTGAATTTACTGCCAACTTTACTCAACTGCACTAGTTCTCTTCCGCAGTCGGTGAGTCAGGGAGTCTTTTTCACAACCTTCCCCAGAAACTGAGGCCTCTACCTCAATGGGCTTCAGAAGAAATGTGAACAAGGATTTAAAAACCTTGACATAAATTACAGTCAGTCCTGTGTTTGTAGGAAGGCAAGGAACTTTTTGTGATTAGATGAGCCTCTAGAAAACTTGTAATGATCATGTTTGTGGTGGAAATTTGTTTTAGGTGGAAACAGATTCAGTCAGGGCCCTGTACAAAAGGAGTCTTGAACTATACTGCACACTAAAGGAGTCTCAAACTAGACTGCACACTAAAGGAGCTGGACTGTGAGCTGAGGAGGCTCCAAATAAAATAAATAAAATTAGAGATCAAACACATGGATAAAACTGACCTCAGTATGTGAACTTATTTAACCAAGTAACACTTTAGTATGAATATTTATTAATGCAACTTTCTCTTGCTCTCTTTCTCCCTCCCATCCCACAAAACCAATAAAACAGTTTGAGACCTATCTTCAGTTTCAATGTGCTTTTATTAAGTGTAATATTGTATGGTGATTGCATCTACATCTGCACCAGCTGGGTGGTCAAGTGTGATCGGGTCAGTTTCATCGGGGAGAAGCTGGTTTTGTGGTGGTTCTCGCTCTGTTCTACTGGTGGCTATATTGTGCAGAATGGCACATGCAGCCACTATCTCTGATGCCCGCTCTGGTGACTCTTAAGAGCTGAACACAGTTGAAATGTGCCTTTAGGAGGCCAAAGGTCATCTCTATCTTCACTCTGGTTTTACTGAGGGCCACACTGAAGCGGTGCTGTGGCCCTGTCTGAGGGTCATGATAGGGGGTTATTGTGTAGGTTTTTCTATCTCAGTTCAAATTAACAGTGTTTTGTACTGTACCAAATTTAACTTGCTTTCCTCAAAGCGCTGACACAACACAGACTCATGGAAAATTCCTGGTCATGCACTGGAGCCAGGCCATTTGGCATCCAAACTTGTGATTATATGTTCATGACCACAAGTCATCTGCAGATGAAATGTTTAGTAGATCATTGTTATATATGTTAATGTTACTATTAATTTAAAGATTCATCTCACATAAAATAATCATCTCACATGTAGGCTATGCCTACTTGAACATTAAGGCTGTGAAAGGACTTCCTATTAACATAATCTGCCTCATGTTCCCCTAGAGCAGTGGAACATGTGTGCAGTCTATTGCTCAAATAACTCTAGGGAATCCTATCATAAGATTAACAGAATAATAATAAAAAAGATTTAAAATTATTCTTAACATGTACTGTATTGTATAGTACATTTTAGATATTTGCTTTTTGAAAAAAATAAAAAAAAGGTGTTCATGTGATGTCGTCCTATCAATATATCTTACCGGCAATTTTATAAAAGCCCTCTTTTATGGACATGGTCGATAAATGTCCGGGGAACACTATTAATGAAACTATTCACTCCTGCAGAGCGACCTTGCGAATGGTTCGACAAACCGTGTTTTCCCCTAGCTTCTGTGCGTCACCCACCGTGCAAATGTACAGTACCACTTGCAAAAAAAACGCAACGCAATACCATTTGCGGTACAGTAAGTGCATGAATTCGACGTGTCAAATTCTTTATGTGCGGCTCAAGAAAGATAAGACATTCCTTCCGCGGAAAATCTGTCTCTTTCATACAAGTAACTATCAGGAAACTAAGGCAAGGGGATTTTGTCTGGCTAAAACTCTTTCTCTACGAAGTGCTCGTCAAACAATTTGCGCTGAGATGTCCACCGGATTTGGAAGAAAAGGTGAAGCCATTGCAACAGACTGGGAATTAGTTACGTCACCTATATGTTTCTTTGCTCACAGCTGATTGGTCAAACGTCAGTCTGAGATCTCGAATCCAGAACAACCTGCCCCGGAGCAGGTTAGCCGTGCAGCGTAAGATACCATGGCAACGAACACCGATTAAAGGAGAACTCCGGTCAATTTTAACATTGAGCTCATTTTTTTGTACATTTGGAGTGCTGTCAATACAGAGAACAACGACAAAAATCGGTGTTGCCTACACCGAGTTATTCTATTTTTAAAATTTGCACCCTGTTGACTTCAATGGGGCAAGTACTAAACCTGCTTTTAGCCTCTTAACATCCTTGATGTGTCATTACAAGTGCACAGAAAATGTGAGTGATTCCTTCTGAGTGAACACGAGTGAGTCTGACTGCAGTAGATGTGAAAGAAATGTATAAAAATGATGTTATTTAAGCCAGCGCAAATACCTTTGTTTACATCCTGTTTTTCGGTTTATGTCCAAAGTAGTCGATTGCAGAGTTCACATGCATAGGTTTAATACCTATGATCACGCGCGTGAACTCGGCAATCGACTACTTTGGACTTCAACCGAAAAACAGGATGTAAACAAAGGTATTTGCGCTGGCTTAAATAACATCATTTTTATACATTTCTTTCACATCTACTGCAGTCAGACTCACTCGTGTTCACTCAGAAGGAATCACTCACATTTTCTGTGCACTTGTAATGACACATCAAGGATGTTAAGAGGCTAAAAGCAGGTTTAGTACTTGCCCCATTGAAGTCAACAGGGTGCAAATTTTAAAAATAGAATAACTCGGTGTAGGCAACACCGATTTTTGTCGTTGTTCTCTGTATTGACAGCACTCCAAATGTACAAAAAAATGAGCTCAATGTTAAAATTGACCGGAGTTCTCCTTTAAAGCCGAGCTACTTTCATAGTACCTAAAACCCAGGGTTGGCGGAAACTAAACTGAAACATAGCTGGCTAGCCACCTAATCCGGCTTCATGGTACAGGCCCCAGATCTAGGTTTCTGATTGGATTGGACCACAGTACTGTATGTTTAGGATCTCTTCTTTCCAATAAGCTAGTATGACATGTTGTTAAAGAACAATTGGCGTGTTAAACAGTGTTAAACTTTTCAAGACCCCAGTTGTGGACTTACTTTGGCTGTTGACATTGCGTTTTTTGAAATAAAGAATCACACAGACAATCAGTGATATGAGGACACACAGAGACACTGTTGAGACCATCACTACTGCTGTCAGATTAGTTGTCACTTCTGCACTCGCATCAATGTTGCCTTCAGTCTGGACAACAGGACTGTAAGCTGAGGTGGACACATCTGTGATCACTAGAGAAAAGATAAACTTAAATCAGTCAGTTTGGTTATTTTTGATCACACACATATAGGTGTTTGTCTTACTTGTGGCTAACAATGTTGTGGAAAGTGTTTATGTTGCAGTTGAATAAAACTTCTCTTCACCTATAATCAAAGTACAATAATTATTTCTACAGTATGAAAAGTATCACATTTTAGAATATTTAGACAATAATACAAGCCACATTTTCCAGCTAATATAAAACATTAACTTTGCACAAGCTTGTTTAAAAATGCACACATTCACAATTATTACAGTATATTACCAAAGAGACACTGAACTCATGCTGTAATCTGTCAGGTGCAGATACAGAGAAATGGTGCGGATTCAGATGCAGAGTAAGGCTTTTGTTCTTTTTTTAAAACACACGCACGCAGGCACGCGCACACACACACGCAGGCACGCGCACACACACACACACACACACACACACACACACACACACACACACACACACACACACACACACACACACACACACACACACACACACACACACACACACAGGAACAGAAAACACTCCTTTGGGGAAAAGAAACGCAGGCCACAGCAGACAAAAAAAGGGTAACTCTTTTTTCTCCCCCCTGATCGACAGAAACCAAATAAACAAGACTGGAAAACAAAACACTAAACATAGTTTTAAAACACACAGCCACATGACAGAGGACAGGGAGATTAAATAGGAAAGGTAATAATGAGGGAGATGAACAACAAACTAACAAGGGGTCACAAGATAGAAGAGCACATGGCACAAGTAACCAAACAGAGTTGTGTGCTCACATAGACATGAAAGATAGACGGGGATCCTGTCAACAGTTTCAGGAAAAAACTAGAACAGAGGTGACAGAACCCTGACAATAATCACCACAACAAGACTTAATTTTAATCTAAACCTCAGAATATTTATACAGAGTATTTTACCAACCTATTTATTGCCATTATCAATACAAAATATTTTTGACTAACCCAAAACCCAACTCACATCTAAAATGAAAATCTTTTAATGTAATCAATGTCTGTCAAAGGGTTAGAAATATTGCATTGAAAACACACCTTTCACGACCAGCAGCTTCACCTCATAGCAGGTTTTTTCACTCACTCTGCACCGATACCATGATCCATCAGTGTTTACTGCTACTCTTATAAGCAGAGATCCATTCCCTAGTATTCTCGCTCTCTCATACAGAGGCTTCGGGTCTCTCTCTGTGCTGTTTGAGGGCTTGTGTGGAGGGCGATATTGGTCTATTTCTGTTAATTGATGACCATGAAAGATTTTCCAAGTTACTTGATCAGTTCTGTATTGTAGAGGATGTTCAGAGCATGGCAGCAACACTGAAGAGTCTGGAGTCGCATGGACATAATCCAAAGTTTTACACTCTGAAACCAGAGAAACATATTTATTACAACAGGTTTCCTGGGGATTATTAGCTTGTTTCAGAAATTAGCATTCTCACCTTTGACCCTCAGGTTAAAAAGAGTTGCATTAAGGCAGTCCCGATCTTTGTAGACTTGACATACATAATGTCCTTTATCAGATAAACTGATGTCTTTCAGGTAAAGTGTAACATTTCCAGCATCATTTCTCACAGACCATCTCTGATTCTCTAATGCTGGAGAGTTGTCTGAATACTTTAGGATGTCTTTAACCGGGTCGGTTCTGCGTAGTTTCACTGTCAGAGACTCCAGCGGGTGGGTTGTGGTTAGGCAAGAAATAGACATATTGTCGCCCTGAATATAGTTTATGTTCAACTGATGGACCTGCTCGCAGGGTCTCTGTGTCACCACTAAAAGGAAATAAAGAGCAAAACAAGACATAATGAGAGAGCTGAGACGTACTGAGAGAGCCGAGACATGGAAACCACAGCGTTTATAGAAATAAACAGCATTTATTTTCTACCAAGTAGTTCTACCTCTAAATGTGTTAATACATTTTACGAAATGAGAAATAAAATTCACAACCCGATGAACTACTGTCAGTATTTTCTGAAATTATTCTTTTGAATGTCAGTGTGTGTGGTCAGAATTATTGGCACCCCTGGTAAATATGGTCAAATATGGCTGTAAAAATAAATCTGCATTGTTTATCCTTTTGATCTTTCATTAAAAAAAATTTGCTAAAAACTAACCTTTCACTTAAGTAAAAGAATAGAAAGTGGGGGTTAAATCACATGCTAGATACTTTTCTTCTTGCTTTCAAATAGGAAATGGTTAAATATATTTATACAAATATAGCCTAAATATAAATAAAAATAAATATATAAATGTGTACATAAATATATAAATATACATACATACATACATATAATACACATATACACACATATATACACATACATATATATATATACACATACATATATATATATATATATACATACACACATGTATAGACATACATATATACAGTACACATATACACAATTGCTTATATATATATATATATATATATATATATATATATATATATATATATATATATATATATATGTGTGTATGTGTATATATGTGTATATTAATTAATTATAGCAATTTCCAAATTATTACTAATACTGCAGTATTTTTCTAGTTTCTAGTTATTTTTTTAAGTTGCTTTTGAAACAGTGTCCACTGTGAAAAGTGCTATAAAACACACTTGGCTTGACACTGATCATATGCATGTCATACCACACATTTACACACCCAAAGTGCATTGATATTTTGCGTATATCTAGCTTGTATGTTGGATAAAGGAATATGATTTGATTTAATGGCACTTACCTTTGCATTCTAATAAAGCTGCCATAAGAACAATTAGAATTTGGAAATATGACGGCTGAAAATCCCCCATCATATACAGATGCTCACTGCAGGACAGCTGAACTCTATATGAGCAAAGGAAACATCACTTCACTTTAGCAGAGTTGTTTTCAGTTACTCTAAATTTAATGCAGAAGAAAGAGTCCAGATCATGGGCGTAGCTTGTTGGGGGGACTGCCCACCCCTCCTAGCAACTGAAACATTTGACATATTAAATATTTTTAATTAATAATATTTTCAACTCAAAAGTAAATATGCAAATAATTAAGTCATTTTAATACATTTTAAATTGTTTAAATAAAAAAAATGGGTTAGAAATTCCTAATGCCTCCCCCAATCTCATTTGCGAAAGAAATCTCCAGTAGAGGTTTTAACATTAAGTGGCATGGCGTCTGACGCACAGAAGCCAATGGTCCCTGTTGCTATTCTTAGTGACACATCCGGTGCCACATCCAGTCTTTATTGGCATGTGCCACTGAGGCCCTGTCCCAAATGGCACACTTCATATGTGCTTTCAGTCTTGTGGACTTAAAATGGCTGCCGCGTGCGTGTGCCCGTTAAGTCCATGAGACCGTAGGGTGTCCCATTTGTCATTTTAGGTTTCAGAAGGGTGCTCGCAAGGACCCCCTTTGCAGTCAATATGTACCCTCAATGCACACTTTTGCTGAGCCCACACTGATGCGAACTCCGCAGCAGAATACTTCCCGACAGTCAAAGCGGCGTTATGTCCCGAAAGTTCGGACTCGTATTCGCACTATGCAACTTTTTGCAGAAGTCACATAGGATACACCCTTTGGGTTGACTCCACCTAGTCCCATAGAGTCACTTAGTGCTATGCCCACTTTGTGCATATTCAGTGCTTAGTGATGCAGGCATTCTTTTGAAAGGGAACATCTCAAGTTGCATATGCAACCAGGTTCTCCGAGAAGGGGAACAGGTCGCTGCATCTCGCTGCCATGCCTCAGGGTTGCCTGCACGTCTCCTTCAGACAAAACTCAGGCTCCCTTTTAATATTCACGGGTGCATGTGGCTGCATGGACTACTATCCGCCATTGAACATTGGTGTGTGTCCACATGCCTCAGACACCAGTCATGCTGATGGCGCTCCCCATAGCGTCATCACCAAGACGACCAGTAGCAGTATTACCACTTGCATACAATATCATTTTGCAACGTGGAGGAAACTATATGCACTACAAACCATTGTTTATGTGGTAACACTTTATAATAACTGCACGCTATTAATCATTAGTTAAGCATTACTAAACAGTTAATTCATCATTTATAAAGCATTAATAGACATTAATAAGCAGTTTATAAATACAGCTATAAATGCTTTATTCTTGATTTATAAGCATATCTATAATGTGTTTAATAATTGTATTTTGATACTTTATTAATGATCAATTTATCATTTCTAAATGAAGTATTGCATTATTTACAAACCAGTTATATTATTTACCATTATTTACAAACTAGGTGTTGTCATTGATTAATAAGATCACTTAGAAAGTGTAAGTAAATGTAGTAGATTCAGGGAGTTATAAAGCATTTAGTAGTGGTCAGTTCACTATTTTTGTGAGCTCATCTAAAGTGAGGTCTAGTTATGCTTTGTAAAGCGTTTATAAAGGAGATGTAAAGACTCAGCTATCTTCTAAACCGAAAAAGGAAACAAACACACACAGTGATACAGAACATTTAACAGCCTTTAAATCTCCTTTATAAACGCTTTACAAAGCATAACTAGTCCTCACTTTAGATGAGCTCACAAAAATAGTTAACAAACCACTACTAAATGCTTTATAACTACCTGAATTAACCCTGAATTACAGTAGAAATACATGTTAATAAAGCATTTACTAACACACAAAGTAACTATTACTATATGTCTGAATAATAATATGTATTTAAACCGTTTATTAATCTTTTACTTACACTTTCTAAGTTATCTTCTGAACCACTGACAACTCCTAAATAACCGGTTTGTAAATAATGCAATACTTCATTTAGAAATGATAAATTGATCATTAATAAAGTATGAAAATACAATTATTAAACACATTATATATATGCTCATAAATCAAGAACAAAACATTTATAACTGTATTTATAAACTGCTTATTAATGTCTATTAATGCTTTATAAATGACAAATTAACTGTTTACTAATGCTTAACTAATGATTAATAGCGTGCAGTTATTATAAAGTGTTACCGTTTATGTTTATGTTTATGATAACATGATAACTAATACCGGTTTGTAATACAAAGCAGAACAATAGACATTTTTTTGTGCAGGTAAAATAAATGGAAATGGATGACACCGAAAGCCAGCCAAATTCAATTTGCAAATGGCCCTGCACTCTACATTAAAAATAAGGTGGATAAGGACAAAGACATTTTGAAAATACAGTATCTTGACGCTCAATTGTAACATACATCTATGACATGCATTAGCATGTACAAAATACAAGTACAACTGAGCACAGAGCACACCAATAAAAAAAATACAATGGAGAGGAAATATTAAAGTACTGAATTTATTTTTGATAGAAAAGATTTTGCTTCCAGAAAAATACAAACCTTCGATTTGATCAGTGCTTGATGCAAATTCTATTACAAATATATACAAAATACATATACATAAAAATTATCATTAGATATACAAGGCATTGTAGTGGTTTTCCATTCATGTGAATCAGACGTGGTGCGCATAGATAAAGTACAGTAGATATAGATGAGAAAAGGCAGCTTGGTATCAAGAAATGCCAAAGATAATGTCCACTACAGGATAATAGGACAACTACTGTATGAACAGTAGGAAATATCAGTTATTCATTTACTTTAAATAAATCTGAGTCAATATTATACACTGAACTGAAGTTAACAACAGTACATAATGTGCTGGTAAACAAAGAACAAACAAAATTAATAAATGTCATTGTTCCATTATGCCTGATGGAAAAACATAAACACTGATCTTGTTTTTTTTTAGCCTGTCAATTAAAAATGAACAATTTTGGTGAAAATAATAAAAATGGCTGTGCTTTAGTGGTTGTATAAAATAAGTTTACAGTACAATTGCTTTAGAAAGGCTCTGCTTATATATTGCTAAATGACATTTGCACTTGAAGCTCATTCAAGTTCATTGTTTGTATAGAAATGATTGTAAATGGAAGAGCTGAAATGTAAATATCTTTATTGATTTATATTGTTGTTATAAATTGTATTTTGGCATCAGTGATGCATCTGTGTAGTGCTGATTCACTCGTACCTATAGAACTTATTTGCCTTTTTTCATTCTGTAAACGAAGAAAGAATAAGTATATTATAAAGAGCTAGAGTCTAAGCAGAGAATAACATATTACACCTTTTTTTTTGCTATACTACACTATTAATGACAAACATTTACTTTTTATGCATATTTCTTTCATTCACATGACTACCCTGTGCTAACTGGCATTTTTGTTAAAATGTTCACTGATGTGTTCCTTTCCCATCTACTAACACCCTGATATCTCCCATCAGTCTCTTAACATACACCTAATAAAATCATCAGTTCGGTCTCTGGGCCCTTAAAACAAAATTCAATCATGTTTCCTTCCATCTATATGTATTCATTCACTTTATACAAAAGTAAGATTCTTGTTTCTTCTATTTATCCCTAATTACTTTAAGTACAATAAAACACTGTCTCACATTGTCTTATATTCTTAATTCAGTTTCTAAATGGCTTAAACTCCGAACTGATGTTGTCTAAAAGACCTTTTTTACACGAAACTTAAAGGGATCATTAAAGCTTTTCTTTCAAAACGGTCTCTAAGGTGGAACTGAGGTCTAGATGAATAAAGCCATGACTGAAATCTATTAGACTCAATTACAGATAAAATGTCAGGTGTCTCAAAATGTGTGAAAAGATGTTATCCAGTTCTATGGACAGAAAAAAGTTTAACCCCAGATTGTACAAAATGGTTTATAATTGGGGTTGATGTGGCGCAGCAGTGAGTGCTTCAGGGTGGAAACCAGAAGACTGGAGTTTCAGTATCTATCATTTATTTTAGAGCAGGACTGAAGTTACTCTGTGTCCAGGAATGGAGCACCAATCCTTTTTATTGTATTTACTGTATCAACAGACAGCTCCCATTCACGCCCCATTCCACAGATTCCTCTCTCGGCTTCAGCAGGAACTGGTCTGTAAATTACTCTCGGTGAGGATGGAGGTTATGCTGGAATGATCATACAATCCATCATCATCATCATCATCCTCAGAGCTGAGCACTGAAGACTCCAGAGCTGACTGCCGGGCCTGCTGGATCTTCCTCCTGAGGATGAAATAAGGCAATTTGACAGTAGTGACCTATGGTATAACATACTATAAATGTTTTGGTTACACTTTATTTTAAAGGTGTCATTGTTACAGTGTAATTATATATTTAAGTACGGAGTAATATTAAGTAACTACATGTACTTACTATAGGGTTAGGGTAGGATTAGGATTTGGTTGAGGGTTAGTTACATGTAATTATGCATAATTTATTGTTATTACTATGGTAAGTACATGTAACAAATGTAACAAGGACACTGTAAAATAAAGTGTTACCCATTTTTTACAGTATTATACATACTTTTAGTTTGATTATTGTTATTTACTATTATTTAGAACAGTGATTATCATACAGGGGTCCAGGGCCTACTAGGGGTCTCAGCAAACTTCCATGCAGGCCACAGAATGAAAAGTATTTAAATTTATATATGATTATATATGATATGAATAATATTGTAAACACTTCCGAATGATGAGGATTTTAAGAGTCAGTGGTTCAAATTTCCACAGCAACGATCGCATTTAACCTTTTGACGATTGCTTCTCAAATCTCATTGAAATCTAAGTGGGATTTACAAAACGTTTAATCATTAAAGATGGGACAGTACACACTTTATTTGGACCAACTGCTCCTCAAAATCACAACCCAATTAATTACTGATGTATATATTTTCTACCGGGTGTTTTATATTGTGCATGTCTCTGGCTAAGAGAATGCCTAGTGTTTGGCTCAGTTAGGTCACCCACACACATATTTGATTGTTTAGGCCCTCTTGCCTCTAACGTACATGATTAAGCAAGGAAATTCAGTGGTGAAGGCTGGGTTCTTTAATTTAAGGCGCATTGCAAAATTTAAACCCTTTTTGTCTTTTAATGATTTGAAGCAGGTTATACAGGCGTTCATATTTTCAAGGTTGGACTATTGTAATTCATTGTATCTGGGGCTTCCTTGTGTTCTGTTAAATCACCTTCAACTCTTACAAAATGCGGCAACTAGGATTTTGACTGGGACCAAAAAGCAAGTGCTAGCTTCACTGCAGTAGCTCCCAGTTAATTTCAGGGCCCAGTTTAAGGTTTTACTGTTTGCTTTTAAGGCCTTGCATGGCCTTGCTCCTGAATATATTTCAGATCTTCTCCAGGTCTATCAGACGACAAGGCTATTGAGGTCATCTCAAACATCACTTTTAAAGATCCCTAAATCTCATCTAAAGTCCAAAGGGGATCGTGCCTTTTCAGTTGCTGCACCCCTCTGGAATAACCTGCCTTCGGATATTAGATGTTGTACTAAATTGAGTGCTTTTAAATCACGATTGAGGGCGCATTTACTTTACTTGCCCAGGCTTATGGTTGAGCTAGTAGTTGAGTGTATCTTGTTTTACTGTTGTCTTGCATTTTAATTGTATTTGGTTTGGTGAGGTGTGTAATATTTTCTGTATTTGTGGCTAATTATGCTGTTAGAATATTGTTTTAATGGAAAGCACTTTGGCCAACCCACGTTGTTTTTAAATGTGCTATACAAATAAACTAAACTAAACTAAACTAAACTAAACTAAACTAAACTAAACTAAACTAAACTAAACTAAACTAAACTAAACTAAACTAAACTAAACTAAACTAAACTAAACTAAACTAAACTAAACTAAACTAAACGGCATTAATGACAATTAATTATTAGCGTTTTGCTGAAATAGTTCTGCTAATCAGCTGTGGGCCACTGTTTAATGCAGTTCATACTACTTTGAGTAATGATAAGTTTTTTTGTTTTTTTTACGAACTTTAATGTTACATCAGTCATTCACATTAGTGCCCGGCTAACGTATGCACTGTTATTGATACTGTTAATAATACATTTCTTATGTATTATTGCACCGCATGTGCACCGCAATAAATTAGAAAAAAAAGAGTTGCAACATCTCACTGAGAAACGTCCTGCTCAAGTCATCCTTGCGATAAAGGTTCGGGTTGAGTAACTAGTTCTTCCAATGATTCATCATCAGACTCGAGCTCAGATTGATATGGTAAAATCAATGCAATCGTAACTGTCTTTACAGAGTGTACAATCGCTGAGCTTTAGGAAGCCTCCGGAGCTGAAGTTCAGTTATGGTTAAGAGCGTTTAGTTTCCGACACGCGCTTTAAGCAGTAGACCAATCAGAGCAGCTTAGGCTCTCGGAAAGAGACTGAATCTTTGGAGTCGTTTGAGAATCTTTGAAAAATGTGATGATGTGCAGTGTATATTATGAGAAAATTAAAGTGTTTTTTGACCTTTGATACATGTAAACCTGTTGTAGGAGACCTCCAAACAAAATTAGTAACCTTTAAAATAGCATAAAAGGGGAACTTTAATTTATTATTGTTAATATTTATTCTTATAGTTATAGTTCTGTTAATATTATATTATATTATATTATATTATATTATATTATATTATATTATATTATATTATATTATATTATATTATATTATATTATCTTTGAATTTTGTGTTGGACAGTGGGGGGCCAAACCACAAGACAGACATGATGATTAAAATAATGACAACACTATAAAACTGATCAGATAGAGAACAGGTAATATATATATTTTCCTTTAAAAATTTAAACCTAAATAAAAAATAAAGTTAATGTAAATTAATTTATATATCAGCATCATTATTAGCAGGTAGAACTATACAGTTATTAAGAAGAAATTCTGACACCACTGTGGTACAGCAGATATAATTTAATTGTTTTTGTATGTTTAATACAGTCTGATCTATAAGCTTATTAAGAGGTTCTATGATTTCCAGGATGTGCATATGATGTGATAAACAGGGTGGTATTGATTTTTCACCATATAGCAGAGATGAGCAGCATGTGCTGGCTGATTTGAGGAAAGATCATTTGTGAGTGAGGTTTGGAAAGCTAAAGGCCTTAAGAGATAAGAGATGCAAGCAGTCTGGTCACTCTCGCATTTTAAGAGACACACACTGCCATCTGGAGGCCTGACTGAGTATTAATGTTTTAAGTAATAAACTCCATATTACACGCACATATACTGTAGGTCTTATTCTGAATACTGCACCAAACACATTAAGGAAAAAGCACAAAGGAATCCAGCCATAATTGCTCTCTATTTAAAGGGGAAAAAAGAACTTTACATACTCAGTCACGCACACTTACTTGAGTTCATTCTCTAGCGCCGTGACTCTGGATTGCATCGCCTCCTTCTGTTCCTGCTGCTCCTCCATGTCTCTGATGGCCTTCCTCCTCAATCCCTCCAGTCGCTCTGCCTCGGCCTCTCCCTCATCCACCTGCCGCTTCAGAGCCTTCACACGCAGAGTCAGCTGCAGGACCACACATGCATTAAACACAGAAACATTCCACAGGTCTCTCAACCAAATACACAGATCAGATCACAGGTCAGATCACAGGTCAGCTGACCACAGATCACAGGTCAGCTGCAGGAACACACATGCATTAAACACAGAAACACTCCACCAAATACAGAGATCATTACATGGTGTGGAAGAAGACACACTACTCTATGTGTACATATAACATGTGTATGATTCACCTGGTCTCTCTGTTCCGTGTGCTGCTGTCTTTCCTCATCCAGGGTGATGTTCAGCTCCTTTAGTTTCCTTTCCAACCGTCGCTGAGAGGACACTACAGAATTCTTTTCTCTGAAAAAACACAACGATGTACTTGTACCTCAGGATGTGCTGAATCTGTAGTGTATTGAGAGTTTTCTTACACTTAAGATTCTTCAGGTGCTGTGGTTTGATGATGTTATTTTCTTTTAAAACGTAACTTTTTGTTATTTTAATAAAAAACAAAATTTTCCGGTGCATATACAAAACTTTTTTTTTGTAAACAAATGCCTGTAAAAATACTGGCAGGGCAAATTAAAATCTGACCAAGTAACAAATAAACCTCCTGACCATTCCCCTAATGTAATTTACATAATGTAGTCAAATTTAATTTAATTAATTAACTTAAAGTAGAAGATTTCGTGAACCGCTTTACGAACTGCAATATCTGCGGTCTGTGAATTTTTCTGTGTATTCTAGCAGCGTAGATTGATTAAAGAGGAGTGCTGTTCTCAAGCATTCTGTAGTGCTTTGTGGATAATGTAATTGTTTCAGCCACTTCATGGTAGTGGTTTTAGACCTTCAGTTCATTAGGTCCTTTGTTTACCTCTCCTCTGTGCGCAGTCGCTCCTCGAGTTCCTGGATTTTGCTCTCCAGCTGAGACACGCCAGTGGAGGAACGTGACTGGCCCTCCATCTCAGTTACGCGAGACTTATACTCCTTTATCTGAAAGATATGCAGATTAGATGAAATCTTGTGGCCAATCTGAATTAATGCATTTTTTTCTTCACTTGTTTAACTGTATACTCTTATCACACTTGATATTACAAAAACTCAGTCAACGATAATGCAGTATACACTTCGACAGATAAATCTACCATAGTGTTGGATGGTCACGAGGCGTACCTGTCTCTCCAAAGCGTTTTTGTCCAGCTCCAGATCTTGTTTGGAGGACCGCTCTTGCATGAGCTCTGCACGCAGCTGTTCAATCTACAAGCAGCACCACATTTAAATTAAAGCATTTAATTACCTTTTTCTTAGTTAACACTTTATGAATAATTTACACTGGTACAGTAGTTCTGTAATAAAATCGCACTTAATAAGTCCCTGATGTCCACTGATGATAACAGTGTATGTATACCTGATCTCTGCTCCTGGTGATTCTTTCTGTCAGCATCTCCGCACTGTTCTTCTCCTCATCTAACTCAAGCTCCAAATGCTTGATTTTGTCCTGCAGGTGGAGACAAACATAGCATACAGTGAAGAGAGAGGTACACCACCACATTATGATCTCTAAGACACCAAATGTGGAAATGTGAAGGTGAAACACACACCTCCAAGCTGCGGATATCTCGTGAACGGTCGTTTTGTGTGGTACGCTGAGTCTCCATCTCACTCTCCAGATGCTTGAGGCGGTTGCTGAGCAGCTCTTTATCTAATAAAGCACTGTCTCGATCCTCATAACTTGAGAACAGCTCCTTCTTTTGACGGGTCAACTAAAAACAAACAAAATTGAATAACTACAAATTGTTGACTGATTAATTTGCTTAGCCAAATTCAAAACAAAAGTAGCCAGAGTGTGGCACCTCCTCCTGTAGGGAATGAATGGTGCTCTGAGCTCTCTCCAGCTCACTGAGCTTCTCTTTGGTGTTTTTATGCAAGTCCTGCTGCTCTTTCCTCCACTTCTCTCTTTGCTCATCCAGCTGAGCCTGCAGGAGCCGCACCTCCTCACGGGACGCAGCAGACAAGCGTTCCATCTGACAGAAAAAGCGAGAGAAAGGGGCAGGAGGTAGCAAAAGAGGGAGATTAAAAAAAAACAAAGTAAAGGACAGACTAATAAAAATGTAAAATGACACAAGACTGACTCAAATTCGTGTCGATGAGCACATACCTCTTTATTGAGTTTGTCTAGTGCTCTATCCTGGTGCCTCCTCTGGTCATCGAGCAGCGTGTTCTCCTTGCGGACTGCGTCTCTGTCCTTCTCCTTCTCTTCCATATTACGAGCCAGCTCGTCCCTCTCCAGGCCCAGCCTGGAGTTCTCACGCCTGGACTCTTCCAGCTGCTGCCTCAGTCTCCTGGTCTCCTCCTGTTGCTCCTGCTCAGCTTCAATACTCTGAGACATGCGCTCCTGCAGCTGAGACTACAGACAAAGACAGTTAAACACATCAGAAAAAGAGGGCGAACAGATGAGCGGATGGAGTAATGTGTATGTGTTTTAATGCATGACATCAACTCGGGATTTCAAAAGTGACAAATAAGATCATGAAAACACAATTAGTGTTTTCAACCATTAACTGATGAAAACAGATTGTTATAGTGAGAGGGAAGGTGTACCATTATATAACTATGGCTGTCTACGTTAATACGGATTCATTTGAAAACTACGTTATTATTTCAAAACTCTCTCAGTCCACAATAGCATTTTCCTCAAGTTTCTCACCCATACTGAAAAGTTAAATTAATGCAAAATAAAAACATTTGAAAACGTAAATTCATCTTACTGCATATGTGTAAAACATATTGAAAGCTCACTGAGATGATACAGAGACCAGACATAAAGTTTTTAGACTATTCTTCTATTCTTCGGGTGTGTTCCAACTACAGGGGGATCACACTTCTCAGCCTCCCTGGGAAAGTCTATGTCAGGGTACTGGAGAGGAGAATACGGCCGATAGTAGAACCTCGGATTCAGGAGGAACAATGCGTTTTCGTCCCGGTCGTGGAACATGGACCAGCTCTTTACCTTCTCCAGGGTGCTGGAGGGTTCATGGGAGTTTGCCCAACCAATCAACATGTGCTTTGTGGATTTGGAGAAGGCATTCGACTGTGTCCCTCGTGGCATCCTGTGGAGGGTGCTCTGGGAGTATGGGGTCCGGGGCCCTTTGCTAAGGGCTGTCCGGTCCCTGTACGACCGGAGCAGGAGCTTGGTTCGCATTGCCGGCAGTAAGTCAGACTTGTTCCCGGTGCATGTTGGACTCCGGCAGGGCTGCCCTTTGTCGCCGGTTCTGTTCATAATTTTTATGGACAGAATTTCTAGGCGCAGCCAGGGGCCGGAGGGTGTCAGGTTTGGGGACCACACAATTTCGTCTCTACTTTTTGCGGATGATGTTGTCGTACTGGCCCCATCAGACCAGGACCTTCAGCATGCACTGGGACGGTTTGCAGCCGAGTGTGCAGCGGCTGGGATGAGAATCGGTGCCTCCAAATCCGAGGCCATGATTCTCAGTTGGAAAAGGGTGGCTTGCCCACTTCAGGTTGTTGGAGAGTTCCTGCCTCAAGTGGAGGAGTTTAAGTATCTTGGGGTTTTGTTCACGAGTGAGGGAAGGATGGAACGGGAGATTGACAGACGGATCGGTGCAGCTTCTGCAGTAATGCGGTCGATGTACCGGTCTGTCGTGGTGAAGAAAGAGCTGAGCCACAAGGCGAGGCTCTCGATTTACCAGTCAATCTACGTTCCTACTCTCACCTATGGCCATGAGCTGTGGGTCATGACCGAAAGGACAAGATCTCGGATACAGGCGGCCGAAATGAGCTTTCTCCGCAGGGTGGCTGGGCGATCCCTTAGAGATAGGGTGAGAAGTTCGGTCACTCGGGAGGAGCTCAGAGTAGAGCCACTGCTCCTCACATCGAGAGGATCCAGCTGAGGTGGCTCGGGCATCTGTTCCGGATGCCTCCTGGACGCCTTCCTGGGAAGGTGTTCCGGGCGCATCCCACCGGGAGGAGGCCCCGGGGAAGACCTAGGACATGCTGGAGGGACTATGTCTCCCGGCTGGCCTGGGAACGCCTCGGTGTCCCCCCGGAAAAGCTTGAGGAAGTGTCTAGGGAGAGGGAAGTCTGGGCATCTCTGCTTAGACTGCTGCCCCCGCGACCCAGCCCCGGATAAGCAGAAGAAGATGGATGAATGGATGGATGGACTATTCTTCTGACACAATTAATTTATTAGCTAAATATCTTAACACTTACTGGTGCGTTGAGATTGCACTCAATCACTAGCCTGGTTAAAACCAGACCATTCTCAGTAGTAACTGAGTTATGGTCTGGCAAAGCTTCATTAATAACTCATTTCCAAAGGGGTGTCACCAACGGACGTCGCTCAAATGCCTCTGGGCGCAGTTGGATAAACCTAAAACCAATCAGAGCGATCGTCATCGTGTAAAGCCATATGCTGCGTCCCAATTCGCCTAAGTTACACTACGCCATAAAAGTATGTACTCTTTTTGTGAAGAAAAGGTATTTACTTTTGAATGTGTAGCAAAAAAGTAGGCAAGCTTTGGGACATACTACTTCGTCATCTTTATCGGACGGATCTGTCGCGTGCATCCTGTCACATAAACTGCCCTGTCAATCATCTTGTCACAGTTAAAATCCTCTATTAAATCTAATTTAATTTCCTACCGTTTCGGAGAGAAATGTAGTAGCACGTTCATCTGCCAGTGGGTCTTTCATGGAGACTGTCCTCATGTGTTTGCAATTTGAATATAATAATGCATTTAAAAGTTGCTGCGCTTCACCAACGGACGTCGCTCAATGGGCGCAATTGGATAGACCTAAAACCAATCAGAACGATCGTCATCGTGTAAAGCCCGCCCCAACATTTCTGATTGGTGCCGCGATTTCGACGGATTAGAAATGGGCTTGAATGAGCTCTTTGCCAGACTACTTGCAGAGCAAATCTAAATTTGCCGGAAGTTGTCTGGGTTTTCCCAGGCTACTCAATCACCATTCCATGTATGGAATAAAATACAACTGCCCTTGTTTTTTGCCACAGGATAGCAATTGAGAGTAAATGTTCTGTCATCTATATAGGAATTTAACATTAGGATTGTACAAAGTAACATTTATCTTTAGCAACACTGTGAAAGTGAATAGCATATAGCAGACAGATATCGGTATAATCTATTGGTAAAATATACGTCACATGACTAAACATGCATCATCGTGTTCAAATAGTCCACTCTACAACGCGAAAACTGCGTTTTCAAATTCACACACTTGGGAGAGTGTTTTTAAAAAGCTCAATTTTCGCAGGAAAAAAGGACACGAGTCTCAGCGTGGATGTAAGGCCAAAACGTAGAGGAAAAAAAGTGTTTTCAAATGTAACCATATTAGTTTAGACATAGCCTATATTAATGTGTGTTCTAACCTCCAGACGTGTGAGCCTCTCCTTCATACGCGTGTTGGTTTCCTCAAGTTCCTTGTGCTCATGTGTCAGATTGTTTGCTTGGGTTTGAGCAGAGCTGAGCTTGTCTCTCTCTGCCTGCAGCTCTTCTTCAGCTGAGAGCAGCTGACTGCGCAGTCGGCCCACCTCCTCTCGCATGTCACCCAACTCCCCGCGCAAGGCCTCCACCAACGAGGGTTCAGCTAGCTGCCGGGGGTTTATAAAAATCAGAAGTAAAACACAAGGGGAGGAGAACTGTTATTATGTCATACTAATTTTAGCCATACTATACCTGTTTGGCCCTCTCATGAGCTTTTGTGAGCTCTTCCTTATCTCTGCGAGACTGGTCCTTCAGCCTGTCAATTTCATATTTCTGCTCTGCTTCAAGCTCCTGTTTGCTCTTCTTTAATAAAACGATTTCCATTGTCTTCTTGTCAAGATCTGTTTTTAATTTATCCATATCTGCCTGGGCCTTCTGCAGGTCAACACGACAACGTTCAAGTTCCTATGAAAATACAAATAGTACTTTAAGTCTTAATGTAAGAAAACATTTATTCATTTAACATTCATAAGCAGATGAGAGTGAACTGTATGTACCTGACTGACAGTCTGTGTCTGTTTGGGATCTGGTAACTGCTGTTTCATTGTGCTGACTTTCTCCTGCAGATCTTTCAGCTCCTCCTCAAACTCCTCTTTCTCCAGACGAGACTGGAGTAACCTAACATACACACATATATACACACATAGTATAAACATACACAAACACAATATATAAAACACACAAAAAAAGATAAACTAAGTGATTGATTAACAAATATGTACATATTCTGCAGTGTATAGCAACTATTGAACTGTCCATGATGACTTCTTATAACATGATAGAGCTCCTCATATTTCCTGATAATGGTAATTTGGGTGGACAAACTATTGATTGAGTGTCAAGATCCATAATAATGTGATTAAATATAATAAAAGCAATGTTCCCTAAGTGCACATTTTATTAGTCTAAATTAATAGCGCCATCTTGGTCTGTTACTGGCAAACCATTTAGAGATGGAGAAATTAGCTTAGTGTGTTTAAATTTGCAGATTAGCCGTGTATTTTCTGAATAAAAAAAAAAAAGTGATGTAGTTACACGTTACTACATGTACTTACTATAGTAATAACAGTAAATTATGCATAATTACAAGTAACTAACCCTAAACCTAACCCTAACTCTATAGTAAGTACATGTAGTTAATTTAATTAATATTACTCAGTACTTATTTGAGTAAGTACAATGTAACTACATCACCTTAAAATAAAGTGTAACCAAAAAAATGAATAAGCAGAAGGATTTCCAAATGATTCAGTATTTGTGATGATGAACACGGTGATGTAACAGGGTAATCGAATTATAAAATCATAATTTGTTTAAAAGTTAGTTCCTCTGAATTTAGTAAGGATTTAATGTTTTAGAATTGTGATTTGGTACACTTAAAAAATATCACACAAAAGCATTTATTAAATGCATTATTAAATCATTTGTTTAAAATTATGGTGGCGGGATCTTAGACTCTACAAAGCAGACTTATAAATACTAATAGTTTCAATCACATCTCTACAAACAAATCTAGATTTTTGTCTCAGCTACTCTGAGAGTGCATCTCACTCTTTAGGTTGAACCAGTTGTCCACTGCACCGACAAAAAGCGTACAATGAAAAAAGAGAGACATAAACATATTAACAAAAGAATAATGTAAAACTAATTAAATTGTGCCAAAAAACTAACCAGTGTAAGTGTGACTCACTCTTGTTTGGTGTTACGTAGCTCTTCTCTACTGGACTGGAACTGCTCTCTCCAATGGTTTCCCTCATCTCTGCTCTCTTCCAATTGCTGCTGAAGAGACCTTACCGTAGAGTTCACACGGTGACGCTCAGCTTCAATAGTTGCCTGAGACTAAGGCAAAAAGATATTGTTGTACATATGTGCACCATGATTCCTACACAAAGTGCTTCAAGTTTTAACATTGCTCCTTATATTTTATATTATAGGTGTTCACCAGGGTTCTGTCTTAAGAGCCTCTAATTTCCTGTACATTTCACAGACCCTTGGATGTGTACCTGTGAAACCTGCTCCATGCTTGCTCGTAGTCGCTCCATGTCTTGGCTGTACTGCTCTCTGAGAGCTTCTATCTCCTTGTCATGAGAGGAGACCTCATCTTTCAGTGCCCCCTTTAGAGCAGTCAGCTCCCTCTCTCTCTGCCTCAGAATGTCCTCCTGTTTCTGACGCAGCGCTGCAGCTTCAGCCAAATCAGCTCTCACTGCCATCAACTCCTGTACACACAAATCATAACTTTTTTAATAACCTCAATACCATCATAGTGACATAATTTTACTGCTAGTACTTTATAATTCTTGTCAGCAGCCAAATGTGTACATTATGTGTATATGAAACATTTATAAGGGTTTTCACAGGTTTCAAAAAGATAAACACTTTTCACCTGTCACTGTCCCCAACAGCAAAAAAGTTTTGATTTGTCATCACAGACCATTTAAGTCTTAGTCTGGGGTGTATGTGCATTTGTGCGTGTGATTACCATATGCATAGTGTCAGCTTGAGCCTTGTTGTCTGTCTCTCTTCTCAGCTCCTCCTGTACTCCTGCCAGCTGATCCTCCAGCTCTCTAACATGAGACTCTGCATTCTCTCTGTCCATTCGCAACTGAGTTAGCCTGAGAGAGATAAGCACACAAATACAATATAACTATACCTTATGTTGCACTGCACATAATCTGCAGACATGGGAATGTCCATGTTGGTTTATCTTACTCTGAATGCGTTTGGTGCAGCTCTGTTTTCTTTCTTCCCAGCTGTTCCTGCAGCTGTACGTTTTCATCCAGACATTTCTCAAGCTCCTCCTTTAAGTCATCAGATCCGCTCACCTGAAATTCAAGGGACAATGGTTATATGGTTGTGTTCATAAGTTTACATAAACATTTTCTAATATGTTTACTTTTCCCCTTTTGAAAACTTAAAGATGTTCAAGAATAAGATATTTAAAAAATAAAATGAGATCATAATTATTTTGTTGCATTTATGTTTCACATTTGATCCTGTGTTGCTTCAAGCATCATGCCTGTTTCACACATACTCCATTTGCAGTGTGTGTTGCAGTACATATGCGGTGCAGGAGCAGCACGCGCTCATGTGCTTTTATATATGCTGCGTTTGCAGTGCGCAACTGATCCGCTGTATACCACAAACACAACATTTATTCATTATTTTTATTTCAAATCCAAAAGTTTTTACTACATTTTCTGGCAGAATTTCAATTCTCTTTGTACTTATTACAGTTATACAGTCTTTCATAGACTTATTCACGTTTAAACACACTAAATTTAAATGTATTATTCAATGCATTCCTTCTATATAGATTTATATATTAATTTGCAAAACAAACATTTGAATGTACTTTTCTTATGTTAAAAACACAAACATTACAATTAAAACTTACAATTGACAAAGACAGCCGACTCTCATGCCTCTCTTTAGCATTAAAATCTTTATATAAAAAGTACCACAGGACGTACAGAACTTTGTTTCTCCACTTCAACTAGTGTCATCCATTGTGCAGATTTCTTGTTCCATGTAGTTCTCGGATCACCATCACGTAATTATCACTTTCTGTGGAGATGCAAGGCTCTTGCCCACACATAATAGCTATAACACACTGTACAGTGTATTTCATAATTTTTTTATTTTATTTTATTATTTTTTGACCGCATTAGCTATTTTTGCTACTTATTGTAAGTGTTTTGCTTTTCTTTGCTTTACCTGGGGCTTAAAGTGAAAAGATGACTGTGAAAAATAGTAGTATAATTTAATGAAATGCGTTTATGGTGAAATTACTTCATTTTCATGTCAATCTGTGTTCATTTTGACCACGAATCATGCGCTGTCACTTTAATTAAGCGCGTGCAGCACAGAGAAAAATAGACTCGGTGTGGAAATGATCGTTGCACTGCTGTATACGCACCGCACCTGGAACACATTGACGGACCGCATCAGCGTGCAGTGTGAAAGCTCTAACCTGTTAACATGGGTGCGGAAAGAAATATGCACCGCATACGCACTGCTAACGGAGTATGTGTGAAACAGGCGTCAATGGCTGCTGCTTGCAGTCTTATCAATGTTTATGACACCCAATATGATCTGAGCCACTGTAGGGGAAAAATTATAATTAATCATTTCACATAAATTTATGAGCATATCTGTATACAAAGATATCTAGACTGTCTATATCTACTAAGATCTCTGACAGGGCAGGGCAATTCCCCAACAGTGCATGATGATGGTAAACTGACATCAAGTGTTTCCATTGTTTTGCCCACTCCATGCATAGTCTGTCAGTGGCTAACAGGACTAACCAGGACAGTCATGTGCGTCAAAGCGTGCATGTTTTTCATGTAAACAAGCAAGGCATTACCAGATTAGCCTAAAACACTATAATTCAAGTCCACCACTATGATAGTACTGTATCTAGACGACAAAGTAGTCATTAGTGGTTTGCTAACCCTGTTGAGACATAATAGACATAATCCTGTGTAAAGTTCACTATTCTAAGTAATTGCTCACAAAAAAAAACAGTCCTTTGCTTTTAAGAAATCATTACTTCAAAAGTGAAGTGTTTACAAGATTTCTACATTACAAAATGCTCCCAAAAGCTCAGCATTTAAGACAAAGACTATTATGAATAATAGTATATATAGCCTACATACCGGTATGATGTTTTATCACACAAGTCACAGGCTTTTAGGCCATTGTTACACTGAATTACTAGCGCTATTTTGTTTTAACATAAAATAGGAAAATATCTTTGTCAACATTCAGCACATTATGCAATTTTAGAAGTTGTGTAACTTCCAGGTATTTTTCGATTTGCTGTGCCACTTTTAAAATTCTTATAATTATCTTGAGCTCAGTTGCTCGGAAACTTGTCCATGATGTTAACTTGTTCCTGGCAGCAAACCCCAGACACATCCATCAGGCATCTAGGTTCTCTCTCTATATCAGGTAATTATACTGAGGCTAAATGGTCTACTGTTTGCCTCAGAGAGTAACTCTCGTGCCTTGCATTTCAAACATAAACTTAGGGTTTACTGAAATGTTCAAATATAAGATTGACAGGGATATTGAATTGCAGTCTTTTTAAGTGCTTATTTATAATTTCTATGATGGTATATTATTGGGATTTATACATTTATATTAGATTAGACTGTCAGACTTTTGTGTCCATTAGTAGAAAATTGTGTTTGTGAGTGTAGCTGATGGCAGAGCAAAACATCTCTCACTCCTCTTACTCTAAAATGGGCTCAGCTGTTGTAAGTGAGGTGGGATCTGCTGCCAATTCATTACGGTTTAGCAAAAGATGCCAACACCTAAAAAGCCATCAAATGTAATGCCCATTTTAGCAATGCCTGTCTGAGTACCGAACACAGTGCCAACTGAGCCTACCTCCACAGCCAGACTTTGTGTTTTATCACTAGAGTAAATCACCTCTCACTGCTGACACTTGTTTATGATAGCTTTTTAAAAATGGCAGATTTATTCACAGCTGGGTTTAGTCAAAGTCAATTGACTCAATGGTTATCTTGGTTACACCCTGGGCAGCTATTTTTTAAGTAGATAATACAAGTGTATTTTTTATGTACTTGAATTGAGAATGGCGGCAATATACAAAACTGTCTGTCAAGATTATGTCTCAATAACAGCTCAAATTGCACTAAAAGTGTGCATTAAAAAAAAAGCCAACTGGCTATTTTAACTGAAAGGCAAGACTTTTGCACAAATTACACATATACAGTCTCTGGTTTAATACACTTGAACTGCCTTTCACGATGCAAGTAATTTAATATCCTGTACAGAACATTGTCTTTTTTGTTTGTTTTATCATGAATTGTACTTCAGTTCACCTGAAATAGTTTTGGGAGCAGAGGTTAAGCTTTGAGCTGAACTGGCTGTGTCATACTGGTGGTGGAAGCAACCCTAAATAGAAGCCATTCATTAGCTTTAAATGTAGGGTATGTGATCAGGTGTTGACATGTATTATGTTCAAAACTAGCAATGTTTAAAATTTGATTAACTAAGATACACTGTACCTTCAGGCCCTGAATCTTATTACAGATGACTCGAACTCTGCGCTTAATGGAAGCGTCTCCCTCTGTACTCCTGAGGAATTAGGAGAGACAAAGTGTTACTAATGACATTCAGTCTGTATATATTGTTTGTAAATCAGAACAATGGTTTACCCCTGACGTAGAACATCGTAGATTATTTGCTGTATCTGATCTTCGGTTGAGAACTCTGACCCTGAACTTTGACCCTGGTCCATCAACAGGTCAGGGGTTACCTAAATGGAGATAACAGTCTATTAAACATCAAACACAACCCACACAAATAAGTGCAAAACAACTAAGTAACATTTCCTAAACGGTCTAAGGAGTGGGTTACAATTGATACATCTTTGAGTAGTAACACTTTCTCTGCTGAAACTAACAAGCTACATTAAGCTAAATGACATTCAATGCCAGAGAGAACAGAGTATCAGGTTGATGAATTGCTTTACTGTAACCTATTCAAATTACACCGTTCCAAAACACTGACAGCCTTTTAAGGAATCTGAGGAGCACTTCCAAATGCAAAAGGCTGCTCCAAAGTCTAGATCAAAGATTTTAATAAGCCTCAATATATTTCACCCATCATTTACATGTGCATCAACTGGAGCAGATGAAGAGACAGCCATGACCTTGGCGACAGAACCTGAACCACGTCCCAGGCTGCTGTAGGCAGAAGCAGGTGAGGAAGACAGAGGTGAAGAGTATGTGTTTGGAACGAGAGATGAAACAGGTAATGGTGAGGTTGAGGTGGGTCTGTTGTCTGCATTTAGGATGGGATAGCGCCCCCTGGTGGTGGTCCCAGTGTTATCCGCCTGTGCAGCAGAGCCCCCGTCGAACCTGTCGACGACTCTGTGGGCAGGAGTCTGACGATTGGAGCTGTGAGCTGACTGGCTGAGAGCTTGCTGGTTGTGTGGAGACATTTCAATTGATTCGGATGAGGTGTAATGACTGCCTCCACCACTCCCTCTTCCCAAAGTGCCATTCAGCCCTGTCTGGTAGGAGCCGCCCCACTGATTTCTCTCCATCCTGTCTATGGGCCGCTCCCTCTCAGGTCCCATACCAACACCTCCATCCAGGTTGCCGTAGCTACCAGAGCGTCCATCACCAAGCGGCCGTCGGAGTTGATCTGTAAACTCTTCGCTGCCGTTTTCTCTCTCCAACAGGGAGCCGTGAGACTGAGCCCGGCGCAGTTGGGTATTCTCTCCAGACGAGAAATACGGCCCCTGGATTACCCCATCCTCTCTCCTCCTAACACACAGACACAATCAGTAAAATACAAAGATACAGATTTAAAATTTGTTTAAAAATATAAGCACTGCCATTATAAGTGCTGCCATTTCTGTTGTGTACGTGAAACAATAAACAGCAAACTCGCCAAAAGCGGAAAGAAACAGCGATCCAATGAGAAGCGTTCGAGTTCAGCAGAGTTTTCTGATAAAAAACACAAATGTCTTGGCAATTTAAACTAGCTTAAAGCCAGATGAAACAGTGCTGACATTCTCAACAACACTGTGGAAAACAGGATAAACATTGTGCCACAACAGTAGTTAGAAGGCTTTTCAACCCACAAATCACCAACATTTACCTTGGATTTACTGTAGTAACACTAACTGTAACCATGGTGTTGTTGCAGAAATGTGAGATATTCATATCGAATTGTATTATATTATTAATGTAGACATGAAATAAATGAGTAATGTAATTTAAATACATTATTTTTGTTATAAAGCAGTTTTTGTGCATTTGTTTTAAATACTAAATGTGTTTCAGCTACTGTTTAAAAAAAAGATATACTATAGAATATATATTTATCGGCTACACTAAGGAAGACCTATGGTTAATTAAAAAAAAAATCTTGGTGACACCGGTGCCACAGGTCTCAAAAGTTAGTCTGGGGTACTGAAAGATATTATCAACTACAGTATGTACAATGTCTTATGCATTTGTATTATGTTAATTAACTCAGTTAACTGCTTAGGGGTAATATTTATATCGACTTAAAAATGTAAACTGTATTATATAAAGTTGTATATACTATGTATTATATACAGGACATTCACATAAAGCAACATAAATCTATATAGCAAAATTGCCTGATTATTTATTTCATCGCAAAACGTAACTACCGTATTTTATTGCCCAAAATGTTAACTATATTATCAGCCATTTTATCAAGAAAATTACTTAAAAAGCATTTTAATTTATTAAAAATACACGTATATAGGTAACAAATATTTTAACAATTACACGCAGTCATTTAGATCAGAGGGTTTTAAGATATAATGAAATCAATAAATGTTGCATTTAGTAAAAAAATGATTCGGAGCATACCTAGGCAGGCTGCTGTAGGCAGGTGGTTGGGTTCTCAGCTGCACTCCATATGAATCTCCTTTTTCTCCGTCTTTTAGTACAACGTAGGGCTGCCCACCGATGCCCTGCACCCTCACTGCTACTCCATAGCGAGACGGCTGTTTTTTGGGTCCCTCTTTTCGAGGCTGCCCACTCCCCCCTCCTCCGGTGTCTTGCAGGTCATTTATAAAGCGAATCTGTACGCCATAGTCCACGGGGGTCTTCCTACCTGAGACAGGAGCGGACATCCTAGAGGTGAGACGAAAAGAATATTAAGAAAATGTACAGTCAAAGTACAGTATATCACACAATGCACAATGTCAAAGTGTGCTTGTCCGGTGACCTCAAAAATCAAATACTCTCTTCCAGAACTATTTTCCCCCTCTCATTTTCTGCAAAGACATTTAAAAAAAATCTTCAATAAAAATGTTCTTCTAACCCATAACCAGCTCTGTCTGAATCACAACAGTACAACGAAATAAAAAAAATATTTATTTTTCCATCACAACCCTGCATGTTCTTTCTCCAATACCAGTCCTGACAGAAGCAATAAGATGTCCCTCAGATTACACTCCACTGCACAACCTGATGTGAAGTCACTTTCCCCTTTACAGACACTCCTCTCCTCATTCCTAAAAAAGCACTTCACTTCAACAAGGATACCATGGTGAATTCCCTTTTCTTATTGGTGGATCTTGGTTCAGGATTGGGGGCAGTGTCCTACTTTACTTATTTCATAATATGTGATCTTAACATTTTTTTCTAGCATTTAGTTCTGAATGCAGAATGTTTGGTTTATATACAAATGTCTTTACTAAACTAAAATGCTTTTAAAATATTATCAATATTTTAATATAATTTGTGAATCTGCATTTTATTTAGACTTGTTGGTGAAAAGTGGGCGTTATACTCTATAATGAAGCCAAGTGTTTGGAGGGGGCTGAACAGGAACAGCCTTTTTGTTTATATAATGTACACTTATGAATCCTTCACACAATAAAACCAGGAACATGTATTAATAATAAAGTAAATGGGGTCGATATCACATTGACTTCAGCAACCTTGTAGACAATGATGGTCTGTCTTGAAATGTTTCAAGCCTGTGTTACTCTCTAAAGGAAAATTTGAATGGGATTTTTACTACCAGAACCCTACTGTTGTGCTCTATTGAGATACAGACAGACAAAGAAATGCAGACAGTCCACTAAGGCTGGATTGAATTACACTCTACTCAATGCTGCCCGTTACCTCTGACTCCTGGCACAGAAAACCCAATGGCCTTCATTATTCATTAACCTGAACACACACACGTTTGTTTTTCTTGATGTAGATGTTCCATTGGCTTTCTATCCTAAATCACACACCCTTTTTTGGGGATTTTTATTAAGACCTACCATGTTACTACTTCTCATCAAAACCAAAGCTTCAGTACTCATGATGTAATGGAGAAGAAAACTGAAGGTGTGGCTGGTGTGATGGAATGATATCTCAATAAGGAACATTAAAGCATGAAGGGTGTGACGGGGAACAAAGTGCATTCCCAGACAGTGGTACATCTTTACCATTTCTCTTTGTCTTTCTTTTACTCTCACACTTGTCGTCTTGTTCAGTAACAAACTACATCATTACGATAAACTAAACAGACTGCAAACTACAAACGCATTCAGTCTGATCAGTGCTTCTACTCTTACGCGTGTGTGTGTGTGTGTGTGTGAAGAATCCAGTGTAATAAACTGCATGATAAACGTGTGTGTGTGTGTGTGTGTGTGTGTGTGTGTGTGTGTGTGTGTGTGTGTGTGTGTGTGTGTGTGTGTGTGTGTGTGTGTGTGAAGAATCCAGTGTAATAAACTGCATGATAAACCAGAATCAGGGATGTCCACTCCTATGACTGGATCATGGGAACAGCACTTTATTCAGCAAATCAGATTTACAGTTAACCTACAGATTTTCCTTTTATTAAACTAACCAAAGGTTTAGTTAAAACTAACTAACAGTCTGCCTGAGATGAGTAAGACAGTGTTAAGAAATACATTTACTGTGTGACAAAAAGTAGCCTTCATGACTACTATTACAATGTGAATACAATGAATGGGCTCATTATGTGTTTTGTCTTCAGAAAGCTTTTTGAGACGGCATGTCCACGTCAGTGACTGAAAGCAGACACAAGAGAGCCAAGCTCAATACGGGAGACTCTTGTGCTGACGGATAAAAAGGTGGAGGGTTACACAGGTGTAGTGAGAAAGTGGCAGCAGCACTGATCATTTTTCATGATTCATTCATCATCTATGTTTATTGTGGTTGAGGTAAAATGTATGTACTTTTACAGAGACAATAATTCAATTTCAGCTCTCACACTTGGATAGGTGGAGTTTCAGCCCCAGACAACAGACTTTGAACGCCATAAAATAACTATAAAGAAGGCCAGGCTTCTTTAAAGATAGCAGGGGGGACATTGTTGTGAATATGATGAACATTTTTCATAAGGGTCTAAACGAATTCTGAAAACAATTTGTGTGGCAGTCAAATGTTCTCATTATATCTTATTGTATTTTTCACCAAATTATAAATATATTGTGTTATGAGCCTAACAATAATGCTGGCACTTTTATCAAAGTCTCTTTAAAGGGACATTAAGTAGGAATTTCTCCCATCTAGTGGTGAAATTGTATTTTGCATTCAAACGAATAATGCTCTCCAGCGCCTCACTTTTTCAAATGCGCGTTGCATCTACGGTAGCCGTTATGTACCAAAAAGCTATGACAGGATGTCTTATAATAGCACTTCGAGTTTTTCTTCAGGTGAACAGGCTTGTTATTTAAAACAAACTGAAACTTGAAACAACGAAAAAAAGAATGTTACAGTATCAATTACTGACTGTGAAAAACATTAACCATGGTAATTAATAGTAATGCCTTCTTTACTCGTTATATTTTTTGAAGTACGTGCATTGTTAAATATCATCATCATCAGAGCCTTCTCTAACGTTACTTTACTCAATAGGCTAGCTGCTATTCATCAAAGAGCCTGTTTAACTTTTAACTATAAATGTTCTACTGTCTATATAATAAAGTACACAACCAAGCAATGAAAAAAAAGCTTGTAATTAAGACCGTAACATTGACTTACCTGTCGAGAAGAAAGCAGGCAACTTCAGGGTCTCTTTTGAAAGCTTTCTCCTGCAATAGCTATCCTGACATTAAAGGGATACTCCACTTTTTTCGGAAATATGCTCATTTTACATCTCCCCCAGAGTTAAACAGTTGAGTTTTACCGTTTTAGAATCCATTCAGCCGAACTCCGGGTCTGACGGTACCACTTTTAGCATAGCTTAGCACAGATCATTGATTCTGATGAGTCCAGTAGCATTTCTTTCAAAATGACCAAAGAGTTTCAATATTTTTCCTATTTAAAACTTGACTCTTCTGTAGTTAAACCGTGTACTAAGATCGACGGAAAATGAAAAGTTGCGATTTTCTAAGCCTATATGACTAGGAACTACTCTCATTCCGGCGTAATAATCAAGGAACTGTGCGGCTGTACCATGAGTGCAGCAGGCGTAGTGATATGACGCAGCGCCTGAAAATAGGTCTAATAGGTTAGACAAACTTAGTCCCGGTCACGTTGGAAGAAGTTACCGAGCTGGGGACTATTTTCAGGCGCTGCGTCATATCATTACGCCTGCTGCACCCATGGTACGGCAGCAAAGTTCCTTGATTATTACGCCGGAATGAGAGTAGTTCCTAGTCATATAGGCTTAGAAAATCGCAACTTTTCATTTTCCGTCGATCTTAGTACACGGTTTAACTACAGAAGAGTCAAGTTTTAAATAGGAAAAATATTGAAACTCTTTGGTCATTTTGAAAGAAATGCTACTGGACTCATCAGAATCAATGATCTGTGCTAAGCTATGCTAAAAGTGGTACCGTCAGACCCGGAGTTCGGCTGAATGGATTCTAAAACGGTAAAACTCAACTGTTTAACTCTGGGGGAGATGTAAAATGAGCTTATTTCCGAAAAAAGTGGAGTATCCCTTTAACCCTTGTTTTTGTAATCTCCGGTCACGTTTCCTTTTACGGTCTATTTTGGACTTTTTCGACGACGAGGACTCCTTATCCTATGACTCAGCATATGTATGAATGAACGATGTATAAATAACCGTGCAGTGCATCCTTTTAAACTTGCCGGTGCAGTGACAAGCGCCTCTCACTGCTCTGCGCCTCCGCTTCTGCTGGCTTCAGTCACGTGACGCTGGTTCTGAACGAAAACGCGTTGTGGAAACGCGTTGGCCTAGTACTTTTTGTCCCTCTCTGCTATTATAGTTTTTCAAGATGGCGGAACTACATGGAAGCCTCCGTGGACCTACCCGTCCTATGTATATAAAGATAATAAATTCTTCGTTTACGAGGATTAGTCTGATCATTGGCATAGGTATTTGTACACCATTGAGGGCATATTTATTAATAAAAATATTGATTTTAGATAATAAAATACCTAAAAAGCTACACATAGTCCCTTTAAGTCAAGCCAGTTCATTCTGCGGTCATATTAGCAAGCTAGTCCAGTCACGCTCCAATTTAAAAAAATACTGTACACAAACACTATACACAAAAGCCCTATTCGGAAGGTAATTGTTTCTCATGGCCATGGGGTCGTAAGGTATTTTTAAAAAAACATTTACAGGGGCTAGCCGGTGATTAATTGCCGTCCGAATCCAGAATATCAGTGTTTTTCTCCAACCACCCGCGTATAAAACCCCTGCCCGAATAACCTACTGTTTTTTGATAAACACCAAGGTCATGTGGTGATTTAATTGTCGTCTGGATCCACATCCGAGTTTACAAGAAGAGATCAATTCAAAATTCACTGTTTAAATTTTGTCCCCTGCCGAGCACCGTACGATAACGATTGCACGTCGCTGTAATTTGGATGCATTTTAAAGATGTAGCCTAAGCCTACGCTTTTGAAAGGCTGGAAAGTATTTACAAGAAAAATATTTTATCATCAGAAAAGCACGTAAACATTTGAAATGGGAGCAACTATAGTCCTAAACATTAAAAATATAAACCAAACAGCTAAGTTACGTTTACCTCATGTAAATAAGCGGCTGTATTAACTTATTTCCAGTTCCACTAATTTCCACTTTTTTAAAATGACATCCATCATTCTGAGATAAAATAGAAGACCGAAAACTATTTTAACTATAGTGCGTCTATCTTCCTGTAGGCCTATTTATCAATATTTTGAATTACCTTTTATTTTTATGTTTTTATTTTAGCAATTATGTTTAGGGCTGTCGCGGTGAAGGATTTTCCTTTGCGGTAATTTTGAGTGGCTCAATAGCGCGATATGCGGTTTTATCGCCATTTATTTATTTATAAATGTTTGATTTATTTATATTTATTTGTTGCTATATAAATAAGTATTACGATGTGGTCAGCATGCTCAAAAACGAGTAAATTTTCAGTAACCAATGTAACCGAAACTAAACAGCGTCTCCGCGCGTTGAAAGGCTGTCACTCAGCGCGCAGTTACAGCACCAGCGCTGTCGCTGATGCCATTCATGGTAAATGCGTTAAAAGGATGACACGACCAATTTCGCTTTCCTTGGACACAGCAACCTTCACTAATCTTTATGACTTGACCTCAAAGACAGACGCAGGAAATCGCACGCGCTCAGTCGATCACTCATTCACTGTCTGTTTAGGCTTAAGTGCAAATCCACGAAGCCTCTATACAAATCACCATGATAAAAACAGTCTTATTATCATTATTAACTTATTTAACATTCAATACCTACACATGCACAAAGTTCAAAACAAGAAGGGTATTGCCTTAAGAAAAAAGAAAACGCGAATATCGTGGTTGCTGCGGTTACTTGCATTCCTCTGCGGTTGGCTTGTCAGTAGCGCGGTACTGCCATATTGCGGTTATCGCGACAGCCCTAATTAGCCTATGTTACATGATTTTCTCATTTTTAATATTTATTATTTCAATATTTCCTACTATTTTAATATTTAGCTTTTATTTTAATTGCAGTTTTATTAATTTTAGTATGTCCAACAAACTTATTTTATTTCAGTTAGTTGCCCATGCAGCAATTTTTCAATTTGCCTTTGTCATTGAATATTTTTTTATTTTTATTTTTTTATTTCAGCTTCGTTCCAATTAACACAAACTATTTTTAATAGTTTTAGTTAAGATTAACAAAACCGATTGAACTCTGCTCAATCACTTTTGAATATCCACATGATGACAGACAGAATATTTATTCTGTTATGACAGTGATCTGGTCATTGGTCAAACATAGAGCCAAAATTCGGTCACAGTCTAAAACTATCCATTTCCTCTGTGTCAGTGTGTCAGTGGCCAGGCAGACAGAGGCACCGTTTAGCCTCTCAGCACTGCATTATCTGATAGGCTGAATGGAGGGAGCCCGTGAGTGCGACAGAGGGGGAGTATGAGGACCCTCTTCCCATTATTACAGTGAAGTGGGGCAGAAAACAAGGGCAGCTATGCTGAGAACACTGGCTTCTCTATCACACTCGCTCTCTCCTGCTCTCACACACTAATCCAAATCAGAGATGTCACTATTCCCTTCACAGGCAATAGCCGAGGGCATGCAGGCGTTTACTTACATCCAGAACAAACACACTGGATTTAACAGTCTAGAAGCAAGTATCTGTGCATTAAGTAAATCGACCAACTGCTTTTTCTCTCTTCATAATGAAGCAGTCTGAATTATATTTGCTCTATCTATTTCTCTTAATGATGATTTTATGATGACTTCTGCCTGTTTTAACATATCTAACCCTGACTTAATGCCACTCTTAACCTTGAATTAAGCAATGTTTCAAATTTATTTTCTGGCACTGTATTTTCGTTTTATATTGCATTTAATTATTTTCACTATTCTATGATTTATGTTTGCTGCAATTCCTCAATTTCCCCCAGAGATTATTAAAGTATATCAGTCCTGACCCTCTCCCATCTCATTCTATCTTCCATCTCATTCCCTCCCATCTTAGAAAATCTGAAAGGAGGTTAACACTCCTTTTAACGAAATTCCAAAGTTGGGAAGACTTCTGAAATGCAGAGAGAAATGTATACAAATGTGAAACAATGGTGTGCTAGATGGTCACAGCAAGTTGTTTAGCAACCGACAACCAATCATAAACTAAACAATGCTTGCCTTGTTAAATATTCATAGACAGTGTACAGTCGCAAAAACTTTCACAAGCCACATTTAGCTTACACACATTAGGGAACAAGAGTGATGAAAAGACATTACTTTTATGTTATTTCTACAAATGGACATGCAGTTGCGTTATCTTGTGCTGTAGCCAAAGCTCAAACTCAAACAATATATTAATCCAGGGACAAAACAAGCCGTCGTCGGCTGACTTAATTTTTCCGGTGTATTCCGCACCATTGGCTCAAGTTAGACACCGTTGTTGTTTTTTTGGCCGATTCAACATGTATAATCGCGTTGGGCCGTCGGTGAGCGAGAGAACTCTGATTGGCTGTTCAGTTTAGCGAACAAGTATAAGAGCAAAAATGATGAAAGCGAGCAAAGAAGTCATGACGGCACAGACAGAAGGCTGCTCTAATTTTACGTCATCTTACCTGAGCATTCTACTGCGCGAATATTAATAACATGAGCAGAGTGGAATAAAGAACATGATCAGCATGATTGATATTCAAAACGGTAAGCAAGCGCTGCTTTGTTTATGGTTTGTAAACCTGCATTCTTAGTTTCGCTGTTTAAATCTGTTTAAATAGACAGTTATCTCCTTTACACGCAGGCGAAGAACACAACAAGATGACCCAAGATTACACTAACCCAGGGTTAAAAATGACCCACTGCACCTCATCTGCCTGTCAATAGAATTCAAGTGCTTGTACACAAAGTTCTGTCTCCATTGCTCATTCAAGCAAAAATGTTTCGAAATAACTGATCACTTACGCATTAGGACAGACACATTCTGTACCTTTCACATCTCATTCCACATGCTCTGGGAGATAAAGCAACAACAAACATTACAATTTAAAAGTCTTAATGAAACACACTTTAAAAAAAAAAATATACACACAGACACTCCAGGGACATCTGTCCACAGCTCTGAGTCTGCGACCTCTTGTTCTCCCATTAAATTGAATTCTTGGATCTTAAATTGAATCGAGACTCTCAGATGTGGAACGTCTAATTGAATTAGGAGGGAACTGAGGCAGTAGGACTCAGGAGACATCTGCGCAGTCACTATGGTTTGTATTATCTATGTTGACTATCACAAACCAATGCAAACCAAAGGAAATGCATCTACAATCAATCAGTGCATCCGAGTCATGCGTTACATTTTTCCTCAGACATGCATTGCAGCATCAGACTTCATATCAATATGAAATATGACTTCAGTCACCTTTTGTCAGGTCAGACTTCAATTAACGTAGGATGTAGAAAAAACAAGCATGCTTAGCATTCCCAGAGTCCTTTAGGTTTTTAACACCAACGTCTTTAAGCATACTTCAGGCAGAAACACTTTTGAGGTGGCGTATATTAAAAGTATGACAACCATTCTACTGAGAAACACAACCTAAAGGCTGAATCTCTGGTCTAGTTTCTATTCATTTGCACAGAAAGGATTTAAACCAGTCACTGATATTCGCTTTCGGGTGATTTACCTTGAGAGAGGTGAGATATAGAGTTCATCTAGATAAGTCTGAATTAAAGAGTCGAGTTGCTATGAGAATGCATCTGAGAAAGTGTAGCCTATCGTAAGCTTTCATCTCATTTTAAAGAGTCTGGTATCCCTCCATTAGTGCTCGACTCCCCTTTGCATTCTTTGTCTCCTGCCAAACTGCCTCTAAATCTTTCTTTTCCTTTCTTCCCCCCTCCCTTCCTACACTTCAATCACTATTCTCGTTTCAAAGACAGACAAACAAGAAGTTCTTCTTCTGTCCGTCTATTGGATCTCACAGGCATGACTGACTCCACTGTTGCCAAACACAAATCATATGACAAGAAACTCACACAATATAAAATGAAATCTTATCTAATACCAGCATGTGCTCATGACTCCAGGTTTTTCAGCTTGGAAAAATAAAAGCAAGATATGACTCTCTGTGAATCACACTAGAAGATTAGCGTCTCATGTCAGTGATAGAGATGTAATAGTGTTATGTTTGTCCATGGCTCAGCACAATGTAGTCATAGGTCAATAACCAAGATGACAGTGTGATATGGGGGGGTGCAGGAACAAAACGTTTTGGTTTTATGGTCTAAATATGTGCAAACAATGATTCAAATGAAAAGCAAGCTTTTAATATAATGCCAATGATTCCCAACCAGGATACATCCACTGCTGAGTGTACTTTAGCAGGTTGGAAAGGGGTGCTTGCTTGGAAAGATTTATCTTTGTTAAACCTATAAAACATATTACTACTTAATTGGATTTCATAATAATAAAATGTGCCATTAGGTCTTTCTTGAGGTAATTACTCCAGAATTGCAGCCAGATTTGTTAAAACTCATGAAAATCAAAAGCTCATGTGTCTCATTGGGGGAAGCTTGGCGAGTTTTCTCACCCACAGAACTGAATGTTTTTATTTAAAGTCATGATGAAAAATTATAGCAACCGATCTTTTCTTCCATATTGTGACAGTGTGTTAAATTAATTATTGAAAAAGAAAAAAGTATGGAAGTTGTCGATTGGACGTAGGCAGATTGGCTGAATGTGAGCTTAAGAATTTAATTATGACGTCAAAAATGTTAAAAAAAAATAATTAAAAATAAGCACAGATGAATTCACAATAAGATCAATAACATCCATTTGGAAAATGAATTTTCATTTGATTTACACATGAAATCTTATTTTATGCCAACTTAAAAAGTTTAATCATCAGTATAATCATTTTAATAATAATAATGATGATGATGAAGCTAAGTTCTATGTAGGCTATTAGATAAAAAGTACCAAATTTATATTTGAGCCTTATAAAAAAACACGCAGTAAATCACTAATGTAAATGACTGAAAATGAGTAGTATGTACAGTAAAGAGTTTGTGTCCCACTGCTCATCTGGGCCTATACAATTCCTCTGCACTGAGTCACTGGTTTCAAATCTCGAAAAGTCCTGGCGTCTGACTGGATAACATAACATCACGGAACTGCCAAAATACTAAGAACTATGAATCAAATATAAACGAGAGCAAAGCTTTAAATAACTAAAAAGTTGGTTGTTCTTTTAAGTCTTTTTGAACAGCACACGTTTGACAGCCTAACGTTGACAGAGTAACCTGATCGCTCACGGCAAGTTTGACACTGACTCGTTATTCATTTGAATACAAATTGGGCTACTTCAAACACAAGGCTTTGAGTGTTTAGCGGGCTTTCGTGGGCTGTGGTGAGGTAAACAATCACAACACTGTTAAAACAGGATTGTTTGCCACGTCAATACTTTCTCTCAATGATTTGCTCCCAAAGCGAGAAGCGCAGGTGTTCACCTGGCGATGCACCTGCGCTTGGTGCGAAACTCAATGGGTTATTCAGTCTCTCGAGGCGAAGCGCTCATTTTCAGCGTAAACCAGTTGAAGAAGCTTTTGTAAATACGCGGGCTCGACAATAATCCTTTGGACAGACATTAATCCATCTTCAGAGAAGTAAACTTGAGAAGAACACGAAACAGGACAAAAACACAACTAAGCTGAACAGTAGGCTATGCGAGCGAGACAAGTGTGTCATTCCTAAAGGAGAAAGTTCAGCTCGAGAATTCGTTGGAGCATCTGGCGCGCCACAAACAAGTTTAGCAAGCATCAATTTCTAGTCACGGGCTAACAGGTTTAGCGGTGATAGCGAACAAAAATAACATTTAACCTACCTGATATTACGGCAAAGTTTAAATTTCACTCTGCTTAATGTTCCTCTGTTACTTCCTGCTGTTCTTCTTCATGAGAACTGATAGTGTAACAGTAAAGGACGTTTCTTTGAATGTGACAGCTCTAACTAATAATCCCAAGGGAAAACATTGGCTAAACACAACCTGTTACCTTTCAGACCGATACCACTTGCCTCGCCCACTTTGCGAGTGAGGAATAATCTCATTGGCTGATAGTGGCGTCGTGGGTGGAACGCGTGAAACCATTTCGGCTTCGATTATTGGTTAGGTTGTATGTCAATCACAATAAAATCTGGAACATGTTTGTCTGTGGAGCCGTGAAAAATAAATTCGGGTTATGATTTAGAGACACAATGAAAGTTCAGTTTTGTCACAAAATTGGCTCAGTGCTTTACGGCAAGATTATAGCTCATGTAACTGCCTGTTTTGTAATTCCATATTCATGTAAATTGTTGACAGGGTTTTTTACTACAGTGCGTGCACCTCGTAGACTATAAAAAATATAAATAAAATCTTAAAAATAATAATCAACAGTGAAGACCAGTTTGTATGTATTATAAAAAGGTCTGTTTTTGTAAATAAAATATATAAAATTAGAATTGTATCGCCGTTTGGAAATGCGCAAAATAGCAGCTCATAGCCTAAACTCTGACTAGTGCAATCATATTGAAAACAAAGCCAAAATAGTGCAATATGAGTACAGTTGTTATGCTAGTTATATTCATAAAACAAAACAAAAAAGTTGCTACGTGTACTGTGTCTGTGCAAGAAGACAAGGACTATGGTCACACTCACAGGAAGCACTTGAATATTGTTGCAACATTTGCTCTCATGCTCTCCTAATTTGTAAGTCGCTTTGGATAAAAGCGTCTGCTAAATGATTAAATGTAAATGTAGTTGGTCCACCGATGGGAGTAAATGTCCCTTTGTGTGCTTATAGGCTAATCTATAGCATCTGGATTTCCTTTTCCTTTTTAGTATTTTCTGTCGTTTTCAATAACTGGAAAAACAGGTCCGGGTGCTTTTCAATAAATTCTGCAAGACATTCCACGATGAGCTGGGTTGACTGACAGCGTTAATAAACACACTTGATGATGATGATGCTACTCTTCACTTTGTTAACAGCCAGTAGTCCCGTGTGGGCAGAGACAGTATTGTGTGATCACAGCTCAACTTCCACTATTTAAATGTTGAGTAGTTTTACTTCCAGAACCATGTAAATTGTTTGTATAAGCAGGCAAGTAGGCAAGCATGAAACTCTAAGAACAATTTTAACATTATGAAATTTCAGAAATATTTTTCAAACAGACATTAGGTCTATTTACTTAAATAATAAACTATAATTCATGTTTACATATCAATTAATTTAGCATGTTTTATTAATTAGCCACTAGATGGAGGCAGTAATGACTTTAAGTTGCCCAAGTGTCTGCCCCTACAAGTGACTTGGGCCAGTTACCCGGCGGGATCTGCTGCCCCACTGTGGTAGTGGTAGTGTCTTGCACAAAAAAATGTGGAGCTTGTCTGGAGCTTGCTGGTTATTAGCGCTTTTTTAAATTAAGAACATCAAATAGATATAGGATTTGTATGTTACCTTTTTTTTTTTTTTTTTTTTTTTCTGTCATAATTTATTTGTTTCATATTTGCTTTACTGTTTAAATTAACCCTCTGGTGGCATTCGGTTGTTAGGCTACTCATTTTTGACCGAAAAAAATGTAGCCTACGTTTTGTTTTTTAGAATTGTTTACTTTATCGGAATGATACTAAACTTGAAAAAGATTTTTGCACTTGCTATGTGAAAACACACACACACACACACACACACACACACACACACACACACACACACACACACACACACACACACACACCACGTCTTTTTTTTTTTGTGAATAATTTGTATTTTTTAAAAAAAAAAAATCACCCTTGTATTGTCCGCGGTCAAAAATAAACAGTGGAAATGAATGGGAGACGAATTTTATGGAAACGTTTGGTAGCCTATACTCTGCACAAACAAATTCTAACTGAAAGCTCATTTTTTGAGATATCAACCACGAATTTGGAACACGGCTTGTTTAGATTTATGGCTTTGATTTTCTCACAGTTTTAGAGTAAAACGTGTTTTGGAAAATATATTTAATATAAAAAAAATATTTTATTTTTTTTGTGTGTGTGTGTGTGTGCATTTTTCATAACAATAAATGTAACATTTTATAACTTTTTCAAGTTCACTTTTTTTTAACACCAACTTTTTTTTAACACCAACTTGGAAGTAAAACTTTTTTTTACTTCCTCAATAATCTGACAAGTGTCACAGCCTATTTAAAAAGAGACCAAACTCTGTGGCATAGAGACCAAAGTCTGTTCTCCAAAGCATTCAAGAGTTATGAAGTGGCAAATGTTAAAGAGTTTTAATTAAAAATAAATTGTTTGTTTGTTTGTTTGTTTTCCGTTCAAAAAATACTTTTGAGAAATAGGCCTGATCACTGGAGTAAAGAGTGTGACAACTAGACCCCTTGGGCAAATAAATGGGAACGTTAAGTAAAACCGATAATATTTGCTGTGCACCAGAGGATTACTGAGCAGAAGATTTGCGTCCACAGGTGGGCAGCGCCCAGCAAATGAAAAGTTCTCCTTTAGGGGAACAGTAGCTGCAACCACCCCCACCCACAGCGTCAGCACAAGCGCACGTAGCCTACATCCCCTTCACTTCATTTAGACTGTCGCTTGGAGTGGATATACCGGGAATGGGATCTTCATCGAGAGCTAAGAAAAACTTTAAATTTTTCCGCGTTTATGCCCTTCAAAGACTCCTCTTTATCTTGCGGGAATAATTGGGAGCAAACAAAAACAATACATTATTCTCCAATGTGAAGAATCGTAACTGAGAGTGTAAGAAGTTTCCTGAAAAGAAATACGAATGGGATAAATTCTGTGATCAAGATTAGTAAAAGGGATTTAATATTCGGAACCTTTCCCTAAATCAATTTGACAGATTTTCAAAATTCAATAAATTAAAAAGATCTTGTTTAAAATAACAACAACCTTGTGTCAATTGAACTGCACGTTAAAGTGTTGTTGATTAAGGCAAAAAAAAATATATATATATATCCATTATAGGGGCCATAGTGAGTGATATTTTAGAAGCTGATTGGTTTTCTAAAGGAGTTGCGCGTGTGTATGGAGAGAAGCGCAGACACCTGTATTCATCATGGCGAAGTGGTTTAAAGATTTCCCAACTAGTTTGAAGACTGGATCCGATCGGATCCGTTCTGCTTCGGAATCGGGAACCCAGTCCCGTCCCAAACCGGTTCTGACCGTTGGTACTGGTTCGAAGGGGAGTCTGCGTAAAAATTCTGGAGCGGAAAACGGTGGCAGTGCTGGTGGTGGTGGTGGTGGTGGTGTGGGTTCGCTGCTCCACGGGAGAAATCGTAAAAATTCGGCCATCGAGCTGGGAAGAAACCACTCCAGCACCGGCTCGATGAAAGACGGGAAAATATGGGAAATTCTGATCCCTGGGAAAAGTAAGAAAACCACAAAAATGGAAGGGTTTGAAGACCATCGCACCCTGCGGACCACCAGTCTGGCTGACGCGTACATGAGCAGAATGATCAAGGTTAATGATCCAAAATCCAGTGTAGGAGGATCATCCCCGGACAGCGAGAGGGCCAAGTCACCAATCAGAACAGAAACGGTAAGTTTGAGAATGAGCCAACACCACAATGTAAACTAACAATAAATAATAATAATATATTAATAATTATTATTACATGATGTATTTTCTAGACAGATTTGTAGGTGACAACTTTTTTTCTGAAAATGTAGTAAATTCATTTTTGGGGAAAAAAACTAACCCCTTAAGCTGGGTTTTTTGCTGGTCTTAGGTGGTTTTAGTGGCGTTTTGGGCACTGTTCTGCTGGTCTACTTGCTGGCCAGCTGAAATAACTTAAGACCTGCTCAAACCAACTGAGACCAGCATCAGGCTGGTTTAGGGTGGGTTTTTTCAGCTGGGATAAAGAAAGAATATCCCTGATCTGAGTGATAAAGCAGGCCTCAGAGACGGATGCTTTTTTCAGGAGTTCTTTTTAATACATGACATACTCCAATTCCAATCACCCTGTTGACTGTGAGAACCAAACAAACATCTTTGTTTTGAAAATTGAGATCAGTATCTCTCTTGCAGCTCTTTGTTTAAACAATATCTTCTTTTCCCCTCCCTCAGCCCCTTCTTCTCTCTTTCGTATCTTTCTTTCCTCCCTCCTCACATCTCTCTTTTTCTTCCTATATTCTCTTTTCATTGAACTGCTTTATTATAAGCAGACACAGTGGAGCTGAAAAGCAACAAACACAATGAGAGCCCTTTCGTTGCTTCTCTTCCTGTCTCTTTTCCTAGCCATGCACACACTCTTCACTCTGTCACTGTGGGAAACACACTTTTGTGCTCACATACACACACACCCTTGCTCACAAATACGCAAAGAATACAATGCATACATAACACAATGGCTCTATCCCATTCTTCTAGTCCCTGGTGAAGGCAGTGTTTGAAGAATTATGTCACCTGATACATAGGCTGTATCCTATCCCATTTACGGACATCCCCTGCAGCTACACTTTGAACATAATAGCACAGAAATCAGAATCTCATGAGATCACACACACACACACACACAACGTCCAGAGGGAGAATCAGAGAAAGAATGGGAAAAGATGGGCCGGAGAATAAGCTTAAAGGGTTAGTTCACCCTAAAATGAAAACTCTGTCATTAATAACTCAACCTCATGTTGTTCCAAACCCGTAAGACTTTCGTTCTTCTCCGGAGCACAAATTAAAATATTTTTAATGAAATCCGAGAGATTTCTGTCCCTCCATTGACAGCTACAACTACCTCTTTGACGCTTCAAAAAGTTCATAAAGAGATTGTAAAACTAATCCAAATGAATTGAGCAGTTTAGTCCAAATTTTCTGAAGAGACTTGATCACTTATATGATTGACAGATTGAATTTTGGCTTTTATTCGCATATAAATATTGATCAGCGAACAGAAACAGAAACACAACCGAACTTGCTTGACACGCAAGAACTAACCTCATTGGTTCAATTCATATGGATTAGTTTGAACTTTTTGAAGCGTCAAAGTGGAAGTTGTGCAGCTGTCAATGGAGGAACAAAAAGCTCTCAGATTTCATCAAAAAGATCTTCATTTGTGTTTCGAAGATGAACAAAAGACTTATGGGTTTGGGACAATGTGAGGGTGAGTAATTAATGACAGCATTTTCATTTTTGGGTGAACTTACCCTTTAAGCTCTTCAGCTAGTGAAGAAATATTGATTCTTTAACTACAAGATGGAACAAAGAATTCCACCCAATAAGATGTAATTTAACTCCAGGTTTTGACTAAATGCCCTTTTAAGCTGGGTTTGCACTATTTCTGAAGTATAGATCATTGCAGAATATGTTGGCATCATATTATTAAAGGACTATTCAGGTTCAGTACAAGTTAAGCCCAATCGATAGCCCTTGTGGCATAATGTTGATTACCAGAAAAAAAATATTTCAACCTCCTTTTCTTAAAACGAAAACATATGAAAGGGAATGGGGCAAGTCCTTAAATGGTAAAAAAAAAGACCTCACTGTTTTAATAGGATAGTATCATAACCAAACATGTTAACATAATTTTAGTGTGAAAAAAAAAACTGTTTAGTTGTATCCAATTTTACAAGTTCATTATGCCAATGTAACTAACTAAACAAAATGATCATAAAAAATAAGAAAACAACTTTGCTGCTCAAATAAAGCACAAGTTTTAACAGAATAAATTAAAGTACTTCTATTTTAAGCTTCACATTTCTGCTTTTCTAGTATCTATGCCACAAATTGTAAACTTTTATTGAACAGAATATTCATCATTCCTTAATGAAGGTGTTTCTTCCTAGCTAACATTTTTAAGTTTTGCTAACATTCCCATTAAGTTATGAAAAAAGGTTTTGAGACCGTTCCCTGTTAACTGGGTTCTATTATAGTCCTTAACACAAATCACTGATATCGCTTTCTATTCTTCTTTTCTTCTCACTCTTAATAGATCATCCTGGAGGATTATGCTGACCCATTTGATGCCGAGAAAACAAGGGAACAGAGAGAGGCTGAAAGAGAAGGAGAGAATGATGGTTACATGGAACCTTATGATGCCCAGCTCATTATTACAGGTACATCCCTCATTTATTTACCTCTCCTCTCCTTTATTTCTCCTTCTTTAAATCATTTATTCATCTTAAATGTTTTGTCAGTGTAATAAGCAGATTTTCAGGGATTTTAAGAGTATGAAAAATCATAGCTCCCTCTCTCTCCCCTCGTTGGTGGTTTCCACGGTGACAGTGTTGTGCTGGGACAATGGGTGCAGTTTCCTCTTTCTGCTTCCTGTTTCCTGTCTGTGTTTCCTTTGCCCCATTCTATGGACAGGAAGTTGACCCCTGCCGTCCCCCCAGTATGCCTGGCTATGTGAGAAAGACCCCCTCAACACTCCCCTCTCCCCCCAATCACTTCCCAGAACTCAGGAAGTGGCCTGCTAAGCCAGCCAATCATAGACTCGGTCTGACTTTTCCCTGGTATGACCATTGTTTTCTCACACAATAGGCCAGACACAAAGTGACAGCAAAGAAACAGAGAGAGGGAAGAACGATGGAGCTTCAGGCATAGTTTTGTTGATGTTTGTTGAACTTTAAATCTTAAGGAATGAATAGATGCACAGGTAGACACATTTAGAGAAATTCATTTAGACTAACTGAAAATGCTGTATGATACACTTATATATGAGAATGATAGGAAATGCTATATTTTATCAATTTTATTTTATTTTCTTCACAGTTTAAAAAGGCGTTTACGAGATGGGTTTCTATGTTTTATCAGATATGTATTATCAGATATGTATTATGTTGTGTAATACGTTTTTTTCAACAAAAAAAAATTATATGTGTATCTGAATTATTCAAACGTTAAAAACATACTTTAATTTTCAGTCTAAATCTAAACTTAGAACCAGATAGTTAGCTAATACACAAAGGCAAATGATTACAAAAACTCATGGGCGGTAAAGCAGACTGTGTATAAGGAAAGACTTTACAGCTTTAGCAGAAAAATAGTGTAAGTTCTCTCATAAAATGTTTAGCTGCACATTTCTGCTTTTATATCAGCCTCATGCACTTCAATCGTAAGCGCATCATCATAATTATCTTTCGAAAACTGAACCCTGTTTTTGGTTCTGCTGCCTGTTGCTCCCATAAAGTATAATCTTTAAAAAAAGCAAACCTGTTACCGCATAATTTAGTTTGCTTCAGAGAGAACAGACTTATGACATGACGTGCTATTTGTTGGTACAGATTCAACTTTGACTTGATCATAATTTCCTGTGGTTTCACACACATTTAAAGTGATCTCAAAACAAATAATGTCTTCATAGACTAAATTTCTAGATGCTCTTTCAACAGTTTTATGGTGATTTGTTAGGAAAGTGTAGAAAAACATTCACTTGGTGTATAAAGTGACTGACAATAGTGCCATTACTGACATTGTTATTCATTATATTACATATTACATGTGTACTTGAAGTTATTACTTTAAATAATTATTGCAATATTTAGCAAAAAAGTTTATAAAAAGGCAAGAGATAGAGAAAAAGTTGACAGCTTGTTCTACAACCTTAGCACACAGACTATTTGTAAATGAAGCATCTGAATATGCATACAGTATATTGATTTCTAGGGACAAATAAGGCCGACCCTTTCTTGGGGGATTCCCACTTTCTCAATAATACATTTGGAGAAAGTGGGCAGTGGTCACCTGCACACAGATGCAAATTCCATAACAGTATCTGCTATATTAATTTCAACAGTTTGTAAATATGAGAATATGTGGAAGCTTGATAAATTTGAAACTAAAGGTACGGTTACATTTACTGTTGTTCTGCGAATGCTTGTGGGCGAAATCGAGTCATTTTGTTGGGAATCCATGCGTTTTGCCCACAAATTTGTGGAAACAATTGTGAAATACAAGTTTGTGCCCTTATCTAGAGATTCGCCGGCGAGGCTCGAAGGACCTGCTGAAAGTGTGTGTAGTGTTGAACGGAGGAGAGAGTGAGGGGTCTGGACCCCCTCAGATCTATGATGTCCCATATGAAGAGGTTCTGGAGGGAATTCCCTTGACCCGACCTGAGTCCGACTCCAGACCACTGGCAGAGTATGAGCTGCCCTGGGAGTGGAAGAAGGAGCAGATTGTTAGAGCACTGTCAGGTACCATCCCTCACTTTCATATTAGTAGCATCTTCTTTATTTAGCATTGCCATTACATAAACACAGTGATGAGAAAAAAATATTTAAAAGTAATTTAGTTTGAATGATATTGGGGTACTTTTGATGCAGCAGTTGTTCCAAACATTTGGGATAACAGGGGAGGTCATTATTGCCAGATGTCATCATAAAATTTGTGGCAATTGATATGATTCATTCTGTGTACAGCTCAGTTTGATGGAGTGGAGCGCATGTCGAAGGAAGAATCAGGTTCTCCTATTGTAAAACAGCAGACCCTGAGGCATAAGAGCTGGACCCCCAAATCTCTTCGACCGAATCCCCCCTCCCCGACTTCCCCATCGTCTCCCAGCATCATCCCAGACAGCGAGACACCAATAGTTGATCCCACCCTGCCTTTGGAGAAACAGAGGTACATGTTTTAGACACTACTGCTAATGTGTGAATGTGGTTATTTTAAGCAGGTTACCTGAAGCTTAAAAACTCAAGAATGAAATGGTGAGATTAAACTAGAGGTGGGAATGTATGTGCTTAAAATATGCAATATACACTCACCTAAAGGATTATTAGGAACACCTGTTCAATTTCTCATTAATGCAATTATTTAATCAACCAATCACATGGCAGTTGCTTCAATGCATTTAGGGGTGTGGTCCTGGTCAAGACAATCTCCTGAACTCCAAACTGAATGTCAGAATGGGAAAGAAAGGTGATTTAAGCAATTTTGAGCGTGGCATGGTTGTTGGTGCCAGACGGGCCGGTCTGAGTATTTCACAATCTGCTCAGTTACTGGGATTTTCACGCACAACCATTTCTAGGGTTTACAAAGAATGGTGTGAAAAGGGAAAAACATCCAGTATGCGGCAGTCCTGTGGGCGAAAATGTCTTGTTGATGCTAGAGGTCAGAGGAGAATGGGCCGACTGATTCAAGCTGATAGAAGAGCAACTTTGACTGAAATAAGCACTCGTTACAACCGAGGTATGCAGCAAAGCATTTGTGAAGCCACAACACGCACAACCTTGAGGCGGATGGGCTACAACAGCAGAAGACCCCACCGGGTACCACTCATCTCCACTACAAATAGGAAAAAGAGGCTACAATTTGCACGAGCTTGAGCAAAATTGGACAGTTGAAGACTGAAAAAATATTGCCTGGTCTGATGAGTCTCGATTTCTGTTGAGACATTCAGATGGTAGAGTCAGAATTTGGCGTAAACAGAATGAGAACATGGATCCATCATGCCTTGTTACCACTGTGCAGGCTGGTGGTGGTGGTGTAATGGTGTGGGGGATGTTTTCTTGGCACACTTTAGGCCCCTTAGTGCCAATTGGGCATCGTTTAAATGCCACGGCCTACCTGAGCATTGTTTCTGACCATGTCCATCCCTTTATGACCACCATGTACCCATCCTCTGATGGCTACTTCCAGCAGGATAATGCACCATGTCACAAAGCTCGAATCATTTCAAATTGGTTTCTTGAACACGACAATGAGTTCACTGTACCAAAATGGCCCCCACAGTCACCAGATCTCAACCCAACAGAGCATCTTTGGGATGTGGTGGAACGGGAGCTTCGTGCCCTGGATGTGCATCCCACAAATCTCCATCAACTGCAAGATATCAATATGGGCCAACATTTCTAAAGAATGCTTTCAGCACCTTGTTGAATCAATGCCACGTAGAATTAAGGCAGTTCTGAAGGCGAAAGGGGGTCAAACACAGTATTAGTATGGTGTTCCTAATAATCCTTTAGGTGAGTGTATTAACAGTTATGATGTGAAACACATGATCACCTAGCTACTGTGTATATTAGCAATTATAATAGAGGCCAACTTAATATTAGTTTGCATGTCAGAGAATAATCTTCAAAAATAATGTAAACACTGAAAATTCTGTCATCATTTATGCACTCTTATGTTGTTCCAAACCTGTATGAGTTTCTTTCTTCTGCTGAACACAAAATAAGATATTTTAAAGAATGTTGGTAACCAGACAGTTGATGGACCCCATTGACTTCCATAGTATTTTTTTCCCATGGAAAAAAACATGGAAGTCAGTGGCTACCATCAACTGTTTACCAGCATGCTTTAAAATATCTTCTTTTGTGTTCAGCAGAAGAAAGAAACTCATACAGGTTTGGAACAACATAAGAGTGCATAAATGATGACAGAACTTTCATTTTTGGGTGAACTATCCTTTTAATGTTTTTTTTTTTTTCATATAGTATTATATTTTTTATATTTTATATATTTTTTTATATTTATTATATTTATGTTGCAATGAAAATGTGTGCACTTAATAAAAAAACAATTTAAAATGTTTTATTAAACAAATATCAATAAGTATACAAGTTTATTAATATTTACTCTAATTTATTTATTTTATATTTTTTATTGTTTTATTATTATATTATATTATATTATTATATTTTATTTATTATTATTTTTATTATTACTTTTTTATTGTTGTTTATTTATAATATATAATAAAGCACAGCCTCCCATATACAAACATTTAAAATAATTTATTCACCCTCATGTCGTTTCAAACATGTATGACTTTCTTTTTCTGTGAAACATAAAAGGAAATATTCTGAAACATACATTTGTCCATTCTGTGAAAGTCAGTGGGAATCACAACAAAATTGGACCCCATTGACTTTAATTGTATGGACAAAAATGATTTGGCAGATCTATCCATTTGTACAGTTGTCTGTCCATCTTTCTCAGTCCTCCTAATTCTCTTCTTATATATTCTATACTTTATCTAATCTGTTTTCAAAGTATTCATATTACATAATCATGCAATGTATAAATAAGAATCTCCTCCCCTTTCCTTCCTTCTCTCTCTCTCTCTCTCTCTCTCTCTCTCTCTCTCTCTCTCTCTCTCTCTCTCTCTCTCTCTCTCTCTCTTCAGCTGGTATCATGGCAGTGTGAGTCGGCAGGAGGCGGAGGCTCAGCTGCAGCACTGTAGGGAAGCCAGTTTCCTGGTGCGAGACAGCGAATCGGCTACCAGCAAGTACTCCATCGCCCTTAAGTAAGTGTGTGCTTGTGTATCTGATATCAAGAGAACAAGAAATGAGTTGGCAGTCCTGAAAAGCTGATGTAGATGATATAAGATCCTTATTTCCCTCTCTCTACAGGACAAGTCAAGGATGTGTGCACATCATCGTAGCGCAGACTAAAGAATGCGGCTACACACTGGAAAAGAGCAGCTGTGTGTTCCCAAGCATCCCAGAAGTGGTGCACCACTACTGTACCCAGCGCCTACCTTTCACCGGGGCAGAACACATGACGCTACAGCACCCCGTACCACGAACACACTGAACACACACACACATGCTAAACGTATACATATACACAGCGTTCTCTGGTGCAAAGACATGAATGTAATACCGTGGTGCCTGCCAATCACATGCCAGCAAAGCACAGTTTTTCTCTTTTTCTTACTGTATGTACTGTATGTATATGTGTGCATGAGTAATTGAACAAGTGGGACTTCTTCATATTTGAGTTTTCACCCCCTTTGAAACCAGGCCTAGCCCTCCAGAGAGACCCAGGGAGGAAATATGTTTCACAAAACCTGTGGTTTAAACGCCACAGTAATGTGTATCTGTTGTTGACTTTTGTTTTGCTATTTCCTCATCACTTGTTTCAGTATACTGGGACTTCAGCCTCATAAGTTCACTTACAATTATGCTACTGATCTAATTATGTGCTTGAAGGAGTAACGCGCTCCTAAACTCCCCCTGCTGGCAGCTGCTCCAAACTGCAAATCACTCATGCAATTGATGCCAATGTTGTTACTTTCCCTGGTGAGTGGTGAGACACAAATTTTACTCCCTGCAAGAACGAATGTGCATTTAAGTGGCCAGAATTGGCAGAGTTAATATTTTTAGGATCCGTAGTATAGATTTAGTTTAGAATTAATTGTTGAATCCTCATATTATTATATCCTCTGAGAAAAAAACATTTCACCCCACATTGGCAGTTCCTGGATAGCTGAGGTTAGATCGTTCGCTCGGATCAATACAGCAAATTGAAGCTGGCTCGTTCATCAGATAAATGAGTCATTACCGTTGATTGGCCAATGTTCTTGTCTGTCAGTGGTAAAACTATTATTGATTGGTTTGCGTTAGGGAATAGTGGGATGTTGAACAGATTTAGCTACTGACCACTCAGTCATGCTTGGATTCATGGTGTACCGAATGTGACATTGGTCTCTTGGTGATGGGAAGTTACGTTTAAATATGTGTCTTTTTGTTTAAAGGTAAAAGGTTCCATTTTAATCTTTAAGGATACTAAATTTGATTTTGAAGTAATTATTTTTTTAAAGGGATAGTTAACTCCAAAATGCTGTCATTATACTTACTCACTCTCAAGTTGTTCCAAACCTGTATGAGTTTCTTTCTTCTGCTGAAAACAAAAGAAGATATTTTAAAGAATGTTGGTAACCAGACTGTTGACATCACCCATTGACTTCCATAGTAGGAAAAAAAAAAGTACAACTATGGAAGTCAATGGGTGCTGTCAACTGTTTGGTTACTGACATTCTTCTAAATATCTTCTTTTGTGTTCAGCAGAAGAAAGAAATTCATACAGGTTTGGAACATCATAAGGGTGAGTAAACGATGACAGAATTTTCATTTTTGGGTGAACTATTGTTTTAACCTAGATGAGAGAAATGAGAGAGAGAGGGGGAAAAAACACATTCTCTGAAGATTTTGCCTTTGTACAATGTAAGACTGTGCAAAGCCTGAAATAAAGCAGATAATGCTGAATTAGTTAAATCTCTCTGTCTCTTTCACATTCACACACAAAGGTTCCTGCAAAAATGCAACATATCAGGACCACAACAGATATACTGCGCTAAAGTCATAATAAGTATATGTTATAGTAAGTTTTTTAATGAAATTAATACTTTTATTTAGCAAAGAAACATTAAATTGATCAAAATTGACATTAAATAATTGTATATTATATATATATATATATATATATATATATAATAAGAGTAATGCATAAACAAATAAGAAATTGGATATTTTTTAATTGCTCAACTGGCAGAGCATGGCGCTAGCAATGCCAATTCCCAGGGATATGAAGCCTACTAACTAAAATATAAACCTTGAATGCATTGTATGAAGTCGGTTTTGAGGAAAGCATTTAATTATCCATAATACATCCATAATAATTATAAATGTACACTCATCTGCTCTGAAAGCTACCCATAATGCTTTACTTTCTTTCAACCTCATTTCTTGCTATTTCAAGCTTCATATTTATAGCTCTAACTGAGCATTATATATTGTGTTTGTGTGTCTGCATTTTTTTCATTCTCGCTCACCTCTTTTCCCAAAGAAAATGTATTTTGTTTTTCATTTCCTAATAGCTGACTGAGACCACAGAATTCCATATCATTATTCCTTCACATTGCACTCAGAACTGTTGGGAAAAAAAACTAGTCGTGGCAAAATAGCATTTTTCACAACAGCTGAAGTCAGTCAGTGTGTCAAAACCACAAAAGTTAGAGAAAGCATGCCAGCAGCAAATGGCAGGAGCCAGAGAAGGAAGGAGAAAGGGTGGGGTAAGGGGGAGGGAGGGAGGGGTGAGATAAGCACTCGGGGGGGTCCCAGTATGTGAATAATTCAAGAAGAGAATCCGAGCACTTGCAGCACGGAAGTTTCCCTGTCAGCTCAGCTCTGCAGAGATAGAGAGAGGGAGGCAGAGAATATACAAATGTGTGTGTGTGTGTGTGTGTGTGTGTGTGTGTGTGTGTGTGTGTGTGTGTGTGTGTGTGTGAGAGAGAGAGAGAGAGAGAGAGAGAGAGAGAGAGAGAGAGAGAGAGAGAGAGAGAGAGAGAGAGAGAGAGAGAAGGGGATAGAGAGCACAAAGGTGCACATATGACATCAGAAGGAAAGACTATGAACAACTGAGGGAAGGAGTGGAAGGCTGTGAGGGAAACCATAGAGGAAGACATGGAGGAGAGGCGGAAGTTTAAGAGAAGAACAAAAATAACAGCAGCAAAGATTGTAGTTGGAGGTGATGAACAAGGTGATGTGATGTGAACATAATTAAAATACAATAATCCATATAACACATAAACATATATAAACATCTGAATCATCTAACAATATTATTGCATATTGTGTGAGTATATGTGTGAGTGTATGTACATACACACACACACATATATAGTTTTTGTTGTTGTTGTTTAGATGATGTGCATGTCTTTTCTACATTTGCCCACAATGTTTTCCCCACACTTCTTCACACAGACTCTGTAGTAAGTCAGAATATGGAAGCCATCATATGCCAGGAAGCTTGAGGTATCCTCATCTCTGTGTGACTCACTGCTCATAAAGAGCATAGCAGTGCACTATGGTGTGAATAGGATATGAATACCTACGTAACAGTCAACCAGTGAGTCACCAGTGACCAAGCTTTTGCTTTCCTGCACATTAATTCCACCTCCCTGCTCTCTCTTTCTTCTCTTTCTCTCGATTAATCCATTCTCTCTTCTCATCCCCTTTCTTGTAATGTTTTCACATCATTCCTTCCTTTCTCCTCCCACTAGGGATGTAAAGCCAAGGTCATCTATAGGGATCCCTCCAGAGAACATGCAGAAATAGACATTTTGGCCAAAGGGAAGACAGGGAGAGCCATAAACAGTGTGAGTGCATGAGACACGGAGAGAGGGAACTAGGAGAAGGGGAGAGCTTGGAGACCCCATCATCTCCCCGGAAGCAACGGTTATTTCTGGAACGCTGAGCACTGAGTTTTGACACACAACAACTGCAGAACCACTGGTTGAAAGGCCAGAAGTGACTGACACGCAGACAAGAGTGGTTGTGATGTGGGGACAGTACTCAGTCATACGGTGATGTTACCGATGCTGACTGATGGAGAGACGATACCCTTCTCCTTGAAAACCTCACACCCAGCCACCCGCTCCCCTGGGGCAAAACAAATGAAGCGTAAGTCTCCATGCAGAACGAGCTTTACTCCCTGCTGTTGGATAGGGTGATGCTGCCTTGTACAGCTGTTGGCAGCAAAATGTGTGTGTGATATTTGAAGGTAAGTAGTAATGCTGCACAATTATAACAAAAATAACAAAAATAATGAATGATTATTCCCCATGTTAATTTCAATTACTTCATAGGCTACATACCCAATACAACTTGAGAACTGTTTTATACATCGGGTAAATCAAGTGCCTATTAAAGGTCAACTTCACACTGAATTGGTAAAATCATGAAAAACAAAACTGTTACTCAAATTCTGAATAGATTATATAAAGAAATCGAGCAACATCACACATTCTATAATGCTCCTGTTCGCTTATAATCATCAAAGCTACAATATAAATGCAAGTTTACATTTGATGTGACTGTTTGGGACCTATACACTTCAACAGAATTAAACAATTTTGCATTGTGCACTTACAGCAGGTCCACATTTCGAGCAAGTCTCATGATATCTAGACCAACAGGACTGTTCAGCACTCATTTTTCATAGGCAAAGGTTAACGACCATGAACAATATTAAGAGGTGCCACTGATGTATAGCTACAGTGTATGTTCATCCACTGTTCCCATTCTTTTTTCTCACAGAGATGCCATTAAAGAACCATTGTGGGTTCCCAAAGAACCTTTCATGGAACAGTTTTTAAAAGAATCACTTTTTCTTAGAGTGAAGAACTATTTAATCATCTTTGTGCAATGGTTCTTTTTAAGGTTTAAGGTTCTTCATGGAGCCATGCCAATCATTTTTGAGAGTGTATGGGTCAAACACGGAAGAAGAAAATAGTCCAATAGGCCCCTCTTAAAGTTAAGAATAATGCATGCTTTTATTACATTCAGCATGTAAATTTTTTTTCACAATCACACAAACAGAAAAAAAAGCTTAAGATCTACATAATATAGTAGCCTAATTTATGGCTCTCGCATAATGGACTGCACCTCTGCATTCATTTGCACAACAGAAATGTCTGGGATTGCTTGCAATTCTCAACCATTTCATGATGACCATTTTGGAAGTAGACCTAAACGGAATGATGTAATCAACACTTTTCACGAACTGTGGAAATTATAATTGTATATCTCAAATCTTTTATTTTATTTTTTATTATTACTTATGAAGTCATATTTCCTAGACGGAGAAAATATTTTCGAATATGTGCTATAACTGTAAAGTAAAAGCCAAGCCCCCTCTGAAATGCACTGCGAGTCCTCAGGTGGACCAAATGACCTTGTAAAGGAAATGGTAAGTGTCCTGTAACAAAAACACATTCTATGTAACCGGATGTAGTGAAGGGGAATCTGAGGTATGCCTGCCTCCCCCGCCCCTCCCCTGCGCTGCTGTTTCTGACATCTCGTCACATCTTCTCTCGCGCACCGCGACGAGTCCTTCACCTTACCTGGCTGCTCATAAAACCATTCCCTCTCGCTCGCGGGGGGACACTACGCGTTCACTAACCCAGAGCCGCTGACGTAACGATGCCAGGTACTGAATAACGTCGAGAAGCAAGAAATTTTCATTTAACCATCGCGCGCGTGTACACCTCGACAAAGTCACGCTCCGATACGCACGACCACAAGCGCCCACGGGAGAGAGCAGTTCACGCGCGGCAGATGCTTCCCCGTCCTCGCTGAGATGATGGCTCTGTGGACGCTCTTCTGCATCCTCGCCACTGTGAAAAGTAAGTTATGTGGTCAAAGCAAAGGAAGCGCTTCTCTAAGGCTTTTATTCGCGAAACTATACATAATGTAGGCTTGCTGCGCGAGCACATTGATATTGCCATAGAAGAAGGGATGTATGAGCGAACCGTAGCTCTTTTGGAGATGGAGAGATGCTGGGCGGTGGACTATATCTATACAAACAGTGTGTTAATATTTCATTTGTGACCTGAATTTTTAGGTTTATATGCCCATATTTTCTTGTCGTCCTGTAAGTTGCTGTAGCGCATTTATATAGAATCACGTTGGCGGCGGCATGTTAGGCTGTTTCTCATTGTACGCAGAAGTGCTGAGCAGCGGTTATGACACTGTAGCCTAAACCGAAATGATAATACACATCATTACTGCAATGAGCCGCAACCGTCACAGCTGCTGAAATGTGATTTTTAGAGGCTCGCTGGGGTCGCCGCTTAACGAAGATAACATTTAATTTGTGTTTATCACTCAGCAATGTTTCGCAAGGAATGGATTGGATAGTTGCAAAGCTTGTGAGAAATCGATATTCATGTAGCGAGGTTGCTGAAATGGCTTGAAGTGTGCATGGAGAAACATAAGGGTCTTTAACCTCCAGACGCATGTATTATTAAATAGCCTATGTACGTGAAAAGAAAGTTTAATGTTTCTTTTTACTTCAGAAAAAGAATATAACGATTCCCACCCAGATGTTACACATCATCACCTTGAATTTGGAGTTGTATTGTAAAGTAATTTAACTAAATGGCAATTTGTTGGTAAACAGAAATATACTGTAACATAACACACTTTCACACATATCATGTGTGTCTTTAATATAAATCCATAGTGTTGTTGCTCTATTTTCGCATACAATGATTTTATTAAAAACAATCTTAGACATTATCTACACTTTATCATGAAATACACTTGAGTCCAATACAGTGGACATATGTATTTTTCATTGTGGGAATAACAAACAATTGACCTGATTTACCTGTCAGAATCTCCTGGGATCAGAAAAGGTTTAGGGTTTTAAAAAAAAAGAAAAAAGTAATGATTATTTCCCTAAAATTATTTCACTCTTAAAAGTCAAATATCTCTTCTTTAAAAGTGACCTGATGATCTTTAACCATCTTTTGTTTGTGTAACCTAATGTAGTCTGTTTAGTCCTTTTAAATAATAGGCCTATATTTTATTGGAAATCAGATTTAGATGTTACTACGTTTTAGGTTACCTTACCTGTCAATTTTTATGATGTAATTGTTGCAATTCTCCTGTTAGAAACATATTGATTGAACAAGCTTAATATGAAAAAAATAAATAAATGTGGACACACACCCACATTGTGGGCTGGTGAAAATTGACTTAGGTCCTTCTTTATAAGTGTCAGACCCCAGATGGCTAATTCAGTTAATTAACTCTGACTACAAGCTAATGAGTAAAAGAACAAGTGACCGTCAGATGTGTGGTGAAAGGGTTTGCTAGGGTCAGAAAGAGGAGGGTCCTCTCTCCACCATCCTACATCCATCAATAGACCTTTTTTCCTATCTGAGCTCATGGTATACGCATTTTAAGATTCTCTTACACAGCAACTCAAGGATAGATAGTACTACTACATCTGTGTGTATTAGACTCACTATGCAGTAACCCACCCAGTCATATTAGATAATCATTAACGGTTGTTATGGTGATGAACAGACATGCATCCAGTGTGTGAATGATTAAGGTTATGTAATACACACATATCATACTATAGCAATGGTCTGTGGCCTGTTCTCTCATTAAGTGGCATCAAGTCAGAAGCTCTGAGTCTGACCTGTATTTAATGTTGAGCTTTTGTTCAGCTAAAATGCAACACTCTATACTTCTGAGATCATCTTTTGGGAAATAATCTCTTATGGTATTTATTTACAAAGACCATTAGGGATAAAAGCCACCATCCTTTGCATTACCATTTTCAGTGATCCCATGGGCGGGTATACAAAAACGCGGAAGTGCAATTTGTAGTTTTCACGAAAGCCCTGGAGCTGGAGCGGAGAATGACACATAGTTTATATAGACACATAGTTTATTTACATACGACCGATACTGTAACAATACAAAGTGGGTTGAAAATCGGTGAAGTTAGTTCATCCAAAAATGAAAATCTATATCATTTCTTCACTCTCATGTCATTCCAAAGCCTTAAGATTTTCATTCATCTTTGAAACACAAATTAAGATTTTTTCTGTCCCTCCATTGAAAGTCCATTCCACCAAAACTTTGATACTTCAAAATGTTTATGAAGACATTGTAAAAGTAATCCATGTGAATAGAGTGGTTTAATATAAGTCTTCTGGAGGCTGTATATGAATAAAAGCCTAAATTAAATCTGTTCACCGTATAAAGTGATTGTGTCTCTTAAGTATTAAAACTGCTTATATATTTCTTTTGCAATCTTTTTATAAACTTTTTGAAGTGTCAAACATTGTGGTGTAATGGACTTTAAATGGAGGGACAGAAGAAAAATATCTTGATTAGCATTTAAAGATGAAATATCTTTATTAGTGTTTAAAGATGGATGAATGAAAGTCTTATAATGGGTTTGGAACGACATGACAGTGTAAGTAAATAGATTACATAATTTTCATTTTCGGGGTGAACTATCGCTTTAAGGCTGCATTTTACGCAATTTTTATACCATTAAGTTTACCTAATATAATTAATTTGAGTCAGTAATATTAAACTAGATATTTACATAATTCCTAGTTTTGAATGTATTATTATATAACACACACACACACACATATTAAAAAGTGCTATACAGGCACAGGAAGACATGGTATTCGTAGGCACCCACCCAGCCTAAATATATGGTGAATCAATATTCATTTCCTCTCACCTCATCCATTCTGCCCACGCATTAACTGTAATTAATGTCAGTAACTCTGTCCTGGCTCTGCTTTGCTGAGCGTCCTGCCGTAAGGCCTTTCTTTATCAAGGAGGAGCAGATTTGGCAGTGATTTTGGACTAAATACAGCCTCAGCCTTGAGGGAGCCGTAAAAACAGACAAAGCCTGTTGTAGAGTGACTTAAGGCCCACCTTTATCTACCAGCTGATCGATGGTGGAGACACAGAGGGTCAAGCCCTCTCCACCTCCTGCATTATAGATCTGCTACAAACTAACACCCAGGAATCAGACTTTTAAAACATACCACTACATAAGCCAAAGATGTGATGGATGTTTTCAAACAGAGCACACTGACTTGTTGAGAGAGGGAGTAATCGAAGAGACGGTGATGCTGGAAACGGATGGTGGAACAGGAGGCGGACTTTGACACGGAATAGTCGGGCAAGAATCAGAAAACAGCTTTGGTGTGTTGCTTCAAGAACGAGACAGATCTCAAACCTGCAGGCTTGCATACTAATCAAATTACATGTACGCAAACTTGCCCATGCGTGTATCACTGTCTTTCCCATTTGCAGACACGCATAAAGAGATGCATATTTTGAGGGGTCAATAAAGAGCACTGAGTGTAGGTGCGGATGGGAGGTTCACCTCCTGGTCTATTTTTAGCGTTTATTATTCACATCTCAGCACACACACACTCCTCCTCACAGAGTCTGTGTCTCTCCCTTACTATTGGTCAAACACATTGACTCTCAAAGGACTTTCAAGGACGTCCTGGCTTCTTCTTTTAGGACAAATCTACCGATTGCAAACCCCACCACATCTCTGATGCACAAACTTGGACACATCATCAGTGTTGTTTCCAGGCGTCATAGGGTGTTTCGGATCTTTCAACAGGCGACCCGTCTGAGGTGGATCAAGCCTTGGCCTGTGTCCAAATGGCATTTTGGGGTCTCCACATGTCACACCTTTTAAACCATAGGCATCTTGATACCCGCTCTGCAGCCTCCATGCTGTTGCTGATGGCTCTTTTCCGGCTTGGACAAGTTATTCCCAGCATTCCATAAGCCTTGCTGAGGGAATGTCCTTCAAATCCTCGGCAACCCACCTCCATTGGCATGCACCTGGTTTTCCATCAATTCCAGCGTCAGGCCTCCAGCAGTCCCTCTTTCTCTCATGCTCATCTTCCATCGTTTCCTCCCAATTCACAGTTAGCTCCAGTTGGATAAGCTGTTTCGTAGACTCCGAGACCAGGATGATGTCCGGTCTATGCGTGGACTGGGAGATGTGTGCTGGAATTTTCAGCTGCCTATCCAGGTCAACTGTCATCAAATATATTGTTCACCCAAAAATAAAAATTCTGTCATCATTTACTCACCCTCATGTCGTTCCAAACCTTTATAAATTTCTCTCTTATGTGGAACATAATATGATATTTTCCATGCAATTGCAATGAATGTATACTGCAGCGTTCAAGCTAAAAGAATGAACGCAAAGCAGCATAAAAGTATTGTAAAGATGATCCATATACTACTTGTGCTCTGTATTCCTTGTCTTTTTGAAGCCATACAATAGCTGTGGTTGACAAAGAGACCAGAAATCATTTCTGTCACTGATAATATTCTGTGAGCTGTTAACCCGAGAACAGCTGCAACTGAAGTCATTTAGATCAGTCAATTCATGAACTAATCATTCTGAGTGAGTTTCTAAACAGGATCAACCAATTGGTTAAAATGATCTGACTCAAAAGAAGATTTGTTCACAAATCGTTCGAACACACCAAGGAGAGCTAGATATAAGCCATGTGGACCACTTCAATGCTATTTTTGTTGTGCTTTTTTGCATTATTTTATTCACTGTAATTGCATGTAAAAGATCTTTGTGTTTTACAGAAGAAAGTCATGCAGGTTTAGACTTTTTACTGAAAAAGTGTATAAAAAACATTTTGCAGCACAACTGTTTTCAATATTTATATAATAAGAAATGTTTCTTGAGTAGCAAATTAGCATATATGAATGACTTCTGAAGGATCATGTGACACAGAAGAATAGTAATGATGCTGAAAGTTCAGCTTTGCCATCGCAGGAATACATTACATTTAAAAATATCAATAATTATAAAGCTTATTTTTAAAATATATAAAAAATATATATAGAATTTTAAATTGTAATAATAGTTCACAATATTACTGTTTTTACTGTATTTTTGATCAAATAAATACAGCCTTGATAAGCATATACTGTAAGAGACTTCTGCAGACCTCAAAGTTTTGAGCAGTAGTTTGTATTGAACACAAACCCACACACACCTTGTTTCTCTTATTTTTCTCTCCATTTTGATGTTTCATGTAGATTATAGCTTATATGTGCATATAACATGCTAGCGTTGTGCTCTTGTCATCTGATCTGTCATGCTGGCTCAACACTTTAGCCCATGTAGATAAGACTCATATCTATGATCCACAGACCGTTTCAGCAGCCAACAAATGATCCTGAGGTTTTTTAACTTCACACAGATATCCAACCAGCATGTCTCGCATGCTAATCTTCTGCAGCAGTTTGAAATATCTGTATCATAAAAGTTTATGAAGAGGTCTTCAACCTTTTCACCCCATAGTCACACACAGAGAGAGAGAGTTGCATTTTAAAGCTGGCTCATGATAACTGTGTATATGGTCAAAAAAATTCATTTGGAGCAGCTATTTTCAGTGTGCGGACTTCACGCTTCTTTTTTTCGTTTATGTTACTTTGTTGTCCTGCACCTGAGCCCAATCTGGGTGTTTGGGATGTGCACACCAGTTTTGTATTTTTGATTCAACTGTGTATATGGTACCATATTAATGTATTTACATAGGCTACTCTGTTATTATGCTTACATTGCAAAGACATTCAAATAATCATTATTATCATATACGGTTCTGTACTTGAGCATTACATTTAGCTTAACTTTAGCTTCTTTACTTTAGCTTTGGTTAACGTTAATGTACAGATTTTTTGTTTCACACATATTTTCATTTTTTTATTTTCATGATTCAAAAAGTAAACCTTAATTGCCAGATGTGCCAAGAGAGGTAAAAAGCATGACTCAGCAAAGACCTTATGAATATTCATAATGCTTATTTATTTTGTGTTGACCCTCTGTCATTATATTATGATTTGAGAAATACATTTTATATATTTAAATACAGAAAAAAAAATGAAGATAAATAAAACGTCTCAGGTTACGACTGTAACCTATGTTCCCTGAGAACAGGGAACGAGACACTACGTCAGAATGACGCTATGGGGAACGCCTCAGGCGTGACAGGTGTCTGAAATAAATATCAACTCACGTCAATTATGTTGACCGGCGACAGCCCGTGAATCATCAGCTTGATTGATTAACGCGCAACCTGGATGTATAAAGGGAAGCCTTGCATACATGACAACATCCTATCGTCTGAAGGGACTGTTGCAGGCAGGCCCCGAGGCATGGCAGGAAGACGTAGTGTCTCGTTCCCTGTTCTCAGGGAACATAGGTTACAGTCGTAACCTGAGACGTTCCCTTTCGAAAGGGAACTCTACACTACGTCAGAATGACGCTATGGGGAACGATATACCAACGCTACCATGCTGAGGGGAGTGCATGCCCAAAGGCAGTGACAACTGTCCGAACCAGTAATTCAGAAAACACTGGAACCACTCACCCTTAGGTCACATCGGGCTGTCAGTGACAGCACTCCCTACCGGTCATCACCCAAGCAAATGAACCAAGAAACCGCCAGAACATAGTTAATGGGGGGTATATCTGGGCCAGCTCAAAGGCTTAGGACCACAGCTTCCAAAAGAAGGGGTCCCTTCTAGGGAGTGTGGCTAGGGGGCCCAAGGGACTCCCAGCCAGTCACTATTCAGGGGAGCGTGCCACCTGAAATGCCACCAGGCAGGCCTGACCTGGTGTCACTACATAAGACACTAGAGTCTGGCCACTTCCTGTCTGTCTGAAGACAGAGCCTCTGGACACTTGCCTTAAGAAGGCATCCAACCCGAGGGACTGCAAAACAGGCAGTGAACCACTCAGCCCGGATCTCAGAGACGGGACATCCTGGAGAGTATGACTCAGCATAGTGCTTTACAACCCTTGCCAGCGAGGGGAGTCTCTCTACTCGATCCATGGATCTACCCAGTGTTTGTGTTTCAAAACACTGAGGAGGCCTGTGAGGGCCTAAAGGGAGCTACCTCCAGGAAGGCCTGGTAGGACCTCTAACCTGGCGACCACAACATGGGGGAGCTTGTATTCAACCACAATATGTGGGAGCTTACCTTCAGGAAGGCCGGTGAGGCCTCTGACCTGGCAACCACAACATGTGGGAGCTCATATCAGGAAGGCCGGTGAGGCTTCTAACCTGGCGACCATAGCATGTGGGAGCTCCTATCAGGAAGGCCGGTGAGGCCTATAACCTGGCGACCACAACATGTGGGAGCTCGTATCAGGAAGGCCGGTGAGGCCTCTAACCTGGTGACCACAGCATGTGGGAGCTCCTATCAGGAAGGCCAGTGAGGCCTCTAACCTGGCGACCACATCATGTGGGAGCTCATATCAGGAAGGCCGGTGAGGCCTCTAACCTGGCGACCACAGGATGTGGGAGCTCACTTTCAGAAAGGGAATAAAGCGTACAGCGCACAACCCTTACCATAAAAAATGGAAATAGAAAGTACATGAAAGAAAGTGCATGTACTTAGCCATTCTGAACCCAAGAAGGCCTGATGAGGCCTCTAACCTGGCGACCACAGCATGTGGGAGCTCATACTCGGGAAGGCCGGTGAGGCCTGTAACACGGTGACCACAGTGTGTGGGAGCTCATCAGAATGTGGAAGTTAGCTAGAGAAAAACATCTGTCGTAATAAAGTGACGACAGGAAGTAAGACCAGGGTCTGAGCCACATAGGAAGGGACAGAAGCGATACGCGCATGACCCTTACCATAGAAAATGGATTTAGAAAATACACAAGACATAAGTCGTGTGACTTACCATAAGCATGGTTTAAAAAAGGTACGGAACGTATGTACCAAAAAGGAATGAAGTAAAGGTTTGCTCGTACTTCATCACTCTAAAAACACAGTATGTGTGAGCCCACATTCGGAAAGGCCGGATGAGGCCTGTAACCTGACATGTAAAAGCTCAAACCCAGGAAGGCCTGGTGAGGCCTGTAACCAGGGAACCACCGTACGTGGGAACCTATAATCAGGAAAGCCAGAAGAAGCCTGCAACCTGATAGACACAATACGTGGGAGTTCTCATTCAGGAAGGCCTGGTGAGGCCTGCCACCTGACATGAAAGAACTCATAACCAGGAAGGCCGCAGAGGCCTAAAGCCTGGTGACCACTAATTGTGGAAGGTTAAAACTCAGGAAGGCCGGTGAGGCCTGTGACCTAACGACCACCGCACGTGGGAGCTCAAATTCAAGAAGGCCTGGTGAGGCCTATAACTTGATAATCACAGTAAGTGGAAGCTCACAGCATGTAGGAGCTCACATTCAGGAAGGCCGGCGAGGCCTGTAACCGGACATGTGAAGGCTCCTAACCAAGAAGGCCTGGTGAGGCCTATAACCTGGCGACTACAGTATGTGGGAGCTCATATACAACCACAGTATGTGGGAGCTCATACTCAGGAAGGCCTGGTGAGGCCTCTGACCTGATAACCACAGAATGTGGGAGCTCATAACCAGGAAGGCCAGATGAGGCCTGTAACCTGATGACCACAGTATGTAGGAGCTCACATTCAGGAAGGCCGGTGAGGCCTGTAACCTGACATGTGGAGGCTCGTAACCAGGAAGGCCTGGTGAGGCCTATAACCTGGCAACTACAGTATGTGGGAGCTCATATTCAACCACAGTATGTGGGAGCTCATACTCAGGAAGGCCTAGTGAGGCCTGTGACCTGACAACCACAGCATGTGGGAGCTCATATTCAACCAAAATATGTGGAAGCTCTCATTCAGGAAGGCCTGGTGAGGCCTCTGACCTGATAACCATAGAATGTGGAGGCTCATATTCAAGAAGGCCTGGTGAGGCCTAAAACTTGATAACCACAGAATGTGGGAGCTCATATTCAACCACAGTATGTGAGAGCTATACTCAGGAAGGCCTAGTGAGGCCTATGACCTGATAACCACAGTATGTGGGAGCTCATATTCAAGAAGGCCTGGTGAGGCCTAAAACTTGATAACCACAGAATGTGGGAGCTCATATTCAACCACAGTATGTGGGAGCTCATAATCAAGAAGGCCTGGTAAGGCCTATAACTTGATAACCACAGTAAGTGGAAGCTCACAGTATGTAGGAGCTCACATTCAGGAAGGCCCGCGAGGCCCGAAACCTGACATGTGAAAAACTCCTAACCAAGAAGGCCTGGTGAGGCCTATAACCTGGCGACTACAGTATGTGGGAGCTCATAACCAGGAAGGCCGGATGAGGCCTGTAACCTGATGACCACAGTATGTGGGAGCTCATAACCAGGAAGGCCTGGCGAGGCCTGTAACGTGGCGACCACCGTGTATGGGAGCTCATATTCAGGAAGGCCTAGTAAGGCCTGTAACCTGATATCCCAGTATGTGGGAGCTCATAACCAGGAAGGCCGGATGAGGCCTGTAACCTGGCGACCACAGTATGTGGGAGCTCATAACCAGGAAGGCCTGATGAGGCCTGTAACCTGATTACCACAGTATGTGGGAGCTCACATTCAGGAAGGCCGGTGAGGCCTGTAACCTGACATGTGGAAGCTCATAACCAGGAAGGCCTGGTGAGGCCTATAACCTGGCAACTACAGTATGTGGGAGCTCATTTTCAAGAAGGCCTGGTGAGGCCTCTGACCTGATAACCACAGAATGTGGGAGCTCATATTCAGGAAGGCCTGGTGAGGCCTCTGACCTGATAACCACAGTATGTGGGAGCTCATATTCAACCACAGTATGTGGGAGCTCATATTCAGGAAGGCCTGGTGAGGCCTATGACCTGATAACCACAGTATGTGGGAGCTCATATTCAAGAAGGCTTGGTGAAGCCTATAACTTGATAACCACAGAATGTGGGAGCTCATATCACAGTATGTGGGAGCTCATATTCAAGAAGGCCTGGTGAGGCCTATAACTTGATAACCACAGAATGTGGGAGCTCATATTCAACCACAGTATGTGGGAGCTCATTTTCAGGAAGGCCTAGTGAGGCCTATGACCTGATAACCACATTATATGGGAGCTATATTCAAGAAGGCCTGGTGAGGCCTATAACTTGATAACCACAGAATGTGGGAGCTCATATTCAACCACAGTATGTGGGAGCTCATTTTCAGGAAGGCCTAGTGAGGCCTATGACCTGATAACCACATTATATGGGAGCTATATTCAAGAAGGCCTGGAGCGGCCTATAACTTGATAACCACAGTATGTGGGAGCTCATATTCAGGAAGGCCTAGTGAGGCCTATGACCTGATAACCATAATATGTGGGAGCTCATTTAACCATAGTATGTGGAAGCTCATATTCAGGAAGGCCTAGTGAGGCCTATAACCTGATAACCACATTACTCCTTGACAGTCAATTCCTGGGAGCTCACCTCAGGGAGGCCCAAGCACTGTCCGGTTGCAAAATGGGGACTGTCTGGTCAAGGAGGCCTGTTAAGACCTACTACCTGACCATCGAAAAAATCTTTAGATTTACTCCCATAACATTTTGCCCCAGACTCTAAAACAGGAGATGTGGTCTGAAAAGAAACAGAAATATGTTAATTTCACATTTTACAAAAAGACCAGAATTACACCTGCTCTTTTTGTTCACTGCTCATTTTTCAATTAAAATGCAGCCAAAAACACTGGATAACGCGATCTGGATGATAGGCTGAATTACTAAATATCTAACTTCTTAAAAGTCAGATAATATTCCATCATTTTAATTCATAGAATTAAATGCAGCCATACTCACCAGACAATACTGTTTTAACATTTATACGTTCTCGTAATCTACACACTGCCTCGGCAAGCGCGAGAAAAGAGCCGTTAAAAAATATTTGGCTTTCATCCCTCGAGAAGAAAGTCAACAGGTGCGAGGTTGAAACATCCGACAGCGCACGGATTTTTTCTTTCTCACGCGCGCCGAGATATTTCTTAATGAACACTGCCAGCACCCTTAGGAACTGACTGTGAACGCCTCGTACCCAAACAGTATTGTTTCACAGATCGCACGCACCACAGCTCAGATGCTGAACCCTCCTCCCTCGAGAAAAGGATCCGCGAAAGCGGAGCATTTTTAAATAAAAAACGCTCACAGTTTGCACAAGAGGCTCTCTCGAGAGCCTCCCGCGCGCTTCAGCGATATTCTCAATACAGACAAACAGTCCCTGAAGACGAAAAGATGGTGTCATGTATGCAAGGCTTCCCTTTATACATCCAGGTTGCGCGTTAATCAATCAAGCTGATGATTCACGGGCTGTCGCCGGTCAACATAATTGACGTGAGTTGATATTTATTTCAGACACCTGTCACGCCTGAGGCGTTCCCCATAGCGTCATTCTGACGTAGTGTAGAGTTCCCTTTCGAAAGGGAACCTAATTTAAAATAACTGATTATTTACAGCTAAAAGCAAAGTTGAGCAAAGGCTCACAGCTAAACAAATAAACATTCAACACTTATAAATGAATTATTTTGTGATTATCAACATTTTATAATAATAAGTACATTTAATTAAATTAAATATTTAAACAAAACACTAGGGCAACAGTGCATTGATGATAGTCAGGTATTAATTGCAGATGAGCTGCTGTTTTTTAATCCAGATGTGCCCATGTGTTGCCAAGCCAATGTTCCTTTTTGATGATCACAAACAAGCTCAGACAAGCCATTTCAAATCAGCCAGACATAAACCTGCCAACATAAGCTGGACTAATTGTTAGCACTCAATTTTCAGAACCAGTTTATGTCTATGGAGCACAAATTGTGATGGTTCAGAAGGAAGACAGACCCAGAAACAGCAGGGAAGCATAACAATAAAACAGGTTCAGAGTGCTATTGATTCCTTTTACATCCCATTTAAAGAGTGCACTGTATACTTCAAAGAAGAAAAAGAGTGTTGTTGAACTGCTTAAATACCGATTTTGTGATCCAAGACTTTTCAGCCTTTAGATCAAATGTATAATCACAAATGCTTTGATTAATTACAGGAATCATTCAGCAATGCTACTGTAATGCAGTTTTATTGCACAAAATTGAAAGAACAGTCTACAGATGTAATGATTTTTATGACATTATATGATATAAAATATAATATTCTGAAATAACATTCTTATTTTGAGGAGCAATTTCTAATTCTGGCAAACGAAAAGGTGACAGCAAAACCATATGCTGAGAGGTAGAATTTGGGGACATATCGACAGGCAAGATTATCCTGTAAAGAAGACAATGTCAGCCAAATGAGCTTATGAAGCCGACTCCCTTTCGTGTCCTTGTGGAATGGATCGCAGTATGTGTGATGCAATGCGATGTGCGGTAACACAATAGCTTTCTATGGCCAGGAATTTGCTTGGCCTGTCGTTGGAAGCTTTCACCGTTATGAGTGTACTTTAGATGCTAAGATCAATACCATCAGCTCTAGGCATCTGTCTAAAACACATCGTCCTATTCCTCCTGAAATGACTTCTCTCTTTCTTCTCTTCGAAAGGCATGTACTGCAGAAATGCAGTGCATAAATATAGCACAAATATGTATGTAATAGCCTGAAAGGAGAGACTTATTTTGTGCAGTAGATATTTACCCTAATTTATAAGCTATTCACAGCTGAATGTACGGTATGCACACCACATTCATATGAGCTTTTTTGTATGTTGGCATTGGAATATACTCTCTAACATCTAATGATAGTATCTGACATCTTTAGATGGTATCTAATATACGTCCATTGTACGTCCATTTATTCATTCACTATGTAATTATATGTGCATGTGTGATAAATGTTTGTGGTTTGATAAGACTGTCATTATGGCATAGTCCACCACCATGTTGTTCCAAACCTGTATGACTTTCTTTTTTATGGAACACAAAGAACACAACAAAGAATGTTGGTAACTAAACCGTTTTGTTTCCCATTGACCATTGTATTTTTTGTTCATATTATAATAGAAGTCAATAGGAACCGAAACATTTTGGTTACCAGCATTCTTCAAAATGTCATAGGTTTGGAATGACATGAGGGTGATTTCTTTGGGGGGTCTATCTCTTTAATGAATTCACACATATTGATCCACTTATGTTTAGGGGAGAAAGAATTGTAGAAAAATTATTGTGATTATTTCATTTTGTGAGGAATTTCTAACAAAAATGTCGAACAAATCTCAAAAGTATTACATTATTGCTTAATGTTAACATGATTGACAGACCATAAGTGCATTGATGAATGACAATTTGAATTATTTAAAATAATAGCATTTCAATGTTTGCTTTGAAAACATTATTCATGGCAGGTTAAATTCTCATTATAAGTCTATTAATGGACAATTTGGGCACACATATATAGCATTTCCATACCAAGAGATATGTAAAAGAGAGAAAATACAAAACATGTCACAATTGCCCCCGGTCTCCCCTACAATATTTTAATGAGAGTAGATCCGCACACAAGCGAAAGCACAGGGAAACATTATAGCACTTATATAGAGCTGGAGAAGACGGCATCCTACTGCTTGGCTTTATATAGCACTGCAAACACCCAGAGAGTCTGAGCGAGAGGATCAAAGAGGAAGAGAAAACATGCTGATTTATTAAAATACCTTCTGCCTCAACACAGGCCCTCACAACATTGTCTTAAAAAGGCCAGAAGGGAAAGGATGGATGGACTGAGAGAGAAAAGAATGGAGGATTACGAGGAATGGAAGGAGGATAGTCATTGTGGCCTTTGCTGAACATTTACAGTCATTTCGAAACCAGAGGAGTGGATCCTCTGTTTGCTGTTATAATAGCTTCCAGTTTTCTGGGAAGGCTTCACACTTAATGATGGAACGTGAATGCAGGAAATTGCTCCTATTCAGCTGCAGTCGCGTGGTGAGGTCTCATTCGCATCGTAATTCATCCCAAATATGTTCAGTGGGGTTCAGGTCTGTCTGTCAGACTCAGTGATTTTATGCACCAGTTAGTAGTAAATAGCCAACTCAGATTATATAAAAAGGCGGTGTCGTATTTTTTGGCAATTTGTGAAAATATTTAATCTGGGAGGTCATCTTTTGCCATTTACACTACAGTTCAATCGTTTGGGGTCAGTAAGATAGTTTATACTTAAGTCATTAAGTATTCTGATTTCTGAATATTCTGATATTTTGAGTTCTGAATATACTAGTCACAACACCACGATGTGTGCGCAGCGTAGCAAAAAGACAGACGAAGCTAGAAGAAGATTAATTGCCTATTAATCCAAATAGGCAATAATCCAATACAGGGCAGAGATACACATCTAACGTGAACGAGCCCGAACAGAGAATGAATGTGAGGGTACAACTTAAGTAGGAGCACAATCAAGAATAATGAATTAAACACAGCTGAAACCAATATAAACAAATGAGAAGCGGGAAAACTGAACAAAGAAAGACACCTGACTAATGAAAACAAACAGAAACTCCATGAAAACCAAAACTAACTGAATATAACGTGACAACTAGATTCATTTTGAAATTTGCACATGTATTGAGTGATTTTTTAAATTTTACTCATAACCTAGGCTATATGTTTTTGGATTTGTTAAATATGTTGTTGAATATGTTTGTTTGAAAATATGTGTTAATGAAACATGTGTTATCATTTCAAATTTTTTGACAAATCAGGGATCGCCCACTTTTGGGCCCACATTTGCCTGGAGTGAATGATCTCAAAATGCTTATTGGAATATATTATACCCTTCAAATAACACATTAAATAAACTGAATCGTAGCTGGACCTTAACGTTAACAAACGTAATTAAGAAAAGAAAAGGAAAAAATTCTAAATTACATGTTTAACAAGAAGTGTCCCATTTACCTGAATTCACCCTATCATTGATTACTATTGAGTGTTGCCTTCTTGAGCATCAATAACAGTTTTTACCCTTTTGTGATAGTTAAAATATGCAAATTATGCTGCTTCTTCATGAAAAAATCTTTATAGCTTTATTTGTTTTGCATTTTTTTAACGATAAACATCCTAAATAATGTGGCAATATATATATATATATATATATATATATATATATATATATACACTCACCTAAAGGATTATTAGGAACACCATACTAATACTGTGTTTGACCCCCTTTCGCCTTCAGAACTGCCTTAATTCTACGTGGCATTGATTCAACAAGTGCTGAAAGCATTCTTTAGAAATGTTGGCCCATATTGATAGGATAGCATCTTGCAGTTGATGGAGATTTGTGGGATGCACATCCAGGGCACGAAGCTCCCGTTCCACCACATCCCAAAGATGCTCTATTGGGTTGAGATCTGGTGACTGTGGGGGCCATTTTAGTACAGTGAACTCATTGTCATGTTCAAGAAACCAATTTGAAATGATTCGAGCTTTGTGACATGGTGCATTATCCTGCTGGAAGTAGCGATCAGAGGATGGGTACATGGTGGTCATAAAGGTATGGACATGGTCAGAAACAATGCTCAGGTAGGCCGTGGAATTTAAACGATGCCCAATTGGCACTAAGGGGCCTAAAGTGTGCCAAGAAAACATCCCCCACACCATTACACCACCACCACCAGCCTGCACAGTGGTAACAAGGCATGATGGATCCATGTTCTCATTCTGTTTACGCCAAATTCTGACTCTACCATCTGAATGTCTCAACAGAAATCGAGACTCATCAGACCAGGCAACATTTTTCCAGTCTTCAACTGTCCAATTTTGGTGAGCTCGTGCAAATTGTAGCCTCTTTTTCCTATTTGTAGTGGAGATGAGTGGTACCCGGTGGGGTCTTCTGCTGTTGTAGCCCATCCGCCTCAAGGTTGTGCGTGTTGTGACTTCACAAATGCTTTGCTGCATACCTCGGTTGTAACGAGTGGTTATTTCAGTCAAAGTTGCTCTTCTATCAGCTTGAATCAGTCGGCCCATTCTCCTCTGACCTCTAGCATCAACAAGGCATTTTCGCCCACAGGACTGCCGCATACTGGATGTTTGAAATGGTTGTGCGTGAAAATCCCAGTAACTAAGCAGATTGTGAAATACTCAGACCGGCCCGTCTGGCACCAACAACCATGCCACGCTCAAAATTGCTTAAATCACCTTTCTTTCCCATTCTGACATTCAGTTTGGAGTTCAGGAGATTGTCTTGACCAGGACCACACCCCTAAATGCATTGAAGCAACTGCCATGTTATTGGTTGATTAGGTAATTGCATTAATGAGAAATTGAACAGGTGTTCCTAATAATCCTTTAGGTGAGTGTATATATATATATATATATATATACATGTTATAGTTATATAAAACTTATCATATTCATTAATATAGCCTAAAGACAAACAAGCACACAACTCACCAAATCATTCATCTCACTCTTTCATGGTCTTTTTTTAAAGACGAGCAATAAAAGAAGGAAAACTGAGCAGAAAAGAGATGCTGCATTTAGATAGAGACAGAGAGATTTAGAGGGATGTGCAGGTGGACATGTGCACAGAGGAGAGCAGAGGAGAAAGAGAGTTTATGGTGTGTGATTAGAGTCTTCATTGATCTGTGCCGTAGAAACATCATTCCTGTCCACTGAACACAACAAGAACAAGCCAATAAGAGGCAGGGAGACAGAGACAGAGAGAACGGGATGGATGAATAGTTAGAGAGAGAGACAGAGGAGATTTATTATGCTGACCCTGAGAAAGGAGAAAACAACAAGACGGGAGAAGTGAAAACTACATCCATGCAGAAGACAGAATAGCAAAGGGGAATATGAAAGAGAATATTTGACTTGCTTGTTAGAACTAAGTATACAGTCATTTTATATACTATCTAGTAAAGATTACAAATGTGTCACATTCTGTGTTGATTCACATTTGGTAGTGAAGATTAACCTACAAATATATGGGCCCTGTATGTAGCTAATAGACTGAAGTAGGGAAAACGGCTTTTACTTGATTTGATGGATAAAGCCATCCTGCTGGATTGATCTGTAGGTGCTATTAGTCAATTGAAGTAAGCATGCGACAAGAGTTTTATAAGCAGGTGATGGGTGTTTGTCTGTCACTCTCACAAATAAAGAAGATTTGAGTCAGTGCTTTTCTGCTGTCCTGCCAAAATTAATAATAAATAAAATAAATGCTAGCTATTTAGCTACCTAAAGTAAGCAAAAACATGTGTTAAATATGAGGAACAGAACATATACCCTAAATGTAACAGTTTACAAATGATTGACAGCTTTTACAAAAGAATGAGCATTATTGGGAATTATCAGACCAATTATGCTTTCAAGGCCCCCGCCATTTGTAGCTACACAGTCTATTTTGAAACAAAATTATTATAAAAGAATACAAATTATTAACAAATTATTAACCAATTTAAAAGAATATACATTATTAACAAAAATTACGTGTAAACAGTTTTTAGTGTTTTTTGTTGGAGGGATTGAAACTGCAGTATATTAAAATATTATTATTTTTTAATAATTTGTATTGCCTAATCATAATAAAATATATCACCATAAATATTTTGATAATTTGCGTTATCAAAATATCAACAATTTTTCAATAAATAATACATTTCATTTAAAAATAAATAAATTGCTTGATCTTGCTTAGCATCATTTACACTGTGGCTTCCACACAAAGTAACATTAATTTTGTTATAACAGATTTCTGTTCATATACAGTAGCTGTTCTCGAGAGAGAGGAGGTTTTCTGTGTTTTGCAGCTGTGACTTTGGTTTAAACAAAACTACACAACAGATGCCACATCCAAAAATGGGAAACTTTTTGAAATGTGGGATGTGTATTGATCTACTGTATATATATATATATATATCTTACAGGCAGTGATGGGGCAGATACAGAAGAAAGACTGGTGGAGCATCTTCTTAATCCAGCCCACTACAACAAACTGATCCGACCAGCGACTAATGGTTCAGAACTCGTGACCGTGCAGCTGATGGTCTCGCTGGCCCAGCTCATCAGTGTGGTCAGTGTCTACTTTTGTTCTTTCATATTTAAATACAGTTTACATATTAATAAAGGTTTCACTAAACTGTTTTGACTCTAGCTTTGTATAAATAAATACTGTGCCTCTTTTGTTTTTTGTTTGTGCTTACAAATTGTACAGTAAATCACTTAATCATGACACTAGTTGTCACCTTCAAAAGAGTTAGCAGTGACTGAGACGGAGCATTTAACAAAAGCCTCTTGTCTATTCAAAATTACTTGTATTTTCAGATTTGGTCAGTTTTCAATGTGGTACTTTGCCTCTTAGTTCAGTAAGCCCACTTAGGTCTAAAATGGAGCGGTGACATAATGCAGTTAAGCTCTGAGGCCTCAGGATTAGCATGTTTTTGTTTTTTTTATGTTGTAAGTATGCTGTAGGAAGCGAGTATGGACAACAGGAAATAGCCATCTCGGTTCCCACAGGTGCAGCAAATTACCCATGCTTTCTGACCACTCATTATTGCTAACCGCTCAGCTGTCAGCCAATTACATGCTTCCTTCATGCTTGTAATGCACTGTAAATCAGCAGCTCACTTACCTGGGCTGAAAGCTGGAGAAAAGCAGTGTCATTCCTGTGGAATTTATCTTTGGAGCGGCCGGCAAGGGCTTCTTAATGTCCTTGATCCATAAAAGAACCATTATGCTGAAGAATGTAGCCTTTGATCAATAAAAACAGAATTCAAACCAGCAAACTTATTGTATTACATGGTATTATACTATATTTTATTATATTTAAAAAAATATATTTAATACATTTTAATGAATTCAGGAACATAAATGAATCATAATTCATTTTAAGTGCCCCTATTATGCTATTTTAATGTTCCTAAACTTGTTTTGGAGGTCGCCTACAATAGATTCACATGTATCCAAGGTAAAAAAAAAAAACACTTTCATTTTCTCTTAATGTACATTGCAGCATCACCTATTTTTTCACAGTGCCTGAAACGGTTCAATACAGGTTTCAGTCTCTCTGAACCCCTTCTTTACGAGAGCTTACCCTGCTCTGATTGGTCAGATATCCCAGTCTGTTATGATTGGCCTACTGCTTACAGCATGTGTAGGAAACGAAAGGGCCATTACATATCTGAATTTCAGCTCCAGAGGCTGATTAGTACTTGATACACAGTGATACGAACAGTAAAGATGACGTAGGTTTTACCGTATCAATTTGATTCTGAGTCCTCATCCTTTGGAAGTGCATGCAAAGTGGATTTGTTCTCGCATCGCAGAAAACAGCATCTTCTCGACATGGTGATAAAAGGAACCAAACTCTTCCAGGCCTCAGCTGTAACTAACAAGGTTTGAAGGCAGGTCAAAATAAACGTTGTTCGTGGGCAGCCAATGAAGTCCATAGGCTGGCATTATGCAAATTTGCTACAAAGCTACCTAGGTTCATGTTGGAAGTAAGACTGAAATATAATTTCAGACAGTCCAGAATCGGTGCTTTCTTTTAGGGAGTTATTAACTCTATTTGTCATGCACTTTGATCTTTAAATCTTTGCAGACCTTTATTTTAACAACCAACTATATTACACACTACATGAAAGGTAATATCTGAAAAAGCATAATAGGGGCTTAAAAGACCACTGTATTTATCAAATTTTAATTAATTATGCAGTTTGTGTAAATTTTTACCTTCCTCTGTTTTTTTTCTACACAGCATGAGAGAGAACAGATCATGACCACCAATGTCTGGCTTACACAGGTCAGTCTATATTTGCATTATTTATGCTCCATTTTATTTTCCAGATGTAAAATGTTTTTACACCACACACACACACACATTTGTTTTTCTGTCATGATGATGTAGCTGTTCCATTGGTTTTTATTAAAAATTACATTTAAATACTTGTATTAAATTATTAATCTTTTTTAAGATTACGTTTAAGTGTGTATTCGCAATTAAATTAAATATCTCATATCAACATGCACCAATAACTATCATAAATGGTTCAAAAGCTACTACACTGTAAAAAGATTTTTCAAAGTTGAAAATAAAACAAAGTTTCAGGGTTATGCTCAGTGTTCTTGTTTTTTCATTCATGTGTCTGTGTTTCTTGTGTTTCCTTTTAGTTTATCTGTCTTAGTTACTAATGGGTTTCACCTGTGTCTGGTTTATTTGCCTTTGTTTGTCCCCTGTATATAAAGCCCTGTTTCATTTGTTCCCTGTTGGTTATTGTCTTTAGTAAGTATGTGGGTTATGCTGCTACTTCTCCTGGTTTTCTCTTATGTGATTCTCTGTGTGGATTTAAGACTTTATATTATAGAGTTTTGGACTGGACCAAACACAACGTGACAGAATAACCGACCCTCAGCTATGAGTAATACTATGGATTGTAGTGATGGTAGAAACAAAGCTTTTCATAGCTTCGAATTAACTGAACCAATTGCTTCGCAAAATGATTCACTGTTTCAAAGCGTTCAAAAGGCCACACGCTGGTGAACAAAAACTCAGGCCAAACATACATAAAAACACCTTTTACAAATACATTGCAAATGTTTTATTAAAAGTAAAATCTATCTAACTCATCTAATAAGATTAAATATCAAGTGTCTGTATAATATGTGGTCTTTTATCAATTTTCAGGGGCTGTTTTGTTTGTTCCATGGATGGCTCTGCTAAACAGGCCAATAAGAGACTATTAACTATTGTTATTCATTTTAATTATACTAATGTCTCATTAAAATGTCTAAAAATGTATAAAACTGATCAGAGATCAGGTAAAAACTATAGACAGTTGTTCAATGGTTCACCACTGGGGGGCGATCTCAGGCTCTGCATGATTCATCTGCATGGGTTCACAGAGATTGCCGCCCAGCGATGAACCATTGAAATGTCGAAACATTTCGAAACAGTTATGACGTAAAATAACCTTGTTTACTGAAAACACATGACTTTGGCAGTTTGATACACGCTCCAAACCACTGATTCCATACAAAAGGTTTCAAAGCTTCATGAAGCAGTGTTTCAAAAACACCCTTCACTAACAGATTGCCCTTCACAGAATGGGGAGGAGTATGCTGAAGAGATCTTAGATCTGTACCATGAGGCGCACTGGGACAACTCTCAAGGCTCTCAAGTACATCTTTTGGAGTGGGAAGGATGACATCATAGGCCAGATGCTGCTTGTGGAGGAGGACCATATTCCATTCGTTGACTTCATCAACTTCACCCTCCTGTGGGTGTCTGGATCCTCCTTCACACTGGGTGTCATCAGGGAAGGCATCAACTCCGACTTCCCAGAGCCCATATCCCTGCCTGTTCTAGGAAGCATCATCTTCCCAGGACCCAGTGATGAAGCCTGAGCCTGCCACGGAACCAGATGTCAAGCCATTGCCCGCCATGGACCACAAGCTTGAGCCACCTCCAGCCACGGAGCCAGAGCTAGCCACATCGTCTATCCCGGAGCCAGGTCCAGATGCCATATCCGTCCCTAGGCCGGAGCCCACTGGGCTCACTTGTCCCTAGGGCTCCACCCTGGTCTCTCATCGTTCTAGTTTCGCCACAGACTTCTTGGCCTCCGGCTGCACCTCAACCCGCCACCCCTTCGGTTCCACCGGGCTCCTCCTTCCCTCTGGCTCCACCTTGGTCCTCACTCCCTCCAGCATCGCCCTGTTCTGCCAGGCCCCTGTCTCCACCTCGGTTCTACTAGCCACTGTCTCCATCTTGGACTTCTTACCAAAGACTTTATTGTCTTTAATAAGTGTGTGGATTATGCTGCTACTTCTCCTGATTTTCTCTTTAAAGACTTTATACTATAGTACCTGCGTCAAGCGTCTTGGATTGGACCATACACAACATGACACAAAGATTTTTGGAGAACATTTTACAAAATTTTGCTTTTAATTCAATGTGTTACTTGCATTCTTTGTAATTATTTGGGAAATTTACTAGCAACGTTTTTCAGTGTAGTATATACAGAACTACTCATCAAAATCAGTTTGTACAGATACATTTCTCTCTTACACATATCTCTCTTTTTTCTATTTCGTTCTCCATCTTTCTGTCACTCCCTCTCTGAATCATTTGCTCATGGTCACTATGACTATAGATGTCAGTTGGCAGGAGTTATTGCCGCTGTCAGTACAGGTTACCCATAAAACTTTGCAACTGTGTGTGTCTTTTCTAGCTAGAGTGTGTGTATGCAATTGGTGTGTCAGAGTAAAGAATGTAATATAATTACATTAGTGGTCACTATCTGGTCAAAACCAAACAGGAAGTGTGTTAAATTACCATCATTAGACATTTAGCACTCTTTTTGTGTGTATTAAGATGGCTACCATTAGTTAGGCTATGCCTTTTGACAGCTCTCATTTGCAGTCTATTTAATCTGTCAGCATTTATGGCCTCGTGTCATTATTTCAAATTTTCTAATCTAGTTTATTAAGACATTTCTATTAGTAATGAAATGTGACAGATCATTAATACTCTATATACATACGCTATATATACTAATACACTGCTAATTAACCGAGAGCAGTGGTGTGTGTGACAGATGAACATGATCTTAACAGCATGTGAGGGTTGGTTACACGGCCTGTTCACAGGTCAACATGTGACGGGTTCATGACATAAGGAGAAATGTGTGTGGAAGAAGGCCATAGATTTATAGTGTATTTCACGTTTTTTGCTAGTAGGTGTTGTAACTACATTATCTGGCTACAAAACGCATTTTTCTCCATTGACAGCCATTCAAAAGTAGCTGTTTATTCTGCAATTGAAATGAATGGGAATGCTAACAGATTGCTTTTTTCCCAGGTCTCAAAGGCCTACTTGAGTCTATCATGGTTATTTATTTTCACTCTGTCCTCAGGAGTGGCAGGACTACCGACTAACATGGAACCCAGATGAGTTTGACGGCATGAAGAAGGTCCGTCTTCCCTCCAAACATATTTGGTTACCTGATGTTGTTCTTTACAACAAGTAAGTCTCAAAAATCATCTCATTTTTGGCTCTTGAGTATTTACTTATCTAGTCAGATTATTACTTTCTTTATCATATCTTATCCTTTCTTTTCATCACCCATTCGTTTCCTCTGTCAGTGGAGGGTAGATAACATCCCTGCTTATCAGTCTTCATCTCATTAGCAGTGATCCTGTGTCACATTATATGACCTCACTGTAAATAAAGCATGTTCTCCTCTCTCACTGTCATGTCACGTAGTGGAAGATATTTTAAATTCAGCCTAGTTCATACTAGCATCCTTCCTGTGTTTGTCTGTATGTATCATTAATAAACCGTGTGAGACACACCCACAAGCAGGCCCTAAACGCTAAGGTTTTCTTCAAGATACCTTTGAAGTAACAGGGTCAGGCAGTAAATATGAAAAACACTACATTAAAACTATAGCCACATGACTTATGACACTGTAATGCACTATTTACATGAAGCAATCTCTATCTACAAATTACATCAGTAATGCATAACCTAAAATGTATCCACCTAGAAAAGGACAATTTAGACAATTTTAAAACTCTATAATTAAACCTTCTTAAAGAAAAATAGTGTATATATATATATATATATATACAGTATATACACACTATTTTTGTCCAAACTTATGCACCCTGTATTTTAAGGAAGAACATTTATTTATTTACGATACATTACTCTTTCACAAAGAAAATTGGTGTCCTTAAAGGTTGGATTTTTCCTAATTTTTTTAATTAAGGCATTAAGTTTAAATTCCAAAAGATGATTTTTTATTCCTCTTTTTAGTCAACTTTAGCATGGGTGTCTAAACTTATGCATAGCACTGTATATATATATCCATTGTAAGTTTTACTGTTACCCTTTAAAAAGAAACGAGGCTCATTTATTTTACGTGATCAACATTATGACACATTTGCTGTTGATAGAGCTTCCTTTAAAGTATAAACCACCTCATAACCCCTCTATCTCCTTCCTCATCAGTGCTGACGGCATGTATGAGGTGTCTTTCTACTCCAATGCTGTCGTCTCCTATGATGGAAGTGTATTCTGGTTGCCACCAGCAATCTATAAGAGCGCCTGTAAAATTGAGGTGAAGCACTTCCCATTCGACCAGCAAAACTGCACTCTGAGCTTCCGCTCGTGGACCTACGACCGCACAGAAGTGGACCTGGTTCTGCGCGCGGATGTGGCTAGCATGGACGATTTCACGCCCAGCGGCGAGTGGGACATCATCGCATTGCCCGGCCGTCGAAACGAAAACCCCTTGGACCCAACCTACGTAGACATCACGTATGACTTCATCATCCGCCGCAAACCCCTCTTCTACACCATCAACCTCATCATTCCTTGCGTCCTCATCACATCACTGGCCATCCTAGTGTTCTACCTGCCATCAGACTGTGGGGAGAAGATGACGCTCTGTATCTCAGTGCTACTGGCCCTCACTGTGTTCCTGCTGCTGATCTCCAAAATCGTGCCACCCACGTCCCTCGATGTCCCTCTGGTCGGGAAGTATCTGATGTTCACCATGGTGCTGGTCACGTTCTCCATTGTTACGAGCGTGTGCGTGCTGAACGTGCATCACCGGTCACCCACTACACACACTATGCCTCCGTGGGTGAAGTTGGTGTTCCTCAACAAGTTGCCCACCCTGCTCTTCATGCAGCAGCCGCGAAACAGCAGCGAGCGACAGCGTCTGCGCCAACGCCGTCGTGCCAATGAACAGCAGGAAGGTGGGCGAGGGGGTCTGGCTGCCGGGCTCATGGCGGGACTGGGCCTGAGCGGCTCTTCATCAGGGAATAAAGAGAACAATGAGGCGTGCACATGCTATGTGAACCGAGCCTCAGTGAAACAGTTTGGGGCAGAGTTGGGTGGAGGGGGTGGCGGAGGGGGTTCGACAGATGGACTAAACGGGATAAGGGAAGGGGGGAGAGAGGCCAGGGAAGGAGGTTCGAATCCATTGCAGAGCTCTGCTCTACCTCGGGGGAAGCAGCAGCCCCCTACGGTCCTCACCCAGGCTCTGCTGGCCCAGGCCTGCCCAGGGTTCGAGGAGGCTGTAGATGGAGTCCGCTTCATCGCAAACCACATGAAGAGCGAGGACGACGACCGGAGTGTGAGTCATTCTCTTTCATAATCACATCTCTGAATGTGCGGATGAGTGGTTTCACATTAGCAACAACAGCATGCTATCATTCATAGTAGTCATAGTGTAATTAATTCTTCCTGTTCATTGTTGTACCTTAAATGATAGTAGTGGTACTGACAGAAATATGGTGACTGAGACTAGAAATATGAGATGAAAACATTTCCTCTTGTTCAAACAAATAACTTTGTTGCTAAGAAGCTAACATGTATTTGGCCTGCACAACTAATTGAATAATCATACAACCATGGCTGATGTGACAGATAACCGATAACCGTAATAATTATATTTAATGCCATACTGTACATTCTATCATCAATTACTCACCCACGTCATTTCAAACCCATTAGTCTTTCGTTCATCTTTATCTTTGAATATCTTCAACACAAATGAATATATTTTTTAATGAAACCTGAGAATTTTCTGTCCCTCCATAGAAAGTGCTTTTTTTCAAAGGCACGTTTATAAAAGCTACTTAAATGCCCTAATTAAACTAAGGCATAATCCTGGCTTAATCTAAGCCCTGACTGTGAAACCAGACCTATTTGTCAGAGTCATGCAGACAACATATATTACCTAAAAACTTTTTGAATTGGGCACATATCTGTAACACCAGTATTTGATCCCATTTCTTTTGAGCTTACTCCACAACTGGACCTGTATCTGATGAACCGTAAAAATGAAGAGATAACTGTGGTTGATACAAAAGTGCTAAGTTCATATAATAGAAGCTGAGCTGAACCAAGCCGCAGTTCCAGTCACTTTGCAGTCATTTCTATGTCAGTATTGACATTATTTTGCTGCAATTACAGCTAAAAGAAAGTTGGACATTATACAAAAACCTGTTAGGAGTGAGCAATAGATTATGCAGCCCTGACTCAAAACTTGGCATTCATTATGAGCTCAGTGAACGCTTACACACGTTCCTACAGATATGCTCAGATCAATATGCAGCTCCACACTTGTGGTTTAATAATCTCTGATGTGGAGGCTTTGACAGGCAAGTCCTGAAGCATTAAAAAAGAGATGTGGTCTTTAGCCAAAGCACAGCTACACATCAGCACTACACTCACTGTTGGCATTTAAATGGCTTACAGTCCCATTCTGTCAAACACCGTCTTAGTCTCAGCATTACTCACGTACGAGAGTAGCAATTGTGCTGGATGATACGAGAGGTGATTTTTTTCTTCTTTTATGACAAAGATGTGCATTTTAGAAGCCAAGTGATAAAAGCCAGTTGATCTATTTGTAGATAGTCTAGGTCGGAGGTGATCAGATATGAAAACATCTCATTAAGAAGATATATGAAAATAGATATATGAAAATTTATTAAAATAGATTTATTAAAAAGTTTTACCTGTAATGTATAAGATATAATGTGTAGGTGTGTGTGTATACACACAAGTAAATACAAATATAAAGATAATATTGATCATATTAAGATATTGTGTATAAAATACAATATATTTATTAATAATATAATATGTAATAAATGAACACTTCTTAATAGTTTTTACTTTTGTAATTTATTAATTATTGTCATTTTGAAAATATTTAATTAAAAATTACGATTACATTAATTCTATTTTATGGTTCATTCGATACATATTTATATTATTTATCTTTTATATGGGCCTCTTTCATAGCATGAAAACTGCTGAATAAGTGGATATATTATAGATTTATGGCTAGTGAGTTGTTTTCTTTATCTTTTCACATTATTTTGAAGATATTGTTTAGTTCGAACAGTTAGCAATATATTTTTATAACTCAGCAATATTTTTAAGTGGGCTTGAGCAGTTTCTCTTTAAGAGCAGGAATACAGTCAACATGAGGTAAAATTAACAACACTCAGTAATTCTGTCAATCATCTCGACCTGAACACAGTTTCATTCCCATGGTAACAAGGCGTCTCCATGCCAACTCCCTTGCAGCCTTTGCCGTGGTTACGGTTCAAGTCCCCTGTGTCTCACCTCATCAGAGCAGTGTGGCGGAATGAAGTCTCTGTTCACATTAACCTTTTCCTTCACCCTCTTCTCTCCTCCCTTCTCTCTCTATTTCTCACTCGCTCCCACACATTCGCATTCAATTTCCCATTTACCTCTCAATTTTTTTTAACCCCACCCTCACATTTTATATCTGACACATCTATGTCCTGTCTCTCTTTTACATTTGACATCTTCCTTGCTTTTTGACATTTTGCCTTTCTAAAGGGATATTTCACCTAAAAATTACAATTCTGTCATTATTCCCTCACTCTCCAGTCTTTCTAAAGTCATTTGCTGCTATCTTTTCCATGGAACTCAAAGGGGGAATTTTGAAGAGTCTTGCTGCCTTTTGCAATGTAATGAGTTCAAAGCTCCAAAAAAAAGAACACTTTTCTTCGCTGATTCATTCATTATTATTCATTCCTCTCTGCTGCAGCTCTCAAATCAAATATGGCATCTATGGCCCAGGTTTAACACTATGACGTATGGTCACAGTCTCACGTAACCAGACCTTTGAATAGACGTCATAAGGTCTGTCCATACTGCAGCAGATTCTGGTCAAGAACCACCTACTAAGGAAGAGCAGCTTGACTGACGTTTAGAGATCAATCACAATTATTGTTATTTAGGGATGGGGTTATGAAAATCATCATGGCTGCATCCGAAAACTTAAAAATGCTGCCTTCGGAGGACGCATTCCATAGTAGGAACAAGGCATCAATGCACGTCTGAATCCGATGTTAGCTTCACTTCCTGTCTCCTGAGATACCTTCATCTTATTGATTTTTAAAGGCGGCATTCGCTGCCTTCGAGATCCCACAATCCTGTGCTTTCTATAAGATACCTTCGTGCGCAAATGCTGCCTACAAAGTCATTGCCTGATAGGTCAGGCAACAAGTCACTGCCTAAGCTTTCGGACGCAGCCTATACCAGGGTTGGGCAAATAAATTTAATAGGTGATGGGAAATGGTGTGGGAAAAGGTCTGGGAAATGGTCCAAAAATTTATATGAAGGCCTATAAAATCTTCAAACTTTAAGACTCTCATCTCGTGCCAACATTCAGTTTTCATTCATCAGTTCTTTCATAGATTCAGTTCTTGTTAAAAATGACTAATTCGGTTCAAATGAATTGTTTTCCATTGCAATTCATCCTTACATTCAAATTCAGATTTCAATTCTACTTCCTGTTTGCTTCCTCAGTATAAATTCATGAATTAAATTGGAATTGTAAAAGCATTCTCTATTCGACGGATGTGAACAACAAAAAAATCATTTTTAGAGAACAGAGAAAAGGAGAGCATGATAAGATTGCAAAAAATTACAGTATTCAGTAAATAATGGAAGAATGTCACCCTTTTTCACCATTCTTTCTCTGACCTCAGTTTTACTTTAACACATGTAGGGTTCATTTCATATTATTTATATAATATTATAGTATTTGTTAATATTTTTAAATATATTTTGAGTTTTATTTTATTTTAAGGTTTATTAAATTTACAATTTATTCAATTAAAATTACATATACAATTTAAATGAATTTCAGTTTGTTGCCAAGGCAGCATTTCTAATTTTCACTGAAGCTAAGTTTTTCCAACTAATATTTGTATTTTATTTCAGCATTATTTTGATTGATGAAAACTATTAATAGGATTCATCACTATTAACTTTAATAGTTTTAGTTTTAGCTAAAAATAACAACACTGTTCTCTCAATCCATCCATCCTTCAACTCCTTTTTCATCTGCTGTTCTTTTTATCTCACAGGTGAGTGAGGACTGGAAGTACGTCGCCATGGTGATCGACCGTCTATTCCTCTGGATCTTTGTGTTTGTGTGTGTCTTTGGCACGATCGGAATGTTCCTTCAACCTCTGTTCCAAAACTACACAGCCAAAACTATCACCCACACACCTGGCTGACTAACCAGTCCACCAACCCTCGCCACACCAATGGAAGCTACCCACCATCAGTCGCGACAGGAGGGCGAAGGGAGGAGGGGGGGTCTGTCGAAGGGGAGGGCAAATGTCACTCTGGACTAACCTTAGGTTTATATGAAACTTTTTTGGAATATCATGCAGAGTGGGGATTTTGTCCAGGATTCTCATTCAGGCCTTTCGTCCAGTCCACCTTCCCCTCCTTTTAGGTGAAAAACCACACAAGCCAATCGGAGAGAAAGGAGACACCAGTTTACTTTGCTCAGCAGCCAATCAGCACTCTTTTCTGCAAATAGAAAGCCATCCACAGCCCACGAGCTCTGAAACAAGCAAGAGTCACATGACTTCCGTTTGTTACCTGTACATGCAAGCTAGCCAGACAGGGATGAACTTAAATGCCTGCTCTAACATCATTTCTATCAGATTTTCATAATTAAATCTGTCTTATTTATTTCTTACGGTCTAGAAGCCTGTCATGATCCATGTATTGCAAATACAACAACATTCTCATTTCTGTGCGAAAACGAGTATCTAGTCCTTCGAGAATGGGCTTCGATGCAGTATTGTATTATTATTGTGTGAATTGTATTACTACAACACACAACATTAAGAGGGAGGATGCCTGATGAGATAAGAGTGAGTGTGTTAATAGACAATGACTGTAGGATTGGTGGCTCTATGAAAACAGTTAAATTTGCCAAAAAAAAAAAAAAAAAAGCCCCACTAAGACTCTCTGTGACGTGGGAGAGGGTTCCCATCCATAAAAATGTTGTCCCAAGCCTTGTGAATTTTCAGTACAACACTGAACAGATGAGCGATGAGCTCAATGACTCCCTTTAGCTCCCAAATACTTTACTGAGGTCAGGACATAATAGTTAATACAGACAGACTAGTCTTAAAGAATCTGAGAGTTCAAAATTGAGACAATGAGAGACTAAACTGACATGAAAAGTTGTCATGATGAAATTCTGAGCAGTATGGCCTCCTTTATCTTCCTTTCATTCCCTTTCTCTCTTTCTGCTATCCTTCGCTTTTAGATATCCTGTTCCTATCAGTCCTCTCACACCACATTACTTGCGCCTTAGAAATACATAATAGCTTCTCATGAAAATATAAAGCCATTGATTATGACCATTTCCATATTCAAAAACACATTAAGTGTTAACTTAAGTTTGGAAAATACTTGATTTTAGGTGATTATTTACTGATTGTAAAATCAGCGATTTCAGCATAATTTGAATGCTTGTCATTCACAAATTCTATGCTTGTTTGTTCATTAAGTATTTTGGATTATTTGTTTATGCGTTCAGATATTAACAAGAGTATAGTACTCTCAGCTCCGTTTCACACATTTGATTTAAATATTAAGGTAAATTCAGGTAAAAAGAGATTATATAAAATCAGATTATATATCCTCATTACCATTCAAAGTTTGGGGTCTGTAACCCATCACGGTCACCAAGGCTGCATTTATGTATTTGATCCAAAATACGGTAGAACCGTAATATTGTTAAATATTATTACAATTTAAAATAACTTTTGCTCATGAAAACAAAGTGAAGCAATATGCTAGCATTGCTAGCTATTTCCTCTGCTAATTGAGCCTCCATATCCTTCTTCTTATTTGCATATCATATCTTGACCTTAATGAATTCGCGGGCCACTACCTGGCAGTTAAGACTTTAAGTGTGGATTTCTCTATCAGTTTCATCCATACGGTTCATTAAGCAGGAAATCTCCAAAACTCATCTCTCAGAAAGCAGATTATGCAAAAATGTTCACCCATGGATTACATTTTTTTCTCGACTGTATTTCCTGAGCGCTTCAAATGACCTCGCACTTATGCTATCCTTCTTTAGTCTTTCTCATTCCTCCTCTCATATTTCTCTCACCAGCACTGCTCTGCAAAAAAAGCCCTTTTTACAAACCACAAACCTGCATAGTACAGTTGCTCTATTACATTCTCTTATCCTGACCGTTAGCTTTTTAAAAAAAAAATGGTGAAAGTCAAGCTATAAATGCATTACTTTTGTCTTTGTTTGGGCTCTAAATGGCAGGAGCTTTCCAGTGACTCACCATCTCTGTGTGTTCACTGTGTGACATCAGCAACAGGACATAAAGTCAGTATTCACCACGCAGGGTCGTGTCTCTGTTCATTAAAGCATTCTGTCCATGAAAGAAGCAAATCGTCTTTCATAACCATAAGTGCTGAAATCTCTACTTCATCAGAGGAAAAATGTAATGAAGGGAAGAGACAAAGCATCCCCCTATATACATTATGCCATGTCACGATCAAGTCAGCCTATTCAATACTGCAATAACCTAGAACTGTGACATCACAATGGTTCTTGTGTCAAAACATCTGTGCGTTGGCCAATAGGAGTGCACCTTCTTATTCACACTGGCACTTAAACGCCGCCTCCTATCCTCACCTCCCTCCCTTGGCTAACTGATCACATTTATCCTGTCCAATAAAGATTAGAAATTCATCAGATCTTTGTGTTTGACAATTCTTGGCCTATTTACACAAATCACACTTGTGTTTCTCTGTTAGGGAAAGTTGAAAAGATTTGCACTGAATGCAATGCCAGTTCTGTTTAAATCCTCAAACAAGATGGTTGAGAGTACTTTTGGCTTTTGTGCTGTTCTGCTGCCCATGGACTTCTTCGCCAGTCTCTAAACTCACATCCGTTGGCATTGCCACCTCCTGACAACATAATAAATTCATGTCTTATTTCAAGTTGGCTGCGCATCCTCCTTTATGAAAGCTCCTCAAGCCAACTTTTCATGAGAGCAGCTTAGAGAAAGGAAATGCACATCCACATATTATATTAATGTGACCTTCAGTTTATGCTACATAAAACAGAACCTTGCTTTTGTATGTTCCAACATCCCTGGTGACAAAAATAGTGAATGCCTCATGTAGAATGCAAGAAGATATAATTTTATTGAATAATAAATGAGCATTATCATGTAGTCTTTCCTTAAATGAGTGAGCTACTGTCTACAGTATGTCTGCAAACACTAAGAATCAAGCTGCCCTTCTGGACAACCAGAGACCTTTTGTTAAGCTTTGATTCAATACTGCCCTCTAATGGACAAGACTCAACGCACTATCAGTGTTCATTCTTACTCGTTTTTTTTGTCATTTTTGTCTTTCGAATATCTATTAGTCAATATTTTATTATTTCATATTCATTAATTATTAGTAATTTTTTCTCAAAATAACATATAATTTGATTGGAATATCATATAAGAGAGATCTATATCTGTCTATCTGTCTGTCTGTCTATCTATCTATCTATCTATCTATCTATCTATCTATCTATCTATCTATCTATCTATCTATCTATCTATCTAATCTACAGACAAGTCGACAACATTGTCAAAACGATATCCATTCCCACCCCAGACAGCAACATAGGCCCAGATCCGGCCACATCTGGTACCTGTGGATTCAACGCGTACCAGATGTGGGCCGGATCTGGGCCAACACTATGTTGCTGGTCACTTTATAAAGAAACACTACTACACGCCTATAGACTGAAAACGTGATACACATGACGTCACCGTTTTCACAAATTCACGTTTTTACACTGAGACTATAACAGTATTGTTTTCAAAAACTTGTTCCATTTCAAAAGTTTCCATTTGCAAGGCCCCCAAAACACTGTTGTCGTGTAAATAAACAGCCAAAATGCATAAAAAGTTTTACCTTTTTGCAATGACTTTATAGGCATTTGCGCGAAACGGTATAATAATTGAGCAAAATAGAGCGAGCTTTGGTGATAACTAAGCAAATGTGTAATTACTGCAATAGTAATTTCTTGCTAGAAATGACATCAGAAGTGGAAAACGGTGGTCAAAAACGTATTTACACACAAACTGATCACTAACTGCAACTTTCAGATGCCATCTTGATTTTTTAGCTCAAATGTCACAGAATGGAAAGCACATGATTGTGGGATGTCAAAGACAGCGAAGGATACATCTATAAAAGCCACTTGAAGGCAAGGGTTAGCAAAAAAACAATACAATAAGATGAAATAATAAAACAATTAGGTATGCAGGGAAAGAGACCAGAGGCCGTTTTTTTTTAATGGATGTCAATGGAGAAGAGGCTTCACTATGCTGAATAAACTGCTTTTGTGGGGGAAAACGGCTTGGCTAATCTTCAACATGTTTACTCCTGAAGATTGATCTATTTTTCGAGTTTACTCCAAAAAATGTATTCAGTTTATGGCACTTCTCATTCCGCAAACTGACTGGCGCACAATTCTGAATAAAATTTAATGACGACAATACTGTAATGTGATTGGTTATCAAGCCACATGTGATCCAAGTTAGCCGTTACGCGTTCTGCGATGGTAGAGCCACTGACCCTCGTATCTCCCAATAATAAGACCATTTCTGCATCTATGCTGCCTTAAAAAATCTATAAAATGAAGGTATCTCAGGAGACAGAAAGTGAAGCTATTGGATTTGGACGTGCATTGATGTATGTAGTCTAGAGGAAGAAAGTCCACACAACTCTATTCACTGGTTCTCACGTCTATCGTGGTAGGTACTAGGTAATATTTGAAGGTGTAGAAGGTCTGAGAACTCAGTCTCCTGCTCCACATTTGAGAAACTTTCTAAGTTATTCATTTATGAATGTTTTAGACCTATTTTAGTGTGTTGTCACTGAAAAAGCGTGTTCAGTTAGAAGTTGTAATATTAGCCTGGGCAATCCCCTTGTAACTGACTATACATTTTAAATAATCATTCTTTAGATTTTTCTTCAAACCCATTTTTGTTTCATCCTCATATCATTGACGAATAAAAAAAAAAACTTTAAAAGATTAACATGTCCAATCTAGTGGTATACCATCACTGCTACATTCACAACTGAAAAAGTACACCTACCTCATTTATTTCTTTTAAATCTGCAGTTTATTGTAATATGGAGAGATTATTTTAAAATGAACAACTCCAATTGTTAAAAAAAAAAAATAAAATAAAGGAAGAATCACATATTCACATATTATTCAACAAAGACCATCTCACAATCTCATTTCTTATGCTTTTGTTTCTAATAGGGGTTGGAAACATGTTTCACCTTATTGAGCATTTTGTGAACCCAGGATTGCACTGAACGTGGATGACGAAATGATGTGGAACTTTTTTCAGTAAGCAAGATTCATACACGCAAATATTCCCTTTCTCCCCCCATTTCCCCCTCATCATCATTCACTGGTCATGTTGGCTTTTGTTCAGAGAAATTCAGCTCTACTCTTTCTTGTCACTCTTCTTTTCGTCCTTTTCGTGATACTCGAGGAAGAAGTCATTGCAGGCGACGGTGAGGGCGCCCACGAGGATGACGAACTCTGTGAAGTCCACCTCACCGTCATTGTTTGAATCCAGGTCTCCCATAACTTTATCTACTGCATCCTTATCCTGTGCATTCTGTGGAGCAAGAGAGATGCAGGTAAAGATTATTAGAAACATTTGACTTTCGCAAAGAAAACAAAACTCTCTCTCCTCACCCCAAGGTAGTTGCCCAGCTCCTGCGTTAGCATCTCTTTGAGTTCCTGCCTACTGAGAGTATATTTGTCGCCCTCATTCCCAGAGTACTTGTGGAACGTCTGGATCATCAGCTGCATGGCGTTCTCCAGAGTAGAGGCATTCTCTGAGTTTAGAGCGGACATTCTGGAGAAAAACATTTATAGATCACTGTATCAAGTGACTGTATTTAGACTTATGAAATGCACTCAACGATGCACAAAAGGTTTTCTTTAGGGGGAGTATTTCTGGCTCGTGTTAAATATTTAAAAGCACGAGGCAGGCTTATTTTCTTAGACCGCAACAGTAAAAACATTGCAAATGAAGCAGTAATATATTCTCGGCTTAAAACGCAATGACTTCCCCTTCCAGATCATCCTACAAGGGGCTTGACTTAACTACAGAAGGGAAATGTGACTCGCCAGATAAGAGTGAAATCCTAAACTGGAGAACACACTCCGAACCTGGGGAGGAAGTTACCCGGCCAAGTGTAATCCGAGCCAATCTCAGTGCCCACAACTCACTGCACACACACATAACACTTCCCTGGGTTTGAGCTGTGTCCTGTCCTGATGGATTAACTGATATATATATATTGGGTTGGGTTGTAAAAAATAACTTAAGAGGAGAAGTAAACCCTCCTCAGATACTTCTACAGAGATGAGTCACAAGCCATGCAAATCTTGAGGTGGGGAGCCTCAGAAAAGCCATTTTAAAACAGGCTTGTTTAATAGCTGATATTTACACCAAACTTTTATTTAGCACATGATTTTCTTTGTGCAAAAGACGCCAAGGTCTTTATTTACCAGTCTGGTCCAAAAACTCAAAAGGAGCATCAGGCAGCACAAAAGCCATCTAGGATAAAGCACTAAAATTCACAATTACAATCTGTTCTTCCATCCATCCTTTGCTTTCCCTTACCTTGCTGTTAGATGATTGCTGCTCTTCTGTTCCTTGATGAGAGATGAATGCTGGTGAAGACAGGAGGCGATGGCCAGCATCTTATATACCTACTTGGTCCTCCTCCCATTATACCTTACACTCCTCCCTCCCTCCTTCCATCCATCCTTCATTTATTTCTGCCTACCTATTTCCAACCTTTTGTTCTCTCTGTTTACACATTCACAGTGTTAAGGGAAAAATACAAAAACAGTGTTGCATAAAAGAGTAAATGTGATGTTGACACTCAGTGACATAATTGAAAGAGCGAACGTTTTCTGCTTTAGATGGTAACTTGAGCAATTGAAAACAAGTAAGATAGCCTACTCTGTTTTGTTTTGTTGATTTAATTTCCTACTTATATATTGGAACAACATGCAATTCATGTATATAAACATGCTCTGAAGACCTGGACTTTACTGAAAGAAAAGCTTTTAGGTAAATAGATATGTTTGATCCTAAAGGTTAGTTATATGTTCTGGTGCTTGTCACATTAAACTTTTAGAGACGTGATAGTTCAGCACCCCGAACTAAATCATTTACCTCCTGTAATTGATGACTGAGACACAAACATCGCTGTCCCAAAAAACAGTCAGCTCTAGAAATTCTACAGTATTTGCAGTTATGCTGTAAAATATGGTTTATACATTCTATATATAGAATCATTTATTTGAAATAAATTTTGCACTTAAGTATTTTAAGTATACATACATAAAATTCACATATGTTAGTATGTAAGTCTATAATTAGAATTACTGTAAAAGCAATTATATAACATGTTTAAATTTTTCTCCATTCTGTCAGTTGATTTCACCTTTTTCGCCTTTATCGCCTTTTTTCACCTTTGTTGCCATTGGCTTTTGGCTTGCTTGGCTGGGGACATTTAATTTAATATTCAACAATATTATTGATCTGCCTGCATTGACACCATTTTATGAGAACTGAACTGAGCTGGACGATGACATCACGGTTTTCTCCAGAGCGACTATATATATATAAATGAACTAAATTAATAACTTTTTTACAACAAAAATGAAACATCACTGAACTTACTTAAGCTGGACTGACGCTATTTTCTTCTGGAGACAAACTTTGTTGCATTATTTTCCTGTTATCTCTGTCAAGCTGCTTTGAAACAATATTGTAAAAAGCGCTATATAAATAAAAGTGACTTGACATGTTCATTATTAACATAATGGCATATATGCCATAAGATGAAATGGGGTGTGTGTGTGTGTGTGTGTTGAGTGAGCATCTGACTACATGTGGTCCTGTCACACCTGATACTGCTGCACAGGTGTTAATTCAAACAGTGTCCATACACATATGGCAGCCAACTGAAAACACACACACACATTAACATGCGGTTTACGTGGACCTTCCATTGGCGTAACGGGTTTTTATACTGTATACCTATCATGACAGAAATCTAAACACTGTTTAGTATGTTTTTGGTTTACGAGAACACAGGAACCATGTTTACATTGTAATACCCATGTCATTACACACATTTGTGTCTTCATAAAGCACAATTCCGCATATAAGAACAAACACACACACGAATGGGCAAATTTAAAGAAAACTAACACATTAAAACATGTATTCATGCTGTACCTAAACATGATGTTTAGCTTGTATTACATGTCTGAAAATGACTTAAATGACTATTTTGACATTTTTTCCATATTTTTATTGAAAGATTATACAAAACATTCCTCCAGTAATGTAACATGTTCAATTTTACCTCATCGTTCTTCCAAATAGACAAAGCTGAAGAGTAAATCTATAAATGCAGAATGGCTTCAATTCTTATGCCTTGTTTTTTTTTTTTTTTTTTTTCAAGCAAGCATTAAAAGCACTAATCATTGTGTTAAAACACAATTAAAGGTAGGGTAGGCAATTTCAGAAAGGCTAGCAAGCTAGCTTTGAAAGCATTAGATCCCACCCTCTCTTCAGAGTGTCTCCAAAGCCACATCTAATGCGTACAGCCAGAGCAGAGTCTGCGAAGCATCACGAGAGACGGCTTTAAATGACCTCATGTCTCAAAGCACAAAACATTACAATAATAATGAACATAAACAACTTAAATAGCTCTGACTTGTACCACCTGACTGCTGCAGATTCATTTTGGCATTGCCATCCCTTAAAAACGGTAGTTACGGCGTGAACGCAGAATAAGCTCGTTGTTTTGATGACGTGTGATGTCTATGCGATCAGGGTGTGTGGAGGTATGCAAAAACATACATTGACAAACAGGTATGACATCCTGTTATTGCATTTGTAATGAATACAATGATTGGACGAATATTTTTTGGTCCTGAGGCTTCCTCAGAAGATATATGTACAATGTACAAAGTATTTATTTATTTGATTATTTATCTATTTTTTTATTGCTAACAAAAAGTGTTTATGAAAAACATTGCCTACCCTACCTTTAAATTCTTTATGAGTCTTGAAATTAAAACCTGTTATATGGAATTTGGGCAAAAGCAAAGGAAAAAAAGCAGGAACTTGTACAACATATTTTTAGCACTTGTATTGGCCACAGGTCATTGTTTCATAATTTCATAATGTGAATACATGTAAACAGTATTATAATTTCAATGTAATATATTTGAAATGTAAAAGCCTTTCATATTATTGTAGTTTAATAGCAGATTGTATGGTGGATTAGAGAGAGACCGGGGCTAGTTGTTACACTGGGGGGGGTCACAAGGGCCCAGTCTCGGCAACTATGTGGTTTTGAGTCAAAAGTACAGTTAAACATTTGTTATGTATTTCATGTATTGTAATTTCACACAGTTTATTAATACACTGTGTTGGCCAAAACACATGTGCATATACAGACTTTTACAATTTAGTAAGTAAAAGGTGTGACAACTAGCCCTATTCTCCCTTATTTACCATTACGATTACTGGTGTTATACTCCAGCGTTACAAATTAGTGTCAGTGTAATCAACTGTCATCAGTGTTTTGGGGCTTCTTCTGGACCGCTGGCTGTGGTTTTCTGCTCACTCATTGAGTTCGCCAGGTAGCCCACCAGCGTCAGGTACTCCTGGAAACTGACTTTCCCATCTTGGTTGTCATCCAGTCCTTTCATCATATCCTTCACTGCTGAGGAACTGTCAGTGTCCTGAGAGAGACAGATAGAATGTGTGAATCCTCAACTATTAAGCATTACTCAAACAAGCTTAGCCCAGTCAGGAATGGACACGCGTAATGAGGCATAGTAGGGGCGGAGTTAGTGATTTGGCGGCCCTAAGCAAATTCCAGGTATGGGCCCCAACACCAACTGTGCTCTTTTACTTTTGTAACAATTATTTAGCAGTCGCTCTCTCACATAGTTTGTATGGGGTCTATGGGATTGTGTAGCTAAATTCAGTAAATAATTAGTCAGCCTGATGCTGTTAAAGCCATATTACTTGTATGTTTTTTTAGATCACAAAAGAAGAATGCCTATGAGCCTAATGTATATTATACTTTCTTTTCTGAGGTGAATATCTCTCTGAGGGAGTCAGACAGTTGTCACATGAACAAATAATGTAGAGTAAGCTATAGACCTTATGCGCCAGCGAAACGAGGGCGTCGCCATCTTTAGAATATTGTCTTTTAACTTCCGTTTTTGCAGTCGCTCTCTATATTTCTATGGCATTGCTGTCCAGGAGTAATTAGCTTTTGAAGTGGATTTACTTAATGTAAAGTTAACGAAAGTTATCATGAGGGCTGTAATGTTCAAAGCAGATGACTTAACAAATGTCAGTCGACCGGGAAGATTTTAAAACGAGCCGTTCATTAATAAACACGCAAAATCGCTGTGAAAATACAGACTGGAAGTCAAAAGACAACGAGCGCAGCTCTGAAAAGGGGCGGGGGCTATATCCCAGTTTAATAATTTAAAACTAAACATTTAATAGTTTTGTTATTTATAATAATTTTGTTATTTATAATTAATTCTTTAGCATTTACTTGGCCCTGTTCCAGAATCAAAACACTGAGGGTGCTTCTGAAATCAGTGAGGGTAGTCTAGTTTGACATATAGTTACGTCCACGTCTAGTTTTGACATTTATATGCGGATGTCATTCCTGATGCTTTTCAGCATGTACGTTGCTGTTGGTCCTCTTGGCAGCATGAAAAACAAGGCTTTTATTATCACTAAAAATCTCACAAAGTTCCATTATATCCATTACAATGAGAGGATTTGAGGGCACACACTCTTTTGACTTTTGTTTCGAGCGGTGAGTGGATTAACTTATACACCTCTGATTGGCAATTGCGTTCAAGAAATCCACTGATGTGTCTGTGAATGCACTGTGAAGATGATTACATTTTTTTATGAACATTTTTAACATAAAATCTTTAAGATGGACATGTTATGTGTCAACTAAATGGAGCAAAATGAGAGATTTGTTAAAAACATCTGGTCAAACATCAGGTCCTTACACTCAGGATGTTGCCCAGCTGACTCTGGACTAACTTCTGGAAGTTCTTTCCACCCAGACTCTCCTTTCCCCGTGCTGAAGACAGGTACTGCATAACAACTGTTTTAATGGCACCCTCCATATCTGTAACTGTACAAAAGAGAAGACAACATACGTAAATATACAGAACAGAACACAAACTGATTCACTTTTCATCCTCTGACAATATGTGGACCTCATGGGATAATTCCATGGGGTACTTGGAGATATTTTGATCTAGCTTTGTTATACCTACCCTGAAAAAAGGTAAGAGTGACATATTATCTTATATTATATATATTTTTCTAACCACTTGTTCTAATCAGGGTTGTAGGGATGCTGGAGCCTATCACCGTCTGCAGGCTGAAGGCAGGAATACACTTTTGTCAGATGGCCAGTTCATCACAACTAATATAATGTAGTAAAAATGTACATAAAAAAAAAATATATATATATATATATATTTCACTACTCTTTATAATTTCCTGCCATAAAAGCCATCTGATGTTCTTAAAAACGACGGCTTTTACTTGTTTCATTTACCCAGCAGGCACCTTGATATCAATTTGACGTCAAAAGTTAGTCAAGACTTGATCAAGATGCTGTATATCATTTTAAGGTCAGTTTGGAAGGCAATTTCTTCCAGTAGTAATTAGTCTCTTAGGAATTCATTTTGGTTCCATGAAGTACATGAGGTTTCTGTTTTAGGCCACATTTACGCAAGTTCAGTTAAAAAAGTTTAGTTAAAAATGGTGTTGTGTAAATGGCCCCTTAGTTTATATCTCCTAGTTTTACGTGTGTTAGTCATGGTTTCTAGGCATGTTCCCAGTTGTTTCCATATACTCATTTGTTAACTGATTAATCTTTCTTCACTGAGTGGCCGTTTACACTGTTTTCAACTAAAAATGGAAAACGTTTTATGCATTTTGGCCATTCATTTACACGACAATGTTTTGGGGGCCTGAAAATGCAAACTTTTGAAAGCGGCGACATCACACATATTAGTTTTTCTTTACAAAATGCTGGCCTTGCATGCATTATGCGGCATTTTAGTCATTTTCGCGGATAGGTGTGAACGGGGTTTGACAACTTTGTTGCCTGTACGCGAAAAACGCAAAGGAAAAACGTTTCTGTTTTTAGTACATCGTTGTTGTGTAAACGTACCCTGTGTGTATAATGAGACATCGTTTTCAGTTGTTTCTTTAGTTAGTAAGTGTTAGTAAGTGATGTTTTAGCAGCTGGGATTACAAAAAGGAAGGGCAGGTATTGGAAAATGACTGACCTGAGGAGAGGGATGATGTTAGAATAATTAAAGAGCATGAAGAAGGGAGGCGAGAGAAAGGAGCAGAGGAGGAGTGTGTAGAGCTGTAGAGTATACATACCAAGACAATGGAACCTGTGATCTTTAACGGACATTCAATCCACAGGCTCACATTACCATTGGGGTTGCCTGCTACATGTCTGTTACACTCTCTCTATCTCATCCAACAACAAAAATACACAAAAGCCCATACACACTCTTACAGGCCTTTCCTCTTGGATGAGTACCCCTTTAAACATTTCCTTAAAAACACACAAAGTGAAGCAATATACAGTGTATCCTACTGCATTTCATGTTCTTGTACTGTATAAGATCCCATCACATATTTGACACTAACAAATAATTAATGATCTAATTTGGGTTTCCATCCAGTGACATTTAGCTGGCTAGTCCATAACAGACACAAGGTACAGTAAAACACCAATGAAGGCCACAATCCCGCAAAATACACCAAATACAAAAAAAACATTTTTATGTTATGGACGATAATGGTATTGAATTTCTGTGCTAGTTTGTCTAATGAAAATAAAAGCCTAAAAATGAATCATTTTAAATTTACATGGTGTAAGGTTACACCATTATAACGTACAGTATGTAATTGGTATTCATTTTGAGACCTGCTAAAGATTACAATTTTATTAAATTATTAGTGTTTTTACAGACTAGCTTAGAGAGTGTGACAGCAAATGAAATCTAAATGTAAAAATGACAATGCACAATAAAAAATATATAGAAAAAAAACTAATTTTTGATAACCAATATTGTACCAATATTTCATGCATTCCTAGTTTTTTAGTAGGCAATAAATCTGATTTTTGAAGCCTGACTGAACAAGCCCTGCATTTTCCTTTGAGACAAGCTACAACGCTCACATGCACACACAAAATTAATGTGATTTTAATGTGGGTGTGACGTATGGGTAATTCTATAGGCCACCCCTTTCAAGTAAATCTTCCATCTGACAGACGTCACACCTGAATACTTACACTACACCACTAACATTATTACACCACTGTCCTGCCGTCTTCCTAATTACTGATGGACCTCTATTAACCTAATTAGACAGAGAAGCCTGGGCAGGGTTTGGGTGAAAATGACTGGAGGTAGACCTGGCGGAATTTACTGAATATAATGGTTATTATTCCCTTCTCTTCTGAGCAACCAAGGTGGCATTGCATTACTGTAGTTACAGACGTGGAAAGACAGATTCTTTGCATGAATAAGGTCATGCGTGTGGCTGTGAGAATCTGCTGTTTGCTGCAGAGAGAAGTGTCTTTGTCTTTAAATATGTTGTCATTGTTCTAAATGGGACGCTATTCATTAGGAGTGATACTCAAGCTCAGACTGGGACAGACAAAGAAAGAAGCATCAGGCAGGATGATGGATAGGTGCTCCTAGTGATTAGTGCCAAAGGACCTAAACAAACTGTCATGTAATGAGATGCTGTGAAATTCAGAAGTCAACAAAACCCATTTAGCCTTGCAAAACATGCCAGCTGCCAAAAGGAAATGAGCACTAAAACCACACTGGAAAGCACTGCAACAGACTTGTTCAGACTTCAGTGCCACACAATTCTCAACACAATAGCTCCATTGTTGGGGAGCAACTCATTTTATTATTAAATTCTATTAAATTCCGAAGCGTGACAGTAGTGTAGCTTTTCCAGTAATAAGTTACTTTAGCAAAAGTATATAGGGCAACTAAATGCTGAGCTGAAGGAATAAACAAACTGTCTCATACATAGATTCGATTTGTCCTAAACGGTCATCCCTTATTTTTGCAGTGCTGGATTCTGATGGATGCAGTGAAGTCTGATTCATTATAGTGAATCGATTTGTTCAGAAGTTTCATGTAAATGAACAGATTTACAAAAATTATTATTTGACTCACTTATGCAAATTTGACTTCTATTTCTAAATTTACCTGTTCAAGTTTTAGGTAACACTTTATTTTAAGGTGACGTAGTTACACGTTACTACATGTAGTAATACAGTAAAGTATGCACAATTACGAGTAAGTATAGTAAGTACATGTAGTTAACAATATTACTCAGTACTTATTTAAATAAGTACAATGTAACTACATCACATTAAAATAAAGTGTAACCCAAGTTTAATATTGTTAATTGTAATTGAGTGTTCATTCATTCATTCAAAATCACTCATTGTGTTTGTGCCAGAAAAATTTGGCTATATATGATTACATTATAAATTGCATAATATTATAATTGGATAGACAAATTTTTTATTTAAAAATAATAATTTGCAGATTTAACTGTTGGTTGTATCAGCAGTAACTTGACTGTTGGTGTACTTAAAGCATAAAACTTAAAGCAAATTATGTAGCTTGGCAAGCAACACAACTTCTGTGGTGACACTGTGAATAGCAACAGCCGTAAGTCAGTATTGCATATCCATGCTTGCTCCTCTAGATGTCCCTCCAGGCTACTTGTGGTTTACCCTTGTTTCCTGATGGTGACTAAAAAATGCCAAACTTGCATCACTAGTTGAAAATGTAAAGAATGAGGATTAGAAAGTGAGTAAATGAATAAGACTGTTCACATTTCTCATGTTCAGCTCACAAAACACATAAACTTGTAAAATGTGCAGGCATTTCTTCAAGATATTCTTCTTCCTGCAAGGGCATACCTTATAGCTATCACACTTAACTCATTGCCCTAACATGACTGGAATGATCTGATTCCTAAAATAACTGAGCGGATACAGGACACTTCATAGACCTAAAATATATATATTTTCAAATAAATGTTCGTTAAAATAATAATAATATGCATGCATGGATGTAAAGTATAGCCTACTGACGTCATTACTAAAGTGTTATGTTAGAGAATTTATACTTTGTAATATTAATAGGCTAACTAATATTGATAATATTTTTTCTATAGGCCTAGTGAATGATTTGGAGCATTGGGGTGCTGTCCAAAAAATGACAGTTTTCAGTATTTTTTTCATTAAGTGGTGGTGTTTTACAGTGGGCTATGCCTAAATGTTAAAGCTCTCTATCCGTGAGGTGTAAATAATTTCCTTATCGTGTACCAGGCTGTCAGCACTTGAAGGCAACGTTGAGGAAGTTGTATCGAGCTCTGGGTTATCGGACAGCTCCCACCATCGCTGTCTTATCTCTATATTCATTATTAACGCCGTTCTGGTGGCCGTGTCGCCGCTGACACATTGAGGTCGTGCTTCGTCCGGTTGAGATGATCGAGAGCCTTTCCCCCAAACGCTCGTAAGGTCGACTGCATTGCTTATCCCCGCAAACGACGCATAATAATGAGCGAATCTATTCACCTCACGCGGAGGATTTGCGGCAGAAGCCGCGCGCGCGCGGGCTCCGAGAAAACGCTCTGAATTAATAAAAGGCTGGTTTCTGGTTTCTTATTTGGTGTAAAGGGAGAAGGGCTTGCGTTACATCTACAAGGAATTGGATCGGCTACCTTTAAGACACCGGACAAGTGAGCCTGCGGTCGCGCGTCAGGTCTGAAATATTTAGGCAGAGTAGGAGGATTAAACGGAAAGTGACACATTTGCACTGGGCACGAAACCTTTTTCATGGAGCCCTGTTCACTTGATGCCAAAGTTCTGTATTCGTGTCTTCCAACCAGCCAACAGACGTAAAACAGTTTTACAAGATGAAAAATGCCCCAAACTTCCCTAAAACAAGCGAGCACACCAGACCAAACTACGACCAGAAAACCACTTTAGGCTATTTTTAACGAGGGTATCAAGACAAAGCAAGTTAAATAAATGATGAATATTCTAAACACAGAAACAGATGTGTTATAATACCCACAAAGCCATCCCATTTTATTCTAAACCGACTTAGTATTATCAAATAAAACAATAGAGTTTGTCCTCTTAGGATCAAATAGGAATGCTTACCTAGTTTTGGTAAAACAAAACTTTTCTTCTGCTGATTCTTGCCTCTTCTAAGTTAAGCCAGTGGGCTACAATGCCTATAAAATGCTTCTTCTGTGAATTCCAATCTTCCCAAGTTGCTTTTTTTCCCATCAAATCACTGGGCGTATACCCAGAACTTTATGGGTGGGGAAAACAGGATATATTACTCAAGAGAGGTGTTGTGCGGACATAACTCTCCTGAAAGCGTAGTCTACTACTATCATAACCTAGCTGGAAAATGAGGTGAGAGGTGAGAAGAGGGTTTAGGAAGTGAATAATACCACTTTAATCTTTTTTTTTTTTTTTTTTTTAGTAGGTTTTTATGGTAGGTTTTAATACCTACCACATTTTCTGCTTTCTGGTTTATTGTGTTCTGCCCATGTCTAAATGACCGAGAGTGTGTGCCTATCACAAGTAGGAGCATGTATTTGGTTGTTGCACAAAGGCTTAGTGAGACACTGGCATAGTGAGATCATCGTAGCCACACCTTGAGAGTTTAGTCAGATACCGTTTTCCAAGTTTTCAGCCAACATGCATTGCCACATTCATCAAAATCTACATTTAAGAAGTCTTCTTTACCGCGTAACTTTCTTTCTGCAGTGTGAGGGAGGGAGGAAGGGAGAAAGAATGCAGCTATGTGAGAGAGAAAGCACAGCATACCAGAACACAATTATCAGGAACATGTGCTTTCCAATTACCAAGACAAAACCCTCACAGTCCAGTGATTCTCCTCCACCCTGTTCTCTAAGCCCACACTCTCTGTTTGTTTGGTGTACTATGCAACATTAATGTAGGTTTTGTTTGCCTTTGAGTAGTATTGTTTGCCATAATATGGTACTACAATACAACAGAATTTATTGCTGTCACTGCATTAAACCTTTAATTACAATGCAAAATTTCAAAAGTCAAAAGTATAATATATATATATACAGTATAAAACATTATATAATATTTTACCCATTATAATTTTAATGTAAATATTAATCTGAGGCCCTCTGACTGAATATGCCAGTGAAAATCAGACCTTCTGTATCTGCTCAGAATAGTATAGGTTAACCTATAAAAAAATATTTTTCCCAGTATAAGATCTTTAATATAACATGGGTAGCACTTCTTACAGTTAGAAAACACATATTAGGATATCTGGCTTACTACCACCATTCTAAAAACACGGGTAGCACCATGGGTTGTATTTTGGGATCAAGATAAATCTTGAAAGGCATAAAATGTAAAATCTATCACTGTATCAGGCAGAAAATGCTGTGTTAAAACCACGAGTAGCACATGTTGTAAAGCAGGACACGCCCAAATGTTAACCCTACCTCTATATGAGCAGTATCGCATTGGAATTGCAAAAATGAAATAATAGTAATAATCATATAACATAACATGTAAATATATTTTGAAGGCAATCTTTTATTTATGTTTTATTAGGCATTAGTTTAGTTAATATTTTCTACCAGTTGTCAAGGTAGTAGAAGGTTGCTCAACTTAGGCGTATCTTCAGAAAAAAATGTATTGTGCAAGCACAGATGTGAAAAGAACATCTCAACAGATTGATGGTTTCAGAACTGGTTGGTAGATTAGCTTCAATCAGTGGTGACATCATGACAACGATCGACTGATTGATTAGGGGTTTCTATGTTGACAGTGATTCTGATGCAGGAATGCGTTCCGGCTACACTAGGGCTCTGAACAGCTTGAGATAGTTATGTGTTTGTGTTATTTGCTGCACAGAGCTGAGACTGATCAGTTAAGTGGCAATTAAACAAAGACAGCTGTTGATGTTTCAAGCACATGTGGTTTTGTAAATCTCATCTAAAATATCACTGATGTAAAGACTTAAAACTGACCTATGTTAACATGCCAATTCTGTGCTTATTCAGATTATTTAAACCATCTCTGTGTGTGTGTGAGAGTGAGTGAGTGAGAGAGAGAGAGAGAGAGAGAGAGAGAGAGTGTGTGTGTGTGTGTGTGTGTGTGTGTGTGTGTGTGTGTGTGTGTGTGTGTGTGTGTGTGTGTGTGTGTGTGTGTGTGTGTGTGTGTGTGTGTGTGTGTGTGTGTGTGTGTGTGTGTGTCAATATCCAAAATCCTTGTCCATGTTTTTGAACCCATGAGGAAACTGCTCATAAATTATATAAAGTGATGTATTTTGAAAATGTAAAAATGCAGAAAGTTTTCTTTGATGGGTAGGTTAGGAGTAGGGTAGATAGAATATGCGGTTTTAAAAGACTATTATGTCTATGGAAAGTCCCCATAAAAACTCTCTGTGTAACAGCGCCCTTTAGTGTTTGAAAGTAGGCATTGTCAGATTTACAAAAAAAAGTTGTTTTTTTTTGCTGAGGTATTGCAGTAAAAAAAGAGCACATCTTTTGAGTGCAGCCTTTGGAAATGAAACTGAAGCTCTGTAAAGAATTTCATTCATAGGTACAATTTATGTTTGTCTAAAAAAAACCTAATTTCAAGCATTTTTTTTGACTGGTGTAAAAAATGAATAAAATGTTATTTATTTGGCATCTATGGAAGAACCCTTAACATCCAAGAAACCTTTCCATTGCACAAAAGGTTGTTTATTGTGGAAAAAAGGGCTCTTTAGATTATTAAAATGCTCTTCACACTAAGAAAAAAAAGGTTCTTTTAAGAACTGTTCACTGAAAGGTTCTTTGGGGAACCGATAATGGTTCTTCTATGGCATCAATGTGAAAACCCCCTTTTGGAACCTTTTATTTTAAGAGTTTAAACGAACATTCATAATTGGAACTGAAAACATGTTTTCTATGCTGAAATAACTTTTAGCACCATATACAATGTGGTTTTGCACTTGAGTGTTTATGAACTAAAACATTTCTTATACCCTATCTCTGTCTTTCCTCCTATATTATAAAAGCAAGATAATATAATGGCACAGATGAGGAAAACAGCTTTAAGTGACAATGGCAATAAAGTTATTTGGGTAACACTTTATAAGGTTCATTAGTTAACATTAGTTAACTACCTTAGTTAACATGAGCTAAGAATGAACAATACTTCTTCAGCATTTATTAATCTTATTTAATATTAATTTCAACATTTACTAATACATTGTTAAAATCAAAGGTTGTATTTGTTAACATTAGTTAATGCATTGTGAACTTATGAACAAACAGCTGTACTTTTATTAACTAATATTAACAAAGAATAATAAATACTGTAACAAATGTATTGCTGATATTTAGTTAATGTTAGTTAATACATTAACTAATGTTAATTAATGAATCTTATTGTAAAGCGTTACCGTTATTTGCAAGAGTATCTCTTCTGTTATAACTTGTGAAAGCTGCACTCTGTGTAGAATGTAAATTTATGTGCTGCAGACATTGATGAAAAAGATTGTGATAAGAGCAATTTATTCATTTTATTAAATTTATAATTAAGTCAGGATTAGAAGTGACACCTTTAAAAAAGCATGAATCATCAACTTCATATACTCCATATCAAGCTCATGTATTAGCACTGATAAGCATAACATGACATGACAACATAACAAGAACGCACCAGATGTTTAACGGTGTAGTTTCAAGAAGCTTCATGTAAAACAATTAAGATATTAATTCAAATATAGTTTTTAACACCTGTAACATGATTTTTTTTAAGCTTCAGTTCATATGTTTGTCATATTCATGATCTCACTGTGTCTTATTCTGCAATGTTCCTCCTTAAACGATCCCAGAAGTGCACTCTGTCAGCTTCATCCTCTGGCCAGTCCAGATATGTGCGGGATCTCATCAGTCTGGCCAAACTATGGAAAGTAGTGACAATACAATTTATAACATGAGCAAATTAGTCTATTTTAAAGAAATACATAAAATAAGAAACAATGGAGTAAGATGGTGTAAGATGTCCTCCCCACCTTTCATTTTCCTATTGACCATAAATATCACTAAAACTTATCTCAAAACATTTATTGAATTATTATGCTATTATTAAATTGAACTTTTCTACATTAGTAAATTTGACAGTTAAATTGCCAAAATGCAAATTTACATACAATATTTGATTTAGTACATTATTAACAGCTCTTTTCAAATAAATAAATTAGTTAAATTAGTTTATCAATAATAATTAATACATATACGTATGTAATTAATACCTAATTATACGTTCAAAAGTTTGGGGTCGTAAGATTTTTTATGTTTCTGAAAAAAATATTTTATGCTCACCAAGGCTTCATTTATTTGAACAAAAATACAAAAATATTATTACAGTTATTACATAATAAATGTTTTTTTTTTTAAAAAAAAAAGTAATTTATTCCTGCAATTGCAAACCTGCATTTTCCTTCAGAAATCATTCTGATTCGCCGCTCAAGAAATTTGCTGCTTTCTAATTATCAATGTTGAAAACTGGTGAGCTGTGATATTTTTGTGGAAACCATGATATGTTTTTTTCCAAGATTTTTTGACAAATAGAATATATTTTGACAAATATATTTTTTTTCTTTATACTGTAATTTTTGGTCAATTTAATGTGTTGTATTGTTGGATAAAAATATTAATTTATGGTAACAGTTTACAATAAGGTTTCATTAGTAAATATTAGTTAGGAGTTTTGTGTAAAAAGTAACAAATTATTCCCTCATGGGTCATTTTGACCTCCTTGGCCTTAGGAATGAATGGAATGCGAAGAATGCTTCTGTACAAAAGCTATAAGGCCATCTAGTGGCAAGGGTCATGAAATATCATGTTATATTATTTTTTCCACAAGAGGTCGGCAAAGACAACAAATGTAAGATATTTTGACTTGAGCTGAATTAAAAGGGTTATGCACGAAATTGTGTTATTTTGAATTTAAGTTGAAAGAATGTGAAGCATGTGCTAATTATTCATTTAATATGTTATTGACAAAATAGTAATAAACAAATAGTAATTTAAAGGTAAATACAGTGATAAATAAAAAATCTCCAAAAAAATGGAATTAAAACAGAGAAAAAAATTAAATTAAGTATAATTTTAAGGGCTTCCGATCATTTTGACCTGTGATGGAAGGATTTGTCACAAAGTGCGAGGGAAGGATGAGAGTAACAAAGATTAATACATACTGTAACAAATATATTGCTAATTATTAGTTCATGTTAATGCATTAACTAATGTTAACAAATGAGACTTTTTCAACACTTTTTGTTAAGTGTTACCAATTTCTTTTTTATGGACCTCAAACTTTTGAGTGTATATTGGCTAATCTCTAATCTCTAAATATGTTTCAGTTTCTCACATTGTTCTTAAGAGGGCATCTTCCATCTTCCCCTTCTTACCGATGGAAAGCAGATAGCTCAAAAGGAGAGATGTGTTCGAGGAAGATGAGGATGAGTCTGTATTTCTGCTCTTCCAGCAGCCTGTTTGTGGCCACTCGCATCTCCAGACTGCACCAGTCACTACGCAGATAGAGGCGGCTGATCAAACACACAGTGCACTGACTGCTGTAGATACTCTCGGTGATGTTGTCCATGATATTTTTACCCACCTACAAGATGTTGCACAATATTTTTATCTTTTTTTTTTCACAGTGAGACTACATCTTGGAGATGGATAAACTGTTAATGCTTATTAAAAGCAGGTCCCTCAACAACTTTTCTTTTTTTGTTGCATTTAAATTCAGAAGATCACATAGAACGTAATTTCATTTATAACCTCACCTCAAAGTCTCTGTTGTGCAAACAGAGCCTCAGTCTCGGGTTCCCTTGTTCCTCCAGCCGAGGAACCAACTCTCCCAGAGCCCAGGCCTCATCTCGGCTACAGAAAGACACAAAGGCATCGTACTGCATCTCCTCGATCTCCTCGACTCTTCTCCTCCTCCTCCTATGCCACTGCCTTCCAAACCTTCTCTCCACCCATCCTCTCAGGCGGAAGAAGAGGACTATGGAAGGCCAGCGAGCAAAGCGATATCCAACGGCTGCAAACAGCAGAAGACAAATGCTGCAAGCTGTGGCTACATAGCAAATGTACTGTAAATCAGTCTGACACAGCTTCTTCATGGTCACCAAGAAGTTGAGTTTCTTATAGTGCCATACACAATTCTGCTTCTGCAAGTTGATAACCTGGACTTTTTCCGTGCTCTCCGCCCAATCAAGAATCCAGCCATTTTCACAACTGCACTGGAAATCCACTCTGTCAAGAACAAACGCTGTTAGCACTGGCAAAACTTCAAACATACCATCAATCAAGACCAGAGGACTGTCGCTGTAGAGACGCAACAGCTGCAGAGACGTCAGGTCTTGAAACATACACTCGGTCAGGAAGCTGAGATGGCAGTTTACAAGCACCAAGGTTTGGAGTTGCGTTAGGTTCCTGAAGACACTTCCAGCTTCTGTATAATTAAAGTTCAAGTCGGTGAGCTTGAGACGCTTGAGACGGTGCAGTGTATTGATTTTAGTGTAACTGAGACGTGCTTTTTCAGATTCTTCTAAGAACTCAAAAGATTCCAGGTTTGGGAAATAAGGTGCCATGAAGTCATTCTTGCATCTGAAAAATGTGCAATTCACTTTCAGCTCTCGAACTGCTGTGAAAACAGTAGTATTACAGTCCACAAAATCCAGCCTGTCTCCACTTAGCTCCAGAAGAAACGTTCCCTCGGGCTGTGGTGTACTTCCCAGGAAAAAAGTTGTTCCATATTTTACATCAATACTTAGTCGTTGTATTTTCGGAGGAAACACATAAAAAATCCTATTTAGATGCAACTCAAAAACATACTCCAATCTACCAAATGACAGTTCACGAAGCTCCCGCTGGTCCTGAAATGTTCCGTCCTCAATAGTCTTAATGATGTTATCATTGATAAGCAGGACCTCCAAAGCCTGAAGGGTTCTGAAATCTTTTGCAGTAAGCTGCGAGATCTTGTTCGAGTCAAGCTTGAGAATTTTGAGGTGATGCAAACCACGAAATGCATTCATCTGTAGGGTTTTTATGGCATTGTCACTGAGAAAGAGCTGCTCGAGAAGAGGCATACAAGCAAACTGGTCTCCGGCAATATATGTAATTGAATTTCCGGTGAGGTCTAGCGAGGTTAAGGATGACACAGTCCCTTTCACAGCAACACAGAACGGTGCTTCTGTCAACTTCATTTGGGCCATCTGCAGTGCTTGCATACCTGTGTTTCCTGTCCAGAAACAAAAGTCCAGGTAATCTATTTCCATTCTGCTGAGGAATAACTTGGTCAATGTTGTCCCACAATCCTTTAAGTGCTTTGCAGACAATATGTCTGTTGATATAAAAACGAGACTGAGGGACTGAAGATGAAGGTTGGACACGAGATGACACAAATCTTTGAAGCTTGTTGAGTATTTTTTCCCTGTCAAACTCAACTCATTGACCATTCCAATCCCAGACTCCCAAATACTATCCAGAGACTGGCCTGCGAACTCCAGAAAAAGGCTGGAAAGGTTCTGGAACACAACTAATGAGTTTGCTTGAATTATTTTGATACTGTTCCCTATTAGGCAAAGGTTTCGAATCCCAGAGAGAACAGTCACAGGCCAGGTCTTTGATCCCCCTGGACATTCTTTTGTCTCAATCGTTGAGATCCCGCTGTTTATCACATTCAGGTCCTTCAGATGGGACATTCCAACCGGAAGATAACAGAAAATATCACTAAGGTCCAGTGAACAAGTTCTGTTAATGTCTAGTTTGATTACACTAACCAATGGATCAAAAATATTGATGGATACGTTGGTTAAATTCAGACCTTCCAGTGTCAACTCCTCCAAATTAGTCAAACCAGCAAATGCAAGACTTTCCATGGCAATGGACCTGCAAATTCGATCACTGATAAGCAGCCTCAGATACTTCAGATTGGGGAGTCCTGAAAAGGCACCAGATGGAATATTCTCAAGGCTTTCACCTACTATTTGAAGGACCTCCAAAGAAGGTAAGTGTGAAAAGGCATTGGCAGGAATGCTTGCTATATCGGTGAAGATACAAAGGGATCTAACCTCAAGGCCTACCTTCGACAGATCAGTGCGCAGGTCTGTAATATTGCAGTCTGTGTATGGACCCCTTCCTGGTCGATGGTTGCAGTACGTGAGTGGTAGAGTCGTGGGCATGTCTCTGAGGAGATGCTCCTCGCTGGTTATGCAGCGTTTAGTTTTAAGAGTAAAAACAACATTGCAGATACTTAAACCTAGTGCAAATCTCCACCAGAAGCTCAAGCAATTTGAGTCAGTCATTTTAGAGCAACTTTAAATAAACTTGTTCCTATGCCTCTTCTTTCATCAGCTTTTAACCTCACACTGTACTTGTTCAGACCTTGCATGAACTATTATTTCCTTTACTTCCTCTTTTCACTCTTAAAAAAAAATGTAAGCCCCGCCTCTTTGCCGTGTAACTTTTTTTGTCATGGAACCACCAGTTTGAAATTATTCTTAAATGGGACATTTCTTTAAACTGTTCCATCAAACTGACTTAAGAAAAAAAGTCAAATACAGATGGGAAAAAAAATCACTTATCAAATATTATCTGATTTTCTTCAGATTTAATAATTACAAAATATTCAACAACAACAACAACAAAAAATGCAGTTCATTTGACATTCATGCAGAAATTCAGGCTCTGTATTCAAATATAGTGCAGCAGAGGAGGAACCGAGAGAACCTTTTTCTATTTAGGACCTATAAAGTGATGTTGTGATGAAGAGATAAGTTAGTTTTACCAGCTGTGAGCTGCGATACAGTCACTGTACCAGGCCTCATTAAGACATTTTACTAAAAATGTACAAATCGTATGACAAATAAAAATCACTGAAAAGAAACACATCATGCATAACCGTATACACCTCTTTATTCTGTAAACAGTTTTACAGCAAAAACATTTCCCACTACCATTACCATCTAAACTTCAGCAATTAAAACTTTAAAAAGGCTAAATACATTAATTATTACATTTATCTGTGTTGCACTTTTTGTTACAATTTAGTGGTCTGTGACACGCTGCCTTTAAGTAGTTAAGTGTACTTGAGTTTTTGCATTGGACAGTTCAAAAAAGCAAGGGTCTGTGAAAGCTGTAAATGTGCAAGCAGTTTTGCCTGAACAGCATACAGTTTGACACAACTGGAATATGATTCAGATCAAAAACACATATTACACACCTTAAAACGACAAACCTTCACTCACCTTACTGCATTACATAAAACTAAGGATTTGCTTATATTTTTGCTGGCTATAGCAACACTTTTTTAACAATTACAGATAATACAGGCATGTTATTTACTAAAGGTATCCTCCATTAAAATGTATAAATAACAGTGAAACTCTCAAACAAATCAGAAACAATGGGTCGAGTCCTAACCCTAATGACAAACAAAATAATTTAAAAAAGCAGAGCATAACAAAAATTATGAGCATTAATAAAACTCCAACATAGTCTATCAGCACAACTCTATTTGTACAGTGTTTAAGTCAAGTATGATCTTCAAATGCAAATGGAGAATATTATTACAAACGAGCTTTGACTGTAACTCTCACACTCAACACTGAACTACATTCTTCTGATGAATAGTCATTCTTATGACAAATATTACATTTGTGAGAAATATGGCAGGTCTTAAACATAAACCTGATGTGCCATAACAGTAGATCAGTCCCATCGTTCCCTCTGTCAGCGTGTTTTCCTGGAGCTGGATCCAGGAATATATTGATAAAATATCAATCATTTTAATGCTAAAATGATTTGACTTTGATTGTATACTAACATATAACTACAAATATAATACAATAAATCTATTGTATCTGTATAAATCTATATTTATACAGATAAATGTATTCATCTATTATTTTTTTTAAGTAGCAAGCACCTCGTCATCTCTAAAAGGGTTTTCTGTCTCTTTCTCCACTGATAACAAGGTTTTTTTAATCTAAAACAAACATCCAACAAATTGACAAGAATGCTAGATTATAAAAGTAAAATATAGTAGTAATATGTATTCTGTATCTAGTATTATAATGCTTAATATTATAATATTTGAACGGTCCAATTAATGTGTTAAACATCTGTGTAGTCTATATCATAATTTGAAGATGACATTTAAGATTTTGTGTCACATTTTTCAAAAATTTGAATTCTTCATCAGTTTTTTCAAAAGAACTTTAAACTTAAACTTTGAAAATAAGGAGATAAATAAAAGTTACAAGTTTTATTAAGAAAGTTCCGTGAATCCAGCCCCAGATCTTTAGATGACTGAGCAGGCGACTCAAAGAGTCTTTATTTAATGGTCAAATTATGTACATGTTCAAATAAAGGTAAAAAAAAGAAAGAAAAGTGAGCAGAAACAGCTGTCATGTTGTGAAGAAGGACACCAGCATCACTTTATCTATTAAAAGAAAAGGCAAAGCCTTACTGATCAAAATGAATATGCTCTTTAGAAATGACACTCCACGCGATTAAGCAGGAAATCAGGCCTGATAGCTTCCAGGTGTACCTTTTTTTTTAAACCTCCAAACCTTCAACCTTTCACTCTTCCGCTCTCTTTCTTCTGCTCTCCCTTCCTCAACTCCTCTGGAAGTGCAAATTTCTCCATTGCCTCCCTTTCAAATTCCTCCATCTCATCGTCATCATCTTCCTCGCTCTCCTCTTCCTCGCTGTCGCTCTCTTCTCCTTCCGCCAGGTCTTCTAAAATGTCCCCCACGTCATCCACGAACTCACTGAACGGAAGCTGATCATGAGCGAACACTCCATCCGTGAAGAACTCCTTCACCAGCTTATGGAGCTCTTCTTCCCTGGAGGTCTGGTCCTGGGGATCCGGGAGCTTGTTCATGTAGGATTGGAGAAGCGTTTGGAAGTCCCGCAGGCCGACAGGAGCGAGTCCCTCGACTCGAGCACAGTCGGCCACACCGCTGCACGTGTCCCGCTGCCCGTTATAGTGCTGGATCCGCTCTCTCTGCTTGCTCCAGTAGTTCTCTTGCTCGGAGTGGTGATGGGAGGTTGTCTCGTCTGGTTTCTCCTTCTGCTGTTTCTCCTTTAGACTAGGACTCTTTTTCCCCTCATTTTGATGGTAGAATGCCTTGTTTTTTTTCTCCTCCTTTATTCCCTCTCTTTTCCGATCTTCATCTTTTGGCTCTCTTTCTTTCTCCCTCCAATGCTTTTCCTTCATATCTTTTCCACCATCCTCTTTGGGAAACTCTCTCTCTCCTTTCCGTTTTTTGTCTGTTTTATCATTGTGTTTTCCCTCACTCTTTTCCTTTCTCCACTCCTTTTCACCTTTCTTTTTCTCTTTCCATTCTTTATGGTCATTCCCACCACTCTGTTTATCGCTTTTCCAGTCTTTGTCCTCTTTCCGTTCCCCTTTGGGTTTCCATTCCTTTACATCTTTCCCTTTCTTTTTACCAGTATCCTTCCAGTCCTTTTTGTCTCCCCTCCTCTCATCCAGTCCTACATGTTTGTCTTTCTTCCCCTTTTTATCTTCCTTCCATTCTTTTTTCTCCTCCCACTCTTTAAAATCTATCTTGTCTTCACTTTCTGTCCCCATTTTACCATCACCTCGTTTTTTGTCCTTCATCCACTCTTTTCTCTTCCCGGCTTTACCTTCTTCCTGGTGGCTTTTATCTTTTTTCCAGTCCTTCTGTTCCTTAGTATGTTCTCCCTCAGTGCCTCTCTTGCTCCTTTCTTTGTCATCTTCCTTTTTTCCACTTTTCTTCTTTTTCCTTTCTTTGTCTCCCTTGCTTTGTTCTTTCTCCTCAGTCTTTTTGTCCCAAGTCTTCCTGTACTTCATGTCTTGTCTGTCTATGGGCGGTACATCTCTTTTGTCTCCAGCAGGGGGAACTCGAGAGGCTGCAACGGGATGCACAGGTTCTGCTCTTTCTGGAAGAGAGTTAAGATGGAGTTTATAGTAATATGTTGAATTAAATATTTCATGAGCATTGCATTTTTAAGAAGTGCATCAAGTTGATGCATATGCTACTAGATTGTAAATTGCACATGCGTTTCAGTGATGGATCGTTGCTGATGTGTGTGCATGTGTGTTTACCGCACCTGTGCTCTGTGTGAGCTGTGAAACTTTGGCTCTCAGATGCTCCAGTTCACTCTGCAGTGATGGCAGGGCCTCCAGCTCTTTCTTTGCTCTCACATTTTCTTCTTTCATTCTCTGGTTCTCTTGCTCCAGCTCCTTCTGAAGAGCAGGTAGCCTGTCTAGTTCTCCTTTTATCCTCTGGTACTCCTTCTCCAGCTCTTCTCTCCTCACACGCTCTTTCTCTCCATCCTCTGCCTGAAGCTGCGCTGCTTTCAGTTCATCTTGATGTTGCTGAGTTTACAAATAGGGCAAATGATGAACAGTGAACAGCTGAAACACTTCAAAGGGGCCATACATTGGAAATCTAAAGATTCCCTGCTCCTTTGAATTATAAAAGAAAATGATGTAATACAGAAATAGCCTTATTGCATGTAACAATCATTCAAAAGTAAATTGCAACAGCGTTTGTACCCAGAGACCTTGAGGAACAGAATAAGAGATAATTTACATATACTGTATACATTTAAAGGTAGTGCACTAAAAACAGCTTATTTACTTGTAAGGGTCAAATAAAAAGTGAAAAACATTAATGTAAGACTAAATCTTTTGGACTTCATTTAGCACCGATCTGCACATGTCTGTACCTGAAGTTGTGCATGTAGTAACAATATTTGCTGATCTTCCTTTGCCTGTTTGCTTAAAATATCTGGAGGCTGAAGATCAACAGGCGTGTCTCTGGAGACTTCAGGGTTCAGCCACTCCTATCACACACAAATACATCTACAATTCAAAAGGCTATATAATACTGACTAAGATATAAATTGTAGGTCTGAAAAATCACACATAAAAAAGAAGAGCAAATGATCTGACCTGATTTGTTGGATCCTTCAGCTCTTTAACATCCACGTCTGCTTCTGAGAGGAAAATCACATAAACAAAGCTCACTTGATAAAACATCATCGTAAAAAAAAAAAAGCAAAATGTCTATGTGAAGATGATGGGGAAGGTAACATGAAGCCGTAACATTCAAACAATAGGGGTAGAAGGATCACACAGAAAGCATGCGGTTGCAGCACTGCATGCAATGTTCAGAACTGAATCTGTAATCTTACATATTTCGATTAGTTTTCTAAATGTATGCATCATTCATGTCACTAATCTGATTTGGCCTTTCAATCTTTCAAAGTTGTTCAGAGTTGTTGTGCATCCACTGACAACACAGGATATTAAAATGCTGCACAAACAATTTCAAATTTAAAAAAAATTAGACTTCAAATGGAAACATAATTTAGTGCCAAGAAAAAAACTCTTAATTTAACATATTAAGTATTATTAAAAATAAGAATATTAAGTACACAATTTTTTTTTTGTATTTTAAATTAAGTTAAATAATACAATTACAATAAATAATGCACTTATTATTAGATGTAATGAAGCATTAAAATGTTTTATTAAATGTCTGATATAAAAAAAATATATAATAGTCAGCTATTAAAATATTTTGTGAGGTGTTGAAAATATTTCAGGCTATAAAATATTTTGAGTTACATACAGTGAGAGACATAATGAGCTTGTATCAGTGGTTCTCAACCAGGGCGCTGGAGCACACTATGGTGCTTCAAGATATCTTAAAATGATGGAAAATAAGACAAAACAATCATTAAAATAAGCTAAAAACAAAATAATAATAATAATAAATTAACCATCTTTTTTTGTGTTGACTTACAGGAACCAGGGTTCTCACGCTTGTAAAACCTGTATATACTGTACACTACGAGGCAGCCTAAGTTTAAAGTTTCTGATTTCTAGACATTGAAAAGTCATGTATATTTATACAATCTGTAATGGCCATTTTAATGCATAATAAGAACATATAGCTTTCTAGATTTGCTAAACTCTAAAATATTTTATCAGGTAGAAATTTGCCATTTAAAAAAAAAAATCTTTATCCTTAATCTGATGAGGGAGCCTTGGAGTCAAAAAGGTTGAGAACCAGTGGTTTATATATAGCGCATATTCATTATAGCACAAAAGCAGCAACCATTCAACAGCAAATTACTTTGAGCTAAATTAAGCTCAATTCAGACACACACACACACAGGTTTCCATGTTTTATGGGGACTTCCCATAGACATAATGTTTTTTATACTGTACAAACTGTATATTCTATCCCCTCACACTAACCATACCCATAAGCCTACCCATTACAGAAAACCTTCTGCATTTTTACCTTTTCAAAACACTTAATTTAGTATGATTTATAAGCTGCTTTCCTCATGGGGACCAAAACATTTCCCCATAAGGTCAAAATTTAGTGGTATTACTATCCTGGTTGGTCCCAATAATGTAGGGAATACCAGGCGCGCACACACACGCACGCACATGCACGCACACACGCTCTCTCTTCCTACCATCATCCAGGTCCATGAGAACACCTGTGGAACAACACACCTCAGTCTCAGACACAGGAACATATTCAAATTCACTATCTGATTTAGGCCACAGCATTGGTACATTTTGGTCACATGACCCCTTTTATGAAACCATATTCAATATCAGTTTGTCCAGGAGTCTTTGGAGAATTTGACTATAACCATCATTACGAATGTGTGGTATCATCATTTATGAATGATGAGCTTCATTATCTCAAACAAACACATTTCTAAGTATGTAGTTCATGTAGACGTCTCTAGTGACTGACAACTAATAACTGCAGCATCGTCTTTACTAGATGATCCAATTTATGGGATAAAAAAAAAAAAAAAAAAATTGGATTCACATTCACATTTAGTTTTATGATTTTTTTAACTCAAATTGTTATGCTGATAATATATCATTTGCAATGATACATTTTATTTAAAATTTTAGCGCTGAATATGGTAATTAAATACGTTTCTAAAGGCATATTCACACCGCGCAGACAAACGGCAACAAACACCCACAAACAAGTCGGCCACTGGATTTAGAATTTTCTGAAAAATAACTGTCACGTTCACACTGCCCCAACAGACACCGGCATACACTGATTGATCATGTTCAGTCAGGTGAAAACAAACCCCGACCAACGCCAACAGGGGAAACACAATGATCCAACAAAACCCAACAAATGTGTATGTTGGCGTTTGTCCATGCGGTGTGAACTAGCCTTAATAAGTATTATTAAAAATATTATTATTATTTGATTATCTGAACATGCTAGGTACTGCATTTATAATGAATCCAGAGAATACAGCAATCTTTAGAACAAAAGTGTGAAAACAGGAGCCTCATGCTCACCTGAGAAAAAAATGGTTCCTAGTCCTAGAAGAATTACAGATGCAAGGATGCACTTGTTCAATGAAAAGACGGTTTCCTCTTCTCTTTGAGGGGGCTGAAAGTCTTCCTCCTCTCCCTCTTCATCATCCTCTGTCTCGGTCTTGTCCAAAGAGCCCAGGTGGGAGATTTTTCTCTTTCGTAAACCATCCCCCTCCTTCCTGTTTGTTTCCAACACTCCTTTAGACTCTACACAAAAACAGGGCATATGATTATATTCAGTAGATATTAAAAACATGATTTTTTTCTAAACATGAAAAAAAACACGAACAAAAAAGCAATCTTTTTACAGCTGGTTAGTACAGCAGCCATGTCTCTGTTTTTTTATTTAAATAGTTTAGGGGGGTCTTTATGGATGTTTCATATGTGTGTGTAAAATAGCTAACGTTATTTGCACAAGTAGGACATGAACATCCTTTTTTTGGCCCTGGAACGTGTGATTAACCATTCACTGTCCTCTGATTGTAGGGTTAGGGATGTCTGGTGAATCGAGGCTCTACTCGTGTACTGAGATAAGGCTCTATTTCTGGAACTGCATCAGTCTGGTCTGCAGCTTCAGTCACTGCACATTAGCAAGACGACTAAAACACGCCATACTGAAGCCTTTCCAAACAAGATTGTCATACATTTACAATACCGTTTAAAAAAGGGGGGGGGGGGGGGGGGGGGGGTTATTGTAAAGAAATTTGCAGTGATCCATTAAATCTATCATAAGTGACAGTAGAGACATAATATTTCAAATTTCTGTTTCAAATAAATACTTCTGTAGAAGTTCCTTTACATCAAAGGATCTTGAAAATAAAAAGTATCATGATTTCCACAAACACAACTGTTTAATTAAGCAGCAAATCATCAATGAGGTAGCACTTTACAATAATGTTTCATTAGTTACCTACTTTAGTTAACATTAACTAAGATTAATAAATGCTATAGAAGGATTGTACATTTTTTGTTTATGTTAATTTAAACATCTACTAATACATTATTAAGACCAAAAGTTGTTTTTGTTAACATTAGTTAATGCACTGTGAACAACTGTATTTTTATTAACTAATATAACTAAGATGAATAAATACTGTAACAAATGATTTGCTCATTGTTAGTTCATGGTAGTTAATACATCAACTGATGATAACAAATGAGACCTTAATGATGCAAACAAATCTGCTTTGGCATCACAGGAATAAACTACAATTTAAAATGTATTACAATAGAAAATAATCATTTTAAATTGTAATAATATTTCACAATATTACTATTTTTACTGTAATACATGCAGCCTTGGGGAGTATACAAAAAACTTCTTTCAAAAACAACCTTTTGAACGGTAGTGTACTGTATGTTGTGTTACACAAGCTGCTTAAAGCATCACAGCCAAAGTCCTACAATGATTTTACTGGAGCCTTATGCCTTCCTTCAAATGACTTATAAAGACCATAAATTGAATAAACTAAAGACAAACACTGATGCACCATCTTAGACCATTTAAAAAGATTTGGCCAATAAATACAGGATGAAGTCCGTAGTGTTTTCAGGATGCAGGAACAAGCAAACATTCACTTAAACCAGAGGGAAAAAGCATAGACAGTGATGCATCCGAAATGTAATCAGAGTTGAAACGCTGTATATATAAAGAACAACATTAAACAGAAATCAAGCTGTCAAGCTGCCACCAGTCATCATGCAAGTCCATCATCATTCCATATCAGACCTGCCAACTGTAGTTTAGCTCCGTTTTGACCACCAACAACACTTTAAAATGTACACAAAACATAGAGACATCAAATATAAATACACTGAGGAAAAAGTATGTGGCACTAACGTTTATGTTGTATATAACTCACCTTCAGATTTCCTCAGAGACTCTCTTTCCTGACAAACTGAAGCAGGAAGTGGACTTGATCCAGAGGTAGGACCTATGTGAGTATATGAGTCAGAGAATGAATCAACATCAGTGCCAGGAGAAACTGGGCTCTCCGAGTGACCTGTAAGGGCCTCTCGTTCCTCGTGGTCAGGGGTCCAGGAGCTGACGTCCTCAACAGTGGCACTGACAGAGCTGGGGTCTTCATTGACATGTGCTGCATTCAGCTGGGCCCGACCATCATTCGTCTCTGGAGACGTTACCTGGCAAACATTTGGTAGATCAACAAAATTCTGTTACTATTTGACATTAAAGGAATAGGAAAAGCGCATGAGGAAATGACCGAAATTTCATTTTTGGGTGACCTAAAAGTCATATAGTAAAATTTGTTATGGCCATCAGGATTTGAGATAATCTGAAACATTTATTCAAGGAGGACACCTGAGTTTCCTGAGCTTGCTCTGACCCATGGGTGAGAGCTGGGTCAGACTGCAACTGTGATGATGTCTCTGTCTCTGGCTGGTGAGCAGATGCTTCAGAGGAGTGCTTCTCCAGGTCACTGTTGGCCTCCGATGAGGGCTCAGGTGCTTTTGAAAGCTGCCCCTCGACCTTATGACCTTCAGCTACCGGACCCACATTCTCAGCTCCAGACTCCTGTACATGAAAAGTGTCTCTGTCAAACAAACCTATTCTCTATAATTTTAGCATTGTCTTGACACAATATCCTACAACGAGACTAATGGGGTTGTGGGTCAGTGAAATTAAAGGAATAGTTCACTTCAAAATGAAAATGAAAATTCTGTCATCATTTATTGAATTTCTTCGGCAACCAAACAGTTGATGGACCCCATTGACTTCCATAGTATTTTATTTTCCTACTATGAAAGTCCTTGTGGCCCATCAACTGTCTGGTTGCCGACATTCCTCAAAATATCTTCCTTTGTGTTCAGCAGAAGACAGAAATGCATACAGGTTTGAAACAAATTGAGGGTGAGTAAATGATGACTGAATTTCAATTTTTAAGTGAACTATTCCTTTAAGAGTGTCCATGATAAAGATAAAAAAATCTAGTTTACAAATAAGTTCTGAATTTTTTTCTTCCCCATGTTGGATTAATTTGATTTTCAAAAACTTTTATACAATTTTCAAAATTATTAAATTTAATGATTCTAAAAAAAAAATCATGTGGTGTGAACAAGTAATAATAACATACTGTATTTTCCAAATAGGAATATGTACTGAATAATTTTCTAAATGTTTTTAAATAAAAATTTCAATGTTAAGGTATAATAGTAATAATAATAATAATAATTATCATTAATGTCATGAGTTACTCATTCATAATGTAATAGTAATTAAGGTCACAGCACAATACATACCCATTAATATTAACTCAGAAACGAAAAACATAATCATCAGTGTATTTAAAGGTACAATATGTAAGAATTTTGTATCAAAATATCCAAAAACCACTTGCACAGTGTTATATATTTCTTTCAATTGTGTGCTTACAATATGCTAAATGTTTCCAAGAATTTGTAAATTCAGAGAAATTCACAATTTTAAATAGTCCCTTGTAACTTGTCGCCTGTCAATGACGTAATATCCACGTTATCCCTGGTTTCTGCTTGTACTGCCATAGTAGCCATCGCAAGCAGACTTTGGGACAAAAGGAGAAATAAAACGAGGATCAATATCGGCGTGGCGTTTTCGAGATGCCGAGAGCTCCACGTCCGCGACTAACTTCGACTTGACAGAGCTTCAAGAGTCACGACTTGACCGGGACGCCGCTCTTGCATACAAATGTACATAAAACGAATCAATGTTATATATCTCAACATGATGAAATGTTAGAATATGATGATCAGTATGTTATTCTAATGTTGATCTAGCTTACAGCTAGTCTCATATAGCCAACAAACTAACAAATAAAATAACATAACTTTCAACACACTCAAATGCAGTTTCAGTACAGTAGACCAAGTGAAACAGCGCTACGTTACCTCACTAGTTTCATTCGTCGAATAAACTGACCTGTGCGAGTAGTAATTCAGCACTTGTGGGTAGTTCGGTATAATGAAATGTCCTCATTCCTTTATATCCCCGGGACTTGTGTGTGGCGCTGATATCTGTGTCTCATTAGCAATCGCGACCTGCTTCATGCCACAGTAAACATAAATGTTTTCACTCATCCATAAACATTATTAGATCCATCGGCATGACGACAAGTTCCAAGATTCCGCTTATCACTACGTCATCAACCTACGCCTTTGTTATTGTAAGAGGTTAGCGACCCCTAGCGGCAAAAAAAATTACATATTGTAGCTTTAAGGTCACTGCATGTATGATTTGCATTTTATTTTTGAATAAACCAATAGATTCAACGTAACGTCACTGACCCTTGTATCAAGACATGCAACAACATGATAATTTCCCAACCTCAGAGACTTCCGCCCCTGCTTCTGACACTGAAACGCACCTTTACCCCTGGGGTAAGAAGAGTCCAGCTGTTGCCACTGGCACTGTTGCTGTTTTCAGACATCGCCCCCTAGCGGCTCCGTCCAGCAACTGCAAAACACACAGTAAGTGTTCTTAAACACTTCAGAAAGTCATCAGCTCTATTTCTGTGACAAATAAACACACAATATAATAAAATTTAAGGGTTAACTGTAATATGTGTTGAGTTTCATTGCATGAGTCCAAAACAATAACATACTTAAAGGACATAAAGGACTTTGAACATGTATTAATACTACTGTTGTGCATACATCACGAATGCTGTCTGTGCACATGAGTCACGTAACCCCAAATGAACAACGTTTATATAACAGAGATGGTGGTGAGTGAGTTCAATGAGGACAGTGACTCCATTACAGGCCTCTATGAGTGAAAAAAGTAGGAAAGGAAACAGTGAAAAGCTGAAGATGCAGTGAAAGAGTTTTCACTTCATTAGTATTATCCTTGTGTTTTCCCATTGGTTGCACCACCGGTTCCCTTGCTGGCAAATATCTTGGCACAGAACTGTGTAACTAAGGATGTCAAGAGAAACAGCGCTAAAGGCATTAATGCAAGAAGAGAATGGTGGAGTTATACTCCTGCTGAAAGCACTGACAAAACAAAGCAATGGACCTACTGTCACCACCTGAATACCAGTGAGAAAACCAAGACTGATGTGGGCTACTTTTCCAAGTGGGCCAAAGTCTAACAATCATTTACAGCAACTTATTCAAACATTTTCCATTTGTGCTAAATCTTATGAATATTCAGTAGATCTGAATTTTAAGATCTGGCAAAGACTGAGCAAGAATGAGACCCTGTTAAGCCAAAATGGCGAATCTTCAATGCAAATTTAGAAAATGAAAGAGGCCTAACCACAGTCGAACCACTTTGTGACACACTTCACTCTTTAATAAGGATCTTTTTCCTTTCACAGTAATTTGGGTCTGCTAATAATGTGACTCCCATGAGAGTTTTTTTTTTTTTCAATGTAGCCATGAGCCATGAGAGTTGTTGAGGATATAGAAGAATGTCTGAAATAGATGGTAACAGCTAAAAATAACACAGAAAGAAGCACAAAGTGCACCTGAACTGGTTTTATCAGAGAATTCTGTTACAAAACTGAAAATACTTATATTTAATATTTATATAAATGATATATAAATAATTATAAATAGTATAATACATTATTTTTGTAAAGTATTTATTTAATATCACATTTTAAGTTCACAGACAAAAGCTTAGCTTTCACAGGCTTCTTAAAATATTAATGTAATACAATTACAAAGTAATTATACTCTGTAATTATGAATAATAACAATTACTGATTATCATTTTACAGAAGTAACAATAACTGTACTGTGGCATTTTGTGGAAAAATATGAGTACCATGGTGAATGTTTGAACTGTTAGATTATCCCTGAGTTTAACCATGTTAGCCCATATTTGAAAGGAAAATTTTCATCAGTTCGTCTTATCTCCCAGTCCCATCACCTCATCCTAAATAAAATGCCCATAAAAGGACACATCTCGACGATATGAAAACATCCGCGCTATTACTTTCATGCGTCATGAATACTAATACTGCACGCCATCGTATGTTCTCTGTGTGTTTGTATGTTACACGTCTGTGTATATTTTAAGCAGAGGCAGCTGTCAAAATGGGAGTGTTCAGTAAAACCCTCAAACAAATGTCCGAGGCGCACTTTACATACATGCACATGCCGGAAATACAGAAAAAAAACAAGCTGACGGGTTTCACAAATGTGAGTTTGGTTAAATATGAAAAATGTCAAAGTATCAAACAGAACCATACCTGGTAACTCTGAGGCACCTTTCCGTCTTTAATACAGGTTAAATATCCACCACTTTCTCGTCTCTTGTGCAAAGTTGCAAACTCCAGTGTGCAGTTTTGTCTTGGAGACGGCTTCTGTCTGTAAAGTTTTCCGCCAATCAGCGCTTGCCGTTCAGCTATGTCCCGCCCACATGCTGCATCCTCCACCAATGACAGCATGCTTTATCCTCCGTCCTTCAAAGCACACCTTTTTTGTGACTGACAAACACAGGTGACATGAAAATGAGGAACATTATGCTAAAACAAACGGGGGGAAGGATCCGAACAACCCTTCATCCGTATGTATTAGACTTGGTGTATACGTCTGGTTACATAAAATCATAGAGAGGTGTCCTAATACTAATAACTTTTTTTTTTTTTTTGACAATTTTATAGATTCAAAACCAATTTCAAGGGCTATTTGCAGAAAAATAGTGGTTTAAGTCACTTGCTCTGATGAATGTAATATTTTCATAATACTAAAAACAGATATGTCTCTCTTAAAAAATAATTTCATGTTTTTGATGCTTTTAATTTTAATAAAGTTTATTTTTATGTAGTTGTTTTGCTATTGTTTGCTTATTTGGATTTGTGTTATCTCGAAAACATACAGGTTTTTTTAAATAAAAAAGAGACTATAATTAACAAAAAATATATAATAACTTTTTTTTTTTTTTTTTAAATCTATAGGCTGGACTTTTGAAAGAGATCTGAGCCATATCTAGGGACCCTAATATCACTGTTCATGTGCTTATATCACTTATTTACTTTAGGAAAAAACACTCAGAATACCTCAACATCTGCTTTAACATGCTACAATTACGTCATTAGCAACTGTACAAAAATGATGCCATATCAACCACTCAAAACACCCAGGCATTGTGCATGGTGACGAGTTTTACATTATAGATAGAGTTTCTGAAGAAGATGTTGTTGCGCTAATTCATGTGGTTCAGATAACATAATATTTTGAGTGTCTGTTGATTAAACAAATATCCTTCATTGTATTAACTCAAATTTTTAATTCCAATGAACTCAAAATATTAAGGCAACCAGGTTACTTACTTTTTTAAGTTAAACCAACAATATTATTGTACAGTGTACAGACAGATAAGTGACTCTACATTGACCTTGAGTGTAATACCTCAGTTTATTTTATTTATTCTGATAAAGCACTATTCTTTTCACCAACACATTTCATAACCATTTATGTAAAATGTTTAGTATGTATTTTAATGAGCATATTGTATTTGTTCAACTTATATTTGCATATGTATTTTTGTTACATGGGAGGGACACACCAGTTTATACACAATCAGTTTTTTATATATTGTTTTTATTTATTGCACAATTTAACAATACTGCTTTAAAACGCATTAATACAGAAGCCTCTGATGCTTGTAAGGCATGTGTGTTTATGCATGTGTGAAGGTATCTGGATTCAGGCCAACACATCAACAACACAGCTGTGATGAATCATCCATTGGCTCAAAAACTCTAAAAAAAAAGAAAAAAGACATAATAACACTGTAAATCTGCTTTAGATATGATCTGGCAATTAATATACTGGTTTAGTAACATGGTATTTACTAGTATTTAGAATAACACATTCAGTAGATTTTTGGGGTTGCATGGGGCGCCCCCTAACGGTAGCATCAGTAGACTGCACACAATTAAACAAGGTCAAGGCTAAATGTTTGTGAGCCCTCGCTTTGTTTCATTAAATGTTTGAATCATCGATATAAATGAGCATTAAATATTGCTTAGCATTAATATCATATACTTCTTGAAACCTGACATTTAAATTACTTCATTTTTTGTAGTCATATTGATATTAAAACAAAAGTTAAAACTATTAAAAACCCCGTTTCCGTAGTTGAAATAAAACAAATGATACATTTTTGATGAAAAACTTAAACGAAAATTAGAAATGTTGCAACGTGACAACTAACTGAAATGTTAAATTTGCCTACTTAAATGACTAAAACTCAAATAAAAAGAAATTAAAACTAAATAAAAATATACAAAAAACTTCAAACTAAATTGAAATGACTGAAAATATAAAACTTTTTAAAATATTTATAAAATTTAATTAGTAGTAGCCTATATAAATACTGAAATAACACTGATTGTATGCTATGTTGGTAGGCTACATACTCACAATCATTTATTTTCCTACATTTTTTTTGTTTTACCTTTCTTTCTCAGTCCAGGATCTCTTTGATGCACCAGCAGCAGAGCAGGAAGTAGAGGCACTCTTTAAGAGACTGGATAGCTCCATACGCCATATTTCCTCCCAGGATGCCTTTGCCACGGCCCATCCCCATGGCTGCATCTCTCAGGTTTCGGCCCAGTGAGGAGGGCATGGCCTGGGGCAGCGGGCGCTCTGGGTGCATCTCTCTCCAACGCTCCACGGCCGACTGGAGAGCGCGAGCAATACTTGAAGGGAGGGACTGGAGGAGAGCGGGCCAGGTCCTTGTTTGCCGCTGCGCGTTGTGGGTCTCCACTTTTTCCTTCAACCGTAACCTCTCTTCTGAAGAAACCCTGAAGTGAACTGCGTTCTCGCTCTATGCTCTGACAGGGATACACGGACCCAGTGCCCCCTGTAAAATGGGTTTTATTCAGCTGTGGAAAATGCCAGCTAACTGTTCACCTGCCATTACACAATGGCCTCACATCTCCTCTCATCTACCTATTGTTCATCTCTAATTCCTCTACTGTTCACTGAAAGGTCCTGAATGACTGTCAAAATATTGCTCCATAGTGCACACACAAATACAGATAGTCTGTTCTCATGTTATTTATTCAGTAATAATATGATCAATGTCACAAACTATTGGTAACTTTACAATAAGGTCTTATTTGTTAACACATAAATGCATTAGCTAACATAAACTAGCAATGAGCATTATGTTTCAAAGCATTTATTAATCTTTGTTAAAGTTAGTAAAAATCTATTTGTTCATTTCTTGTTCATGTTAGTTGCATTAGAAAACCTCATTTTGAAACCTTTAGTATTAAGAGTGTAGTAAATGTAGAAGTTACCATTGAATAAGATTAATAAATGCTGTAGAAGTATTGTTCATTGTTAGTTCAAGTTAACTCGCATAGTTAACTCATTTTAACAAATGAAACCTTAATGTAAAGTGTTACTGAATAATGTCATGGCCATTACAGCAATAAGAATCTGAGATCTGACACATTTAGGGCCTGTGAACCCCTTGAGCAATAGATTTATGCACATTATTTGAAGCTGTCTGGTATATAAAAGGGATCTAGATTAGAGCCGCTCAAATAAATGTCCGTTTTATCATTTAAAAGGACTTTGTGCTAAACAAGGCAATAGGTAAAAATGAAATGCAGAAAGGTGAATGATATATATGTATTTATATATGTAATCTATCGTTTGATACAGGTGTAAACATTTATGTTTTCCCCAAAGAACAACAACATAAAACGAATTATTAAAATAATCAAAAACATGTATTGTTTAAAAAAAAGAAGCAACAATTATATAGGCAAATAAGAAAAAGATAGCCTTTGGCTTCAAAAATAGCAAACAACCAACCACAACACAAAAGTCACCATTACCACAATAACAGGAAGGGTTTCCATGCAACAAAAGGCCGCTGTGAAATATGAAAATGAGCAAACTGTTGAGTGGTGAGTCAGTTTTGTAATAGCCAGATTATTCCAGACCATTCCAGCCCTATGTATGTACGCATCCACGCACACACAGACTCATAAACACACTTTGTTTAAACTCCATTACCAGAGTGACCAGATCTGTGGTGCCATCAGCACATAAAAACTGACGTCAAATGATTAAAAAAAACATTCAATGCATAAATTTGAATTATAACAGGGTAAAAATCACTTAAGCGTGAGGGCTGGTCACATACAGCTGCAGCTGGAATCCATCTGGATTTTATAATGTGGAATGAATGTTGACCAATGACTCAAAATACACAACTAGCATCCACTAAAAAGGCTAAAAATAAAAGTTGCCCATTTCAGATTCATAAAGCATCCAGATAAAGGGCCTTTGTATATCTGACTAAGCAAATCCTTATCATTTACATAGACGTGAGTGAAGAACACAATGTGATGGCGTTGTCTTCAGGAGAGCTAGTCAAATCTTACACCTTTGTTTTTTTACCCAGTACAATCCTGCGAGTTTGAAAATTCCCAAGGGATACATTTGACACAGATCCACACAGTAAATGACTGGTTTTAGACATAGCTATTAGCATAAGCAAAGCTTATTTACATGTCGTCTTACAGGGCATCTAATGTTGGTCTCTGAATAAGAGACAGAACAAGGTGTTTATTCACAAACGCAAGTTTAAGCAACATAACGTTATACTAACCGAATGTATTTAACCCACAGTTCAGCACTAAACTAAGCACAGTAAAAACAGCATAGCAGAATTAACATGCGGAAGAAAATGAAGACTGCTTTCCCAAAATCTGTACTAAGCCTCACTTAACTTGTGTCATTTTTGCAGTTGATTATTTTTTCAGTTGTGTTTTTTCAGAAAAGAAAGTGTCATGATTACCCATAGGACCACAAAAGGCGACTGTGTTTTATCGTTGTGTCTGTGTTCGGTGAAAAAGGCACAATCAATTTCGGAGCAAACAAAGATGAAAAAAGTGGTTTCCTGTCTGTGGCTTCAACAAAAAACTGCACTTGTGGCTGCAAAGACACGTTCAGATTTCGTTTGGAGTGCTGTTCCTCTTCCTGGATGGATTGTCCCCTTGCAATATGCATCATTCAAATACAGAGTAATTATAGTGAACCTTAAAAAAAAAAAGATGCATATTTGACGATACGCGTCATATCCTCCCACTTTCTCTTGTAACAAGGCTCTGAACACACTGAAGCAGCTGAAACTTCCGATACACGTGAAAATTGATAGTCAATGCGAATAGAGGAAAAGACAAAGAAAAATAGAACCTCCATTTCCCAGAATAAAACCAACCGGACGATAATGTCGTCAGCTGATCATTGCAACAAATTCCTGGTTAAAATGACATCATAATTAGGCTTTAAACTGTTTGATATCAAACCGCAGTCCCTCAGTCCTATTCTGGCTTACTCATCCATGTTGACAGATTGCACTTCATTTTTTTTTCTCTCGTCCCTTTTCTCCCAGGCTGATATATATATGATGTTATGTGGAAAAGGAATGTTCCCTTTTTCCACACACTAGTTCATAATACCTCATAACGAGCAGCGTAAGTTCCTCACAGAGTCTACTTAATTGCATAAGGAAAAATCCACACAGCTTCTTTGCTGCTAAAGCTTTCACATATGTTCAGGGGTTTTCCCAAAAAAGCCAAAATTCCCAATTTTCCTAGGGCATCATGTTCGGATCTGTAAAGGGTTTTGTGAGGGTGAGAATAAGAGGCATTTTGAGTGTTATCCCTTGATGGTTACACTGGAAATTCCGGTAGGAATTGCAAAGGATGTGATTCATTTGATTTGGACGGTGACATCTGTGATTGGAGAATGAGCGCTGTATTCTCTTTAAAGTTTTGCATATTCATCAAACAGTCTTGAGACCACGGCAATGCGAGGATTTACAAATCGACCACAACAAAACGGCTCTCTGAAAATGAACGACCAATATGAAGCTTGAGTCTTTGGATTCCGCTCAATGCCATAGATGTGAATCTTTAGAGTGCTACAAAGGTTCTGCAGTTTTAGTACATTCACATCAACTCTCGACTCTAAAATGCCTGGGCCTGTTGCCATGGTTACAGGTGCAGCCCAGTCTCATTTCAAGACACGATATTGTGTTGGGGAAGTGATGTCATATCCATTACGCTTCAGCTTCTCTTTCAGACGTCTTATCGTTTGGCTTTTTGTAATCGCTTATTTCAAGTAGAATGATTGCATTGCTTCTTAATTTCATGGCCGGTGGTTGATGCGGTACAAAATTCTGTGTTTCTGTGAAGATATGATTAGCTTACACTCCCATTTTGGAAAAAAAGTCTTTCTCTAAAAGAGTCTGGCAAAAAAAAAAAAAAAAAAAAGGGAGAGGGAAAGGGAGGAGTTTTTTTTCTCTAAAAAGGGTGGTAAAAAAAAAAAAAAATCAGCCTTTTTACTCAAGCTCGGCGATCGACTGGCTGCTGCAGACACACCTCGCTTCCTGCTGAGATGATTGGCAGGCGGTTGTCCATGTGATAGCTAATCAAGTGACTGACACTCTCGAAGCGGTGGTCTTTGGTGCGCACCTACAAATTGTGAAAGGAAAGATACAGAAGTTAAATAGTCATTAATGTTATAGAATTATAGAACGTTTTAATAAGGACCACCATCTTACTCACCACTCCCTCTGGATCCACCAGAAGCAGGTGTTTGGCTTGGCTGCCCTGCTGTCCAGTGAGGACGTACTGGCCTGGTGTGGTGCCTGACTCCCGCACCAGGAAGTCTCCATCCTTGGTCAGGAGTCTTTCGGCCTGCCTGCGGCTTAGAGGTCCGTGGAACCAGGGCTCATTCTGCAGCTGCTCTGCCAGAGGGGGCGCCACTGCTCCCGACACCCCTAAAGCAGCATCAAATGGCTCTAAAAGACCGAAATCTTTGGTGAATTTACTTTCAGTTTTTCTATCTAGCATCTATAACTGTACTACTAAAAAGGTATTTTACACTTGAAATAGTTAACCCTGGGTCATTCTAAACCCCGGGTCAACGGAATCCTGGGTTTAATTCTGTGTATTCATAAGCTGATGTTTCACATTGCACACTCCTAAACCCTGGGTTAACAGTCTTATTTGCATATTTACGCAACCTGTTTACATAAAAGCTCTAGCATTATTGCCGACTGTACTATCGAGTTTATATTGAATGGATATTTCGGACTATAAAGGCAAGAATGAAAGTGTCTTCACTCAAAAGGGCTTTTCACACTGTTCTTAACCCCGGATTATCATCATTCTAAAACAACTTTTAACCCCAGGTAAAGGAGAGTTTCACACTTTTAATTTAGATGCAGGGTCAGCACCGTTTCTGTGGTATTAACTCTGCATTGCGGTACGAGATGCTTAGCAACCGATAACCAATCGCGTGCCTTATGTTCACACGCGTTGGACAGTCACGGAAACACGATGTATATAAATTTTTATATATATATATATATATATATATATATATATATATATAAACCAGTCATGATAGGAAAAATGTCAAATGGCGATGGAAAACATGAGAGTTGGAGTGCAGAAGAGACCGTTTCATTCTTACCTTTATAAGTTCACTCAGAAAAAACTTGATATTACAGTCAGCAGCGTGTAATATGAGGACGCGCAATGCTAGAGCCTTTATGTAAACAGGTCATGTGCTGCGTTTGTCCAGACAATAACACTGACACTGCAAATAAGGACTTTAACCCAGGGTTTAGGAATGTGCAGTGTGAAACGGCAGTTTATGAATACCCAGGATTAACTTTTAACCTTGGGTATAGTATGAGCAGTGTGATACTTGAAATAAGTGAATAAAAATAACCCAGGATTCTGTTTAGCCGGGGTTTAAAATGATCAACGGTTAACTATTTCAAGTGTTTGACTGTTTACTGAGTTTACTCTTTATATGCAATGCGCTGTGTTTCCGTGACTGTCCAAAGCATGCAAATACGAGTCTCAAATGGTTGTCGGTTGCTAAGCATCTAGCTGTAACATTCTACATCACAATGTTTTACACTGTACAAGTTTGACACTGCAATGTGGGGTTCACAACTGATTTATTTTTGACAAATCAGACTGTACGAAATAATTGAAAACAATGATTCAAGCATTTGTTTGCGTCATCATTTCAAAATAAAAGAGCCTGAGTGGAATTTGTGATGTATTAAAATGTTTTTATGTACTGCTGTTTATTGCTATGCTTATATTCTTATATTGATGCACACACAAAATAAATAAACGCATTCTTCCTTGTGTTCAATTAATGAAATAAAATGAAATTGTGGAAAAATTCTTAATATATTTTGCTGTATTTTATTGTTATAGTGATGCATACAAAAAAATGATAAAAAAAAATATTGTGTTCATTTACTGAAAAAGTATGGAGAACATGTTTTGAATGTTTAAAATTTGCTACGTTTTCTTAAGGCATTCCAGAGCAAATACATACATATCAAACATCATCAAAACGTCTTTTTGATACACTATATCATCCAGCAAGTGTTACTCACTCATGTCAAACGCATCTCTGTGAGCATTTCCATTGGCTGCTGCTGCCGCCCCCGCTGGGAGGCGGGGTTTATCCACATTGACGTATGAGGGGTCATCAAACAAGCCTCCATCCTTAACACCCACTGAAAAGGAGAGAGAAAGAGAGGCTAACAGTAAGGTTAAACTGAGTTAACCTTCAGGTGAGTGTGCTTAAGCGGTGCCATTCTGAGTCCTATTGTCAGCAAGGCCGGCGATCCAGAAGCCACCTCTCAAAGGAGCTGTGTAATAGGTTTGGGCAGCGTCCAACAGAGAGCAATGGACAGTGACAGAAAAACCGCTGACTCACTCTGCACAATGACAGTCTCAGCTGAGAGGAAATTGAAATGTAGGGAAGTGTGACAATATAAGACTGACAAATTTTATGTGGCACTATGAAGAAACAGGGCAGGTATTATTAGTGTGAAGCGTGTGTGTGTGTGTGTGTGTGTGTGTGTAAACCTGACCTGGTAGAGGAGGTAGAGGCTGCTTGTGAATTTCGTTCTGGCTGGGCTGTCCATAGGGCTGTGGAGACATATCGCATTAGAGTGTTGACACATTTATTCACTAGTCGTGTTTCGTTAATGAATGAATCTGTGTTTTTGAATAAATATTTAAGTTAATGAAAATCCATTTTTATACACTAAATCATGTTTATACACTTAATTACAGTTCTTATTCACTGAAGTCTCTCTCTTTTGAAGACGATGAGCTCTAGTTTGAAATGTGTGACGGCTTTGGTGGCTTTTCAGCCTGTGAAGACTTACTGTACCATCATCTAATAACATTCATTAGATTATATTAAACTACTTAAAATTAAATAGTAATAATTAATAATTGTATTTTTGTATACGTCATTTGTAATGAAAATGCTTATGATGCTTACATGCTGTCTTCACTGATTTTTAAATTCACAAAATTTAGATTTGTTTCGAAGAACGTTCTATTTACCGAATCAATTCAATGACTCAATGATTCACTCATAACACATAAAAGACACTCCTTTGTTGCAATTTAATGGTCACTGAACAACACTTTGTGCACAGGTTCAAAAGACTCGAGATCAAATCAAACTAACTGACTAACACATGCTCGTAGAAATGTGTCTCACCAGCGTGGCTCCTGTACTGTGTCCAGGACGGTTTCTCATATCAACCAGGCCTCCAGGGGGAGGCTGTTTACCCGGGAAGTTATTGTAATACGGAACCTCTGGGGGTGGAGCCAAGTCCTCTTCTTCCTCCTCCCAGGCTGACCCATCGAAAGGAGCCATCCTAAGAGAGAGTTACAGTATTATATTTACATGGGCATGCTGTTTGAGTGATGTTAAATGATGTATTGCTTTGTTATGAAACCAGCAGCGAACAACCAGTAGTAGGAACAACAAAAAACACTTTTTGGACATTTCTAGTCAAAATTTCTACAAATCCTTAAAACAACACACATCATTTATTGAGCAGTGTTATTTTAGTATTATATATACAAATCAGTATTACAGTATTCATAATATTTTGAACGCTTTTTAAATTTTTAGTTCATTTAAATTTTAGTTTAGGTTTTAGTCATTTTTTTACGTGCTTTTGTCATTTTTGTTTTTTTAATATTTCTATTAAGCATTAATTTAATTGTTTCAGTTTTAGTTTTTAAGTTGAATTTTAGTTTCTTAACTTAAACTTATTTCAGATAGTTGTTAATGCAACATATCATTTTCATTTAAGCTTAAATATTGCACCTAATACTTATAGGCCTGGTTTCACAGACAGGGCTTAGATTAAGCCAGGCTTAGATCATAGTTAAATTAGGACATTTAAGTAGCTTTTATAAACTTGCCTTAAAAAACAAACAAAAAAAAAAAACAATACTGATGTGCATCTTAAGACAAAACAATGGCACTGATATATTTTAAGATATGTCAGTGCAAGTTGCTTTCAGTTAAAACAGCTTTTTAGTCTGGGACTAGGCTTAAGCCTCGTCTGTGAAACTAGGGGATAGGCTATTTTATTTTGTTAGCAATATCAACACTGTTCTTGAGATACAACATTGCATAAGATATTAATACTGGTTTCCATAGATAGTATGTTGAATATAAAATACATTTGGTATATTTGGCAGATTTTTAGTAATTTTAACTGGACATAAACTCATTTGTTAGGATGTTTCACAGTGTATGATGTGGGTAAGCAGTGCAAATAGACACAATGGCATTGAGTTTCAGCATACATAGTCAACAAGTCTATACCGACATATTTTTCAGGCTCTTAAGTGTATTTAAGACTCTTGTTTACATACAGAATTACACATAAAAACATGTAAATACACTGACATAAATGTAAATGTCTGCACTATGTGTTTGATCAGGCGCACACACACACACTTACCGATCATGAGGCGTAACCAGTTTGGGGGGGTTCTTCAGGTACTGTTTAAAGCGCAGTTCAAAAGCCTGACCTATGGTGCTGATGACCTCCTGAGCCAAGCCCTCTGAGCATTCCAGGATATGACATGCTACAAGGCAGGAAGTGATCATCAAACATCAGATATTGTAAATCAAGACATAATTTAGTCATTCCATAAAGGCAGAGTTCACCCAAAATTAAACATGTCATTCCAAATCTTTTGGGTAAACGATTTCTTTAAGTAAAGCCCTAATAAATACTGCCACATAAAACTTATTAATTCAGTATTTAACATCACTTCAAATAAATTGTACATGAAAGCAGTAATTTACATTTCACTGAAGAATATGACAGAATTCAATGTGAAAGTGTTTTTACCTCTTTGATTGACGGGGTCTTTGGCGACGTAGGCAACATACTCTGCTGTGTCCTGGGGAGAAATTTTAAAAAAAAGGGATGGAGAAGAAGAAAAGAATGAACAGGAGGACATTAAGAGAAATTAGAGAATAGACACACAGAACAAAGGGATAAGCAGAAGAAAGTAACCCTTAGTTGAAGCAGTCTATTCACTAAAGGGCAGGAAGAAGAAGAGGAAACAGTGGGAGAAAAAGAACAGACAGCAAGACAGATGAATAAGACAAATGAGCGAGGGATGACAGAATGAGACTGAGGCTGATAGATTCTTGAGCGAGATGAAAATGAGGAAATGAAATGTAGGGATGTATCAGATAACCGACTAAATGATTAGATGTAAATAATTTAAATTAACCATTAAATAATAATTATAATAAAACTATTACTACTACTACTACTACTACTACTACTACTACTACTACTATTTAAAATACTAATTAATTTGATTGAATATTAATTTAAATGAAACATTTTATTTAAATCGATAATTAACTTAAATAATTATTCATTTTAAATTAATTATTTCGAATTAAATGATACATTTTCATATAACATTTCATTTAAATTATATATTATATATTACACACATACATATGAAGAGTTCAGATGCAAAAGCCTCTAAGTGCCATCTGAAATTTTCTTCTAGAATGATCTTTTTTTTTGCATCAGGTTTTTGCATCTGAACTCATATATATATATATATATATATATATATACACTAAAAAAAATATTATACTTTATTATTCCATAAATAAACCAATTGAAAATAATTATAATTACTTATTACTTATAAAACACACATCCTTCATGCTGTCCTACAATACACTTTCAAGGTCTTCGCAGTGAATGCAAGCATTATTTAAAGAGAAATGCTCGAACAATGACTACATTGAGACATTTTATTTTTAAAAGTGATCCATGTGTGTGTGTGTTGTGGACTCTGGCTTTTCATGGCCATCAGCTCGGCTAATTACTAAACGGATTTGTGCTGCAGTTGATTAAATCAACAGCTGATGAGTTTAATCAATGAAATTAACAACGACGGTCATCGACTACTGATGAACATCCCTAGTAAAGACAGAAAGACAAGTAGAAAGATATCGAGAGACGGGGTCTGACTCACTGGATCTCCTCCTGATGCAAAAGAGATGGACTGCATGTGATGGTTGGCGATAATCTGTAGGGAGAGAGGGATGGAGAAGAGGACAATGTGACAAAAAAAAAAGACAAAAAAAGTGCGAAAATGAGATGAAGAATGAGCAAACATTGCAAGCAAAGGATGGACAGAGACGAGGGGAGAAACGATGTGGTGAGACTGCGGTCCAACATAGAGGAACAGAGCAGTTGTGTGCAGTAATTCTGCATGGTTTAGATTCATTAAGATAAACACATATCAGCAGGGCAATTACTCCAGGCCCTATTCTGGGCTCCAGTCAGCTGCCTGCTGAGCAGCCCGAATGCTGATAAACCTCACTGCGCTAATGCCAAACACACTGGCGTATAACTGAAGAATTATTAGCGAGGAAAAGAAAGTCCTGTGGTGCAGCAGTAAACAAGCCAGAGGATATCTGCTCCTGCCGAATACGCCAACTTTACATAATCTATTGGGCCTCCGGGTACCACACTTATAAACTTTAACTTATTTAACTTAGTTAAACGTCGACAAATATATGATGATTAGCCCCTTGGAAGACCTAATGCAGAATACTTCTAACTATTTATTATTTTATTAATATTTAGAATTTGATATTTATAGTTATTCATTTTCCATTTTCATTTTAGTAGTTTTGACGTGCTTTTTTGAATATTACCATTTACTAGGTTTAATTCATTTTTTAGTTCAGTTTTAGTTCTTATTTATTTCCAGTTAGTAATTTTAGTGCTTTAAACTTATTTCAGTCAGTTGCCAAGGCAACATTTAAAAAATCTCATTTAGTCTACATGTTTCATCTAATACTTACATTTAATTTCAATCAACAAAAAATGTTTTAACACTTAGTGTTACTTATGGAAAATAACCGAAGGTCAGGCAAGAATAAGGCTGCATGGTTAATTTCTAAAAGATTGCGATCTTGATTCGAACACCCACGTGATCTTATCCCTAAACGTCAACGATTCGCCTGTGTCTATTAATCCTTTTATGATCACAGCGAACATTCAGATCTGTGTTGGCCCTGTTGCTGACCCAGAGAGAGCAGATGTCATGTACAGGTATCAAACAGTTTCAACCACACAGTATAATCATTTCTGTAAAAGTTTATAGTTAGGATATAGAGATCAAAATAGACTAATCACCTTTTGAAAGCAATTTGATGCCTCAAATAATGATTGCATCAAATACATTGTTACGCCAGTAGGTGCCGAAAAGAGACAGTTAAAAAGATGAACGTCATTGAATCAATCAAGAGATTCATTCAAAAATGCTGATTCATCCAGTAATGAAACAAGTGAAGTCTTTATGAACGAGTCATTGAATCATTCAAATTTTAAAAAATACATTTCAAAATTAATTTAACTTTTTTTAAATATATTTAGTCTGCAGCAATTAACATTTTGTCAGAACCTCTAGTAAATTACGTTTTTTGTTTAGTTGACTACTCAGAATCATGGGAGAATCGCCATCTCTATTTTTAGCCAAAAAAAATCGTGATTCTCAATTTAGCCAGAATTGTGCTAAGCTTATTTATTTTATCAGGATTATTTCAAATCATTGTTTTATCATTGTCTCAAATGTGTCTTCTGTGACCACTTGCAAGAAGTGTCACTGCGCGTTGATAAAGTGCAAAAAGTAAAATGTACATAAAACAAAAATAATAATTATTCCACATTCTTGGATTTCTCTCTTTTCAATCCACACAGAAACATCTTTTTTTTTCCTTTCCTTTTTTTTTTTTAAAACCTGTATTTTAGCGCAATGGATGATTGACAAGATTGTTTGCTTTCTTAGGTTATTTAGCACTCACAATTTGCAAACAGATCCAAACTAGTTTACACTTTTCAAGGAAATCAACCTACTTGAATGGCTTGCTTATAGCTGTCTCTGCACATACTAGCACAACCAGGATATGAGAAAGTATTTTAACATCGCAAACTTCACTTTTAAGACATACAGAGAAACATTTATTTTCGAAAGAGATAGCAAAATTCAATCCAACCCATCCTGCAGACGCAGGCCACTTTTATCATTATATGAGAGTAACAATGAATTTCATACAGGAAAGAAGGCACCATATTAATGTCTGTGTGCTTGTGTGACGTCTAACCTGTTTGCAGTCGGCTGCCAGTAGGTTCAGACTGCTGGTCGACACGGTGAGGTTGATTGTCATTCCAGCAAACTGGAGATTACTCTTCCCTAAGATGGAGGAGAGACAACGAGAGGAGGGCTGGAGAGAGACAGAAACAGACTCCATTATTTACACCACACACCAGATTTAAAAAAGTTCAGCTAAAAATTTCATGGCAAAGATGATGAAAACTAAATATTTTAATGGGAAACAAAGAACATTTTAAATAGTTTGGTCTGTCTAAGGCCTTTTTTTTTTTTACTTTTTTGCTTTTATTCAGCAATGGTGCATTAAATTGATCAAAAGTGACGAAGACATTTATAATGTTTCTATTTCAAATAAATACTGTTCCTTTGAAATTTCTATTTATGAAATAATCCTGAAAAAAAAAATATCATTGTTTTCACTGAAATATTAAGCAGCAAAAAAAAGGAAATGGTTTCTTGAGAACCAAATTAGCATATTAGAATAATTTCTGAGGGATCATGTGACACTGAAGACTGGAGAAATGAATGATAAAAATGGTAGTTTTACAAATCACAAGAATAAATTGCATTTTAAAACATATTAAAATATTTTAAGGGTAATAATATTTCACAATATTACATTTTTTACTGTATTTTGATGCCTTATATAAATAAATGCAGATAGAAACTGCAATTTTTTGTAATATAGGCTTTACAAATTAAATAAATGTGAAATACGAGAATGAACTAGTTCCGCATGCAGTAACAGACACTTACAATTCAGTAAATCTGCCTGAATCCAGAAGATTTAAGACGTTTAAAACTACACTTTGGGGTTTAGTTTCAGTTTTGTGTAAATTAACTACCATTTGGATATGAATACGACCCTCTTCCTCATGTAAATTAAATTTCATGATGATAATGTCTGGTTTAGACTTTGAGTGGCATACAACTGAAACTTGAAATGAACAGCTGTTATTAAAGTGAAAAAATAAATAAATAAATGTGATAACCCAGAAATCACTTTATTTTCTGTACAGAGCTGCAGTAGAACACAAGACAAGCCGCCTGCTACATTTGCGCTGCTGCTTCGCTTTCACACTATTTATGCATGTTGTGTGAAACAAGCATGTCTTGATCATAACCCTTTAACACATAACACTTGATCACAACCCTGTACGCAAATTGTGGTGTAGCACTCAACAACCTCTGAAACACCACAGTCTGACCAGCCTAGAGATAACACTTGAGCAAGTGTGTGTGTGTGTGTGTGTGTGTGTGTGTGTGTGTGTGTGTGTGTGTGTGTGTGTGTGTGTGTGTGTGTGTGTGTGTGTGTGTGTTGAACATAACAGTAGCATTTTTACTGCAAACTGGCTCAACCGTAGAACACTATGAGGTTTGTGAGCTGTGACTGTAACTAACAAAAGTGTGAATATATTGCAAGGCTGAAAGTCTGTGTCTGAGGAAGTAAGATAAGATAAGTGTTGAATACCTTTCTCCTTCGCTGAGCTCCTTTGGCACCTGGTACTGCCTCACACACCACTGATATTGCCTCCCTGCAATACAAAACATACGGTTATAAACATACACACACGCTGGCTACATATAGTGAGGAGAACATAATCAGATTGTTAGATGAGAGTTTCCATCACACTCCTTTTTATGCATTCCCAAATTTCATATGGCTGAGGGACAATTACATTAGACAAATGGTCCAGTCATTCCACTTCCTGTCATCTCACACATGCAAGCTGGCAGACATGCAAACAAATATACCAACGTTCTTGTTCACTTATTATTAATAATTACTTATTATTAATATCGCTATTGTTAACAAAAACTATAAAGTAGATGAAAACTATTAGTAGTAAATGAATAATAAAAACTTAAAAAGAAATATATGAAAAAGAAACTGAAGTTATGAATATTCACTAAAATATGAATAAAAACACAAAATGGCAGAGAATGATTTAAATCAATGATAAACAGTCTGATTTAATTACTGCCTGAAGCCTGACCTTAGATCAATGTATCTGTCAAAACAACACCCAAATAAAAAAGTAGCAGCTGTTTAATTGATGTAAAAAAATAAAATAAAAAAAAAATGCAACCAAACTGTGATTGTTTTTTTTTTTTTAAATGTAGCAGAATAAAAGCAGAATAGGTCACAAGGCTGTCATCTTTAAAACTTGATGATACTTTGACGTTTTGTTCTACAATGTAAACGTATACAAATACTCTTCAATGTCTTATTTAAGTTACTTATTAAAAACCTCCATTTTAAAAAAGAAACATTAATGCTTCAAATTTTACGTTTTCAGTATGTGTGTGTGTAATTCACTTTGCAGAACAAAACGTTCAAATATCGACAAGTTATATTTACCACAGTTTTTATTTTACTCATAAATTGAAAAACCCCATTATAAAACCCCCACTGGAAAATCTTGAGAGAACCAGTGGCGAATTATTCTTCTTGGTTTTGATGTCATCCCTGCACCACTCTATGCTGCAGGGCTGCACAATTTGGGGGAAATAAATCTAAATACAACTGTATATTTCATTGTAAAAATATAACAATAATAATGATAAAACTGTAAAAATTCTAATATTTATGGATGTTTTAATTTCTTTTTTTCCCCCAACCATTAAGCCATCAAGCTTTTATTTTGATGGAAACAGCAGGGATGCCTTAAAGCTTTTCTTCTGATGACAACAGCCGGTTTATAAGCACTTCTTATTATAAAGTTAGGGAAGATGGTAATGCATTGATAATCCAAATACATTTTATAATCGTGAACACAGTGCTGTGCTTTACTCTGAAATACGGACGACACATATTTATTTAATTAAATTGCAGCCATGTGATGACTAAAGTGCAGCATTTAAAATGAATGCTATTAGTTTTTACAGTTTTAAAAAAAAAATGCATTTAGAAAAATTTGTATAGATTTATTATATGGATGCATGATATATATCAGCCACCATATCAGTATCAGCCAATATAAGTTCATTTTTAATGTTATTGGCCCAATAAGAAAATTTGGCCGATATATTAAAGCTGATAAATAATGGATTATTTCCTTCAGCTGAGACACTTCAGATGTGCACTGTTCGCCATGGTTTTGAATTGCTTGAAATATGATTCAAAAGGGAAAATACAGACAAGTGCAAAATGTGCAGCGCAAGTCTGTCATATAGGCTACATAACCACAAATAAAACTACAACTATATGAAATAAATAAATAAATAAAAATGTGTAACTTCTTCCAAAATACAATAACTCAATACACACCCTATTAATGCTTTTTTCTTGAATGCGTTTCACCCTCCAGCGAGAATCGAGGATTATGCATGAAAAGTTTATCGAGCAGCTGCTACTGTCAATATTGAGAAGCAAATGTGTGTAACATCCATTAACAAACACACACGCCAACACTGAGAAAAGGGAGGAAACCATGATGGTTCCAGAGGATTCTATTAAAAGACTTTGTGGTTACACAGCAGGGCTGCTGCTATTATAATGCCTCCCTTCTTCCCTGATCTCTTTCTCCCAAACAAAAGCACAAAATGTAATAGTAGAATGTGTTGCATGTTGCAAAGTGGACTAGCAAATAATGTGGTTTAATACAGCAAATGTTTTGCAGCCTCATGGTCCTACAGATAACAACTATTAAAAACTATTAAATGACACTCCATATGTGTACCCCTATACATACATACAGATTATTCAAAGAAATGTGAGAACGGAAGAAACCGAATTGTTGTGAGAATAAGAAAATGGCGGCGTATGTCATTATTTAGCTTTCATCTCCTACGTTCTCTTTCTGTCACACTCTTTGAAAGAGGGACATTAATTTTTCATCAGAGGAGGGGCTTTTATCCGGACCAGTGCGAGAGAGTGTATGTTCGTGCACATGTGCATTAGGATATGAGGAGAATGTACGACTAAATCACTCCTGTGGGACGCCGTGGATATACATACACTGGATATTTGAGAGAATATGAGAGGAAGTGCAAGGCGAGAGTCAATGCGTGTGTGTGTGTGTGTGTGTGTATTACCTGGTAACCTGAGTTCTGGTGTTGAAGTCCAGTGCTCTCATTGACTGCAGCACCTCCACACAGCCCATATACTGCAGCAAAGACAAAGACGACAAAACCTTCACTAAATGCACTTACTGTGCAATACCTCCAACCACAATTCAAAGCACAGAATGCAGTTGAGTGTTGCCCAGTTGCCTTGTGTCTAGATTATTGACTTGGCAACACATCTGTAGTGCATGTGGTTAAGTGTGTGTGTGTGTGTGTGCAGTTTATGAGAACTGATGCTCTAATTATGAAGCACTAATCAAATAAAGAAGTTCTCAATGTAGTTCCTGCCCATAGACTTGGATTCATCTGAAAATGCCACACATTAAAGAAAACAATACATTAAGCATATTAAACAGACTGTTTCACTGAGAGAATTGTAAAGCAAAAGAACTACAAGCTGTTAACCAACTTTTGTCAAAATGAGGGCTGCAAAAAAAAAAAAACATTGCTGTTTAGACATCAAGGCAAAAATATTAATAATAATAATAATAAATTTCCACTGAGAAATTGCAAAAACTAAAATCTTAAAGACAATGGCCTTTGTCTTTAAATTAATGTTTTGGCCAAACTCTTCAAAGATCTTTACATTTCTGTATGATCATCAAAAGAACCAAGTTAGGCTTCTTTCTTTGACCAAAAAGTGTACAATAAGTGTTAAATAAATACAAATTATTTCACTTTATTTTTTTCGAAATTATTCATTTGTATGATTTTCTATTAATTGATCTCAGTCCACTTTACATTCATATTTGTTTTAATAAATTAATATTGTTATTATTATTATTATTATTAGGAGAAGGAGGAATTGATTTTAACAGTACAATAGTAATAGTATAACAATATGAGCTAATTAGAGCATAAATTAGAGATAAGAAGAAAATATAACCACTGTTTGCCTACGCAAATCTCACTGCCATGATACTAGGATGTTCTGGGCTATGTCTGAAATCGCCCTCTAACACTGACTTTGGTAGCCTGCTTCCATGATTCCTTACATATTACTTATTTATGACTTGCGTGCTGTGTGCAATCTTTTTACTGTTCTTTTGTGTGGGTCTGTTCGGGGCTGTGACCAGTTCACACTTAAATATTAACTTTAATCAAAATTAAGCACTTGCAGTGTGAATGTAGCCTATGATATCCTGTACCCCAGATGTGACTCAGGTCTCTTGTTCAGCGCAAGTCTATGAGATTTCTTTGTCCGTTTCATAATCAACCACCTGCGACACTACACCTCTCCTCAAGTTGCTTTTGAGGTAAACATTGTGTCCGTAGCACAAAAAGTTTGTTATGAATTATACGGCAAAGAATAATACTTAAGTTTAGGAGTTTGTTCTAGTATAGTATTCACCACTAATTAAATCAATAGAAAAAGAGAAAAAAGGGAAACCCAACCCAAGACCCATACATGCATCTTACCCTGACAGAGTAAGAGACCCCACTGGTGCTGACCACATTGTCCGAGTGCAGCCAACCTCGGGTGGGCTTGTTGACAAAGGAGCCGTGCCGTGTCCACTCGTCTCCGCCGAGCTGGCCCCCTTCCACACGGGCCCTCCGCGAGGCCCCGCCCAGCCGGTTCATATCCTGTGGGGGACGAGGAGGAGGAGATGGGGCTGTTAGAGAAAGAAGAGGAAGAGGAGGAGGAAGAGAAGTGCTGGCGGCGGAGGTCCTAGTGTCTTCCGGAGACTCTCCCAAACCTCCCTGACCGCCTGGCATGCTCGCCGGCCTGCTGGAGGCCTTCAGGCCTGGGAGCAGAGTGGAAGACACGCCCAGCCGCAGGGCTCCCATCTTGGGGAAGAAGGAGCAGAGGGTGGTGGGGCTGTTCTCAGCCTGTCGTGGAGATGAAGGAGGGAGGATGGGGGTAAGGGAGGACGAGGAGAGAGAAGGAGGGATGCCAGGAGGGGTGAGAGGAGTGAGAGGAGCAGAAGAAGGGAGGGAGGGATTGGACGCCGTCTCGTCTGTTGAGCTGAAGGAGTCGCTCCTGAATGGCGTGTATTTGGTTTTGGGGACAAGCTCCATGATGTCTCAGCCGTCTCAGTGTCCACTAAACGTCTTTAAATGTCTTTCTACGTTGCTCTGTCGCAATCAATAACTTGTCTTCCCTTGTCTTTTATAGTCCTCTTTTTCTCTGAATCCACTGATTCCTTCATCATCGCACCAGAGAGATGACAGTGTGCTGACTGTTTAGTCCGGAAAGTATCAAAAACAGGATGTGAAAAGACGAATGATGCATAAAGTTTTCTGCTGTTGCCATACACAGCGTTTAGAAGGTTTTGCATCAGATCTCAAGTCTGCATAGAGCTTCTTAGGACACTATGAATCACTAAATCTAGTATGATTGTCATGAAGTTATTGGTACATTTATAAAAGTGTCGTAGACACAATCCATCTCAAAAGATGTTGTGTTTTATATGCATGCAATTGTGTTTATGTGTGTGTTCATTGTCTTTGCATGTGCTGGGCTCCACTTTACACACTCTTGTCTGACAGAGTCCCATAAAAAGCCTATTAGCTGCAGCTGAGACTTTGAGAGAGGAGGCTTCCGTCAGACAGACCGATCGATAGAGTGAGAGGAAGAGAGCGGGAAGAGATGGATGGAAAATGCTAAAGTACTGATCCAGCGAATGTGGATCATTTAATGATGATTCAAACTGCTTCGATCAACATAATCCTCTTTGTTTGGTTTAAAGACTTAATTTAGTCCAGGTGTTAAAAAGATGTAGGCTACACCAGGGATCTTCTACAGCAGGTCCGTGACCCCTAAGATGTCCGCTAACTACAGCGTGATTTGAAACAATCCTATTTTAGTGAAAAAAATTCAAATATGCATACAATATTAAGCTAAAGTGCAGTTAAATGTTTAATTTTTCTTTCAACATTAAAATGTATTAAGTAAATCTATAAAGTACTATACAAGTTGATTTACTCTGTACCTTAATAATGATAATTTTTATGGGTTTCAATAATCAAGGTATATTAATATGAAACTATACACGTTATTATAGGCCAGGCTTAAATTAAACACTTAATTCCATACAATTATAGAGGGCCTAAAAAGTTTGAAGACCTCTGATGTGTGCTATACAGCACCTAGATTACATGAAGGTTTACTTATACCGCAAGTCTAAAACTGCCACCTCACTTCCTGTCACATCTAAGAGCGCTTAGCGCTGACACATACCCATCTTTTCCCGTCACTCCCTTTCCCTCCTCCTCCAGATGATTTTGGGACCTCTGTCGCCAAGCCGAGCTCTATCCTTATCTTTCTCCTCCTCTTCCTCTCGTTTTTTCCAGATCACCTCAGGCTCTGCTTTTGCGCCCTCTGCGCTCGTCTCTTTGAGTCTATCCTCCTCTCTATCCTTCCTCTCCTGGAATCCCTCCCTCAACCTCCACACCGTGTATTCCACAGCGTTCCTCCTCTCCTCCTCCAGCTTCTGCCTCTCCAGCTCTCTCTCCCTCTCCAACACACTCGCTCTCTTCTTCCAGATAATCTCTCTCTCCTCCACGCCCCCTCCCTCGTCTTCTTTCCCGTTCTCCAGGCTGTCCTGCTACTCCTTTTTGCCTTAAAAAAAACACCTGAGCCTCTTTGTAATCTCGCAATAATTTACTGAATCCACAAACAAATTGTATATTATACACAGATAATTAACCCTGATAAACAACAATTTGTAGAAATATGATTTAGAAAAGGACAAACTAGACTTGGAAAGCCCTGAAACAGTTAAGTCAAAGATAAATATGGCTATATAGAAGACAACATGGGTTCGAGCACCATTTAGAGAACCACTGATTGTTTGGTGTGATCTGTGAAGAAGTTAAAGTGTGGCAATCCAGCTGCAAGGGAACTATGGTGTACCTAAAACAAGCACGTTCCAGCACTGTCAGGGTGATGATAATGAGACCTGATTGGCCAAATCTGAAGTACCGCCTCCAGAGATATGCTCATTAGATGCTAACTGGAAAATCAATCAGTCGCTCATTAGCCTAAATGACACCTCAAAATCAGGCAAACAGTGTTGGATGGAGCAGCTCTTTATAGATCTGTTTCCTGAGTGAAAACCTACCCTCTAAATGTCACTTAGCAAAGTCAAACACCGAATTTAACCTACGCACTTCCCCAGTGTAAAGCACTTTAAAAACCTCTGATAGAGAGGTAACAGTCTTGTAACCTCCTACAGTTCTGAGCTAACACACCAGGGTAACTCTAAATCTCACAAATGATTAGCATTTGTAGACCATTAACAGTTTTTACTGTTGCTAAGAACACCAGTTTGTAGCAAAGTCCAGCCGACTTTGGTCAAATCCAGTCTTGCTCTTTTTACAATGGTTTTCACTGCAAACATTTTACGTAAGCTTTCACAAAACAATGTGAACTTCTATTGTCGTGGCTTACTTTGTCCGTTCAGGTGTTTTTGATTTTTTGTCTTTTTAGCACCAGTGTGTGACCACAAAGAAGCCTCAGGGCTGCAAAGGGAAAGCGTGTCTTGCCTCGGATGTGCATGAACAAATGCAACACTTTTCAAGTTGTTCCAACAGATGTGACTGGCAGTCAAAGACAACAAGGCGGTCCCTATTATCTCAGCTGGAGTACAACAAGACCAGGGGGACCTGGTGGATTTATGTCCACTGCACTGCACTTCATCTACAAAGCATCACGTTAGTGGTGATATTGGGCCATTCTTGCAGTGAAATTTCTCACAGAGCACCTGTAAAGAGAACCGCTCGTACCCGATTGACAAAGCACAATAAGTTATGGGCCTGTGCTGCAAGTTCGTAAACTGCATCACAAAGACATGGCACAGAATCAGTACTTTAGCACTGCAGAGCTCACTGTCTCCAAACAGCGTTGCTCTTTTTTTTGTGCACTTACAGAGAAGTGTCCAAGCTGTATTTAAGAGTTGCTCGTCGTGTCATGAACTTTATTGACGTCAACACAACATGGCACAGAAGTAGCACAGTGTTTAGGAGAACCTGTACAGAGAAGTAGAAATCAAGCTGACTATATATATATAAAAACATTTAAATAATATCAGTAACAGTTTAACACACAATGGTAACCTAGCTTGGGTGTAGCACCTGTCGGTTAGGAATATGGCAAAATCCCTGTTTTGATATGACGAGTTGTTTCAGAATCCAGTAAACATGAGTGAACGAGTCGCCAAATCAACACTGGCTGAACTGTATCTAAAGGTTGAGAGGTTCCTGTTAATCTGAAGTAAACCAGCCACATAGAGAGACTATTGTCAATCACAGATGTACAGAAGCTAACAGACTAGCTTCTTTGTCTTTAAGACATTGAGATTAGCCGTTTTGCTCGTATAATCATAAAGGTAAATCGGATGTTGAATTAGTGCAGTTGAGCTCCAGCACAGAAGGCAAAACCTGAGTTAAACTACACCATTTTCAATTAACATTTTCAAATTATAACATCATAATTCAATGATATTGATGGTCAGTGAAAAAAGCCAATGTTAGATATGGCAAATCTGATTTAGAGATCGACTGAATGAGCAAAAAGTTTCAGAGAAAGCACCTTGAACCCTCATAAGGTCCGAAGGTTCGACTCTTTCCTAACACTGACAAGATTGAACTTAAAGTCAGATTTAAAGCGTAACTTGGGACACTGCAACACACTTGCACTGAAGTTACACAAGACAAAGCGTGAGAACTTAACATGCCAATGAAACTGTTGCTATGGTACCAGACTGAGGAAAAAGTGTGCGAGACAGAGTCATAAAATAAACCAAACAAAAGCCAACAAGTTTCGCCAACACAAAACCTGTCGACTCTCTCCGTGTCCAATCACGAGAGCTCAGAGCCAGCGAGAATCGATGTTCTGCAGCCAGGGCTGGCACAGGACGGGAAAGTTCAGCTGCTGCCGCCACCAACACCTCACTGGTGATTGGTGTTGACACCAGAAAGTAGAATGAACCAGACACACATCCGAACATGCACAGAGCACAGTTGAGGCACCAGTCCAATGAGGAAATCAAATATTACTCAAGAGTGCACACACACTTAAGACTCGTGCATGCTTCCGGGCTAAAGACAGCAGAACTAGCAAACACTAAAAAGTCCTCCTGAAATCTATGAAATATCTATCTATATATTCAAAAGCACCTTTTTTATACACTACAAATAAAGACATCTAAATGTTTTGCATAAAAAAAACCTGATTTTTGTCTGCATAACTCTTAAGTAACACCAAAAACATTGGTTCAATAACAGACAGCACTATGTACATTAGAAATATAAGAGTTTGTGAGCTGCCATCCAAAAAAGTCAAAGTGAAAGATTTTAAGGAGATTTAAAGCGCTTTTTTGTCCTCAAGGTTTAGTTGTTGTAGAATGAAAAAGTAATATTTTATCCCCCAAGTCCTTGGATTAAAAAAAGAGAGTGAGAGTGCCACATTTTAGGTAAAACCGAAACGACCTCCATGTTCAAATCATAATCACGTTAATATTTAAACAGTGTCACACAATCCACCTCCTTCTCCTCTTTCTTTCTCCCTCACTCGCTTTCTGGCTCAGTCCCCTCCCTGAAAGACAAAAACACGCTCTTTTCTCTTATCCGTTTCTTGGGTTCTCTTCAAAATCACAAAGTCACGCCAGTTCCCTCGTTTAGAGTGAGTCTCGTCCAGCCTCACTTCTGTGGAACGTCGTGATGAATGGCACAGCGGTCTTCTTTTGTCCTCTCCTTCCCCCACAGTCTCTCATCCTCTCCTCTCTCCACCTCCGTCTGTGTGTGAGGAGCGATGCAGCCGACTGTCCTCTATTCTCCTCTCCTCCCTGTCTGGTCTATCGCTCTCACTCTCTCTCTCTCTCTCACTGATGCTAGCGCTGATTCCCTTTGCACTCCTGCCCCATCCCTCCCCTCCTCTCTCGCTCTCTCTCCTTGGCAGCATCAGTCATCTATGCATTTATGAGAGTGCGCATGCATGCACAAGCAGCCGAGCACCTCTCTCTCTAATGCACACAATTATGACGGGGGCTGAGAGAGAGAGAGAATTCATGGATGGAGGCAAAAAGTCTGCCCTCAACGCTCCTACCATGGTAACTTAAGAGCAGGCGAGTTGTAGGCTACTTCTTGATATTCCATAATCTTCCACAAAATTACCACTTTTCCCCATCTTCCTGACACTTTAACAGGATTTATCACCCAAAAATGTATCCCTCATTATTTACTCATCCTCATGTCTTTCCAAACGTGTATGACTATCTTTCTTCGGTGGAACACAAAAGAAGATATTCTGAAGAACTGTTTTTGTCCATACACTGAAAGTCAATGGGGTCCAAAACAAAACAACATTGGGCCCCATTGGCTTTCATTGTGTGAAAAACAAAAACTGAAACATTTTCCAAAATTGATTTGAAATGACATGAGGATGACCATGTTTGTGGGAACCAACCTCAACCACATCAATAAACCAATGCAAAAACAAAACGCAGGTCATATGGTACATCCTCAATGTTATCTTAGTGTACTCATTTACACGTTCAGATCAACCATGCAATAAGTGTCTAATCGATGTGTGCAAATAACTCGAGGGTTGATTTGTTATTCATTCAGTCGAGTGACCTGAATTCAGCGTTCTGGGGAAGAGTCAGCTGAACTACAAATCCCAGAGTGCACTGTGTTCGCATTCTTGCTTTCTAAGGACACAGGGGACTGCAAATGCTGCAAAGGTGCATCGATTCATTTTTTTCTGCTGCTTCTTCCCTGTCAGTTCTCTGTGCTGAAATGTCCGTCAGAAACGTCTGGAGGGAGGGAATATTCGAGCTTAAACACGGTTGCATCATGGTCCTTGGCTCCAGGGCATGGGCATGTCTGGCAAGCACACACACACACACTCAGAGCAGACAGGCAGAGGGGGAGGGAGAGAGAGAAAGAGAAAGAGAGAGTATGCAAAACACAAATATAGGAAAGAGACACAGCTAGACAAATCACAAGAAAATAATTAATGCAGACAACAGGGTAATCAAACATGATCACATCAAAAGGACAAAAGATTCATTTACATGCTTTTAAATTTTAAGACAACAGACAGACAAACATGGCAGGGCTCAATAATAAGGAAGTGTTTTAAGTCAACTAACAGAACTTTCACTTGCAATCTCCAGCCAATACCTATTACGTTTATTGCTGATGTGCATGATGTAAGCTTTGGAAACTGTTCTTGTGCTGATGTAAATAGGTCACCAAGGTAAAGTTATTTAGATCATGCCTAACATAGATGAGGAATTGTCTAACTTTCACCAATAATTGTTACAATTTAGAGATGAACAATATGTCGATACTATATCTTATGAGCCAATATTACAAATTATTTCTTTATAGGTATCGGTCGATATTGGATTTCTTCTCTTTTTTGTCTTTTTTTTTTAGAAGAGTAAGTTCACCCAAAAATGAAAAAAGAAAACTCAAGTCATCAATTATTCACCCTCATGTCGTTCCAAGCCCGTAAGACTTTCGTTCATCTTCGAAACACAAATTAAGATATTTTAAATGAAATCTGAGAGCTTTCTGTCCCTCCGTTGACAGTCCATGCAATTACCACTTTGATAAGTAAAAATGTTCATAAAAAGATCCATATGAATCAAACCGTTTAGTCCCAATTTTCTAAGAGTATCAAATGCTTTATATGATAAACAAATTTAATTTAGGCTTTCATTCACAAATAAACATTGAAAAACAGCGGACATAAACAGAAGCTCAAATGAACTTGCTTGACGCGCGAGAACAAACCTCATTGGTTCTTCTGGAAGCTCAAACGTGCTGCGTAACACAAGAATGAACCTCGTTGGTTCTTGCACGTTAAGCAAACATGCTTTCGTTTACTTTAACAGATGTGCGAGTTGATAAATGTTTATATGTGAATAAAAGCATAAATTAAATCTGTTCATCATACAAAGTGATCGTGTCTCTTCAGAAAATTCATTTTTAATTTAATTTAATTAATTTCACAATCTCTTGACTCTTTATGAACTTTTTGAAGCGTTTTGAAGTTGTCGTTGTGTAGCTGTCATTTGAGGAACAGAAATATCTCATATTTCATTACAAATATCTTATCTATTTGTGTTCCGAAGATGAACGAAAAAATTTTAGGTTTGGAACGGGATGAGGGTGAGTATATTTCATTTTTTGGTGAACTAACCCTTTAAAGGTAATTTAGTTTACTTTTGCCATCATTTAATAAATGAGTATTTAAAAACTCTAATTTACTAACAAATGCAAAAAGAAATCTTTAGCAGATTTCTAAATAAATACTGTACATTTAAATGTTGTGAGGCCTAAATGAAAAAAAAAAAAATACTGACTTTAATATTTAGTGGTTTTTTTTAGTTTATTTAGAGAAAATACAACATAATTTTAATATCAGTCATTTATCAATTATGAGTCATAACATGATAATGCAGCTTGTCAATATTGGCCAGAATTTTCTAAGTGAAAATGTGATAACAGGAGTTGAAACATTACAAACAATTCATGTTTTGAACTATATCCAAAAAGCTAAAAATTTTAAATCTCTATGTAAAACATTGTTTCCAAATATTTTTTTCCTGACACAAAAAAGGTTTTTATATATACAGTACTGTGCAAAAGTCTTAGGCATGTTAATATCCCCACTCCAAAAATGGTTTAAGTCAGTTATTTATATCTTTTGCTGTAGTGTGTCAGTAGGAAATATCAGTTTACATTTCCAAACATTATTTTTGCCATTAATTGTAATAATCCAGCGAGATTTGTGTATGCACAAGGAGTCTGACAGCAGCCGGTATGATCTGATCTCACCATCATCGAGTCCGTCTGTGATTACATGAAGAAATAGAAAAAACTGAGACAAACTAAATCCAGAAGAACTGCGGGAACGTCTCCAAGATGCTTGAAGAAACCTTCCTGCAAAGCTACAGTACTGTGAAAAGTACTGGCACTTGTGTTAAAATGCTGTAAAGTGAGAATGCTTTCAAAAATAAAATCATGAATTGAATTTATTTATGATTTAACTTCTATTAACAAATCCAAATCAATATTTGGTGTAAAGACCCTTTGCGTTTAAAACAGCTTTTGTCGAGGTACATTCGCGCATAGTTTTTCAGGTAGCTTTGCAGGAAGGTTTCTTCAAGCATCTTGGAGACGTTCCCGCAGTTCTTCTGGATTTAGTCTGTCTCAGTTTTTTCTGTTTCTTCATGTAATCACAGACGGACTCGATGATGGTGAGATCAGATCATACCGGCTGTTGTCAGACTCCTTGTGCATACACAAATCTCACTGGATTATTACAATTAATGGCAAAAAGAATGTTTGGAAATGTAAACTGATAGTTCCTACTGACACACTACAGCAAAAGATATAAATAACTGACTTAAAACCATTTTTGGGGACATTTTTGGGGTGGGGATATTAACATGCCTAAGACTTTTGCACAGTACTGTATATATATATATAAACCTTTTTTGTGTCAGGAAAAACATTTTTGGAAACAATTTATAAACTTGGGGTGAGGTAAGCAAAAAAAATCGTATTGTTGAGCCCTGTGAGAGCTGCAAATTTTAAATGTGAGAGATAAACAAGAACCATACTAAAAAACAAATTTCAATATCAAGATTTTTTAATCATAATGCAAGCTTCTAAAAAAAATAACTAAATATCTCTCCCAAGAGAAACCCAAGAGGAACCCAGAGCAGGTAAGAAATACAATAAATCCAAGCTTGAAGAACAAACTCCCACTTTAATTTACAATTCTAGTGCCATGAACCCAAGATCTCTAACACATTCAGATATGAAAAATCAAATTCATGCATCAGAAAGAATAAGAAAGAAAGGAATAGGCGAGTACACGTGTGGGAAAGTGAAGATCCAGACACCCATCCCATCACCTGGTGCATTTTGGGAGTGTATCCCTTGGCATAGAGGCTGATGATTCTCATTAATGACAACATGAAGGCGCTTTACCTCCTAGATACCCACAGAACGGAAGGACAGGAAGTGAGCTAACATAGAGAAATGTAGAGCCAGGCATTATGGTAAATCTAATGACCTACATTTTCAACTCCCTGCAGAAACATAATGTTGTGTATAAAGCACATTGTGCGTGCATGTGCGGAATGCAGTAAAAGATATTCATAGACGGCACTAGATGTTCTCTTCTGACCTGGCTCACTGTGCTAAAACTTTTAAACTAACTTTTGTTGCCATAACTGCAAAGAACAGACTCCTAGATTAAAATGTCCAACGCCTATTTTAACTACAATTGACTACATGGTAGGTACACAGCAAAAGTGCAGCATTATTCAGCACAAGGCTTGTAACTAATTAACAACTAGTATATCAAGGCACACCCAACAAAATGTAATTTCACCTAAATGTTCAATGACAAAACTTTCTGTCGGTTGGGTCTCCGACTAAGTAATAGTGTATGGCAAGGTTTATAAGTTAACTCACTGGCTTCAACACAAACTCAGAAGTGGACGAAATGTGTCAGGTTTTTTGGTAATGTATGACCAGCCTCCATGCCTCAGGATATGTACGTGCAGGTGTGTTTGGGAACGCTTACCACATACTCCATCGGAAAACACTCTTTTGTGTGCCACTTTTCCTAGGAAGTGCATGTAAACGTATTAGCATGTTCACACGAAATCACATGACACATCAGCAAAGCCACCAATCACAGCAAGCCTTTGATTAGCCTGAGGGGCAAAATCAAACAAAATAAATATTGGCTTTAAAACATTCAGTTGTGTCAGGTAAGCGTAAATGCATGATTCAATCGAGGATTATTACAAACAACTTTCTAAATTAGTCGCTCTTCTTTGTAGCACCTGGGAGAAAAACATCACATGGCAGTAAACCGAATTCATTTGAGCCAATTCCCAAGTGTATCAGGCTACAACTGATTTTGTTTGATTGTGCACGCATGCATGTGCATTCAAGATTAAAATATACTGCCCAAAAAAAGAGAAAAGCACATTAAAGAATGTCTGCGGTCGTGCTCAGACAAACCATGGAATGAAAGGAATGACCAGGCAGGACGGGTAATGGGCATGTATGCTTGTGTCTCCAATACACAGCAGATTGAATCGGTGACAGTGCGCACATGTTCCAGCCTGCTGGGAGTTGGTCAGAGCAGGTAACATTCTTAAAGCAGCCACCCAGAATAGAACTGTTCCTGCGGTAAGTAGTCAATAGCAACTCCTCTGGAACACTTTGTGTTACTTTGGTAACAACGCACTCTTTGCTTATCAATGATACTGCTCTGCAGAGAGCACAAAACTGAAAAAAAGCATTGTGGGTGGGGTGCACTTCAAACCCACATTGACACTCTAACAGATGTGAGATGTGGGCAGAGAATGAAAGGCAGCAGACTCATTTGACTACAATAATTTAAAGTTTTTAATTAGTGTACAGAAGATTGAAAAAAAAATATTGGATTGGTACTTAGTTTTTTTATTATTATTTTATGCACATACTGTAATTAGAGCAGGATTAGTATCATAGAGACTTCTGGTTAGAGGCTAGTTTGGTTCATTTTGCAACTTATTCCAGGAAAGAACCACACAACACCACCGAAAGCGTCAAAGTGGCCGGAAGTCATTCATTTTCAATGTGAGCCGGCTGCGAGGTCCGGCGAGGGCGGCGTGGCACGTCTTGGGAAGCGAGAGTGACGAGAAGAGTTGAAGTCAGGTCAACTTTATGGTAATGAGCTATGAAGCGGTTCGGCGGCAACCGGCGACAACCAATTGGAATATAGAAGTCCTCCACTTGAGAGGAGTCCAGAGAACACAGTCAAGTAAACTTTGGTTCCGACCACATTAGTTCCCAAGCAAAATAGAGGAGAGGTTGATCATGTGAATTTCATAAGGCGGCGCGCAACACTGTTTATAGGCAACATTTTCATGCTAGAACGCTTGTTTTTCAGTGGGAATGCAAATTAGATTAGCACTTAACCATGACCACTAAAGCCACACCACACAAATGGTTTTTAATTGGTTTATTTCTTAAAGGAGAACTCCGGTTTTTGTAAATTTGGAGTGCTGTCAGTACAGAGAACAACGACAAAAATCGGTGTTGCCTACACAGTGTTATCCTCTTTTTAAAATTTGCACCCTGTTGACTTCAATGGGGCAAGTTTTAAACCTGCTTTTAGCCTCTTAACATCCTTGATGTGTCATTACAAGTGCCCAGCCATGTGAGTGATTCCTTCAGAGTCAACACGCGGTGAATCTGACTGCAGTAGATGTGCAAGATATGAATAAAAATGATGTTATTTCAGCCAGCGCACATACCTGTATTTACATCCTGTTTGCGGTTGAAGTCCACAGTAATCAATTGTCGAGTTCACGCGCATAGGTTTAGTACATACGATCGTTATAGATGATCACTATAATTGTTAAGTTCTTTCCATCGATCAATTTCTTACTTTCACATTTAAAAGATTCCATGAGGTTAACTTCTACCCTACTTGGTCAGTCTACACAAATAACGATCAGCATGCTTGTTTGCTTTGCGGCCCATTTAAATAAAGTTTAAAAAAAGATCAAGCATTCGATCTATGTCAGAGCATCAGAGCGTCCACGAATCTTTCTACGGCGTCGTTGGCAGGGCGGCGAGAGCGAATTTTGCCACTCTTGCCGGCGGCGGTGTGAACGCACATGACTAATATGTAAAGCGACTGATCATGGTTTTATTTTTTTACATAAAGTTTACACTGATCCTAAACAGGTGTGATGGGACAAGTTTCCAGTAACCAATTATCATTAACAAAAATACAATGAAAACAAAAACTGCGAGTGACCGAGTGAAGTTAACTGAAAACAACTATTAATTGGAAAAACTGAAACCAAACTAAAATGCATTTTCTTGACTTAAAATCTAAGTTGAATAAAAATAGTTTTGTTGTTTGAAATGCAATATAGTTTAGGTTTCAAATTTCATGACTTGCTTTCATTAAAGCTGCAGTACAAAATGAACTAAAAAGGTATATTACTGACAATGGTAATTCATTACGGTAAACTAATAATAATGATTTATTATATGAGCTGTTGGGTTGGATTTCACAGCAAATGTCAGTTTGATGTCAATTGTTTTTGTATGCTTTTTGTTCACTTTTTAATTTTTTTTAATTGTAGTCACAGGGAGTCAAAAACAGTGGAAGCCAGTTACAGATATTTGTGCAGTATTTTTTATGCTTTTTCTTTTCTTTTGAAAGGGGGTGAGTTTTGCAAGTTTGATGATATTTGCACTAAAAAAAAAATCATGTCCTGTAAGCACATGTACAGTACACCATCACACTGTAAACCATCATATTTATTTGCGAAGAAGATCTGAACCGAAGTCCAATAGTCAAATAATCACCAAAACAATGTTCCTCCGCAAGAAACTTGTAGTTTATCGTCTCAAATCGCTATAGAGCCAAATCCACTGAGCCACATTTAATGATACACTTAAATTGCATCAATCAAAATAAACTGAAAAACACAAAGAAATCTAATATAAAACATATTACTAACTAACCAAAACTTAGCTATTTGAAAAGGACAAACTAAACCTAAAAATAAAAGCGAAATTCTAAATTTAAAACTATAATAACCCTGCAGTGACAAGCAACTTCTCTTACCAGTCCCACAGGTACACAGTTCTGCATCAGCCTGAGGTGGACTGTTGATTTTAGGGGAAGGTGTTCGTGTTTGCATTTCTCTTTCTGGGAGTGGACAGAGGCCCAACATAGCCTGAGTTTTTTCTTCGCAGTCCATAATAACAGGGTTGACTGGAGGACTGAGCTGAAATACACTGAAGCTCAATGTTTCAGACTTAGCAGCCCATACATGTCCCTGAAACCACATGTCTTAGTCATTAAAGATTAGGTAAAGACCTAGAGATGCAAGTAATGCCACTTTCTGTCTGACTCACAGCCATATATACATACAGACCAAACCAGAGTCCTCTGACCCAAGTGTGACCTCTGCGGGATCATGGGAAGACTGGGAATCTAATGCAAATCATGACAGGAGAAAAATTCAACTAAAAAAAAAAACAGTTTTCAAGTGAAACAGGAAACCAACATAAAAAGCTCCAGTGAACTTTTACATGTGGTTTCATATTGGTCTTATGATATCTTTGATTCTCTCAGGCATGCATACTATATGAAAAGCCCATCTTTCTCACACTCACACACACAGGTGTCCTGTTTACTGCGAAGACAGCAAGAATGACATGAAATACTACTTTAACAACATACCAGAACTATTAGCAATCCCAGAAAACACACAATAGTCCCATGGTTCTCGCTGTCACACACTGACACGATTACCAAGATAAATACTGTACATCTATCAATGCACAGCTATGTGACGGCATAAATAAGTCTACAAGATTAAAGCCATTATGGCATGAATTGTGGGAATCTGTCAATGGCTTTTCTGAGTGGACATTAGATTAGCATTCACTCAGGCTTCTAGACTACAGAAGTGTGAGCTATCTATTTTAGGACTCTCTCCCTTCTTCTCTCTTTTCCAAGTACTACTGCAGTCTGTCTTGCTTAAATACACAGTGCTGACGCTTCCTCGAACACCAACTTCCACTCGCTTTCAGCAGAAAATAGATCTAAAAAAAAACTCACTGTTCTGTTTAGCCAATCTTAAAGAACTGCTAGGTCACACAATACACCCTTTCCTTTTCACTTTTCGTTAAAGAAACCGCTGTGATCAAACACAAGGACAAACAGTTTCCATAATATACTATGGAGCCCATAAGTGACATTTGCAGAAATTTTTTTTTTATATAAATCACAAGAAAATTTGTATGCGAACAGGAAAACTAGATGTATCAGAAATGGCAACATGTAAGCACGCAAACTTTTCTTTATTGATTCTAAAAACTAACAGCTGGTTATCAGCCCGTTTATTTATTAACTGCCTCAATTCATCAGCTGACCTCTACAATGTACACTACCCAATATACCATTCAAAAGTTTGGGTCAGCAATAAGTCTCTTAAGCTTAACAAGGCTGCATTTATTTGATCAAAAATACAGAAAAAAAACAGTAATATTGTGAAATATTTTCAGCATTACTACTCCAGTCTTCAGTGTCACATGATCCTTCAAAAATCATTCTAATATGATGATTTACTGCTCAACAAACATTTCTTAGTTATTATTCATGTTGAAAACAGTTGTGCTGCTTAATATTTTTATGTAAATCTGATTTTTTTTGGATTATTTGATTAATACAAAGCTCAAAAGAACAGCATTTATTTTAAACAGAAATATTTTGTCCTTCCTGAAAAAAATTGTAATTTCTTTCAAAAAAAATAAAAATCTTACTGAAACCAAACTTTTGAATATTTGTAGTTTTCCCATGCACATATGAAAGTTTTTATTTGTGCATGCGCAAAAGTCTCAGGCTTTCTTTCTGCAACTCTTCACCTTTCAGTAAAATGTATGTAAACCCTGAGTGACCAATACAACATTGTGTACACAGTTAAAAAGAATACGTACCAAAGTATGTTTTAATAATATGCTACTTTAAACCTACAAGCACAAATATTGTGGCACTATAACAGATCAAAAGTGGGATTGATCTTAGACCAACCACATGCTAAAACAAGCAACAAAATACATGATTTCAAAAATCTCACAAAAAACTCAATCATCCCTGGATCTTTGTCAAAATCTCAATTAGGAAAAAACATTTGCAAGCTCACATTACCAAATGCCTAAGCATCAGCGACACAAGTGCAGGATTTGAGAAACAGCTTGTGTGTCTCTCGCAGTGGGTATGCCACGTGTGGGTTTACTCAGAGCGAAACCATTTGGACAAAAGGCCATCGCATCCTGGGGTGGTGGGGGTGGGGGGTGGTGTTGTGTTAAAAACCATAAGAACCACAAACAGCTCATCAGGTCTGAGCAGGATATAGGTGATATCAGAGAAAGTCCCACCACTGGAAGTAGTCAGGGGTCATTGTAACACTCCTCACACACCCAAACTTTTAGAGAGAATTTTAAAGGGAAGTTCAGGTGAAAATGAACATCGTCGTCATTTATTCACCCTTATATCCTTCTGAGCTGGTATTATTTTCTTCATTTCATAAAATGTTTGAGCACTGCGTCAGACTGGAAGATTATCAGTGAATGAATAACATCTTGAATAGGAGTCTGTTCCTCTCACAATGCAATTATAGGGCTTCAGAAGATATTGTATGAACTTTTCAGAGCTTTGAAAGTGTGACTAACTAACCACAATAAAGGGCTGGAATGACATTGGGGTGTGTAAATGATAACAAATTTGTCATTTTTGGGTAAAACATTCTTGAATTAGGGATGCTGATGCTTAATCGTCGATCAATTAATTGTCGATAATAATTTAATCGAAAGGTCATCGTTAGAGTGCGTAGTTTTGAGGTGCGTGTGGCTCAAGAGCAAAACATGCAGCAGACACACATGGAAAAATGAAACATGTGCGCCGTAGTTACCTGTTAAGCCATCTGCTCTCTAACTGCTCTCACAGTACTTTGATGTCATATACCGATCGGTCTGCACAGTGCCACTTCAAGCCGAACACACCTAATGTCTTCAAGCCATGCAATGGATTAGGTAGGCTAGCCATTCATTTCAAGATATAATTAACCAAGGGTCCAAAAAATCCTACAAACAAGTGATTTTACTGAACATAAGAACTACTTGCTTGTGTAAACGCTAGGGCTGCACGATTAACCTTTATCGCATCGATATTGAGGTTTTAACTCCCGCAATAACCTAACCTCAGGAGTCTGAGGTTTTTTCCCCCGCCTCTGACATTTGAGTGACAAACCTATTAGCCAATCAAAATGGTCGAATCTCGCGTTCCTGGCTTGCTGGCCAATTAGAAATGGCAATGGAAAGTTACAAGGTTGTATGCAGTGCACCGGCTTTCTGGCAGCAGCAAAGCAGCTAACACACAACCTGTACCTCGAAAAAGCTTGTAACTGCGCAGAAATGGCCGAAGGCACTTCTTCGGTAACGGGAGAGGAAGCGGGGGAGCACTTGTACTTAAGCTGTTTGGACTTATTTTGGATTCGCGAAGAACGACGTGGAGCTAAAGAGTGCTAAAATATGTCGACGTGCCGTGGCCAGATCCAGAAGAAACACTACCAAATACCAATCTATACCAGCATCTTAAAAATCACCACCGACACCAGGGTTCCAGACTGCGACCATTTTTTGAGAATGTGCGAGTTAAAATTTTATGTGGTCGCATTTGTGCGAGTGCATGGTCATGTAGCCTACTAAGTTAAATTCACGCATGAATTTTCTGCATTGAACTTGTTTTAGCGCCCGCCAAAGTGAATTTTTGTCCCGCCAAAGTCTTATTTGATCGGTGAGTAATGTAGATGAACTGCTGCGCTTGTGAGTGACAGGGCGCATGTTTAACTGAAAGAACGAGCAGAGAGAGAGAGAGAGAGCCGGTCGCGCGCGCGCGCATTCTCTCTCTCTCTTCGGAGCCAGGCGAAAATGTAAACAAGACTTCACCGTCTCCAAACTAAGCGCTGTCTTGCTCTCTCTCCCTCGCACATATTAATCAAAATAAATCGACACGGTGGTAAAAGGTCGGAAGACCAAAGTTTCATGTGGATCATTCTGAGATTTTTTTTTCTTTTTCTGAATTATCGCTGGGTGTGAATTGTGCTAAATAAATTGAACTGAAAAGCGTTCCGGACATTTAACTGACAAAAAAAAAAAAAAAAAAACTCTTTAATTAAACGGAAAAAATATCCAGTGATGAAATGTTTTCTGTGTTGACAGAAATCTTGGATGTCCATGTCCTAACTGCTGGGATAATCACACAACGCGCATGACACGTCCAATTCGTGAACTAATGACTCCTTTGAACCGATTCATTTTAATGAATGGTTAAAACAACTGATCTTTCCAACACTGAACTCAGGAGACGTCTGAATCGGTGTATAACTAATCAGTAACACTTTACAATAAGGTTATATTTATTACATAAATTACATAAAAAGTACAGTTTGCTTACTCAAGCTTTAAAATAAATAAAACCAAAAATATCGAAAATCGCACCGCAATCGCAATATTTGTCAGAAAAACCGCAATTAGGTTTTTTCTCAAAATCGTGCAGCCCTAGTAAACGCCACAGTAAAATACATAGACTAAACAACATGTAATACGATCCTGGTTGATTTGCGATGATCTTCCAGCGCTGTTTCAGATGTGCACTCCTATTCTAAGGCTCAAGGTAAATCAAGACCTGTCAATCTGAGCAATCAAACCAATCCAAGCGCGCTCCAGCTGTAAAACAGTGTCTCTACCCACTACAGCCAACCAACATACCCAAGATCCAGTTTCCATTAGTTGAACTTTCAAATGATGTTGGAATACACTACGCATTGGCTTATGTTGTGTTTGGGTTCATTCGAGACCACCTGCTCTAAATAAAGATATGCAATCTACTATGGTCAACTAATGTTTAGTTGAAAGTCTATCTGTTATGCACAATGATTTTATAGATCACATTTTCATGTAAAGCAGTTATTTTTTCAAGCTATGAAAATAGAGCACTTCTAATGACAGCAAATTTAAAAGCACTTGTTAAGTGATGGTCGTATTCCCTATATTTTCTGTAAAGCCAAGCTTCTAAGCCTTAAAACGACACCTATTTTCTGTTGGTTAAGTAACATGATGACTAGTAGTGGTTAAGAGGTTGATTAATGATTATTCATCATTACTTTAAACAATGATCGCTTATGGGAATTTATGTAAACTGACAAGGAATTTAGAGGCCTACCTACCATGTAAGATGAGATTCAGTTGATCTTCACTTTCTGGAGTGAAATTTCAAAAACCTGACAATATTGTCACTACCCCCACGACAAAACATGTCAAATAAGAGAGAGACAGGGTGTGACCGTAAGGAGACAAGGTGGTCAGTGAAGAGACAGGCTGACTAATGTGCCAGACATGAAGAGAGACAGACAGACTGGAAAGAACCTTTGGTCTATTTTACTACCTGCTTGTGGATCATAAAGAGCCAGATAACTCTCGCTTATAAACAAAGAATGTGGTTGTATCTGTATTGTGTCAGTAGATGAGTGGATCACATATTTGGGTCACAAATGTAATATTTTGAATATTTTCCAAAAAATAGAATATCGAATAAAAAATTCTAGATGAAAACAACAAGAAATTTAAAACCAGTTAGTGAAATTTCAAAATGTATAAAAAATAAAATAAAAAAAACGTATATGCTTTGAGGTGGATGAATTCTGTCCATAAACTACAATAAAAAACATTTACTGAATAAATTCCTAGATGTGCATCAGAAAATTATGAGACTAGGAATGCACAATATCAGTTCCAAATTATTAACAACCAATTTAAAGATAAGCCGATACTGATATTGGATTTTAATTGTATATGCTCATTTCCATTTTTATATTTAGATTACCTTTGCCCTCATCTAATGCTCAATTAAAGTTAATTTTTTAAAAAAGCACTAATAATAATTTAAGAACACTGGTAGGCCTAAATGTAATCTTTAGCAGATATCAAAATTAATAACAATACATCAATACAGTATATTGAACATTATAGCCTAAATTTACTTTTATTTCAGAATTTAAATTGATTTCAGAATTTTTATTTATTTATTTGTTTAGACAAAATGGTATACAGTATCATTGTAATATCTACTATTTATTGGTTATCGGCCACAATGTAAAAATAATTATAAATTAAGTTTACAACTTTGATGGAAACATAGCTAATGTGTGTGTGTGTGTGTGTGTGTGTGTGTGTGTGTGTGTGTGTTCAAGGCAATAGAGAACATGGTAAGAATTGAACAGGAAATGCCCCCTCCCCACTTTTACGACAACCAATCAAGTGGTGAGAAAGATAAGAAACAAAAGACAATGCATGCTGCTTGACATTTCAACTACACACCACATGTAGAGAATTATCGATGTCTATCGTCCATGTGGCTTCAGTACCTGACCATGTTCCTCTATGTGCAGCTGAACTACTCGCTTTGTTGTAAACCAAACCAACATCCTGTTGACTCAAGTGTTGACCACCTACACATCACTGCCGCTGTAGTTCTTCTAGGTCTGGCCAAAGTTCTCACCAACCATCTGCACATTGTGCACAAAAGTATTTTCAAAAAGAAACCTTCAGGATCACTTATGAAGCCTTCAGCAGTCTCTAAAAATGGTGAATACTCCTTCAGATATGCCACAGATGAATCTGAAACCCATGGAAAAACCCATTTGACATCATGCCCAGGGTAAAGGACTAGATCTGGGAACAACTGCACATGTTTAAGCAGTCAACTTGACCAGACAATCTATAATTCTCTGTTGTCTAGCAAACACATGCATGCGTCATCTGGGCCATCGAAAACATAAACTACTCAGTGGGACATTGTGATAGCACAGGAACATGATATCCTGTCGCGTGCTCCTCGGAGAATAGATGGGAAGTTTGGGACAGTGGCTCAAAGTGGCGTATTTCTAAACTTGATATAAATTAGAGGAAGCCAGACAGTGGAAAACATCAATAACATCACAAAAACCAAACACGTATTGGGCCTTAGTTATGAAATACAAACAGAATGAATTGTTCATTAATACATTCTTACATAAAATGTCCCATTTAATCTGGCCTGCTGCCCTGCTCTCACTTCATCAATGCAATTCACTGGTCAAACATCATTCAGTACGTAATTATTTATTTCAGAAGCAAATTTCTAATGTGTTTGGCTCCATCTTTTAGAAGACTTTCCACAGTTCACAAATTTACAAAGAAGAAGTAGTCTGGAGGAGGCCTCAAAAGGGACAACATAAGAGTTTACCGTGTTTTGATAGATCGGCTCAGAGACACATTATACTCCCCAGAAACAAAAATGACTCTTTTCTGAGCACAGGGTTTTTCATCTGAGATTGAGCAGGTGTGTGTTGATATCAGGCCGTCTCAAAGAGTCAATTTAGCAGTAATAATATTCATCCTGAATTCTAATCAGGTGAAATTGTGAGTTATCTAGTGCTTCCTTCACCAGTGAGTGTCATCTGTAGGCAACCTGATAACATATCTACTTAGAAGACTATAGAGAAAAAGAGAGAGTTACAAAAAAAGCCTGTTAGTTCATCATAAATCCTGTATGGGTCTGTCACGACACCACCGTCATTCATCCTGCTACAAATATCACGCTCTAGGGGAAAACAAAATCAACTGGTTCTGATTTTCAAGAAATTAACCTTCCGATTACTACAAGTTAATAAATAATCAGAACTTTAACTGTCCCACAGCTTCTCTCACTAAACCCCAAAACAGTCCGTAATATAAAAGCAAAATAAAGGCTCAAAGAGCTCCTCCTAAGTTATGCACATGGACATGAAGCAAAATATGACAGAATGAGGCCAGCTGGCCTGTCGATACTGATGTAAGATGAAATAGAGGAGGCCTTCAAGAAAGACTCATCTAGAATACTATTCCATCAGTGACAAAACCACTGACTCAGTTTCCTGAGACTGACATCACAGGCATTGTTTCATAAATGACTGCACAATCTAGATCTCGTATACAGTGCTCAGTCTAACATCTGAAACTGATAGGAATACATAGGATCGTCCGTTGTGTTGGACTGAATCATTATTCAGTTGGTCCAAATGTCTGCGACAGCTGCTCATGCAGCAGATAAGAGCTCATGCTGGTGTAGGATTCGCAGCTGGTCAGATCTGTCCATGACAAACGGCCCTAATGTTGAGGACAACTGCTTTTCACAACAAGAGATTATTTATATTAGTGTCTGTCACTGTAACAATAGGCCTACAATATAACAGAGGTAGACAGGCAATCGGTTTGATTAATATTTTAGTTATTAACTTTTTTTCTTTTTATTTCGTGTCTAATGATGCCATTTGCTGGTTAATACATGTTTTAGCTAAAGTAAAATTAACCTTTACCTAACTTGCATTTATTTTTAAGATATGCGTAGCATTTTACTTAATTAGACAGTCCAAAAATGTGCATAAAGATTAGGTGTTAAAATAAAAATAAATATAGCCTATTATTATTAATATTGTATACTAAATACCAGAGTAATCTAAGCCACAATAAAACATAATATCGGTGGATTTCTAAAACATAATATGCATGAAAGCCTAAATTAAGGAGCCTACATGATCGCATTTTGTTTCAAGTAAGGATACAACTTAACGTTACTCTGCCTTGAAAGAAATTGCAACGAATCGATTCTTGAATAGTTCTCATGTGGTCATACAGTAAGCACGCTGGGTAATAAAGAGACAAAATTATCCTCAATGAGGGATATAGAACGGGCGATAAATAGAAAGACAGTTAAAACTAAAGTAAAGCGTCAAGCTTAACTCAAAACCTAAGACGCTGTAACAAGTTGAAACTAAGTTCTTGCTTTCACGAAACACAAGCATTCGAGCTCGTTCCAGTACGGAGCAGTATGGATTCCTGTCCCGCATAAAACAGTCACGATTGTGGTCAACTTTTGCCTGAACTTACCCGCTCGCTTCCTTTCGGCCGCTCGATTCCGGTCCTGCGCTCCGAAGCACTTTTCAGATCAACTCCTGAAAATATCACATTTGAGGAACAAAGTCAGTCCAGATAAAGGGATAAGAACGGGTCTCGCCAGGCTCATTTACACGAATAATGTCATGAAACTTTTCTTTTCGGCTCTGCCTTCCTTTCCTCACCCAGTCTTACCCCCCTTTTTCCACGGACCAAAAAAAGTCGCACTTCCGCGATCTGGTGGCTGCTTGTATCATGTGGTTTGTCGTCCACGAGAGCGCCCGCACCTGGTTCTCTAAGCGCGCGCCCTTGACCTGTTTTCTACGTTCAGAGACGGCGATTCACAGTTGAAAAAGAATTAAAATGTCTCTAAACAGGGATATGAACTCATTCATGGACTTTCCCGGGCGTTTATGGTCATTAACTGGTCATTTATTATTGACAAGGAAACAAGCTGTAATTAAATTACGTAGGACATTAAATAAAACAAATAGGCCTACTTATGGTGCCTTCACGTGCTATGGTAATTATGGTAAATACCAAAAGCCGACGTAGAAAATGCACATGAACACCCCCTCATGTGGTATTTTCCACTCTGGGCAGCTCGTAGAATATTTTGATGCACGAGTTGCCGAGATGAGATAACCTTTGACCTTTTCAAAATGGTGGGGAGCCATTTTTTTTACAGTCTATGGGAGCAACGCAAGAGTCGTGAATACTGTTAGTAGATAGTTTTTGTAGCCTATACAATGTTGTGTCATTATCAATTGTAATATAATGCGTTAACACTCAATTTTCAACTTCGCCGCAATTTCCTTGGTTCATATTTAATCATTTTATGTCGTTTTATTTTATTTTTTTAAATTATTAATTATGTTTTAATCATCAGAAAGCACCACATTTACGTTTTGTTTTGTTTTGTTTTTTTGTAAAGATAAAAAAGATACTCTACTGACACAGACCTTGCGGGGTACTACATTACGACAACAAAAGCACTTGAACACAACACACTGGTAAATGTTCACAAGTGGAAAATATCATCTTTTCCATAGCACATGAAGGCAGCATTAGTCTATATTAGGCTACTGATTTATTCGCCGTTTACAAAACACGAAGCGAGTGTGACAACAGTTTAAATGTCTTCAGTTTTATTAAAAAGAAAAGAGTATTAGATCTCATGTCAATTTAATGTGCAATCTCGAGTATTTTTTAGTTGTCTATTAATAAGATTGTTTAACCAAAAATGAAAGTTCTATATTATTCCGTCAAGGCTTTCCCAACCAATATGACTTATCTTCTGCGAAAGAAAAAGGGAAAAAATGTGATTAATGGCCTCAAAATGCAGTGACAATGAACGTGACTAAAGGCCTCATTATACTTCTGCGTCGGCCCTACGCCGTAGCCTATACGCCATAGGCAACGTGTTGGTTTTAATTTATACTTCTGCGTCGTTGTCCGCGTTGACGCACCTAGGGAGCATGTGAAACCCTGAGGGAGGGGTTCTGGCAGACCAATCACAGCGCTTGCGTCCGCGTAGAATTGACGCGTTGTTACATTTTTAGGCCTCATTATACTTCTGCGTCGGACTTAAGCCTGTTTTATACTTCTGCGTCGAACTGCCGCCGTAGCTACGTCGTAGGCTGTGTGTAGCGCGCGTACCCTACGGCGTACCCTGACGTGCACCTCTCCAAAAATGTAACAACGCGTCAATTCTACGCGGACACAAGCGCGGTGATTGGTCTGCCAGAACCCCTCCCTCGGGGTTTCACATGCTCCCTAGGTGCGCGTCAACGCGGACAACGACACAGAAGTATAAATTAAAACCAACACGTTGCCTACGGCGTATAGGCTCCGGCGTAAGTCCGACGCAGAAGTATAATGAGGCCTTTACGCCGGAGCCTATACGCCGTAGGCAACGTGTTGGTTTTAATTTATACTTCTGTGTCGTTGTCCACGTTGACGCGCACCTAGGGAGCATGTGAAACCACGAGGGAGAGGTTCTGGCAGACCAATCACCGCGCTTGTGTCCGCGTAGAATTGACGCGTTGTTACATTTTTGGAGAGGTGCACGTCAGGGTACGCCGTAGGGTACACGCGCTACACACAGCCTACGACGTAGCTACGGCGGCAGTTCGACGCAGAAGTATAAATAGGCCTTAAAGAGGGCGAGCTTCAAAAAGGATAAATTGCTGTATATAAAAAAGTAGCCCATAAAAGTGGCCAATAGGATCATTCGCTATATGGAAAGTCATGCCAGCATTTTAGTGATGGCTGTGAAGGAGCATTGGTTTAATCTACTGAAGCAATGGACACAGTGTGTGCTTTGTGAACCACATTTGCAGCAGCACTAAAATTTTTTTTTTTTTTTTTTTTTTTTTTTGAGAACTGAAACTGAATAAACTAGGTCAGGGGTCTTCAGCAGGGGGAATCAATCAATCAATCATGCCCTGCAGTTGACAAGATTAAAACATACATTTATAAACAAAAATTAAATCGTTGGTGTGAATAATTAAAAAAATGAGACACTCTCGTGTCGTGTCGCCACCTACTGATGTAACATGCAGAAAGCGCTACTGAATAAATCAGACAATGAATCTTTGTGTTGAACCGATTCAAAAGATTCGAATTACTAAAATGATTTAAAATCCCCACCGCTAGAGGGAACCCATGGTTTGAAACTGCTATTTCTCTTCTGGGTTTGAGGACTACAAACTGAACAGCTCTTTTCACAACACAGAAGAAAGAGCACACAAACTTTATTGGTTGCCCGTGGCGGTGGATTTTTCAAAATGGTGCGCGTGTGTGCTTTTCCTGGATGCTTCAATCAAGAGAAATCCCTGAGACTCCGCCAGTGGGCATCGATGCAGGAGGAAAGTTTGACTTTTCACACATTGCCCCTAAATGACGTAAAGAGATTGAATCGGTGGCTACTCGCTCTTCGTCGAGATAGTGGATCACCCATTCAGTCTGTCCGTGGATTGAGGGTGTGCAGCGAACATTTTTCACCAAACGATTTCAGTGTAGCCAAAGGACATAAAAGACGACTGAAATCTACAGCTGTACCTAAGCATTTCGTACGACAACGAACTAAGGTAGGTGTGGGAATAAAGATTTAGCATAATCATATGCGTTTCCATGACGACGGGGAGCATCTCAAGTGGGGTCGACTTACGTTTATGTTTAAAAAATATGTAATTAGCTTATAGAGCTTTAAATTTACCTGGTGCAATAGGTGCTACATCATAAATTCCCAGCAGTAATGCAGTGCATTTAGGCTGCCCATATGTTACACATATTGTACTATTAGAATGACAGAAATCAAACAAATGTAACCGCCAGACACATTTTTGTGTCAAAGCTGCTTTTAGTTGGACATATGACTAACTGCAGACGAAAATTGTATTTTCACAAAAAACAAGTTTAGTCTTCTGTTTTCAAAGGAACACTTAGCCGCATGTACAACATAGAATCAACGATTCAATTTTATAAAGAATATCTGCAGATAGTCTGCTTTCACTTCTCGAGGAAGTTCCCGCCTTCTTTGCGCTGAATGGTCTGTTTATTAAGGAAGTAACGCAGCGCCTCGTTCCAATTGGCTAACAAGCATCACGTGACAGGAGGAGCGCAACCAAGTTTTGTTTGCTTACTGATATGTAACTCGCGTGGTTAGGGTGAGTTCTCGTTCGATAGTATTTACAAATCAAGCAACTTTTTAAAAGCAGAATCACGATTCAGCATTATATTTGCAAGGTTTATTAGCTAGCGTCCTTAGCTGGTATCAATGTTTACGGCTGACTTGCTGGTAGCCTTCACGGGACGAACCTGCGGAGCACTTGGGACTTTACTCACATGACCGTGACAGAGGAGACAGTAACTTCATTTTGGCCAACTAATGTTATCATTGATTTTGACACAGTTTTGAATAAGATAAGTGGTTCCTTGAATAGCATTTAGGTGACCACGCAATCCGGACTAACGGCAGAATCCCGTTCCATGCATTACAGGTAAAAGGAGTAAGTTGAACCATTTTGATAATAAACCTTTGTTTCTCTGCATATGATAAAGTAGATATTCCTATAATATCCAGCTTCAGTGTCAGGCCGTGGGATAACCGTGGGACTCTTAATCGTTAACAATTTATTGTTTTTCTTCATTAGGCATGTGAAGTAATTCTATAGTCATGGCATGCTTGCCAATACAGACAGTGTTTGCAGAAATAGAGCAAGACATAGTTTAACTAAAAACATAGTAGTGACGTAACATTGGCAGTGACAGCTGTTTCTGCTTTAGACTGATGTTGATGTAGAAATATAATGGAAGTGCACTACTGTAGCAGAATTACAGCAGTTATGAGGTGTAAATTGTGTAATAATTTTGTTCTTGATATCTAAGGTATCAATTTGCAAATAAAAATGCAGTTGTTTAAAGACCCAGGTTTCCTGTGCATGTTTGTAGGACTGCGAAATTTGGGCAATACCCGTTTAATTTATCAATATGACAACAATAAGAGTAATAATTATTATTAGTGATCGAAATATTTAGCAAAACAATGATGGTAGTATTGTAATATTTCACTCTAAAATAGGCAAATTGAGCATTTACAGGCCTGATAGCGCTCTGGCGCCACGCCGGATTTCCGGCGTACAGACGTGTCTGCGAGATATTACAATAATAATTTTCTATATAGTACAACTGTAAAATTACAATCCTAATATTCATGACTTTTTATTTATCATCTTTTTGTAACTTTAAGCCATCAATCTTTTATTTTGATAGAAAGCCACAGGGAGTCCTCAGAGCTTCTCTTTTGTTGACAACAGCCGGTTTGTAAGCGTTTCTCATTACAGCTTTGTGAAGGTGGTTGGTGCATGTTAGGTTTCCAAATTTACGGTATAATAGCGAACTAAACTCAGTGCACTTGCAGATAGGAGATCGTGTGGAGCGTCAATTACTGCGACTTGAGATGCTCTGACGCTGAAACGTTGGATCATGAGCTGCTTGCGTGTAAATTAACACAGTGCCATGCTTCACTCTGAAACATTCAGAGGATATTTATTTAAATGACATTTAATTAAGACATGTTGTGACTTTGGTTTATTTCGATTAATCATGCAGTCCTAAGTTAAAAGAAAATCTTTTTTTTTTATTATTTTTTTTATTAACGGTATCTCTCGGTTTCATGTTTTCCTGAGGTCAAACACTGAAATTTGTGGATTCAGAAGAGCAGAAGAATCAGAATAGTAGTATTATTGCTCAGACTTTTGTGCTTGTTCCCAACAGACCATCTCCTTCTGTCTCTTCCTTTTTCTTTCACTGCCTTTCTCCTGTCATCATTTTCGGCTTAAATGCTGCAGGCATTGCCTAAGATTAGGAGAGCAGTTAAGAGGGTTCAGCGAATCGGAGCCCAAATCATCCCAATGGCTCAGAACTGCAATGCATCCTCCGCGCAGAAAGATGGCGCTGTCACAGCAGCTATTCTCATCATAGGAGATGAGATCCTCAAGGTAAATTACCATTTATTTTTTATAATAGTCACAATTAACCCTTTGTCCTGTATGTACTGTTATTTGTATGGCTTTTATATCAGCTCTATATGGATTTTGCTTACCTTTTTTCTGACTGGGGCTGTCACTTTTGTGAAAAAATCCTGTTTGATTTTTGAGACGTAAGTGTTCATTGAATCGATTGTAAAATCGATTTTCCATGTCTAAAGATGTTTCCATTTTCAACGCCAAATATAGGCCAATCCACGGACAACTAACACACAGGCATTAGGATGAACGTAAAGAGGGCGCTTGTGCGTACAAGTCTATATTTCTGATGATTTATTGGCGTAAAGTTTTGTGCACAATGGCAAACAGGAGTGCAACATTCTTGAAAAACAATAAGCAGAGTGGACTGCCATAACATCAATGAAAAACATTACTGCAGGCTTCAACATGGCTGTGTTCACGATTAGAAATGTCAAACAAATTTCACCTATGTAGGCGACTGTGGCCCGTAGCCCGAATCTGCATCTGTATGTCTGAGACTGTCTGAATACTGGCAGAATTCACATTTTTGTTGTAAAAAAGAGACATATTATGCAGAAGTAGGCTATAATTTGCTGTGACGCGTGTTGGCCAGAACCTGCAGTTGCTGTATGACGCGTGTTCGCTGCGGGCGTATCGTGACGAGCTGGACGCGCTCCGAGAGAAGGCCGTTAAATCGATTCCCTATGTTCGTTTTCGAAACTTGTGTTGGTTGGTCCGATCGATTGTGCAATCGATTTTCGAACGTAAAGTGACAGCCCTATTTCTGACCATTTACAGATACAGGAAGGTTTCCACGTTTTAAGCAGAAATGAAACTCTTTTAGAATGGCTTAAAAAGCAATATGTTCAAAACTTTTGGTTGATATGCTTACATTGCAGGGTCACACTGTCGACACTAACAGTGCCTTCCTGTGCCGCGGACTTCGCAAGCTTGGTGTCACCATTGAGCGCATCACTGTGGTACCTGACGTCCAGGAAGTCATCGCTAAAGAAGTGGCCCAGCTTTCGGCCTCCGTTACTCACCTCATCACATCCGGTGGCATCGGTCCCACTCATGACGATGTCACTTTTGAAAGTGTTGCTATGGCATTTGATGAAGGTCTGCATGCCCACCCTGAACTGACAAAGCTAGTGGAGGGATTCTTTGGCACGGTCACTCCTGACAGCGCCCCCATGAAACTTGCCATGGTCCCCATTTCTGCCAAACTCAATTTTGGCGTAGACCCTCTGACAGGCCAGCGAAATCGCTTCCCTCTAGTCAGTGTCCGCAATGTATACATATTCCCCGGCATCCCCTCTTTGCTGGAACGGTCGTTCAATGGACTTACCCATCTGTTTTCAGGTTCTGGTATCACCTTTCACACCCGTGAGGTGTTTGTGGATGCGGATGAGACTGAGATCGCCCCGAGTCTCACAAAACTGCAGGCTGGTTGGGGGAAGCGTGTCTCTCTGGGCTCTTACCCAGACTGGCTTAGTAATTATCATCGTGTCCGACTGGTTCTTGACTCAGACAGTGCGGAGGAGGTGGAACGGGCACGAACTCAACTGATAGAAGAGCTACCTAAAGGATCTGTGGTTCCTCTCATCACTGACTCTGTGTCAGTCGCAACTGAAGAGGTGTACTCGCTCTCAAAAAGTGGTAAGCTTCTTTCTAACCATATCAAGGAGCTGTTGTTGGTCCGTTACATGTGTTTGATCTTGACCAGTTTACGTCTCCTAAATCAGTTGAGAATAATAACCTTGTTAAACGTGTGAAATTAGCTGTAAGAGAATATTCTATCATTAAATATCTGACAGAGACACTGCTGGGGAAGAAAGTAGCTGCAGCATTGGGGACCATTGAGATGGCGCTGGATAAATACTCTGCTGATGAGCTCTGTGTTGGCTTCAACGGTGGCAAGGACTGCACAGCTCTACTGCATTTATATTATGCTGCTCTAAAACGGTAAGAGAGGCAAAATTAAAGACAATGGGTTAACAAAAAAGGAGCTTGTGGGTTGAATTAAATGTATTTGAGACAAAATATTACAGACAGCTGTACAAGCCTCTACTACGAGCTTTCATGCTTGCGGTTGCCAGATTTGACAGGCTTAAAATCCCCCAATCCAAGCTTTTCTCTTAAAAGGATACATTTTCTGCCAGGTGTTTCACTTAATCTTTGCAATCTGGCAGCCACGCACACGTGCTCTCTCTACACTACGAAAGTGCTGTGATGTGAAAACACAGACAAACAAGTAAGCTGGAGTTCAGCGATCTTCATTGAGATATTTTGCTTAAATGAGTGTCGTTTAGTCAGTCTGTGTTCCCTCACAAGCCGCCTGCACTGTTTGCTGCAACTAAATCTGCGATCAAACCTTCTCGGTGATGAACTGTAATAAATCCAAACATAGATCTTGACTATATTTCCGATTGTTGATGCTGAATAAATGCACTTATGCAATGTCTATGTGACAATACAGTCTTGTATGCTATTGTTTTAAAGGTAAAACATTAATGTAATTTGGAATTATTTAATTACTATTAGGAATTTAGCTAATTTAGGCATGTTTTAATTTTTGAGATAAGTTTCTTGTTTTGCCTGTTTTCATAATGTAGAGTGTGTTTAATTTAAATGATAAATAGTCTATAATAAATCAGGAAACTAGATGAGGTAAAATAAACCATTAGTATGAGTTGACATTCTCTTGATTTGTGCTTACGTGAAAGAATGCAATAATTCTGATTAAATGTAAAAAATAAATTTCTCAAATGACAACAATCATTGCGATTTATAATTTTGAGCAAAATATTCTGGATTATCAATTTAACCATTATGCAGCAAGACGAAAGTTTTTACTGACTAAAACTAAAAGGGCTGGACATTTAGTTGACTAAAACTTGAAAAAACATGACAAGGTTGACTAAATATGATTTAAAAAAAACTAAAGACTTTAAATTTGTACCACTTATTTGTACAATTCAAGTACAGTTGATGTTAAAATGTCATTAATAAACAATACATATATATTAACTTTTTTAATAAATAATAAAATATCAAACCAAATGGCATTGGTTTTAAAGTGATAATTTAATCATTTTATTTAATTTACTGTGTTGTTACAAACCTGTATGACTTTCCTTATTCTGTTGAACTCAAAAGATATAATAAAGATATATTTCCTTTTTATTAAGAGTCAATGGGGTCCAGAACAACAGTGGACCACCCTGACTTGAATTACATAGACAACAAATAGACATTTTTCAAAATAAACGCTTTTGTGTTCCACAGAAGAAATAAATTCATATGTTTGGAATGACATGAGGCTGAGTAAATTGATTTTCATTTTGAGGTGAACTATTTCTTAAGATAAGCATACCTTCCAAAAAATGTTACATAAATAGATATACTTTTTGAAATTAAGACGGGTATAGAGTAGTGCAGGTATGTTCCCTTGAGATTTTCCTGTGGGGTTTTTATATTGATGAGAAAAATAGAGTCTGTGGTAAAGATAACTTTGACATTTTATTCTACAATGTAAATTATACACCCATACCGAATGTTAATCAGCACATTTTATGTATGTCATTTTTGAAAATTATATTTTCAATAAGTAACTAGATAAGACAGTATGAGTGTGTGCAGTTTATGGTTTAGAGCAAAGCATCAAAATATCATCAAGTTATCTTTACCACCATAAATTGAAAAACCCCATATGAAAATCTTGAAAGAACCAGCGGCGAATCAGCCTTCTGGGTTCTGACGTCATACCTGCTGCACCACTCTATTTGGAAACTTTCTGGTTGTCGAACATTAGCAATTATCACCATATCCATAGTTAATGTTATGAATTATACCTGCAGTTATTCTGCTGAGACACCTGTGTGAATTTGAGGAGAACTGACTTCATACATCCACTAATAATCACCTTAAAACCTAAATGCATAATAATGGCTCTGAACAATAATATGTGACCAAAGGCCTAGCATCAATTGTTTGCAGATTTCATGTGGTTTGATATTTTGTATGTATGCATGCAGTGAATTCAGTGTAGCTTAAGGGTCCAAATACTTTTTAGGGCACCATATGTATTTATAAATGCTGTGTTGGATTTTAAGTCCAAGCATAATTAGCAAATGTCTTTTTTAAAGAAACAGCATGGACTTGCTGAAGTTTCACAGATATCCAAAGCTCACGCTGAGCTAATTTCAGTGTTTACTGGCACTTTCACCAGACTCGCACTAGGACACAGCAGGCTTTGCTCATGCCTTTGTTACATGAGCTTTACTATTATCACATGGAAGCGTCAGTACATTAGTTTGAAGAATTCAGATGATATGATTTAACTTTTTTTTTTTTTTTCTCTCTCTCTCTTTCTCAGGCGGTATCCAGATGGTAAAGACAGGTTGAAAGCTCTGTACATTCGAATTGTCTCTCCTTTTCCAGAAATGGAGAGATTTTTGCAAGATACAATTAAAAGGTAAGACAAGGTGCCTTTCGAAAATAAAATAAAATAGGTACTGCAATGATTTAAAGGAGAAAATAGAAATCTGGAATGGTTTTCTTTCCTCCTGAGTAGGTAAATCACAGACTGGTGCCTCTGGCATCTCTCCCGGAATCTACTCTGACAAAATTTCTGAATTGTGAAGTTTTCCAAACAGTCTTTGAGCACTTGTATGTGTTACTGATGTTAGAATCACCAGCTTGTTTATCCACATGTATAAAATGGGATCTGGCACCAGTCAGTCTCAAGTTCAATTCACTTGTGAGAGAGACATTAAAAGCGAGAAGTGCCATCTGCAAACCGTATCAGTCTCTGTGCTGCCGCTGACAAACCAGCTGCGGTCTGTTACTTAACCACGATGAGTTGAACATGGATCAAGCCTCATTAATTCATCAGTGTCAATCAAAGCTCCATGTGTAATTATCTGGCACATCTCTTCCTCTCTCTTCTGTAGATATGACCTGGAGCTGATCTCGGTGGAGGGCAATATTCGGCAGGCTCTGAATGAGGTCCAGGAAAGGAGGCCGGATTTACGGGCCGTCCTGATGGGAACAAGACGGACCGACCCTTATTCGCAGACGCTGACACCCCTATGTCCCACAGACCCCGGCTGGCCTGATTACATGAGGGTCAACCCACTGCTGGTGAGGGGGTGTGGGGGGGGATATATTATATATACACACACTCACACACTACCGTTTAAATGTTTGGGGTCGATAAGATTTTTAAATTGTTTTTGAAAGAAGTCACTTGTACTCATTAAGGCTGCATTTATTTGATCAAAAATAGTTCAAACAGTAATATTGTTAAATGTTATTAAAATTGAAAATAAATATTTTCTGTTGTGAATAGGGGTGTAACGGTTCACAAAATTCACGGTTCGGTTCGATACGATACACTGGTGTCACGGTTCGGTACGTTTTCGAAACAGCAAAAAGAAAGTAGCCTAATGCCAGAGAAATTTCCTTGATTTAAATTTTTTTCATTAAAACTAACATCATAAAGTATGATAATTTTTTACTTTGAGCAATGATGGAGCTATACTTGACTCTTCTTAGGAGCATATAAAACAAAAACAGCTCCTTATAAAAAAAAAATGAAATGTAATATTGTAGTAGTAATAAACAAAGGTTTATATTATTTAAGATTAACATTTGAGGGCAGCAATTTTATTCATAATGTCGAAATAAAACCGACGTTACACGAAAGCACAATGTTTCTTCCTGGTTTCCACGTCAGCCCTGTTTAATCCGTTAATAACAGAGAAATGTGAATGCTTCTCACTATATCTCGCAGCGATGTCATTACTTAAGTGGTGAATTCACATGCGTTATGTACTGGATCTCTTAGCGCTGTGTAGTAACAGTGTCGCTTGATCAAGATCGGCTCGCGCTGCATTGGTCCAAAGTGATGACGCACAAAATAAGGAGTAGCGCAGTCTCGTTCCGCTTTCATTGCAACTTGTCATTTGATGTTGGGCAATGTTGTGGTCGCGCCAGCGTCTCTTACATTATGAGCGCGCTTGCCGCACGCGCCTACATTTGAAATAATGTAATTTTGGTCGGCAGGAAAAATGGTCCAAAGAACCGTTCGGTTTGTAATGCGTACCGAACCGAAAGCCTTGTACCGAACGGTTCAATACGAATACGTGTATCCCTAGTTGTGAAATATATTGTGATGGCAAAGCTGAATTTTCAGCAGCTATTACTCTAGACTTCAGTGTAGCATGGAGCTTAAGAAACATTTATTGTTAATGTTGAAAATAGTTGTGCTGCTTAATGTTTTTTGTTTGTTTAATTTCTTTCAAATAATCTAACTGATACCAAACTTTTGAACAGTAGTGTATAGATTTAAAAAAAAAAGTTTTAAATAATATAATAATCACTTAAAAAGGTATAATACACATGTATAACCACACAGAGACAAACAGACAAAAAGAAAGCCGAAAGGTTTTAACCCATCTTCCCTCCTGTCCTGTCGTCTCTAAACTGACTCCACAGTCAGTAAATCACGGTCATGTCTTCCACTCACTCTCATGTAAGCTGGCAGCAGAAACAGCCAAGAAATAGTAAATGATGATGAACGAGGCTCTCCAAGATCATTACGCAGCGGCTCCATCATCCTAATCAGCGGTGCTTATGTAAAAGACACGGCAGTACAGCATGTTCTTAGAATTACAAATGACCCCGGATCGGTGTAACTTATGTTACATTTAGATGTTTGCGTCATATCCACCATCTCTTCTCGTTCTGTAGGAATGGACGTATCATGACATCTGGGAGTTCCTGAGAACCCTGTATGTGCCCTACTGTATTCTGTATGACAAAGGGTGAGATGCTTCTATTCACAGTCTTCACTCTTCAAATGAGATTATCTTCCTGGTTTTGCTTATGCCCTTATCTCTCTTCCTCATAGATACACTTCTTTAGGCAGTATGGATAACTCATGCAGGAATCCATCTCTTAAAGTGGTGGACGAGAAAGGTGTGACCCGCTACAAACCGGCCTACAAGCTGGAAAATGAGGAGGAGGAACGCAACTCCAGGGCATGACTGACTTCTCTAAACAAACTCATCTTTAGATTTTAAGAAGACACAATGTACGACTGAAGACATTTTGAAGAAGGAACAGAATCTGAAATTCTTTCAGATACAGACTTCTTGAAAAACCTGTAGTTTGTGTATAGGGTGTCCGTCCACTGATGTAGCTTTAGGAAAGCGATGTCACTATGCTGTATTTAAGATTTATTAAAACAGTAACAAAGTGTCTTGTTTTCTTTTCTTTTAAAATAAAATAATTTCTGGTATTATCAGTGGACACCATCATGATTTGTGTTTTGTAACTTACCTTTGAGAAAAGAGAGTAACCGCCCGACCGGCCCGACGCAGCCCGAGTTAATGAAATGCAATGGCGGTTTCCGGCCTCACGGGTGCGATATAGTCACGTTTTACATTTAAAATGGTGATTATAATAAAACGATATCCAGGCCAGATTTAATCTAAGACTATTGATCTCCTCCCCCCACCTGGAAATCAGTCAGCGGTCTGGCAACGAGAATCGATGCTCGTTTACGGACGCGCGGCCTGTTACACATCTGATTACCAGCAGGAACACCTCCATCATCTTAATGTCCATGCGCTACGTGTTACAGATATATAAAGATGATGATGATGGTGCTGTGCTGCTGGTAATAATCAGATGTGTAAACTACCTTTAAGCTTTTTTTTAATTTTTGGACTGTTCACTTAGTTAAATCTTTATTTGTTCTATAAACTAACATTTAATTGAAAAAGACTGGCTGCTAGTTTAATGTTCGACTCAATATGATCATAAATCAGTCGTTTTCATATCAGAGGACAGATGAGGTGGAGCTGCTTCAGAAAAGAGGGTGAGACAGGAGGAAGCAGTAGCAGATCACAGGTAACGTTAGGTTAAGTGCTCTATAAGGGCCAGGTGATTTTGATTTGTTGGTGATAAATCGGAAGAAGTGTACATGATAAATAGTGAATACAGTTTGAATATTATCAAATAAAATGTTCTTGAAGGAGCCAAAGTATGTTTAGATGTTTTTAGAATATTTTTGTTGACATGGTCACATCATCACTTGGGTGTGGTTTCATTTTAATAACCTGCTCATTTGTGTGGTGGGAGAGAAACAAGAGTCTAAATTATTTCCTGGATTTTTAATCACCATAGTCTTTTGGCTATGTATGCAGGAAATGGGATTCAAATCGAAAGCATTTTCCTTCATTTTGTGGCTCTAAATTTCAACTTGTGAAAATGATATTGAAATGTTTTTTTGTTGTTGTTTTTGTTTTTTCTTTTTTATTATTACTTTTTGATTTCTTTTAAAAAGTAAAAAAAAAAAAAACATTTATTTTATATTCTATTTTTCATGAAACTTTATAATTTGTCCCGCATTTTCATGTCACTACCTATCTCTCATTAGCCTCCCTTTCATTATAGATAGGTACCATCATTTTGAGGGAAATGTGTTCAAAAGTCTGAAAATATGTGTGTAACTTTAAGGAACGTCACTACCAAAAACCCTTTTTCTGCAATTAAGTAAACTTTTGTGGGTGTTATTCCATAAAATTTAGTTTTCATATGTGTACAACTATTCAGAACTGTGCTAACCATGTGCTGGTTATCATCTTTGAACTAGGTTCAAAAATATCTAAAATTGTCACTACCAAAACAGTCACTACTGAAACATGTGGTAAAGTTTCGGTTGTGACATAATGTTTTTTTGAGTGTTATTCGATAAAATTTAGTTTTAGTGTGTGTACAACTGTTCAGAACGCTAACCATGTGCTGATTAGCATCTTTGAGTTAGGCTCAAAAGAATCTAAAATTGTCACTACCGAAACTGTCATGACTGAATTTTATTTTCCCCATTTATTGGGAAATAAACAAAATTGTAGTACAGTTATGCAAATCATTAGTATTGTAAGCCCGTCTAAATCGGTCCAATGGACTACTTGCACAACTACTTCTGCGTTCTAGTTAGTACATAATATCGGGAGTTTCTGGTGTTGTACCGAAACATTCAGCACACCTACAGTACATACATGAGAATTCAGATTATCACTATGTTTTATGGCTGCCATTTGATTAAAACAATGAAAAATTATCTCTGTATTAATTATCTTGAGCCTGCTGAAATGTTCCTATAAATATGTTTTCTTTCCAACTGTGCATTCTGAATAATAAATAGGCTAAATATATTTATCCACTAAGCTGCAGCAGTCCTATAGCCTATGCTCGTCTTCTCATTAACAGTTTTTTTTCTCTTTCCGACATTTCATACCTGTTGGGTTTACATTTTTAAATGAAATTGACTATTAAAAGGATAAGTCTGAAAATTCTGCACATAGTTAACATCAGAATATACCTTCTTCTGTCAATAAAAACTGCCAAATATTTAAATCTTATTGCGGACACTCATTTTAGGTGGCGTATGTTCAACTCCTTGACCACAGTAGCCTACATTGAAAGTTAACATAACCGGAAATAAGTGAGACGTACTATTTCCAAACGGAAGTGCGAAACGGAAACTTGCTCAGTGCAAGTGTCATGGCGGTTTCCAATAGAACGGGTGAAGGTCTGCGCATTACTGTCTTTCCACGTGGCAAAGTAATTTAATTCCATTCAAGCTTTTATCTGACTCTATTTTATAAAGACCTTGAATTTAGGTTAGATTGCCAATTGGTTATTGGTCAATTATATAATAGTTTAGCAATACATTTGATTGTTCTATTTAACTCTTTATATTTTACTCGTTCATTAGGAAGCTATGTCGCTCAGAGTCTCACGCCGGCCGTTTACGCGGATCTCACGATCACAAACTCACCAGTCTGATAGATAACCAGAGGTTAAAGGGTTAGTTCACCCAAAAATGAAAATTCTGTCAGTAATTACTCACCCTCATGTTGTTCCAACCATGTAAGTCTTTCGTTTATCTTCGGAACACAAATTAAGATATTTTTGATGAAATCTGACAGCTGCATCACTCCTCCATAGGCTTTCAGAGGGACCGAAACTCGTCGGCCCAAAAAAGTAATTAAAAACATTGTTAAAATAGTCCAAGTGACTACAGTGGCTCTACATTACGTTTATCATGCGACGACAATACTTTTTGTGCGGAAAAACAACAAAAATAAAGACTTTATCCAACTATTAGTGTTCCTCAATGTGGGCCTCTGACGAGAGTTCACGGGAGCGCCACGACGCATGTGCGAGAACTGAGATTACGGCGTTCTTCTTCTTCTTCTTCTTCGTTCTACAGCGTGCGTCTTCCTCTGCTTATAAACAGACCGTTTTGCGCTTCCGGCAATGTCGGGACGTCATCTTGTACACAGATATCATATTATTATATGATATCTATGATCTTGTACAGTAAATGGCGGTAATACTCCTAAGGACTGAGCAGCCAGTAACAATAGAAGAAGAACGCCGTAATCTCAGTTCTCGCACATGCGTCGTGGTGCTCCCGTGAACTCTCGTCAGAGGCCCACATTGAGGAACACTAATAGTTGGATAAAGTCGTTATTTTTGTTGTTTTTCCGCACAAAAAGTTGTCGTCGCATGATAAACGTAATGTAGAGCCACTGTAGTCACTTGGACTATTTTAACCCTCTGAAAGCCTATGGAGGAGTGATGCAGCCGTCAGATTTCATCAAAAATATCTTAATTTGTGTTCCGAAGATGAACGAAAGACTTACATGGTTGGAACAACATGAGGGTGAGTAATTACTGACAGAATTTTCATTTTTGGGTGAACTAACCCTTTAAGGCAGTTCAACAATGCCGCACATACACGCTTGCTATTGTTAAAAAGTACCCATGTAGCCCCCTACAGTCGCCCATATAACAACTTGGTTAAAGCCCGAACAATAACCAGAGGTTATGACTAGTACATTGATAATGCTGCTTTAACGCTTGCTATTACCTTTATAGTATTTTTATCTAGCCCCCTATTTGCGACTGCATAACAACTTAGTTAAAATCACGCAGTTAGTCAGGAATCTAGAATCCAACCAGATGTGCCTCACGCTCCATCTAAACTGGGATCTAGTATACTTAACCCTGGACGCAGATTTGCGGAAACATAAGTCTTCACTTAATCTACTTGAGAAAAGAATTTCAGAGTAATTCAGAATAAAATCAAATGTAACAATTTATTATGTCAGGTAAATGTATCATGCCAATTTCATAATCAATTCAAATATAATCAATACAATAACATCAAATGCTCAGAGATAAAGAGTAAAAGATGTACCTGAAGAAATACATGATGTTGATACATGATCTTTCAGACACTCGGCATAATAGGCCAATCTCATTCCAAGTCGCCCTGAGGCTCTTGTTGCATTTCTTTATATAGACAGAAACTTCTTTCTCAAACATTTGCTAACAATGGGAATTTCCATTTAGAGTTGACACCTTTTGGGAGCAGGATGCCATTTGCATGGAAGACACACCCTCCTCTGTGTGCAAGTTATCTCTAAACTCTTAAGAACTTTATTATCTTTTGGTTTACTTCTTTGGGAATGAGACATTTGTAACAGTCACACTGAGACATTTCAAATGATACCAAACATTTATAATACTGTATGATAATTATTCACATTAAACCATATAGATTTTTGGGTGAATATCTGTTGATCTCAGTGTGAGAGAGAGACAACATCGGGGAGGTGATTGATTCGGGGATGCTAGTTTCTGAGAGTCAAATGTTAATTTCGAGAAAGGTCCTTTGTCTTCTCGGGGAGTGGTCGTTCCTCAACCAGACTGCCCGGCATTTTCTAATTTCTCAATTCTTACACTACCTTAGTATTTTTTAGTAGTGTTTTAGTATGCGAGTTAAAATTCTGTAATGTGATGTGGTCGCTACCAAAACCTTACTGTCATTATCGTCACGACCGAAACATGCATGTTTTGTCTAAAATAAAGTATATTGAATTATCAACTAAGATGTTATTATAGTGTTTGGTTCAATGTATATTCAAACTAATGGATCCTTAACTTTGAGATCAGTATGATTAACTTAATGCCTTTTACAAAAGAAAATTGGATTCAAAATACAACAAATCTTATAGATTACACTTGACATTGTTAAAATTGTAATTGTTATTGATTTACCTCTGACAACTTTTTTTTTTAAAATAGCAATTTTTTAAAAAATATTTACAAGGTAGATGTAAACAAAATATTAGTAGGTCAATATAAGCCTTCTTATGAAATTATGTATTATTGTGTTTCGGTAGTGACAAATTTGGGGAGAGGAAAAATGTGCCAAATATTTCTGAAAATACAATATGATAATTAACTGCACAATTACTAGAAATGTGTACCTTGGATATTATACAATTTGCATACATACAAAAAATTTTCAGGTAGTTTCCAACTCTGACTTTGAACCAATTCTGTAGAATGGCCCAAATAGAGGTTCAAATGTTGAATGAGTTTTAGTTAATGAAGTCAATGTTAATAATGCATTGCTCTTATTCTGACATTCATACAACAACAACAACATTTATTTATAAAGCACATTTAAACACAATATAGATTGATCCAAAGTGCTGTACATAGTACAAAGCAGGTCTACACTATCAAAAAGCAAAAAAACAAAACAAAAACACAACAACAATAATTACAGGTTTCCAAAAGCTACAGAATAAAAATGTGTTTTAAGCATCCATAAATCCATTCATTCTCTCTATCAATCTCTCTGTCTTAATTACTGAAATGAGTGGAACATATCTATTATTGAATGTGTATTGTGTCCACACATTCAAACCATGATGCAGAATTTCAAAGCATCACACCCTTTCCCTTTATCAAGATCACATGTTCAGAATGACTCATGTAACTTTCATCAAGGAGTGTCAGCAGATACTCTAAGAAATATTAAAAGGTGAATGAGAATGAAAAATCACTGACTCTTGACAACAACTGACATCGTACAACATCATACTTCAAAAAATAATCTTGAGTTTCTCACAACCTCCAAACATCAAAAAGGTGAGTTTGATAATGTTTTATATTGTGTTTATTTATAGACTCATTAATAGAGATGATATAGAATATCTAGAATTTGTTTGATAATTGAGGTAAAATTGAAAACCGTACCGAAACTGTTAAAATTGGTTTAAAATTCTCTGTACTTCCTATGCTTCAATTATTAAAAGATTAGTTTTATTAATTTTATTGTCTCAAATGGGAACACAGCGCATTAGACATTATAGTGCTGAAATGAACTGTTTATTGTGAACTTTTAATATCAAGTTTTACTGTTTAGTGAGTTTTAAAGTTTTTTTTTTCTATTCATCTATAGCAGTTGACTGGTGAGAATGCCTGGAAAAAACTTTTTTTTGACGAATTTTGTCATATCAAACACCCATGAAAAAAAAACCCAAATACTTACTAAACAATTTCTTCAAGAAATGCATTTAAAATGAAAAAGTGCTGAACATGATTATGTGGTTGGAAATTATATTTCAGATTAAATACTATGAGAAATGCTTCAATCTGGTATATGTAAATTTAACAAAGAAATGTCATTTTCTTTTTTGATTTTTTTTTCATCTAGAAACTATGGCCGGATCTTTGAAACTCATCACATGGAACACTTGTGGAATTAGAGACACTGCTGATGTCCAACAGAAAAAAGAAATGATTGGTCAGTGGCTGAATGAACAACAAGCATCTGTTGCATTTCTTCAAGAGACACATATAGGTATCAATAATGTTAGACATGTTGAAGACATTCGCGGTTGGAAGGCTTTTTACAGTGTTCATCATCCACGTAGCAAAGGCGTTGCGATATTGATAAAAAATGATTTGCCTTTTGAGTATATAAAACATGATGTGGAACCCACAGGCAGCTACATTGTACTTATCTGCAAATTATACGATAAATGCTTCACTCTAGTTAATGTATATAACCATGCAAAAGAACACAAGGTCTTGCAGTGTCTTTCTGAATATCTTTGTCAGACTGCCAAAGGCGTCTTGATAGTTGCAGGAGATTTCAATACTGTTCTAAACACAGATCTTGACCGGGAGTTTCCAACTGGAAATACAGAGCCCCTTAGACCTTATCTTGAGGAGTTCATCTCATCTTTAATGCTTGTGGACGTCTGGGGACAAAACAATCCTTATGAGAGAGATTCATTCACTCGTTTTCCATGGAAAACATCCAAACACCAAATCAAAAAAACATCCAAACACCAAATCAAAAAAACATCCAAACACCAAATCAAAAAAACATCCAAACACCAAATCAAAAAAACATCCAAACACCAAATCAAAAAAACATCAGGTCAGAAGAAAACGAAGAAGAAGAGGGGTGCATCAAGACTAGACATGGTCTTCATGCCACGGAATGATGTGTGGCTTGCTGAGAGTTGTGAAATCTCAAATGTTCCAAGGCATTATATTTCAGATCACCAACCTGTAGTTCTGAGTCTGTGTTTCCCAGAACCAGATAACTCTGGAAGTTTCCCAGAACCAGATAACTCAGCATGTTCTAGTGGCCTAAAGAGTACGCTCACTACAAAGAGGCCTTATGAGAGCAGACCAGGTGAAATTTGTGAAGCTGAAGTTTTGAAAGCGTTAATGTCGCTTGTAGAATATGAAACCCCACTTGGAGAAAATGTGCAAACATTAAAGATTAACAAAGAGCAAACATCTCAAAAACTTAAAGAGGATTTTAACCAAATGATTAGAGAAGGAATTCCAGAGGGCTTCACTGACAGTGTGAAAGAAAACGGAAGATACCACTTTAGAGCAGAGTACATGATACTTGCCGCAATACTTCTTAGGCGAGTGGAAAAATTTCTTCAGCCCTCATTCAAAAGCAAAACAATGAAAATGAGTTTCAAACTCTTCATCATTGTTAGCTTTCGCAGCATTCCCAAAAAAATCAAAAGGGATTTTTTAACACAAGCTTTGAAATCACTGAAGTCCATCCATCCATCACCCCCACGCGATTTCAAGATTGTGGGAAAGCTGCTTCCAAGCTCAGGCCAGTATAAAGAGCTCAGAGAAGGCTGCCCACTTACACCAACTCTTCTGACAGTGGCTCTGAAACATCTAGCCTGTGTCCTAAAGAAAGATTTGAAAGAATCTGTGGTTGATGTATGCCATCATAGAAAATGCATTACTATCTACATGAATGATAACCAGTATCCCATTCTAAAACGAAATATTAACAAATTTCAATTGCAATCAGGGATTTCTCTTTTACCAAAAGTAGGACCGGTTTGGAAAAGGAGAAAGCATTAAAACTCATAAAAGGCTTTATCTGTGAGTAACGTTGTGCATTAAACATGCATGACAATTAATCTTCCAGAACAGGAATGAAGAGAGATGAAATATGGGATTAAGGTTAAGGTTATTGAATGAGAAATGTATTACATTATGAACACACTTTAGCAATTTATAATGTAATCACAGTTCATGAGATAATATCAGCACATAAGTGAATCAATGTATTCAATCAATCTTTCAGTGTAATAAATGTGAGCACAAAATGTAATAATAGATTTATGTAAAATAAGATATTACATTAAGGCCTGGTTTCACAGACAGGGCTTAGATTAAGCAAGGATTAAGGGCATTTAAGTAGCTTTTTATAAACGCGCCTTAGAAAAAAAAACATTACTGGTGTGAATTTTGAGACAAAACAATGGCACTGTTATATTTATGTCAGCAAGTTGCTTTCAGTTAAAACAGCTCAAACATGCATTTTAGTCTGGAACTAGCTTAAGCCCCATCTGTGAAACCAGGGGGTTAATCATTTAAATGTCTTAAAAACTTGTTTATATTCTACTACAAACATGTATAGGTGGCATTGCATACATCGTAATTTCACATTAAAGGTGCAAAAGGTCTGATTTGATGTGTTTTTCTTTCTTTTTTACATCACAACACCAAACTGTTTTAACAGGGGTGTGTACTTTTTATATCCACTGTATATGATTCTAAGTTGTACTGTATATTGTACATTGTGCATTCAGGCTTTATTTTGCTTTAACTTGTATTAAAGTGAAGACATTTATGCATACAATGTTGGTATTTAATACTGTTTGTCATTTAACAGCATATACCTTAAGTGTATATGTAGTAGTAATACTGCCAATAATCGTGGTCAACGAGTTTTGGAGGGAAAAAAAATCATAATGTGATTTTCTCCCCACTTTCAATTCTTTTACTTCAATGAAAGGTTAGATTTTTGCGATAAAAAAAAGAAAGAAAGGTCAAAAGGATAAACAACGCAGATTTATTTTTACAGCCATGCATATTTGATCGTTATTTACCATGGGTGCTAATAATTCTGCCCACAACTGTATAGAAAGGAGCCATAGAAATCAGGATACTACTAAAAACCATTGCTCACCAAGAAAAACACAAGATTGTCACATGTTTGCCAAGAAACACATCTTATCTGTCCATAAACTAACATTTTGGTTGGATTTATTGTCCTAATGTGTACTGACTAGGGATTGTGAACAGGATCTAATGACATTCAGCATAAAAATCACTGTCATAGCACTGCATTCAAAACCTTTTGAAAAGCATTTTCAGTGATTTTATTTGATGGTTAACCTGCTTCGTATTATTAGGGTCAGTACTGTAAACCAAAAGTTTCATACAACCTTTATTTTTTTTTTATTATGAAACTAAATTGAATATGAAAATTACAGTTTCTAGAGCTTGTTTTTAAAAGATTTCTCATTTTTACCATCTTAGTCCACCTTAGTCATTGACCCATAACCACAAAACACATAACCAATGTTTAAAACAATTGTTGTATAAGCGATTGAACAATTAAAAGAAAGTTTTAAATATAAGTGCAGAAACAATGAATCCTGTTCTATATTTGTTGCATGATCTCTCTGATAAAATATAGTTTACTATAATATATAGTTTGTTTCAAAATTACTTAATCAAAAAGCCATATTCAATGTGAAGCCAATAGTAACAACATAAAACATACTGATGCACCAACACAGACAATTAATATACAAGTCATTAATAAGCATGGAGATCTATATAATTACACGTACACTGTTTTTTCTTATTTTCCTGCTAAAACTAATAATTCTCTGTTAAAAGTCTAGTAAATAAAATATCTTAAAAAACCATCTCCCCCCTAAAAAACTGATACAAATATTTAAACAAAAATTAAACAATACTCAGCAATACTGTTTACTCTTATAATCAATGCATTATTTTTCATTATTCATTTGTCTGAACAAATAGCAGACATGCTGTGACAGTACTTATTTACATATGAAATAACATATTTGAAATGAATGTGCTCATGAAATTAATAAGCATGGAGATCTATATAATTACATGTACAATGTAGTAGCCTACATTTTTTTTTACAACAGTTTAACACTACATTAAAAAAAAATTATGATCAATAAGTTATACTTTAACGCATCAAAATAAGTTAAGCAATTTTCAACTTTTTTAATAAGTTTCAAGATTCAACTCATTTTTGAAGTCAGTTTAATTTAATTTAAGATGAAATTACTTAAACATCCAAGTTTACTGTATTTAAGGCAGCGACTTATTTTGGGGTTTTTACAGTGTATTCATAAAAGAAAGGTTTAGTAATAATAAAGATGTGGAGACATAACTCCAAAAAGGGGTGTTAGGTAGTTTGGGTGGAATGAGGTCCTGAGACACAAAAAGCCAAAGGTATGCCTTTAGAGATCACATGAAGCAACACTGAAGAATTTATTTATACTTCTAATTTTAACCCTTTGCTTCCATGATGATGATGATAGTCACACTATTTTTTACCTTTTACTTAAATATACCTAATTGTATATTATGACTGGGTAAAACACTGCCTCTGGTCTTGAGAGTGTTTTTGTGTTCCGGTGGATCTTGTTAGTTTGATTCATGGTGACTCATAACACCACACACCTTCTCTTCTCTGTGACTATCCATAAACAGAGTTTCATAAACAGAGTTTCTGTGTCTCAGTGAGGAACAGATGCCATCTAGAGGAGACAAACAGACCTGAATGTCAACATTTTTTTGAATTGTAAAATAATTAAAATGATAGATTTTTCATTTTAAGGTATAGATATATAACATTAATCACTGAAATTAATCTGCTCCCTCAAAGAATTAAAAAAAACAATTTCATTCTTACTTAACAAATGATGAGAATTATTTAAATTCCTAAAACATGTAAATATATGTTGCTACACAATTATTATATTTGTTTTTTAATAAACAGTAGCTGAGTTTCCTGAACTAGTTCTCATATAACTGGCTCCAGATCATCTTCAAATAACTGGAATGTACACTCTAAAAAACAGAGACTGTAATGTTTGAAAGGCATTATTATTTATTTCTGTAGCTCATTTTTCTGTAGAAAAATAGCCGACAAAAGTTCTTCACAGAAGAAGCTGACCACTTCACAAAAATGTGAAACATTCAAATTACAAATAAACAACACACCTACATACCATGTAAAACAAAGACACAAACAAACAAAAAAAATTGTAAACTGATTGTTCTGTTTTGGCAAACTGTATTTGCATCTGAAAATCTAAAATGAACAAAAAACATCAGAAATGAGAGAGAGAAACAGAAACAAAACATTTCTCATTCACACAGAATATGGATTTAGATTGTGGAGCTTAAAAAGGGGGCAAAATTGCTTCACTATTAGAACTGAATTACAAGTTAAAAATATTAATTTTAAACAATTATTTAAAAAACAAAGTAACAAATAAACTTAAAAAAATATGCATATGAAATATTTAAATAGAAACATTTTCTGTTTTTCTTATTTGGGCTATTTTTCTTGATCTCTGTAAATACCATTTTTTTTTATCCTGAATACAAGCATCTAGAATAGTCTGTCTTATTTTCCTGCTAAAACTAATAATTCACTGTTCAAATTAAAAGTCTAGTAAAAAAAATTCTTAAAAAAACCCTCTCCCCCCTAAAAAACTGATACAAATATTTAAACAAAAATTAAACAATACTCAGCATACTGTTTTCTCTATAATCAATGCATTATTTCAGACTAACTGAAAAAAAAAAAAAACTGTTTGCATATTCCCTCATTAAGTTTAAAATGAACACTTTCATTATACATAATTCACATACCCACCAAGTAATTATGTGAGCGGCCGGGGGGGGGGGGGGGGGGGGGGGGGGAGGGAGGAAGAAGGAAAGTGATTTGATTAAGTGCCAAATGAAACATCCAACAGCTTTCACACTTACAGAGAGTTAAGAAACATGCAGACCTATCAGAAGAGTCCATACTTGGAGGTGATTTACCATACACATCCCACAAAAGATGAACTGGAAGTAGTTCTTTAGTTTCCGGTGTTTTCCACGTGTCACTTAGTCAGCATACACAGATGTGAGAATGAATCGCACACGATTCCGAACATAAATTCAAGATACAAAAAAATCCAGGATATTCCAGGCAATTCCAAAGTTCTGCCAGGATGCATAAAGTCAATACAGCAAAATATTTTTTAAATGCTGTGGTCTGGCTTTGGCTTCAATGTTTTTTTTTTGTTTGTTTTTTTTTGTTTTATACGAGAAAAAAAAAAAAAAAAAAAAGTAAAAAAATATTTTTTTTTCCCAGCTATTGATCACTGGATCTGTTAGTGATCGCACATATGAATGGTCACTCTGTCCCTGATCTTTCAGTCAGTAGTACAAACAGCAGGACCGGGGAGCTTCATCCTCCTCCTCGTCTTTGGCTCAGTTTGTTGTACAGTAGGACAGAGGAGAGGGGGAGAGCAGAGGCTTGTAAAGGAATGTCTGACTCTTAAAGACAGATGGATTAAAAGAAAATGAACAGTAAGATAAGCTCTTTGAAGGTAGATTAGTGTCGCTCTGTTCCAAAGTGAACTTTTATTAGAGCGGACAGCAGTAAGAACCACTGTGAGAAGACGGAGAGACTGCCAGAAAGGAAATGGAGGGATGGAGATTAATAGCGTGACAAAAATGACAGAGCAAAGGAGTATGAGAAAGAGAGAGAGAGAGTCTGTGTGTGTGTGTAATCCACAGATGTAGAACACGCATTTACTGTTATGGTGGAATATATGCCGCAACAGAGCATTTGTTTTTAGGTTTTATGCTTTTAGAAGAGATATTAGAGGAAATAAGGCAAGAAGAGGGGGATGAGGAGGAGAGAAAGTCGTCCGATTGTCACAGGATGGACAGCACTGCTGCGTGATGGTTTCTCTGTGGCTATAATAATCAAAAAAGTAAACAGACAAACACATAAATATAAATATATACATACATAAATAAACATAAAACACAAATATTTGTGATCAGCACCAAATCCCCCATTTAAGATTTTGTAAACCTATCTGTATGTTGGATTTTTAATAGTTTTTGCCTATTTTAGCATCCACATCATCATCTTGCACAGGGGTGAGGAACATCTGGTCCCTTTTATGGCTCCTAACACCATTCAATGCAGTTTTAGATGTATAAAAACAGTGCTGATTCGGTTTATGGTTATAAAAACCGAATAAATATTAAAAATAATATATACAAAAAAACAAACAAAAAAAAAACAATTAAATTTTACAAATTATAATTAGATTTTTTTTTTCCTGGTGTGACATGACCACAAAAAGCTGTTAATTCATCTCACAATTTGAAATTCCAAGAAAGAAACGGAGGATGAGTTTTTCAAAATCAAACTTGAAATGACCTGAAAATATACTGTGTTTTTATTTTTGTGGGTTTTTATTTGGTGAGCAATCACAATCAGATTGGTGAAATTAAAGGTACATCTTCGTGTCTGTGATCAGTGTTAACCGAGCTTGATAACTGATGAAAATAAGTTGACTATTAAAAAGAACAGCTGAACATCAGCTCACAAATAAAATACATTGTTTAAATTGTTACTGCCTTCAGTTATTGATGCATGCATGTAATGTATAAATACAAAATAGAATTGTATTTGCTTTCTTTTCTTGCTCTTTTTTGATGTTATGTAAAGTAATGTTTATTTAATCAGGAAAATGACTGAATGAATAAGTGTAACTGGGACATGAGATACATATATATAATAAATCTTACTTTATATATAAATCTATATGTTTTGAATACATAGAATTTTATAGGCTAAATAAAAACTAAGTATTATATATTACTAAAAATGTAAAATATATTACAAAAATATATAAAGTGTAGCATATTTATTTTAAAGTGTAATTTAATATTACACAATGAACCAAGGGACTTGAGAAGTAAGGTGTGTATGGCAATAAACACAAACCTTCTTGTCTTGATGATCCAGCTGTTGCTAGAGGATAAAAAGAGAGGGAGAGAGAAAGGGAGAGAGAGAGACATGTGAGGTGTTAGTGCTTTATAATTATTATTATTATTTTCTTTTGAAGAAGAAGAAGAACTACAACTTGGAACATCGTTCTTGAAAACAAATGAGGAGAAAACCGAACATAGAGACACATTCACCATTACTCAGGCAGAAACATACTGAAAAATTACTAACGGCTGCGCAACCCAAAATACATCCTCAATGCAAATTCTCTTTAAAGGTCGCACACAGAAAGATAGTGGAAAAAAATGAAGGTGGAAGGAGATGAAAGATTCTGCAAGAAACAAAAAAGTGGACTGGAAGGATGAACAAGAGAAAGAACCGTGAAAAGGGAAAGATTTAGAGGGGGAAAAGGAGCAAGAGATACAAGACTGAACAGAGAAGGGCCACAAAAGCAACAAAGATAGAGTGATGGAGCGAAACACAGGAGAAGACAGAGAAGAGAAAAGACGAGAGGAGGAAGTGTGAGAAAAGCAGAGGGAGAACGCACAGGCAAGGCGAGAGCCTGAAAGAAGGTCAGACGGCAAAAGGAAAGAGACGAAAGTGGGAAGGAGGGAGGGAGTGAGTTTGTGTCTGAGTGTCACTCTCTCAACAGGGGGTCAGACTGAGAAACATAATGGAGAAAAGATGGAGAGAGGGAGAAAAGATGGAGAGAGAGAGAGAGAGAGAGAGAGAGAGAGAGAGAGAGAGAGAGAGAGATAGATGGATAGATGGATAGAGCAGATGTGGAGGAAAGTAGACTCAACAGGAACAGAAATGTGTTGGCTAAAACTATAGAGCAAGTAGAAAGTAGTAGACATAATATTAACAATTTTTTTTTTTTCGGTTAATCTGGTCATGCAAACTGCATGTATAACATAAAACAAAATCAAGGTAACACACATTAAAGTTATTTTAACTTTACCCCTCAACACTTAACACTCATGCAAACAACACTCAACACCAAACAGAGAGATAAAATCCTAATGAAAGACTTCATTTGAATATATCTTCCTCTGATAAAGACAGTCATGAAATTAGACAAAAGATTAATTAACATCAAAACAATGGAGCCATAAGTCACAGTAAATTATAAGTAAAAAAAATTGTAACAATATTTATAAACATAATGCATGTACAATGAAACACTAATTAAACATTGTTTGGCTTCATCATATATCATGTAGCATCATGTTCTTTGTATACAATTTTTCCACATGAATCTTTCCACGTCAAATCTTAGAAAACTGGAAAGCATGAAAAAAAATTCAAATTAAGTCAAATTCATCACTAATTGTTTTGACAATTATTATTTTTTACAAACACACATTAAACAGTGCAAATTGATTTAGATTCTCAATTAAACCATATATGACAACATTCACACATAATGATAATAAACTTATTTAATGAAATCTAATAAAACATATGTATATCATAAGTATAAAATAAAAATGAACAAATACAAAATATGCGTTCATTTATAAGGTAATGGTAAATTTAGGAATATAATAAAACAAGACCTCAATCAGGCATTAAATAAAACCAGGATAAATAAGATGAATAATGAATCAGAAATTATATTATTATGAACATTTTCTTGTTTTATAATTACCATTATAAGGAATCTAAGTGTACATAAAATAGCTTTATGCCAGTATGCGTGTCATTTTAAATAGAAGAGGAACCTAACATTTAAACTAAAAAGAGAAAAAAAAAAAGAAAAGATAATTATAGTGAAAAACATTTCAAACTATTTATTCTTCTCTCTTACTGAAATTAAAAGGTTTGCTTCAACAAAATGGCAGTTTTTTGTTTTCAAGCACAAAATGGCTGCAGTTACGCTTTCCTTGCATAAAACATGGATGCCATGACATGATGCAGAGAACGACCATGCAGGAAAAGGATGCGAGAGATGGAAAACAGACGAGAGGGAGAAAAGGAAGAAGAAGAAGGCTTCCCTGCTTCATTCCTTTCTTCAATTTTACATGTTCTGGCAAAACGGAAAAAAATACGGCTAACATTCCGAAAATGTAACCGTATATTTTCTTGTTTATATTTTCCGAACAAGCGGTCACTGCAGGGAAAAACTACACTTGTGTAAAGGCACCGAATTAAAGTGTTTTTTTTCCTCTTCGCGCTTTGGAAAAACGCTCTGGTGAATGACAAAACTAACAAGGCGAGAGAGGTGAATAAAAGGGGGAGGACGAGGTCTCCACTGAGGTGGGCAGTGCAAAACGGACAGAGTTTCAGCTTTTTAAAACAATTAAAAAGATTGAGAAACGGACAGGAACTGGAAAAGGGAATGGTGTGCTCACAGCAGGAACGAGCGAGTTAAAAAGTTTCAAAAAAGACAGGGATCAATTAGAGAGAAAGTAGAACTGACTGAAATGGTTTTTCACAGCGGGGGACAGAAGGACTGAGTAAGACGCTGAATGAGGGAAAGGAGGGGAAAAAAAACAACTGAAGAATTAATGTTTTGACAAGTTGCCCCAAGTAAGAGCAAGGAACGGAGCAAAGTGAATAGGATGAAAGACGAGGGCATCCAGGAGCTGTTTTCCACCAGACGCCGCTCCATAAAGACAGAATATTGGCGCGTTTGTTGTTTTGGTTGCACTTTTATGATTTCAGTGGTGTGTCTTGCAACCAAAATCCAGGCTTAAACATCATAAGCTGTATTTTATGAGTATTGATATTCGAGTGAGGGGATGGATTTAACTGCGACACAGTGGCAGCTATTGGGGATCCTTCGAGCATGAGGCTGCGTTGCTGCTGTTCTGGGGGAAACATTTCACTGTTACACTCTATGAACAGCAGAATCAGTCATGGTCTATAATGATGTCTATATATTAATAATTTACATACATTTCAATACATTGCAAGCTTATTTTACAGAGTTAACCAACCTTCCAAAAGACAGCACGTTGCATCTGTAGTTGTGACACGACTCTCTCTGGTATTACTGATCTCTGTGCTGTTCTTAGCTTGTTCTGTTTCCCCATGAGCCTGGTCATTAAGGCTCAAATGACCTAGCGAAACGAGCTCTACTTAATGGAACTTTAAATACAGCTTGCTGCTGGTGCATAGTGACTGAGGTTTAGCTCCGGCTGCGGATGTAGTGTTGTTTTCACGGCTCTGGTTCTGAGGCTAACGCTCCTGGGTCTGACAGGACCCTCTGTCGAACAAGGACTGTCAGATAAAAGACCTGCCACAGGAAGGAACCAAAGTCGGTTCGTGGCACTACCAGGAGGAACAAACACCAGCTGTGCAAAACATGCCCTGGTGCAAAGTCCCGTCAAACACTTCTCCTTTCATTCGTCTTTACATACAAATGATCAGAGGAAAACAGTGCAGGGGAAAATGTTGTAAAGGTTCGCAAGAAGGTATGCGGAAAAGACGGAGGGGCTGAAAGTGAAAAAGTGGTGGAGAGTGCGAGGATAATAAATGCAGTTATTCATTTTAAAGGTTAATTTGGTAACACTTTAAAATAAGGTTCATTAGTTAACATTAGTTAACTAACATGAACTACTAACCATAAGCAATCCATTTGTAACTATTTGTTAATCTTTGTTAACGTTAGTTAATAAAAATACAGCTGTTCATTGGGTTACACTTTATTTTAAGGTGTCATTGTTACAGTGTAATTATATATTTAAGTACTGAGTAATATTAAGCAACTACATGCACTTACTATAGGGTTAGGGTAGGATTAGGATTTGGTTGAGGGTTAATTGCATGTAATTATGCATCATTTACTGTTATTACTACGGTAAGTACATGTATGCAATAAGGACACTAAAATAAAGTGTTACCGTTCATTGTTAGTTCACATTGCATTAACTAATGTTAACAAGATTTTATTAGTATTAGTAAATGTTGAAATTAACATTAACAAAGATGAATAAATGCTGTATACGTGCAGTTCATTATTAGTTCATAACTAACTAACGAACCTTATTGTAAAGTGTAACTGTTAATTTTAGGCTTACAGAAAAGAAAGCTTAAATACATTCCAGCTGATGCCAGGAAGGGTTGACAAAAAAAAAAAAAAGGCAAATAACATATACACACAAAATTTCTGAATTCAAAACACTTATTTTAGACAACAGATAAAATGGCCGATGCAGATAAGCAGAATTTATACATTGTTAAAAA